>NW_027131813.1:0-2889939 GCF_026122565.2 Emydura macquarii macquarii | reverse complement strand
CTCAAGACACCAATTTTGATATCCTGGGAAATTCACAGTTTCCCTTAAAGAGCCTGATCCTGAGAGGCACGCTATGTTTTTCTCCCATTTACTTCAATGGCAGTGGCAGGGATCCGATCTCTCCAGAACAAGCCGAACAAAAGCATGGACCAATCAGTTACCTTGGGCTTCCTTGCTCTGGAGAGCTGTAATTAGGTATTCGGCTGAGCGGGTCTGAGAAATGGTTACTTTTTGTACCAGCGTTTGCTCTTGTGGATTCCATTCTAGGCAGGTGTGCGCCCACATGCACACGGCTACTGGAATTTTTTCCCCTTTGAAGTATCTGTAGAATTGGCTCTGGTGCTCTCTGGAGCCCCATGCTCATGCGCCGGGACATGAGATGCTGCCGGCCCTGCGCTCCCTCAGTTCCTTCTTCCTGCCTGTGACTGTTACGGGGACATTCATCAGAGAGTGGGGCATGCTCCATTCCCCGGGCTTCAAACCCTGTTCTGCCTGCCACAAGCCTTGTAATGTAGCCACAAAGCAGGTGAGTTTTCCCAAGTGATGGGTTCCCCAGAGAACCTTTAGCACAGCTCTGCTTGACATACAAAAACTAAGATCTTGGAGAACAAAATATTGGGCTTAATTCTGCTCCCCATTAAAGTTGCAGGGGACTGGATCTTTAGCAAGTGCAAAATGGTGAAGCTCTGTTGAAGCCACTGGAGCTATGCCAAGGCCTCACTGGTTCCTTTTAAGTAACAGGAGCAGGGAGAATTCCATGCGGGCCGGGTAAGTAAAGCCAGGGAAGGCTTAGCCTTCTCTGACAGCCAGGCATGGCCCCGCCCATGCTCCGCCCAAGCCCCACCCCTTCTTGGTGCATTCCATTCACATGGGCCTGGCAGCTGATTGTTTCATCCGGTTGCCCCTCACCTGAAGCGGGCAGGGGCTGGGGTGCAAGTGGCCACCCAGCCAGAGGGATTTGGGGTGTTTGGAGCTGGCACTCCGGGGCTGGGGCGTGGCCTGGTGCTTGGGCTGTCCGGTGCTCTGGTGCTGGGGCAGGTCGGCCAGCCCGGGGCCAAGGTGGGTCAATGCTAGGGCAGCCCGGGTCGTCACTAACCTGCGGGGAACCAGGGCTGAATATCACAGGCCACAGGATAGGGCCACAGATCCTCATCCCTCCACCGACTCCTGTTACACAGCTCTAACCCCTGGACTTGATTTAAAGACTTCAGTTTATGGAGAATCCACCTTCTACACTAGCTGAAACCTGCAAGTGATCCATGCTGCAAAGGAAGGCAGCTCTCCCCGCAAGGTCGGTGCCATTCTGACTGGTGGGAAAATTCCTTCCCAACCCCTAACATGACAATCAGTCGGACCTGGAACATTTTGGCAAGACCCACCAGCCAGACACTGTCTCCATTCTCCCTCCCACTCTCCTGCCTCCAGTTGCTGAGATGGAAAGCATCGCTCTTTCCTTCCTCTTCCCTCCTTGCTGGTGATTATACAGAGAGGAGACTAGGGGGAATTCCAGTGGTGCACAGATTTTTTGTCTCCTTCCTTGCACCTTCCCCAAGCTCTAGAGGGGAGGGGTGGAAATGCAACTCCTGACCCCACCCTACCCCCCAGTGTGTGTGCTCAGCACTGCCTGGTAAGTATCAGATAGCAGGAGACTGCTCCTGTGAGCTGCACTCCACCTGAACTTCAGGCCACATGAGCCGACATGGACCCAGACTGAAAGATCTCCACGCACAAAACGTCTACACAGCATCTGTCGCAGCGAGCTTCAGAGCCCGGGTCAACTGACATGGGTTCGCGCTACCAGACTAAAAATAGCAGCGCAGATGATCCTGCTCGGACTGCAGCCCTGATACCCAGGGCTCGATCTACCCAAAGCTCTTGGTAACTTTACTCTGTGCGAGGTGGTGTCAGGACAGAAATCACATGGAGACACAGGTGTTTGGCCGACAGATGGACCGGTAGAAGCTGTATAACACAAGAGTGCTCTCACTGAATAGCAATACTTTACTTAGTCTCAAGCTCTGAAACACGTCTGCAGCAGGTTAGTAAAGCACCCCATGCCTCAGTAATTAGCGAAGTTTGGGGCGGCTCTCAAGCAGTACAGCAGCGGCTTTCTGATTGGCCCATCTTCCAGCTGCTGTTGGGGGACCCCAAAACTGTGTTCAAGAAAAGATACCAAAGAGTCCAAATCTCTTCCCTCCTCCCCATTTATCCTTGTTTGTACACAATAACATGACAAGAAAAAAACGTGTCGGGCAAGCAGTTTCAAAAGCTAATCGAGAGGTTTCCTCAGCTGACTTATTAGCCAGATGTGTTTGTGCAGAATCCACATGTCTTGAGGCCCTGACAAGCATCTCCTGGAGGGTCTCCAGAGATAAGCTTCTTGCTTTTCTCCCAAAACACAGATTCCAGCACATCCACCAGAGATTTCATCAGGGGCGGGGTGCAGGGTTAGACAACATTGAGGAAAAGGCTCCCCTCCTCCCTGGCTTAGACTTGCAGCCCTGCAGACAGGCCTACCGATTTTGGCTGCTCTTAACGACAAGTATGATAAGCAGTATTACACTATCACGTGGTCCCTGTCCATTTTACTGGTCTATCACCGTGCCCCCGTACAGCCCATACTCCGATACCTGGCGGGGGGTGGGTTTAGAGCCCGAGTTCCAGCCAGAGCAGGAATGGCTACTCCGCTGTTGTAGCACGAGTCCTGCCAGGCCAAGTCAGGTGTCGTGGGCTCTGACACCCAGTGCCGCAGGTTTCTTTTCTTTTCTTTTCTTTTCTTTTCTGTTCTGTTTCTTTGCAGTGCAGACGTACCATCGGTTCCTGTAGGTGACAAGCAGCTTAAAAGCTGCAAGCTGAGCACAGGTGCGGCAAACAGAAATGAGGCTTTGGTGCAATATAGAACTCCACTCGCTATGTCCCTGTCAGGGCTGGGCCGTGGGCGGCTGCGTGTCCCCTGGTCAACGCTCAGTTGCAATCAGGAGACAAGCAGCAGGGCCAGGAGCGAGCCCGGGCAGAATGCCAGGAAGTCAGGGCTGGGCACCACGTGGCAGACGACAGATGGCAGGGTCAGAGTCGAGCCGAGTCAGGATACCAGGAAGTTGGTGTCAGGCCTCAGGTTACACACAGCAATTACATAAGAAAGTCCAGGACAAACTAGGGTCAGACGCTGGGGTCCAGGGTCTATTGCAGGCGGCTGGTAGGCCATGTTATTGCCCAGGCAGCTCCTCATGTTAACTTCCTGGTGTAAATACTGACACTGGCCAATCAGTGGGCTGTGCGGGGTTGCCACGCAGGACCTGCTGGGCGGTACTTCTGGCCAAGCCTAGCTTCAAGGGTCCTCCTGAGGGAGCCAAGCCTGTGGCACTGTGGTAACATCACAGCCCAGAGCCCCCCGAGTCTCAGGTTCTGTCCCTACAGGGTTTTACAGCCCAGAGCGTCCATGGAAGTCCCTGAAGCAGGGTTAGAAACCAGCCAGGCTGGGCAAAGTCACTGATGTCCGCTGCCCATTCTGACAATCTCCCTGGAACTGTAACACGTGTGTAAAGTACATCAGCCTGCGTTGGCTTGGCCGGACATTCCTTCCATCAGCTGCGGATGCCTCCTCTCCTCAGCTCAGACTAGCAGAACCGACCCTGTCCTGCAATGGCTGCAGCCAGTGTGGTGTTAAAGAAACCCCTGAGCCAGGGGTGCAGCTTTGTAATATTACATGTAGAAACTGGACACCGCAGCAGGAGTGCTGGAACCTACCCCACCCGCCTCCTACCCGCCGAGGCCCTGCCTCTACCCCTGCCCTGCCTCTTCCCCCCAAGGCTCTGCCCCTGTTCGCTCCTCTTCCCCTCTCCCCCAGCTCTGCCCGGGTCAGGAGAGACTCACCTGTGGCGCCAGGGCTGGGAGCTGCAGCTGCCCGACACAGGTCAGAGGGGACCTGGCTGAATTGGGTTGGCACAGGTGACCACCCGGCGCCTCGCCCGCTGGCAATAACTATATTTTCGGTGTCTGCTCAGATCACTGTCAGGTCCCCATTTTGACCGGACTTTCCGGAAGAAAACTGGGCACCTGGCCACCCTCTCCTGAGCAGGCCCCTCCTCTCCCCCCATTCCCTTTGTACATTACATTACAAACTGTGAAGGTGCACACAAACCTTCAGAGATTCCCCTGCTGGCAGGTATAAACTACTCTCAGTTCAGGACTTGACCTAAGACACTTGTCACATGTTCAAAGTCATGCAGCCGTGAACGTAGACCCCAGCCCACAATGAATACGCACCATTGCTTCCAGACCTCGCCCCACAGACGACTGGAAGAGGGAGATTGCTGCAGACCCATTAGATCAGTGGTCCCCAAACTTTTCCTCTCACAGCCCCACTTACCAGTAATAGAACGTGTCCATCCCCGTTGAACCCTGGTTGGTAGTCGAATCACAGCCGTGCCAGGGTCTGTGGCTGAGAGCGGGGGCCCCACTGTGGGCCCCTGGGTGTTTCTCCATCCCCCTTAGAAAGGCACTCCCCACGGTGTGGGGACAAATGCATGAGGACATCAGAGTCTGAGACCCAATGGCACCCCGTGCTACGTCAGCACACCCAGGCAATGTCACTGCTGCCGTGTGATGGCACTAGGCTTCCTAGTTAAGGGGACTGGTAGCCCCTCACTGAAACTTAGTGGGGCATTTTGGTTGGCATCTCTCAGCACCAACGGGGAAGGATCGATGAGGAAGCAGGGCCATGAAACGGACAGACCCCAGGGCCAATGGGGAGGGGCCAATGCTTCAGGTCAGCCTGATTGACAGGGTGGACAGACCAATGAGCAAGCCAGGAGGGAGCGGGTCGGTCCCGTCCTCCGTCCTCCATGTGAGATGGAGCTGCCTGGGCAGAGAGTGGGGCCGAGCTAAGGATAACGCAGCCAGTGGCTGGGCGGCCAAAGGGGAAGCCCAGGCCGGGGAGCTGAGCTGAGCAGCATGAAGAGATGCAGCCAGGCAGCGGCAGAGAAGCTGCCCAGGGAGCAGAGCTGTGCTGGGAACAGAGAGCAGCAGCCAGGCTGAGGCAGAGTCGAGCTGGGGCTGGAGCAGGAGCTGGAGCCCTCTGGAGCCAGGTGAGGTGAGCCGCTGAGGAGATCGAGGGGGACCCTGGGCCGGGCCCAGCACAGGGAGACGCCACCAGCCAAGAGGCTGCGCAGGCCAGATTTGGAGGGGGATCGTGACCCCAATGGGAGGTGACACTGGGGAGAAGGGCCCTGCCACCTAGCGCCTGGGGGTGTGTGGCCCCCGCTGGAGCAAGTGTCTGACGCTCTGCACCCCTGCAGCACCGCCACGGCCTGGGCAGGAGGCCTGTGCTGTGTGAAATACAGACTGTGAACGTCCTTTACACCCCAGAAACTCTGTGTGTGATGCCCCCGCACCGGGGGGGGGGGGGGGCGCGTGGTGTTTTCCTTTAACCTTTCTCTTTTTATCCTTATTTTTTATTGTTTACAGATTAATAAATTGTATTGCTTTGAACTATATGCATCGCTCAGTGGGTCAGAGAAGTGTCCAGTGCAGAGAGGGTACCCTGGAGTGGGAACACCCTAGCCCCTGCCGTGAGTGACCATGACATAGTTGGGGGTCGAGCCCCCAGGAATCCTGGGCTCAGCCTTGTCAGAGTTACGAGGACCCGGTCACACAGGAGAGTGGGAGGTGGACCCTTGAGGTCAGGCAGGCCTCTGGGTAAAGTGAGTGGGAGTAAGGACTCAGATCCTTTTACTAACCAATTCCACCGGGGTAGTGTATGAGCCAGGGAAGTTCCGAACAATAGCGGGACCATTCCCCCACTTACACTGGGAAAGCTGTTCTGTGGTGAAGAGCGTCTTCAGCCTGATCTCTGTACTGATCTCTGGTTGTGGGGCTGCTATGAACAGATCAGGCTTCTGTATCAGATATAGAATGACGACAGAGCTTACTTCTCAGAGAGCTACACACCAGGGATGTTCCTTTTAATGCTCTGCCGGGTATGGCTCGGTTTGCTTAAATAACGTATGTTACCTGCAGAATCACCTAGTGGCTGAACCGTACAATACAGTTTGGTGTCTCAATCAGGGGTACACATACCCCTAGGGGATTTCCAGAGGGTACGTCAACTCATCTAGATATTTGCCTAGGTTTACAACAGGCTACATAAAAACCACCAGCAAAGTCAGTAAAAACTAAAATTTCATACAGACAATGACTCCTTTATACTGCTCTATGTACTCCACACTGAAATGTAAGTAACAATATTTATAGTGCAATTGATTTATTTTATAACTATATGGTAAACATGAGAGAAAGCAAGCAATTTTTCAGTAATAGTGTATTGTGACACTTTTGTATTTTTATGTCTGATTTTGTATGCAAGGAGTTTTTAAGTGAGGTGAAACTTGAGGGTACGCAAGACAAATCAGACTCCTGAAAAGGGTTCGGTCATCTGGAAAGGTTGAGGGGCACTGCATTATACACCCTGAGGGGTTTGCACTGGTGCCCATCGTTGCACTATTGACTCTTTAGTCAGACTGGAAAGGGAACAAGACTTCATGGGACGTGGGAAACTGCTCCAATTTAGCTAGCTCTTATCTCTCGGAGAGTCCTCCAGTTCCCTCACATTCACTGCATGCTCTTCACTGTGAACTTCTTTAGGTGGTGAGGGTGACCGACATTTGTTTGCCAAATGTAAAAGTCAGGAAAGACAAGGCTCCTTTTGTGTGTTAATCCTGCCAAGTACTGAGTGCCCTCAACTCCCATTGATTTCAGAGGCTCAGGTCCAAAGACGGGGCAATTGCCAAAGCTAGCAAATATACTGGGCTTTTCCCCGTTCTTCCACCATTTCTCCGCTCTGTTCCCATTATTTCCCTTGGTCACCAACTTTTTTTGACCCCCTTTCTCCCAGCTCTACATGCCCATTCGGCTGGAGTGGAACATGATTGTCCTTATCATGTTTCTGAATTGACACTGCAAATCCAGCATATTCTCGCTCTAATTTCCATCCTGTTTATTGTAGGTTGGTTCTGCACTTTGACAAAAGGGGCTTCCTTGCCTTTTACATCTGTCAGATACATTGGTGCACCCACCTCTGCCACTGTCAAACCTGCTTCTGACATCCTGTCTCCCCAGTTCCACAGGGGGCAGGCCTTGGTAGCCTTTCGCCAGCTGATGCCCACCTGCTGCACCCTTCTGGACCAGCGATATTTCTCCAGGCTTGGTATGTTCCACCAGGGAGGGGTATGGCCTCCAGGAATAGTGACGTTTTAGCCCCTTTTGAGATGGTTCTCAGATTTATTACCTGCAAACGCATGTGTTAAATGTTAGCTTTGAGACATGAGGTTTATGATAGTACTTCTCATTCCTATAGCACCCTCTGTCCCCTCAGATCCCAGGTCTTCACAAAAACGAATGTGTTAGGACCTAGTATTCCTGAGTGTCAACTTCAATGGGAGCTGTAATCAGGCTAGAAATCAGGCTCTTGAGTTTCATTATGCCCCTGTGAGGTAGATGAGTATTATCATCTGTGTACAGGCAGAGAACCAGAGAACCAGAGGCAGAGCGATGTTACTGTCTCACTCTTGCATCTGTGTTTATGAACTTCTCTTCACTCCATGTTCCAGGGAACATCATTAAGAACGAGATCTTATATCTGGCAAGGAGCCACCCATTATCTCAGGGCTCACTCTTGGCTTTCTGAGATCTTGACTCCTTGCTTAATCATGCTGTTCAGTTCAGCACAGACTGGCTGCATAGGAAGCTGGATGGGAAAGGATTACACTATCAGATCTACCGGAAAGAAAAGTGTTCTCTTGTGCATGAGGTGATGAAAGGAACTTTTGATTCCCCAGATGGGTTTAAGAAGCTGCCCGCATGATATTCTCAGTGCCAGCGCAGCGTGCCACCTGAAGGGAATGGGTCCACCCACCCCAAATCACCTAAACCCTGAATGAGCCAATATGCCTGCCTTAATGTGGATTGTGAACACGTTCTGCTTTCTTGCAGAGAATTGCCTTCAGGTCTCTTTGTGACATGCTGTCAGTTGTACTGAGCAGAAATCACTTCTCCTCGAAGTGAAAATATAGAGAAAAAATAGAGCTTTGTTACAAAGGGAGGGAATGTTTCCATGAGGGGGGATTTGATAGCAGCCTTTAACTACCTGAAGGGGGGTCCAGGGAGGATGGAGCTAGGCTGTTCTCAGTGGTGGCAGATGACAGAACAAGGAGAAATGGTCTCAAGTTGTAGTTGGGGAGGTCTAGGTTGGATATTAGGAAAAAGATTTTCACTAGAAGGGTGGGGAAGCACTGAGCTGGGTTACCTAGGGAGGTGGTGAAATCTCCATCCTTAGAGGTTTTTAAGCTGAGGCTTGACAAGACCCTGGCTGGGATGATTTAGCTGAGGTTAGTCCTGCTTTGAGCAGAGGGTTGGACTAGATGACCTCCTGAGGTCCCTTCCAACTCTAATATTCTATGACACTTCCAAGTCCATGTATCGCCATCAAGAGAAATAAAGCTAATAGCAGGAGAGGTAAATCTCCCCCAGAAGTTGAATTGCAGCTACTGAAATACTTGGTACCTTCAGATTTGCTGATGTAAAAATCTTAATTGGTTACATTTTTCGTCTGCCAGTGCAGCTGTACAAATTACTTCCGTGTGACTGTATTAGTGAAACAATGATTTGTAAGACGCTGTTTCCATTCCCTGAGCCCTCGCCTCGTTCACAAGCAGTGATCACCATTTCCTCGCAGTCAGGCGGGTCCCTGCACTTGCAAACGCGTCACTTGCTCGCCTGCCTCGGGCTACGGGCTGAGTAAAGAGATGAAGCTACATTCAGCCCCGCTGTAACTTGGTGGCCGGAGTGAGCCGAGGCTGCTGACCAATGAGCGCCCCGTCAGCCCACGGAGCCACGAGCGCCGCACGCTGATAGGCGGGTGCGAGCAGGTGTGGGCGGGGCCCTTCCCACCTGGGCGCCGCGCGGGGGCATTTAAGATGCTCCGGGCCCGGCTGCTGGGCAGAGCGAGCCGCCCTGTGCGCGGGTCCCCGGAGCCGGTGCGCGCGGCTCCATGGAGCGGGCGGGGCAGTGGCTGGGCCGCTTGCGGGAGAGCTACAACCTGCTGCGGGTGAAGCTGGGCGGCGGCGCGGCGGTGATGCCCCCGCTGGAGCAGGTGAGCAGAGGCGGGGCGGGGGGTGCTGGCTGCAGGGCGTCTCCTCTCCCCCTCCCCTCCCGGTGAAACGGACCCAGCGATCGCTTCTGGGCGGCCTCATTCAGCCCCGCGCATCTCCCCGGCCGCGCGGTGTCTCTTGCTCAGACGGTCCCTGGGCCGTGACCATCGCACTGCCCAGCTCTCCGCCTGCACCGAATTGCTTCCCTGGCCACGAGGCTACAATCGCACTTCCCAGCTGCCTTCCCCGGGCAGCCTGTTCCCTGCTTTTATCCCAAGCCGGGATCTTCTCCAGAGTGATCTGGAAAATCAGCGCTGTGCTGCGTGTGGCACAAAGAGATGTGCCCGTGCCCAGAGGCTCATGGATGTCAATAGCGTCTAGTCCTTCGGCAGGAGGGGAGCCTCCGTCAAACACAGAGAGTCCGGTACAGGTTAGTGTTTTCTGCCACGCTCCTGTTGGTTTGTATAGGATGCCATCTCCCAAATTATGAACGCTTGATCTGGTTTCCTTTTTGGTTTCTGTAGACGTACAAAAGATGGGGAAGGCCAGCGCTCAACAGTTCTTCACTATCCCCAGAGCTGCAAGTAACAGATCCTGGATCTCACACAGGATAATCTATGTTGAGTGCTCTTGGGGGGGAAACCAAACAGCAAGGCCCCTGCCAATGTGCTTGTAGGAAGATCAGGTCAATCTTGTTGATCTATACAGCAGTCATGAATAAATTACCAATTGGGTTCATATTTTGAGACCTCTTGTTTTCCTCACATTTGATCATGCATTGGCATATTGTGGGACTGGTCATAAATTCCAGGTTACTGTAGTGAAGTATGCTTTAGGGGAAGGAGGAGACACATAGAATTTATGACTTCACTAATAATTGTAACAACTTGGCATTTGAGGGTGGGATGGTAGCTCTCCCAACTTTTGAGAGTGTTCATTCAATCTGTTTCCGAGGGGTAGCTGTGTTAATCTGTATACAGTAAAAACGAGAGTCCTGTAGCACCTCAAAGACTAACAATTTTCTGTGGGCATAAGCTTTCGTGGGCTGCAACCCACTTGCATCTGCAGCCCGCAAAAGCTTATGCCTGCAGAAATTTGTTAGTCTGTAAGGTGCTACAGGACTCTTGTTGTTGTTCCTTTAACCTGTTGATGCCTATAAATGTTTGGTGCATCCATTTAGCCTTACTGGGTAAGACCCTTGGTGCTTGATACATACACTATTGTTTCTTGGCCAGAAAAGTCTAGAGAATATTCTCAGCTAAAATTTGTGGTCTTGACACTTGGCTGTTGGTCAAGGCAAGGCTCTGAACTGGAGTCTCTGCACACACAAATTCATGCATAGGTCAGAGTGTAGGATCCTGGATCAATTAAAGAAAATGGGTGGCAGGAGAGGAGGTTCATCCCCTCATCTTTCAGTCAGTAGTTTCACATAGGACCATGCATAACTATCAGAGAGTAATAGCAGGATTGGATTTTAGTAGCTAGTGTTAAATTTTGTGGCAAAACTCCAATGACTTCAGTGGGAACAGGACTGGGTCCTTGATCACTAGTGACCTGGGCCAGACTAGAACACTGGTCCTGGAGGATACAGAATTCACTGCTGTATTAATGCCATAATTAGTAACTCTTGAAACTAGTTTTACTGTTTAAGAAGCTGATCTTGCAAGTCACCCTGTAGGGATGCAGGCATCTGCCTGGGCAGAGTGACTTTCAGAAGCATGGACTGAAGAGGTCAGTTGTGGAAACTCACTGGTGTAGGTATGATCTGCTTCCACCTGCTCATCATCTAGCAGGATCTACACCTTCCTCGGTGTCCCCACACTGCTGACCGTTAGCTGTCACTCTTTGGAAGGCGGGTAGGATCATAAGTGCCTATTTTAATTATCTTCACATTATACTAGTTCTATGAAATTAATTTGAGCTGAGTTCTTTGCTCGGTTATTCACCTCTTTATAAACAAACTTCATGTCTCTGTCCAATGAGGTCTGATGATCTCCCTTAGCTGTAACTATCCTATCCTATCATGATGAGATGAGATGGGGAGTGGACTACCTAAATTATGCAAGGAGACAGATTTCAGTATATAAAGACCTACTTTGGGTCTGAAAGCTTTTGTATGCTTACATTTCATGAAGCCTTGAATGGCAGTGGAGCACGGAGCAGGGGCTATTGCATTTAACATCTGTATTGCGGCTGTAGGATTTTCTGATGGACACGTTGGGGCTAGTTCACAGGATTAAGGCAGGAGCTGCTGGGAACCTGGTACTTTGTTTTAATGCGGAGAGTTGTGGGTGTCTCGGCCAGTATCTGCAGCAGTTCGGGTTATTAGTGCCTGAGCTCCTGGCTCTCGGGTTTCGGGGGGGGTCTCCCCAGCCCGTACAAGTGCGGGGGGGGGGGGCTCTCCCGGCCTTCAGCGCCGAGCCCGTCCGTGCCGGGCTCCGGGCCCTCTTCGAGCGGAGGCTGGCGCTGCCCCCCGCAGGGCCCGGGCCTGCCCAGCACTGCTCGGCCCTGCCGCTGCCCCTGCCGGGGGCCCGGCTCCGCGGGGGCAGCCGGCTCGTGCACCGGGGCTCCCCGCCGGGGGCTGCCCGGCCTCGCCCCGCTTCCAGCAGCCCGTGTCCTCTCTGCTCTGCCCGCAGGACGCGCTCAGCGACAGCCTCCAGACCTGCTACCGGCACCTGAGCCAGACCAGCCGGAGCTTCGCCGCCGTCATCCAGGCGCTGGACGGGGAGCTGCGGTGAGCGTCCGGCCGGGGCCGGGGCCCCAGGGCTTCCCTGGGCCGGGTCCGCGCCGCGGGAGCCCGGCACTGCCAGGCCGGGATGCGGGAGGGGTCCCTGGGCAGCCTCGGGCAGCAGCCGGGCCGGCCCGGCCGAGGGGACTCGGGGACTGGTGCCGCGGTGCGGGCCGGACGGGAGCAGCGAGTGCAGGAGCCCCGAGCCCGGCGGGGCGGGGCAGGGTTCTCCGGGCAGCCGGAGCCCAGCAGCATCCCCGGCTGAGTGGGCCAGGAGAGGGTTAAACGTCAGCGCAGCCACCACGTGTTCCTGGCCACACCCAGGGTCGGGCCTTTCACATGGTCAGTGGGGCTGAGGCCTGGCTGTGGAGTTTAGATTCTCCTCTGAACCTCTTCCGAGTTCCCGGCGGGTTGGGGGCTGGGTCTCAGTCATGCGTTTGTATCAGCACCTGCCATGCAAATGGCTCACCAGAGCTGCTTGAAAACTTACTAATGTAGTGTCAAAACTGCCGCAGTTCTCCAGCGCCTTTCACGTCATGATCGTGGAGCAGGTTACACACGTTCATAGCACAGCCTGTGTAAGAAACACCGCACGTGTTACTGTGCTGTGCTGTATGTTTCTATGTTCACAGTCCGGCCTTGCCTATGATCTTGAGTATGGGTTAATTATTTGTATGACCATTGCACCTAGGAGCCCTAGTCATGGACCAAGACCCCATTATAGTTGGTGCTTTACAAAAACGGGAGAAAAAGATGGTAAACTCTTTGGGGCAGAGACCATCTGAGTGTAGGACAAAAAGCCACTGATGGATACAGACAGAGAAGGCTTATGTATATATTGGAATCCACATATTAAAAGAGTATTTATTTAATTGGATCCCCAAAACAAGGTACAATGCACACTAATGTACCTGCTACATTCAGCACTTCGCATCGAAAGCTCTGCCTTGCTACTTCTATGTCACTCCTCCCTGTGATCAGTAACTAAGCACTGTACAATGCCCTGTCAGGCAAGGCTGCACTGCTCCTGTTGTACAGAAGTGGCACAGAGAGATGTAAGTGACTGGCTCAAGGTCATGCCAAAAGGCTGTTTTTTGGAGTCAGCAACTGAATGCAGCTTAAGTCCTAGTGCAGCGCCTTGCACACACCCGCCCCGCCACCCCCCGTGTGCTCTGTAAACATTAACTGCTGTAGAGATCGGTTCATCTCTTCTGGGTGGTTTGAAAAACAAAACAACACTTTGAAATTTGCCATTTATGCCCCTAAACTTTTGCAACACCTCCTGAAGTAATGATAGAGGGATCGCTTCTCCTGCCGCTGCATCTGGGGCTCCCCGTGCATTAGCTCTGGGCTTGGAGGCTGTTGCAGCTCCCTGGAGAGAGCAGGCAAAGTCTGCATCCTCTCCCGTCAGCAGCCAGCCCCAGCTCAGGTGCTTGGCTCCCTCTTACATCCAGGGTTGAAGGGGCATGGCCTCCTCAGCCCACAGGGTAGAGTTAACCCTTGGAGAACCAGTGCGAGGCAAGCGTGCCCCTTCACACAACTATTGGTAAAAACAAGGAGAGTCCTGTAGCACTTTAAAGACGAACAAATTTAATTTCTGCAGGCATAAACTTTTGTGGGCGGTGACCCACTTACTCAGATGCAAGGAACAGAAATCAGATAGTGTGTGTGTGTGTGTGTGTGTGTGTGTGTGTGTGTCCCCCCGTCCAAGTTTTAAGGAACAACAGTGGGGAAGTAGTTGAGGCCTATTCACAACCATTGATTAGAAGGTGTGAACAGAGAGAAAACCATTCCAAGTCTCTATTTAGACCCAGTTTGATTGTGTCAAGTTTGCAGATCAGTTCAAGCTCAGCAGTTTCTTTTTGAAGTTTTTTTTTGTAAAAGTATGGCAACTTTCAGGTCATTTACAGAGTGTCCTGGGAGATTGAAGTGCTCTCCGACTGGTTTATGGATGTTTTTATTTTTTATGTCTGATTTGTGTCCATTTATTCTTTTGCATAGTGACAGTCCGGTTTGGCCAATGTATACAACTATTAGTATTTCTAATGATCAAATCCCCCATCACTGTTACATGTCTCCTCTTAATAACTGGGATTCCCTGTCTGTGCAAGCGGATACCATGACATCATCTGGAAGGAGGGTCTGAACTATGGGATTTTTCCCCTGCGTTCCACTTTGATGTTCTCCTTTCCTGAGACTTTCATCCTCTTCAACAGCACAGATGCTGTCAGAGTGGGTGTGGGACTGCTCTGCTGTGTCTCCAAGTCTCATCAATGTACCTCTGTCTCCCTTAGCTCCTTCACTTCAGCCTCTTCGGTCCCAAGAGCCCGTAGTTGGTCTTTGAGGGTCATGAGCTCCTTGCACTGAATGCACACATGTTTGCCCACAAGGCAGGTAATCACACATGCTGCATTCAGTGCAGTGAACTGGATAGCCCCCACTGTGCTGCTGGACTGTTTAACTTGAGACTGTCTCTTACAAAACCATGTGATACTTAAATTATCTGTCTGCATTGTAGATAATCCAGAGTAATAGGGAATCTTTTTCTCCCTCTGTAGTCATGCTGTATGTATTTTATATCTGGTTCTCCGAGCTATGGACACAGTAGAAGATGATATGACCATCAGTTTAGAAACCAAGCTCCCAATGTTGTATGACTTCGATTCCTATCTGTATCAGCCGGATTGGAGGTACCTGGAGAGCAAGGATAAGTACAAACAAGTGCTTGAGGACTTCCCAATGGTGAGCCATTAGTTTCCTTGTTTCAGACTATAATATAACCCATACACTGACTAGTACAGATATCCATTTCAAACCTCTTTGGTCCATAGGAATTGCCAGATGACTGAAGATCTAGTTCAGCCAAGACTTACTGAGTTCAGTGCAGGAATTGTGGAGTGAAGGTTTCTGGCCTGTGTCACAGAGGAGGTTGCACAAGATGATCATAATGGTCCTTTCTGGCCTGTAAATCTCTGAATTTGCAACAGTACATTTTTACGCTTACGTTGTATTGTATGCAGAAGCAATTCTGAGGTTTCAGATACTAAAAAGTTCTCCATGGGAGGAGAGACCTATAAATACCTAGACAGCTGTAGCACAAGTTTTTTGAATTACAGTTAATTGTATTTTAACAAAATCCCTTGAGTGTAACTAAAGTGTAATTTAATACACTAATTTTTATGATATGTCATTTATAAGCCACTAAACTTTGGGGCCTAATTTACTCCATCCACCTTCTTCTTAGATTTTGTTGGTTTAAAATGTCTATTTTCTCCACTCCACCAATTGCAATCCAAACGGAATGTGCATGGAAGCAAGATGCATGCATCACACCAGAATAGTAGACTCTAGACACAGAATTCCTGCATTATTTCAGTGCTCCAAGTGAGTCCCCGCTTGGGTTCATCAAGCAGACAGTGCCGGTGACCAAGCTGAGATACAGTGACCACATCAGTTCTACAGTAGATTTCAGTCTAGCATTCTAAGGATTGTATTTAACACTTGATGTCGTCATTATCAGAAGAACAGGAGCTCTGAAATTGAGAGAAGTTTGGTTAATTTGCAGGGTTTTGTCAATTATTTTAATCTCCGTTAAAGGTTTTCATTGTATCAGAGAAATGTGTGGAGTGGAAGGGACCTCAAGAGGTCATCTAGTCGATCCCCCTGTGGTGAGGCAGGATCAAGTCTACCTAGACCATTCCTGCAAAATGTTTCTCACCTATTCTTAAAAACCACAAATAACCAGGATTCCACAACCTCCATTGGTATCCTATTCCAGTGCTTAAGTAGCTTTATAGTTGGAAAATGTTCCTAATATCTAACCTGAATCTCCCTTCTTGCAAACTCAGCCCCTTACCACTTGTCCTACCCTTGGTGGACATGGACATGATCACCTTCACCACCCTCTTTGTAACAACATTTTATATATTTGAAAACTGTTGTGCGGTCCCCCTTCAGCCATCTCTTCTCTAGACTACACATGCCCAATTCTTTCAACCTTCCCTCGTATGTTATGTTTTCCAAACCTTTTAGCATTTTAGTTGCTCTCCTCTGGAGTCTCTCCAGTTTGTTCGCATCTTGCCTTACGTGTGGTGCCCAAAACTGGCCATAGTGCTCCAGCTGAGGTCTCATCAACTGATAGACCAGAACAATCACCTCCTGTGTCTTACACACAACACTCCTGTTAATACTGTCGCCATAAGTGGACATCACCAAGGTTCAAACTGGAAATAAGATGCAAGTTGTTAACAGTGAGGGTAATTAACCATTAAAACAGTTTGCTCAGGGACAAGGTGGATTCTCTGTCCCTCAGAGCCTCTGAATCAAGACTGGTTGTTGAGGTTGAACTAAACAACCCTTTCTAGACGTTGCTGGGCTAGACACAGGAATCGGTGGAATTCTCTGGTCTGTGTTATGTGGCAAGTCGGACCAGATGACCCTAGTGGTCCTTTCAGGCATTAAATCTGAAATATTAAAATCTACAATCCTGGAGAAAGACATGGTAGCAAGCGTTGGACAGGGGAACGCAGTATAAGGGGGCTCTTTCAGATGTCAAAAGAGGAGGACTGTGTGCTGTGATAGAGAGGCTGATGCTCAGTGAATAGTGGATTCAGGGAGTGGAGAAAAGAAAAAGATGAGGTCTGGAAGACAGAGACCAAGTCCATGGATTGCTTTGAAAACAAGGAGGGCAGCTTTGAACGAGGCTCTGCAATAAATGGAGAAGTGTGGGAGCAGTTTGAGGATGGGAGTGATGTGAGCATGCAGCTTTGCCGTGGAGAAAGGCATCCAGTGGCAATGCACACATGCTGCATCTGGGGAGCTGGGCCTGGGGGAGGCCAGAGAGCTGAGCTTCAAAAGAACACTGGAAATCTTTCCTTGTAACTGTTCCCGTCAGTTTACCTGCTGTTCACTTGATGGGACTCTTCCCACTGAGTGTTCTTGTAAGTCCGTCATGCACTAACTCGCAAGTGATGCTGTCCGAGGTCCTAGTGTCTTCCTGAAGATACAAACTGCCTCTGAGCTGTGGCCGAAGATCCTAGGAATTTTTGTTGAAGAACTTGCTGAATCTGTGTTTACTGCTGAAGGGCTTGAATCTGCTGCCATTGAAGCCAGTGGTGAATTCTGTCAAACCTTGCACTGGGAGCAGGATAAGGCCCCTTTAAGCTGTAGATTGGCATTCATGAACAGACTAGGAGAATGATCAATTCTGCTTCACTTTCAGCAATGTATTTCCTTGTGGTTTCTGCTGTAGATCTCCTTGGCGTTCAGGAACCTTTCAAAGATATATCGGGATGTGATTGCAGATGTGTGTCGCAAGGTGGGAGCAGGAATAGCAGAGTTCTTACAAAAGAAGGTTGATTCCCTGCATGAGTGGGATAAGGTGAGTATATCTGTGACTGAGCATCGAGAGAGCATGCTCAGGGTAACACCCATGGTCCCTGCCAGAGGCCTGGCATTCTGCACTGCCTGCAGTCATCAGGAGAATTAGTTTATTCTCCTCTGGGCGTGGTGATGCTCACCCAGTCACACAGGTACCCAAGATGAGAAAAGGACAAAGTGTCAACTCTGAATCTTGCTACTTGGGCAGCCTCCTTCCAGGTGACTGTAAAGTTATCTGAGTGATGAGATCTCTGTGTAAATTTCACCAGCCATTGACTGGCTGCTGTATGTTGTAATTGACCTTCGTGGATGACCCTGTCTGTAAATGTCCACAATGAAGTCTTGGAGCTGTTCAACTAGAATAGGCCACTGGGGCAGCTGCTCTTAGATGCGTCTTTCATCTGGAAGATGGAAGCCCTGAGCTGTTAACAGCTGTGCCTGATGCATTTACTGTTTCTCGCAAGTGAAGCAGTGCTGAAATGGTAGAATCCATGCGGCAGAAGCATATTCCTGATGTGGGGATGTTGGCTGTCAAGCACGGGCATGAAGAGACATGCCAGGGAATACTCAGTCCCTGTCACTCTGAATTCAAAGACGAAAAGCAAATACCCCGACCTAGTCACCAAAACAAGAAAGGCACAACACATGGCGCACTCTGTAACCTAGAGATGCAATTTTGATGTAGCTTCTTGAACTAGGGGATATATCATATATTTTTTTTAAAAAGTTTCCCTCTCCAATCTTTGCAGTATTGTCACTATGTTGTTGGGCTGGTGTACGTTGATCTTTCCCATCTGTTCTCTGTACTGGAACTTGAAGACCCTATCGGAGGACAGGATACGGAGCTTGCAAATTCCATGGGCCTCTTTCTTCAGAAAACAAACATCATCCGTGATTATTTGGAGGATCAGCTGGAGGGAAGAGAATTCTGGCCCAGAGAGGTAAAGGAAACCAGCCCTTTTCTGGATAAAAACTTCAGCTAGACATGGCTCATTTCGAAGTGCTGGTGTTATGATGCAGACAGCTCGTCTGAAAGGGACAGGACTGGAGAGGCTAGTACTGCTTTGGTGCAGTTTAATTGGAACTACTTGTTATGAGACTCGTTTCACCACATTTATTTTCGGTTGATCTCTGGGCTTTCCCAAACAAACTGACCCCAGTGTGTTTGTACAGAGCTAAGCCAACCTCCTCTGCCCTAGAGCTCTGACAATAATCTACCTGAGCAGTCGCATTTAGTTGTGTGTATTTCAAGGGGCTAAACTCTATTGCTAACAATGATAAACTCATACCCTAGTTACTGTCATACAAAGGAGTGGCAGGCAGACATCCCAACATCTTATTAATTTGTCCATTAAAGCAGAACTCCAGAGAAGATGGATGTCTGGTGTTTCTTGTCTCCCTGTGATCATAGAACAAAGCTGTAATCTAGGAAACCATGATAATTATCATTGGTCATGCATCTGTTCAGCAGAGGGTTTAGAGAAACGGGATGTCCGAGAACACTTTGGATGCTATTGCTGTTCTCCATGCACCAATACCATTGGCAATATATGACGACACTACTATAATAAGAGTGTAAGCACATTGCTGAATCAGAGGCATGGATGTTCAACTTCAGAGCTCCCACCTGGTCAAATGCTTCTCAGCAAAGTGGGATCCCCATGCCTTTATTTTGTGTCTGTCTCAAAGTTCACCACTTTGGTAGGCTTCTCCTCTAGAAGTTAGTCTCCATATCCCAGTACGCCTTATTGAGAGGGGCGCTGTAATGGGGCTAAATGGACTTGAAGGCGTGGAGTAAACTCGAGTGTTTCAAGGGTCCTTCTCCTGACTGCAACAAGGTTTGATTATGAGAAAGAGGTGAAGTTCAGTAAGAAGACTTTAGTTTTAATAGCTTGATATGGGCCCCCTTTGAATATGTATGTCAGAAAAGTGCTAAATGCCGAGTGGTGTTGCTATGTACTGTCTGCATTCCCAGGTTTGGAGCAGGTACACCAAGGAGCTCTCTGATCTCACCAAGCCAGAGAACATTGACGCGGCTGTCCAGTGTCTGAATGAACTGATCACAAATGCCTTACACCACATCCCTGACGTCCTCAAGTACTTATCTAGACTGAAAAACCAACGTGTCTTCAACTTCTGTGCTATTCCACCAGTAAGTAAACATTTTCAGATGTTTTAAACAGGATCTTCTAACTGCCTCATCTTTTCCCTTGGAACTGGACGTCTTTTGTGATCTATGCATAATGTTTAGTATTAGCATTATTTAATAACTGTATATAAATAAATTCAACATGGAGATCACCAAGCATTTGAGTATTAGCCCTGGCTTGAGAAATTCTTTCCCCAATGGAATGACCTTGCTTTTGGCTATACATGCTCATCCCACTGACATAAATGATGTGAGGAGTTCGAGGGGGTTTCTGCCAGATAAATGTAAATAAACATGACCTTTTTTCCTCCTAAACCAAGACAATCCTATATAGTTGATGAAAATATTAGGAATTCTTCTGTCCTTTGTATCTTCCTTGTCTTTGTGTTAGTCATCCATTATGAGCACTGGTTCTTTAGAAATCATTCCCCTCTCCTCTCCTTTAAGCTCTCTGACCTTAGCAGTCCTTGAAGCCTGGCTTGGTAAAGTTCTGGCTGGGATGATTTAGTTGGGGTTGCTCCTGCTTTGAGCAGGAAGTTGGACTAGATGGCCTCCTGAGGTCTTCCAACACTCATCTTCTGTGGTTCTTTGAATTCTGTTTACACTGTGGCTTAAATCCTCGCTCCTCTGAAATGAATGGGTGCTTGCCATTGATTTCAAATGGGGCCAGGTTTTCAACCCATGTGCACTGCTTACAGCACAGAGTAAACGTTGTTTTCCTCACTTCTCCTTAGATGATCGCCATTGCCACGCTGGCTGCCTGTTACAATAACAAACAGGTGTTCAGGGGTGTGGTGAAGATTCGGAAAGGACAAGTTGTCACTTTAATGATGGATGCCACAAACATAGAGGCTGTCAAGGCAATAATGTACCAGTATGTGGGAGAGGTAGGTTTGGTGGCTTGGTTTCAAAGACTAATATTCAGATGCCGCTGTTTCCTCTTTAATCTTCAGTGTTCTGCTGTTAGGGCTAAGCTGGGTTTCCACTATAACCAGCTGATTTTGCAGTTTAGTAACTTTCAATTTGCTTTGACTAAAATTGCTGTAGATCTAGAAACAAGTACAGCAGGAAACAGCTTGAAGTAGTAAAGTCTGGGACGTGACTGTTTTCCATGATGCTTTTAATTCTCTGTCCTCATTCATTAGTCTCAGATGTTATATGGTCTGTAGCATAATGAACACCCACGTTATACAACTATATAGTGTGGGTGTTGCATTATGCTACAAATTGTGTAAACACCATATATTTGTCTGTATGTAGAGTTTCCTACTGAGTCAATATAATAGGGAGTATCACTGTTTCTTTATGCCTGTCTGGTAACTTCATAACTTGGCAGAGCATTGAGGGAAAACAAAAGGCCTCTAACCTGCTATGGGAGTGCAAGTTGTTTCTGTATATGTAGGGGAAGTTTTGGCTTGTTTCTAAAACTGTCCTCTCACAGTGACACAATCCCATAATGTAGGTAGCACTGCAGTCACCGGCAGCTCTCAGAAGTGTGCTAGATGCTGTACAGAAATGAGGACCTGGTCCTGATCTCTAAGGAGCTGTTGAGTATCTGTTGCCCCCAATGGCATCAATTACCAATGACAACCAGGCCAATCAAATTCTGAAAGAAAACTGTTCTGCTCAGGTGGTGTCACATACTCTTGGGCAGGGTCACTGCAGAGCAGTGCTAACCGGGCTAGTGTCTGTGGTCCTGCCTTGAAACATTATCATGTTTCCCCTGGACCATGTGGCTGGGGATTGTGTTGGAAATGTGTATGTGAACAGTATTGTGAGTCCGTGCGGGGGGGGGACCTTGGCCCTATCAAAATCAGAGTGAACTCGTTCACAGACAGGCCTTGCTGGCAAGATGCAAACACTGCCCCAAATCCCTCAGTTAGGTGCCATTTTGTAGTGGCTGTATGAACTCCAAGTAGCTCTGAACTGACCTGACTTAAGCCCTGTGATTAATATGCTTATGATGGGCTACAAAATTATTAGGCCCCATAGTCCAGTTTTTTACAGGTACTTATGTTCCTAAATCCCACTGAAATCAATGGGAATTAGGCACCTAGATATCTTTTAAAAACGTGTCCCAATTTCAAATCCCGGTACAGACAGAGCTAGCAAGGACTCCCAAACAGGAACCGTTACTTAAGTTTAACCAACAGACCCCTGTACACGGCTGAAAGTGCCCGAATGCAGAAACTGCCGTGCAGCAAAATCCCAGCAGCATTCAGAAACGATACACCTAGTTATGGCTAATGGCTCCAACTCCACTGCAGACTGACTGCTGAGGAGTGCGCTCTAAAGCAGAGTTCAGCCTGTGAGCACAGTTCCCAGAAAGATATTCCCTGCCTACTCTAGTCAGGGAAATGGGGCCAGAATCCTGCTAAGCTGGTGCAGTTCTGATCCCAGTGCAGCTTTCAAACTGGGCAGCTCACCACTGATGGGGAGCACTGTCCTGGTTGAAGACACATGGCGTTTCTGTGATGATACGGCCCCTGTGGTGGAGGTCCCGTTTGATGTTTGAGGGGCTACTAGATGGTGTGTTCTCATGGTTATTTTCTAAGCTTGTGGGGGCTTTTTTCCTCTCTTCAGATCTATCGGAAGATCCCAAGCACAGACCCATCTTCTAACAAGACCCAACAAATCGCTGTCTCTCTCCAGACAATATGCTCGCCCAGTGGCACCGTGGTATTGTGTAACCGTTACTCCCCCATCTACCTCTCGTGCGCCGTGCTTCTGGCTGCACTGAGCTGGCAGTATCTGAGTTTGATGTCAGAGGTGTTGGAGGATGAACAGGCCAGTGAGAACTGAGGGTTGGTGGGGAGAGTGAAGTCAGTGGATGATGGATCCAGGCTCTCGGGGGAAGCTGCTAAGAAACCATCACTGCCTCTTGCCTGCTTTGGTGAGGATAATTGCTTTTGCGGCTAAAATATCCTGGACTTTTGGTTTGGGGGCTCATTTTATGTTTATAGGTATAGTAATTGAAGTCTTGCTGTCATTATCGAACGAGCGTCGTGCCAATTCCTGAGCACACTAACAGCAGATCCCAGTCTGTGAGTTAACAGTGACCCCTTTGGCAAAAGGGTATAAATACTGAGGAATATCACATGTTCTATCCACACACTCCCATCTATCTAAAAAGGTTGGTGATACTGTTGGATAAAAGCGAGACTTTGGAATCAGAGGGCCTCGGGATAGCCAACACCCTGCTCGAGGACTAAGAAAACAGACCAGGTATCTGGAGGGACAAGAAGAAAAGTAGTCTCCATCTACAATTGGTAGCTATGCCTGCTTTGTGTACTAATCAGGATACTGTGTGTAGCCAGCACAATTACTGAGGGTTTATGCTTGGGAAATTGAGGCTGACTAAGCAGAGGCATTGTATAGCCTTTGCTGTCTGTCTGTGATGCCTAGTTTCAAATAAATCGCTTTGCAGTGAAGAAATTGAATCTGAGTTTTCACTGGTGCGGTTATTGAATAACCAGCTGTGGGCATATGAACGGATCCCAACTCAAAACCCTCCCGATCTGCTTTCCTCCTTGCTTCCCAGCCCATATCACTTTGACCTCTTCCCCGTCTCCCATCCCTTGTATCTCAGGATTTGTAGGAATGGGGCACCACTGTCATGTTACAGAATATAATGGCAACTTGGCCTGCCCGATTGGCCTAGGTGTGAGATTGGGGTGGCGGTGGTATACAGCGCTGCAGAGACAAAACTGTAAATGCAAACCGGGTGTTGTATTGACTCACTAAGGAGGGGGAGGCCTGCCACAGCATCACCTCTTTTTGCCTGTTTTGGGGACTATAGAATTTGGCTCTTACTGGGGATAGACGGGGGTGTCACATTGTGGGGTCAGTTCAGACCAGTGAGAGGTTGGGTGACCACTTGGCCTGTAACCCTGAGTGCCTTAAACAGGCTCTGCTGCTGGAGCTCCCTGTCTGGATGCTCCCGGCCAGCCTACAAGGGGAGAAAAAAAACATGGGCAAGAGTTCATTCTACAACCCCCTAGGTGAGCTCTGCTGTCCATGGAGAGGGTGGGGAAGTGGCTGGGCCACCCCCAGGAGATCTACAACCTGCTGCGGTTTAAGATGGTTTAAACAGCAGTAATGCCTTGACAGGACCAGGTGAGCCAAGCGTTCCCTGGTGCGGTGGGGGGCATTGGCTGAGCAGAGGGTGTGCTGGCTCCAGGCTGTCTGGTCTGTTTGTACCCATGAAATCAACAAAGATCAGTTCTTAGTGTCAATTCATCCAAGGGCATCGCTCTGGCTGCATATTTTCTCTCGCTCAGTAACTTGGGATCCGTGGTAGCTGATCATCTCAGTTCTCAGATCTCTGCCTAGCTACAGAATTACTTACATAGGCCTCGACCCTACACTCAGCACTGTGCAGACAGGAACTTGCCCCTGCCAGTGTCTCCCTGAAGTTTGAGTGGGTGCAGAGCTCTGCCCATGTGGGGCGCCTGGAAGGCTTAGGGTCATAATCACAACTGCCGTGTAATATTTTACTGATTGTTGTTGTAAGTAGATGAGATCCGGTCCTCCACGTGATTCTGGTCTCTGGCTAACTACAGTTCTGGATTAAGTGGAGGGCCTGTACCCCGAAAGTCGTGTCCTGTGCACTTGTGCCTTTACCCCACACACCAGTTGAATCAGGGTTGTTCTGCATCTGGCTCGTGTCTCATAATAATTCAAGGCCCAAATCTTGCAAGCAGATATGTGCTTGTGCAGAGTCCTATTGACTTCAACAGGCACAACAGACTATTGCCTGCAGATAGCCTTTGGAAATGTGGGTCCTGAGTGTGTTGGTCAAAGAGAGTGAATTGGGTATTCCTAGTTAAAAAAGAAAACCGCCCCGAAACTCTGTTCTCTGTATAGCCCCCTACCAGCACCATCTGGCATGTGCTGAAGGCTTGGTCTTGTTTCCTTCCTGAGGTCTATCCAAAGACAGGAAAGACCAAGATTTTCCAATTCTTCAGCATCCCCAACATGGCAGGAAATAGACAGTGTGGCTCCTGAGACATGCTTCCTGTTCAGTGCTGTAGAGCAGTGGGGCTCAACATTTCTGTACTGGTGACCCCCTTCACACAGCAAAGCTCTGAGTGCGACCTCCTACCCCTGCACTCCCATCCTGTGCCCACCTGGGGAAACTGACCTGCAGGCATGGAGCGGCTGGTATTTCTGCTTGCTCCCCCTTCGAACACTGCTCCTCTGCGCCCCACTATGGGGCTGGGGGGGGAGGAGTGAGGAGCAATGTCAGGGCTCCCTGCATCTAGGTCACTTTCCACATCTGGGCTGCGTAAGGGGAGGGCAGAGAGCAGCAGCTCCTGATGCTTGTCGCACAGCACAGCCCAGGTGGGGAAAGTGACTGGGATGCAGGGAGTGCTGGCGTGGCTCCTTGCTGCCCCCCCCTCACAGTCCACTAGGCGGGTGAGGAACGTTGTGGGGTGGGTGAGCAGTATTTGTGTACAACCACTCACTCCCTCCTCCCCCCCCCCCCCACATTCCTCTGCGGGGAGGAAGCGGGAGCTCACAACTCCTGACCCCCCCCCCCCCCCATAACCACATCGTGACCCCCAGTTTGAGAACCAATGCTCTACAGGAAAATAGTGTGTGTGTGTGTGTGTGTGTGTGTGTGAAAGTGTGTGTGTGTGTGTGAAAGTGTGTGTGTGTGTGTGTGTGTGTGTGTGTGTGTGTGTGTGTGTGTGTGTGTACCAAACACTGAGGTCCCTGTCTGTGGGCAGAGCTGTTCAATCTTGGGTACAGGCACAACACTCCCAATCGCTAACTGGGCCCAGCCCTAATGCTCGCAGAGCTAGTGCTTCTGGCACCGGGAAAAGTCGAAGGTGAGGCCCACCAACTTTGCTGTCTGCAGTGGGGGGGCCCTTTGTTCACAACACCCACCACCCACCACCTTCTGCCTCTCTAAGCTACTGGCTTTAAAGGTCGTGCAGCTACTGGACGTGGGTGGCTCAAGGGCGAAAGCTGCATCTTTTTAATAGCGCTGGAGGTGTTTAGAGCAGCCCGGCCTTTGCTACTGCTGCAGTGACACCTGGTGTCTGTCACGAACACGCACAGCTGCTCTGCACTTGCCTTGGCCGAGCCATCCAGCGCTTCACTAGCATGCACCGGAGCAGGGCCTGCAACACAGCCAGCTGTGGCTTTCCTCTCGTAGAAGCAGAAGAAAAGGTCCGTGCGGTTGCTAGAGGAAGCAACACCTTCCCCTTCAGCCTTCTTCCCCCAACTCAAACTGCAGCCCCTGGGCTCGGCTGCTGGTGCTCCTTGATTTCTAGGCATGCGCCAGGCAGCTCTTGTAGCAGCAGGTGGCTCTAGCAGAAGCAGTGGCATGGCTGAATTAAACAGCCGCCGTCGCTACAAGTCTCTTGGCTTCACTCCAGGGCAGTGTCAGGCTGCAGCACTATTACCTAGGGCAGATGCCACACGGCTACTTACACCATGGTCAGCCAACAGCTGGAAGCTCTGCTGGGCTGTGCTGCGGTTCTCAGCCTCCCCTCTTGTCAAACATCCAGGGAGCTCTTTGTCCAAAACTCCCCTGGGCAGGTATTCAGCTGGGTGTTGGTAGGGTGCAGCCAACGCTAAGGGAGCAGACCAGCCACTGCTCCTGCATGGCGAACGTAGCACTTTGACAGGCTGCCCGTTCACAGGAGGGCTGCCCTCGAGGGCTCAAACAGCAGGAGTCCTGCTCCAAGAACTCCTGCGGCCGGGGTTCTGTTTTTAAATCAATCCTTGTGTTCAAGACTCCCTGGTGGTGTTCGCATTGAGTACGGTGATATCGGCCCCCTGCTGAAGGAGCTTACACGCCTACAGCTGCCCCCTGCCTGCCCAGAAATTAATTCTGGCCCCATCAGTTCAGCCCCCTGCCTTCACCCATTCAGCATCCCCCATCGCTTCATCCTGCTTCTCCACTCACACCCACCAATTCACTCCCCCAACCCTTGAGTTCAGCCCTCACCCCCAGCAGTGGTACCAGTTCACATACATGATGGGAGGGGCAAATTCCAGTCCCTGCCTCACCCTTGGCAGGGACCCGGTTCTGCATCTTCTTTGCACCCCCAGGTGTCCCTCGGCCTCCCGCTCGCTGACACCCACAGCGCAGGAACCGTTGGCAGCAGGAGTCATGCTCTCAGTGGGCTTTCCTGTGCTCTGCCGCACATGGACAGACTCCCTGTGGGCTGGCTCACAGCACCTCTTGGCCTGCCCACGCCTCCCTCTGGAAGGGCCAACCAAGTCAAATTCCAGTGGCTTTGCGACTGTCCATGCAGCTGGAGCAACCCTCCGGACCACTCCAGCAGCAGCCATTCTGGAGCGTGATGACCCTCCCCAGGCTGTAGCTTATGAACAAGTGCAAAAACCTTGGGTGGGGGGCTTCTGATCTTCCCGAACCCCTCTGCCCCCATTAGCACTACAGCCACCACCCTTGCTTCTGTTCAACCCCCAGCCTCCCTTCTGCTCCCCCTAGGGTTCTTCACCCCAGTCCCCCAGCTGTGGGGGGCTGCAGGGATCCCTTGGCCCCCCATTCCAGGCTGGGTGTTGGAAGGAGCAGAGGAGCCATCCCCATTGCTCACAGAGATGGGCAGGGGAAGCAGCCCTGAACTGAAGGGCTCTTCACTTCCTTCCTCCCCTCCTGTGAGAATGGCTCTGAGGCTGAGTTGCTATGGGGTGGGGATGTGGAAGGGGAGAGAGCTCTGGCTGCAGCAGATCTGATTGGCTACCTTCCCCATTGCCCCACCTCCTGGGGCAGAACCAATCAGAGGGGGTTTTCCCCACAGGCAGGGCTGAATAAATTTGCTTGGGGGCTGGAGTCTCTCTCCTCATCCCCAGTCTGGCCGAAATCCCATCACTGGCAAAGAATCACAAGCGCTGGGAACACTGAGGGGCTGAGTTACTTTGTTGTGCACAGTCAGCATTTCTACCTTTGGGGAAAGAGCAGCTTAGACGGCAAGCCACTGGCCTTTTGTTCCATGTTTGTACAGCACCTAGCACCGAGGCGGCTCCTAAGTGCTACAGTAGACTCCATCTCTCCCCTGGGATAACAGCAGTTATGAGGCTGTTCCATTTATTATCTCTATGGTGACGAGCAAGAACATGGCAAACTTGCTGAGCTGCTCACAGATCAACTGTGAGCGGAGTTGGGTCCTCCCACGCTGTGGTCCAGTCTGACACGGGCGGGCCGAGGGGTCTCTCCACTTCTAGCCCAGGCAGCTTTTCCCAAGGCAGAGCCACAAGTGCCTGGGTTAAAAGGTGCCAGTCTGGGAGCTACTGACGCAGAAGACCTCCCCCAGGAGCGCTTGGGCGGGAAGGTGGACGGGGAATGATTCGGGCGTGAGCCTGGATCTCAGCAGACCTGCTCTGCCACAGACATTGTGAGACTTCGGTCAAGGCACTTTCGACCTTTCTGTGCCTCACTCCCCGTCTGTAACTGGGGATAACAGCACTTCTCTACCGCCCCGGGGTGTTGAGGAGAACACGTCGGCGTGTGCGGTACTCACATACTACAGCGGTGGGGGACAGATCCGTACATCACATCGTAGGTAGGGGTAGCACAAGCTCTCCTATGCTGCACCTGCCGCTGTAACGGCTTCAACAGAGGAGGGGGGCGAGCTCCATCCTGCAGCAGGTAATTGCCTGTGGATCAGATCACTCACTCCAGCTCTGGGAGAGCTGCGTTCAAACCCCTGCTCCAGCACAAGGATAGGGATTGGAACTTGAGCCTCGCACATCCCAGGTAAGTGCCAGAACCGCTATGGCCGAGAGAGGCACCCCTGCCCCAGCTGTCTCTGGTGACAGGTCTTCGGCATGCTCTGGGGAAGCCTATGGGCTCACAGCCCATGGTAAGATATCTGGGGGAACAGCTGCTTTGAGCATCCTGATTTGGATTGGCTTTAGTGAAGGCTCTGAGGAACTTGTTAGCTCTGGGCCAGGCTCAGTGCTGCGAGAACTCTGTACATGCCCCTGCCTGGAAATTGAGACACCTGTCAGATTAGGTGGCAGCTGAGCAGTGGTTTAGAGAAGGTGCTTGCCATCTAAATACTGGATTTAGGTACCTCAGAGGCAGCTCGGTTCCTGAACCCCTTTCTGGAACTGGCCCTTGCACCCTGCCCATGTCCAGTCCTGAAAACAACCTGTTTGTGTGCACACCACTCCGCTCCGCTCTCCTGGATGGACTCAGAACTGCTCATGTGGATCATGTGTGTTAGTTGCAGGGAAATCAAGTGCTAAGAAGGATCTGTGCTGGATGGAGCAGGGGGGGCCTGGGACCGAGCTGTGAAGTTCTGAATGCACATGACACGCAGCAGCAGAACTGTGCAGTTCTGGGGAGCCACAGAGTCGCTGTAGCCTTTGAAACCTGGGAGTCTAAGGAAAACAATGATTATTTTTTAAACAATGACAACCTCTGTAGTGTGACAATGTTCAAACCAGATCACAGTGTGACGCATTTATGTATGTTTTTTCTTGTAACAGACCAAATAAATCACATGCCAGAGTCTGACATATCCAGTGCAAATGTGTTGGCGGGGCAGAGAGAGAGGGGCAGGCATTCAAACTTGAAAAATCATCATCATCCTTTGTAAGGATGCATTTTATATGGGATTATTCTCCCAGCTATTGACAGAGGATCTGAGCCAGTCCCTGCGCACTAAACTGCTGTGAATGGACCCTGTCTTTGGGTCCCTTAGCGCAGTGATTCTCAACCATGGGTACACACCCCTGGGGGTACACAGAGATCTTCCAGGGGCTACCTCAACTCATCTAGCCATTTGCCTAGTTTTACCACAGGCTCCATAAAAAGCACCCGTGACGTCAGTACCAACGAACATTTCATGCAGACAATGACTTGGTTACGCTGCTCTATGCACGATATGAAATGAGAACGGGGCCAGGGCTGGCAGAAAGCAGGCTGAGTCAGCCCCCTGCCGCTGAAGTCCTAAGGAGGAGACACAACAGCATGCAAGGGAGAAGACACAAGGGCAGGAGGGCGTGCTTCCCTGGACTTGTGGCTGGAGCAGGGAGGCCGCTGCCCCGGGGCTACTAGGCAGGGGCCGGAGTGCCGGTCTCACTGCCCCTGCCGCAGCTGTTCCTGTTGCCAGGTCCTCTCCTCCCACCCCCAGCCATGCCCCCTCCCACACCCCCAGCAGTTGCTGCCTGGGGGGGCCTGCCAGCCTGCCCTCCAACAAGGGAGGGAGGGAGGGGCCCCTGCCACCTTCACTGCCCTTCCTGGGGTCTCTCCTGGCTGGGCGGCTGCTGGCGCCCGCTGCCTCTGCTGTGCACCCCTGCCCCGCTGCCGCCTCTCCCCTTCAGAACAAGCGCTTGCAGGTACGCCCGTCCTTCCCCTTCTCTGGCCTTGCCCCTTCCTTGTAGCTGCCCCTGAGCGGCAGGATCCCTCCCGTCCACGGTCCCCCTTGCTGCCCCCCCCCCGTTGTTTTTTTTTTTGCTGTGCCCGGCCCTTCTTGCTGTGGCTCCCTGGAGGACTTTCTGATCAGTTTGTCGGCCCTGCCTTAGCCCCAGGTGTTAGTTTGTTCCCTGCCCCGCCCTGGCCTTTGCAGTTTGCCTCCGAGCTCTCCCAGCCCCGCGCCTACCTCCCCTGCCCGCCGCTGCTTCCCCCTCGCTCAGTCCCCTCTGGCCCCCGTGTCCCTGGCCCCCGCGCTTGCGCCTTCCCCTTTAGTTGAACCCCCTGCACTCCCCTACGTTGCTTTACCCCTGCCCGCCCCGTGCAGCCGGAGGAACCGCTGTTCTACCTGGGGCGGGGGAGTACCTTGTGCCTGCTTCCCCGCCTAGTTCAGCATCCCTGTGTTCCCTTGTGTGGGCGCCTTCCTCCCCTGCTTCCAGCCTAGGGCGGGACAGAGGTGAGCACCACCCGTACACACAGGTTCTCTAGGGGGACATGAACGCCCCCCCCCGCCAGGCCTTTCTCCACCGCCTCCTGGACAGCGGCCTGAGATGCCCAGAAGACGACCACCTTCCCATACATCTTCGAGGCCACTACCATGGCCGTGGGCCCCACCACCCGCACCAGCACGTAGGTTTCCACTGGGGGGGGGGGGGGGGGGGAAGGCAGGCACCAGCAGGCAATGGACCCCGTGCTTCCTGGTGAGGGTGGGAAAGGGGATGGTGCTGGAGGAGGCGGTCAGGGCAGATGACAAGGTGGCGCATGGCGGGGGGGCCACAGCCACCTGGGTGGACACCCTGGGAGCTTTGCCGCCCCTCAGAACTAGCGGAGGGGAAAACAGGGGACAGAGAGGCGGAGGGGGTTCGTCCCTGGGAGGCGTCACTTTCCAGGCAGGGCTCTTGCCCTCCCCCCGGCCCTTTTTACCGGCCGAGGGCACGCCTCCCGGAGCAGGGGTGGCGAAAGCCGTGGCAGCACTAGAGTTCCCGGAGTCCCGACTCGAGCTTGCCACCGCCGGCGCCCTGGGGGTGATGCCGGGTGGCCCAGCAGCAAAGCCAGCCGGGAACTGCTGATTGGGTTGGGGGAGGGGGCAACCGGGGAGGGGGTTCCCGTCCCAGGCACCCCCACCATCCCAGGAGGGGGTCGGAGCAGGTTTGGGGAGTGGGGGAAGGGATGGAGGAAAAGGGGGGAGGAAGCAGGGTGGAATGGGGAGGGGGGTCCACCGCTCCTCCCCCCTAGGCTGGAAGCAGGGGAGGAGGGCGCCGACACAAGGGAACACGGAGAGGCCGTGGAAGCAGGGGCAACGCACTCACCAGCCCCAGGTAGAACATGGGCTCCTCCGGCTGCACGGGGGGGTAGGGGCTAAACCAACGTAGGGGAGTGCAGTGTGCAGGGGGGGCAGCTGAAAACAGGGCAGTTATGAGCATGGGGGGGGGCAGAGGTGGGGGACAGAGGGGACCAGGTAATGGGGAAGTAGCAGCGGGCAGGGGAAAAGGGGTGGTAAGTGCAGGGCTGGGAGAACTCAGAGGCAAATTGCCAGGGCGGGGCAGGGCAGGGAACAAACTAACACCAGGAGCTAGAGCAGGACAAACAAACGGACAAGAAAGTCCTCCAGGGAGCCAAAGCAAGCAGGGTGCAGCAAACAAAGCAACAAACCAACCAGCAAACAAACTGGGGGGGAGCAGCCCTCCACCAGCTAGCCCCCCAAGTGTAGTCACAGCAGAAGAGGTGGGCACAGACCTTCCCCCCCCACTCCCACCACCATCACACCGAGGGAAAGGCACACCTCTGCCCTCACCAGGCCAGCCAGAGCTCCCGGAAGGACGCCACAAAGCCCCCAGTCTCCAGCAGGTTGTTAAAGTGCCAATAGGCCGGCCTCAGCCTCTCTGCCCTGAGGGAGGCCATCACAGTCACCGGCTGGTAGTCCAAGAACGGGGCTAGCCAGACCCTGGAGAGGTGAGCTCTCCATAGCCTGGTGCTCAAATAGTACTGGAGCCTTAAGTGAGGGGAATGGGGGCCGGCTGAGTGAGCCTGCGTGGAGAGGGCAACGAGGAGCAGCTGCCAGGCTTGTTAGCGAGACACTATAAAGGTTCCCAGGAAGGCCAGGTGGGGAGCTCAGAGGTGGTAAAGGGAGATGCTGTGGGAGGCGGGTGAATGGCTCTTGGTCAGCTGGCTGAAACACTGAGGGGGGGGGGACACAGTCTCAATAGACCATGATGGCTAACAACCTGTCAATGAAGCACAGGGGTAGGAGCATGAAGCCAAAAGCTGCAAGTGGTTTTTGGGAGCAGAGCACCTGGGGGCCCTCCCTGAACCTGTCACAATACTGTAACGTGTATGTATGCACTGAGTCAGATGTGGTTCATGGCATTTATTGATGCATGCAAGCACATGAATGAGGTTGATGTCAGTTTTAAGGGAGGTGAAACCTGGGGCATGCAAGACGCCTCCCCAGGTGACCAGAAACCACTGCCTGGCAACTTCGTTACCGGGATGACCTCTCCCCTGCTACACCAGTTCTGGCTGTAGAGCTATTCCCATTCATTGGAAGAGCACTTAGCGTCAATGACCCTCTTTTGTTGTTCTTTTCCTACCTGCCTTTGGAACTGCGGGTGGCCAAACAGCAGAGAATGCAAAAGGCTCCGCATTCAAAATGAAGTGTGCAGCCTGGTGAAGAACAGAGCATTCATAATCTCTCACAGAATTAGTAAATTGTACGGGCAGATTGCCCATCTGTCCTAGCATGTTACATGAGATATATTCCCAGCTATTGACAGTCTAACCCAACCCACCAAGCAAACATGTACAGACAATAAATCACCTCCTGCAATGGGAGCTGCCAGCTTAGACCCATGCAGACCTGACGGCAAATTTGGGGAAATGCTCACCTGGACAATAAGAGGGTGTGATATATTTATAACTAGGACACTCTCCTCTGTGTACAATGCCAACACAAAAGTCTAGCCACCACTTATTGGGCCTGGGCAGGCTGCACTTCTACCCATAAAATAGTGACAAGGGGATGAATATCACTCCAAGTCCTGCCAAATGCACAAATAAATAGATACAATAGAGAAAACAGCTACTTCCTTGAATTTCTTTCTGGTCTAGTGATGCTCGGGGCTGTTCATAGAATCATAGAATATTAGAGTTGGAAGGGACCTCAGGAGGCCATCTAGTCCAACCCCCTGCTCAAAGCAGGACTAACCTCAGCTATATCATCCCAACCAGGGCTTTGTCAAGCCTCATCTTAAAAACCTCTAAGGATGGAGATTCCACCAGCTCCCTAGGTAACCCATTCCAATGCTTCACCACCCTCCTAGTAAAAAACTTTTTCCTAATGTCCAACCTAGACCTCCCGCCCTGCAACTTGAGACCATTGCTCCTTGTTCTGTCATCTGCCACCACTGAGAACAGCCTAGCCCATCCTCCCTGGAACCCCCTTTCAGGTAGTTAAAGGCTGCTATCAAATCCCCCTCATTCTTCTCTTCTGCAGACTAAAAAAGCCTAGTTCCCTCAGCCTCTCCTCATATGTCATGTGCTCCAGCCCCCTAATCATTTTTGTTGCCCTCCGCTGGGTTCTCTCCAACTTGTCCACATCCTTTTTGTAGTGGGGGGCCCAAAACTGGACACAATATTCTAAATGCGGCCTCACCAACGCCGAATAGAGGGGAATAATCACTTCCCGTGACCTGCTGGCAATGCTCCTACTAATGCAGCCCAATATGCTATTAGCCTTCTTGGCAACCAGGGCACACTGCTGACTCATATCCAGCTTCTTATCCACTGTTACCCCCAGGTCCTTTTCTGCACATGGGGCACAGTTTCCGATGTAAATGTGCATTTCAAGTCGTCGGTGTCCCTTTAAAGGAAAAAAACCCTGGAACTGTTTCAATTGGCCATAAGTCTCTACCCAACCTAAAGTTTGGATTGGATGTAGCCTGTGGCCCTTTAAATGTTAAAGGAAATAAAATCTGAGTAAAAGAGAGTGGAGAAAGGAGAGCAGATATAAAGCCTGCTAGGCTGCGCTCATTCCTGCGTACAACAAACTGTCTGCCTCCCAGCTCAGTGCTGTGCAGCAGCATTGGAAGTCACACTCTGCCTTCTGTGCAAGACAGCTCAGCTGTATTACAAGGGAGCCTTGTTTGCCCCTCTCCCTTTTGCTTTGTTTCCCAGCTCACGTCTGCATCGTTATAGGTCGGCTTCGCAGAATATGAGTTTTATTTTTTGATCATGTCGATGGATAATAGCAATTATTCTTTTTTTATTTTTATCAATTTAAATTTTCACAATTGCAGGAAATGATGGGGTGGTGGGAGAACGCCAATAATTATTTAATGACAGTAGGTGCTGAGATACAAAAAGTTAAAGCTTTATAATGGTTAAAACATAAATTGTCAACATTACATGTCAAAACATACCCAGTCAATATCCTTAAATCAAATGCTAACACGGTCTCAAGCAACATTTTTCTTATTTTGCCTATCTGTAAATTTTTATTGTTAACAATGGTAATATTTTCCCTTTGGTTTGTGTGCATGTGGTGAAACCCTGTTTACTGACATTTACCCATTATAAATCTAAGCTTTCCAAGCCTAAATGTAGGACAGTGCTAGGGGTGGCTTATTTAAGCAGCAGCGAAGCCATTACAGAAGTTAAAGTTTGCTAGAGACATTGATAGCATTGGTTTCTCCAGGAGTGGCTGGCAGTGGAGGATTTATTGGTATCCCAAGGGGCCTTTCTCACCCAATTTAGTTCCTCTTTATTCTCAGGGTAGCCCTCAAGCTGCAGGGTTTGGGTCTGAACTTCTCTCAGACCAGCAGGTTTTCCACTTTGTGGTTTTGGTTCAGCCAGTTCTAGAACTAAAGCCAGCCATGACGTTTGGCTCTGGAGCAGCGGCCAAGAGAGATGAATTGAAACTGGAACAGCCGCAGAGGAGGGCTACTAAGATGATCAGGGAATGGAGGGTTCGTCTTATGAGAGGAGACTGGAAGAGCTTGGCTTGTTAAGTCTAGCAAAATAGAAGGCCGAGCAGGGACATGGCTGCTCTCTGTAAATACATCAGGGGGGTAAACACCAAAAAGGGAGGGGGAAGAGCTATTTAAGCTAAAGGACGATGTTGGCACAAGAACAAATGGGTGTAAACTGGTCATGAATAAATTCAGGTTGGAAATTAGAAGAAGGTTTCTAACCATCAGAGGGGTGAGGTTCTGGAACAGCCTCCCAATAGGAATTGGGGTGGCAAACAACTTAGCTATAAGATAGAGCTGTACACATTTATGCATGTGATTACATGACAGAGTTGCTTGGGCTGGTAGGGGGCAGGGCTCAGCAGCCCTGGGGCTCCCTTCTGGTTTATGTCTGATGTTCCTAAATATTCATGCTTCAGGGTTTCAGCCAGTCACCTGCAGGGGTCAGGAAGGGATTAACCCCTTCCTCCCCCCAGTGTATTCTGGGTTATGTTTGTTTTTAATTGCCTTCCTCTGAAGTTTCAGGGCTGTCCATGACTGGAGATGGGCCACTGGGCTCTGAGGTGGCATGGAGCATTCTCTCACTCAGGTGCTTGGCTGGCTGGTTCTTGATCACATGCTCAGGGTCTAACTGATCACCATATGTGGGGTCAGGAAGGAATTTTCTCCCAGGTCAAATTGGCAGTGATCCTGGGGGGATTTCACCTTCCTCTGCAGCGTCTAGGTGCAGGTCACTTGCCAGGATTATCTGGGTAGATCCCACCATTGCAGGGTCCTTGGACACTGAAGCACCTTGATTCCTCCTGTTCTCTTCCTGTGGCACATCATAATCTAGTCTGCTGTGGGCTGTAATACTTTGGTCTAATTTCAGCTGTTGGCATTAGTGTGCAGGTGTAGGGTGGCCTGTGATGTACAGGCGGTCAGAGTAGAGGAGCCGGTGGTCCCTTCTGGCCTTAATCTCTATGACTCCCCAGAGTTCAGGCGTGTTCAGATCCAGGAATTCCCTTGCCGGCTACGGTGGTATTTTTTGGTGTTGTGGATACTTAGGAACTGCACTGAGATGCCAAACGTTAAGCAGCTAGTCACAGCTGTCAGCCAACAGATTCACGCCAGGGAACTAGAAATGAAGTGCCTTATGCACCATGCCCAGCCTCCCAAACTCTTCTGTACTTCTGTCTTACAATCCATTGGCATGGGACAGCCCTTATGTCAGACGGGTGGATCATGCAGCCCATCTGAACAGGGACAGCAAGGGCACAAATGCGTGGCCGTGTTCGCAGAGCTGCACAGGGTGAACTGCCCCTGCTTCTGGCACTTAGAAAGAGTCAATGAGGGCCCAACCTTGTGACATCCGTGGGAGCCGAGGGTACTCCCCAACGCAGAAGATCAAGTGTTTCATGCAGAGAAGTGCTTCTCAACCTGTTGCCAAGGTTTGGTTTGACATGAAGCATAGCGATCTAGCTGTGGGCGAGCAAAAGTTGCCCTCTAGTGCCGGGCCCTGTGCCAATGCATCAGCGTTCATTTTGGTTTCAATCAATTGCGCTCCCAAGGAGAGCAATAAAAAACTGGGGAGAAATAAGTGAATAGCTAAAGGGCCAGGTTGTAATAGAATAACATCTAGCTCTTGTATTTGGTGTTTCATCGGTAAATCGCAAAACGCTTTACAAAAGAAATAAATGCCGTTATCCTCCGTTCACAGACGGGGAAACCGATGTTGCCTGTGCGTCCGTCCTGGTCTCCCTGCATGGAAACAGAGGGATTTTCTAAAGCATCTATGCACCTAACACCCATTGAAATCAATGCGTTTCAGGCACTTGCATGGTTCTGAAAAATCCCACTAGGCAGCTAAATACCTTTACAAATATGGCCCTGCGTGCATCAGAGGATCCAGGCCTTTAAGGAACATTGTGTGGCAGACCAGCCTGTGCTGGCCCTGCAAAAAGCATGTGTAAGTTGTGTCATGCTCCCGTCATCAACCTGGAACACGAAAATCAGTCCATCCCCATGTCCTATCCCCTCGCCACCTCCTTCCTAGTGTGTTGCTCCCTCCCCCATGAATTGCCCCTCCTCCATCCCGGCCCCTCCATTCGGACCCACACCCCGCCCAGCAACTCCCCTTTCTGGTCCCAGTCATGCCTCCGTCCGTTAGTCCGTGTCCAGGTCTCTTCTCTTCTCCTCCTTTCCTCCTCTCTCATCTTCCTCATCCTCCTCCCGCCCTGCCTCCAGCCTGCTCTTCTCCCCTGGGCCCAAGTCCTTTTCCAACCTCTCCGCATACTCCACCCAATTCTTCAGCCCCAGCACTGCTTTCGTCTTCCTCCTCCCTCGCCCAGCCCACCTCAGCCCCAGGTGCCCCTTGCCTCATCCTCTCCCAGTCCCTTCTCCTCCTCTAACAGTCCTCTTCTCCCATCCATTCCCTTCCTCTTCCTCCTCCCTATCCCCAGTCCTCCTCTCTGCCTCAGAGACTAGCTTGGGCTCCTTGTTCAGCAGCTGCAGTAGCATAGCTAAGGCTCAGCCAGAGTCTACTTCCCTCCGCCCCCAGGCCATCCTTCCAGCCCATCAGTGGCTCTGTCACTGGAGAGGGGCGGAGCTGAATGTAGAGAAGCAGCCTGCTTGGCTGAGTGGTGAAGAAGGGGTGGGATTTCAGGCGCCAGCCACATGTACCACAGCAGCTGAGCAGAATCCTGAGGCTCAGCTGGGGAGAGTACCTTGTGCCTCCAGCCAAAAGCAGGGGGTTACACAGGCCCGGTATCACCAGAATAAAAGGCCCTGAGTCTGCAAAGACTCACACACAGAGGCTTAGCTTTGGGAATGCGAGTAGCCCACTGAGTTCCCAAGAATCGCTCGTGTGCTCAAACACGTCTGCAGCCGTGTTAAACCCACACAAACCCACGTAGGCCCTCTTATTTTGGTTTAAGGGTGGTCTATTTCGCTTCAATTCAAAACCGTTCCTGGTCAACCTAATCTAATCAATATTTTACTAATAAAAACGTGAAAGAACGTCACGGTTGCAAAGCCAAACACTCAAAAGTTAGGAAATGCCAGAACCATAATTCAACCCCCTTCTTACATATGCATGGTGATGCAGTCTGACATGATCACATACTATTATTTTTCCCAGGACATGCTAGGCACTGGCTCAGGCTACTGGGTGACCGACACTCTAGATCAACTGTACGCTTATTTACTTCCAATGAACGTATGAAAAGAACTCGGCATGGAAATTCCAGTAAGAAAAAAGCTTTATGAGTATTATTTTTATTACCATTGTTTTATTTCCATTAGTTCTAAAGGTGTAGAAATTAAGTGAATTGGCAGCCATACTAATTCATAATATATATTTTTTTACATCTTTAAATAATTACAGCTTGTTCATTCCCTGTCCCCCTCCCCTTACAAATAAGTGTCTGGTTTCACGGGACCTTCCCGCGGAGTTTGGGAAGCATCAAACTTTACACGAGGAGAAAAAACCAAAACAAAACAAAAAAAACCCACAACAAAAGTCACAGCTTCAGAGTTACATTAAGAATTTGTTGATCAGCATTACAACCCCCATTCAAAGTCGCTTGATGCTTCCTGATCAAAGACGTTCCAATCAGCCAGTAAGACTGCAATCTAAATACAGGTCTTTTCTGATCAAAAAATGTATCAGTGATTAAAGATATTGCACTTTCACAAAGAGGAAAGACAATTAGTACTGGTAAATGACCTTTCTAACCCACCAGTATCTGCCATGGATGCCTTCTCTGCATGTCCCTGTATTGTCATCAGGCCCATAGCAGAGGTCTGATTTTCCTGGTATTTGCAGCTTACACCCTGAACTTGTAAACATTTAAGCACATGCATGACTTTAATCATGTGAGGAACCTCACTGGTTTTTAAGGGGCTACTCACCTAGGTAAATTTCTACATGTGCATATGGGTTGCAGGCGAGGGGCTTTCAATTTTAAGCCCTTCAGGGCAGGACAGGGTGCTCTGTTTCCAGGGCACCTAATGCAACTGATTGGGACCGCTGGACATACTGTAATACAAATAATAAATAATCTTGTCTTTATAAGCTTTCAGTAACCCGCTTATCTTGTTTTATGGAGATGGGCCAGAACCAAAACTACAACAAACAAGCCCCCTCCAAACCCTGGATTCAACCTCCTGCCCCCAAACTAAAGAAAGGAGTGGCTGAAATATAACCCCCCGAATTTGTAAATGGACCATCACTTTACAATGGGCTGTACCAAACCACCAAAGGCTGTTGTGCTTTGACCTCATAGCTTCATAATATAATACATCTTAGGAGGTTTCCCAGATCTCACCACTTCTAGGATTCATCAACCCAATAAATATGATCTCCTTTCTCGACATTACCCTCGCTAAATTATCTCCGACCTGCAGAAGGATCTGTACATGGTTCTAGGTCTTGAAACTGACATTCAGGCCCCTGCTGGCCTTCGCAGGCTAATTGCTTAGATGCCTCACATTTGAATTAATATGTTGATTTCCCATTTTGCGTTTGTACAGCACCTAGCACAACCAGGTCCTTGTCCATGACTGGGGTTCTGAGGAACTACAATAATACAAATAATAATACAAATAATAATAATTAGCTTTGTTTCTAGCTAATGTATAATGTCTATTTAGATTGTAAGCTCTCCAGGACAGCAACTGTCAGCTACTCTGTTTGTACAGCACCTAGCACAATGAGGCCTCATTCTCGGTGGATCCCTAGGCACTACCATAATAAACATGATTAATAATAATGATACTGGACGGGAAGTAGTCTAGGGTTGTGGATCTCAGATATCTTAGAGCTGCTTTGGACGATTTAAATGAGCAATGGAACAAGAAGCTCTTTTGAGTCAGCTGTACTTCTGCTGTGCACAATGGAAAAAGAAATAAGGATACATGAAGAATATTTAAACAATTCATTTTTCTACTAAACGTAGCACAATTGCTTTCCTCATGTCCCCAAAGCTCCCTGCTTCAGAGGTGGCTATGTAGCTTGGTGCAAACATCCTCAATCCCTACCCCTCCACCCCCATACACATTGTTTCCCCAGAAGAGCCCTAACTCCAGAAAACCTCTCCAGCCCTGAACGATGGGCAGCCTCAAACCACTGAATGGACTCAAAATGAGTGAGCGTCAACACGGACAGAAAGGAACATGTCTGCTTGCTTTGGCTTCTGGAATCCAGAGATGGCAAACAGCTAGAATGGCTCTAGTCCCGTTCTCCCCACCAAGGTCTGATTCTTGAATTTCTACATTTACGAGCGTTTTGCCCAACCTGCTTATCAACGTCACCGGATGTCAGTGTCACTTTAGGTCACGTTCACGGTGTGTTTGTGAGAGTGCGCCTCTCGATCAGGGAAAGGAATGTATGGGGCAGTTTCAGGCCCAGGTGGACAGCTATCGCGCCAGATTTCAAGGTGTGCTGTTACTCAGGGGAGACAGCTGGCTGAAGGAGCCAGTGAAGGAAGGAGCTGCTTAGCCAGAAGAATCCCACCCGTGCTCAGGGAGATGCTCTCAGTCATGTGCTGACCTTTGCAAAGTTGGAGGAAGATGGGGAATGTTGCCATGGGGATGACATAGCCTCCCCCTCCCCAGGACCCCTTCATATATGGATCTGGGGGGCACAATCCCTCCCCCCTATGTATTTTCTTGTAGTGCTTCATATAGTCAAGTGTTGACTCTAGGGAAGAGAGAGAAAGGCTGGGCAGACAAGAGGAGGGAGGGATGGATGCCTGGGAGTTGAGGGGAAGAGAAGGAGACTGTGGAACCTGATTGGTTGATCAAGAGGCCCCCAAAAGGGAGAAAACACTAGCCTCTTAATATTCAAAAAAGAACTGTAATTAAAATTGTCCCATGGACATCACAGCTGTGGGCTCCTGCGTAGAGATTTTTCCCTGCCTATGTTCAGATATATAGCTGCTGATCACAAAGCAGAAGCCAGCTTTCTGCCCACGGGGACGGCTTTAAAGAAAGCTGAATGAGGAATTGATTTTGGTGGGACGTGGGGGAGGGCCCGGGGTCTGCTTCTGGGTTAAAAGGCAGGTTCTGCCTGTCGCTCCGCAGCTTTGGGGAAAAGAAAATCAGATTTATCACTGGCAATAGAAAACATCAGAAAGAATGTAAAATAATTAAGTGGGATAGGTCACAGGGGCGTGCACAACTGCAGCACGACGTTCTGGCAGCAATCACAGTGCTGCTGTGCTTTAGAGAGAGCCTCAAGCCCGGCTCATTGCTACCTCAAAGGGCAGAATCCAAGATTTTCCTCCATGTTTTCAGAAACTCTCTGGGTCTCTTCCACGCCACCTTGCAAAGACTTTCACTGAAGTGTTAGGTCTGGCTCTGACCTCAAAGAGACCTTCTTCAGGCCCAGCCTTCTGGAATCACAATCCCCCGATTTGGAAAGATAAAAATAAAATAGCTACTGTTCAATAAGTACAATTGTTAGGGTCTCTGGCTCTTTGGTAACATGAAAACAAAGCTTTGGATGATTTGGTAGAAGTGTGAGCTGAGTTCTTTTCTTTTACTTTTTTAAAACTTAATCATTGTATTAAAATCCAGGAAAGCAGCCAAAGTATGTCAGGTTAAGTCTATGCAACAAACTGTACTGGAGCCGGCTCCACTGACTGGAAGGTCATCAGATCTCTGCCTTCGGGCAATAACAAGGTGATGACGTTTTCTCCCGGGCTGACCTGGTCAGGAAACTAATGGATGGTGGGAAGAACAAAGTGTCTCCGTACCATCTTTGTGCAAGATGTCAAAGCCAGAAGGTTAAAAAAACCCTGAGTCCTGACTTTGTTTCTGGCTGTTCAGAGAAGGAGGTTTACAATCTGGTTTCTTTCAAGGAAAAGATTCAAATCAGTCACTCTTATTCTGAGATTGGGTCTTTGCTCTTACACACCACCGGGAAGTCCTCTTTACAAGGCCACATGGAATTGTTCTTCCAGAATCACATCAAACATCCCTCCAGGAGAGAGGGGGGGAAAGAAAACAGTGTCTGCTTGATTATTACATGGCATCTTCTTCGTCTCTCACGTGGATGAGCCTGAAGTCCATGGCAGGAGGAATAGGTTATGCAGTTATGATGTCTCCATGGCTTTTGGCTAAGACCAGGCTGTTCCAGGAGTCCTGTTTAGAGCTGGCCTGTGGAGGTTGGCTGATGGTTGATTGGTAGCCCTGTGGGGAGAGCTTCAGGGATGAAATAGCAGGGTGAAGAGAAGATCCATGCCCAGACATCGCGGTGACTGAGAATGCCTACAAAACAAACCGTAAAAGTGGCAAGATTATTTTTTAAAATTGCTTCAAACTAACAAGGGCCCTGGAGTAGGAAGGAGAAAGCATTTCACTTTACATAGGAGTGAAGTTATAATAATATATACACGAGGAGACATGAGATTTGCGATACTGACTCAAACCAGTGGTTCATTTCATCTTGTGTCCTGCTTCCATGCCTGATATGTGATGTTTCCGAGGAAGACAGCCTCCCTCTTCCTCTGAATCCACTCCATTTAGAACACTGTATACAGAGCACATAGCTCTTTTCTGCCTTCCACAGGTGACCATTTTACACCCTGAGGCATAAGATTTCATCACCAATTACCCTTTGATTAATTTAGCATGCACATGCATTGTATAGTTAGTGCTATATTACTCTGGGCTAGATACTGCAAGCACTCTGGATCATGCAGCAAAGCCCATAAGCACCTGCATTTTTATTATCGTGATTGAATATTATCTGACTTATTTAATATTGGTTTTACAGTCAGAATGCTCAAATATTACACTTAACCTTTTATTTAAATGTTGGCATTCTTTTGATGAGTTTAATGGGAGGTAAGCCTTGAATATTAGTCTCATTATGAAATAGGGAATCAAATATCTTCTTAAACAAGAAAGATGTATTAAAAGAAATAACAACAGCTACAAATAAACAGGCTTCCACACAGTTCAGGTTCCAGATTTGTCAGTTTTGTTTACCAGGGACCTCACCCTGCCTGGAACTCTAAGACAGACAGAGACATCTAGTGGCTGAATAATATGCTGTAAATACCTTTTCACAAGTTTCTCACACAGCATAGAGCTGCATGAATCTGGCAGTTTGATTCACAGGTGGGTTCAGCTCATTTTTTTCAGGTTTATTTTATGTGGACTTGCACCCACTGCACTGAGTTTCAGGTTTAATTGAACCCACAAATCCATTCAGAAACTAAGCCAAAACTGCCAAATGCTGCCCAGTTTTGGGTGAAAGCCAAATGGCCCAGCTAAGGGCTTGTCTACACTTGGATATTTAGCAAATAGCTATTCCAGAATAATTATTTTGGTCTGAGCTCCCATGTGGGGACTGTTATTCCAGAATTAGAGTCCTGTTTACAATTTAGTTTTCACCAATTTGGTATATTTCCCAATGTTGCAAATTTAGAATAAAAGCCACACAGTCCCTCACTGGGACACGGGGCATTTGTTTAAAATTTAGTCCTGGTTCATTCAAACACTCCAGTTTTGCGTCCTTTCAGTTTCCACACAGAGGCCCACACAGCTGCCCTGTCAGATAGCCAGGGTCACTAGGAACTTCAGTTGTCAGCAAGATGGCTGCCTCCAGTTCTAGGCTCAGACCTATCCTGTGCAATTGAAAGTTGGGGGATGGGAGTGAGATCATTTCACAGCACATGGAAACATGAGTGAACTACAGGCCTGTCCCACAGGCCAGCAGCAGGAGGCCTTTACCCTTCTTAAGCCCTGGGAACTCTGCACTGGAGCAAATTTCAGATCCTAGGGGTGAGCAAAATGGCTGTTGTTTTCCTTCAGAGAAGGTTCTGAGGGAGTCTTTTCTCCTCAAGTCACCTACATTGAAGTCACACCTTGGTCACATCTCTTGGTCTTTTCTTCCTGCTTCATTACCTGAGCAATAGGGCTTGGGTGCCCATAATGAGATGAAAGCCCCGGTTCCGTCTTTATGGGGCGCATTTCCTCCGTGTTGGAGGTGTTGGTGCTGCTGGTGGAGCTGGTGGTGGGGGTGAGACTCTCACTACTGGATGGTCCTAGGAGAAAATAGCGGTTAAGACAGGCTTCCCTCCAGATGAGTTTTAAGTACCAAAAACATAGCAAAGCATCTGTGGTTTGGGGAAAACAGAAATCTGTTCACAGGCAGGGATTTGGGTCACAACTAACTTGAATTTGTCTGGCTTTGACTTCAGGTCACAGGTGCTTGTTACATCTGTGACCCAAAATCCTCTCAATTCCAACTGGCAAGGGAGGTACAACATCCTGATCCTGATCTGTGCATGCTGGTTCACCAAAGAATATCATGTAAGGCCATTGAAAGACTTTCAATCTTAACCAAGTTTGGAGAGAGGAAGAAAGGGATGTTGAGATATCTGCTCATTTGGTAAATTATCCTTGTCCCCCACTTACAGTGTGCCTGCCTCTCATTCCATGTACTCTTTATCCCTGCCAGAGCGGGATAGAAAAATCCCAAATTTTGACAAAGAGGGAAAAAAAAACCCACTTCAATGGTGACATTTTTCACTGCAGCTGATCTCCCATAGTCCTATGTCAGCATAAACAGGGCTTGGTGTACAACCTACAAATGATTCTCTGGGGGAAGTGGCTTCTGTGATTGTGCCATAGCCCTGCTTGGGAACCTGGAAAGAATATCACCAGGATATTACCGGGGCTAATTAGTACCAATTATGATGGGGATTCCTGTGCACTGGGATCTGGACTGACAACTCTCATTTCACATAGGTCATGAAACAGCAAATGGTGCTCAGCTACCTGTTTGCTACATCAGGGGATGTCTGATTCGGAGGGCATCATTCTTAATTTAATGCTAAAGGGTGAGTTTCTGATACTATGCGCCTCCTGCACACACACGCACACACGGCTGTCTTGTTTAACACTCACCTGCTGGTGTCTTGGATTTGTTAAGGTTCTTGGGCTTACGTTTCCTCGTTTGTATCCCTTCTTTTCTCATTGCTAAAGGCCTTGGGACCTAGGAATCCAAAAGCAAAGCCTGTTTTCAGAATGTACATAATACAACGTAATGAACTGGGATCGCATCCCTGCCTCCTAGGATCTGAGGTAACCAGCAGATTTAACTAAAAACCCATGAAGCCAAAAGTTACTGACCAGTAGTGATTGAATTAAGACTAGAGACAGGTCATGGCTGCAAAGTTTGGATCCAGATCTGGCTCTGAATTTTTCTGAGATAATTTTTCTGAGTGTTTGCATCCAGGGCTTTGAGTCACAAATTTTAAAGTCAAAAGGGACTATCAGATCTTCTAGTCAGACCTCCTGTATAACTCAGGTCAGAGAAGTCTCTGTCTACACGACAGGGCCTATGTTGACACAGCTATGCTGGCATATCCCTCTCATGCAGACGCAGCATATGCTGACAGAAGTTTTTCTGCCAGTGCAGGAACACCGTGTCTCTGAATGAAGTTCACTTGGCTGACAGAAGTAATCTATGCCCGGGGATTTTGTCAGTATAGCTATGTCGCCGGTTGGGGGAAGGAAGAAGGTGAGTTCACACCGTGACCGACACAGCCATGCCAGTGTAAGTTTTAAGTGTAGACCGGGCCTAGAGCATATCTTCTAGAAAGGCATCCACCCGGTTTTCATCTGAAGACTTCATGAGATGGAGAATCCACTACTTCCCTGGCTAGTCTGTTCCATTGCTTAACCACCCACACTGTTAAAATTGTGCCTTATTTCCAACTTGAATTTGTCTGGCTTTGACTTCCACCCACAGGTGCTTGTTACATCTGTGACCCAAAATCCCCTCGATTCCAACTGGCAAGGGAGGTACACGAATATCCTGATCCTGGTCTGTACATTCTGGTTCACTGAAGAATACCATGTGAGGTCTTAAAGCTAGGGTCACACTGGTCATTGATATCATTGTGAAATGTATGATCTAATACTATGTAAGGAGTCAGCTATGTATACTGAAAATGGGCTTTAAAGTCTGCATCAAGGCAGAGCTGGCAATCAGGTTTTCTGTCAGACACAAGATGTTTATTCGCCTGTCTCTGTGTCGGCACATTCATTGAGCATTGTAAGCGAACGCAACGCTACACATCTACATTCAAAGTCAGCAGGGGGATGTGAAATGAACAGGGCAGCAGCACACAGCAGAATAAGCCAGGGGGATATCCATACTCAGTTCAGACAATGAACTTTGGGGATATAAGTAGAAGGCAAAAAGACACCCCTTCATCCTGCACCCAGGAAGCAAATGGACAGTGCGTTTACATTCATGAAAATGGGATCTCTGTCTGCCTTGCTGGAAGATGCTGTAATTGATTTTGGATGAAATAAGACTCCTTTAGAGAGAAGGTAGCCAATAAAGTTTAGTCTTTAGAAAGCATTTTGTTTTATACAGAACCCTTTTGTTTCCATTATCCTCACTCACGAGCTCTTGAATCTTTAGTAATAAAACTTATCCTTGGTTTCACTATAAATCTATTTAAATGCGGTCACGTGGAGCTAGGTGCGGATCCTGAGTTGGCTCATACAAGCTGGTGTGTGCGCTGTTCTCTTGGGGACAGCAGAGCTGGTATTTTTGTGGTGCTCACTGGAGAAGGGGATGGCTACAACAGCGGAGGTTTCTAAGGAGCTCGGAGACTGGGATGCACCTAATATTAACCTGCAAGGCAAAGACAGGGTTGGGCGAGCTTAGAGGAGGTTATTTGGGTAAGTACCAGGATGGAAGTGTCAGGGAGCTGACACCCACCTAAGCACAAGCAAGTCTGCCTCTTGCTGGAGGCGGGGCGGTAACAAGACTCACAGGCCTTGGTACTTCGAAAACCATCACGTGATCTTTAGGGAACATCAACACTACAAGTGCTACAGCAGCAGCTATGCCATTGTAGTGCTGATGTACAGTGCTTCCTCCATCGACAGAAGGGTTTTCCCACCAGTGTAGCTAATCCGCCTCTCCAGGAGGCAGTAACTAGGACAATGGAAGAATTCTGCTGTCGACCCAGCTGTGTCTACACCAGGGTTAAGTTGACCCAACCACAGCACTCCGGGCGCCAAACTTTTCACAGCCCTAATTTTAAATAGAGACCAGGTGTTACTCTTTGGTCTAGGCCCATCTGTAAATGAACACTACAGCATGCAGGCTTGGGGAATGGAGATGATTAACTGCATCTATTAATTAGTGTCTAAAGCTAAAACCTCCCCACCCCAGCGAACAGCAATGGGAAGAGCGGTTAGGATTCGCAGGTCAGCCAATGAGGATTTACAGTTCGTTTTCACTGTGTCTCATTGGACACAAAGCAGATGATAGATTTTAAGGTCAGAAGGGGTCACTCTGATCATCCAGCCTGGCCTTCTGATTCACGTAGGCCACCAAGAGCTGGGACCATCTTCCCTAATTTGCCTTCATCTGGATGGGGGATACACAGTGGTTCATGACTAGGACTGCCTGGGCATTGAACACATTTGTGTCCACCGCTGGAGTTAGGAATACAGGGCTTCATCCTGCACCACTGAAGGGAAGGGGCATTTGTTACTGAGTTCAGAGGGCACAGGAATGGGGAATGAGCCAGTAACACTTTAAAGTCCAGATCTGCCTTGGGGCATGTGTGACTCATTCAAACAGATTCTTTCAGGCCAGCGCTCGCAGTTTGGGGTGGACCTGTTGGGGACCCTCTCAAATATAACCTATTCCTGTCACCATGACAAGACTACAATAGAGAGATGCTTTATTACATTAGACAGCTTTCTTAGGGCGTGTCTACACTGACGGCGACAAAGTCGCCGCCGTCAGATCAACTTACCTGGATCGATTGAGCTGTCAGTGTAGACCCACTCAATCCATCAGGAAGTCAACGCTGGTAATCCACCCCCGCAAGTGGCGCAGCGCTGCGTTAACGGGAACACGGTTCCCGCAGTCGGTGCAGTGCAGTGAAGACACCGCGCAGAAGGGAAGCACAGCAGTCAACGGGAGTTACGCAAGCCACTCTGCATCGCTTGCATAACTCCCGTCGACTGCCGCCGAATCGCCAGGTCAGTGGAGGCCAGGGCTTAGATTCACAGATTCTCAGGCTAGAAAGGACCGTGGTGATCCTCGACGCTGACCTACTACGGAGCACAGGCCAGAGAACTTCCCTGAATTAATTCCCGTTTGAACAAGAGCACGTCTTTTAGAAAAACATCCAACTGGGATTTATAGATTCCCATCGATGGTAAATCCACCCTCGGTAAGTTGTTTCCCCTCATGGTGAAAAACTGGCACTTTCTTTTTACTCTGCATTTGTCAACTTCAACTTCCAGCCATGTTATACCTTTGTCTGCTACAGCCCAAAGAACAAACTCGGAGATGGCATAAACGGGTAAATGATACCTTGCTACCTCACCCTGTTAAATCACTTTAAGTGAGTGCGAGTGCGATTGACGTGTTGGGGTTGGAAGCTGGGGTTGTAGAGGGAAGATCAACCAACAGAAAAGAATAAAAGCACGTAAGATAAAGCAGATTCCCACACCGCACCACGTTAGCTAACCCTGTCTCACACCCACGAGTGTAAACAATCCATCACTAGTGTAACGAGCAGGCGCAAGTCTATTGTATTTGATAGAGGTTCTCATCCCACCGCAGTAGCGGAGCACCCTCGAGAAGTCCACTAAGCAACCTGACTACACATCTGCCAGGCATCATTTGTTCTCAGCGTCTCATTGTCATTACCCCGTGGAGTTTCATGTACAGTCCGCAGGCATTACAGACTGGCTCGCCTTCGGCGTTTCTGCGCCACAGCGTGGTAGTAGTCGTATGGCAGTTGGCACAAGACAGCCCAACGCGGCGGGAGGCGGACTGCAGCAAGAGACAAAAGCAACAGCAATGTCAACAAGTTGCTAGCTTTACCCTTTGCAGGAGCATTTCAAAGTCGGCGCAGGGCCTCTTCCAGGTTTCCCTGACACGTGGCATTTGGGCTTGGAGCTGTTCTGATAATATTTTGCATGACCAACAGCACAACCCGGCCCCGAAGGATCTCAGCGCACTTTACAGCCATGACATGGAGTCAGTCTCCCAACTCCCCTGGGCAGTACGGTCAGTGGGTTTGTACCCATTTTACAGATTTACACACCAAGGCACAGTGGGGTAAAGTGACTTGCCCAAAGACACAACGGGCTTAACCATGAGCCCAGTTGTGCGGGTGCGCAGGTGAGAAAGGGGTGTGTGACAGAATAGAGTATTCCCCAGCATAGGAGCCCCACCATCACCAGACACAGCACGGGGAGGGGTGCGGGAGGGAGCAGCTGCTATTCACCTCCCGTGCAGGTGGGCAGGGAATGAGGCAGGCAGGAGTGGAAAATGGGTTGGGTGGTCACTCCTGCTCCGCTCACTCTACATACCAGCCAGCTGAGATGGCACAGATTGGGAAGGAAGCTACAGCCGCTATATATAGATTTCTCCCTGGGAGTAAGGGAGACACAGGGACTGAACCGTGACTCTCACCCGCCATGGTCCTGAGACAGCACACTGAACAATGCCTCCGCCTCCAACCGGACAGCATCGAGGCCAGTGGCAGAAGGGGACAGAGACCCTGGCTCCCAGGCTGCTCCCAAAACACTCACATCCCCTCTGTCAACGAAGGGAGAGTTGACAAAGGTCAAAGCCAAAGATCTCATTTGTTTCCAGCTTCAAGCGAGACTCCGTCTGACCCTGGCTGAGTCTGGCCCTCGGCCCCGCGCGATCAAATGTGGAGCCAGATTTTTGAGCACTATGGGTGGTGTTTTTGATCCAGGCTTTTGGTTTGTCCCGCCACAGCAACAGGGGCCAGCTGCAAAATAAAGATCTGGATCCTAACACTCCCTCCCCCCAAATCTGAGGGTGTTTAGACCTGGATGTTTGGCGTGGGGCCATCCCTAGCTGCATGTGTTTAAAGGGACGTGGTTGAGATGTCCTGCCAGCATTTCTCTGCTCCTTATAACAACTTTTTTCTTGACATGTAGGTGTCCTGCCTCGCTGACCTGCTGCCCATCCACTGCCTGCTCACATTGCTTTATTATTGTAGGGTTGCTCAGGAATGCCGAATGGATGGATTTTGATTTTGTTTTTAATCGGGGGGAAAAAAACCCAGGACTGATGCATTCTGCCAATTAGAGCCTCTGGCAAAACGCAAGACTGAGGCTCCGGCGGGGCTTCCTGACTGGATTTCCTCTGCTAGCCATGGAAGCGGGGCAGGTACTGTCTTCCAACAGGAGTCCAACAGCACCATCTTGCTGCCGCTTTGCCGGGGAGCGGGGGCAAAGATCTCCTCGATGTCAGAGGTGTATAACGTAAGCTCCCCTGGGCAGGACTCTTGCCTTATAATCCATAGAGCTCCTGATCCCCTTCTGACACCAAATAAATGATCAAAGCAGAGGCTTCCCTACATGAGTTGTTCAATCATATTTTCCTTCAAAAAAAACCCCCGATATTTAAAATCCAGGAAATGTCGATGAAATCATGGAAGCAACTGTATGTGTTACTGCTCCCCCGCCAGGCCTGCTCCATGGAGCGTAGGCGTCTATCACTGGCCCACTTCGGGAACTTTAGCTCATGCTATAATTCTGGAGGTCCCCCGTTCAATCCGGGGGGTGTCAGACAAAATGGCCGTCACAGTCAACATGTAGAATTCCATGAAACCAGCCCCTGTTTCTCTCTCTTCCTTGGTTTTTAACTCCCCCGTGTCTATAATCCACAAAACCGTATCTTCAGTTCCTATCAGGTTTGCCCATTTGGCTGCCATTTCATTGTCTTGCCTTTTCTGCAGATGACAACATGGTTGCCCTTTGTTTACCTCATGACATGAAGGTCGGGGAACCTGGCGCCTCCCCAGTACAACTGCTGTGCACGTTACTGCTTGCCCCTCTTTCTGCTCTGTGTAGGCCTGGAACAAAACCCTGGATCCAAACACATCTGCACTTTGTGGGTATTCAAAACTCAAACCTGGATCAGGAACCTAATGGGCAGAACCAAACCCTGGGATCCGAACAGGCCCTGACAGTTGGGTGTTAAAAACCCTGAGTCAAAATGCTGCTGCTTCAGCAAGTCAGTATAGAAATGACAGGATCAGAGCAGGTAAAATAAAAGCCGGCCTGTCCCTTCAGCTGTCCCTCAAGCACAGTCTGAAACAAAGCTTTTTAGAGGTTGGGAAAAAATCTGTGTGGACGTTTTGTTTCATTCTTTCAGATTTTACCACAGCCCCTTGCACTTCCTGATTAACAGTGGGGGCCTGGAAACTGACGTGCTGAAACCAAATGAGAAAGACTGTTCTTGTAGTACCCGAAGGGGGAAATACTGAAACACAAGAAAGCCCACTAGCCTGAAGTTTGTAGAGCAAAGCAGCGTAGCTAGCTAGGAGCGAGCAGCCTCAGGAGTCAGGCAATATGGATTCCAGTCCCACCTCTACCCCTGATTGGTATTATCACTTCCTCTCTCTTTGGCTTGCTTTCGCCATCTGTGAAATGAGGGTGAGAATACCTATCCCACAAGGGTGTGATGAAGTTTAATTCAGGATTTGCCGAGCTTTGGAAACCTGAGCTCCCCTTCAGGAATCATTCCTCTCCTTGCAACTTCACTCAGTATTAGTAAAGATCATCCACCTTACTGTAGACATCTTCTGTGCACCCCAGCCCAGCTAGGGCTGGGCCCCACATCCTGGAGAGAATCATAGAAGGGGAGGGTTGGAAGGAACCTCAGGAGTTGATCTAGTCCAACCCCCTGCTCAAAGCAGGACCAACTCCAACTAAATCATCCCAGCCAGGGCTTTGAGAGAACATGCAACACAGGCAAACACCACTGTATGTGTCTGCACGCTGGGGAGAAGATCCTGCAAACACACGGGGAGATGTCAAAACACAACCACCGCAGTTACTGTGAAAAGAGCGGCAGTGACCACGCAGCGATGCCTGGCTAGTGGACGCTTAGATGAGGGCATGGCTTTACAGAGCCAGCTGATCTGTAATGCTGACCTATCGATCCTGAACTTATTTACCTGAGTGAGTACCCCAGACGCTGCTTCACAGAGAGCAGGGATTGAAACAGGGACCTCCTCAGCACCAAGGGGCTGTGCCAGACACACATCCTCTGGGAACCACAACCACTCACCAGTGGGTTACACAGGCAGGCACGTCGGGCACCTGTCCCGGGCTCTAAACTTTGCTCGCCCGCTGTGAAAAACGCACGGCAGAACTGACGCAGCACATGGGGATTTGGGGCCAAACTATATTACAGAGCAAGTCCAAATCTCCCCCCCTGCATTCAGCTTCCCCCCAAAAAACCCCACCCCCGGCCATCTCAGCCCTCCCCAGCACTGGGGAGGTTTGCAACTGTGCAACAGTGAGAGCTGCTCCCCGGACACAATGCACGTGTGCAGCAGCCCTTGTGGGCCTGAGTGCAGCTTTCAGAACATAAGTGGGGGAAAAAGCACCCGGGTTCCTTACCACCCCGGTGCTCTAACAAAGAACTAAACAGCCGTGACTTTGGGAGGACAAAGCAGGCGTGCGTCGCCATGAAGCACTTCAGCCAGCAGAGGGCGCCAGCGGATTACGGCCAGGTGGGCGTCCTGCAGAAACCCAGGCAGTAGGGTGATATTTGCCTTCTGCCTCCCTGAAGATGCTGGAGGGTGAGGGACACGGTGAAGGGGATGGGAGGAGGTGAGGCAGGAGGCCACACGTGGAAAATGTCCCCACTTCCTGGCCTGGGCTTGGAGCATCCGCAGCCGTGCGGGGACAGTGGTTTCTCACCAGCAAGGCCAGGCACAAATCTCTCTCCCCGTCCCACCTCCTCTCCGACAGAGGGTGGCATGGCCGCTCACGTGACCTATGAAGCTGCACGGTGCCCTTCCCCAGAGACAGGTGCACAGATCCCAGGGGTGTAAATGGTGTAAATACTTACAGACATGCAGATAGATTCACCTAACTTACCAGCCAGAACCCCAGGCCTGATTTCTCTAGCCACGGTCTGTCCTGACTCCAGCCCCACAGGCCCTGGGAAACACCAAATTGTCTCACTCCTTTTCCCATCCCTGGCATTTCAGTTCCACCTCCCAGCTTGCTAGGACAAGAAGCCACCAGAGGCTGTGGAGGTGGTGGGGTGACCAGAAGATGGAAGAGGTCACAGGCCGGCAGGAGGTAATCCAGGGGTGGGCGTTTTATGTATGTAGACATGGGTAGAAATGTAGAGAGAGGTGGAGGGGACCAGGCAGGGGGTGGAAAGGGAGTTAGGGGCCAGGGGGAGAGCGCTGTATGTTGTTATTTTGTGTAGGATCTTGCAAAGCCACGGGCTAGTCTTCTACTCAGCTGTGTGCAGCAGGAAGACACCCTGGGGTCTCCCATGTGTCCCACAGTCGTTTGCACCAATTGCTATGGGACCTCCACTGAGGAGCCAGTGTAGCCAGCACAAGGGATCACAGAGTGTTCCAGACACCGACAACTCAGCTGGAGCAAGGACATTATTTTGGTGGCACAGAGAGCGGCCCAGGAGGCTGCTGGGTGAAAAGGAGAAGAGAGCAACGGTGTGAAGTGAAATACCAGATGATCTCCCAACATTGCTTAGGACTCTAAGCCTTGTCTTTGCACAGAGCGCCAAGGCGCCGCTGGACAGCTTGGATCGAGTGAGCGTTTCCTGTTCTGGAGTCTATTGTGTCGTTCTGTGCAGGTTGCACGTGAGCCGCACAAGCCTTTCCTTACCAGCCGCCTCTGGGGTTTGATCAGTGGTCGGTTGATGCCGTTCATCTTATGGTAGAGGCCGCACGCGTTGCACAGGTAGTGGCCCGTGCCGTCTCTCCTCCAGAGTGGGGTGGACATGGCTCCACAGTTGACACATTCTCGCCCCTCGGAGTAATCGTCAAAGAACTCTGCTGGCACGACAGTAAACAAAAACAAAGAAGAGGGTGAAAAGATTGAGGTCAATAAAGCATTGTTTTAAAACTCTCCACTCTTGGCCCTAAATCCTCAAACACTAGCGCACCATCTGCAGAGATTTCCGCAGAAAAGGCATCCCTTATTAAAGTCAGGCTGGCCTAGTGGCTAGGAACCTGGCTTGGGATTCAGTTCCTGCCTTGCTACACATATTCTACAGCCCCACGGACAAGCTACTGAGTCGACTCTGTGGCGTTTCCATCAAATGAGGATAATACCTCCCTCCCTACCTCACAGGGGATAAAATCTAGCAATGATCAGGAGCCTGTCAGAAACTAGAGCAGTGCTGTTCAACCTTTTTTCATTTGTGGACCCCTAAAAGATTTCGAAAGGAAGTGCGGACCCCTTTGGAAAATCTCAGATATAATCTGCAGACCCACAGGGGTCTGCAGCCCACAGGTTGAAAACCGCTGTACTAGAGGGATGAGGGTTGTAAAACTAACTAGAGAGGGATAACTGAGGCTCTCTCTTCTCATCAGAATCACCCTGCTCAGATAGGCGCAGATCTAAAGCCCACTGATGTCAATGTAAAGAATCTCATTGACGCTGGGTTGGGCTCATCAAGGCGACCTGTGAAAACAACGTGCACCAATTGAGGGTGCAAAGTCCTCATTTTCACATGTAAACCGGGAAGACACACTCAGCATCCTCTTTCACAAGCAGACATCTAGCTCTGCGTGTACACACTGGATCCGCATGCACAATGGATGCAGATGTAACACACCACACTCATCATTGGGAAGAGACCCTGGGACTAGCAGCATAGAAACATAGGCCTCTACCACTTGGAGCAAAGGAGGCCTTTTCGAATGGCAAGAAAACAGCAGACTGCTATAGTGACTGGGGCGAGCTACTGGAGGGCGACATGCATTCGGCCAGTGTACTGCACAGGGACATTTCTAGCCAGTTCCACAGAAGTACCCGCATGTGCAAACCTGGCCTATGACATCAGCTTACAAAGTATGTGCCTGGGACTTTGGAGATGCTAACGAGACTCTTCCTCCAGCACTGCAGCCCCAAGACAGCGATGGGAGAGTAAGCTGGGCTCGATTCTGCCTTGGCAGTTACAAGCTTAGCACCCAGACTCATGGCTCTGATAATGGTGTGAGAGATGGGTCACATCCTGATTTTCAGATCTCAGGGTGAGCTTGCAGTGCCGGGCTACGTGTGTTACACAGTCCACTCTGGACCCGATCCACAGAGGCACAGCATCTGGCAGAGCTCTTTAGAGTGAGCTATAGAGATTCATGCTTTCAGCCCAGTTCAAACTTCATGGCTGATCACAGCTGTTCTGCAAGTGGGGGCTTGCCTGCTATTTGAATGGGATTTCTCCAGTGTTAAATTCAGCTTGCGCTTAAAAGACAGGCTTTGTAGCTGGTGGGTCGAACAGACCTGGGTCATCTCGGATCAGGAATAGAGGGGAACCAGTGAGGTACATGTGCAGATAACAGGAAACAATGCAAACCCAGCCTCACGATAAAGAAGTGCAATTCAATTGCAATCACAGAATCATAGCACTAGAAGGGACCTTGAGAGGTCATCTAGTCTAGTCCCCTGCACTTATGGCAGGACTAAGTATTATCTAGAAACCATCCCTGACTGATGTCTGTCTAACCTGCTCTGAAAAACCTCCCATGATAATCCCACAACCTCCCTAGGCAATGTATCCCTGCGCTTAACTACCCTGACAGGAAGTTCTTCCTAACGTCCAACCTAAACCGCCCTTACTGCAATTTAAGCCAATTGCTTCTTGTCCTGTCCTCAGAGGTTAATGAGAACAATTGTTCTCCCTCCTCCTTGTAACAACCTTTTAGGTACTTGAAAACTATGATGTCCCCTCTCGGTCTTCTCTTCTCCAGACTAAATCACAGGCAAACTTGGTGCAGTTCCCTTTGACTTGGTAAAATGAGAACATCTGGTGTGAGTATCCACAGGATATAAATATCTACACCGTCAGGACTGCAATGCATGGTTACCATACAGAGGATGGCAGACCCATACAGAGGATAACAGCCTAAGGCTGCTGTCAGTCTGTGGAGTTACTCCCCTAGCTAACAGATTAGCCTCTTTCACACTGCTCTGATGCAGCCCCAGCTGATGACCAGCGTGGGGTGGAGGAATTGTTACGAAATCATTCCTGCAGATTCACTTCCCTGATTACAACTGAAGGAATGAGATTACTTGGCTCTCAGTCTAAACATAGAAACAACGGGCGGAGAATGTAGTTGCTGCGTTAGTTCCTTGAGCCACGAAAGAGTGATGACAAAAAAAGAGGGAGGATGGGGAAAGGAAGAAAAAAAAACCTCTGCAGCTCAGTTTGTTCTGGGTTTGCAACACACGACTCAGCCACCCCGGGAGGTTTCAGTCTTTTGGGGTTTCTTGTGCAGAAACACGGTACATGGTGTGTACCAGAGTAGGGAGCAGAATATACATAATATCCAGGTCAGTGTTGATAGAAGCACATTTTTGGAAGCTGTGCAGGCGAGGCCATGCCAAACAGAAGTGCCCTGTGTAGCACTGCAGTGCAGATCCTAGGACCCTTGCCATGCGATAACGGGCTTTGTTATAGCTGCGTGACCTCTGGGACCCTAACAGATCACTGCACAGACAAATCAGAGACAAGCATGCTGAGACTAACAGCTTTGATCAGGGGAACCTGTTTCCCACTCCACGCCCCTAGCGGATTCGTTGGTGTCCCGACTCCTTTCACCGCAGATCCTGGTTGCAGTTTCTACACTGAAGTCAGGAGCAAATGAGGTCTAGCACTCAGGCCTGATCCAAATTACATAGACTCCTGTTGATTTCGTTCTGTGGATTTCAGTAGGCTTTGGACACTTAAGTGCATTACAGACAGCATAATTTTATTTTGAGTCTTGTGGTATTTGGTGTTTTTCTTCAAGCCCCAGCTCCTGGAATCATGTTATTAGATAAGAATCTAGCATTCCTTTGGGAAAAAATAGAAGATTCTAGCCCACATGCTTGTGCGGAAAAGCTTGAAAATGTGAAGCAAATGTACCCTATAAGCTCAGAAACCAGAAGACACAGAAAAAGAAGCAACTTTTATTTTTTTTAAATATCATGATTTTTATGACAATCTCATTATTTTCTCAGCCTGACTCATGATTTTGGGGCTGCAGGGTTGCTAATATTGTGACTATAATGCCTTCCTTGTCTCCTTACAATTAGTTGAGTCTCAACCAAACCACAGATCAATAAGCATCTTTTGAAAAGGGAAGGAAGGCATTAGAACAGTTGGTTAGGAAACGATTTTTTTCCTTTGAAAAATCTCAACAAAATCAAAAATTTCAATGAACAAATAAAAAAATGTCCTTGATTTTTGGGGGGTTTTCTATTAAAGCCCACAAAATTTCAAAAGAAATTTTAAAAAATTTCACACAAATCTTTATTTTGTCAAAAGGCCATTTAAAAAAAAAAGTAAAATTTTTAACACATTCCAGAAATAAACAGTAAAATAGGACTGGTCTAAAGATTTAACTCAAAACTTTTTCCACCAGAAAACTGTTTTCAACAAAATGAAAATGTGACATGTCTGCTTTCCTGGAAATTTTAATTTTTTTTTTAATCAGAAAACCAAAAATTGAACGTTGTTGGCCAAAAATAAAAAAGATTTTGTCCAAGAACTTTTTTTGTTTGTTTTCAGCCAAAAACAGGAGGGGGGGGAAAAATGGCTGAAACCCAAATTTCAGGGTTTTGATTTTCTGAGAAAAATTCAAAATTTTCTGCTGAAATCTTTAACAAAAATATTTTTAAATAACTTTTGCCAACATTTTCCGTTGGGGGGAAGGGAGGGATCATTTTCCATTCAGTTCTACTGACAAGTATGTATCATTACTATCGACCTGAAGTCTACTGTCAGGACAATGTTATGAAGCTGCTTTTCATTAGATTCTCCCCCTTCCTACACCCTATCTTCTCTGTATTCATTTCCCACTCCACCCGCCCTCTGCTGTGATTTTCCACCTTTCTTTCCCCCACTGCAGTTTTTCACTTCCTCCTGTCTGCTCCATTTTTCAGTCTCTCTCTCCTTAGTGAAATGTGAACTTGAGAGCATTGGAATCAATACTCCCATCACATTCAAGTGGGTTTCACCTGGCTCATCTATAAAAGATAATGGCCAACATTTTCAAAAATGGGTACCTAAAGTTAGCCTGCTAAGAAGGACTGGTCAGAAATAATTTCCAGCGGAACACTGGGTTTTTGCTTAAATTAAAATGTTTGCAGCAAGTGTCTGCTCTCCACAAAAAAATCCAATTTCTCATTGGAAAACCAAACATTTTTCAGTTTCCAGCAATTTGTGGCTGGCTATGTTCATTTTTGGGGATTTTCAGTTGTTTGATGAAAACTTGAAATTTTCCACTGAAAATTTTGACAAGCATGTTTCGCTTTCATCTAAATCTTTTTTTTTTTTTTTTTTTTTGGGGGGGGGGGAGGGGGAAGGGGAGGAGTGGAGAATGACATTTCCCATTGAGCTCTACACCTAAATACATAATGTAGGTGTCTCAGAAGTGCTGATCACCCATCCTTGTGACTTTAATGGCAACTGCAGATGCTCATTACTTCTGAAAATCAGACCATTAATATCACCCAGCTGTTCTTGAGGCTTGCTGAGGTCTCTGTCAGCGCTAATATCTCCAGCATGATGATCTCTTAGGTCAATGTGACAAGATCACACCGCCCAAGGAGGAAATGCGGAGCCGGTCCTTGAAGACGAAGTTTGCAAGGTGTAATCTCATCACAATCTCATACACCACTACAGACTTGTCAGAGGAGAGTCATCAGGAAGACATCCTTCTCCTTCTCCAGGGCATACTTTATGTTGCTGAAATCCTTTTAACAGGAATGCTCCCTAGGAGGATTTCTTCACACACCATCAACTGGCTTAGAACAGCCGTCTTGAGGTTTGATATGTGCGGTTTAGATTTGGCAGGGCCCCATTATCCTCTCTGTAGAGGTGAATTAGCACACACGAGACTGGATGTCTTTCGTTGTGTGGCGTTCTCTGGCCTGTGTCATACGGGGGACAGGCTAGACACCATAATGATCCCTTCTGCCCGTAACAATCTATGAATCTACAAAAGAAGGGGAACCTGACTTCTTAACTACTCCAGCCCTAGTCACCCCTTCCCTCCTTGGGAGCTCTTCACTGGCTTCGTGTCTCTTCTCACATCCAACAAAGCTTCTCCGCCTTGTTATCGAGGCCCTACGTGCCCTCACCCATGTCTCTGCTTTCATTCCCCTCCAATGCCTCTTGCTCTGCTCAGTGACACCGGAGGAATGGCTGGGTGGGATTCTCTGGTCTGTACCATGCAGCTGGTCAGACTAGATCAGCGGTTCCCAAACGTTTTCCCTGCATTTCCCGCTACCATTGCAGTTTAGAAATGATGTCCTCCCTGCCATGGGAGCTCACACGCACTGTACATGCAAGGTCATGCCGCAAGGAGGCGGCCATTTTGATTTACAAAATGGCACCCTTGGGCTGCGTAATCTCACACACATACGGTGCGTGCGAGGCCATGCTGCATGGGGAGCACCGTTTCGTACTGCAAAAAATCGCACCCTCCCTGCGACGTGACCTCGTGCCCACGGTGCATGTGAGGTCACATTGTGCGGAGGAGGCCCTTTTGTAAAATGGCGTCCTCCGCACCCTCAGGATTGCCAGGACCCCATCTGCTGATGAAGCGACCCCACCTGGGGTCACGACCCACAGTTCGGGAACTGCTGGGCTAGATGATCGTAATGGTCCCTTCTGGCCTTCCAGTCTATGAAACCTGAAGCTCTCAAAATGAGCAGCCTCTTGTGAAGATTTGGGCCGTCCCCTCTTTCGGCCCCAGCCCCCCATTTGCACAATGTCGCTGCTCCACATGGATTCGGTTTGGCTGGTTGGCTTCGGTTTCTCCAGGGTTCTGCTCATTTAATTTCGCCTTTTCGTTAATGCCCAGGATTCAGTAACATTAGACTCTGGAGCGTCCCTGGGGAAGGCGCCTGGGTAAGTGCTTTCATGGCTTTAAATCCAGTCATTAGGAGCCCTTTTGACATTTATTCTTTCCCCCACCTTGTCCTGGCAGCCTGGAAAGGAAACATTTATTCAGGCAGCAAATTGCCTGAACAGCTCCCCCAGGGAGCCAGAACAATGGGAGCGGAGGGAAGGGCTCCTCCAGTCACACGCAGGGCAACAATTTCCCTTTCACGGAGCCGCTGGACAGCAGAGATTGATGGGTCCATAATGTGACCTCTTTATTACCCTTCACACCAGGGAGGTCCTTCTGTGGAGATTTACACCCCGCCCAGAGCCAGGTAGAGCAATTGGCAAGGCACTGTGGCCTGGGAGGGGATTAAGTTTGCCGGGGAAGTGTTTCGGCCACCATTTGTGTGAGAAACATACGCAGAAGCCTCTGACTGGAATGGCTTCCCTCTCCTCTTAGTACTCACCGCCTCCACCCGCCGCCCTGGCTCACCACGTGCACTGCATCATCAGCGTAATCCTGTATCACGATGTCGGACGGTTCCCTTTTTGCCCCTTCCCCCACGCTTCGGCCATTACGTTAGGCCTGACTGGGGGCAGAGCACGACGGGTGCTGAGCACTTTGAACTCCCGTCAACGTCTAAAGGAGTCAAGGGCACCCGCAGCACCTCAGAGGAGGCTCCAGGGCCCCACAGCCTTGGGTCTTTAGATTGTCAACTGCTAAAGGCCAGGGCAGATTCTTACATGAAACAGCACGGCCTAGTGGTTAAGGAACTAGCCTTCGAACCAGGTGACCTGAGGGCTGGCCCTGGCTTGGCCACTGACCTGCTGTGTGACCTTGGATGAGTCTTTCCCCTTTCACCCATTGTTTATTCAGAACACAAGGTCCTCACGGTGGGGGATGTCCTTCATTGCCTATATGACACAACGGCCCCCAGTCTCGGTTGGAGCCTCTGGGTGCTTCCATAATCTATCTCAGTGGTTTACAACTTTTTTTCATTTGTGGCGCCCTCAAAAAATGTCGAATGGAGGTGTGGACCCCTTTGGAAATCTTAGACGTAGTCTGCGAGCCCCCAAGGATCCGTGGCGTACAGGCTGAAAAGCACTGATCTAACAGCAGGAACAGGATCTCAGTCCAGTGGTTGGGTTTAAGAAGGAAAAGACATTGCCAAGATTCAACTCATCCAGGGCCCAGGCTCTCATTGAGCACCAGTCGCTGATTAAGGAGCCGCTCACCAGGCAAAATGGAGCCCGCACAGAGGAAGGGCTCAGATGTTCGCGGGAGGCCCGGAGCGGTGGTGGATGATTGTACCAAGGCACGTTTTATTTGGGGGAATAGTTCCATTTAAAGGAAGGATTTCTTGGAAGTAAAGACAAATCATAACCCAGGAAGCCACATATTTCTGGCCAATGTCGCAACCGTTCCCAAACCAATCCTTTGTTTCTTTCAAGTTTAAAAAGCCTACATTGTGGGCCTTGAAGGGGTCATCTTTGGGGACTGAACGTGGAACTTCTGGATCTAAAAGCATGAGCTTCTACTGCATGAGCTAAAGAACCCGAGGAAAGAGTGTCTAGTGGTTAGAGCACTACCCTGCATTCAATGCTGTGCTGCACCACACACTTCCTGTGTGAGTTTAGGCAAGTGACTTTGTCTCTCATCAGTACAATGGGGATAATATTAAAAATCAGGAGGTGCTCAGACAGTGCGGTAATACAAATACCTAAGACGGAGAGAAAGTCCGTTAGCTCAAATGCAATAGCAGATTTACAAACTATTATACATGGGCCCTCCACTAGAAGGGGACAAAGAGCCTCGCTGCGTTATTTTGGATGGGACGTACTTGAGACAGTTTATTCAACTCTGACAGCTCTTTCCCTCCTCTTCTGCCTGTTATCTTCACTCCTTTTGATTTGCCCCCATGGAAATGGGTTTCCATTAATACTGGAATTTTGTTTACAGACGGAGGGAAATTTAATATCAACATTTCCCCATAAAAAAGTGTCTTGTCAGTTCAGTGAAGCACCTACATAAAGGAGAATCCATCCTTCAAATATAGCACTTATAGGCTTTAAACAGAGCATGAGAGCAGTTCTTCCTACAGAGACACTGTGTTTCCTAAAATAATTTGTTATGATAAGAGGTGAGAGCGGCACACTCGTGTAAACCCGAGTCCCAGATGGACTCAAGAGGATTCTCACTTCACACAAGTGCACGTTGGCTTTAAAACGCAGACCCAGAGTACTCTAAATTGGACTTAAGAAAGGCAGGGGATTCCCGCAATACAGTAGACGAGATCTGAGCTGGGAAGCAGAGCACAGGGGCAGATGGGAAAGCAGAACTGCCGAACTTCATTAAAAAATTATGAGCCAGGCCCTACAAATAATGATTAGCTTAAAAATCATGATTTAAAAAAAAAACAACATTTAGGGTTCTTTATATTTGTCTTCTCATGTCAGAGCCTTTGGACTCATGTTTTCAAGATTTTAGCTGCAACCATAAAGGCTTGAAACTCACTTAGTTTCTTGAAATAAGAGCTGAGCTTCTCATGTAATCACATGACTCCAGGAGCTGGTGCTTTAAGAAAAGCATGGGACTCTCAATAAAAATCACAAGACGTTGGAAGCATTGGTCATCCTGATAATGCTACAGAGCTGAGCTGGGGAGCACACCAGAGGCGAGTCGGGAAAGCTGGGAACTCTTGTAATTCTGGGGAATTCACTGCTGGGAAAGCAGGGGGATTTCTGTAATGTTACTGAGCAGACTTGGTCTAGCAATGCTGGAGGAGAGCTCTGAGCTGTTATTGTTTTAAGCAGGAATGAAAGCAGAACAAGGCTGTTCAGACTCCATTCCTACCCTTCTTCCTTCATTCTCTTCTGTTTAGATTTTATTTTCTTTAACATTTAAAGGGCCACAGGCAACCCAGAAAATAAGATTCAGCAAGACTTATGACCAACAGAAACATTTCTAGGACTTTTTTTTTTTTTTAAAGGGCCTCCGTCAACTGGAAAAATCACATTTCCATCTGAAAAAGTGTCCTTGAGGTTGAAAGCGATTCAAGAAAGTAGCATTTTTCTCTGTTGTTTCCATGTATTTACTTTGTGTAGTTGACAGCACTTTGACAATTCACACCCCTGCACCACGCTTTTGGGAGCGTAAATGGAACATATGTAGTGCCTGGACCTGTGTGCTGTTCTCTTAATAGCAGGGGAATGTCACCCTATGGGAATAGTTATAAATACATCACACAGATTTATTGCCCCATTTTTTTTGGTTTGAAAAATTGCCAGCAAACATGAACATTGTCCTCAATTCTGCAATCAGCCGGCTTGGGGTCTGAGCTAGCAGATGCAGTTGCAGAATGGGGTTACCTGTCTGTTAGAATCCCTGTCAATAGCTGGGAATTTAATCTCATGTAAAAGGCCTTGAAGTTGTTACAAAAGATTTTTTTTAAATGTTTGAAACCTGTACTGAAAATATGTTGGGGTTTTTTGGTCATTTTACTCATTTGCTTTGGAAATATGCCAGACCCAGGCATGTGATTTGTTCACTCTGTTAGAAGAAAAAGAGTCTGAATATTTTATAAGCAAATATTATAAGTTATGATCTGGTTCTAACATTAAATCACTTTATAAGAGGGTTTTTTTAAATGACCGTTTCCTTTAGTATCACACGTTTCAAAATGCTACAGCAAATCTGTGGGTACCTAAAGCTTCATAGTTCTTATGCACTTCATGGCCTAGAAGTCGAATCCCCTGCTCAACAAAGCACGGAGCTTTGCCGCTTGACTTTTATCTGAAAACAGCATAAGGCCTATGACACATACAAGAGCAGTTCTGATTCCATCCAGAGGACCATGGTACACACACACACACACGCACACACATACACACGCTGACATCTTTTCAATACTGTACATTGCCAGGGTACAACAGAAAATGGAGGATGAAGCAATCAGGTGATGGGGATTAGATGACTGAAATCTACATGCAGAGTGGTGCGTTAAGATGTCCTGGGACTCGGGAGACATTAGTTCAATGTCTGCTCCTACCACAATGTTTGTGCTACTGGGTAAGTCATTTAACCTCTCTGCAACTCAGTTCCCCCCATGTAAAATGGGGATAATAGCAATCTTCTGGTCTTGCACTAACGTTGTGAGAATCAGCTACTGTGTGGGAGGCGCTCAGACGCGGTGGTGACGGGGCCACGCAGACTGAGAAGCGTGAAAAGTCAATTGGTGGGTGGAATGCCCCAAACTCTGGAGCTCTTTTAAAACATCCGTGTTTAAGGAGAAGCCTGGCCGCTCTACCCCAAATGAGCAGTACCACAAGAGGTGTAAACAGGCCCAGGTGTGAGTGTCTATAGCGGTTACCGCCAGCGCAGACCAGAGGACAATTCCATTTTGCGGCACCTTTCAAGGTTTAGAAATTTGTCCAACATTGGAATGAAAACCCAGCCTTTCGGCGATGGCCTTCACCACTGAGCTAACGTGCACCGGCCTGAAGGAGACTCAGGCTGAAGTCCCTGCCTGCCTGCTTCAGAGCAAAGCTTTTCATCCCAGATCGCTTTGACGCCTGCAGAGCGGGCACGTGAGCCTGGCTCTCCTACATCCCGTTTTGGTGACAATGGAGCAGTTCATCTGGCTCACATGCGGGTGCACTGCAGCATTGCCCCCACCAGCACCATCTACTCTTACTCTGCTCCCCGCAGTGCATTGTGGGAAAACCTGGGCTGCTGCCTCCAGGGCTGATGTCAGGGGCCAAGCGGCATGGTACTCTCCTTATGATGCAGTGCTCTTTGGGAGGACCTTCTGCACATTCCAGGGGACGGGAGGCACAGGAAGGGACCACATGTGGCCACGTTGGGCGTCAGGCCTGCAAACTCTTAGGCCTTGCCTACACTTGCCAGGAACGATATACCAGTAGGGCTATACTGGCCAACTGGCCTAGTGGAGACGCAGTTTATACTGGCAAAAGAGTGCTTTGGCCAGTCTAGCTTAATCCAATTCCCCAAGTGGAATAATCTGCATCAGCAAAAGCGCTACTTTTGCTAATGTAACTACGTTTACACTGAGGCTTTTTGCTGGCATGGTGAGGGGTTCATTTTTTCACATTCCTAGCCCACACAGCTAGGCGGATCCTATTTTCTAGTGTAGACCAGGCCATACGCAGATGAGCAATTTTACATGTGTGAGTAATCCCATTGCCCCATGCAGTGAGACTAAATTACGTGCATAAGTTACAGTCATGCGTAAATGCTTGCAACACTGGGGTTGATTTGTGGACTCGACCCCAGTTACAAACCCAGCAGGTCTGTGCTTTGGAAGGGTCCCTAGCTCCATGTGAATCAGGCCTGCCCTGGAACACCAGATCCAAACCCTTCTGAGCTTTGGCCACATTTGGATCTCGACCTGAACTTCATAGCGTGGTTCCACTGCTAGTTATGGTCAGATGAAGGTTCCTTGATTTACCTGGACAGCAAAGGGAAGGCAGCTAAGGGCCAGATTCTCAGCTGGGGCAAAATGAAATAAATACACTGGCGACAGAGGAGCTATGCTGATTTACATCAGTGGAGGATCTGGTCCCAAGTGTCCAAATAACTGCCGGATCAGTCCTTCTCCACATTTACAACCCCAGTTATATGTCCGGTTGAACATCCTACCCCTAAAGCCATTTCTACACTAGACAGCGTACAGCTGCACCCTGTAACTCTCCAGTGTAGCCACTCTAAGCTGATGGGAGAGAGCTCTCCCATCGACTTCATTCATCCAACCCAACCAGCCGGTAGCTATGTCGGCGTGAGAAGCTCCCCTGCTGACACTGAACTGGCCACACCTTTGCTTAGGTTGGTGTAACTTATGTCACTCAGAGGAGTGGCTTATTCATACCCTGGAGCGACATAAGTTATACCAACATCAGTGGTATTAGACACGGACTGAGACACTTTTCTCATTCAGAAGTAGACGTTTCTGATCCTGCTCATAGATTTAGCTTCATCTTTATTACTTATATTTGTGATTCTTAAGCTGTTAAACATCTAGAATCTTCGCAGCCCATACGACATGTTTTGCAGGTTTATACATTTTAAAAACGAATCTTGGATTAAGCTGACGCCTGCTTTGCTGTGACCTGCGCAGGAAATGGGGACAGAGCCATGATATCAGAGTTCAGGAGGGGAGCTTCGGAGGAATGTTCTTAGAAATGCTTTCCTTCCATCCGACAGGAAACAACATTGGCACCATTTTCTTCCCTGAATTATGTCCATGTTATAAATGGACATTTGCTATCAGAGGTTCCCCTTGGCTAAGTGTCATTTGGTCTGGGGATTTAAAGGCAGGGATGGAACAGAAAAAACAATGCCTACAACCCCCATCTGAAGTGAGAAGTATGAAAAGTAATGGCCAGGAAATGTGGGATTTCTAATGAGCTCTGGTGCTATGTTCCTCTACCCATGAACAAGCCTGGACAAATTAGTTGAAGCTGCGAGCACTGAGTGAGTGCAGTGGTCTTATATAGGCAGAGTCATCTATCTATCTACCTGTTTTAAGGTTTTATCTTGCTGCTGATCACAGCAGTATCTGAGCGCCTTCCAAGTTAAATCAATAGCAATAGCCAAGTCCCTTGGGCACCCCATGGCATCGTCTATGCATTTTGCCTTTACAAAACAATTAAGGTGCTGTGGATGAAATCCACCCCTGAGCTAACGGCCAGTTCAAGGCCTGCCCACTGCTTGCACCCGGTTTGGAAGGTTTCGGTCAGACTTCAGCGGTGTGTAGGCCTCGGGCTAGCCCTCTGCCTGGGGGGGAGGAGGGGGAGATTTATTTCACGCTGAAAAAGGCACCCGGGAAGTTGTAAGGAAGAAGTCAGCACAAAAGGGCGTCCGCATTCCATTTGGAATAGAAAGGGAGCAGGTGATTAGCCATCTCCGCCCACTCCTTCAGCGGGAGGAGAGTGCCCCCTGCTGGGATCTGAGGGCAAACACAGCCCTCATCTTCCTGTAATCCCTCTGTGCATTTGTCTCCTAGCCAACGAGGCCTCCACACCTTCCCACAGCCAAACTATTGCCCGAATCGCCCTGCGTACCGGGTTACACAGTCAGGGTATGTGCTGGGCGCAGCCTGGGGGAGGGGCGTGCAATGAAGGGATTTACAGCTCCTGGATCACTGGGCCACTTCATCACTGACCTCATCTCCAGAGCAGCCTAGAGCAGCCTCAGGGCTGTTCTAAACTCCGCCAGTTGCCAGTACCCCTGAGGGATCATCAGCAGGCACATGACCTCCACAGAGGGGGAACTGAGGCATAGAATGGCTAAGAGACTTGCCCAAGGCCAGACGGGGAGTCTGCAGCACAGCCAGGAAAGAAACCTAGACCTCCCGAGTCCCAGCACAGTGTCTTAACCACAAGCCCAAACGTCAGCTTTCTCAGTGTTTTCCCTCTGTATGGTCTGGGACTGAATCATCCTAAATGCCCCAATTCCATAAGCCAGGCGCCAGCTCCTCTGGACACTCGGGGCCAGGCATGGTCCACGCCAGACACAGCCCTGAGAGCAGAGCCCCTCCTGACACAGACAGGGGAAGGGGATGGAGGCAAAAGAAATGGTGGAGAGATCATGAAAGAGCTCAGACACTGTGGCGAGATGAGCACAGGATTAGTACCCAGCTAAGCAGGACGCTCCTACACCACCCTGGAAGTGTGTCCAAATTGCGAGTGTAGGGAGAAAAAGAAAGAAAGAAAGAAAGAAAGAAAGAAAGAAAGAAAGAAAGAAAGCAAACCACGGTCTGAAGTGAGAAGTATGGAGAGTAATGGCCAGGAAATGAGGGATTTCTAATGCTCTCTAGGGCTGTGTTCCTCTACCCATGAACAAGCCTGGACAAATTATTTGACGCTGGGAGCACCGAGTAAGTGCAATCGTTACGTCTTTGCAGGATCGGGGCCACAGTTAAACAACCTGTCAATATGTTTGGGTCCCACCAGTGATTTTGGTCCAGATCTGACTTGCTTCGCTCACGTGCATCGTCCCCGTGACGTTCTAATACTAATGATGAGATACACCAGCTGGCTGTCTAGTAAGTAACTGGAGCCTGAGCCTGCTTTCCCTGACGGTGCCTGGAGACACTGGGAGAAGGCCGGGTACTGCATGGAGACAGGGGTGCCTGTACCCAAAGGAGGAGTGGGGGGGTAATCACAGGGTTACTTGTTTACAGTAGCCAAAGGACTCTATATGCAACCTCATGCTGAATTCTAGAGGGAAGAGTGGAAGGAGTAAGGGTCATAGCAGGGGAGAGCGTAACGTGGGAAGTGGCACACAGGCCCGGCTCTCAGTTACTCTAGGGCCCCTTAATGCCACTCTGTCAAAGTAAAGGAGCCGCATAATGGGTGAAAACAGCCCCCCACCATCCCCACTGTGCTGAAGGCCTCCCTGGTTCTCACAGAGCTGCTACAAAGACTCCCAGCCTCGGTGCAGACAGATCCACACCAGCAGAGCTAGCGCGCCAAAAATAGCAGTGTGCACGGCTTGGGCAGCAGCTCGGGGTCTCGTGCCAACCCGGCCCCCTAGGTCCGAGTCCGGCTGGCGAGCCCGAGTCTGCACTGGAGCTGTAACATCCAGACTGCTATTTTTTGTGCACTTGCTCAAGCCCCACTAGCATGAGTCTGCTGCAGTGTAGACGTACCCAGAGAGTTAGAGCAGCCTCGGGGCTGCTCTAACTTATACTGGGAGCAAGGCAGGCCGCTGCACAGTCCCAGAATACAGGGAGTTCAAAGGCATTTTTAAAGCCACCTTCCCCTCTTCCCTCCGTCCCTGCCCAAGTACAGGAACTGAGTAACTAAGCCTCATGCCAGATATATTTCGAAGGGCCCTCAGTCATACAGATAACTGTGAATGGGGTCAGTGATAACATGCTAGGGGTCCCCCAACCCCTCAGCTCTATTGGCTCCATATGTCCCTTCCATTCCCCCCCCCCCCTGTTATTTACTTACCCCTCTCTCCAGGGCCCGAAATGGTTGGAGGGGAGTTACCAGTCCTCCCCCATGGAAGGAGCGCTAATCCAATCCCAGATTTGCAGCAGCCCTTTCCGCGAACACTGCAGGAGATGTCCAGTGGGTGGGGAGAGGCAATGAAACCACTGGTGGTTCCTTGAGAGCTGCAGGATTGTTCTGAACTTACTGAGCCTGATTCTGATTTCTGTTACCCTGCTGAATATCTTCAAAGGAAGGAATTCAGAAAACGTACACCCGGATAACTCAGGCCAGACGCTAACCTCTATATCTTTCTTTTCTCTAATTCTTTTCATCATCCCAATTATGCACAGTTTGTGCTTTTTGCCCCCTGCTCCCTGTTTACTGGATAACCGCTAATAATTCTCTTTTCTGGCCGTCTTTGTTGTTCTGAACGTTGGGTCACTCCACTGCATTGGGAAGGGGGTGGGGAAGAGAGCGAGAGAAAGAGATTTTCACAGTAACTGATTAAATATCTGAACAGGTCAATTCAGACCTTGACAAGCACCCAGCCGATAAACCCGCAGGTACCAAAACTTATCAGAGGAAATATAACTTGCCGTTTTTCTAACCCAATTGATTGGACTTTTATCTAAAATAACAGACATTATAAGATAGGCGAAAGCTCGAGATAAGGAACAAAATCGAGTAGTCTTGAATCAGATCGGATTGCAGGCAGGTTCAAACTCCCACACCTGCCCTCGCTGGATCAATGAAAGTTTCTTGGCATTGTCCTCACTGGTTTTGAAACGCTGCTCGAGCTGAGTGAACTTTGAGACTCCAGCGTTTATTCTGCGATTATAATTAACCTGCTCCCCAGGCACTATCGATTAGCCCTGAATGGAGGTGACAAAGTTTGACTGGATGTTTCAGAAATGGAAATGGGTGGGGGGGAGACTGAAAGAGAAGAGAGAGGAGTGTGATCCCCACTCCGGCAAAACACGCACTGACGCATTCAGCGGGGGGAGCTGACTGAGACCGGAGCATGAGACTGGGACTGCTCTGCTAACTGCCAAAGAGGAATGAAATGAATTTGACATTAATGTGGGGTCTTAATTCTGTGACTCAGAGAAAGCTTTAAGGCCAGATCCTCAGTTGCTATTCATCAGTGTAGCCACCCCTGGATCCTCCGCAGGTAGAAATCTTCATAGCTTCATGGGCAGGAGTTGCTCTAACTATAGGCAAATCAGGCAGCTGGCTACGGTGGCAGATTCTGCCCTCGGGCAGCAGGGCCAGATGGGCCAAACCTGAGTGACATTGCAGCCTCGTGTGCTTTGTCACACCTACTCACAATCAAATTTGGCCAGGCCGCCAGACTGGGCATCCGATGATCTTGAGCGGCCTCTGTCCATCGGATCCTCCTGTGGTGCAATAACTCCACCAGTGAGACTATCCTGAAAAGGGTGGAGCAAAGCCAGTCCACCGCATCTGGAGATCCAACCCGTATCTTTGAAAACACAAGCCAGTGCGAGGGCCGAATGCTGAACGCCAGGGCCAGACCCACAAAGAAGGATTCTTTAGCTGAGGTTAGTCCTGCGTTGAGCAGGGGGTTGGACTAGATGACCTCCTGAGGTCCCTTCCAACCCTATGATTCTATGAGTCTATGACTCTGCTCTATGCATCAGTTTGATGGAGGACACGCTCAGCACAAACCAACCTGGGTATCAGTGCGCTCAGGCTGCAGCAGCTGGCGTAGGACATAGAGAAGAAAGGTACCCCCATCTGGCCATGCTGCCCTCATGCAGGTCGGCACTGAGCAGCCCCAAAACATCCACAATACCTCCAGTGCAGAGGGAGCCTCCACCCAACAGCAGAGAGCTGGGGGCAGAACTGGTCTCCTTGCGTGGTGGAAACACAACATTTAGCACCTTACATGCCCCCTGGTCTCACGGTTTGGGGCTTGTTTCACAGAGTGTTTTTATACAGTGTCCAGCATTGCCAGCCCTGACCATTCAAAAATCATGAGATGGGCTTAAAAATCATGAGATTTTAAAAAATAATAATAATAAACATTGGGCTCTTTTTAATTTGCCTGTTGAGTTGAGAGGACTTAGGGCTCACATTTTCGAGCTTTCCTCCACAGCCAGGAGGGCTAGAAACTGACTATTATTTTTTCCCAATGAAAACTTGGAGAGTTTTCACACAATAACATGACTCCAGGAGCTTGGGCTTTCAGAAACAACACCAAATCTCACAAGAGTTGGAAATGCTGTGGGGAGGAAAACGAAGAGGCAGTCAAGGGGGAGATGCTGAGGAGCTGGAGATACGCAGAGACTGTTTTAGAAGGCAAGCGCTGCAGAAAGGAAGGGCTATGCCCTGGGAGTGAAAAGATTGATAGAAGATAACGATACTGACTCATTGCTTCCTTGCGCTCCCCCATTGGTCTGTCTGTCTGTCTTCATCTGTTGTCGCTTGTCTTGCACTTAGATGGTAAGCTCCTGGAGCCAGGGACCATCTTTTTGCTCTGTGTTTGTACAGCACCTAGCACTGTGGGATCCTGGACCATGACTGGGGTTCCTAGGTGCTACCTCAAAATAAATACTACTATCACTAATAATAATAGTTAATAATAAGACACATCAGAGAAGAGGTTTGTGCCAGACAAATGGAAGGGGGAGAAGAATGAGGTAAAAGAGCGATTGCTTCTCACGAGCAGTTGAATGATCTCTCCTAAAGTGCTTCAGGGTTTACATCAACCTCTAATTATTGGGGGTTAGGAGGAAAGATTCCCTGGGGGAAGGTTATTCCGTTGCATCATCCTCTGAAACATCTAGTACCGGCCACTGGTGGAGACAGGATATTGGACTCCAGCTCTGATCCTGTCTGGCCATTGCTATCTTCCTGTGTAAAGAGGGATCCTTAACTTTTCCTTTCTGTAAAAGATTTTCTAAAAAACAGACGTACTTTCCCACCCCCACAAAGAGTTACCCAGATCCACTTTGCTCCGATAAGGGGAGAGAACATCCTGATAGAATTTTGTTTATATGCCACCAAAAAAACAAAAACAAAACATCAAACACCTCTATGCTGCAACTGACAAACTTGGTGGCCCCTTGCTGGAAATTAACAAATGTTCCATTGACTTTAGTCTCAGAATTTGTGTGGGAATCTAAGTCAAGGGAATTTTAGGTCTCCTATTCATTTTTCAGTGGATTGTTCTCTTCTGCGTCCCAGTTCCTCACCACCACCATCACCACCACTATCTTTACTGTGAAAGTCTCTTATGTGGCCCTGATCCTACTTCTATTCCTGTCCATAGAAAACTTCACTTCGATTTCAATGGGAACAGGTTCATCTCAGAGCAAAGCTGGATAGATTTTCTTTTAACACAGACCTCTGCTAGACTTTTGTGAGTAGAGCAGGCCTATATGAATTAACACAGAACTATGCTGCAGGGTCAAACATCTTTAAAGACATCAGTGCAAATTTCTGCACAACGTGTCTCTCAGACACCGCCTAAAATATCACTTTAAAAACAAAGAGTTGTTACGTTCAGAAGACTGACATTTTCAAAGCTGGCTCAGGGCGCTGGATGCCCAGCTTTGAAAATCTCAGCCTAAATCTCTATTGGAGTGTGCTCCCATTAAAAGCCTTGGTGTCTGTGTTCTCTGCAGGAGGAATTCCAACACTGCCACATTGTATTTAAAAGAATAATAATAACAGAAAGAACCCCTGTTTCAAAAATATAAGATACAAAAGGTTCAGTAAAGCAGTTTTGTTTCAGGAATGTCTCCTCTAAAGGCCAGATCCTCCTAACACGGGTTACAAGTAATTCCCGCTGACTTCAGCGGACCAAATGAGTCCTTGAAATGCTGTTTCACTGCATGTAAATCCCGATTCGCTTTTGTTCCACTGCACTGAGCAGCCAAAATTTTCCACGATGTCACTGCACAAATGGAAGTTGCAATGCGGCTTCTAGTGGCGGCAGCACCAGGAATTTCCAGGGTATTTAATAGTAATTCGCCTATTTCTGAGAAGTCCGTGCTCGATCTAACCATTTTCAGCACCCATCTCTTCTTTTTTTTTTTTTTTTTTTATAAAAGATGCTAATTAAAAGTGATCGCAGATAATTATTTTTAATCTGTCATTTGAGGATGGACAAATTTACAGCTACCAGTGGCCACACTGACTTAGCATTCAATAAAGATTTGCTCACAGAAAGTGTAGTGTCAGTTTCATTATGCTGGGAATAACATGCTGAATGCTTAATGGCTTGTTGTCAGGCAGTTTAGTTCCAAAATGTATATTTTCTACATAAAAAAAACAGGCACAATCTATGATTAAATATTTTTTCATTATTTTTCTAAAAATGCCATCGTTTGAGATGCATGTTTTTGTATTAATGTCTTAAAATTCCACAATTTAAGTTGAATTTTATTTGTCATCCTTTTAAAAAAAATATGTCAATCACAACATTTTCTTTGTTCTTTAAGCAGGCAAAAGGCACTCACACTTCTCCTGCAAGACACTAACTGGGCGAAACTGACCTCCAGTAGCAAGTGAAACGGACTAGTCTAGCGGTACAGTGCTGTATTCTCAGTGCACCCCAGTCTCCAGCCGATTTCACTGTGTGCACAAGGAACATGGATCCCTAATTTTGTTTTTAAACAGGGTGAGGGATGGAAAAAACAAGCCCTGTCCCACACACACCCCTCAACCTTCCAGTGCCCAAACATAGTATGTAAAATGTCCAAAAACCCAAAATGAGGGACACAAAAAAATTATTCCTGGAGAACACTCACTGCGCTGTGAGCTTCTTTCCTTCAGTGCAACTACCATTCTAACCTCAGTGAAATAATCCTACGTTTCTCATAAAACAGTCTCAGCAATGAAACTGCAGAGGACACGAGATTTATGTGGAATGCAGGGAACTTTAGGATTAAACTAAGTGATGTCCCACAAAATGAATGATTGTCCCACTGTCCTATGCAGGCAAAGCTCTTCTTGAAGTCAGTGGGGATTCTGCTTGTCTGAAGACGGCAGGATTATTTCACCCTCCGCTCCCAATTCTGCAATCAGATGCAGTGCTCAGCACAGGTGCAGGGCTTTGTGCTAACAAATCCCATGGCTCGCATTGGAGCCTGTCAGGATTTTTATTTAATTTCTTCCATTTTAATAATGTATTAATTTAATGTATGTCATTTCTTCAGTTTGAAACATCTTTATTTATACTGTATCTAGCACAATGGGGTCCTAATCTGGACCAGGATCGGTGAATACTACCGTAATTATATTCTTCTTGTTCTTACAGAGAGTGACTTTTTTTAATGTCATTTTCATCTGAATTGGTGTCCCCTTAAAAAAGGTTCTTAATTTTACAGCGATCCACCTTTAAAATGTTTTGGCCACCACTAGAATAGAATGGTATCCATTCCAATGGCCAAACTGCGGAGCCCTTGCTACCTGTTGTTATTTAGCGTTGGTCTACACTTAAAACTGAAAACCTCACATCCCCTAGCTGTGATGGCAAAATCCCCAGTGCAGACGCAGCGAAGCCAGCAGAAGAGTTCTTCAGTTGGCATCGCTAACTTCATTCAAAGAGGCGGTATTCCTATTGTGACACGAAAACTCCTCCTGTTGGCGCACTAAGGGGCTATGCCGGTATAGTCTCTGTAGTGTAAACAGCTTTACTCTCGCGAGCTGCATTTGTATTGTAAGTACTCACCCACGTGCATTAGGGCTCAGCAACCTGGCCCCAAGTCAGCTAAATTACCTTTGTCCTAATGAAGATGCACCCAAAATGTTGGGAGATGAATGTCAAAGTAGCTGCATCTAACTATCTTTGAATGACTGAAGGGCTCACAAGTGCGAGGTCCGATCCTGCCGGCCTCGCTTGGACAAACGGGCCTGTTTATTTTGGGCAAAATCCTGGCCCCACTGCAGTCCCCTGGACTTCAACAGAGCCAGGATTCCCCCGTCATTGGGAGTGCACTAGGAATACAGGATCAGGACCTGATTATTTCCTCTGGTAAATGGCCTCCAACTAACAGTAGCTCATTCACAGGATTTTCCCCTCTTTTCCTAAAAAGACGGGGAAAAAAATGATCAAAATATGGACAGCTTTATGTCATGATGATCATTTTTTTAAAGGCCTCTCAATATGATTGTAACTAAAGTAATCAATAAAAAAGACGTATCTAGAGAGAGCTAATTTTATCTTTTAAATTAAGGTACTAGATTTAATGCACTTCATCCTTTATCTTAAGATTTTATTGGTTTACACAAACAACTGATTACAACTTATAATGCAATGTATGATATGTTCTGATGTAGTGGTTTTATGCAACGTTTTGCTCTTAATAAATAATAACAACAAATTCATTATTGACACTTGAAGTTTGTAAAAAAAAACACTGTTTGGGGGATTTTCGGGACAAAAGAATATTAATATATCTGAACCAAATCCTTCTCCCCCTTTGCCTACTTCTGTCCTTATTAGGCTTAGTCCATGGGTCCCCTGCACCAGTTTTACACCAGTGCAACTCCATTGAAGGCAATGCAGCCTCGCCAGCACTAAACTAGTACACCAGAGCAATGAAGCAGGCCCACTGACACCAGTGGGAGTTTGCGCTTTGATTTCAGTGGAACCAGGATTGTGGCCTGGAAGCACCTAACCAATTATTCACATAAGCAGTCGCAATGGGAGCTTGTCTGGGAGGGCTAGGGACGTGAGTGAGGGTTGCAGGACGGAGCTCTAATTTGGGAAAATGAGGGTTGGATACTGTATTATATACACAGCATAGATAAATGCATCTATAGATGCATAAGGGGCCCATGGAAATCAATGGGAGTTGAGGATGCTCCACACTTTTAAGGAGTAGCTTACAGGATCGGGGCCATAATGTATTTTAACTACATTTTCTTTTTCCACTCTCTGTATTGTAAATTAGTCGGTCAGTTTCCTCACACAGAGCTGGGGTTCCTAAAGCTCAGTCCCAACACAGCAGACACCTCTGTAGAAGGGATGTGGAATGGTATTGCACCACTGGACTTTCAGTGGCAGAAGATTGTAACAAATGCTGATGAGTCACATGGAAACCGCCCAGGGGATGCTGCAGGGCAAATATCTTAGCGTCCCTGCTGAAAAGCTTAGGATCTGGCTCAAAATCTCAAACAGCAGCAGCAGAGAAGACCTTTTCCTACAAAGCTGTGTTTCTGCTCAGGCCTTTGATCTTTCCAGATGCTGCTGCTGTGCTGAAAATCTGCCCTCTCAGACAAACTCCCTTCCCAGACTTTTGCTTTGGTTTGCAGTGAAAAGAACATAAATGTTCCCTCCAGTGGACAAATCGTGCCCAGATTTTGGCCCTGTAACACCTGAGTGCAATCAACGAGTCAAATTACCCCCACTGTTACACTGGAGCAACTCCATTGATTTCAAAGGAATTGCATCAGTGTAAATGAGAGGGAAAACTGGCTCCATAAGGATGTAGACGAGGATAAGGATTTGGCCCATGGTTCATATTTTTAAACAACCGTTGCACGGCACACTACATAGTTCTGAGACCTTCCAGGCTCGTTTCTCCCTTTCCCAACATGGATCTTAGACCTGAATCCTGTAGATGTCTCTCTCACTTTAAATGATGTGGATTCCTCCAATCCACAGCCCTTTCCCCAGCTCTGAGCTTGCAGGTCAGGAGACCTTGCTAATTTCGGAGTCTGCTGAGAAAAGAGCAGCAGCAGAAGCTCAAAAGGAGGAGACGGCCTTTTGGCTTTGACAGGGCTTTGAAAGCAGACTTAAAAGTGGGTTCTTTCACGCACCATCAAATCAGGAATTCATTAAAGTATCCTCAAACCAAAGGCTTGGATCAGGTTCATGGCCATGTTGGATGGGCCTGATTCTCCCTTTTTGGGCTATAAGAACACTCACTGCCATGAAAGCCGCTGGTATCCTGCAAGGGTGTGACTTAAGCACTTTGGGGTCATGTTGGGTAACATTTTCAAAAATGCCCATCCAACTAGGATCCTAAGCCACTCATTTTTACCCAGCCCGTCCTTGATTTTTTACCCCCAACTTCCCGTTGTTCGGCTTTAAAAATCAATGCTACAGTATAGGCTCCTTATGTTTGGTCTCACATTGTATCGTAATGTAATCAACTCTGATCCAGCTGCTCCCCTCCAAACCTGTAACAGCAATGATGTGCAAGTCTAAACTGCAGGATTAAGCCCATAGAGGGCTTGTGTTTCTTTTACTCTGTGGCACACTTGTGTCGCTTCTTGTTAATAAATCAATAATGTATTCATATTCCGCCAGCACCGAATGACCCAAACGAGGTTCGGGGCTCCATTGTGCTAGGCATTGTGAAAACCCAGAGCAGAACCCGGTCTTCTCTCTAAAGTCTATTATTGAATTGAATTGTCTGCATCTCATTCTTGTTATTATTTACAACTCAACATGGTTTTATCTCCTTCCACATGACATAAAGCTAGTTTTTCCCTCCGTATGTGCCTATCACACCGATGTCCTGCAATAATTTGGATTTTTTTCACCAGGACTTTCTACGTAGCTGTTCCCCTCTTGTAATGATTCTCCCTCTTTACTTGTTAACTGCCTTCCTACAACTTTTCCACATTTCATACCAACACCTAGAAAAGTACAGTCACTGCAAAGTATCCCCTTAGGTTAGAAAAGCCACCCAGCTGGAAATGATCCTTGTTACCATTTAAATACTAAGGGCTAAGTCCTGCAGGCAAAAACTCCCATGGAATCCAGTGGGAATTCATCTTGAGCAAAGATGCAGGTTTGCGCCCTAAATGATTGGATTGAGGGGTTATATTTAAAGCAATCATTGCTGAACTTCACATTTTAAATGTAATTTTAAATTTTCATACCCAGCTCTGATACATATTTTAAAGGGGGTTTTTTAACATAAAAAGTCACTTTTATTAACTACTTATTTTACTAGTTTTATTACTTGTTTTATTTTACTTATTTATTTACTTATTACTTTTACTTGTTTTATTTTACTTATTTTACTTGTTTGGGCCCTGATCCTGCAATCAGACCCTAGCAGACCCCCATGTAAACAGCGCCTTTGTGGCACTACATAGGCAAGGTGGTCTACTGGCACAGATAAATTTGTTGAATTGGGGCCTTGGTCTTGAACTTAAAATCATACCCAGCCGCACTTCCCTGTAGCATTTAATGTAAAGATCACTGATGGTTGGTTGGTGGGTTGGACAATATATTTGGTACTGTACAAAGGCACAAAAACCAATTCAACCATATATCCTAAGAGCTTAGAATCAAAGATTGTGACCTACAGACCCGAACAAGTATGGTGTTACTGCTCAGGATAGCCGGGATAGCCGCTTTGAAATCACTGGAACTACTCATGAACCTAGGCTCTGTGCTTTGTAGTAAGTAGTAAGGATTGGGTCCTGAAAGACAGATGCATAGAAGAAAGATGGGCTGGAAAATGCAGAGAGGGGAATAATTTAGAGAGGCTTCAGCTATTCTTTGGTTTGGTTTTGTTGTGGTATTTAAAATTATTATTGTCAATTCGCTGCTTGTGGGCACTGGGGAAGAAATGGTTGTTTTTTTCAGGAGCCGTCTAAAAGATTATCAAAATATTAGCGAAGAGATGTCTTTCTTGCCAATATTCAGCGACTCTTGGTTTTGCTGGACGTCTTGTCGTGCACATCTTAACAACACTGTCTGATAACACGCCAGGCTGCTGCAAACTTGGTCTTTAAAATAACAGCTGGCAATTTTTAAACCCCTTTGTATCGGTAACAAAAAGCTCAAAGAGTTTGAGTTGTCCAGTCCCTGAGCAATAACTACCTTTATCTGTGCAAAGTTTTTTAAAATCGTAATACCGCATTGTACAAATTCACACTCCACGAAGAAGAAAAATTGTGCTAAACACGATTATCTACAGGCACATTGTGCATGGATTCAAATCATTTTCCTAGTGCTGTGTTTTATTTTTAAACTGCACCACTCGAGCAAAACTCTCAGCTGAGGCTAAACCAAATAGGGAGGTAGAGAGAACATGGAGAGCAAACAGGATTTAGAGATGATAAGTTTGTGATAATGCAGACAACTCACTTATTTCCCAGTATCTCCCCAAAATAAAATAAAGATGCTACATTCTTCGCCTTTAGGCCAATTTTTAAAAACCTGTGCGCTTTACCTTACACCAGCCTTTAGGCTCCTACAGAAAAGTGATCAGGCCTCGCCAAGGTTTTCAAACGCTGGGGCCTAAAGTTAGTCTCCTAAATCTACATTAGGCACCTAAATAAGTGGTCTCCCTTTCAAAAGCCCTCAGTACCCAGCAGCTCACATACAAGCCAATGGAAGCCAGCTGGGTGCTCATCACCTTCCACTTACTTAGCAGAGTAAACATGAATCCAGCTACTCTTTTTGTCCTCCCCGGCCTCCTCTTCCTTCAATGGGCCCTCTCCTTCCACTTTTCTTTCCCTTCAGCTTATCCCCTAACTCTCCCTCTACCCCACTAAAAAAAAAAAAAATCACTAGCCTGGATATTGTTCACTCTGCTTGCGACCCATTCCCCCTGCACTCTGCCTCTGTCTTGTCTATTTAGCCACTCTCCAGGGCAGGCGCGCCCTTTCCCACTGGGGATGTACAGCACCTAGCACAACAGGGCCTAAGTTGCTCTGAGCGAGTCCCTAGGCGCTGCCCCCCATAACCAGGACTCAGAAGAAGAATGAACAACAACTGGAGGCACCCACGCCTGACAGCGTTGGCCGCCGGCTCCCCTTCTTTTAGCCAGCAGCTCCCCATTAAAACCTTCCCCCCAAATCGGCAGGAGACTTTGCAAGGCGTCTCCATCCCTCCCCTAGTTCAGACAGAGCCGGGCACGGGCCGGCCAGGGAAGGGCAGGACCAGGAGATGTGGCCCGGCCAGGGCGCCCCTTTTACCCCCGGCTCCCCCCCCCCTGGATCTAGCCGGGTGCCTGCTCCCGGAGCGAGCCACTTACCGAGGTTGGCGTGGCGGGGGCCCCCCGCGCCGCCCCGGCTGGGCAGGTGGTGCAGCCCCGGGCTGTCGAAGGGCGAGGCGCTCCAGGCGCTGCCCATCTCCGGGCTCACGTAGGCGGGGTAGGGGCCGGAGTAGGAGGCGCCGAAGCCCCGGCCGTACTGCTCCGGCCCGTTGGCCGAGAGGCTGAGCGGGCTGCTGTAGGGGGCGGCCTCCCGGCCGGGGGTGCCGGCGAAGGAGAAGCGGGGCGAGACGGGCGGGTGGGAGGCGGCCGGGTTGTAGGCGGCGGCGGCCGGGGGCTCGGCGCCCGGCTGGGTCCAGATGGAGTGGCTGGCGGCCGGGCTGGCCTGCTGGGAGGAGCCGCCGCTCTGCAGGTAGGGCAGGCTGGGCAGCATGGAGCTCACCCGGCTGCTGGGCACGTAGACCGGGGAGGAGGCAGCCGCCGCCGCCGCCCCGTGCATGAAGCCCGCGGGCCCCTCGTAGGCTGGGGGGCCGTGGCTGGCGGCCATGGCCAGGCTCTGGTACATCTCGGCACCGGGGGGGGGCGCCCCCCAACCAAGGCCGGGCCCCCAAACAATCCTGGGCAGGGGGCAGGTCACAAAGTTCTCTCCAGTTTAACTGCGCAGTGCCGGGGGATCGCCGCCCTGCCCAAGGACCCAGCCGTCCTCAATCCGCGCCAGTACAGCCCGGCCCTCCGGGGGGGGGGCCGCGATCCAGGCCGGTCTGCGCCCCCAAACAGGCAGGGACGGGAGCGGTCTGTCTGTCTGTCCGTCCGTCCGTCCGTCCTGAGCCGGGTCTAGCGTGGTCAGCGTCGTCTTCTCCCTGTCCCGGGCTCCATCCAGCCGAGCCAAACCAAGCCTGGGGCTGGGAAGTTTAAACCCGGGAGTCTCCTCCCCTCTCCGGCGGCTCGGCGGCTCACACCCACACCTAGCAGGGAGAAAGCACAGGGTGGAAGAGGCTGGTTAGGAGGGGGAGAGGGGGGCCCACATGCCCGGCAGGATCCCTGCCCTGCGTGGAGCCGGCGGAGATAAGGGGGTTAGAGAGAGCCGGGGGCGGAGGGGGGTCATTAAGGGAAGGTGAGAGACGTTCACATTCCCCCAGGCTCCTCCAGGAGCCCCTGGAGGAAAACCTTTGTCCTCAGGTACAACTGAGCCTATTGTGTTGTTAATGTACCAGAGCCCGGGGTTTGATCTGAAATCACATCAGGGCTGATTGCAGGCGACCACGAGTCTGAAGCTGTAAAGGGTGAAATTAAATTAAGCATACAATTGAGAGGATCACACAGAGATAAAGAGACATGCACACACACGGAGACAGACACATACACACACAGATATACACATAGTCGCAGAGATAGAGAGACACATGCACACACAGGGAGATAGACACATGCACACACACAGATACACACACATACAGTCAGAGAGATAGCCACATGCACACACAGATACACACACAGTCACAGAGATAGACACGCACACACACAGATATACACACAGCCACAGAGATAGACACACGCGCACACACAGATACACACATACAGCCACAGAGATAGACACACGCGCACACACAGATACACACACATACAGCCACAGAGATAGACATGCACACACACACACACAGATACACATACACACACAAACAGGGACACACCTATACCGAGACACACATACACACATACAGAGACACACGCACACACACATGCATCCACAGAATACACATACCAGACAGACATACACAGACACGTGCACACACAGACATCTTTACATATATGTGCAGACGTACATTCACACAGACTAACACACATGCACACACAGATATTCACATAGACAGACACACACAGAGGGACGTACACAAGCAGCACAACACACACACGCGCGCACATACACAGACACATGCAGGAACACACACACACACACAACAAGCAAATGGTCCGTGCTGGTTTCCAAGTTCATCGGCTGTTAAACAAAAAAAAAAGTCGTTTTCCTTACTGACACCACAACATCTCTGCTAAAGCCTCGCTGAATAGGAAGCGCTGCAGAATAAGGAGAAAAAACTATCGCGATTTAAAGCAAACGTCTCTTTCTCCCTTTGTTTCTTCCTTTTAAAATTTTCTTTATTTTGTATTTATTCCAAGGCGTGGACTAGAAAAGGGCCCGATCCTCAGGCAAAAAACTGCCAGTCAGGTTCTTTGGGGGATTTTATCTGAGATCTGTAAAAATGATTTCTAACGAATAAAGGAAAGCCAAGATTTCCCATAGCCTTGACTAGGCTTTGGCTCCGGCCGGGAGATTTGACGACCCAAATCGGCTGGGAGTTCTGCTTAGGGATGGCTCGAAAGAAATATATTTGAATCGTTTTGTGTCTGGAGAGCCCGAGTCATTGCAGAGATCTCCAGCCCTCGAGCAAACTCAGGCTATTTTGCCTCAACTCACCCCTTCGGATACTGAAGCAAAAATAAAATAAAATAAAATGAAATGAAAACTTAACAACAGCATTGCTTTGGTTCAGAGAAGGGCCTGAGTTACAGAGGTTGTGATCTCTATGAGCAAAACAGAGTTTCAAAAATAATTCTCTGCACCGCCAGAAAGCCATGGAGCTGGCCTTTATACTCCAGCCTCATTTACAGTAATTAAAGTAATTGATCACTTTTAGTAAGCATATTAATTCTTCTGCTGCTAAAGACAGATTTGTTGAGAATTGGATTGCATGCAATGGAATACATATATTGGATCGCTACCGGTTCCTATTTCAAATATTTGGCGAAAATGTGACGGGGTTGTTGGGTTTTTTTTAAGTACCATCCTATTATGAAAAAAAATAATTTGGAGAAAATCATCCCCGATGGCTGATATTTCTGCAGATGAATTCCGAAGAACACAAACCGCAGAGATGTCTTTCATGAAGTTCCTAATATTCTTTGAATCCTTATTCTCGTGAGAACTTGGAAAATTGGTGAACTTGTTTGGCCTTTACAAATACACAATCAAAAATAGTTAATGTTTTGGGGGAGGGGGTGTCGATAAATACATTTAAAGCATATGGAAAAATACATTCGATTGCATACATTCATCCATTCGAAGCGTATGAAAAGTAATGAATTCTGGCCCCATTTTTATTATAGACAGTAAAAAGAAACTGAATTAGATATTGGGTTTGGTTTTTTTGTTTGTTTTTTTGTTTTGTTTTTTTGGGGGTTTTTTTTCATATGTTATTAATTATTTGAAACACAGTTTAAAAGAAGATCAAGAATTCGTTTTGGAGACAAAGTCTGGTGGTAAAATTAAGCAGTGCCGTTTATTCTTTGTGTGATCTGGTTTCGGATCTAATTATATAAAAATGGTCGATATTTTTCTAGAATTCACTTTAACCTCTGGTGGTGTCATTTATTTCTGAGTGTGATTAAAGCGATAGGAGACAGGCACACAGAATATCAGAAAAGGCTGAGAGTTCGCTAATCTAAATAGAAAGTGAAATATTCGTAAAGAGATTGCAGAGTGTATCCAAAAGAATAATAAAGTGATATGTCTGGGGCTGGTGTCTCCTGGCTTTCTTACTCTTGCTGAGGTTCTGGAGAATACACCACACGCTGAAAGGGCTACAAATTGATTTAGAGAAAGGGGAACAAACAGAGATGATGTAAATTTGACAAACAAGGTCACTAACCCCCCTCCCCAACTACTCCCTGTACCTCACAAGTAGTGAATTTCCACCCAAAAGAGATAAGTGCAAGATAAGGGCAGATAACCAGCAAGACAGAGAGAGACAAGGAAGATGAAACGGGATGGCCCAAGTTTAACATGCAGGAGAGCCTCATTTTGGGGGGGAATGGTAAGGATGGGGAATGGAGGTGGAGAACGGCGGCTTGTCAAAATGTCCAACCGCAGTCGGCCTTAATCCAGATCTTTCAAACCCAGGGGGGTCTGTTCCCTCCCCAGTGTCAGAAACCAACAAGGCGGGGGGGGGGGGGGACCCATCTCTGGGCTTTGACAGGTTCCGTGGCACGGCCAAAGAGGCAGGGGCAGAAATGGATCCAGGGCAGGAAAAAAAGAGCGCAAGGAAGGGAGCGATTTTCATCCCCTTTGCAATCGTTTGACAGACGCAGCCGAGGTTTAGAGAAAGGGGAGCGGTCTGGATTTACACACACGCGCGGTTTGGGGCACACCGGGAGTCGGAGAGGCGATCGCGGCGTCTCTGGGTCCCTGTAGCTACAGGAGCAAGCAGATCCGACATTTTCCCCGGGACACATCCCGTCTAGGTAACAGGAGACGCTCGACTCACCTTCGGGGATGTTGGAGGGACCGGATCCCCACTGGGGCTCGCTCGACCTGCGCGCCTGGGAGCCTGGCCCGGCGGCCCCGGGGCTTGGCTCTTCAGGTCGATGGGACCCACTGGGAGATGGGTCTTTCCCCCTCCCCCTGCTGGCTGAGAAGCCCGGCGCTGCCCTGCCGCCTGCTTTCCCTTGCTCTCTCTTTCCCCCTTTCTCCACTCTTCTCCTCTCCCACTTGGTGACTGGTTTCCCCACGTCACGTGGCGGGGAGGCAATATCTGTTGCACCATCAGCCGGCGCCAGGCTTCATTCCTGTTTAAAAAAAAAAAACAACAAACCCACCGCAGCCAAAGTCCAGCAGCTGCAGCAGCAGCAGTAGTCTCCCTGCCTGGCAGCTCCAGGCAGCAGGGGGAGGGGTTTTCAGCTGGAGCCAGTTTATTATGATGCCCCCCCCCCACCGCCCATCCCACCTAAAGGCAGATCTGATCCTGCCTGCAGCTTCCAGGAGTTGCCCTCTGTGGAGACCTGCTTTGTGCTGGCTCACCACCACCCTTTGGAACATGGGGCTCAGGGTGCGGCCTGGTATTAGAAGGACCTCAGCCAGGGCAGAGGGGGGGTCAAGGATCCAGACACCAGATTTGGGGCCAGGGTTCTGGGAAATGGGGAGAAGAGGGCAGGAAAACACCGACCCTTCCCCCCTTTTCCCTCCTGTATAAATTTCCCCTTTTCGCACAGACACTGCTCCTTTCATTTGCTCATGGAGTCTGGGGTTTATTCCACTTTCCCCTGGCATTTACAGTCCTAGGGCCCTGGTTCAAAAGCTATTGAAGTCAGATTCCCATTGGTCCCAGTGGTCTTCCCATCAGGCCCCTAGAGAAGAGAAGGTTTCCCTTTAGGACCAGTAAATAAATACATTAACCCAAGGGGAGATATTTCCAGAGGGTGACATTTCTAGGAGCAACTGCAGGGTTGTTTCCAAATCTAAAGAAGACTTGGGGGCAGCATGCTAGCTGGGTCCACCTCCCTTCTGTTAACTGCTCTCCAAATAAAACTTTTCCCCTGGCTAATTCATGTCTCCAGGCCCCCCTATGTGAAAAACACCCAGCCCTACATGCACCCGGTGCACCTATGAAAGGGATGTGTGGCTACATGTCAGTCTCTCAGGCAGGTCTAAAGGTTAATAGGGCAATCATAGAGCAATATCGTTACATAAAAATAACCATCTATTACCATGTAGCCTTCGGATTCAGATAACAGCAACCAGAGAGCCTGGCTCAAGTGGGCCTCCACGCCGTAGCATTTTATCATTTCAAATGACTGATTTCCAATACATGAGAGCGTTGCTATTTGAAAACCGATACAGAGGCTACACAAGACTATGTCTATATCGGTGATGCAGGGAATTCCACAGGCCCTTGCATATCTGTGCAGATCTCACATTCCTTTTCTGCTAAAAACAAAACCATCCCAGTCCAGCAAGACATCCGATGGCCACTCTAGGCGGTTATAATAAACCAGCAGCACAGAATATCCCGTTCCCTTTGCGGAGAAGGCTGGGGAGGTTTTCTTTTTTCAGAGGAGGTTTATCATTCGCCCAATGCGTGACATCTCTTTAAGAGAAACAGGTCGGACTGAGAAATGGTCGCGGCGTGGGAAGGGGCAGCCGAAGAGCTGAACCAGAGCGTCCAGCGGTTGGATGGAATTAAAGCACAAGAAAAGACATTTTGATGTGGGGAGAAGGTAGTAAACGGTGCAAGTCGCTGGTCTTATTTTCGAGCTCGTCGAGGTAATTGACTAGATCGGAGCAAACAGCTTCCGTGCGCCCCTGGCTTGGCTTCTAACCACCGCACAACTAACAAAGCAGGAAGTTTAGACTTCTTCGCTGCTGCTTTTCTTTTCTTTCTTTCTTTCTTTCTTTCTTTCTTTCTTTCTTTCTTTCTTTCTTTCTGTCAAATGCAGCCCGGTTTTTTCTCATGTTCTTCATTAACTTTGTAATTTTGACGAAGTGCAAATGTCTTTCTATTTTTTTCCCCCTTTAAAAAGAAAAAACGCTCCAGCCTGTCTGATTTACAGCGCGGGGTGCTTTTTAGAAATCAAATCTGGTGTCTAAAGCGTGGAGAACATAGGCTGGGTAGATCTCAGCTCTTCCTCTCCGACGGAGCCGGGAACTGGTTCCTAAATTGCAAAACGAAACAACACACACAGGCACGATGTTTTAAAACGTTCTGGTGACATTTAATAACGGGTGTCATTGCTCAGTACCTGTCTTATTTGAACGCTAAGGAAAATAAACCCCTGGCGCAGCTACACCACGACGGCGCTTTCTAAAAATCCAAGAACCACAAACAAATCCATCGCCCCGAAACGGATTCAATTCCAAAGAAAGGCGCAAAGAAATTGTGATTTAAAAAAAAAAAAAAGTCCCAGCGCATTTCAGATTCGAACTAGAAATCTCACTCGGGGGGCATTGGTAACCTTCTCCTTTACAACAGAAAACTGGCGACAGGGAGCCAACAGGAGCCAGCTCCGCACTCGGAGATCCTTCGGCCAGGGGGTTCATCTGTGATTTTGTTGGTTTAGTTGAAAACTAAAGAGCGTTTTGGTGACATCCAGGTCCATTTTAACCGCGCCACCAGCGGCTATTGAAAACATTGATTAGATTGGCTAGTTTGCTGCTTTCTGTGGGTAATAAATAATTTCTTAAGGTTGCACATGGCAAAAAGTGTATGATCCGTTTACATACATAATCTTCGGATTTACAGGTACACATTTAAGGAATTATTTCTAATCCACAAAATGAGTATCTGTATCTATATATCTAAATCTGTATAATCTATACTCTACAATACTTTATATCTAGATATCAAATATACTATTATACTATAGTATATATATATATATGTAGTATGCATATATACTATAATAATATATACTATATATATACTATACTATAATATATATTATAGTATATATATATAGTATATATATATATATATATACTATAGTATTATACACTATATATATATATAATACTATAATATATACTATAGTATATATATATATAGTATGTAATTATATAATAATATAATATATTATAGATACACCGACATGCATAGAATAAAATTATGCACACACACAGACACATAATATATAAATATATGTATATACACTTGTATATGTGGGTGTACATATATATATATACACACAATATCTATGATCGTGTGTGTATATAAATCATATATAAATATACACAATATTTATACTATACACCATGCATATATAATATAGTGTACATATATATACACATCCACGCAAACGTTATCCACACTGTGTATGTGTGTGTCAAATATTTCTGTGCCTATTTCTTTAAGCAGTTGTGTATCCAGATGTAATAGATTTCTAAAGAAGACGTATTTGCCTTTTCAGTGTATTTTTCCCCTGCTCTCAGAAACCCGAGCGAGTGTTTTCTTTCTTCCCAGTCTGAATGGGACGTGAGCCTATGAAGGCTGATTGAAATTCTGTTTAATACCAATGCGTTCTTTTTTAAACAAACGAGTTGGCTGTGGTTGCCAGGAGTAGGGGAAATTTCAAGGACCTGTCTGCGTTCGGTTTATCTCCCGACTTGTTCCAGGACTTTGACAATCTGTCCGCTGCGTGCTCGGGAGTATTTCAAGAATAATAACACAAATAAATGTTACAGGCTTTGTGTGCGCGGTTGGATCCGAACTCTCCGCGAAGGGGGAAATAACGCCCTATAAAATAACTGGCAGTGTATAGCCCTGAAACCGACCAGAGAGATAAATCCGATCCACTGATAATGTGAGCAGTTTTCTCTTGGCGATCCTGGGAAGAGGGACTATCAGTATATTACTGAATAAAATACATTGTTGTCTTTCACGTTTTTGTAAAGTGCTGACAAATACAATGTATTGGAAATTACATCTATAAGACGGAGATAAACACAGAAATTGCTTTTCTCCATCGATGGAATTTTTTTTTTTATTATTATTTTTTTTTGCTACGACCGATCAACGGCAAAATACATTTTCATTCAAAATGAACCTGACGACTGGGACTTAGTAAAACTGAACTCGACAAATGAGTCTGCCTCTGCTGTTGAGTTGGGGGCGGGAAATAACTTTTTTTGCATTCCTTTTTGGAAGGGACCAAAAGCAGGAATTAATACAGCCTCTTGGAGATAAAGCTTACGAAAACATTTTTTTCCTGAGTGCTGGCGAACAATGAACACAATTTTTAGGATCTGGCTGAATGGAAAAAGAAGGTTATTTCGACGTTGTTAACGGTTAGGGCTTTACTGTACAATGAGATGTACAATGAGATGTACAATGCACTAGACATTTATAGAAAGTCTTTCACTAGAAAGAGATTCCAAAAGCAGATCTGCAGCCAGATGCCATTTGAACGAGAGCGATTAGCAACAAAACACTCTCCGAATTGTGTATGTCTACACACAGGCGTGATTACACGCATTATCCTTACATAGCTATGCGTGTGTGCATGCAGACGCACCTATCATATACACGCACGACGTGCATACATGTTATATATTACGGATGCAGGCATCTAGGGTATAGATGTGTACGGGTAATACAATGGTACATGCACGCACGGTGCGTATTGCAGATTATAGACTGGGTGCTACATTCTAGATCACACCGTGGCATTTCAAAGATTTCACAAGAAGCAACTGGGAAGCGCTGCACACCCAAAAGAGAGGGGACAAACTCAGACCTGTCCGAAGAAATCCCAGGGTGGTTTTGTTTAGATGGCATGATCACTGGTCACTATTTCCCTGCGGGGAGGATGCTGGTAGCAGCAACCCAGTGGCCTGTCCAGTTATCGAGGTTGCACCAAACATGTTGAATTACACTGTCTCGCTTGCAGGGATGCAGAAAACAGAGGGTCCGAGCGCGCAACCGGTATTCAAGCAAGATGTCCCCGAGCAGAAACGGTGTCTGAGTCACCACTGCGGGATCGGGCCCTTTGTGGAGGCGAGATCCTGGCTGTGAAATCTGAATCTTGAGGGCAGGGGGGAAGGGGCTAGAAAAAGAAGGCAGAATACGTGTGAAATCCGCTGTGAAAGACAGACAGACAGACAGGAGGAAGGAGCGGGTCGGAACAATGCGTTTCTTCCGCACTCTTGTGTCTTCTAATCAAGCCACGTCTGGCTGAGAGCTGGTTTCGGAAGCAGGTTTAGTAAATAAATTCGATTGAAGGCGGAGATGCTGAACTTGCAGATCGGAACATGGCAGGTCCGACTTTTTTATAACGGAGTTTACACGGCATCCCAGTGCTATCTGTCAAATCCGCAGGTAACTATTCCTGATTCCCCACATTAGCCCGAATTTCCCTAATTAATCCCGCTAATCAGGTTGGGTGAGTTGGTAAAAAAATAAGCAGGAAATCCACAGACATTAAAGAACAGACTACACCTGAATAATGGAACTGGGGTTGACAGGCCCCCCTAGAAAACCAAGGGGATTGACAGCGCATAAAAGCGGAATTCCCAGAAACAAAAGAGCGGGCCCGATCCTGGCCCCAGAGCGGTCACTATGGAAGTTGGTGCACCCGCCCCCGCCGCTTCCCCCAGCACACCCACTAGCGGGGGAGACGGGCAGCTAAATCGCTGAGCAGTTGCTCAGGCAAATAAACGAAGTCCACGTGGTTTTCCTTGATTCAGATTCGGGCCCGGCACCTTTCACTTTTGAGGGACCGCTCTAAACCGCGGACAGTCTAAACCGGCGCGTTTGTTTCTGCGTGTGACCCTGCAAGATCTGCTTCCAGGCTGCCCGAAAGGCCAGGTTGGGGGGCCACGAGAAAGCGGGGAACTGGCCTCAGACCATGAATTCACGGGCGGGACGAGGACAGCCGCCGAGCCGCCTTGGAAGCGCGAGTTCTTCGCCCAGCTTCTGGCGAAAGCGAACTGGTCCAGCCACCCTGGCTCGGCCGGGAACGGCGCTTCAAAAGGCAGAGATCAGAAGCAAAAGCCTTGCCCGGCCCCCCACGTACGTGACCCGTGTAAACCACACAAATAAAGGGGGGGAGGGAATCAGCCAAAACACGACACCCTAGATCAGATGCGCGTGGAGGAGCCCAGTGTAGATGATCGCCCCTGGTCCCTTTTGGCCTATGAGTCTAGTACACAGGAAAGAAAAGGAGGCCCTCTGTCTGTCTGCCTGCCTGCCTGTCTGTCTGTCTGACACACACCAAAGTCCCGTGTCCTCTGATCACACAGAAAACCGGAGCAGAAGGCTGGTTCGCACAAGGGCTACACGAACTTGGAGCTGAGCATTGGCGGAGCTGCAAGGGCAGGAGAAGCTCCTAGGTTACCCCCCCGGCTGTAACCGGACCAGCCACAGTCCCGGCAGGGGGAAAGGGGACCCAGCCGGAGTCGGAGGCAGGCCGGGGACACGGAGCTAGAGGGGCTCTGGGAGTTTGCCTTCCCCGTGGGCTGCCTTTGCTTGGAACCGTGTCAGACCCCCCCCCCCCCCCCCCGCCCGCCCGCCCCCACCTCATTTATCGCAGCGTGATGTCACAGACAAGTTCCTAAACAAATGTCACAGCTGTTTACATGTGCACAGCGGGCTTAACATCCCCCCCCCCCCTCCGGCGCGCCCCAAGCTGGCCTATGCTCACATTTCTTTCGCTGGGCTCTTCCCCCAGGGCTGGGAGCGGAAACCCCAAAGCGACGTACTGGGATGGCCTCCCTGGTCTCAGCCAACCTCGGCTCGTTCCTTAATCCGCCCCAGGGCCAGCGCACGGCTTCCACCAGCACCCCAGTGCCGTGCCGCGCCCTACACACCTACCTCTGGAGCCATTTCTCACCGCTGACACAGGGCGGGGGGGTCCCCAGATACCTGTCAGCTTCATTTATCACCGCCCGCCAGCCCCCGGAGCTGGGTCCTGCAAACGAGAACTAGCCCTCAGCGAACAGAGGCTGAGCACGAGTAGACAGTGTGTACTGTCGTCTGAGCAAACACCGATGCATGCCCCTGGCCCACCGTCATGGTAGCGAGGGTCTTTTATGTGGCAAATTTGTATATATAACAAGAGATAGAGAGATCGATCTGTTTATATGGCTGTCTGCATATCTATCTGTATTTAGATACATATAAATATATATATGCGTGCAAATATAGACAGATACACGGACATCCAGAAGGAAACCTGTCTATGTATATGTGTAAAGAGAGAGAGAGATAAAATACAGTTGATTTTGCCCTACAAATCTGTATAGTCCGATGAATAGCTAGAGAATTCACACACACACAAAACGTGCACAGCATCCGTGGCGTGTTCCCCACGATGTATTGTGTTGAGTGGGTCGGATACAATTCGTATGCATGCATTTGTTTGGCAGAAATAGTTACAACGGGTTCGACCTAACAATATTCCTTTGACATCGCCCAGCAACATGGAAGAAAGTCACCGGTGACCTGGGGATTTGACTCTGGGACGGTGTGGGGGATAAATCAGCATTTACACGTCCCATGATTCTGGAGGCTTCCTGCTTCTCTATGGCTGCTAAAGCAGAGGAGTGAATACATGCAACACCAAAAGGGGGTTGGGCGCTTGTCACCTGCCCCTGGTGTAGAAGAGAGAGCTCCCTGGTTTTACACAGGACCGCGGGATCCCGAAGCGTGTCGCCCGAATGACAGCGCGTGGCCCTGCAGTTACAGGATGCCATTCCCCGGCCGCGTCACTTGTGTGCGCGTGTGTCCGAGTTTGTAGTTTTGTGTGTCTCACGTTTTACCTTTGGCAGATGGAGAGTGGTTGACACTTAGCTGCCACGAGTTTGCATGCAGTTGTGTTTGGGTGTAATCTCTCCCTCTCTCTCTCACACACACACAACATCCTAGAAGGCAATTTATCATACACATAAACTACGAGGTGGTTTAATAAGTGTGTGTGTGTGTGTGTGTGTATGTGTGTGTGTGTGTGTGTGGTTAAACACAAAGATTCGAAAAACTCAATTTTGTAATAACGCCAACGATTTTGCAACCAGGAAGGCATTAAACCCAGGAGATTTTCCAGACATCCAGGAGATTTTGTACTAACTGCTAATATTTGTATATACTTAATTAGACTAGCAAAAAAAAAAAAAGTGATGCCTGCATTTCTAGGAAAGCCATTAATTACAACTGGACCACATTCAACACGTTGTGTGTGTGTTTGTGTGTGTGTTGATATGCATGGACCACATGCATACATTTAAATAAAACACAGATGCTAGCTCGCATTCCTCGGACAGCCCCAGAACACTGTAAGGAAGCACACAGCATTCACACCGCAGGCTCATCTCCGGAGCGGTCACACGTGTGTTCCTCACCCCCCTCGGGGCATCCCTGGCTAAGAATATTATGTCTGCAGAGAAAAGCGTCTGTTAGCATCAAAGTGGGGATGTCATTCTTTAAGCAGGGACCGTGTGTGTGTGATCGCTCATATATCCTGTGTGTGTGCGTGTGTGATCGCTCATATACCCTGTGTGTGTGTGTGTGTGTGTGATCGCTCATATACCGTGTGTGTGTGTGTGTGATCGCTCATATACCCTGTGTGTGTGTGTGTGTGTGTGTGATCGCTCATATACCCTGTGTGTGTGCGTGTGTGTAAAATATGTGGCGAAATCCACCCATTTAAAAGTCTCCCACGTACACATTGTATGCTCCCTTCACGCGGGCGTGTGCACACGTATATGGGACGCGTACACAGCTCTCCCGTACACACGGTGTGTGTACTACACCGTGCGTCTGTCCTGGAGATGTTTCAAGCGGCAGATGTAGCCACGCGTTTTACACACGCGCGATCACACGCAGGTCCCGTGCCATGCCCATTTCTGCTAGTAGATCTTTTCCTCGGCACACACAACATGATGATCACAGACGTGGCCCTGAGGCCCGGAGCCCGCGTGTGAGCGGGGTGCGCTGCCCTCCGTGTGCTGGGCTGCTCAGGGGGACGCGAGGCAGGGTCCGTGCGAAGCGTGCCAGCGGGATGTCCGGCGCCCCGGGCCTTTGGCCGCCCGTCGGACGCTCGGTCCGCAGCGCCGAGCACAGCAGCTTGGCTGCCCGACCGTATGGGCAGCTTCCCCTGCGCGCAGCCTGGGACCCCCCCACCCCGCTGCCCGGCCGAGGCGCAGGGACCCACAGGCGGCGGGGCCGCTGCTGTCCGATGCCCCGGCTCAGACCCCAGGAGCGCGGCCCGGTGCCCAGCGCGCTGGGCCGGTCCCGAGTCCTTCCCCCCCCCCCCCGTCCCCGTCCCCGCCCGCGGGCTGATGAATGGCCCCGGGCCCCGGTGCCTGGCAGGCCCATATTAATGAGGTGTGCGCTGACAGCAGCGAGTAAATAGAGGCCGAGGGGGGCGAGGGCTGCAGGCGCAGGGGCCGCCGGCTCGGCTCCGCTCGCTGCCCGGGCTCAGACACCCAGGCGCTGGGGTCAGAGCCTAGGCAGACCCGCTCCCTTCCTTCATCCTCCTCTCCCCGCCCCCCAGCCGCTCTTGAGGAGCCGGGGGTGGCGCTGGGAGGGGAGGGGGGAGGATGCCGGGGCAGCCGTCGGGCGCAGGCCGGGAGGAAAGCGGGGCCAGGCCGGCTGCAGGGACGAGCCAGCTCCAGGCCGCCTCTGCTCAGTGCCCAGGGCGCAGCCTTGGCCTGGCTCGTCAGCGTCCTGCGCTCCCCAGGCAGGCACGGCCGCCCCCGACTCCTCTGCTCCCTGCCAGGAAGGGGGACCCCTGTCCTTCCCCGCCCGGAGAGAGAGGGTCCTTCCTCCCAGCCAGACAGGAGCAGGAGTCTCCCGGCTTGGGGCAGGGGTTCCCGCTGGGCCAGGCGCTGCTCAGAAGAACGGGGTGCGGGGAAGAGCTAAGCTTCCCCCAGAGGCAGTTCCCTGGGGACCCCTGGCGAAGCTGGCCAGGCCCCATAGGCAGCACAGCTGCTCCACTTCTGCTGCCCCGGGCTTCTCCTTGGTCATTGGTACTATGGGGGTGGGAGCAATGCAAAACGCCAACAGCGAGAGGGCAGGAGTTTGCCCTGAGGGTTCATAGATAGAGATTCATAGATATGCGGGCTGGAAGGGCCCATCAGGTCATATGGTCTGAACGGCTGTGTCTCACAGGCCCTAGGATTTTATCCAGTTTCCCCTGCGTTGAGCCAACAACTCAGGAGTCACAGGGAGAGAGCCCTCCCTGCACCACGCACAGTCCTTGCTTTCCAGACTCAGGACAGATCCTCAACTTGTGTAAATGGTCAGATCTCCATGGAGCTCTGATCATCATTTGCAACAACTGGGGCTTTCTTCCCTTCCAGGAAGCAAATACAAGTACATAAAATAAAGAAGAATAATTCATAAAATAATCTGTGGATTAAGAGTTGGGCTCAATTTAGAAACCCAGAACCAAATCCCAGCACCACCCAGACTTTGAGAAATGTTTGGTTCTAGATCCAGACTTCATGGCTGCGGCCCATCAAGAATGAACAAGTACCAGGAGCCAGGCAAAACACTCTTAGCAACATCCACCAGCCTGGACAGTGCCAGAGTTGAAATTAGTCCAGCTGATCTGAACCACTGGTGACATGTCAGGTTTATTCAGTCCATGTGGGACTGATCTTGCAAACCCTAAATGCACATGGGTGATTTTATTCACATGAGCAGAACCACTGATTTTAATGGGATTACTGGAATGAGTCAAGTGACTCATGTAAATGCTGGCCAGCGCAGGCCCTAAAGTCACACCCCTTTTCCGAACGGGTTGACATTTTTCAAAAAGTCAAAATTTTGACTTTTTTCATGAAAAGAATTAAAAAGTTGTAAATTATTATCAGCATTTTATGACCAGCTCTGCCATCTGAGAAAGGAAAGAGCCCATTTTCACTCTTAAATGGTCGTACAAGGTGCATGGAACTTATATTGGACCTAAGGCCAAATCTGACCCATCATGAGTTGTTCCTTGCCCTGAAGAGCTTATTGTCTCAAAGGCAGACCCAGGGAAACTATGATGTGGGTAGGAAGGAGGGTTTGATGTATAAGGCATTAGACTGGGACTCAGCAGACAGGGGATCAGCTCCCAGCTCAGACACAAGCTTCCTGTGTGATCTCAACAAGTCACTTCGTTATGCTGTGCCCGAGTTCCCCAAAATGGGGACGATGCTACTCCATGAATGACTGTGAAGTACTTAGATAATATGGCTAAGAGAGTCAGAGGAGATCATAGGTGGGACATTGAGCAATATGGAGAAAGGAATAATAAAGCCAAGAATTAATATTTTATTCTTTTATCTTCAAGTGTGGGCTAACCCGTTGTGCTTGTTTAGACTCTGTCTATTTTGCATATTATCTGCTTGATGATTTCCAGATCATAGAATCATAGAGTTTAAGGCCCGAAAGGATCATAGAGTATGACCACCTAGGCTGTAACATGAACGTGTTCACCCTGGCTTCCCAATTAGGGGATGATTGCACACGGCAAGGTGACTTTGCAAAAAGAAAGGGCATTGCAAATAAATTTATAAAGCAGCCCCAAGCACCAGGGCTGTGGAGCGCAGTGAACTTCCTCAGATGAGCTCATCTCAGCAGGAATTCAGACTATGCTAAGGAGATGCCAATAGCTCTGCAAATAAAGACACAAACCTCCACTTCAGATCCGGAAAGGCTGAGGACAAGTCACGGTTCCAGTTCTCCTGGTTTGGATTTATGTGCTTGTTCAATGTAAAGTAATGAATCGCTGCCATTATTATTATCAATGCAGTAACATTACCCAACAGTAGCAGAGCAGATTGCTCCTTCGTATTGTGTATATATTGTATATATTGTACATATATATATATATATATATATATATATATATATGCTGCACCTTAACAACATAAGAACGGCCATACTGGGTCAGACCAATGTTCCATCTAGCCCAGTCTCCTGTCTTCTAACAGTGGTCAATGGCAGGCACTTCAGAGTGAATGAACGGAACAGGTAATCATCAAGTGATCCATCCGCCTATCACACATTCCCAGTTTCTGGCAAACAGAGGCTAGGGACACTTCAGAGCATGGTTTTGCATCCTTTTCCATCCTGGGTAATGGACGTATGCTCCATTAATGTATCTAGTTCTTTTTTAGACTCTGTTATAGTCTTGGCCTTCACAACATCTTCTGGCAAAGAGTTCCACAGGTTGACTATCCCTTGTGTGAAGAAATACTTCCTTGTGTTCATTTTAAACCTGTTGCCTATTAATTTCATTTGGTGATCCCTAATTCTTGTATTATGAGAAGAAGTAAAAAACATTTCCTTATTTACTTTCTCCACACAAGTCATGATTTTATAGCTCTCTATCACATCCCCCTTAGTCGTCTGTTTTCCAAGCTGAAAAGTCCCAGACTTATTAGTCTCTCCTCATATGGAAGCTGTTCCATACCTCTTATCATTTTTGTTGCCCTTTTCTGTACCTTTTCCAATTTCCATATATCTTTTTTGGGATAGGGTGACTAGATCTGCATGCAGTAGTCAAGATGTAGGCATACCATGGATTTATAAAGAGGCACTATGATATTTTTTTTCTTATTATCTATCCCTTTCCTAGTGATTCCCAACGTTTGGTTAGCTTTTTTGACAGCCGCTGCACATTCAATGAATGTTTTCAGAGAACTATCCACAATGACTCCAAGATTTCTTTCTGGAGAGGTAACAGCTAATGTAGACCCCATCATTTGATATATATAGTTGGGGTTATGTTTTCCAATGTGCACTATTTTGCGTTTATCAACATTTAATTTCATCTGCCATTTTGTTGTCCAGTCACCAAATTTTGTGAGATCCCTTTGTCACTCTTCGCATCTGCTTTGGACTTAACTATCTTGAGTAATTTTGTATCATCTGCATATTTTGCCACCTCACTCTTTGCCCTTTATTCCAGATCATTTATGAACATGTTGAACAGCACTGATCCCAGTACGGACCCCTGAGGGACACCACTATGTAGCTCTCTCCATTCTGAAAACTGAGCATCCTATCCTTTGTTTCCTATCTTTTAACCGGTTACCAATCCAGGAGATCTTCCCTGAACCCATGACCTCTTACTTTGCTTAAGCGTCTTTGGTGAGGGAGCTTGTCAAAGGCTTTCTGAAAATCGAAGTACACTATATCCACTGGGTCACCTTGTTCACATGCTTTTTGATTCCCTCAAAGAATTCTAGTAGATTGGTGAAGCAGGATTTCCCTTTACAAAACAATGTTGACTTTTCTGCAACAAATCGTGTTCATCTATGCGTCTGATAATTCGGTTATTTTCTATAGTTTCAATCAGTTTGCCTGGTACTGAAGTTAGGTTTACCAGCCTCTAATTGCCAGGATCGCCTCTGGAGCCTTTTTAAAAATTTGACATCACATTAGCTATCCTCCAGTTATCTACTACAGAAACTGATTTAAATGATAGGTTACATACTGCAGCTAATAGTTCTGCAATTTCACAGTTGAGTTCCTTCAGAACTCTTGGGTGGATACCATTTGGTCCTGGTGACTTATTACTGTTTAATTTTATCAGTTTGTCCCAAAACCTGCTGTAATGCCACCTCAGTCTGGGACAGTTCCTCAGATTTCTCTTCTAAAAAAAATGGCTCAGGTTTGGGAACCTCCTTCACATCCTCAGCCATGAAGACTGATGCAAAGAATTCATTTAGTTTCTCCGCAATGCTTTGTCTCCCTTGAGCGTTCCTTTAGCATCTCCATCGTCCAGTGGCCCCAATGGTTGTTTAGCAGGCTTCCTGATTTTGGTGTACTAAAAAAATATTTGCTGGGTTTTTTGGGTCTTTGGGTAGTTGTTCTTCAAATTCTTTTTTGGTCTTCCTAATTCTATTTTGACACTTCATTGGCCAGAGTTTATGCACCTTTCTATTTTCCTCAGTAGGATTTAACTTCCACTTCCACCTCTGGTGCAATCTGTGCAGAACACACACTGTTTTCAGTCCCCATGCTGAGCTCTCTCACTGCACAGATCTAAATATACCCGTCTCAGATTCAAATGAACCCATGGAGTGCTACATAGATTGTAAGCTCTTGGAAGTAGGTAGCGTGTCTTCCTTTGGAGCATGGGGGGAATGGGGAAGGGAGAGGAGGAAGGCAAGAAAAGGGTGAAATCCTGGACTGATTGAAGTCAATGGGAGTTTTGCTTTGACCTCAGTGGAGCCAGGATTTCACCCGTGAGGAATTCTGATCTGTTTTGTACAGCACCTAGCACACAGTTGAAACTTATAGCATAAATCATCATAATGAAGAGTGTATTTATTTAACCGTTTCTCACATCCAGATGGGACTGCACATTCAAAGAGCATGTAGATGCGACATAAAGTCCAGCATGTGTTGCACCAGATGTATACATGTTTGCACCGCACTTATGATGTTAAAAAGTTAGTAGATTGATACTGATTATTTTAAACAGAATTCCCCAAGGAAATCAACATGAAAGGAAAGAAAATATGCCTGACAGTTCATGTACATACCTATACAGGCCTGATTTTGCCTGATTCCCTTCTATTTATAATAATGTCAATCCACAGTAACTCCACTGATGGCAACAGATTTACCGTTGTAGGGTCTTTGTAAGAGAGCGGAAAATGAGGCCAGCCTTTGCTTTGAGGGAGAACGGGAATATTATATGTGGTTTAATTAATATATCTAACAGACAATGAATATAGGAGATAAAAGCTGTCATATTAAATCAGAACACAGGGTACTGGACTAGATAGGCCAATCTGACACAGATCTGTATATGGGGTGTCAGAGGAGAGCCAAATACCCCTGTCCTGTAATAAACGTGGCCAACTGGACAGTGCTTCACATGGGGTTAATTCCATTGTGACACAAAGACGTGATCAACATATAACCTGGGGCATGAATTTTGGGAACCCCCTGTCTCTGTGGGCTTGGTCCTGCATGGAGGAGCCTGTGTAGTCGATTCCTCAGTATGGAGATCTACCAGTGCAGCATTGGTTGTTCTCCACCCCCTAGCAGCAGCACCAGTTCCCCAAGTCATTGACTGCAGAGCACCTCACTCCCTGAGTATGGATGAGGGTGCAGCACCATCACCACACGCATGCCCCATCTCCACCCCTCCAACCTTCCCCTTTCGGGTGCTGTGCACCCGGGCAGGAAAACATGCAGGCACGGGGCCTAAGTTGCTACCAGCACACTGAATGGACCTGTGGGCATCTCATCCAAAGGCCACCGAAGTCAATGGGTGTCTTTACACAGATGTCAGTGAGGTTTGAATCAGGATCTAGATACATGTCTCCCCTCTGTACCTATCTCCTGCTTCCTAAGGCTTGCAAGTTTAATCTGTAGTCTAGCTTTCAGAGAGAAGAGGATGCTTTTTTTAAATGAAAAGCTATAGGTCTAGGAAGCAGGAGATGGCAGTTTTAGTCTTGGCTCTTCCATGGACTTCCCATGTGTTCTTGGACAAGTCACTTCACTGCTCTGTGATTCATTCCCATGTATTAAAGGTGAGGACAGCAAGACATACCTACATCATAGGGCTGCCGTGAGAATGAATGGATGTTTGCAAAGCCCTTTGCCAGAAGAGAGGGAAACATTATTAATTATTGTTATACAGACACAATAACAACAGCACTTCTTACCTCAAAGCATTTACTAATTATCCAACATGAGAAGTTTTCTGAACCCCATATTTATACAGAGGGGGATTTGGGCAGAAAGGTTAAGTGATTATCCAAAGGTCACAGAGGGACTTGATGTCAGGACCTGGATTAGAACTGTGAGTTCCTGGCTCCCCATCCCATACTCAGGCTATAATTCCATCCAGGTATCCTTGTGATACCCTAAGCTATAACCCTGAAGTCCAGTTTGAAATTTCTGTGGCTTCACATTTTTTCACGTATGCTGATTTGTGAATTCTAAGAACAGAGGTTAGATTGCGTCTGTGTGTCGTAATCTATTTAGAGTTCACAACAACCCCATCGGTACCAATAGCCTGTTATGTTCATTTTCAAATATACAATGCTGCGGTGGAGAGTTGTGTAGACACTGTTTAAAGCAATAGAAGTGAAGAAAATAAGAATTGGTAGCGCTTAGCATGACTGACACCTCACAATCCCATTCACACAATGATCAAAATCTATAGCCCCTTTCCCACACACTCCCCCTAAACCCTCAGTGATCATGACTTCTTAAATAAGTCATTTAAGCAGACTATACACGTGGGATAGAATCAGGCCAGCATATTTCTTTTTGAATTGTTGCATATTTACATTCTGTAGTCCAATAACTTCCTACCGGTACTGAGTGTAGGTGATAGTGACATTAGTGGGGGATCCTGCTCTCACGTCTGCAAGTGTAAATCAGAAGTCACTCACTGCAAGAGTGCCCCAGCACCAGTGTGGACGCAACCCGGCCCCAGGCTGGCTGGTCCGCCCCAACCCCCCACAGAGCCGCTGGCCCGAGTGCTCCCAGCCCCCAAAGTGCCGCTGGCCCACGCCACAGCGCCAGCCCAACCCGCCCCCGGGCTGGCCGGTCTGCCCCAGGCCCCAAAGTGCATCCAGCCTGAGCGCTCCCAGCCAGCTGAGCACAGCCGGCCCATGCCACGCCCCAGTGCCAGCGCCCCAGCACCGAGTGCCGCCCCACCCTGCCCCCAGGCTGGCTGGTGGCCAGCCTGCTTCCACTGCTGGAGTGGCTGCCAGCCCAGTCTGCCCCAGCCCCCAGCGGTGCAGCGTTGACCCACTCCAGCCCTGGGCTGGTCGGTCCACCCCTGCTAGGCAGCTGCCAGCACCACAGCCCCTGCCCGCTTCAGCGGAGAGGCCGGCTAAGACTGCCACCGCCGCCACCAGGGACTGAGCGTGGGTGGGGCCACGCCTGGCTGTCAGGGAAGGCGAAACCTTCCCTGGCCTTATAGAGCCGGTGCCCATGACTGCAACGGAAGCCTGTGCTTGAGCCTAATCCCTCCCATGTCTACACTGCAATTGTGCTAACTCAGGACTTGGACCCAGGTTCCCAGGACCCTGCAGGACTAGAGGGTCCGATCTCGAGTTAAGCCAGGACTCAGAGTCCGAGCCATATTGCTGTGTGGTATCGATGTAGCCCGGCATGACGTGAGTCCCTGGAGTCAGCCGGGAGTTTCCCACAATGCCCTGGGACAACTTCCTTACTCCTCTCTAGCCCAACAATCTGCCACCCACTCTATTGAAAACAGGAGTCGCTCCCACCCCTTCCCTTTGCGAATGGCAGCAAGTCAGGCCATTGACAGCCCATTCTCTTCTGACCACCGAGCTGCAACCCGCTGCCAGGGACCCTCCTGGGTTTGCCCCGGAGAGCGAACCGATCAAGTCTTTTGCCCAGCACGCTGCTGCAAACTTCCTGTAATGGGCAGGGCGGGCTGCAACATGGCCCACAGTGAGCCACGGTCTTTGGGATATGGTTACTTTCACTCAGGTCTGCGTGCTGCAGGGAGGGTGCCAGGCATGGGTTAGAAAAGCCTTTAACGGAGGCTTAAAATACAACATAGACGCTCACGGCCAGCGTTCCCTCACACAGGTCAGCTGGCTTGAGTCCCATTAACCCGGGGCTTATGTTGCTGTGTAGACACACCCTTTGGGGCGAGAGCTTTGTTCTTTGCTTTGTATGTTCTGCACACTGTAATGCACTACGTGCGACCATTGCTTAGCATGGCGTTATAACAAATCACAGTGTGATCCCGCAGCATCTTGAAATGGTTTACCATGTATCTATTCGCATTCCTAGAAGAGGATTCTTTAAGCCTTAGCACTACAGTCTGCCAATGAGAGGAATAAAGAGTGCTTTATTGTCCTCAGGGCCAGAGCGTGATCTCACTTATCCTGGTTAAGATCAGTGGAGTAGCTCCAGATTTACGTTGGCTAAGTGAGGTCAGTGTTTGGCCTGTCTGTATTTTAAGGTATTACGGGAGGGCAAGATCCTCAACTGATGTAAATCAGCAGAGCCGCATCGACTTTCCCTGGGGATAGTTCTCCGCAGACATCCGCACGGCAGTGTTGGCAGGAACTCCGCTGGCTCTGGGGGCGGTTCTGTAGCAACCCAGTGAGCTCAGCAGGGTGACTGCTTCCTGATGGGACAGAAGGGCCAACAGATCCCCATTTAAGTCTGGTAGCAACAGCAGATGAGTGGCTGCTCAGCACAGCGTTCCCTGCTGGCAGCTACGCCAGACCTGCTTCCTCTACCTGGCCCTGGCGCAAACCCTTGACTGCTCCTGCTCCAGCCCTAATCTCTGCCTTCCTCAGAACTCCTGGCTCTGAACACTGGCTTGTCTCCCGACCACGACTCCGGATCTGCTCTTTGTAGGGTGACCAGCTAGCAAGTGTGAAAAATTGGGATGGGGGTGGGTAATAGGCACCTATATAAGAAAAAGCCCTGAATATCGGGAATATCCCGACAAAATCGGGACATCGGGTCACCTTAGCTCTTTGGTTCTGCTCTGGCTTCTGATTCCTGGCTCCAACCACTGGCTTGTCTCCTGACCACGACTCCGGCTCTGTCCCTTTGGTTCTGTTCCGACCACTAGGCCAGACTCCTGTTCTGAGCACTTGGGTGCGTGGTCTACACCCTGGTGTGTTACAAATGTGCAGCAGCAGTCAAAACAGCTAACAGAATGGTAGGAACCATTGGGAAAGGGATGGGTAATAAAACAGAAAATATTATGCCACTGTATAAATTCACAGGATGCTCACACCTTGAATACCGCATGCAGTTCTGGTCACCCCATCTCAAAACAGATATATTAGAAATGGAAAAGGTACAGAGTAGGGCACCAGAAATGATTAAGGGATGGAACAGCTTCTGTTCAAGGAGAGATTAAAAAGACTGGGACTGTTGATCTTAGAAAAGAGACGACTAAGGGGGAATATACTAGAGGTCTATGAAATCATGAATGGTGTGGAGAAAGGGAAGTGTTATTTATCCCTTCACATAACACAGAACCAGGGGTCACCCCATGAAAGGTTTCAAACAAACATAAAGAAGTACTTCACACAACGCACAGTCAACCTGCGGCACTCATTGCTAGGGGATGTTGTGAAGGCCAAAAGTATAACTGGGTTCAAAAAAGAATTAGATAAGTTCATGGAGCATACGTCCATCAATGGCTATTAGTCAAGGTGGTCAGAGATGTGTCCCTAAAAGTCCAGCTGCTGGAAGCTGGGCGTGGATGACGGGTTGTATCACTCGATAATTGCTCTGTTCCATTTGCTGCCTCTGAAGCATCTGGCACTAGCCGCTGTCGGAAGACAGGATACTGGGCTAGATGGATTGTTGGCCTGACCCCGTATGACCGTTCTGATGACATCAGTGCTCTGGGACTTCAGTGGAACTATGCCCAGTTACTCTAGTTGAGGATCAGGACCACAGTCCTTTCTCTGGGCTTGTGTATACGGCCCCTTAGTTTGTAGCAAGCTGGGGTGAAAATCAACGATGTGTCACCTGCCAGGCACTAAGTGGCCATGTGGACACTGCTACTGCGCACAAGAAGTTTGTAATGCACTTTGATCCACTGCTGAGAAAGGATTGAATTCAAACAGCAGTAAGTCAAAGTGGACTCTGAAACTTACAGTGCGCGGTAGCAGGGGCCACATGGCCTCTTAGGTCTGTCTACACTGCAATTAAAAATCCATGGCTGGCCCATGCCAGATGGCTCGGGATTGGGGCTTGGGGTAAGGGGCTTTTTAATTGCAGTGTAGAGAGTCAGGCTTGGGCTGGAGCCCAAGGTTTTAGGACCTGGAGGATCCCAGACCTCAGGCTTCAGCCCAAGCCTGACTGTCTCCACTGCAATTAAACCGCCGCTTAGCCTGATGGTCACAAGCCCAAGTCAGCTGTCACAGGCCAGCCACAGATGTCTAATTGCAGTGTAGACATAGTGCATGGCATGCTGGAGCACTGTAGATTCACACCCTCGCTAGCCATGCACTAACTCACTGTATAGACAAGCCCTTAGTAGTGGAAGCTGCACACTTCGGCTATCATTCCATCCCAGGCGCTGGGAAAGGATGGGAAATGTTACAAGCACTCAAACCATTATCATTTTGTTTCTGAAACGTTCAAGGCTACGAGCAAAATTCTGAGGTTATTTATAGCATTGTAAACTTGATTCTCCTCCTCCCTCTTTAATCTGTTGTGCAAATATCTTGCAGGAACTGAGCAAATGATTCTGCTTTCAGTTAATTAGGGGAAAACTGCAAATGGCTCTTCTTGAGTCAATGGAGTTAGACGGGAGTAAGCAAGATCAGATCCAGGCCGCAGATAATGGATCTGATAGCTCCTTTCCCTTACGCCCGCTTTACATTGGTATAACTCCATTGAAGCCAATGGAGTCACTCTGGGTTTACATCAGTCTGAGATCAGACTTTAGTTTTGATTTTTCGGTCAGCAGCTCTACTTCTGATCCTGCTCTGTAGACCTGCACCACCACATTTCCTTACGATTACCAGGTAGGAAGGTAGGTGGCACAGTAAACATCATGTTCCTTTCAATACGAGAGCTAATAATAGTACAAAGGGTGGTCTTGTTGTTAAGGGACTTTCTTGGGACCTAGGACATCTGTGGTTAATTCCCACCTCTGCCATGTGCTCGCGGTGAGACCTTGGGCAAATCAACTCTGAGCCTCAGATACCCCATTTATAATTCAGAGATAATAATTCTCCCTTTGTCTGTCATGTGTAAAGCTGGTAGCTAATTTTCAAAAGATTTTGTTGTTGCTGAAAAATGGCCTTTTTCCAAAATATTTTTTTTTCACAACAGAGTTTTAATTTTTCACATATTTTCCTTAAAATTGGGGGGGGAGGGGGAAACCTGTTTGGTATTTTTACATTTTTTGTTTTGTTTTCCTTGTTGCCTTCTTTTCCTGCCCCTCATCCCTCTTCCCCATTGGTGTTTTACTCTCTAACAAAGCTCACATCCTATTTTTTTTCCTTTCATTTTTGATTTTCAAAATGTGGGAAATTTTATATATATATATATATAATTTATATATAAAACATATATATTTGTTTTCAAACCTCCACCCCTCCCCAAAATTATTCAGTTTCAAAGCCTGCAAAATAAAAACAATTTCACACATTTTTGCAAAATGTTCTTTTCCTTTTTGAATCACCTCTATTTAGTCCCTGGTCCTAAAACAATTTATGAATGAGTTTAGCTTCAGACATTGTGACTTTAATGGAACTACTCAGTGAGCAAAGTTAAGCATGTGCATAAGTCTTTAAAAGACTGGGGCCTTAGACTGGTACCTCTTTGGGGCAGGGACTCTCTTGCTATGTATAGGTACAGAACCTAGAACAATGGGGTCCTGGTATTGATTGAATCTTTTCTGGGCTGCCAGAAATGAAGCATGGGTCCAGTGGTTAGGGCACATGTCTAGGTCTTGAGAAGGCTGAGCTTAGTTCCCTGCTCTGCCATGAACTTCCTGAGTGATGTTGGACAAGCCACTCAGCCTTTGAGTCTCAACACTCCCTCTGTAAAGTGGGGTTAATGGCCTTGCCCTGCCTCACAAGGGTGTTGTGATGATAAATATATGTTAGGTGCTACAGTACAGGGCCATATGTACCTAAGAGTATGTCTACACAGCACACTAAGCCTGGGCTCTGACTCAGGTTTGAGCCCATGCCCCTCTTCTCTCCACACATAGATCAGTCTGACTTGAGTCAACAGGCACGCAGGACCTGGGTCCTAGAAGCCTGCTGAGAGGGTGGGTCAGAGCCTGAGTCCTTCTGTGACGTGGGTCCAAGCCCTGTCACTTCACAGTGTGGAAGCAGGGCTGTGAGAGCTGAATCCAGCAATCGTGTGTAGTCTGCACTAGGGGGAGGGATCTCAAAGTGCTTTACAAACATCACCAATGAATTGAGCCTCACAACACTGCTCTTAGCTGGGTAAGAATTGTTATCCCTCTTTTACAAATGGGGAAAGTGAGGCAGAGGGAACAGCCCATGACTTAACAACATAGGACTGGAGACGACCTCCTGGGTCATCAAGTCCAGTCCCCTGCTATTACAGACATCTGCCCAGGATCATGGTGGGAGTCAGTGGGTCTATCTACACTGCCAAAATCTCCCCCCAGGGCAGTGACTCTCAGATCCCAGGTTAATCAACTGGAGTTTGTGCTAAGGAACTACAAATAGCAGTGTAGACGTTCCCGCTTGGGCTGGACACCGGCCTTCGAGAACCCTTTTCTGGGTTTCAGAACCCAGGCAGGAACATCTCTACCAGAGGTAATCAATTATTTTTTGTCAAGATCCAAATTTCTTGGTCAAGATATAGTCAAGGTCCAGACTCCAGAGAGAATAATACAAAAATAATAACAATAATGATCATAATAAGAAAATAAAAAGATTTTGTGGTCCATTCAAAAGCATCCGGCAGTCTGGATCTGGCCCGGGGTCCGCCTATTGACTACCCCTGATTTACACGGCTATTTTTAGCCCCATAGCACTAGCCCAGTGAGCCCTGGCCTCTGAGACATGCTGCCGTGTTATTGGTTTTTTTTTTTGCAGTGTAGACATTACCCAGCGGCAAAGCTGAGACCAGAGCAAAGGGGAAAAATCCTGGCCCCACTGAAGTCAATGAGAACTTTGCCATTGACTTCAGTAGGGCCAGGATCTCACTCCAGGAAACCTGACTCCTTTTAGCCAACCTCTTCTACGTGGCTTGACATAATTGACAATACAAAAATTTAAATATTGCAAAACTCTGCTAAAAGCCCAGCTGCATTTGTCGGCCATTAACGGGGCTGAGGGAGGTTTGCATTTCAGACAGTGCAAACAAAGATTAAACAATTGATTAAAACAAACCCCACCCACAATAAATAGGGCTTATAGATATGTCTATCAGTGGTTAGTGATCAGTGCCCTCCCTGCAAAATGCTGAGGTCTAATGGATTGTTAGTGCTGTTGTACAGATTAGATAATAAAATTGACTAGGGTATTTATCAGGGTTAGGGACAAGCGTAGTCGGGACAAGTCAACTCACGGTGGCAGCCGCAGCAGCCGCTTCACAATGAGGACGTTGTGAGGGACGGGGGATGCTCTAATCGCAATGACAATACAAGACAGACATCAGGAGCCAGTTTCTCTTCCCAAGGTGACTTCACCCAGGCAGAGTTGGGACAAGATCTGCCCTGGCCACACGGGGAGAAGGAAAGGCTGAGGTGTGCTCTCTGCTGCAGTGCGAATTTTTCCCCTCCAACAACTGCGCAGTGTAAATCATGAGTTTCCTTCCTGATATCAACGGAGGAGCACTGCTGTAAAGGCGAGGAGAAATATCAGCTCCCTGACTTGTTTGTCAAATTTATAAATTAGACATCTTCAAATCAGTGATGCTCAGTCCAGTTAGGAAGGAGAATTTCAACAGAAATTGATATTTAAATGTCCACCAGCTGTTATTATTATTAATACATTTTGATTAGGCTGTATTTAAGTGTCAGAGGCTTACTAGACATTTTCTCTAGCAGAGGAATAGAAATAAGCCCAAAGCTGAACTCCTGGTTGTGAACCAGCCCCAAACCGCATTCAGAATGCCTACTCTGATCTTGCCGTCTTCGTTTTGATTTATATCACACTACCAGTTGAGATCAGGGCCCCATTGTGCCAGGCCCGATACACAGTAAAAGTGGGTGATTGCCACACAGAACTTGCCGTCTAAACATGGGGGCGGAGCAAAGGGACACGGTGGAAGTCACAAAGCAGGTCAGTAGCAGCTGCAACTAGAACTTACATCTTCTGACTCCTAATCTTGTGCTTTGTCCCCTAGACCACATTGACCTTTCTGGGAAGCTACTCCAAAAGCCCAGAATGAACCCCTTCAACTTTGGGCGGTTCAACATCTCCAAGAAGATCCAGACTTTTTAAACTTGGGCCCTGTGGGGAACTGTACCTTTAAGAGGCACATTTGGAACTGAGGCTATGAGTATGTCTACACAGCCAGGGCTGCAGGGATCGATGCAGTGGGATTGATTAAGCAGGCTGTGTAGACCCGCTCAATCAATCCTGGAAGTGCTCTCCAGTCGACACGATTAAACCACTCCCCGAAAGGTGTAAGGCTGCGTCGAACGGAGGGCATCTCTGGTCGACCAGCACAGTGAAGATGCCGCAGTACGGCAACGTAAGTAAGTGTAGACCAGGCCTAAGTTTACACTATAGACCCTACAGAGGCGCAGCATCTCCCACCAACATAGTGCTGTCCACACCAGCACTTTTGCTGGTGAAATTTATGGCACTTGGGGTGTATTTTTTTCACAGCCCTGCCTGACAAGTTTAACCAACAAAAGTGCCAGTGTAGACAAAGCCTAAGACAATGAATAAAGAAGAATCTCTCAAGCACCTGGTCTAAGTGATTATTGAACACCCCAGTCCTGATACTATGTGATGTTCAGCAATCACTCAGAGACACCACAGGCACATTTCTAATTAATTGCTCAACCCTTAAAAGGATGTTGTGAGGTTAAAAATCATAGACTGATCTGAGTTACACCTATGTAAATCTGGAGTAAAAACCTATCAAAGTCAATGGAGTAACTTTATTCCACAACTTGTTGCACATTTTCATACTTTTCTATTCAATCACAAGGGCTAGAAACATTGGTTTTTTTTAAACAACAGCTGAGATTCTCAAGCAATCACCTGACTCCAGAAGCTGGGACTTTAAGTAAAACACTAAATATCACAAGACTTTTGATAAAATTGCAAGAGTTGGCGAAATTGCACTGACATTTTAGATTATTAACAGACATAAATGTAAGAAATTAATTTACTTTGCACCGTTGGTGTTGTTTGTTTACTTTTTTCACTTTTTGATCTTTGTTTTGTTCTTTTGAGATCAACTTTTGTTCACTATTGATTAGACCTGGTCAAAAATTTTCCAGCAAAACATTTCTCTGGTGGAGAATGCTGATTGTTTGCAAGTGGTTTCACAGAAAACTGTTGATTTTGTGTTTAAAAAAACCAAAACACAACGGCGCATTCAATGGAATGTTTTGCTGCTGTGTTTCAAAATGACTTTTTAATGTAAGTTTTATATTTTCTATTAGCTAACAGAAAATTTGAAAGTCAAATTAGAACAAAATGTTTCCAGTTTATCAAAATGAAATGTTTTGATGGACCTAAAACATTTATGTTTTGTTTTGTGTGTGTGTGGAGGGTGGGGATTTCATGTTGCAGAAAATAAAAAAAAAATTGTTTTCATTGTGGACATTTTCTTAGAAATCATGGACTTCCCCATAAAAGAGAAAATCCAGTTCACACCCAGCTCTACTGCTGATGCTCTTTGCTTACAATCTTTTTTAAACTTCTATCAGTTTAGACAATATAAACAGAGCCTGTTTCACTTATGCTTATAGGCAGGTCTGGTCATTTTTAATTGCAGATCCCAGCTGCATTGGCACAAAGCCAAAATGGATGTCAGTACTGCAGGGCAATATAGCTTTATCTATTTCTATCATATTGATATCTAGCTCTCTAACACTATTTCCATTGGAAAAAATATATTATGGAAACATTTATGATGGTTTTATGTTTTGTTATAGCTTCTTCTTCTTCTTCACAAGCTCCAAACACCAATCAGCATTGACTTGTGTGAGCTGGTGGAATGACTCAGCAGGAAAAAGACAATCTGGTTGCAATCAGCAGGGTCTTTCCTCTGAGAGTCAGTGCTGGTCATAAAAGAAGTGACCCTAATCCAAAACTAAAGGGAAAACTCCCCAGGGTGTGGTTCAGCCCAGTTTTATGATCCTTGGTTGGGTGGGGTCCAACCTTCCCAAAAGCATCAAACTAGCCCTCAGCACCGTAATATCTGAGCATTCCACCGCCATCTCCAATCTCCGAAGCAACCGCTCTGAGCACCTACCTGTGCAAAAGGGACAGGGAAACTCGGCTGTCGTTAGCGCCTTATTTGCTGGAAAGTAGGGCTCACTTCACCCTGTTACAACTCATCCCCTCCCACAGAAAAGCCTGTAAGGGGCCAGGGGGAGAAGGGTGGTAAAAACAAGTTAAGCTACATAAAATTGGGACACTCTTAAGAATCCATATTCAGACTCCCATCAGAACAACAAAAGTTGTGAATTATAACCTATGTAATTATTGCAGGGTCAGTTTGTCTGGCGACAAGCTCTTATTCTCCGCTTGCCCTGCTTCTGCACCATGTAGCTCCACTGACTTGCTCCTGATTTACACTGGTATAATTTAGGGCTTGTCTACACTTAAAACGTTGTAGTGGTGCAGATGCTCCACTGTACAACTTCAGTGTAGGCACCACCTACTAGAGTGACCAGATAGCAAGTGTGGAAAATCAGCACAGGGGTGAGGGGTAATAGGCGCCTATGTAAGACAAAGCCTCGAATATCGGGACTATCCCTATAAAATCGGGACATCTGGTCATCCTACCACCTACGCTGATGGGAGGGTTTCTCCCATCAGTGTAGGTAATCCACCTCCCCAAGAGTTGGGTAGCTAGGTTGACAGGAGAATTCCTCTGTCAACCTTGTGCTGTCTACACTGAGGATTTTTCACACCCCTGTGTGATGTATTCATACTGACCTAATTTTCTAGTGTAGATCAGGCTTTAAATCAGAATTAACTCCATAGACTTAGATCCACTCACAGTTAAATTCAAAGCTCTTTAAATAGCCAATTAATTTGTATCGTTAGCCTGCAGCATTCACACATTTACATCAAGAGGTCGTAAAATGACCCCCGCCTCCCAGCACAAACTTCACTGCAATTGGATCACAAAAAGCAATCCATCCTGATTAGATTAGAAAACTCAGGTATGATGTACAACAAATAAAAAGAAATGATCAGTTGGAGGAAAAATCAGCTGCTATCCATTTGTAATTTATTAAATTCCTGTTAAAGTGACAGAGTTCACAAACAGTAACATTAAAATGTAAAGCGTAACTCTAGTGAAACTAGGATTATTGCTAAGGACAAGCAAAGGTTTAATATCCAATAGGTAATGGGCATGATCCAACTCCCACTGAAGACACTGGGAACACCCTCTCTGATTTTACTGGGGCTGCTTATGTGCCTAAATAACTTGCTGAATCAAGCGGTGAAGAAGGACAGTTTAAATATTATTTTAATTTTCTATAATTTTGATGGATAATGTTGTTCATTTTTTAAATTTTTTTTGTCAGTTTAAATTTTCACATTTGTGGGAAATTATGGGGGTGGTCAGACAATAGAAGGGGGTTCAGCCATTAAAAAGATCCCAGGTTTGATTAGAGAATATAACACAAAATGAAAGGAGTATAAGGAGAAATGCACATCACAAGTTCAGTGGTGTATATTTCTTTAAGAAATATGTTTTTTTAGTTTGAGGAAGTAACAGGTAATACCATAATAATGGCAGATCATATCAATACCAAACAAACTCCACCAAAATGTGAAATCCCTCAAATCCAGTGCTTGGCACAGTTAATATAGCCACGTACCAAGGAATGTAGAACTAATAGCTAGCAGCATGTGTGCTGTAAAAAGGATTGATAAACTGAATTAATTAATGACGTATAAAAATCTGACTAAAGAGACATAAGTAACTATAGGTCAGCTTTATATTACACAAGGTTAGAGCTACATGCATTCCTTACTCAGTATTTACTGTTGTTACCAATGATTACATTTATTACAGTCATGCAAAGAGGGAAATCATGTCCCACCAATCCATTAGAATTCTTTGAGAGTGCCAGCAAGCATGTGGAGAGGGGAAATCCAGTGGGCATAGTGTACTTGGACCTCCTGAAAGCCTTTGACAAGGTCCCGCACCAAAGGCTCTTAAGGAAATTAAGCAGTCGTGGGATAAGAGCTCAGGTCCTCTCATGGATCAGTAACTGGTGAAAAGTCAGGAAAAGACAGGGTGAGAATAAATGGTCAGTTTTCACAGAGGAAAGTGTTAAATAGCAGGGTCCCCCAAGGATCTGTGCTGGGATCTGTGCTGTTCCAGATATTCATAAATGATCTAGAAAAGAGGGTACATAGTGAGGTGGTAAAATTTGCAGACAATACAAAATTACTCAAGATAGTTAATTCCAAAACTGAGGGCAAAGAATTACAAAGGGATCTCATTAAACTGGGTGACGGGGCAACAAAATGGTAGATAAAATTCAATGTTAATAAATGCAAAGTAATACACTTTGAAAAACACAGTCCTCATTTGCTTTGCTCACCCATTTTCACCTCCTACTCAATGACTGTCATTAGCCCTCAAGTACCCGGCTTTCATCCACCTTCCCCATTGTTCTCTATGCACTTGTATATCTATGTTTCCTATTTACTGTATCGTTCTACCTCTGCATCTGATGAAGTGAGCTGAGTCTCACGAAAGCTTATGCCTACAAAAATTAAATTTGTTAGTCTTTAAAGTGCCACAGAACTCTCGTTGTTTTTACAGTCCTAACCACACATACAGAATAATGGGAGTCTATATTTGCTGTTACTACTCAAGAAGGAGATCGTGTAGTCATTGTGGATAGTTCTCTGAAAACATCCACTCAATGTGCAGCGGCATTCGAAAAAGCTAACCCAATGTTGGGAACCCTTAAGAAAGGGATAGATTATAAAATGGAAAATATCATAATTGCATTATATAAATTGATGGTATAAGTTCTGACTGCCCTATCTCAAAAAAGATAGAATTGGAAAAGGTACAGAGTAGGGCAACAAAAATGATAGGGGGATGGAACAGCTTCCATTCAAGGAGAGATTACAGAGGCTGGGACTGTTTCGCTTAGAAAAGAGATGACTAAGGGGGAATATACTAGAGGTCTATAAAATCATAAATGGTGAAGAGAAAGTGAAGAAGGAAGTGTTATTTATTCCTTCACACAACACAAGAACCAGGGGTCACCTAATGAAATTAATAGGCAGCAGGTTTATAACAAACATAAGGAAGTACTTCTTCACACAGTGCATAGTAAATCTGTGGAACTCATTGTCAGGGGATTTTGTGAAGGCCAAAAGTATAACTGGATTAAAAAAAGAACTAAAGAAGTTCCTGGAGGATAGGTCCATCAATGGCTATTACCCAGGATGGTCAGGATGCAACCCCATGCTCCGGGTGTCCCTAAACCTCTAACTGCCAGAAGCTGGGAGTGGATAACAGGGATGGAACATTTGATAATTGCCATGTTCTGTTCATTCCCTCTAAAGCATCTGGCACTCGCCACTGTCAGAAGAGAGGATACCGGACTAGATGGGCCATTGGTCTGATCCATTCTCATGTCCTTATATTCAATGAGTCTCCAACAGAAATTGAAGCCCCATTGAGCTAGGCACTGTGCAAACACAGGATGCGAGACAACTCCTGCCCTGCGGAGCTTACAGTCGAAGTAGACAAGACAAAGAAAGGGTGAAGGGAGGGGGAATCAGAGACACAGAGAGGCAAGGGGACTGCCTCAAGGTCACCCAGCCGGTCAGTGGCAGGAAGAGAATCCAGGTTTCCTGGCTCCCTATCTACAAGGCCAAGCCGGCTCAGTAACGATTAACAATAAATAATAATGAATGAATTCATATTTATAATTGCCATGGAGGAAATCGAAGAGGGAACTGGTCCAGCCCACCTGAGCCTCATTAGCAGCCTGCTGACAGAGCCTGATAAAAGGCAGCTGGGCTCTGTGAAGAGCAGAGGGGGACAGGAAAGAGGGCGAAAAAGCTGTGGCCGGAGCTATCTGGAGCAGAAGGTTCCTGGAGGAGACCCTGGACTTGTGGGAAGGGTTGGGGCCTGGAAGCCAGAGGGCCAGGTGAGCAGCAGGAATGGGGCTGCCTGCTGACCTCTCCAAGCCAGAGAACAGACAGCGTCAGGAGAGCGCTGGGTGCCTGGGCAGAAGACAAGGCTGTTCCTGTCACCAGCGCTGGGGAAGGACTCTAGCTACAAAGGGCTGCAGTGGCTGCCTGACGAAAAGCAGGCTGGGACTGAATGTTCAGGCTCGGGGGACTTTTGAGTTGGTTATATTCATGCACCAGACCCAAGGAGGGGTAATACCGGCACCAAGAACGCCCGGGGTGGAGATATTGATTGAGGCGAAAGGGGAAACTGAGGAAGGTCTGCTGCAGAACCGCCCCCAGGCCATGAAGGGGGGCGCGGGAGGTAGTTCGCCGTTTACTCTACTACTGTTGTTTTATGATGGTGTCTAGAGGCACCTCTCAGGGCTCCATGTGCTGGGTGCTCGACACACTTTTGATACAAAGGACAGCCCCTGCCCCGAAGAGTTTCAAGTCGAACCATTTCAGTGGCAGTTCTGCCTGTGGCAGGGCTACGGACTGAGCTGCCGGTCTCGTTCCAAAAGCCTCCCGTGCGCGGTTGAAGAAGAGCGACGCTCTCGGCCAACATAAAGCTCTGTGGTCAAAGAACACAGCAGGCCCATGCCCAGTGACCCTAACCGTTCCTTACTTCGGTTAAAAACCCCACCAAAGTCGGTGGGCCAGATCTTCAGCTGCTGGCAATGGACAGAGCCTTCTCTCAGTCAATGGAGCGGTGCTGATTCCCAGCGGGGGGGAGGGATGGGGCAGAGATAGCCCACTGAGTCAGAACTGCAAGGTGTAGCCACTGAAGTTGAAGGCCAGCTGTAACTTGAGACTGAGGCCATCCTTGTATAGAGCCGACATTTCCCCCCACGGAGGGTGTAGCCCCAGGGAGAGTGAAATGCAGAAAAGCCCCCAGAAGGATTTGAAGAGCTTCTCTGGGGTTAGTGTTGGAACAAAGAGCTGTCTCACCCTCGTACTCTCTAAATGCCTGAAAATCTGCAACAGCCACCAGAAAAGGAGCCCCAGGTGCGCTCTGTACTGATCCCCTCTTCCTCCTTCTCCTCTCACACCCGCCCTCGCGGCTGTTTTTAACTCCACACACTCGAGAAAAGTTTCCCTTCTTTGTCCGCCTGCGCCGCAACCGTCACCTGTTCGAATGGCTTTTTAAAATCAGTCCTGGCACCTCGCACGGCGCCGTGTCACGGCTTGGGACCAATGCGAAGGGCCTGACCCTGGGAGGTCTTTGAAGCCACCTGTGAGGTGCTGAGTGCCCTTTGGCTCCCTTGGAAGTCACCTCACAGAAGCAGGCCTCAAGTCACTGAGAAGAGAGGGTGCTCGGGGCTGAGTCTTAATGAATTAAGGGCCCTGCTCCTGCTTCGCTTATGCACCACTACTAAAGCCAGCGGGACATGCAGGTGCACAAGGAGTGTAGGAGTGGTCCCCGACATTAACCTGAAAAGCAACGAATGGCTCTTCCCTTGAGGCTTTCCTTTTGCTGGTCTCCCTGGATACCCAGAGGGAGAGCAGCAGGCTCCTTTACAGCAAATCTTCCTGCCTGTGGGATCTTGAAGCCGGGAGGGTGGTGGGAAGGAGCCCTCTAAAGTGGTGTGGCCTGGCTCGCTCCCAGCCTTTCCCTTGGAATGAGATAACAGGAAAAGCAGATAAGAGGAAAGTGGTTCATTAATTCAGCCAGGATTTCACTTTGTGTGGAAGAAACTATCTCGCAGGAGAATTAGACTAAGCCGGAAAATATCCTCTTAAACCTCAGCCCTCATGGAGTTCGTACATACATCTCCCGTACCAAAGTATATATAGACCATCGCAAAATCCCTGCCTTTGAACAACGTGTCAGCCAAGGGGATGTTTTAAACCCACAAAATCAAGCAAATGCAGTGCTGCCTTTTCCACCTGGGGCCTAGGCATTGTAGCACACGCGGGACCTGTCCCACCGGACGATATTCATGCCCTTCTAGGAGACACAAGACCTGTAAGGCTGATAGAACAATGCTGGAGATATGTGGACAGTAAAGATGCAGGTGGTGTTCCCCGCTGTGGCATTGCCTGGCTGGACAAAGTGTTAGACGTGGCAATAAAAGATGCTCCCAGATGGGCCCCATATAAGAGTCTCGAGAGAGAACAGTTCTTTTTGATACAAGCGCTGATTCAGCAAAGCGCAACAGGACTTAAGCCAGTGCCGAAGCTACACATGCAAGCGGTTGCTGAAGAGATACAGACGCACGCTCAAAGGTAAACGTGTGCTTCTAAGTGCTTTCCTGAGCTGAAGCCACAGAGAAGGCGTGAGGGGAGTGGCAAGAGATGTCTTGTGGGTACAGAGGGGGAGAGGCTGTTGAAAATCTGGCTTCCCCCAACTTGTCTGACACAGAGGGTACAGATACACCACAAAAGAAAAACCCGGGGCACCAAGTCTCCAGGGTGGGAGCAGTTGACTTGGGCTCTGGGGGTTAAAGTTAGCTCTGGAGATGCTTGGACTTGGAGTGGAACTTGGGATCCAAAACCCGGTGAGCAGGGGGGTGGTCTCGGAGCCTGGGCTCCAGCCCAAGTGGAAATGTCTACACTGCTGTTTTTAGCCCTCAGCCTGAGCTCTGCAAGCCCAACTTGATTGATCCTGTCTCCGAGACTCAGTGACGTGGGTTTTGCTTTGCCGTGTCCATGCACCCCGGCTCTGTAAGCTTAGCACTGACGGGCCGCTGGTGCCGGCTGCGTGGCCAGCGGGGCTCTCCCAGGATAGGTCTGGGTGGAGGAGCAGCTCAGGGGAAGAGTGAACTCTTCGGCTCCTCCTAATAACTGTGGCTCAGCTGCGGATCAGAGTTTGGAGGGTTTTTTTTAAAACCGTCCTTGAGTTTTCTGGCTGCAAGTGACTGGGTTGTGTTGATGAGACCCTGCTTGTTAGTACCTGAATTCAGCTCAGTGCCGTTGTGCTTCAGTGACTGCAGGAGGATTATTCTGAAATAACAACCAACCCCTTGGCTTCAGTAGATCATTTCTCACAGAAAAGACTCGTAAAACGGCTTACAATCGAAAGAGAGAACGGGTGGGGGAGGAAACAGGATAAATCAGTTGCCTCTAAGGCCAGGGTTCCCAACCTTTTTTGAGTAAAAACCCTACTAATTAGCACTAGGTAAAACACGCGCCACCCCCCAACCCGCTCCATCACCAGCCATAAGCAAACACAAATAATGATAATAACAATAACTACCCTAAATTACACCAATAAATCATCATAATAAATGACTCTTACCTGAGCAAGAAGCAAAGCCTTCCCTGGTGTAGCCGCCACCAGACGCCCCGTGTGGCCTCGCCTCTTTCCGTCCCTCATGGACTGAGGAAAAAGAAGGCAGCAGGCGCTGGTGGGATGGCCAGGACTGCTCCAGGCCCTCACCGCCACGGGGCTGCTCTGCTCCAGCCAGGCGCCTGCCTGGGCGGGGGCTGCTTCTTTGCTCTGCCCTGGCCAGCGTGGGGTTGGGGGCTGCCCCTCTGCTCTGGCTGGCGCAGGGAGAGGGGGACTGCACCCAACCGGTGCAGGGATTGGGGGGCTAAATGACCTCAAAATTACTGAAGCCCCACGGACCCCCTGTAATCTTTGGCACCCCCCCAAGGGGGTCATGCGCCCCAGGTCGGGAACCATTGGTCTAAGGTAACACAAAGTCCTAGTTCAATGCCCTGGCCACTGGGCCTTACTGTTTCTAGGCTGTGTTACTTTCTGGTTCCTAGCTCGTCTCTGGCTCCGTTCCCTTCCCTCTGAAACGTTATGGCTGTTTGGGCGAGTGTTTTGAAAAACCAGAGGGGATGAGGGGGCCATTAACATCTGAGCCCCGGGCAGCAGGGAGCACGCCTTCTCTGCTTAGACAGGGCAGAGCGCACTGATGGCCAAGAGTCAGCGGTGCAGGACCAAAGTGCCTTCTGAGAGGTTCCTGAAGGTCCGTGCTGCTGCTCGATGTCACAAGCACTTCCTGTTTCTGTGATCAAGATCTGCAATGCCCTCCCCCTGCCCCGGGAGGTTAAGTGGAGAAAGTCAAAAGATGGAGGCTGAAAATAGACAGAAAGGATCTTCTGGCCACAAGTGACTAGAAGTCACATGTTCTCCTGCACTGTCCCTTAGCCCTTCCTCTAATTCTCCTGAGCACAACGGCTTTGTCAATAACATGCAGAGGGAAAGAATGCACTGGTTAAGAGCTTTATTTTGCTTACCTAAGAAAGTCCCTTTGGTCAGCAATTTACAGCCCTGTCCTGCCATCCTCGGGCACGCCAAGCTCCCACTGAAGTCAGGATCAGCCTGTTAATTTTCTAGTATTTTTTCCACTTTGTTTCCAGCGTCATTCTTCTCTGAATCCTTGGGGACCCATGTTCATCTACAGATAAGTGGAATATAAAGAATGCCTCTTGCGGTGCTAGCTACAAATGAACAGCAGCCAGGCTCAGTTGACAGAGCACCGGACTAGGAGAACGCTGATACTATCTGGGCCACTACTGCTGTGTCTGGTTAGATTATCAGCCCTTGAGAGCAGGAGCTGTTGCTTGCTATGTGTAAGTACAGCACCTGGCACAACGAGGCCCTGATTTTTTTCTGAGGGTCTTAGGTGCTGCTGTAATAATAAACGATAGCAATAATGATTGGATATTATACTACAAGCATTACACTGAGACATACTGTAACATGTAACATATTTTGCATGTGTATTTCATATGTAGTTTGGTCAGGGTTAGATACGTTTATTGAAATACATGAAGATTCTTACTAAATACAAGATACATTCCCTTCCACCCCCTCAGCTCTAAGATAAATATTTCTTCCAAACTTTTATTTAGCTTGCTTAGATTCTTTTGGGCCAAAGCTGAACCAGGGAGCGATCTGCTTTCACCTACTGAGGGAAGGTAAAGTCCAGCAGACTCTGTGAAGTGATCCAGAGATTACAGTTCAGTATCTAAACAGGTAACACCCAATTACAACAGAACTGTGTTGACTTACACTTTCCCTTATCGGAGGAATCAGGTATTCATGTAAATCACAAAAGGATTAGATGGACGCCAGTTCATTTTTAGCTTCCAACCAAGGAGCGAGAGTGTAGTTAAACAAAATGTATGTTCTCCTTATCTTTGAGCAGTGACTATTGCTATGAAATAAAAACTATAAAGGAAAGTCCCTTATCAGGAAACTATAATTCCTTAATGTTCATTAGGGGCTGAGTCTGGGCTGGAATCTGACTCTTGGGACCACTTTTCGAACCCAACTAAAGTAATTTTTTGCAGACAAATGATCTCTCCTTATCACGCGTAGTCTTGGCAATAAAAAGGCTCTTTCTTGGGATGCATGTTTAGGCTAGGCCTGCTGGAAAAAAAAAAAAGATGCAGCAAAAATGGTCTGAATTCTGATGCTTACCTAAAAATAAACTACAAGGGATAGGCACAATCTTCGTAATGTCCTATTTGGGCTGGAAAAGGCCGCATGGTAAGTCGGCTTTCGACGGCAGTGTCAGAGACGATGCACCAGGGCTTCATTGCATGGACTAATGAGATTTTCTTATCACGTTTATTGGGAGATGGTGATGCTAATAAAACAGAGTCAGGCTGAGAGCACTTAGCGGGGCAGAAGAGCTCAGTTTTCACAGAGTCTTAACATTCAGAGCTAGAAAAAGCCCACTGGATCCTTCCCGTCTATCTACCGCATTCCTAGGTGATGTCAGCGCCTCTAGTAATTCCAGCAAAGGGAATTTCACTTAGGACAGAGCAAATTTTGTCAACAGCTGGTCCAGATAACCACCCACAACTGGAGCTTTCCTTTAAATTGGATTTCTTAAACCTTTCTCTCTGGCCTTGAAGTCCTGGAACACCACTGACAGTCAGGGGGTGAAATTCGATAGTTTTTTATTATATATTATTTGTACTGTGATAGGACCTAGAGGCCTTAACTGAGATCAGGCCTTCACTTTGCTTGGCACGACATAAACACATCGGAAGAGATAGTCCTTGACCCAAAGAGATTACAGTCGAAAAAAGTTAACGTCTTTCTGTGCGTCCATATTCCTAGAAAGATATTAGAAAAGAAAATTAACTGTGTTGGGTTTTTTCCAATAAAAGAAAAAATACCCATTGAGGAGGGGTAATGAAAATGTGTTTGTGACATGCAGTCATTTATAAATGTAGTTTTGTTGGATGTCACGGACTCAGAGGGTATGTCTACCCTGCGACATAACACCTACAGCTGGCCCACATCAGGGTTCACAAGGCTCAGTCTTCCTTGTGGGGTCCTAAAGCCTGGGCTCCAGATTCCAGAATGTATATCCTGCAATTTTATAGCCCCACCGCCCACGCCCTGCCAGCCCAGGTCAGCTGACATGGGCCAGCCGCCGGTGTTTAATTGCTGCGTAGACCTATCCATAGATGGCAGATACAGAAAAGAACTCCTAGGTCACCCAGTCCATCTCCCTGCTGGTGCTGGATTGAGCCATATCAGGGTCTTAGTCGTACAATTGCATCTGCACAAGCCAACCCTTATGCCTGTGGGGAGTTGCACTGATCTCAGTGGAGCTCTATCTGGGCACAGGTACACAGGCAGACCGATTGCACAGTCAGCGTCCGATTTTATTCTGTTACTTTGTATCATACAAATAGACACACAAGGTTAAAAGCTTCTTAGGCCACTTGCTGGCAGTCTCAGTACAGAGGCTAAGGACCGACTGGGCAGAGAGGCCCAAGTTTCCAAAAGCCACTGGTGATATTGGATGCCACGGGTTCTGGGGTGCCCAGCTAGAGACACATGAAAATGGCCTGATTTTCAGAGGACGGGTGCTCGGCATGCCCTGAAAATCAGGCCCTGTCTAGGTGTATCAAGAACGGAGGCCCTCCAAATTATTAGTCACTTCTGAAAATGAAAGCCTCTGGAGACTAATCCCTAGAAGTGAGTCCCATCAGGACCAGCAGGGCAGTGGCAGGTGGAGGGGGACCCATATTGGACCTTCTTCTGTGGCCAAACTCAAATCTTCAGTTTCTAGGGCTGCCATTCGTCAGCAGCCTTGGTGGAGGGAAAAGTGAAAACAAAAGCAAGCGTGATATCGTGTTCTGATCTCTGGAGGGGTGTTGCCTCTTGCATAATGGGTGCCCTGTTCTTCAAATACACACTCTAGTGATTGCAGTACAAATAAACTTCCCTCTGTGGTTCTGCAAGAGGCTCCAAGAGAGAATATGTGAAAACAACTATATGTTCCAGCACAGCACAGTCTAGTTTGAGAACACGAAAGGCTTGTCTATATGGGGACTTCCAGGAAAATTAAGCCGAATTAAGTAAAGGTGTGAATATGAAGTGGCTTCGTTAAACTGCACAAAACCCCCGTGTGAATACCCCAATTCAGAATTAAAATGGCCTTAATTCAGATTGATTTTTCCTGGATGTCCTCTGTAGACAAGCCTGAAATTATATTAGGAATTACAGGCATATTTGAGGCCAGACTCTGATCTGGCTTTCAGATTCCTCTTGGTATGGGGGTTATTCTGGTCTGAGGTTTTAATCCAGATTCAGTTTGGGGGGTATTCATATTTGGGATTTGGTTCAGGCCTATCTCCAATGTATTCTTAATTAGGTCCAATTTCTATCATTTTGACCCACCCCTAATTGTTTTAATGTTTAGGCTCAGGACTATGCGGCCTTCATTGAAATTTGCAATATTTTGGCCAGCTCTATAGCTGGTCACAAAACGGAGAGAGGGAAATGTTACACCATTTCCGATCCCCACCTCCCGACCCCCACTTCTTTTTTTGTAAGATGCAAAATTCTATGAAACATGTCGGCGATATTTTAAAATTTGGAAAATTTCAAGTGCCTCTAATAGCAACAGGGGCAAAAACTCAGGGTCTTCGTGTAAACGTGAAGAAAGTAGAAGCAAATGTGGAACTCAGGTAGAATGACTTCAAGAAGAGCATAATACAGAGTAGCAGGGAAAGCCTAGCAGGGATGTCAGTGGGGAACACGGGGGATCAGCACAAACAATATTCAGGTTAGTTTCTTTAGCACAGATAATATTTTCCGTCACTGTAGTTCCTGCCTTTGCATTTCTGCTGCCAGTTTGTCTAGTAATAGGCACGATAATAACCCAGCACTCTGGTGTAATACTAGGAAGCTAACAGTGTCAGGTTTTTCACAAGGAGGACATCTCTGTGTGACCAAAATAAAAAAGTGTACATGGAAATACATAATAATAACAAGAAGTTCCAGAGGGAGGCGACTGAAGTGCAGAGAACTGGTAATCTCGACACATCTGGCTTGTTTTGTGGAAAAGGGGGATTTTGAGAGGAATCTTGTGAAAAAGCAAGGAGGCGATCAAGTAACAGAAGAAGCTGACGTGTGTGTGTAGCTCCGTAGGCGTAAAAATGCAGTACAAAGATCAAGCAACTAATTAGCCTCTGTTAGGAACACAGTGAACAAGAATTTGTCTCTGTTTATTTCTTCATCTTTTGCTCTTCTGTGCTAAAGAGCCGGAGCAAACTGTTCCCCAGAGGTCGGTCATGTCCTTCCTTTTTCTGGTATCGCCATGGGGTCTGGATGGGCAGGAGAATGGAGTGTCCCTATGAGGAAGCAACGTGGGGCTGGAGTTTGTGAAGTACCTGAAGCCATTTGGATTGGTTATAAAATCAAGCTTCTATGTCCTGTTATGCTGGAGGCTGGGTGACTCCTCAGTGGCGCTGGGGGGCGTTACAGCTGCCCTTCATTCAGGATAAATATAAAAAGCAAGTAAGCTTCTTTATGGGCTAGATAGTTGAAACAATAGGCGCCACCACCCAAAACACAGGTCACATGTGAGGGTGGAGTAGGAGTTGAGTCATGTGGGCAGTCTGAGTGGCTTTCCCTGAGGTCTGAATGCAAACACAGGGGTCTGGGTGTTGTTTGATGGGTGTGTGTGTGTGGGTGGGGAGCGGCAGGCAGAATCACTACAGGATCATACAGAGAAGGCAGCAAAAATCCTCAGAGACAGACAGAGGAGCGCTTGCAGTGTGACTCTGAAAAAGTGTTCATAGAGAGCTTTTGGGCTAAGTGCTGGCTGGAAAGAGACTTAGGATTTAAGCAAAGAAACTGTCTGCTACTGTTTGATTCCTGCTATATTTAGGGAGACAGGACTTGGTGTACATTCTCTGTAAATAAACAGGATTGCACCAAAAAAATACCTGACTATCATCGATTTCTGTGTCTAACAGAAACAACTCTCAAGAGCCCAAATATTGGATAACCGCTAAGGTCAAAAGGGGAACAAGTACTGCACACTTGAGGTCTCTTTCTCTTGTTTAAGGAGATGAAATGGCTCTTGCAAAATCAAAGTCGTATCCTAGGTGTTGACCAATATATATGCTGGCTACCCTATATATATATATATATATATAATATGAATTATCTGCACCGTATATACATCAGTATGCATTAAGCACAAAAAGCATTAAGCACAAATATTATAGCAGTTATATATAGCCTACTATATATATTATATATATTATAATCCTGTTAATTTATGCTAGGTATCACATAACCCATAACTGCTTTAGCTGCAGTAAGCTTTGGCTTAAGTAGATAGGAAAACTGTCAGGATCAGGACATATGATTATTTTACTATAGCAACAGAGTTATTCTCACAGACTGGTACTGGGAATGGCCCAAAAGAAGAGGACAAGACATATGATTGTTCTACCCTGGTACAAAGCTAGGAGGTGCCTTCACGCTCCTTGGTACCTGGAATGCATGTGTTCAGAACAAAGAAGAAAGCTGACTGGTTAAATCTAGTTTCACATGACGTATATAGTACCTATTACTTGCATAGGTAGGGTATAAGAACGCTGTATAAGATGGTTTCCCAGAGACTGGTATAGTATAGAACCTTTTTCCTGTACTATATTTATTATTGGTTTATAGCAGTAAACCTGACTGACATTGGTTATTTGGGTTCTTGAATATATTTCATAACGAATCAAAGTATAGTCAAACAATTAACTATAATATTTATCAATGTAGGTGACAAGTTAAGGTCTTGGGACACATCTACACTACAAAATTATGTCCACCTTACTTATGTCGGCACACTGCCATTGCAGTTATTAAATCGCTGGTGGGTGCGCCCACTTGGTTCCTTGTGTCGGCAGTGTGTGTCTTCACCAGGAGTGCTTGTATCGATTGTATTGTCGGTGTGAGACGGCTCCTAAAAGGCAGGAACAGTTGATAGAAGCAGCGTGGTGTCTACACTGACACTGCATTGACTTAATTACATTGACCGTGACTCTATGCTGCTTGGGGAGGTTGTGTTACTAAATCGGCATAGATATGCACTTGCTTTGGTGGGAGCCAAATTTAAGTGAAGACATTTCCACAGCTAGTTCGACGCAAGCTAGCTGACATTAGGGTGACTAGATGTCCTGATTTTATAGGGACAGTCCCGATATTTGGTGTTTTGTCTTGTATAGGTGCCTATTATCCCCCACTCCTCACGCCAGTCCTGATTTTTCACACTTGCTATCTGTTCACCCTACCTTACATTGACCTAGCCATGTGGTGTAGACCTAGTCTTGATCTTGAAAGGAGTCAATGGGAATTGTGAAGGCTGGGTGTGTCTCAGGTTCAAGCCTAACGACAGGAATACGAATCTGCTAGAGACAAAGGGGAAAGGACTGGGCGGGGGCAGCAGCACAGCCACTGAGACGATAGCTATGGCTTATAAGTTAGACTCTGAAGAGCCATTGTAATGGGAAATCATGACTCCATGTTCAGAGTTGCCAGTGTGTACTGTGTTTACTCAACAAGGTGGGTGGTGTCTAACTCCCCTCAGTGCTCTGCAGACCTGGCATCTACTTGTTTCACCCCTCCTCTAGTTAGTCATCAGTATTAACCATTCTGAATGGGTATTTGTGACGGGGTGTACTAGGCCCAGAGGCCTCCTGGAGGCCTGCTGGAAGCCTCAGGGTCCTGCCAGATGCCATCCCAGAAAGGATCAGAAGAGAAGTCCTCCAAGTGGCCTAGAGTGGTTTCACAGTAGCAGGCAATGAGAGAGAGTCTACAGGGAGCAGCCAATCAGGGTCCAGAGAATTCACATAAAAGGAGCAGCACATAGTCCAGAAACTAGTCAGTCAGTTGCTGCCTGGGGCTGGAGGCATGAGGACTGAGTTCCTGGCTGGCTGAAGGAGAAGCAGGAGCACAGACAGATCAGTTGCTGGCAGGGACCGGGGGAGCGAGACGGAGCTCCTGGCTGGCTTCTGGGACTGATTAACGACTGAACCCAGGAAGGGCTGCAGGAAGACAGCGTCTCCAGGGAGGAGGCCCTGGGGTACAGCCCCATACCAGGGCCAGGACTACTTAAAGACTTAGCCCGGGGAGGGCTACAGAGATACCAACAGAGGGGTACTGGGATAGGCCCCTGGTGGACTTTATACCCCGGAAGGGGTCTGTTTGTTTCACATACAGACCGTGTGTACGACTGCCGGAGGGCTGCGTCACTGAAAACCCGCGTGAGAAACCATGGAGTAGTAATCACAGTCTGTAGCTCCCATCACCTAGGCTAACTTTGTTGGAGGCCACGCACCTTCATGCTCTGACGCTGCGTTAGCTGCGGCACGGCTCAGAGCACCGAGGTGTAACGCTGAGCGCGCTCACACTCTCAGAGTATTTTTCCATCCTGTGTCAGTTAGCATGAAGTAAAGTATCTCTGCCTGCTACGGCAGCCAATCTGGATTTTCTCCGCTGTATTCCTCAGCAACCTTTTACGTGTCATTTAGCAGTGAAAAATAATCACCCAAGACCCTCTCTCGCTTTCCCTGCTATTCACACATGTGGCTTCTGTGTCTAACTTGTTTTATTTTTTGGCAAAGGTGGTGAAAATAGCTTGTGTGAAAAGTATTTATTTAGTATTAATAGCGCAGAGTCAAGGCCTCCGCAGACACTTGGGATAAACAGGATCATGCTAAATACAGTTGTTTGAAACTAGGGCTTTGCTGTGACCCCAGGGTTCCTAACTGAAGCCAGAAAAATTATATTTATAGAATCCCTTAATTTTTTCCCCTTTTAATCCAAAATGGAACAAAACCTGGATTGCAGCCGGCCTACATCTTGTTGAATGATTAAACTCATGTTTATTTAGGTCTGGTCACTCGTGCAGTTGTATTGATGGAGTGGAAGGGAGATAATATCCCTCCGAGGTTATAAATACATCCTGCTAATAATAACACTTTGCACTTCTATCACTACTTTCATTGAAGCAGCTCCTGACTCTGCAGGCACTGAGGAATTAACAGAGCCGAATGACATTTTTTCATCAAAGCGTTTTTTTTAAATTAAAGTGGCTTTTTGACCAAAATAAAAATTGTCATCTTGGTAGAAATAGTTTGGGGGGGGTTTTGACAAAAAATGAAGAATCCAAAACTTTTTTCTTTTTCCGTGTGTTTTGGTTTTCTTTTCTCTCTCTCCTTTGTTTCACTTTCCTCCATTTTCCAGAGAAAAAAAGGCAGAGAAAGAGGAAAACAAAACCCTTCAAAAAACAAAAACATTTTTTCCGGTTTCTGAAAACTGATTTCCCTGCCAGGCTTTGTTCCGTCCAATACCTGAAAAATCCCATGAAAAACAAAATGTTTTCATTTCATTTGAAATTTTTCACTGAAAATACCTAGTATTTTTCAAGCAACTCTGTTAATTGAGGTAGGTACGTGTGATTTCCCTTATTTTGCCGATGGATAAACTAAGCCACAGAAAGGAATGCTGGGCCAGTGGTTAGGGCAATTGTCTAGGACTTGAGAGACTCTGGGGTTGACTCTCTGCTCCACCACTGACTTCCTGTGCAACCTTGGTCGTGTCACTTAGCCCCTCTGTGCCTCAGCTGCCCATCGGTAAAATGGAAATAATAGCACTGCCCTGCCTCACAGGGTAGAGCTGTGAAGTAAAAGATAGTGAGGTGCTCAGATACTACTGTAATGGGGAGCAGGGAAGTTTACAAGGTAGGTGAAGTGACTTCATCAAGATGGCACAGTGAGGCAGCAGCAGAGATGGAAAGAGAGCTGTTGAATGTAGGGTAATAAATAAAAGTGTCTCATCCTTTACTGACATAAAGCCTGTTTATTCTGACTTTAAGTGGGTGAGATGAAATTCACCCAGGTTCTTTCAGAGGTAAAGGAGAGGCTCTTTCCTTTGCAGCTTGAAGGATCTCCCTCACGATGTAACTCACGTTGTAACCCCCCCCCCCACCCATTTGCTGGGGCCATCACATGTGCACATAACCCCGTCTTCCCCTAGATGTCCCTACTGAGATGTTTGGCTATGGAACCAGCTGCTCTGGGGAAGGCAGCCAGGCTTCTGAGAATTCCTCCGTGCTAAGGCTCTTGGAAGACCCAAGCTGGCCGCTTTCATGTTCGTAGCTGATGTTATAAACAGGCATTGTTTTCGGTCGCTGCAGAGCAGTGTACAGCACTTGGAAATGTCAAATGTGGGAGTCCTGCAGCACTCGGGTACAGTGAAACTCCCAAACATACTTGGGGCTTTGCCAGACTTCACAAGCCCTTTGCAAACTCAGATAATAGGTAACCTTGCAGCACCAGGACTCAGCAAGGCATTTACAAACGCTGAGCTTTCTTAGTATCATGAGTATCCTGTTCCGCACTGGAAGCCATCTGATTCCCCAGGTGGGAAACCAGTGTGTAATCACATGGGCTGCTGGTGATGGCCTCCTTCATTGACTGTAGCAGGACATTCTGTTTTCAAGGGGGAAGTGCCGACAAAGATCAGGAATCCAGATTGAAAAACGCAAAGGACTCCTTTCTTTCAGTACATGCAGGGAAATAGACAAATGGTACTTGATGTCACATCCCATCTAGTCCTGTAATGTAGTGAGTGGTATCCAGAGTATGACTTTGATGCAGGTTGACAAATATTTATCTAAATCATTTGGTTGGGCAGTAAAAATGTGCCTGAAATAGAGCTGTCCAAAGGATGGCGATTATGTTTCGTGAGCAATTTAGAGATTTTGAAATTTGGCTTTGTTTCAAATTGGAATGAAACCCTCAAATTTTAAAATTCTCCTCCAAGGAAAATTCAGAAGGCGTTTACGCTTTGGATTGATCAAAAAGTTTCATTGTGACAAAACTGGAATGTTTCATTATGATTTTGACTTTATTTCATGTTATCCTAGAATACAACATTTTTAAAATTTTCAAGATGAAAAACCGTTCCAAAATGAAAAATCAAAAGTTTTTTTTCCAAAAATGTCAAAAAGAAACATTTTGATATCATCAGAACTTTTCTTCCCCCTTCTAGCTGAAGTTTCAGCAGAATCAACATGACTTCTCAAACTGTTTTGATTTTGGAAAAATGGAAAATGGTTCCATGAAATTTTTTTACAACCAGAACTACCTGAAACAAAAGCCTAAACTTTAGGGGAGTTGGAAAGGCAAAACCAGACCCTGAAGGATGGTTTTATTAAAGCAATGTGCAAGGGCTCAAGAGCTGAGTTGAGTTCAACTGTATGTGACCTTGGGCAAATTACTTAATCTCTCTCTGTTCCTGATCTATAAAATAGCATTAATAACACTTTCTTTCTCTCATCCTTTCACTGTCTTGTTTATTTGGACTATAAACTGTTCAGGGCATTGATTGTCTCTTCCTATTTTTATGTACAGCATCTAGCACAATGGGGCTTTGATCTTGGTTGAAGTGCTACTGTAAAACAAATTCTCATAATTCAGTTTTGCCTAATAACCCCTATTCTTATAATGGCAAAAAGTTAACAGAACTAACAAACATGAAGTGTTGTTCAGTTTGAATTTGTGGGACAATTTCCGGGTATCTTATCTGAATTGATTTATCTGTCTCTTCAGTGTTGCCCCAATAACAACGAAAACTTCCATTTTAAACATCACAGATAGAATTCTTTGGGAGAACTGAGTGGAAAATTTTACTGTGTTTCGATAGCATAAAGACCTACAGAGACACATAGGTAGGCCAATCTGAGAAGCTTAAGTCGCTATTGTATTTATTCTTATTTTGGGGTTATTCTTAGCCCTTCAGCATGCAGGACTGTTGAATCAGAATCCTTGACCATGATGAAATTCACAAGAACACACACACAAAAATCCTCTAATAAACAAGCAAAAAGCATAACCAAAAGATACAGAAAAAGATACTCCATGTAGAAAATGATGTCTTTTTTCTATCGCCCAAAGAACAAGAACATTTAGCACTGACATGTTTCATCTGCAGATAACTTTCCAAGCATTAAGTGACTTATCCTCACAACACTTCTGTACTATGTTATTTTTAGTTCTGGTTGAACTTCATTACTACACATATATTTGTTATCTGTATTTGTCTAAAAGCTACTATGAAAAATGTCAGTCTATGAGTGGTTCATGAAATTCAGCTATTCACTAGAAACTATTCATGATTCATGGTTTATGACTAATCACCTAAATGAAATGGTATTACTTCAGCTCCCTGATTGGATGACTGAAACAGAATAACAGGGAGAGGCTAATGGACGACATGCTTTCAGGAGAAGTTTTCAGATGGATATCTGTTTTTAAAATTCATAACTATTCCAGGATTCATGGACACTTGGAATAAATGGATGGTCATCTGAATTGTCATAAACCATAAATTATCTAACTCCATGGATAGCAGTGGTGCAACCCATTATTTTTATTTGTGAAAATATTTGCCAATTTCTAACTGTATGCATCAACCAGTGCGAATTCTTATCCCCTCTCAATGTGTAAGTAAATCAAGGCCATGTGGTGAAGCATGTAGAGTACCACATTGGGACACAGAAGGCCAGTGTACTAGGCCTGGTTCTGCTGCTGATCTCGGGGAAATCATTTTATTTCCATGTGCCTCTGTTTCCCCTCCCACTGTTCTCTAAGAACTGCTATGTATCATCCCACTTTCTTATCCAAGTGGACTTCTTTGACATGCGTGCACTCGTATGAGCACATAGCACATCATATGTCAAAAAGCCAAGAAACTGTCCATCTACAATTGCCCCCTGAAATAGAAAGAAAGAAGGGACTGTAGGTAACAAATAGTAGTCATATCACTTACTGTGCTACCAGAAGATGCTCAGATAGCAAAGTGATATGCATAGGATCATAGGTGTGGAAGGGACCTTGAGAGGTCATCTAGCCCAGCTCCCTGTGCAGAGGCAAGACCAAGTAAACCTAGACCATCCCTGACAGGTGTTGCCCCATCTTTTCTAAAAAACCCCCAATGAAGGGGATTCCACAGCCTTTCTTGGAAGCCCATTCTAGTGCTTAGAGTTAGAAAGATTTTCTTAATAGCTAACCTTAATCTCCCCTGCTGCAGACTGATCACATTCCTTCTTGTCCTACCTTCAGTGGGCATGGGGAACCATAGATCACTGTTCTCTTTATAACAGCCCTTAACATATCGGAAGACTGTTCAATCCCCCTTGAGTCTTCTTTTCTCAAGACTAAACACATCCAGTTTTTTAAACCTGTCCTCACCCCAGAATGATATTAGCCTTTTTCCCAGCTGCATCCCATTGCTGGCTTGTATTCAATTTGTGATCCACAATCACCCCCAGATCCTTTTCAGCAGTACAACTGCCTTGCCAATTATTCCCCATTTTGCAGTTGTGCATTTATTTTTCCTTCCTAAGTGCAGAACTTTGTGCTTGTCTTTACTGAGTTTCATCTTCCTGATTTCAGACCAATTCTCCAATTTGTCAAGGTCATTTTGCATTCCATTCCTGTTTTCCAAAGTGCTTGCAACCCCTCCCACGCATGGTGTCATCCACAGATTTTCATACTCTCTACTCTGTTGTCCAACCCATTAAGGAAAAATATTAAATAGAACTGGACCAAGGACCCCATTAGATATGTCCTCCCAGTTTAACTACTTTTTGAGTATGGCCTTTGAACCAGCTGTGCACCAACCTTACAGTAATTCTTCTAGACTGCATTTCCCAAGTTTGCTTATGAGAATGTCATGTGGGACTGTGTCAAAATCCCTGGCATGTTTTAAGTATTTGAATAGAATAAAGCAGCATTCCCAACCTGGTGCCTAGGGGGTTTGTACACTTCCCTGCCCTTCCTAAGTTGCTCTGGGTGGGACCGTGATCACTCACACCCAGTTAGATGGAAGGGGAATTCCTGGGACATTTAGAATCACTGTCATAGAGAAAGGGTATTGTCCAAGGCCACACAGAGAGTTAGCAGAGCCAAGAATGAGAAACCCTGGCTCTGGGCTCTGCGTAGGTCATTGGACCTTTCTCTCTGTCTGAAGGTTTCTGGGTAATTAGTCACAACCATAGGGTAGAAAGAAAATGGCACCCACCCCGTAGAGAATCCCTTACCTACGCCCTGACCCAGCACCACAACACTATGAGTCATTTGTGAAGCTGAAATAAACCACAGACGCCTGCTCCTCCCCTCTGTACAAATTAGCCGGCCCTGGATACATTTTTTTTTTCTCACACCTTCTTTTCTTCCCCAAAGTGCCAGGTCTGTTCCCTTCTCCCAGGCCAGTGGCGGAGTGCTTAGCAGTTCATATCCTGCCGTCTCCGATTGCTCTCTGAGAGGTGTAACGCTTGATAAGCTCCATTTAACTTGGCTGTGTTACATTGTTTAAATAATTCAAATACAGATTGGCCCTTTAGAAGCGTTTCTGCTCTATTGACCCTGCTGGTCCTGAGCTACCAGGAAATCAGGGAGGGGCTCAGCGTGAGAGCTTCTCGAGCCGCGAGGCTGCAAATCAATTCCAGCTCTGCTCTGCAGCAATCACACCCCATTATTTCTAGCTCACCGCAGGCACAGTATGTGGTTAACCCTTCGAGAACAACGCTGACTTTGACATGAAATAAGACCCAGGTGGTTTTTTTCCCCCCCTCCTCCACTGGTTCTTTCTGGGAATATTCAGAATCGGACAGATGCTGTTATCTTTGGCATGGGGATTCACAGCTATTCGCAAGCTAAACTCGGCGGGGGTTTCTTCTTGCTAATGTTGGTGTGGCGGGTGTCAGCTGAAAGATTTCATCAGTAGTATAATTGCATTACTCCCCCCTCTCCGTGCATTGATTTGTGAGGAGTGAGGAACTGGACCTACTGGATGCTGTAGTATCTTTTCGTGTGGGTCTGCTCTTATTAGTTCTTTTACAATAGCCCTTCCAGGCCTCGGCACTGCACAGACACCTAGTAAGTGACAGTCCACGCCCACGAGAGCTCAGGCAATCCACTGGGGAGTGTGTGTTACGGATTCCCCGCTGTGCCTCACCTACAGGAATCTGGGACCAGCTGCAGTAGGGTGCTTTTTAGCTGAAGCAGGAGCAGCTCCGACTTTTAACTTTGGAAGGCCCAGGGGGTGGCCATCACATTTAGGATCTAGATAGATAAGAGTCAGCCGTTTCTCAAACTGGGAGGGGGTCCCGACCCAAAAGGGGGTCGCATGGCTTTTGTGGGGGCGGAGGGGGCCCAAGATCACCTTTTTCCTTGCCTTCAGAGTGGGGGGGCCAGAAAGCAGTGGTTGCTGCCCAAGCTCACAGCCTTGAAAACAGCACTGCTAGTCTGCAGCAGTGCAGAAGGAAGGGTGGCCTGGAATGGTTACGTAGCTCTGTAACCTTCTGCACTGATGCCGCAAAAGCTACGTACGGTGCCAAGCGTGGGGTGGCAGGTCCTCACAGCCTGGGATATTTTCAAAAGGGGAGGGCCGAGCAAACAAAAGTTTAGCACCCCTGGATGAGACAGGTTCAGGGTGTGTCTACACTGCCAGCGGCAAAGTCGCCGCCGTCAGATCGACCTATCTGGATCGACTGAGCGGTCAGTGTAGACCCGCCCAGCCGATCCAGAAGTCGACGCAGTTAAACCACCCCCTCAAGTGGCGTAGTTCTGCATCGACGGGAATGCGGTTCCGCTCAGCGCAGTGCCGTGAAGACGGCGCACAGAAGGGAAGCACAACAGTCGATGGGAGTTATGCGAGCTACTCCGTGTAGGTTGCATAACTCCAGTCAACTGCCGCTGAATCGCCCGGTAAGTGTAGGCCAGGGCTCAGGGTGTGAGCAAATGAGTTTTGTTATTGCCGTTTTACAGAGGGCAAACTGAGGTCACTGGTCCCGATTCAGGAAAGTGCTTTCCTGAATCAGGGGCAGAGAGATTGAGGGTCCGCAGACTTGGGATAGCAGGGCTTGTACTAGCGCTTAGAAATAGCTGTGTGGACTACCCCCTCTCTAAGCTTCAGAGCCCAAGCCGGAACTTCAAAGGAGATCTATCCAGCTGTTTTTGGAGTGCTAGCCCGAATCCGTTGACCTGAGTGGGGAGTCTCCTGCTCACTCCAAAATGCTGGGTAGACATACCTTAAGTGACTTGCCAAGATCACACATAAAGGCTGTATCAGAGGCAGGAACTGAAGTCAGGTTCCTGAGTCTTACTCAGAAAAGCACCCTTCCACGTGGACAAGCAATCAGATTCACTGGGAGTATTCCCAGCCGACTAGTAAAATGTAGACCAGGATGGTCCTGGCCAATGGGCTTGACCAATCCATTGACCTCTTAGTTATCCTGGAAAATAAAAATCTCAGCCACCCAAAAACGACAGCTGAAGACATTTCTTTTCCTTTCAGTATTTTAGACTCCAGTTTAAACCGCTGAACCAGCACCAAAAAAATAAATAAATAAATAAAAGGGTGCAAAGGGCAAGCCGTGTATGTCCAGTCGTGCTCTGCCAGGTTCTAGGTTCTGCTGGAAACATGCAGCTGCCAACCTCAGTGGCCTGCAGGACACGGAGCTCCTAGGAATCAGAAGAAGCACGAACCTCAGAGCAAAAAATGCAAAAGCTACTTCTCTGACTGGCCTTCCCTCTCCATTCAAATGCTTTCTGAAAACACGCTCCTCTAATATCAGCTAAGACCCAGAATCAGAGCCCAGCATTTCTCCGATTAAAATAGTCCATGGCTGTACTTCACCCAAATACTATGGGAGCAAAATGGAAATAAGATGGTAGCAATAATGCACAGTGTTGTATTTGAACAGGCACTTTATATTTCTCTATCCCCCATGGGATCCAACCATGTTTCATAATGTGCTACAAAAACTGCACACAGCAACTACTTCACCCCTCACTTCATGCGCAGTAAAACAGCAAGGCATTTCATGGCAGGAGGTGGAAGATATCTTGTCTAACTAAAATTATAGGGTGTTGTCGTAGCCGTGCTGCTCCCAGGACATCAGAGAGACAAGGTGGGTGGGGTAATAACTTTGATTGGACCAAGTCCTGTTGGTGAAGGCTTTCAAGCTTACACAGAGCTCTTTCTTCGGCTCAAGCTCTTTCACCAACAGAGGTTGGTCCAATCAAAGATATTATCTTACCCACCATGTCTCTCTGGATTTAGAGAGGGGATTTACATAGGTCCGGTGGAGCTGGACAGAGCACTGCTTTTGATAAGACTGAAATGAGAGCTTTAAAGGCCATGCATGGCCATGGCTACCATCTGAGTGCTTCCTAGCCACTTGCCGGGGCATCAGCCCTGAACTCACTCAGAACGAGGAGAGCTTTCTGTTGAGTCACCGCTACTGATCCCTACAGCGCCTGGGTTTTTAATGGAGCTCTCCCCATCCAACTTCTAGCAGAGATTCAAGCTTCATTTGAGCTCCAACAGGATTACGGCACGTGGCAACGGAGCTGCAACCCATTTGCAATGCCTAATATGAAGCCGTTCAGTAAAGTCTCATCACAAAGGACTGCGGCTGGGTTCACTCCTGGGAGGGATAGTGGAAACTTTATGGGGAAACAGCTTCATTTCTGGCTGAGCTGGCCATGTGGAGGATGGCAGGGGTGGATGGCTGGACTTTTCTGGACCTCGCTATTCCAGGAAGATTGCAGGGGTTAGTGGTATCGGAGAGAGATTCTTTCGACCATGGTCCAAGGTGAAAATCTATCCTACAGTGGCTAAGGAACAGAACAAAGTTACAGCAATCAGCTCCTTCTCAAGGCATATAAAATACCAAAGGCAAAATTTTCCCTTCAGAGGCATTCATGTCATTTACGGCCTGAAGGCAGCACTATGCTCATCTTGTCTGACCTCCTCCACACTACAGGCCAGAGACCCTCACCCCATGATTTCTGCATGAAGCACATGGCATCTCATTGAACTAGACCATATCTGTTAGAAAGCCATCAAGTCCTGATTTAAAGACTGTGATGGAAAATCACTCTGTCCTCCTAGAGCCCTTGTACCAAAGGTTTAACTCACTGTTCAAAATGCACACCTCACTTCAAGTCTGTATTTATCTAGCTTCCGCTTCCATCTGTTGGATCTTGATATGCTTTTTCCTGCAAGATTTTTAAGTGGCCTCTGCTATCACTTCCTACCCCCTTTACTTCACCCAGTTGCATGGATAACCTTCTGTCCTGTGCCCCGGGGGGCTGGAACCATTTGTATAGTGGGCATGCTGAGAGCCATTGAACCGAACTACAAACCCTGTATATGATGGAAACCACTTCAAGTCAAGGGGTGCGACAGCACCTCTAGTTCCACCCTTCTTCTGCTGGCCTTCTTCCAGGCAGCTTCTGGAATCCGTTCTTTGATGCCACCACTGTGTCCTTCCCCAAGTCCCTTGGTAAAGCACTTCTTGCATGAAGACCTGATCCTCACTTCAAGTCATGTGCTAAACTCTACTGCTCTGTACTTTTCGCTGTATCCCTTTCTCCACCCCCTTCTGTCCACTGGCTACTTAATCTGCCAACTCTGTGGGGCAGGGACCTCACCTTTGGGCTTGTCTGCAAAGCACCCAGCACCATGAGGGTGCTCCATGCACCCAGCACAATGAGGGTGCTCCATGCCTCAGACAGAACAGTTACAGAATATCCCACATTGTCTCTGAAATGGGAAAACCTCCAAGAAATCTATTGGCGTTCCTCTGGCTTTGTTCAACACATTATTCCAGCCCGCAAACCATGTTTCTGTATCGCAGGGTGTCAGGCAGCATGAGATTACGTCTGTGGGTGACTTTCTCACATCCCAAGGCAATGCGGTGTAGCAGAGACAGAAGAACCCAGCAACCTGAAAATAAGCAAGAATGGGTTCGTCTGCTGCACCCAGCAGCCTGGCTTGCTCCTGTATTATGAACAAGAGAAGTAGGCGGGTCTTGCAGTGGAGGCACTACACTGGGTTTAGGGGCTGGAGGTTCAATTCTTGCTATAGACTCCCTGTATGCAGCTGGCCAAGTCTGCCTCAGATGTAAAAAGGGAGTGGTAGAAATATACTTCTGTGGTCTCGTCTCTTTAGTTTATAAGCTCTTCCGAGCAGAGACCATCTCACTGTGTGTCTGTACAGTGCCTAGTGCAGTGCACTGAACTGTGAGTAGAATGAGCACTGAATTCTAGGCGTTACTGCACTGCAAATAATAATCACACGAATACAAACCATATCTAGGCAGCAATGTTTGCATCAAATAAAGCCGAAGGTGGACAGAAGGCAGAGTACCTGGGGAGTCAGGGTCCACACAGCTCACTATTCCCCACAGCTGGGCGGTGAAAGGAGTTAGGGGCCCAGCTCTCACTGAAATACTCTGGGATTTGGGCATCTTATTGTCTTTTGAAAATCCCCATGTAAGCAGAGCAGGGAGGCCTACTATCTTAACTGACATCCACAGGGAGCTCCCCAGAAGGCGATGTCTTTCCTAAAGAGACGGGGCTACAGTGAGCTGGAATCTAGGCAAAGCTAGGCCGTGTTCACCTCATTTCCCCTTTTGTAACTCGCAAAGAGTTAAGGGGTGGGGGAGCTGTTTGATTAGTAGCTGTCGTGTGAACCTGCACATTTGCCTGTGACTGCATTCCTGGGGCTTTCAGCGTTGGCTCCTTGATAAGGAGAGACCAAAGTCCTCTTGCGCTGGGCAAGGAGAACAAACAGGGCCCCGGTGGAGCAGTTATTCATTCCAGCCCCGCGTCTCTCAGCAACGAGCCTGCCGAGCGGCCTTTCACACGTTGATCGATACCGCCGAGGCCTCTCCGCAGAGCTGCTCGCCTAGTGCTGGGGTAGCAGAGGCCAGCATGGCTCACTGCTAACTCCCCTTGTGTGCGTGTGAGGGTGGCTCTCAAACATTTCCATCCCGGGGCCCCCCCTTTTCCCCTCCACTTGGGATAGAGCCAGGATGGAGTTGGGACTCCACAGGGAGGGGGTCACAACTGCGGGGCCAATCCAGTTCCCACTGAGGCCGCGAACAGCTGTTCATAATCCCCTTGGAGGGTCACAGGCCTCTGGGTGCAAATTCCTGGCTTGTGAGAGAGCAGGATAGGGGGAGAAAATGGAGTGGGAGTGAAGCAGGAATACGCATATATGAGACTGCTGCCATTTTGGCCAGGGATTGAACCAGGAGCCTTCGAAACTAAAAAGGCAAGCTGGTACAGCCTGTGCTAAAAAGACACTGCCTTACAGGTGGTGGCGGGGCAGGGGAGGCCGGAACAATTAATCTCTTCTTTGGGTCAGCACAGATGGGGAATTGGAACAAACACTCCCCAGTGGGTTACACTTTTGCAGTCTATCTGCTCTGCCTTTCGAAATGAAGATTTTGTTTTGTTTTGTTTTCAACATTTCCCACAGGAGAAAGTAACACCCTTCTTCAGAGCTAACGTTCTCCTGTGAAAAAAGTTGGTTTAACAAGACCATATTTTCCGGTGAGAGAATTTTTCATGTGAAAATTCCTAGCCCATTCTCGTGCTGGGTCAGTCCACGCTTAGATTTTTGGCTTACATTTGTCAGAATGTGGCAGTCTCTGGAAGAGCCTATTTCTCTGGCTGCTCTTGGGAAATTAGGAATTACAATTCAGCTCCTCCCCTGCAGTTTCAATTATATAATGTGGCCAGATATTTTCAGAGGAGATTGTGGGACTTGAGACATATTAAAGGGACCCACTTGTTCAGAGAGCGGGTGCTGAAATCAGATCTCTTGAACGTGTCTCCAGTTGAGCCCCGCAAAAACCGAGCCACCCAAAGTTTTTAATTGCCTTTGAAAATATTGGCTAGTTTTCTTCTTCTCTTGCTGTCCTAACGGAAGTATTCCTGGATGGCACAAAGAAACAGTGTGAAACTATTATCATTACTAGTCATAGTTACGGATGTTGTGAATACACACACATACTCGGATGTAATAAGAACGCATCAACCTCAAGAAGCAATCATAAAAACGCTATTAAAAATCATTCTTTCATTCACGTCCAGACCCAGTGGCAGTCTTTCTATTGACTTCAGTGGGAGCTGGCTCGGCCCTTTACACTCTAAGGGTATGTTTACACTGCCCATGTCAGCTGACTCAGGCTTGTGGGGCTTGGGCTGTGAGGCTATAAAACAGCTGTGTAGATGTGTGAGTTTGGGCTGGAGAGCGGGATCTCAGACCCTTGGAACGGCACCTAAACGTCCACACGGCCATTTTATAGTCCCACAGCCTGAGCCCTGCAAGCTGGAGTCAGATGCTACAGGCCAGCTGCAGGTGTTTTACTGCAGCATAGACACACCCTCATTTAGTCCATCCCTCTGCCAGTGCACGATGCTACTGACACTTTTTCCCTCCATAAAGCCACACATACCCCACTTGTTTCTGTGCGTAGGGTAATACATTAGGTCTGAACTCAAGTTAAGGCCCAAGGGTGAGGTTCTTCCTGAGCAAAAGATTCACACAAGGCCCATTCACTTCTTTAATCCCTTTAAGGGCCTATGTCGATGACTTAAGCAGTAACTAGGCCATGGGCGGTTGCTCTCCAGTGGGGGGTGTATTCCCACTCCCAAAAACGTCATGGCAACTCCCCTGATTGCTCATGGGCCCTGCTCCCAGGTGGTTCAGAAGAGTAATGCAGACAAGGATTTATTTCATGAGCACATATCAACCCATGCCACTGTGGAGAAGGGATCTGTCTGTAGCACGGTCTCCGGGGAAAAAAAAATCTGTGAACATTGGTAGTCACAGCGGTGTTTAAAATAGCCATGGCTAGGCTGGCTCTGACCCAGTGTTAGACTTAAGCCTGAGGCCTCTCCATGCTGACACTGATTCTGTTTAGGAACAAATCCTGCCCCTTTCTCATGGTAGGTCCCCCTAGCAGTGGAACCAGCGTGTGTTGTGGCACAAGGGGTGGAGAAGGACTTGGAGGGTGGGGCATATAGTGGGCGTATAGGGCAGGATAACGTGCAGCTACACAGACGCACTCATCTTCCCCTGTGCCTTGCTACTCAGACCAGGTGCCGAGTTGCTCCTCTCATTAAGGTGCAGTTGTGTTTTACAGCTAAATTATTTTTATGTAAGCCTTTCCCTCGGACAGCAATGGGTGTCTGCTGCGAGTTCCAGCCAGGCTGTTCTGCCCCCTTCCAGCCCAGAACCCCGCACCTTCCAAAACGGAGGCGGGCCTTCAAAGGGTGGAGCCACACCCCCAGCCTTGCGTGAAAGCACCAGCATTTCCAGGTGGACACCGGGTTCTGGATCCGGTGTTTAAAAGGCAGATGGAAGAACCCCCATGTGGGCGGGGGAAAAAAAGAGAAAAATCGAAATGATTTTGGAGTGTTCAAGCTGACTCAATCATTTTGATCGAGAAACGCATTGCAGGCAGACGGCGGCATCTCGCTTTGGGCCATGACTCAACGACGTTGAGTCCCTTTGCACCAAACAGCCTCGAATCAAAGGTCATGCAGAGTGATCTGGAAATGAGTGGCTGTTTCAGAGAGCACGGGTTGCCAGGAGGGGAGAAGTTTTAATCGTGCGGAACAATCCCTTCTGATGGAAAATTTCCTGTACAAACCCACCGACACCTAGGGTCATTAAAGAGCCAGTCACATTTTTCTGCCAAAGCAGCGGTGTTAGTCCCGATGGCATTCCTGCACAGCTAATTACACACTTTGCCTTCTCCCTGTAGTTTCACTTTGATGCTGTTCTTCACTTCCTGCTCTACGCAGTGTTGCTGATGCTGGCGAAATGTGTGCCGTACTCGACACCAAAGGATGGGTCTAGAATCTGTACCCTAAAGGGGAGTAGGAAGTTCTGCCATTGACTTCAATGGGGCAGGATTTCACCCTCTCTTTAGATCGATCTACCTAGAACAAGCCTACATCTGCAGGCTGACACAACTGCTCCATGAATCATAGACATGACACACCCCACTTGAGGAGTGACTCCTGGCCCCTTCGCCTCCAAGAACATAGGCCTTGACCACCAGGGCGAAAGGAGCCAGCACTCTACTTCAATACCCTCTCCATGCATTAGCCAATCAAGGACAGACAACAGACTCAGGCCATTATCCGTCTATCCAGCTTTTTCATAGAATCATAGAAGATGAGGGTTGGAAGGGATCTCAGGAGGTCATCTAGTCCGGCCAACCCCATTTGTAAGCCAAATTTGGGGTCAGACAGCTCTTGAACACACACATGGATTGGCACAGGTTCACTGGGGACCAGGGCTGGGAGCAGTGATCATCCTGGACAAGACAACGTGGCTTGCCTCAAACGCAGTCCACCGGGCTGCATTAGCTCATGGACATGGGTCAGACGCACTTCAGAGCCGATTCTGATGGCATCTGAGGCTTCAGTTGAATATCTCACACATTTCTGCTGCCAGGTGACTAGCTAGTAATGCAACAGCTCATAGTATTTACACTGCAGGGCATTAAAACGGGAGGCTTTCAGCTGAAATTTCAAAAATGGGATTTTTTTCCCCAGGAAATTTTTTTGTGAGGGGAAAAAATATTTCTGTTACAACTTTGGGGTGGAAAAATGTGAGTTTTCCATAGGAAATGTCTAAATGCAAAAATGCATCATTTCAAAATGCCTTATTGAAAGTAAGTAAACGTTAGATTTCCAATGAGATTTCGATTCAGTGTTTAAAATGGAAAAAAAAATTCATTTTTTAAAATGTTTTGGCCTCCCTGACACCTTTTCCCCCATTTCCTTTTCCCTTATTCCCCCACAACTGGAAAAAGGGTGAGAAAATGGAGGGAAATACACTTTCACACCTTTTTACAATCTGCCTACTGGCAAAAGTTGGAAAATGGTTGGAAAGTGTGGGAATGTGAGGGAAAAAAAAAACAGTTTTCACAGCTTTTAATCCATTGTTTAATCTATTATTTAATAAAAGCAGTTAGACTGTATGAAAAAGTTTCCCCCCATTTCACACACTTTGTTACAGCATTCTGACTGGCAAAAATTGGAAAACAGAAAATGGAGATGAATCTATTTTTTTCCCAACTTTCAGACCATTTTCTAAGTTTAGACAGTTGTAAAACAGTTCCAAAGTGTTGTAAAGTGGGGAAAACCTGCAATTTCAAAATTAAAAATTAATTTTCATTGAAAAAAAAATTGTGACAAGATTTTTCTGTGAAATTTTTCAATTTTGTCAAAACTCTGCTTTACAATGAACAAAACTGAAAAATTTCAGGCAGGGCTAGTTCTCAACTTCTGGAAACTCAGACTTTTCTCCCTTTATTAGACTAGCTGTTCTCCTTTTGTTCAATGGTCTCCACTACAACCTCCTTCCTATCTTAATGATGAACTCAGTGGTTTGGTCCATATGTAACGCCCCATCCCATTCTGTGGTGGACGCTGTAACCATGGAGGGGTCTATTCCAAAGTCCAACATTATACAAGCTTGGGTGCCACAAGATTCGAAGCAGACCAAGTTGCACTAGAGGTTAGCGCAAACACAAATGGATGGTGATCTAGAGAAAATTACATCAGAGCCCAGGACTGTGGGTGGATCCTAAATTCATCCCTGAGACAGATTGAGAAAGGAAAGCAGGGAGGTCTCTGGCTGGCACAGAGATAAGATCTTTCATGGGAAGCACTGGATTCAAGTATGTAAATGATACTCATGGAAATATATCTGCAGAAAAAGCAGCTTTTGTGAACCAGGCCTAGCATAAACATACCCTTTCCTTGGGATTTGGGCAGATAATAATATTCCTCACCAAGCCCAGCCAAATGAAAGTGAAAATTACATTAAAAAGCTATTTAAAGCCAAGCCAGTGTCTCTGACTCCTATGGAATAATGACATAATCATTTCACGTAATCTCTGGTTCTCTTTATTTGGGCCAGCCTTGTCAGCAGGGTTGTGTGACAGCAGATCAAAGGTAGTACCGGCAACAGAGCCCTTGCCTATATGAACCTGGGAAAAATTAAACAGACTCAATCACCAGCAAACTGCTGGCGACTAGAAATGTTTTCTGCTTAGTGGGAAATAATCAGAGCGAAATGTGGAGCTCAATGGTTTCCATTCACAGGAGACTACGCAAACATCCTCTTCTGTTCCCATCCACGTAGGTACATACCCCGAGTGCTTCACTTGGAATGCCACCATGTTGTCATCTGCAGCCAAGTAGAATCTGGAGGCCTCAACAAAGACCAACCTCCTGATGTGCTAGGCATTGTACAAACCCATAGTGAGAGATGGTCTTTACCTCAGAGGGCTTGCCAGTTCACTAAACAAGGCAGAATTATCATCATCACCATCAACCCCATTTCATCAGCTGGGGAACTGAGACACAGATAATTTAGATACCCAAGATCACATGTGAAACACATGGCAAAAAGAGGGATTGAATCCAGATTGCCTGTGCCCTAAGGGAGTGCCTAAACCACAAGACCATCCTTCCCCTCCGCTTAAAGCCCTATACTTTGGTGACTTTGTCAAATAAATAAATAAATAGAGGGATAGTACAGAGAGGAATAGATTTGGGGACAATGTGGTCCCGAAAATATGGGCTATTCTCCAAAGTAGTTGAGATGCGTTGCTTGGTGTTTGTTTGCGTAATGATAACTCAGCTGTAATGGATAAGCAATCCTCGTTGGTAGGATCTGAAGTAGGGGTGGTACAGAGGACACCTTAGGAAAAAATTAGATGTAAAGATTTAAGTTGATGTCCTAAACTCAGGGCATTTGGAATTTGAGGATAGGGTCTGATCATGCATTCTTTGCATTCCATAGAAATGCAGTCCAATGGATGCAGGATAGAGTTATTAATTTGTACAGCATCATTCATGCAAACTGTATCCCCAAACCCTTCACAGAGTTAACTGACAGTGGCAGAATAGAGGGATTTACAGGTAGAAGCAAGGGAGGAAAGAGAAGTTTCCAGATGGGATTTGAAAAGAGATGTGGTAACACAAGACGGCAGCACTGTGGAGGAGAAGGTGCTTGCATATAACACAAGAAACAGGAGTCATCCAATGAAATGAATAGACAGCAAGTTTAAAATGAACAAAAGGAAGTACTTCTTCACACAACACACAGTTAACCTGTAGAACTCCTTGCTGCAGGATGTTGTGAAGGCCAAAACTATAACTGGATTAAAAAAAGAACTAGATAAATTCATGGAGGGTAGGTCCATCAATGGCTATTAGCCAAGATGGTTAAGGACACAATCCCATGCCTGTGGCATACCGTGGGTATCCGGCGCCTGGAGGCCAACCCTGCATTTGTGCCCCCCCACCTCATGCGCCCCCCTGCACAGGGCAGGAGGGGTCCCAGCACCACCCCCCACTGCCCCGAGGAGAGGGGGTCTGTACCTGCAGGGTGGGGGGCATGCGTCCCAAGGGGAGGCGCAAATGCAGGCTTGGCTCCACTGCCGACCCTCCCCACACTTACCTGCCACATGGCATCCACCTCTCCCGCTCCAGCCCCACAGGCCGGTGCCGGCTCAGACTGGGGTGGCCTCCCCCCCCCCCGGCCTGGAGTGTGGGGGGGCCGGGCCGGCCCTTCACAACATGTGGGGGGATGCAGGATCGGGAACAGCTACCACTTAGCCTCCTGCGCCCCCTGCCCATCATGAAGGGCCGGCCTGGTGCCCCGCACTTACCCACTGCTCCAGCCCCGCAGCCTGGGTCCGGCTTGGATGGGGCGGCCTCACTCCCTAGCCTGGGGGTGGGGGGTGTGCCAGGCCAGCACTTCACAACACGCAGTGGGTGGGGGGCGCTTGATGGACACCCCCTGTTTGTCATGAAAGCCAGGCCCAGAGCCCCAAGCAGGCCAGTGCCTGGGGGGCTGGCCCCCCTCACCCTTCCCTTGGTATGCCACTGTCCCATGCTCTGGGTGTCCCTTGCCTCTGACTGCCAGAGTCTGGGACTGGAGGACAGGGGATGGATCACTCGATGATTGCCCTGTTCGGTTCATTCCCTCTGAAGCACCTGGCATTGGCCCCTGTCAGAAGACAGGATACTGGGCTCGATGGACCATTGGTCTGACCCAGCATGGCCGTTCTTATGTTCTTACGTTTTTAGGCACCACAAGTCATTGTGAGCATGGGCAGAAGGGAAGCTGGTGCTAGATGACCAGAGGCAGCAAAGAAAGGGAAAGAAAGAGACAATGCCCAGCTGTTCTCCTCTTTCTGGGGTCTCTCCCAGGAGAATATGCCTCGTATGTTTTGAGACTGAGCTTGATAAGTTTACGGAGGGGATGGTATGAAGAGGTTGCCTACAGTGGCATGTGGTCCATCTGTGATTGCTATTACCAAATATCTCCAATGGCCGGAGATGGGACACTAGATGGGGAGGGCTCTGAGTTACTACAGAGAATTCTTTGCCAGGTGTCAGGCTGGAGTGTCTGACCCAAATGCTCAGGGTCTAACTGATCGCCATATTTGGGGTCAGGAAGGAATTTTTTCCCTAGCTCAGATTGGCACTTGGCAGAGACCATGGGGGGTGTTTTTACCTTCCTTTGCAGCATGGGGCATAGATCTCATGCAGGTTTGAACTAGAGTAAATGGTGGATTCTCTGTAACTTGATGGCTTTCAGTCAAGATCTGAGGATGCCAGTAACTCAGCCAGACGTTAGGGGCCTATTGCAGGAGTGGATGGGTGAGGTGGATGCAGGAGGTCAGACTAGATGATCACGATGGTCCCTTCTGGCCTTGAAGTCTATGAGTCTCTGCTTGGATTGCTCTACTCGCAGCCTGTGTTTTGACCCCTGAATTGCCTGTGGCTGCTGGAATTCCCTATCGCTTGGTGACTCAGCTGACAGAAGGAGAGACAATGGCTTTTTACATCAGCCCAGGCTATCAGGAGCCTGCCTTATCCGAGTTGTGTTTTTCTATTAGTCTAACACTCCATTGTGCATCCCGTTATCAGCTGAAATGTTGATGTAATGCCTGGCTTGGAAGTGGTTTCTGCATCCTAGCTTGAGGACAGCTCACTTTTATTTGGTGGGGGCAGGGAAGGAGCAAGAGGAGGTTTTTATCAGGATTCTCATGAGATAGGAACCCTCCTTGGGCCCTGTTAATGCTGGAAGGATGCAAGCAAAACTGAGTGAACTCTTTGCATCTGGCAATTTATTCGACAAATTTCTGTTTGCAAATTATCTTTGAACAGTCCTAGCTATTGTTAACTAGCTTGTTTGCCGCTCAATATAACTCTGGTTGGATCTTCTTGGGGATTGGACTTGGGATCTTTGGATCCAAAAAGCACATGTCCCTATTGCTTCAGATAAGGGACTGGCTCCACTATCACGAGAGCAGTAGCAGACTTTTAAATCATGTTCAGCCACTAAAGGGGGACAAAGACACACTTAGCCAGCATTGGATGTGTCAGAATTATCCAATGAATGGTTTCCGGGTCAGTATTTCAGCCTATGTGAGGCTCACGGACCATTTGCCACAAATATCGTTTTGTGTATTCTGTGCTGATCATTTGCAACGTGTAGCTGTTCATCTGAGTCACATGATATAGTTTCTGCTCCCTGATTGGTTGACTGCCATGCCCCCAAAGTGGTTTCACGTTGGCCATGGGGATGCTTCCAATCGAACTCCTCATGTGGCCCCATGATTCTAAGAGAATCGGTGCAGATGCATGCCAGTGCTCAAAAGGTACTAGTCTGGGCTTTCACAGGTGACAATGAACATTTTCAGGAGTCAGTTCACACTGTTTTACCATGATTGGGTTTCACTTCACATTCAGGTTCACTCAAGCCCAATACGTTGAAGAGGAAACTGCAACCAGCACATGTCTTTATACGGTCTGCCTGTCGAATGGACACATGTGGGTGCTGTCAAACAATGAAAGAATAATAATCACATGCACCCGGTGTGGTGTTCCGTACCCCCACTAATGTTGTCTGGGCTTCATATAGCGGTTGATGAGGCTACCACAGCCATGGCTAACAGACATCCATCGTCTCGCTCATGCAATAGAAACTCAAAGTTTTTGATCCAACGGGCCCTGGTTCAATGCCTGCCAGGGGCACGACGTTACATATAGCTGGATATCTATGATATTCTATGATTCTATATCCATCTGCCCCACACCCATCACCACGGTAGCTTAGCACTACACTATCAGCTTGCAGTGCGTTGGATTCGGAAGACCTCACCATGTGACCAACTGTCACGAATTTTGTTACAGATCCCCAATCAAGACCTAAAATTCAGCTCCCAGAAAAACAGGTTTAACATCCAGAGAGAACAAACACTTCATGCTGAGAGTGGATGACAAGGTTATGAGGCTCCAGAAAGCTGTGCCTCAGACATGCTGGTTCAGAATTTGAATTCGTACTGGTGGACAAGTACTAACTCTGGTCCTCTGCACAGGGGCAAATGTCACCTGTTGGGTGTGGATGTAGCTCACTGAATGCCAAAGGCACTTCAGCACTCTCACCTGGTTGTAGGAAGCATGAGAAGACTCACATAAAAACCCCAACCCACCTCTCAGCAGTGTAGGTTGGTGATCTCTGAAAAAGGCAAGTCACAGTGATGGGTGCATCTGACTTACAACTGGGAAATCAAAATGGACCTTTTCCCAGGCCTGGGAAGCCTGTGTTGTTTCGTATGATTTATTTGTATTATGGAAGTGCCTGGAGTGCTCAGTCAGGGATCAGGGTTCTATTACACCAGGCGCTGTACACATATATATTAAAAAAGACAGTCCCTGCCTCATATAACTTCACATCTGAACTTATGATGAGAGACACACAAGTGGAGATAATCAGACATTGGGGAGAGACAAAGTAACTAGTTCCTGCCCGATCGTCAGCCAGATTTTATTATTCGTATCAGAGTAGGGCCTAGAAGCCCCAACCCAGATAAGGGCCCTATTGTGCTAGGTGCTGTACAAACAGAGAGCAAGAGAAAATCCTGCCCCAAGAATTTATAATCCAAATGTGAAGTGAGTTTCCCAAAGCCACAAAGCAGTGCAGAGAGAGGGTGAGAATCCAGATCTCTAGTGGCCAGTGATTGAGGAAATATCTGAGCACATAACAACTCTCTCAATAAGGACTTCAATGAACTCGGTGCTTCCTCTTAAACTTTTAGCTGTCCGTTGGCTGGACCTGCCATTCTGTCTGCGTTGCGAGCGGTGGGGTTTTTTGTCTCAGTCATCATTTCCATTGTTATCGGCACCCTATCTGATCCTCTCCCCAGCCAGACCAGGAAATGTACTTCTGTCTCTGTCTTCGACGGCTTTCCATCCTCTTCCTCCTTCAGGAAGACAAAACCAAAGCAAACTCTTAACAAATCGGATGTTTCCCTTTCCCCTTTGCCTCTCATTTCCCCCTCTCATTTTTTATTTGGACTAATTTTCTCTTTTCCTTCTTGTTTATTGAGAACAGGTCCACAGAAGCCTGAACTGGCCTCCTTAATTCAGCAGTCAGTGGACCCATCCCTGCTTTGTCACCTTGTACTAGATCCTCAGTTGCTAGAAATTGGCATAACTCCAGTGGCTTCAACAGATCTTCACCATTTTGCACTTGCTAAAGATCCGGCCCCCTGCAACTTTAATGGGGAGCAGAATCAAGCCCAATATTTCGCTCTCCAAGATCTTAGTTTTTGTATGTCAAGCAGAGCTGTGCTAAAGGTTCTCTGGGGAACCCATCACTTGGGAAAACTCACCTGCTTTGTGGCTACATTACAAGGCTTGTCCGAAACAGAACGAGTAATTAACCATTGGAACAATCTGTCAGGCGTCACAGTGGATTCTCCATCACCGGCAATTTTAAAATCAAGATTGGATGTTTTTCTAGAAGATCTGCGCTGGGAATTATTGTGGGGGAAGTTCCTTGGCCTCTGCTATCCGGGAGGTCAGACTAGATAATCACAATATTCCTTTCCGGACTTGGAATCTATAGTTTGTTGACTGATGGGATCCAGTTTTGAATGAACCTGCGGGCTTTGCACCACTTTCGGCCTTATATGCCCTGTAATTCGAGCAAAATACACCTCCAGTTTTGCCTTGGTCTGAACACTGCTTGGAAGTTCCATCATTCCACTGCAGCACGGAAGCGAAAGCCAGCCACAGCAGTGAAAGGGTTAAAGGTCTTTTCTGCTGATGGATTATATTGCTTGGGGAAGCAGGCAGACCTCAGTGCTGCCTTGGACAGACAAAGATGGCGGATGCTTGCATGACGCCCTGACCCCCAGTTGATGGGATAACAGGAAAAAGAAACAGACACTGCTGTGGATAGGGAATACATGATCTTACCAGCTATATGTGATTTGGTGGTAAAAGGAAACTTTTAAAACTCATCACTGTCCTTCCCTCTAAGAATTTTTTTTTTTAAGTACGGAAATGCAGCTCATTTGTCATCTGTTTGACTGAAGTGCGAGATTCCACCAGAGAACAACATGGTCATGATCTTGTGAAATCCAGTTATCTGACTCACTAAAGGACAAATGGTTTATCTTGATGGGGCTGAACAGGACAGAGAGAAACTGTTTCAGCAATAAACAAAACAAAAAATAACCACTTGGATGGGGGTTGGTGTGGCCAGTGATGCTGAAGATCTCGCTGTGCTGTGTGAGGGATGGTGAGCGGCAGCTAGAGATGAACCGGCAGGGTCCAGACCTGGATCGTTATACACATTTTACAAAGATCAGGTCTGTTTGGATGCAGGGATTCAGAGCCTACTCCAGAGCCCGATAACATCAATGGAAAAACTCACCTGTGGGTGTTAGATCAGATCCATAGCTCGGTCCATACCACAGAGAGTTTGGGAATCCTGGGTCCCACGACAGCATTTTAGGTTCTGCTCTTGGAGGGTGCCATGTATGGACCAGGCCAGCGTTTTGCATTTGAAAATATTTTTGATGAAAAATGGCTTTTTACTTAAATGGAATTTTTTTGTGGAAAATGTTCATTTCTTTTGAATTTTTCCACAATAAAACAAAAAGCGAGGACCCTTCCCCTCCTCCCTCCCCCCCCCCCAAAAAAAAAGAGTTCTGTTTTCAAAAACAACTAAAAACAGATTTTTTTGAGGAGAGAGAGGGGGAAGGTTTTTTTAAAAAAAAAACAAAATTTGTCCTGCTTTTGATTTTGCGAGGAAAAAAAAACAGGGAAAAATATAGGGAAAAAAACCCTGACAAAATTTCATATCTTTAGAAACTTTTCATGGAAAAATACTATTTTCCGACCAACTCTCACTATGTAGAATGGGAACGTGGGAGTTCTAGACTCTCTAGTTCCTCAGCTAGTGAACCAGGTTTCTGTAAAGCATGTCAACTACAAATGTTTTCGTAAACTTTAATGGTGAGTAGGAAGGGCATAGTTTGAGTAGGGAGATGATGTTACTGCTGTATATGGCAGTGGGGAGCCCAATACTGGAATACTGAGTACAGTTCTGGGTCCACATTTTAAAAAGGATGTTAAAAAATTGGAGAAGGTGGGGGAAAGAGCCACAAACATGATTATAGGCTTGAGAAAATGCCTTACGGTGTCAAGAGCTCAGTCAGTTTAGTTTATCAAAAAGATTGAGAGGTGACTTAATTACAGTGGATAAATATCTTCATAGGGAGAAAATACCAGGTACTAAAGGGCTCTTTAATATAGTGGAGAAAGGCAGAACAAGGGCCAATGGCTGGAAGCTGAAGTCAGTCAAATTTAAAACAGAAATAAGGCACCAATTTTAACAGTGACAGTGATTAGCCATTGGAACAAACGACTCAAGGATGTGGTGGATTCACCATCTCTTGGTGTCTTCAGCTGAATGTGAATTCCCAGTGTGACACTGTGGCCAAAAGAGCTAATGTGATCCTGGGATGCATAAACGGGATTCTCGAGTAAGAGTAGAGAGCTTCTTTCGCCTCCTTATTTGGCACTGGTGCGACTGCTGCTGCAACACCGTGTCCAGTGCTGGTGCCCACCGTTCAAGGCTCTCGATAAATTGGAGAGGGTCCAAAGAAGCACTGTGAGAATGATTAAAGGACTAGAAAACAGGCCTTAGAGAGATAGATTCAAAGAGTTCAATCAATTTAGCTTAACAAAACAAAAAAATTAAAGGGTGACTTGATTACTGTCTCTAGGTATTTACATGGAGAATAAATATTTATTAACAGGGTCTTCAATCTAGTAGAGAAAGGTACAACATGATCCCAAGACTTGACTTTGAAGCTGGACAAATTCAGATTAGAAAGAAGGTGCACATTTTTAACAGTGAGAGTAATTAACCATTGGAGCAACTTACCGAGGGTCATGGTGAATTCTCCATCACTGACCATTTTAAAATCAAGATTGGATGTTTTTTCTAAAAGATCTGCTCTAGGAATTGTTTTGGAGAAGTTCTCTAGCCTGTGTTATACAGGAGGTCAGACTAGATGATGTCCATAGTTTCTTTCGGCCTTGCAAACTATGAATCTATGAAGTCAAGTTTCCTTCTGGAAGATTTGCCTTAGTCAAACGCAAGTTATGCTACTGGGCTCATTACAGGGGTAATTGGGTGACATTTAATAGCCGGTGAGACACAGGAGATCAGACTAACTGGTTTAATTATCCCTTCTGGCCTTAAATTATATGAATCTATGAAAAATGGGTGTGGTATGGCAAGGGAGAGGTTATGGGCAGGCCAAGACCTTTTATTTTTGCCTACCTGAAAAATGGGGACTTTAGATGGCTTTCCCTCAGCAAGAAAGGATGGATGGAAGACATTCCTTAAATAGCAGAGTTAACAGAAACATTGGAGATTGTACGCTGAGCAGAATTCTAGCCTCTTGCAATTTCAGAACATTGATCATATGAGATATGCCCACTTGATTTGAAGAGGAGGTTGCCTATTCATTGCTCTGGAGGAAGGTGAACAGGTTTGTTTTACACTTTAGAGAAACTTTAACAACTTAGAAAATCAGGGAGATGAAGACACACAAGAGGGATTTTTTTACCAGAAGCAAAGAGAAGCATTCTGAGCCAGATGTATCATTGCAATTTTATTACTAAAGCCAGACTTTCAATATCATTGGTCTCATTAACTGTAACTCACAATCACATTGAAGGCAGCTCATCAGTGCAGATTCTTCCTTTTATTTTCCTTGCTGGAAGCTGGAAAGGATAATGATTTAAAACCCACAGGACGACAGGATTCTGTCCTCCATGAGCAATAAGTGATGTGGCAGGCAGAGTTGTAGACAAGAGATCTTTACTGATCTTCATTTATGCATAGAGGCCAGTGTTACGTGCCGAGAAGCCTGTCTTTGTCTAGTGGCACCCTGGCCATCAGTGTACATCTCTAAGTAGGTCCCTGGTGCCACACCGAAGTATGTGCCTCCTGAAACCTGAGCCTCTTTCTTTAGTCCCACTTACCATACTGTACTTTGGACCGCGTCTTTCAATCACAGAAAGAATCTGCTGCAAAAAATGAAATCGTGTCCCGGGACACTATTTATAAGACAGGGAGTGCTCTGTTCTCCTGCAGCAGGACACTCCCAATGGGCGTCTCTCCTAGCCTTCAGCATGAGACTCGAGTCCTGTATTTACACAGCCAGATGTGAGTGATTTGGAATCCGCTTTCTGCGCTCCTAAGGAGGTGGTGTGCTCCAGACCCTGATCCTGCACCATAAAAGTCTGTGGAAGCTTTGCCACTAACTTTTATGAGCATAGGGTCAAGTCTCTCTGGGTTATATCAGGGGGCTAAAAGTCAGAATTAGTGGGTCCTTTTCCCAGCTCATGTGTGCACTTGCAATGTAACTGTAAGTCACTTCGCCTTCTGGTGTCTTTTGTTCTTTACAGTAGGATCCAAATAACTGTGTTGACTGAATATACACAGCATACAAGGCCTAACTCCATATACAGACTGCTGCCCTGGTTGGGTTCTGGAGACTTCGAAAACACAGTACCATGCAAGGGTTCACAAATTATTTAAAGGGATACATCTCAATTCCTATACACAACACTTCTGTAAATGGACCTCTGTTTCCATTCTGTAAAATGGGCATAATGCATTCTCCCTCACCGAGGCATGGTTGGTATTTGAGATCCTTGAATGACTGGTGCACTTGTTATAAGCGGAAGGGCCGTCTTGTGAAGGAGGTGCTAAACTAGAGGTCAGGCACTTGGACTCAGTGCCTAGCACTGCCACAGATGACTTTGGGCAAGTTGAGTCTGGTCCCATGTTCAGAAAGTTGTGCACCCGAGAAGCCTTCTGTAATGCCAACAGCCACCTGTCGACAGCAGGGTGGGGATCAAAGGTGGGACTTCTAAAGCTCAGTATGGGAGTTGCTGCTGCATGAGCTAAAGGCCACATGCCTTTTAGCTAAGGATGCAGCAGACTCATCGATCTCTGGCTGGGCGAGGTACCGGTCCAGGGAGACAGCACACCACACCAAGCACGCCTGGGTTACATTTGCACACCAGGCCATTGTTCTCTCTGCATCTTACTTCCCTATTGGTGAAATAGGGATAAACAACGCGTCCTTTGTCTGTCTTGTCTATTTAGACTGTTGCTCTTTGCACAGAAAGGGTCTCTTATTCTGTGTCTGCAGAGCACCTGCCAATCTGAGTCGGGGTCTCTAGACACTACGGTAAAGTAAATAATATTAATAATCCCTATCATAACGACCCCGAGTACCAAATGATTTACAAAAGAAAGTCCCACCATTCAGCCCTTCTGAATGCATTTTCCAGCCCCTCCTGCCTTGACCCCAGTCAGCTGGGATATGTTTATCCCTCATCTTTCCCTCTCCCCCCTTCTCTTTTCTTTCTTCTTCCCTGCTTTCTCTCGCCCTGTTTCTTTTGCCTGGACCAGCCCACATACACTCCCTGTCTCCAAGGCCGGGGCTCGACGTGCAGAGGAGTCACAGGAGTGGAATTTCAGACTAAACTTTCCTTTTGAACACCACAGTTTCAAGGGCATGAGACTTTCTTGGCGGTTGTTGTGCTGCACAATAGAACTAGAAGGTTCTGGTTTCTGCCACTGTCGATTCAGGCAGAACCAATGCAGATACAGGACTCTCTACCCCCCGGGGAATTTAATAAAGAAGGGGCTCCCTTGACAGCGCTAGCAGACTCCGAAAGAAGGCTACAGCATGCCTGAGACACTGTAGAATTCTACAGGGCCTGGCAGAGGTGTTACATCGCTGTAACATGGCGCTCAGGGGAGCGGCCCCTGGTTTATACAGGCATGAGGGGAGAATCAGGCCCTACTGAGCAATTTCTAGAGAACCGTACTGGTTTCCGTAGGGCTTTCCCATAAAGGTATATTCACAGCTCTGCTTTAGGTGGATATGCCCTGCTCTTGTCTGCATTCTTCACCAGTCTCAGAACCCACACAAAGACTCTTACCACGGAGGACTGGATAGCCCAGGAGTTGTTTCTGTACTACCGCTATTCAGTGGCTCCTGTGAAATAGTAATAATAATACGCAGCTCTTTTCACAGGAGATCAGTGTCTCTATTTTACAGAAGGGGTCTATACCCAGGAGCCTTGTAGAGTGTGTGTGTGTGTGTGTGTGTGTGGGAGGGGGGCAGACTCCCCTTTTTCCAGGCAGTGCAGACAGGAGTTTGGGGTTATTAGACCCATCTGGGAAGGATTAAGGCTGACTGGGCAGATGACTCAAAAGGTCCATCAGGAAAAGAAGGCCACCAGTGTCCTAGCCCCAGGAAGGAGGGCTATGGAACCCCTCAACTTGGGGGGTGAGTTATAGACTGGGAAGCCACAGTCCCAGGAGGGAGGAGGTGAAGTTGAGGGGTGAGCTACAGGCTGGGGTGACCAGGACTGGAAGCAGAAGGTGCAGTCCCAGGAGGGAAGGCTCTGAAACCCCTGAACCTAGGGTGGGCTGAATCTACCGGCCAGAGAGGCCCAGACTAGGAGCACACAGGCCCCAAGAAGGAGGGTCGCGCAATCCTTGAACTTAAGGCGAGAATAGTTTGCAAGCCAGGGAAGTCGGGATTTGAAGCACAGCCCCTAGAAGGAGGGCTGTGAGACCCTGAACCTAAGGTAGGCTGTGCAAAATGGGCTCTTTAGGGAGCTGGATGGTGTTTAATAAGCTAGACCCCAGAAGAGGGGAATATTATTTTAAAGAATCTGGGCCTGGAGTTATTTTAGAATCTCAGGGAAAGTGAGGCCTGGTGGGACAGTGCCTGTCTACACCATGGCAGTGTCACTGGAGTCCAGAGGTAAACACTGGGATTCGGGCCTCTTGGGATGTGTTTCTAGCTTATTTGCACTGTTTGTTTTATAAACGCAAGCAAGTCACTTAACTCTTCTGTGGTTGAAAGGTGCTGCATAAATTCAAGGTATTGCAACCTGAACCAAAACCCCAGAGCCCCAAATATTCTGGGGTCTTGAGAGTCAAAATCTGCCTCCGAAATTTTGCTGCTTGTGATTCTCACTATTCCTCTTGCCTAGAGAATCCCCATGCAGAAATGCCTGTGAATGCCTCATCTTATTGGGCCCAGGACAGTGCGGTATCTTTAATAAGCCCGAACTTCCTGAAAATAGACTGGTTGCCGTAGACCCTTCTTTCTGTGTCCTGCCATGTATTCAAACTCCTCTTGGTGCAGCGATGGAACTCCGGTTTGCAACACACGGGAAATGTAGCAACTGACAGCTGTGAAAAACAGACAGGAAAATACTTGAGCGACTTTTGCTCTGATTGTTTCACACTGTCGTGTAGGAGGCTACAAAGATCGCAGGGTTGCGGGGAGTTGTTCGTTCGTATAACTATATCGCCTTGATTTTTACATGAAAGGGCTTTTTCCCCTTCCCCCGCATTTCGACTCCCCGGGGCTGTCGGAAGCGTAATGGACGCGAGAGAGCCTCCATCCATCACAGACCTTGAAGAGTTCAGCGAGGTGCAGCAATCCAAGAGGAGAAACATTCCTCCGAGAACTGTCTCTCGGGTGGGAAGGGGGGAGGAGGAGGAAAAGATAAGGCTGCCCTAATTTGTCTTTTTTAATTGGCTCAGAATAGTTGAACGAAAGCTGGTTTGTTATCCTTGGCTCTGCTCTGGCAAGCGTCCAAGATCCAGGGCAGCGACGCAGGCTTCTGAAGAGTAAACCTCTTATGAATAGCCTATTAAGATGCACTCCAGTTCTTGAGAGGAAGATGTACGGGGGAACGGAGGTGAGGACTTCTTTAAAGCTGGGCATAAAGGACACCCAGGGCCGTGCTTTCGTTTTCGTAGCCTCTGCCCCCCGGTTGGCTGAGTTTCTCAGATGCTGAAACATGCCCTGGCATTTCGCTGGTTCCTTAGTTTCCCGCTGCAGCCAAGGGGCCCTATCCTGCCAACTTGACTCCTGGATGGTAATACCCTGCTCCAGAAAGAGGCCCATTTGTTTTAAAGGGCCAGTTCATGGCCTGCCCTATGCCGCCACACAGAGGGAGGAGGGGAACTAAGACACCCCCCACCTCTATACCTCGTATCCTACTGCACAACCTCTCAGAATATCTGCTGCAGGCCTGGTGGGGTGCAGCACGTCTTGAACTCCTCCCCTGTACAGGTGGGTGAAACTTTGGCTGGAAGACTGTAAGCTCCTTCAGGCAGGGACCAGCTCTTCATCCATGTCTGGAAAGCACCAAGCACACTTTTGACACTCATAATAGTACGAGGCCTGGCTCCTGTAGCCTGTCCTTGTAATCGGAGCATGTATGTTGGTTAAAAAAGGCCAGTCCAGTGGCTAGGCACCAGCCTGGAACTCCACAGACCTAGATTCAGTTCTCTGCTCTGCTACACCATTTCTTGTGGGGTCTTTAGCACGTCACTTAGTATCCTGGGCCTTTGTCCCCCATCTGTAAACTGGAGATAATAGCACTTCCCTCCATCAAAGAGGTATTGCAAGATGCTCAGATATTAGAGTAACAGGGACCAGCTAGATACCATAGACTGTGCCTATTACTGTCTGATCCGTCCATGCTTGCATCCAGAGGTTTCTTCCGTCTTTGGCTCTACCAGGGAAGCCATTTAAGTCTGTGAATATCCGAGTCTTTAGATGTCCCTTGGATCTACTGGCCAATCTAAAACATGAAGGATGAAGGAGCATAAATATCTATCAGATTATTTGGCTCACCTACTATTTCACCTGGTAAAAAACTGTCTTTCTCTCTGAAGGATCTGGATAGTCCGGGGAGAGGGAAGAAAAATCTTCACATGAAATTAAATTATAAAGGAAGCTGGGGCAGTGTGTACTGGTAATGGGATATAGTCTCTCTGTGTTGTGGGATAAACTAGAGCCATTGCCTTCCAATTACTAGGCCATTGCCTTCCAGTAACTATATAAGGATTCTACTTGAAATTATTGGTGATCAGACGCGATGATCACAAGTTCCCTTCTGCTTTAAAATCAATGGAATGAGTTTAAAGGTCTTACTGGAGAATTGACCACAGCACAAACACGCCCCATTCCCCATCCAACTGGCATCTTTGCGGGCAGTCAGAGCAGAGGTCAAGCGAGGAGACTGAACCATGGCTGAGACAACGCGGTGGCTGGGATCTTGCACTGCCGCTGTCCATGCTCTTTTGGAGATAAGTGGAAGCCTTCATTCTCCAGGGTTACCAGCCTCACGCCTCTGAGAGGCACCTGGTTTACATGAGCAATTCAACAATGATTTGAAGCTAGCCGTCATGAGAATGTTGTCACAGATTATAAAGGACCATACGCCCCTGCCCCCATCCCTGCCCCAGTGCACCACTCAGAGCGCTTGTGCTAAGTTTCTGGAGGGCGGGAGGGTCTTTCAATGCTCAGTTTTAGGATGTACAGAACTCTTCCAATCCAAGCAAAAACGAAACCCTTGAAACCTGCAGGCGTTCCAGAATGCCAGCCTCAGGACATAGGCCTGGGTCAGCCCCCAGGTCCGTCTGGACAGGGACCCACCTCTGACAATGGGCAGCACCAGATGCTTCAGAGGAAGGTGTAAGAACCCCACAGTTAGCGGCTGTGGGATAATCTGCCCCCACGCATTAGGTCTTCTCCTGATCTCTGGTGGTTAGAGACTGGTTTACACCATGAGGCTCAGTGTCCCTTCCCAAATGTTGATCATTAATTATGCCGACTCCAGAAATTCTGGTTAGCCATAGAAGTGGCCCGTCCCTTTTTTTTTTTATCTCGTTTTTTTTCTGTTGGATCTCACTGAGCACAGCATCTAGCTGTTGTTTCTCTTTTAGAAAAGGGTTGTCTTCAAACAGCTTGGGGCGTTTCCTGAAGTCCTGAGGCCTGCAAACTGCGAGTGACACGTACAGAGCTAGAAAGGGAAAAGATCTCAGACAAACACTGTGAACATCCGGATGTGACATCACAGCTCACCCGCTGTGGGCCCCATCCAAAGGCCATTGAGGTCCACAGAAAGACTCCCCTTGATTGGGCTTTGGAGTATGCCCTGGCCCCCCGCCTCAAACTGAGCAATTGGATAGCTTTACAGCTTTCTTTTAAAGATGCGGAAGTGAAGTCTTATGGCTAAGCACCAGCCTGGGAATTGGGAGACCTGGGTCCAGTTCCCAGCTGTGCCACAGAGTTCCTGAGAAACCTTGGGCAAGTTCCTTAATCTCACCGTGCCTCAGTTTCCCGCTGTGCAAAATGGGGACAATGTGACGTATCTGCTCATCGGGGGTTTTGTAAGAAAGGAATGAGATCCTCAGATGGAAGCTGCTAGGTGCAAGAAAAGGTTTGCTGCACAAAAGCTGCCAGAATCCTAGCCAGCCAGAGATGGCTTCAAAGACCTGCCTCTGGCTGAAATTTTCCAAGCTCCCTATGGAATTCAGATGCCCCAGTCCCACTAGAAATAAATGGGAATGGAGAGTCCAACTCTTCGAGGCAGCTCCGCAGGTTTCCCTCCCACTAGTCCTCTTTCCAATGTAGCCTTTCCGCTTCCCTGTGAGCACAAGACTGAGGCCCCGATCCTGCAAACTCCAGCCGCTGTGCTTCACTTTACTCAGCTGAGCTGTGCCATTGAGGGCATCAAGCTAATATGAGACTGTAGAATAGATCTGCCTCGGGTGCTGATGCGACAGCCCCCATCACCGTAACTGCCGAGCACCTCCCAGCCTTCGACATATTTACGCTCCCAACACCCCTGGGAGGCTGGGAAGTGTTGTTATTCCCATTTTGCAGATGGGGAATTTGAGCCACAGAGAGCCCCTCCAAGATATGCAGGCACCTCACTTCCACTTGTTTGACATACCTTTGGGGATCTGGGCCTAAGTGACTTGCCTGAGGTCACACAGGAAGTCTGTGGCAGATCAAGGGAACCACACATCCCCTGACTCCTGAGTCCCTAGCCAGATCCCTAACCACTAGACATCCTTCCCTTATGACCTAAGTACCTGTGTACCTATTTGCAGAATCAAGCCCTGAGCGAGCTCCTTTTGTGAAGGCCAGAGAGCCATGTGGCCACCTCAGCTAAAAATACCACCCCCCCTCCCCCTCACGTGCCCCTGACAGTAACCATGCCACGACATGCTGTCAGTCAAAGCAAACTTGGCCAATGTCAGCCACAGTTCGCCGTAATCTCCATGGGGGTACGGCGGTGCCAGAAGTGACAGCTACCTTTATCCACATCTCTGGGATGTAAACAATATCGTGAAATACTGACAGGGGAAAGCATTAGCATCCAATATCCGTTAGCCACTTCACTCCAAGTTACTGCAAAGTCTAGTTTCTTAATACCCAGGGTTTCTGCACTTATTACCCTTATCTGTTGTAGCAACGTACCTCAGTGAAAGACATTTTTTGCTGTTGGTTTTGGAATGTTTTTGTAATCCTCGCATTTATAGGCAAAGACAAGGAGATCAAAGCTCCCTGGGGTTTATAAAGCATGTCAGGCTGAAAGTTTGACATCAATTACAGTGATATAACCGTTGTCCAGATTTATGAGCACACTAATATCCTCCCCCCCCCCCAAAAAAAATTAGTGAGTCTTTCAGATGAATTACTTTTCAAGGCATGCTGGGGATGGGAGAGATGGGGACCAGAGAACAGGGTAGGAATCAGGGGGTCTGATCATCCTTCCGTTTGAGTCCCTGCACTGCATGAGCTGAGTGTGAAGGGCTCAGCTACATCTACCCTGGATGACTGCTTCCACACAGGCCATTCTGTATGTCAGTCAAAGCTGAAATGAGGGCTGGCTGAAAATTTTAATGCTTTTGGACAGAAAATGGAAGTTTCCACTAAACACTTATTTTTCGCTGGAAATTTTTTCTGCAGAAAATTTTGATTTTTTTGTCATTGAAAACTGAAGAATTTTCAGCTTTTGACTGAAAACCAAAGGTGTAGGCTGAAAATGGCAATACTTTGCTTCTGAAATAGTGCCTTATGGGACTAGTGTTAGGGTGCCTCATGTCCCCACTGTCTATGAACTGAACGCTTCAGCTGGACTACATCTCCCATTATGGACGGGGGCCAATGATTCCTATGACATACCACCTCCTCTCATCAAGGAGGAGACTAAGGTGCATCATGGGACATGTAGTCAGGCTTACAGTGGAGAATGGGAGCAAAAGGCAGGGAAGCAGGATTTCCCAATCAAACTGCTTCCCTTCTTGGCTGAATTATTTTGTGGGGTTTTTTTTGTTTTGTTTTTGTTGTTTCCAAAAAGTCAAAAATTTCCAAGGTCCCTGTTTTCAGGGTCTGGTCTGCAACCACGAGGTCTGGAAACTTATTTCTTCTTGAGATTCTTGTGTGATCGCATGACTCTAGAACCCTTGCAGAAAAACACCAAATATTGGGAGAATCAATAAACCAATGAGAGTTGGCACTACCCTCACAGCGGTGATAGCAGGTGTGTTTGCATGTGTAGTAATTAAAGTGCTCTCAGTCGTCACCGTTGTTCATGCACCGCCGGGGGCATTTCTGGAGCTGAATGGAAAGTGGATTTTTTGTCCGGTGGGGAATGCCACAAGTTCAGAAGAAAAAGGTCTTCCATAACAGAATGATTCAACCAAAACCCCAAAACCGACCCCAACCTTCCCTCAAAATTAAATTAAAAAAAAAAAAAGTTAAACAAGCCCAAAACGCAATTTGTTTCAGGTAATTTGCAACATTTCGTTTCAATAAAATAGGACTGTTTCATTCGGTTTTTTTACTTTTAAAAATGTTGTATTCTGAAATTTAAAAAGTGTAATGAAAAGTTGTTAGTTGTTTTGAACTAGAAAAGCAGAATGCTTTTTTCCACACCCTCCTCCCCCCATGGACTTTCATCAAAATCAACATGTTTATAGGAAATGTTTCTGTTTCATTGCATTGGAATTTTCCAATGGAAAAATGTTCTGGCTGAAAATTTCTGATCAGCTTTAGTAATGTCTACATGTAGTAATCTAGCCCCTGTTGATACTGCAATCATCCCTGAAGTATCCGCGTGCCCGGCTGTGCAATTTGTCCAGACACCCACAGTAGCTAAATCACCAACTGTGTGTCTCACTTGTAGGCGAAACTTAACTTATTGAGCCCAATTTTCTTGGGATAAAGGAATTTAATTTCTGTGCCATTGCCTCCCAAAATGATTGGTTAAACCCCACTCCCTTTGTCACACACTGTGCTATCTCTGTGGTGCCACTCTCCCCCAAACCTGTTCATTTCACAGTCCTATCAAAGCAAACTCCAGTCAAGTAATGCAAACTGTGACCTGCTGTGTGAACCTCCTTCTAGTATCAGGAAGCAGTGGGTGTTTTTCTTTAATTTGATGCAGCTGCCATATGTTATACCACATGCCTAGTGCATATAAACATATGATATAGTCTCATCCATGGGGATCCCTTCTGGCATCAGTTGTTTTATCCATTGGGTGTTCGTTAATTCCAACATCCAGTCAAAGCAGCTCTGTTCACACAGAGTTCAAGCAGTAATGCTGAGCATGAAAATCTTACTACACCATTATGTAAATGCTAAAAATGTAGTGGTAGCTTTACTTGCAGCCATTGGATGTCCCTGAGTGTTGTACAGACAGTTCTAGATAGCATGTGTTCCACGGTAAACAGCAGAGACAATGCTGGAACTCAAGCTATGTAGAAGCCTGTTGGTTTGTGTCTGTATTATGTAGTTATTTTCTTTAACAAAGACCTCCCATTTAAGGACTCTAATTCCATCTATCATGCAAAGGTATCAGAAATAGAGCGGGGGAAAACATTTTCAGCAAATGAACTATTAGCCAAAAAAATGACGTTTCAGCCAACTTTTCACAAATTCATGTCTCGTTCACGAATAGTTTCAGTCAAATTGAAACTTTTTCACTTTTTCAGAGTTGCCAGCGAACTGAAAAATCCATTATTTGCCCAGCTCTAGTCCGAAGAGAACCTGAGAGAAACTGAGTGTCCTTGACTGCAAATGAAATGCCGCCATGTCGCTCCATAGCATTTCAACTATAACTGGTTAGAAAACATTTTTCCCTCATGGAAAATTTTGACACATATCCATGGAGGTTGAAGCCTGGGCCGGGCCCCCCAGGGCCTCCGGGCCCCGGTAAAGTGTACCCTCCCCCCATGTGGGGCCCTGGTCGTAAGCAGAGTTGGTGTCTTTAGAATCACACCAGTGTCCTTTACCCCTGGAGCTCACAGAGGGAGGGGTAGCTGCAGAAGTCTGTTATCTTCTGTGTGATTCTGCCACTAGAGACAAACACTTTGCTAGTGGATTTCACGGCTATTTTATAGACAGCAGAGGCATGATGAGATTCAGGAATAATGCTCTGGAGAGTTCACAGACCCTTCTGCCCCCACCTCCCCAGCCTCTCTTTGTCCCCTTCTGCTCCTATCTCCACCTTCCCAGCTCCTGGTCCTTTCCCTCACCTGCTGGGATCTTTCCCCCACCTGAATCCTGCCCATGCCCTCTGTCCCGGCACCATAGGAGACCCGTGATGGACCCGTGATGGATGGAGCATACTCAGTCACTCTGTGTGGATGGTGTCTGTGCGGTCCTAGTAGTACAAAGCCGCTGTGCGGGGCTCTGTTGGGCCAGTGCTCAGTGCAGATGGACTCCTCGGATAATTTCGCTGCTACTCTCACGCGATCTCTCCTGAGCACGTGCGAACGGAGATCTTTCAGAGGCTTCTAACTTGGCCAAATGTGAGCAGATTTACACCGACATTGCAAAAGGTACATTCCCTGACACTAGAGTGACCCCACTGCCAAATTTTGTGGCCCCCCCCTCCAAAACACAGCCGGACCAGAGCTTCTCAGTGAAACAATGGTAAGAATTTTTTTTTTTGTGCAGAACAATGTGTTTTTCCTGAACCTGCTTGTTGGAAACGGCTGAAGTATTTTAAAGGAAACTTCCTAGAAAAATTCAGCCTGAGGCAAACACGCGGCGTGGAAAATTTAAGCCCCAAAAGTTAGAATTTGGCAAAACAGCTGAAGCCAAGGTCTTACAATGGGAAACATCAGGCAACCTTAATTACAGGCTACCCTTTGCCAATGAGACTATATTTCTAAACCCATTGTACTGCTGGGAATACAGATACTCCACTTAAACCTCAGGGCACCAGAAAGTGTAATTATATTGCAGTAAATGAACTGCAGAGCCCTTAGGTAGACAATGTGCCATAATCTATTAGTGCCACAGGCACAGTGGGTGAGGATTTACCAAAGGAAAAAGTCCCTTTTTTAACGACGTCCACCAAGCCGGCCTATATTCCCTCCCAACCTTCCCTTCCTACTCTGTCTCGGATGGCCAGATTTCCAAAGGGATTTAAATACCTAGTGGGATTTTCAAAAGCACCTAAATCCCCTTGATTTCAATGGAAGCTGGGTGCCTAACCTGCTTACTCATTTTTGAAAATCCCGCCAAGCACCTCGCTGCATTTTTAGGCACCTAAATGCCTTTGAAAAACTGGTCCAAAGTGATGATTTCAATGGCAGCTGCAACTAAAAAAACCAGGCTCGAAACTGCCTGGAGAACCAGTTTTCTCCCAGGTTTCTGAGATCTAACTGTCTAAGCACAGCACCGGGAGCCAGAACTCCACGCTCAGCGCTAGCACCAGCTCCCCGGAGCCTCGGGCAAGTCCCAGCCGATTCATTTGTGAGCTACGCAGCTGCTTCACAGGGATTTTGCGTGGCTCATTTATTCGAAGCACTGCATAAGTGCTAACTGTTGTTGTCATCATTTAATGCTCCGCTGGGTCCTGGCAGGGCTGTAAATTCCCTGAGATCCTTTTCCCTCTTGGTGTTCGGACTAAATATAAAACAACCCTAAAGATGTGAGAACCTAAAAAAAGGTCCCAGGTCTAAAAACAGACAGAGGTTCACTGGGAATGCAAGGGCAATGATAATGTATCCCAGCCTTAACATAGGGCCTGATTTCATCTTATGTCCCCCTCTGGGACTAGGTCAGATACCCCCAGCCGGTTTATTGGCATCCCCTCTGCATTTCTGCCTTCATCATTCTATTCAGTGACTCCAGAGTTCAGTGCTCTTCCTGTGCCTGACTGTGGACTGGAGTGTAAATTAGTCTGCCAGGATCTAAATGGGAGCCAAGAGCTTCTTTCACCCTCCGGAGCCAATCGCATCTGAAAAAAAAAATGCCCAAAAATGTCCCCATCAGAGGCACCTGAGTTCAGTAGGGCTGGAGATGCTGGTCACTACAAGGTACAATCAGGAAAGGACCGGGAATGGGTTTGTTAAATGGTACCTTACTCCAGAAAGGCTTCCACTGAAGTCATTGGGGCCAGGTGTAGAGTTAAGGTGCTACCCAGCAGAGACTCATAGGGATGTATGGCTGGAAGAGATTTCAAGAGGTCACCCAGTCTGCTTTTTGAGATGAACCAGGGATATCAGAATCTGGCCCTTTGTGAAGACATGGTCTTGTGACCCCACCTCTGCTTGCATTCACCAGCGGACAGCACCCTCTCCCATTGGCAATTATCTAACGTCCCAGTGGCAACCTGAGCCTGTGCTTGGTTGCCAATGCTCATGATTTTATCTCACAGTTTGGGGTATTTTTGTTAAAGCCCCAATGCCTGGAGTGATATGATTGCTCGAAAGGCTCCGATTGCAGTACAAAATAAAAGTTTCTACCCCCCATTGATTGTGGAGAATCATGAATTCTAAACACGCAAATCCCAAAAGGAAATTAAACAGAACCCCCAAATATTTCATTTTAAAATGTCCTGATTTTTAAGACAATTGTAATTTTGGGGTGGGGTGAAGGGAGTTTTCTGATGATTTTTGAAAGCTGGGGGTTGGTTATGGTGCACATATAAGTGACCATATGGCCTACCTTTACCTGGACACTCTGAGATTTTTTTTCTATGATGTCCCAGGAACTTCTCAGGATATCTGAAATTTCCCTTTTTTTTTTCATTTTTTTCAATTAAAAAAATAGAATAAAAACAGTCTGTCTTTTCAGGATGTATTGCTATACCAAGCAGAAGTTGCTTGTGTCCCGCAGAACTGCATTTGGAGCTAAAAAAAAACCATCATGTGGGTGTATTATTTGTATTATCATAGAATCTAGAAGCCTCACTCATGGACCAGGATCCAGCTGTGACACAGAACGAAAAAACAGTCCCTGCCCCAAAGAGCTTACAATAGACACTATCAAAGCTGTTCTTTTGCTCAAAATGAATGTTCATGACAGTGGATCAGTATTTCACCAGAAAAATCATTCCAACATTAAGTTACTAGATAAAATCCTCTGCTCTGAGCAATATGCATGCATTGCTGTTAAATAGCGAGCTGGCAGTACTGAGATCAGCAAGCACGATAAAATGTGCACTTTTCCCTTTTGTGGCCCATTTTGCATCCCTAAGAAATGTTCCCACAAAAGTCCCAGGTTTTTATTTTGAAAATATGATCCCCTTTCTTTACCTGGAGACGTAACTTTGGGAAAGAACACAGATTTTGCCTATGCCACGGACTGTCTTTGTGACCTGGGGCAAGTCTCTTCATCGCTCTGTGCCTCAGTTTCCTACCCCTACCGTGGGATAGGAAATACTTCCTCACCTCCCCAGGAGGTTATGGGAACAGATGCACTCCTGTATGTGTGCTGTGGGGGTTGGCAGGAATGGCAGAATGGATGGGCTCAGTGCCAAAGGGTGGTGGCATCTATTCTACAGTGTGGATGCCTAGCCTAATCTTCAGATTACGTCCACTGGGCTGCAGATAGCCTGATGAATTTCCCACCACCGCTGAAGTAGCCTACCCTACTTGAGCCAACCGGAGAGGTCAAATCTGCACCTATCAGTGGTAGGAGCACGAAACTTTGCTGCACGTTAGCCAAAGACTTAAATCCCCCACCTGGCAGTTGTAGCAGGTTTAATCTGCTGGGAGCAGACAGTAGAGGGAGCCAAAGACACACGCTTTCCCAGCGGGGAGGACATATGCGCCGCTCGGCTGGTGGACATACCAATGTAGACAAGCTCCAGGCATTTGGACGGTGGACGGTGACCTTCCTGTGGATGGCACGCCCCAGTTAACGTGTATTTCTGCTCCTCTGGGAAGCGACACTTTGAGACCCATGCTACGTGAGGTGCAATATATTGCTATACGTTTTAAACAGCAGATTATTTAAACAGCCGGATTATTCAGCCTCTAGAATGATTCACTTTCCCTGGGGTTTTTGTTTTGCTTAATTTAGGGCATAGGGGAAGGACTCTTTCGGCTCCGCCTTTATTCCCCCCATGCATTAATTCTAGGACAGCTGGATTCAGCTCAAGCGGGACCATGTCAGTGCCCAAGAGTGATCGGAGGAAGAAGCCAACAGGGGAGAAAATGGGGAGGCAGGTGCCCCCCAAAAGTATATTTCAGCATTGCCTAAACTGAACAGAGCAACTTAATTCCATGGTGGGATTTTGTGTACTCCCTGATGGATTGGTCTCTGCCAGCAGGCCAGGGAGCCAGGAGTTCCTGTGTTCCAAGCCCACTTCTAACACTAGTTCCCTTGTCACCTAAGCCAAGTCACATAGCAGCCAGATTTTCAGAATTTGTTTTGGGGTGCCCAACCTGGAACACCGGGGGCGTGATTTTTCAGAAGTGTTGAGCACCCACAGGTCCCAGAGATTTCGGTGGGGAGCAGATGGTCCAGGCAGCCTCTTTCAATTGCAACCATCTCAGGAGTATCCTCAGGGGATTTTGGGGAGGACAGGGAACTAGCCCTTTAAGGCAGGACCCCCGCGACTTTAATGAGAGCTGAGGACTCTGCGTCTCAGAAGGATCTCAGCAGTTGAGAGGATTGAGCCTTCAGGCTGAAATAGTTGTGTTTTCTTTTCATCATCTTACAGTGCAGGACAGAACAACTCTGTGTTACATTCATAGACTGGCAATGGAAAAGACAGGCCTGGTCCTACTCTCTTGTACTTCATTGTAAATCAGAACCAGTTCAGGTGGGATCAATGAAATTCCTGTGGGAGTAAGTAAAAGAAAATACTATTTTCACACCATGCACTATTAGCCAATGGAACTCATTGCCACAGGATATCATGGAGTCTGGATCTTCGAGGGTTTTTAAAAAAAGACTGGACATTGATATGGATAACAAGACTATCCAGAGTTATAACAATAAGGATTAAAAATAATGGGTCAAAGCGTTGAAAGGGATATTAACCCTCATGCTCCAAGGCATGCACCAACCTCTAACTAATGGTGGTCAGAAAGAAACAGGGGCATTTATTCCAGAACTGCCCAGTAGGGGGAGTCTGAAGCAGCTGGTTCTAGTTACGGCTGGATACAGGGTGCCAGACCTGACCCAGTATGGCAATTGCTGCATGTCTCAGAATTACAGCAGCATGTAGCAAGAGGAGAATCAGGTCAGAGCGTTTTGTGTCTGAATGTTGTTGTTTGTGACTCATATATTAGCTTTAACGCACTGCCGCCGCCTGTCCTTCTCACTCCCGCAGAAGTCAAGGCCCCTCAGCCGGTGCCGTCTGACGCAGGTTGTATCCCTCCTGGCATTCCTGCCGGCCGGGTACAGAACATTCTCGCCAGAGGGGAGGGGAGGGCAGAGACTGGAACCCAGCACAGCTGCTCTCCGCTGTTACCTTGAGCTCTCGGAAACTTTAAAAAAAAATTGTTTTGGATGGAGTCAGCTTGTTTTGTGTCGGAGACACACAGGAGTGTTCCAAGAGCAGGAGGGGGAGGAGAGCCCCGGGGCGGGATCGGTTGGGAGAATTCTTTGGTAACGCCATGCACAGATGCCTCCATCCCATGACCTTCCCCTTGCACATGTGCTAGGGGAAGAGCCTTCAGATTTCTTCTGCGTTCATTTCCCGGTCTCGGCCCAGGTGAAACTGAACCAGCTTCTGAACCAAAGCACAAGGAGAGTCTCACACCTGTCTAAGCCCTGATTCTGCCCTCACGTTGGTGGAAACTAGGAGTTACTCCAGCAATAGGATCACACCAACATACAGGAAAGGAGAGCCAGGCCATTAGCCTCCACTCAGGAGCCTTATGTTATCAATAGTACTGCAGTAGCACTTAAACGTCCCAAGCAAAAGCAGGGCCCTGTTGAGTTGGTTATAGCACTTGACCTACGTCATAAAGCAGAGTTCACAATAGATCCCAGGCTACCTGCGTCCCACGCCAGTGCCTAACCCACTAACCGCCCTGCCTCTCTCGTGGCTAATCACCGCCATGGGCAGGTAAGTCAGCGGCGTTTGTTAGCTCTGTCTCCGCAGCGAGCCAAAGGCAGCTAAGGATGCTCAGGGCTGCAGAGAATCAGGCCGCGAGTTGTTGCATCAAAAGGAGACGGTGCCACGGGCAGCGCACCATCCTGGTCCTGAGCAGTCAAACATCGTCCAGCGTGGCGCTTTTGTTTCCTTCGCTCGTCTCTGGGGAGCCGAGGCTGGGAACGGGAGCAGTCACTGCCCGTTAGCCCGACAAGTTGCTATGTTACATGTGGCGCCACTGCTTTGCGCCGCACTCTGGCGGTGAACGTAATGTGGCCGATTTTTCTGCGAGGGGCTTGCCATCGTAGCCCCAGGGCTGGCAGGAGGGACCAATGACAGGCTGCCCATAGAGAAAGCGTGTGAGGACAGAGGTGAACACACGGCCCTGCCTTCTTCAGGGGCCGTTCCAAAGCTCACTGAAGCCCTGGGAATGGTCCCATTGACTGCAGTGGGCTCAGGCTGAGAGACAGTCTCGGGCAGCGAAGGAAGCCGCATTCTACTCCCCGAAGCAACCGGAGCGACGAGCTGCCTCCTTCACTGAACGCGGTCCAGGCGCTCACTAACGGGGCTGGGGTCAGAAGAGGGACCATCTGCGATCACCTATTGCAGAGCTCCACTTTGCAGCTGTCATGTTCTTTTTTGGGTCGTTCTTTTTCATCTGTGCGTGTGTAAAACGCGTGATTTAAAATAAAGCTCTTGTCCCGCGCACACGCGTGTGCATGCATGCCTGGGCGCAGGGGATCTTTTAATTCTTTCAGGCCGTCCTGACTACCCCATTTTAACCCCCCCACCCACCTGAGCTCACTCCTCTGCCACAGATCAGTGGGTACCTCTGGAAATCTGTGTCCATATCGCCACCGTGCAGCTTCTTCTTAGGAACCTGATCTCATGGGGATGCTAATGGGGGGGTCATAAATTATGCTCCGAAGACGCTATCTCATCAAGCCCAGTGTTTACAAGCCACTGCCAGGTTATTGAAGATCAGAGCGTAACTACCGCTAAACATAGCTACTCCTGGAGCGGAGCATGTCTAGGCTGGGTGATACATACTCAGCCGCTGATCTGAAGCTGACCTTTAAGACCCTGGAGTTATCAGGGGGAAGCGGCCATGTGGTGGGTCTGAGGACCACCTTGAGTGCAACCTGAAGGGCACAATGATTGAATGCCACTTGGCGAAGGAGATATATATGCTGGGGTAGGGACCTAGCTATAGATCCTCAGCTGGTGTCAGTCAACATAGGTCCACAGACTGCAACAGAGTTTTGTCAATATCTATGGAGCTCTGCCGCTTGACATCAGTGGAGGCTCTAGCCTATAAAATGTTGCGGGCCAGATTCTGCTCTGCTGTAAGAGAGCACAAATGCCATTGGTTTTAGGCGGAGTTGTGCCCAGCTAAGCCAGGGCAGAATCTGGCCCAACATGCCCATAAATATTCACTTGCAAAGCCGGCTGCGATTTCAGGTCGTTCTTTCAGCTTTGCCATGGCTCATCAGGAAGTGTTAGGGCTGCTGAGATCCTCAGAGTCCCAGGTCAATAGGCAGGCGTTCGTCTAGCTGCAGGCGGCTGAAAAATGGGCTTTTGACGGAGAAAACTCTGGCTGCAGGTTGGAAGTCCTAGACTCATGGCAGAGAGCGTCAGGACCATCTGGACTGACCTCCTGCAAAACACAGCTCGGAGAATCCACCCAGCACCCTCTGGCCACAGCTGCTGTTTGGGGCCGATTAGTGTGGTGGGCAAACTCGTGCCTAGCAGTTCCTGGGCGAGGGGGGCCGTTATCCTCATGCGGAGACGGGGATACAGCCACCTCGTCTCTCTTCTCTAATAAAAGTGGGTCTGCTGAGCAATCTGTATTAAAATGTGACACCCGGGATCTAGGCCAGGACGTAGAAAGTTACAGGCTAGGGCTTTGCTCTGAACAGTGCCTGGTAGAGCCGGATAATGGCATAGCTGGGGCCGTCGAGTTGGCCGGCCAGTGCAGGGCCGGGGCATTAAGGACAGTGCTCCAAAAAGCGTCAGCTGATGGCAGCATCCTTGCCGGCGTGGGAGGGAGGGCTCTGGTCACCTGCCCATCCCAGCCGTTTGCTGGGGCTGCGGAGAACAGCCAGCTGCGTGTTTCCTGTCTCGGGCGAGGAATGGCTGCTGTCGATTCCCCTGCGTGTCGAATCTCTGGCCAAAGCACCCAACATCGGCGCTTCCTTGTACGTCGACGTTATCAATCTACCCTGGTGAGCGCAGCCAAGCCAAGCATGCTGGGGCGTGTGAAGCTGGGTACCTGTGCGGGTGGGGAATGGGCCGGCTTGTGGCGGGACAGGCCCTTGCACCGTTTCCTCTGTCCAGCGATCCCGCCCTGGACTGATGCCACCCAATGGCACATCAGCACCGCCAGCTGCAGCGTTTGGGGTTTGCCTGGGGGGGCTCCCTGTTAGGTCTGAGCAGGCCTGTCCCTGCTGTGATTGGGGCGTGATGATGGGCATTGAACAAACACACACGGACAGCACCAGCCATTCGCACAGCTGGACTCACATTCCTCCCTCCCTCACACTGCCCCACATGCCCAGTTGCCCCGTTGCTCCCAGTGTGGATGTCGCTGGTGTACGTAAGGGGACAGACTGGCCCGTAGGGCCTGGGCCTCAGAAGTTCTGAGCATCGTGGTGAGTGGGGAGGCGCGATCAACACGCCTTGCTGAGAAGCACCCTGATGAGCCACGCTCCCACCTGCGATAGGATTGCAGCCTGGGGATGTGTGGCTGCAGGATTTAGAGCTGTGCATACGTAGGCCAGGCACGGTGAAATGATGGGTGGACTTAGTGTCAGCAAAGGGCTCTGAGGGTCAATCTACACTGCAATCACGGCTGGCCCCGGCCAGCTGACTCGGGGCTGCTTAATTGCAGTGAAGACACTCAGGCTTGGGCTGGAGCCTGGGCTCTAGGACCCTGCGAGGTGGGAAAGTCTCAGGGCTCCGGCTGCAGCCCACCTGAACATCTACCCACAGTTAAACAGCCCCTTAAACGAGTCAGCTGGCCTGGGCCAGCCACAGGTGTCTAACTGCAGTGCAGACATACCCTCAGAAGAAATCCTTTGGCTCAGGTTACTAGCATCACCAGGGTGATTTTTGGTGATGTTCTCTAGTGTAGACACAGCTACAGAAGTCACCCTGTCATAAAGCCGAGGACCAAATCCTCAGCTGATGTAAATCAGCACAGCTCTGCTGACTGTGCTGATTTACACCAGCCTCGGGCCTTGTCTGCACTTGGCAATTCGCCGACAAAGCTATGCTGGAATAATTACTCCAGAATAGTCATTTCGGCGTAAGCTCCTGTGTGGACACCATTATTCTGGAGTAGGAGTATTAGGAGTTGGAGTAGGAATTATTCCGGAGTTGCTATTTTGGTGAATTTCCGAGAGCTGACACGCTCGAACGCTGTAGAGTCTTATAGTGGAACGTTTCCAGGTCATTTTGCATGCATCTTTTCCCACCGTGAAAGTCTGCAGTTCCATCGGCTCTGTTGATGCTCCAGCACTGGCAACAATGATGGGGTGGGCGTGAAAGGACTCAACCGTTAATTGTATGAAATAGAGCCAAACACTCTACCGTCACTCACAGACTTCTGTGTCCATGTTCTGCTATCTCTAATCTCAGTACAAGCAGGACCAGGCGATTGGCCTTTACACCTGTAGACAAAGTGCCACACCCACAGACACACCGGAAGAGCGTAAGTGTCCCATGCTAAATTTACTGCTGGCCTACGAGGTAGAAGACACTGGGCCCTCTGCCTGCAAAGACTTTACCCCAAGGAGGCGACATTGTTCATAGATCATTGTAGACTGTGGCCCAGCAGTAAATTTGACATGCGAGATTCCCCCTTTTGGATACCTCCATTGTGGGTCTAATCTGGAAGCCTTTAGTCAAGTGAACAGCGACTCTATGAAGTAATGAAGGGGCAGGGCAGCAGGATCCAGCCTCGCATGGACGTAAGGACTGCTGCCCTCACAATGGCTTAAGTGAACAATTAGTACGAGGCATTGCATCTGTAATCCAGTGTGGCTTATTGTCTCCCTCCACTTTGGGCTCCCAGTGCGGAAGCTGGTGTATCATGCTGTCATATGTGTGGTTGTGACATTCATGTTTCACAAACACCTCGGGGAGCAAAAAAATCAGGTCACACAAGTGTTTGTGTAAAGTAAATAAAAAGGCTGCCAATCCCAGTGCAGGGAATTTATGAGTTTTATTCCAAAGGATACTCACAGCTCCTTTTGAATGGCATTCACCAGCTCTAGAAATGTTCTTATTGATCATAAAATTATCCACTTTCTTTCTAAGTCTAGCTAGGATAGTTGACTCCTATTTGTTCCAGCATAAAGGATTCACATTTTTCTGTTCAATAAAATTTTAACAGTGTAGAATTAATGCATCATGAGCAGCTCTATCACAGCCATATTTATGTGTAGTACATTATCCAGCCATCAGATGTCTCTGTGTGCTGTATAGAGTTCCAGATACTGTCCAGTTCCTGGTAAACAAAAGAGACAGAGCTGGAGCTCGAGCTGCGGGGAAGATTTTCTGCTAAAACAGCTCTTAATCTTCCCGCCCAAGTCCTCCCCACTACCTCCTTCCTTGATCACTGTAAGGAACACCACCATTCTCCCTGTCACTTAGGCCCATAAGCTGAGTGTCATCTTCAACTCAGACCTCTTTCTCGGGCCTCACATCCAGGCTGTGTCTAAGCCTTGCTGATTCTTTCTATATAACATCTCTACGATATGGCCTTTCCTATCCACCCACACAGCTAAAATTCTCTCATTTTCTTGCGTCTTGATTACTGCCACATCTATCTCACTGGCCTTGATAAATACAGTCTTGTCCCGCTTATCTCCATGCAGAATGCCACTGCAAAGATCGTTTTCCTAGCCTGTCACTTTGACCATGTCATCCTTCTCTTTGCATCCCTCTACTGGTTTCCTCTTTTCTGTGTCAATAAACATAAGGTACGTGTCTTCGCTTTCAAGGCCCCTTACAATCTGTCTTCACCCTACCTACCATCTCTCATTCAGTATCGAGACGCCGACTCTCGTCTCTGACCAGCCCATGATGCCAGCCTCCATCAACCACTTATTAAATTTGCAGACAAACTCTTTCCAGTTTTCTCTCCAGCTGCCTGTGAGGTGAAAGGAGCTCTCTATAAACAGCTTCAAAGCTGCCATCGACCTTCCAAGCCTTCTTAAAAAATGTCCTTTGTCGTGAGGCCTACACATTTTTTTACCAGAGCGTGTGTGCTAGTGTACTGCCAATATTGTCTCACTGGTTCTATGTGCTTCCCATGTGTCTGTCTGTTTCTGGATGTTGTCTCGTTGTATAGTTAGAGCACAGTTATAGTTAGAGTATATGCTTTTGGAGGCAGGGATGGTCTTTTTGTTGGGTATTTTTCCAGTGCCTAGCACAGTGGGGTCTTACTCCATGACCGGGGTTCCTAAGTGCTACAATAATAATAGATTGCAGCTGTTTTGTTTGATGAACATCTCCTATTTAAGATGGACTCAGCTTCCATGGACTATGACACCATCAATAACAAACAAGCGTGCTCAGTCCAGCACTCGCAACACAATGGGACAGTAACACATTAGTGTTGACTTTACTTTAAACTAGTCAATGATAACTGGGCCGGTTGAGCACGAGCAGTTCGCTATGAGTATCTTATACTCATTGTGAACGCTTTGTGCGGTAGTTCTGATGGGTTAGAGAAGTTTCAGGAAAGGAAAATGCCTCTTCCTAGGCAAAAGAACAATGTGTGGGGCCTCCTAAAAGGGAAGGGGGAGGAGCCTAGGAGGGCAGGGGGAGGAGCTCAGTGAAGTATCCCTCATAAAGCTTTCTCCACATGGTTTACTTGTTTAGGAAGTGGGGTTTGCCCTCAACCTGAAAAATGAGGAGGCAGATGCTGCAGGCATCACATAGATGTCTAGGGATCTTTGGAACTCCCCGAGGTGTCAATACAGAGGCTCTGTGACTCCAAAGCAGAGCTGGGCTACCCATTTCCGACATCAGTGGCGCGGAAAGCCCAAAGCCTTCCCATTGGCGGCTGCCCCTGAAGCCCCCTCACTGGATTATTTCATTGTGAAAGCCAGGAAGCAGCGGGAGCTGGCCTCACAAAGGTTAACACAACCACAGGTATCATCTGTGCCGGTTGCTGGCATTAAGAGCTGCTCGGCTCAGCAGTCATGTTGTAGTGTAACACCACCGACAACTGCAGTGAGTCTACAGCTGTGGAGACAACATCCCCTGGCCTCGCTTTATCTGCCGGTCGAGCGTCTTGACATTTTTTTGCCATTTGATTTTTGGCGTGTCCCAGCGAAAATTTGAAATTTGACCAAAACAAAAACAGACAAAAAAAAAAATCCCAGAATATTACAGCGCCGAGGTAATATCTTTTATTGACCCAACTTGTGTTGGTGAAAGAGACACGCTTTCATGCCAGGCACAGCTCCCCGTCAGGCCCAGACTCACCTTGTTTCTCTAACGAACATTTTTGTCCTTTGGGTGTTTTTTTTCTTTACCACCTCTACCTGCCAGAAGGTGGCGCTCTGTCTACGTGCTAGCAACACACACGCTTCGGCTGTGTACGCCTACGGTTGCATGCAGTGTGCAGACACATGCAGTGTGCGGACACTGAGCCCGGGTGTAAACAGCAGTGCAGCCGGCGATGCACTGCGTAGGTGAGTAGAGTACAGCCACGCCAGAACCTGAACGTATGTACCGCACGCAGCCCTCCCCGCGCCTCGCCGTCCAGTCTTAGCCGCGTAGCGTCCTGCTGCCTCCCTCCTGCCCGAGCCTTTCACTGCCACGGGTAGCTACACACCGCTGCGTGGACACGGCCTGCTTTACACGGCGGCATGTGGCTGCATGTACCCTACGCCCCGCCGGCGGTGTGGACAAAGCCTCCTATGCGGACACTGCTTTGTACCGGGAGCTCTCCTAACAGCTGCAGGGTGACCTACACCGGCCAGTGTTGTGCTGAATGGGCAGGGTGGGCTCTGATTGGGCACATGCCGATGGCAGCTAGCGTTAGTGTAGTTATCCTCACGTCACCCCTGTGAGATAGGTAAGCGCTATTATCCCTATGGTACAGGGAGAAACCAACGGGAGTCAGGCACTGAAATATCGCTGAGGATTTGCTCCTAAGTGACACGCCCAAGGTCACGCAGGAAACCTGTGGCAAAGCCGGGACACACATCCCAAGTCCTAGATGAGTGCCCGAACCATTGGCTCATCCTTCCTTGCAGAGCCCTTTGTCTGGCCGTCAACTGGCAGGCGGTAAAACAACATGGGACAACTCTGAATACGAGAGGCTGGCGTTTATTTTAGCCAGGTCCCTGCCACAGTCAGGCCTGTGGGACCCGCAGGGGGGTGGCAGGGCATCAGCCCCTCAGAGGGACAAGACTTTATTTTTGAGTCTGCATTCAGGAGCTGCAGGGCCAGTACATCCAGCCCAGAGACATGATGTTTTGCACAGGTCATCTGGGTCATTCATTGCCATCCTAGTGGGTCACGAAAGCAAACCAGCGCCACCTAGGGGACTAAAATAATAGCTGGGTCGGTACCAATGGCCCGTGGTTGTTACATCAGACACTGGTCATTTTTTTCTTTGCCGCTCTTTTTAGTGCCTAACGATTACTGTGCACGAATTGAACCAGAGAATCCGCTTCAAGCTCTCGCATCTTCTGACCGGCCTCACACTGACTGAGCGTCTGAATCGCGACTCCACCTGCTAGCTTTTTTTCATTATTTATTATTTGTATTGCTGGAACACCTGGTAGTCCCAGTCACGGACCAGGACCAGGATGTGCTAGGCCCTGTACAAACACAGAACAAAAAGACAGTGCCTGCCCAAAGAGTTTACAGTCTAACTAAGTGGATCTGACAGTCTGATTAGTAAGTGGATTTTCCTTACTGGGTGGGCAGCCCCGGAGACGGAAGGGTATTATCTGTCCCCAGCAGCAACGCAAACTTCTCTGCTCCCAATCGTCGAACAACCCTGAGCTGGCGGCACCGTCTCTAAGCAGAAAGGAGGGCGTTGTTATCGTTGATGATTTGCCCAGCACCTCACAGGATATGAGGATGAGTTTAGAAGTTCTGGGCTACGTTCAGAAATTACGGGTCAAAATTTTCTGGCCTGTTCTCGGCAGGAGATCTGACAAGATGATCGTAACTGGCCTGTCTGACCTTCATCTCTAGGACGCTCTGAGCACAGTCCCCGCCCCTCCAGACTGCACAGCCTAAGACAGGCAGAGGCTGTGGGGATGGCAGAGACTGGCGGGGCTAGATCCTCAGGTGGTGTAAGTCAGCACAGCACCTTTGGTTTTCAAAGGGCTGCATGGATTTACATCAGGTGTAAAAGCTGCCTGAGGTAACGTTAGGCACACAGGGCCTTTAAGATAAGCCACCATCCTCGCTGTCCTGGAGCCCCAGCCTGTTCGCTCCCCCTGGTTAAATATAGCACCATCTCTTTCCACCCCACCCAGCCTCCCTCAGGGATTTGGGGCTGAGCGTGGGAGACCAAAAAGATGAGCAGAAGAGACGGTCAGAAGGTGCCATTTGAGTTCAGAGACGGGGGTGAGGAGCGGCCCTGTGGTCTGGACTAGGTCCTGCAGGGCTTTCTCCCTGTCCCCATGGAAGGAGCAAGGCTGGACGCTGGGCTGTGGGGTCTCCTGGGGCCGGGAGATAAGACGATTGGCCCCACCTCTGCAGTCTGGGCCAGTTCCCGGCTTCCCTCTCCAACTCCATCCTTCTGTCTCCATGGCCCATTCAAGCCTTGGTGTCTCAGCCACCCACAGGGAACGGGACTGAGACCACCGGCCAATGGCTGGCAGGTGCTCACACCAGGAGTCTCGGGCCTCACTGGAGACAAATTTGACTCAGTAACACAAAAATGGAAGTTCCTTGGGGATTTCCCTGACCAAGCATCGGTGGAGGAGGAACACCTGCCTCAGGGCAGAGCAGCAAGGCACAGCATAGCTAGCCATTGGGGCTGCTGGCCCATTTGGAACACACTACCTGCATCACGACGTCCTTGGAATTATGCACGAGCAGGCCCAGGGAGAAGTTTCTTCCTGACCGGGGGCAGTTAGGGATTGGCTCCTGCCCTGAAGCAGGCGGGTTAGAACTGAATGTAACGGTGGACGTTCCCGTTATTTATAGATAATCTAAACTTTCACTGAATCCGTCTGAGCTCTTTGCCGCAAGAATATATTGTCCTATTTGTAACCTAGGCAGTGGGCGGGAGCAAGCCCACCCACTGCTAATGGTCCCTCCCCCAGCCTAAGGGGAGGAGTCACTGGACCCGGGATACAACTAATGTCGGGGGACAACTAATGAAAAAAAGCAGGGAGGGACATGGGGGTCACAGGGTCAAACAAAGGAAACCGGAACGGGGACACCGAGCAGAGAACCCCGGACAGCGCTCACTGCTCACGGAAGGTGTCAAGGGAGCCAGCGGACGCTGCCCAGAGGAACTCTGCCCAGATGCGAGAACACACAAGGGAACGGAAGTAGGCCCCACAGTCGCAGAGCGCCGCTCCCCCAGCCAACCTCCTCTCCCTGGTCTTGTAGATGGCCAGTTTGGCCAGGGCCAGGAGGAGGTTGACCAGGAGGTCCCGCGACTTTGTGGGGCCACGGATAGGGTGCGCATAAAGGAACTGGTGCGGGGAGAAGTGCAGCCAGAACCTCAGCAGGAGGTTCTGGAGGAGCCGGAAGAGGGGCTGCAGCCTGGCGCACTCAAGATAAATGTGCGCCAGCGTCTCCCTCACGCCGCAATAGGGGCAGGTGTCGGAGCGGGGGAGGAACCGCGCCAAGTACACGCCCGTGCTCACGGCTCCGTGAAGGTGCCGCCAACTAATATCCCCGGTGAGCCGCAGGGTCAGAGTAAAATATAGACTGGCCCACCGGGGGTCCTCACGCTCCACAGGTGGCAGCAGGTCCCGCTGCAAGAATATATTGTGGTGGGGAGTTCCGTTGATTAATGCTGCATATATATGTGTATGAAAGTGTGTCCTTTTGTCAGCTTTACATTGATTGCCTTACCTCTATGATCACTGAATGTTTCCTTGTTCATGTACAAAGAGAAAAGGCCCCTCAGGTGCTCCTATTCGCCTTCTCTGTACCACCGATTCATAGAATCATAGAAGACTGAGGTTGGAAGGGACCTCAGGAGGTCATCTAGTCCAACCCCCTGCTCAAAGCAGGACCAACCCCAACTACATCATCCCAGCCAGGGCTTTGTCGAGTCGCACCTTAAAAACCTCTAAGGATGGAGATTCCACCACTTCCTAGGTAACCCTAACCCCCTTTCAGTTAGTTAAAGGCTGCTATCAAATCCCCCCTCATTCTTGTGTTCTGCAGACTAAACAAGCCTAGTTCCTTCAGCCTCTCCTCATAAGTCAGGTACTCCAGCCCCCTAATCATTTTTGTTGCCTTCCACTGGATTCTCTCCAATTTATCCACATCCTTTCATTAGTGGGGGGCCCAAAACTGGACACAATACTCCAAATGTGGCCTCACCAGTCCCAAATAGAGGAGAATAATCATTTCCCGCGATCTGCTGGCAATGCCCCTCCTAATGCAGCCCAATATGCCATTAGCCTTCTTGGCAACCAGGGCACACTGCTGACTCATATCCAGCTTTTTATCCACTGTTACTCCCAGGTCCTTTTCTGCAGAACTGCTGCCTAGCCCGTCGGTCCCCAGTCTGTAGCTGTGCATGGGATTCTTCCATCCTAAGTGAGGACTCTGCACTTGTCTTGTTGAACCTCATCAGATTTCTTTTGGCCCAATCCTCCAATTTGTTTAGGTCACTCTGTATCCTATCCCTACCTTCCAGGGTATCTACCACTCCCCCCAGCTTAGTGTCATCTGCAAACTTGCTAAGGGTGCAATCTACCCCATCCTCCAGATCATTAATGAAGATGTTGAACAAAACCGGCCCCCGGCCCGACCCTTGGGGCACTCCACTTGTGACCGGCTGCCAGCTAGACATGGAGCCATTGATCACTACCCGTTGAGCCTGATGATCTAGCCAGCTTTCTATCCACCTTATAGTCCATTCATCCAACCCGTATTTCTTTAACCTGCTGATTGTTCTACACCTCTCAGTCATGGGGCCTCTCATTTAACTGGAAGCAGAATCTGGCCCATAAAGTGATAAGGCAGCAGCTTGGCTTCCTACAGTCATGTCCTATTGGCCAAATAGCACATGGAAGCCACATTTATCTCTGATGTAACTCCAATGAGAAGAATGTAATAGCACCAGGGCTGAATTTGGCATGAGAAGGATTTTCTGACCTTGCCCTTTTTTCTAGCAATGGCGTTTATCTGAACCCCTTTACCTGAGTATCTGAGCACCCCAGACTCCTGTGTGTATTTAGCCTCACCACCCTCCCCGTGAGATAGGACAGTGCTATCACCCCACTGTACAGAGGGGGAACCGAGGCACAGAGAGGCTAAGTGACATCACTAGGAAATCATTGGAGGAGCAAGGGCCTGGATCCCCACCTCCCAAGTCCTAACCTAGCACTCTACCCCTGAACCTCCTTTTTCAAAGTACACTCAGGGTCTTGCTTCGTCAAAGCACTCTGCTCCGGCAGTAGTAACGGTTTGCGTCCTGCGAAGTGCGCAGGTCGGCCTGATGAGCCGTGCGGGAAGGGAAGCATTGAAATGGAGCGACGTGCCTAAACTTACCCGGGGAATCATGCACTCAGCAGAGCTGTGATCACAATCTTGCTAGCTCTCAGTCATGGGCACCCTGGCGCCCCTTGGAATAGAATGGCTGCAATGTTTTTTAACCCTCTGTTTCTCCTTCAGTGGGAACCCTTTATTTACAGAGGCTGTTTTCTTGCTCTGTGCACACGCGTCCGCTGTGTTTGTGAGTAACAGTTAACGGCTTATGTCAACGGCAAAAGTAAGGTTTTAACCCTCTCTGCACTGCAGGGCTAGAGCAGCTTTGGGAAAGCCTAATGAACCCCCCCTGCCACGCTGCAGGGCTGAAGATGTACGCTGAAGGCGGAAAGAGAACAGCGTGGTTTGCAGATGCCAGGTGGGGTTCGCAGCCATTGCAGCTGGGGAAATCTCTTGCTGTGTGAACTCGGCAACCTGGAGCTGAAAGCCATTCAGAAAAAGTAAGTATGCAATGGCCTTTTCTAGGGTACCACTCAGAGCCGGCCCCTAAGAGGTGGCTCCTCAGCCTGGATTTGTGAGGAGGGAGCGACATCTGGTGGGAACACCGAACAACAGCACCTTTGGCACAGCCTGTCTTTGAATGGGTGTCTGCTTTACAGCTTAATAAGGATCATTGACATCATCTCCACAGTCCTTTGTGCTTCTTTCAGCACAGCTCTTTGCAAACCACAGAGTCTGCGCACAAGAATTGCTTCACTTCCCAGCTACAATGCAGCCACCTCTGGGGTGGAACACGACAGGCATTTAACAGCACACAACACTCCTGCACAACCATGTAGGGCCACAGTTTAGCAAAGCACTTGCTTAAAGGTAAGCATGCGCATATGTGCTCTGCTGAATAGGGATGCTATCTTGGTAAGAGAAAAAACTAAGAAGATTGAAATGTCAGGGACTATTTGAGCAGGCTGAATATAATGACCCATCTGAAATTTGGCCTGGACAGACTCCAAATCTGGTGAAAAATACCATGGGATCTTCAATTAAAGTAAGTGGTCAAGATCTTGGTTTATCAAAACATTTAAATCAGAGGGAAGAGCACCCTCCTCCGCATCTCCAGCACATATGACTGCATCATCACTAGCGCCAGGTGGAAGGTTTTGGATGAGTCAGCCCAAAACTAGTAATAATAATGACAGTGATGCATTAGTTACATTGAATAAGCACACAAATCCAAACCAGGCGAATTGGAACAGTGACTTGTCCTCAGCCTTCCCGGATCTTAAATGGAGATGCGAGTCTTTATTTGCAGAACCATTCGAATCTCCTTAGCGTATTCTGCATTCCTGCTGAGATGAGCTCATCTGAGGAAGTTCACTGCAGTCTGCAGCAGTGATGCTTTTGGCTGCTTTATATATTTATTTGCAGTGCTTTTCTGTTTGCAAAGTCACCTTGCCACGTGCAATCATCCCCCTAAATATGAAGCCAGGGTGAACATGTTCATACTAAAGACTAGGTGGTCATAGTAGATGACCTGGCAGTCCTTTCTGGCCTTAAACTCTATGATCTGGAAACCATCAAGCAGATAATATGCAAAGTAGACAGAATCCAAACAAGCAGAGGGTCAGCCCACATCTGACGATAAAGAATAAAATGTTAATTCTTAGCTTTATTATTCCTTTCTCAGTATTGTTCAGTGTCCTACCTATGAGCTTCCATGACTCATCACCATATTATCTCTGTACAGCACAGTCTTTCATGGATTAATATCATCCCTGTTTTGTAGATGAGGAACTGAGGCACAGTTTAGATGAAACGACTTGCCTGAGGTCACACAGGAAGCTTGTGTCTGAGCTGGCAGCTGACCCTATGTCTTCTGAGTCCCAGTCAAATGCCTTATGCACTAAACCCTCCTTCCTGCACACGTCAGGGCTACCCTGAGTCTGCCTTTAAGACTGTAAACTCTTCAGGACAGGGAGCATCTCATGATGGGTCAGATTTGCCCCTAGGCCGAGGGCCAATACAAGTCCCAGGCACCTTGTTTGACCCACTTAAGAGTGAAAATGGTCCCTTTCCTTTCAAAGATGGCAGAACTGGTAAAAAAAATGCTGAAAATAATTCACGACTTTTAAAAAGTTTTCATGAAAAAAGTCAAAATTTTGACTCTTTGAAAAATGTCAACCTGTTCGAAAAAGGGGTGTGATTTTAGGGCCTGTGCTGGGCGACATGGACACACATGAGCTTTGATTTTTTTGGTTTGGCATTGAAACCAAAAATCAGTATTGCACAGTTCTAATCCCCAGCACCCACTCCTCACAACACCCCCGGGGTGGGAGGTAAGGATGTCCCATCTCTCTGACAGATGGGGAAAGGAAAGATAAGTGAGATGGTCAAATATGAAATTGCAGAATTACTAACTGTGGTGTGTAACTTATTGCTTAAATCAGCCTCTTTACCTGATGGTTGGAGGGTAGCTAATGTAACACCTATATATTTTTTTAAAAGGCTGTAGAGGTGATCCTGGCAATTACAGGCAGATAAACCTAACTTCAGTTCCAGGCAAATTAGTTGAAACTATAGTAAAGAACAAATTAATCAGGCACATCGATGAACTCGATTTGTTGAGGAAGAGTCAACACAGTTTTTGTAAAGGGAAATCATGCCTCACCAATCTATTACAATTCTCTGAAGAGGTCAACAAGCATGTGGACAAGGGTGATCCAGTCGATATGATGTACTTGAATTTTCAGAAAACCTTTGAGGAGGTCCCTCACCGAAGGCTCTTAAGCAAAGAAAGCAGTCACGGGATAAGAGGGAAGGTCCTCTCATGGATCAGTAACTGGTTAAAAGACAGGAAACGAAGGGTAGGAATACATGGTCAGTTTTCTCAATGGAGAGAGATAAATAGCAGGTTCCCCCAAGGAGCTGTGCTGGGATCTGTGCTGTTCAACATATTCATAAATGATCTGGAAAAGGGGGTGAATAGTGAGGTGGCAAATTTCCAGATGATAAAAATTACTCAAGATAGTTAAGTTCAAAACTGACTGTGAAGAGATACAAAGGGATCTCACAAAACTGGGTTGATGGATAACAGAATGGCAGATGAAATTCAAGACTGATAAATGCAAAGTAATGCATATTGGAAAACATGATCCCAACTATCCATACAAAATGATGGGATCTAAATTAGCTGTTACCACTGAAGAAAGAGATCTTGGCGTCATCATGGAAAGTTCTCTGAAAATATCCGTTCAATGTGCAGTCAAAAAAGCCAACAGAATGTTAGGAACCATTAGAAAGGGGTAGAAAATAAGACAGAAAATATCATAATGACACTATATAAATCCATGGTACTCCTACAACTTGAATACTGCATGCAGTTCTGATCCCCATTGCAAAAAAGATACATTAGAACTGGAAAAAGTACAGAGAAGTGCAAGAAAGATGATTAGGGGTATGGAACAGCTTCCATATGAGGAGAGATTAAAAAGAGTGGGACTATTCAGCTTAGCAAAGAATCAACTAAGGAGGGATATGACAGAGATCTATAAAATCATGACTGGTGTGGAGAAAATGAATAAGGAAGTGTTTTTTACCCCTTCACATAACACAAGAACCAGGGGTCACCCAATGAAATGAATGGGCAGCAGGTTAAAAACAAACATAAGGAAGTGCTTAGTCACACAACACGCAGTCAACCTGTGGAACTCATTGCCAGGGGATGTTGTGAAGGCCAAAAGTACAAGTTGGTTCAAAAAAGAATTGGATAATTTCATGGATGATAGGTCCATCAATGGCTATTAGCCAAGCTGGTCTGGGTCGCAACCCCATGGCTCTGGGTGTCCCTGAACCTCTGACTGCCAGAAACGAGGAGTGGACGACAGGAGAGGGATTACTTGATATTTGCCCTGTTCTGTTCATTCCCTTGGAAGTTTCTGGCACTGGCTGCTGTCTGAAGGCAGGATCCTGGGTGAAATGAACCAATGGTCTGACCCAGTATGGCCGTTCTTGTGTTGCATGATTATCACGATGCCAAATGAGGGTTTAATAATGAAGGCAGAAGAGTGTTTGGATAACCAGGTTCTTTATTTGTTGGCCAGCGATAGTCACAATGTGAGCTGGCAGGCCTGGACTCTGAAGGCACCAGCCAAACCAGTGCAGCACTGACAGACACAGGGCCAGCTTCCCCCTCCATGCCCTGCCAGCCCCTGACAGGAAGGACCAAGCTCTAGGGACAGGGAGTACATCAGTTTCCAGGGCCTGGTCAGCCCTTGTCTTCTCTAACCCCACAAGGGAGTACGACTGTCATGTGGACATGCCCAGTGGGCCGGGACTCCCATGCCAGGGGCTGAGTGAGCTCTGCCCACTTGGAATTACGCTTCTCTTTGCGTCTCCAGAGGTATGGCAGCACCAGCAGAGCTTGCAGAGTCCCGACCCGCTCCCCCACCATACCCACAAGCCCCCAGGTGCACCATTTCCTGACACAAACAGGAGCTGGTCCGTATACGCCAGACCAGGAGGAGGGGAAGGACCTGTCTGAGGTATCCAAGGGGCGACCAAGCAAAGTGTCTGAAGAAGGCTCAGTGGAGGGTCTCGCCCAGCCAGCTCTCCATGACGTGTTCTGTCCCCTCCAGAGCAGCCGCACAGGGGGGTGGCGAGGCTCCCGGCTAGAGCAGAGGCTCTGGCTCGTACTGCTTTTCCGTTGCCGTGTAGAAGTCCTCGAGGACAGACTGCAGGTACTCAAAGGTGGGCCTCTCCTCCGGCCTGTTCCTCCAGCACCGCAGGATGAGGCTGTAGAGTTCCGCCGGGCAAGTGTCCGGGCATGGCATGCGGTAGCCCCGCTCCAGGTTCCGAATGACCTCGGGGTTGGTCATGCCTAGGACAAAACACGACCCCCCCAGCGTTAGTCGTGTGCATCCCTCCTCTTCACAAGACCCCTCCTGCCCACTGCATCCTTCCTCTCCTTCACACTCCACCCCTTCCCCTGCGAGAACCTCCCTGCTCGTCGTGTCCCTCCTCACCCTCCCCCCCCCCGCGAAACCCCGCCCACTCACTGCATCCCTCCAGAGGGGAGGGGCCAGCAAGGAGGGGGCGTGGCCTAGGGTGGAGTGGGCTGGAGTGTGGGCAGGGCCATGGGTTGAAGAGGCAAGACAGGGAATCTTCGCCCCACCTCCCCAGAGCCCCACGGCTGGGTGTCCATGTGAAAGGGCAGCAGAGCGCTGCTGTACATCTGCAGAGTGTCCCCAGGCGAGAACTCACCAGCTGCCTGCAATTCTGTACATGACAGCGGCAGCCCCACCCCAGATCAGGACTCCAGTGTGTTAGGCAGAGGAGCTGCCCTGATCAGCTCACAGTCGAAGGGTACGTCTACACTGCAGTCAGGGGGTCTGACCATAGCTCATGTAGACGCACTTCAATCAAGCTAGCTCGGGGACTGGAGTTGTGACTACAAGGGTGCGTGGGCTTAATAGTGCAAGTAATTCCCCAGGCGTCCAGGCGGGCGTGCACAGCCCATGAGGCTGCAGCTTCGCTGCTCCAGTACCCAAATTAGCTAGATCAAATCTCACCTGGGTGTGTCTACATGAACTGCAATCGCCCCCTGAGATCTCAGTGCAGGCATGCCTTGAGTGTGTGACTGGGAACAAAGGCACCGAGTGCGGAATTAACTTGCTGAAGGTCGCACAGCCAGTCAGTGGCACAGCCAGGTAAAGAATCCAGGTCCCCACACCAGTGACCTGTCCACTAGATCACATTTCCTTTCTAATAGCTCTTCAAGCTCAGGCCCCGATCAGCTGAACTGAAGGAGAATCCCCACTCATTCTTTCCAGTACGGGGCCTATGACACACAGCTGAGCTGTCCTGATCTGATTTGCTGTAGCTGATTTAAAACACTCAAAATGGAGCCATTCTCTGCAGTGCAGCTGGAAGACCAAGCTTAGCAATTCCTGACTTGTTATGAAGGCTGTAGCAGGGGACTATTTGCTATAGTCACAGTCCTTTCTGTCACCACCAGCATTGTCTGTGTATACCCATCATCATCTGGTCCACAGCTGATAATTAAAAGGAAGGCTTTTAAAATAAGCCGGCCCAGCGAAAATGTGCTCATTACACTCAGGGACATCAGGAGGAGGCTCCTGCGAGAAGTGTGAGCTGACAACACAGCTGCAGCGTGTCACGCATTTGGGGCTATGAACCAGCATGCCTGTACCTGCACCGTCCTCCTCTATCACGGGGGCTGCAGCTGGAGACATTAGCAGTTAAGAATGACTTGAAAATGAAGGGCTGTGACAAGTGACAGGCCCCGTTTTCCTTTCCACTGGAGCTAGTTTAATGCTCCTAAAATACCGAGGACCCAGAGCCTGGGTTTGTATAGATTGACCTCCCTTCCTTTGACATCAACCAGCCGAGGACTTGTCTCAATATTTTCCCTAGTAAATCCAAAGCGATCACAATTCTGCCAAACTTTGTTGTTTCACTGGGTGGGGGAGTGGTGTGTAATTTTTGCCAGGTCTGATATCTCTTTGGGTTCACACGCAGATGCACTGACACAGACAGAAACCCATGTGCACACACACAAATATACACATGTGCACACACAGGCACATTTTCGTGCACACACCCCAACATGCATGCACATGCACCCTCCCTTCATTTTGAGTGCTTTGGGTTCCTGACGAATCTTTCTACCCCATCCGGCATCCTCCCCCTGGACTTACCCTAGCCTGTTTAAGCCCTGCCTACAAAGCCAATAAGGACCTTCCCTTAACAGAGGGTGGCATCAAAAGGACCCAAGGATCAGCTGGCTAGCGCAGTACAACGAAATAAACAAAACAGGAAGGGGAGAGTGGTTAAAGGGTGAAAACAAGGGCCCCAGAATGGGACATGGAGCAAAAAACCCTGGACAGCACCTAGCGCTCCACAGAGGTGTCCAAGGAGGTGGAAGTAGCTGCTGAGAGGAACTCTGCCTGGATGCATGAAAGAGCAAAGAAACAAGCCCCACGGTCACAGAGAACCCCATCCAGCTTCCTTCTCTTGGCGCAATGCCAGACAGACACACAGCCTGACAGAATGACATCTAACAAACCCAGCAGGGGCAGGGGCTCAGCAGTTTTCCCTATACATTCCCATCCCTTGGAGCCAGAGAACAGTTTGTGTTCCAGGACCAACCCCAGCCTTTCGTTTCCCTACAGAAATTGCCAAAAAGGACGCCCCCTAGGGCCAACTGTGGGAATGCTGGCTGGTTTTGTGCCATAGATGGTTGCCCAGTGGGAACTGGACTGCAACAGACAAACATGTTCCACGTAGGCCACCAAACAGCCTACCCTTTGTGATGACCTTGTGGCCTTGATTCAGCAAAGCACTCGAGTATATGTGTAGTCGCATGGGGACTTAACTTTAAACGCCTCCTTAAGAGCTTTGCTGACTCGGGGCTTCTGCAGGAGTCAAGCAAGTAACCTACTAGAGAGGTAAAAGGCTCCATATCTCATGGCTGATCTGCTGAGCTAAAGAGTCCTCCTCGTAACGCTTGGAGCAGCCGTTTCACCGGGAATCACAACGCATTCTAGAGTAAATGGGAGGGAAGTCTATGTTCCCAAGGGACCGTACCTGGATAAGGGGTCCTGCCGTAGGTTATAATTTCTGTTAGAAGAATCCCAAATGACCAGACATCAGATTTGATTGTGAAAACACCGAAGTTAATTGCCTCTGGCGCTGTCCATTTAATAGGGAATTTGGCACCTGTCACGAAGAAATGAATTTGAAAAGAACATGAATGTGGAGCATCTTCCTGGATTCATACTTTACACAGGCTGCTCAAGTATGCTGGTCTCCAGTCGGTCTTATCTGGATAATGGTTGCTGCCAGTTGCACACAGGAGCTGTTACAGTCTTTGTTTAATAGAATCAAGATGATACAGTGAATGGTAACTTATGCAACATAGGATGGACCAGTTCCTGCCTTTCTCCTTCATTATAAGGCCTGGGTTGTTTCTTTTTGCTCTCTCTGGTTCTACTGTTCAAAACAATGAATGATCTATAACCTTAAAAAGCAGGTGCAAATTAAGATAAAAAGGTGATCAAATACATCATAAATCACATGTAGCATGCAAACTGCAAATATATGATATGAATGCTACAGAAAATGAGTAATGGCCGACAGAAGAAAAGAACAGCTGTTCTTACTCTAATAAAGTGAAAAGTGAAAAAGATCAAAAGGTGGAGTCCATTTTTTGTATCATCCCCGTATTTAATAGAGATTGGCTTTCAAAATACTTGCCATAGGGAGCACTTCCTATATTCATATTTTAGAGATAGAAGCCTGCATTTTCAGGACCCAAGCACAGACTGCAACGACGTATGCTAAAGCAGTAATGTTACAAATAGACAGCTTTTACTTTATCTGTGACTAGCCGCTAGTGGAGGGCATAATGCATTCAGGCAGGGATTAATACCTGTATAACAACCTCCCTACCATAAGTAATCAGTGGGGCTAGAATCCAAGACCTTTAGCACAAAAACACAAACTTCTGCAACTTAAGGTAAAGGAGTAACTCCCTGAGAAGGATTTTATCTTTTACGCAGATCATCCACTAAAGGGGGACACAGCATTAGGCAGTGTGCTAGCAAAGGTGTGGAGAAATGCAAATATATGTAAATTTTAAAAATATATTTTAAAATCGCTCCCACCTTTATTTACCTGCAAAAACCTGAGGTCAGGTTCTGTGTCTCTTCTAGCATCAGGTCAGCATAAGCCCACAATTTAGGTTTCATTAAGGGCAAACAAGCTTAATATGAACTGAATATTTGAATGATTTTGATGACAACAGCATTTTTATTTAAACACCTCCCTGAAACCCTGGAAACCCAAACACAACGAGCAAAAAGATATGATCACAAATCCAAACCAACACAAAACAGTTCAGTCAAACTGAAACATTTTGGGGAGGGGGGGGATTTTCCTTCCCCGGAGAATTTTGAAATGTTCATGTTTCGTTGCAAATCAAAAAACAGTCATATTTTGAAATCTCAAAACTCTTTGCCAAACAGAATCATCATCCGCCAGCCAGCTCTACGGGAAATCTAATGTAACTATACAAAATTTCTCTCTTGTTTCCCTTAAACTTTATACAGCCTCTTAACCAGTTGAATGAATCTCTCTCATAACCAACAACTAGGGTATCTGAAAAATACTATAGCAGAATAAACTGAATTTTGCTGTGTGTCAGTCGATTGTGGACAGACATAGGAGTGAACTGAACCACTTTCTATTGGTCCTGCATCCTACCATGGCAGATAGCCAAACAGAGAGCTTTGTTGAGGGCAATGGCTGTATCGGCTGATTCAAAATGCAGCTTCATGTGAGCTGAACCAGCTAAATGTTGCCTTTTGCATATCTTTTTATAGATGCATGCCCCCGCTAACAAGAAGCACTAACAGAACCACACCTCAAGCCAGAAATGTCTCTAAACTTGGGGGGGGGGAAAGGAGGGGGTGGTAAATTTAAATTTTGTAAATTGTCCTTGGCTTTTACAGCTGGCTTACACCAAAACACCTGGATCAGAATGGAGGGGAGTGTATAAAATCTGGATCCACATCCAAAGTTTGCAGGTCAAGCCCATTTCTTACTGTTTCATTGTACATTGGGAAGGGGAATGGAGTCTCCCGTCGATGCCGACAGAGGAGTTGTATCAGCAACCTTTTGTAACTAAGTTTATTTATGTATGTGTTTGTGCACAATCAGGCCAATCCTTGATCCACAGGTGCGACCACAGATGCTGCAGGTAAAACCTGCAGTTGATGGAGTTACTGAGATGGCCTCTCTCTCTTTTCCTCCCTTATACTTGCTTGTTTGATTTCGACGTTTTTAATAACTCAATGACAACACTGCCTTCAGCTGGCCCTGTCCAGGGCCAAATCCTCTCAGTTGTTGGTATCGATGTCACAGGCCTTAAGATTTTGTTTCAGGGTGTCCTTATATCTTAGATGTGGCCCTCCCTGTGACCTTTGTCTAATCTTTGCCTATACCTGCATAGAGTAGTGATGCAACAGACAAAGATCATTGTACATTGCCTATATCTGTATATAGTAGTGATGCAAAGCGTTCATTTACCTGCAAACACCTCAGTTTAGGGGGTCAGTATTTCCCCTAGCATCAGTGAAGCTGAGTTTATCCTGTTGCAGGGACAGAGATCTTAGCATGAATCTATTCTACCTCTGCATCTGAGGTGAGCTGAGTCTCCTATAACAAAAATTAAATTTGTTAGTCTTTAAAGTTCTGCTCCAATGTTAAACTGTCCTATAACTCTGTCCAATTGGGCGTTTGGACATGGAATTGCATGGAGAAATGCCAGCTGTAAATATAAGTGGATACCTTCAGCTAAGTTTTTCTCTAACCCACCATGAATGGAACCTACCTTCTTGGGCCAGGTACTCATTTTCTATTATCCTAGCCAGGCCAAAATCAGCAACTTTACAGCAGAGCGTCTCTGAGACAAGGATGTTAGCCGCTCTCAGGTCTCGGTGGATGGAGTTCATTCGCTCGATGTATGCCATTCCTTCTGCAACCTGTAAGAGCAGAAATGGCCACAGCGTTTACCACAGAAATATTCAAATAGCACTTCTAGTCCCTAGACATTAAATATGGAAAAGACCTTGTCCATCCCCTCACTGACACAACACTGTACTGTTATTCCATGGATTATAGGCTCCAGCTGAGATTAGGGTCGTACTGCACTCAGTGTTGTACGTACACATAGTAAGAGACAATCCCTGCCTCAAAGAATTTGGACAAGACAGACAAAGTGTGGCAGAAAGGGAGGATTGCTCTGGCCATTTTACAGATGGGGAAATGAGGCACAGAGAGATCAAAAGACTTGGCCACAGAACATCAGTGGGAGAAGCAGAGACTTAACCCTAGATCTTCTGATTCCAAGACTCAGCCACAAGACCATCTTTGATCCCCTACATCTTGGAGTTTAGTTGAAAATATTGCAGATTAAATAAAAAGCCCTTCCAATTTTTCGGTCACAATCAGAATATTTGAAATATGAGGTGATCAACAGGAAATGATCATTAATAATCTCCTCCATTCTCTTCTCTGTACAGTGCCTGGCACAGTATATGACTCTGGAGGCAATGCAGATCCTACCTGGACAGCCATGCCATTTAGGTAAGCATAAAACCCATAACACCCTGGGAGACCCAATGGAAGTTCTAGCCCAGAGCATGAATATGATGGGAATGGGTTAGCATCCTGAGCAAAACCCCCGGCCACATGCAAGTCCCTCGTAAAAACTCTTTGTGACCTGAGTTGACTTATATATAATTTGTGTATTATTGTTTTTGTCCCCTGGCCTCTGACAGCTGGTTTCTCTGCAGATGCCGAGCTCCTCAGAGCAAGCGACTAGTGTTTGGGAAGCATCGAATGTATCGTAAGCCCTACTGTAAATAAGAGTCATGGCAAGTGTTAATGCCTAGAGGCTTTGCAGAAGAAGGGAGATTTGAAGAGGGATTTGAAAAGCGACACGCTCAGGGTTAGCCCAGACACTAATCAGGATGCTGGGTGGATGAATATAAGCCCTGGCACGAGTGGCTAACATCAGTCTGGGTTTTCACACCCCTGCGGCTAAGGCATTACAATTTTCCACTCACTGAGATTCTCATCAACTTCTTGCTTACATGTGGTTTTAAACAGGATACTAACATGTACTTTCCAAATATGTATTTCACCCTCTATCAACACCCTTCAAGCTCGAGCGCCGCTTGCCTCAGTGGAAAATGGAAGAACTGATGTCACTTCCTGTCCTGATGTTAATGAGATAGCACTAGATGGCTGGTTTCCTTTCAGCATGTGTATGCACCCGAGGGTGTGTGGATGAGACTGACCACAGGATGAATTTGATACACCCAGACCTTTCTAATTTTAACTACAGCTGACGCCATTGGTTGCAAAATGCATCTGAAGCGTCAAGTTACCCTGGGACCTGACGTAGTCAAGACACCATTAGTAAACATGTTGTGAAAGAGTATGAATGGCTTGACATCAGCACCACCCTGGAACAGCTAGTGATTAACTGAAGCCCAGCACCTGGGATTTGGGCAGTTCAAAATCGGCACCCAGCCTGCTGCAATGGCCCAGGAATGCGCAGGGTGAAGATATGCAAAGAATCCCAGTGCAGCCCTGCATTGGCTTGGTGAGCTGACACCTCCTTTAGGTGCACCTGTTAGATTTGCTGCCTTCAGGCCACAAGGTCCCAGCATTTAAAGCCTGTGCTGAAATCCTCTGGCCTGTGCTATGCAGTAGTTCAGACAGATGATCATAATTGTCCCTTCTGCGCTTAAAATCTATGAGCCTGATATTCAGGACACACACAGAGCAAGGCCAACCACTACAATGAGTTTTGTCAGCCCTTGTGCCTGGCAGGTAACATTCTCTGCTCTAAACATGGGCCATAGCAGGAACCAAACTCTAGCGACATTAATGGGGTTTTAAGAGGATAACAGCCCACGCCCCTAATTCCCTCTATTTAGAGATTACATCAAAGATTCAGTTGCTTGAGACAAAGGGATGGAGATTCCTCTGCTTAACAGATAACAGGGCTGTGAATAGAAACAGACAGAGTTGCTCACTTGGGGTGGGATTTTCACAGGTGGTTAAATGAGTTAGGCACAGGAGTCGGATGAAAAGTCAGTGGGATAGAGCTGGGCAGGAGGTGGGTTTTCCCATCCCTCAAAGATTTTTCAAGAGTTTGAATTTTTTTTCCTTCATTTCAAAGCAGGGTGAAAAAAATTCAAAATCTTGAAATATAGTCACAAACCCCAAACCTGGGATTGCCTTCAGCTCAGGTCAATCATAACATTTTGTTTAAAAAAATTTAAACATTTTGTTTTGATTTTGTCCATTTTTTTCCCTTTTTCCTTTTCTAAAATCTAATGAACTTAAATTTCAAGACAAAAAGTTCTTTTGAATTGGAAAACTCCAATTTTTTCATTTTGCCAATGTTGTTCTCTGCCCTGTGTTAGACACGGGGTCGGACTAGAGGATCACAAAGATCCCCTCTGGCTTGGAATCTATGGATCTCTGAAATGAAACTTTTTGACAATTTCAAACATTTTTCCCCTGATATTTTTTCTAGTCTGCAGATTCGTCAAAACTGACCCTGTTTTGCAAAGTTTTGGTTTAGACGAATGGTTGTTTTTCGATCAAAAGCACTGCATTGAAAAATTCCTGACCAGTTATTAGTAGACTTATGCCCCTAACTCATTTAGGTGATTCTGAACATCCCAAATTCAAGTGTAAGACTGCAGGGACTCCAAAATGAAAAAGGTGACTACGTACATTTATTTAAGGTGTGTCCTTCAGAATTATCCCCAAGTGCTTCAGATACACACGCCTGTGTAACGGGGGTGTATCAGCACCATGGCTTTAGGCAGCAAGGAAAGGATTAATGCAGGCCCAGTTGGGTTGAATGCCACTTCCAGGAGTAGGCGGGTACTCAGCATGAATACACTGACTTGCAAGGAATCTGTTTGTTTCTTTGGAGGGGACTGGCTGGAACAAACTACTCACTTTCATATTCCTGTAGGCTGGGCTCCCGAAAGCCCCAATGGTCTCTTGTTAAACTGAGTCTCCTTGCACTAAAGGGCAGTTTTAGATGACTGAGTCTCTTGCTGCTTTGCAAGGGGAGGGACTAAAGATTCCTTCTTTGAACTCCAAGTAAAGGTTGGGTGAGACTCTTAAAAGGGAAGGAACCTGCTGAGGGATGACTCTAGTGGAAGGAGTGCTCCACCGGCTGGCTTTAAATAGCAGCCTACATGTGTGATTTTTGCACCTGCAATTAATTGCATCTAAGGCCTGGTCTACACCAGCTGGGGTGTGTAGGGTATGCGTAGGCTATTCATGGCAATGAAAAGCAGGATGCTCCCATGTCGCATTGTGCTGCCGGAACCTTTCCCTGCTGCCTTGCCCTCCAGACTTGCAGGCTCTGGCAGTGGGGAGGCAGCAAGACCCTACCCTGCTAAAAAATAGCAGTATAGATAGGGGAGGCATTGCTGGGGCGTGTGGAGAGTCGTGCAGAGTGTATGCCCAAAAGTCCTTGTGCATCTTTACTGACGTAAGCAGTGCCCGACCGTCTACACTGCTGTTTATACCCATGCTAGCGGAGCATGCAGTGTACGTGCTCTACACACTGCCATAGGTGTACACAGAGTCTAACTGGGAGTGCAAGTGCTTGGATGGATGTATTGAACGATTATAAACACGAAAGTCAGGAAATTAAGCCATGCAGAACTTGCAGTTCACCTGCAGCCACAGGCAGGGCATGTTAGTGCAGGCCAATCTGGAGGTCATGACGTTTATCTGACCCTCAATGTGTTTTACAAGTGTTCTGCTGAGGTCAAGCGTGAATGGAACAATGCATGGGGTCACTGCAGCCCACACTAGCATTGTGAAGATAACAGTGACGGATGGCTTCACTCTGGAATTCTCCAGCCCCCATTTGACCTGGGGCTGCACTTTGGTCTCTTCAGATTAGAGCTGGCTGAAAAATTTCAGATTACTAGTTTATTAGCAGAAAAATGCAGGATAGGGTCAATCAAAACTATTTGTGAATTCAGGTCAGATTTGGGGGGGGGGGGGGGGTCATTATGTCGGATATTTTTTTTTTTTCCCCCTGAAAAAGCTGGCATGTTTAGACATTTTCTAAAGGAAGCATTTCAACTTTTCATTTTCAAACATTTCCTTTAGACATTTAGCTAGCTTTATTTGTAAAAAATCAAAGAAAACAAACAAAAGGGTAAAAAAACCACCCAAAAAAGAAACAAAACAAAATGAAAAAACAAGTTTCCGGTTGAACAAAACATTTTGTTCAACCTGAAACAAATTTTTTTCATTTTTTTGTTTCAGTAAGAAAAACCAAAAATTTTCCAGTTTGGGTCTACCAGCAATCATTTTTTCCCCTGGATATTTTGGTTCAGTGCCTGAACTGAAAAAATCAATTATTTGTTCAGCTCTGCCCTGATATGGCATTTTCCTTCTTCCATACAAACTCAATTGGGCCAAATTCCCTGTTGTAGCCCCCCAAGTAAAGTGAGTGGAGCTACCCCAGAGATAAATCTGGCCCCTTGTGTTTCTTTTCAGGAATTTAAAACTAACCACAGATTAGTTCCTTCAAGTTACAAAAAACAGAAATAACTTCTAACCACTGAGTCGACAACTGCTCCCCCTAATCTATCATGGATATCAAAGGTAAAGCTGCAGACTGGATTTTATCATTAGTGAAGAGGAAGAAAACGGTTACACCATTCCCCAGAGGGATAAAAATAGCTAATGGGGCTGCTTCTTAAAAATATTTTGGTATTTTTAATTCTGGGTAAAATGAGAAGCAAACTGTTCTGCCTTGTCAGATAGCACCTCCCCAGAAATACACATTTCCAGGTATTTTATTCATTTAAAAAGAAATTGGAATCCAGCTACAATTCATAAGTACCTTGGAAAAGAGTCTTGTTAAATAGAAGATAACTGAATATTAATGTGCAGTTAACCTATCACCACCAAAGAGAGGAAGTGTGGCCATGTGGCTAAGATATTGTATTGCGTGTCACGAACACCGGGTGCTAATCTCAGCTCTGACCTGGGTTAGATGCTGAGTGAGACTTTCCAAAATACTCAATACCAGCCTTACTCTTTGCCTGTTGAAATCAATGATAAAGTGCCTGTTGATTCCAACAGAAGCAGTGTAGGCCAATGTTGAGTGCGTCTGCTAATTCCAACCTTTGCGTGTAAGCATGGGCAAGACCCTGCAGCTCCCTGCCTCAGTTTCCCCATCTGTAAAAAGTGAATAATATGTTTATGTTCCTCAAAAGAGGTTGTGAAGCCATGTTTGTTAATGTTTGCAAAACAACTTGAGCTCCTGTAATGGAGAACTCTGTAGAAAAGCCAAGGTAATATTACAACAGAAGCAAAATTTGCAAATGTGGCTGTCTAACAGTAGGCATCTGAATGCATATTAATTCCCCTAACTACGCTGCCTCATTTCAGAGGAGCTGAGCATCCATTACTCCAAATCAAGTCAACCAGAATTGGATGTGCTCAGCATCTCTGAAAATCAGATTCTCTTCTTGCCTGTCTCTACACGTGGTAGATCACCGTAGCTCCAGAGCAGGGTCTTCTCTTACTATGGCCATCTGGAGAAAAGAGACACAAGACTTTTCTGCTTGCTAAGCCAGGAAGAACCTGTCTTCAGCATTACACTGAATGCTAAGAAAGGGTCCCCATGTGAGGTGTCAGATGAAGCTGATGATGGGCTGGCATTCCTGTCAGTACAGCAGGTGAAGGCTATTGCATCTGGAAGTTCACAGAGTCATAGATCATAAGGCCAGAAGGGACCATTTTGATCATCTAGTCTGACCTCCTGTATAATACAGGCCATGGTACATTTCTGAACAAATTCCTGCTTCAAGCACAATAGCTGTAACAAGACTTTAAGAAACCATTCAATCCCGATTTAAAAATTACCAGTCATGGAGAATCCACCCCACCCCAACCCTTGGTAAATTGCTCCAATGGGTAATTACCCTCCATATTAAAAATGCACATTATTTCTAGTCTGAATTTGTCTAACCTCAACTTCCAGCCATTGGTGGTTGTTCTACCTTTATCGGATAGATCGAAGAGCGCTCTATTATCAAATTTCAGTTCTCAATATAAATACGCATAGACTGTGATCAAATCACCCCTCAACCTTCTCTTTCATAAGCTAAATAGATTGAGCTCCTTGAGTCCATCATTATAAGGAATATTTTCCAATCCTCTAATCATTTTCATGGCTTTTCTCTGAACCCTTTCCAATAATATGTATCGCGTTTGTGTCTGCAAACATTTCATCTTGGATAACATTGCACCATCTTTCAAACACTCATCCTGGTGTCTCTATCCACAAACCTGGGCTGACATGTCAATGAGTTTCAGCAGACCCAGTTGCCTTCCATCCTCTGTCTTCAAGAAATCCAATAAGCACCCTGTAAAAGAGGAGAAGCACAGTGTTCTCTAGATGACGTGATCCAGGTGAAAGCTACACATTAGGTCCATGTCCTTCTTATGCTGCTCTTTCTCTTGCCATTGCTAGAGAAGCATTTTTACTTTTGGGACGATCTTAGGAACTTCACACCCTCTAACAAGTGTACCACTGGCAGAGTGAGAACACACAAAAGGTAACCTACTCCCCTTCATATTTTGAACAGATCTCTTTGCAAAGCCCATGGCATTCTTTACTCAAAGAGTTATAGACACTGGAGAGAGAAAAGACCTTCTAGGTCATCTCCTCCACCCCCTGCTGATGTAGGATTCTCCCCTGTGTTACCTGCTGAAGACATGGGATTTTCACAAAATCTAAGCACTTGCCTAGCCTTTTATAGACTGAAACTCAGTCAAAAATGTCTAAAGAATAGGGAGAGACTCTTTACCATTGGCCATGTACTCGGTCACAATGTAGATTGGCTGTTTGGTGACTACTGCATGCAGCCGGACCAGCTTGTCATGTTGCAGCATCTTCATCAAGTTTGCCTCTGCCAGGAAGGCATCGGGAGCCATGGAGCCCTCTTTTAGGGTCTTCACAGCCACCTTCACATTGTTCTTGTAATAGCCTGCAGCAAAAGAGACAGGATGGCGCGGAGGTTAAGTTACCAGCAAGACACAGGTTCAATTCTTCGCTCTGCCCCAGACCTTCCTGTGTGAGGAGCAAGCCAAGGGAAGTTAGGAGCCTCACTACCGCTGAAGCTCAGTCCCTCAGTTCCCCATCTGTACAATGGGATAAGAGGCCTCCCCTACCTCACAGGAGTATTAGGAGGGTAAATGTGTTAAAGATTATGAAATGCTCAGTTACTACAGTGGGGGAGAGGGATTCATCTACCTTAGATAGAAAACTACAAGCCAGAAGCTCGTGGAGGTGGTGGTCTGGGTTTTCCTGTGACCATGTGAAATAACTGAAGAGAACACTCAGTGCGCTAAGCCCAGGGGCATCTACCACAGGAACAATCCTGCCTGAGGGGGACACTGAACTCAATGGGACTAGCAGATGGGCTCCTTCCAAGATGGCGGCAGCCTCAGAGGGAAGTGGAGAGGGCCCGTCTCCTCCAGGAGGGTCTCTGGGTAGAGGTTCCAGGAAGGTGAGTGGAGACAGCTGAGTACACACTAGAAACTGGTGGTGGGTTGGGAAGCAGACTGGGGGGTGCTGGCGCGGAGGTGGAGATGGCCCATCCAAGCACTGTTTTTAGCCGGTCTGCAAGAGCGCTTGGGCCTGGGAGTAGGTCTCCTTGGAAGGGGTTTGGAGGCTGTTCTAGAGGGCGGTGTCCTCAGACTGGAAGCGGCAGGGTTAGAGAACAAGATCCCAGGCAATGCTTCCATGGCTACCTTTTCCATGCTGGCGATGGGGTGGGAAGAGATCTGGCCCTGGAGGAGTTGAGTGGGTGGTATGAGGTTATTGAGTTCCCGGTGAGGGGAACAAGAAGTGGTAAAGTGGAGGGCAAATGGCCATCAGATTCCTGACCCTACACAGGGCCCTGAAGGCTGTTCTATGGCTGAGAAGGGATGGAGGGGATGCCACCACCATCCTGGATAAACCTGGTGTATTATAGAATCATAAATGTTCCCGGTGAAGGACACTGACCAGAGCCTCCAGTCCAAGTCCCTCCCCCGGCAATGCGGGATCATCCCCTGTGGCATTCTCTCAGGCTCGTCCTCCAGTCTGGTTTTAAGTCACTTGAATAATGTGGCTTCCCCCACTTCCCTTGGGAGACTGCTCCCCGGCTTATCAGACCCTCCCTGCTAGGAAATGTTCTCCTCGTATCTGGCCTTCGTTTCCTTTGCCATTTCATCCCATTTCTCAGCTAGCTGGACGTGCCCATCACCACGGTAGCGGATTCCCTGGTTAAAGAAGCTGGGATTCTGCACATGCAGTCAAGTCTTCTGCACGGTGCTGGCCCAAACTGCGATGCCTGCACTCTCCTGGGAGCAAAGCACCACAAAGGGGTGGGAGAGGAGGTGGAGTTAGGCCCCAGCCCCTCCTCTTGCTGTGGCCTCTGCAGGGGGATGCCTGGCCCCTGTGTCTTAGGCAGGTATGGTGTCTCTGAAGACGCACAGACTCCTGCTGTTCGTGCACCTCAAGCAGGGCTGTGACAGACAGCCATTTCCTGCAAGATCCTGAATGAACTTTGCTGCATTAGGGTTAGCCTTTCTGAGTTTGGTTTGACACTTTTGGAGTCCATTGCGTCAGAAATGCAGTTGTTTGCGTGTTACTGTAGGATTGTCTGTAGCTTCTCTAGGGACGTGACTAATGTGAATTTTAGGGACTTCAGATAACGGTCTGGGACAATACGTGTGTTAGTGGGTTTCCTAGGAGCTACTTGGGGAGCCTTTTGAAGCTGCACCCTGCAGAGAAAAACGACCTGCTCCTGGAAATTCCAGATCAAAGACCCCATAGCTGTTCCAAGGGCAGACTAAACTTTTCAGGAGGGTGCTAGATCTGAGCTGAGGCTGTTATGAACTTGTGTTCGGGGGTGGAGGGGGTGTTAAGGATTCTCCTACCCATACCCCTGTTGGAGATAGTTGGGGCAGAAGGGAGGGATCTCTGGTAACCTTATTAGCAGGCACGTAGGTTCGTTTATTGTTTTAATTTGTTTTCCCTGTAATGATTTTACCTTAAGAATCAAATAGGCTTGCATAGCAAGTGCTGTGCGGTAACTTACAACTGTTGACAATCACTCTGTTATTAGTCCCTGGAAAGGAAGCAAGCAGGCCTGTGTAGGCAGCCTGCCTTTTGCTGCAAACAACAGAGGGAAGGCAGGGAACTCTTCAGGGCGGACATTTCCCAGGCAGGAGGGGCAGAGATGTGGGTCTCCACCCAGGAAAGGCTACGGCTAGGGAGCCAGAAACATGAGAATGGGTGCCCTTGCTGAAATACTAAACACAGGGACAGTTGTCTTAAACTGTGGCAAGAGCTGTTCTTTAAAGCCCCAGTGCATCCCTGCAGACGCACAGCCGGATGGGCTGCGTATAATTCCCACCTCTACCACGAGCAATGGGCTGGGTCCTAGCCAGGAGCCCCACTCGTGACAATTCTGAGAAAACAAGGTTTTCCTTCTCCTGTGGGCCCCGTGTAGCGACCGGGGCTGACCCAGCTGGGCATGGAGAGCACTGTACTTACCCATCCACACTTCCCCAAACTGTCCTGCACCAAGTTTCTTCACAAGTTTCAGAGACTCCCGCGGGATTTCCCATTCATCCTGCGCCCACGGCCTCTGGGGAATCAGGGAGGTGCACGGAGCTGTCAGCCTTTGGCACAGACCATCTCCTTTGTCTGTATATTGAGAGAAAACCCTTCAGGTTTCATGGTCAGGGCCGAAACCTCCCACCCAGCCTCCAGCTTGCGTTGCCGGGCTGCAGATACGTACACAGAGAAATTCTCCTCCTTCTCAGCTTGTGGAACAGCCCCTCCGCACAGGCTGCTTCAGCCCCAGAGCTCTGAGTGCCCCAGGAGAAAGGCCTGGAGGACCCATGCAATGGCAGATTCTCTAGCCCAGCCCTTTCTCCCGTTTGCTCATACCCCAGCCCCTGAGGAAAGAGTTTCCATGCATCCCAGTGGTTGCACCCTCCCTTGCATGCCTCTCTCTGGAAAGCAGTCCCTTCCCTGCTGCAGCATCTCTCTGACCCGGGGAACCGCCATGGCCCCTGCTGTTGCCTCCCGGAGCTCGCTGTGCCCCTGGAAGGGGGCAGTTTTGCTCCTACACACGGCCAATTTGGGATGTTCATGTTGCTTACGGCTGTGTGTGGAGTGACCAGCAGGTGCTGCCTGAATCACTCCGTATACCTGCATTTCACTGTCTGCTCCTCCTCCGGGTGCTAGCTAGCACAGGGGTTCCATGCCCTCCCTGCATCCACCTCCCCATTGCCTCCACTGCCCACGTATGACAGGTATTGCTCCACGTGCAGTCTGGCCAGTGAGCACGCAACTGATTCATAACCCCAGTCTAGCCACAGGCAGCAGATCATGCGGCCTCCTGCTGCCAGCAAGCTGTACATCTCAATCGCTACAACAGACGATCCTGTGCGGGGACCCGGGCAACTTACTGCAGTAATGCTGGACTAGCTTGTCCAGTGAGGGAAAGGTGATCCTGGGGGAGATGTAATATCCCCCCCCATCTAAGGAGCGGATCCTGTAGTGTTTGATGATGTCACCCTGAGCAGAGCTGCTGTCTCTCACGGACAGTGAAAAGGCATCTGGAGAACAAGCAGAAGAAGAAACCACGGTCACTGGCATGGGTGGCACTGTCGGAGACAGACCTGCCGGCTTTCGCTAGCCCCGGCTCTGCAGTGGCCTACAGCCCATCTCGCAGACAGGGGAGTCTAGGCTGAAACTATTCAGGGGCAAGGCACACTCCGCCACCGTCCATCTTGGTGACACTTGGGCGCGTGTCCTTTCAGCCCTGCCACACTTCATAGGGACATAGGATTTACCAGCTTGGCTCCAGCTATTATTCTACGCGTTCCAGCAACCCCGTGGACGACACTAGACGCTTCCGAGTGTGTGCGTGGAGGGGCAACAAATATCACGGAGCTCTATTCGGTCCCCTACGAGTGACCGGCCTAGACTCAGAAGCGGGACGTTTCACGACCATTAGGAGCTGAAGCTTGCATTGCCCTGAATGCAAAAGGCCCAGCTCCCTTTGAAATCCAGCCCTGAAGATTAGTTTTGTGATTAAGGCTCTAGAATGATGCTCAGGAGAATGGGTTTCCGCTGCCGGCTTTATCACATGCTCCCTTTGTGCTCTTGGACAAGTCACTTAGTCTCTCTCTGTGCCTCAGTTCTCCATCTGTAAAATGGATCTTATACTTCCTTTCTCCCACCTTTTGCCTGTCTGTGTAGCTTGCATGCTCCTGGAGTATGTCTACACTGCAATCCGAGGTGTGACTGCAACCTGGGTAGATGCACTCGACCTAGTTTTGATCTAGCTAGCTCAAATAACAGTAGCAATGAAGCTGCAGCAGCACGGGCTGAACAAGCCCGCCCCTGCCCCTGCGTATGTACCGGAGCAGCTAGCCTGTGCTGCCTTCACACCTCTGACTGCAGTGTTGACGCACCCTTTGGAGCTGGGACATTTCTAGCTGACACATCATAATGAGGATGCAACATGATCCCACCAAGACGTTGCACAATTAAACATTGCCAAGGCGAAGTGTCAGGATGTGTTATCACCGAGGTGAAGACTACCTCAGTATCTGACAAAGCACTTCACTCTCGACATGCAACACTGCTTATTATTCAAATCCTGGGGTTTCACGCAGCTCTGAAAATACACCTCTATTCTGATCTGCTCGACTCCCTGCTAGTGCACTCCTATATGAGGTAGCCAACAACCAGTACCTTTGTGGAGTGATAGTTTAAAACGCACCTCAGTAAACATTGCAAGAGAGTGTAGAAACATTATTTCCTTTGTCTGGGGTATATTTCCGGACTAGGAGCACGCCAGCTTAATCCGGATTTATGTGATTTTTTTTTTGTTTGAAATACTGGATTCCATAAAAGAAAATATGTCATATATGATCATAAACAGAAGTCGTGTGCATCCAAAATTGCTTTGAAATCACCCTATTCCAGACATAAGACTTTAAAAATTGTGTAATACTGACCTATTGGCCTTTTTTTATTTCATATTGTGTCAGTGAAAAAGGTGGAGGGCCAATACGAACTTGGTTAGGAAGTGTTAGTTGTCTTTATCAGTATTCCTGGTCCACTCCAGCCAGCCCTGCAATGTTCTTTGCTATGCCAGTCTTGAGTCCCCATACCTCTGACATTGCATTTCAGTCCTAGTCTGCAATACCCCCCTGCTAATCTGGTCTTGGATTGCAATGCAGCCCTCAGCCCGGACCTGCAGCGCTCCCTGCCGTTCCAGTCCCGAGCCTCTTTACTGCTCCGGCAACTCACCTTGTTCCCGTCCTGCAGCAACATGCATTCCTGCTGCAGCCCTGCGTCTCTCCTAACCGGTGACTGGCAGTCATGACCAATTGTGCTTGTCTTTTAAGTAAAATTCTTCTGGAGATATTCACCCGGAATACAGACTCAGCTCATGGGGAGTCAGGATTTGGGAGGTCTCTGGGCCAATGTTTTCAAAAGTGGCCAGTAATTTTGGGATGCCTCTGTTTTTGGGCTGCCAACCTGAGACAACTTGGGCCTGATTTTCAGAATGTGCCAAACCACCAGACTTTTAACGGAAAGCCACCGGCCCTGCAGCGATTGGAACAAACTGTCAAAGGCAGCGGTGGATTTTCCACCTTCTGCAATCTTCAGATCAAGCCTGGATGCCTTTCTGGAAGAGAGGCTTGAGCTCCGATGAAAGTCCCCATGTCACTTCTTTTTTCCTACCCAGCTACAGATTATTTCAGGGGAACGGAAGAGAAGATTTTTAGCTGTGGTTTCCTTAGCTGTCCATCTGAAACTTGAGACCGCCAGGGTCTGGTTCATTTCAAAGTCATTTACCCATTCATGGTTGATTACAACACAGAGCCTTGGGTCTGCTGCTAGTGGAAAGGGAAAGTGTCAAGGTTGAACGGCTTCAGTTCTCTCTTCTCTTCACAGCAACGACGACTAAAGATTCAAACAAAATCAACTCCGTGACTCGCAGTCCCCTCCACAATAATAAAGCCGCATGCACAGCTTCGTACTAATAAGGAACACTGTAACAGTAAACCCATGTGCACAGCCAGCTATCCCAACTGGCCCTACAATAATAATGCAGTGTGCACATCCCGGCATGCAGATGCAGCCCTGCAGTGAGAATTTGGTGGGCTGCTAACCTGACAATCCCTACGGGCGTGAGATCTGTGGGCAGAAGAAAGGGGTGAATTTTACTCATCCAAGGGCTAATTATTATTTCTCTGCTGAGACTGCTGCTCGTTAGACTAACCACCATCATCTCGCTATTATTTTGTCCCCCTTCTCCTCCTGCCATTTTGTTGCACCCACCTGTTGCCGCCCATCATGGGATTAGATTGTGAACTCTTGGGGTCCACACAGTCTTCATCCCAGCGGGCCTTTGTCTCTCCCCTGCTTAGACAGGGTCTCTCCACGGCCTCCCTGCCTGGAAATCCTTTCTCCCACTCTCTCCTGTTTCTTCAGCTTGTTCCCTTTAGACTCAGGGTCTGCTGGAACTTCCCTGCTCCTTGCAGGACCTACAGACATAGCTGCAATCTCCTGGGCTTTCCCCCCTTCAATGCACTTTCCAGCTTTTTTTTATCCTGGGATCACCTGTCTTATCCTGTAATCAGGGCTGTCTTAGCCCAGGGGGCAAGCCACCCTGGTACACCCCCATTCCTGTAGTGTCTGAGCACCTGACACACCCCTGTTTGAGGCAGCATCCCCACTTTATAGATGGGGAACTGAGCCGAGGAAGATTAAATGACTTGCCCAAGGGCACACAGTGAGTCTGTGGTAGAAATTAGAACTTGAACCCAGATTTCCCAAATTTTACACCAGTGCCTTGCCCACAAGTCAAGCCTTCCTCTCTGTGGAGTTACACCAGGATAACAGAGACCAGAATTTGGCCCACTGAGTCTGTAAAATTAGACTGGAAATTTCTGATTCTCTTATGGGATTTTTACTCTGTTGTACCTCGAATGATCATGCTACGAAAACAGCCCTTTTCACAGTAGTTTGACCCCACAGCACTGGTTTGCCCATCCTTAGCAAAAGTTACAAGTGGTGCCTTAAAAAGGGGGCGTTTAGTGAGGAGAATCCAAGACTGGGGATCAGGACAACTGGTTTCTGCCACTCATTCACTGTAGAGCAAGTCATTTCACCACTCTGTGCCTCAGTTTCCACATATGTAAAAGGAGTAAATTAACCCTTCCCCACCTTGCATGGGTCTCGTGAAGCTTAACTCGTTCTTGTTTGTGAAATGCTCTGATAAAAGGGGCTACAGAGGGCAAAAAGTATTGCCATTCTGCTAAAAGCTGGTTTAAGGAAAATCTCCTCCCCTGTGTCCTCCCCTGTGTCCCTCCTCCCCTGTGTCTGCAAGAAAGAGAACATGTTCCTTCTGGGCCTGATCCAAAGCCCAGAAAGACCCCCATCGGATTCAGTGGGATAAGTAACCACATGGGTAAATATTTTCTTAGCCTTTCCAACATTCATAATCTCAGTGATCTGGAGGAAAAAAGTTAGATGTGGGCAAACTCTTCCTCTTCATTTTCTGTTAGTCTGAGGCTAGTGACAGCGCAGCTGTTTCCAGAAGTTTCAGAACAATTATTATTTTTTGGAAGGTTGGTTTATTTCCTCCATCTCAGACAGATTTGCTCTCTGGTATCTGTTTCATCAGTGACATGCTTATCAGGACATCTTGACTCATACCTCACCTTACTATGCTGTTGAACGTACCCCTAGCATCTTCTATAAAATTTCAATTTAAAGGGAAATTGCCAGTATTACAATACTTTAGAAAATTAATTATGGACAAAATTAGACTACTGGAACTATAAATACCTGCATCACTACACTGGTAAGGATGAATTCTGAATGTGTAATACACTAGCAAAGTGTGCTGTGTCCCCTTCTAGTGGCTGCTCCAATCGTGGATAACAGCCTACTAGTGTTACCAGCTAAGGGAGTTACTCCTTTAGCTCAAAAGGTGCAGTGCTTTCCAGTGCTGAAAGTCGGGAGTATAAACTTGGTACACAATGGAAGGTTGATGTAAATATTCAACATGAAAAACAAAAAACCTTTAGGGTTCAAAGTGCAACATACATTCAACCATGCTGCACATAGTGTGTATTCATTTATGGCTTTCACAATAATACTTTGCACTTCTGTCTCTGGATCCCAAGGTGCTGTACATTGGTGAATTCAGCCTCCCAACACCCTTTGAAGGACAACTTTTCTCATTTTACAGATGGGGAAACCCAGATTGAGAGAGATTAAGTGGTTTGACCAAGGTGATTCAGGAAGCCTGTGTCAGAGTCAGCAGTCAAACAGAAGTCAAGAATTTAGTAAGATTAAAAGTGGGACTGACTGCTTATCTGACAAAGAACAGCCAGAGGTAGTATAGTAAATACCAAAATAATGGAGACTGTCAGAAGGAAGATAAAACCTCATGTTTTCAGGCATAAGATAATCACTGACTATTGAGGGTTAGGAGGAAACTGTCAGGGGGCAAATTATTCCACCTCTACCTACTGCAGGATGTCTCACACTTTCTTCTGCAACCTCTTCTGACCACTGTCAGAGACATGACACTGGACACGATGGACCTCAGATCTGATCCAGCCTTGCCATGTTCATATGTTTGATGTTTCCTGAGTGCCAGTCATATATTTTATTCACAAGATCCTACTTCCACCCCTTGTATCAGTCTAATCAGGGATAGAAAATACGATGTGGGGGTTGATTCACCCATTCTCCACAGCACTGAAAAAATGTAGAGTTTCTTTCTGATTATTATTTATTAGCCACAGGCCCCAATCAAGATCAGACCCTCACTGTTCCAGAGACTGTACAAATGTGTGGAAGGAAATGTCCCTGCCACCAAGTCTTTACAATCTAAGCCATAGATGACATAGAGACTAGGAACATGTGTGGGTAAACGACCTCACTCTTTCCAGCCATTCAGGTGACAGCACATGGGTGGACTGCTGGGCCTGCATGGATCCCCACTGAAGGTGACTGTTGCAGTCACTCTAAAGCCCCATTGAAGTCAGCTGGGCACCTGGACTTTGTCAGCAACACAGTCAGGGCCCATCTGAAATCAAGGCGTAATCATGGGTGTAAAAACCAAAAGGAAAGAGTGGGCAAAGCAGGACGGAAGTAACTGCGATCGAGGCATGTGGCTACATAACTAGTCTATTCCTGGCTTGCTTAAAGGGACCACATCCTGCTAGCCGCAGAATCAATACTAATATTACTGAGTGGCTCTGTGAGGTGAAACTCTTCAGCGCTTTTTTTCAGGTTTTCCTGTCCCAGAACTTGCCCTAGATAAACCTGAAGCTCTGGATGCCAAAGATCTATGCAAAAAGAAACCACCTCGCTACAGCCAGCTCAGTAAGTCCCCACTAGGTGGGGAAAGGTGTGGTTTTATGTTTAGGAAAGAAAGTTTGACACTTTGCTTAGAACACAGAGGCTCTGGCCTACCTGTTGGAGATAGGATCATAGAAATGGAAAGGACCTCAAGAGGTCATCTAGTTCAGCCTCGGCAAGGCAGGACAAAGTAAACCTACACCAATGGTTTTCAACCATGGTCCGCGGACCCCCGGGGGGTGGGGGCTGCAGACTATGTCTAAGGGGTCTGTGAAAGGTTGTCATTACACAGAAAAGTGGTTTTCTAGCTGTGTTCCACAGACCCCTTGCGGGCCACAGACTAGGTCTAAAGGGTCTGCGAAAGGTTGTCATTACCACAGAACTATGGTTTTCAATTATGGTCCATGGACCCCTGGGGGTCCGCAGACTATGTCTCAGATTTCCAAAGGGGCCCACACCTCCAACTGACTTTTTTTAGGGTTCCACAAATGAAAAAAAGTTGAAAACCACAGACCTAGACCATCCCTGACAGGTGTTTGTTCAAGCTGTTCTTAAAAACCTCCAGTGATGGGGTTTCCACAGCCTCCCTTGGAAGCCTGTTCCAGAGCTTAACAACCCTTATGAGTCGGACGTTTTTCCTCATCTCTATCCTAAATCCTCCTTGCTGCAAATTAAGCCTGTTACTTCTTGTCCTACCTTCAGTGAACGTGGAGAAGAAATGATCCTCTTTATAACAGCCCTTAACATATTTGAAAACTGTTATCAGGTGCCCCATCGGTTTTCTTTTCTCATGTAACTTGCTCTCCCCGCTTATCAAGGCAAGATCTTTTTTGCTTGAGAATGGCACCTCTAGTCAATTAAACCCCCTCTCACGTTGTGAGCTGGAGAGAGAACTTGTCACCAAAATGATTGCTAGGTAGTGGTAGGGCCCACAATATGTCTAGGGGTTGGCCACGCAGAAAAAAGGGACAGTCCCTGTTTTGAAGAACTTCCTTGCTAAAGGGACAAGAGAAAAACATGAAAGTTAGGGAAAGGGGCTACCACAAACAAGCCCTTTTAAAAAAAAATTAAGCACATAGGCCAGCTGCACCTCCACTTAGCTGTTATTAGTCAGCTCAAAAAAAGAGTTAGGTAAGTTCATGGATGATAGATCCATCAGTGGCTATGAGCCGGAATGGTCAGGGATGAAATCGCATACACTGAATGCACCTAAGCCTCTGTCTGCCAGAAGCTGGGACTGGACAACAGGGGGTGAGTCACTAAATCCCTGTTCTGTCCTCTGAAGCATCTGGCATTGGCCACTGCCAGAGACAGGATACTGGGCTGGATGGACCAATGGTCTGACCCAGTGTGGCCGCTTTATGGTTAATGCAATGTGGAAGTGGGCATTCATAAGGGATTTCAACAAGGAGAGGTTAGTAGCTTTTCACACCACTTCAGGGGATGCTCCAAATCTCTGTGTGTCTATCTAAGATATTTATATGGTTCCCATTACTGTACTATCTGAGTGCCTCACAATCTTTAATGAATTTATCCTTACAACACCTCTGTGAGCTAGGGAAATGGTTTTACAGAGGGGGAACTGAGGCACAAAGAGAAACTAAATTACTTGTCTAAAGTTACACCGGCAGTCTGTGGTGGAGCAAGGACTTGAATCACCTCTCCCAAGTCCTAGGTTACAGCCTAAACCACCCTTCCTCTATGATCAAGTATAATCCCATCTTCTATGTTGATACAAGAAAACAAGAAAGAACAAAAGTAAAGTCCCCTTTGGAGAACACAGTCTGCAACTTCCTGGTAATCCTCTGCCCTGAAATGAACACAAAATGGCTCCCAGACTTTACAGACAGCACACTTCCTAAAAGTGTCAAGGCGTATGTGGTGGAGCAGATACTCCTTACCCCACCAGTCAAGAAGAGGTGAAAGAACTCTGTTGACACAATCAGCCCAACCCGCTGCACCTGCGTGGCGTGTCAGGCCCAGGGGTAGGCCCTTAAAGAGGAGGTGCTCAGGCCAGTCGGGGTGGCACTCTGAAACAAGCAGAGCTAGAGCTCCCAGACTAGGGCTACGTCTACACTACATCATTCACGCCCCTGAGCAACGTAAGTTATACCAAAGTAATTTGTAGTGTAGACAAGGGCTAGGGCATGGGGTTTTTTGCCGAGGAACATCTTGGGAGCAACACCAGCCTGCACCCTCTCAGAAAAGAAGACAGGCTGGTTCGTTTCTTTTATTGACATCCCCACAACTAATTGTTGGACTGTAGCCATGAGGCTTCCTGCAGAGCCGCAGAGCCTGCTTCCCCTCGTCTGTGAGGGAGGGGCCTGGCTCCTTGCCTTTTTACTTGGACCCTTTCATACCCCCCTGGAAGGGGGTGGACTTGCTAAGAGGCACAGCTGGAGGGCCGTACCCCAGGATTGGCCCACAGGGATGCTGTCACCCAGGAAATGTTGTAGGAATGCCTGCCTTCACCCCAAAGGGGCAATCTTGAGACATAACCTTTGATCGTGCAGCACAAAGAAATGGGGTCTTAGCAGTTACATGTGACAGCTACAGACACACAAACGATTGTGATTCACCCCTTCAGTGATTCACCCCTTCCTTCTACGTCTGACTCTGTCCTCAACACCGGAGTGTGTTGCGGGGTATGTGGAAATGAACAACTAGGGGTGGGCGAATCCGTTCAGAAAGCACATGCATTACCCTGCCCAAATGTATGCCACTCACAGAATCAAGCCTGTCAGAGGCTCTGAAACATTTGGATCGATTCCCCCTGTATTAAAGGTAGTTGGGAAATGATTTTTTTTCCCGCTGTGAAAAATTTCCACAAAAATAAAAATATTTATATCAAAATATTCCTCAAAAATGTGTCCAGGTTTTGTTGCAAACCCAAATACTCTTCTGTGGAAAATGTTGACAAAAAAAGTGTCCATTTAATCAAAAAAGCCATTTTCCGTCAGAGAAAAACGATTCAATGGCAATTTTTTGACTATCGCTACCCCTTAAACTTCCCACGTCTTTGTCACAAAATGTGGTGACGGGCTGTTTAGTGGGTAGCCATCATTTCCACACCAGGCATCAGAACTGGAGATGCAACAAATCTTGTGAGAAAATCTGATCTCGTGAAATTAGGTCCCAGTTTTGCAGATGAGATGCATCTAACTTAATCTGTCTAGCTTGGAACAGCTCCAGTAGGTTCAGAGAGTGTAGAGCCATAGGAGACGCAGCCAAATTTGCAGAGGTTCTACTCTGACATCTTCTGAGATTTGTCCAGCAACGGCGATAATCAGCAGTAACCCCTGCCTCTCAGATCTTACCTTTGTTTGTTTCACTCTCCCTCACAAGGAAAGACCCGACTTTGTTGCCAGGAGCCATCAGCATGCGTTCGGCATCTTTTCTACTGAGACTTTTGAAAAACCATCTGAGGAAGTAAAATTGTGAAACGGTTTATAAAGAGCTCCAAGAGGAGGTAAATCCTACCCAGTGGTTCCCTTTTGTGCCATTAACATGCGGAGTGGCGTGTTTATCCTAGCAAAATGAAGGCTGCCGGGGGATAGAATTGCTCTTTAGAAAGACATCAGGGGAGTCAGAAGAGCTATTTAAGTTAAAGGACAACAGGGATAAACTGGCTATGAATAAATTCAGGCGGGAAGTTAAAAGAAGGTCTCTAGCAATCAGAGGAAGGAGGTTCTGGAACCAGCCTTTCTATAGGAGTTGTAGGGCCACACAACCTCACTAGTTTTAAGATGGAGCAGCTAAGATGGTGAACAGAATTATGTGATGTGGCTGTCTGTGAGAGCAGGGGACTGGCCTCAACCCAGTCCCTTTCAGTCCTAGATTGGATGGTCCAATATCTAACACTGACTACATTTCAGGATGGTTTTAGGTTGTGAGGAGACCCTTAACATAACATTTTCAGTAGATTAGGATCAGAGTTCTGTTTCACATTGAGTCCAAATATCAAGGTAAATCTATATCCCAGGGATAACCCTGTAGAGATTCTTTTTGCATGTTCAGCTGGATACGTCGTCACTTCTCTAGCTTACTAAGAAACGCTGCGTTGGGCTGTTAAAGACCTGTCCAGTTCTGTCCCAGGAACGGCTGTTTCAGTGGTGAGCAAAGTGACAGCTGTATATGCAAATGCTCTTGCACAGTGGAGACATTTAAAAAGTTCATTTTAGTTCTAGAGATATTGCTGGTTCTCATTGCATTCCCTGTTTTACAAGTATATGGCATATCGCTGGAATCAGAAATCTCTCTGAAACTAGAATGGGGTGACCAGATGTCCTGATTTTATAGGGACAGTCCCGATAATCGGAGCTTTGTCTTATATAGGTGCGTATTACCCACGACCCCCATCCCGATTTTTCACACTTGCTATCTGGTCACCCTAAACTGGCATGACTTTTTCATAACTGTTCGCATTGTAGTCTCCTTTGAAATTCTTTGGGACCAAAGCTGCTATATAATCATATGATATTATATTACAGTGTTTCTCTTTTAAACTCTTCCTGATTGCAGATATGTTAAGGGACTGAATTCCTCCCAAATTGAAATCGAATGCTGCCTTTTACCTTTGTACCACGCTAAAAACTCCCTTTGCACCTTCTCTGGGCCCTTTAATAACTCACTAGTATTTAACGGATATGAAGATATTAGGAATTCAGTCCTCCCATTAGAAAGACAGGGAACACTATCAGTGTTTGTTCTAGTCTTCTGGCCAAATTACTATTGGAAATTGCATTCGTCCTGCCCCTAAAACACTTTCCACCCCTTCTGTCCTAAATTGGTGTGTAGTGTTACTGTGCGCAGTGAAACAGTTGTCGCCTTCCAGCCCAGCAGTGGCTGCCTTTTAGTGATGGTTGAAGCGATTCCTACTGTTTGTCAGCCCTTCATGCTCCTTCAGGATGGGAGGGGCTATTATAAATATGAGACACTGATATTAGTGTAAATGTTGCATATAAGCTCATGCACCTACTTTTCCACTTCCAAGGTATCCACTTGTGCGACGAAGTTACTGGGGACATAACCTTTCCTTCCAGTGGTGAGACACTTTGCCAGCCACCAATCCCCATCTCTACAAACCAAATGGGAAAAAAAGCATGAACGCCAGAAGGAGCTTCTGCATTGAGCCAGCCTAAGACGACTCATGGATTTGGAAGCTTGATGGGTACATCCTGAAGCCCTCTCTCATTTAGGTAGCACCACAGGATAAGTCTACACCACAGCTGGAATGTGATCAGGCTAGCGTGCTAAAACCAGCAGTGCGTCTGCAGCAGCGCAGGCAGTGGCTCGGGCTAGCTGACCAAGTACAACCCTGTCTGAGATCGGCGGTACATGCCGCCGTGGCCACACTACTATTTTTAGCATGCTGGTTTGATCAGAACTGGTACACGTATGTCTGCCCGAGCTGGGAATTACACCTTCCAGTTGCAGTGTGGTCAGATCCACAGACATTCATTTCTGTAGGCCACCACCAGCCTGAAGGCAATCTAAGAAGGCAACCCTTAAAGTCACTGGTTTATTCAACCCTGAACAAATGGATGTTTTTCACTTCCCACCTTCAGTCCCTAGCTCCCAGACAGCGACCCGGACACTGTCTTCAATTTCCCACCTGTTCCTCACTGCTGCTTCCTTTATCACGTTAGGCAGGTCTCTGCTTCATCACTCTGAGAGCCTTCAGAAACCACAGCACTGCCACGCTGGTAACTGAAAGCTGTTGTCATCCGCTGGATGTTAAGTAACCCACATGTAACCAAGTGAATGGTCTCAGCCCAAGGTGCAGGTGTCTGAAGCAGAAATATCCCCCAGCATCACTAACCCCTTTGGTGACAACCTCATGGAGAGGTCATGGACTAGCACATACTGAACAGCTCTCTCTCCCCAAAAGTTGATCCCTGAAGGGGAGAATGGAAGTTCACATGGCAGGGCAACGTGAGACAAGCCTGCACTGTGGCTCTCCTCTGGATTAACATGTGGTGTCGGTCTCAGGGCTGTCAGCCTATCCCTTTTCACCAGGACGATGGTCACTCAAAAGTTTTTAAAACAAAGTCAACAAAATCCACCCCAAACTGATCTTCCTTCAGATTAAACCAAACCCACATCCTTTTGAAGGCAAAAATCCGCATATGGCGTGCCTGTATACACAGCTGACAAGCCATTATTTATACTACTTTAGCACCCATGAGAATCAACTGAAAGTAGGGCCACATCGCTGGGTGCTGTACATACACATGTGAAAAACGGCCCCTATCTGAAAGAGCTTTTAAACTCAATAGGCTAAAGGTGTGTTAGCATCCCTCTTCTACAGAGAGGGAAGCAAGTGACTTCCCAAGATCACAGAGCTGGTCTGTGGTGGAGCCAAGCACTGGGCCCAGATCTCAGGAGTCCGATGCTGTTGTCTTAACTACAAAGCCACCCTGCCTCTCTTACTAGGACCACACTCTTTTGCATGTAAAGGCTGCTCCAGCAGGGGCTGGCAAGTGCTGTGACTGGAGCTCACTTACCTAGACAGGATTTGAAGCTTCTGTCCCTTGGTCAGCTCCAAGTCGCGGTCACTTGTGGCAGCAAAATCATACAGCGCAATCACAAAGCGTTCATCTGCAGCAAGAGAAAGTGACACCACTGGGTTTAGACAGTTCTTCATCGAATTAAACATGGGTGAATTAAACATGTGGTGCATGGATATTAGAGAACCCCATGCCCTCCCTTTTTCCTGGGTCATTGGGGACAACACCACCATATTCTCAAGCCGTATCCTGGGCCTTCCCTTTAATTCAATGCTCTCTCTAGACCCACATGACGAGGCCATGTTTAAATCATGCCAATACTTTCTACACGACATCTCGGAAGCCTTGTCTGATATTTATATCTGTGCTAGGGGAGCATGCTGTGTATGTACCCTGCATGCCACCATGAAGTGTAGACATGGCTTAGAACCCAGCCTGTCCTCTCAGTCCACTCAGCTAAACTTCTCCTCCAGGCCCTACTCCTCTCACATCTTGACTACTGCAGCTTCCTCCTTGCTGGCCTTTCCCCACTCAAGGCCATTCAAAGTACTGGTGCTGCAGTCACCTTCCTGGTGCCCATCGACTTCCATCGGCTTTGGATCAGGTCTTTAGATTGTAAACGCTTCAGGACCGAGGCCGGGGGCCTGATTCTCCGCCCCAACACACCAGCTTCACTCCAGCAGAGTTGCATCAGCGTAAACATGGTGCAATGAAATGTAGACGTGGGCCCTGCATTTTACGGTAAAGGCAGGTCATACCTAGCACATGTGGGCACCGTCAGTGTATGAATAACATTAGGATCCACCATGGAGTGGATTGTAGGTCACTGAAATACTTGGTGATGTTGCAAGTCTCTCTGAACAAGTGTGTAACTATTCACGTGTGCTTTGTGTGGCTACAGCTGCTGAAGCAGAAAAGACCTCTGCTTTCCTGACATTTTGCGGCATATCGAAACCTACTCGGAGCGTCAGTAAAAAGCCCATGCTATGTGGAAAGATTTTGTGTGCGTGAAACCTAATTAATGCAGCACGGGTGATAAACATTCTATATATAGCATGTCTCAAGACAGTCAAGTCACGTTCTCTCTTTGACCTTTTCAAATAATGCCACCAGCAAGCAGCCCAGACTACCCCTTTTCTCGGAAAGATAATACGCCTCCAGAACAACGCAAGTTTTGTGCGTGGAGGGCCTGGCTATATGTTCGGGATTTACTGGAGATGTCGCACAGCCCAAGGGGGAAATTATGAGGATCTGTAAACCAAAACTTCCTCTAGCTTGTGGGGAGGAACTTGAAGGTCGACTGGCAGATTCAAGCATGTCACGGTTTGGGGCTTCCCGGGATGAGGTAGGAGCAGCTCCGGTGAGAGAGAAAGCTTGGAAGCATAATAACGTTTTGCATTACTGTAGTGCCTTCCATCTGCGGATCTCAGAGCACGTCACACAGGTTACTGTGTTAACCCCCACATCATCCCTTTGAGGCAGTTCCTATTAATCCCTGTTTTACAGATAATGACATTGGGAGAAGAGAGGTAAAACGCCCACTGGAGTTAATGGCAGGGGGGATTGATTTAAATCAAGGTGGTTTACACTATCATTATATACATTTATTTAAGAAATTACATAGCTTAATATTTGCAGATTCATATTAATTGTACATTTTTAGTACGTCAGAAAACGGTGAATGACATAGTGCTTTTTTACTAGATAATTCACTTTTTGCTCGTGATTTGGGTCAAGCTGCATTACGACGGTAACTGGAATTTAATTAAACACACAAAACGACACATTATTTTTTATCTAAATGTTTTAAGAGATTATGTCTGCAGTGTTGTAGCCATGTCAGCCCCAGGTTATTAGTGACAAGGTGGGTGAGGTAATATCGTTTGTGGTACCAACTTCTGTTGGGGAGGGAGACAAGCTTTTGAACGTACACAGAGCTCTTCTTCTTCTGTATAAGCTCTAAAGCTGATCTCTCTCACCGCAGAAATTGGTTCAATAAAAAAAATATTACCTCACCCACCTCATGTTTTAAGAGATTACGATAAGTTTAGGCCTTAACATATATTGTATTAAATTCAGATTTCATTTTAAACGGAAAAGAAACATTTAAGAAGAAAAGCTGTTTATAATTTAAACAACAAAATCAACAAAATCCAATTTAAATTAAAAGAAACCCACCATCAATTTTTATCCATCCTGGTTAATAGGAATTTCTCCACTGACTACAATGGCCTTTAGATCAGGCCCTACGGGCACATCTGCACTGCAATAAAAGACCCGTGACACCGAGTCTCGGAATTGGATCAGTTGACTCAGGCAAGTGGAGCTTGGGCTATGGGGCTAAAAACAGCAGCGTAGACGTTCCCTCTCGAGTTGGAGCCTGGGCTCTGAGACCCTCCCCTTTTGCCGGGTTTCAGACCCAGGGCTCCAATCCGAGCGAGAATACCTGCCCTGCTATTTTAGCCCTGCGTGAGCCTGAGTCAATTGACCCAAGCTTCGAGACTCAGCGCCGCTGGCCTTTCTTTGCAGTGTAGATGTACCCTAAGTGACTGACCCCGAAGGTCACATAAGTACCCGGTGGTACAAACAGAACCCACACCTCCTTGCTCCCGGTCCGGGCTTTAGCCACAAAAGTACTGAGGAAGTGGGGCTTGCCCCATACTGGCTGTTTTGGTCAACTGGGACAGACTGCCTATTGTACAGTGGATTTCCCCTCTGTAAAATAAGAATAATACTGCTTTCTTTATGAGCTCTTCTGTACAGCACCTAGCACAATGAGGCCCTGACCTCAGCGAGGGCCACTAGGTGCGGCTGAAGTATAAAAACAACAACCTGCATACTTTAATTACAGGCCAATGGCTGCTTGCGTCAGCCTTTTTTGAAGAAGGGCTAAACACCAGCTGAGTCTGGACAGGTTTAGGGCCCGTCTGGATAGCCTCCTAGTGCAGACCGTTCTCCCATCATGCACTGGTGGATGTTACAGAGGTCTCAGAACCCATTGGTTCAGGGACCTGGGCTGGGTCCTGAGGGAGAGTTCCTCAGAGGGTGCTGTGGCCCCCATGATTTACGACAGCGCTAGCATGGTTTACGACCGTGCTTTCTCTGGCCCTGTGCTCCCACGTCAGCTAGGAATGGCCCAGTTCTCTAGAGCTGATGGCCATAAGCAGCTCAGAGCAGGGTTAGATGACACTTTGATAAAACCACCAGAGCACCATGTACGCAACAGCTTCCATTGCTGCTAGCACTGGGGGAGCAGAAGACATCCAGTGTCTGGTAGCGCAGACAAACCCACAGGCCTCAGTACCGTCAGCTCTCCGTCCCTCCAGAAAGCAGGAGCAGTAGCCTGGGTGTAACACGGTGCCAGAGGCCCCTCAGCAGGTCATGCTGCTCAAACACTTTCCATCAAAACTTTTTTTCTGTCGATACTTGGGTGGAAATTTTCATGGGATGTGTCAAAATTTGTGAGTGGGGGTTGGGGTTTATGTGTTTGATTTCTGTCAGAAAAATGAACATTTCTGGTCACAATTTTGTTTTGGGGGGAAAGTTTTTCAGTTTTTGGCCAACATTTTTCTCTTTTCATTTTTTCAACGTTTCCGAAATGGGGACACAACTTCTCTCTGCACCCATAAATCCCTAGTCCATGTGTCCGGTGGGATAAGCACTGGGGCAAAGATTTTGAAAAGTGACTAATGGTTTAGGCGCCCCAATATGAGACACCTGATTTTCAGAAGGCGTTGAGCACCTGCTCTGTGAAAAACCAGCCACCTTTAAAGTGTCCCAGGTTGGGCACCCAAAATGGAAGCACTCAAAAAATCACTGGTGTTCTCTGAAAATCAAAGCTGTGATGTGAGCAGCAGGAAAGAGGAGAAGGGAATTTCCTTTACCAAACACCTTTACAAAACCACTACACCTTTCCCCAACTAAGTGCAGGACCAGACTCCATTGTGCCAGGTGCTGTACAAACAGAAGAAAAACACCATCCATTCCCTGAAGAGTTCAGGGAAGATGTAGGCATTTTGTGGAACGCCAACTTTAAAATCCTCATGGTCACCACTGGGGACTTAACCCCTGAGGCATGAAATGAGCAAAGATCCACAAGAAGACAAGAGTTTTTCTTCTTTTAAAATTCCCTAACTCTTACTGAAATATACAGCAGCAGTGCTGCCAATTCTTGTGATTTTATCCAGAATCTAGTAACATTCAGTATTTTTCTTAAAGCCCCAGCTCCTGGAGTCAAGTGCCTATCTAAGAATCTCAGCTCTCATTAAAAAAATAAGTCAGTTTGTAACTGCCATGGGTGCAGAGAAATGGTTGAAAGTATGAAGCAAGTGCACCCTAAAATTTCCAAAACCAGAAGGCAGAGAAAAAGAACCCAATGTTTATTCTTTCAAAAAAAAAAAATCTCGTGATTTTTAAAGCAATTCTCACAATCTTTTGGGGCCTTGAATCATGATTTTTGAATGTGTGCGGTTGGCAATCCAATTCAGAGGACATGTCTCACATCTTTTATTTCTTAGGCTTTTTTTAATGGCTGAACTGTCTAGATTTTGAACTTCTCAGCCAATTCACATTAATTGTCTTGTCTTAATGGATTACATGAATGATTCCAAAACTATTTATTAAACTGCATTGGAGCAAAAAACAGAGGCAGCCAAAAAGCATTTTTGAACATCCTTATTCAGTCTGGAAAAAATAAGAAGCTCCCCACTCTGTTCCTTTGAATCTTCCCCGAAAACTAGAACTGAACCCAGCCCCAAACTGAGCCTTTTTTTTTTTTTTTGGGGGGGGGGGAGGGGGAGGGGGGGCAGTGAGGGTGGAATGGAAAAAGTCCCTGTAATATGTCTTTGAAGTATTTTTCATTTTCACTGAGCACCTTTGCACTTCTGCCTTCTGGCCGGAAGCAGAAGTGAAAGCTCCAGTTCTGAGGGAAACTGTTCTCATTGTGTTTCTGGCTAGCCTGGAAACAGAAGATGACAGAAATCTCCACAAAAACCTGCATTTGAGACTGATTTTGAAAACTTGAGAGTAGCGCTGTTTGGGAATTTTCTGCCAAAATGATGGGGGAAGTTTTTTTCCCCCGCTGGAAAGTGCAATTTCTGCAAAATCAAAACTTTCCACTGGCAAACACTCTGACTCCCGAGGCAGGTACAGTACAGCTCCCATGAGGCGCCACAGGAGTTCCAGGGGACACTGATTAAAGTCAACCCAGCCTGAAACAAAACCTTTCAAGACGTCTCGGTGGATATTTTTAGCAACTTTCTCGTCAAATTTTGACATTTCAATTTTTCATCCTAATTTGGGACAAAAACATATTGCAAAATATCGGGATTTCCCACGGGGATGGAAATTCTGATTTTCAACCAGCTCCACTGAAGAGGTTTTAATAAACTTTAGTTTAAGCATTAAAATGCCCGGATCCTTCTCTGAGCAGACCTTTTGTTCCATACCTTGAGGTTCTTCAGTCAGTAGTAAGTCAGGAAGGAAGAATTTGATGCTTATTTCGTATGGGGTTCTATGGAAAATTACTGCATTTTACACCATTTTTATTGGCTTAATTTTTTGCACAAATGGGAAATAAAAATAAAATAAACCCCATTTTCTGAATAACTGTTATTTAATCAATATATAATGACGGTAGGCATAGAGGTATAGGATTGTGAAGGGCCAGGACTTCCAGCCGTCTGCTTTTTCAGGCAACCTCATCATGAAACAGATTCTATTATAACAGCACCATCATCCTTAATATTAATTGTAAAATTTTCCCTTTAATTGCCAAAAAAACATCCGGGGACAGTAAATTATTAGCACTGATGTGACCCTCCCCAACCTAAATTGGGGTCCCAATGTGCTAGGCCCTGTACATAGATTGTGAGATCTCCAGGCCAGGGACTTTTTCTTACTATGTTTGTACAGTGCCTGACACAATGAGGTCCTCAGTCTTGGTTGGGGCCACTCAGTGCTACAATAGTATGAATATTCAAGAATGCTAATAAGACACAATCCTTGGCATGAAGAGTTTATGATCTACATAGGCAGGACAGGCAAAGGATGGGCTCAAGGAAGAATTATTATCCCCATTTTTCAGATGTGGAACTGAGGCACATAGACATGAAATGGCTTGCAGAAGGTCACCCAGAAAATCTGTAGCAGAGCCAGGGAACGAACCCAGCTTGTCTGCATCAGGCTTTGCTCACACACAAAAGTTGTGCCAATTTAATTTACAATCAACGCAACACCTCTGTGTGGACACTCTTAAATGGGTTGAAGAGTGCCTAACGGTGATTTAGTTTTTTCCTTACTGAATGTGAGCACTCAATACACTGCACTCTTAAACCAGTTTCGGAAGGGGCTGCGTTAAATTAACTAAACTGATTTAGTGAAATGAGTGCAGTTGCTGTGTGCATGTAACTCACTGCTGAATGCATGTTACCTTGCCTACTCACTGCCCCCTCCACAGAGGAGATGAGTGTGTTACAGCCACTACTTATCCAGGTTAACTCTTTCACTCAATCTATCCCACCTCTTGAGTTGAGTTTTGGAGGTCCCTGGTTCAATCCTTGTGTATAGACCTTGTTCCACTTGACCAATTAACAGAGAACATTTTTTTCCCTTATGGTTATTGACCAGAGAGAGAAATTGACGATTACCAACATTTACTGATTTACATCAAATCCTTCTAACGACGTGTCTATTTCACACCCCTGAGCCATGCAGCTAAGCCGACCCAAGCTTTAGAAGTAGGCCAGGCCTAGATGTACTAATAAGCACCTAAAGGTGCATCTGCATGAAAACTGTAAGAAAAAAACCTTGTAAAAAAGTGAATTGATGATAGTAGAACTGGTTCACCTATCCCCAGTCACAGCACATTACCTTGCACGAACGCCAGAGGAGGAGAAGGAAACAGTAAAATGATTAAATTTCAGAATCTTACCTTGAGCGGATGGTTGGTTTAGAGGTGGGGTATTAACATGTTGTCCGACCTTTGGGAGAAACAAAAGAAGTCCATTTGTTACTTTGTTGGACTAGTGGAAGGACCTGCTTTGTGGTACAAAAATCACTCAGGGCCTGGTGCTAAGATCATTGAATTCAGTGGGAATCTTCCTATTGCTTAAAATGTGCTTTGGATCATGCTCTTAATGTATTTTCATGGTGTTAGCATATTTTACTGCGACGCGTGCATAGCTTACTGGCTCGTGTCCTTAAATACCCGCTGGTCTCTTCTCAATTGATCTGGAACATCACAGTGCAGTTACCTGCTTCACTAGATTCCAAACATCGCCATGCTCTGTAATGCAGTTCAGTGTTGCACGACCTCTGTGAAATGATGCTTGATGCAATGAATGAACGCACTGAAAAAACTATAAAGCAATATCTCTCTAGGCAGGAAACCAGGAAACGCAGCCATAATTGTCTCCACGTTTGTGGAATGTCCTTGCTCATGAATATCAGGGTTAATTATTTGCACCTAAATACATAGATTTGACATTAGATGCCAAACTTCAGTCTCCAATTTTTAACATTTGGGGCTTAATCCTTCTGCACCTCCGTTTTCCGTTTGATAAAATTTATGCTGTAGCGTGTAATTTAGAATCTCCCAAGCTTTTCTCAGCCAGATGACGGAAAACAGCAAAGCCTGGGCGGTTATTCACCTAGCTAGCTGTATTCTTCCCAGACCCTGTCCCTTCTCCACCTCGATATAAAGCACAGTATCAGCAAATGATTGTGCCAGACATCCCATCTGGTCTCAAACCCTCTTGTGTCTATAGACTCTACCCATCTACATACACCGTAGTAGTGTGTGAGCATCTCACAGTCCTTAAAGGGTTTTATCCTCACACCACTGCTGTGCGGGAGGGGGAACATTAACCTCATTTTAGATAGGATCAGAGGCACAGAGTAGATGCAAAGATTTACTGAACATAAGAAAGTCCGTGGCTCAGTCAGGAACAGAATCAAAGTCCCCAGAGGCCCAATGCAGCATGCTAGCTACTGGACTTGCCCTTTGCAGAGCAGGTGGCTTGTGTTTAAGGGAATTAAAGTTAGTGCTGCCATAGCCACTGATTTCAAAACTGTCTGTGCTGCCAAAGCTACACTACCACAGGATAGAGAAAGGAAGTCACAAGCTGCAGACTTACCGGGGGCGGTGGTGGGGGAGGTTTCTTCCTGGAGAATACCTGGTGTTTTTGCCTATTCACAGACTCACACTGCTTTTGTGCCGTAGGCTGGCGTTTGCTCCCATACAATCCCATCCTGTGAAAGAGAGCACAGAAGAACATGGGATGGGGCTACTCACAGAATCAGGTGCTATTCAGTGCAAGTCAGGGTCATGCGATCAGGTCCCAAACTAAGATCAGAACAAACAGTCGGAGATGGGAACACAGGGAGGAATGAGAAAAGCAAAAGATGAACTAGAGGACAATACTATCTGGCATGGGTACTTATAACACCCCCCCCCATCCCTTACTATAATATCTGAGTGCCTCGCAACAGGTCGGCAGGGTTGGGAAGCACTGTTATCTGCATCTTACAGATGCAGAACCGAGTGACTTGGCCAAGGCTACACAGGAAGTCTGTGGCAGAGCAGGAAATTGAGTGTGCATCCCTGAGGCTAACGCCCTAACCCCTGGACCGCCCTTGCTTTCCCATGCCCCAAGCTTATACACTGGACACTAGTGTCTGGAAGGTAGCAGAGGTTTGGAATAGAGCTGGTTGAAATGTTTGTGCTCAAACAGCTTTGACAAAAAAACAGCTTTCTGACCACAACTTGCTATTTTGCTTCGGTTGAAATTTTCTGCTTTATCAGTGGGATGTGGGGGGGTGGGAATCAGGTTTAGAAAACCCAAACCTTTCTACTGAGAAGTGAATTGTTTCACTTTTCAAAACACACCAAAGATATTTCAGTTTCACGTTTCTTAAACACCCTTCTTATATATATTTTGCAGGACATTAAACTGAAAAAAAACAAAGTTGGCAAAAATTGGCATTTTTGATTGGCTCTAATTTTTAATTTAATGCAAAAATCATCTCTTGCCCTACATGCCTATGCAGGAAAAAAAATCAGCGTAAGACCTAGATGTCTTTACACCCATGCATGGGCTATGCACCCTGACCAGGGTGGGAGAATAGCTTCCACAGGACTGATGCTCCCCTTCCCATACAGCTGGGCAGGCAGGGGTGGAAAACAGTGACCACCCGAACTTTGCTTGATCCCTTACTTGCTGAGTCTGCATGGAAGAGGAAGTGTTCTGCTATTCGTATAAATCAATAGCAGATTGAGTCCTTACCCTGGATCAAAGAGGATGATCTTGGAAATGAACTGTGACTTTCAGAGTCTGTTCCAATGGCAGTGCAGCAACTGCTGCCGCTAATTCCGGGTAGATTATCAAGTCACACACACTCAGCAGGACCACTTGTGGACAGGGCTTAATTTGTGACAGGGCAGAATCTCGGCACCTCTAGGTTTGGCAGTTCAGAGCCCCGGCACCTCCAGGTTTGCTGCATCAGTTATGAAAGTAAAAAAATGTGCTTGAGTCCCGGCACCTCTTTCATTACAAATTAAAATTCTGTCACTGGTATTTGTAGTAAAAGTCAGGGACGGGTCATGGGCAATAAACAAAAATTCACGGAAACCCGTGACCCGTCCCTGACTTTTACTAAAAATATCCTGTGAGGGGGGGTAAAAAAACAGAGCTGCCGGGACTTGCAACTGCTCCAGCCCGCTGCTGTGGTGGGCTGGCCGTCGGTCAGCCATTGGACAGCTGCTGCTCCGTGGCCCAGGGGCTGGCTGCCGATCAGCTGTTGGGTGACAATCCCAGGACCAACAGCTGCTCCAGCCCTGCCCCGGAGGTCCTGGAAAAGTCCTGGAATCCGTGACCTCTGTGACTAAATCATATCCTTACAAATTAAGCACTGCTTGTGGAGTAACGTATTACCCAGCATGAGACAAGGAGGACGCGCCAGGCTTTTAGTTGTAAGAGATTTAGCTCAGGCCATCCATCTTTATTTTCATCAGGGAGCATTATATATGGTGCTGCTGTGATGACTGACCTCCCAGCTGACACACCAGGGACTGAACTGCTCATACCGTGAGATGCACCTTGCGTTAAAGCTCCCTCGCTGGAAGCTATAACAGTTCATAACCTCTGTGGAGTGGCACACAGGGGGGCCCGAAACACACACTCCTCAGTGGTTACACTCGGCAGGGTAAAAGAGCTGTAAATTACAAGCCGATTTCGATTTTCCCATTGGCAACTGCTAATCAGTTCTTTAATGGAAACCACAGGCAGAGGGTAAAAAAAGCCAAGTAGTCTGATTAACAAGAAGATGAAAGCTTCTCTATGGGAAATTGTAAAAGGAGCTCAATAAACTTGAAATCCAGGGTGCACAGAAAACTTGCAGCATTTCTAGTTGCATGACGGTCATTGACTTGTTCTTACGGGGTCAGAATCTGGTACACTTGAGTAAATGATGCTCTCTGTGAGTAAGGATATCAGAGGCTGACCCCTTTTTATATACATGGTTCCCAAAGGGCTCCACCAATTTTAGGCCAGAGTCGGATACCCTGACTCTAATTTAGTAGCACATTAGCCATGAATCACCCCAGCACTACCAACCCCCAAAGTTCAAAAAATCACGTGCCAGACCTTGGAAAAAAATCACTAGACTGACCCAAAAATCATGATTAAAACAAGAAAAAAAGCCATCTCCTGTGTTTTTGGTCTCTCTTCTGATTTTCGACCTCCCCTCATCCCCACAGCGGCTGCGGATGCCGACTCTCCCACAATGCAGAGGGGATGGTGATTCAGGAGCTGCTCCTGGAGTATGGCTGGAAGACGCCACTGAGAACAAATGACACAGATTTGCCTAAAATGCTGCCTGACTCTGCAGAGCTTCCAGCTTCTCCCCCCCCCCCCACCTCCAAAACTCTAACAAACCCTGCCCGTCCCAGCAGTAATTACGCACTCCCAACCCGATATCGATACTGCCCACAGCTTCCCCTTGCTCGTCAGCACACCTCTGTTCCAGGGGTTTTTCACCCCCTTCTCCCAGATCTGGGGGTGCCACTGCATCAAATCCCTGTTCTGCAGTCTAGTGTTGCAGGGATGGGGGCAGGGAGGAGGAGAGAGCAGACTGACCCATTCATCACGGGAGGAAACGGGGGAGCAAAGCAACCTGAGCTGCTGGGCTCATTTGTCTTCTCTCCCCCCTCTGTATTATGGAAATGGTGCTGGCTAATTTCCCTCCCCTACCAATAATTCCTCCAGGGTGCCCCCGGGGAGTGGGGAGAGTTCTACCCACCTTCTCCTGCAGCCCTGATTGGCTGCTTTCCCCAAGGAGGAGGGGAAGCAGAAGGCAGCCAATGAGATGGGTGTTCCCTCTGGTGGAACAGGAATGCCCAAGAAGGCAGGAGCTTCTCCCATCAACCTCAGAGAAAGATGCAATGGGCGTTACTTGCAATGAACTCGCACGAGCTGGCAACACCGAATTCCCGTGGACTTCACTGGGGCTGCTGTGAGGAAGGGCTCACCAACTTGAATCAGAGTGGCACAGCCTAGCTGTGTGTATATAGAAATCACTTTGCCACTGAAATGCAGCTGTCTCTGGGGTGGAATCTGGTGGCTATTTAACGGTGCACAGTGGAAACACTCAGCAACTGAGAGCAGGAAGGGGAAGCCTCAGCATACAGAATGGAGACTTTTAGGTACACCACATGTAAAAGACAGCATTTGACTGATGGTGCAGAGCTTCCAGCTTCCCCCCTTTGGCAAGATGCCTTGCTCTTGCAAAAAGCAACTTTGAATCTTTCAATGCACTCAAGTAGTCAAGACGTGAATTTTTGGATGGCCCATAGGACAGTGCAAAGTCCCCTAACACCACAGAGGACACTGGTTCAATAGTGACTCAGAGGAGAAAGCCTCACTTACTCAGCCACCCACACAACTTCAGTTTGGGTTTTCTTTGGCAGTCTCTCATCCAAGTATTGTTTGGGTCTGACTGTACTTAACAGAGCTCGGTGATTATAGGAGCAAATGTGATCTATTTCTTGAACTTGACACATTCTTTCCATGTATGAAATGTCCCTCAACAGATGATGAATTTAATAAATCTGCTCATTATCTGAAGTTGTTGAATGCTGTATGCAAATATATTTCAGCCTGTGTGTTGAACTGCTTGCCACATGTGTTCATTTGAGTATTTGATATTCAGAATTTGTTGTTCAAGTCACATTATTTGTCCAGTAAGCCACAAGATATTGCTTCTGATCCTGGGTTGGATCATAGCCAAGTTGTATTATAGTTGTATATATATCCCTGGTTGGATCATAGACAAGTACCAAGCAAATTGGTTGAAATTACACTAAAGAATAGAATTATCGGACACATAGATGAACACAATTTGGTGGGGAACAGTCAACATGGTTTTTGTAAAGGGAAATCATGCCTCACTAATCTACTAGAATTCTTTGAGGTGGGGGGGTCAACAAACATGTGGACCAGTGTGATCCTGTGGATATAGTGTACTTAGATTTTCAGAAAGCCTTTGACAAGGTCTCTTACCAAAGGCTCTTAAACAAAGTAAGCTGTCATGAGATAAGAGGGAAGGTCCTCTCCAGGATCAGTAACTGGTTACAAGATAGGAAACTAAAGGCAGGAATAAATGGTCAGTTTTCAGAATGGAGAGTGGAAAACAGTGGTGTCCCCCAGGTGTATGAACTGGAACCAGCACTGTTCAACATATTCATAAATGATCTGGGAAAAGAGGTAAACAGTGAAGTGGCAAAATTTGCAGATGATACAAAATTACTCAAGATAGTTAAGTCCAAAACAGATTGTGAAGAGTTACAAATGGATCTCACAAAACTGGGTAACTGGGCACCAAAATGGCAGATGAAATTCAGTGTAGATAAATGCAAAGTAATGCACATATACATATAAAATGATGGGGCCTAAATTAGCTGTTACCACTCAAGAAAGATCTGGGAGTCATTGTGAATAGTTCTCTGAAAACATCCACTCAATCTGCAACGATTGTAAAAAAGCGAACCCAATGTTGAGAATTGTTCGGAAAGGGATAGATAATATGAAAGAAAATATCACATTGACTCTTTATAAATCCATGGTATGCTCAGTGCTGTACTGGGGGGGCAGGCCCCCGGGCGCCGGCCTGGGGAGGGATGCTGGGCTGGCTCATTATGATATACAGGGGGCTCAGAAGGCTCTGGGGGTGGCTGGATGCCTCGCCGCTACATCCTGGCCGATGGGTGAGGCCGCCCTGCTGGAGCCGGCGCCAGGCTGTGGGGCTGGAGCAGAAGAGGCGGGTGCCACATGATGAGTAAGTGTGGGGTAGTGGGAGGTGCCAAAAAGTCCCCTGCGCAGAAGGAGGTAAGCAGCGTGTCCCCCCCCAACACCTTTGTGAGGAAGGGCAAGTGCTATTACCCCAATCTACAGATGGGGAACTGAGACACAGAAAGACTCTGTGTGATGTTGGACGAGTCACTTAAAGTCTGTGACAAAGCACAGAATTAAAGCCAGGTCTCCCACGGCCTAGCTTAGGGTCCTAGACCATCCTTCCACTCAATGTGGAGGATATTCAGGCCAGAGTAAGTGGAATTTCAGGCAAAGAGGTGCATTTGCACAAAAATAAGCACCTCCCCAAACATTTGTGCCAACAGAAATGGCTACCTTGAATACTACTCAGAGGGAAAGCTTGTAGGTCTTAACAACACAGAGGACATGCACAGAGCACCCCAGGAGAAACAGAGATGGCGGCGCCTGGTTCGTGTGCTAAGCAACGTCTGATGGCACAGGAAGGTTGCACACTCAAGAAATGGCTCTCACAAAACTAACCGAAAAGTGAACAATGTGGCCCAGCCAAGATGGGAATTGGAATGTGTGAAATATCTGCAAATTATTTCCCCCACTCAGCATCCTACCCAACTTTTTAAAGAGATAGAAGAAGATGTAGGGCTTCAGGCATTTACAATACACACTAGATCCTTTCCTACCTGATTCACACATTCTGGGAACACTCTATAGCCTTAACTTGCAGATATGCCAGTCCTGCATGCAGACGGCTGGTGTGCAAAACCTTCCGATAGATAGATAAGATTCTGCCAGGCCTCCTGTGAGGCACTGAGCCATGTCACCTCCAGAGATGGTCAAAATAATTTTTTTTTTCCTTACAAAAAAGTTTTTTTTTTCTGTCAACAAATAGAGCTGAGTTGAATTTTTTTCCACAAAAAAAAAAAGCGTTTTTTGGCAAAATCAAGTTTTTTAATTTAGAACAAAGAAAAACAAACATTTTGTGAGGGTTTTTTTAGATATTTTGTTTCTAAACAGCAGGAAAATGCCCACTTCTCCATTTTTTTCATCTCTCGCCCCTTTATTTTCCATTGAAAAAGGGGGGAGGGAGGTAAAAAACAGAGAGAAACTGTGTGTGTTTGGAGGGGTGGGGGGAATACTCTCTCATTTATTTATCTTTTCCCAATAGAAAAAGTTGGAAAAATAAATTTAAAAAAGTGAGAGAAATGGCAGGGAGGAGACCCACCTTCTCTTATTTTTTAATTTTTTTTCCACTGGAAGGAGAAAATAAAAGTTATATATATATATAGGCAGCAAAAAATGTTACTCCCCCACTCCCATTATAATATGAAATAAATAAGTTTTCCTACTTCCTTTCCCCTTTCTGCTTATTTTCCCCTGCTCCCACCCCATTTCACCTGAGAAAATAAACAAGTGAAAAAAACCAGTTAAAAATAAAACTTTTTTTTTTTTTAAAAAACCAACCTGCTTTTGGTGATTGGAAACAAAAAATGGAATACAAAATGCCAATCCAAAATGAAACGTTTCATCTAGTTTGGAAGCTTTCTGCAAAAGAATCAAAATTCAGCCTCAGACAGTTCTGAGTGAAAACGTTTCGTTTGACATTGTTCACAGGGATAACAACGGATTTTTTTTACCCTCTCTATCCACTACGGCCAGTGGGAGCTGAGATCAGCACCACGGAGGATTGTTATGTTCATGGCATACTCACAGAGCTGTTAGATAGCAACATAGATACTCTTGCTGGAAGGTTGCAGCATAACACAACTTTATTTTTTTAAGAATTCAGAAGACACAAAACCCCCACCACAAAGAGAGAGAAAACAGGCTGCTCCCATAGAGAGGCACAACTCACCCCCACTTTACGTTAGGCCGGCTTGCTGCTGACTGACTGCTGCTAGTGGGGCCCAACTTACACACTTCACTATATACCCCCCCCCCCCCAGCCAAAAATCCCTGAAATTTAAAGTGACAGTCTACAATTTTAACACAGTTTTCAACATGCCCCAAGGATCAGGCTCGTTTTGTATGTCAGAAAAAACCCACAAAGGCTACAGGCACGCTGATTATTTATACAGCGCCCCCCAAAAATGCCAGGTGCTTCACAGAGTAACAAAGGATACATCTACACTGCAATAAAAGACACACGGCCTTGCTGCTGCGGCTGGCCAGGGTCCGCTGACTCGGGTTCACGGGCTACAGGGCTAAAAAACTGCAGCATAGATGTCTGAGGTTGGGCTGGAGTCTGGGGCTCTGAGATCCCATGTGGGAGGAGCGTCTCAGAGCCCGGGCTCCAGCCATAGCCATAATGTCTACACTGCAATTGAATAGCCCTGCGGCCTGCTTCCCGAAAGCCTGAGTCAGCCGAGCCGGGCTGTGAGACTTGTTGCTACGGGTTTTTTATCGCCGTGTAGAAGTACTCAAAAAGACATAGGCCCACTGCAAGAGCGTACACATTTTGGTGCCTTGACCGGCAGGGCAGATGCAGCCCTCGAATCCCACCTTCTTCCCAGCCCAAATGAAGTGAAATGTCTCACTGCAAAAAGGATGCGCTCCCCTGCAGCTTCTGAGGGCCATTTTACAGCACACATAGGTAGTGTGAGGTCAGAAGGAGAGGCGGATCTCGTGAAGCTCCGCGCAGTGTAATTCTGCGCTCGGCAAGAAAGCCTGTGTTTACTTTTAGAGACACAAAAGACTATTTCAGTTTGCCCTCAAATATGTGTTCGCGCCGCCGGTGCATTTAAGTCTCATCTCTGCTGGGCATTCAAGCATCATTGGAAAGCCCCGTAGGTGTAGACAGGCCCACTGATGGGAGGGAGGGGGGCAATTGCACAGGGACCCAGCGATTTAAAGAGCCCAGGCGGATGGGAGGATAGATACATATCCACCTCAACCCCCCCTTCCCCCAAGCCCTCGCTGCTTGCGCTCTCCGCCCTTCCCCTGAACCGAGCTTATTTCTTATGCGCCATGCAGGTTCCCAAGTGGCCGAGGAGGCGGCATCTTCTGCTCAGCTTCCCGGGTTCATCAGTAATCTCACCGCCTCCTCCGCCGCCCGGGGAACCAACCTGCATGGCACATAGCAAATCAGTAAAAACACCCGGTAGAAGCCCACTCGGACCTGAGCCATTCCTTTCCAGGCGGGCTATGGACTGTTCTGCCCTGGGGCCTGGAATTGCTGTCTGTGGGCCTGGGTGTAGACAGGATGGCTTCCCCTGGGGTGAGCTGCACTAGCGCCGATCATGCTGCGCTGATGTAAAATGGTGCCGACACAAAGGGCTTGCACGGATATGGCTAATACTCAGGGTCAGATCACATCGATTCTAGATTCCAAACCGCAACGGACCATTATGATCCGTTCATCTGGTTCCGGTGTAACAAAGTCCCCTAAAATAAATCCTACACCCAACGTCCACCAGCAATCACTCGGAATTAGGAACCTAACTCTGCAAGACACTTTTGTCCTTACTCAGTTTTTATTCAGGCAAAGCTCCCATTGAGTCAACGGAATCAGGACGGAGGAATTCATCCCATTGCATTTCTGGGTGTCCATCATTGTAATATGGAGCTGACCTTAGACGTCAAAACCGAGGCCATGACTTCCACGCCCTAAAGAAACCTAGCAGCCGTCCACATCTCAGGCCAATAGTGGCTTTTTCAGCTCACTGGCAATTCCAAAAAATAAAAACAAAATTAGTTTCGGGTTGAACTGAAAACAAAATTTCTGGTAAACCAAAGTCGGAAAAAACGTGTTTCGGGTCGAACACAACCGTTCCGGTTTTGTATAAATGTTGAGCTTTTTAAGACAGAGTTTGTAAATATAAAATAAAAGGAATTTTTTAAAGGAAATGTTGTTTCAAACCGAAAATCAAAACGTTTTGACTTTTTCTGAATTTTTTTAGCTTTTTTTTTTTTTTGGACTGAAACAATTTGGCAAAACCAACACGAATTTGCGATAGGTTTCGGTGTCGATGATGTGCATATTTTGCCCCCAAAAAGTTTTATGCAAAAAGTAGGTCTATTTAAAATGGGTCAGCATTGGTTCACCACTCAGACAGGCACACACGCATCTGCCCGCAACCAGAGGCATATTCCTGTGGTCCCCGCTCACCCGAGTGACTGTTGCTCGTGGGACTGCCTCCAATGACTTTTGCACCATCTTGTTTGTCAGCACGTGGTTTTCGAGACGGCTGGTGTTTTGATACAAAAACGTCTAGTGGGAAGTTGAAAGGAAGTGGCTAAATCACCTGACTCGTTTAAAATGAGACAGGATAACATACTGTCTTGCAGTGGTTTTCAATCTGTGGTCTGTAGACCCCTGGGGGTCCACAGACTATGTCTAAGATTTCCAAAGGGGTCTGCATCTCCATTCGAAATTTTGTAGGGGTCCGCAAATGAAAAGAGGTTGAAACCTCTGCTGTAGAAGAACAAACATCCTCATTCTGCTCCCGCTGAAGGGCACTGAAGTTTTTGCCCATTGACTTCAACGTGAACCAGATCAGCCTCCAGCAGAACGGGGAGGGTGGCCGGAAAGGATAACCTAAGAGCTCTTCTCCATCTCTGATTTCTGTGTGCGAGATTCATGAGTCCACGCCAGCTGCTTTGAGTCTCCAGAGCAGCGTCAAGCAACTGGGACGACCAGTCTCTGGAACGACACACTGGGGACTGAAACGGGGCCAGTCAGAGATAAAAGCGTAAGCGCTTTGAGTGACAGAGCTGAGCCTCTGTATCTAGGAACGGCACCAATTTATATCCTCATGGACTGGCACAGAGGGAACCTGTGACACACACTCACCAGTGGATTATACAACCAGAGTGCAGTGGTGAATCTGAGCCTATGATTCAATTATATTGTTTCTGTCTCAATAGTGCTCTGAACCATGGCCAAGGATGGGGTTCCCCTTGCACAATGCACCGCATAGATCAGTGACAAAGGAGATGATCCTCGCCCCTCAGAGCTTACAGTCCAGGTGTCAACCCGGACAAAACATGTGGATAAAAGAGACAAAGGGGGATTTCCTGGGAGGACAAGGTAGCCATAAAACCACCGAAAAGCCGAAAAGCAGCCGTCTCAGCTCCCCCGTCTACCTCTCTCCCATGAGGTTGTGCTGTGGCAAATCAAATGCATTAAACACACCAAAGTCTGTTTTGACGTTTGCAGAATCGTCGGCCTGGTTGCATCGGATGGGCCAGATTCACTGGTCCTCTCCAGTTGTTTTGCCTGAGTAGGACGACACAAAGCAGCTGAAAAACCTGGCTGAGCCAGCCAATTAAACCGGGCGCTGTGTTGCATCACAAGAAGTAGCTGCAGCACATGGGGAATCTGGCCCTACATTTTTATTTTCTGCCTCTGAAAAAGAAAAACCTACTTATTCACATATAACCAACCTGGCTTCCATCCCCCTATGGTTTTTGAGTCTCTAAATGATTAGTTATCTAGGTTAAGGCAAGAAAGAGATGAAAGATAACGCAACCGTACTGTAAACAGCCCCCATCAGATACAAGGGCTGTCTCAGGCAGAGAAGGTGGAGGGTGTGACCATCTTCCTGTATCAGGATGCAGCAGCTGAGGGAAGGTGAGGGTCTAATGGAAACTTCCTCACCTCACAGGCATCTGCACCTGCTTTGCTTTCCTCATGCTGCGGTACTGGCCAGCAATGCTCTGGGGAGTAGCCTGGGGGGATCCTTTCTGGCCAGGCCTTGAAAAATCCATCCCCGGTTTTCTGAGAGTCCTTAGGATGTTTGGGAACAGCGAGTTAGCAGGTTCTTCCCTGTTCAGGGTGGCTCTTCAAGCCAATCGCTGCCCCTACTTGTAGGAGCCAGGCTGGGTGTGGAGCCAATGGAGCGATGCCATCCTGCCGGTGCACTTCAGGATAGCTCAGAGCAGAAAGCTGCTGTGCTTGTCCTTTGTGAAGGAGCAGGGTGGGCCCCTGGCTAGCAAGTGCTGCAGATGGGAACATACATGCTAGCCCGTTTTGGAACTGGTCATGTCCTATTAGCAATGCTCTGATCCTACCCAATCTCCCCATCGCTATATAAAAACATTAGGCCTGATTTGCAGTTTCATTTAGGCCCCTTTATGCCATTCTGGCAGTGTAAGGGCTCTTAAAGTATGTGTCTACACTGCAAACTGTGCCCAGGCTCTGACTCAGCTTTGGGTCAAAGCCCCACTTCCATCAACACACAAATCAGTCTGATTTGGGGCAGCAAGCTCTCAGGACCCGGATCCCGTGACCCTGCTAGGTGGGTGGGTCAGAGCCTGAATCCTGCCGTGACTCAGGTCCAAGCCTTGTCATTTTGCAGTGCGGATCCAGGTCAAACTGCAGACCTGAATTAGAAGGTCTGTGGAGTGCAGTATGGATGCTTTAGCATGGCTGTGAAACCCAGGTCCAGCAGTTGTAAACCCAACTTTGCAATGCAGTATAGACAATCACGGATGGGCTTGGAAATACCGAGTCCACAATCCCAGGTCCCCCACACCTGCATTTACAATGCAGCATAACTGTACCACCTCTTGGGGGCTGAGTGGTTAAGGAGCTTGGCTACACTCCTAAATATTGTGGGTTTGCGCCGTGCTTGATCTCCTACTGAAAGGCTGCCTCTGGCTCCCCCAGGTGCAGGATGGGTACCTAGTCCAGTGGTGGGGATAGACGTGATGCTGATCACATCACTCCCTTGTGTACTGTTGGCAATAAAACCATGTCCGCCCAATGAGCCTTTGGTTGGGGGGATCTTTGGCTTGGCTCTGTAGCTATACCCTGAGCGGGTAGAACTGATCCCTACTGAGCAGAAGGGTTATGGTAGAGATGGCACCAGGAGGTCTTTTTGGTGCCCCTATTCCCAACTCCAGGGGCAGATCAGGGGTGTGGATGAATTCACTGCACAAGAGCTATTCCCTGCCTCCTGGTGCCCATGAGAAGCCGTGTGTCAGTCAGAACAGCCCAGAGGCTTCTCTAAGTAACACCTGGGGCCAGACAGACTCCTGCATGGTTCCATAGCACAGAGAGAACGAAGGGGCTTTAAAGCCACCTTAACGTGTGCTCCGAGTGCAGGAATGGCGTAACTGCGAGTTGGGCCCGCTGGGTTAAATTGGGAATCTCTCTCTCAAATCCCACCAAGCCAGCCTGTTACTTCCATCCAAACAGGGGCCTGGTCCGCATCTCCCGTTTCCCAGAGTCTTCCTGCTTTCTCACTCCGGTAGGTGAATCCAGTCAGAAAAACAAAACAAAACAGATTCCCTGGTTTTTTAAGGCCTGGCAGAAAAAGTGGTGTCTTCCAGCAGGAAGCTGGCTGGGGTGACAGACTGCAGGGTGTTCCAGGGCTTAGGGGATGCAAAAACTTTATGAGAAAGGAGGGGAAAAATAAACTCTCTCTCTCTCCCCAGAGGAAGAGAATCTCCGTTTGCTGCCGGCGTGGTTGTTTGCTAATCGAAACACCTGTCTGGAGGAGGAACTGATGATTTCACAGAGAACAGAACCCTGCCGGATCCTGCCAGATCATTTGCTGAGCCGTAAGAGGCTTTTCACAGGCAAGCTCAGCTTTTGTTACTCTAATTGTGCCCTTGGGGAAATAGGCTTTATTTTTTTTATCACCTATTTATTACTAATTAGCAGCATCAATTGATTTTGTCCTGGGAATTTACTCTGCGCTTTCCAAACAGAGGGCTAGATTGTACATTTGCCCTGTTCCAACCTGCTGTGTGTGTGTGTGTGTGTGTGTGTGTGTGTGTGTGTGTCTGTGTGTGTGTGTGTAGGGGGGGGGCAAAGTGCCCCGGCAAAGGGCTCAGATACACGCAGAATGCCCTGGGGGCAGTAGTCGCAGCAGTATTCGCATGGCCTGAGGTAAAAGACAGTGTGTGCTCTTTCTTGTCTACGCCTCTCCTTGGAAACCATCAGGCGGGCTGTGTGGTACAGTGCCTCGGCCACGCCCCCTATTGTCTGGCCACACCCCTTCTGGACAAGGATGACTCCCAGGTGTGGTGCAGTGAGTCGGAATTCTGGCTGCCTCTTTTATGGGGGTGCTGGGATGGGAGAAAAGCACCCAGCTATTCTGGCATGTCCACTCAGGGGCAGTCACACTGTTTCCCTCCCCACCCCTCCCCGGTGCGTGACACCACCTCCCCAGACAAGGCAAACAAAGACATGGAAGGATCCGACGGCTCAGAGGAGTTCTCTTTAGGTGTGGAAGGTGCCCACCAGGCATGAGGAGCCCAGGGACTGGAGATGCCATTTGCCGTCTCCCCAGAGCGGTAATAAAAGTAAAGGCTGGAAAGCATCTAGAAGTTCAAGCCTGGAAAAGAGCCATGTCCTGCCAGGCTGCTTGGGGCCAAACTCTCAGCAGGCGTAAATCACCATCCATGGAGCTACACCAGTTTACATCTGTGAAGGACCTGGCCCTTTGTGGTGGGCAGAAATCCCCCATCCTGGGCGCAAGGCCCCTTTGACAAATCCTCTGCGACACAATCAGCCCCAAACACCTCCACGCCTACCGAGCTAACAGTTCCCTGACAGGTGCTATCCACACTCCCCAAACAAACCACCCTTCTCCTGGTGCCCCTAAGACCTCAGCCAAGAGCTGGGGCCCTGAAGGACTGAGTTATCTCTAACCTAGGGAAGGACGGGAATGCCTAGATGAACGCCTTCCGGCAGCCCCCTCTCTCTTCTGTACATATCATCAATCAGGAGGGGAAAGAAGATGGTTTGGGAGGGAGCTCTGCAAACTCTTCCCTCTTCCCAGGTTTTGCTGTCTGCTGAGATAATAAAAACCAAGTGCCCAGTTATCCAGGGACTAAAGACCTCGGAAAAATTGTGCAGCAAGCCTGAGTGGCTGGGCTTGGTGCAGGGGGATTCTGCAGGTTGGGGGGAGGGGTGAATCAATGGGGGTAAAGACTGTTGGACTCCACCCTCTGCCCTCTCACCCTGTCCCCCAAAGACAGCCATGGGAGGTGGATTTGCAGAGCAGATAACCCTGGCTCCTACCCTCTGCCCACTGAGCCAACCCTTGAAGTCCTTATTCAGACCTAAGTTTCAGTGAAGTCAGCAGAGACTCCAGATTTGGCAGTGTATGTTTTTTGTTTTGTGGGGGTTTTTTGGAGCATCTGACGCTTACTGTACCTACTTTAGATAATCTTCCTCTTTGTCATGGAGAGTTGAGTAACTGCGTTTCCATTGCTGTCACTTGCCTAACCACAGGACCTGCTCCTGGCTATTATCTGTAGCATGTGTGCTCACTTTTGCGCTGCATACGAATTACTATAGCAGGTTGGACCATTGGGTTATCCAATCTGGGGCCCTGTCTCCAGCAGCGGCCAATTGCTGATGCTTCAGAGGAAGGTGCAAGAAACACTCAAAGCAACTAGCCCAACGTGAAATGCTGTGCATGGAGGGGCAGCTTCTTCCCAGACTCCTGCAGAATATCACATTAACAGCTTGATCCTGCAAGGTGCTGAAGAGGTGCCAGCCACCCTTACGTCCTGCTGGTTTTGATGAGAGCTGAGGGTGCTGAGCATCTGTCAGGATTAAGCCCTAAGCCGTCAGGCATGAGATCAGATGATCACTAATTTGCACAGCTACAAGGTGATGATGGAAATTCACAAAAATACCCTTCTTCTGGCCTTCAAACAACCCCCAACCCTCACCAAGCTCATCATTGGAAGTAAACTCCCCAGAGACCAGGGGACACCAACTCAAAATAGCACCAAACGCTGCCGGAACAACAGATGCAAAACCTGTAAACATATCTCCACTGCTCTGATGATCAACAGCCCCCACATCACACCTTTCAAGATCCATCAGTCCTACACGTGCCTGTTACACCGTGTGGTGTACCTCATCCAGTGTGCTCACTGCCCCAACAGCTATCAGGTGGGTGAAACCAGACAATCGCCTCGCTCTCGAATGAACTCGCAGAGAGAAACGGTAAGAGACGAAAACACCTGGTCACCTGCGAGTGATCACTCTCCACAGAACAATCACTCAACAGCTGACCTAGCAATCCTGCTCCTCGCAGGAAGCCTGTGCAACTCCTCTGAAAGACAAGCCTGGAAGCTTAAATTCATAACTCTGCCAGACACTAAATCAGGCACTGAACAAAGATGCTGGATTGATCGCTTATTACAACAATAGGTAACTCACTAACCGTCCCCCAATTGGCTTTCCCCCTGCACCCCTTCTCCTTTCCCCTTATGATTGGAGCGGTGTTAACTGCAGAGGTGTTATTTAGTTGAGGTTAGTCCTGCTTTGAGCAGGGGGTTGGACCAGACGACCTCCTGAGGTCCCTTCCAACTCTAATCTTCTATGATTCTATGAACTGGCCACGTCACCTTGAATGGTCCCTTGAAATATGAGTTAACTACTTGCGCTAACCAATCTGTTCGCCCTTGTAGTTCGCTGTGCCACTCTGAGCATGTCTACACTGCAATTAAAAACCACAGCTGGCCTGTGCCGGCTGACTTGTGCTCGCAAGGCTGGGATTCTTTAATTGTCGTGTAGGCATCCGGGGTCAGGGTAGCGCCCGGGCTCTAGGACCCTGTGAGGCTGGAGGTTGCTCAGGCTGCAGCTGGAAGATCTACACCACAATTAAACACCCTTGCAGCCCAAGCCCCATGTGCCTGAGTCAGCTGGCAAGGGCTAGACACGGCTGTCTAACTGCAGAGTAGACATATTCTAAGAGTACATTTCCCGGATGAGTTCTGTATAAGCTCAAAAGATTGTCTCTCTCGCCAATAGAAGCTGGTCCAGTAAAAGCTACTACCTCCCCCACCCGGTCTCTAAAAACACCCGAAGCATTTTTGTTTCATTGGTTTTGGGACCAGGCTGATTTTTCATTGTGTTGAAATTTTCTGTGGAATTTTTATGAAAACGTGGTCTCAAAATTGTCAGGTTCCACCCCTCCGCCCTCTTCCTTTCCCCCCCCCCCCCCCCCCCCCCCAAAAAAAAAAAAAAAGAGAATGTTCCTTGATCAAAATTGAGAGTATTCCATTTTGATTTTTTTTTTAAAAAAAGTCCCACTATGTGACCAACTTGGTCCATCAAATTACCAACACAAAGGAAACCCAAACCCGAAAGCTGACAAAAGATGCATGAAACTTCCCACACAACTAAACGAAAATCCATTTGGAACTACAACGAAAAGGCTAATACTTTTCATCAAAAGTTTCCATAGAAAAATGTTGAACAACAAAACATTTTTGGGGAAAAATTTAACTTGGCTACATTTAATTGGTTTTGCAATAATTCTTACTTTTTGATAAAAAGGTCACTTTTCGATGAAAATTTGTTCCAAAAATTTCAGCCAGGTCTAATTGGCAATAAACTAATTGAGCTACAGTATTTGGGAAGGCAGTGCGTCCTAGTGGATAACACATTAGACTAGCTCTCAGAAGACTTCTGTTCTATTCCTGGCTCTGCCATTGGCCAGTTTGGACAAGTCACTTCCCCTCTTTGTACCTCAGTTTTCCCTCCTGTTAAATGGGACAATGAAATTTACCACTTTGAGGTCTACTGATGAAAAGCACTCTGTATGATGTAGGTGTCATTATTATTTAATAAAACCTGCTGAGGCTTTGCCTATAGGCTGCATAAAGACCTGTTTCCTGTTAACTGAGTGACCTTGGTTCCTGTATTATGGGACAATACAAAAGGAGGGAGGTGTCAGTTTTCGTTAGACCCTTCATGAAAATTCAATCTATGCAAGCCACTAAGGCATTGATCCTGCAATGAGCTCTGTGTGGGTGGATCCCTTCCCGTGGGGAAACCCGCTGAAGTCAATGGGACTCTGCATGGACACAAAGGTCTGCTCTCTGGGTGCAGCTGCAGGATGGGGCCTCGGTGGGCTAATCTCCCCATGCATGTGCTATTCTTACTAACACTCATGGAAGATACGGCCCTGTTTCTGCAACTGACCACAGGTGGGTGGAGGCCTGGGAGCTGCATGGGGCCTCACTGACCCCGACATAGGGGGTTTCCCCAAGTGCAGCCAGTTGCAGGCTCGCGCCCTATATTTCATAGATTCCCAGGCCAGAAGGGACCATGGTCATCATCTAGTCCGACCTCCTGCATGTTTGCATGCCAAGGAGACAACTCAGTGAGGAAGCCCTGCAGGGAGGGGGTTGGCTGAACTTCTCCCTCCTGAACTTTCATGTCCTCGGTTCCACTTAGCTTGCGCAGGAAATGCAGTTTCAGGAGAAACAAACAAACGGTGCTTCACTGGAGCACAGACAGGATTCGCTCCTCGGGGCGCTCCTCCAGCACCAGAGAAAGCGCCTGAGCTCTCCGCCTCCTCTCTGCTCTCACCACAGCTTCACTTCCTATTCCTTCAAAAAGGGAAGTTGCTTATTCAGAATACTGCTCACTCGCTGCTGCTTAGGTAGGACGGAGCTGCCGAGAGGTATAAATAGTCTAGTATCAACCAAGTCATCTCAGTAGGTCTGGCCGATGAGCAGAGGGTCCACTCAAAAACTTTCTTCCGTTTTGAGACGCGCTCTCTGTGCTTCAAATGGGGAAACTCAGTGGAACTGGCAATACCTCTCAAGCTAGTAGAAATATTTTAAAAGCTCCCACTGGTAGAAGCCTGTGAGAACAGGGGGGCATTAGAGAACGCCTTTCTCTGTAGCCTGGGGCCCGGGTCATTTGCTGGTGGATTCTCTGTACCTTGAAGTCTTTAAACCATGATCCGAGGACTTCAATAACTCAGTCATCGGTCAGGGGTCTATCACAGGAGTGGGTGGGTGAGGTTTTGTGCTGTGCCCTGTGCATCAGACTAGATCATCATATCGGTCCCTTCTGACCTTAACGTCTCTGAGTCTATAACAGCGGCTGTAAATGCAGCATGGTCTAGTGGCAAAGACCACTCACGTAGGAGTCAGGAGTGCTGGGTTCTCTACCTAACTGCCACTGAGCTTCTGGGTTATCTTGGACAAGTCACTTATTTTCAACACCTCCCACCCTTGGTCAGTTTAGAGGGAGTGCCACTTCTGATGCCTGTACCAGGCGGAGCACAATGAACACTTCCTCCCCAAAACCCCAATAAGCTAGACTGAGACTATTTCAGGCCAGGTAAGAGGGAGTTTCAAAGTCAAAAGGCCATCACAGAAAATGACCTTCTGCGGCTCCCTCTCTTATAACCAGGAGAACTCCAGCTTGGGGTCCTCTACTGGTCCCATCTATGGGGCAATCTCTCAAGGTGTCTCTCTTATTATGGTCCAGGTTATTTAGTGCTTTAAGGGGAGGTACCAACATCTTAAACTCCACCCAAGTCCCACCGGTGGGCCAGTGCATTCATGAAGCACCCAGCTCATGGCAAGACATCCTGTTTAGCAAGCAGGCTGTCTCATTCTGCCCCAACGCCAGCTTCCAAATGGAGGGAGGGCCGTAGTCCCAAGCAGAGCACATGGCAGTCATCTTTGGTGGTGACACAGGCATGAATCATAGCAATGAAGTCTGTGTTGGAAAGAAAAGGTTGCGACATCCTTGCCTGTTGTGATGGGCAGACAGTTCAACAAAGAGGCAGGAGGTAGGGGTGTAGGATGATGATGCATAGAGTTAAAGGCGAGAAAAGTCAGCTAGTCTGACCTTCTGCCATTAAATATCACCCAGTTACTGATGTATTGAGGGTTACATTTTGAAGCTGGACCATAAATTAAATAATTGTTGGAGCAGGGACTTGGGACTCTCGTATCTCTGGCCCAGTGACTAGTCAAGTATTTTATACAAAGTGAAACAGCTTCAACAGGAGAAACTGAAAGAACCCCACATCAGAGCACCCTATAGCAAGGCTTGGAAGGATGAGATTTGTATCGCTAACCGTTGATATCATCGTACATACACCACCGGATGAAAAAATACGTCATCGATAATCAGAATGTACAGATAGGCATAATAAGAAAAAAGCTGCTTGAAAACTTATCAGAGATTGATTGGAGGATATTTACCTTGACATGCGATGTTGACAATTTGTGTTTTAATGATTACAAGGCTGCAGCTGTTTGAAACTCAGTATCTATCATGATTAAACAATTATGGTCTAAAGTTCCCAGAGGGGTAGCTGTGTTAGTCTGTATACAGCAAAAACAACGAGTCCTGTAGCACCTTAAAGACTAACAATCTGCCAGTAGAAATGTGTTAGTCTTTAAGGTGCTACAGGACGCTCGTTAATTATGGTCTGACATCCACCATTTTCTGACCTCCCCTAATTTCCTGCAACTGTGAAAATTTTAATAGCTCAAAGTAGAAAAAATGCTTAAAAATAAACCCCGACATACATCAAAATTATAAAAGAATAAAATAGAATTCTGTCAACTCTTGTTAGCCTGTTGTTAGGGAACGCCACCACCTTTGCGTGTGGTGCCCTGGCTTCAAGTACCCCACATGCCAGATGAGTACCCTAACCACTGGGCTACTGGGTGTAAAAGGGGGCAATCATGGCACCACCTCCCCCTCCAGCTGTTTTGTGAATCTAGCACTTCACTTCCTTTGCTTTTATTAAAAAAAAAAAAAGGTGCAGAAATTCAATGAAACGTTTCATTTCAAGGTAATGAAACGTTTCTGTTGATCCAAAATGAAATGTTAATTGACTTTTCTGAAAATTCTGGAAAATTTCAGTTTCATGTCCTGTCAAGCCAAAACATTTCTTTCCCCCCGGAATGGCCAGCAAACCAAACCATCAGTGATTTACCCAGCTTTCCTTGCTACTTCCCTGTTTATACAGCAAAGGATCACATTAGCCTGCTTTTCCACAGCATTGCACTGTGAGCTCCTGTTCAATTGTTTGTCCACTGTGACCTCTAACTCCTTTTCAGAGTCTCTGCTTTCCAAGATGCTGTCCCCCATTCTGTAGGTTTAGCCTTTGTTCCTACTTGTATAACTGCGCATTTGTCCGTATTAAAACTCATTTTGTTTGAATAGAGCCAGTTTACCAAGCCATCCATATTGCAACGATGACTGCCCTATTCTCATCATTATTCACCACTCCGTCAATTTTTGTGTCAGCATCTGCAGGTCTATGGAAAGACAGTTACAGGATTGTTCCATTTGGGCACGCGCACTTCTAGATGGGCCGACAAAGTATTTTTTTAAATGACTTCTTATGATGATTTCTTATCGACTCACTTCTTGTGAGTTGCGAAAGAAAGGAGCTATGAATGAAGATAGGTTAGTGGCTTGTCCAGTGATAACTGGGAGGGAGTTTTCAATATATGGGAAGTATAGACAATTATAGAAACAATATATGGAAATTTTGTTCATATACAGAGTGGGAAAGGGGAGAGGGGCTGCTTTTTGTGGAGAAGATGACTTCTCATCTTTTCTGTGAAAATGAAGTGAGGGGGTTTTTTTTTTGAGAAAAAGTCACCTTTTTTCTGACCTCACAAAAATTGCAGCGAGGTTTGCAGCTGATGTAAGTTGGCGTAATCAAGCAAGCAATGCCACTTTCCACCAGCTGAGCCTCTGGCCAGGTAGATCCAGCTGAGGACCTAAGTCATGCTTTTTCCCTCACTGGCATTGCTGGAATAGAGCTATTTTCCCTTCCGCAGCTCTAGGGAGATCGCAAAACTCAGATCTCAGAACTCAGATTGCAAAACCTCCAACTGAATCCAAACTTCCCCAAAGTGTAGGGGCGTTTAGTTCAGGGGTTTGGGGCTAGACTTATCTGTGGTTCCCAGAAGCTGAAGGTAAGCCTGAATATGCAGGAGGGCCAGATGCATAACTGGTGTAGATCAGCCCAGCTCCACTGAAGTTAATGCTGATTTAGACCAGCTGAGCAACTGACTCATAAAGTGCTAAGGACTGGCCTTACAGCCATAGTATTTTTGCTATACTTGAGGGATGGGCAGCCGAGACAGGACTGAGGGAAACTATGAGTTAGGCAATTATGCACACACGAAAAGACCAATCAGGAATTTGTTTTTCCTGTTCACATCTCCATTTCACTGATCTTCCCACACAAGATGATAATTTAAATGGAATCTGATCTCACTTCCAAAAATTAACTTGTCTCCTGAACAGTTTTAATGGGGTCAAGCCATATAGCACAGTCCTGATTATACTAAGATTTCCCTCCCAACTATGATCAGTGAGTTGGAAGGCTCTGAGTAAGGGAATTTCTAAAGTCCTTGGCATGCTTTTCTCTGTCTGATTCCTTAAGTCACCACCTCTTTCTAATTCTCACCTAAATATATTTTTCTCCCTTGCCCATAGCTCTTCGTTTCTCTTTCCCTCTGCTATTATTCCTTATCTAAATACCATTTCATTATTTCATTTATGTCGGGATACAGTTTACAAGAAATACACCAAACCAAGTTAGGGGCGGACCAGCAAGTCCCTACTGAAATTGATGTGGAGTTTGGGTGTACAAGGAATGAGAGACCAGGGCCAAAGGTTGTGTTGAATTATAGAAATCCATTTGTATTGAAATTCATGTATTTGCAACATAGTAATGCAGACTATAAGCCTGATTCACCACAGGGCTACTCCAGCTTTATGGTGGTGTAAATTTATCTTATTTATCATGGAAACATCTTTTAGGTCTTGATCCGACTGCCTTTGAGGACAATGACAAAACTCCCATTAACTTCAATTGTGCAGTATCAATGGATTTACCCTGGCACAAAATTGTAGTAAAGCGCAGGTTAAATGAGGCCACGAATTTTCAGCATCTAGCTCTGCCTATCTTAAACTTGTCTTGTAAATGCAGGACACTCTGACTATTACTATTCTCTTCTATTATTTAGGTCGGCTTACAAAAAAAAAATCTATCATTTAAAAAAAAATTGTTTTTTTTGATGAAAGTAAAAATTTTGTGAAAAATGTCCATTTCTACAGAATTTTTTCTGGTTTTCACTCAAGAAACAAAATGTTTTCAATGTTTCCCAAGAACTGAATTTTTTTCCCCAATGAGAACCCCAATAATTTAAAATAAAAATATCCACAAAAATGGACAATAGTGTTTGTTGAAAATAGAGTTTTTTCAAAATGTTTCAAAGGAAGAAATAATGTCCCAATCAGTTTTATTTGTTTGATGATGTCCTATTTGAAGATGGAAAAATGCCTCCCGCATTTCTCTTTCAATACTTCTCGTTCACTGAAAGTGAAATATATGAGAGAAAATAGAGAAGAGACAGAAACCAAGATATATCTTTCACTCAAGTTTCTCACTTAATTCTAGCCTGGCTTTATTCTCAGTCCTTCCAGCTATACATATCTCATCTCTTTGGTTTTCCTGTCCATCTCATCTAGCTCTTACTATATTGCCCATGGCCATTTCTTAATCATCCCTTTCCTAAGTACCCCATTTTGCGGGATGTCATTCCTCTTGTCCCAAGGTTACCTCCAAATTTCCACACAAATCAGATATCCCTTACATTTATCGTTGAGAATGATTTGTGTCAGACACGCATAATCATTGCACTGAGGTTGCAGAGAGAGCTATACGCACTTGTGAAAGGAATCCCACTGCATTTGAACTTTCCTGCAGGAATAATTTTGTTGTCCCCCATTATTCCACACTGAGTCCCACATTCGGATCTCGGCAGTTGGAGAGGTATTTTCTCAAGGCTTGTAGGGCTGCCTCTTGTGTGCTGAGAGACCCGTAACCATGTGCTCAATGTGTTAGTGCTGCAAAAACATGGTAGCGGGGAGCCGCCGGGACCCTTAACCCGAATAGTGCAGCGGGATGAAGAATATAAACAGATTAGTCCATGAACCTTCCTAATCAATTAGCAAATACATTATTCATTAATAAAGCTTTTAATTCTTCAACCAGCCACATAGATGGCCTGGTCATGTTGGACAAATCAATTATTCACTATTCTTTTTTTATTCACTATTCTTTTCCCCAATCATTCAGCAAATAAATCATTCACAAACCATTTCTCTTTGTTCTTTGGTCAGCTCTCCTGTGTCTTTTACATTCTATGCCTAAGGGATTCTGAAGCCTGCTGGGAAGTTGAGGGCTGTTTCCAGCGCAGCACTTGTTTGCAGAGAATGAAATGTACAAGGTTTGGTTTATCTTCCTGTTTAGATGTTTACTGTGTTGCTGTTCATTTAAAAATAATGACGGTGTGGCCAACTAACCTCATTTAGGGACAGTCATTAATCCATGGCTCAGAGTAGCATGTCGAGGGATGGTAGCTATCTCTTGCATGCTTAATAGTGATAATCAGAGACCGTAAGCCTTTGTCAAGGGCAGTGGGAGTTACATGTACATCTCTTTAGATGCTCATCACATCTCACTTTAACTAGTACTAATTTTTAGGGCTCCTATGGCAGGATGCAGATTTGAGACATTGTCGAGAAATTCTGGGAACGTTAAATAAACTGACGTCCATGAATGGGAGTTTAGCCATTGACATCAGCTGGAGCAGGATTGAGTTCTAGAACCCTTGCTCTTGCCCATTCACACTAGCCAGCAGACACCGATGGCTGCCCAGAGCCTTCTTGGTGTCAATGGGGAATGGGATCCACCCATGCGGAGTCGTTTGCAGGATCAAGGCCTATGTGTTGCCTGAGCAATAAATGTGCCTTTCTTCTGTGTCTTGCGAGAGGTAAAAAAAGAAAGAGAGAGTGTCCTCCTGGGGTGTCTTTTCATTTTGAGAGGGAAATGGAGCAAGAGAAAGACAAGGAAGTTTTGATAAACAAGATGCAAATAATGGTGCAGCAATATAGTATCGATGCATTTCTACTTTGCTCATCACTATACTACTTGGGCTTCTGTTAACTCCATGATGATTTTTAACAGTAGTTCTACACCTTTCAAACGCCATCACAGAGTACCGGGCTGGGGGAGGGAACCCCCTTCATTACACTATTCTTTATTAAATACAAACCCAGGAATTCTGTGGTCCTAGCGACAGGAAAATTTTTGTGGGCATCACGGGGGACTTAAAAAGCTCACAGATGAAGGGAGAGATCTACAGAAGAAAAAACGGGAGCCCGTAGCCCTGTCTGAAATGGACAGCATGGCCCATGTTTTCAAAAGCTGCCTGTGATTTTGGATGATCAGCCGGAGACACCTTGGACCTGATTTGCAGAGAGGCTGAGCAGCTCCCAGTCCAGCAGAACTCAATGGGAGCTGCAGATTAAAAAAGAAAAAAACCCAAACAAATAGACTAGGGATCTCTCAAGTTGAGAATTCTGGCCCAAGTATTTTAGTATGTTTTCCCACCTGGAGTCTCTAGGCTATTATGACATCAGATATGGAGCTTCCTCAACTCATGCACCACAGGAGTCTTGTTTTTGCAGAATAAAACTAGGACTGACACCATTCAAAAGCCATTTTGCAAACTGGGTTGTGGCAATGAAATAATCACATCAAGAGCCTATTAAAAATATGTGATTACTACAATCACATATCCTCCAGCTGGGGTCTGCAGCCCTCAAAGGGTCATGCAAAACTTCGGTTAAAGTCATCTTATACTCTGACATAACTATTTCAGTTGGTAACAGAGCATTTGCAAATGTAGATCCAGTATTAACCAGGATGCTTTTACTTCTGTGCAGCTATCCATTTTTTCTGATTTATTGCAACATACTCTTGTCCAATATACACAGTAGCTATGACAGTTCAGTGCAGTGAATGTTGTGTAGGCAATAGGAATTCATGCAGATAATGATAACACTTTTCTCTGCAAAAAATTGCCCTTAGTTTGTAAGTCTTAAGGCACACAGCCCCAATCTTCAAAGACACTGAGGTGACTGACTCTCCTAGCTGCTCTGTATTTTGGACTGGGGTATGTTGATTTCCGTGGGAGTTAGGACCCTATATATCTCTGAGGATCTGGGCCAAAGCCTGTGACAAGCAGGGCTGAGATGCAAACACAGGACTCAATACGGTGACCACGCTATGCACGCATGGCACAGAATCCTACCGAAATCAAACAGGCCCATAAGGTAAAGGGCCTGCAAGTTAGAGAACCTGGAGACTTGGGGTACACACAACTGGGAGCTAGAGAGGTTTAGGCAGAAGGTTCCAGGTGTCTGGGTGAGGAAGTTTTCTGTGAAAGAAGCATCTACACCCCAGCTAGCTCTGCTGGAGATTGCCAGCGCTCCAAAAGTTCCAGCCACAATTACATTTAACCCATTGCCTGCCCTACCCAGATTAAAAAGGGGCTAAGAACTTCAGAGTTTAAAAAAAAAGAGAAAGTGGGAAATATCTCCCAAGAGGAGAGAAATGTCACTGAATCACATAACCGGCTGGGGGGCAAAGCGGAGAAAAGTCACTTTAGAAATGTCCTCTTTTTACAGTCTTTTCTCTGCCCGTCACACCATGCTGGCGGTATAAGGCCCTGGTTTAAACCACATACAGTCCTTCAGGAGGTCAATACAACAAGAACCTACTAAGCACCCAATCCTGCAACTCCCCTAACTCCAGGATTGGACCCTGATTTCACAAAAACACACGGGGAAACAGCTAATCATGCATTTATTTTTAAATGGATTTAATTCTTTCAGGGAAAAGAAGGTGACCAATGCCCAAGAGAGAATTGCCGGAGCGGATTTTGACATTTAATTACAAGAGCACCATGATAAATAAATCAGATTGCCTTTAGCCACCTGGCAAATTTCCACCTCACCATCAATTCATGAGCAACTTTGTTCAAATCAACGGGACTGAAGTGTCTAACTCCCTTAGGCACTTTGGAAAGCGCCACTGGTTGCCTATCTGCATCTTCAGGCACCTAAATACCTTTATAGCCTGGCGCATAGCCTGTCCAGATCTTCAAGGGGTGTGAATTAGTTCGACTAAAGTCCACATCAGCTGAGACCGGACCCCAAAGCACAGAATCACAGACACATAGGGACGGAAGGAGATCATTCAAGCCATACAATATTTTTTTGAATAAGGCAGGTAGTTGGGGTGCTATGCAACCAATTAAAGTATGATGCTAACGATAAGCAGCACTCATTCAACACGGGGGGCTAATGGAAAAGTGCAGGCACTTACCTTGGTGTTTCTCGTGTCTGGACTACAGCATAGCTCTTTAACTTCTAGGCATCCTCCACAGTGAAAAAGTCCTTTGCAGGGTGTGTGTTTAAGAACATAAGCCCTTCTCAATAAGCTTTAATCCTTAAAACACACACAGAGAGAGCAGCCCTAAGTTTTGTTGGTTCTGGCAGTTGAGTGCTGTTAGTGGTTTCCTGCCGACAACAGCTGAATGACAAATCTAGCCGGTTTGTTACACTTATAGTAATTAGGGGCTGATAGCACAGCCACACGGCACATTGAGAGCTAATGTTAGAACAGTGGCCAGCTCATTAGCGCTCTTCCCCGCAAAGACTCAACAGGCTCTGACAAGCACTGCCCGTGTGCAGACGGTGTCCAATCCCCCTCGAACTCACCCTGTTGCAGTTCAAAAGTCATGTCGCCAAAGGGTGTAAAATAGGGATGTAAATGAGAGGAGAATCAAGCCCTGATTTTTTTCAGCGAGGTCCCTTGATTCTACATAATGGCTCTCAAATAAGTGCCCTCCAGCCAGTCGGGGGACCCGAGCTATGTACTGGGTAAATTGAACATTAGAGAGGATTTACCTCTGGCCAGATTCCAATGTGAATGGTTATACATCCCGCCGAACTCCAATTCCCCCTGTGTACTCATCTAGATGATTGCACTGGATTCTTGCTCGCTTTCTGTCTGGGATTGTGATTCAGCACAGCTGATGTGCAAGTTTCAGTAGTTGTCCTGTTCCCTCCCAGAGCTGGCTGCGTTTCAGAGGCTAGGTAAGGATTAGACTGACAGACCGGAGAGCAGCCGGGGATGAAAGGTGCGGAAGGTGCTAATTCATGCTGCCTAGTCTCTCCCTATTGCTGGTGAGTGTGCGGCTTTACATTTGTCAAGTGAGTTTTCCTACCTTTTGTGCGATTAGGCCCTGATGTTGCATTCAGCTTGGCACGGGCAGAGCCTTGTGCGCGCCTGGAGCTCTGTTGAAGTCAACAACGTTCTGTGCTGGGACAAGAGTGCGTCCACACGGAGCTCAGGGCAGCACTCAGGCCCTTAGCTTGCTGTACTTCTGTGGGGGTTACTCCTATGAAAGCAGCTGTGTGGACACTGAGCTGAAATTCCCAGACCGTTGTATATCCACTTCAACCCACCCACCTTCACTGGAGTTTCAAACCCATGAGCCCATCGCTAATAACAAGAGCTGGGCAAATAAAAGATCTTTCGGTCCACTGGCAATGCTGAAAAATTGAGGCGGGGGGAGAAATTCATCTCTGGTCAAACAAAACGTCTCATTTTGATTTTGAGCAATTTAACTTTTTCTAAGTTTTTAAAAAATAAAATCAGTATCGAAATCGAGTCATTTGGACCAGAAAAATTGAAACGTTTTGTGGAGAAAATGTCAAAATGCAACATTTCAATCTTTTTAAACCTTGAATTTGTTGTTGGCTTTTACGGACCTAAACAAGTCGCCAGAATTGACATGAATTGGTGAACCAGTTCAGCTGTCCCAAATATGCATTTCTAACAGCAAAAATCTTCAGCTGAAAAATTTCACTCAGTTTTACAGCTGATCTCTCTTTTCATCCGATCCCAACGGTGCCTTTTCCCCCTCTCACCTGGGGTCGCCTGAAGCCCCACAAAGCCAGAGAATCTTCCCACTGATTATAAAGGATTTGCATTGGGCCTCGTCTGAGATGGGGCGTGGATGCAGACAGGCTGGCTGGAGCTTCATCAGCCGAGACAGAGGTGCTGCTGGTGGAGGTATTGATGAATTTTGTCAGCTTCCTCTATAGAAACATGTGGTAACCTTTGGTCAAAGGGGTTTGCAATCTAGGAGTGTCGCCTGGACCTCTTCCTGCGCCTGCAGTCCCAGGTAGCAATGCTAGCTGTCTCCTGGCTAAACACAGATGGGAGAATCTCTTTGTCTTGGAAGGAGATCACTGGAGTTAATGAATGTTGACCCCTGCCATGTGACAGGGGCGCAACCTTTTATAACCCTGACCCATATCAGCGGACTGGGGCCAGGACATCAAGGTCAGTCTCTTAGGTGCACTTCTGCGTGTCACACGACATCCTGACTACACTCTCCTTTGGTCACCTCTAGGCTGGATCATTGTATTATACACTAGTTTGGGCTCCCCTTGGAGAACCCCCAGGACACGGCAGCCCTGCCTCTGTACTGGTACAACCAAAGGAACCTGTTGCACTTGTGCTCCTCTGCTGGATTGTAATTCAGAGGACTGGTATTAATCCAGAGAGCCGTATACACCCTGACAGCTGGATCCTGTGGGGTATACAGCCATGAAAACGTGGCAGAGATGTTCTGTTGTCTTTGAACTGTTCCTTTAAACGCAAGAGGGGCTCCCCGCTCTTCTGGAGCTAGGGGTATAGGGCACTCTTGGTGGAGGGCCTCGGGTCCCCAGATAATTGCTGTATTGGAAGTGGTTTGTCAGCGGCCGAGTGTGCTGACATTTAAGCACAGGGCCCGTCTGTTCAGGTTTTTGCTTAGGAGGGCTGGATGGAATGGGAGTTACCTAATGGACCGACTGGGCCACTGCTTAAGACTTTGAGCTTGATTTTTCCTTCCACATCCACCACGGTAACTCCCTCGGCTTTGGATTTCTGAGATGTAAGTGAGAGGGGAATCAGGCCTTCGGCTTTTGAGTCTTTGCGCTTTCCAGTGCCTTGGTGCCAGCTGCACTTTCGGGGAACATGCCCTCTGCTGACCCAGCTGGGATACTGTGCGTGCTAAAAAAACCAACTGGACATCCACGCAACTCGCCAAACGCCACCCTCTGTGAGCATTAGTTACCCACACCAAGGGAAGAGGGGGAGCCGAATGAAGTGGGGGAAGGGCTGGGGGACAGGAAACAAAAAGTTGGGTCCAACCACGGTGAAACTGTAACAGCCCTCGACAAACAGTAACTGAGCGTCCCAGTGTCCGCACATTCCTTCCCCTCCCCACGTCACAGAGCAGGAAGCCACACGCAGAGAGGTTGGGCCTGACTCTCCTCGGAGAGCGCTCCCGCCCGTTTTACACGGACACAGCTCCTTCGGTTGCACTGAGCCACTCCTGATTCACCCCCGCTGAAGCGCTATCAGAGGGACTTGCCCATGAGTCAATCTCAGGGCTGGGACTGACGCCAAGCAGTGTAAGACACCCACCCCAACTTTAATGGAGCCCAGATTCGGGGTTCTTTCCTGGGCATACATCCGGCAGCTGCAGAGCCTCAAACCTGCTGACAAATCCAGTCTGAGAGGCTGTTCAGCAACTCCCACGCCACTGATAAAATATCAGACACATGCTGAAGAGGATCGAGATAAAAGAACTCAGCAAGATACACTCTAGCCCTGCCCTAAAGTAAATGGACGAAATTCAGCGGGTAAGTAAGCCCACTGAGCTCAGTGAAGTTATACCAGGGCCATGATCCTGCATAGCACAATCATGGAACATCACACAACCTCCTATTTTGGATTGTGCTGGCAATTTATTAACCCTATCTCAATGGAGAAACTGAGGCATGGGGGGGCTAAGTGACTTGCCCATAGCCACGCGACTAGTCAGTGGCAGGCATGGGACACAGAACTCCTAACTCCCTGCTCTGTGTTCTAATCTTTAAACTATTCTCCCTCTCTTATGAATCATATGATCCTTTTTGCTCTGGAATCAGATTGGCCACCCTTTCTTTTAACTTCCAAAGCCTAAACACTTGCATCTCTGCCCACCATCCTTCCGTATCCTGAAACAAAGACGGGCTGAAATTATTTTTCCATACCTCTTTCTTCTCATTTTCACAAGGGAGCTGATGGAAGCCCCCTTGCTGGAGTCGATAACTAGGGAAGCTATTAAATATTGCTCTGAGCGAGATGAAACCTGGTTGTGGGTTGGGCTAAAGGCTGAGTATTGTTTTGGGTGAGCGTGTGAAAGAACACACAGATACTAGTCAGAGAAAGAACAGAGAGAGAGGACGAGGAAGGCCAGGTCTACAATATAAACTTACATTGGTCTATCTACATCATTCGGGGGTGTGACAAATCCACACTTGTGAGCAATGCAGTTACACTTACCTAACCCCAGGTGTAGACAGCGTGATGTTGATGGGAGAGCTTCTCCTATCAACACAGCTACTGCCTTTCACGGAGCTGGATTAACTAAGATGATGGCAGAAGCTCTCCCGTCGGTATGGTAGCATCTTCACTGAAGTGCTACAGCAGTGCAGCTGCACCAGTGCAGTGTTTGAAGTGTAGACCTGCCCAAAAAGAGGTAAGCTAAGTCAAGCAGGAGACTGTAACCACAGGGGGATGACCCTGGAAGAAAAAGCGAGAGCGCTTTTGGATTTGTTGCTTGCTAATAGGATTTGAGTGGCTGGTAAGCTAAGAAACGGTTCCTTTTTGTTCTTGGTTCCTTCTGGGTTCAGAGGCACAGGACTTCATAAATAAAACAAGATTGCATGAAAGAAATACCTGACTACGACCAATTTCTGCTCCCACCTGGGACACCCACACAGCCCCAAACACTGAGTAGCCACTCGGGTCAAATAGAGGCAACATCGGTGTTAGCTATGGAATTGAGTTTCAAAGGAGAGAGCATGTGAGCGGGGATTCCTGTTGGACCAAGAAGGAACAAACAAGGAAGGTGCTTGAAGAAACCAAAAGTAGCCAGCAGAATTAAAAGCAGGAGCTAGAGACTTTGCAAAAGGATTTAAGACAAAACCTAGAACAAGAGCTGGAGGTTTCCATGAAAGACCTCAGGGACTTGCAGGCTGAGATGAGATCCCTGTTGAAGCAACAACTACAAAATGCCCGGACAGATTGGGAAACCTGAGTGCAACACAGCCAGGCTGGAATGGTAAAATGGACTAATAAACTGACCAGCAATCTGACTGCCATACCCCACAGTTTTTCCACCAAATAATGGAGACCAAGCAAATTTTAGCCAGTCTGGAGCTTGCCAACCGAGATGAGTTGCAGAAAGGAATTATGATGCTAAAAACTCAGCTGCAAAAGGAAATCAAAGGGTCACTGAGCACAGTGGAAGGCAGCCACCTGGATAAGGAATTGAGAGAGTCAAAGAAGTTGGGTAAAAAGGGACACTTAAAACAGTTTTCTAGGGGCCCAGTAGGGGTTAGGTCAGTTTATCTGCATCGCTCAGGGGTGTGGTTTTTTCATGCCCCTGCATGACATAGTTATAGCAACTTGATTTCCTAGGGTAGACCAGGACTGGCAAACTGGAGCTCGAACTACTCTGGCTCATCTGTGTATTCGTATCGTTAAACTAGATACAGTAGAAGCTCAGCATTATGAATATCAGAGTTACCAACTGACCGGTCAACCACACATCTCATTTGGAACCGGAAGTATGCAATCAAGCAGCAGCAGAGACGGAAAAAATAAAAAGAACAATAAAAAAAAGAAAGCACATACAGTACAGTGCTGCGTTAAACTTAAAGGGAAAGCAGCTGTTTTATGCTTCCCACCTAATTTCCACAGAAACAATAGGCATTCCTCAGGGGCTGATTGAAAAGGGCTCTTCTCTGGCAGATAAAAGGAAATGGCAGAGACAAGGCGCAAAGAAATTTGGGTGGGAATATAATTCTTTTGGGTTGGGATTTTTTTTTTTAAAGTCAATAAATGGAATTGTATTTAAAATTGGGGAGTAGTTACAAAAGTCACCAGCGACTGCACCATCTAGTGACCTGTTTCACAACTAACAATAGGAGTGTGTTAGTAAAAAGCTCTCCAGTTAAAATCGTAGACCTTTGGCCATCCTACAGCACAGAAACACAGCTCTGTTTTAAAAAAAATATTACCTGTAAAAAATTGAACTGCTCTGAATCTCTACCCCAATCTTACTCCAGGAGCTTGTTGGAATTAAGTATACAGAGTGGAGGTGGATGGGGAAGACAATAGTTTTTAAAACAATGAACAACCATGTATAAAGATCTGTGCATTTTTCCTTCCTCCATGTTCTATTTTCTCCCCAACTTGTAACCATTTTTGGGGTGTATACAATACATCACCCCAAAACATGGGGTCCTTTGCAGAATTACAATCCTGCTCAGCATCTCAAGTCGTCAGTCTGTGAAAAACATTGTCAAGGTCAGCTTTGTGCTTTCATAAAGTCCTTATTTTCCATGCAAGTTTATTTGAAGACTAAAACTATAGTTTTAATCTGTATTGTTTGTCTTGCAAAGCCCTGCTTACCGGTTCGACTCTTTCTTTTAGTAAGCTTGCTTCTCTGGCGCTTTTGCATGCTTGTAACATTCTTCAGGAAAAAGTGGGAAAGGAAAAGCTTCAAACCTTCACGCCACGGTCTAATATTGAGTCGTCATTTAACCTTCCAAAAATAATGGTAAATTCTTCCAAGTCTGTTTTTATTAATAGCATGTCCAACACTTGCCACAAGAGGTGGACTTTGGATTTATCTAATTCATTGAATTCAACTACTGTTGTGGCATCTGGGACCTTGAAGACCGACAGGAAGAGTGATTTTGTCTTTAACGAGTGGGCCAAAAGAGAAACCAGGTTGGAGAAAGTGGTAGCTGACAAGGTTTCCCAAATCTTGGATTTTGTCCTATACACTGAACTGGAATGTCATCTGAAATCTTCTATCATATTCACAAAACTTGCTAGCCTAATAAGCATAGAAGGGTTGTCTATCTTCTCCTGTAGGCAGCAGTCAATGAGAACATGAACCATCCCTCTCTCACTTGCTGATCTTTAAGTACAAATGCACCCAAGAAGTCCTCACTACTCATAAAGACACAAAAAATTATTTCTTCTGATGTCCATATTCATTCTCTGCTTTTGAGCAAGCTCCGATATCTTTGAACTCATCTTTCCTACAGGCAATTTGTGCTGAATCTCTCTGTCAGTCATTGCGACTCCCCTCCAAGATGATCCTACTATCCACCAGCGGCCAACCTGGTCAGGACTGAGGGGAGAGTCCAATGACACACAAAGCTGAGTTTCTCATCCAGAGCCACTGTTGTGAACCAGTGTTCTCTGGAGCTTACACAGCTTCTCAACTGGCTCAGGGTCAGAACCTGTTTTCTGCCTATCGTTGTTTTTTTAGTACCAGCATAGTCATAGACCCTAGACTGCTCCTGAAATTTCTTCCTCTCAGCATGTGCTTTGTGCTGGGCCTCACTGACCAGCTCCTTTGGGACCAAATCATGCTCTTTTCTCAAGGAAAAATTCACATTTTTCAGGAGTAGCAGAATCAGTTCAATGCCCTTTTCCGTAAAACTGCAAACGAGCGTCTTCAGAATATCAAAGTTCGGCAGCAAATGCACCGCATGCAAGTTCCACAGATGGACATTCGAGGCAAACAGGTTGCCGTGTTCTTTCCCTTCAGCATCACTTTTATAGAATTCATCCAATTGCCTCACCACAGCTTCCAAAAAGTGAACATCAACCTCCGGTCCCTCCATATGATGAAGAATACTGTCCAAAATGCTTCCTCCTCCTCCTCCCCTTGGGATCTCAACCCTCCTCCTCACTGCTCTCCTCACAGAGGCCGGAGAAGGTGGCCTCAGGCCCCAGGGAGCCCAGCGCGCAGCCATCCCATCCCGGGTGAAGCTCTCCATCATGGAGGAGGTGCCCCGCTTCCTGTGCTTGCTGAGTCCCGGGTGCCACTCCAGTTGCCAGATCTTCTCCTCCTCCTCGCTGGCTGCCAGCCAGGCCTGTTTCCAGGCAGAGGCCGTGGCAGCAGTGCTGCATCTCTGCTGGAGGAGCTGCTTTGCTTTTTCCTGAGGGAGCTGCCGGTGCTGGTCTCCAGAGGATGGCCAGGCCAGGACCATGGTGAAGCAGGGATATTTCCCTGGGCCCCATCCAGCTGCTCACCCTGGCTTGCCCCGCTCCTTGCCGGCTCCCAGCTCCTAGTGGTACAGGTGGCAGCTCCACGTCAGCCTGCACTTCTCCTTCCTCAGCTCACGGTGGCGCTTCGTGCCCCAGCTGCCTGTGGGCAGAAAGACATTGTACACCGGTCACTAGTGACCCTCGCATCCTTTGTCATCCGTAAAGTTATTTTCTTTCTTTTGGGGCGAGGTTATCAAATGTCACCATTTTTCAGGCCTCCTCGGGACAGTGCATGAAGCTGAGGTGTGGGGAGAGTTGTTTTTATGAGCTGAGTGAAGCCTTGTTATGAGCTGGGTTAAAACCCCGTTGAGGTGCATAGGGGAGAAATGGCCCCGTGGTTAACATGACGGTAAACATTAGCCCCACCTAAAACAAAAGGTGTGCATGCACTCGCCCAGGAACGGCGTAATGTTTTGGGTGCTGGCTGTGGGAGCAGGAGAGAGAGAACACACACCTACTGAGGTGACAGAGAAGAACAGAGAGAAGCAGAGGAAAAGAGGCAAGAAAAAGCGGAGCAGGAGCCTGTCGACATAGAGAGTATGGCCAGGTCATGGTGTATGCTACACACTTCTTTCGGTATAACTGCGTCGCTCAGGGGTGTGAGAAATCCACACTGCTGGGAGACACAGATATACTGACCTTAAGCCAGTCCACCACCCCATGTAGACAGTGCTGGGAGAGCGTCTCTTGCCGACATAGCTACTGCTTCTTGCAGAGACAGCGTAACGAAGCAGAGGAGAGAGCTCTCCCCGGTCGGCTGAGCGCGGCTCCGTCAAAACACTACAGCGGTGGGGCTGCATTGGTGCAGCTGTGTCAATGCAGCATTTGTCGTGTAGACATGCCCTATGTCTACGCTGCTGTGGCTGGCCCATGGCAGCTGATGAGAGCTCACAGGTTTCAGGCTGCGGGGCTATAAAATTACAGTGTAGATGTCTGGGCTGGAGCTGGAGCCTGAGCTGCGGGACCCCGTAAAGGAGCCCAGGCATGTACACTGAAGTTTTATAGACCCGCAGTCTGACCCCTGTGAGCCCCGGTCAGTAGACTCAGGCCAGCTACGGGTGTTTTATTGCAGTGTAGCCACACCCTGTATGGCCCCGGAAAAGGCTAGCAAGAGCTTTTGGGGCTGGTGTTGACTAAAGGGGCTTGTGGGGCTGATACGTTGGTTCCTTCTGTGATCTGTTGCTAGAGTTGCTCATCAACGTGGGGTGTGCTCATTGATTAGGGTTACATTCCTGGGGGGGAGAAGGGGCAGGGCTCTGTAATCCTATCAGTGTCCTGCTTGTGTTACCATAGGGAAGCCGAGAACACGCAACAGTAGATGAAGTTCAGAGAAAGTCTGGCAACCAGCTTGATTGTAAAAGTCATTTTATTGCCACGTCTATAAAACATCTGATACTAGTAGTAATCGCCATACAAGGGGAGACAAACAAACCAAACAGTTACAAAATTGCACGCTTTCAATGGGGGCCCTGGGGAAATCTAGCTCAAATTTGATCACAAAAGTCAGGTTTAGAGCTACACCTGGAGTAAAAAAAAGAGAGCGAGAGAGAGAGAGCTGGGGTCTCACCACTCCGTGACGCTTGAACCGGTCGAGGTTCCCAGGTGGTGGTTGTAGCTGCGGGTCCGGCGTGCTGGAGACAGGCAGAGCCCCCAAGACGATCAGTCAGGAAAAGGTGAAGTCCCAGTGGAACTGATGCAGCTTTTGGATCCAGGCATCAGAACAGAGGTTTGAGCTTGAGTCGGGGTTTTTGTAGGGAAACAACAATGATTGAAGGGAGAACACTAGGTTTGTTTATGGGTAAACGATGACTCAAGGGAGTAACCCAGAGCCGTCTTGTTTAGGCTGAACAATAGAACCTGCTCATTCCTGGCTATGGGCAGTGTTCCTTCGAGGGAGCTCACAGTGCAATCAGGCAGATTCAGCACGTTCACCCCGGATTAGACATCATTTGGCTCATGGTACCTTGCTCTGAGATGCATTCTGTAAGTTGAGTGCTCTATAAAAGCAATGACTGATGGATAAATAAGCATCAGGATTGTGCCATCATTGATTCTTTTTGTACTAACGTGATTTAGCTACTGATGTTGGACCTGATCCCACCCTAATGAAGTCCTACTGATGACTTTGAATGGGTGTAGGAACAGGCTGCAGTGCTGTGTATTTCTGCCAACTTTGTATTTGCTGAGTTGAAATCAGTTCTACAAATATTAATAGAATATGAACTGAGGTCAGTGCAGGCTCCATTATAGCGGTAATGCAGTTCTCCAGCCTTCGTTTGCATGTGCATTGATTTTACTGGGCAAGCAAATGTCGAGCCACTTATTTGTTGGTCAGAACAGAATCTCTGATTGATGTTTAAACTCAGCTAGAACGTCGTTCAAATATGCAGGGGCCTGGCTGCTTTTCTTATGTAACATCCAGGTCTTCACTCCTGGGTCCCCCTGTGTGGAGCTCAGTGCAGGATGGATGCCTACACATGCATTTTGCAATGATTATTTTAGGCAACCCCCCCGGTGGAAGAGTAGGAATGATTATACTTTACACTGGATGAAGGGATCTCAAAGCACTTTGCAAACAGAACTGAATTTATCCTCACAGGCCCCCTGTGCAGCAAAGTATTAGCAGCCTCCTTTCACGGAGGAGGAAACTGAGGCACAGAGAATGAGAGGGGGCAATCTTTAGACAATCTTGTGCCTATATGAGGGGGGTAATTCATACCAGGCCCTTTATCCTGGCTCATTACCAACAGTATAACACATATCTCTCCATGCCTTTCCACAGGCTGTGATCGTATATGTAATGAAGGGTCCTGGAGCTGCAGCTTCCCAGCTCACACCTCCTTTACTACAGTAAAGTATAGCAGAGTGTTCCTTATAGGGCATGTTTTTTATCTCAAGTTAATTGATTGCCAAATGACTGAGCTAACGTGTTTGTCAATACGGCCCGGCCCCTCCCCAGTTCTTTAGTCCAGGCCACAGGTGTTTGGGAAACCAAAAATCTGGAAGAAGTTGGTGAAAGTCCAGACTAACGGGTACGAAGGTGTTAGCTAAATGGAATTAACCAGCATCCAATTCTGCTGGGTTAAGAGAAAGTTTAGTGTTGACAAAGCCATAGAAAGAGTTGCCTTGCTTTGCATGACTCCACCTCCCCTCTTCACTCTCATTTTGCCCTGCCTACACCTCTGCTTGCTTGTTACAACCCCTCTCCCTGTTACAGCACCCTTTGTCTTCCTTCCCCACACCTGCCTTTGTGCCTTGTTGAATGCTACCCTAGGCTTGGAGCAGTATGCAGAGGGGAGACAGTGTGGCTTAGTGGGCTGGGACCGTGAAAACCTGGATTCAATTCCCAGGTCTTACCGGTTTGCTAGGTAATCATGGGCAAATCCTGGCCTTTGCCTCAGTTTCCCATCTCTAAAAGGACGATAATGGTACTGATCCTCCTTTGTAAAGTGTGTTGAGATCTACAAGGCCTAGATATTATCATGTATACCAAGCGCTCTCCATTTCCTTCCAATCCCTCCTTAAAGCGTATTTTTCCATGAAGCCCCCCCAGTGATGATCTGCTGCTAGCTGGCATGCTCGCAAAGCACTAGCCTTTGAACTTTTGAAACTCTACCCCATGTATCGGATCTTCCTGAATTAGATTTTGCGGTGTGCATCACGTCTCTTTGTATTTTATGTGCTTGTAAAAAGCCAGGGACATTTATGGTGCTCTCTACACAACAACATACAATAATAATAGCACATTAACAAAGAGAAGAATGGCATTAGAAGACCTGGGTTGAAATCCCAGCCCTATTGAAGTCAATGGGAATTTTGCGATTGGGGCCAGGATTTCACCCCTGGGATCTAATTCTGGTTCAGATACTTACTTGCTGTGTGATGTTGGATCAATCACTTAATCCCTCTGTGTCTCGGTTTGCCCGTCTGCCAAGTGGAGGTCTTAAGTATTTCACAGCAATGTCAGGAGACTAATTTAATTTGTGTTTGCAAAGTGTTTGGAGATCCTCAGATGGGAAGCGTCACAGAAGTGCAAGGAGTTATGATGTTAATAAAAAACCAGCAGTCCATGGCTCCCATAAACATAGAGCCTGTTGCATTTATCCTCACAACGTGTTTGTGAGGGAGGAAAGCACTATTATCTCTATTTTACACGTGGCAAACAGAGACTTGCCAGAGATCATACGGAGAGTCTTCAGCCAAGCAGGACAGTGAATGCACCTCTTAGGGGTCCTGGCTAGCACCCTAACCATTGGACCATCCTTCCTCTTCATGTCAAACACCAAAATGCCTTCCTGGTGAAGAACCAAAAAAACAACCCTGCCATCCTTCATAAGAAATGTTGTCCCAATAAATTAAGACTGAGATTTTCAAAAGGAGGTTTAGACCCATTGACATTCACGGGAGCTGTGCATTCAAATCTCCTCTACAGCTCTGAAAATCTCCACCTAAAAATTGTACTTCAAAATGCAGACGGCAAACGCCTGTCGACACCCTATGTTCAGTCAACTTGGGTTCCATGCGGCCAATTGATCTAGGGCGCTTGGTCTGAGAAACAGCAGAAAGCAATTCTGCACAATTGCATTTCACTTCATATTGATTGGCAATACCACCGTAAGCGAGTCCACTACCTTGGACCTAGCAACGAAGTTTTCTGTGTTGGCTTGAGAAAGCCATTGATAAGTACTAAGCAATGATGCAATGACAGGGATTGTGCTGGAAGAAGAATCCCACCATTGGCAACACACAGGAACCTGGGACAGAGAAATCTAATACGATGAAGGAAAGTCAAGCAGATCGGGTCAAATGAGTGGTGTGATTACTGAGCAGTGGGTTGGGAAAAACACCCAGATTATTTATTTTCAAACACAAACTCCAGATCACATATTTTTCGTACATCCACACTGAATATTTTTAAAGCTACAACCAACCTGTGATTTTTTTTTTTTTTGCATTAGTTAATATAAACAATAATCTAAAACCCTCACCCAACTATACATAGAAACATGGCTGTAATTCATTTCCGGGGCTCATAAACCTGAATGAAGTCTTAAATCACTAGAACCTTAAACTCAAATTGGATAGACCCCAGGGGAGGAGCCGTCTTTAAGTCGGTAATGGACTGGCAGGGGAATTTGCACCACTGCCCTCTACTGGATGGAGTCAGAATTTCTCAATAGGCACAGTAGGGCAAACTACTTATAGCCAATAATTAACTTGACAAATTTTGCCCTCGCACACCCCCTTTTATTTGTGAATGAAATGGACTTTGATTTTTTTCCAGACTTGTTTGTTATCTGGAATAACAATTGTTTTATGTGAAAATATTTCTACCCTGTGGGCTGCTTGTGAGATGTTAGTTTCATCTATGCCTCGGACATTTATGGGGTATGAATAGTCAGACACACATTCTTATGTATGACAATTATTGTTATTGTGGTAGTCCAAGAGCCCCAGTCATGAAGCAGGACCCCATTGTGCTAGGTGCTGTACAAATACAGAACAAGGAGATATTCCCTAAATCGCCTAGGCACTTTTGACAATCCCACATGCAGGCTGCGATTTTCAACGGAGGTTTCCCGCTCCCTTCAGTTCCTTTCAAAATCCCAGCCAGAATCCAGTGATTGTAAAGAACTGGCTAGTGCGTTGAATGCCACAGCTTTTTCTTGATTGGGATCAGCACTGCTCAGCTGTGTGTCATAGGCCATGTTCTGCTAACAGCTACGGGAGATTCTCCTCTTGCACAGGGGCCTGTGCTGCGGGAGCAGGAGGCGCTGAGTTCTCGCTGCGGTGTGTGTGACATGTGAACGGCCCCGGTGTGAGGCAAGGAGGCCTAGCGTGGATGACATTTTTCCCCCTGACACACACAAAGGAGGAGGTCATGCATTTCTCTCACAAAAGCTTAAGAGCAGTATGTGACAGCGGGGAAAGGAAACGAAAGGGTTTAACCCTTCGGAGCACTAGCAACTCCCAAACTTCCAGCCAAAGAAATGCTGAATGCTCAAAGTGTTTTAAAGAGACAAGATGGGGGAGGTGACATCTAAAGCTTGTCTCTATCACCAAGAGAAGTTGGTCCAACAAAGATATGGCCTCACCCACCTTGTCTCTCTAATGTCCCGGGACGGCTACGGCAACACTACATACAGCAAAGTGTTTAAAGTCAGACACAGCACTTAGATTCTAAGGGGAAAGGTTCTTTACAAGTGCAGGTAAATGCATATCTTCAGTTTCCAAGGGGTTAAACTTTACCATTGCCATAAAGGGATGAAATTCAGCCTGAGACCTGGCATCCACTGCTCGTTACTCCCCTGGTTCAGCAAAGCACTTAAGCATGTGTTTCAACCCAGCCCAAGGCACAGGGCTTTGGTGCAGCTGGGCTTAGATGGCTTCTGGCGAGCCTGGTTCTCCTTTCAGGCTCTGAGACTATGTCTGCATTTAAAATGCTACAAGTGGTAGCGCGGCAGCTGCCCTGCTGCAGCGCTTCAGTGTAGACACACTACAGGAAGGGGCAAGGTTGTCCCATCAGCACAGTTAATCCACCTCCCCCAGAGGTGGGAAGAATTATTCCGTCGATCTAGTGCTATCTACACTGAGGTTAGGTTGGCATAGCTACGTCTCCCAGATGATGTGGATTTTTCACGCCCTTGAGAGATGTAGATATGCTGATGTAAATTTCCATTGTAGACCAGCCCTGAGATGTGAAACCATCTTAGCACTTTTCCAATAAGAAATGTTTAAACACAGGAGTTTTGGTTTTGTTTTGTTTTTTTCTAGAAAACACTGTTTCACTGGCTAGTGTAAGCAGGGCCAGACTGTGTCATAAGGCTGATAACAGAAACATGTTTTCGCCCAGGTGCGTCTCTACTTCTCTACCTAGTAGCTGAGAGCTTCCAGCCCTACTCAAGAGATGCTCAGCAGCTCTCAGGATCTATGTCTGAGCTAAGGATTTTTAAAACGCATCCCATGGGCCTCTGTGGCTATTCTGTGGTCGCTATGCAATAAGCGAAAGCTGTGCTTGTCCAACCACTGATATCAATTGTCCTGAAGAGGAATATCCTAGGATGACACAGGGATTGCTTCATGCCAAGGAGCCTTCATACAAGAACCACTGCCACCTTCTGAAATACCCTGGACTCCTGTTGTTTTTATTACATCTCAGGCAAACAAACAATCGGTTTGCCAGGGTAAGTGCCCTCAACCCACATGCTTTGTCAGTTACACTGCCTTCACTTCTCATGCACCCAGCCTTCCTTTGCTCTCTACACAAGCCAGCTGAACCTGGGGGTGTTTAGGACCCAGCCCAGCTGTTGCTCCCTTTCAGAGCTCTTCATGGTTACTACTTGGTGGGAGGTAGAATCCAAGGCTCCGTGGTGTGAATGAGCGGGAGACAGAAAATCTGGACTGAAAAGCTCCAACTGGAATAGCTCAGCTGTATCCAGGCAACAGGCCTGACGCAACCACCAAAAAAAAAAAAAAAATCCTTTAAAACACACACACACACACAGAGCTTTCAGCAGCAAGACAGAGACAAGCGCGAGACAGCAACCTGAAGGCATCACTGCCAGAGCTTTGCAAACCCCAAGTTGCAAACCAGAGGCAGAAGGAGAAAGCGAGCGAGAAAACCTGTCCCTGGCATCCTAATTGCGACTTGACCCCTGGTAAGTTTGATTCTTTCATTTACTTCCTACGGTGGGTTGGACTAAACCATAGGTTCACTCAGACAATGGATTACTTTAGTGAATTTAGTGAATTACTAAATCAAATTACTAAATCAAAGATACAGTAGCAGAAGGATCGACTCGATGGCCTAATAGGTCTTTTTTGTCACTGGTACTATTGGCCAGGGTAAGATATTGGTATCTGAGGCTGGGAACTGGGTGAAGGGAGAGTGAAAAGCCCATTGGCGGGAGCCGTCCATACTAACCCCAGCATAGTTCGGGAAAGGGCGTGATCAGGTCTGCTCCTGTGCTCCAGAGGTGGCCTCCTGCATCCCCCACCCCCCAAAACATACACTTGCAAAATCCATGCAGGGACTACACCCTGTGCCAGGCTGTCGATTTGAATGGGCTTGTGACAAGGTGTCAATCAAAGCAGAATGTGGCCCCAAGTGGTTGCTTTATCCTCCTCCACCCCCCCCAAAAAACCTATCAAGGATATTCAGAGTTAGAGTCCCAGCTAGCCAGTATGGGAATGGATTCCATTCTTGGTTACATAGCTGTAAATGGGGGGGGGGGAGGGGGTAACTTGGCCAACGTCAATAGAAAAAGCCTCAGTCTGACCCTGGTGGAACGGAGAGCACAATCTTGTCCATGGAAGGGAAAAACCAGCTGATGCTCAAAGCCCGGCTGAAGCGAGCGCAGCAGCAACCGTGAATGTTGGGGGGCTCTGGGGGCTTGTGTCTTCAGCTGTAGCTATTGTCATTCAGTCTTTTGAGTCAGACGCTCTGTGCTAGAGCCTCAAGGGGAGCAAATCAGCTACACCACAACTCTAGTGCTTTACATCAGCCGTGGGGAAAAAAATCCAGAAGTCCTGCGAAGCCTTTTACACTGGCTTCGGGTTTCTTTAATCATAGCACAGCAGAACAGCAGCAGTCCACACGCCGTCTAATTGATACACACACAAATTGCTAAGGGGATCTCTCCCCACTTTTCAGCAAAGGTTTCAGAGCAGCGCACTCTCGTATTATTAAGACTTCCCTGCCCTTATGAAATAAACAACAGCATATTTGCAATGCTGGTGTGCTGTGATTACAACATAAATTCAACATTATCATCATGAATACACCTGAACTGCTCCTTTCCCGGAAATAAACCCTGGTCCATGTGGCAATGCATTATCTTTGCTTTGTTTGCTCGTGTATTTGCTAATTTACAAAGTTCAGTGGAGCTCCCAGCTGTCCATACAAATTCACGAGATTCGGCTGTAAGTAGATTCTGGTGATTTGTTTCTTTAAGTGCCTTGGTTTAAAAACGGATTGTTGGTTGGAGTGCGAAGTAACATTTCTCATCTCCCTGCTAAAGCAGGGCTGCCTGCTCGTGCACATTTAAATGTTACCTCTTGTCCTCTGACCATCACAAGCCCGTTTCGCATATGCTTTCTGCTCATAATAAATTCTCAGCCACCTGAGTTTTTAAAACGTAGCAGAGCAACTGAGTCCAGGAAAGAGGTGCCTGGCCTTGTGGCAGTTACGAGAGCTGGAATCTTCTGGGGGCAATTAGCAATCAATTCATCTTTAAAACAGTCATCGAGGCTGGACTGGCAATGCCAGTGAATGCCTGGTAAAGAAATGAATCAGGCGTGTGTTTGCATGATTAGCACTTGGCTCAGACACTAAGGCAGGTCACTGGATGGGACAGAGAGCATGGAAAAATAACTAGGCCGGGCAGTGGATACGGACCCCTGTACCTCGACTGTTTTAAAGGAACTTGGAGCCCAGCACTGCAAGCTGCAGGGAGCTGCTTCCACTCTTAGACATTGCAGTGGATGTGGAGGGTGCTCAGAGGCCCACAGGATCCAGCCCTGAAAGTTCCTACAAGAAACCCTCCACCATGCTAAATTCCCTCCCGCGTGTAAAGGATTAACGTGCTCCCCCCCAGCTCACCGGGGAGAGAGGTCCTTTTCCATGCACCCCTAGTTAGTAGGAAGGAATCACTTACACAGGCCAGCTTTCGTGCAGAAGGATCCCCTCAATGCTTTATTGCCCCTGTTCAGACAGCCCCAGTGAAATGCAGCTGCTTCTGGAGTGAAGGGGCAGCCGCCCGCTGAGGGGCAGGGAAGGAAACACCTTCTGCAAGAGCACCAACCCAAGTGCCTTTGGCTCTTCGGCAACAGGCTGCGTCTGGCCTATGTGCAGCTGGGCACAAGAATCTTGTGCCCTCCTCCTCTTCTTCCTCCCCATTTGTGTCCTCAGGCAAAGATCACCATCCCCTCGGTAGCTCAGGGGCTGCTCCCCCCTGGCTCTTGCAGGGCACAAACCATGCTAAAGTGGGCCGGTGGGGAGCGGTGCAGAGCCGGGCATACATCCACACTGCCCCTGTGCAGTGAGGTGCTCCGGCAGGGATTCAGAGCGTCCTTGATTCGAAAGGCCAGAAGGGCCCCTTGTGATTGTCGAGTCTGCCCTCCTGGAGAATCCCGCCCGGTAAATCCTGCACCAAGCCCCGCACTTGCGGCCTGGCTGGGGCACATCTCTGAGCCCACCATCCAATCTGCATTCAACGACCTCCAGGGCCCTGTCCCTGGGCCAGCTGTTGCAGCGGCGAATTACACTCCCTTGTGGGGGGTGGCGGGTTGAGACTCCCGCCGTACAGTCCTGCCGAGAACCCCCACTGCAAAGGCCACAGCAGAGCCCTTGGGACCCGAAAGCTCAAAAGACCCAGGGCCAGGCCTTCCGGTGCTCTGCACTCACCCTGGGCCAGAGTTTCAAGAGAGCTCCACTTCTATCTAGACAGCTAAATCAGGGCAGATCCGCACCCTACAGGCTGGGCTCCCTTGGCTGCCTAGTCTGCTGCCAAATGAGACCTGAGCTCTTCTGAAAATCCAGCCTTCAGGGCCACAGCGGGCAGATACAGAACTCGTTTCTCTTTCCCACACGGCTCCTGGTCAGACTCTAGCTGGGTTTGTGCATACCAGCTGCCATTGGCTCTCACGGCGGTATGCAAAGAGCTGGGAACTGGAAGGACTGTGAAGAAAGAGTAATAATTAAATGCTAGGGGGTGAAATCCGGGCTCCATCAAAATGAATAGCAAAACCTCAGTGGGGCCACGATTTCTCCCTTTAACTCGGATTATAGGCACCTGGGAAGTGGGGGAGGAGGGGAATTATTTGATGTTGACACGGCAGGCTAGCGTCTTAGATGCGGCAGGGTCCCCACAAGCGGTGTTTCTGCAGTGGGGCCCTGCTCCTGATCACCGAGACTTGAAATCAGCCTGGAAAAAGGTCCTATAAACATGTAGGGAACAAATCCTTCATTGCTCCCACCCCAAGCGGGAGGTTAAGGGGAGTCACAGATGCTCAGGACCAGGCCCAGCATGGATTCTGTGACCCTGGGTGTAATATATGCTGGGAGGGATGCTCGGTAAAATACTAGTTTTTAATCTTTAGGGCCTTCCCTCCCCACCCCCTCTTTCCCAGAGAAAAGAAGAAGAGATGCACGAGGACATTGGCAAGGCAATACTAGGTCAGTTGTACTGAATTCTCTCGGTCAGGGATGACCAGGGGATGCAGCGCTGCTGGCTGGGTGGCTTTGACAGGACTGGTTCCTTCCTTTTTCCCTGTATCCCTTTTCCATCACCATTTTGCTCTTTTTCTGAAGTCTGGTGAATTGGTTTCATTTCCCTTGCAAGCCCAGTACGCCCAGTACACCCCTCCTGCTCCCCCCCCCCCCCCGCCCGTCTCCCCTCTCTGGCTCTTCCTGATCGTTATTTGAGAGAAGCAACAAAGGAAAGGGCCAGGACCCGTCACCTAATTAGAGTTAACAGAAGATGGAAAAAAACCTCAGCTCGTCCCCCTCGCCCTGCAGAATCTGGGAACTAGACTTTGCACCTGATCCAAAGTCTGGTGAAATCAATGGGAATCTTTTGTCAGGCCCTCATCCCTTCACTGGAGCCTAGAGGGGGACTGGTCCCCGCCCCCCAGTGCTACCCTAGGAAAGACAATATGTTTATGTGGTGGGAGGAGCCCAGAGCAACCGAGTTATATGCCGCCAGTGACGGGGGCTGAAAAACAGGATTGCAGGATCAGGTTTTATTACCGTGCAGAATGAACAATGGTGACAATTCATTGACCATCATTAACTGTTTCACTGCTGTTCCGGTTGGCCTCAGCCACCCAGCTAATGTGTATGTCATTTTACTAGCGGCAGTGATAGTGGTATTACAACCGTACCTCCAGGTTCAAATCCAGATCAGGATCCCTTGTGCCAGGTGCTGTACAAACACATCATAAGAAACGGTCCTGAGCTGACGAGCTGGCAGAGAAAGACTAAGGACAAAGACAATGATCTCCATTGTAGAGACTTTTGGAGAAAAAGGATTTTAAAAAATTGTGACATTGGGGGGCTTCAGAAAAGTTATTTTAGGCCAGATGTGGGGCCTTGCATACCTCCTCTGTGCCAGGTGCAGTTGCTGTCATAGGGGAGCGAGGCCAGTCTGCACCAGCGAAGGCGATGCCCTCTGGGGACTAAGTCAGTACAGGTAGAAATGGTCCCAGTAAAAAACTTCAAATTCTCTACAACATTCCCAAAGTGTTTTTCCTTTAACATTTTTTTTTCTGTAACAAAACATGTTCGGAACCAGTCAGTCCGCGTGTCTGTAGCCTTGTCTACACTGGCAGTGGTGTGTAGTGCACCTATAGCTACCCACCATGGGGAAAAGCAAGCTGTGTTGTCCACGCTGTGATGTGTAGCTATGCATGGCAGTGAAAAGCCTGGCAGGGGGAGGCCGGGGGGAAAGGCTCTGGCAGTGGGGAGACAGCAAGGCACTATGATGCTAGAGAGAGCAACGTAGATAGAGGAAAGGTTGGGGGCGTAGAAGTCCACACCCTCAGGTCCTAGCATGTCTGTACTCACCTGGGCAGGGCCTCACATATACACTGCTGTTCATACCCGTGCTAGGGGAGCGTGCAGTGTCTGTACTCGACACTGCCATAGGTGTAGACATAGCCTGAGAGAGGGAATCCATGGTGGTGGGTAGTGGTATTACAGCAGAAAGGTTTGATCCGCAGTGAGCTGCAGACTGCACTCCTGGCTTCACTACCCATGAGAAATGACACCAACAAAACTCATTCCAATCAGTCCTTTATCCTGGATGGCTGTATAGGTTGGTGCTGTATTTCCCACTCACCTACGCACCAAGGGCCCTATCTGATATGTACCCAAGTCAATGGGAAAACTCCCCGTGACCTTGATGGACTCTGGCCCAGCGAGACTTGTCGTGAACACATTTTGTTCCTCGACTCATGAGATTGCAGCTTTTGCCAGGATGTTGAAGGGTATTAGGGAAATGGAGATGGGTGGCAGGGACATATTGCAGCTGATACAGTAATAGATCAGGCATTCAAATGCTGTAATGTAATGTAATGCAGGGAGAGCAATCCTCCCCAGAGCCCTGGGGGTGGACAGATGACCCAATAGGTCATTTCAGTCTCTAACTTCCATTATGCAAGGACTATTATTTATTCACCCTCTCTCTGTCCTGCCAGTGCTGTGTATAAGTGCACTGAGACACATCCGTGCAATCCAGTTCCCAAACCGTGCGCCTACTGCTAACCCAAAGCGACCAACTCCTAACACCCCTTCTTCATGCGGAGTGAAATCTTCCTCCGCAAGTAGCCCCACTGATTGACCACTTGTGGAGCAAAGCACTATCCAGAATAAGAGTCTTGGAATCCCGTTCCCGACTGGAAACCACCGGCCAGAAGAGCGAGCCATTGTTCCCAGCATCAGCACCATCAACACCTTCCCCACCACACCCCCATGCTGTAGTTCCACTAAGAACTGGCTGGAAATATGAATGCAGGGGAAAAGCCGCTTGTTAATAGTCACAGGGAGAATGGAGCCTGCCTCCTGCCCTAATCTGATCTCTATGGCAACCTTTGCCATCTCATCTCCACCAGCCCCACAGCAAACTCACCGCAGATTGCGCAGCGAAACTAGCCACTGCTTCCCGGCTCCCATAGGTGCAGATTGGACGGTGATGGCAGCAATCAAGAGCTCCCCTCACCCTCCCCAAATGTTCCCAGGAAGTCAGTCAGCCCTAGAGAGGGTGAAGCAATTTTCCTCTTTCCTTTGGCAGTATTTTGTTCAATGCAAACCTAAGGTTCAGAAGGGATAGGAAACTGCTCCCTTTAGGGCTCGATTCTGCCAGGTGCAGAGCATCTGGAGCTCTGAGCATCTTCAGTGAGACTTGAGAAGTCAACATTCGAGCGGGGTGGAAAATTCTCAGCCACACAGTTTTCCCTGGGAAAATGCAGCACCGCTTTGATGACACTGAATCCCACCCCCCCATGAGTTTCTCTATGAAATTTCATCTTGGGGGAAAAAAGGGGAAATAAGTTCTGAAAATGCCTAAACGTCCCACTTCGACATTTGGAGAACAAAAAGTTTCGATGCTTTGCATCAGAACAATATCTGGTTTAGAAACTGACTTTATTTTATATATCAAAAATTAGAAAGGATCAAAATCAAAATGAAACATTTCAGATTTATTGGAAATAAACCGTTTGATTGACCCAACAGGAATTTTTGTGCAGACTTTTGTTTCATGAACAAAATGGATATTTAGGCTGTTTGTCTCAATTTGGGATGCTTTGTTATTATTTTTTTTTAATATCAATTTTTTTGCTGGACAGAAAAATCTGTTTTCCAGCCAGCTCTGCTCAACACCTCGCAAGAGACTGTAACAAAGGGATGGTCTCTGCCCTGAAATGCTTACCATCTTCCGCTTAGACTGTCTTCTACTTCGATTGTAAATTCTTTGAGTCAGGGACCATCTCTTCGTTGTGTGTGTAACCCTTCTGCCGCTGGGTTCAATACCTTTCAACACCACAACACAAAACTGGCTGGCGCCCCCACCTAGTCACCTGGGACAATTATGCACCACCCCTTGGGCACCTCTACTGGCAATGCGTTCCCTCTTACAAGCACAGAGACTGAGTATAGGGAAAAGACTTAATAAAAAGGGCAAAAGTAACCCAGCATTAATTTGGGAAACCAGCCCAAGCAGGATTTACACACACCACCCTGAGCAAAACACCCACCCCAGAGTACATGGGACAGTTTCCTTTTGCTTCAGGTTCTTAAGTCCAGCACCAGGAAGTTCCTTTAATCAGCCCCTCCCGTCACAGCACCCCACTCCTAGGCGTCGTCCTTAGTCAGGGCAGACCCAGAGTCTAGAGGTGCAGCTGCACTTCCCATTCTGGTTGGGGAAGGAGGAAAGAAGTCACCTTGCTCGCTCTGCCATCTGGGTGCTGCGTTCCAGCTGCCCTGCCAGCCTCTCCGCCAGCTTCGCTTGTTGCTCTGCCGGCTACTCTGCCAGTCACACGCTAGCTGTCCTGCCAGCCAATCTGCTGTACACCCTCATCTTCTGCTACCACCTGCTTCTCTGCTAGGATCTCGGGAGGGGGGACTGGATTTCTTGAGATGCCTCCAGCTCTTAGTGATTGCCAGCTTTTAGCGGGTGAGGCGGCTGAATCTGGGCAGGAGCGGATGATTTCAGCAGACGACTTTAAACAGACAACTTCTACTGGAATCTTAGCCAGCTCTATCGTTGAAGAGGGTGAGGGGATGGTTGAACCCACACTCCCAGGCAGGAATGCCTGTTACCCTCTCCTAGCCCCCCCCCTCCTTCACAGGGCTGTGGCTTCAGAGCCTCTTGCTTAGCCAGCTCGGTTCAGCTGAGAGTGACCCTTCAATCAGGACAGGCTGGGCACAGTCCTGCTGCCCTTTGCTCATGCAATAAGGGGAACAACATTGTGTTACCCCTGCAGTAAAAGGCTAAAGTGACCAGTAACCCAACACCAGCCAAAAGGGATCATTCGGACAAAGCAGGCCCACCATGCTGCACGCCTAAGCAGGGTGCATGCACTCATACAAATACCAGCTCGGCAGGGGAGAGTCCATTCAGACCCGGCTTACGTCTGTTCGTACAGCGCCAAGCACAACGGGGGTCCTGCTCCACGACTGGTGCCCCCTGATCATCATGAGCGCTCAAACTTGCTCACTCGAGTAGTCTTACTGACGTCAATGGGATGGCGCCACTCCAAAGGAGAGAAGGGCTGCACTCCGGGATCTTAGTAACCAATTGTCTTGTGGTTAAAGTAGAACAGAGCACAAAAACCCAGGAGATCTGGGCTCAGTTTCCCATCTGCCCCTGTGTGACCTTGGCCAAGAGACTTGCTCTCTCGTTCCTCATCTGCAAAATGGAACGAATCAGTCCTTTGTCTCTCTTGCCAGTTTAGATTCTGGGTTCTTTGGGGCAGTGATTGTCTGCCCAGTATCTAGCATGACGGGCTCTGATCTCAGTTCATGCCTCCAGGTGCTGCTACTACAATGCACATAATTAATAGTGCTGCTGGTAGTGTGTCTAATGACCCCACTTGCCTGCATGCTGCTGGGGAGAAACGCCCACACCCCATTTCCCCACTCTCTCTCTGCTGTAATTGGAAGCTCCTCTGCCTGACTCCCCCCCCCCCCCCCCCAATCTGTACAATTAAACCAAATAACTGCACCCTGTTCTATAGGTAACCCTCACCCTCCCTTCCCATCTACCCCCTGCATCCAGTAGCAGGGACCATGTCTTTTCTCCCATCTATACACTGTTCTTTGGGCACAGTGTGAACCTGCAGAGGGCAGGGCATCACCAGGCACGGCAGCACCCAGCTGGCTCCTCCACTGATCTTACGTCTAACCCTGACACCCCTGGGTGGAGTTGTTAGCAGCACGGATCAAAACTGGCACCTCTGGATTTTAATGCATGAGCTTCTACTGTCTAAGCTAAAGGCTGTAGCAGGCTCATCAATCTCCAGTTGGCCTCGCCACCACTAGAGGGGGACAGAGAGCCACGCGCAGCAAGCATGGCTTACCCACGGAGAGGTAGGAATTCAGCATCTACTGGACAGGGTGATGGGGGAACAGGTGGGCCCTCTTACATGGATGTCCCTTGCTACAGGCCGTGAGAGCTGTTAGCATGCAACTCCCAGGTGTCTGGGGCCTCAAGTGCTGGGCACCATCGGCTCCCATGGGAAGGCAAGACCATCAGCACCAGTTATTGCCCAAGTTTCATCCCTCCATTTGGGAGGCCAGGGTTCCCCATTCGTTGTAAGCCATGCGGCAGAGATCCAAGTCCATTGGATGGGCGTCCGCTCCGCGAGGGAAATCCCCTTAAAATTCACACCGAAATGTCCACGTCTCAAACACCGGTAACTGTCACACTGGAGGCTGAGTCGTGATTATTCACCCCTCCATTCATAGATTCCTAGCTTCTAAGGCCAGAAAGGGACCATTGTGGTCCTCTAATCTGACCAGCTGCATAGCACAGGCCAGACAACCTCCCTGCATTCATTCCCGTTTGGACGGGCATGTCTCTTTTAGAAAAACATCCAGTCTTGATTTAAAGATTTCCACGGATGGAGAATGCACCCTAACCCTTGAAAAGTTGCTCCAATGGCTAATTGCCCTCAACCATTTAAAATTTACACCTTATTTTCAGTCTGAATTTGTCTAGCATCGACTTCCAGCCGTCAGATCTCGTTCTATCAGCCACTGGATTGTGCCTTAATCGGCTAGATTGAAGAGCCCATTATCAAACTTCTGTTTCCCGGGTAGGTACTTAAAAAGCCTGTGATCAAGTCACCCCTCAAGCCTTCGCTTTGTGAACCTGAATTGATTGAGCTCTGTGCATCTATTACGCTCAGGCATGTTTTCTAATCATTCTTGTATCTCTTCTCCTGTGTCCTCTCCACTTTATCAACATCAGTCTTGAATTGTGGACAGCAGAACAGGACACAGGATTCCGGCAGCAGTTGCACCAGTGCCAGAGAGCTGCCTCGGGGATGCTTTTCCTTTGAAATTTATTTGCACGGTGCTTTTGTGGAGAGAACGTATCCTTCCTCATGCGTCCAAAGGCCTGGCTGGATCACGGCCAGCTGTTGACCTCCCCACCCAGAGGAGATGGAAGCTCTGGCTGAATCATCAGAGCCTGTTTGTGAGCAATGCCTCCCAACCTTAACCTCACGTGTTCGACTGTGAATCTAATCCAAACAAAAAGAAGCTCCAGTCTGGATAGATCTTAGACCCCAGCCTTGGCATGTTCGGCCTTTATGCATGTGGAGCAGTGGTTAGAGCAGTGGTCACAAAGCGAGACTCTTTCCTATACCCTGACTGGCTGCGTGATGACCCTCTCTGTCCTCAGTTACCCCATCCGTACCAGGGAGGAGGGGGATGCTGGTGGGCTTACCTGGCCACTGCTCTGCTGCCATAGCGACGACTGCTGTGGAAATGCTGATCCATTTATCAGCTAGGGCCAAACTTTGCGGTGCCCCATGCATGTGGAGATGGCCCCCGGACAGCTGAAAAGCTGCTGGTCCAGTGTGCAGGGGGAGGGAAATAGCAGCAAAGCAGTCTATGGTGATGGTCTGGCACAGTCCTCCAGAGTTTCCTGGGGAGAGAGGCCCGGAGGTGGGACAGGGACATGGGTAGTGATGTTGTGTGGATCCACTGGGCCAAAAACCTGCATTGGATTGGACAAGCCTGGGTCATGTTGCAGCTCCGGCTATTGACTGTATTAGTGGCCACAGCATGATTGCCCGGGTAACGCAGCCAGTGGGGGCTAAGATTTCCATCCTCAATGTTCATGTGGAGGAAGGCCCTTTAAGCTTGTAAAATTCTTCAGGGTATGGAGCATTTTTTTGTTCTGTGTTTGTACAGAGCCTAGCACAGTGGAATCCTGGTCCCAGACTGGAGGCTCCTAGGAGCTACCACGATACAAATAATTGATATTTTTTAAGATGGACTTTGCTTCTCACCAGGATCAGGCCCAGAAGTCTGGTCTACACACAGACTTGCAGCAGTTTAACTCAGTTTCCTAAAACCTATTTAGTTACTTTACAGCAAATCAGGCGGGGTGGGGGAGGGCATGGGGTGTGCGTGTGTCACTTATTTTGGAATAAAAGTAGCTAAAACCGGTTTATCTGATGTTGGTTAGGAAAAAAATGACTGCAGCCTCTTGGATCTGAAAGAGGATCCCCACACAGCATCACACTAAAATCAGTTTAAATTCACGTCTTTTGCTATCTGAGATCTCTCCTATTTTTTATGCTAATGATACAAGCTGTACTATATAGCACATCACAGCAGTGAGTAACACTATTCAAAGGCTAAATGTGTCACAGTTTTCCACAGTGACCAATGCCAGATGTTTCAGAGGAAGGTATAACCCACCCACAGTGTGTCTCATCATACAGCACAGAGCCATGGATGGGGCCGGGAATATCTTCCTGTTCCCAGAGGGCAATTAGCTTACACCTTGTGACATGAAAATTTAAAGCACTTGAATATTGTTACCCTAGCTGCCTTCACCACCATTGCTATTGGTTTCATGAATGTCCAAGTCTGTTTCACAGTTTACTATTGTCTCAATAATATCATGTGGTGGTGGGTTCCACATGCTAAATCATGCATCGCATGAACGTGATTTTTCCCCTTTTCATCCATTCTAAAAATCATGCAAGTGAATCTCATTCATATTTCATGAAATGTCCTTTCTTCAGTCCATTGCAGAAACAAAACCAGACTATTATCTGTTCCCTGCAAAGCCCCATTGATTTCAGTGAGTGCACAAGGAATGCTGGCTAAGGCCCATACTCACTTAGGGAGCAGGGAGACCAATCACCTGGCAGCAGTAACCAAGCAAACCAAGTCATTCTGTCCAGAGCCTTTTCAATAATTTGCCATAAATAATGTGTACTAGTTACAGTTTGTTCTTACATATATGCCATGTCACATTGCTACGGCTATTGGCTATATATTATGCATGAGCTGTGTTATATACACACCATATTGCACAGATAAAGTGGCATATGCTTATAGGGCAAAATTCACTCCTGTGCAGAAGACAGTACGAAGGACTGGATGTCACTTGGGTCCCAGATTTTGGATCTAATGGATCTGTTTATTTTAGCAAGAGGCTGGTAGCACCCAGATTAGCAAATTCAGGTTAGGGTTATGTCATTTGTTCCCTTATAACTCCCCAAACACATCATCATGTGCTTATATCTTTCAAAAAACATTTCCACAACAGCTCTGACCTAGCTCAGGGGCTCGGGACTCCTCAAAGGGTTGCAAGATTATTATGGGGGGAGTGTCACAAGCTCCCAGTTCCCAGGCATGCTGTGACTGCAGCTGTCAACCCCATGCATGGCTGACAGCCAGAGCCCTTCAGATATGGGCAGCTGGAGAGCAGCGGCTGCTGGCCAGGTGCTCTGAAGGCAGCGCTGCCCCCAGCAGTGCAGGAGTAAGGGTACTATGGCAGAGGGGTGTGGGTGGCATGGTCTGGGGAGGGGTATTCCAGCCTGAAATCTCTTCAAAGGGGGTCCCAGAAAAAAGAAGTTGGAGAATCCCTGCCCTACCTGAATACACCTAGGGGAAGTTGGAACAAATCCCTTTTGTTGGTGTTGAATGTGGAAAGGGTGGGAGGGATAACACACTCTTCTGTTGAAGGGAAAAACCTATTCACACATTGAGACAGGGCAGCCCGGGAGGTTTCACAATGAAAATTGCCTATTTTCACCTGGGGCAAGAGCGGCGAGTGGTTCAAGGGTCAGAAAGCCATGTGTTTGTCTTTCAATGCAGCAAAAAAAAAAATCAAATCCTCTGAGCCAGCGAGCTTGTGAGAATGACAGAGACAAGGTGTCATTTCCCACAGGGGAATATCAGTGAAGGGACCGCTGAGAATTTGTCTGGCATCAAGGGCCTGATCCTGTGTCAGTAATTTCAGGGTCCTATTGTACCACACATGTACACAGCGTGAGACAAACCCTGCCCTGAAGAGTTTATACAATCTAAATAGACAAGACAGACAAAAGAGTCTGTACACTACCTACCCAAGGGGCGGGGTTCTAGGCACTACTAATCTGAACAGTAATAATATTTATATCCTCATTTCATAGAAAAGGGAACTACATCAGAGGCCCACACTCTTAAAGGTACAAAAGCACCCAAGTCTGAGTGATTTCAATGGGCGTTAAGTGCTTCGATACCTTTGAAGATCTGGACCAGGGAGAGCAAGGGAGGTAACTAAGGTCACACAGACTCTGGAAGAGCTGGCAAGTGACCCCAGCTCACCCAACGCCCTGCTTTAACCATTAGCTCATCCTTCCTCAGCACTGTGTGTGGATCCTGATAGACACCTTCTGCTGCTTCCCCCGGACGTCCAGCTTAGCAGCAGTGAGACCTGCTAGCGTGAATTTACGCTAGCGTTGCACCCATCCTACTCCCAATAAAACTCCTATTAATTTAAATGGGAGCAGGAACAAGGCTGTCACTTGACTAACTCCCCACCCACAGACTGTCTGTGTGTATGTTATCAACTTCCCATTCGGTTTCTCTGCCTACACACAATGGTGGGGTAAATCGTGGTGCCAGCCGGTGTTTATTTTAAATTGAATCTTTGCTGAAGAGATTTGAGAGGCATAATTATGGTCTTAATTTCAAAATTACAGGGGCCCTCGTGGGTGTGAATAGCAGGCAGAATTACTGAATCACTCGGCTTACCGTTAATGTATTCAGCTAGAAGGCTGGATATCCAGCGGCAGTTCTTTCTGGGCACGCTACCAAGCGAGCAATAAGTATTTTTGTTTTATTCCTAGACAAGAGCTTTGGACCTATTCCTAGCTCAGCAACAGACATAGTACATGACCTTGAAAAAGTAGCCGTTTATCTGGGCCTCTCACCACCCCGCTCCCAAATGAATGCAACAATCGTAATGCTTAGATCTCACATGGGGTGTCATTTATCTCCATTTTACAGATGGGTAAGCTGAGGCACAGAGCAGGGCAGTGACATGGCCATGGTCACACAGGGAATCAGTGAGACTAGAACCCACATGCTTAGTGTCCTGTTATCTCCGCTGACTAAAGCTTGCCTACTTCAGCTCAATGATGTCTATAAAACGCAGCTATCCTCACGTGAAAGGTGCTGGCAATGCAAGGTTAGGCTCAGCCCTGAGGTAAGAAGAGGTGGGTGAGCAGAACGGAAGGACATGAAATTTCAGCGTTTAAAGGTTTGGTGCCAATACTGTTCTGTTCTACAGGGGCTCTTATACCACACCTGTCACTGTAGGATCCGAGCGCCTTCCGGTCACGTATTAAGTGACATGACTTACATCTGTTTGATCTCTCCGCCTCTCCCCAGGGGGAGAAAAGGTTGCAGTGGAGTGCCTTGTTTTGGTAGGGTTTTAGGTCTTGTTTTGTTTTTAACTATACATGTTGCTCTGTATTTATGTCAGAGAAGGCAAGGAGCTCACACCAAAACCCCAGGTCCCAACACCCTGAACTTATTCCAGTCTAGATGTTTGTCAGTCACCCCTTTTATCTAGAACAGACCAAACCGTCCCACCTGATCTTTAGAGGGTTTGAAATTAGGAGCTAGATTGTAAGATTACAGTTTGGGACTAAAAGGTTGGATGCTTTAAGAGACCTAATCCTTTGTATCCGAATAGCTTAGGTCTGAAAAATTGGGCTGGAACAAAAAAAAACAAAAACAAAAACTAACCAAACTTTTCCCAGCCCCCTTTGGCTTGAATTCTGACTAGAAATGTGAATTCTTACTTCAGCTGAGTCTGTTTGATCAAGAGCCTCACTTCACCAATGGCTAATGCTGGATGCTTCAGAGGAAAATGTAAGACCTCCAGAAGGCATCAAGTTATGCAGCACTCTGCTATCACTAGTGGAGGGGTGGGGACTAGGCTTTCTTCCTTACCTCATTATGGCCAGAAGCCTAAGGATTGATAGATCCTTGTGACAAAGTTCTCTGAAAGTTAGAGCGTGTTAGTTCTTGCCCAAGAACAGTCAGAAATCTGCAGTGAAGTAACATAACCCAGGAAGAACTTTGCACGGTGGTTTATAAAGTGCTTTCACACGCTGCACACCAGCCAGGTTTTAGGAAGCGCTGTCCCTCAGCTGTCATTTCTCCCCTCCTCCCCTTACACTTGAAACAAATGTTCTTTATTTTTAGGTGTTTTCCTGTAATTAAAGTGACGCCCGAAGGGAGAAGCAGCTGATGTGGCTGGCTGTCTCATGAGAGCTTGCTTGTGTGCACCAAGCCAGTCGATGGATGCTTTTCTCAGAAGAAGGATTCCCTGCGCTTTGTTGTTGCCCTGAACTTTACAACCAACCGCTGACATTTTACTACAGAAGGGGATGTCTTTGCCCAGAATCCAAATAGAAGAGGTGGTGGACAGAGCAGATGCCACCTCTGAGAGTGGCGCACCCCCAGATGACCACCTGAGAAGCCTGAAGGCTTTGACTGAGAAACTGAGGCTGGAGACCAGGCGCCCTTCCTACTTGGAGTGGAAGGCCAAACTGGAGGCCCAGACATGGAAAAGTCCCAAGCCCTCTGGGGAGGAAGAGGTTAAAGAACACAAAAAGGTTGCAGAGGAAGCCGTCCCTTTGAGGAAGGTGCAAGTACATCTCCAAGGGCATACTTCCCAGGAGAAGGTGACTCTGACTGCAGGGAAACTCAGTGGCTTTGAAAGCATTGAAGAAGCTTTGAATTGGCTCAGGAAGGAACTGGTAAGTGGTTTCCTTTCCAAACACAAATAATGCTCGTAAAAGGGAAAATAAGTGACTGGCTAGGCCAGTGGTTCCTAAAGTGGGGTCTGCTGTGGGTTATGCAGGGATCCGCCCCTTGAGTTGGAATACTGCACTGGGGCTGGAACGCGCTGGAACGGTGTTTCGGTACTTCTGCTGCGTAGAGGATGCCATTTTGTTCTCAAAACGGCGGCCTCGGCACAGGGTGACCTCACCATGCGTGCGAGGGCACCATCTCCTGGCGAGGGGTCTCGCTGTGGGGAGGAGGCCATTTTGAGAAGAAAACAGCGTCCTCAGCACACCGTGACCTCGCACTCATGGTGAACGATCGATCATGCTGCTGGGGGTGTTCCAACAGTACCGGGACCTGCCCATCTAAGACTACCCCACAAATGTCATTTTAGTTAAAGTGAAAGTAAGGGCGACGGGACAAACAGGGATCAGGGGTTAAAATGTGGACGCTGTGAGAAAAAGATCTACAATTGTAACAGAACACGAAATCAGCAAAGATCAAATAAGTAATGAACTAACCTAACTACTAGAATAAGAAGATGAAACTTATGTATAAAAAAATGAAAAGGATCTGGGAAATTTAGTCAGATGCCAAAGGGATCTGTGAGTTTGGGAACCACTGGTCTGGTGCATCGTGTCTTGGAGGTCACTAGTTACAGCAATGAACAAGCTTTTTTGGTTTTTCTTTCTCCGGCAGGAGCCGGGGGTGGTTTGGGGGAAGGGAAGGTTGTATGATAGCATTATTCGGGAGGTCATAGCTGCAGTTGAATCCCGCCTTCAGGGTAGTTGCTGGGTTCTATTAAGGTGGGAAAACTGCACAATAAATAAATAACCTTTGATAAGCTGTAGCCTTTTTTACTTTTGTTTTCCCTGTTTGCAAATTAGGTGTGATCAGGTCATGATTCTTACACATGCATTGGTTATTTCCAGCATTGGTTATTTCCAATAATTCAAACAAACTGGTTGTGAGAAAAGATGTTAGCCTCATAAGATACTGTCTTAGGATTTTCTATGATCCCCCCTTACTCTTGTATCTGAGAGAGTGACAATCTTCAGCATATTTATCCTCACAACACCCCTGAGAGATGGGGAAAACACTGCTCTATCTGTAAAATGGGGATCTGAAGCACACAGGCGCTAAATGACTTTCCCAAGGTCACATGGGAACAGGGCCCAAGCATAATTTTTTCAGGCCCAGTACAAACATGTAACACGGGCCCCGTCCTACACACACCACAATCCCTCATCCTATACAAACAAACAATCTCATGAGCCATGAAAAAACTTTTTCCTCTTGGTACTGGGGGTTGCAGCCTGGGCTGGGCCCCCCAGGGCCTCTGGGCCCCAGTGAAGTGTACTCTTCCCCTCACACCCCCATGTGGGGCGCTGCCTGGGAAGTCTGTGGCAGAGGTGGGATTTCACCCCAGGTCTACCAAGTCCCCAGGGCTCTAATCACTGGACAATCTATTTCTTGAACTCACAACGAGTATTTATTCTTTATTATTCATGCCCTGTGACTGTTCACCCAAGTCGCATGGTTTTATTCCTGTCGCCTGATTGGACAAGCTAGGCATTACAAAAAGAAAATGGTCCTTATTTGCTTGAACGCTGTGCCAACATCGTTTGGCAGATCTGCAGTAATTATAATGGCTCTTCTAAATGGCTGAGAGAGCACTTTGGGTGTGAATACGCTTGTGAACATTTATTTGCACCAGTGCTCGGCTTTCCACAAGAAAAAAAAAATCTTGTGAGTAACATTTTCTCCACCCAAATATTGGCAAATAAAATAAACATGACTCAATGGGTTTCATTCACAAGAATATTCACGTATGCATTTGACTGTATTTGCCCAGCTCTGGTTTACCTGTATAGAAATTTGCAAAAGTGACTTGTGATTTCGCTTGCCTCGGTTTTTGGGTGTCCAGCTTAACATACTTTCCAGGGGCCTGATTTTCAGAGGGCAGGTGCTTGGCACTGTTCTGAAAATCAGCCTCTTTAAGGTGTCTCAAGTTGGGCCCCCAACATCGCTAGTGGCTTAAGAAAATTTTGGCTCAGCCTCAGATTAGGATCCATGTCTGAATTGGGGTTTATGATTCAAACCACACTCCACAATGGCCTTTGTCTGAAAACCAGATCCGAACAAGCCTAGTGATGGCAAGGTGCAGATTTTGTTTTCAAAGCTCCAAGTTCAAGAGGATTTGGATCGGGACTTTGGATTTGGTCCTTTGCACAGGTATAGATTTGTTCTGAGACCACCTGCACTGCTCCTATCCTGGGTTCGGGTTTGGGGGTGTAGACACATACCATGTGACAAAGGAGACGTTTTAAATAAAGTGAGAAAAAAAGAAAGAAAGAGACCTATCCAAACATTCATCTCAATTAGATCAATGTGCACGTACAACACACGCATCGCTTGATCTGGCTACATCTTACATAATTTAGAAGAATTTCCCTAAAACAGAAAGCATGTTTTTGATTCACCCTGCCACTTAATCACGACCTAGAATGGGCCAAAGATGGGAAAGACCTGCCAGCAGATTGCTAAAGAATATCAGGGCTTGAAGTGATAAAATGCCCAAACAAAGATCTATCTTACTATGCTCTAAGGTGAAATCTCAGCCCCCTTGATATCAATGGCAAATCAACCACTGCCTTCAGTGGGGCTAGGATTTCATCTTAAAGAAGAAACTCTGCCTCAGTTGCACCCCTGCACCCGCAGTGAACTTACGCTTGCAATCCTCAGGGCAGAATGCTACGCTTGGGCTTATATGTACTTCTAGCAGGAAGAAATGGCAGAAAAGAGGAGCTGCCACTGACAACATCCTGCCCTGAGGAGTTCAGCATGCCACTAAACACGCCACCCTGTGGCCTGCTACCAAATGAGTGATTAATATTTCTGGTCCAGGTCATATGCATAGAGAAAGGGAATTGGGGATTCCATGAGCTCCGTTCTGGGACAGCCACTCCAGCCGAGAGCAGGTGTAGCAACAGGGCAGTGCAGAAGAGGCAACCTCAGGACACAGACAATTTAGGGCGTAACCAGCACCCTAACTACCATCCAGAGCAGCCAGCGCAGAGTACAGAGCAGCAGTCTAATCGGCTTTCGTCAGTCTGCCCTGCACAAGGAGGTTGGCATCTGCATTCTGCGCTAGCCTGAGTGGCCTTCCCTGGGGAAACATGAAAGCAGATTGAGCTCATCTAATGCTGGAGGTGAGAAAGGCACACGCGTGTGGGGACACCCGGCCAAGAAAATGGGTCAATTACAAGTGCCCAGATAGAAAACTAAAGTTGAGACCTTGCTGCAAATCCAGAGGCTATGATTTCTTACTAGTGACATAAGGCACAGCTTTCAGCGCCTCAAAAGAAGCAAGTTTGACTCCTCAGTCCTCTGACTGGACTCCAGAGAGGCCAAAAGACAAATCCAAGACCTTATTGAAAATTTCTCCTAGATTCACGTGATCTTCACTCCTAAGGGCCCAGGAGGAGATAGCATCTGACCACTCCCTCACCCAGAATCCCGTTATAACACATTAGGGCCAGACCCTCAACCAGTGTCATTAGTCGTCAGTGGAGCTGCACCAAGTGACCCCAGCTGACCATCTAGCCTTTAAAGCCTGCTAGATTCTGGCATGCAGATCCCCACGCTTGTTTTCCCACCCAAGGCGCTCTTCGCAGCAATCACTGCCCAATGCACAGCTCAGCAGGTTACAACCTTCTCAAGGGGTTAAACAACTTTCAGTCCCAACACGCTCGGTCTTCTCGAGCCGTGGAAGTTATTCCCACATTTGATTTTTGTGCTCGGTTCGGACCAGCTCTGTGTTTTCACATCAGGTTAAAGATCCTTTTACATCATAGGCTAAATCCTAAACTCCTGGCTCAATCAAAACCACAAGTCAAGTCAAAGGGTAAAGGGCAAGTCAAGTAAAGGCTTAAGGAGCGGGCCCAGAAAAAATAAGTCCTGGTCTACAATCTAGAGTTACGCCAATGCAAGGCAGCTTACGTCGACCTAACTATGGAAGTGTCTACACTTAACATCACTCCCACCGACATACTGCCCAGATACACCGACTTAATAACTTTACCTCCATGAGCAGTATAGTCAAGGTCAACGTAGTTGGTTGATGCAGTGTCAGTGTAGACACTGCATTGCTTATGGCAACTGTTACTGGCTTTCAGGAGTCGTCCCACAATGCCCCGCACTGACAATACACTCAAAACAAGTGCTTGTGTTAGTGCGCATCCTTACCAGAAGGAGCAAAGTGCAGACATGCACCAGGGATGTAATTACTGTGGCAGCTGTAGGTAGGTCGACTTAATTTTGTAGTGTAGACATGGCCTAAGCAACATGGCAACATTAGCTCTTTGTATTTTGTTGTTTTAATTACTACAAAGCAGAGTAAAATAAACAGTGTCCTGAAGACAGAAGGCCCAACGTCAGTCCTCACCACAGATCCAAGTTCTGCTCTCAGATGTGGGTAGCTCCGATTGAATAAATAGAATTTGGCCCTTGATATTTAGTAGTTAGCAGGGATAAGCCAACAAGTTCAGATAGATGAAGGCATCCAGGTCCTGCCCTGCAGTAAGGCCGGTTGCCATTGAGGGTGTGGCAGTGTGGGGAAAAAAATCCAAAAAATTGAACATTTTTCACTTGGATTAAATTATTTTGGTTTTTTGTTTTTTTTTTTAAAAGGAAACATTTCCCTCCCTTTTTTTGTTGAGTTTTCATGGTGAATATTTACCAGCCCTAAAAACAAGCCTCAGTTCTCAAATGGCCCAGCTTCTGGGTGTAAGGAAGCACAACTTTCTTATGCCTCTTACGATGGGTCTGTATTTAGCTCAGTGCTCAGCCCTGATGGAGAAAATACTCTCTCATCAGAGACCCCTACATCGGATACTTTCTTCTGGGTGGTAAAATAGAATCGGTCCAGCTAGTCAGTAGAAGAAGACACTTACCCAAATGTTAGAGCTGAGCAAATAACCGATTGTTCAGTTGGGTGGCTGTAACAGGGTCCACCTCACCATCTTGGTGCCTCCTGCTGGCTATTGGGGGGTGGAATCAGCTCTTAGCCAGGTAGACACTCCCTCTTTGTGGAGTCTCCTACTCAGTCCTGTCACTGCTGGACCCCCCTTCTCTTGAGTCAGCCCTCCGGTCAAGTCCCAATCCATGCACCCCCCCTTCTGGGGGATTCTGCAGTCCATTCTAGCCACCTCCCACTGTGGCCTCTGCAATCCTGCCACCAGTTGTATGGCAGTCAGAAGTGTAGAGGGGACCCAGGGCCACCCAGTACTCTAGGTCCCAGCCCAGGGACCCTCTGTGTGTTGCAACCTTCTATGGCCACCTTCTGCTACATCTCCCTCATAACTCCCCTGTAGATTTCCCTGGGCCACTTTCCCACAGCCCCAGTATCTGCTCCACCCTTGCTTCAGGGCCTTTGGCTCTCCTGAGTCCCAACAGCCCGCCACTGCTCTTTCCAGGGGGCTGACACTCCTTCCCCTTTGAGCTCCTGGAAGGCACTGTCATTGCCCTGCTCTGCAGCTCCCTTATATACTGGCCTCCTGGGCCCTGATTGGCTGCCATGAAGCTCCTTCCTATTGGCTACTTCTCATGCAGCCTCTCCAAGGGCCCTCTTAAGCCTGTCCTGGCCAGTGAGGGGCAGGCGCCCCGTCACAGTGGCCAAACCAAAAAAGTAGGAGAAAAATTTTTGTTTTGTGTTGAACAAACTGTTTCAGTCAACCTGAAAAGAAAGAGTTCATTTGTGGGGGTTTTATTTTTTTAACCTTTTTCTAAAACAAAAACAAAAATTAATTAAATTGAAATAATATTTTATACAAATAGGTGTTTTGAATGGAAAAATTGAAATGCTTATTTTGAAAATGTTGAAATGAACTCTTGATTTTATTGGACTTTTTTTTTGTTTGTTTGTTTCTTTTTTCCAGTCAGACCAGGGCAAATTTGAGAAAAATGTGAGACATTTTTCGCTCAACCCAAACCTGCATTTTTCTGCAAAATTAAGCACAGTCCAAAAATTTCCCCCAGCTCTGCTGTGAACAGAGTTGGTGTGAACGATCAGATTTACTAAGGGTACATCTCACTGCTCTTGAAGTCATTGAGAGACTTCCCTTTGACTTCAACAGGCGTCGGCTCAGGTCCTAATTAAAAAGCCAGCCATGGTATATAAACCTTCGTGATTCTCAGTGTTTCCATTTCAGATCAATTTATCACGCGCATCAAGAGCTCTGTTACGCTGCAATAAGTTTCCAAATGGGCTTATTATTATCCCCGCCTCTGCTCCTGAAATTAGCTAAAGGGCACAGCACTGAATTCAACAGAAGACAGAGCAGGGACGCTGTTGACATGCAGCATGCATCTGATCCCAGATCGCGCTGGTGTTGTGGGGGGATGGGGAGGAGCCCTTCCATCTCTCTAAGGTTGGATTTAGTGAGAGATGTCAGATTGGCAGCCCCGGAGAGTGAAGCTCTCTGCTTATGACAGGTACAACATGGGCAGCAGCCGTGCAAGCGTCCATATGCTGCCCCACCAGCTTACCTCAACTCTAACCTGCTAGCCACGGCCTGATTGGCCCTGACCATTCTACTCCCAATGCCCTGCTCTGCAGTGCTTCAGGGAGAGATGTATGGAAATGTCACCCTTGGCACAGAGGAGTTCCCTGCAGCAGCTTTTCTGTGACTTGCCCTTCGTGCCACAAATGGCTAAACTCCTTGGCTCCACTGAAACTGGGGGCACAGGTTCCCGCATAGAGTCATAGCAGATTAGGACTGGAAGGGACTTGAGGAGGTCATCTGGTCCAACCTCCTGCTCAAAGCAGGACTATCCTCAGCTAAATCATCCCAGCCAGGCCTTTGTCAAACCGGGCCTTAAAAACCTCTAAAGATGGAGATTCCACCATCTCCCTAGGTAACCCAGCCCAGTGCTTCACCACTCTCCGTGTGAAAAGTTTTTCCTAATGTCCAACCTAGACCTCCCCCACTGCAACTTGAGACCATTGTTCCTTGTTCTGTCATCTACTACCACTGAGAACAGCCTAGCTCCATCCTCCCTGGAACCCCCTTTCAGGTAGTTGAAGGCCACTATCAAATCCCCCCTCATTCTTCTCTTCTTCAAACTGAACAAGCCTAGTTCCCTCAGCCTCTCCTCATAAGTCATGTGCTGGAAGGGGAGTTATCTGCATGGATGTGAAAGGAAAGAGAAGTGAGTCCTTGGAACTATCTATTATAATGTGCTCTCCACTGTGAACATCTGATAAAGGGCCTTCTGTGCTGGTGAGTTTGAGCAGGATGTGTCCCTTTGGTTAAGAAGGAGGCAATCAGTTCACTGATGCTCCACATGAAAACGAAGGCGATATATCAATAGCTGGGACACATACCTTCTGTGGTCTCAGAATGGGACAAAACAAATGGTGCATTTCTGAAATGCCCTCCAAGGCATCCCTTGTTGAAAACTCAGCTGGTAGGAAACAGGAAAGCAGATTCTCCTTGAAATGCAAATAAGTCAACAATAAGGAACAAACCTGTGTTGGCAGGGGCAGGAATTCAGGGCTCTGTCTTGCACTGTTGAAGTCAATGGGAGTTTTGGCTTTAATGGAAGTAGGAGCAGGCACTAGTTATGCTAGCAAGTCTTTTCCGCCTCTAATCTCCAGGATTCCAGGGTAAAATAAGATCCACTCCCCTCTGATTATATGACAGGATTTCATTTAAGGTGTACTGCTCTCCTACTTTTTAAAATGTAAATGGATCCCATCAAAACGGATCCACATTGAAAGGGATTTCTTACCTGCCACTTCTGAACTGGATTCTGGAATGTCCAATCGACTGTTCACCACTGATGCTGTTGGTTGGTTGTTCCTCATGCAGCTGGGCTGTTTCCTTTTGTGTTTCTGATTCGGTTCATTGTCCAGTTCAGATGAAATTGAGCTATGGGTTACAGCTGGGTTGCTGTTTAAATTGAAAAACAATTGTAGCCACTGACACATCAACAATAGCCTTGTTAACTATCTCTAGTAAGTTGTGTAGAACTCTGTCTACTTGACAGCATCCCTTTATAATGAAGTTCACTCTTAGTTTACGGTGCCTTCTGTCAAATGTAGATTATGTGTTTCCATTACAGTCAACTAGGCACTAGAGTAGCATAGGCAGAGTTACGATTTCTGGCTTCCACCCCAACCTCTGCTAACTCTCTGGCTGATCTTGGACAAGTCACTTCACCTTCCTCTGCAGATCTGGCCCAGGCTACCCTCAGTGACAAGTGACCTGACTAGATGGCTCACAGATCAGCAGTTCCAATGTTGTTGCACAATGGTTTCCCCATCTGTAAAATGGGGCCGACAATAACACCTAGCTACTGAGTCGCATTCATGGGGAGGGAGGAATCAATCCATCTCAAAAAGATGTGAGATCCTCCAGTGAAAGATGCTCCGTAAGTGTGAAGGGCTGGTGGTCTGATTCTCAGACCTGCTGGGCACCCAGGACACCTGCTGAAGTTAGTGGGATCTGTGGGTACTCAGCACCCCTGAAAATCATTCCATCAGGGAAGTGAGCTATAGAGGGGCAGATCTTCACTGCTGTAAATTGTCAGAGCTCCGTTGTGAGGGTTATTTTAGAAAGAACAAGTCATCTGTGTTGCCTGGGTTTCCTTTTTGGATCTCGAGTGGAAGCTTGGATGAAAGAGGGTGCTGTCTGTGGAAAGGTCAACTCCACATGACTGGAACGTGGCTTTGGGGATTCCACCCAGAGCCCGCCCAGTCACCACAAATACATGGTGTGTCTAGACCCCTGAAGGAGTTGTCAGTGCACAAGACATTTGATAGTCATCAAGAAGCAAAACTCTGAATGTCAGATCTCAAGCAGAGAAGGGCAGAGTCTCCAGCTTCGCTGCTCCATTGTGCTGATAATACTTTCGTCACTCATCAAAAAAGCTTTGTTTCTTTTCCCTTTGTGGAAGGAAAAAGGCAGCTCTTCTTAACACAGATCAGCCAAAAGAGAAACAATCTCCCCACCCATTCCCTAACCCCACCCAAGCAAACAAAGCTGGAGGAGCGCTTTATCTCCCTGGGAAAGTTTTGCTTATATCAGTCATTGCATCTCATGTTTCTGATGGGTTGTCACTCTCTTTGGGAGTCCGCCTGGTGGGATGATTATGCCACTTAGCACACTCAGAGCACTTTTCATGCAGAAATCTCAAGATGGTGTTTTCCCCATTTTGCAAAGAGAACGTAAGTGACTTGCCCAGCAGAGCTGAGAACAACATTCGTAGCTTGCCATGTTCAAACCTCAGCTGTCGCCATGGGCTGAGCAAGAAGTTGAGGGAAAGTTTGACATTAGAGATGTGAGAACCATCGTCACAAAGGCCAGAGTGGGCTACAAACAAGCAAAACTAGTTTCAGGAAAAAACTGGAAATGGCCAAGTGGCTTGAATTGCATTTTTTTGTTTAAAAAATAATCATTTTTATTGAAAACGTTAACAGAAAACAGTAGTGAAAACGTAATCGAAACGGTTGTCAACATTCTTGGTAAACAAAAACCATTCCGCTCACCCCTTGGATAACGTTTTCAGTAAAAACGCCTGCAGAAACATCAGAAAACTTCCCTCAGAAATGGAAACATTTCAACAAGGTGAATTATTTTTCAGGCCGTATTTTGTTCTGGGGGATGGGCGGGTTGGTGTGGGGAAGAGACAGGAATTACAACAAAAATGCTGACGATGCTCCAAGTAAATTGCCTCTGAGCCTGGTGTAACTGCGTAACCATGACTCAGTCGTCCACGGCAACTAATCCAGGGTTTTCACCACATTCCTAAGGGATTTGGGCACATTCTGCCAGGGCCTGGCGGGCTCCGCCTTCCATTCATCATCACCGCAGCAAGAGAAAACTGTCCATGATGAATGATAATTGTGCTTACCTCGGCTCTGAGCCCAGGGTCTGAACACACCCAACGGGCACGAGGCCTCACAGCACCCCAGGGAGGCAGAAAACTGACAGGAGGGGAAACTGAGGCCCAGAGTCACTCAGCGACTTACCCAACAGCCCACAAAATGGCAGGGATAGGACCACGCCTCACTCCCAGGCCCTGGTCCTGCAAGGCCGTGGTTCCACCTCAGGCCTCCACGGAGACTATCCCTAGGCAGGGCACCAGGGTCTTTCCTTTGCAGCGTTTGCCAGTGCGGAGACAGAGGGGAAGCAGCCTGTGCTTCTCCTACTAAGGGCCTGCCAGGGGCTAGTTCGGCCCCTGATACAAGCTAGGGCAACCCCCTAATTTGCGCTCCTGTTGCAATGGTCCCTATAAGCCTTTTCAGGAGTACAGAATTGCTGGGACACTGGACCATCCTGGCCACCCCTAGTGCCCCTTCTCCCTGTGGGTGGGAGGAATGCACTGAGCTGCTCGATCGGTGTGTGAGGGTGGCTGAACGTGCTCTCGCTTGGCCAGAAGACCACCCAGGGCCTGATCCGAAGCCTACTGAGATCAATGGCAGTCTTTCTGCTAACTCCAGTGGGCATGGGAGCAGGCCCCAGGTTGGGAAATGAAAAGTATCTACTAGTGTCTGAAGAGGGCAAGCCCCAGAGAGAGAGAGGGCTTGGTCAGGAGGTACCAGGTAGGAGAGACAGGGTGAAATTGATGAAAGCAAAATTTAGGAACATTGGAATGGCCAGACTTGATCAGATGCAGGGTCCAGTATCCTGCCACCAGCGGTGGCCTGTACAAGATGTTTCCAAGGAAGGTGTGAGAACCCCACAGCTGGCAGGTGCACAGTAATCTGCTCCCCACATTGGATCTCCACCTGGTCTGTAGTAGTCACAGGGTGGCTTAAGCACCAAAGCATGAGGTTTTTATCTCCCTTCCAAAACTCTTTATTTTGTTGGTATTTCCTAACCTAACTGGCTATTCTTATTAGCCACATAATGTCCAATCCCTCTTTGAATCTGGCTAATATTTTGGCCCATGATATCCAGTGGCAATGAGTTCCACAGTCTAATTAATTATGTGTTGGGTGAAAGGGCATTTCCTTTTATGCCTTTTGAATCTGCCACCTTCCAAGGCTAGATGCCAGGCAACAACCTCTAAGCAGCGAGCTATATTACAAGGCAGAACAGCGTCTCCCATGGGAAGGCCCATCTCAGAAGCCATTTAAAACTGGATGGGACAAACCATGGTGAACGTAGTGCACCGGATCCTGCGCTGACGTAAATCAAGTTATGCTGATTTACACCAGCAGGGGATCTGACCCAGGGTGGTGGGAACAATTCCCAGGAAATTTTTCCCCCTCTCTAATTGCTGTTTCTCTTACATGCTGCTCACGTAGAGATAAACGGCACTCAATTAAAGTGAGATGGAGGCAGGGGTGAATGCCGAGTGTCCCGGTGACTGATCTACCGGGTCGTCCCCGTCTCTTGTGTTTCAGACAGAAATGCGCCTGCAGGACCAGCAGCTGGCGAGGCAGCTCATGCGCCTGCGCAGCGACATCAACAAGCTGAAGATCGAGCAGACCTGCCACCTGCACCGGCGCATGCTCAACGATGCCACCTATGAGCTGGAGGAGAGGGACGAGCTCGCCGACCTCTTCTGCGACTTCCCGCTCATGAGCTCCTTCAGCCTCTCCGCACCCCTCAAGCTCATCGGCGTCACCAAGATGAACATCAACTCCCGCAGGTTCTCGCTGTGCTAGGGGAGCCAAGGAGGGAGCGTTCGCTGGGGAGGGCTGGGGGGGTGAGGAGGTGCAGACGGAGGGATCCCTCCACGGAACTGCCGGATGCGAAGACTCAAGAGGAAGCAGAGGGGAAGAGGTAAAATGGGGCAGATCTCACAGCTGCACTCGGATCCGGGCAGTGCCACCAGCGCTCGGCTCGGAGATAGTCTAGAGACGCCTACAGACAAGCTGCGGTATTCGACCCAGCAGGAACCAGGAAGAATATCTGAGTCTAACACACGCAGTTCATCTGCTCCTTTGCAAGTGAAATCCCACCTCCTCCTACTCAACAGTAAGTCATTGTCAAAGACAGCAGCAGCAGCAGAACGCTAGGAAGACAGCGGGAGGCCATTTGACCTCCCAAGTGCCTGGAAATCAAGGGAAATGTTAGAAGTACAGCCATGCACCAAAGCAAAATCCCCTTTCATCTGCCTGGGGCCAGAAACCGCGGCTCCTCCTCTAAAAATAAATGATACACCCCTGTAGGGGCCTGAGGTTGCTATCTTGATTAGAAAGCTGATTTCCAATGGCGGCAGCAGCCCATCCATGGCATGAGGGATAGGGGATTTATGTTGTGCACAATCCCAAAAGAAAGGCAGAGAAACTGGGCTTGTTCTGACTATATGGCTAATTGTCTTCACCCACTCCAGTCTAGTCCAGCTAATGTTCGCCTTCGCTGTGAATTTATACAGCGATTCAGGCTGGTCTGCGCACCCTGGAGGATATGATCAATGCAGCAAATGTTCTGGATCTCATTCTTGACTTGCTTCCTCACCAACAGCTGTACAAGGTTGTTCAGTTTCCCCCTGAACCGAATAAGAAAAATAGGGCAATATACCGGCCCCCAGGTCCATCCCACTGGAATCATGTGAGACTTGGCTAACATTCCACAGCATCAGCCTCCATCATTGGAAGATCCTGGAGTGCCAGGATAGATGTGTCCAAATACAAGAAGGAAATGTAAAGAGGGAAAAAGGATATTTTCCATAGTGATCGGAGTATTAAAAATTCCTGTAAAATGAATACAAAAAAGAGAGTTGTGGAGAGCAATTGCAAAGTCTGCTGTTGATCTGTAGCATGAACATGTGCTCAGCAAACGCAGACAGTGAACAGTTACAGCCAAGCAGAGCCATCAGTCTACATCAGGATTGTTTGACGGCCCTGCTTCCACCCCTTCTAAGCCTTCACTGAACACAGCTCTCCGTGGCAGTGCCCTCCCTTGCTCTGCAAGCACACGTCTTCCAGTAACTTGCATTAGGTCGTGTCTTCACGCACCGTGCTGCAGCAGCGCAGCGGTACTGATACAGCTGCGATGCTGCAGTGCATCCGGTCAAGACACTCTGTGCCGACGTGCCAGCGCTCTCCCATCAGTATAAAAAAACCACCCCCGGGAGCAGCAGAAGCTCTGTCGGTGGGAGAAGCTCTCCTGCCAACATAGCACTGTGAACACGAGCACATATGTCAGCATAACTTATATCACTCAGCAGGATGTAATATTCACAGCCCTGAGCGACATAAGTTTTGCCAACGTAGGCAGTAGTGTAGACACAGCCTTACTCATCATGCCAGACCTCTGCTACCTACGAGATCAGCCTCACAAATCTGTCTCCTAAGCATCAGCTTGGAGGAGGCTCTTCTGATGAATGGCAGAGGGCAGAGCCCGAGGCTTCCCAACGTCTTTGATTGCAAATTTTACGTTGTGTATAAGACAATTGGATTCCACAGTGACCAAGAAAGGAACGACAAGGCAGCGAGGTCCTTTTAGTGTTTTAATTTCCTTGAATGATTCAGGCTTTAATAGATCCAGGGTGTCAGTATCATTTAATAGGAAACTACAACAGCTTTCAGATGAGCACTGGTATAAGATTGTCATGGGAGGTAATTAACCAATCCCTACTGTATGCCAATTAGCCATCCCTTATGCACAGAGTATTAATCTCCCAGAGACTGGTTGGCAGGTCTCTAATGGGTGTGAGACCACTGTTAACATTCAGTCTTGATTAAAGTATCGACAGTATCCTACAGCACTGGTCCAATGCTGCAGTATTCTGTAGCAATGGCTGAATACTACATGACTACAGTAATAGTAATACCCAGCTCTTTACAGTGCTTTTTATTAGCAGATCTCAAAGCAATTTACAAAGGAGGTCAATATTGTTATGAATACCCAGAAAGGGACTGGAACAAATGATCAAACAATCAGTTAGTGAGCAGCTAGGAGATAATAGAATTATAAGGAATAGCTTGCATGGACTTGTCAAGAATAAATCATGCCAAACCAACCTAATTTCATTCTGTGAGAGGATTGCTGGCTTAGAGGAGAAAGCAATAGACGTGATATATCTTGACTTTAATAGGGCTTTTGACACAGTCCCATACCATATTCCCAAAAGCAGGCTAGAGAAATGCCGTCTAGATGAAATTACGATAAGGTGGGTGCATAACTGTTTGAAAACCCTTACTCAAGGGGTAGTTATCAATTGTTTGCTGTCAGACTAGGAGGATGTGTCTAGTGGGGTCCTGTAGGGATCTGTCCCAGGTCTGGTACTATTCAATATTTTAATTAATGACTTAGATGATGGACTGGAGAGCACACTTGTTAAATTTGCAGCTGACACCAAGCTGGGAGGGGTTGCAAGCACTTTGAAGATTAGAACTCAGAATGACCTTGATAACTTAGAGAACTGGTCTGAAATCAACAAGAAGCAATTCAATAAAGACAAGTGGAAAGTACTTCATTTAGGAAGGAAAAATCAAATGCACAACTGCAAAGTGGGGAATAAGTGGCTAGGCAGTAGTCCTGCTGAAAAGAATCTGGGGGTTATAGTGGATCACATATTAAATATGAGCAGTACTACAATATGAGTCGTGAAAAAGGCTAATATCATTCTGAGGTGTATTAACAGGAGTGTCGTATGTAAGATATGGGAGGTAGCTATCCCTCTCTACTCAGCACTGGTGAGGCCTCATCTGGAGTACAGCATTCAGTTTTGGATGCCTCACTTTTAAGAAAGTTCTGGACAAATTGGAGAGAGCCCAGAGGAGAACAACAAAAACAATACAAGACTGAGCAAATCTGACCTGTGACCAAAGGTTAAAAAATACTGGGCAGGTCTAGTCTTGAGAAGAGAAGACTAAGAGGGGACCTGATAACAATTTTCAATTATGTTAAGGGCTGTTATAAAGAGGAGAGTGATTTGTTGTGCTCCATGTCCACCAATGGTCAGAGAAGAAGTAATGGGCTTCATGGCAGCAAGGGGAATTTAGGTTAGATACTAGAAAAAAACTTTCTACCTATAACTTATATAAGGAGTGTTAATAGGTTACTAAGGGAGGCTGTGAGTCCTTGTCACTAGAGGCTTTTAAGAACAGGTTAGACAAACACTTGTCAGGGAGGATCGTCTAGGTTTACTTAATCCTGCCTCAGTGAGGAGGGATGGATTAGATGACTGTAATGCTGCCTGCAATGCCTCAAGCATGGGTACCAACCTCAGTCCAGATTGTTAGGAGTCACAGCACAACCCCCAAATTGGCTGTGAGTTCTACACTAAGATTTCACCAACCAATTATCAAGGGTAAACTCCTCTGGCACTATAATGGCATTAACATGGAGTCACAGACAGTCCCCTTGTGTACTCTGATCTATCTTAGTGAGCATGCTTTTGTGATAGATCGTCCCTTACACCAAAAATCACAGCAATATTCAGGTTATTCCCAGTCCCAAAGGATCAGTCACTTATCCCAGGTCAGTTGCACCTTTGATCTCGCACCAAAGACAACGCTTGTAGCCAACCCTATAATAAACTAACTAAAGATTTATTAAGTAGGAAAAAGAAACCAGAGGTTATTTACAAGGTTAAGGCAAGTGCACATATATACACAAATGAGCTACAATTTTAAATTTCAACTTGTAATAGGAGCATCTATAATCAGCAAGCTTGTCTTTTAGGGCTAACCCAGGCTAAGCATCTGGGGATCTCTCACTTATGCCTATAAACACTGTGCCCCTCCCCTCCCAGAGTCCAAGCAGCATAACAATACTAAGTTCCTTTGGTCTGAGGTTTTGATCCCCTTACTGCCATGTGTTCTGAGTTGCAAACTCAGTTGATGGGAGGAGTCCACTTGCATGATACATCTTCACGGGGAGGACAGCAGGACAAAGAAGTCTTTTGTCCACTTGTTGACTGCATGTAGGGAAATACCAGTTGCAATGTCCCACAATGATCCATCTGGTATCGATGGACCTTGCCTTTTGGGAAGGATGGAACACCTTCTGTTGAAGATCAGCCCTTCCCACTAGTTAAAGTCTCTCCTATCTGATAATTTACACAGTCAAAGGGGCTCACAATACAACTGCTCAAATATTACCTTACGATATAGGATACAGAGATTATAAATGAGATTAATGCAGGCAGCAACTCACAAGCATTCAATAAAAGTCTAAGCACATTCATATCATTCTAATACTTATTTTAACAATCCTAACACACAGGTGAGCCCATCTGATTCCAGCTATGTATTTGTCAGCATTCATCTGAGATGTGGGGACCTTGGCATGAGCTGGCACCTGGTCTGCCAGCATCACAGTGACCTCTCGACAACCCTTCCAGGTTCCAGTCCTACAGTTCTAGAATTATCCCCATTTTACAGATGGGGAAACTGAGGTATGGAGCGATCCAGCGACTTGCCCATGGTCACCCAGCAGGCTAATAGCTGAGCTGAGAATAGAACTCAGGTTTTCTAATGTGACACACTATTCACTAGGCAACACTGCATCTAGTGATACTGTATGGTTTTGGCCCGCTACTATAGTATATCTGGATTGTGTAACCCTGAAACTGGTGAGCATTTACTCATGCACATCATCCCACTGAATTCAACACACAATTGTGCATGTGCTAACCAATGTGAGTCAGGAGCTCATATTTTTTTAAACACAGGGATGGAAGTAGAACTGATCAAAAATGCCAATTTTTTTTTTTTTTTTTTTTTTTTTGCAGGAAATTTTGAAAAATTCTTGTTTCCAAAAAAATCCTGTAAAATTGTGTTTTTTTCAATAAAAAAACCCAAAAATGAAAAATGGTTGGTTTTCAGAAATATTGGCAGCTAAAAAAAATTTGCCACCGGACAAAAGATGCACTGAAAAAACAATTTTTTTTACTCAAACCCAGAAAATGTCAGCCAAAAATGAACATTTTCATTCAGATCTAAGAGCCAGGTTGTACTGAAAAAATGCTATGACAAAAAAAAATCTCAATGAGCGATCGATGGGAGGTAAATGTATCCAATTAATGGCAGGAATGGGACACAAGTGAATGATTATTACATAACTAAACACACCCAGATTGGATTTATCACAATGGACAATCTTTTAGAATGGGAATAGATGGAGCTCATTTCTGTACCAGCAAGGACTCACTCAGTCACTGCAAAAGGTTAGTGCAAGCACAATAATAATGAAATCAGGGTAGTTGGGGTTAGACATTTCAAAGACGGGGGTTTAAAAAATGAATCATTGTATTTATTAGAGATGGGACGGTCAGAATTGCCAGCTGTTAGTTAAAAATGCGCATTTTTCCAAAGTAAAAAAACAATGACAGGCTTTATTCCTGCCCCTGATCTCTCGCTGGCTGGTGTAGGACATCACTCATCAGCTACAACTCCAGCTGGGGGGATATGGATAGGCTCTGAAGGTTCCTCTGCCAGAAGAACAACCACCTCCATGCAGATATAACGATCCTCGAGCATGTATCATCAGCAGGAATTGAGTCTACGACCTTCGGTACTGAGCGCTACCCTTGAGCAACAGAAGCATGTCCATCAGCCAACAGCACTAGTAGGCTGCTCTCCTTTGTGTGAGCCAGGCACTAGCGAGGGATGCAACACACACAGTGCAAGGCCTTCAATATAATCCGTCCATCTGTCTAGATTTGTGTACCCTACACATCACCAGGGTAGCCAAGAGCCTTCACCAGCCTTGTGGTCTTGAACCCGGAGGCTGTTAACAGGGTGAAAATGAGGGGGCGGGTTTTGTGTGGGTTGGAGGCAGAGACAAAGGAAACGGCACCAAAAAAAGTCACAATTTGTTGTTGTTGTTACTCACCAGTGGAAAAAAAGCGGGTTCAAGACACTTAATGAAATAGGTAGCTATGGCAACAACCACCAAATTACGTATGTGATGGGGATAGGGGACTGGGATTTTGCAGACAAAGGGCCCAATCCATCTCCCTTGAAGAAAGGTAGGATGGTCCAGTGGGGCAGTGCGAGACTGGGCATTGGGAAATCTAGGGTCAGCTCCCTGCTCCGCCGGCGACTTCTTATATGGCCTTGGGCAAGTCTCCATACCTCAGTGTGCCATCTGTACAATGGGGATAACAGCCCTTCGCTGCCTCACCGGGCTGCTGTAAGTAGAAATGCATTAAAGATTGAGAGGTGCTCAGACACAGCTGCGATGGGTACCATATTAGTACCTAAAAAAGAGAGATGGCATTCTGTCAGTTTATGCCAGCTAAGAACCTGGCCCAAAGAATCGTCTGCAGAGTTGACTGGTGCCTTTTTTATTCGGAGAAGGAGAAAGCGCCTGAGTTATTTAACCTGAAGTAGTCACGCTTCATAGGCAGTTGTCCCATACGTGTACCGTGTGCATTGAAATTGTTCTGTTGTAGCAGCTTCTACAAAGCGGAGCAGTGCCGGATTTTGGTTAAAAAAACCGCACAGCCCTGGGCAGCTTCCCCACTGTCACCTCATGCCCCACACTCAGAATTCAGACCAAGTGCCACAAATGGTTCGTGACTCTTTCAAGCCAACTGGGCCCTGGTTTCAACTGGCCTTGGTGAAATGAAGTGGATCCCTGCTGAGTTTTGCTCTGAGGTTTCTGAGTTTGTTCAAACCTGAAGCTCCATGAGAAACTCAGGGCGAGCGAATCCACATGAACTAAAGCTGTAGCAAATCTTCACACAGCCTGTGAACAGAAACAGCTGGGTCTAATCTTGCTGAAGGCAATGACAAAACTACAGGACCAGGCCGGGCCCATGACGGGATGGCCACATTTACTGAAGTGGTTCCAGCCCCAGAGGCCTTCAGAGTTAGTATAGCATCTGTAAAGGGTTTGATTTCTTTAACTAAAGGAAGCATCTAATTCTTAACCTTTTGGCAATACGAAGTGCTACTACATGAGCAATGAGTGATTTGTATTTTCATGGTTTCCACCATTGTTTCTATATTACGGCTACGACAAGTGAAATGAAGTAAAAAGATCATGACAAAAATTAGAGTGTATAGGTCTCATTTAGACAGAAAAAGCCAGGAAATTGAGAGTTATGACAGCTACTCCCCTGCTAAATCAATACAATGCACCCTCGAAGGCATGTCAGGCATCAAGCAGTGCTACTTGTATTGCTGTCTTAAAAATAACAGACCCAAAAACTAATTATCTGCATTACTATTGTGTTTTTGGCTCACAGAGAGGAGCTCCAAGCTAAATGGGTTTTATTTTAGATAAGGGAAACCATAATGAAAGAAAAGGACCAAAATGAGGTCTCCTTGAGAGAGCACAGTGTATGTTTCTCCCCTCTGTAACATGCTGCATTGGAGCTGAGCACCAAATGCCAGCTGCCTCCAGCAGATTCCTTGGATTGTAAAGGAGCAGTACACAGAAAACAAAACCGTGCAACATTTCCCTAGCTGCATGTGTGACCCGTTCGTGCCTAGGGTAGCCACCTGAAAATGCCAAGGTCAGGGCAGGCTGTAAAAGGAGAGCAGATTCTCCCAACACTGGTGGGTAACACTGAAGTCAGACTTCCCAACCAGCCACAAACAGTGCTTCTGATTCCCCACACTGATTATCAAGAAGCTAACACAAAAATATGCACAGCCCCCTTTATTGCATTTTAGTTTTTGGCTTCCAATTAGCCACTAGGTCCAGTAAAGAGATCAGTTATTTAAAACTATGCTTTTTACCAAAAAGGTTCTCCTGACCCCAAAGGGTCAGCCACAGCACCAGATCAATATAAGTTTGGATTTTACCCAAAATACCATGCTGCCAGCCAATCCTTTAGTAACTAAAACTAAAGGTTTATTATAAAAGGAAAGAAACAAACTATGAGAGAAATGTTAAAGGATTAAAGCAATTAGAGACATCCAATTGATTTGAGAGTCCATATATTCAGGTTTTTAGTAGAATTGTGGTGTTTGCAGGCTTGTATAGTCCCTTTGATGTACATCCAGTACCTGGATGGATTTTAGTTCTTTGTTTTACAGCTTCAGTTGTAGATGAGTTAATCCAGAGGTAGGTGAAGGCTGAAGATTGAAGACCAAATGGATGCGGTGCAGCTGCCTTTTATGTCCCTTGGCCTTTGCCATGCTGCTTGTGGAAATTTACAGGAAGAAGATGGAGTCCAGGGTCACATGAGTAGGTCCTGGTGACTCATCAGGTGTATCCCTGGCTTCTCCCTCTCGGCCCATTGTACCTGTCAGTTTTTTTAATGGGCCATTAAGCAGGCTAGTGCTGCAGCCATCCTGTCTGGGGTGTCGCCACAAGTTGAACTACAGATACAAACATATCCATAACTTCCATTACACATGAACATAAACATCATCATCTTACTTAGCACATTATATGTGTAACCCTTCTGCCAGACCAAGTCGGCAGCAGCAAGGGCCGGGTTCTATATCTAGGGGTCCCTCTCAATGATACAACACCAAACTGGCTCGAGCCCCCACCCAGTCCCCTGGGAAATTACACACTATCCCCTGGGCGCCCTCCAAAGGGCAATACTTCCCCTCTTGCAAGCACAGAGTCTGAGTGTAGAAAGAAACCTTTTAATAGCAAAACAGAGATAACACCGCACTGGTTTGGGAAACAGTGCGAACAGAGTTCATGAACTCAATGGGCCCAAACCCATCCCAGAGTACAGGGCGTGTCCTTCGCCTCTCCCTTCCTTCTTGCCCCTGTACTGACCGTTGTAGTTGCAATATCCACCTCTCAGGTGTGGCTCCGCCCCGTATGCCGCACCAGTCCAACACAGGCCTGTCCAGGCCCCCTCTGCTGCCATCTCCTATCGCCTGTGGGCCTCACTGAGTCCCCCACTGTTGGCAACGACCACGCCAATCTCCCACCGACTGCGGGCACCAACCGCACCTGGCTCCTGCCGACCAGTGGCTGGGCTGGCACCGACTGTGCCGGCTCCTCTGCTGACCCTTGGGCTGGCACCGACTGTGCCAGCCCCTCCGCTGACCGCTCTGGGCTGGCACCAACTGTGCCAGCCCCTCTGCCAACCGCTGGCCGCCCTGGGCTGGCACCGACTGTGCTAGCCTCCCACCAGAGTTGCCTGTTGCCCACTCAGTTCTGTTAGTGGTCAGGCAAAGTTCAGCTCTTAGTGATTTCAGCTCCTAATGATTTCAGCTCATAGGTAAACCTTCTCTGTCATACAGGAAATGTCCCTGCTTTCAAGAGACAAAAGACTCCAAGGTGAGTCATTAAGTCTACCTTTTAACAATGGGAGGTGAGAGTCACTCCCTGCCTGGGGCAGCCCTTTCGCTTGGCCCCTGCAATCCCAATAGGAGACTCCACTACCTCCCCCCCTTTTCCAGGCTGAAACATCGGCCTGCCACCCTTCTGGAGCTTTGTCTAGTTTGGGGTGAAGTGTTCTATCATAACAGACTAAGCACAGTTTTGCTGACATCTGTTCATACAATTGAAGGACAACATTTCATTACCCCAGCAGTTAACACAAAAGTGGTTTGTAACCCAAACCCAGCCCTGCTAACCATTTCCCATTATGCTCCGCACCTAGGTAAATTATGCTAAGTACTTAATTGTACTCATGCAGATACAAAGCCCATGCAAATAATGTGCCCCCCTTTACTCCGACACTCAGACCTTGCTTACATATGAAAATTATTATTATGATTTTGACATACTGATGTTAAATAATATCACAAATGGCCCCTCTAATCCCGCCAGCGTCACAGCGTATATCATGCCCTGTCACCGTCAGTGAACTGCCAGGGAAGCTGATTTCTATTTGGAGCAGAATGCGAAGTATAAAGGTAAAAAACGCTTATCTGCCGAGCCCCAAACCTGTGCAATGGCAAAAACCTATGCATGGGCCAGGCAATGTCTTGAAGAGGATCTGGACCAAGAATGTACAATCACTCCCCTAAAATCCCCTGAGCGCTTTGTGCTTTATGGAAAGCTGGATCCCACGCTCAAGGCTATTCTTGAGGAATGTGAGCACTTGTGACCCCAGACGACAGACATTAGCCCCACCCCCTGAAAAATGAAACTGCCGAGCACTTAAAGATGTGCCCTGAGCTGCAAAATTTGGATCTCAACTTTGAGCCTCCCAAAGTTCAGGAGACCTCAGATCTGGGGTGAAATCCTGCCCCGTTGCAGTTAATGGGAGTTGGGCCATTGACTTCAGTGGGGCCAGGATATCCCCAGCTCTTTTGGTTCCGTCCACTGTCGTGAGAGTGGCCATCTATGAAACATAGGCCAGGATTCCAAAGCTCCCCGCTATTCAGGGCAGCTGAGATCTGGGGTTGTCATTCATGCTCCTTTCTGTCAGTAAGGTGAGCCTGATTCAGACGCCTTGCCAATTGATGAGCCCTGGAGGACCCCCACGTGGCCTGATTTTCAGAGCTGCCGAGTTCCCGTTGACTTCAGGGGGAGCTGTGGATGCCCACGGCTTCTGAAGATCTGGCCACAGCTACAGGCCTATGACAGCAAGACAACGGAAAGGAAACCCCAAGGGTGCCTGATGCACCTTTAACTCTCCATTGCCTACCATGAGCTTGCAATATTTTGCACTCTTCCCGCCACTAGAATTCCTCACTTCGTTCCGGGCTGCAGACAGGAGCTGGAGGCGCTGTTGCACAATGCGGTTATACAACTGGAAGTTGAGTCACGCCAGTTGGAACAGGCTCTTTATAAATCGCCTCTGGCTGGAACAGTTTCAAAAGATTTGCAGTTTTGGATTTGCTGTCTTCCAGTTTTGGAGCAAGGGGTGCAGCAAGGAGTGCTTCTCTGTACATCATCGCGTAAAAGGAATTCACTTTAGGGCGGGAAACACCCCAAACTGCTTTAGATTTCTGTCTGAATGGTTGTGTGCCTAGAAAATAGAAAATATATTGCAGAGGAGTCTTCCATTAGGAGCACTGCTGTATACCCAGAGGTATTTGCTATTAATCCTTAGCAGAGATGTACAAAGATCAGCTAATTGATCTTCGCGACCCCTTTGCAAAGCAGGTAACTATCATTCTCCTCCTTTTATAGATATGGGAAATGAGATACAGAAAGGCTAAGTGATATGACCCAGGTTCCGTGGCTAGGCAGTGGCACAGCCAGACTTTGAATCCAGGAATCCCTGGCCTCGATTTTCAAAAGTGATTTTGGGTCTCCCGGTTTTTGAGTTCTCAACTGGAGGCGAGATTTGCTACTTGCCATCACTGGGCTTGCTTGGATCTGGTTTGTAGATTAAGGCTGTTGTGACGTGAGGTCTGAGTGGCAAAGCCCAACTCAGACATGGCTCCTGAGCTGCGGCTCTGAGCCAAGACGTTTCTAAAGTGACTGGTGATTTTGGGGACCCAGCCTGAGACACCTTCAAGAGGTCTGAGTACCCACCGTCTCAGAATCAGGGCCCTTTAAAGTGTCTCCTGTTGTGCACCCCAAATCACCAGTCACTTTTGTCGCTCCGGATCCCTGACTACCAAACCTGGTGTCAGACTATTTGGCAGTGCTGCCTTGCACGTGGGTATTCTTGTGGTTAACTCGCTCGAGGCCAAATCTGCACAGGCTGACTGGGCAGTAGGGTGCCCAGATGCCCCATCTGCCCACACAAAGGGTTGTGTGCAGGCATAAAAGTTGTTGGCAGCCACACTGGAGCCCCATGGTCCATCAGAGGAGAGGGCTGGTTGGTTGGTCCCTGGTGCTAGTGCTTTTGTGTCACTCTGGCTTCTAGCAAAAGCCAACTAGACCTCAGCCTCAGAGCTGGATGGAGCACTCCTATCTCATAGCACACTTTGCCCATGCCTATTATTCCCAACCCAGTTACCTTGTTAGCTCATGCTACTGTTGCTCCTTCTTTCAACGCCAGCATCCTGTTCTGACACCCACGTTGCCCTTCTGCAAAGCTGCAGCAGATGTTTGGGGCCTTCTTCCAATGGAAAAGAAATCCATGATGTGGAGTCTGGATGTATTCTATGTGTAATCTGTTTAATTTGCGCATATACAGCACTCCTGGGTCAGAGGTGGCCACAAACAACATGCAGGGCAATCCCTTCTTCCAGGAATCTCAGTCCAACATCAATACCTGGTTCCCAGGGAGCAACCCTCTTTCAAGAATTGACTCTACTCAGAAACAAGACAGAGAGTGAGCAAACTTTCCTCCTGTTCACTCAACTCCCTCTCCAAAGGACCACCCCTCCACATAGAACCTTGCACAACAAAACAACAACGGTCTACCCAAGACTGAACATTTGCTCACACACGAAGAAAAATAATTTGGAAGATTATGTGTAACAGCACCACCTGGTGATACCTGCCAAATGGTCCTTCAAATTAAGAACACAGCTAGCGGGCCAGAATCATTGGCACAAGCCAATTGCTTCACACTGATCTGATAATGCAAAGCAGGTATAAACCTACCTCTACTTTGCATCACCAAAGCAGCTGGAGTGTAGCGATTAATTTAGCCCTAAATATAGAGGTTAATGAGGGTGCCTGCTGGGAGCTGATGTAAACAGCTGCACACATAATGCAAGCTTATAACTGTGCCCACACTACCCATTGTCCAATGACTCCATGCTGTGCGGGTTGGCTTTTTGTACCCACTGGTGGCTAGATTGCATCTAGAAGCTTATGAATCTGCCACTCCCTCTGAGCTAAAGAACTGGTGCTAGCTCAAACACAGGAGGCTTTTGCTTCCAGATCATAGCCCTATTCATTCCCCTGAGACCATCCATCCAGTCACAGACCAGGAACCATTGTGCTAGGTGTTGAACAAACACAGAACAAAGAGATGGTTCCTGCCCCAAAGAGACTACAGCTCTCTCTACCATACAGCTATAATTTCAGGAGCCTTTCTCCTTTATGTGAGTAGGATTTGGCAGGATCTGGCCCCCGGATAGGTCATTGGCACTCCTTGTATTGTCCCAGGAGGTTATTAGACGGTACGCACCAGGCAATGATGTCAGTTGAATCCAAGACATCGGTTCTCTTGGTAATAAAATATGAGCACCCGAACTCCGTGGAAGAAAAGGAATTATTTATCAGCATGGTTTATTTGCCTGGAGGGGGGGGAAGGGCCTTGAACATGTGGACAGGGTCCCAATTGAAATCAATGGGAGCTTCGTCATTGTCTGAAACAGGCAAAGAATCGAGATCTAAGTGCTGTCACTTTGTGCTGGTCAGGTGAATTCTTTCTACAGGCCCCAAACTGAAAAATCTCCTCTCCCCCCGCCCCGGGTCCCCAGGGCAGCCGCAGACACAGAGCCACACAACATTGCAGAAGAGGCAGCTTTGCTCAGGACTCTGTTGGTCAGGGAATGACTTTGATGCCCCATTCTGGGAGCGGAATGCTGAATAATTCCTGTCCTGTGTGTCCTGGTCCCTAACTGGGCAAAAACAAAAGGAAAACAGCTGTTAGTGTGTGTGGGAGGGGGGACCGGGGACATGACTCTAAATTAAGAAAACAGCAGAGCTTTTGGGGGATGGTCCGCCACCAGTTTTCATCTGCCCCTGGGAAACAAAGCACATTCATATACAGCACTTAATGTGTGCCAGGGCTGAGCCCCGGCAGCTCTAGGCTTGACAGTTCGTAGTCCCCGCACCTCTGGGCTCGCTGCATCAGTTATGAATGTAAAAAATTTGCTGGAGCCCCGGCACCTCTTTCATTACAAATTAAGCACTCTTCATACGGAGAGAGAAAAAGTATTCAATAGCCCAGCTGTAGCCATCACATTCCTTACCAACAGATCAAACAGACCAAGGCAAAACATCTCCTTCCACTAACACTGTGCACCTCCAGTCCCACAGGTGGGCTCATTCGCAGCGTAGAGCCTATGACACACAGTGCAGCAGTTCTGATTCTATCCAGTAGGAGGCAGTGGTGCTCATACACAATAGCCAGTCGATTACCAGGCCCCTGGGGACACAGCAAAGGAGTGGGTCTGGTTTGAGAATGTCACTGGAGAATCAGGAGTGCCTTCACCGAGAAGCAACGGAGCCGTGAAGACACCTGGCCCTTCTAGAGCACCGTTCATGGGAGGGTCGCAAAGCACTTGACGCTCGCTATGCTTCGTGGCTAAGTGTTGCGGCTGCCACTTTACAGCTGGGGACACGGCGGCACAGAGAAATGACGGGAATGGCCCAGCGAGTCGGTTGCAAAGCTGGGGAAATGGAACCCAGGAGGCCTTTATTGCTTTGCTCTAATCAGCATGCCATTCTCTGTCTCCCGCCATGCCACCAGAATCACAGCCAAGATCAATCCCTAGCCCTTTCAACAGCAAAGACCTTTTTCTCAAGCCTGGGATCTGATAGATACCATCACAGGTCAGCCAACGGGCTGTCTTCTCCCGCCTTCCCACAGGATCCTCTGGATCCTTTGGAGTTTGTTAATTACAGTCAACCGCTGTCCTCCCTCTCTGCACAAAACGAGGGGGTCTTGTTTTCCTTTCCCACAGGCGGCTCCTGTCTACAGCCCTCAAATCTCGTCTGAAAGCCGGTTTGGTCCGCACCTCAGGGCGAAACACAGCTCTTGTTATTCACACAGAACTCGCCTCCGACTCTCCATAGCCCCGAGCCAGCAAAGTACATCAGTGGGTACTTCACTTCAACAGAAATAGCCTCAGCGATGTCAGTGGACAGCTCCCAGGATGACAGCACCTGATTGTACCTAGCTATTTAGGTATGATGTGGGCCATGGCATCTGAGCACCTCAAAGCCTGCCAGGTATTTAGCCCCACATCACCCCTCTGACAAAGGGCAGAGCTGTTATCCCATTGTACAGATGGGGAGCTGAGGCACAGACAGCCTGTGTGACGTGTCCACAGGAAGTCTGTGGTGGACAGAGAACTGACACCAGGTCGCCCAGTTCCCAGGCTAGCGAGCTCGCCACCAGGTCACCCTTCCTCTCGAGTGCTTTAAGTACTTTTTTGGATTGGGCTCAAGGCACGTGGTTCCGCTGTATTTAAGGTTTTATTTATTTTCTTATTTATTTAAGGAGCTGGGCCGCTGTAAAGTTTTAAGTGTAAACCACAGGCAGCGTTTGGGGAGGACCCCCCCCAAACTTTGTGCCAGGACTGGCCGGGCTCCCGGGTGGGGGCCGAGCTCCCAGGTGGGGGCCGGGAATGGGCCGCTGCAGCCCACCTCCCGGCTGTGTGCCGGGACCGGGCGGGAGGCGGGCAGCGGGGGGCTGTGCACCAGGACTTGGGTAGGAGACGGGGCTGAGAGCAGAGACCTGGTGAGACGTGGGCAGCTGCGGCCAGGGTCCTAGCTTTGCCCCCCAAATTACTAAGTCAAACTCCACCTATGGTGTAAACTAGCACTTAAATATTGCCTTATAACATGGGATGGAGATGTTATACGTGAGCTGGATGCACTCCACAATTTACAAGCCTTCCATAAAGCCTGAGCACTAAACCCATTTTTATCACTCTAATACCTATGTTAACCTCACTAACGCATAGATGAGCCAGACTGGTTCCACCTCTGTATTTGGCAGCGTTGAGTTGAGACCGAGGGGCCCGGGCATGAGCTGGCACCTGGTCTGCCAGCGTCACACAGTGATTAGTGTCAACACAGCCCCAGTTCTACATCCCGGGAGAAGCAGCAATTGCAGTCAGCGTGTGCAAAGAGCTGGGCTTTTCAGACTGGGCAATCGAGCCAGTTTTGCTGGCTGGAACTTCTCCAAGGGTTGCAGTTTCTTTCCTGGTTTAGGATTGTGTCCCTGGTAGAGAGGGGTGGATTTCTGCGTCTGGCTGAGGTCAGTGAGAATGGGCATGGTCAGGATTTTTTAGGATATTTTACCCACCCTGCATCCTCCCCGAAAAGCTACTTGGAACTGAAGTTTGTTGCATGTGAGACCTGGGAAGAACCCACTGTTTTGTTACTGTTTTCTTCTTTGTGTGCATCCTGGTTTGCTCTTGTAGGGTTGCTCATATTAGGCTGTGCACGTTGGCTAGGGATTCTCATGCACGCTGAACTGTGGTGGGGAAGGCATGAAGGTGTCTCTTAATGGGCAAAACCCCTCAATCTCTCCTCCAGAGAGGGCTGGATCTCTCCCATGCTCCCCCATCCAGTAGGTGCTGGCCTTGGCGAGAGGTGCATTATGGGAAGGACAAAGCCGCTCCCTTTAAAATCTGCAAACCGCACAAAAGGAGAGACTTGCAGAGAAGTGGCAGCAGCAAGCGAAGGGGGGATGGGGGAGCGAGACACAGCTCAGGGGCTGTCAGTCGCGTTGCCATGGATTTCGTGCGACTCGGCTGCTTCCCGTCTCTGTCTGGCGGGTGGAACGGCGCGTGTGAGTTAGAGCAGAACGGGAGTCGCGCTCTCCACTGGTGGAGAATTCACCCATTTGCCCGGGCTCGCTGCTATTCCACCAGCCGATGGGCCTGAGACCCACCGACCCATAGAGCCAGAGCAAAACAAACCAAGGAATAAGGCGGCCAGGGCCCCTGTCTCCAGGAGACACTTTCTCTGCAGTGCCTGCTCACTCGCTTCGCTTCTCACTCTCAGCATCGCTTGCGCACACCTCCTGTGTCTGCGTAAGGCTTTCAGCACCCCGTAATGTTAGTCTGACAGCGCTGCATGGCACCAGGAGGCATCAGCCAAAGAGGAGCAGGGCTGCCTGGCAATTAGCCTCCCTTCTTCACAGGTGAAGCCAGACTTCGGCCTAGCTGCAGGCACCGGCTGGAACAAGGAGGCTGCGGCAGCTAATGCAGAGTGGTTTCATCCGCTATTAAAGTGCTTTCCATCATACCCAGGATTTACAGTTTGGGTCAGCGGCTCTCGGCATCCCCTCTATGAATGGTTCCAGCACCCCTGGGCACTGTGCAGTGCAGAGGTACACACACAGCCACGACACCTAGCTTTTAGGGCCCGGCCCAATGGCCACTGAAGTGTAAGTGAGAGGATGTAAGTGAGAGGATCAAGCCCTGTATATTTGCTGCATGAATTATGCATCTGATCCCATCTGTTGCAGAGAAACGTTGTTAGCAACTGCATAGACTCATCTCTACCACGCTCCAATCTGGGTGGCAGGAAGATGTTTAGCCATCGCCCGTGCTGTTGTTGCTCTGTCACAGTGGGACAGCAGCGGGCTGCCCAGCGAAGATCGGACCGAACCTGTTACAACCCTGCTGTAACAAACTATTTTTCAAAACGTCACCACTGACGCCTGACCCACCGTGGAAGTTGCCATCAACAGACTTTGGAGCAAGCCCTTGACTCAGGTGAATGTGGGTTCCTGTCCGCTCTAAACAGAGAGTGGAAGGTTGTCAGCTTAACTGACATGTCCCTTGTTCATTTCCAAAGGCTGACGACATGCACAAGGACCACACAAACCTGGCAAGATAGCAGGGCCTGAGGGGTAACCGGGAGATACGTGCAGATAGCAGCAGTACCAGTCCAGTGGCAGGCTTGGTAACACAAAAGAGCAGCAGGGCCTCTCATTTCCCAGACCCCTGCCAGCTGACCAGGCTGTGGAGGGGAGGGTTGGTGTCTGGAGAGAGTGGATGACTGGCAGAGGGAATGACAGCTTAAAGGCGGTGCCAGCTGATTATACACCAGACAACGCCAAGATCCGGCATGAGGAAAGGCGACCAGCGATCAAAGGGCTCGATGTTTCAAGGGTTCCATGCGCTGGACTAAAGGGATCATAATTTCTTAAGGATTCTGCCAAAAACTGTTCATTGGCCTAGGACATCTAAAAAGACTGCAGTCTGAGGCTATTCTTCTATGCAATTAAAGACATCGAAGGTACTATTCCCTGGGTGTGGAACTATAACTAGGCGTGGAATAATTCGATTTTTAATGGGTAAATGTTGGTAAACACGAATTTCCCTGCACACACAAACTGACAAATCACATCCCATCGATAATCATTGAATTTTACAGATGGCAAAGAAAGAAAAATGCGGCTTGAGAACTTTCAGAGTTTGATTTAAGGGTATTTACTTTGTATATTTTGACATGTGGTGTTGACAACTTACGTTTGAACAGTTGTAAAGCTTTCACTCGTTGAATCTCAGTGTCTACAGTCATTAAATAATTATTGTCTGGCCCCCAAGTTGTCCAACCCCTAATTTCCCATAACAATGAAAATTTCAATTGATAAAAAATATGCTTAAAGATAAACATCAACATTAGCCATTGAAATTATTTTAAAATTGAATTTGTTAACATTTATTTTAATCTTTGTTTTTTTAGAGTAATGAGATTATAATTATAATTTTTTTATTTATTTATTTATTATTATATTATTATATTATTATTTATAAATTATCATTTATTTTAATATTTGGGTTTTGTAGAGTAATTATAGAGGGGCATGAAACCAGAATTCGGCTCTGTAGATGCCAGGACTCTCAAGGGATACAAGGACACCAAATCCAAAGGCAGAACCAGATCACATTTTCCAAATGGATCTGTGAAATGGATCATCACTGCCACGCCGTCACCTTGCAAGTCCCAGTCTGTTTGTTGTATCTACCTCTGATAGTTATTTATTCCTACAGTATTACCCGACTGCCCGAGAGCCCTGTTTCAGGACCCCTTTGTGCCTGGCTGTTTTTCATCTTATACTTAGCCTGGTAGATCTTTGGAGCAATGAAGGCCTGGGTGTCATATGTGTACGGTGCCAAGCCCAATGGGGTCCTAACCCCAGTCTGTGTGCTCTAGGCCCTACCACAATAAATTAATAATAATAATAATAATAATTAACTAAAAGCATGTTTCCAACTACCACCCAGTTCAAAACTCTGTATCCAGATCCAAACAATTACCAAAGACAAACTACTTCATCTCCCAGAGCACCCCTCCAGGGGAACTAACTAATACTTGTGCCGTCATTTTACAGAAGGGGAAACTGAGGCACAGCACAATTAACCAAGCACAAGGCCACACATCCAATCGGAATGGAAATTAGAAGTCTGCATCCTTTGGCCTCGCTCGCGCTAGAGCAGGCTGCCTCTTTGGAGGGCTGGTGCAAAGGAAAGTCAAGATGAGTAATGGCTGGAGGATGTAGCAGTGGAGGGAATGGTGAGGGTTTGTATGCTGGGAAAATGGGCCCCTTTAAGGATGCATTCTCTATTGATGGGTGCTAGGTCTTGAAGGACATTTCCTTCTCAATGTGCAAACCTCTGTCAATTCTCCTCTTCTCCTCTCAGCTCTGTGCCAAGGTGTAGCCCACACATCCTGGGAACACGGCACCTTGGCAAATGTACCTGATATTCAGGTCTGACCCCTACAGACAGTGCCCGCTACTGCCAGTTCCTGGAAAATACTCAGATAGCAATGACATCCCCTGAACAATGACAGATCTAGCTAGTCCCCCAGACAATCAGGGCTCCAGGCTGCTCCTTTCAAGGCAATGGGAGTTTTGTCACTGAGGCCAGTGGGCGCAGGATCTGGCCTTGAGAGATCACCTCTGCACATAGCTTTTTGCAGAGAGCTGTACCATTGTCCAAAGGTATTGCATCATTGTCTTTTATCTGCAGCTCATTTTTCTTATGCCTTCTTGCCATGTGTGCCTCGGTTATCTGCTCTATTGCTCTGCATAGACCAGACTGTCTAGCTGCACAGCTGTACGTTTGATGCCTGCACATTGTACTACAAGACACACAGGAGTCTAGGAAATCTGCAAACTCCACCATGCATCAGAGTTGTCACATTGCAATATTCTCAGCAATGCTCCCAGGAAAGGAAGGTCAGACAGAGGGAAGTTGTTATATGTGGACCCAGCGGAGAAGGAGATAGACAGACACAGAGGGAGCTGTAAGAAACACAGCTTTTTGCTATGGAGACGTTATTCTTCTGGCTGTACAACAGAAACTAACACAAAAATGAGGCAGTGCATTGGGGGAAAGGAAGTGCTCAAACATTTAAAGGGAAAGGACATCACAGAGGTAACAACAGTTCACAACAAAGCTACACAATGGTTTGGGACAGGAAGTGAAGAACAGCGGTTTCAAACTGAAACTGCTGAGGGAATTTGGGGAGGCATGGTAATTATCCAAATTGGACTCTAACCAGTACATTGGTATTAACACCTTTATGTTAAGAACTGGGAAACTTCTGACTAATTTTACAAATGAAAGAATATGTGTGACTCAGTTTCCCCCCTCAACTTTGTATTGTTACCTGCAGGGAGTGAAGGGGTTAACTTCTTTCTTGAAAGAAGACAGGTAGTGCAGTGACTGAGAGGCAGTTGCTTAAAGCATAAAAGAACTACCAGGCACTAACATCTCTCCGGGGTAGTGAATGGAAATCTCTAGCCAGGTAAACCAGTCTGCAGAAGTTCACCCCTGCAGGTGGAAATTGCACAGACTTGATTTGACTGGATTGAAGAGGCACCAGACAAAGCCCTGAGAGCTGTATACAGTGGACAGCCTGATACAGAGGAGAGATCACACTCCCTGGAGCCAAGAACTGACATGACAGTAGGGGAACAGATTCTGCTGGAATGGTTTGAAGAACTCTGAGAAGGACCAGAGTCTCCATGTGGAAGACGGGTGACATCTGCTAGGGCAGGCATGCATATAAGCAGACTTGGAAGGATTAGATGTTGATTTCGCTGCACACACACAAACCAGCGAAAAAATATTTCCATCAATGATCATCAAAATTTACAGACAGGCAAAGTAAGAAAAATGCTGATTGAGAATTACTAGAGTCAAATTCCATGATTTATCCTTTGGAATTAGGCTTGATACAAATGGACTCCTGAACAAATAGTAAAAACAGGTGGGACTGGTTGATTTAAAGGTATTTGCTTTGTCTATTTTGACATGTGGTGTTGACAATTTGCGTTTTAATGGTTTAGAAAGCTTTAATTTTTTTTGTATCTCAGCATCTGCTGTCATTAAATTATTGTCCCCATAATTTCCCACAACCATGAGAATTTAAATCAATAAAAATTGTAAATGCTTAAAATAAACATTAATATTGTCCACTGAAATTATATAAATATAAAAGATTTCTGATAATCATGACATATTTAGTTGGTACAAAATCATTGCAGAGAAAACAGATCTTGAAAACAAGCAGCAGCTGTTTCATCTGTTACCCACCCAGTCTTCCTGCTATTAATGCACTGTGACACGCTGGATAAGTCACTTCAATTAGCTGGGCCCGATTTCCCCTATCAGTAAAATGGGATTATAACAAACTGACCTTCGGAAAGTGTTTTGAGCTCTATAGATGACAGGTGTTAGATGTGCATATACATAGTATTCTTATTCCTTGCCAAATGTTCTTGCACTGGGATAAATGCGAAGGACCAGCCCAATGCACAATTAAAGTCATCGTTTCCACCCTGTTTTGAGGACATACCTGGGACACATTGCAGTGCACAGCTGCTGACCGTCTCCACGGGGTGGATTTCACCCCCTTAGTTTTCTTTCCTCCAGATTTACATTCCCCGCTCTCCCGCAGCTCATCTCACCTTGCTCACTGACTGTTGTTCCATCCAGTTCGGTTTCTTCTCTGGAACGTCCTCATCTGCAAGAGACAGATAAGGTCATACGCTTGAAACATATGCAAATGTTCCTCCTCTGGTCTCTGTTTAGAATAACATTTCCAGCACCCCATCGCTGAGCCGCTCTGACAGTCAGTGGTGTCACAGAAAGTCTCCGCTTGAGTTGAGAGTCTCTTTTTTTTTTTTTCCAAACAGTCGAACCGATTTTGTCCTTTTCTTGCACCAAAGAACTAGGAGATGGGACCCTCCCCCAGCCCCCCCCACAACCTGGTAGCTCTTCCAGTCCATCCTCTCTCAGCGGAGACGGGGAGCTCATAGCAAGAATAGCAATACATCTAAAAAGGGGGGCAATCTTGATTCACACCTTCCTTGTTTAATGGCTCTCAGGGCCGAGGTCTTTACTAGTTAATTATTGCTCTTGAGAGGCCTGTAATGGTCCCTCACTCTCAACTGGGCAGGGAGGTCACCCCACCTCACTGTGTCCGGCAGCCGCAGTTGGGCTCCCGTCCCACCGGCAGGGCCAAGCGGTAAGCAGTCTGCCGCTGCAGGGACGAACAATCATTAACAGTCTTGCCGGGCCATCATCAGGCTTTATCCCACAGTCTGCTGGCTAGGGCTGACACCAGTCAAGAGTCTAGGGCTCTGGCCAGAAATTAACAATCTGTAAGGGAAGCTCTGATCCTCTGGGCAGGGCAGAGCAGGGAGCAGGCTTTCGCTTAAGCCTCCTGGCTAAGGCAGCCAGCAAACACACGGTCCGGGGCCCACAGTCTCCTGGATGAGGCACACTACAAAACGAAGCACAGGCCTTGAGGTGAATAGGTCACTACCCCAGGGCCGAGATGGGCAGCAGGGGGTAGGGGGACCTGGGTCCACCCTACTCCACCAGGTCCCATCTCAGGGCCCTAACAGTGGCAAATGGCTCCAGCACTGGGGTCAGCGGGGTTCCCACTAAAACAGACTGACTCAGGCTCCAGCAACAAAAAACAGACCATAGTCTGGTTTCCCTGGGCTACTTCCTCACACAGCCCGGGCAGGGGGTTCCATAGTCCAAGGGTGCGCTATCTCCTCAGGATACACTGTGAACAGCAGTCCCAGCAACTCCTCTCCAGAGCCGGACTCCTCGGGGAGCAGGGCATTGAACAGCACCGGTTCAGCTCCGGCGTTCTGCAGCAGGCTGGGAACATCTATCTCCTTCCCTGGCTGCCACTCAACTGAGCTGCAGGGCCTGCCTTTTATACTTCCTGCCCCGCCCCAGTACCTCCAGTGAGGGGGGCGGGGTCGGTTTGTCTCCGCCCACCCGGGGTAGTGTAGTGGTCGCTCACTCTCAAGTCCAGAGGGAGGCTGCTACCTCTCACTACAAGGCCTGATCCAAAGCCCACTGGGAACCTCTCCATTGACTCCAGTGTGATTGGGATCAGGCCCTATATAAAGGGAAATTCAAGTCTGCAGGGGACAAATATGTAAAATGGGGATAAATTTGACAACAGCTAAGATGCTGAGTCTACTGCTTATTATGCTGACCAATATCATCTCATTGTTTCCTTGTACTCCCCCGCCTGTCTATATCCATCTCTTGTCTTATACTTAGGTTATAAGCTCTTTGTAGCAGGGATCATCTTTTTGTTTTGTGTTTGTACAGCACCTAGCACTATGGGGTCCTGATCCATGACCTGGTCTATTTAGCTTAACAAAGAAAGGGGTGACTTGATTACAGTCTCTGGGAAACAGATATTTAACAGGGCTGGCAAGCGACTAAAACCATTAATTGCAATTAATCAGCGTTGTAATCGCACTGTTAAACAATAATAGAATATCATTTCTTTAAATATTTTGGATGTTTTCAATATTTTCAAATTTAGGCTCAGGGATGGGGGCTCTGGGCTTCAGCCCCCTCTTGGGGCACGGGACTCCGGGCTGGGGCCTCAGCCCATCCCCTCCCACTGCCCCTGGAACTCCAGGTTGGGTCTTCAGCCTCCTGCTGCCAACAGAGCTACGGGCCACCGATGGCTCCCTACCCGGCCAGAAGCCCAGAGGTGTGCAATTAATACGCTAAAAAAATTAATGTGTTAATTTTGTGTTTAGTCAATAGCAGACGTTAACTGCAATTAATTGAGCACCATAATATTTAATAATGGACTCTTCAGTCTAGCAGGAAATGTATTACACAATCCAAAGGCTGGAAGTTGCCATTAGATAAATTCAGACTGACTACACAGCCTGCATTTTTTAACAGTGAAAGTAATTACACATTGGAACAACTCAGCAAAGATTGCGGTGGATTCTCCATCACTGCCCATTTTAAAATCAAGACGGGATGTTTTTCTATACGATCTTCTCTAGGAATTATTCTGGTGAAGTCCGAGGGCCTGTGTTATGCAGGAGGTCAAACTGGATGATCACAGTGGCCCCTCCGGCCTTGGAATCCATGACTCTATGACTGGGGCTCTAGGGAATGTAATAATACAAACAATAGAGATTATGCCCCTTTGCGAAGCACTTTGACAGCTATGCAGTGTTGTATCAGGGTTAAGTGTTATGATCCTTATTGCTATTAGAGCCTTTCCAGATCCACATAAACCCTACTTTGAGGCCCTCTGCATGGGGGTGAATTTCACCCCCAATGCACTTTATCCCACGGCCGAATTAAGGCAATCTGGGGGCTGTAGGTCCCTGGCACATTGGTCCTCTCATGGCCCCGTCCATGTGCAGGGGCGCCTTTGCTGTGGCCCTTCTCCTTCCTGGAATGGCAGCAGGTTTCAGAGGGAAGATGACTGGGACAGCTCCCACCTTCTGGAGGAATTCTTTCAGCCTGTTGCACACTCAGGCAGGTATCAGTTACGCTCTGGTCACACTTTCAAACTTATCTTTGCATCCATGAGAGCTAGATGCATCCTTAAAAAGAAAAAAAGAATGCTGAGATTCCAGGCATGGGCATGGACTGACTGTGCTTTCATACAGCCTGCATACACCTAAAAGAGTCTCAAAGGGCAGCAATCACTTAACCCACCGCTGAAATGCAGCCACCTCTGGGGCGTCATAAGAACAGTAGCTGGTTTACTACCCTGGTTTGCAGTGCAGAGGTCACATTGAGAGCCTGGCTGCTTCTAGATATGCAGCTAGCAGGTGTGGCCATGAGCAATTCTTTCTCTCTGCGCTTGGTGACTAGAAAAGTACAGCTATTACTTGCTGACATGGGCTTCTCTGCAGGTATCCAGCCAGCCTCGGTCACGCATCACGCATCTGGGAGCCTCGGTCCATCTCCCAATGGACAGGTGTCTTCATGACAAAAGCCATCGCTGATGGTTGGCGACAGGCTGCTGAACTAGATAGCCCAGCAGGATCCTCATCCAGTCTGGCGACTCCTATGCTGATCACAACAGGCACTCACTGGTACCGCCCCGGTTGTCTCAGTAGAAAGGCCAAGGACTGAAAGCCCCTGGTGACCGTCTTATCCCCTCAACAGTCCACCCTGGTCACTGCCAAGGGATGGATGGAGGCGTGTGGGGTGGGGTGAATCTTGTACTCCTGTGGCCTATTTCGTGTATAAACACAGGACATCAGGGATGGCAAGTGGCACCTTTCGTCAGCATTACATCCTGGGGAGAGCCTGGGGTATCTAGGGGAGCACGGTGAGGAAAGACCCCTGCACCTTGCCCTGACTCAGACGGACCCTGGCATGCTAGCCCCAGGTCTCTAGATGTGTTCCGTACTGGCAGGAGAAAAGTCCAGCACTCAAACTTTAAGATACTTCTCGAACACTTTCCTCCAGAGGAAGGCTGCCATTGTGGGTAAGGCTTTGGTCCACGACTCAGGGAATCTGGATTCAATTTCTGGCTTTGCCACGGACTTTGGGCACATCCCTTAATCTCTTGGTGCCTCAGCTTCTCATCCATCAAATGGTGATAACGCTCTTATCTTCCTCCTACCCATGTCCATCATAGCTCCTTAGATTGTAAACTCATATAGGACAGTGACGGGAACCATATAAATACCTAGATAGACAAGGCAAGCCAAACGGTGTTGCAATAGATTCACAACCCTAAGGTCTCGAAATCAGTTACTGACCTGTTGCAGTTCCAGGGGCTGTTTATACTGCATTTGCAGGTGGAATGCAGCCGAACTGGACTCAGCATGGTCTTCGGTCTCCCTGGGTTTCTAACTTAACGCTGATTTATTTGGCAGATCAAATGAATGGTGCCTAGTAAAGTTATCTCAGTTTATCCAGATTCTCTCTCAGTATCAATACTGGCTATTGGTGCAAAAGTTATTCCTAGAAATGCACATGTTCTGGCACCGATTTCTGGAGCAGCTCCACATGTCACACTACCATGTCAGGCCAAATCAGTGTGAGTTTGGGGTTAAAAATAGCTGCAGAATCCACCTGAGTGCACAGATTAAGGAAAGAGCTATTGTGACTGTCCATATTGATATTCTCTTACTCTATGGGGACGTCAGCCCCAGCCTGTGCTCTGCCAAGGTAACCAGCCATCACATATTCCCTTCTGAGTGGGAAAGTCTCCCTGAAACCATCAGCAAAGCCACTGCTTTCAAATTCCTCCTTGAGACTCACCTCTCCCATGAGAATTACTGTTCGTTATTAACAATACGTAGCTCATATCCAGCAGGTTTCAAACATCCATCTCAAAGTGCTTTACAAAGGAGGACAGGATCATTATCGCCATTTGACATACGGGGAAACTGAGGCACAAAGAGACACAGGCACTTGCCCAATATCATGCAGCAGGCCAATGGCAGAGCTAGGAATAGAAGCCAGATCTCCTCTATCCTAGGCCAGTGATTTATCCATTAGACCACACTGCCTCCCTGTTGTATTTCAGTGGCTCTTAAAAGTCCCACTCAAGAATAAAAGTCCCGCTGGGGCCCTCTTGTGTCAGGTGCTGGATAAACACATGCTGAGACAGTGATTCTCTTCCCCCCGAAAGATCTTGTAATCTGAATACATAGCAAGGCTGATGGTGGGAGGGGAAACAGAGGCACACTGGGGGGGGGGTGCAAATTTTAGAGGGGAAAGTTACCCTGGGCTGGGTGCTGTAAATCAGGTGGGGTGAGATTGAGAGATTAAGGATTGTATGGCAGAGGGGAACTGGGAGGCTCCTTCAACTGTTTGTTTCCAGAACCTCAGCTTCTGTGACTCCCCATTGCATACCAGTTCAGGCGAGCAGGAGGCCGGGGCATTTAACCAGCCGGGGAACGTTTGTAAAGAAAGTGTCATACTGGTTTTTGGTTGTTCGCTGGACTCCACTGAAACATAACAAGAGTTCAGGCTGGAGGGTAACAGCCCTGTGTGGTTCACGCGGTCAGACCCTGATCCTGCAGTTGGATCTGTGCAGACAGACCTCTGCATCTGTGCAGAGCCCCATTGAAGTCAGCATGGTCCAAGGTCCACCCACATGCATTCAACTGCAGAACAGGGGTCTTACGTAACGACTACGTCTGTTGTTTGCAGCACATCCCTTCATTACACAGGGCCAGCTAAGTTACCACCCTCCAGTTCTCTTGCCCTGCCAGCATTATATATCTGATCAAAGGTTCTCACACTTTGGCCAGAAATGCAGAAACACAAGGCAATCCGTAGCCTCTCGACGCTCTTCTCCGAGCTAAGTTTCCAGCATCCTGCTGACGTCACACACAACAGAGAATTAGCAGCATTCACAAGCGGATCACTGGTGCGTGCAGAGCTGTGAACAGACAGAAGCCGCTGTTGTTGGTCTTAGCAAAATATTCATTCATTCTTGCAGTGATACAGGAATGCCGTTATTTTTCTCATTCCCTTGGCTCGATCCCATTCTGGCAGAACGTGGAGAAGCAGAAATGTTGCATCCCACCTATTGAGAGAGGAGACGATTTCTGATGGGCCCTTCTGAGCCACGTGAAAACAGGTTTAGCAAACACGACGGCTGGGTTAAGTCCGTAGTTTGGCTTCCCAAGGTTCAGGGCTGTTTGATTCTGAGTCTCAAGGTTCATTTGGTTTGATCTGGTTTGGTCAGTCCTCTGTTAAAAAAAATCTGAGTTCACTTATGAATCCCTGCCCAAAAAAGCTTTGTTTGAGGGGGAAAAAAAGTTTGCTACTGCAAATCTCTCTATCCAAGTTTTTTGTACCGCTGCCCATCACGGTAGTATCTGAGCAGCTTCCATGCAATAGCAAAGTCTCCAGTAGACTCCATGGAGTCTCTAGAACTTCTTCCTTTGTGAGATAACATATCTGCTTGCGGTAGGGCTTCTGGTTTTGATTTTTTTGATTTTATTAATTTCCTCCTTCCCCTCCTTTCCCAGTTGGTTGGGGATTGTTGGACAGAAAGGGGCATCAGTGCTGGGTCAGGCTCTCTCTACCCCAGCACTTTTGTCGGTATAACTGATGTCGCTCAGGGTGTGAAAAAAAACACCCGTTGGAGAGACATAAGTTACACTATCAGAAGTGCCGGTGGGGACAGCGCTACATCGGTGGGAGATGCTCTCCCGCCCACATAGCTACCACTGCTTGGTTTAATTATAGTTTAATTATGTTGACAGGAGACCTCTCTCCCGTTGGCATCGAGTGGCTACACGAGCACGCTTACAGCATAACAGCTGCATCGGCACAGCTGTGCTGCTGTCGGCTCGCTAGTGTAGACATGGCCTCAGTCTCGGCTCTTACATTGCTCTTACCTAGCCCATCCTTTACAAGCACTTATACACTTAAAAGAAAGGCAATGAGTAACTAAGGGCATCGTCCACCTTGCCCTGTCCACACGATAATCATCAAATGCAAAGAGAAACCTGTTTCAAAGGGGGCGGGAAGCTGTTACATTTAGTCTCGTACCAGGACCCTGGTAGTAACTGTGATGAGGTGTATCAACCCGGCACGGGGCCAACAGGGGCTGACCAATCACTGTGGGCCCAGGATACCCCTCCCTCTCCAGCCCCCCGCTGTGCATGCTCCAGGTAGAGGAGACAAATAAAAGGAGGCAACCCAGGAGGAGGAAGGACGTGTGCTGCAGGCTCCTGCAGAGGAACCATCAAATCTCCATATTGCTGGGACTACGGACCCGGGCTCCGCTGTGGATGACCAGCAGATCACGGAGACTGCCAGGGACGCTGAGCCACTGCCAGCCGAGGAGATGTCTGCGATGGGCCTTATGGTAGGAAGTGACCCAGGGAATGTGTTAGGAGCCGGTGCCTGAACCCTTAATAGGGAGTTGACGGGCTCCATAGGGCCCTGGGTTGGAACCCGGCAGAGTAGGGTGGGCCCGGGTTCCCCTACCCCTCCACTCTTGCCACTAGGTGTGGCTACTGGGGACCCAAGCTAGAGACTGAGTGCTTGCTCTGCCTTGCCCAGAGGGTCAGAGTCTCCCAACTGCTGTTGTCCACCCCAGCCAGGAGCCTCAGGGGCCTTAGACTCTTTGCTCTGCCCTGCAACAGGGGCTATGGACTGCTTGGCTGCTCTGTCCCACCAGGGGTCCTGAGTCCCCCATCGCAATTGTTTGACTCAACAGGGAATCTCAATGACCGTGTGATAGGGTCTATCGACCCCGCACTGGGCAAACAGGGGCAGCCTCACTCAACACACAGAGCCCTTGTGAGAGTAACCTTAACTACAGAGGGACAACTATTGCTCCATGAGAAACCTCAGACATCTGCAGATCCAGGTTCCGGATTCTGGTCCTACGTCATCAGACCCAGAGACTTCTATCACTTCAGCTATGGAAAGTTCTTTGTGGGCAGGCTGTCTGCTATGGAAATACCCTTAGTTTCTCTCTAAGCTGCACCAGCCAACAGAAGGTTACATGTAGATCTGGTCGGGATTTTGTTGACAAAAATGTTTCTTCATCAGAAAATGCCGACTTGCTGAAAGGCTGGGTTTCAACAGATTTCCTGTTTCAAACAATTTTGGGGGGAAAAATCGTTTTGAAATTGTCGCAACCTCCCAGTTGGGCATTTTTTAAACCAAAATGTTCAATTTTGGGGGTCAAAACGGGTTTCTTTTGTTTCAAAATGGAAGTTAATTAAAAAAAAAAAAGTTAAAGCCAAAATGAAATGTTCCTATTGACCTACTGTGAAATTTGGGGGGGGGGGGGGGGGGTTCAGTTTGCAAAAAAATGTGTCTTTGTCTCTATTTGGGATGGGAATTTTTAAAAATAAATATTGAAAATTCTAAAGAGACCAGAAAACCATTTCATATTCAGCTCTAGTTACGTGTTCTTACAGGCATGCACATGCACACGCACACACACACAACAGGACTGGTCTACGCTGCCAGCGAAATTCGGCGGCAGTCGATGGGAGTCACGCAAGCTACGCAGCACTTCTGTTTAGCGTGCCAGCTCCACGGCACTGTGCCGACAGGAAATGTGTACCCGTTGGCGCAGCGCTATGCTTTTTGGGGAGGTGGTTCCGTTAGAGCGACTTTCGGATCGATTGAGCGTGTCTGCACTGCTGCTCAGTCGAACCAGATACATCGATCTGACAGCAGCAAATTTGCCGCCGTCAGTATAGACATAGCTACACGCACAACCCAATGCTGCTTCCACAATGGCAAAATATTCCCTTTGAAACACTGTAACTCGGGAACAGTATCTTGAATTTTCTTCAAACATTGCAGGAACACTCTCCTTCGCCTACAGATTAATTCTGGGAACGTTCAGGCCAAATCAATTCCCCAAGATGAAGCAATAGAGCGGGTTAGACCAAACTTTAGTATGGAAGCTTGACTGAAGCTTTCACTATTGTGAACACTAAACACAAGTTTCATGTAAATCTAATGGAAAAGACCAGCAGATCTTGTTCACCGAATAACAGGATCCCACAGAGACCCATCTTGGCCCCACCACTCTTTAATAGTTATAATCAGCAACATGCCATCAACCCAGCCATGGAAGCTGGGGTACATGGATGATCTGATGCTTGCTATCCAAGCGAGAACTTTCACCCAAGCGGAACGCATCCTTACAGGAAATCTGAGAAGAACTGGAGGGATACTACTGGTTATCACAACTGCAACTGAGCCCTTGAAAAACAGCTGTGTCCACATTCCATCTGAGCAACCACTGAACAAAGAAATGCCTGAAGGCCAGCCTCTGCGACATCAAACTTGGTCCTGAAGAGTTCCAATAATATCTTGGAGTGGCTCTGGGTTGTAGCCTCACATACTGCCAACATCTGATGAAAACAGCTGCCGGGATTAAAGGCTGGGAACAATATATTCCGCAATGTAGCAGGGCCAGTTGGGAAGCAGACACACCTTGCAGCCAGCCACCTTGGTCCTTGTCTTCTCCACAGCTGAATATTGCGCAGCAATATGAGCAGGTGGCATACAAACAAAACTTGTCAATGTGCAATTGAACACCGATGTGAATATGGTCACAGTCTGGAGCTCCATCTTCATGAATATTTTACCACCATTCCTCCAAAGAGGAGCAGCAATAATACAAGAATACGCCCACACGATAACGAATTCAAACTTGCCCATCTACAAAGATCTTCAAATCTGCCCTGCACACAAAAGAAGCCATCTTAAGTCCAGATACCCCTTCTGTTTGGCAACCAAAGCTCTTAAAGCCTCAAAACTGTCACCAAAAACAAGTGGAGGCTTTGGGAAACCAGTGGAGTCAAGAATCAAGAACTTGTCACCAATCCTACAGACCAACCCCCTGACTTCACCATGCCATGTACGGCGTCTCAGCAGACAGCACCAGAGTCATTACCACCATTACCCACCACACAAATGGAAAATGAAGACCAGTCCAGTGTGCATATGGGGGCAAGACATCCAAACCATCTAGTAAACTACTAAGACCCTTCTCCAGAGGGACAGCCTTGATTCATTCCATCTTCCCAGAAGCCGCAGAGGGGATGACAAAACTTGGACATCAACCTTTAATGCTGCTTTTCAAGTGGCCATACCAAAGAAGAAGGTGGGAACAGCAGTCAGAGTGCTCACTCGTGCAGGCAGGGATTTGGAGCAACCCAAGCAATGCCGTGGGTCAGAATAAGTGCAAGGTGAATGGAGAGCAGGAATGGGAACCGGGGCTCATCATGAACAAAGAGAGGGGGACCTGCAGAACCTGCTACACAGTAATGCTACTGCTTATCTCTATTCTATGGCTCTTTTCATCCAGAGATCTGAAAGTGCTTGGGATAGGTGACTGAGCATCGTTCGTCCTGTTGTACAGATGGGAATCATCCGAGAGGCCAGATAACTTGCCCAAGGTCACACAGCAGGGCGATGAACAAGCCAGGAGTAAAATCCTGGCTCCTGGTATGATGTTCTATCCACTGACCCATGTTGCCTTCTGCAAAAAAGCCTGACATTCCTGCCCTGGTAATGTGTACCCGAGGCTGGAAAGGAAGCATTGCGTTTTGAGGAGATTGGTCTGCCCCGTGGGGTGGAATATGAATGACCAGGCATAACATTATTGATATCAATATTGCAAAATGACTATAATCCGTACGAGATACGCCGTGTCAGGTACCAGTGGAAAGGCTAGCATTCGCTAAGACTGGTAAGCACATTTATATGTGTGTATCAGTGTCGTACTGAGTTCTAAATACGTATGATATATCTGTATCCAAACACTTGTGCTGTGTTTCTGGGCGACACCCCAGACAGGATGGCAGCCGCTTAATGGCCCATCAGAGGAACCCAGGTGCTACACCTTATGTGTCACTGGACATGTAAGAACATGCCCAGGGGCCAGGGGCTCTGGGACTTTTCCATGCCATGTGCTGCACCATCCCCATAGGCCCTCAATGATAATTGATCCCTTTTATGAGAATAAATGGCGAAACACCAACCGACTGTTTGCTTTGCGAGGTTCTCGGGAGGTGGATTTCCTCTTCCATGGTGAAGACGTGTGCATGTCTGCAAGATTGTCTGCCTCACTATTACTGTTTATGCTTCTGTCGCACCGCCAGGCCCCAACAATGCTCAGGGCCCCACTGTGCCAGGTGCTGTACAAACACCTAGTGAGAGACCGTCCCTGACCCCATCCCAGTGGACAAGAGAGACAAAGAGCAGAAAGAGAATCTCCGAGGTTATGTGAGGTTTTCAAAGTCAGGGAGCATGTCATTTGTGTTCGTTTCTTTGAAATTTCCCGCTGTTTTGATGAAAAGTGCAAAAATATATATATATTTTTTAACAAATTTCAGTGAGAGGGAACAATTGCCCCTTTTTATTCAGTTCCTCTCCACGCTCACCTCCCTCCCCACATTTTTCCAAGGGGGAAAAAAGTAAAAAATAAGCAAAAAGGTAAAGTTACTCTGTCCTGCTTTCTACTTGATCCAGCAGTAAAGCAGAAAGAAGATTCTGAAGGGGGGTAGATGGGGCAGCTATGGACAAAGAGCTCATCACCTTGACAAGCGCTGGCCATTAGCAAAAGGCAGAGGTGAATAATGAGCTCAGGAAATGGGGCCGAGACACCAAATGGTTTTGAGGCATGAAAGCACCGTGACATTCTCAGAAAAGAGGTGGCAAAGAGGAGGATGTGTGGCAGGAGAGATGGGGCACAGGGCTAAGAGTCTGGACTCCTGGGTCAATTCCCAGCTTTACGAGTGACTCCGTTTATGCCCTTGGTCAAGTCACTTAATGGGTTCTGTGCCTCAGTTTCCCCACCTGTAAAATAGAGAAATGATGCTTTGCACTTTGCGTGCAGACCTCCATAAAGCACAAGTGCTAGTTATTATAGCTGGTCCAGTTATACACCCAGGACAGCAGCTGGAAGGAGAGATTCGGCAGCCATCATGTAGTGTCTGAAAACCACCAAACAGCTGGCAAGAAATCAGGGAATTTGTCTTATGCTCAGTTAGTTTTTTAAACAAATACTTTTCTAGCTTGTGTTTTAAACAGCCCCCAGGGCCCAAAAGCAGAGGCGGCATCACCTGAAATGTAAGCACTGGATGGTGAAATGACACAAACGCCTGAAACAGCTGTGACCCACTGATCTAGAAACTTAGCGGAGGAGCGCCTGAGTGGATTTTGCACTGTGGAAATGTGAATCGTTTTGACTCTGCTCAGATTCATCATATGGCTTCCTGAATGCTTTCCTCAGCTGGACGGACACCTACCAACACCAATCGTACTAGGAAACACAAGCCATGGAGCCAGTTGGAGCACTTGTGCCAATTGACAGAACGGTACGCGGCTGTGAAATCCAATTTGGCTGTTCTGACACAAGGGGGGAACGCAATGCCCGGCACGTTTGGCATTCATTTGTGTCAGCTTTCAGTGCCAGTGAGAAGAGTTCACTCCATGTAGGGAGCAACTGGGACTGAAGTGATTTCTGCACCTTGGGCTGGCTCTGCAGTGGGGTGAATTTCACCCACAGTGAAAAGCCATCGTCCATCTCTTCGGTAGCTACTCAGAAATAGGAGCAATGCACGCAGAAGCACCAGGTCAGATCCTCAGCGGGTGCAAACTGGCATCTCTCCATTGAGTGCGCTGAAGCGATGCTGGCTTACACCAGCGGAGAATCTGGTCCAACAGGAAGATGAATTTCTTAATTTAGTGTATCCCTCACCTGTGGCAGGAAATCCTCCAGTCAAATACTGTGGCTAGAGTTTTGAAAGATCTGGATAATGGCATGGACCTTAAATGTTTGCAGGCTGGGGGGCAATTAATAACCAGGGCAAGAGGAACAAAGCCTCGTGATTGAAGGCATGAACTGATCTGCCTTTAGGGCTATGGAAGACTTGTTTTAAAATCCCCGTGAGGCAGGATTTCCTGCCTGGCCTGGTGCATTATATGGAGCTTTCCCTCTGTCTGAAGCATTAGCTGTGATGAGTAAAATGACCAGTTTCTCACCAGCCTACCCAGAAATCCCTAGCCTAGACCTGGAACATGAACGTCTTCCCGTGTATGCTCATCACACTCCCTCCGCTCTGGGCTTTGAGAACCCATTCCCTCTACCCCAGGGACATTGTTTACCATGGGTCTCCAGCGCCCGGGGTAAACATTTGCGCCCCCCCCCCCCCCAGGCCTCAAGCACCCCCCGCGCAGGGCAGGAAGGTTCCCCGGCTCCCCCCAGATGGTGCTGCCCCCAGCTGCCCCGGGGAGGTGGGTCTGTACCTGTGGAGGGGGGGTACACGCCACGTTCCTCCTCCTGTGCCCCAGGGACTTTCTGGCGCTCCTGGCAGCGGCGGAGCATGGCTCTGGTCGGGCTCCGCCACCGCCTGCCCCCCTCCGCACTTACCTGCCGCGTGGCGCCTGCCTCTCCTGCCCAGAGCCTCCTGCGGCCCCTGCACGTCATGGAGGGCCCGGCTGGCGCCCCACCCAGACCGGCACCCGGGGCTCTGGCCCCCTCGGTACGCCACTGGACAGCAGCACTTCTAAATGAGGCCAGTGCTAATAGCACCAAGCCAGAAGAAAGGAGAAGGGATCTCCATTGGGTGCAGAGTGACATTGGCCATCCGGTATGGGCACCTGCTGGGGACAGAAGGAAGGCCTGGTTAGGCGGGTGATCTGCTCCAGCCTGACTGTTCCTATGGGCCTGAGCCTGCTACCTGTTATTCCAATGGTACGTTGCACCCGGGGCAGATGATGTCCACTATTCCTAACACCTGTTTCAATAAACCCCATTCACAAGCCCCACATTGCCATATTAGACAGAAGGAGCGGCTGATGCATTTCAGTCCTTTGGAAAGATGCCGCACCTCTCTGCGTTTCCTCCATTTTGTTCTAATTAACAGGGAGCTGGACTGGGCATAAAAGAGACAGCTTCTTCCAAGGAAGAGCATTGAGGTGGCCCTGGCTCTGCGGTACCATCGCTTGAGTCAGGGAGCTAAGGGAGTTTGAGAGGAGGTCTAGGGTATTCAGTTATATTTTTTGTCACAGTCCAAATGTCTTGGTCAAGGTATACTCAAGGTCCAGACTCCAGAGAAAATAGAACAAAAATAAGAATGTCAGTCATAAGTAAATAACAAGATTTCACGGTCCATTCAAAAGCATCTGGCAGTCCGGATTTGGCCTGCGGTCTGCCTATTGACTACCCCTGTTCTAGGTCCTGATGACTCAGAGCAAGGAAGAGCTGAAGGGAAAACGTGATTAAAATAGTAAAAAGCCAGCAACGCTGATGGAGTGCTAAAGACAGCCGGGTTTTTCTAGGGGCATACGTCTGCAGCAAGGAACCGTTTTGTATTGGACAAGGAAGCACACTGCCTGAATTCAGTTGTGAACTAACAGCACTATGGACCTTTCCCTTTGTGTCTGGGAACTTTATTTTTTCCATGTGTTTATTTATATAGTTTAAACGTGCCCTTCTTCTGCTCTAGTAAGTAAAGGGTCTTGGACCAAAGTTGGGGTAGGCGGAGGGGAGATAATGGCTATGGAAAAAGAAATGTGTTTGGCCAGTGGGTCACTATATTGTCTTTGCTATTATCGATACCATTTGTGTTTTAATAAGGGTATTTTCCAGCTCAGCCCAACTTCTGCTAGACCCTGCCGTGAAGTTAGATTCACAGCGTACAGCTACACTGCAAAACAAACAAGCCAACGGAAGCGGCAGTGAGTCTTAGAACTCGGGCCAGCTGGTTCAGTTTTGTGCCACGGGGCTAAAACTAACAGGGTAGTTGTTCCCACTTGATTGCAGAACCCAAGCTCCAGCCCAAGTGGGAGCGTCTACACTACTATCATTCGCCCCAGTGACAGCCCTCAAGCCCAACTCAGTTGACCCAGGCTCAGAGACTTGCTGCCGTGGGGTTTTTATTTGCAGTGTAGTTGTACCCATAGAGTTTAAGACAAGCAAGGACCATTAGATCATCTAGTCTGACCTCCTGTATAGCACAGACTATTACATTTTACCCATTCACCCCTGTGTTGCGCCTAGTAACTTGTATTTAACTAAAGCAAATCTTCCCGCAGGTACCCACTCTTGATCTGAAGACATTAAGAGACAGAGACTCCTCCACTGCCCTGTTTCCATTTGTTCCAGTGGTTGGTTAAACAAAAACATTAAACCTTATTTCTAATTTGAATTTGTCTGGCTCCAGCTTCCAGCCACAGGTTCTTAATTATGCATGTCTCCACTAGATAAGAGTAACAGATATTTTTTTCCCCATGAAGGTATTTATATACTGTAAACGCGTTACTTCTCAATCTTTTTTTGATAAACTAAACAGATTGAGTATCCATGAGTCTCAGAATGATGTTAATACTGTAATTAACTGGGTAATCAGTCGATGTGCAGGGGGTGGAAGGGAATAGTCCTGCCCCTTAATGGATGGAATCTGAACTGCATAATCTTGTGTCATAAGCCCTATACTGCTGAAAGCTAATGAAGATTCTCTTCACCCCAGTAGTAGGCACCTGTACCTGTGCATCAGGAGGATCTGAATTCGGTTCCCCACTGTCTCTGTGATCATGACATGCAGCATAGCAACAACTGTGAAGTTGTTAGTGATCACAAATTTGTCACAGAACTTCACACGTTCAACAGCTCATTTTATGTGAAGGCCACATGCTGCCTTATAAACATTAGTGAATCCAGTGCTCGTGACATCACAGCCTGTCGCTGTGGAAATGATTGTGATGTCACAAACTTCGCATTATCGCTCCGTTATATGATCAAGAAAGAGACAAACTGCCAGGGAGTGACTTGATTGCAGTGCGAACAGCCGTGATGCTTAGCAAACCGGCTGGGAAAAGCCATGCAAAACTGCGGACAGATAAGTAGGTTGGACTGCCTCGGTGCTGGTTGTCAAGGCAGACAGGCCTGGCTTTGACTACCTCATTTGGCATTGGATACTTTCATGCCGTTTACCTGCTGTTGCAAATCAGCTCTGAGGAAACCTTGTAGGTCAAGTTACATTCATCAGCTTTCAGATGCCACCAGCCTGCACTGAGCAACCACCCACAGGAGCAGCAAAAAACAATTCCCTCACAAAGGCTGGTCTTTAACAAAAGGTTAAACAGAACTGCACTGGGAACCGCAGGGGATGTTTCCACGGGGTCACTTCAAACAAGGGTTGTTTATTGGCTGTGGCGTCTTTCACTTTGACATGTAAGAGCCCCACAGTTAACAGAGTTCATTTTATAGCAAAGGAAGGTGGGTGCACGGGTTAGGTTAGTCTGGGACTTAGAAGACCTGGGTTCAATTCCCAGCTTTGCCACAGATTTCTTGAGTGACCTAATTCAAGTTATTCAGCCTCTCTGTGCCTCGGTTTCCCATCTGTAAAATGGGGATGATAATACCACTGCCCTAACCTACAGAACTGTTGGGAGCAGCTCAGATCCCATGGGTAATAGAGGCCATTATCCCATGGACAGGTAATAAGGAGCTGATTCTCTGCTCACAGTGGTGTACATCACAAATAGTTCCACTGAAGTCAGCTGAATTACACAAGATATAAAACTGGTGTGAGTGGAGAATTCAGTCTTGGGAATCTAGGGCTAATCAGATTAATTAGTGTGAAAAAGAGGTTCAAGACCTGCCCTATACAGCTCATACCTAGCCCTCCAGCCAGGGGAAAGGTTTGTCCCTTGATTATACTTGTGCATCTTGTCATGTGTTTTTAAAAAAAAAAAAAAACCTAGTGAAGGGACAGGGGTGTGTATGCATAAGTGCCTTCTGTGCATCTCCCCTTTCTCAGTTTACTCTCTTCGGTTAAGAAATATGACTATTAGATGCTGCCCTTGGTTTAAATCCTGAAAAACGTTATTGGTCTGGTCTGCAGGATAATGGAAACCAAACTAATTCATATCTGTACTACCAATTAGCTGCATTTATCAGGCCAAGCTCCCGACAGCTCTCCCACCAGTGAGAGGAACAAGTGCTTTTTAAAGTTCATTTTAATAGGGGTTTGATGCCCTGGCAATGTCTACAGGCTGGAGGCTAGGCTGGCAAAGCAACGCTGACAGAGGGCAGCTGCAGCCTATAATCGGCAGAAGGGGTTTTTCTCCCGGGCTAGGAATATCGCCTCCCTGCATGATGCTAGCGCCATCGACAGAAGCGTTCTTCTGCTGGCAGAGCTGTGTCTACACTTGGGGGTTTGTTGCCATAGCTGTCAGTCAGGGGAGTGTTTTTTCCCCACGCACCCGACCAACACAACGATGCTGATATGATTTAGTGGAGACCTGACCTTAGATAAGTCACAGGCCAGGTCTACACTGAAAATGTAACTGGACGTAGCTACTGCAGCGCCTTCTATCACTGTAGGCTGCAGCTCCATGAAGGGGTTCTGCCAACACAGAGATGGCCCTGTAGCTATGCTGTTATAATCCCCGGAGCGTAGAAATAATCTCAGTATTGCTGACTGTCCCCTGCCTTTGCAGAAGTGGCCACATACTGATTATTCCAAGACACAGCAAGACAGCTTCCAACTCAGACTATGTACCCCGTCTCACTGCCTTGATCAATTCCTGGCTGAGTCTCTTAGGAAGATGAGCTCCTGTTTCAGGTTGCCATGCAAACCGCCCGCGTACAGAGCCAAGTAATGCACTAATTCGCTGACAGCAGTGGCTCTCCCTTTGTCCTACAGACAGTGCAAACAAATGGCTGCCAGTCAGTACAACAGGCTCCAGTACAACAGGGTGAAAAGCAGGGATGGTAAAGCATTCCAGGCAGGTCACATACATGCATTGCTCAGAGACCCTGCCTTGACTGAAAACCCTTATTTGCTTCCATTGGCTTTGCATTCAGAACATCACTGATTTCCATCCTAAACAAGAAAGCATAAGGGAAATATCAGACCCTTAATTCCCAGGACTGGAAAGTAAACACTGCAGCAACTATCAGTGCAGGATGTAACTGCATAGAAGGACAGCTGCTCGGTGACTGGAACTGTGAGGGTGGCATGGGACATTTACTTCCTTCCCAGGGAAATTCAGCTTCGCAGACATCATCATAGAACCGTAGATGAGGGATGGCAGGGACCCCAGGAGGTCATCTAGTCCAACCCCCTGTTCAAAGCAGGACCAACCCCAATTAAATCATCCCTGCCAGGGCTTTGTCAAACCGCACTTAGAAAACCTCTAAGGATGGAGATTCCACCAGCTCCCTAGGTAACCCATTCCAGACTTGAGTGCATGGAACCTCACAGCGGCCATGGGATTTTACTCCAGGGAGTAAACGGAGACACAGAGAGGCAACGTGACTTGCCCATAGCAGGAGTGTGACAGAGCTGGGACAAGAATTCAAGAGTGCCAGCAACTAGCCCTGTCCTCCAACCACTAGAGAACATTTCTCCTATCCCCACTGACACTGTGGGAGGGCACCAATCAAGGTGGGATTAATCCCACATGTGGGGATTGTCCATTCAGGTACAGCTTTCCCCCTTCTGGTGTGCATGGGACCTGATCTTACACCGCTGAGGTTAATGGGAGCTTTGCCATCGACCCCAAAGGGGGCGTGATCTAACACCACGGAGGGGCTGGCACCGTCCCCTCCCCCTTCCCCACATCCCCAGGGAACTTGGGAAAGTGTCATTTGCAAAGATGCTGGGACTAAATGTGAATGTGCTCCAAGAGGCTGCCAAAAGTCAGCACCAGCTGCCCCAAAGCGCAACGTTTCCTGAGCACGGCAGGCCGCAAAGCGGTGCCCATGTGAGATAGGCCTCAGCCAGTTTTTCTCCATATGGGTTTGCTCAGGGTCACCTCTGGATTTGTCACGGGGTATATAATGATTTCCCCTGCCTGTGCTTTCATGAAATCCTTCCTCTCTGCCTATTCCACTGTAATATCCGTGGGCCTCTCACCCATCCATTTATCCTCAGCGCACACCTGGGAGGGAGAGAAGTGCTGCGATCACACCTTTCTAGGTGGGAAATAGAGGCATGGAGATAGTTAAATGACATACACAGAAAGCCTGGGAGAGAGACCTGGACCAAACCCAGATCTCTCGAGTCCCCAGTACGTGCCTTGACCTCAAGATGAGCTGTGCTGGGCCCATTTCTGTTTTCACCTGTCCCCCATCCCGCCGGCTTTCCCTACTTCACAGGTCACTGTGAGATCAAAGTCCATTAGGGGTTGTGAGGGGCTCAGATTCGACATGATTAGGGCCATAGAAGTAGCTACACAGAAGTAGAAATAGACAGCAGGGTTATATGGAGAGTAATGAAAAGCAGAATTTAACTCAGTGATGGATGTATCTACTTAGATTGGAACTTTTTGGAGCAGGAGCCTTCTTTTTGTTCTGTGTTTGTACAGTACCTTGCACAATGGAGTCCTGGTCCAGGTGCTACCACAATACAAATAATAACAGGACACTGAGATCTCTTTAGTTTTCTGCACACTGCATATTTCTATGTGCCAGAGTTTGTTCTCAGAGCCCCTGCAGACTCCGACAGAAGAAACATGCTCTCTCTCTCTCTCTCTCTCTCTCACACACACACACACACACACACACACACACACACACACACACACACACCTCTCTCTCATGGAGCTTTTACTTTTGTTGTTTCTTAACAAAAGTCTGATAGCTACATGCAGCACAGGACAAAAAGTGCTAATTCCTTGGCAAATAAGGTCCCACACAGTTCTCAGGTTAGAAGATAAAGGGTTTGGTCTGACTTCTGCCCTGGTACACACAGGGCATTTTTTCTTCAGGAAGTGGGAATGCCTCTCACGTCTTAATGAAACCACACTTTGTTCTCTACATGCATCTGTATAAGCCTGGTCTCTTTAAATGTGACCCCAACTTGTATAGATTCCCTTGACCTTCAGGAAGCGGGACATGTATGAGTTATAGGGGGAACAGGGAGCAGGGCTCCTCTGAGGCCAGCACACACTTCCCTAATAGCTTTATTACATACCCGGCTAATTGTGGCAGCTGCAAGAAGAGAAGTAATTGAGGCACTAAAAGAAACCTTTGAGCAGCAACAAGCGAAGGGGTCAGCTTCAAGGGAAGCTGCCCTCTGCATCATGTGACGCTGGCCTTGTTCAGGGCATTTGAGCCATCATGGGATGTTTAAAAACTTTGGGAAGCCTAAATTAGCTTTTAGGAGTGGATGTTGGAGAATAGGGAACAATTTTGATGTAGCATATTTCACTTTCCAGCCACACCATATTTATTTACAGGGGCTTCCCATGACCCATGATCTGAACTTTTAAATTCCTTTCCTAAGTGTCTTACTCTTTAATCGAGTGGGGTAAAAGCTGCTAAGAGAGGAAGGATGGCCCGGGTTCAATTCCCTGCTCTGGCCCCGACTTCCTGTTGACCTGTGGCAAGGGACATAGGGCCAGATTTTTCCAAGAGTGCCTAAAAATGAAGACGCCTAAAGATGGAGATAGGCACCGAGGGTCAGATTGTAAAGATATGTAGGTGCCTAAATACATTTGAAGCGATCTGGCCTTAGTGGTGGAAGAAAGAATCACTGGTTGAGGACAGTTGTAACCTCCCAGCTCTCCTCTGTAGCAGAGCAGTTCAGCCATCAGAAGTCATTTGTTTCAAAAATGTATAACAGAACTAGAGAACTGGACCCTGGACCCTAAGGACAGAACTTGGGTGACATCTGAAAACCGGATCCAGATCCAAACACTGGAATTTTCCTGTCCACAGCTAAACGTTGCAAGTGGCTGCCTCTCTCTGTATAGGATGAGCCCAACTTTGGTGTGATTCAGGATCCAGTTCCCAGCTCGGACGCTTGAACCCATCTCTCTAAGCAAAGTACATGTTAGGAAATCGAGAGAGGGTAACACACCATGACCACATATACAGACCCGGGGGTTATCAGTGGAGCTCCAACCTTTGCTTCAAGACGAAACACCTGCAGTCCTGGAACGGTTCAGTATGTGCACACAGCTATGGCCCCATGACAGATTAGCGTCTCAGGTGGGAACTGAACACCTGTGGATATTCAGGCTCTCAGGACTAGCTTGTGTAACAGGGAAAGTACGCAAAGCTGACTTATCTGGTCCACATCTGAAAAAAAAGTTGTGAATACAACCCATGCTGGGTTAATCTCAAACCGCTTTACAAAGATGGTCAGTATCATTATCCCCCTTTTCCAGATGGGGAAACTGAGGCACAGAGAGGGAAAGTGACTTGTCCAATGTCACCCAGCAGGCCAGTGGCAGACCCAGGAAGAGAAGCTGTGTCCCAGGACAGCACTCTGTCCACTAGACCACGCTGCCTCTCTAGCATGACAGGTTTGTTTTTAAACAGATATAGTTATACCAGCATCACTCCTATTGTGAACGCAGTTATAAAGGTGCCTTATACAGGTACAGTTATTCCCCTTCCCATATGGTAACGTCTATACCTTTATAAAGTACTTTTGTAATACCAAGGGATGGTAGGAGGGAAAACAGCACAATAAAGATAATAGATTTCAAGGAGGCAGATTTTAGCAAACTCAGGGAGTTGGTAGATAAGAACTGATGGGAAGCAAGTCTAATGGGAAAAACAGTTCAAGAGAGTTGGCAGTTTTTCCAAGAGACATTATTAAAGGCACAAGATCAAACTATCCCACTGCACAGGAAAGATAGGAAGCATGGCAAGAGACCACCCTGGCTTAAGCAGGAGATCTTCAATGATCTGGAGCTCATAAAGAGGCCTACAAAAAGTGGAAACTAGGTCAAATGACAAAGGATGAATATGAACAAGTAACACAAGTAGGTAGGGACAAAATTAGAAAGACCAAGGCACAAAATAAGATTAAACTAGTTAGAGAGATAAAGGGTAACAAGAAAACATTCCACAAATACATCAGAAGCAAGAGAAAAATCCAGGACAGGGTGGGCCCATTACTCAAGAAGGGGGGAAAAACAATAACAGAAAATGTGGAAATGGCAGAAGTGCTCAAAGACTTTTTCATTTCAGTTTTCACCAAAAAGGTTAGCTGTGACTGGGTGTCTTACACAGTGAATGCCAGTGAAAATGAGGTAGGATGAGAGGCTAAAATAGGGATAAAACAAAGTTAAAAATTACTTAGGCAAGCTGGATGTCTTCAAGTCACCAGGGCCTGATGAAATGCATCCTAAAATACTCAAGGAGCTGACTGGGGAGATATCTGAGCCATTAGCGATTATCTTTGAAAAGGCTTGGAAGATGGGAGAGATTCCAGAGGACTGGAAAAGTGCAAATATAGTGCCCATCTATAAAAAGGGGAATAAGGACAACCTAGAGAATTGCAGATCAGTCAGTTTAACTTCAGTACCCAGAAAGATAATGGAGCAAATAATTAAGCAATCAATTTGCAAACACCTAAAAGATAATAAGGTGATAAGTAACAATCGGCATGGATGTCAAGAACAAATCATGTCAAACCAACCTAACAGCTTTCTTTGACAGGATAGATAGGAAGCAGTGGAGGTGGTATATCTTGACTTTAGTAAGACATCTGATAATCTCTCACATGACCTTCTCATAAAGAATCTGGGGAAATACCATCTACATGGAGCTACTATAAGGAGGGTGCATAACTGGTTGGGAAATTGTTCCCAGAGAGTAGTTATCAGTGGTACACAGTCAAGCTGGAAGGGCGTAGTGAGTAGGGTCCCACAAGGGTCAGTTCTGGGTCTGGTTCTGTTCAATATCTCCAGCAATGATTTAGATAATGGCATAGAAAGTACAACTACAAAGTTTGTGGACGATACGAAGCTGGGAGGGGTTGCAAGTGCTTTGGAGGAGAGGATTAAAATTCAAAAGGATCTGGACAAACCGGAGAACTGGTCTGAAGTAAATAGGATGAAATTCAATAAGGACAAATGCAAAGTTCTCTACTTCGGAAGGAACAATCAGTTGCACACGTACAAAATGGGAAATGACTGCCTAGGAAGCAGTAGTGCAGAAAGGGATCTGGGGTTCATAGTGGATCACAAGCAAAATGTGTCAATAGTGTAATGCTGTTGCAAAAAAAAGCAAACATGATTCTAGGATATATTAGCAGGAGTGTTGTAAGCAAGACACAAGTAGTAATTCTTCTCCATGCTGATTAGGCTTCAACTGGAGTACTGTGTCCAGTTCTGGACATCCCATTTCAGGAAATATATGGATAAATTGAAGAAAGTCCAGAGAAGAGCAACAAAAATGATTCAAGATCTAGAAAACATGACCTATGAGGGAAGATTGACAAAACTGGGTTTGTTTAGTCTGGAGAAGAGACGACTGAGAGGGGACATGATAACAGCTTTCAAGTACATAAAAGGTTGTTACATGGAGGAGGGAGAAAAATTGTTCTCCTCGACTTTTGCAGATAGGACAAGAAACCATGGCCTTAAATTGCAGTAAGGGTGGTTTAGGTTGGACATTAGGAAAAGCTTCCCGTCAGAAGAGTTAAGCACTGGAAGAAATTGCCTGGGGAGGTTGTGGAATCTCCATCATTGGAGATTTTTAAGAGCAGTTTAGACAAACACCTGTCAGAGATTATCTAGATAATGCTCACTCCTGCCATGAGTGCAGGGAACTGGACTAGATGACTTCTCGAGGTCCCTTCCAATCCAATGATTCTATATTCAGATAGCTGTGACCACACTGGGGCAGAACAGGGGCAGTATCACTTTAACAACACCTGTAGAGTTAAAGTGGTACAACTTTCTAGTGTAGCCAGGTCCTTAGGCCCCAGCTCTAGAAAGGCTTAAGCATGTCTTAAGTCCAATCCTTTTCAGGAAAGCTCCTAAAAAAGCACACACTTATAGTTAAGCACACATTTCAGTGCTGTCCTGCACACAGATGCTTTCCTAAATCATTGCCTTTGTGCATGCAGTCATTTCTCTTTCTAGTGCCAGGCCCCAGTATAAGAACCCACCATTTCACAACAACTGATCAGCAAACTTCGTTAGTTCAAGATGGGCTTTTGGTACTGAAGCTCCCAGGCTCTGTCCCCATTAGGAACTTCTGGGATCTTCACAAGTACAGCTAAAAGATATGTTGTAGAAGGACATTTCAACCTGTCATGAGCAGTTAAAGGCACTTGCTATGGTGATGCACCAGTCCTGAAGGTGCCCAATGTCTTGTTGTATGTAATTGCTAACATACTGTTGAGTCAATGTGAAGTGACGGAAACAGCTACAAGCACGGTTGAGAGCTCCTTTTGTTCAGAATATCACCAGATTCAATCTTCACTGGGAACTGTGGTCAGTTCCCATCTGATTTTTACATTCTCAGCTATTAGGACTTTACGAATGACACACGTGCAACAGGACAGCATGTATCAATGCCCTGCCCAGCTTCCTAGATCATTGTGTTAGAAGTAGCTCAACCAATCACTGCCCATACTTTACAGCTAATTTGCATGCAACAATTTCATTGGCTGTATGAGGGAGACTGCATAGATAGTAGATTATCTGGTCCAGCTGGCACAGTTCTTCAAAACCACCCCCACAACACCACAAATGGCGCACACAATAACCCCAAACACACATCGCCCCTCACTGCAGCACACAATCCTCATTCACACACTCCACCCCCGATAACCCCAACAGCCTAGAATGGCTGTTGAGTCAGCGTGAAGCAATGGAAACAGCGACAAGCCTGGTTGGGGGCTCCTTTTGCTCCGGTCCGATTGCTGGGCCCCATGACAACCCGATGACAGGCTGGAATCCACCGGTTGTGTGGTAGCTGGAATGTGAGGACTGATCTGATAAGGAGGGAGTCAGCAACTCCCGTGGGGTGACAAGGGAGGAGTCTGTGCCTGCAGCTCTGTGCACAACATTTGTGCACAAGGGGCAGCTCTGCGCACAAGTTTTGGCGACCATTGTTCACTAGAACACAGCACATAGAAACAAGAACCCCCTCCCCCTCACTTTCAGCTTTATTTTTAAACATACAAGACTTCAAAAATTACACCTGTGTGACAATCTGAGCTGCCAGCTGCTAGTGTATAGGTATAATGTTAATAGTGAAAGTGCTGTGCATTACGTATATAATAATATAGGTACATTATTACACGTTTAATATATGTCTGTGCATATAACGCTGAGGGGTATTTGGTAATGAAAGTTCTTGTGCCAATAACAAGAAATGTCTTATTCTTCTATCTAGATCATCTTTCTTAGGTACCGATAGGGTCCATATCACCATAGGATCTGAGCACCCTGAATGAGGCATGGAAGTATGATCCCCCTTTCACAGCTAGTGAGCCAAGACATAGACACTAAGCAGCTTGCCCCAGGCAGTCTGTAGTGTAGTATCCAAGTGCTAGCCTAGCTCTAACCACTGAACTATCCTTCCTCCCTGGACTCCACACTTACAGACACATATAGCCCTTAGTCCCCTCGCCTGACACAAAGAGAAACTTCTTCGGAATAGTGCTGGGTTCTCGTCCCGCCGTCATTGTCTCAAACACCCGAATCCCGTGGATCCTCATTATTTAGCTCTCGCTGAGTGCTGGCAGCCCGTGCAGAAAGCGCAGAACAGACCCAGTCCCCACGCTGAGGCACAAACCAGCTCAGCTGGCGTTTGTGTTTTGATTTAATAACCACCTCGCTGCGGGACTAGGCTCCCAGACAGGCCCGGCGGCTTTGCAGAGTATTTAATCACCCAGATCTCCTTCCAAAGTTCCATGCACAGACTTACATATTTCCCTAAACAGATCTTCAATGGGCCAGTTACAGATTCTGCACCCACTTAGTACTTAGCACCAAGAGGGGTTAATACTTCCTGACTGGGGCAGAGTGAGGTGGGCTGAAACAGCTGTCTGAGATTAGCTCCAAGCATGGGAACTCACTGCACATCAGGCCCTGCTGTAAAGCATGTAAATACACTGAACACAGTTGTCATTTCCTGCCTTATCTGATTCTGGATAAGGCCCCTAGCCGGTAACCAGAGAGGCTCCGAAGCCCCGCTGAAGTCAGTTACAGCTGCGGGTGCTCTGCCTCTTGCAGGATCGGGCCCTGTCTCTGCCAACAGACGTCAGCAGTGGACCATTTCCCAGGCTCTGCTTGGAAATCTCCAAACTGAGCTGGTCACGAGACAGCTGAGCAGTCATGCTGTAAGGAGTCGCTGGTACAGAGCTACATGTTTCCACCCCTCAGCAGGGCTCAGAACGATGTTCCTCCCTCTATGAACTGTCCTCTCAAAGCTCCTGGAATCCGGGCATCCTTTGAGATGCTCCTTTTCTTCTAATAATCTCTGGGGAGACGGCATATTTTTTCCACAGACATAGACAGGGTGTGCCACAGGCTTTTCACATAATAGCAGATTCACTCCCCCCACCATCCAGAAGGGAGTGTGTAACATTTCCAAGGAAACTTGTATGCTGTTCCTTAACCTGCCCATAACTCATCAGATTCCATGGGAGAATTTATATTCTCCAGATCCCCTCTGAATGTTACCTGCCCCACTTTGTTCCTTTCCACTGACGTCAATAGAGCAGGATTTCCATTTTTTGGGGTAGGTTTCAATAAGCTTGAGTACCTTGCTGCGTTTCCTCTTGACTTTCTGCCCCCTGTGTGTGTGTGTGAGACAATTACAGAGTTGCTATATATATATATATATAACCCTCAGAGTTATTGCATTTAAAGTCCTGATACGTAGGTGTTCATAATTCACAGTAAGCTTCAAAGAGAGAGTACCATGGTTTCTAAATGAAAAATATGTAATACACGCAAACCAGTGTAAATAGTATCAAACATTATAAATGGTAGGTGGTTATGAATAACTTTCAAATACAAGTATTAGAGAATAAATCTACTGGTGCGCCTTATACACAGAGTCTTTTGTTCCTGTTACATATATTTAAATGTAAGGCTCCAACCTGTGTACAGTGTTGTTGGAGCTGCGTTGGTCCCAGGATATTAGAGAGACGATGTGGGTAAGGTTATATCTTCTGCTGGACCAACTTTTGCTGGTAGGAGAGAGACAAGCGTTCGAGCTGACACAGTGCTCTTCTTCAGGTGACAAATAAAAGAGATTAGCCCAATATTGGTCCGGTAAAAGAGATGACCTCACCCACCATGTCCCTCTAGGGTCACACACATCTAAACACATTCTCTCTGATCTTTCAGAGATGGTTCCTCGGGCTTCATAAGGTGGTCATGATATGTAGCGTGTGTCGCGTGGACTCTTCAGAGCTGGAGAAGAAAGGCAACATCCCAGACCTGTCAGACACTTCAGACCCCTGTCAGCCAGGGGGGTAGTAAAAAAAGAACTGGGTAAATGAAGGGGTTTGGTGTTCCAGGCCGGGCGGTGGCATGGTAGGTAAACTCCGCATTCCCCGAGTGAGAAGTGGATAAACTCTTTTTGCTGACAGCAACAGTGTAGCTGAGAGCAAACAAACAGGCTGAGAATCACCACAGCCTTCCAGTCCTTGGGTTAACAGTTGACGGGTCCTCAGTTGTTGGTGAAAGAGAAATCTGTCGCCTATATCCGAAGTGGGACAAGTTTTGGGACCCAGTCCTCACAGCAGACATGTCTCTATTCCTGCATGGATTGGCCACTGAGCCCACAGGACTATCTTTAACTCCTATCGCTTCCCCCCTGGCTCCCACACCCCAAGCTCAATCGGTGAATACACCTGGGGACTGCAAGACTCCTTGGTCCACAATGAAACCTTCCTCTACAACTTCGGAAACAGCTACTGAGTAGGTCTATTAGCTGCCACACCCCACTTCTGCCTGGTTCCAGGCCCTCCTAGCTGAGCAAATCTGCGCTCGGCACATCTGTAGAAGCTCAGAGTGCCCCCACTAAAAATCCTTTGCTTCTCTTCCTTTCTTCGGGCTTCACGCAAAAAAACCCCAAAAAAACAAAAAAACCACCCCAAACGCTGCAGTATAAAGCATGTGGCTTACAACAGCGCTTTCCCCTGCATCAGTTAATGTTCCACTTTCCTTTGTCGATGGAGACGAGTGTGGGACCCTTAGGAATTTAGGCCTCGCTCTTGTAACCATTTCCACACATGCATAGTAGTCTCAAGGCCTTAACTGCACCAAGTCACCCTTTGAGCCTTTAAGAACCCACCTCTGCTACCCCCTCCCTATCCCCGTACCTTGCCGGAGAAAGAGACACATGACAGTGTTTTGGTAAGATGACTTATGTCTATATGCAGATACAGGGAGGGGACACCTGCGTGACAAAGGCTGGGTCATAGGGCAGCCCCTCCTGGTGTGCCCTCCTGCAGCAGACTGCGGCACGATACTTACACCTGCCTCAGTTTCCCCTTCAGTCACTCATAGAAAGGAATAAAAAGACTCTCCGTGTCCATTTCAAAGTCCCGCCTTAGGGGTATAGTTTACTCCTCTCCATGTGCCATAACCATCCTGATAAAACCATTCTCCCTGAAATCCCAAAATACAACAGCATCACAGTGGTTTTCTATGCCCGGCACCAGCCCGAGAGTCCATCTCCAGCCCGTTCCCAGGCATTTTGCCCTGGTTGCAGAGCTCCACTGGGGGAAGAGAGCTCCCAGATTCTCTTGTTTCCCCAACACTTCTCTGGTAGCCCCAAGTCAGGTCTCCCCCAAGCAAACTCCCAGCTACGTCCCACCAATCCGGGCCTTCCCCACTCAGGGAACCAGAACCAGGCCTTTGTTCTGGGCTCAGCCTCCCACAGTCCTCCACCCAGGCCTGCTGCAAGGTGGCTTCCCACGCTGCTCCGCTCAACCAGGCCTGCCAGCCCTCCCTCGGCTCCCAGGATCCACCCTCCCACCGCCGCCCTTTTGTTCTGGGCTCAGTTTCCCCTCACCAGGCTGGTTTTTCCCCTGGTTCCTAGGAGTCTCTGCACAAGCTGTAACTCAGCTGCTGCTTCCCAGCTCAGGCCCATCCTCATCAACTTTCTTCACCTCTTCTTCTTCCCAATAGATCTCTGTACCTGCGGCTCCTGCTTCTCTGTGGATCTCGCAAGCAGCTCACCTTTACCCCTTTTCTGGCTGGCCTTTCCATGGCTCAGCTGCCTTGTCTTAACCTCTTTGGGAGTCAGCCGACCTATCACAGGTGCGCCGGACCCCCTGCTCCCTCTTAAAGGGGCCAGCCTCCCTGTGACAGGTGGCTTTTGCACTGGCTCCAGAACAGAAGTCAGTTTGAATAAGGAATGGGAAGAGACTGGCATTCATGGCTAAGTCTCCCTAGCCCAGCTAATCAGCAGCTGGAATTGCTAACTGAATGTAGAACAACCCGTGACAATAAAGTTCATGGGAACCTCTGTGCCTGTTGCGTTGTCACCATCCCAGGGCTGCAGGAGAATTGTTCTGTCATTGAATGATAAGTCTGATAACTTATGTGAGGGTTGAATATGGAGAATCAGATTGCCTACAGAGATGAGCCATTACACAGATGAGTAGTACCATTGATTTCAGTTTGTTTCCCCTATTGAAAAAGGAGCATCAGAGGTGACTCAATGGTGATCTCTGAGTACCTCCCCGGACGGAGAGTTCTGAAAGTCGATGGCCCTTTAATCTAGCAGGTGAAGTCTTCACAAGATCCAGTGGCAGGAAGCGGAAGCTAGGCTAATTCAGACTAGAAATAAGGTGAAAATATTTAACCGTGAGGGGAAATGACCCTTGCCACCACTTACCTGGGGACGTGAAGTCTTTAAATCAAGGTTCTAGAAGAGATGTGACTGCTCAGACAGAACCTACGGGCTCGCTGCAGAAGTTCCTGGGTAAGGTTCTCAGGCATGTGTTATGCAGGATGTCAGACCAGATAATCATATTGGCCCTTCTGGTCTTAAAATCTATGAAATGGGACTATTTGTATAGCCACTCGCCGTGTGGGTAAAGAGCACACAGCCCGGCCCAAGAGGAGGAAAAGTCTCCATTTATTTGCCTTTAGACTGACAGCTATTTGGAACAGATGTTTTTCTTTCTTTTCTGTTTGGAGGATGCCTAGCAGGTAGCAGCTGATGCCCAGCCAGGAGCTGACTTGAATCCTCCTGAGTCCCAGCCCTGTGCACTCACCACTAGACCAGCCTTCCGCTGGACTCCTTTCCCTGTTAGGCATAATGCTTTTGGTCACCGCCTCTCTCCTGTCAATGAACAAAGTATCCTAAGCCCTTCTTGACCCCCCTCCCCTTGTCCCCTCCCCAGTAGTTTCAAAGGCATCCATGAAGTTGAAATCTTTAGAAACCTTGCAGTATTTTATTTTTCAGAGCCTGGTGCCAGCAGATGTTCCCTTCCATCAACAACCCCTCCCCCTGCTGATTTACGTCTAAACCCAGAGAAAAGCTACTGAGCACTTGTTCCCAGCGAGGGCCTTTGGGGAAAGGTATGGCCGGCTAATTATAGAATAATGCATAAAGAGGCATTAATAATTCAGATGGAAATTATAGAGAGCAGAGCAATTCTCCGTGAGCATTTCACTGTCAGCACAATCAGCCTGCTACGACTCACCTGGGTTATTCCGGGCTGGAGTTACTGGGGGGAGAACATTTTGTGAATAGCCAGGACACAGCTCTGGTTTTTTATTTTGTGCCCACATCTTTTATTTTGTGCCCCCCACTACAAAAAGGATGTGGACAAGTCGGAGAGAGTCCAGCGGAGGGCAACAAAAATGATTAGGGGGCTGGAGCACAGGACTTATGAGGAGAGGCTGAGGGAACTGGGCTTGTTTAGTCTGCAAAAGAGAAGAATGAGGGGGGATTTGATAGCGGCCTTTAACTACCTGAAAGGGGGTTCCAGGGAGGATGGAGCTAGGCTGTTCTCGGTGGTGGCAGATGACAGAACAAGGAGCAACGGTCTCAAGTTGCAGGGCGGGAGGTCTAGGTTGGACATTAGGAAAACCTTTTTCACTAGGAGGGTGGTGAAGCACTGGAATGGGTTACCTAGGGAAGTGGTGGAATCTCCATCTTTAGAGGTTTTTAAGCTGAGGCTTGACAAAGCCCTGGCTGGGATGATATAGCTGAGGTTGGTCCTGCTTTGAGCAGGGGGTTGGACTAGATGACCTCTGAGGTCCCTTCCAACTCTAATATCCTATAATTCTATGATATGAATTCTCCATCTCCTTCCCTTACTGTCCTCCATAGCCCCACAGAATGGCAGTTGTTGTAGAACGGGTGAGATCTACGTGTACAACTAGTCCGTTGCCCGTGAAAGATTGTTCCCTAACGTACCATGTTGTTATTAAAACCACAGGGTGCCCAACTCTCTCAGGCTCAACAGAAGGCGCAATCAAGACCCTGTGATGGGGAATACAAACGCTACGCTGGAGAAGAAGGGGTTAAGGAGCAGCTCTGGGCCCAGGTGGCCCTGTCTGGCCACACCAGCAAAGCCTGCATAGGCTGGATGTGGAGCTGAAAAAGGGACGCAGAGTAGCTCAGAGGAGGGAGGCTGTGGAAGAGATCTGCCCTGCCCTGCCCTGCCCTGCCCTGCCCTCTTGGGAAGAAGCACCCCAGGAGATCTTGTTGCCTGAGGCTTGGAGATGCCTGCAAATGAGGGACTGGTGCCTTCTGAAGGTCAGCAGCTTTAATTTTGTGTTTGTTTCCTTCCTTTAGCCTGTAGGAAGAGGGGTGGGTCTGATGGGAAGTGATCCAGGGAGGCAGCGGCGTAGCACCCCAAGGAGCCGGTCTTAGCTGCCTCCCATTGGGCCCCAGATTGGATCCTGGTGGAGAGGGTGGGCCCAGGTTCCTCTACCAGCCCCTAAAGAAGGGACCATGACAGAATGCTATCCCTTGAGGGGGAACCTAGATGGAAGGATTCTGAAGACCCAACCCTTCAGGGAAGCCCTGAGGCCCTTGCAGGCCTCTGAAGACTCTCCCATTGTTGGTCTCCTGATGTGTATTCCAAAAGGGGTGGAGGTGAAGTGGGCTGAGCAGCTAAAAGGACAGAGCTCTACACACTGGAGCTATACAGCCTGCCCCACTCTGGACTGACCACTAGGCAGCACTGCTGGTGAGTGTTCCTCTTCAGAGATCCTTTCCTCAGTAAGAACAGCAGCTAACAAGGGAGTGACTGCCCAAGGCTGCTGTAACTTACGCTGGCCTGATAAGGGGATGTTCTGGCAGCTGGGGTTGGCTGGGGCAAAGGGTTGCACCCTTAGCCCAGTCAGCCCCCGGGGTTTGGGGTCAGAGAGGGTGTGGTGCCACAGAGGAATCCCAATCAATAACAGTTATATAGCTAGGCTCAAGCTCTTCTGTGTCCAGAGCAAGGTGGTTCTCAACTAGCCCTTCCTATGTGGGTGTTCCTCCCCAGAGATCTCAAAGCACTTTAGACAGCCATGTGCCGTAGCCCCCGGAGGATGAACTGAAATGGGGGCCTGATGGCTGTACAGACACATGCTCAGAGCCCCACAGAGTTTACAAGCTAAATAGCTAAGCCAGACAAAGATAATAGTATTCTCCCCATTTTACAGCAAGGCCAACTGATTTACCCCAGATCTCACAGGAGTCTAGTGACAGAGCATATTTCAGTCTTGCAGGGGATACGTTAGCGATTAAGACAGCAGGCAGATCTGGAAGGGTTTTGAAATGACCCATATTATGCTTACATCAAAGCCTCTTGTTCCACTTAAAAAAACCCAAACCCAAACTAACCACCTGCTCTAACTAGGAGCCATAGTTCAATGACTGACCCAGGCCAGGCTCCTGTGATTCTTAGATCCCCAAAACTGAGACTTGGGGGCCCTCTGCTGGCAATTTCCTTTTTAAATATCCGGTTTAATGCCTGGGAAGGAGATTTGTTCAAGGGGAGGGACAGAGATGGTCACCAACCAAAATCTCAAGGCCAAGTAGCGTGACCAGATAGCAAGTGTGAAAAATCGGAACAGAGGGTGGAGGGTTATAGACACCTATATAAGACAAAGCCCCAAATATCGGGATTGTCCCTATAAAATCTAGCTGGTCACCCTAGAGCCAAGATCCCGGCCTGGACTTGAACTTTCCCAAGGATCAGGGCATTTGGATCTGATCTATTGAAGAGAGAGCTCCCAAACAAGTGATTGGCTCGGAGTCTAGTTAGAAACGCTGCCTCCTGTGGCCCCTTCCCACTTGCTATTAAAGTAGCACTAGCCACGTGTGAGCCCATGTAAGGTTAAAACATCCTGGATGGAATTCTGGCCCCATTGACGCCCGTGCCATTCACTGCAATAGAGCCAGGATTTTACTGCATACATCTTAGGTCCCAGATTATTCCCACAGAGAGTGACATATCTAGGGTCAATTTATCCCCTGGTCCATTTTCTCTGAGTTCAAGGAGGAAGCAAATCAATGCAGGAAACTACATCCAGCTTGGTGGGTCATGGAAATGAACTGGCCTACCAGGAGTGGGTTTCTCTCTTGTATGTTATAATTCCTAACACTTATTTTAGCTGCCTGGATACAATTCTTAGCTGGTATCCAGGGAGTGCTAGGAAACCCAGAGATCCTATGGAAAGGCATTGAAGCTGGTAGGATTATACTTCCGGAACTCTGATGCTATTTTGCATCTATTCTTAGTTCCCTAATTTACTGGGATTTTAAATCACGGCATCGTCACTGGGTCAGAATGGAGCAAACAGCTACTCAGGCCATAGGTAGTAGTAAAGTGTATAGTATTTATCAGGTACAAGAGCAGGAGCAGGTTGTGAGGAAAGATTTCCTGGCAGCGAGATCTCTTTGACAGTAGGATGCTCTCCCAGGGGAAGCGGTGTAACTCCAAGTGCTCGATTCATGTGCAACTGGATGATACAAAGCAATGGAGAACATACTGGAGGGGCCAATCTTGCACTGACCCGATGTTGCCCAGGAGATCTTAACCTCTCTGATCTGGAAATTGAAGCCAGGTCTTCTCCCTTGTGTTTGTTCTTTCAGATTCCCTACGTCACTGAGTTGTTTTGTGAAAGAAACCAGTTAAATACATGAACACGATAATGGATTCACAGATCTCGGGAGGGGAAAACCTCACACTCACATTAAGTTTGCTTACAGCATTGCTATTAAAACTATATGTTCATCCACGGTTAGTTTTGCAGTGAAACGCTGTGATGTCTGTGCGTGGCATTGAACACTCAATCTGCTCAGGGCAGGGTACGCCTAGCCCTAAGTAATAGCAGCACAACTGTCTATGGGCTATCTTCATTCCGGAACCAGTAAGCAATTCTTCAGTGCCCACAATGCAGGGCCAGAACCGTGGACAGAAAATACATTGAGTCCCGATGTGCGTTCATCTGGCTCTGTAAAAGAAACGGTATAACTAGCTGGAAGACAGAAAAAAACACAAGCCAGATGAACCCTTGGTGGAACGCTAGCGAATCCAGCAGAGCGTATGCAAGGCAGGAATCTGGCTCAGTCCCTGTGTGTGAGGGTTTATGGGTTTATGGCTGGTTGTGTTACTGACCTGTACAGGTCTGTTGCACGAGAAATGTTTACTGGGTGGCAAAGTGTGACAGCTCTTCCTCTCTGGCACGTGTCACACCCAACAAAGCACTGGTCAGGGGGGTCATTGAAGGGGACCTGCAAAGCGCTTTCAAGTCTGGTCTCTTTTACAGTTTATGAGGCTCGGGAAGATCTGCTTCTGCTTTGTTTTTCTCAAGCCCCCTTTGTCCCAGGGTGAGCTGGCCCTTTAAGGCCACCAATGCCTCGTTAACTGCCTCCTAGCTGATGGGAATGGAGGCTTCCTGGAAGAGGGACCTGCACAGCAGACAGGAAGAGACCTGCAGGGGATACAGGCTAGGGAGGATGTGCAGGAGGCTCTCCTGCAATACAGACGGACGGTGTCAAAGTGTCAGGAGACTCTCCGCAGCGGGGCCCAGAGAAGAAGCTGCGAGCCGGAGTCTTGGAGCCCCTGTGCGTGAGACCTAGAGACATTGCTTGACTAGAAGCGGGCCAGGGAGGTGAAACAATGGGTTGAGTAGGAGGATCTCTGCTGCTTGCTACACGATCCCTGGACTAGAACCCTGAGTAAAAGAGTGGGCAGGTTCTCCTACAGGCCCACTGAGGAAAGGTGTGTGAAAGCCCCTTGACGGGAGGGGTGGTCTAGTGTGCGTGGTGCTGGGTTGAAACCCTAGTGTTTGGTTGCTGGATGATTGCTAGTTTTGTTGGATTTCTTGTTTCCCTCTGGAAGGGGAATCAGAGAAATGTAGGACCGGCGGGGATCTCAACAAGTCATCTAGTCCAGTCCCCTGCCCTCAAGCAGGACTGAATATTATCTGGAGCAGCCCTTGGAAACAGGACTTCACATTTTTGATGGAGAGCAAAAAGCCCTAAAGCACTGGAATGTGCCTAGCCAAGAGCAGGAGACTGAAGTGGCTGGAGCAGAAGGAGGGGAAACTGAGGCACGAAGCGCCAGCTATCAAGGTGCTTTTGTCACACCCCTGTTCTGGTGCTACTTTAAAACATAAAAATAGCAGCCACAACCAATATCAGATGCCCACTTGCAACCTCCTCCCAAGATATTTCAAAGGTAGCAGGGGTTCCCATGAGCCCCCCGAGGGGAAAAGAGTGTGGAGAAACTGGGGGGAGACGGTACTGAGGTGGGAAAGGGGCTGTGGAGTTCAGATTGGGGAGCCCAAGCAAGACTGGGGTCTTGTTGTGCCTCACACTGTACAGACAAACCTCTGCCCCTAAGAGTTTACAGTCTAAAGAGAAAGTCAGCTGGGGAAACGTGTAGAGAAGGTGATTTGCTGGGAATAAGACACACATCTCCTGGCTTCCCGACCAGTGCCATGTCAACTCCACAGCTCTGTCTTTTTTTGGGAAAGGGGCTGCATGGAAAGCTTCCTGGCTTCCCACATATTTCCTGCAAATGTGGTCCAGAGACATCACTGTTCTGAGCAGCTAGCTTTTGATTGATTGAAGAACCAATCCAAAAGACTCAGCTGCTGTATATACCTCAAATGCTCACCACAGATCAGTGGCTGCAGATTTCTATAATTACCTGCTGCAGTTTTCCACGTGCTTTTATTGCCTCTAGCCGCGACTTCTTTCTTGTCGTCTGCAACTGAATTGTTGCCGCCTGCACTGCTCAAACAGTGATCAAAACACTCAGAGCTGTCGGTGTAAAACAGCACAGCTCCACTCCAGCAGATGGAGCTATTCTAACTTATACCATCTGGGAATTGGGCCCAAAATGTCTGTCTACATTTGCCCCTGCTCTACAGAACACAAACGTGTGATTATTGCAACACAATGCCTTCTAATTGTGTCTGTAATGCAGAGCTGTAGATAGTGTGCACCAGAACCTAGACGAATCCCAGAATATTCCAGTTTACTACAGTATCATTGGGTATAGATGGTTAGATGCTGTCACAGTCTGTCCAACGTTCTCCTGTACTTGAGATGGGAGACTCAAAAGTGCTAAGCTTTGGCCTCATTCTGCCCTCGCTGATGCCAATGGTTCAACTTTAAAGGGAGCCGAGTTAGGTCTATGCTGAGCCGCTTTTGAGACCCTCACCCATCATTCCCTCTCTCTAGCATCTTAAGGACAATCTGTAGCCCAGACGCTTTGCAAAGTTGAATCACTCAGTCATGGAGCTAAATGCTGGAGGACGAGAAATGAAGGAAGACAGTTGTAAGGAGACAGGTCGTTAAGGAGACAGTCTGAAACAACCTTTCTATAGCTTTATGGGAGCTGGGGTGGAGAAAACTCTTGCACCAATGGCAGTGATACCGTTAATACATGGGACAAAAACATGTTAAAAACATGGGACAAAAATTCCATTGACTTCAAAGGAATTTGCATCTGCCTAGCTGGGGTGAATTGGCCCTGTTGAGTTACCACTGTGCCCCAAATGGGTACAGGGAAACATACGGAACAGAGATGTAGGCCCTGCTCCAAAGAACTCACTATCTACACTGGCTGGCACAGCAAGATCCTCTGATCCGTAGGATAGATGAATCAGCCACTGGCTATAGGAGTTAGTGCAGTGAAGAAGCTGAGGTCAGCTTAGAGCGACCAGATAGCAAGTGAGAAAAATCAGGACGGAGGTGGGGGACAATAGGTGCCTATATAAGAAAAATCCCCAAACATTGGGATTGTCCCTATAAAATCAGGACATCTGCTCACGCTAGGTCAGCTCTTTGACTGGTGTAAATCAGCATAGCGCCACTGAAGTCAATGGAGCTACACTGATTTACTCAAGCTGAAAATCTGCCCGTTAGAGTCCAGCAGAGTGAAAGGAAGGAAGCCCTAGAAACAGGCAGACAGAGATAGAAGCCTTAACCTATGGATCTGGCTACAAAAACAGCCGTGTACCAGAAGCAACAGCAACAATAAATGCAGGAAAGAATCCTGCAACAAGCTGCATTCATCATTGTTCCACTCTGCCGATCAGTGGAATTGTGAAGAGCTCTGACATTTGAAAGTTCCCCCGGCAGATGGGGACAGAGATCTGCACAAACAGCTGCCTATCTTCCAGGTCCCTTCACGAAGGTATGAAAAGATGCTGTCGACTAATCTCAAACAAACAGCACTTCGCTCGTATGTCTGAAATTTCCTTTTACTGTTCATAGTGATGCCCAGGATCGCTAGAACTGAAAGTGGTTACAGAGGGTGTGGGCCGGAGACACTTTACTTTATCTGTTTACTCTGTGCATAGTCGATTTCCTTCTTTCCCCTACAGAGTCAGTCAGTTTCCCTTGTTTGTGCAGGTTGCTCAACAGCAAGGGAGAGAAACAATTAAGTAATAAAACTACGTCGTTCTTGCGTAGCACTCTTCATCAACAGATCTCAAAGCATTTCACAATCTCTGTTTATCCTCAGAACACCCCAGATGGGGAAGCAAGACAGACAGTAACTGACTTGCCCACGGACCCACAAACAATCTGTGGCAGATCAGGGAACTGAACCCTGGTTTCATGCCCTAACCATGTTGACTCTTCCTGATCACCTTCCTCTCTTACAAGTGCCTTAAAATGGATTCCTTGAAGTCCTGCTCCATGATTTTCCCAGGGATTGAGGTGCGGCTGACCAGTCTGTAGTTCCCTGGATCCTCTTTCCTCCCTTTCTTGAAGATGGGCACTATATTTTCTCTTTTCCAGTCATCAGGGACCTCCCATCAATATGTCAGTGTTATAACTCAGGGTGCTCTAACAATTAACCCCAGCAGAGGATCTGGGCCTGAAAAGCTCTTCCTAAATAAGTAGGACCAGGAGCATCTGCCTTTGGATTCAATACACGCTTCGGACTGGGATGCCTGCACGTGCGGCTAGTTGCTTATACTATTTCCTGCTCATTGGGTAGGAGGGACCCACTAATGCACAGTGATGGAGGCGGCTGAGAGATGGAGAGGTAGTTGCCGCCTGTTGTACACCCCATGGACTAGGTTGCTAAAGGGGAGTTGCAAATGTAACACAAGGAAACCAAGCAGAAAGGCTGAATGGAAAACAAGAAGCTATTTTTGCAACAACAAAAAAATTGTTTCTAAGTAAACCCATTTCTCATTTTTTATTACTTTCAATTTTTTTCTTTAATTTCCTTAATCGAAGGGGCAACCCACGCCTGGTTTTTGGCCAGTGAAAAATCTCTGGCCCCATTTTGTTAACATTTTCAGTGTTTTCTATCAAAACGTTGGGGAAGCAGGGAGGGAAGGGCCATCCCTCAATATCCACCAATCCCTCTTCCCCGTCTCTTGGGGTGGGCACGGGAGACTTTGTTTGAGAAGTGTTGTTCAGCTGTAATACAATGCACTCCCTGCCCCCCACAGCTGGGATATAAGGGGGCACTGGAGACATTAGAAACATCAAGCAGAAGGTATTAAACAGCCATGTTTAAACAAGGGTCTTACTAGCAGTTACCCTCCCCTGGACCCTCCTTCCCTGAGAAGCCTCTGATTATAAAACCTTTTCATATAAAGTCACCATCGGCTGGCGGAGGGGGTCTGGTAAGAACAAGGCTTTGCTAAAAGAATGTGAAACTGCACAGTCTAGGCCCTGTCCAAAGTGTCTGATGGTATCTTGGAAACCTTTGCCCTAATGCACAACAGTGTGTGTGTGTGTGTGTGTGTATCAGACACACAATCTGCCATACAAACTTCTCTTACGTAGCAGATCTCGCTTACATAAAAATAACCCTTCTGCTAATGTTGTGGAGTCACTTATATTCCAGGATCTTATTCTCAAAAGCATTTTTACAATACGTTAAGCCTCGCAGCGTCTCTCTGAGCAAGTGAATTATTACCCTGGTTTGCCAGGTGGAGAAGCTAAGGCAGGGACGATCTGGGACTTATACAAGGTCACACAGTCAGTTAGTTGCAGAGATGGATCTGAACCTAGGAGTCTCCTGACTCTTGGATCCCTGGTCCAACCAAGTTTTGGGTGTTGTCTGACTTGCAGTATGGTAGCACCTATTGTGTTTGGTGCTGTACATACAGTGGGACAGTCCATCTTCCAAAGAGATCCGTCTAAACTAGGGTGACCAGATGTCCCAATTTTATAAGGACAGTCCCAATATTCGGGGCTTTTCCTTATATAGGCACCTATTACCCCCCATTACAATTTTTCACACTTACTATCTGGTCACCCTAGTCTAAACAGCCAAGAAGTGAGAGAAGGGGATAGTTGTATTTTCTGTTTTGCAATTTGGGGGGGAGGGGGAATGAATTGCAGAGAGATTAAGTTACATGCCCAAGCTCACACAGGAATTCAGCAGCTGCGCCAGGAATCAAATCCACATCTGAACCCACTGCCTTAATTACAAGACTTCCTTCTCCCCTCAGCTACATTTTAACCCCCCCAGTCAGAATGTCACTTGCCCTACACCTGCCACCCTACAGCTCTGAAGCCCCTTTCTGAATGCCGTAGCCAATTGCTCCTAAAAGCAAAAGAATCCATCGGAGGCCAGGATATATACACGCAGCTCGCTGGCAATGCTGAGCCTCTGATCATCCACCTTGAAACCAAAGGATGCTGCAATTAATTATTTGGAAATGACTTCCTGGAAAGAAAGCAAGTCATGCCTTAAATTAAACTCTTTCCACTTCAACAGCGATCCCAGCACAGGCAGCAGCCTCTGCCCAGTGCCGGGAAGGAAGCAAACTAAGTGGTAGCTCACAGGCGTGGCTTCAAAGTGACTGAGATGTCGTTTATTATGGGCTGTCCAGGCAGCAGCGATACGAAGAGTTTATTTAAATCAGTGCCCCGGTGGCCCATGCACTGAGATCACTAAAAATGTAATAACTGGACATGAAACAGTCATAACTAAAAATCTGCATGAAGCACTGAACAAAGCATGAGGCAAATACTTTGGCTGGGGCTTAAAAGCCCTTGGAAAGAAAGTTGTATCAGAGCTTTGATTTTATTAAAGCTGAAGCTGGTAAGAGCTTTTTCCCCCTCCGGAAACAGGTTGAAGTTGCTTTTATTTCAAAAGGTTGGAACCCAGCCCACTTCGCTCTTTGAAAATTGTCACCAATTTCTTTAAAAAAAATAATTTCAAAATGGTTGTTGAAACTTTTCAGCCTCTAAACCCAGTTTTTGGTAAATCTTTAATGTTTTTCTATAAATCTTTAGATTTTTTTTTATAAAGGGATGAAATTAAAACACCACAACCCTACAATTATATCAATATTTTCTCCCAAAAAGCTTCTTTTAAAAAACAAAACCATTTTGGGATAAAACCTAGCCATTTAAAGCAGCATGACCAGGTAAAAATACAGCTAATCTTGAGTGGGTGCGTGTGTGGACTGTTTCCAAAAACTAACCAAAATGGCAGACACATCCTATAGGTCATATTGTAACTTGCAGCTAGGTAGCCACTAGCAATGTACGAGCTTTTCTTTAAAAGATCATTGGTTTTTCTTTTAAAATTACCTCTATTCCCAGTAAATCCTAAAAGAAGCAGTTGTGGTCCAGACCCTATTGTGCTGGGTACAGTCCAGACACAGCACAATCTCTGCCCCACAGATCTTGCAGGCGAAACAGACAAGACAGACAAAGGGTGGGTGAGAGGAAGGATTATAAATGGGGAACTGAGGCACAGAGAGATTGTGAGATCTTGGGGGAGTCTCTTAGGAAATCTGTAACAGAGTCAGGAATTGAATCCAGAGCTCCAAACTAATGCCTTCCCCACACAACCACTTGTTCTATAGGTGGTGACTGAAAGCGTTTTGCAAGATTAATTGTCCTGGGTTCTCAATTCAGTCAAAGTTTTGTTTTTCTGCAACCTGTCACCAAAGATACAAAAACCTCATTAAGAGCCGAACTGAATATTGATGCTAGGATTTGTCTCTCTGAATCTGTATCTCAAATGGAATTATTAACCATAAATAAGCATGCTTTTAATAATCCATGGCCACTTCAATGAGATACACTAGCTGTCCAACTAAATCTCAAACGCGGCAGCACATCTGACTGAAATGATAATTCTGTGCTAATTAAACGCCAATGGATTCTTAAAACTCTTGATGATTTTTAACAATTATGAACCAGATATGTATCTGTATCATGAAAGACTGATTCCAAAATGTACTGACGTGTTCGGTAGGCATATTTTGCTGTAGCTGCTAAAACTCGATAAAAAATACCAGGCACTCAATTTTTTTTTTCAAATAAAGATTAAAATTCAAACTTAATAATACAATGACTTACTTATTTGTATGGAGGTAGCAGGTAAAGACCTTTTTATGCCAGACCCTGCACACATTATTAACAAAGACAGTCTTTGCCACAACAATACAATCTAAGCAAAGATCTTACCGTCTCTTCCAAAGTCCAGCAAGAAAACGCTGGCAGACAAACACGAGGGTTTCTACTGGGTTTAGAAAGAGACCAAATCATTCATTTCCTGGGACATAAAGCAAATCGCTTGACTCCCTGACATAAAATCCCGGCCCTATTAAATTAAATCAGAGTTTCGCTGTTGACTTCAATGGTACCAGGATTTCACCCTGGGTTTTTTGGTCAACATAGACCTCAAAGAAAGAAAGAAAGAGTCTGATCCAAAAAATACTACCTGGTCCTTGCTGAAGTCAGTTAACACATGAAGGAGGCCCCCTGCCATTGTTACATTGCCTTCTAAAAACAATAAAGCCCTTGCAGAGCAATGGGGCAAAGACATCAGGCTTCTCTGTTTGTTCAGTGCCTAGCACAATGAGGCCAGCTCGCAACCGGGCCTCGGGGAGCTCATGGAATAGAAGAAAAACGAATCATAACAAAACGCTTCTCTGCATCTCGCTGTGCTGTGGTGTGTGCGATCTCTGGCTAGCACCCTGGGTTGGGACCCGTTTGGTAGGGGCTTGTTTGTCCCTTAATGGGACAAAAATCTTGTTTTGCAAAAAACCTAGCCCCCCCATCTCCCAAGCGTCTGAGGAAAGCTGATCCAGTGGTTGAGGCACTTGGGAGACTAGGGTTCAATCTTTGGCTTTGCCACAGATTCCCTGTGTACCCTTGGACAAGTCACTTAATCTCTCTGGCCGGGCTTTCCAAAGGAGCCGGAGAGTTATGCACCCAACTCCTATTGAATTTCCGTGGGAGTTGGGCACCTAATTTTGTTAGGCTTCTAGACCCAGCCTCTGTGCCTCAGTTCCCTCTCTGTACAAGGAGGACAATAATCCTTCCTTTCTTCTACCCTTCGCCTACTTAGATTCTAAGCTCTTGAAGGTCTGGGCATTCTCTTGCTATGAGTATATATGGCACCTCCACAATGAGACCCTGATCTTGGTTGGGGCCTGTCTGAGCCATCGTACTAACCAAGTGTCCAAATCCTGGTTGCCCTAACCCCTCTGGTTGCCCAGCCATGCTCAAGCGGAAACTCTGCCTATTACCTAGGAAAGGGCACCTGTATTTTCACAACAGTGTTGGTGCAAAGAACAGTTAATAGAGGTGCAGAAGAAAGGCAGGAAAGCCTCCCTTTTGCACAAGTCAGCGTGCTGTTCCTAGTCACTGAGGGACGGTTGGAAAGTTTCCTGTGGTAGATGCCGCATCTACCACTCACGATGTGGATCCCAATGTTACCTCGCTGCTATCTTGAGCAAACAGCCCCGTTGCCCCACCGCTGAACTTCTGCTGGTGGAAGATAATATTCTGGCTTTGATTTAAATGCTGTGCTGCTAGCTGGTGACATCACGGCACAGCAAACAAAAGGAAGGGTCAGTGACCGCTCCTAAAGGAACCTCAGTACTGAAATGCAATGCACAGTGCGCTTGGCTGGCGGCGCCTGGGTTCTGTACGTGGAGGGGTTGGCCGCATGATTAGAAACTCCACTTCAAGCCCATTGCACTAGCTAAACCCTGCATGGCCCGATGCCAAAGGGAAGGCAGGTCCAGGAATCCCCAGCCAAGTGAAGTCACTGGGTGGAAGAGGACTGGCTCTCCGACAAGGCCAGACAGCCACCCATCGCAAACAGCAGCAGCAAGAATGCCGAGGTCCCATCTGATAACAGCCACACCCCCGCAGTTTGCCTGCATGGAAACAGAGCCCAGATTTCTCCTGTTCCTGAGATACCACTGAGGAAAGTGCTCGCGCAAGGACACCAGTCAGGATGAGCTTGTGACGCAAGCTCCCGTCACTTTCATTGCCCGGTAACAGCGAGCCAATTGGGTATGAGACAGAGTCTACCCTGTCCTATACTAAGGTTTGTAATCAGGCCCTGTTGGGTTCTTTAGCGCACCTAAACTGGAGGTGTCATTTTCAATTCAGGCTGACAGACCCACACCTGCTCGGATCGAACTAGCGTGCTGAATCTGCACGGGCCGTGAGATGGGCTAGCTGCCTCGAGTAGGTGGCTAGCCCCTCTCGCCCCCACAGCTACAGTTATTTGTAGGGCGCTGGCTTGATCAGAGCGAGCACAGGTATGTCTAGCTGAGCGGGAAATTACACCCGCAGCTCCACTGTAAAACACCTTGAGTGCTAGCGTGCCTGAGCTTTAGAAGGGAGGGGAGGATCCTGGTAAACACTGAAAGAGTGAATGTGAGGAGGCTGTTATCAAGGTCTCCACTGAGGATGGAACCAGAGAGCTGCAGACGGGCGATGATCTGAAGAACCAGCCTCTGTAGTGGGGGGCATCCTCCATGGATAGGTCCAGAGGGGACAGCACGCACTGGTCAAGGGATTACGTTAGTGCAGGCGTCTTTAGACACCCAGGAGTAGCAGTGACTCTGCTGCATTGCTTCCAGGGTATCGATTTGTCCGTGCAGATTGTAAACGCCTCAGGGCAGAGACTGGTTTCCACCAGATCAGCACAGAACCCAGCATGATGGGGGCACGGATCGCCGTTGGGGCCTCTGGCTGCTACTGTTGTACAAATGATGGACAATAACGTACATGGCAATCAAGGACTAGATAATTATCTTCCTTTCCCTCATCTTAGCTCTCTTTCTGCCCTCACCTAGCATCATGCATGGGAGTGAACCTGGTCCCTTGTCCACCATAACGACGTGTCTAAATCCAGGGGTGACCAAAGTGCAGCCAGTTCTTCTCTGTGCAACACCCCAGCTTGGCTGACTGCCTTACAGAACCCTCCAAAGAAGTAACATTGTAGGGGAGATCTTAATAAGGACAGGGTGGTGGCTGGGGAGAGGGGAGATCATTGTGTGTGTAGGGGTCAGCCTGGATGACAGCAGGAGGTGGGAATGGGAGAAGGAGGCAAAGGAGATGATCAAGCCCAGAGCCCGCGTGCGTTTCAACTCATCTGTTTATGGAGAGGTCTCCCACAAAGACCGCAGCTTTGTCAGGACTTTAAATTCAAAATCCCTGCCGTAGAACAGATTCTCCTACAGGGAAATTCACAGCAAGCCAGTTCCTAGAAACACTCCTGTCTATCAGCAAACGCACGCACATTTCGGACAGCCTCTTAAGTGTCTGGGCCACCTATGAGATCCCAGCTGCTGTGCCGGGGGCGGTTTGGGACACACCTCCTTTCCGCAGAGCACGGCATCACATTCCACTTTTTTGCCAGCCAGAAGACAGACGTGGCGCTAGCCAGCTGCCAGCACCTCTTCTTGCCTGGCTGTGGCTGAACTGATTTCATCTCAAGGTTGGGGCCAAACAATTCCAAAAATAATTGGGTGGCTTGGAATCTGCCAAAGTAAACTGGGTCACTGTTGAAGGATGCGGACTATGCTACAGGAAGGATGTGGACAAACTGGAGAGAATCCAGTGGAGGTCAACAAAAATGATGAGGGGGCTGGAACATGTGATTTATGAGGAGAGGCTGAGGGAACTAGGCTTGTTTAGTCTGCAGAAGAGAAGAATGAGGGGGGATTTGATAGCAGCCTTTAACTACCTGAAGGGGGGTTCCAGGGAGGATGGAGCTAGGCTGTTCTCAGTGGTGGCAGATGACAGAACAAGGAGCAATGATCTCAAATTGCTGTGGGAGAGTCTAGACTGGATATTAGGAAATACTTTGTCACTAGGAGGGTGGTGAAGCATTGGAATGGATTACCTAGAGAGGTGGTGGAATCTCCATTATTAGAGGGTTTTTAAGGCCTGGCTTGACAAAGCCCTGGCTGGGATGATTTAGTTGGGGTTGGTCCTGCTTTGAGCAGGGGGTTGGACTAGATGACCTCCTGAGGTCCCTCCCAACCCCCATCTTCTATGATTCTGTGACTGTGAGAGTTCAGCAGCTGTTTGCATCTCACAGAGAAGTGGTGCAAACTTTTCAAACACTTCTTTTTTTTGCACGGGGGAGGGTGCTCAAAAAAGTGCCGTTTTTCAAAGTTGTAAGTTTTCACCTCAAGAATTTTTAAAGAAAAATTCTGGAGTTTGGGTAAAATTGGAAAAAATGCAGTCACTTTCTTTGGTTTATTGTTTTTCCCTTCCTTCCGGCTGCTTTTTTTCAGAGAAAGGCGGGTGGAGAGTTGAGCAGAGTGGGGAAAGAGCGAAGGAAAAGGGAGGTAGAAAAAAATTCAAAAATGGACATTTTTTATTTTTAAAAAATTCATTACAATTTTGGAACAAACACAAATGTGTTCCTTTTCGAAACCTGTGGAATGAAAATACCATCAACATTTTTTTTTCCATGGAACACCCTCCTGGATCCCATATACTCAAACGGTACTTGGATCCCCTGGTAATGAGATCTGTCGAAGAACCTGAGCAGAAAACACTGGTCTCACATTTCATCAAAATTTGGACTATGTTGATCTGCTGCATGTGTGGTATTATAATGTAATTCCAGTATTTATAAATGGCCAACCACACCACACTTTCAAAAATCACGAGTCAGCTCCCCCCCACCCAAACCAGGAGTTTTAAAAAAAATAATAAATGTGGGATTCTTTTTATTTGCCTTTTCATATTTGAACATTTTGGGTTTATGTTTGTTTTTCCATCTTTTCTCTGCAACAATGAGGGTTGAAACCTTACTCGACGGGGCAGGGGAGTGTCCGCGCTCCGCACGCTGCTCCTTCCTCTTCGGTACCTCCATCAACAGGACTTTCAAGCAGATCTCTCAGTCCTTCTGAGTCCTCGGTTTAAAAGCCCTGCAGATCTTACATTTCTCTTTCCTGTGGGCTTCCCCCAAGCACTTAAGGCAGAGTTTGTGGGGAAAACCTTCCCGCAGGAGGCACATGGCTTGAATTCTGGCCACTCTAAGTCCCCGCAGGGACTTGCCTTATCTCTAGCTACACTTAACAACATTTAACTAACTAAAGCAAAACTAGTTCCGGCAACTGTCACGGGCGGAAAGAAGGGACTGAGGGGCCGTAGGGCCGGCAGCGCCTCATATACCATGGCATGTGCACGGGCTCCAGGGGGCGCCAGATTCGGCCCTACAGGATCCGCTAAAGGGAAAAAAGTTCCGGGTAACCGTGCACGGAGGCGTGCACTCACCTATAGTGGAATGGACATGAGCAGGCACTTGAAGAAGAACTCACAACATACAGCAAGGCTCATTGCTGGCCAAAAATGATCAGCTGGCCAGGGACGTGTTTGCTATTTTTGCCTCTCACAGGGCTGAGCTCCATTTCCCCAGTCAAGAATCCAACCTTGAGATTCCGTCTCTGCTGGGAAGTGATACAAAAGGGTTCCCGGAGCTCCGCTCCTGCTAGTCTGTCACTTGGGACCAAAAGACAATCCCCCGTGCTGTACTGATTTCAATGGGAAGTCAGGCCCGTACATTCACCCTGCCAGGAAATCTCAGTTGGAGGTGTGTGCTGCTGGAAAGTCAGTTGTTCATGCTTCCCGGAGGGACACTGTGCTGCTCTGCCTGGCGAGAGATCGAAATGAAAGCGGGAAGGAATGGCAGGAGTGGAAGCAATGTTCCCCTGCACGTGGGGCTCCATGAAACCCATCCTCCCCCGGCACTCTGTGTGATTAGGGTGCAGTGGCTCCTTCCTGCCTGTCCAGCACGCTCCCTTCTGAAACCATCGGTGATCTCTGGATCATCCACCTACGCTGAGCTCTCTCCGAAGGCCTGGTCCTCTCCTCGCCACCTGATGTTTTCCTGAACCAGCTTTGATGATCCCACATGCTGGGGCACGGTGCCCCTGAATGGCCTGGTTCCAGTCTAGTAAAGTGGCCAGTCCAGAAGGTACGAAACCAAACAATTACGGGTTAAAACTGGTTGCTTGAGATGGGTCGAACAAATCTTTAAGGCAAAATACTAAGCAGGGGGTGATCGGTTACTTACAAGTGGGAAGCTCATCAGGATGATCTGATCACAGTCGCATCCAGCTCCCAACAATACAAGTTCAACCTCCTTTCGTTACACAGACTTATTAATAACTTTTTCATCTTTTCTTAGATGTATGTGTTGGTCTCTCGTTTCCATGTTAACTCTCCCCCTCTGTTAATTCAGACTGATCTTGTCTAGCTTTTTAGTTACATTATCTGTTCTGTTTCTCACAAACATTACTCTGCCATTTCTTACACACACACACACACACACACTTCTACTCATGCTTGTGCTGTTAAATGTTATCAGAACAGACTCTAAACATTCATAGCAGGCTTCTATCGGGCCTGAATACACCTTCGCTCCCAACGCACCACACTGTAAAGCCCTAGAATCCTTTCTAAAGCTTTATCCATGCCTGTATTTCATGCACCTCTCTTCTCTTTCCCAGCTGCCCAGCCAAGCTCCTAACCTTCCAAATCAATGCAATTTATACCATCACTAGCAGGGTAATGCTTTGTAACTGTTACAAAGCCCATTGATATCATGTGTCGCCGTGGATGCTCCCCAGTATTGTACACTAACTCCCACCAGGGACATTTCCCAATGTACTTTGAATATTTTGACTTGCCTGTTTTAAGGTCAACCAATGTCCTGGGTGTCTGCTCATTAAGGCTTGCACCTTTAAATGCAACGGCACTCTGACTCGCCTTCGCTGTACCACAGAGTCTAGGGCAGCACCAGTGAGAAGGGCATCAGCTAAGACACGGTGGATCTCATGCTGGGAACTGGAAAAATTACCTTGTCCCCTATTTGGATAACCTTTCCTACAAGCAAGCAGACCATTGGCCAGTCGCAATAGTGTGTTTGTGTCCCGTACTGGAAGTGTCCGATCCATGAGGTTACACAATATTTGCCTTCTCCAGCCTTTGCAACGTTGGCTTGGCCTTGTCCCTGTTGCCTCAGTCGTATGTGCAATTTCGGGTCTTTTCATCCTAGGGGAACCACACGCCAGCAAGGCACTCACTCCGCAGTACATCACAACGACGTAACCAGGTACCACGCTTCTTGGAACAGCACGAGGCCTCTGGGGCTTTCCAGACTCCCCCCACCCCCATTCTTACTGCTATCTGAAGGGGAGTGGCATATCCCTTTAAGATCTAACCCATAATGGTAGGTTCCAACACACCTATGGACTGGAAGCTGCACACTCATTGCCCCTCTTACTCCTGTGGCCACTGGTGCTGCTAGGAAGGATCCATATTTCATCAAGACTGCACCTTTCCTCAGCATAACTGAGTAATGCCCTGCACCAATCCGCTCCTCTGATTTTTTGCCATTGTCCTAGCATCTTATTCGTTATGAACCCAGGCACTTCCCCACCTTGAATTTCCTTTCGTCCTACCAGTAGCTCCTGTATTAGCAAGCTGCCATGCTGCGAATAGGTAATTCCCCTTTGATACATTAGGATTGTTCATGAGTTTTCCCATTTCATTGATTGCTGCTTCCAATTCCTTAAACAGCTGTTTTGCTATCCTAGCATCCTGAACATCCTTTAATCCCTCTCCTATATACCCTCATTCTGTTGTTTATTTAATTTGGTTAACAAGTTCGGTAACTGAACTTTCATCTTCTGGTTTTCCTCCCACAATACTGTGATGTCCATAGGATTCCAGCTGACATCCCTAACACCCCAACTCCTAGTACTGTTCCTATATCTCTTCCCCTGACTCTTCCCTTCTCAGGCCACCAAATGTCCTCCAATTCCACTCCATCCCCTGATTGTCTGAACTTTTGCACCACTTTTCTAGCATTTGCATATAGAAGAGCACACATTTTGCAAGACAGAGCAGCTGCAGTAATGGAAAACTGGTTAAATTCACGCCTACAGGTATCATTTGGTACTGTGCATATTATACATGAGCGATACTCACAGTTTATCACTAGTCCATTGTCAGGTCCTGCTTCCATGTCTGGGCATGGTTCATTATCTTGCTTCAACTCTGGAGCAGAAGGCATCGTTATCCCAGGATGTTCAAGAGTGGTAGTGGTACTCTGCCAGTCCTTAATCTCGTTCAGAGAGAAGGTCAAAGTATCAGGCACTTTCCTGGGATGATAGGTGGACTCGTGGGCAGTAGCTCAATGATCTGCTAAAGTAATTGTAACATTTCCCATGTGTGTTAACTGGATGCTATGAATAGTTAATTTAGCCATTACCATCCCATGTAAACACCCCGCCCTCTCTAGGCCCCCCAGACCACGTCCCTGCTCCTGACCATTGCTTATGCTGCAGGATCCTCCACTTTGGCTGCAGTCCAGCCTGTACCAGCACACTGTAGGCTTTCTTGCATGATTACCTGGGGTGGCATTCTCCCCTTTGTGCAGTCACTGCTGTGTTCCTCCGCTGCACCCCAAATTCCACGGACTCCAGCGCAGTGCATATCATGCCTCCCACAGCGAGCAATGCCTGAAAGAGAAGACAAACCTTCTCACTTCCCTCTTTTTACATGAGCAGATTCACTTTTGTCCTTCCTCTGTATGGTTTCAGCTGCCATCGATTCACCGCCCTTTTTACATCCTTTATCTGAACCAGCTATACTGCCAGGCTAGCCTTGTCTGTTACATAGCGGGATCCTCTCAGGGCTTTTTATCAGAGACACACTCCACAAGTTCCCAATCTCCCACTTCCTACTCTTTGCCGGAAGCTTGGCCATACAAATATCTTTGCATTTTTCACTGGGCTTCCCCTAAACTAAACAGCTCAGATTTCTACACTGCAATTTTCTGTTTCTGTTTCAGCTCTGAATACATTTGTCACCGGTGAGAATTTACTATCTTATTTTATTTATTTATGGAGGGGGCTGTTAACTGCCGAATTTTTAGCAACATTCTCTCTTGCCGCTGCTTTCATTTCTTTATTCTTTTCTGAGCAGCATCAGCCACCTTAGACATCGGTACCTCTGCTGCTCCACTTCCACCGTTCTTCTGACAGGCAGTGGTAACTGCTCTGTTATTCATTGTTCTTCTCCTTCACCTGGCTAAGTAGTCTGTCCCGCCCACCCCTGGGTTTTTTTATCATCAAAATTCTTTTTAACTCTTACCCTTTTGAACACTTGGACTATCCTCTGCAGTGTTTTCGTCTGTGCAAAACTCCTTTTAACTCCACATTCCTTTTCCTTAACTCACTTGGCCGCTGTTTCTCAGGGTCAAACAGGACCATTCCCAAAGCCTCACTAGCTACTAAATGCTGGATTGTCGACTTTCTGCCTTTTCTGCCCAGAGTGACACAGTTTTCAGCCAGTGTGTTCAGCAGCTTCTCTCTGTGACTTTTATGCTCATTTTTCAGCTTAGCACATTTCGTAGCTGGTCTGCCAAGCTGTACTCCAGGTACAGCTGCTTTTTGGTGTCTCAGACTGTCACTAACCACGTGGATCTAGTCCATTGCCTCTCTAGGGCAAGGGGGATCCTGTCCCTCAGCCTGGATACACCCATCCAGATTCTCACACTCAAACCTGCAGACCTGAGGCAAAAAATTCAGGAAATAGCATGCCCGGGTCCAGAACCTCGACATCTGGCATGTGGTGCCTCCAATTTAAAAAAGGAATCCCCTTAATTGTAAGCACTGTGTGCGCTATCGCCATGGATGTCTTCGCATTGACCTGTGAGATATTCCTCAGCATAAGATTAGCTAAAGCCACCATGCAACCCCCAGCTTTCATCCAGTCTGCTCCTAAAATTTCCCTAGAAGCATCAGCCACAAAGACTTGAGTAACAGAAAAGCTACCTACTGTGACATCTAAGGGATCGGTAAGCCATAAAGCGGTGCCTTGCCCGGTCACCCCAGTCAAGATAATATACTGGTGCGTGACAGCCCCTGCCTGAATTCTAGATGTTAAGGAGACAATGCCCGACTAACGAGTAAAACCTGCATACGAATGCCTCCAGGAACAGGTCACACACAGGGGAGTCCCCACTCACCCAAGGTGAGGCGGGTAAGAATCCTGGAGGAGTGGGAGGCGGTGGGGTATCCCTACTGGGGGATGGAGGAAGAGGTTCTGGCTGATGGCTCCTCATTCCTGAGGTCAGCTCCTGAAGGCTCTGCACTGCCCCCTCCATTCCTCATGACGCCTCCCTGCCTCATGAAAGACTGGGGACCGACAGTCTAGGCAGCAGCTCTGCAGAAAAGGAGCTGGCGTTTACAATGGACAAGAAGCTGGATATGAGTCAGCAGTGTGCCCTGGTTGTCAAGAAGGCTAATGGCATATTGGGCTGCATTAGTAGGAGCATTGCCTGCAGATCGAGGGAAGTGATTATTCCCCTCTATTCAGCATTAGTGAGGTCACATTTGGAGTATTGTGTCCAGTTTTGGGGCCCCCACTACAAAAGGGATGTGGACAAATTGGAGAGAGTCCAGAGGATGGCAATGAAAATTATTAGGGGGCTGGAGCAAATGACTTATGAGGAGAGGCTGAGGGAACTAGGCTTGTTTAGTCTGCAGAAGAGAAGAATGAGGGGGGATTTGATAGCAGCCTTTAACTAACTGAAGGGGGGTTCCAGGGAGGATGAAGCTAGATGGCAGATGACAGAACAAGAAGTAAAACTTTTTCACTAGGAGGGTGGGGAAGCACTGGAATGGGTTACCTAGGGAGGTGGTGGAATCTCCATCCTTAGAGGTTTTTAAGACCCAGCTTGACAAAGCCCTGGCTGGGATGATGTACTTGGGGTTGGTCCTGCTTTGAGCAGGGGGGACTTGCACTAGATGATTTTATGAAAGGCGATTGATGGGTGCCTCCTGAGGTCCCTGCAACACCCAGGGGTTCCTGTGCTATATGCAGAATTGGGCTCCTGGCCACTTTCGACTCTGTTTGATAATGGCTAAACCACTCTGCTCTTTCAACTCATGAACATTAGTCAAAACACCATTTTAACTGCCTCCCTCACCTCGGGAAGGAGCCCATTTATAACGAGCTGGGCATAGCCTGGATCATCACCAGCTGGATTATTCATGACCAAAGAATAAGCACCCCCCAAAAAAAGTCACTTTTCATATTCTGCCCGGGGGCTCCTTTGTTTTTTGCTTAACAGCATCGACCTTAGTGATGGTTGCGTCATTCCCAAATAAAACTCAGATAGCCGCTGAGCACAGGAATTGCTGCTGTCCCAAGCCGCTATAGCCCTGTGGGATGGGAAGCCAAATCCAAGATGAAAAACTCTTTCCCAATCCCCTCACAGTCAGATCACAAAATTCATCCTGATGCCTAGTCTTCATAAGCTGCTTTAACACTTCCTCTGCACCCCTGCTTCTGGGACAGGCACCGATTTCTTCCATTATGGCTGATATCTCCTCAGGTGAAAGGGTTTTAACTCTCACCTGTATAGGGTACGCCAGCCTGATTGTTTTGGACTGTGGATGTGATTATAGGCTCCACCGGGATAAGCTCCACAGGGACAGTTTTAGAGTCCAGATTGCTCAAAGGAGGAAAAAGTGGATTATAAGGAGATGAAGCTTCCTCAGACACCACCACGCTGTCCACATCGATGCTTTTTCCTGCCAAAAGTTTCACTGTCTGATTCAAAGCGCCTGTCAGTTCTGTATTCGCCAATTGCACTGTGTCTAGTTGCGTTCTGTTCTTTGAACGACTCACAGTCCTGAGCTCTCTCAGTCAAAGCCTCCGAACCTGTAACACACTCAGTGACCTTGTCTCTCAGTTCACAAAAGCTCAAGGCTGTCACAATCAAACCGTGAACAACCATGGCTTTTATCCTTGTCTTAAAAAAGAAGTTGCCAGAAAAGTTGCTTTCCAGTAGATTAGCTACAACTTCAAGTGGATTCCGGCTTGTGAGAATATCTTCCTCTTTAAGATGTCCCCCACCACGTCTGGCCAGATATCTTCCCAGCAACTCCATTGTCCCTTAAAAATGCTTTAAATCCCTCAATGCCCTCAGGTCACGGTCCCTGGGATATTGGCTGTTAGCCCAATCTGCAAACTGCCTGGCTCGCCAGAGTGTTGGACTGAGATTCACTTACACAGCAGATGGGTCTAACAAATCTTTATTAAGGCAAAACATTCAGCAAGCGGTGATCAGTTACTTACAAGTGGAAAACTCATCAGGACAATCTCACCACAGCCTCCTCCAGCACCAGACAATAGAGCTTCAACCTCCCTTGGTTACACAAACTTATTTATAACTTATTGTTATCTTTTCTCATACATATTAGTCTCTCATTGCCATATTAACTCTCCTCTGTCGGTACAGGTTTTGTTCAAACCAGTCTGCTCTGATTTTTAGCTACTTTATCGTTTCTTTTTCTCTCAAACATGATTACTCTGCAATTTCTTGCACATGCGCAGCTCTACTTATGCTTACGTTGTTAAACGTTATCAGAACAGACCCTAAAGCATCATAGCAGGCTTCTATCAGGCCTAAATACACCTTCACTCCCAACAAAAACTCGGGCTCAAATTAAGGCAAGTATGTAGGGCATGCTGGACTGGAGCAGTGATGGTGCAGCATCTGGCTGATGTGAATCAGATAGGGAGGTATTGGGAGAAGGAGTCTGGAGAAGGCAAAGTATCGTCCCGTACAGGATACCAAAGTGAGAATGATAAGAATTCTCAACACTTCCACAGCCCTTCTCACCTGGACACCTCGCGAACTGCCCAGGTGTTCATTGAGATTAACTTTTGCTGTGGAATCTGAATGTGAAAGCCCCAGACCATCACCCAGTGGAGCATTCAGCACCTGTGCAATCATATAAAACCTACAGCGTTTCCTACTGCAGCCTGCAAACCACAGCTTTCCTCCCTCCCATTCCCCCCACCCCTGACTCCTCCTTTTTCTATAGCATTAGTGTTATTGTTTGATACTGGAATGAACTAGCTAGTGTGGTATATGCAATGTTGCTTTCTGTAAAATGTTATCAGAACTGTGTGTCATAGCACCTACACTGCTGACAGCGATTCTCCTTTTGCCAACATGTTACTGTAGCAGGAGGATCTGATCAGAGTTCTAGCCCTGCTCTTTGCTGTGAAATTTCAAGTGGCACTGGACCACATATATGTTTTATAGCAGCTAGAACCAGTGTTTCTCAACCTGGGGGTTTAGAGGGGTCGCAAGTGCAGAGCTGGTATTGGGGGTGGCAAGAAAGGCAATTGCCTGGAGCCACAGGGGCGCCATGAAACTAAGTTACATGCCTCAGCCCCGTGGGGGTGGGACTCAGGCTTCAGGGGTACAGTAGTTTGGAAAGGTTAAGAATCACTGAGCTAGACCCATAGAGGAATGTCTGGCCCAAACCAGGGCTTCTCTGCATATACTATTCACAGAAGTGATGTAAACATAATCCCTGTGGTATGGGCTCATCAGATGTTCTGGAAGCCACATTATCTTTGGTCAGAGTGTTGGCTCATCTCTGTCATTTCAGTGTCTGTGCCCAGCTGTTAAAGAGAATACGGTACAGACAAAAATAAAGTGAGACAAATGGTTTTAAAGTGGACAGCTGTGCTGAAGCCCATACAGTGCTGAGCACATCATGCTAGACATCCCAGGGTTAGGTTTTCTCACTGAGGCGTCACCAACTTCCATAGCTTGCTCCTGTGATCTCCGTAGCACCAGCGGCTGGGGACCTTGCCTTGGCATTTATGACCCACAGCGCTTTAGCAGCTTCTGTCCCTTGGGGGCAGCTTTGATCCCCAGTAACGGCAAAGATGCCCCTTTGGGGATCCATGTCTCGCAGGCTCTGACAAGGACTGTAAGAAGGATGGTTTGCTCCCTCGGGTCCGGCCATGAATGTATGTCACAGCGCAGTTGAAACCTCATCAGAAACAAAGACTTTCTCCACTCCAGCTCATGCCACATCTTCCCCCTCCACTGGAAGAACAAATCCCCGGGTGGAACCTCGATTTTACAAACACCGATTTTAGGAATGACCCAGTTGTATGAACCGTTTTTTTCCGATTGGAGGAGGGGGAAGCTCCCCCATAATGAAAGAGATGTTGCTGAAGAACAAGCAAACATCCCTTCACAATCCAGTGCCTTCAAAGCACTGGAAATCACTTGGCAGTGGTTTGAAGGACAAGAAGAAAGTGATGCAGTGCACCAGACTGCAACTTCTGTGCCAGACCTACTGGTATTTTGAGATGTTCGATTTGATGGACTCCTCAGTCCCCAACTGGGTTTGTAAAATAGGGACTCTGCTGTATTATTATTACAAAGCATTTAAAAGCCCCACCTGAGATCCGGGCCCCCATTGTGCTAAGAGCTGTGCACATATCAAGTAAAAGACAAGGCAGAAAGGAAGTATTACTGTCCCCAGTTTACAGATGGGGAACTGAGGCACAGAGAGAGAAGGGGCAATTGTGATCATCTAATCTGACCACCTGTACAAAACAGGCCAGAGAATTTCCCTCAAGTAATTCCTAAAGCAGATATTTAGAAAGTGACTAAGGGACCTGCTCAAGTCAGACAGGGAGCCTGTTGCAGAACCAGGAAATGAACTCAGATCTGCAAAGCTCCAGTCCTCTACTATGAAATTCATCCTTCCCATGAGAGCTGGTAGGGATATTTTCATCGAAAAAGGCTGATTCACCAAAGCCAAAACTTGTCAACAGAAAGAGTCAGTTTTAACTAATTTCAACTAAAAAAAAATGGATTTTTAAAAAATTGCCTACACATCCCATTTCATAGAATCAGAGAAGATGAGAGTTGGAAGGAACCTCAGGAGGTCACCTAGTCCAATCCTCTCCTCAAAGCAGGACTAACCCCAACTAAATCATCCCAGCCAGGGCTTTGTCAAGCCAGCCCTTAAAAACCTCTAAGGATGGAGATTCCACCACCTCCCTAGGTAACCCATTCCAGTGCTTCACCACCCTCCTAGTGAAAAAGGTTTTCCTAATGTCCAACCTAGACTTCCCCCACTGCAATTTGAGATCATTGATCCTAGTTTTGTCATCTACTATCACTGAGAACAGCCTACCTCCATCCTCCCTGGAACCCCCTTTCAGGTAGTTGAAGGCTGCTATCAAATCCCCCCTCATTCTTCTTTTCTGCAAACTAAACAAGTCTCGTTTCGTCAGTCTCTTCTTATAAGTCATGTGCTCCAGCCCCCTAATCATTTTTGTTGCCCTCCGTTGGACTCTCTCCAATTTGTCCACATCCTTTCTGTAGTGGGGAGCCCAAAACTGGACACAATACTCCAAATGTGGCTTCACCAGTGCCGAATAGAGGGGAATGATCACTTCCCTCGAGCTGCTGGCAATTTTCTAAACAAAAATGCGGTTTCCCGGTTCAAAAACAAACAATTATCATTTTCAAATTATAATGCAAAACATTTAAAAGGGATTTGAAAATTAAATTCATTTGGCATATTTTTGTTTTATAAAAATTGTCAAGATTTTGACTTTTTGTCCCAATTCAGGACAGGAAAATTGTCTAAAATAGCAAATTTTTGAAAGATGGGCGAACCATTTCCCATATAGCTCTGCTTCTCACCACCACTGCACTATGGTCCCTTAGCTTCCGTTAACACAGATTCCATGGACTCTCCAGTGCCCCATGGTTTGTGGGTAGCTATTCACATGACATATTTACATCCCAAAACAAAGACAAATGCTCACAAACATCCATCACTTTTCTGCAACTGCCATAAAATTCCCCAGTTTCTGCAGGGATCTCCTCATGCAGGTTAAGCAAATGGTGCCAGAAGTATGGTCAACCTTAACCAAAATATCTGTAGCTGGGCCAATCCCTCCCATTCCCTTCCCCAGTGCCATAGCAGAAGACGGATTGAGGGTTAGCATCCCTGAAGACAATAGAATCTGCTTCCCTTGAAACTCCTCTACTTTGGGCAAATGAATACGATCAGTTTTGAGTGAAGGGATCCACCCCATTTCCAGTGGAATCATTAGAAACTCTTTATTTCCCAATCATTTTATGCCCCTTATTACACTCTCCATACTCCCAGATGAAGAAGACTTGGCAGCCCCTTCAGTGCCTCTCTTTAAATTGACCAGAGACGTCCCTGGGAGTGACATAAAGACATGGCCATTGCCACTCAATCCCGGGGCCAATGGTGCCTCAGACTATATTGTCCCTGGGATTGAGACATCAGCAGATGGGACTGGATACAGATGTTCATCAGTAGGCAGCTAGGTCACCACATCAGTGCCAGAACGAATGGGTCAGTGCAGTCAGAATGTCATCACATGGCCAGGGTCTCTGGCCTGAGAGTTTGTTTGCACTGGTGAGATCTATGAAGTGCTCAGCTCTGGTGTTCATCTACAATCCCCCTCGTAACAACCTTCCACTGTAATGAGACACCCTGCTGTGGCAACCCGTTCCAGGAATGCCCTGACCACCAGATGTCGGGAGCTCTCTGTGAGACACTGATGGACAGCTGGGTGTGCATGTTGTGTATGTTTCATGTTACAGGTCAGGAGGGGCATTGATCAAGCTGGGGGAGGGGCGGGAGGGCGGGAATGTGGATGTGCAGCAGCACAGGAATGGGATTAGTTACCCAAAGGCTGACCAGCCCTCCCATTTTCCTGTTCTCAAAGAGGAACATTTTCCCCGACCTACTGCACTGCCTGCAGATGCTGTTTCCATCTTGGGCCATACTATTTCATTCAGCCACCTTGCTTCAAATCTGGAACAAATATATATACAAGCAGAATTCACTAATCAGCTTTTACACTGCAGGGCACAGAAACAACATTTTGCAGAGGGGTTTTCAAACAAACAACAGGAGAATAAAAAATATAACCAAAACTGCCAGCCATGAGTCGGCCATGACTTCGAAACACGGCCGAGGAGCCATGGGTCAAAGAAAGCTGCAGTGACCCACCTTCCTGCTCTGGGCTCCTTTTCTGAAAAGAAAAACATCTCCAAGTCAAAATATGCTCGAGGCGTTTATGAAGGCTCTGCAGAAAGGACTAAACTCTGCAAATTGCACAGGGCTAGTGAATGCATAGCAATCCGGTTCCAAGCCTGATGGTCTTTCTTTAATAGCCACGCTCAGGAGATGAATAACTGAAGGAGTAATCAGGTGGGCTGGAAAGGGTTAAAAGTTTGCTGTCACCAGGCACATATTTACCCCTCAAATCTGCCTGTATTTAAGCTCCCTTGAAATCCCCAACTGTTTCCCCACCAGTGGTGGCAACAGATGGTGCTATTCAAAAGCCAGTGACCTGAGGACATGCAATAAAATCTTATCCTGTGGAATTTAGGGACCTGTGGAGAAAATAGCCCTCAGGGCTTGGTGTCTGGCAGTGGTATAGATTCATTGGCTGACTTGTTTTATTTCACCCAATGAGGCTGAAGTAAGCAGATGAATAGAGGGAAAGGGTATTTTAGCTAGGCTGTCACACCCGGCACCGCACCCACAAGTCAACGAGCTGTTCTGGAGGCAGCTGGAGGACGGGACAGATGAAAGCATATTTGATGTCACCGTTCCACCACTCAACAAAGATCTACATTCTCAGGCCAGCAGCAGCAGGAGACAGAGGAATGCAAGAAGGAAGGAGAGAAAGGACCAAAGCGTCAGTCACCACACCCACACTGGTACGGGCTACCACCTAGTACAGCAGTGAGGTCCAGGGGCTAGGACTAGGAGTCAGGCAATATGGCTATATATATCTGGCTCTGCCACCAACCTTGTATGGGATCTTGGGTGAGCCACTTAAGCTGAATTTTCAAACCCAGGTGCCTCTAGTTAGATAGTTTATTCCATATTTAGGCACCTTTTGTTCAGAGGTACGGAGCATGCACCTTTCCAATGAAACCAATAGGAGTTGCAGGTGCTCAGCACCTCTGAAAATAAGGAAATTTATTTAGGTTCCTAAACATGAAGTTAGGTGCCAAAATACAGGCAAAATACATCTGGCTTTCCAGTGTGCTTCTACTCTGCCTACAGACTTTGTCATGGGGGCTCCTTTCACCATCTCTTAGCCCTTTTCGATTCAAAACATGTGCAGCTGACAGATAGAAAATAAGATGCCTTTTGTAACTATCAGCCCTGCAAATTCACCAGGGATCTGAGAGTCAAGCTGAAAGTCCCAACAATGCTACAAACAAAATTAGGCCTTCAGTGACGTCTGAGCTGCAGTGAGCTTTACCATCATGGCTGCCACCCCCACCATCTCCTGGGCCCGCAGGATCTACCATAACACAGTTGGGCCTTCATCATTCTGATCTTGTGAGCTGTCCTGACTAGACCAGGCCAGAGAGAGGGACCCAGCTGATATCACCACATCCACCTGCTTTGGCTAAATCCACCTGGGAACCACCACCTGGGATGTGAGACTTTGTCTTTCACTATCTCACACTTCCCCCACTCCCGCCTTGAGTCCTTTTCCTTCCCCACCCATTTCTTCTCTTTCCTGGGACTCAGATGGTGATGGGACAAAGACCTTGCCTTAACCCATCACTTCCCATATAAAACTAGAACTTAATCCTCCATCAACAGAGTGCCATTATCCACATCTCCACCTGCCTATCTCCCCACTTCTCCAAAATGTTGCCCAGATATTATATTAGCACTTAGGGATTCGCCTGCCACTCCTGGTTTTGTGAGGGTGTTGTGGGCTAGGAAATGGAAATGGCACATTGCCTTCTTGATTTTTTCCCTCCCCAAAGTTTTTTCTTTTATGGACCCCAAAAGGCAGGGACGGGTACAACAGTCCCTCCCCTCATTATTTTGATCACCCATTAGGCCTAATTTTCAACACACCAATTTCGGTTCATCGATTGCAGGTCCCACACTTTTCTTACCTGGCTTGACCATAACACAGTCCCTGGGTTATATCAGGAGGCCTTTTGGTTTGGACTCATTCAATGTCTCCCTTTTGCACCATTTTCCATCAACCTTTTGTTACTATAGGTCGTCATCCCATTGTAGGACATTCACTCACTTCTTACAATGGAATTTACAAGACGGGTAAGTCTGGAGACCCAGTCATTACAACAGATCCTTCCCCCACCCCACCCCCGCTTCCGCCATGCTATAAATGACTCTAAAAGCCGCAGATCCAGCCAGGGGAGGATTCCCCCAGCACAGAAACCATGAAAGACAGCCGCAGTGGGGCAGGCCTGGGAGACTCCAATAATGTAGGCCCCCAGAGTAGCCCAGGATCTGAAGGGTGCAAAGATGACTTAAAGCCACCCATGGCTGACAAAAGGGCAAGAGGGAGGGAGAATTGTACTGGGGCCTTGACCTCAGGGCCCCCAAAACATCTGTAACATCTGCATAAATAAAGTGAAATGGAAGGGAGTGAGGCCATAGCGAACGTGATGTACCAAGGCCCCAACTTTTTCTCGACGGGCCTGAGACTGTCCCTCGCCCCATTCGGCTGAGTTCTGTGCTGATCTGAGATGCAGCATGGAGTCTCAAGCATGGTCTTTATTTCAGTTTCAAAGCAGTGTCCCCACCTGTGCAAATGTAAAATAATAAATAATCAAACATCTATAATTAAATAGAAAATGCAGGGAGGCCGTATGATATAGTACAGGGCTAACGGTCAGGAGACCTGGATTCTATTCCCAGTTTGACAATTGGCTGGCTGTGTGACCTTGAATAACTCACCTAGCCATGGCTGTCCCAACTGTATCATTGTTCATAAGAGTTTAAGGAGCAAAGGGATCACCAGGCTATCTAGTCTGACCCTCTATATGTTACAGGCCACCCAACACATCAATCCTAACAACCGAAATTAGACCAAATAGCATGACCCTTGGGAGACTGCAACAGGCAGAATAGGAGGGATGCAACAGCAGAGAAATGATTCAGTGAGATATCTCCAGATGATGTCAGCAACAAACCTGCACCCCACAGTCCAGAAGGCAAAAAAACCAAAAACAACCCCCAATCACTGCCAATCTGACTCGGGGAGAATTCCTTCCCAACCCCACACATGGCGATCAGTTAGACCCGGAGCATGTGAGCAAGAACCAGCAGACCAAACACCAGAGAGAGAATTCTCAGTGCCACCTCAGAGCTCTGGCCCAGTCTGTCCAGTTCCATCACCAGCTGTGGTCATCTCTGATGCTTCTGAGAAAGGAGACAACAAAGTACACACCCAGTCAGAATACACGGGAGGAGATCCCTTCCTGACACCAGAATGTGACTGGCTGAAGCCCTGAAGCATGAGATTTTAGGAAAGTGTGTGTGTGTGTAATAATAGCCACCTCTCTTTGGAAAGTGCTTTGAGATCCTTTGATGAAAGGCACTACACAATGCAAGTTGTTGCTATTACTAAACACCAGAGGGATAGGAATTGCGTAGATTGGGAGACAAGTTGGATGAAGTAATATCTTTTATTGGACCAACTTGTGTTGGTGAGAGAGACCACCTTACGAGCTACACAGAGCTTTTCTTCAGGTCTGGGAAAAGTACCTTGTCACTCTAAGATCCTGGGACCAACACAGCTACAGCACTGCATAAACTGGGATAGTCTTTCATAGCGTGACAGCAACCCCTTGAAGGGTTACAAGCTGCCATACTTTGGCTTACAAGGATGGTGAGAGGAGTAGTTAATAGTCAAGTTTGAAGCTTAATTAGCTGGCCAACCTGCTGTAAATCTGTGACTGCGCATCAAAATTATGTCCAAACTAGGAATATATTTTTGCTCTTTGATTCATGTTTATTAGTAATACTAACTGGAGTTTAGATTTATAATGGAGAGAAAACACTCCATGACAAACTGCAGCACAGTATCAACAGATGTTTAAAGTAACCAATGCTCAACATAACATTTGAGCATTACTGTAATGAGAAAACATCTTCTCTGCTCCCCCCGCCCCAATGTTGGCGTTCTCTCAAAGAAAAAGACGACATCAGTTCACAAACATTATCCACATCTTGAAGAAATGACGCAGCGGTAGTAACACATAAGGGGGTAAAAAGATCTACCAGAGCAGTGTCATCGGTGAGTGGATGAAGCAGAAAGTTTTAGCAGGTAGGCAGAATGTATTTAAGGCAGTGGTGCACAAACATTTCCAGTCACGCCCCCTTCCCATTAATGAAATCTGTTTGCACACCCCCCAGCTTTCCTCAGCAGCAGAGCATAGGCTGAAGGCAGAGCTGGGGGTGGAACTGTGGAAGGAGCTGGTCTGAGGGGTGGAGAAGGAATAAGGGCAGAGCTGGACTGGGGATGGAGTGAGACTAGCGATGGATCTGGTCTGGGGGCATAGTGGGTCTGGAAGCATGGCACTGCCTTCACACCCCCCCATGGGGGGCTATGCATCCCCACATGTTCATCCACTAGCTCTCGGGGAGGCACATGCACAGTTTGGGGACTGTGAGACGGTGTGGATACACAGGTGTTTTGACCTAAAACAGGACAATACAAAACTGAAGCCACCAAAGGACATAACAGATCTATTTTCCTCTTTGAAAAAAAGAAAATTAAAATCCCCAGCTGCTGTATCTCAATGTGTGGTATTTCTACAGCAGCCAATAGTTCAGGGCTTGTCTTCACTAACCTCTGAGATTCAGCAGCAGTCAACCAGAGTTACGCAAGCTACGCGAAAACTTGCGTAACTTCCATCAACTTCTCTGCTTTTCTTCTGCGCACCGTCTTCACTGCACTGCGCCGACAGGAACCATGTTCCCGTCAACGCAGCGCTACGCTGCTTGAGAAGATGGTCTTACTGTCGATTTCTGGATCGACTGAGTGGGTCTTCACTGACCGCTCAGTCGATCCAGAGAAGTCGATCTGATGGCGGTGAATTTGCCATTAGTGAAGACAGCCTCAGACTTACATCCACAGAGGCTGCCATTTTGTGTAAAATGAGTCTCCTTTCTCCCCAGTTTGCCTATCCAGAGGAAGGCGACAAGTGAGGCAAAGCAGGAAATTTTGAAAAGGAGAACCTGTTCTTGTGCATTGGCCAAATCTAACCCCTTGGTTTTGAGAGCAAGGGACAAAGACAGACCAAAGGTAACTCTCGTTTGCCTCAAATGACAGCCATGGGAATTGCTGTATTTATTTGAATGCAAAAAAGGAGGCCAAAGGTGTTAATATAACTCACTCACAGGCCAACATTACACAAAGTCTAGGGTTTGATATGGAGACCTCAGCCTGCTCAGTACTATGGCAAACCGATGGTCTCTACTATTCTGGTCACCACTTTTACATGATAAATTTTGTACAAAGTATGCCTTGTGAGGTATCATTTGAAAACTCAGTTGTCAGTTTCTACTGTATAACATTGCTGTACGATGTCTAAGTTAGAAACACAGGGCCCAAACCAGTTGTTCAGAGACAAAGATGCACTGGCATCCCCACCAGGTAGCAACAAAGTCAAGGGGGTTTATCTGTCTTGCTTACTTAGGCGGCCATTCTCCAGCAACAAAAAGGTGTGAATAAGAAATTTACATTGCATTATAGGAACGTTTCAAACTTCACGTCCACAATAGACTATGTGTTATAAGGGGAAGGAAAACACTTGACTTCACCTCTTCTCTTCCAGTCTCTCTGCTCATGACAACAACTCTCAGAACTGAACTACAGATGGCATGGGCCCTGGCTGGATTTATAGCAGTGTATGGGGAAGACAAAAATCTTTGATTTTAATGCCATTTAGCTTGTTAAGTTAGAATAATGCTCAAGCTAATACCTTCTATTCTTTTGTAAAGAATCTTGACTTTTAAGCATTATCACCTGTAATCACTTAATCTTTCTGTCATTAATAAACTTATCTTATTGTTTTATCTTAACCAGTGTGTTTGGATTAAAGTGTGTGGGAGGCTCCATTTGGGATAAGCAAGACTGGTGCATAAATCATTTTCCTTTGATGAAATGACTTTCCATGAGCTTACATTGTTCAGTGGTGTGCTGGAGAGTTCAAGACTCACTTTCTGGGAGAGAGGCCAGGACTAAGAATTCACAGGTGTCTCCCTGTATGCAAGTTATGAGTGACTGGCAGAGTGCTCATGTATTTACCTGGGAGTGACTGCAGGCTGAAGGCTGTATGAGCAGGCCAGGAGTGGCTGTGTTGACAACATAGCAGCGTAAAAGGCACCCCAGGCGAGAAAATTAAGGGGACAGCTGTTCAACAGTCCAGATTGTACCCTTGGGAATGCCACACAAACACCATTAAAAATCCTTTCAACCTTTTATTAAAGATACAGAAAAGGAGGGAAAACAGTTAAAGCATGTGAAATGTAAAGTATTAAATGAGGCTCTCTTAACATCCTTTGTTCCCTTTCCTGTCAGCATGAGAGAGTTTTTAGAAAGAAAATGCCCTTGGTTTGACAGTCTCTTAGATGGTATCACATATGGTAATAACTGTCCTTTCGAGGAAAAGCGTAGTTAATTGAGAAGAGTGGGAAGTGTTGTTGCTGCTAAAATCCAATCCCATTTTACCATAGATGCTGTTTGGGATTCAGCTGGCGATGTCATCTTAGTCCTTCTCTGGCCTGATCTGGTCAGGACATCTGCCAGAATTGGGATGATGAAGGCTTGGGGTTCCAGATGGTGGGGATGGCAGCCATAATGGTGACGCTCACTTCGGTAGCCTATATGCTTCTCCTCACCCCAAAAAGTCTTTCTTTAAGGACCCAAAAAAGGGTGGTGTATGGAATAGCACATTGCTTAATTATTTGTCCACCAGTTAGGCCTAGTATCCAGTATACCAGTTTGGAGCCATTAATATGCAGTTCTACATCTTCTGTTTTTACCAAACATGATTTCAGCATAGTCCTTGAGTTATATCAAAGTGGCTTTTTTGTATGGACTAATTTAGTGACCGTCTGGTGCTTTTGCACATGTTTATAACATTCATTATTGAAAGCAGCTTGACCTACTTATAATAACCTATAATAAATTTTGATGGAAACATTTTATGGACTTTCATATACTTTTACAACAGAGCTTACAATTAGGATAAATTTATCATCCCAATATTACAACAGGATCTTTTAAAAGTTGTGTTTATGTTAAGTACAATTTAATTAAGAACATGGGAATGGCCATACTGGGTCAGACCAATGGTCCATATAGCCCAGTATCTTGTCTTCCAACAGTAGCCAATGCCAGGTGCTTCAGAGGGAAAGAATATGTAATAAGTGATCCGTCCCAATGGCCACTCCCAGCTTCTGGCAAACAGCAATCCCTGCCTATCCTGGCTAACAGGTCCATAAATAGCTTTCTTTTTTGAACTCCATTGTAGTATGACATTCTCAACATCCTCTGGCAAGGAGTTCCACAGGTTGACTGTGTGTTGTGTGAAGAAATAGTTCCTTTTGTTTTCTTTAAAACTGCTGCCTATTAACTTCATTTGGTGACCCATAGTTTGTGTGTTAAGTGTTACTTACTCCTTCTCATATTTACTTTCTCTATATTAGTCATGATTTTATAGACCTCTATCATATCCCCCTTTACTCATCTTTTTTCCAAGCTGAAAAATCCCTGTTTGATTAATCTTTCCTCATATGGAAGATTTTCCATACCCCTAATAATTTTTGTTGCCCTTTTCTGTACCTTTTCCAATTCCAATGCATCTTTTTTTTAGATGGAATGACCAGATACACATGGAGTATTCAAGATGTGGGCGTACCATGGATTTATAAAAAGGCAATATAATATTTTCCTGTCTCATTATCTATTCCTTTTCTAATGATTCCCAATATTTGGTTAGCTTTTTTGACTGCCACTGCACATTGAGTGGATGTTTTCAGAGAACTATCCACAATCATCTTTCTTGAGTGGTAACTGCTAATTTAGATCCCCATCATTTTATATGTATAGATGGGATTATGTTTTTCAGTTTGCATTACTTTGCATTTATCAACACTGAATTTCATCTGCCATTTTGTTGCCCAGTCACCCAATTTTGTCAGATCCCTTTGTAACTCTTTGCAGTCTGCTTTGGACTTAATGATCTTGAGTAATTTTGTATCATCTGCAAATTTTGCCATCTCATTGTTTACCCCTTTCTCCAGATCATTTATGAATATGTTGAACGGTACTGGTCTCAGTACAGACCCCTGAGGGACACCACTATTTACCTCTCTGCATTCTGAAAACTGACCATTTATTCCTAGCCTTTGTTTCCTATCATTTAGCCAATTACTGATCCTGGAGAAGACCTTCCCTTTTACCTCATGAGCATTTACTTTGCTTAAGAACCTTTGATGAGGAACCTTGTCAAAGGCTTTCTGAAAATCTAAATATACTATACCCACTGGATCACCCTTGTCCACACGTTTGACCACTTCAAAGAATTCTAGTAGATTGGTGAGGCATGATTTCCCTTTACAAAAACCATGTTGACTCTTCCCCAACAAATCACATTCATCTATGTATCTGCTAATTCTGTTCTTTACTATAGTTTTAACCAATTTGCCTGGTACTAAAGTTAGTTTTACCAACCTGTAATTGCCAGGATCACCTCTGGAACCTTTTTTTTGAAAATTGGTATCACATTAGCTATCCTCCAGTCACCTGGTACAGAAGCAGATTTAAGTGATAGGTTACATACCAGAGGTAGTAGTTCTGCAATTTCACATTTGAGTTCCTTCAGAACTCTTGGGTGGATACCATCTGGACCTTGTAACTTATTAGTGATAAACCTCTTCTACTGTCACCTCAATCTGGGCCAGTACCTCAGATTTGTCACCTAAAAAGAATGGCTCAGGTTTGGGAATCTCCCCCTCATCTTCAGCCATGAGGACTGATGCAAAGAACTCATTTAGTTTCTCCACAATAGCCTTATCTTTGAGTGCTTTTAAAAGAAAATTAAAAGATATTAGGATTGGGTTTATTTTGTAAACAAATAGTCGAGTTCTCTCTGTAAGATCCAGTAGCAAAAGCCTGAATTCACAACAGCAACAGCATTGTCAACTTCACAACTTTTAAGCACCTAGAAAATCACTGATTCACAAAGCCTGACATTAGACACCTAAGCTCATATATAATGAATGAGGAGACACAGCACCCTAGACTCCAATTCATAAAAGCCAGCATGCTAGGTGGAGTGCCACCTAAATAGTCAATGGGAAATGCTGATGACAAGTGTGTGTGCTAGGTCCTGCCCCGTCTTGGAAATAAGAGTATGTCTGGGCTGCAGGGAGGCACATCTCTCTGCTTGGGATTCTCAGTTACAAACCCTCTCGGTGCTAGAGGCCTATGCAGTTTTAGCAAGAAACAGGGGAGACTAGGAGCTTCCTCAAAACTTTTAGCTGAATGATTAGCGTATTCACCTGGGACCCTGTTCATATCCCCCTGTCCCTCAACCTGATGGGGAGAAGAGATCTGAACTGTTATCTGCCTAACCCACTGGGCTATGGGATATTCTGACGAGAGGCTCCTTCAGTCTCTCTGGTTGAAGCTGTTGCACCCTAGATAAACCATTTGAGTAACTTGAGAGCATGGGGATGGGATTCTGGGTCTCCTACCACCCATCTGAGTGCTCTAATCACAAGGCTAGAGTGTCACTCTCATGCATGTGTGCTCTGAGTCATTTGGGCTTACCAGATCAGGCCCCACATATGACTCAACCCAGGGGAAGTTGGGCCTTGTGTGGCTTGTGAATCGCTCTGGGGCTTAGACAGGAGATGCGTGGCAGAAACCTCAACATCTAGGGAACTTTTACTGCAAAAACTTAGGTGCCAAGTGAGTTTAGGCACTTACAGGGTTCAGCAGGAATTCTGTGCATTGTATTGGCACCTGACTCCTTTTTTGCATTCAGGCTGAAGTGGCCTTCTGTTAAACTAGGTTAGTTATCATATGTGTAACAAACAGCAAGAGAAAGGAGAGGAGCAAAGAGTCACCTACAACACCACTAAGTTTTCTGCAGTTAAAAAAAAAAAAAAAAAAAAAAAGAGGTAGACAAAGCCCAAAAGAACATTTGTCCTGCATGAGGGACCAGATTTCTTAATGGCAGGGAAGACCAAGCTAGCAAGTCTCAGAACCTTCTGTCCCCATTAAAACTCATGTATCAGTCCCAGAATCTCCTGTTTATGAAACTCATGAAGTAGGATAGCCCTCAGGAATTGTAGCTAGAATTTGGTGGCCAGATGAGGTTGTACACTTCCCCCACTCTTTATAGAGAGGATTATGGGACATCACAACTTAGTCCCCTCAATTACAAACAAACATTCTCCCCTTCACATTTACAACTCAGCAACTAGAGAAACTTGGATTTTCAAGTATTCGATTCAGACGACAAACTAGAAGGCTGCCTTTGGCTCCATTTCTTGAACTTGTGAAATATATAAATAAATGTTGGCACAGTCTCAGCTTTTGGATTCCACTACTCTGAAGAACACACATTTATTATACCTACACATAAATAGTATCTACGAATAAACGTCTAGCACACAATGTGAAGTGAACAGAACAGGTATTTTCAAGACTGGCTCAGCTTTAGGACAAGTGACAAGTCCAAACCCACCTTTAAAATTGATTCGCTACAATATAGGATTACAACAATGTAGCAAATGGAACTAGAAACAGGGCAAAGGTGGTGCTAATTAAAGGTGACCTCATCCCTAGGCATTGCCTACTTTAAATAGGATAGTTATAGATTTACATATGCAACACAGATTTTAGTTCCCAAATTCATCTTTAAAGTGAAGCTGAAGTCAGCAACAATTCTAAAGAACATGAAAAAGCTTGTTTTGAAAACCCTGTGTTTTTAAAAGCGTAATGAATTTAAATCTTAGTTTCCCTTACATTTATGGACATCAGATAAATGCTACAAACACTTGGAATTTTATCTGTAAATAAATTCCAAGTTTACGCAGCACTATATCTACCTATAAGTAGGAACTATTAAAAAGGTTTCCTTTTTAAATGAATAAACTTATTTTTAAACAATGGCCATTAAAAATAAGTTTAAGTTTAAAAATAAAATGGCTCTTCTGAACTCAATTGTCAGAGGTGGAGGGAAGGAACAATCCCACCTTCCTACAATCCACAACTAGCTACCTCCACTAAGGAAATGAACATTAATGTATAATTTGTTAATTCTGCAGTATGTGCCTATACACAAGGCTTTGTAATGTTGATGTGTGTCGTTTTCAGAAGGATACTCAGGTAGTAGGAATGACTAGATAGCCTTACCAGCTCTGTAGTGAGATATTTTTCTAGCTTCTTAACGATAAAATCCAAGAACCCTACAAGTTTCTCATTTCATTGTTGCTGTAGTTTGTTATTGAATATTTGGTACTGCCTCAAATAACCACAATGAATCGAACTATAGTACTTCAACCCCAACTCTAATGCAAAGTTGATAATTTACCAGCTATAAGACTTCGAACACAATGAACTAATTCAGCAGTTTCTCCCTAGTCCTCTTTTGGAGTTTGGAAACCACTTCTTAAAAGGAGTTTCAATTAATCTGGGCAACCCTGGAGTCAGAGCCAAGGATGTTAAGCATTGTAGTCACCAGTTCAGAAAGATCCAAGTCATGTTTCCATCCCCAATCCCGCCGGGCATTGCTGTCATCAAAGATCATTGGCCAGCTGTCAGCTACAAAGAAGGAAAAAAAGAAACCCCCCAAAAGCATGAGATGTACAGTAAATATCTTTCTAAGTTTCATAAGCAAGTACTAGAGCAGAGTTTGAAATAGTACAACCTTTACTGCAGTAGTAACCCTTCTGGATGTCATCAAGATCACAAACTGCAAGTGTCTAAGGAGAACATATACAGGAGATTTGGCCGGGGGGGGGGGGGTGAGGGGAGGGGAGTGAGGGGAGGGGAGAGGAGGGGAATACTGTCCCAGCATCTGATGCTTTCCCTCTACTTCAGCCAGACAACTTTCATACAGGATCATTGAAGTGGAATGAAAAAGCAGGTACTAACCAATAGCTTGTCTGACAGCATCCACGTTGTAGGTCACCTCAAGCTCAGGAATATGCTTCTTGATCTCTTGCACCAGCTCCTCAGGAGAGAAACTCATGGCACTGATGTTGTAAGTCCTCATGCTAAGTGAAGCGGCAGGTGCTTCCATGACATCTAGTGTAGCCTTCAAACAGTCATCGATATACATCATTGGGAGGCGTGTGTCTGGTTTTAGGTTACACTGGAATTTGCCGCTCTTTATAGCATCATGGAAAATCTGGACTGCATAATCTGGAGGGGGGAAAAAAAAGCTTCCTTGTACTCCCCCGTCCATCTGTAGTCTCTTGTCTTACACTTAGATTGTAAGCTCATTGGGGCAGGGACTGTCTTTTTGTTGCTCTGTGTTTGTATATCAGCATAATGGGATCCTGGTCCATGACTTATGCTCCTATGTGCTATGGCAATGCAAGTAATAAATAAATATTAAAACCTCTTTTCAGAAGTATAGAAATGCAGCCACCTCTGGGATGGACAGTGGCAGATGATTGAGGCATAAGTGTGTGTAGTTGTGTAGGTAGGGAAGGAGGACAGACTACCAACTCATGTCACGTAAGCTGCCAAACAGCCTCCAGATGGTAATGATTTTGGGTCACCACTGCATGGGTTGGCTTTCAGCAGTGAAAGGAACCATATTTCATTCCTATTCCTAGGGACCAACCAGCTCCCCTCAGATTAGTTTCAGCAGAAGTACCAGTTGTATTTTCACCTGCATTTCAGGAGTTGTTTAGGTGAAACAATGTTTCAGTTTACACAACCCTAGAGCAATGGTTCTCAAATGCCGCCACCAGGAGGTTTCTGTGCGGCCACGAGCAGCTGGGGAGGGAGGGGCAAGAATCCACCCAGCCCGGCCAGGAGCAGCCCCAGCAGGGTGAATAACCCCCAGCCCTTGGCTCCCAGAAGCACTCTTCACCGCCGGACTGCAGTGCCAAGGTAAGTGACCTTCCCTCCCCGCGTGTCTGCCTCGGGGTCTGCACCCCTCCCTGCCAGCCACTGGTTGTCCACCAGTGCCTGGAGTCCCGCCTCCCACCCCTTCCCTCCTTGCCTTTCCGGCACCCCCCCCCCTCCTGCACCAGTGCCTGGAGTCCCGTGTCCCACCCCCTTCCCTCCCTGCTTTCCCGACAGCCACCTCCTCTTCTCCCCCTCCCTCCTCGGCTGCACCAGTACCTGGGGTCCTGACTTCCACCCTCTTCCCCCTCCCCCCCGCCTTTCCTGCACTCACCCCCCTTTTCTCCCTGCCAGCCACTTGATTGCCTACAGGGTCCTTGCATTCATCCACTCATCCCCCTCCCTGCAACTGTGCAAGTGACCCCCAGCCCCCTCCCTAAGCTGCAGTTCTTCCCGCTCCAAAGCAGCCCTCTCCCTGCCTCCTGCCAGGTGGCTCAGGGCAGTTGATGCACATGTAGCCAGACTGGCTGCTCTGCAGGGAAGAACAAGTAACTTCCCCCAGCCACCTGGTGAGTGGGGCAAGTGAGGCAGCTCAAAAATCTCAAAATCTGTTGAGAACCACGGCCCTAGAGTCCCCTGAAAGTTCCATGTTTTTCTCATGAGACTGTTCTTTAAAATAGGCTTAAATCAGCAAAAATGCTCTCAAAGGACTTTCATTGGACGATATATGCAAGTTAAACATTGATGGACAAACGATACAACACAGAAAGTGCACAATATTTGGTATTAATATATGTTACAACAGATCTCATGCCTGTGACTGCATCTATATATGATTGCCAAAAAGACAACCAGCCAGTCACTTTCAAATGCATTCACCGGACAATTACACACCGATGTCCCTCTGACCTTTGCTATTTGGGGCAGCCAGCTCGCACACTAATGTTTTCACCTATAAAACCGAGACATGGAAAGAGGATCCTACCAGTTGTCCCCCCACCAGGCTGAGAGTCAGCAGAGATGATTCCAGGATACCTCAGACATCGGAAGTCTAGCCCATACTTATAATGGTAGTACTGTTGAAGGAGACAAGAAAGGCTTTAGATATAAAACTAGGGGGTTGCACTTTGTTGCTTCTGTAGACTAAACGCATTGCATACACCAAGGGTTCCTTGCATCCCTCCCCCCCCGCCCCCCACAAGATCCTACATGCTGCCCTCCCTTCCCTCTCTATTGCACAGATTAGCTACAACCCTCCATCACTTTATCATGCCAGGGGTTCTGCATGTGTGCCCCCTGCACCACATGCTAGCAACTGTGTGCCCATATCCCATTCGCCACACCACTGTCCCCCATTTTACCCTCCCCCGCCCCCCAATGCCAGGGACTCTGTGCTATGATCCATTTCCACAAGCCAGGGGCTCTGTGTGACCCCCATGTCCCACATCTCACACCATTGCCCCCATATGTCAGAGGCTCTGTGACCTCCATTCCCACATACCAGAGGCACTATGTGCCCCCCCCACTTCCCATCCTGCCCCCTTCCACCATGCCAGGGTATGCAAAATGTAAACAACAAATATAGATTAAATAAAGAGTATATTATTTTGATTTGATTTAATCCATCCTGATGATCTGTATCCATCCATATGGAGATATTAGAAAACATTTTAGGAAGACTTTCTAGGTACTAATGTGCCATTCCCTCAGCTCTCCAAGCCATGCTGCGCTGTTAACTGAAGCACAGGGAGGCAAAATGATTTTCCTAGGGTCCCAAAGAATCAGTAGCCAAGACAGTATTAAACTCAAGTGTTTGCTAACTTCCAACTTCATGCTAATTCCTCAAATCGAATTTATAAGATCTCCCCATTCCTAACTCTTCAGCTGAAGCATCAACAGCGCCTCATACTATTAAGAAAACATGTCTATAGGAAGAGAAGATAGGAAGAGGAAAGAATACTGCAGTGATCCATTCAGACTTAATCTATAACAAAGTTCTTACTTCTCCCATGAGCTCAGCATGAACCTTAGAGACTCCATAAATAGTCCTTGGTCTCTGAATGCAGAGATCTGGAGTTGGGTTTCGGGGAGAAGTGGGTCCAAAGGCTCCAATTGTGCTGGGGACAAAGAGTCTCAAACTATGCTCAGCTGCAATATCTAGAATGTTGTGCAAACCTGGAACAAACAAACAGAAGTTATCAGAATCTAAACAAAATCTACTCTAGTCTCTGGAGGAGTCATGAACTTGAAAGGCTAGTCAAACAGTGCTGAAATCACCTACCAGTGATGTTTACAGCTCTGGCCAAAGGAACATTTGCTTCTGCAACAGCACTGAGCAAAACACTGTAATGAAACAGCCAAGTAATTCGATTGTTCACCACTATCTCCCGGAGATTCTTGTAGTCCAAGATATCAGAATAGATAAAAGGACCTAAAGAAGAGGACCAAATAGAAAATTGGATGCTAAGATGACGACACTTTGGGACATGGGTAAAAAACAACAACAGGAGGCCCAAACAGATTGCAGGTTTTTGCCCAGGTTTTTATTCAGGAGTATCTTTCAGTTCAACTTATGCATCAGATTTCTACCTTCTGTAGACAGCTGCCATTAGAGGGTGCTTGCTCTCTCAAAAGATTCTATCACAAAGGCTCTGCAACTTTTTTCACAGCATGGGTCAAATCTTAACTTTCTCATGGACATCTGCTCTCCCATGTGCAATCACAAAATCCTTGTAGCAGCTACAGCACGTGGTTAAACACAGAAGAGTACTTAATGTATTTTAATGGTCTACATTTAAGCATGAAGACAAGGAGAGCTAATGCTGTGAGATAAGCCATCTCTCTACAGACCACAGGCCTATATACCGCTAATGTGAGATAAGAGACCAGATTATATAGTATTATTCCAGGGCTCCTAGGTGCCTTCCTTTTAGCTTATCATTTATGGCAAAAGGGAGGGAACGGAGGCTAACCAAGGTCCAAGGCACTACTGCCATTATTTGAATCTATACTGGTAAGCTTGTATGGATTTCAGCATGTACCATACATATAAGAGCAATTTCAGTATGGACAAAAAAATGGATTTAATTTCACAGTTCTTATTCTTTTGGGAAAATGTAAATTGCAGCGACACTTATGGCAGGAGCAAGAGGGTTAAATCCACTGGGATGAAAGCCAGAGCCAATTTAACTTTAGGATTTATTTTGGTCAGCAAACATCAGGATGGAAGAGGAGCTGCATGAGATATTCAAGATGTGCGCTAATGTATCTTGCCCTAAAGAAAAATGCTGCGAAGGATAAAAAAAATTCAATTTCTGGCAAGATTTCACAGAAGTCAGAATGCAACAGCCAGAACTTTTGAGTTCAGAAAAATACCTTGAAAAGTGGTTTGTCTGCTTAATTTCAGAACTATACAGTTTAAACACCAGCTGTGCCTTGCTATAGGTGCTCAACATCAGAGGCAGCATGAAGATTTTTCTATATGCTCATCTAGCCACTTACCATTATAAAAGACATGATCTGGTGGTTTTCTAATGTCAGACAGGATCACATTGTTTTTTCCAAAACGCTTCCTGAAAAGGAATCCACATGGTACAATTAGTTTGTACTGTTCAAGATAATTCATCAGTCACTGTTCTGCTACATTACTTTTAATAGGAACTGTAATCTGGAGAAGTCATTTAGGAAGAGTAAATTTTGTGGCATGACTTCATCTAGTGAAAGCACTGATGTCAATCTGTCTTCTTAACTCCCAAGGTACGTCTACATCACAGCTGCTACAGCGACAGCGCTGCAGTTGTGTTGCTGTAGCGTAGATGGCTCCCACATTGATGAAGGGTTTTTCCACTAATGTAATTAATCTGCCTCTGCAGAAAGCGGTAGCTAAGGTGACAGAAGATTCTTCTGTCGACCTCGCCACGTCTACATGTGGGGTTAGGTTGGCCTGTGTCGCACAGGCTGCAGAATTTTTCACAGCCCTGAGCAACACAACTAAGTTGATCTAATTTTTAAGCGTAGACCAGACTTTAGTGCCAAAGTTTCTCTCTTCTCAGAAAATTAGCAAACAAAAACTAGGTTTAGTGGCAGTTAAAGGTTGCAGCAGCACACGCTATTCACCCAAAAATGTTAAAAAAAAAGCCAGTGAGACGTTAAGGAGAAAGACGTTCTTTTTCCACTTCATTATTGTCTACGATACTCTTGATAACGCACTCCAACATTCTGTAAGGTTTTTATTTCCATCTCCAACAGATACCACAAAGCAGTATGTACCCCTACTTTACCAAACAGACACTAACAAAACCTTAGTGACCTCATACGCTTTTATAATCAAAAGGTCAGCACATCTGACATTTTGGAAGTTACTCTGCCTTAACATTGCTGAGGTCACTGCTAAGGTTTTGTGTTAGAGTGCAAGTTGGATAAAGCTGGGACAGGCATTACTTTCTGGTACCAGTTAAAGAGAAAAGCAAAAGCTGCTTTTTTTGTTGTTGTTACCCCTCTCCCCTCAACAGTCATTAAATTTGGGGGATTTGTTTTGGTGCTTATTTTCCATTACCGCATTTGCTCTATGGAAAAACAACCACCTCTAAGTATAATTGATATCTAGGAATCACCACATGAGGATCAACAATGTGGACGAAGGACAGCTCCTGGAGTATCTCAGATTTTTTTGAAAAAGCAGTGCAACAAAAAAGTGAGATAATCCAGTGAAAAACTGCCAAAAGGGATGATTTTTAAGCTCCTATTAGTCTCTCTGCATCAATTCATTGTACATCAAACTGCCACTAAAAATTAAAATATCAAAGTTTATATCCTATGGTTTGGTTTTTGCCATTTCAGTTGCAAAATAAAATCTTAACGCTCCTGTTAGCCTTAACTATGATGCAGCTACTGCATTATGAAAGATAGAAAACTTTATCTTTAAATTACTATCACTGAAATTCTCTCGAAGAGATTCCATCAATTATGGCAAAGTCCAAAAGTTTATGTGGTTAGTAATTTGGTGGGTTTTAGAAAATCCAAAATGGTTTTCTAAAAAAAATGTAGCATCAACAGAATTGTTCATCAAAAAAACTCATGAAAAGAGATATACAAATTAAACATTTGCCTGTAGGTATTGGAAACCCAAACCCAGCATCACTGTTAGTGCATGAAAAACAAAAAGGCTTTAGATTCTCAAAACACATGTTTAACATTTTGCACCCAAATTGTGTCACTGACCCCAATGACAACTCACATGTACAAAATTACATACATTTACAGGACTAAGGACAAAGTACAAACAAAAGGAAGGATGACTGGTCATTTTTCAGCTCTAAGCTAAGTGAAAGGCATAAAAATAAACAATACAAAAGGTGCAAAATTCTGTTTTAAATGTTACTTCAGAAATCCAAGATATAATTCGTAGCAGTCCTAAAAGGACATTTTAAAATCTGGAACTTTAAATGTCCAATTCATCATTCTAAGATTTTTAGCTAGAGTTTTCATGAGAGATTTTGGGTGCTCAACCTGAGATATTCAGCATAACTAGTCACTTCGGCAAACTTCTTTTAACTTCTTACTAAGAATGCAATCACAAAATCATGACATACCTCAAGAGTTTAGCGAGTCCCACCCCAAGTTGGCCCAGACCCCCTAGAGAGAAAGAGAGATTGTACAAACAAGCTAAGTCAAAGAAAATATAGTGCTATAGAAATATTTGACTGTTCCTTGTATCCTTATATGCCAGTGGGTCTCAACTTGCAGCCCAATCAGCACACGGCTGTGGCCCATGTGACATCCTCAGGGCCATAACTGGGGCAGAGCAGGAGGAGCATCTGTCTCAGGCACAGAGCCAGTCCCCCATCCGAATGCAAAAAGGGGGCGGCGCAGGATCAGGCTCAACAGCAGCAGCCCATCCACCCCTGGCAGGATCGGGCACAGCAGCATTGGCAGGAGGCCAGTGTGCGAATGGCCCCCCAACCCCGCAGTATTGCAGGTCCATTGACCCAGCTGGAACAGGCTCCCCCACACTAGGACTGCAGCGGCAGGCAGGTTGAAAGGCTGAGCTACCTGCGGCCGAGGTAGGAGACCAGCAGGGAGAGGGGTGCTGGGGCAAGGGGAGGGGAGTGCAGCCAGCACACGGGGGACAGACTCTAGATGGGAGGTCTGGGGGAAGCCCATAGATGGAGGGCTAGATACTGGAACATAGCCCCTGGATGGAGGGGTTGAGTTCGGGAGGGCAGTCCTTGGGGGTGCCTGGGAGCAGTTGCTGGAGGTACTAGGGAGCAGTCCCCAGTTGGGGGACTGGGTGCAGGAGGGAGCACAGTCCCTGAGGGAGCTGATCTGCCCTGGACAAGGCACGCTGTCGCTGCAGGGCAGGCAGTGTGCCAGCCCAGTGTCGGAGGGGTCTGGATACTGGGAGGACAGTCCCTGGCTGGGGCACTAGGTTCCTGGGGGGGGCAGTCCCTGGCTGGGGTCCCCATTTTTGCAGGCAGGCTCCACAGCTGTGCTTTCTGTGGCTTTTCAGCCCAGCCACACTGCCAGCAGTGCGAAAGTGAGGGTGGCAACACACCCTGCCGTGCCACCCTTACAGAAAGGGATGAATTTTTTGTATGCGCTTCAGACACTTTTACTAGATCTCCACTGCAGCTTTTTTGGCCACCTTATTGTAGAGTGCTAACCCCAATGGGGGCCATCAGGTACTTCTGCAGTATAAGATAACATAATAATGACCTTGAGAGGTGCTGAATACTCAGAGCTCCTGGTTGTTTAATGGAGTTTGTAGATGCTCAGCAGCTTTCAGTATCAGGGCTCTATAGAGAAAGTAATTGCCAACAAAAATAAGAATTAAGTAATTAAATGAAGACTCACCTGTAATTAGCACTCGAGGATGATCAGTCTCTGAAAAAGATACTGAATGAAAGCTGGCATCTGAGGTCACCTGACGTGGTGAGACACCAATACATCTAATTGGCACAATGGACGGCTGACATCCACAACCAGGGCTCTGTAGCATCTGACTAATGGATCGGCTCAAGTGCTTTACAATTGCCATTTTCATCATCTAAATATGCTGTGAGAAGAGGGAACGTGTTAGTCACAAATTATGCTTTAAAAAAGTTTCTCAACATTCAGAACTGTGTAGAACAGTCTGCGTTTAAGGAAGGTTTTATGTAACCCCAGTTCTGTCTGAAGTACCAAACCAGTGCCACAACTTGCTGTATGCAGCATATGAAACAGAATGAATAGGGGTAACATCACAAGTGTGAGCAGAAGATAATATCCACAAGTATAAAGAGTCCAGTGTAGCAGACAGTGAACCCAGGGCGGTGTCATTTCAACTTTCTGCCTTAGTCCCTTTTATGGTGAATATCAAAGGATTCCTAGGAAAAATGGAGGCACAAGTTCAAAAAGCAACAATATTTACTACTATGATTGGGTACTACTAATACATGGGTTAAATGGATACATTCTAGGGACTACCCCAAGTTAAGTCATTATAAATACGTTTATGTCCAAGCTTTTCTTAACACTGCATCAAGAAGAAACAATTGCATCAGTGGAAACTGCAGCAAATCATCCTGTAAAATATCATTGTCCCCAAACAAAACACTATTTACAGAATGAATAGAACCAGAGAAGCAAGAAAAAAAAGCAGACAATGATTCATCATACATAGAAATTTCTGTTAAGAGTTTATTTTTAACAATTTTTAATTTTTATGTAGATGTGCACAAATTGTGAGCTTTGGGGGAGGCTCCCTCTTTGAATATATGGTAATAAGTAATGTACCCTAGTACGTTTTAACATAAAATTGTTTCAAACAGCAGTCTGTTAAAGCACACTAGGGAGCCTTTAGTGCACACTAGTAGGGTATGCATGGACCAATTAAAGTGCCATTCATTGGTGCACTAGAAATCACCCCTCACAAACTGCATTACTGCTCCCTGCAGACATGTCCATAGGTACAAGTTACTATTTCTAGTGTTTTTTCTGGTGTTTAACACCAATTTCTTTTTTTAGGGGTGATTTATGTCACTATTGGTCAAAACCAAAAATCAGAAGCCCTATTTGTATAGAATTTAATCTACAAAATTAACCTAATTGCTTTACAATCAAATACTGTTTCATAGCAAAAATGGGGCACACTGCATGTAGTTCATGAACGTAAAAATGGCCATACTGGGTCACACCAATGGTCCGTCTAGCCCAGTACCCTATCTTCCGACAGTGGCCAATGCCAGATGCTTCAGAGGGAATGAACAGAACGGTAATCATCAAGTGGTGCATCCCGTGTTGACCATTTCCAGCTTCTGGCATCCAGAGGATAGGGACATTTTAGAGCACGGTTTTGCATCTCTGCCTATCCGGCTAATAGCCATTGATGGACCTATCCTCCATGAACTTATCTAGTTCTTTTCTGAACCTGTTATGGCCTTGACCTTCATAACATCCTCTGGCAAAGAGTTCCACATGTTAACTGTGCACTGTGTGAGGAAATACTTCCTTTTCTTGGGCTATCCCTAATCATTTTCGTTGCCCTTTTCTGTACCTTTTTCAATTCCTCCATATTTTTTTTTTCAGCTGGGGCGACCAGATCTGCATGCAGTATTCAAGACATGGGCATACTGTGGATTCATGAAGAGGCAATATGATATTTTCCGTCTTATCTATCCCTTTCCTAAGGATTCCCAACACTGTTCGCTTTTTTGACTGCTGTTGCACATTGAGTGGATGTTTTCAAAGACCTATCCACAATGACTCCAAGATCTTTCATGAGTGGGAACAGCTAATTTAGACCTCATCATTTCATATGTATAATTGGGATTATGTTTCCAAAGTGCATTACTTCACATTTAACATTGAATTTCATCTGCCATTTTGTTGCCCAATCACCCAGTTTTGTGAGATCCCTTTGTAATTCTTTGCAGTCTGCTTTGGAATTAACTATCTTGAGTAATTTTGTAAATCTGCAAATTTTGCTACTTCACTGTTTACCCTTTTCCAGCTCATTTATGAATATGTTGAACAGTGCTGGTCCCAGTACACACACCTATTTACCGCTCTCCATTCTGAAAACAGAACATTTATTCCTACCTTTTGTTTCCTCTTTTTTAGTCAATTACTGATCCAGGAGACTACCTTCCCTCTTATCCCATGACCGCTTACTTTCCTTAAGAGCCTTTGGTGAGGAACCTTATGAAAAGCTTTCTAAATATCTAAGTACACTATATCCAGTGGATCACCCTTGTCCACATGCTTGTTGACCCCCCTCAAAGAACTCTAATAGATTGGGGAGGCATGATTTCCCTTTACAAAAACCACGTTGACTCTTCCCTCAACAAATCGCATTCATCTGTGTGTCTGATAATTCTGTTCTTTACTATAGTTTCAACCAATTTGCCTTGTACTGAAGTTAAGTTTACCAGCCTGTTACTGCAAGGATTGCCTCCGGTCATCTGGTACAGAAACTGATTTAAGTGATAGGTTACATACCAGTTAGTAGTTCTGCAATTTCACATTTGAGTTCCTTCAGAACTCTTGGGTGGATACCATCTGGTCCTGGTGACTTACTGTTTAATTTATCAATTTGTTACAAAACCTTCTCTAATTACACCTCAATCTGGGACAGTTCCTCAGATTTGTCACCTAAAGAGAATGGCTCAGGTTTGGGAATCTCCCTCCCATCTTTCCTTCAGTCTTCACTGGGTGACCAATTCATTTTCTTTCTCTGCAATGGCCTTATCTTCCTACAGTGCCCTTTTAGTATCTCAATCATCCAATGGCCCCACTGGGTGTTGAGCAGGCTTCCTGCATCTGATGGACTTAAATTATTTGCCATTACTTTGAGTTTTTGGCTAGCTGTTCTTCAAATTCTTTTTTGGCCTTCCTAATTATATTTTGACACTACACTTGCCAGAGTTTATGCTCCTTGCTATTTTCCACAATAGGATTTAACTTCCACTCTTTAAAGGATGCTTTTTTGTCTCTGCCTTTTTCACTTTGTTGTTTAGCCACAGTGGCATTTTTTTGGTCCTCCTATGCTTTTTAATTGGGGATATACATTTAAATTGAGCCTTTATTATGGCATCTTTAAAAAGTTTCCATGCAGCTTGCAGGGATTTCACTTTTGGCACTGTACTTTGTTTTCGGTTTTCCTCATTTTAGCGTAGTTCCCTGTTCTGAAATTAAATGCTATCAAGGTGGACTGCTTTGGTGTGTCCCCCTCCCCAACAGAGATGTTAAATTTTATTATGTTATGGTCACTATTACCAATCGGTTCATCTATATTCATCTCTTGGACCACATCCTGTGCGCCACTTAGGACTAAATCAAGAAATGCCTCCTTCTGTGGGTTCCAGGACTAGCTGCTCCATGAAGTTGTTGTATGGCATTACTGTGGTTAATATTTGTGACTTTCAGTTACATATGTATGCTCCTTAAAAGTATCCTAAAATATCAATAATTTATGTTTGCAGTTTCTTACTTCAGCCTAGTCAACTGACATACTTACTGTATTTGTTTATAACCAGTCTTCAGTCTCACCACAAAAGTTCACTACCCTGTCATTTACTTACGTTAGGCTACACTCTGGTCTTTACACTAATGCTTACTCTCAATACAGCTCCTCAGACTAGTTCACTACTCGCATTATAGCAGAAGCCACACTTCGAAGCATTACCTGAAATCCTACACTTGCTACAGCAAGCATCTGTTATTTGTCCCTTCTGACACGTTTTTGTTTTAAATGACAAATGTTTAGTTCAATCACTGAAGCCCTTCCCATCTCCCTCTCACATATCCCAATTCTTTGCCCGACAGAGTGACCCAAGAGTCACTGCACAGATGGGCAAGCTGGTTTATAGATGCTATTAAAGATGATCATCTTAGCTTCCCTTCTCATATGAACTTTTCAAGATGTCTTCAATTAATTCACCAAGGCCAGATGAAATACATCCTAGAATACAGAAGGAGCTGACTGAGGAAATATCTGAACCATTAGCAATTACCTTCAAAAAGTCATGGAAGACTGGAGAGATTCCAGAGGACTGGAAAAGAGCAAATATAGGACCAATCTATAAAAAGGGAAATAAGGACAACTGGAGGAATTACAGGCCAGTCAGCTTAACTTCAGTACCCAGAAAGATAAAGGAGAAAATAATTAAGCAATCATTTGCAAATACCTAGAAAATAACAGTAAATACAGATTTGTCAAGAACAAATCATGTCAAACCAATCTAATAGCTTTCTCTGATAGGGTAACAAGCCTTGTGAATAGCGAGGGATGTGATATATGTTGACTTTAGTAAGGTTTTTGATACTGTCTCGCATGACCGTCTCATAAATAAACTAGGGAAATATAGCCTAGATGAAGCTACTAAAAGGTGGGTGCATAACTACTCTGGGAACGGTTTTCCAACCAGTTATCAATGTATCAGAGTCAAGCTAGCAGGACACCTAATTTGGGGTCCTGCAGGAATCAGCTCTGGGTCCGGTTCAGTTCAATATCTTCATCAATGATTTAAATAATGGCACAGGGAGGACTTATAAAGTTTGCGGATGATTTGTAGCTGAGAGGGGATTCCAAGTGCTTGGAAGGAGGATAGGATTAAAATTCAAAATGATTTGGACAAACTGGAGCAATGGTCTGAGGTAAATAGGATGAAATTCAATAAGGACAAATGCAAAATACTCTACTTAGGAAGGAACAATCAGTTGCACACATTCAAAATGGGAAATAACTGTGCAGGAAGGAGTACTGCAAAAAGGGATCTGGGGGTCATAGTGGATCACAAGCTAAATATGAATCAACAACATGATTCTGGGATGTATTAGCAGGAGTAATGAAAGCAAGACACATGAAGTAATTTTTCCACTCTACTCCGCGCTGATTAGGCCTCAACTAGAGTATGGCTAGTTCCGGGCTCCACATTTCAGGAAAGATGTGGATAAATTGGAGAAAGTCCAGAGAAGAGCAACAAAAATGATTAAACATCTAGAAAACATGACCTATGGGGGAAGATTGAAAACTGGGTTTGTTTAGTCTGGAGAAGAGAAGACTTGGGGGAAAAGGGGGGGAGAAGGGGACATAGCATCATAGGATTGAAAGAGACCTCATGAGGTCATCTGTTATGTCCCCCTCAGTCTTCTCTTCTCTAGACTAAACAAACCCAATTTTTTTCAATGTATAGATCATGTTTTCTAGACATGGTAACAGTTTTCAAGTACATAAAAGGTTGTTACAAGGGGGAGGGAGAAAGATTGTCCTCCTCAACCTCTGAGGATAGGACAAGAAGCAATAGGCTTAAATTGCAACAAGGGAGGTTTAGATTTGACATTAGGAAAAACTCCCTATCGGTCAGGGTAGTTAAGTACTGGAATAAAATCGCTAGGGAGGTTGGGGAATCTTCATCATTGGACATTTTTAAGAGCAGGTTAGACATATACTTGTCAGGGATGGTCTAGATCAGTGTTTCTCAACCATTTTGATGGCAGGGGCCGGCTTACTGCCTTCCTAAATTGTGTCATGGAGGGTCTCAGGGACCAGCGCCGGTCCACAGACCATCTTTGAGAAACAGCACTCTACATAATACTTAGTCCTGCCACGAATGCAGAGGACTGGACTAGATGACCTCTCGAGGTCCCTTCCAGTCCTACAATTCTATGATTCTGTGTTTCCATGGTGAGGAAAAAGGCTCCTGCTGGAAATTCAGACAGCGTTCGTTATCCTAACATCATTTCCAACACAGCCAATTTCCAGGCAAAGCTGCAACACTACTCCAATATAAATTAGTAGCATCAAATAACAGAAAAGAGACAGGAAGCACAAACTTAGTTCTCTCAATATCCAAGCGTTGATTTGAAAGGGCAATTTTAACAAGAAAATCCACTATATTCTTCTATTTTATAGTCTCCTTCATCACTTTACCACTTAAAGAAATTAGTAACTTTGAAGATAAAAAGGTACTAAGTATTATTACTAATGTAAAACTCATTTTTTCCAGGTAGCCTTCTCTTTCCTAACCACCCCAAAGAGAAAATATTCTTGTCTTGTTACAAATGTCAAAAATCTGTTACCATCTAGATTCTCTGGGAAGCTTCTCATTCACTATTTTAGCTTGTGAGGGAAACAAACAAAAGATCAACAATTCGTTCACTATCCTGATTAAATAAAACCAAAGAGTTTCTTCAAAGAAGTGTGTCTTTAATTTTAACATTCATTTTTAATAAAAGTTAATAAAAACATTTAAGATGATTCAATAAATCAGAGTTGTATTGCTTCTATCTGAGCTTACCTTTTTCTTTCTTTCTCCTGGTGACTTAACAGAAGTGAGAGGGGTGTGTGGAATTTATAGTGCCCTGCCTCTTTGCTAGGCCAATCAAAATCCTACAGAGAGTAGGAGTTGGCCTGTAGTAAGAGAAAGGGGAAGGGGGGCGGGGGAGAGATCAACAGCAGCCAGAAACGTCACCGCATCACATTTGTTTGATTTAAGATGACACCGTGGTGTTGTAACCATGTTGGCCCCAGCATATTAGACAGACAAGGTAGGTGAGGTAGCTTGAAGCTTGTCTCTCTCACCAACAGAAGTTGGTCCAATAAAAGTATTACCTTGCCCACCTTATTTCACCAGGTTATAGGTAGAGAATATTAAAAATGTTTAACAAGATCTCTTAGCTAAGGGGAAAAAACATCATATGATTATCGCTAAAAAATGTTAAAAGAGGACAACTTTTAAATAACTCCTATCAGTGCAAAGGGTTAATAAAAAGCAAACTGGCTTGTGTTAAAATGAAAAGCAGCAATTCAATGCTGAATAGCAGGGAATGTCCAAGTTTTGTAATAAGACTGCGAAAAAATTATGTAATAGCCTCAACACTAACAAGCATTTAACAAGTTAATCTAACTTTCAGTCTGCAATCCTTTTCCTGGAGTCTGAAAATGAACCTCACATGTGCTGATAGGGTAACATGAGCACCTGTTGCTCAAATAAGAGACAAAAACATGTTTATGAGTTAGCTGACTGCCAACGTCAGTTTGGATATTAGTGAATTGTTATAAACCTTTAAGAAATAAGATAGGGGAACTTGTGAGTTTAATTTGTGATAAGTAAAGTTTTTGTAAGCCTCAGCAATAGATTAAACTGGAAGTCAAGCCCAAGACATAAAAAGAAAGGTCAAATCCCAAAACATAAAATCTCTGCTGTAGTTTTAGTAGGCTGCACAGCTGTTGTATGACCCAGCTACACTCATGCACACGCTTATTTTAGAGGATGCTCATTTTACCAATACACAATAACACTGGAGGCATAGGTGGAAGAAACTCACCACAATCTGTGCTTTCACTATTAGAAAATATGCATATACTGAGAGGAAAAGGACTAAGTGATCTGATGTGTTTAAGTAGGGAGCATGTGGCTGAAAGTTTACAGATGACACTAAGCTAGAGGGAGTGGTAGATACACTGGAGGGCAGGGATAGGATAGAGTGACCTAGACAAATTAGAGGATTGGGTCAAAAGAAATCTGATGAGGTTCAACAAGGACAAGTGCAGAGTCCTGCACTTAGGACGGAAGAATCCAATGCATTGCTACAGATGGGGGACCAACTGGTTAGGTCCCAGTTTGGCAGAAAAGGACCTGGGGGTTACAGTGGACAAGAAGCTGGACATGAGTCAACAGTGTGCCCTTCTTGCCAAAAAGGCTAACAGCATATTGGACTGCATTAGTAGGAGCATTGCCAGCAGATCGAGGGAAGTGATTATTCCCCTCTATTTGGCACTGATGAGGCCTCATTTGGAGTAGTGTGTCCAGTTTTGGGCCCCCCACTACAGAAAGGATGTGTACAAATTGGAAAGTCCAGCAGAGAGCAACAAAAATGATTCACATGTTCCGGTACCCTGCTTATGAGAGGCTGAAGGAACTAGGCTTTTTTAGTATGCAGAAGAGAAAAATGAAGGGGGATTTGATAGCAGCCTTTAATTACCTGAAAGGAGGTTCCAGGGAGGATGGAACTAGGCTGTTCTCAGTGGTAGTCGATGACAGAACAAGGAGCAATGATCTCAAGTTGCAGTGGGGGAGGTGTAGGTTGCATATTAGGAAAAACTATTTTATTAGGAGGGTGGTGAAGCACTGGAATGGGTTACCTAGGGAGGTGGTGGAATCTCCTTCCTTAGAGGTTTTTAAGGTGCAGTTTGACAAAGCCCTGGCTGGGATGATTTAGTTGGGGTTGGTCCTGCTTTGAGCAGGGGGTTGGACTAGATGACCTCCTGAGGTCCCTTCCAAACCTAATCTTCTATGACTATGAATCTTCTATAACTCCACTCATCTCTCCCTCCCCTAGAGAGGAGCAGGGCAGCTCTCTACTAACTCCTTCAACCTCCTCCTTAGACAGAAGACTGAAAAGGGGGATTTTACTATCCTCTCCCCAGCATTTTTTTTTTTAAATCCCCCTCTGGCATTTGCCTCTTCTGCTGCAGCAAGAGAGTGAAATGGATATGTCTCTTATTTTCAATGGGTTTTGAATAGCAGTGAAAAGTGACAAGAATCACAGCAGTTCTAAATACTCTGCAGTTTATACATTTCCTTGTCAACTGCAGATGCACAAGAACTGTTTCTACAAACTCTGGAACACAGCTTTGAAGCATCAGGTCACATTAAGATTACCTTCATAACCACACAGAGACCAGACATTTAGAATTATTTTAAATGAAAGATTAAATTCTTCAGAAATTGATGGATTAGTCCCTTTACTTTTCTTGATGAGATTTTTCTTTTCCACTAGTTATTTTTCAAGCCTTGAGTTACAGCACTAGGCTTTCTTTACTAGAGAAGTACCTATCTAGCTTGACGTTTTTTGTTAAATTGCATGAAGGGGGGAGGAGGTTGAGTGGATGGTGGGATATTTGAGTAAAAGGGGTTTCAATGACCCATGTCTAAAATCTACTTCTGGCCAGAACGGAAATTAGTTTGACAGGCTCATTCTATTTTATATGGTAAGGATGACATTATCACTCCATTCAACAGGACTGTCAGGGCTAGTCTACTCTTAACACTACAGTGGCACAGCTGCACCACTGTAGGGCTTTAGCATAGAAACCACCTATGCTGACAGAAGGGATCCTCCTGTCAGCATAGGTAATCTGCCTCCCTAAGAGGTGGTAGTTAGGTTAATCAAAGAATTCCTTGGTCTACCTAATGTTCTCTGTACAGATACTTAGATCAGTTTAATTACACCCCTCAAAGGTGTGGATTTTTCACACCTCTGACCAATGTAGTTAAACAGACCTAGTGTTTTCTAGTGTAGACCAGACCTCAGTCTCTGCTCAAGAGTAGCTCCAAACTAGAACAGTAAGGGTGTTACCGGACTAAGGTGTGCTGGGGGATCCAGAGGAGGAAGCTTGCAAAGCACCTGACGGCACTATGGTAGTCTCGTGTCCAACATTGTCCACCAAAGGCCAACCACATTATTTCAAAAAGGTCAGGAAGCCACAATCAAGGTTTTAGGGAGATTCTATGCCACAGTCCATAACATTTGTGCAACCCAGACATGGCAATGGGAAAAACCATGTGCAAGTGAAGGAACCTCAAATGGGTGTAGCCAGCTCTTAACACCTCCCTCCTTTCTGCCCCGGCACAAGGAACACGTCAGGGCAGGTAGGACAAGTGGCAGGAGTGCAACACATTCTGGTTCTCTCTACCTGGTGTACGAGCCATAAAGGAACAGTTGCCAGCTGGTACAAGTTAGAGCACCCTCTCCAAAACACATTCCTCCTGTTCTTTTCCACACTGCCTAGCTGCCCCAACAAGTCTGCACTACCTTGGATGACTCCATGTGCTGCACTGCTGCCTCCCCTGCCCGCCAGCCCACAGAAAGACTTAAGTTCAGTTTGATTGTCTGTCTGTCTGTCTCGGTTTTAAATCACAGAGTTACCAGTTCCTAAATATATCACGCTTTTGAAGTGGGTGGCATATGGAAGATCTTATTTCTATGCTGGGACCATCTTGGATCACAGTCTCTCTGGCCCCTCTGCAGTCCTTGCATCCTCCCCACCCATAGAGGTGATGGTATAGGAAATGCCTACTTCTACCCTCAGAGGATCTGTGAGTTGGGAGTACTGATTACTATGGCCTCAGCTACTCCTCTGCAGTTTTTAAACTCATCTTCTTGGGCTCTCTATAGCATGTCCTCAGTATGAAAGTATCTACACCAATACCTTTCATGCCTTTTCCCCCCACATGGGAAGGCAGCACTTGACCCAAAGTTGGTTGCTGAAAGCAAGGGGGAAGACTAGATTCATTCAGTAGTCAATTGAAGGATGATTTTTTTAAAAGGACAATGTTAGTCACAATAAGGCAAAAAGAAAAGCTGTAACTATTTGCCATGTTTTTCATAGAAGCCCCACTGTCACTAAGTCTGCTTCAGGAATTGCAGCACACAAAGAATAATGAAAGAATAGACACTCATTTCTGTTGAGATGATAGGTCTAGACCAGGGGTAGCCAAACCGTGGCTTGTAAGCCACATGAGGCTCTTTTACATTAAAGTGCGGCTCACAGCATCCTCTATGCTGCCCCATCCCCATTCTCCGCCTACCAGACTGGGGTGGGGAGCTCAAAGCTTCTGCCATGTACTAAGGTGGTGGGGGCCAGAAGATAGTATGCAGGACGGTCTCGAGGAGTCATTAAGTTTGGGCTCCCCTAGACTGACATACAATTTACAGAAAATAGGTATTTAAAAAAACCCTTAGAATTATTTCTATCTGAGCCATACAAGAACATACAGCATCAGACAAAATCATTTACCAAACTAGGTGAGATTTTTTTTCAGGTTAAGTTCTAGTAAATGGACTCTTCTAACTACCTTAATTATCAGACGACAAACGTAGTAATTACATGGAGCATTACATTCTTAGCCAACAGGTTCAATCCTGTGAAATGCTTTTAGATCCTTGGATGACAAGCGCTAGAGAAATATTAAGTATTATGAATAATGCTCATCTGTAAAGTCCGAGACCCTTGTTAAGGCAGTACCTGCTATTCTGGTATGACTCGGCAAGCTTTTCTTTTTCATTTTGAGAGCTATTTGATCTTTATAACCCGTCAACTCAGCGCTTTGCTCTTATGAGCCATGCTAACACTAGCCTTGAGTAGATACCTTAGGCAAGAGAGTCTCAGCTTATGCTGCAGCCGCAATGCGCCGCTAGGGTGACCAGATGTCCCCATTTGGTAGGGACAGCCTCAATATTTGGGGCTTTTTCTTATTAGGGTACCTCTTGTCCCCCACCCCCATCCCGATTTTTCACACTTGCTCTCTGGTCACCCTATACACAGCATGCAGCACCCCAGCTGCTACGTTAATAGGTCTGGCTTCCCCCTTTCAGCTGGTGCTGGATCCCAACCTCAAGCCCAGGCCAGCCCAGGCAAGATTGCCTCTTAACCCAGACTCACCAGCCGGCCTCTCCTGGCAGCTTTCAAGCATCCCGAGGCCTCGCTCCCAGGTAGCACTTTTCACCAGTAAATCCCAACATACTTCATTGGGGGGTGGGGGGTCCTGCTAGATCCCATCTCACCCCAGCCAGCCAGCCAGGCTCCCAGAGCCAGCCAGGAGCCCAGACCCCCTGCCCCGCACAGCCCCCTGCGAGCAGCAGCTGCATCCCCCTCGGGTGGGGGAGCAAATCCCTCCAACGCCCCCCACCTCCCCACACAGATTGAAGGGAACCCAGGAGTCCTGGCTCTACCCCCCCCACCTTGGGCCAAGCTCCAGGGGGGTGGGAGGGGGGGTTCCCCCAATTCCCCCCAGTTTGGGGAAGAAACTTTTCCAGGAGCCCGTCACGTCGGTCGGTGGCGGGTTGACCCCAGCCAGCCCCAGGCCCCCCGCTACGATTCGCGGGGGAGGGAGAGGCTCTGTGGCGGCCATTAAAAGCCGGTGTACCTGGGCGGGGGGGGATGAAGAGGGGGGAGGTCCCGGGACTGAGGGCGGGGGTAGGAAGGCGGCTGTGAAGGGGGAGGGCGGCTGCGGCCAGCCCAAGGCAGGGTCGGTTCCACTGCGGTGGGGAAGGGGGGGGGGGGGACGGGACAGATGACCGCAGGGTGGCGGGGGTAGCTCCTATACACTCGAAAGCAGCGCCTCCGGGCCAGACCATCTTTGCTCTCCCAGCTGCCCCCCAACGGTACTGACCCCTCCAGCAGGAATACGATTGGTTCCGCCCGCTCGGCTCGCCAGCTGCCTCTGTCACCCCCGCCCCGCAGCCCAACGGCGCTGACCAAACTCGCGCGCACCACCCACCGCCCCTTTAACGAGCCGGCTCGCGCCGCGCGGTGGGAGGTGGCCCCACAAACCCCGCCCCCCACCTCCTGATAGGCGGGGCCAGGGCGCTACCATCACCTCCGCGGTCACCTTGGCGACCGGCCAGAGTGGGAAAAATTTAAAGGGGCAGGGCCACGCTCGGCCTGCGCCCCAGCTTCGGCTCGCTCCCCTAGAGAGACGGCTGGGGGGGGAGGCAAGGGAAGGGTCAAGCCAGGCGCCAGCGTAGGAACATCAGGTGAGCGGTGACGTCATGACGTGACGCCCTGCCGTGACATCACAAGGTGATGACTGACGTTGTGCCAGAAGATGTCATTTTGCAGCAAATAGGGGAAGCGCGTGCTCAGGGGGTGGGGCGGCTAGAGCAGGGGGGGATGGGGTGTCAGGACTGCAGGGGTCTGCCTCTGCCTCTGGGGCATATGGGGTGCCCTGGCTAGAGCAGGGGGGGATGGGGTGTCAGGACTGCAGGGGTCAGCCCCTGCCTCTGGGGCATGTGGGGTGCCCTGGCTAGAGCAGGGGGGCTGGGGTGTCAGGACTGCAGGGATCTGCCCCTGCCTCTGGGGCATGTGCCCTGGCTAGAACAGGGGGGATGGGGTGTCCCTGGGGTGGCCTCTGGAGCAGGGGGGGATGGGGTGTCAGTACTCTGGGGTCCTATCCCCACCTCTAAGGCAGAAAGGTGGTGTAGCGGCTAGAGGAAAAGGTTATGGGGTGTCGGGGCTCCTGGATTCTCTCCCCACCTCTGGCAGGGGTCGTCACTGGAGATGGAGGTTACTGACCCCTTGTACCTGCCAGTGGTGTCGCTCACCCCCCCTTTGTATCCTGAGACGTGGTAGAATAGCACTCCTGACTGGAATGCAGCCTTTGAAGGTACATGCTGCTCAGGAGAGAGAGGGATAAACATAAAGGCTGTGGGGTATCAGTGTACATCAACAAAGTGGTGAACTGAAGAAATAAGAAGTGATAGTATGGGCAAAACTGAATCTGTTTGGGTCAAAATCACTTTAAGAAAGCATGGTAAAAGAGGCCTGTGATAGCCCCACAGGGACAGACTCAGATACGGATAGAAATCTCTTTAGTATTATTAGAAAAATACTTTTGGGAATTGTGTCATAAAGGGAAACTTTAACTTCCCGGATCTAGATTGGTAAACAAATACTACTCATAGTTGTTCCTGGAGGTGACAGGTGGCACATTTCTCCATCAGTCACCAAACCAACAAAAGATTATGCAATTTTAGACTTGTTTTTTGTAAATAGTAGGGACATCATAGACGAGCTGGTAATAGGAAATAACCTTGTGAGTGATCACAAGTTGCTTCAGTTTAAAACTTTAAATTAAATGGAAGGATAATCAAAACTGCTAGTACCTGTTAGTAAATATTACCCTTTTTTCCTGTATATTAATTTCTATTACTATTACTATTACTCCAGAATCTTTTACAATATTAGCAAAGAATGTGTCTGCATCCTAAGGTCCAGAGTGTTGCTTTTTAAACCATACGTGACCTATCTACAGGAACTTCGTTTGGTCACATATTGAGCTGTACAGCATTGTTGCTGGTTCCTCCAAGTCTGTGGGAATATTGATGTCTAGGGGAAAGACCCCTTAAATTAATGTGTCTAAAAAAGTATCGTTATAAACAAAACTGGGTGATTAATAAGGGATATTTGTTACTGAAAATGGGTTTGTAATGGAGGAAATCCCATTGAAAAATGGTTATAATTCATTAAGAACTGTTGGTTGTCACAACTATTAGTAATAATTACCGTGAAAGAGATTCTCTTTTAATCATCAATCAAGTAAACTAAAAACTTGTTTAAAAAATTCCATCAGTAATTAGAAAAACAAAACATGTTGTAAAGTTAATCATGGGAAAGTATTTTCCCTCCAAAAGGAGCTTTTTTGTCTCACTCCCTATAAAAGAAAAGAGTGTTGAAAAGCTACCTTAGAAGTGAACACTGTCAGTATTCCACCAAACACAGAGAAAGGCAGAGACCAGGCTACCTTCTTTTCACCATCTATAGAGGATGGTAAAGTCTTTCTTCTTTCTGTATAGTGATGTATTAATCTTTGATTAAATAATTGTCAACTAATAGGCTCAAATGGAATCTCAAATCATTATTAAATTCAAACACGCAACAAACTGGTGACTCTGACGTGATTGTAAATAACGGTATCATTTGGATCCAGATTACCTGGGATAGTAATCTCCGTTTTCTGGTAGAGGCTAGAACACTACAGTTTTACTCTACTGTTATAAAGCCTGAGTGAATAGCCCACTCCAGCACATAGCAGTAAAAGTACCTGGTGGGGGAGAAAATAAAATAAGTCTAAAATAATAAGAAAGCCTTGAAATAGGTTAAAATAAGAAATGTTAGCAGACAAAGGAAAAACACTGAAGAATTTTATAATAAACTATGTTATTAAACAAGGGACTGCTTCTTTTGAACTAAAGAGCAATTAATAAAAGCAATCTTTGATTGGAAATGTGTAAATTGTTTAAAAAGGAAACAGGGAAACGGTAAAAAGCACGTAACTAACCATGGGAATATTTCATTTGCAGAGGTTGCAAAGTGTAAAAATAATTCTTGGGGTTATGCTTGTTGTCTGAATACATTAGTATCAGAGAACAAAGATCAAAAGTCAGGCTGCCGAGAACAGGCTGCACAAAAAATGAACTCCTTGCTGGCAGTCAGAAAAGCACAGTAAAACATTCAAAGGATATAGAGGAAAGAGAAACAGAAAAAGAACAAGGAAGGAGTTAAAACAACAATTGGAAGGTGTATGTAATTTAAATATCTCCTTGTCTTGTAATTTGCAAGAGGCAAGAAATAAAATTGTAGGATTTCAGGAACAAATTAGTCAGAAAGCTTAAGAGAAGGCGAGATGGAAAAAGCAGGCTAGAAACCTCAAAAACACAATACAGTCAGTACAATATCAGGTTACAACAGAGAAAAGGTTAAAGAGCAAAAAAAAAAAGTTAGTGGAGGAACAGGTCAGAATGTTCAGAGGACAAACAGCTTCTAAATCCTTCTTCTTCCATCAAGTTATTTTTTCCCTTCTCAAATATATGTGTAGCTGTGGTTTATGCATCTGCTCTTTCTATGGTAATCCTGCTTGCATTATTCTTCTCTAGGTTGTGTAATGACCAAAACAGATTCCTTACTTTATAAACATCCTTAATGAGTACCCATTTGGCTTATGCATTCCTATTTTATATTTATTTCTATTGCCTTAAAGCAGCCTTACAACGTAATATGTTATCTGAAAAATCAGAATTTAACTATGTTACAGGATTTAAATCCAACACCTTGTCACCTGTTTTTCCTCTAAAAAGCACTGTAGTTGTAAGAAAATCATGTTTGCATTTGTGTTTGTTAAGACCGATTTAACGATTAATAGCTGCTAAATCTATTTTTGGTTTTTATTAAGACTTATTTTTGTTGTGTATTTTTTAAAAATATGGTTAATTTTTGTTTTGTTTAAATTTAAGAGCTGCTAAGAACTAGCAATTTTGTTAAATCAGTACTTAGCTCTGTCCTGTGTGTTACACGCTCATTTCACAGTAGCTGGACTGTCTTTGTGTAAGTGGGAGGAAACAAAAGGGCTTCTTCAGGTGTCTTTCTTTCCTTTATATCATGACATTGTGTTTAAATAACTTACCTTGTTACTGGTTTATCTTATCTTAAATACTAATGAAACTGTGTTAATTTAGCTTCAATTTATATTTTAGGTATATAAGAATGTTTTGTGGTAAAGGATTCTCTTTTCTCTACTCTCCTTTTCCTTCTCCCTCCGTTTTTAAAGAAAAGCTTACACATCTGGTTTTGCAAAGAGTTAAAGGAGGGGGAAAGAATAAATCCATTAACATGAATTGTAAGCCCTACTGTCTGGCAGTCAGCACGGTAAAAACCAGAATATTTAATTTGTAAAAATACAGTGTCATAAAAAGTAATAAATCAGGAGCAAGTAAAAGCAAAAACAAAAGACCAAAACTGCTAAAAATTGTACTTTTTAAATAAGTCCAGTGGAACTAACGATTAACAATTTTTAAATCCAAAGGTCAAACATGCAATATGATTTTCAAGCAGCAAAATATTAACTTTGTCATTTTTGTTTTTAGTAATCCTAGTATAACTATTAAATTCAGTCAGTTTCCTTTTAGAAATTATCTTATCTAAAGGCAAACGGACATCATCTCAACAAAAGGTAAACCTGATTTTGCATTAACTTTACCTATCAGCGTCTATACCTTATAATCTCTTCTTGGCTTTATAGGCTACCACAGACATTGTATACCTAACTTTGACTCAATCTCTGATTCCTTCTGAAGAAGGAAGTGAAGTAGCGCTGGGAGGAGGAAAATCTGTAATCTCTTCTGCAGGTCATTTTCGTTTGGAGGTTACTACACAAGAAACAGCACTATTTTCTGTTCCTTGTACACTCCACTCAGCCCAGTATGCTAGTCTCATTGCTGTGTTGTGTACACTGAACCATTTTGCTTCTTCTGATCTGTAGTTGCTTTTCCTGTTTAATTCCACATGGGTTTGTAATACCCTAACAGAATTTCTCCCTTTCTGGCACTCTCACAACTTTGTATCCTCTGATGAATCTCCCTGGGTGTATGCCTCTCTCCTTTCTTGCATTTCTCCACTTCCTTCCCCTCGCTTGTCAAGTTTAAAGGTTTTCCAGGTTAAAAACCGTAGTAAAATGACTGTTTAACTTTCAAAATTCTGTGGCTAATCTTCTTGCAAAATTGAAGTGTTGAAGGGGGCAAGAATTAGACTTTTTCACCCAAAATCACAAGGACTCCAATTCCTCCAGTTAATATTGTGGAAGCTATATACTTGGTCAGCAGGTTGGAGACCCTCTGTGAAATTCACAGGGAGAAGGAAGCCACTTGAACATGTCCATGTCAGGGGTGAGCTTGTCACAAGCCTTTGTTCTTCAACGTTGCCTAAGGAAGTAATGCTGCTTTACGCTCCTGGACTGTGAAATAGTTTAGGGTAGAAAAAATTAATGCTGCTCACTAGTGTTTCCTCTCAGCATAAATAAGGGGGAAGGTATTTGCAGTTATGAAAGTATGCAGTATTTGTACTGCTGCTAGTGGAAATCCTAGACTTGTGGGGACAAGCGTATAGAGAGAAGGATTCAAATCAGGAGCAATGGTATCAGATACAGCTGAGTGTTGCCAGCCATACCCAACTGTTTAGGACTTGCCATGTCCCATTGGATCATTGATCCATCAGCTCTGGTATCCTGTTTCCAGCAACCTGCCTCTACCTAATGCTCCAGAGAAGAGGAAATACCCTGATAATTTAATAGTTTTGTAGAGCTTAGGGCCAGGAGGGATCCCAAGATCATGTCGTCTGATCTCCTACATATCACAGGCCATCCGTTTCACCCATTTAACCCCACATTGAGCCCAACAACTTGGGTCAGACCAAAGAATTTCAGTCCTCAGGAGACTAAACTGTTGTGTGCCACAGGCAGAGGACAGAAAAGACTGAGGCACCCCAATGTCAGAGGCCCCTGAAATGACAGGGAATGGATTAGGAGAAACATGCCCAGATGATCTTAGTTGTGTGATGATACTTAGTTGTGTGATGGTCTTTGCTCCTGGGGAGCATTGCCTAGTGGTCAGGGGCTTAGGCCCTTCTACCTGCAGAGGAGTGTTTGGTATGGGAGCCCATGCTTTCCCACTCCATGAGGCTCCAGCCCAGGGCCCTGTGAGGGCGACAAAAGTGTCTAGCATCCAGGAACACCGGAAGGCTGCCCTCCCTGGGCCATTTCCTACCACCCTCTATTGTCCACAATTCAGTCTGTACAGGAAAGTGTGAAGGGGGCAGTTCAGCGCATGGCACCTCTTCATGGCCTGGTGTGGCTTGGAAACTCTCTCCCTCTTTGGGCAGTGGCTGCTTCCTCTTGTGCCTTGGCCCTCCAGCCAGGTCAGTTCCAAGTCTCTACTCCTTTAATAGCAGGCCATAAACCAAACACAAGGAATCAGCACAAATAAACTGGGTTAGTATGTGAAAGGGGAACATGCCTTCCTCTTGGGATCTATCAAAAGCAGGTCCTCTCTTTCCTTGGGGAGGGATCCTCAGGCAGTTGTGGATGGGAGAGATCCTGCCTTCCCTCAGTCCTTTTCCCAGGAGCTGCGAGGTGAAGGACCTTTCTCCTTCCTCGTCTACCCCCAAGTGAGCTGTTCTGCTCTCTTTTATCTCCTCCTCCAGCCTGTGCATCTCCCGCAGGTGTGGTGGGGACAGGGCTGGCTGAGCCCAGAGCAGCTCCTTAAACCCCTTGCCCAGCGTACGGTTTGTGTACCCTGTCACAATGCTCCATGCAGCAGCGGAAGGTAAAACAATCCCAAGGTCCCTGCCAGTTTAGCCTGGTGGGAAATTCCTTCCCAGTCCCAAATCTGGGAATCAACTTGACCCTGAGCATGTGAGCAAGACACACCAGCCAGACACCTAAGAAAGGATTCTCTGTACCACCTCACAGCCCTGTCCTACAGTGATCCACAGAGCATCCTTGTTCTAGAAGGCCAGGGGCTCCCTGGTATCTAGCAGTCAGTCTCAGCTGTCCTGATCACCTCAGTACACCCCATCTCACTACTGTTATAAACTGTATCTAAAAGGTGTCATGTAATGTCACTGGAAAACAACTCACTCTACATTCTTGCATGATGTACATACAGTCAATCCACAAAGAATTATACATGTGTGCTGGGATTATGACTAAAATGTGTTTAAACCAGGCATGTCAGGAGAGCTGATTTAAAAAAAAAATGTCCAGAGAAAGGAATGTGGGTCCGCCTGCTTGACTGTGTATCCCACGTTGAGCAAGATGTGACCAAAGACAATAAAAAGCACATTTGCATGCCAGGTGAACGGAGCCATCGGGAGAGCAAGTGGGGAAAAGCGATCACTTAACAATCTCAATGGGGGGTGGCGACTGCACCCCTAGAAAACCTTCCAGCTTCTTGAAGCAGAGTCAATGAACTTTGAGAGAGAGACCTTTTTCAAAGGTTTGCTGGACTATAAAGAGAAGGGCAGTTAAATATGTGAGTGTTAAATATGTGTGAATTCATAGGGTGTGATTTGATAAAAATCACCATTTTAATAGCACCATTTAAAACGGTCTTTAATTCTGTTGACGTTTTTGTCACTGCTAATGCTTCACAATGTATGCTACAATGGTACCACTGCATTTCTGGCACCACTTGATGTACTTGGGCGACAACTCCAGTCAATTTCCCTGTCACTGCTTGTGCTTCATCAGTACGTAGACCAATGCAATGCTCCCACTGAATATTATTTTCTGTAAAAAAGAATTATTCAACATTTGAAAAATATCTTTTGCTGTTGTGGATGTGGGCAAAGGATGACAAATCAAAAAGTCTTTGATCACCTCATCATCAAAAATATAGTGAATGTATGCAAGAACAGGAGCCACACCAGCAACGTTTGTCAATTTGCAAAGCAATATACAGACTCAACTGCAAGTGAAACACCAGTTGTTTTTTCATATTATCGCTCATGTCACTTATTCTAGTAGAGACCGTATTGTTTGATCAGGGAATCATTTCTAAATGCTTTCCTTGCTTTTCTCCTAGCATTATGTTTACCATGCTCTTTACTGCGGAAGAATCAATTCTTCAGCAACTGCATGTAGTTTTCCAGCCTTAGAAATTCTGTAGCTAACTTTATATGAAGTTTTGAGAGCTTTACTGTTGACATGGGTTGTGTTAATAACACACTGTTTTCTAGCCTTCAATTCACTTTTTTATTTGAAAAATTCTACAGCCTTATTTTTATACAGAGCCTGCTTTGTCGCTAAATAATGGCTGAGTTTGGCTGGTTTTAAACACTCATTAGAAATCACTTACCACATAAAACACACTGCTGCAACTGTATATCTTCTTGTGTGACACAGGTGTAGCCAAGTATAATGTAAACTCATCATACTTCCTCTTCTTTGTGCTTTCATTAAGTTTGTTACCTTCTGTATTTTTATTTCCACACCAGTGACAATTATTGATCATGCTTTCCGATCATTAACTACACATTTGTTGTTACTTTGATCCTTGTTGATTTCATATTCTTTTTCAATAATAGATTTATTTTTCTTTTTAAGTCTTCTACTATTTAACCACTGATCCATTTTGTCACATCACCATTATTTTCACTTTAACTAAAATTATTTTCAGTAATCTTCACCATGGAGCTGTTATGATGCCTCTCTCACACACACACACTTTAGTAGTCTCAGGATTTCCTGGACTCAGTTTCCAGCTCCGACACAGAATCCTGATATCCTATAAACTTCACTTTATCTGTATTTCTTTTTTCCTGTAAATGGGGGTTTTACTTTCCTACCTCGTAGAAATGTTGCAAGTCTTGACATCTTTGGCAGAAAAAGCACTTCTAAACCCTCACAGGGAACATGTAGTCCTGAATGGGCAAGCAGCACAACTACAAGAACGCCCCCGCCGGCATGGGAACATCCCCGCCAGCTAGATTTCTCATGCTCAGGCTTGTGAGGTCTTGCTGTGCAGAGGACATCATTTTGAGAACAAAATGGCCTCCTCCATTCAGCAAAAGTGCTGGAATACCATTTTGCTGTGTTCCGGCCCTGGCTTAAGGGGTGGATCCCAGCATAACACATGGTGGAGGGGCCCTGCTTTGGGAACCACTGTCTTAGAGCATGGACTGAATTGACAAACTTTGGGTCTTCATCTTCAACCAAAGGAGACAGCATCATGGCTGCATACTCCTCAAAATACTTTCCTGTGCACACCAGCATCACCTGTCTTGCTTGGGTTCAACTTCAGCCAGCTGTTCTTCATTCATGACCTAATCTTATCTAAGCACTGGGCCATCTTAGTGGTAGTTGTGTGGTTGTACATGATGAAGGATAAGTAGAGCTGTGTTCTTGGTGGTAGTTGTGTGGTCGTATGTGATGATGCATAAATAGAGCCGTGTGTCATTGGGAAATTGCTTGCCCTTGAGTCCATGTCATCTTTCCAGGTCACCTAGTACTTGCATGTAAATGCTGAAGAGGACTGGAAAGAGAATTGATCCTTGGGATACCCAAAAGAGTGAGAGGTCTAATGGCAGAGATGCAGTTTTCGCTCATTACTCTTTGGGTGCATCCCTCTAGAAAGGACTCAAACCATTTTAGTGCATTCTTCTGGGCCTCTGGTACATCACTCGGGTGAGACAGCAGCCATGGTTGACTGTGTCAAATGCTGCATAGAGGGCCAGAAGGATGAGAATTGACTCCTAGCCTCTATCCTGTATCTTTAAGAGACTCTTCCATGGTAAGAGACCTCACTGGAACAGGGAGTTTTCCTTGATATTCAGCCTACATTTAGAATCATAGATTAGAGTTGGAAGGGACCTCAGGAGGTCATCTAGTCCAACCCCCTGTTCAAAGTAGGACTAACCTCAGCTAAATCATCCCAGCCAGGGCTTTGTCAAGCTGCATCTTAAAAACTTCTAAAGATGGAGACTCCACCACCTCCCTAGGTAACCCATTCCAGTGCTTCACCACCCTTCTAGTGACAAACTTTTTCCTAATATCCAGCATAGACCTCCGCCACTGCAACTTGAGACCGTTGCTCCTTGTTCTGTCATCTGCCACCACTGAGAACAGCCTAGCTCCATCCTCCCTGGAACCCCCTTTCAGGTAGTTAAAGGCTGCTATCAAATCCCCCCTCATTCTTCTTTTTTGTAGACTAAACAAGCCTAGTTCCCTCAACCTCTCCTCATAAGTCTTGTGCTCCAGCCCCCTAATCATTTTTGTTGCCCTCCGCTGGACTCTCTCCAACTTGTCCACATTCTTTTTATAGCGGGGGGCCCAAAACTGGACATAATACTCCAAATGTGGCCTCACCAATGCTGAATAGAGGGGAATAATCACTTCCCGCGATTTGCTGGCAATGCTCCTACTAATGCAGCCCAATATGCTATTAGCCTGCTTGGCAGTAAAGGCACACTGCTGACTCATATCCAGCTTCTTATCCACTGTTACCCCCAGGTCCTTTTCTGCAGAACTGAGACCTAGCTCGTCAGTCCCCAGTCTGTGGCTGTGCATGGGATTCTTCCGTCCTAAGTGGAGGACTCTGCACTTGTCCTTGTTGAACCTCATCAGATTTCTTTTGGCCCAATCCTCCAATTTGTTTAGGTCCTTCTGTATCCTATCCCTACCTTCCAGGGTATCTACCACTCCCCCTAGCTTAGTGTCACCTGCAGACTTGCTGAGGGTGCAATCTACCCCATCCTCCAGATCATTAATGAAGATGTTGAACAAAACCGGCCCCAGGACCGACCCCCAGGGCACTCTGCTTGTGACCGGCTGCCAGCTAGACATGGAGCCATTGATCACTATCCGTTGAGCCTGATAATTTAGCCAGTTCTCTATCCATTTTATAGTCCATTCATCCAACCCATATTTCTTTAACTTGCTGATAAGAATACTGTGGGAGACTGTATCAAAAGCTTTGCTAAAGTCAAGGCATATCACGTCCACTGCTTTCCCCACATCCACAGAGCCAGTCACCTCTTCATAGAAGGCAATCAGATTGTTCAGGCATGACTTTCCCTTGTGAATCCATGATGACTGTTCCTGATCACCTTCCTCTCTTCCAAGTGTCTTAAAATGGATTCCTTGAGGACCTGCTCCATGATTTTTCCAGGGATTGAGGTGAGGCTGACCGGTCTGTAGTTCCCTGGATCCTCTTTCGTCCCTTTCTTGAAAATAGGCACTAGATTTGCCTTTTTCCAATGATCAGGGACCTCTCCCAATTGCCACGAGCTTTCAAAGATAATAGCCAATGGCTCTGAAATCACATCAGCCAACTCCCTCGGCACCCTCGGGTGCATTGCATCTGGCCCATGGACTTGTGTATGTCCAATCCTTCTAAATAGTCCTGGACCTGTTCTTTCAGCACTGAGAGATGTTCATCTCCTCCCCTTTCTGTGCTGCCCAGTGCAGTAGTCTGGGAGCTGACCTTGTCTGTGAAGACAGAGGCAAAAAAGGCACTGGGTACCTCAGCTTTCTCCACATCCTCTGTCACTAGGTTGCCTCCCCCATTCTGTAAGGGGGTCACACTTTCCCTAATCTTCCTCTTGTTGGCAACATACCTGTAGAAACCCTTCTTGTTCCCTTTCATGTCCCTTGCTAGCTGCAACTCCAATTGTGCTTTGGCCTTCCTGATTTCATTCCTGCATGTTCGAGCAGTATTTTTATGCTCCTCCCTAGTCATCTGACCAAGCTTCCACTTCTTGTAAGCTTCTTTTTGTGTTTAAGCTCACCAAAGACTACTTTGTTAAGCCAAGCTGGACGCCTACCATATTTGCTATTCTTTCTGTACATCGGGATGATTTGTTCCTGTGCCCTCAATAAGGTTTCTTTAAAATACAGCCAGCTCTCTTGGATTCCTTTCCCCCTCATATTAGCCTCCCAGGGGATCCTGCCCATTAGCTCCCTGAGGGAGTCAGTCTGCTTTTCTGAAGTCCATGGTCCATATCCTGCTGTTCTCCTTTCTTCCTTTTGTCAGGATTCTGAATTCGACCATCTCATGGTCACTGCTGCCCAGGTTGCCACCCACTTCTACTTCCCCTACCAAATCTTCCCTGTTTGTGAGCAGCAGGTCAAGAGGAGCATGGCCCCTAGTTGGTTGCTCCAGCACTTGCACCAGGAAATTGTCTGCGACACTATCCAAAAGCTTCCTGGATTGTCTGTGCTCTGCTGTATTGCTCTTCCAGCAGATGTCAGGGTGATTGAAGTCCCCCATGAGAACCAGGTCCTGTGAACTGGAAACTTTCCCTAGCTGGCTGAAGAAAGCCTCATCTACCTCGTCCTCCTGGTCTGGTGGTCTATAACAGACAACCACCACGACATCATCCTTATTGTTCTTGCTTCTTAGCTTAACCCAGAGACTCTCAACTGGCTTATCTCCAGTTTCATACTGCAGCTCAGAGCAATCATAGTGCTCTCTTACATACAGTACGACTCCTCCACCCTTTCGCCCCTGCCTGTCTTTCCTGAACAGTTTATACCCATCCATGACAGTGCTCCAGTCATGTGAGTCACCCACAAAGTCTCGGTTATTCCAATCACATCATAGTTTCTTGACTGTGCCAGAACTTCCAATTCCTCCTGCTTGTTTCCCAGGCTTCTCGCGTTTGCAAAGAAACTCTTCCCTCTCTTTGTTAGGTGAAGCCCGTCTCTTCCTAGTAATCCTTCTTCCTGGAACAACATCCCATGGTCGAAGAATCCAAAGCCCTCTCTTTTGTTTGTGTGTGTGTTTTTTTTTTTTAATTTAATCCCTTTGTCATTTGACCTGGACCTCAGCCAAAAGCCCACATTCCAGTACCTCTGAATGCAGAAAAGGAAGTTGGGAGTTGGATCCTGATTTTGAAGCTCCACGGGGGAGAAAGCTCAACGACAGCAGCAGACTTCAGAAAACACTGGAAAGTAAACAGTGGCTCTAGTAAACTCTAGGCTATGGATCCGCATTCAAAATGGATTTTAACATGTTTTTGGATAATGATGATCTAAGCCCAGATTCTGCCCTCAGCTATGTACATACAACTCCCATAAAGGGCAGTGGGGGTTTTGTGCATCAATCCAACGATGGAATTTGGACCTTTGGAAGACTTCTCTGATATGAATGAACTGTTAACAGAAGAAAAACATAGACAGTGTCAGGAAAAGTGCCCCTACTGTGAGGATAGGGTGACCAGATGTCTCCATTTTATAGGGACAGTCCCGATATTCAGGGCTTTTTCTTATATAGGTGCCTGTTACCCCTCACCCACTGTCCTGACTTTTCACACTTGCTAGCTGGTCACCTTAAGTGAGGGCTATAAGACCATGTAGCCATCTCCCCAAGGAAGTGGTGGTGTTTAGGACAATTAAAACTAAACACTAAGAAATATGTTGTAGGGAACAAGCCTGTACTGGGTGATACCAGTTCCAGAGCTGCACAGCGGATTAACGTAAGAGAATAATAATAGAATTCAGAGACAGAAAAGAGCTGCAACTGTCCGACAGATTACAGTAGCCAATATTAATTAGTAATTCTATTAATAACCAGTTGTAGATACTTTTGGTTTCCATAGCTCCCAAACAAGATAGTGTAGCCAGGGAGAGTCGTTATTCAGAGAGAGCAATTAAGGGATAAGATGACAAGCTGGTAAACCAGAAGGTGAGGAAAAAACAACTTTCCTCCAATAGCACTGAAAAGCTTCAGCTCTCGGGTTCATGGTATCTGACAAAACTAACAGAGTCCGTGCTCAGACGTGATAAGGGATCACGCTGCATTAGCAGGCAGGCGGAAATAAGTCATTTTAATTTCCGTTTAAAGGATGACAGGCATGGCCTTCACACTAGAATGTAAATGCAGCCTGGGATCTCCATTGAAACAACCTCTCCTCAGGAAATATTGACTTACAAATCCTTTTCAACTGAAGAAAAACACAGGATATTTAGAGGTTGCTCCTGCTATTAGCATTGCTGCATTTACCTCAATGATTTTTTTTTTTTTTGGAGTGCTCTCTGTGAACTAGTGTGCCTCATTTTTAATTTAATTCCTGGGCTCATTCCAGGTCTCATGAACTCCTACGACCTGAAACCAGGCTTCAGCTCTACCAGGACGTTGTTTGGCGTTGGTGGGTGGGGCTGGATTGTACTTAGCGTGTGGTTAATGGCAATCTGGCATTTCAACACTTTGCCTAAGTTGCAAAGGCAGCCTATTTATTTCCATTCCCTCTGCTCAGCCTTTGAGTTTTGAGCTCGGGGGGGGGGGGTTGCACACCCTCACCCCATATTTAAGGGGAGAATTTGGCCCTGGATGCTGCACCGTAGCGTAGCTGGAGGCTACAACCTTCATCATGACTGTGGTTCTCCAATGTCTTCGGATTGCGGTCCACTTCCTCCCGCCAAGCTCTTTTTGCGGACGCCTTCCCGCTCACCGCCAGCCCTGACACAGCAGCACTGCTTGGGTGCATTAATTAGCCCAGCATAAAGAACGAAGCTAAAAATAAACATCCTTTCATGCAGTGATTGTAGCTGATAGCGTACGTCCCCTATTTCACATCTAGGCTGTGTATTTCTTCGCTCGGCTCTAGGGCTTTACACGCGGGACTGAATATCTCTTGCTGCCTGCCTGCATCTTTCCCTGCTCCAATTCCTTGCAGCACAGTTCAGTTCTCCCGAATTAGCCACTCCTGTGACTTTGGTGTCATCCATCAATTTGCTCATGGTTACATTTTCACCTACGAAACATCCCTAGGGCCTGCCTTATGGGTGGGTGACATGGATAACGGCCATGGGCACTTGGTCAAGAGACAAGGAGTGGGGCCGGTCTAGAGTGCGAGGTCACGGAAGGGAGCTTGGGGAAATGGGATGGGGCGTCTGCAGGGGCCAGGGGCAATAGATGGAGAGCCTGGGGAGGCAGCGGGGATCAGGCACTCCAAACTGCAAGTTCACCTAGGGTGTCACATTCCCTAAGGCTGACCCTGATGCAGTTGCAAAGAAAGACAAAGCAGCTGGTGCACAGACAGGCTTGTTCATTTAGGGCTTAGTTAGTTCAAGCCTCTGGAAGCCGTAAGTAGGCTGGACTGAGCTGCAGACTTGCAAGAATGATCACTGCTTGAAAACTGACAGCTTCTTTATTGGTAGGAGAGAAGGCACTTTTATGGTCTCAGATTTTTTGAGAACCAACTGTAGGCCTTACATGAACAATGAAAGAAAACAGAAGTAAGGAAGCAGAGGCTAACAATGGACTAAGCGTGCATCCACAAACGGCCTTGTAGCTAATAGGTAGCTAGTAGATAAAGAAATAGTAAGAAGAGTAACAGGAAATCAGCCTGCAGCTGCAGCTTTGCTTGTTTGCTTTGTGTAGCACATGAATGCTCGTGATCTATACAGGAGTTTACTGACAAAATCAGTGAGCCGATCATAAAGCATGTGATACAATGTAGACGTGTTATGCACATGTGTTAGTTTGGCTTAGAATATGTATAGAAACTGATTTATACTTAAGTATTTTGGAATTGTGGCACATCCTGCCTTGCCCCCATAAATCGGAACTTGAGCTGTAGCTTCATGAAATGCCAGTAAAGACACCTGAGTGACAAGTCCAGATTCAAACTGAGTTTTTGGATTCCAGAGAACTGGATAAAGTTTTCTCCCAGTACTGGATAAGCTCAGTGGAAAAGATCTCAGAGGGAATCCCAACATTTTGGTGCTGAAACCTAGGATCCACTCGTCTGGAGCAAGTAACACACCCCTTAGTGTGAGGGTCACTACCTAACAGTCAGGGAAATGGCACTGAAAGGATTTAAGTATGAGGAAGCCAGTAGTATGCTGGACAGTTGGATTAAATCCAAGGGCAGACCCTATGGACTCCCCAGAAAAGTGGTAGGCGGAGACTGGGAGCAGGTGGAAAAGAACTCCAGTAAGTGGTATTAGATTAAAAATATAACAAAAGGATAAGGGGAAAAAACTCGATTGTTGTCTCCTAAAGAAAAATTCAGGAATATAAGAGAAACCGAAAGAGGTGCTTTGGAGACCTGTGTCAAAGAAATACTGGCAGAGCACAGCGAAGGTCTGCCGAAGGCCACTGAAACTTTAAAGCACAAGATCCATGTACAACCAGGAAAAGAAGAGTAATTGTGGCTAAAAAGTTAGTGCTGAAAAGCTCAGAGCTGCCAAGAAAAATCAGCGGAGAAACATGTCACTTTGGGAGATAAGTGAGTGATTTAAGGAGAAGAGATGTGCAGTTAGAAAGGAGCTTTTGCACAAATTAACACTGCTGTGCTCAGAGGGAACTATACAGTCGGGGGTTCTGGAAGTGTTAAAAAGTGGAAGTAGAAGTGTTAATGAGGATGGCAAAGTGTTAAAAGCTTGATTTAATATGAACCCCAGTTATAGCAGTACAACTCGGTACGGTCACACCTGGTGGAGCCCTAGTGTTCAAACAAATTATTAGGGCTGTCAAACGATTAAAAAATCCTCAATTAATCATGAGATTAAAATCACAATTAATTGCCATTTTAATCACATTGTTATACAATAATAGAATACCAATTTACATTTATTTATAAATATTTTTGGATGTTTTTCTACAGTTTCAAATATATTGATTTCAATTACAACACAGAATACGAAGTGTTCAGTGCTCACTTTATATTATTTTTTATTACAAATATTTGCACTGTAAAAAAGATAAAATAAATAGTATTTTTCAATCTACCTCATACAAGTACAGTAGTGCAATCTCTTTATTGTGAAGTGCAATTTACAAATGTACTTTTTTTTTATATATAACTTCACTCAAAAACAAAACAATGTAAAACTTTAGAGCTTACAAGTTGAAACACAAAGGGGCATACAAATGTTTAGCATATCTAGCACATAAATACCTTGCAACCCCAGCTACAGCAGTCCCATGTGAACGTCCGTTTTCACTTTCAGGTGACATTGTAAATAAGAAGCGGGCAGCATTATCTCCCATAAATGTAAACAAACTTGTTGGTCTTTGCGATTGGCTGAACAAGAAGTAGGACTGAGGGGATGTACGTAAAAATGGAAAAAAACAAAATGTTGCTAGGATACAGCAATTATCTTAGGCCTAGGCCAAAAATCGACTCATCTGTGAAAAACTTCTTCAAAGCTTAAATATCAACATAAAACTGCACTTTAGAAATGTGAGCAACGTCAATTTGTCATCTGCCCGTAACTTTCAATTTACAAAGGGAAAACATCGGGATCATAAAACTATTTTAGGAAAAAAGGAGGATTGGAAGCTCAGCTGGCCAGGCTAAGCCAATCACGTTTAACATATTTATTGGTGCCTCATAATAAACTGTTTACAACAGAGCAAGGGACTGCAGAAGTTAAGAAAATACCAATTTAAAAAGAAAATGTTAGATATATGCGTAAAATAAATTGGCTTTTGAAAGATCCCAGTAAAAATCTATCCAACTCTTTCATTCAAGGTTGCAAAGCTGACACAGACACTTGTTGAGCAGCAGCCACTGTCTCCTGGCAGTCTTAGCTGTGTTAGATAACACTCTGGGTGTCTCAATGCTTTCTACAACATTGAATGCTTTTTTTAGAGCTCGACAAATTCACATCTGTCCAATACCAAATATCTGTCTCGATGTACCAGATGCAAATTCAGGTATTAAGATGTATCCCTCTTGATTTGATTTTAATTCCAGTTTGGGGTAACTTAAGTTTGGTGGTCTCTCAGGTGGGATAGTCTCTGGTTATTTAGGGCTTGTTCAAGCATATAGACATATATTCTCTATAGATACTATACAAAGCACATAAGGGAGAGGATACCAGAAGTGTTACATTTTCTGTTGCACATATCTGACCGGCTATAGAAAATAAGTTCTCTGATTATAGATATGTTAAGGTCTCTTTCAACATTTTATGTGAAATTTGAGTCTTGGCAAGTTCTGGACTCTCTCTGGCTGTGAATATTCTCCTGCCTGATGGATCTATCTAAGTCTGCAAAACCTATAAATATTGTCAACCCAGAAAGCTGCCAGGACTGGGACCAGAGACACTTGGACGAGCTGCCAGGTTCTGGGACCCTACATAGCCAGTAAGCTCCAGAGAAGCCCCTTTTGACTTCACTGGTGGACTACTCCTAAAAATTCTGATTCCCATGAACTTACCTGCCAGAGATACACCTGCGTGGTTTTTAAAGTCTGCAGGAAGCTTATGGACTTAAATCTCCAAAATGCTTTGTTCAATTAACCTGACACACCCCAAGAATAATATTGTCTGCTGGTAAGAGAACAGGAGAAAAAATGTCAAACGGAGACATTAAATCCAGCTCAAAAATGAGTTTAAAATGTAAAGTTACAGTCATCACCATGCAGTTATTACTAGGGCTCCATAATTATTATTTATTAAGTGCTAGCAGGGTGCTTTACAAATAAATAAGACACAGACCCTGCCCAAGGGGTTTATAGCATTGTTCATGTACAAAGACCAAACAAACCAGCCACAAACGACACGCATTGTGCCAATGTGAAGTGGCCTAAGAATCTTGCAGTGGTTCTTGCCTTTGCTTGAGGGTAATAAGGTATTTTTCTGGCTAGGATGAAGCAAGAAATTAGATGCATTTTACATAAAAGCTTAATGAATCTGTAGAACCTGCCAAAGATGAAGTTAGCACTTTGTTCCTGAATTTAAATGGTTTCTGTAGTGATGCAAGTGTCTCTAATAGTGATTCTGATTCCAGGTATATTTTTGTTCCAGTGAGTTATGGGTTGTTTAAATCAGCTTTCTGAGTTTGTTGTGAAGACAATTGTATTGTGGATGATGTAGCAAATGATTTCCTCACAGATGTTTATATTTTGATGCCAGCCCTCTAAACCTAAATGAAACTGGTTATTTCTTTGTTTGTAGCTTTCATTTCCACCTCTCTTCACTAATAAACTGAGGATTGTTCAGAATGGGGAGAGAATTTAATGTTCACCCCTACTCTGGGTGTATCCACAATCAGAATTTGACAAACACACAGCAGCACGTACATTAAAAAAATAAAATAAAACCCAAACCGTACCAATTAGAGCTGTTTCTGCAAAATTGAAATTTTCCTTATTTTTTAATCCTTTAATTATTCTCCTGGCTCTTTTCGGAACCCTCTTCAATTTATCAACATCCCAATTTATACACCAATTCCAGCAGTAGTCACACCGGCGCCAAATACAGAAGCAAGATAACCTCTCTACTGCTACTTGAGATTCCCATTTATGCACCCAAGAATCACATTAGCACTTTAAATTCAGCCAATTATCCACCGTGACCTCAAATCTTTTTCAGAATCACTGCTTCCCAGGAAAGAGTTCCCTGTCGTGTAAGTCAGGCCTACGGTCTTTGTTCTTCCAGTGCCCCATTCCCTCCGAAGAACGACACTTCCCATGAGGCTCTGTGGCACCCTGGGGAGATGCAGTTTAATGTTGAACTGCCGGGAACTGAAACACTTCAGTTCAAACAACTAAGTGGAACATTTGGACTTGAGACTGTCTGAATGTTCAACTGAAAATGCAGCAACAAAATATTTATCATAATTGGTCAGAACTTTTTGCTCTGCAAAACATTTTGCTGTTAACAATACTCCTCTGCACAGACAATTCTCACACCGAAGGGTGGACGAGAGAAGGAATGAACTAAATGGGACGGATGTCAGCGGAGTCACTCAAATACTTCTGGGAGCAGGGCAGCACAAGACCCTCTATAGAATAGAATGTTACAACAATTATAGCAGATCCCCGTAGTGACGGGCAGAATTAAAATGAAAAGATGGATCTCATTATAACATCTGTTTTCACGTGGAAGAACATTCATTTTGGGGGCTAAGATTTTTCCCTTCTTGAGCCCCAAACCTGCAGTGAAATTCATGGTTGGCTCCGGGTAGGTGCAGAGGTCTGCCCACATCAAAGTCACTGCAGGATTGGGACTCTGGTTTCCACCCCGTTGTTTTTAAATAAAGGAAATTTGAGCACAATGCCTTCAGTTAATGGGAGCAGATACAGAAGGATTTTAAGGCCAGTATTTTCAAAAGAGCTCAAGCGGCTATTCAGACACGTAAATAAGTGGCCAGCCTTTCAAGACCTCACCACACTGGATGCTGATCTATCAGAAAATCTGGCCTTAGGTGGCAGAGTGCAGATGCAAGTTTGGAAATCTGGCCCCAAGTGTATAATTGAGACAAAGAATTAACAAACTTTGCAGGTAAAATCTGCTGTAGATTTTCATTACAAAAAACCTGTTGTAGGGAAATAAATGCAATGAACTCTGCAGACGTAACACTGCGGCTGCACAGGTCAAATTACAAAGACTCAGGAAATGCAAAGCTCTGGCTCCAACAGCATTGTTACCGCAGTCTTGCCACACACAGTGCAGTTTCTTCTTCGCTGTTTTCAAGAGGGGAAAAAAAACTCTTCCCCCACAGAGGGTGAGATGTGAGATTCTGCAGCCAGCTGAAAGAAAATTAAGGAAAACCAGAGAAAGAAGGCAGGACCTCCAGAGAAGATTAGGGATAGAAGGTGTCACGCTGGCTGGATTGGCAAGGGGGGCATTTATTATGTTGTTTAACATCAATATGTCAAAATCATAGTAATTCATGTGAGATATGCCATGTCAGGTACTGTTAGAAAGGCTGTAATGTGCTAAGTAAGATGATGATGTTTATGTTCATGTGTTATACGTGTAATGGAAGTTATGGATATGTTTGATATATCTGTATTTCAAATTGTGCTGTGTCTGGGACACACCCCAGACAGGACGGCGGCAGGACAACAGCCTGCTTAATGGCCCATTAAGGAAACTCACAGGTAACAATGGGCCAGGGGGAGAAGCCAGGGATATACCTGATGAGTCACCAGGACTTACTCATGTGACTCTGGACTCCATTTTGTTCCTGTAAATTTCCACAAGCAGCATGGCAAAGCCCAAAGGACACAAAAGGCAGCTGCCCGAGATACATTTTGTCTTTAGTCTGCCTTCAGCCACCTATCTCCCTCTGGATCAACTCATCTACAACTGAACTGAAGCTGTGAAACAAAGGACTGAGACCCATCCAGGTACTGGATGTACACCAGAGGGACTATACAAGCCGGCAACTCCACAGTTCTTCTAGAAACCTGATGTATATGGACTTTCAAATCATTTGTATGTATCTGATTGATTTAATCCTTTAACACTTCTCTTATAGTTTCTTTCTTTCTTTTTACAATAAACCTTTAGTTTTAGTTACTAAAGGATCGGCTGGCAGTGTGGTATTTTGGGTAAGATCCAAATTTATATTGATCTGGTACTGTGGCTGACCCTTTGGGGTCAGGAGGAACCTTTTTGGCAAAGAGCATAGAGTTTAAATAACTGATCTCTTTATTGGACCTAGTGTCCGATTGGGAGCCAGAGACTGGAATGCAGTAAAGGGGGCTGTGTATATTTTTATTTTGGCTTCTTGATAACCAGTGTGGGGAATCAGAAGCACTGTTTGTGGCTGGTTGGGAAGTCTGACTCAGTGTCACCCACCAGTGTTGGGTGTTCTCCTTTTGCAGCCTGCCATGACCTTGGCATTTTCAGGTGGCTACCGTAGGCACAGACGGGTCACAGAAGGGACCTCAGGAGGTATCTAGTCCAACCCCTTGCTCAAAGCAGGACCACCCCAACTAAATCATCCCAGCCAGGGCTTTGCCAAGCAGGGCCTTAAAAACCTCTAGGGATCGAGATTCCACCACCTCCCTAGGTAACCCATTCCAGTGCTTCACCACCCTCCTAGTGACAAACTTTTTCCTAATATCCAGCCTAGACCTCCCCCACTGCAACTTGAGACTGTTGCTCCTTGTTCTGTCATCTGCCACCACTGAGAACAGCCTAGCTCCATCCTCCCTGGAACCCCTTTTCAGGTAGTTAAAGGCTGCTATCAAATCCCACCTCACTCTTCTCTTCTCTTCTGCAGACTAAATAAGACCAGTTCCCTCAGCCTCTCCTCATAAGTCACCTAGAATCCTTGGCACAGATTGCTACCATTTTATTGCTGCTCCAGTCTTGTACCAATTGCAGCAGCGGTTGCATAATTGCTGCTGGAACAATGTGTCCTTCTCTGGTGCCCACAGATCAAGAAGGATGTTGATAAATTGGTGAGGGTTCAGAGAAAAGACACAAAAATGTTTAAAAGATTAGAAACCTGCCTTCTAGTGATAAAATAAATAGATTGAGCTCTTTGAGTCTAACAAAGAGAAGATGAAGGGCTGACTTAATTACAGTCTATAGGTACCTACATGGGGAAGCAATATTTAATAATAGACTCTTCAGTCTAGCAGAGGAAGGTATCACACGATCCAATGGCTGGAATACGAGACCAGAAAAATTCAGACTGGAAATAAGGTGTGACATTTTTAACAGTGAGAGTAATTAACCGTTGGAACAACTTACCAAGGGTCATGCTGAATTCTCCATCACTGACATTTTTTAAACCAAGATTGGATATTTTTTTAAAAGCTCTGCTCTAGGAATTACTTTGGGGAAGTTTTCTGGCCTATCTGGAGATCAGACAGGTGGGCACCATGGTCCTGGCAATTACAAGCCAGGATGCCTAACTTCAGTACCAGGCAAATTGGTTGAAATTATAGTAAAGAACAGACTTATCAGACACATAGATAAACATGATCTGTTGGGGGAAGAGTCAAGGAGGCTTATATGTAAAGGGAAATCATGCCTCACCAATCTACTAGAATTCTTTGAGGGGGTCAATACGCATGTGGATAAGGATGATCCCATTATATAGTGTACTTGGGCTTGCAGAATTGGGAAAAGTACAGAGAAAAGTAACAAAAATGATTAGGGGTATGCAACAGCTTCCATATGAAGAAGGTTAAAAAGACGGGGACTGTTCACTTTAGAAGAGAGACAACAAAGGGGAGAGATATGGTAGATATCTGTAAAAATCATGGCATAGAGAAAATGAATAGGGAAGAGTTATTTACCCCTTCACAAAACACAAGAACTAGGGGTCTCCCAGTGAAATTAATAGGAAGCAGGCTTAAAGCAAACATAAGGAAGTGCTTCTTCACACAACGCACAGTCAACCTGTGGAGCTGAGTGCTAGGGGATGTTGTGAAGGCGAAAACTATAACTCGGTTCAAAAAAGAACTAGATAAGTTCATGGAGAATAGATTCATCAATGGATATTAGTAGGGCCAGTGTTTTCTGGAACTTGCTACTATTGCCATGGTGTTTTCTGAAATGACTTCATTTTCGGAATCCCAGATCAGAGGATGGGCAGGGCACACAGGGTCATGTGCCCCCCCCCCGATTTCTGCCCGGGTGGGATGACAGGGCCAGGCTCTGACTGCCCACCCCAGGGAAGGGGAAAGGCGCGCCGGGAGGTGCTGATGAATCGCTGGCGCTGCATCCCTGGCCTGCGCCAGCTGCCCTCCACTATGACAGGAGCACAACACTGCTCCCCACCTCGAGAGTGAGCTGCAGTACACACACAAACACCCCACCCCCGCAGCGTGTACTTCCCAGTACACACACAAACACCCCCCCAGCGTGTACCTCCCAGTACACACACAAACACCCCCCCAGCGTGTACCTCCCAGTACACACACAAACACCCCCCAGCGTGTACCTCCCAGCACACACACACACACACACAACCCCCCCAGGGTGTACCTCCCAGCATATACACACACACACACAACCCCCCCAGTGTGTACCTCCCAGCATATACACACACACAACCCCCCCAGTGTGTACCTCCCAGTATATACACACACACAACCCCCCCAGTGTGTACCTCCCAGTATATACACACACACACACACAACCCCCCCAGTGTGTACCTCCCAGTATATACACACACACACACACACACCCCCCCAGTGTGTACCTCCCAGTATATATACACACACACACAACCCCCCCAGTGTGTACCTCCCAGTATATACACACACACACACACACACACCCAGCAACCCCCCGATACACCCAGTACATCCTGCCCCCCGTGCCCTGCACTTTGTTTCAATAAACAGATTGGGCAACTTTTGGGCTCGTTTTAAAGTGACTTTGGGTTATTAATGCAGTAGAAATCTGCCAGACACACCTGACTCCTGCCCAGGGCGCAGGGCAGAGGCTGGCTGCCGTTGAGACTGACTGCCAACTTCTCCCCTCCTCCCACAGGCCCAGGCTTGGCAAAACTGCCGCAGAGCTTCCCCTGGGCGGGTAGGGCACTTGGCAGCAGGGCACCGGGCTCCCTCGCCAGGGTTCAGAGCGGATGCTACTCACACCTGTTCTCAGTAGCATCCACAGCGCTGCCACAGCGCATCCACAGTGTCGGCTCGTGCCTCAGTTTTATAGCACAATATTTTCTGTATAAATTTCATGCATATCTGAAATTTCCAAAAAATACAGCTTTGAAAATCCCAAATTACTCTGTTTTCATTGCTGGAAAACACTGGCCCTAGTGAAAACAACACGAGTCCTGTCGCACTTCAAAGACTAACAAATTTAATTTCTGGCCCTAGCATTAGCCAAGATGGTCAGGGATGCAACTCCATTCTCTGGGTGTCCATAAATCTGACTGCCAGAAGCTGGGACAGGACAACAGGGGATGGATCACTCGATAATTGCCCTGTTCTGTTCATTCCCTCTGAAGCACCTGGCATTGGCCCCTGTCAGAAGACAGGAGACTGGGCTAGATGGACCCTTGGTCTGACCCAGGATGGCCGTTCTTATGTTCTCATGTCCCTACTGGCCTTGGAATCCATGGATCTGTGAAGGGGCAGTAGCCCCACGCTTTCCAGGTTAGTGTAAAACAGACCACAGCAGCGCCTGTGTCACCATGGGAAAAAACCGTGACATGCAGGTTCTGTCAGCTTCTAGTCACTTGTGCGTGTGTGAGTTTGAACGACAGTACGTTTGTTGCCTGCACACGAGAGAGGCGAGTCGCGTTGGAATTTGGTTCAAGATGGTTTTGCAGCCTTCTGGCAAAATACCTGACTTGAAGTGCGGTTAGAACCTGAAGTAGCACCTTGCTACTGGATTTCAACGTGGTTGCCGCTTCCCCGCCTCTTTCCCCAAACATTTAAAGCGTCTCCCTCATCTTCAAATCTTTGCATAACTCAACCCCTCCTGACAGCTCTGGCTCAATCTCTTTCAGCATCCCTTTCCACTCCTGCTCGTCACCCACGCTTCTTTCATGATCTCTTCTTAGGTCCCCGCCGCCCATTCTCGAATTAGTGCCTTCTTCATTCTTGCTACCCATTGTTCCTTCAGATCGCTGAATACCACGGGATCTTCCTTGCCTTTCAAAAAGCCTCCCCAGGACACACCTATGCTGTGAACAACTCCAGCCGTCAAAGGCCACATCTTTCTTTGTACCACCGTGTACCCACTTGTGCCTTTCGATTGCAAGATCTTCAGGGCAGGGATCCATTTATTTAGTGCTTTTTACCTATTGGGCAGCTCCAAGTAAGCTGACAGCTCTATTATTTGTGGTACAATAGTGCCTGGATGTCCCACCCGGCTGGAGAGTCCCATTGTGCTCGGCCCTGTACAAACACAAAGTGAGAGAGTCCCTGCCTCAAAGAGTTCACAACCTAAATAGGCAAGACGAGAGACACACAAAGGGTGGGGGAAACAGGAAAGTGTGCTTACCTGAGAATTTGTTTTCTGAGAGCGACACAGTCCACAGATCCTGCCCACCTGGAGACAGACTGCCAGGTTTGGTTCTGCTCTGCGATCAGGCTGAAGTACCAGCTGTAACTGATCTGTGGCCCACAGCCTGATGAAGAATCGAAGCATCATCCTCATTTTACTGATAGGGAACCAAGGCACAGGGAGGTTAACTGACTTGCCTGAGGGTACCCAGGAAATCTGTGGCAGAACCAGGATTTGAATTCAGATCTCTTGGCGTCCTAGCCCCATGCCTTAATTACAAGGCCATCCTTCCTATCTATTTGAGGACACGTTGCAAGTTCAGGGCCTTCGACCCTTCACAAACACACGAGTTTAGACTTACAAACACCCCTTAACAATGCAATTGTTGAAAGTGAGAACCGCATTCCCAGCTTGAGGCCCAGTCCTGTAAGCACCGACTCACTCAAGCAAGTCCTTACTCATGCAAGGAGCTTTGTTAAATTCAGTGGGACCATTTGGGCGAACAAGGGATTGTAGAAACAGACCCTTAGAGTTTAAGCTCTTCAAGATAAGGACCATGCATCATTTTTACTAAATACCAGGGCAAACCTACAGGACTGAACAGGGAAGAATCCCTTAATTACCAGGATATACATCGAAGCTGCCATTTTCCGCCTGCAATGACTGATAAAAAGCAGTTAATGTAGTACAGAGAACACAGAATCCTGACTCTTTTAGGCAGTAGCACAGCCACAACTATTGCAAAGGGAAAAAAAACTTCCAAGCCAAGGAGAAGCTTTTCATTTAGTCTTGAAAAGAAGGAAAAATATCACCTATTGAAGGACATTTGTAACCTGCATGTGTGATTTTAAACTTTTTTGACATGAAGCAATCACACTGGGTTTGGTGCACGAATGCGTATGCTAAGCAGTCCAAAAAAAAAAAAAAAAAAATTCAATCCTTTATGCCACACACACACCCCTAAAAGTGAAAGTTGCCAGGCAGACAGAATGATCCACACACAAATGGGGGGCGGTTCATTTGACGGAAGACGTTTCTCCATTAATCGGTTTCGTGTCAGAAGGGCTCTTCCAAAACCTCTCCCAGTTCATGCCATAAACCAGTGTTTCTCAATTGGTGTTCCACGGAACCCTGGGGTTCCATGGGAACACCGTTAGGGTTCCGCGAGCAGCTGTTCTCTGCGCCGCCGCAGAGAGCAGCTGTTCTCTGCCGCAGAGAGCAGCTGTTCTCCGCACTGCCGATCAGCTGTTCTCCGCCGCAGAGAGCAACTGTTCTCCGCGCCGCCGATCAGCTATTCTTCGCCGCAGAGAGCAGCTGTTCTCCGCGCCGCCGATCAGTTGTTCACCGCGGCAGAGAGCAGCTGTTCGCCGCACCGCCAAAAAAGGGATGATGTCCCAGAATTTTCGGCGGAGAGTATCGGGTGTAAGGAAAATGTAAGTGAGAAATGCTGACCCAGTTGTTTGAAATTTGTTATATAATTTGCTTATTTCGACTTTTTTTTTGCCCCATATATAAAAATACTGTTAAAGAGATTGGGGGGGTTCCGCAATTATTTATCGAGTTCAAAAGGGTTCCGTGGCCAAATTTAATTGAGAAACACTGCCATAAAGGAACCTTTCTTGGAAAGAAAATTTTAGTTTCATGCTCCCAAGAAATTACAAGCCAGGAAAACCTGCTCAAAGTTACAAAATATGCCGGGGGGAATACACGTTAAGTGTTGCCCCGCCCTGCCTGCACGCCAGAAATTATTTTTTCTGTCCCAGAGAGGAGTCCTTGTTCCAGCATGTAGTGACTCCTCTATAGTTACTGCACATCTGAATTAACCCCTTGTAAATAAATATCAAGGCAGAATATCTGCCCCTATAATGGGACTAGAAGTTACATCCTTCCATCTTGGAGCTATTTCTTTCAAGGAAGTGTCTTGCTGTGTGTATGTAGAGGGCCTAGCACGGTGGGCCCCTAAAGAGTGCTGGAATACAAACTGTAAGTGACGAATTCACACCATCCCTGTCTTTCAAAACCCTCCTTTGCACGTACTACTTTGGGGAAGCTTTTGACTAGTGACCTTCTCACCAAACACATTTCTTGGCCGTGTTGTGCAACTGAAGGTGTGGGCTAAGATCATTTGCCTGACGTCAGCTTTTTGAAGCAGGGATCATGTCGCAGCTTTGAGAAACACTAACTTCAAAGCATGCTGTTCGGCTAAGGAATCCTGTGTCTATTATCAGTTTGGGGGAAAATAGTGTCTGCCAGGGAGCTATGAAACTAAACGTGTCTTCTCTTAACAGACTAATTTTACACTGATGTAACTCTACTGATTGCAATGGAGTTGCTCCTGGTTTACACTGGTGTGAGCAGAGAATCAACCCTAGTAAATAAAATTAATTATTCCAAACTATGTAGGGCAAGAGGAGAAAAATTGCAGATGTTTGGAGATGCAAAGCAAGAAAAGGAAATACAAATCATAGTACCGAGGGTTCAGGAAGGTAATTATATAGCTGGCACCAATACACTGCTAGAAGATCAAAAGCCACTTGTCCTTGTAACAGTGAGTTCTCTACTTGTGTATAGACATGGGCTGTTTGCTGTGTTAGGTCCAGGATATGAGACACACAAGGTGGATGAGGTAATATTTTTCATTGGACCAACTTCTGCTGGTGAAAGAGACATGCTTTTGGGTTCCACGGAGCTCTTCTTCAGGTCTAGTCAAAGTTAGCAGGGGGACAGCTCAACGCAAGGTACCGATTATGATTCCGTAGATTTTCACTACTCAAATGACCTTACCTTATCATTAACTTTCCCACGGCTAATAAGGAGTCAACACATGTTGCAAGAAACCTTTCAAAATGAATTGGGCAACTGTTGTAATGAGACATAAATCCACTCTCTCTATTCGGTCCATGATTTTCAGAGTCTAACAGCAATCTGAATTTAAGTTCTGAGGCTCAAAGGAAACCTACAAAACACCTTTGCAAGACGAGCCTGAGAGCTCAAATTCACAGCAGACTGTACTCCACCAACTCTTTGTCCTATGACTGCAGAGGTGTTACATGCACACTTCACTTGCACACGTGTTAATTCCTCATTAGTCTAGGAGCACGTGTAATTCCGTGGGAAAGTTATGATGAAAAGGGAAGGGAAGGGGCATCTGATTAATAAAAATCTACAGAATCATTATTTCAGTGGTGTCACACTCTGTGGGCTGGCATGGGGTCTCGCTGCTCCCCTACCCCCTGTCCTCACATTTGTGGATGGAAATCTGGTAGTACATCATTGGAAATGGGTCCAAAGTTCTCCCACAAACACAAATGTTCCAAACACAAGAAGCCTAAAACAAGTTATATGTGTCAGGACATGTGTTCATGAGAAAAATTTTTAAAATCAATTTAAAAAAAATTATCCTTTGCCACCAGCAAGTCAAACATGCAGTCCCCCCAAAGTTAAATTGTGGCTCTCCGCTGACAGTATTGTGTTATCAATTAATGTGCAGTACAGGGCATCAGATTCATTTCTGTTTAACACTACAGCTCACTGTAAACTGGAAGGAGTGCTTCAAGCTGATTTGCCACCATCAGCAAAATCAGAAGTGATTCAGTAACACTGATCATCAGCTTTATTCATTATGCCAAGAGTAGTAATGAGGCCCAGGCTAAGATGTCAGCATCGAGCCACAGATCCATCTGCACATGGTTACATAACGTGCATTACATAGCATCATTAATTACAATCCCACGGTAATTATTGCAAAATCCTTGTTTTTACTTTAGTCTCGATCATTTTTAGGCACCCACCGGGAGACAAAGAGCGCCAACTATTGGTGAATCTTTGGGGGAATGCCACCGCAGAGGACCTGGTTAAACACAATGCTCGGTGGCACCTTACATGCTATAAGTGCACCCATCAACTTAATTTAGCAAGGTTGGAGAAGAGCACATCAAGCATCAGGAAAAGGTTGAAGATGTCGGGACAAGTGGCAGCTGTAATAAACTCCGCACTTTCTATTAGGTCCCATGGCAGACGTTCCAAGGGTACTTCTGTCTTCTGCTAGAAGCTGGAAGCCTGAAGGCCTTCAAAAAGCCTTCAACACATGAGAACAGTTTCAACACATGAGAAACCATATGAAGCAGTCACTCTTAGCGAGAGCATTGCCTGGAAAGTAAAGTAAAAGTGAGCGCGCACTGATTCAAAAAATACCCACACACGACATTGCAGATCACATTGAGTACGATGCCAAGAACGTACATAATGAGCTGCACCAAAATGCGAAAGCAACAGAAGGAAATACTGCTTTTATTACTGCAAACCGTGTGACTGATGTGTTTGAAGTACATTTCCCAAGGAGTACAGGACTCGCAAGGCCAGTTCCACACATCCAGTGCGCAGGCCGCTCTGAATGACCTATTGCACGTGATGAAGAGCTGGAATATCACAGTACGGAGCAAGCGATTCCACTAGGTTGAAATCGGGAGGGTGCAGTGGTGATACATGAAGACGGTTGCTCTTTATTCGATTGGTAAGGATGGCTAATTGGAATGTGCACCTCATAGCACTGGGTGACTTAGTGACATTTTTTTGGGTTTAGATTTAACCAAGTAATCTGTGATGATTTCCTGTTACCTCGCTGAAATAAGAGGGGCAGAGAAGTCTGACCCTGACATATGGGAGGAATTTTGAAAAGGAAATGATGTTGTTAAAAGGTTGCTACGGTTCCCTTCTGTGCGCTCGGTCCAGACAAAGTCCAAGAAGATGAAAACAGAGCAATGAAAGATGTCAGGGGGCAGGGGGGAAGCGGGTGAGGTGCGTGGTTGGTGGGCACAACACAGCATCCAAATGCCCTTTTTTCAGTTTTTCCTTACAACCCCAAAACTTCAAATTTTGAAAAAACCTGAAGCCTGGCTGGGATTCCTTCCTCAGAAGTAAGCAGGCACCATCTAGACTCTTTGGTGCTGTTACATGCCAAGGCTGTTTTTCAATGCAGCCTTCATCAGATACAAGTATAAGCAACATACAACATCCTTTTAACAGAACAAAGGATCAACATCTCTGGCTCTGAAAACAAATACCTTCGATCTGCCTGGGCATTTAGGTAAATAGCGGGGAACTTATGGCAACCGAATGCAGCCCTTGCTTATGACTTGTTATTCAGATGGATTCTTTCCTGGTGATGTTCAGCATTTTGTTCTCTCTCACTGTTTAGCTCATTTCCTTTGGGAAACTGACAGGAGTGTGGGGAACTTGACAAGAGAGAGAGCTTTACAATGGCACTAAATTGGACTATATGTATTTTAACTCAACGATGCACAAGGTAGTCACTATCTTCTCTCCTTCAGTTCTCTTAAGACCCACTTGTCCTGTGATACTTACAAAAATTGTTGGATTGCGAGACCATCAGGCGTAGCTGATATTTAGAAAGCAAAAAAATAAAATGATTGAGAACCATCAAGCTGTGCATGCATTGGCCACTGTCGGAAGACGGATACTGGGCTAGATGGACCATTGATCTGACCCAGTATGGCCGTTCTTATGTTCAGCTAAGCTGAGTGAGTTACCCTGTGCTTTTACTATGGTTACTCTCATCTTTCCTCCTCCTATTTGTGACTCAACAAGTGAGCCGACATCTTAAAATGTGATTGTAGGCTCTTTGAGCAAGGATTGTGTTTTCATGTGTGTTTGTACAAAGCTGAACGGAGCCCCAATCTTGACCAGGACTTTTGGGTGCAACATCGATACAGGTAATGAACACCAGCTTTATGTCCTTTGCTGAAGCCAGAAATTTCTAAATAGACTTTACTTTTAAATGATACATCGCTAGGCAAACTGAGAAACACGATCTCCTCCCACCCCACCCTCAATGATTTGACAAGTTAAATCAGTCCTATTTTTCTTCTAGGAATGTTAATCAAAACATCACACTTGAATCATTTGATTAGAAAAGCTAATTCATTGCATTTTAGAGATTTGCATAGAAGAAACAAGCATGAACTAATCAAGCCATTCAGGGGGATTTATATGATTACATTAACTAAACAATAGACCTGATTATCCATTAACCTAGACCTTTTTTAGTTATTTACACCAGTGGAAAATGGGTATAAAATCTACCACATCTGAATAGCAGCATTCTACACCCACTTTTCACTGGTATAAAAGAGAGCACAAGGCGTAGGGACAAACCCAATGTTCCCATAATTATATATGTTTTGGATACCCAACAGGATCCATTTTACAATCTTTCCCTCCTACCTCCAAAATACCAATAGGTTTAAATCAACATTGCCATGCGGAGACAAACACTAATTGCCCTATAAGCCAGCAGGTAAACTCACCAGCCAGGAGAGGTAGAATAATGCTCCCAATCACCATTCATTCAGTTCATATCCCTTTCCCCGAGAGTTGCTTTTATTATTAAGGTACAACCCCGACCTCATCCTAAAACACAAAACACTGGGTAACAAAGGCCTGTCCCACTTTCCACCAGCTAGGAAGGGAGATGGACACCCTTCCAGTTACCTCCTAGGACTGCTGCCACATTTCTGGGAGGAATTTAGGAGCATTCCTTAAAGTAATCCCCAGCCAGCAGACACATGATAGTCAGCTGACCCTGTGGGAGACTACAACTCCCAGCATCCCTTACTAGAAGATCAAGCCTTGAAATAGGACACTGAAATGCTTTCCCATCGCCAAAGGCCAGCAACCTGTTTCATGCCTCAAATAACTTATTCTATTTTTTGTGCAGCCCTGCAATATGGAACTAGCTTATCTGAACCCCTACCTCACACTGCACCAAAGAGCTTAACATTCTCTCAGGCTGGAACGATAGAGACCAAGGTATGGTTCAGTCGCGTGCGCACACAGTACATGGGATTTATGACAACAATATTGACAAGAAAAGACCCAAGCATTGTAATTAGAGGATTTCTTTTAAACTCTTGAAGTTTTAATTCAGACAATTGACACTACGTTCTCAACAAGTCTAAAGCAAAATTCACAGCCATTTTGTAGCTTAGTTTTCCAAACAGCTGAGCAGAATTTCAGCCAATATATTTTCCTCAGATTCATTAGTCTTTTCTGATGTATTCTGCATAGTGGTGGCTGGGATTCTGTTCATGAACAGTACACATGTAACATAATAGCACACAATTCCCGTTACGCGGTTCCTTTTAAATGAAGTTTGATGCAGCAGCAGCCAACTCTGATTAGAGAGTCCAGATTTTTGGATAGAACACATTTACTACTTAATTCACACTAGTGAACGGATACATCATGTATAATACGTTACAAACATCAATTACAAAAAAGGTAGAATTTCTAATATATAGACATTTTCCACTGTACAGGAACCTGTACATGTTAGCACTTTCGAAGGCTTTAAGAAAAGCATACATTACAGATGCTGATATGCTATACAGTGCAAGTTATATTGGACGCAACATGGACGATAGTGCATTTAACAGCTCACCACATTCAAATGTTAGATCAAGAATACAATCAAAATAGCTAGCTATTGATACATATTCCCTTTGTGTTTACTACGCTGTGCAACTTTGGTAGACGGCAACATGTGTCCACACAGAGTTTTGATACCGCCTTGAGGTTTAGGAACTCTAGGTCCAGCTTCTTAATTACATTTATACCTATATATACACACACACACATATGTATGTACAAAAGAAAATTGAAGTAGGCGTCTTGGCAACAGCACAAGGCACTGCCAGACTGAAGAACCAAGTTTAGTTATTATCCCACCATGCTTACAGCTCAGGTCCAACCTGAAGGCAAGTGACGATCTGTAACAAACAGCACTTCAGCTCTCTCATGGGGCAACACAGGTGTATGTAACTGGGCCCAGCTTGTGCCACCCTCCCGCTGCTGATTGTAAACATTTAATATGGGAATAAACCCGGTAGTCCCAGAATGAAGATACAAGTGGGAAAGAATCTGTGGTCACCCCAGTTAAACCGTGGAAGGTGATAGAGAGGTGAAGACGACTACTAGAGGGGAATTTTATTCACGGGATATTAAAACACTTCTAAGAACACATGGGCTGTTGGGGCTTGATGCTGCAAGGCACTGAGCACTCTGGGCCCTGATCCAGCATGCTCAGCACCTTTCTGCAGGATTGATCTCTACCCCAATTTAAAGGGAATGGGGAAGTGTGTTTGGAAGAAAAGTAATTATTCACCTCCCTTGATTTTTTTTTGCTGCTGTGAACAAAGGTTGAAATATAAAGGATGAAGCAATAGGAATAATAAAAGCGATCAGTGCTATGAACCAGTATTAAGATTTTGATCCAAACTAATGGTAAATTGAGGGGAACACTCATGTCATTTGCGGTGGATGCAGTTCAGTACCACAAGGACAGGATGAAATGCCAGCCTCACGTAAGAATTCTCTGCCTTCCATTAGCTGTCTCAGCTGGCAACCCAACTTTCTTAGAGGCATGCAGTTTGCATGAGAGACTGGAACAACCAGGAATTTAGGTCAAAAAGTCTCTTTGCTGCTGTTTATTATTTAGCTCTATATATCACTGCTGCATTTGGAAATTACAAATGCTTTAAAAATGTGTTTTCTGTATAGTCTATTATGGAGCAGAAAAATCCCTTCTGAGCCATTCCAAGCTGGCTCGTAATTACGTATTTCAGACTCATGATATCCATAGTAACAAAATTCTGAAAATATTTCTTAAAAGTAATGTAACTGAGTATGTACAGAGAATATGGCCAGGACTTTAAAGAGTAGCTAGTCATTTTGGGGGAGGTCTATATATGATATATGTAAAAGGGTCTGGACTTTGAGGGCTGCGCTCAGAACTTATGAAAACCAGACCCTGTCTACATGTCACAAATTGTGCACCTGAGATCACTAGTCACTACAAGAAAAATCTTGGCCCTATATATCCAAAGTGCCCTCCCACCCACCCTCCAAAAAAATTCAGCTAGTCTCCTCAGCTGGGGGAAGTAAAGGTCCACATCCGAAGTTATCAGGCTCCTTCCTGACTTATCACTCCATTGTAGAGGTGCTAAGCCAGGAGAGGAGGAAAGTATCACTGTGGATTGATGAGTCAGCTCTACACTTCCCTTAGGGGAAAATAATTGTTCTACAGAGAAACAGCAAGCCACATGGAATCAAGTGGAACAATTGTCTAGGTAAGTTAATATTCAAGGCCTGGTCTTAACTGTCCTTTTGGAAAAGTTAAAATGAAAAACATTGATGAAAGCGCAGACTAACCACCGAAATGCAGAAAGTAGCCACAGACATCAAACATTTTTACCATGGGGAATCCAACACTTCAAGCAGTTTTTAGCAGCTATAAATTTTAATCGATAACAAATTTCTAATACATTGCTCGATCTCATTCAACTTCAAGTTTTGCTTTTAATCTTATTTGCCAAAGCAGAGAAGAGGCCTAGCAGAAGTATGCAAGACAAAAATACATCTTGAGCAAAGAGGGTGTTTTTAAAATTATCCATGGTATTTCTGCACCTTAGCATCACAATGAATCAGTTCAAACCTTTAAAAAAGGCCAGTGCAATCAGAACTTCCAAGAAGGGCAGTGTGCTCTGGTTACCGGTTTAATCACTAATAAGGGAATGTCTCTGCTAGACATTTGACCTTTTTGTTTTCCAGGTGGGATATGAATAGTTTGTTATCCCTTTGGATATACTTGTCCATGACACACTTGCAACTGAAAGTCAAGGCCGAGAGCTTGGCAGAACAATCCCTACAAGTTCTATACTGCATGCAAACTACTCACCCTGCTTCTATATTCAAGTAGCCCCACCACGCCAATTCCAGTTCCTTAATTCAAATGCATACACTTATTGTCAAGTCTACAGGACGTTTCATTTAATTGCCAGAAACTATAGGCAGTTTATATCAACTGTGCATCCTCACTGCCTTTCTGGGTAAAAGGAAACACAGAATGGTATGAAACTCAACATCAGAACCAACCCAAAAATAAGAATCAATGAACACCACACTGCCTTAGCTAGTCTCAAAAAAGGCACCTTAGGAAAAAATGCCTTCACCAACCACTCAGAAAATATTTAATACTCTTACAAACAAGTGTTTTGAGGTCAAAAAAACAAAAAAAACAAAAAACCCATCCCCAACTTCAACCTGAAACATCCATCTCCTGACCCATCCTGGTCATCTGTACGAAGTTTGACAGAGGTAAGAGACAAAGCTTATGCTGAAACTGTACACAATTTATTAAAGACAGCAACTGTCAAGAGAGACCACTATGCTGAATTGTGTACATCCCCTGTAAACAAAATCCAAGAGACCCATCCCAAACGGAAGGGATGTATATAGTGTAAAGTGAGGGTTTCTGCAGTGAGAAGCTGAGGATCAATTGCACCAGAGGATTCTGGAACACATGCACATTCTCCATCTAGTCTTTAGTGTAAAAGTGAGTTGAAAGGAAAGACCTGTTGTCCAAAGCCTTGCCAGATCTCAGGAACTTTCCTGCATCCCATCATCCGTTTCCAGTTCTGCTAACTGCCTCCTCAGTGCATTGACTTTTGCCTGAAGTTCCTTGTTGTACTCTATGATGTTGTTCATTTCTTCATAGGCTTCGTCCAGAAACTTGGAGGACCTGTTCCAACGGAGAAAGACACCTAAAGCCCCAAAGAGAGGGAGGAGTCAGGATGGACTAGTTTTACCAGGCGGAAACTGCTAGTTAGTGAAGATTGATACAGCGCTTTAAAAATGCAGAGTGCTAAAGACTGACATCAGAATTCTTAAGGACTTTCCTAAACAATGCTTTGAAATATAGAAAATAACCACAATGGATTCACTATTTCTCTTTTTTAAAAAGTCAGTGGTTAGAAAGATGTAGACTGATCTGACAGATCAATATTCAGTCTCCACCTCGGACTGATTCCATCCCTCTCACTTAAATTTAGCTCTGAAGTAAATCTGGGATAGAATCATAGATTCTCTAGTAAGACACACACATTCAGGAGTTTGTATTTATAGAGGACCGAATCCTGACTCTGTAGCTATGGGAATGGTCGGGTGCATGCGAAGGATAAGGGGAAAGGAGAGTGAGCATTCACCTTAGAAATATGTAAGTAAGGAACAACTTAGGTTGCAGTAACAGTCCAGAAAGGCTCAGTCTGACATAGTGCCCAAGCAATGGTTGGAGGTGGTACTATGCCACCTGGGGCAGTGGATGTTAGTAGAAGTTTGTAATAATTGATTTCAATGGGAGTTGGATCACACCCTTAGAGGTCAAAGTGTAAGCATGGAATAAGGACAGGATGAGTGGACAATCAGGAGAATTTCTGTGTTATCACAAAAACACACAATGCAAAGGAAGATTTACCTTCCCAAAGCTGCAGGCTCTGCGGCGCGACAGAAGGCCAGATGACGAGACTGTTGGCCTCAAACAGAGGATTCTTGAATTTGCTTAGTTCTTGAGGCTGATTCACCCAAGACCACAGGGACATAGTCTTCTGGGGCAACTTCAGTTTACACCTGGGACAGATCAATATTATGACTAAATTGTCTTGTCTTCAAAACTGCGTAATGTCATTTCTGTTAATTGGGTAGATCCCTGGGAACTAAAATATCTGCAAGTCTTCCACATGTTGCTAATGCTAAGGAACTGTGTTAACTCAGATTGTGAATGAAGAGAGTTCAAGGACAATGAAATGATACTGAGGGTCATACATGTAGGCCAACTCTGTAGGAACAATTTCATTTAATTCCAAACAAGAGGGTAGAGAAGAGAACTCATTTATGGGTGGGGGTAGAAATTAGCCACCTTCACTGATGACCAACATGCCTCTGTAAAATAATTTGACAACCATATTTTGAAAGAGAATGGATATTCTTTGCTGTTTGCTGCCACAAAGGAGAGGTGTGGGATGGGGGGAGGGGGAGGAGGGGAAAGGGGACACCGCAGATTCTGCATCATAGTGCAATTCTCAGTGTAAATGAAAGTGACGTTACTACTATAACTGTGTACAGGGTCCCTCTTGTGGCAGGAAGCATGGAAGAACATGTTATCTGTCAGAGGCTATTCGACAAGTGAGAGCTTTCAGAGTTTACTGTCAAATAGACACAGGGAATCAAAACCTAAACGTGTGACCCTATCCTGGGTGGGTCATATCCGCCTCCGTACCAGTACTTAGCCCTGGTCTACACTTACCTGGTGATTCGGTGGCAGTTGACAAGAGTTACGCAAGCGACACAGAGTAGCTTGCGTCACTCCTGTTGATTGCTGTGCTTCCCTTCTGCGTGGCGTCTTCACTGCACTGCGCCAACAGGAACCGCGTTCCCATCGACGCAGTGCTACACCACTCGAGGGGGTGGTTTACCAACATCGACTTCTGGATCGACTGAGCGGGTCTTCACTGACCGCTCAATTGATCCAGATAGGTCGATCTGACAGCGGCAACTTTGCCGCCGTCAGTGTAGACGTACCCTTAGTTTGATAAAGAGGTTTAGGACAGTTTGCATGCAAAAGGCTACATACATTAAAGCTATTGACTACTTCCTCTAGATTGCAGACTTAAGAGAGGGGCCAGTGGTTCGGGCACTAGCCTAGGATTTGGAGAGCTGGTTCAGCTACCTGCCCCACTACAGACTGCCTGTCAAATCACTCTGGCGCTGTGCTTCTCAGGGTTACAGCACCTAACTTTCAGGCATCTGGAAAATCATTGCGAGTGCCTGGCTCCTATACATTGAATGGGGATAGATAGGCACCTTAGACTGCAATTCAGAAAAGCCAGTATTCTGGATAATTAGTCACTGGAGCAGGGGGACTGGATCCCGGATAAGTGCTATAACCACCAGGCTAGAGTTGTTCTCCTCTCTCAAAGAATCACAGGGGGAGGAGGTGAGAAGGAGAGGGGTGCAAGAGAGGATGCACAAGCATGAGAATGATTCTACACCCTGATGATTACAGCAGTCATGGGGGAGACCCAGGATCTAGTCTCCCCGCTCCAATGACTATTTATCCAAAGCGCAACAGCTTCAAAAGAAGAGGCTTGAGTGGGCCCCACAGCAGAATACCCCATAGCCCAATGCTCACAGCACTTACCCGAGAGGTAGCACATCCTTATTCTCCCCATCAGGTAGAGTGGAGTCTTGAATCAGGGGTTTCCTGCTACTACTCAGGACAGTATCCTAACCACTGGACTAAAACCTACGAGAGAAGTCCTGTACCTCCCACTTGAGTGCCCGATCCAGTAGGCACCGTCTGAGCACATCTACCAGCTGAGACCTCGCATGTGACTTAGGTGGCTAAATGCTGGTCTTCCCTGGGTTTGTGAATGGCTCTGGGGCTTAGGCAGGATACAGGTGTTTGGACTTCCAGAGGCAGCCGTGCACATGCCCTGAGGTTGAAACAAAGGCAGCGAGGGAACTTTCAGTGCAAAAACTTAGGTGCTGAGTAAGTTTAAGGACCTAAAAGGTTCGGTGGGAGTTACATGCTTTGCAGTGAAATCTAAAACGGACTTAGGCACCTAACTCCTTTTGTGCATCCAGGCCTCAGCCTCTCAGGGCCTCAGTTCCCCATCTGTAAAATGGGGATAATTGCCCTGACCTCCCTCACAGCAGTGTCGTGAGGGTAATCTATTAAGATTGTGTGGTGTTCAGATACTGCCATAATGGGAGCCAGATAAGTACCACAGATAGAACTTTTATTTATTTTAAGGGAAGATGATTGAAATATCTTTGATTTTTTTAAATACAGTGGGATCTTTCAAACTAAGACAGCCACAGGCCACACACACTTTCCAACCAACAGGTCGTCTTTAACTGGATGTGGCCTGATTCCCAGGAATACTGAACACTTATCTTCACCAACCTTTCGCTTTCATTGTTGCCCAGAAACGTGCCAAACTGTGAGGCGTAGGCATGTTCAAAGAGCATGATGAGGAAGTGTTCATTGAATTCAAAAGAGCAAGGGAACTGACGAAGGATCTGCCACACACAGTCCAAGAAGAGGAAAAACACTGGGGACTCCCATTTCTGCTTGCTGTTGGAGTAGGCAGATTGAGCACAGCGCTGCTGAAATGGGTGACCAGCCTATAAGCAAGAAACAAAGAACAGGTTATATAAAAACAACAGGAGAGGTATCACTGGGGGAGAACCAAAAGATTTCTGCAGAACTATTTCTGTCAATGATACTGTCCCCCCACTCCATCATGTTAATAATCATGTTACAGGTGCAACGAGGCTTCAAGCTTGCAATAGCGAATTGCCAGCGATAAAGCCGCTGCGCTTGTCACAGATACCAGAGCTATGCAAGTAACGTCACATTTCGTCAGACTACAAGAATATGCATTGAAGACCATTTAGCAGATTGTGAAATTACTGATCACGCAAGAAAAAATGCCTGGCTGAGAACACAAGCTGCGATGAATTACAAAGATTTGTTAAATTTACAACTGCAGCAGTGTCTTTGACATGGAAGGGGGCTCAGAGATCTTGTGTTCCCACATTATTGGGATCGCAACACAGATCACTCTCAGAGCCAATGGGGAAGGTCAGCTAGTACATAATACTCCACTGACAGAGAGCCAATGGGAGACAGCTATACTGGTGCCCCAGGTATCAAGGCATCCAGTCACAGTGTCACTCTCTGGGACAGGGACTATGATTTATTAAGTTTATAGAGTGTACAGCACAATGGGGTCCAACATGTTCGAGGTCTTTAGGCTCTATCACAACTTGTGAGAGCCTCAGTTTAGTGACGTCCCTTTTGCGCCACACACACATTTTCCTTAGCGCTAACTAGATAGCATCTCTTACCTGTAGCCATTCCCTCTCCACAAGAGCCTCAAAGCCACGTATGGTCCTGCACCTTGGATCCAAGATGATCTGAGCCAATGAAGTTACCTGGAGCGTTGAATCAGTTCCTTCAGTCCCGTGAACTAACACTGATGCGCCTTCCCTGAGAGAAAAGTCAAGAGGGCAAGAATAGGAGCACAAATATGCAAGATACAGGTAAACCAAGGCTCTCAGTACACATCAGCCTAAGTGTCATGGGTTTAGACAACATTAGGTGGCTTGCCAGCCCTCAACCATTCCTCCATTCCCCCTCAAACTCACCCCTATCAAGGTGAGGAAAAAAATATTGATACTCTCTTCCAAGCCCCAGATCACAGAGTCACCTATGCTTCATGTCATGTAAGGATTTAACAGACTTCCTGGTTGTGCGCTTTGATAATGTGGAATCTTTGTCAGACACACAGAAGAGGTCTCGCTGGATCTATCGACTCAGGATCCACCCTATAAAATTGACAGTACCCAAGGACTGATTCCGGCTCCATTAGAAAATGGACCAGGAGGCTAAGAAGCTCAGTTAGATTCTGCTGGGAAGAACTGGCTACTTGGAAACCTCTATCAGAATCTTAAGGGGGGCCCATGTCTTCTGAGGTGTTTGTAGAGCATCCAGTGCTCCCTGATGCACCTGACTGGGGCGTTTGGGAGCTACTGCAATACGAAGTGGAACTACATACCAGATGGGGTAATACGTCAGAGGGGGCTTGGCCTACAAAGACATAAGTAATATTCTGGTTGATTGCTTAGCTCTGCATGAGAGCTCTGTGTAATGACTATCGCCCACCTCTCCGTATAGATGAATCAGAAGAACATAAAAGCAAGTGAAAAAAAATCTAAGGAAATGACAGTGAAAGTAGAGTAATACTTTACATACAGCGATGATTCAACATGCAAAACCATGCTCTGAAGTGTCCCTCACCTCTGTTTGCCAGAAGCTGGGAATGGGCAACAGGGGATGGATCACTTAATGATTTCCTGTTCTGTTCATTCCCTCTGAAGCACCTGGCATTGGCCACTGTCAGAAGACAGGATACTGGGCGAGACGGGCCATTGGTCTGACTCAATATGGCTATTCTTATGCTCTTCCCTGCAGCTCCCACTCACTTTTCAAAATAGTTAATCCCTCTGCATTCTGTTCTATTTAGGTTCTGATACCACACCCACCCAAGTGCCTCTAAATATCACCAAACTCCTTCTTCAAGTTTCCTGTGGTGTTCTTTACATATATCTCATTGCATCCCACCCATTCTGAAATATGACAAAAATGGCTCACTTGTGCAAATACCCTTTTAGCTAAAAGCAACAACAAAAAGCTAATTGTAGGTTGTATTTATTCATGTGCAGAAGCCCAAATTGAGTTATAAACTGTTTGTAAATAAGAGCAATCCATCAAGCAAGCCCAGTGCTGACACGAATTAATTGCTCTGCTGCTATTCCTACTTGTTTTGAAGTAGAAAGCAGAGGCATAAAGATGTTGCCCATGTATATGGTAATACTCTCATCTATAATTAGCATAATGTATCTAAATAAACTTGGGTGATATGAATAAATTAATCCTTATGAATATTTTTTCAGTTTGCTTTACAGTAGTTTCAGGCCAAGAGCAACTTGACTACCATATCTCCTCCAAAATAAATGCAAAGACTAATGAATGTGTCCATGCGCTCACCGTAGAATGACCAACTAGGACAATGTTGTTTTGATCTTGCATCTTTCTTGTCACAGGGAAGCAAGAGGATGTAGAGACCTATCTCCCACCATTCCTTCTATGGGCATTATACAGCTTCAATGTCTTGTCAACTCAAAAGTAACAACTAGCTTCCGAATGGGGTTGGCAGCACAGAATTTCTGGGTTGTCCCACGCCATCTCCATATAAACTCAGTCGTGTTTTATCTGAGAGGAGTTATAAACGCTCCATTGCATTCAACGTAAAGGAGAATCATTGGCCTTTCCCATAATGAAGTCAGAAGCAAGTAATTACAATGGGTTGATATTTTAAGTGCAATTCTTTGTCACTATCCAAGGCTCATAGACTTAGTGACTATATACCTATATACTATATAGACGTATGCCCAATGCTGCAAAGGAAGACAAAAAACACACCCCATAGTCTCTGCTAATCTGACTTGGGGAAAAATTCCTTCTTGACCCCAAATATGGTGATCAGTTAGACCCTGAGCATTTGGGTCAGACACTCCAGCCTGACACCTGGGAAAATTCTTTTTAGTAACTCAGAGCCCTCCCCATCTAGTGTCCCATCTCCGGCCATTGGAGATATTTGCTAATAGCAATCACAGATGGACCACATGCCATTGTAGGCAACTTCATCATACCATCCCCTCTGTAAACTTATCAAGCTCAGTCTCAAAACATATTAGGTTTTTTTATCCCCACTACTCCCCTAGAAGTCTGTTCAGAATTACACTCCTCTGATGGTTAGAGATCTTCATCTAATTTCAAGTCTAAACTTGTTGATGGCCAGTTTATATTCTTTTGTTCTTGCACTGACATTGGCCCTTGACTTAAATAACTCCTCTCCCTCCCTGGTGTTTATCCGTTTGATGTATTAACAGAGAGCAATCACGTCTCTCCTTAGCCTTTGTTTTGATAGGCTAAACAAGCCAAGCTCCTTAACTCTCCTCTCATAAGGCAGGCTCTCAATTCCTCTGATCATCCCAACAGTCTCTCTCTGCACCTATTTCAGTTTGAATTCATTCCCTGTGTATTTAATAAACTTAGCAGCATCATGTGTCAATGCAACTATTCAGTGGTTGACTGCCATTTTCTTAACTAAATGTATTTACATTTCATTCCACAGACTTGCAAGAAGCATGTTTTTCCTGTTTGAAAGAGGAGCCGTAGATCCTCTGAGATGGGAGGAAATAGTCCCTTTCCTATACAGCTGTGAACAGGCCCTGACTAGAGTACTACATTCACTTCTGCTCACCTTGATACCAAATAGACCAGAGGAAATTTTGAGAAGAGGAAAAAAACTGGCTAAGGGGGCGAACAAATTTTATGAGGAATGACGATCAACAAATATATATAGCTTGGCTACGTGACAACTTAGAGGAGTCATGAGCTTTAAAAGAAGGAGAAAAATTGCTTAGACTGCTACAAAGGAGTATGAAGTAAATTTGGCTTGAATATCTAGAAAGCTTCCTAGGAATGAGATATCGAACTGTGGAAAATACTCCAAAGGAAATGATGGAAGCCCATTGCTTTAGTCATTTAAAATTACACTGGGTACTGGACTAGCTCAAGCTTTTTAGTATAAAGAATGTGTAAATTCCTGATCTAAACAGAATCAAATTTAGCTGCCCTGTAATATGTTGTCATAATAGTAGTTCAGTTGTGTAAACTCTAACCTATATCACCAATAAAACAAGTTAAACTAGACTGGACAAAACATCAGTTGACATAGGAAGCAATCTTGACTGGATGCCCTAATGTCTATACCCAATTGTTATGGTTTCTCATTCATGCTTGTACTCATAAAACCTAGATTTGGGCTATTAGAGAGATGCTTCTCAATGGTGGTGATGAAATGGTGTCTTGCATGGAAATAAGCAAGAAAGTATACTGTAGTAAAATACTGTAGCTGCCTCAAAAAGGAATCGGAATTCCTATTATTTAATTAATTTATTTAATTTTATTTATTTAATTCCTAATATTTAACAAGCAGCACCACAGATAGTAACCAAGAACTGAGATAGGCTTTACCTGTCAATGCACTGAGCAGCCAGACAAGCTGTAGTTAGTATCTCTTTAATGTGAGTCAGCCAGTTGGAGGCTTCGAGTTTACTAAGCCAGCGGTCCATGTTGTGCGACTGATCATTGCAAGCTTCCACAAGTTTGATGAGACTTTCCTGCAGAATATTGTACCTTTGAGAAAAGCAAAGGTAGCACATAAGCAATATAACTGAAATTATTAGACCATTCTCTCACATCCATAAGCTCACCAATCAAAATATAGATTTAAGAACTAATGCATCAAGAGAAGTTAAAGCAAGCAGCAGTTCTTTAATAAATGTATATTCTCTTATTCAACGATCTGTTCTTATTGTGAATGAGTCACATTTTAGCATCATGGGAATATACTAGTGCTTAAATGAGCAATTCCACTCCTTAAAAGCACGTTCTGCTCTCAAATGTCCTGATTTAAAAAAACATCACTGTCTTCCTTAATTCACCTGCACCCTGTGTGTTTTCTGTCATATCCACTGACTTTGCTGACTAAATAAGTTTTTAATTACTTATTATTCCAGTTAACACGGCTGAATCAATACTGATCAAAAAAGCTGGATTGCAGCTTGGCACATACTGCAACATGCGTGCTAGCCAAGTTCCAATTGCAGAATCTTTATTATGAGTGCTGCACAAGACACGAAGGTCCTATCTTGACTTTCAGCTTCTAGAATGAGTTTTGCAAGGGTGGCAGTAAGAAAACAGGCCTTTTCTTGTCAATTGAAAAGATGTGATCTGGAAGTCATTGAGACACAAATATAGAATCCCAGAGTGCCATTTTTACAGACACTTTCAGACTACAACCACACGTTAAGTACAACAGAATATGCATACACAAATCATAGAAGAATCATAGAAGATTAGGGCTGGAAGAGACCTCAAGGAGGTCATCTAGTCCAACCCCCTGCTCAGAGCAGGACCAACCCCAACTAAACCATCCCAGCTGGGGCTTTGTCAGGCTGCCCCTTAAAAACCTCTAAGGATGGAGATTTCACCACCTCCCTAGGTAACCCATTCCAGTGTTTCACCTCCCTCCTAGTGAAAAAGATTTTCCTAATATCCAACCTAGATCTCCCCCACTGCAACTTGACATCATTGCTTCTAGTCCTGTAGTCTACCACCATGAGAACAGCCTAGTTCCATCCTCCCTGGAACCCTCTTTCAGGTAGTCAAAGGCTGCTATCAAAACCCCCCTCATTCTTCTCTTCTGCAGACTAAACAAGCCTAGTTCTCTCAGCCTTTCCTCATAAGTCCTGTGCTCCAGCCCCCTAATCATTTTTGTTGCCCTCCGCTGGACTCTCTCCAACTTGTCCACATCCTTTTTGTAGTGGCGGGCCCAAAACTGGACACAAGACTCCAAATGTGGCCTCACCAGTGCCGAATAAAGGGGAATAATCACGTCCCTCAATCTGCTGGCAATGCTCCTACTAATGCAGCCCAATATGCTATTGGCCTTCTTGGCAACCAGGGCACACTGCTGACTCATATACAAGTTCTTATCCACTGTAACCCCCAGGTCCTTTTCTGCAGAACTGCTGCCTAGCTCGTTGGTCCCCAGTCTGTAGCTGTGCATGGGATTCTTCCGTCCTAAGTGCAGAACTCTGCACTTGTCCTTGTTGAACCTCATCAGATTTCTTTTGGCCCAATCCTCTAATTTGTGTAAGTCACTCTGTATCCTCTCCCTGCCCTCCAGTGTATCTACCACTCTCCTGACAGCTTAGTGTCATCTGCAAACTTGCTGAGGGTGCAATCCACTCCCTCCTCTAGATCATTAATGAAGCTGTTGAACAGAACTAGCCGCAGCATCGACTCTTAGCATGAATATTAATGTTTTTTCAGAGTTTATTATATTTTATTTTTACAGGATCTTATGATTTTCATCTGCAAGCCTTAGCAAGTTGCAGTGCTCAGTGTGCTTGAGGCTGAACTAAAGGATTCTCTCTGATCCTCCTCCTGCTCTGATATCTTAAGGTACATTTAAAATTACAGATCTACTGACCAGGGCACATTTAAATGTCACATGGCCTAACACCTATTGAGAGCACCAGTGTGTGGTGCTGGGGAAGCAAAAGATGGAAGGATATGGGGAATTAGAGAACACATTACGATTTGATATAAAAGATCTGGTTCCAAGAACTTAATAACCAGAAATAGTGAAATGAACTTTAACCTTGTAATTACTGTTTAGAAAGGGGCATATAAAGTAAAATACACCAACACTCAAGCCTATCCGTAAAATCAACATGAAGTTCAACTGCTCACAAGAGCTGTAAAGACATGGCAGCTATTCATAAAGGTTCTGTTTACTCCCTTAGTCCCTTAGTCACTCCCTGGGGTTCTCCCTCCCCCCGCTAGTGGAACTACAATAATGGAGATGCATTAGTGCAGGGTCCTAAGCCAAGATTCTTAAGAGATCAGCCTTTTGCATCATGCAGGTGGCACAAAAGGACTGGACCATGGCCACAATTGCCCAGCAAGGAATTTTCCTGCTATAGGACAACTCCCTGCTAATGTAAAGCTACTGCAGCCAGTTTCTGCAGCAGCTAATACCTCTACACCACCAACAGAGGGAGCAAGCTGGGGGAGGAAAAGCACCTCCATTGTGCTCTGGTAAATGTGGTATATCTTGACTTTGGTAAGACTTTTGATACTGTCTCGCATGACCTTCTCATAAACAAACTAGGGAAATACAACCTAGATGGAGCTGCTATAAAGTGGGTGCAAAACTGGTTGGAAAACCATTCCCAGAGAGTAGCTATCAGTGGTTCATAGTCAAGTTGGAAGGGCATATCAAGTGGGGTCCCACAGGGATCAGTTCTGGGTTCGATTCTGTTCAATATCTCCATCAATGATTTAGAGAATGGCATAGAGAGTACACCTATAAAGTCTGTGGATGATACCAAGCTGGGAGGGGTTGAAAGTGCTTTGGAGGAAAGAATTAAAATTCAAAATGCTCTGGACAAACTGGAGAAATGGTCTGAAGTAAATAGGATGAAATTCAGTAAGGACAAATGCAGTGTACTCCACTTAGGAAGGAACAATCAGTTGCACACATACAAAATGGGAAATGACTGCTTACGAAAGAGTACTGCAGAAAGCGATCGGGGGGGGGGTTGGGGTGTCAGTGGATCACAAGCTAAATATGAGTCAACAGTGTCACACTACTGCAAAAAAAGCAGACAGCATTCTGGGATGTTTTACCAGGAGTGATGTAAGCAAGACACGAGAAGTAATTCTTCGGCCCTACTCTGTGTTGATTAGGCCTCGACTGGAGTAGTGCCCAGAACTGGACACAATACATTTCAGGAAAGATGCGGACAAACTGATTAAAGGTCTAGAGAACATGATCTATGTGGAAAGATGGAAAAAATCAGGTTGGTTTAGTCTGGAGAAGAGGAGACTGAGAGGGGACATGATAACAGTTTTCAAGTACATAAAAGGTTGTTACAAGGAACAGGGAGATAAATTGATCTCCTTAACCTCTGAAAATAGGACAAGAAGCAAAGGGCTTAAACTGCAGCAAGGGCAGTTTAGATTGGACATTAGGAAAAACTTCCTAACTGTCCGGGTAGTTAAGCACAGGAATAAATTACCTGGGGAGGTTGGGAATCTCTGTCACTGGAGAATTTGAAGAACAGGGATAGTCTAGCTAATGCTGAGAATCAGGGAACCATAACCAGCTCTCTGATGACTGCCCACCAACCCTGAGTAAGCTGCATGAAGCAGAGCTCAGAAACAGGAGAGAATCTGGCCCCTGGTTTTCCAATCAGGGGAAGCTGACACTTTTAACACCAGCACAGCACATGTATACTGGAGGTTAGCAGTGATGCAGCTACACTGGTTCAAGAAAACCCAGTTCTTAGAGGCAGCCTGAAAGCGGCTATGTGATTCCCTGATCGCCATGTTATTTCACCTACCTCTCAACAGATTTGTGAATTCGCCTCCACTGAGGATACTGCACTTCCTGCTCAAAGCCACCTCCTTTGGCTCTGGCCTGCTGAGCAACATTCAAAGAACGGGTATCAATGATGTAGCCACGCTTTCCTGCCCTCAAGGTGGCATTAATAAGCGCTGAATCTTCCTTACACCGTCTCCCATTAGTACCTGTGAGAGGCTGGCTGCTCCGCATCATTACCTAGGAGAAAAAATAAAGACTCAGATGTTAGAAAAGGGGAGATCTATTAAATTGTCTAGTCTGGGGCCTTGCCAATAGTGTACTGCAGGGAGCAATCCATCTGCTAGTGCTTCGGCCAGTTTAGTTCGACACATTGCTAACAAACAGGGCTTCTGATTTCCTTTAACCATCATATCACTGCAGTGAAGTTAACGGCTTATCTCAGCCTTCAAACAGCACTTCCAGCAACCTCAAGATTCAAGTCAAAATTGCCCTTCTAGTTCCTCCATGGACTTTCATCATCCAAGCTCAGACTCCCTTATCCTCTTAGCATTTACCTGCACAGTTCAGCTGCTGAAGTGGACAAAGAGCTCTCTTCTGTAGAGTCTGCTATTTGAAAAAGCCTGCACATTTCTCTCCACCTTTCTTCCCGTTTCAGCTGCAAACACTTGTTTCCCCCTAGCATGTAACTGCACCCTTCAGTTCCTTCCCATCTCTTTAATTGCCCTTAGGTCTGATCACTAGATTAAATGACTTCTAGCTTCTTAAAAAAAATTATTATTCTGCAGACCACTCTGCAGGAGAAAGATCCTCACACAGCCTCCTCAGCTTTCATGTCATGATTCCCAGACCACCATCTATGCAAACTCTGACTCCCGATTCCTGCTGAAACTTCTTTAATGGACTAACGTTTGAAGGAGGATTTTATTTTTAACCTATAACCAGCACTGTTTTAAAACATTTTAGTCAACTATGTAATACAAACGTGTTCATTAGTAATAGTTTTATTCACTGGTTCTGGAAATACCAATACACCACAGCTCCACACTTGTTTAAGGTAAGGTTTTATGGAATAAAAATTTCACAGATGATTAAGATTTCCATGACACTAGTACAAGGGACAACTGAAATCATGACGGTGATGAGCCAATAAGCATATCTAATGATGCCCACAGACTAGACCAGAGTGTAGCAATGCATGACAGAAGGCATTACCATCAGAAGTTCAAGTGCTGCAACTTGAATGCTTGAACATACATGATTTACAATATTAAGAGCAAAAATCTTGAGAAGTATCTTTCCCCCCAAGCAGGGAAGAGAACGGAAGCTTCACAATGAAAGGGAAGAGCATGAGCCACCTAACCCCCCTTCACTGGTTTGGAATTGATGATTTGTCAATGTGTAACTAGTTGATGATTTAACTCAGTCTGGGCAAAAGGAGAAATACAGGAAGTACCTACATTGGATCAGACGACCAGTGGTTCATCTAATCAATACCTTGCCCCAAACAGCGCACAGTACTAGATGCAAGGAATCACTTACTAACCTGCCTACCAGGTAAATTTCTTTGTTATCACAAGCAGTTAGTGGCTGGTTCAAAGAGGTATCAGTGCCTCGGATTTTGACAACTTAAAAGTGCCGGGGGTTGGTGAGAAAGCGAACGAATTTGCTGCTTATTAAAGATGCCATATTGACAGGCTTAGAAATCAGAGTCCTCTGCACATGCACAGAACAGGTGCAATGTAAGCAGAAGCAGTGCCAGATTCACTCACACTGTGCTGTCAACATGCTTCAATCATGCCCTTGATGGACCACTTCTCAGGGTGAAAGGATAGTGCAGTCTCTGTGGTCCATTCAATCCATTGCCAGTCGGCACAGGCAGCCAACAAGTGCCAGTAACAGTGATGTGCGAGTATGAGGTGGACATCTGTCTACTGGGAGCAAACTCATTTCCTGTCCCCTACTGAACAAATGTCAGATCACCTTACTAGTCTGGGTTGGCAGTCCCACAGCCCAACATAGAGATATCCAGGCTCCCTTGTTTTCAATACAGTACACCCTCACTATACCAAACCCCTGGGGACCCAAGCCATTTGTTCGTCATAGCCAGGGAGTTGTTACAGCAAAGAGACCACTGGGGGAGGGTGGCTGAGCGCTCATTTGGTCCTGCCTCAGAACCCGGGGCCAGAGGAGGGATCCAAGGACTGGGTTCTTTATATCTGAAAGTTCGTGGTTACGAAGGGCATTGTAGCTAGGGATGTAAAAATTAGTTTAAAAAAAATCGATTTAAACGTGCTAAAAATAGAACATTTAAATAGTTAAACGTCGGGGGGAGCTGTGCTGGGCTCTGCCCCTCACTGCCAAGCAAGAGCTGCCTTGCTGCGGCTCTTCCGCTGCAGAGCCATAGCTGGGCAGCTCTCGCTGGCGGGAAACTGAGCTGAGCCTAGCTGCAGCTCCCCACCACTCTGCACTTGCGGGGAGAACTGCGCTGGGCTCCACGCCTCTGGCTCGCAAGAGGCACGGAGATCCAGCCGCACCTCCTCTACTCCCCACACCACTGGGCCATGTGCCTCCCACGAGCCACAGCTGCTGCTACCCCCCCCCCCGCTGGGCTCTATGCCTCCCCTTCATATTTCTGTCCAACCCAAGAAAACAAAGTGCTCTTAAGTGCATAAAGCACTCAAACATGACTTACCATCCCATTCTTCTTATGGTAATAGCTGAGGACTGGGAAGCGACCACCATGGCGAAATGTTGCAACTCTCCGAAGGGCCTCATCATCAATTGATTTTGGGACGGTGACAGCTGGTGGGTAGGAGGGGCAGACGGAGAACTCCTTATTGACATAGCTCAGCCGCCATTCATTTGTCTGGAAAAGATACAAGAGAACGTTTTCTTGTTGTACTAGAAAAGGAATGCTGTAGTTTTAGAAGGAAATATTGGAAAGTCAGGAAATTCTAAATTAAAATTAAAACTACAAAAAAAAAGTTACAAAATACCATCTGAAAATATACAGACAAGGTCATTAGATTTTTGGTTTGTCACCTGTACCTCACCAAAAATCGGGAGACAATTCCTCCCCCCAAAACTATGCATCTGAACTAATAAGCACACTTTAACAAGGCAAGCCGTTGCTCACAAAAGTAGCAAACATCACATTTTGGCATGAGTTAGTGTTATTTGCCTCTCCATTGCGAGCACAGCAGTAGAATTACCTAGAAATGCAGTCATCTTTAATCCCATATAAAGGGGATTATCTCAGCCTCTAGGGAATACTGAAACACAAATAGCATCAACTACTGCCCCCATCACTACCACCAGCAATAGCAACTGTGGGAAGGTTTAGCAAGTTTCCCAATGTAGACCAAGCCAAAGGGACCTAAGGTCCATCTATGCTAGAAGACTGAACCGCTCTGAGATTCAATATAGCAGTTTAACATTTCTTGCACGGTTTGCTCCTTCAGAGCTTTGCTATGTGCCCAAGCTTATGTAAACCTGTACGCTGACTCCACACAGCACTCCCTGCAACCACAGCTGTCCCTGTGCACTGTGGGTCTCCCAACGTACCTACCCCATATTTTTGTACAGCTCCCTGAAACTGAGATTTGTGATAGAGCCTGCTAAGTATTGAGAGAAACACCAATTTCACTCTGGAGCGAGGTGTCGCTCTGCTCAGCAAGCTGTCTTGCTGTTCGGCAAGCCGTATTTTTGACAGAACTGGCCATGCAGAAACTGCCCGATATCTGGGGTCAGATACAGCAGCTGAGAATACAGGCAGCAGAGAACAAAGGCCACTAAGTGTAACCCCCTGACTAGAGTGCTGATTTACTGAAGTCTATGCTAGAACCACTGACTGCTCAGGAGTTAGGAGGGCTCAGATTGCAGCTTCATACAAGCCCAGCTCAGGTGCCTGCTGACTAAGGATCATATTTTGAAGGCCATGTTTGGGACAGGAGTAGATCCAGTACCTGGTGGATCAGGGTCATACTGGAGGCCTCGACAAGGACCAGTGGCTGCAGAACTTTCAGGTGAGCAAGACTTCTCTCTGTGGAAAGCCTGCCCCAAGGCACCCTGAGCAGAATTTGTCTACAGAAAAGGAGGGTGGAGGTTGTTCTACTCAAGCTGGTAACCCCAAGCAAGAGCTGCTCCTTGGGCATTGGGAAACCCGTTCTGGGGACTGCTGTGAACATCATGGCACTATGAAAAGTTTGGCTGGGGAGGTGCGATTAAAGTGCAAGACGCCCCTAAAAGCAATGAGGTAGCACCATAAATAGCATATATTGTGTCCACCCAACCCAGCAGAGTATCTCAATCAAAAAGGCAACTATTGCATATGGTCACAAGCTCTGCTGGACCATGGGAGGCCGCTGTGTGGATGTTTACATACATTGGGCTGACATTTACTTTGATAATAACAAGCATCAGGGTTATTTTCCAAAATAGCAGAATAGCAGCCAGATACGCCTCTGGAAGGGTCCTGACAAGAAGAGGTGTCCCCTGAAGAGGAATGACATTGCTGTTGTCTAGGTCTCCTTTGCTATTCCTACCCGATGTGTTGTGTGTAGTACCTACGCCTGATAGTTAAGGTCCATTTTAACTATGTTTCACAAACAAATATGGTTCCAATCTGTAGCCAACCTAGAAAACAACCTCACTGTAATGAGGTTACCTGACACAACTGTAAAATAGACAGGGTGTAAATACCCATGTCCACTCAGGATAGAGAAACTGTGCTAGACCTCCAAGAGTAAAAGGGTACTCTGGACAACTTGAGTAAAGCTCTTGCGACACTGTCTGACAAGTGGATTTTGAACATAGTAGCTGCTACCACAGTTCAATATATTGCCAGGACGGAGCCACACTAGCTCAGCTCATTTACACTCATTTTCCCCAAAACAGACTTTAGAACACTTTTAAGTTTTAAAATGCTTCAAGAAGGAAGCAGATGGACAGATTCAGAGATGAAAAAGACGTACTAGATCACACAGTTCAGCTCATTGCAAATACAGGATTGTTGGCCAGAATTAATCTTTTTTTAGTGCTCTATCTCGTTTTAAGTGTCCCCAACTTAAGTTAGGAAGTCCATTTCATATCACAGAAGATCTGTCAGAATTCTGTAATAGGTAAATGATTGATAAAAGCCTCGCATTTATATATCAAGCAGAAAAGATAGTACCAAAATTCTGTGATACACTTCTACTGAGTCAATGACTGACACTGTACCAGAGTGCGATCACTGGAGTGAAACGCTGTAAAAAGAAAGTGACCCAATTTACGTCCTATTCTAGTTGTTTGACTCCACCTATCCCTCCTGCTTTTCTTCATAAGTAACGTGAGACAGATGGTATTGCCATACCACCAAGTTATAGGTTATCTTTACACTGGGAAAAGGAAGACTGTTGCTATTAGTGTCACTTATCTTCTGTAGTGTACATACCACTTACACAGATTCAGTTAATCCCTTCAGTGCCAACTTCAGGTTCCCAAGACATCCTCTGCCCTGAACCGGCACAAAGCACTTCATCACCAAAGTCGCACTAGAAATATCTTTTGCTCTCTCTCTTTTCTAGGATTGTGAACACACCCCAAAGCAGCAGCTGTCATTACCAGATGTTGGCATGAAAGTGAAGGGTAACAATGTGTACAGGAGAGGTCTGTGTTAGATCAGATCTTATTTATGATCTTCAGAAACAATATGTTAATGAAATAGTAAGCTAAACAAAACTGAGGGGATACTGAATTGGGAGGACCTAAAAATGCCAACGAGAACAGAAAAAAAATATAATTTCTAAAGGAAGAAGAAGAAAGTTATATTCAACTTGGAAAGCACACTAGTTAGTACACAGATTTGGCTGAAAATTGGGAAAAACTATTGCACAAAGACTTGAAGTTGCAAAGTTGCTTTCGTTTCACAGAGTTCAAAACTGAGCTTTTAAAAATTTATTTTTCATTTCCCCCATCCTCTTTTCTTCTCCTATCAATCCTTTAAAAGATTGATTTTCAAAAATTCCTGGAAAAAGGGGGAAGTCCCAATAAATTTCCAAAATCTACAATTTCTAGAGAAGGCCATTTTTCAAAATGAGAACTTTGCATTGAAAAGAATTCCGTCAGGTCTATTAATAAACTAAGACCAAATATCAAGACACTAAATAGCCAGCTGGAGGGAGAAGCCTGGAAAACAGTAAAGGCTGGAAAAATTTAGAGGAGTCAGCTGGCAACAAACCAGAGAGGAATCTGCAATGGGAGATGGCAGCAACAGGAGGCAGACAGAGTTCTGGGCTGCACACAAAATTTGATGTCTCAGTATTTTAGGGATAAAACACACAAAAACAACCCAAACAACCCTGTAATCCCAAAATCAAGCATGAAACAAGGTAATTTAGAGTCTGTTACACTTTAAAAATTAAAATATGTTAAGAAAGGTGCAGTTAAGTCACCCAAACAACCCTAACTCTGCATTGACACCAGAAGGGGGAAAAACTAGAAAGAAATCTAATGTATCTAAAAATCAGTTTAATCTAGTCTGGGACTACAAAACGGCTTCATCATATGTTATTACATGGCACCTCTAGAGAGTTTAACTGTGCATTTCTTACCTTAACAAGCTTGAATTTCTTTTAAGAGCAACCTAAACTCTGAATTTTCTGGATTTATAATGCTTGGTTACAAAAAACTTTATTTTGTTTTAAACTTTTAAATTACTGAAACTTACTCTCAGTCTTAAAAGAAAAAAGGTAGGTGAAGTAATGTCTTTTATTGTACCAACTTCTGTTACTAAAAGAGACATGCTTTCAAGCTACATAGAGCTTTTCCTCAGGTTTGGGAAAGGTACTTAGGACAGGTCTACACTAGAAGCACTACAATGGCGAAGCTTCATTAATGCAGCTGCGCTACTGTGGTGTGTCTGGTGAAGACACTGTATTCCAACGGGAGAGCGCTCTCCCGTCAGCATAATTGTTTCCCCTCCACAAGAGGCAGAAGCTATGTCAGAGGGAAAATGTCGTCCACCGACATAGCACTGGTGTGGACAGCGCTTAGGTCACTGTAACTTGCATCGCTCATGGGGGATGTCTTTTTCACACCCTTGAGCGATGTAAATTAGATCGACTTAAGTGGTAGTGTAGACCTGCCCTCAGTGTCAAAGTAAATACAAGGTGGAACAGATTGTTTAGCATAAGTATTTAACACACACATTCTAAGAGACCAGTCAAGGTGAAATGGCCCATTAACACCTCTGAAGTCATAGGACTGAAAAGGAGGGTTCATGCATTACAGATTTTAATAAACCATAAATCCAGTGACTTTATTAAGAGCATCATTTTAGTGGCTAGCTAAGTTATGAATTTAAGCTCCCAGGCTCGTCTTTTAAAGGTGTTGTGCAGGTTTTCTTTGAGGAGAAAGACAGAGGTTAGATATAGAATGAGGGTTTAATGTAAAGAGTTCATCCACGGGTAATATGATGTATTTATTGTCTATCATTTTCATGTAAAATAAATAAGGAAGTGTTATTTATTCCTTCTCATAACACAAGAACGGGGGGGGGGGGGGGGGGGGGGGGGGGGAGAGGGTGTCACCAAATGAAATTAATAGGAAGCAGGTTTAAAACGAAGAAAAGGAAGTAGTTCGTCACACAACGGAACAGGAGTTCCAGAGGTTGGAACTCCTGGCCAGAGGATGTTGTGAAAGCCAAGACTACAACAGGGTTCAGAAAAGAACCAGATAAATTCATGGAGGATAGGTCCATCAATGGCTGTTAGTCAGATGGGCAGGTATTGCTGTTTGCCAGAACCTGGGAATGGGCAACAGGATGGATCGCTTGATGATTACCTGTTCTATTCATTCCCCCTGAAGCACCTGGCACTGGCCACTGTTGGAACCAGGATACTGGGCTAGATGGACCCTTGGTCTGACCCAGTATGGCCATTCTTATGTGTAAATTCATTCGAGTGTGTAGTGATTGTCTGATTTCACCTACACTGTTGTTACTGAGGCAGTGTACTGGATGAGGTACACCACAAGTTGTGATAGCCATGGGTAGAATCCAGGGATTTTGACAGGTGTGTTGTGATGGGTATTGATCATTGTATCAGTGGAGATATGGCTGCAGGTTTTGCATCTGTTGTTCTGGAAGCGTCTGGTGCCACTTTGAGTTAGTGTATCTTGGTCTGTGAGGAGCTTGCTTCTCATAATGAACTTGGTGAGTTGGGCAGGGGAGGATTGTTTGAAGGCCAGAAGAAGGGGTTTGGGAGAGATTTCTTTCAGGATGGGGTCCCCATCGAGTATGGTTGTAACTGTTTAATGATATCCTGTATGGATTCCAGTGTGGGGTGGGAGGCAACACCTAAGGGTCTGCAGTCAGAAGGCTTTTTTTCCCCTGTATTGAAGAAGGTTCACTTGGAGTATTTGGGTGGCCCATTCATGATGCTACCCACTTCTCTTGTGGAGTGTCCTTGTTTGGTGAAGGTGGTTTTAAGTATGTTAAGGTGTTTATCCCAGACTCTCCTCAGAGTATATTTTGTGGTATCTGAGTGCATGGCTGTAGATAACAGATTTCTTGGTGTGTTTGGGTTGGTTACTGGACCTGTGAAGGCAGGTGTACTAATCCATGTGTTTCTTGTATAGAGTTGTCTGTAGGGTTCCAGTGTTGAAGCTGGTAGCCAGGAAATTGATGCTGGGTGTGGGAGTGTTCTAGAGAGAGCTTGGTGGACGGATGGTGGTTGTTGAAGTCATGGAAATCTACGAGTGAGTTTAGGTTGTCCACCCAGAGGATGAAAATAACAATTTATCTCAGGTATATCATTGGTTTTGTGCTGTATTTGTCCAGAAATTCTTCCTCGAGGTGGCCCATGAAGAGGCTGGCATACTGGGTAGTCATCCTAGTACCTATGGTTTGGACAAAGTGTTAGTTGTTGAATGTAAAACTGTTGGAGGCGAGGAAGAAATAGGTGAGTTTGGCAATGTGTTTGGAGTGGATAGCTGAGTGATATCACAGCCTTATAGATATTTGAGGCAGACAGCAATGCCATCATTGTGAGGGACTGTATAGCTGTCCTGTCAGTGGTAGAAATATTGTGGTAGATATGATGTTTGGTAAGGATTTCACAGTCATTTTTTCTCCTGAAGCAATCAATGTAATGAGCAAGACAGTGGTTTCATCAACAGTGATGTGTCCAGTCAGAGGATTCTTTTTATAACTCAATCTTCATGTAGTTTTCTGTCTAAGAATACTATTATTGATGAAACTCCTAAAACAATACGAAATGCATCACGTGTATTGTAGTTCTATTCATCAGGTTACAAAGTAATTAAATGAAGTGTAGAATTTCCTACGCAAAATGGCCCATTAGCAAACATAGAACAGGAATTATTTATAAGCATTGTCCATTGCTCGAAGCAACAGCAATGGTTAACATTTTATTATAAAACTCACAGGCTTTTGCATGTTCCTTTCTCTGTAAACATGTTTGTCTCTGTATGTTTCAAGTTTACTCTTTCAATACAAAATATTAGGGTCTTAAGCCAGTGGAAAGTACTGTGTATTTCCCACAATGTTCATACAAAGACATCAGCTATATATTTCATTGACTTAGGCCTCGTCTACACCTAAAAATTAGACCAACCTAGCTACATCAGTCCCTGTGCATTGTAGTTAGGTTGACCTAACCCCCGTTCTGGACAAAATTCTTCAATTGACCTAGCTATCACCTCTCAAACAGGTGGATTAACTACACTGATGGAAAAACCCCTTCCACGATGTAGGAAGCACCTACACTCCGGTGCTACAGCAGCACTGTACCTGTGCCACTGTAGCACAGACATACCCGTAGTTCCATAATTTAGCTGTAGAAATTGCTGTTGTGATGGATTTATTAGAACAGTTATGCATGGCAGACACTCTTGACAAGAGTGCTGCTGCCATATATATCATCCCCACTGAGACAGGATCATTAGTGCACACACAGTCTATGGCGTCAGCAAATGACAGCAGATTGCAACAAGTTCTTGTTTTCAGTCCTCTTGGATGCTGTAGCAAGAACATTTAATGCAAATTTGCTTCAAAGAAAATGGAGCAATTTACGAGTTGCAATGTATTATGACTAAGCAACGCTTAAGCTAAATTTCTGGAGTGCTGGTTGTGAAATTTTATTACAAATGCAGGATGACATTCTGTCAATCAGTTTTACATGAATAGAATTACACCTGGGGTACACACTCTAGAGGCTCTACAGAATCTATGTGACAACTGAAAAAAGCTAAAGCAGACCAACATTTTTTTTTAGTTTTACCTCAGTATTCTGAAACTCTAATGTTCCCATACACAACTGAGTAAAATCTAACATTAGTACTATGCTCAGAGATATACTATGTTTGAATTAGAGAGTTCCTGAAAAACAATTATAATACTTAACTAGGGACAAAGGCAGGACAGTTCTAGATTGATAATGTAACTAGAAATAGGAAGATGCTTACTTTAATCTTAAACTCATTCAGCCCTTGAACTAAAGTGTTAAAGCACCTGGTAGCTTGCTTTCGCCAATTAAATGAAAGTTGACTGAATATTTCATATTAGTCAACAGCAATTTCAGCTGCTGTTCTTAGAAAGCAAACCTAGGTTGTTTTGAACAAGTACTGTGCCACCATTTCTCCAACAGCAAGTTGAGTCGGAAAGTTTGGAATAAGAGATGTCAATTTATCATCTACACTTAGCAGCAGTGTGTATGTAGAGTACAGACACGGCACATCTAACTAGCATGGGTTTAAACAGCAATGTAGACAGTGAGGAAGGGCTGAGGTGGGTAGACCAGAATGCCCTACACGCATGAACTCAGCTCTCTACACGCCTAAGCCTCCCATATCTATACTGCTAAAAATAGCACTGTAGCATCCTGCTGCCTTCCCATTGCCAGAGCCTTCCCCTCTACAGTGACTCTGGACTGCTTTAGTTTTCTAACCATCACAGCAAATCAACCCAGCCAGACAAAACAACATGCTCTATAATCAACCATATACAGGAAACAGCAAGTGTCACAGACAGACTGTGCTGCAGCTTAAAAAAAAAATCAATGTTTATTTTTTTTGTTCCCATTATATACACTAATGGATGTGGTATATGGCAAATGAAGCACTGTGGTGACCAAGTATGGTTACTGCAACTTTAAGATCTGGAATATTCTGGCCAGTCAGAGGTTCAACTGAATTAGCATTAGCAATGGTGGGAATCCAGCTCCTGTGGCTGGACTCTTTTTTTAACCACTGTATCAGTTAAACTTGCTAAAAGCAAGTTAACTGACATGATGGTAAAAATGGATCCATCCACAGAAGCCTTGTCTATATGACAGATGCCATCAATATTAGCAGTGGCTCAGATGTACTGGTGGCAGTACTGGTGGAATTTTTGGGGCGGGGGGGGTAGATTTCCCCAGTGTAAATAAGGCTTGAGACTGTTTAAATGGGTGGAAATAAACACACAATTCTCAACTCAAATTCCTGAACTGCGGCTAGAAGAAATAACTTTAGAGATTAACATCCCAGTCCCTTCAATTAGGGGCTGAAAAACTCCTACATTCCAGTTTTCCAAACCCAGGAGAACTTGATTCAATTTATTTCCAAGGTCAAACAAGCAATTTTTAAAAAAATCATCCAGGCCTCCTTTATATATCATAAAAAAGGGGAAATACTTCCTGCCACTCCCACATAAATTTGCAGGTCCCCTTTAAGCAGATATTTAAAAACCCATTTGCACATGGTAAAGAATGGTGCCGAACAGTAAGCCGCAATAGCCCACAGGTTATTTTTGGCCCATGAACAGTTTTTATTTTCCACCCATGTGGAATATAGCTGGTTTCACCATTTAAGGGCTCCATCTTACACAGTGGTGCATGAAACAGCTCAGACTACTCGCACAAAACAATTTGGCAGGATCAAGCCCCAAGTGAGTGTTTGACTTCCTCTGTATGGCTACAAAAAATCCCGCTATCCAACTTACTACTGAATTGAGAAGTTCGAACTCTCGGTCAGGCAGGAAGGAGTGCCAGCCATCTTCTACAACTTCAAACATGGGCCGGTAAAAGAAGGGATACATCAGAGTGACAGAATCGAGGGTGGACAATGCCTGGGGAAAAATGAAACATCATTATGTTCGTTCAAGTGACCTTTCATGACAAAAGTATCTATAAGATGTTCCCATCTTCTAGTTTTGGCAATACAATTTGGATTCAAAATTTGCATAGAACATCTAGATCTAGATTCACATCCTTTATTTACCTTTGCAAAGGCGTGACAGTATTTTACAGTACCCGGTCCAAAACACTCCAGCTTCCAACAGTGATCCTGCAGCGTTCTAAAGTATTACTGTGTTATTTTTTTTGTAAGGGTTTTTGCATAATAGGTATAGTCACGCAAGCTTCTCTAACATGGGCCACCACCTGTGTACGTCCACCCTCACCTCGACGTATTTCTGAGGCCGAGAAGACAGCTGTCCATTCAGTCCTTTGCCTCCCTGATAAGACAAGGAAGTAAATTGCGGGATGGATGTGGACCTGTCTCGGATGGCTTAAGCTCATCAGCTGATTTCACAGGGCATTGAACAGCCAGATGGTAGCAATATTTGTCCAATACCAGGCTGGACTAACTAGTGACCTAGTGGTGAAAAGTTCTATATCTGGAACCACCTACTAAACTGCCATGGTTCGCATCTTTATTTTTGCTCATTTTATTGGGCTGCGGTGTAAAATAAAGTAGGGTTTTTTAGGTCTTTTTATGCTTTTAACACAAAAAGTGCAAATGTTTTTGATGAGGCTTTTTTTAAACAACTAACAAAATCATAACTAACAAAACCATCCAAATCTCAGGACTTGGTTTGAACTCTGCTGCCCTGCAGTGATCCACCCCTCTCCCTTTAAAGTCCTGGGAATTTTTGAAATTCTATTTCCTGCTTGGTCAGTGTGGAAAGCTCACATCTCATCTTCCCAGCTGACCATGGCGGCTCTATGCACCAAACGCTCTCCGGCTTGGAGCACACCAGAGGTTCTGAATCTGATCAGCATTTGGGGAGAGGAGGCTATGCAGTCCCAGCTCCGCTCCAGCCAACGTAACTTCAATAACTAGAGTCAAATTTCTCATTCAATGGCAGACTAGCTGCAATGTGTTCAGTACACTGACAAGAACAATGGACAGCAGTACAGGATCCATCATTTCAGATAGAAATGGTGGGCACACAGGAAACTGGGGCCATTGAAAAACGCCATGAAATGCAGTTGGAAACCCATGGAACGATGGGACAGAAATCACTGCATCATGGGACGTTGCACCCGCACTCATGATGCACTGCGATCCTTTCCTCCTTCCCACAACACCTAGCAGCACAAGGTGGCGAGCTGCACAGTGGGTTAGCTGTCCATGGTGCACTGCTCTTACTGTCGATTCTAGAGCACCAAGTGTGGACACGCTTCAGCAACACGAGTGCTGTGTGGACAGGCACGAGCATTGTTATTATAGCACTTTTTGATGATCGCTGTAACTTGAGTCAACAACACTTTCTAGTGAAGACAAGGCCTCAATGAACAGGGAAAGACAAAACAGAAAATGCAGCAATGGTCGAAGCGTTAAATGTGTTTTTTGTTTCAGACCTCATCAAAAAAGTTAGCAGTGACTGGACGACTAAGATAGTGAACATCTGTATAAATGAGGTAGGATCTGAGGTTACAATAGGGAATAAACAAATTAAGAATTAGACAAGTTAGATGTCTTAAAGTTGTCAGGGCCTGATGAAATACATCCTAGAATACTTAAGGAACTAACTGAAGAGCTCTCTAAGCCGTTAGCGATTATCTTTGAGAACTTGTGGAGGAATGCAGAGCTTCCACGCAACTGGAAAAAGGTAAATATAGTACCCGTCTATAAAGAAGGGAATAAAGACAACCCAGGGAATTATAGACCAGTAATCTTAACTTCTGTACTCAGAAAGATTTGTAAGCATCTAGAAGAAAATAAGGTGATAAGTAAGTGACAACAAGGATTTGTCAAGAACTAATCATGTCAAATCAACCCAATATCCTTCTATGACAGGGTAACAAGCCTTGCGGATGTGGGGAAGCAGTATACGGGATATATCTTGACTTTAGTAAGGCTTCTGATATGGTTTCACAAGACCTTCTCAAACAAACTAGACAAATATAGCCTAGATCAGGGGTTCTCAACCGGTGGTACGCGGAGGATGGCTTGGTGGTACGCGAGACGTACCCTGCTGTCGCCGCCGAATTCCCCCCCGCTGCCGCCGAAACCCCCCCCCCCGCCGAAGACGCGTAGCCTACCGCCGGCTGCACCCCTGCTGCTGCCAAAAACCCCCCTGCAGCTGAATACGTGTAGCCTACCGCCAGCTGCACCCCTGCTGCCACCGAAATCCCCCCCGCCGCTGAATACGCGTACCCTGCTGCCGCCTACCGCTGGCTCCCCTCCTGCTGCCGCCGAAATCCCTCCCGCCGCAAACCCTGCTGTCGAAAAGCAACCCGGCCGGCTCCGCATGTCCCGACGTTAGAAACCCTGCCACCAAAATGTGGGTAACGGCGGCCAGGATTCGGCGGAGGGTACTGCTCTCCGCATTGTACCCCGCTGCCACCACTGTTCCCCCCTTTTTTTACTCGAGTACCACTCGGGTCAGGACCAGTGGTACTTGACCTGACCCGACTGGTACTCGGGAAAAAAAGGTTGAGAGCCGCTGGCCTAGATGAACCTACTATAAACTGGGTGCACAACTAATTGGAAAAGTGTATTCAAAGAGAAGTTATCAATGTTTGCATCAAGATGGAAGAGCATATCGAGCGGAGTCCCACAGGGGGATGTGACATGGTTCCGGTTCTATTCAATATCTTCATAAATGATTTGGATAAATGCCATAGAGAGTACACTTACAAAGTCTGCAGTCAATACCAAAGTGGGAGGGGTTGCAAGCGCTTTGGAGGACAGGATTAGAATTAAAAATGATATTGACAAATTGGAGAAATGGCCTGAAACAAACACGATGAAATTCAATAAGGATAAATGCCAAGAAGTACACTCAGTAAGGAATAATCAATTGCGCACACACAAAAAATGAGAAATTACTCCTAAGAAGAAGTATGGCAGAAAAGAATTTGTGGGCAATAGTAGATCACAAATTAAGTATGAGTGAAAAATGTAACACTGTTGCAAAAAAGTGATCATTTTTTTGATGTATTAACATGAGTGGTATAAGTAAAACACAAGAAGTAATTCTTACACTATTCAGCACTGATAAGGCCTTAACTGCAGTATTGTGTCCAATTCTCAGCACCACACTTGGGAAAGATACAGACAAACTGGAGGAAGTCCAGAGAAGAGCAACAAAAATGATTCAAGGTCTAGAAAACATGATCTACGAGGAAAAACTGAAAAAAATGGGTTCGTGTAGTCTGGAAAAGAGAAGATTGGAGTGGGGACATGATAACAAGCGGAGTTCCCCAGGGGTCGGTCCTGGGGCCGGTTTTGTTCAACATCTTTATTAATGATCTGGAGGATGGGGTAGATTGTACCCTCAGCAAGTTTGCGGACGACACTAAGCTGGGGGGAGTGGTAGATACCCTGGAGGGTAGGGATAGGATACAGAAGGACCTAAACAAACTGGAGGATTGGGCCAAAAGAAACCTAATGAGGTTCAACAAGGACAAGTGCAGAGTCCTCCACTTAGGAAGGAAGAATCCCATGCACAGCTATAGACTGGGAACCGACGAGCTGGGCAGCAGCTCTGTAGAAAAGGACCTGGGGGTAACGGTGGATAAAAAGCTGGATATGAGTCAGCAGTGTGCCCTGGTTGTCAAGAAGGCTAATGGCATATTGGGCTGCATTAGGAGGGGCATTGCCAGCAGGTCACGGGAAGTGATTATTCCCCTCTATTCGGCATTGGTGAGGCCGCATTTAGAATATTGTGTCCAGTTTTGGGCCCCCCACTACAAAAAGGATGTGGACAAGTTAGAGAGAGTGCAGCGGAGGGCAACCAAAATGATTAGGGGGCTGGAGCACAGGACTTATGAGGAGAGGCTGAGGGAACTGGGCTTGTTTAGTCTGCAAAAGAGAAGAGTGAGGGGGGATTTGATAGCGGTCTTTAACTACCTGAAAGGGGGTTCCAAGGAGGATGGGGCTAGGCTGTTCTCGGTGGTGGCAGATGACAGAACAAGGAGCAACGGTCTCAAGTTGCAGGGCGGGAGGTCTAGGTTGGACATTAGGAAAAAGTTTTTTACTAGGAGGGTGGTGAAGCACTGGGATGGGTTACCTAAGGAGGTGGTGGAATCTCCATCCTTAGAGGTTTTTAAGCTGAGGCTTGACAAAGCCCTGGTTGGGATGATATAGCTGAGGTTAGTCCTGCTTTGAGCAGGGGGTTGGACTAGATGACCTCCTGAGGTCCCTTCCAACTCTATGATTCTATGAACCGTCGTCAGATGAGTAAAAGGATGTTATGAAAAACAGGATGATAAACTGTTCTCCTTAACCACTGTGGTCAGGACAAGAAGTAACGGACATAAACTGCAGCAAGGGAGATTTAGGTTAGGAAATTTTTCCTAATGTCCATCAGAGTAGTTAAGCACTGGAACAAATTACCTAGGGAGGTTGTGGAATCTCTGTCACTAGACGTTTTAAAAACAGGTTACAGAAACACGTACCAGAGATGGTCTAGATAATACTTAGTCCTAACTCAATGCAGGGGACTAGATTAGTTGACCTATTGAGGTCCCTTTCATTCCTACACTTCTATGATTCTGTGGTTCATTTGATACAGTCCTGTGGAGCGAGTTACTGAAACTAGAAGATAAGGTATGGCTTGAGAATATAAATTAAGTTTATATAATTAGCTCTGAAAATACACTCTATTGAGTTAATTGCTGTAATTTAAGCACAGTGTAATTTAACTGTAGTATAATTTACCTAACACAAAGTTAGCAGCACACACAAAAGGACTCCAAGCAGATGCATCTAGAACATTTGTGATGCTTACTTCCTTTCTGTGGGTACTTCCCATGCAATGTTACTCCTCAGAGTTACATTTGCGTAACAATACAACACAAGTGTGGAAACAAGAGACTCATTAAACAGGAACACAGGCAAGGGAACTCATTTTAAATAACATTCACCCATCTTAGTAAAACCATTTACTTTACCAGTTATGCTACTTACTCTTCGCCTGTTACTTAGACAAATGAAACTAGACTAGTCAGCTTCACTTATTTTCATGCAGGAGTACAATTCTGTTATGTTTAGGAAAACCCAAATGCTGTGGTGAGAGATTTGATTAAAAAGGGGAACTATATTTTTTCCAGTAGTGTGAAAAAACCCAAACACACTTCATATAATAATCCATTACTGTTTTAACCCAAATTAGTGGTTTTACGCTCTTTGTTTGCCATTTGGGGGCCATACAAGTTCCTTAGTAAGAACTCCCTGACCTAGGCTGCATAAATCATCTGATAAACATGACTATTGGGATCTTTCCTAGTCACTTACAAAATTAAAGCTTAGTTATTATCCTACCATAAGCCCATGTTCTGCTAGTCCATTCTTCAATTAGCTAAGAACAGCTATTCAAAGTAAGGTCTGAACAATGTTTTGAAAATGTAAGTGCTATGGAACTCTATGTAAGTGTCATTTATTACCATGAGTAAATATAAAAAGCTCTTACCTCAATAGAACTAGCTATGTTCAAACACTCCTCCATTCCAGGTATATCCAATTGAATAATCCGCAGATCTTTGCATTTTATAATGATGGTGCCTAACGAGCCCACAAACCTGCAGTGAATGATACAGTAGTTGAACTATGAAGAGAAATAGCCTCTATGGAAATCCAAATTCCTAGATAAATATAGACAGGTCTTCCAGAAGCACACACATGCAAAGCAAAGCTCCAACAAGTAGTAATTTATCTGCTATGTATTCTTTTAGAAAATACTAATATAATAGAAAATAGAATAGTGCTTTTCAAGTCTTTCAGCAAGATCTGTTCCAATATAACTTGTGTTACTTGCTAATACTTTAGTGTAGGAATCTCTTCCCAGCATGCTTCTATTAAAAAAAAAGGCATGGATTTAATGGTGGCCTGCAAAATAAAAAAAAATTTGGATGTGCGCCTTTTCTTTGCTTCTGATGGTGGTGAGTGGGTATGTATATATTGAGGGGGAGAGAGTATTGAAGGTTTTTTTCCTGTTTTCTAATGTTTAGAAAACAAACAACCCCCAAATCTCTGGAATTTCAGGTATTATCTTTCCTGATGTTGCTAGAGGATGCAGACTGGTAGCTCTGATGTCTTAACTGAATGAGCACATGATTTTTTATGTTTAAGTTAATAAAGGTTAAACAACAAGACAAAAATCTTTTAGTCTGACTAAAAATTACTTCCCCTCTAAATTCAACAGATGTCACTTTCTAGATGCCTGTAAAGTCATAACTGTAGTAGGTTCTCCAGTCCTCAGACTCTTCCAGGAATAAGCGGTACACAAGCCCTTAATGATTAATATAAAAATATGCAGATAAAGGTACTTGTTAAAAATGCTTCAGGTGTTTCTTATGCACCAGAAAGAAGCATAAGTTTTGAATAAAAAATGGATTTGTTTCTTTCACGTTAACTAACAACAAATAAAGAAAATGGTGCCGTTAAAATATGAAAAGCACGGAAGTGAGTAGGAAAATAAGGGAAGGAAGATAAATATTCAAATATCTCACAGAGCACGACGGTGTTAGCAGCAGCTGAAAGGATTTGGTAAGATAGACAAGGAGCTCAGCTGTAGCCATGGTTAGATTGAACTGGAGTTGTACCATCTAAGATTAGGGAGAGTTATATACATCGGACTCAACATAAGTGGATTGGGTAGATTTGTAGCATAATCTAGCGAGAGACTGGGAATCACAACTCTGGGGCTCAGCTACTAATTCTACCCAGCAGGGAGTGGCTTTGAGCACTTCACTTCTATGCCTCAGTTTCCCCATCTGTAAAATGGGCACAAGTGGGTACCTTTCTCAGAGATTGCTTACGGAATGCTTCCTAAGCTATGCTTACAAAATGATTGTATTATAGTTCATCTTTCTGTATAACCTTTCTTCTAAAAATCAGTCAGACTGATTTTCAAACCAGGTCACAGTTTTGTCTTGACATTCCTTTATGTCTTCTCCTCGCGGTGGGTGCAATTTGTTGATGGCACAAAGCTGGGGATGATACAATGCAGGCCCAGATTGAAATGCAGGCCATGGTAAATGGCACAGACAATCTAGCTATAATTGCCTGGCTATAGTACAGCTGTCAGTTTTTTGGCCAACACAACACCACTCTAGAAAAGCTGAATTGTAACCAAACAAAAATGGGCCTGTAATTTGGTTTCAGAATTATTTCTGCTAAACCATTATTTCAGCTTTAAAAAAATATTTATTTTCTTCACTCAGTAGCCACAATGGTTTCTCCAGCATTGAAGAACTGCAAGCACTGGGATAAATGAATGGCACAATTGTCCAGAGCACTTTGGTACTTATGCCACAAAATGATTATGAAAAGCTACCATCCCATGTACAAAAAGCTGCTCACCCATCCTTGCCACAATGATACAAAATACAGTATTTTACTTGCCCATCAAAGTGATATTCACATCAGCAAGGTGGGAGGATGGAATTTTGTAAGCCTGCTCTAATGCCACATTGTTTTTTTTTAGGGCCATCACTGTATGTGAACTAAAGCAGTGCACGTCTGGGGCTATTTATCAGGCCCTAGATAAGAGCACATGTTGTAATCCATTTTTCTTCCCTCTCCAGCTGGGAATAAGGATATTTAAGAGGTGACCTCTAAATGGATCAGGAGAGATGGGACAGAATGAGGGCAGTATTGGAGTCTATATTGAAGTACAGTAGCCACCATTCCTCAATTTTGTCAGGCCACCACGATGAGGGAAATGTAGGTATAGTACTATTGTATTGGTCCATGGATGGAAGTGGAGCCTCACGCAGAAAGCACTGCACTGGGTCTCCAAAGCTTTAGGTTCTATTCCTGGCTCTGCCATTGGCTTTGTTGTGACACCTTGGGCAAGTCCTTTTGCCTATCTTTGCCTCAGTCTCTTCATTTGAGAAACAAATAGAATGACACTGACAGTCTTTGTAAAGTATTTGGAGATCTACAGATGGAAAGCATTGTACAAAAGCTAAGTACTATTATACTGTAACCCCTTCCATTCACGCACTTTACAAATGTCAGTCATCCCAAGGAGGTAGGCCATTATCACTCCCATTTTACAGAAGAGGGAAACCCAGACAGAAGTGAAGTAACTCAACCAATGTTCCAAATAGGACTAGAATGCCACTATCCCGTACTCGGCACTCTGGTAACCATTGGACTGAACTCTCCCCCAGACCGAGAACTAAACCCTTGGATTCCTGCCACCCAATTCTCCACAGCGTGCTCCTTCCCATCCCTGAGGAAGAGGAGGAATTAGATGGGGGGCAAAGAAGGGGAAAATACCTTTTTTCAATGGAGTCAATGTTTGAGTGCAGCAGCCACAGCTCCTCAGCATTGTCCTGGCGCCGCGAGGAGAGGATGAGGTGGTGGCCAGTCAGACACAGGGTCCCCTCGACTGCTGGATAGAAGGGACGGTGCAGGACCACGTTATCCGCCCGCGGTGTTTTGATCAGCTCTGCAAACTCCATCTTTCTCTGGGGCGGGCCCAGGCCGGGGGAACGACCCTGGCAACGAACCAGCCCAACGCTCAGCAGCAGCAGCAGCCGGACCGCCTGACGGGGCGGGCCAAAACGGGGGATCCACACACGACCCCAGGGAGGTTCCCCAATTGCTCGTGCCAGCAGCTAGCAGGGAGCCAAAGGGCGGGGGAGGGTCATAACTGAAAGGGCGGTTCCCAGCTCCCGCCGGAGAGGTGAGGGAGTCACGGGCCTCACTCCTGAGGGGGGCTGTAAGGCAGGGGGGAGGGGGTGTCACAATCCCACCTCTCTGGGGGGGAGGGGAGGATCCCTCTCAGCGGGGGGGAGGGTGTCACAATGTGCGGGGGTGCCGGCGGGTCAGCTGCGGGGGGCGGGGGGAGGGCAGGCACGAGCCCAGCTGCTGGCACGTTAGGGGGAGAGGAGTAATAACCGCAGCTCGTTGGGGGGGGGGGGGCTCTCCCAGCACCAAGGGGCCCGGCTGGGGGGAGTCTCAGTAGGCGAGGCTGGGGGCGTCGGAGCCTGGCCTGGCTACGGCGGCCGCTCAGTCCGTTCCCGACCGGCCCGGCCGGCTCTGTGGCAGGGCCCGCAGACAGGGAAAGCCCAGGCTTGGCCCAGCCACTCCCCGCCCCGGATGTTGGGACACAGACACCAAGGAGGGGAGGGGTGGAACTGTACCCCCACGTGCCCTCCTCCCACCAATCCTCGGCCATCTCCCGCTCGGGCGGGCGGAAGAGACGCTGACACGCTCCCGGCCCAGCTTCCGCCCCTCCCGGAAGTAGTTCCCGACAGTCACTGACGCGGGCGGGCGGCGTGCCCTCGCACAGACCGTTCCGCAGCCAAAGCGGCCCGGCGGCATGTCCCTGGCCCGGGGAGCGGCTGCTGTAAATCCGGGGGCGGGGGCCGGGGAGAGTAAAGAGAGAGAGAGAGACCGTCGGGAGCGAGGGTCCGCGCGGGCGGGCGGGGTAATGGAGGGAGAGAGGGAGGGTGCTAGGAAACAGCAGGCACTTAGGGAGGGGGCTGGGGAGCGAGGAGCGGCTGAAGAGGGAGGAGCTCAGGAGCAGGGAGGGGCTGAAGGGGCGGAGCTTGGGGGGAGGGAGGAGCTGAAGGGAGGAGCTCAGGGGAATTGAAGGGGGGGAGGGAGGAGCTCGGGGAGGGAGGGACTGAAGGGGCGGAGCTTAGGGGGAGGGGGGGACTGAAGGGGCGGAGCTTGGGGGGAGGAGCTCAGGGGGAGGGAGGGACTGAAGGGGCGGAGCTTGGGGGGAGGAGCTCAGGGGGAGGGAGGGAGGGACTGAAGGGGAGGAGCTGAAGGGGGAGGGTTTGAAGGAGGGGGGCTGAAGGGGCAGGAGGGATGAGTGCCAGCCATTGCTGAGTGTGAGGGGGGAGCTGGGAGGGGCAGGGCAGGCTGAGGGTAGGGGGCTGGAGCTGGAGTCAGATGGGGAGGGGGAAGCAGTGCAGCCTGAGGATGCAAAAAGTGCGGGAGGGGCAGGCTGGGGACAGGAGGGTTGAGGGGAGGAAGGACGGGCGGAGGTAGTTTCTGGAGGGCTGAGAGGGGAGGGTCAGTTGCCTTCGTCAGAGCCTGAGCCACGCTGACAGCAGCACAGCAGCCCCCTGGGTGGGTGCAGACAGAGAGTCAGCATCCTCCTGTCACGTTGCTGCGCAGTGCAGGGACAGGTTCTGCGGCCATGTAATAATCCCCGGGACTAACGTCCAGGCCCTGCAATCCCGGCCTCCTGACCCCGCCCCACACTGATGCTGCAAACCGCAGGCCACCAGGAGCTGACGGGGGGCCAGAATCGCTCAGGTGTGGGGCATGCTGTCAGATCGCCCAGTCGTCAGGCTGGTGGTTCTCAAAGTGGGTCACCGCCTGGACAACCTAAATCAAGGACACCGAGAGAAAGTACATCTCGTCGGCCTCTGTGGCATTTTTTGGACGTGTATAAATCAGCCACTCTTGCTGTTGTTCAGCTCTTTGTAGTGATGGGAATCTTATAAAACTTCTCTGTTTCCCTTCATTATAATCACAGGACTATAATTTTTCTTAAAGGATGAATAAAAAAACAATTAGAAAAGAAAGAAGGTGTGGTCTGCGTCTCAAAGGCTTTTACAGCTTAAGGCTCCAGTTTTGCAACCAGCTCCACGCAGAGCCCCGCTGTCTTCGGCTGGACTCTGTGTGCCCACATGGAGCCAACTGTAGACTTAGAGCCTCAAATAGACAAATTGAGCCTGACCCTCACTTATGGCAGCATACATCAGGAGTCCTTCCACTGGACTTACACAAGTGTGACACTCATATGAGTAAGGAGGCTCAACTGATACAGTCCTGACATATGTGGTACGTGGGCTGAAGGTCCAATCTCAAAGTAATGCAGATCTCTTTAAGGGAATTATGGTTGAAAATGCTGCTACTTGGACCACAAATATAGTACCTATACAAAAACTACATTGAAAGAACATTATTCAGGTTGTAAAGACAAGCACTCAAAAGTTAGGAAATGCCAAAATTAAGGTTGCCAATAAAACTTAATTTGGTCTTCGTACATACACGTTACGATCCAGTCCATATTTACATGAGCACAACCTTTTTTTTCCACAAATCCTCTGCCTCATTCACAGACTGGACTATGTTCTGGGGATGAATCGGTTGTTCAGTGAAGCAGACTGTTGTCTATATAGCCCCAGCATCATTTGTTGCAGAAGTTGGAACGTGTGTAGTGAATGAAGCAGGACTTTGAAGGAAGATTAAGGAGGGTCTCTTGGTTAAGACAGTTGAATGCTGCCTTGGAGAAGTGGATTCATAAACAGTAGAGAAGAGGCCAGCTTTCTGCTGTCAGTGCCAACATCCAGCCCCATCCTGCCCAGAACATCTGGGAGCAGCCATTATAGGGAAAGCCTGGCTTTGCCTCTGTAGCCCTGGCCTGGAGCATGTTCAGTTGCTCTGTAGCTTCAGTGCATGCACATCTGGTCACAGGTAGAAGCTGTAAGGGGATGGAGCATGCTAGGTCTCTCTGGGAATGGTGCATGCATTGTCTGGTCAGTATTAGGAGCTGTGAAAGACTCCAGCACCCTCAGTGATGATGGACTCTTTGGATAATCAAAGTCTTTACTGAGCATGTGCAAATTGATTTTTCAAAGGCTTATAACTTAGCCAAATTTGGGTGGATTTTCACAGGGATGCCAAAAGACTCATACTGACACACAAGGCCACACGACTCCAAATTCTAGGTTCTTGCTCCAAAGCATGGGGACACTAGAGTTTAAAAAAAAAAAAAAAAAAAAAGACCGCCAGTGTTTTTTACCATGGGTAGAACAAAATATTTTTTTCTAGCCTTACTCCCCCTTACTGAACCTTTTTGGCTGAAATTCCAACCCCCCCCCCACAAAATGATCTGAGCCAGACAACGTGGAAAATTTCAGCCTAAATGATTAAAATGTAGAAAAATTATAAGCAACTGAAAACAGGATCTTATAATGGGAAGTGTCATGCAGCCTTCATAACAAGAAACACTTCCAGCACCACCTATATTTCCTGCAGTCAAAACTTCCCTCTGGAAAAAATTATCTTCTTTCTAGGTATCTCCAGTTTTATACTAATGTGAATGCATGATTTTTGACTCACAACTGGAAGTAACCTTGCTTTCAGTGTTTAACAACAACAGAAACTCTCAGCGAACTATCCATTTCTTTTCAATTTCTCAGCAATCTTTTCTGTCAAATATATTTCTGACCATAGGACTAAAAGAATATAAGAACTGCTATACTGGGTCAGACCAATGGTCCCTTTAGACCAGTATCCTGTCTTCTGACAGTGGCCAATGCCAGATGCTTCAGAAGGAATGAACAGAACAGGGAAAATAGGAGTAATCAGTGCCCTGTCATCCAGTCCCAGCCTCAGGCAGTCAGAGGCTTAGGGACATCCAGAGGGTTGCGTTGCTGACCATGTTAGCTAATAACCATTGATGGATCTATCCTCTATGAACTTATCTAATTCTTTTTGGAATCCATTTATACTTTTGGCCTTCACAACAACCCCTGACAATGAGTTCCTCAAGTTGACTGTGCATTGTGTGAAGAAATACCTCCTTTTGTTTGTTTTAAACCTGCTACTTATTAATTTCATTGAGAGATCTCTGGTTCTTGTGTTAAGTGAAAGGGTAAATAACATTTCCTTATTCACTTTCTTCACACTGTTTATGACTCTATAGACCTCTATCATATCTCCCCTTAGTCGTCTCTTTTCTATACTGAATAGTCCCAGTCTTTTTAATCTCTCCTCATATGGAAGCTGTTCCATGCCCCTAATCATTTTTGTTGCCCTTCTTTGCCCTTCTCTGTAGCTTTTCCAATTCTAATATATCTTTTTTGAGATGAGGTGATCAGAACTGCAGGCAGTATTCAAGGTGTGGGTATACAGTGGATTTATATAGGGATATTCTGATATTTTCTGTCTTATCTATCACTTTCCTAATGGTTCCTAACATTCTGTTAGCTTTTTTGACTGCCACTGAACATTGAGTGAACTATCCATGATTACTCCAAGATCTCTTTCTTGAGTGATAACAGCTACTTTAGACCGCATCATTTTGTCTGTATATTTGAGATTAAGTTTTCCAATGTGCATTTTTTGCACTTATCATTGAATTTCATCTGCCATTTTGTTGCCCAGTCACCCAGACCCCTTTGTAACTCTTTGCAGTCTGCTTTGGACTTAACGACAGCCTTTGGTGAGGGACCTTGTCAAAGGCTTTCTGAACGTCCAAATACATGGTGTCAACTGGATCACTCTTGTCCACATGCTTGTTGACACCCTAAACAAATTCTAATAGATTGGTGAGGCATGATTTCCCGTTACAAATGCCATGTAGACTCTTCCCCAACATATTGTGTTCATATATGTGTCTGATAATTCTGTTCTTTACTATAGTTTCAACCAAGTTACCTGGCACTGAAGTTAGTTTTATCAGCTAGTAATTGCCAGACTCACCTCTGGAATCTTTTTAAAAAATTGGCATTACATTAGCTATCCTCCAGTCATCTGGTACAGAGGCTGATTTAGGCAATTGGTTACATACCACACTTAGTAGCTCTGTAATTTAGTATCTGAGCTCCTTCAGGACTCTTGGGTGAATACCATCTGGTCCTGGTGACTATCCATTTGTTCTAAAACATCCCCTTCTGACACTGCAATCCCTCAGATTTTTCACCTAAAAGAATGGCTCAGGTGTGGGCATCTCCCTCTCACCCTCTGCAGTGAAGAAGGATACAAAGAATTAATTTAGCTTCTCTGCAATGGCCTTTTCTTCCTTGAATGCTCCTCGTTCAGTGGTCCCACTGAATGTTGGCAGGCTTCCTGCTTCTGACCTATTTTTAAAAATTTGCTGTTGGTTTTTGTCTTTTGCTAGTTGCTCTTCAATTTATGTTTTGGCCTGAATAATTATACTTTTATACTTGACATGCCAGAGTTTATGTTCCTCTCTTTTTTCCTCGGTAGGATTTGACTTCCAGTTTTTAAAAGATGTCTTTTTGCCCCTAACCACCTCTTTTACTCTGTTGTTTAGCCATGATGGCTATTTTTTATCCTCTTACTGATTGTTTTTTGTTTTTACTTGTGTTAAAAATTTAGTTTGAGCCTCTGTTATGGTGTTTGAACCTCTGTTATATCATGTGGGTGGAGGTCTTATCCCCATTTAGATGTAGACAACAGGATTAAATGTTAGCTCATTTCATAGCTTCATTGATTTTAAGGCCAGAAAGGACCATTGTGAACATCTAGTCTGACCTCCTGAATAACACAGACGATAGAACTTCACTCATAATTTTTGCATCAAGAGCCTAGCTTTTGTTGGAACTATTGCATATCTTTTAGAAAGATTCCAGCCTTGATTTAAAGACTTAAAGTGACAGCGAATCCATAACATCCCTGGTAGGTTGTTGGAATGATTAATTACTCTCACAGTTGAAAATTTGCACGTTATTTCTAGGCTGAATTAGTCTAGCTTCAACTTCCAGTCATTGGATCTTGTTACACCTCTATCTGGTAGATTAAAGAGCTATCTACTATCAGGAATCTCTTCCTTATATATGTACTTGTGTACTGTGATCAAGTCACCTCTTAAGCTTCTCTTAGATAAACTAACTAGACTGAGCTTTTTTTGTCTCTCTTTATAAGACATGTTTTCCAGACTTCTAAACATCCATATAGCTCTTGTCTGAACCCTTTCAATTTTTCAACATACATTTTTGCCCTGTGCACACCAGAACTGGACACATTATTCCAGTAATGGTCTCACTAATGGTATATGCAGTAGTAATAACACCTCTCTACTCCTACTTGATGTTCTTCTGCTTATACATCTAACGATCACATTTGCCCTCTGAGCTATAGCATCACATTGGGAACTTGTGTTCAGTTGTTTATCTATCAGGGCCCCTTAAGTCCTTTTCAGAGTCACAGCTTTCCAGGATACAGTTCTCCATCTTATAAGTGAGACCTACATTTTATCGGGCCGTATTAAAACATATGTTGTTCAAATGACCCCACCTTGCCAAGAGATCCTGGTCAGTATGTATAACTGATGTGTCCCATCATTATATATCACTTCACCAATTTTTGTGTCATTTGGAAATTTTACCAGTAATGATTTCATATTTCCTTCCAGATCATTGACAAAAGTATTGAATAGCACTGGGCCAACAACAGATCCCTGTGGGACCCCTTGTAGAAACATCCCCCATTTGCACTTACTTTTAGTGATCGGTCACTTAACCAGTTCTTCTACTCTCTGATATGGTGTATAGTGTTAATTCTTTTTATCAGTATGTCATGAGGGACTAAGTCAAATGCCTTACAGAAGTCTAATTATATTTTGTCAACACAGTTGCCTTTATCAACTGGACTTGTGATAAAAAATAAATACATTCAAGTCTCTTTGACAAGACCTATTTTTCATAAAACCATGTTGATTTGACATATTTGGCTACCATCTTTTAACACTTTACTGATTGCATCCTATATCAGTCTTTCCATGGTTTTGCCTGGTTTCTAACCAGCTTATAGTTTCCCATATCATCCCATTTACCCTTTTTATTAGCACATTAGCTTTTTGCCAGTCCTCTGGAATGTCCCCCATGTTCCATGATTTGCTAAAAATCAGCATGAATGGTTCAGAGAGCATTTGATTCACCTACCATTCTGGATAACTAGAGGTTATGTTGTAGGGGAATTGGAGACCAGTAAACTTTATTTCTGTACCTGCTTAATTTCTTGCAATCATAATTAAAAATAGGGTTATGAAACACCTAGAAGATCATGATATGCAAGGCTCTAACCAGCACTGCTTCGGCAAAGGAAAATCATGCTCAATAATTTTAGAATTCTTTGTACAGTGTCAATAAAGTGGGGTATAAAGGAGAATGAGCTGACTATTTTAGACTTTCAAAAGGCCTTTGACAAACTCCTTCACAAGAAGCTCCTAAAGAAACTAAGGAGCAAGGGTCTGAGATACAAAGTGTTGTCATGGCTCTGAAATGGCTCATACACATAAACCAAAGAGTAGGAAGAAAAGGTCAATTTTCATCTTGGCAAAAAGTTAACAGCAGGGTGCTTCAAGGTTCCATACTAGTGTAGGTGTTTAACATGTTTATTGCTGATATGTGGATGGGGGCTTGGTGGCAACATTTTCAAATTGCAGATGTAGGTTAGGGAAGACCAGAGAAGCAGTGAAGAACTTCAGAGGGATCTAACCAATCTAGATGAATGGGCCACACAAGGGCAGGTGAAGTTCAATGCCTATAATGCAAGGTAATTATCCGTAACACACACTCCCCAGTGGGCTACATACTTCCTCTGCTCAAAGGACGCTTGTCCTGAGCATCTGAGGCCCACAGTGATTCAAACCCAGACGAGTCCCCCTTTACTTGACATCCACCATCTCGGCTGATACACTGGAAACTGAACCAGGACCTCAGAGCTAAAAGCCTGAGTCGCTAAAGCTCTATAGCCGGGGACTGTAAAAACTTATATCCTTTGTAGATCTTCACAAAGCGGGACCAGTAACACACACACCAAGTGGTTATAAATGCACACTGAACGTTATAATTTGAATGACTCATGCACATGACTGGATTTCAAGTTAATTAACCACTCAGAAAGTAGATATATGCATCACTGTACATTATTCACCGAAAACCTCTTCCCAGTGTGTAGACGTCTCTCTCTCACACACACACACACACACAGGCAATCAGAGTATTAGGCTGCAGAAGGAATGGGATGGAGAACAATACAGAAAAGATTTTAGTGCCATTATCTAAGGTCAATGGTACTCCCTTGCCTAGAATGAGGTGTTCAGTTTTTGTCCGTCTCAAGAAGGAAATAGAGGGAGCTTGGATGAGTGACAAGAATTATTAGAGGGCCGAAAAAACTCTCACATGAAGACAGCTTGAAAAGATTGGGATTGTTTAGCTGATGGGAGACAGTTAGGAGGGGACATGACACAGGTAAATAAATTACTGGATATAGAGGTTATATCAGATGCTCCTGTTTAATCCCTAGTAATGCAAGAGCTAAGAGACATCTGATGAAACTGAAAGGCAGCAAATTTATAGTTCATAAAAGGGAATAATTTTTTACACAATTTCTCGTTAACCTGCAGAACTCATTGCCACTAGACACCATTGAGGCCAAGAGCTGAGCAGGATTAACAAAAAGATTTAGACACTCATATGGGTAACGAAGATATCCAGCATTTCATAGAATCGTAGAATATTAGGGTTGGATGGGACCCCGGGAGGTATCTAGTCCAACTCTCTGCTCAAAGCAGGACCGACCCCAACTAATCTAATTTACATTAGATAAGATTTTTTAGAGATTAAAAGGGATATAAACCCTCCTGCTTCAGCACAAAACAAACTTTGAACTGACAGAGGTACGGAGGAACCTTCCGTTAAGGGCTAGTTATACCACTGGCGTACTGTAGGGTATAGCTTGCAACTTCATCTGAAGTGGTTGATCCTGGCCACTGTCAGTAGCAGAATACTGGAGTAAGCAGAGCAGTGGTCTGGTCCAAAATAGCAGTTCTTATTAACCTAACAAAACCCAGAAGTCCTGACTCTCAATCTTATGCTTTTCTTTGGGGAAGAACACAACACCTAGGATGTGTAGGGATCACAGAAGGTCTTTTAAAAGAGGACTGACCAGTAGTTTTATAAAAAGAGAGGAACAGTTATTTTGTTGATCGCAGCCATCTTCTTTGAGTTTCTTCAGCTCTGCTTAGGGTCAGACAGTATAGCCAAGCAACCACTCTTCCTTTTGGAAGTTTCAGTGATGAATTCACTCCGTGTATGGGCCCATTTACAGTCAGCACCAAGACTGCTGCAGTGACTTGTGAATTCAGGGGTGCTGATCTCCTGCACAACGGAAACAGTATGAGGTTATTTGTGTAGGCACAGAAATGCAGGAAAACAGGAATGTTGATAATAGATCAACCCAGACATACGCATACAAGAGAAGTTGCTTAGTCATTGTTTGTACTCAGAGAACCAGGTTTTCAGACGTTAGTCTCTGGTTATTGTAAGGGCCAGTGACTGTGGGTGTAGCTGCTTGCTCACAATTGTCAATACCTGCAGTGGAGATCATTTGGACATCTGAGTATCTGATTTGGAGGTGCACTGACCTAGCTGTCTGAGAGCAGCAACAAAATTACAGGTGCACCAATGGAGGCTTGGTTAAAGCTGGATGCAAGTTTGGCCCAGGACATCTTCAATAGGCCCAGATTCGCTTTCTACAATCATGGGTATCACTAGCAAATAAGGACATTGAAGTCGGTGCATTTTCCAACCCAAATATGAATCCAATCTCAATATCGGACAAAAAGTGTTTAATTTTGGCTGTTGTATAACAAGGGAAAGATCGACTACAGCCCATGTACGCAGTGCAGGGCATCCCGCTTTAGTATTTAGCTATCTGAGCGATAGCGTTTGGGAAGTTGGTGGGTCTCACCAAGACTACAGAGACCCAGCACACCGTGCTTGTGGCTGAATTCAAGACCGTCTTGATTTCCTGTTTACACATACTCATCTCTTGCGCTATACCCCCTAGTGGTCACTCTGATGTTCACAGCTAACTCCACAGGTCTGAGAATGTAGAAGTGGGAATCTTCCTTTATGCCAGAATCCCATAACCCGAATGACTTTTAGTGGACACAGTTTGTGCACAGTGCTGAAAAGGCCCCTTAATACTGTCTGGGGAGACAAATTCAGTCGCTAACCAGATGGCTAATTCTCTTCTTAACACCACCAGCATTCCCATTCACCGTCCCACCTCTCACCTGGAGTAGCCATGGAGTCTGAGAAGAGAACAGCAAAACAGAGAGGGTCCTCATGGCTGAAGGTTGGCTAGGATCCCGGTGTAGCTGGAGAGCTGAGAAACAGTCAGAGTCGAGTGAGATCATTTAGGTGATGAAGGTAAGACGCTTCTGTATTGACATAGAGTTTCCTGACAGACAGCAGGATAGGGGGAGGAACATACATTAATGGATCTCTGCACACTGCTTGTTGCTCACGCAACCTTTGTTGTCACTCGGACTCAGTGCATCTGCTCACGACAATACACAGCTCCCATGTACTTGGTCACTTTGGTTCCCTGGCCCTCCCATTGCATTGTTAGCCCTTTCGTGTGAAATGTGCACAGTCCACCAAGCCTCAGCATCCAGGCACACGTGGGAATCCTCCCTCCTTCCTATCCAGCTCAGAAGGAATTTGACAAGTTGCAAATTAGTTCCTAATAAAACAGAAAGACATCAGCTGTGGGGCTAATGAATTAACAGGAGTGCAAAGTCCATATCTGGAGCAGGGTCATGGTTAGTGAGATCTGAGGTAGTTTTGCAGGGTCTAAGTATCAGCAAGTGGTGGTTGACACACCACATAGAGACATCTATTCTTCTTCTGTCCTCCTCTGTAAGGTAGATGTTATAAAGCTGGGGTACTGCCGTGCTGCTGTCAATCCAAGAGACTCCTAGCCAATTATGTCAGGGAGACAAAGGGAAGATCTAAACATTAAAGCAAAACTTGGGATGTCCTCTGGGCTTCTCCCAGTGAGGCTCAGCAGCACCTTGCAGGGCAAAGCATATCCACAATTAATTATGCCCATGAGCTCCAGTTCTCTTTTTTTGAGCATACTGCCTTTGCTGTGTTTGGATCGCTCCAAAATAAGTGGTTGTCCCTATTTCATATTTATGTGATAGTTGTGCCCAGAGCCAAGATCGGGAATCTTTTGTCCAAGATGCTATACAAACAAGAACTAAGTCTCTGCCTTGAAGGCCTCAGAATCCAAGAAGGCAAACAGCATATGAAGGGTTTGGGGAGAGGGAGAGATTTGAATAAATACCCTGTTCCTAAGTCAAGACTGAATGTCTTTCAAAAACTTACGTTGTAGTTCAATCAGAAGTTACAGGTTTGATGTAGAAATTACTGGATGAGGTTCTCTGGCCTGTGTTATGCTGGAGATCTGATTATTAGATGATTATAATGGTCCCTTTTGGCCTTAGAATCTATGAATGTAAGCATATGTGTGTGTATTTTTATTTTATTCTTTAATTGTCTCATGCCAGATAAATAGAGCTGATGGGCTCATTGTCAAGTATTATACTCGATATTGCCCTCAGTGATGGCCAGGGCTTCTAACGTGCTGGAAGAAATGGGGTTCATTGAAATAGTTATGAATTATGATCCTCAGAATTTCTGAGAACCATCCATTCCTGTGGTGGTCAGTAGGAAGGGGGGTGCTAAATACAGGCTCTGGGGCCATGACTTTCCTAAGTGATTGACTTAGGGTGGGGGGAGGGCTGAGTTCTTGAGTGTCCAGGCTGACACACCTGGCGGGCACCTGCTCGCTGAAGCACACAAAATCCAGGCCTGTTTCTGAATAGACGGTGGCCTGAATGCACGGGTGTCTTTGCAGGAAGGGAGAGGTGGATTCATTACAGTCTGTATGGCAGGACATATGATCCAGGAGGCCATAGCAAAACTGAAACTTAATACAGTGGATGGCTATGGGGCAGCCTGACTCTGACTGGGACAGTTAAGGCTTCATGGACCTGACATTTTCACATCTGGGGCCAGATCCAAAGCCGGTATAAATTCCTTTCAGAGTCATAGATCCATAGAGTTTAAAGCCAGAAGGGGCCATTAGGTCATTTGGTCTGACCTCCTGCATAGCACTGGCCAGAGAATTTCATCCAGTCACCCCTGTACCGAGCCCAGTAACTAGTGTTTGGCTAAAGCATAACTTCCAGAAAGGCAGCCAGGCCTGATCTGAAGTATGCCAGACATGGAGAACCCACCAGTTCCCTTGGCAGTTTGTTCCAGTGGTTACTCACCCTCACTGTTAAAAACTGTGTCTTACTTCTGGTTTGAATATGGCTGTAAACTTCCAACTGTTGGTTCTTGTTCTGCCTTTCTCTGCTAGATTAAAGAGCCCTTTAGTACCTGGTATGTTCTCCCTGTGAAAGTACTTATAACTGTAACCCCATCACGTCTCAGTCTTCTTTCTGATAAACTGAACAGATTGAGCTCTTTACATCTCTCACAGCACAGCATTTTCTATGGCGCTTGAATTGTTTCTGTGGCTTTTTTCTGCACGTTTTTCAATTTTTCTGTAACTCTTCTGCCAGGTGGTGTTGACAGTAACAAGGGCTGAGGGTTGCGTATCTAGGGGTGCCTCTAACAACACAAAACAGAACCAGCTTGGACCTCCACCCAGTAATCTGGGAAAACTAAACACCACTGCAGGGCACCGTTAAGAGGCAATACTTCCCATCTCACAAGCACCGAGTCTGCGTATAGCAAAAAAACCTGTTCTTAGTAGGGAGAGGGAACTCAGCATTAATTCGGGAACACACTGCAACAATAATTCTGAAGCATGTAAACCACAAGTAAACATCCACCCCAGAGTACATCGGGCAGTGTCCCTTGCCTCAGTTTCCCACCTGGCGGTGTGAAAGCTCGAGGAACTAATGTCCCTGTAACACACACTCCCCTCTCCCTCCCCTGGCCCCCTTGCTCTGCCGTTGTTATCATGGCTGCTGCTTGCCGCTCGCTGCCACCCCTGCGATGCTGGGTTCTGAGGTTCCACCACCCAGCCCAGTTCCTAATGATTTCACTGGGTCATGGGGAGCCTCACTGCTACTGCAGTCTCTGCTCAGCTTTCTCTACCACAACAGAGCTAAGGGTTAGCCTCTAGACCTGCTCAGCCGTGATTTCAGCTTGAATAATCACTGAACAGAAATAAGGACTTTCAGCAGCGCTAATCAGCTGTCTCTTTAAACACTAAGGCAGAAGAAATCAAATGGTACCTGGGAGTCTTTAAGCACCATCCACATATCTGGATAGGAACACTTGTCCCCTCCCCCTCTGATATTCAGTGGGATTTGGCATCTGTCCCTTGGTTAGCAAGTGAGGTTCAGTTTAGGGCGACCCCTGTCGCTCAGGCCATGCTAAGTACAGTTCTGCTGCCCTTCACTCATACAAGAAGGGTAACAACATTTCATTAGCCTGGCATTCAATACTGAAGTGAATTGTAACCCAAAACCAGCCACGATTGATCCTTGACGGATGTACATTGGAACGGGATCCACTGAAGTCAGTGAAGCTCTGCCGATTTATACCTGCTAAGGATCTGTCCCACAGCCTCTAACTCTGCTTGATGGACACCGGACAAGGTCCATATCCGAGAGAAACGGCCCGCAACTGCCTTACCAGGCGCTTAGGTCGACAGCATCTCTGCCTTCCATTCTTGCAGGTTCCAAGCTCCACTTCATCCCGGCTAGCCGTCCTCGTGCACTTTGCTTTACAGTAACCATCACGTCTGATGCATGACTGGGTGTCTGGAAACCTCCAGCGTCCTACAAAAGGGAAAGAGTAGGTCATTTCTTGTAGAAGGAGATGAAGGACGGTACAGCACTTAGAGTGCTAACGTGGGCCTTATGAGACCCAGTTCAAGTCCCTGCTGTGCCACATGTTTCCCATGTGATCTTGGGCATGTCACTTAGCCTCTCTGTGCTTTAGCACCCTAGCTGTACAATGGAGACAGTAGCACTTCACTACCTCCCGAGGGGCCTACGGCTAAATGAATTAAAGTTTGTGAGGTCCTATAATGACGGGGGTCATCTAAGACAGATAAAGTGAGTAACAAAGAGAGATTTAAACACAGGATTTGGTTTAGAGGTGTTTGATACATACATACAGCAGAAATGTAACAGCAGGATGGGTTGACAAATCTTCTTTATTCTTACTCCTGCGCCAGGTAATGCAGAAGGGAATCCCCCACCCTCGCCCATTACCAATTAGCAATTCTCCTCGCACTTAACACCAAGGCAGACTGACTCATCATGAGAGCCGCTCAACCTGCACCCTCAGGAACAGATCTGAGTATAGTGACCAGTGTCCCAAATTCACATACTCCCTTCAAATCCCGATGCCTGGAACCTGATGCTCTGAATTTCCTAACTCAGTCCAATACTGGGGACAGAAACTGAGTCCCTCATTGCTTTAGCTTCCTAATACTCACTAGTGTCTCAGTTTACAGTTCCCTACTTCTGACAGTCTTACCTGCTGTCGCCAGGGAGACCAGGAAGAGAACAGCAAAGAGAATGTAAAGGATCTCCATGACCAAAGGTGGGGCTGGCAGTCAGAGGCACCAAGATGAATGAAATGTACGATTGTCTGAATGGCATATATGAGAAGTCCCTGTATTTATAGAAAGTCCCCTATCAGATAGCACATACAAGGGGAGGAGCATAAATGAATCCCTCCCCAAATGCATGTTGCTGGCTTCTCAACACCCTTTCAGGTCACTCTGACCCACTAGATCCATTCTCAATAATTTGCACTTCCTGATTATTCAGCGCTCATGTCCATTTTTTTTGTGTGGCCCTTCCACCGTGCCATTATGTTGCTCACATGAAATATGCACAATTTGACAAGCTGGGGTGGAATTCTCCCTCCTTTAGATCCGGCTCAGAAGGGACATGACAAATGGCAAGTTAGTTCCCAATTCAACAAAAAACCAGTCAGACGTCTCTATACTAAACAACATGCAAACTAACGAAGGGTTTGTCTGCACTAGGGAGTTTTGCCAGTTTAATTATCCCTGCATGCGATGGGATGCAGTACTGCCAACCTCAAGAGGTCGGAAGTCATGAGTTAGACCCTCTGAGATCATGAGATGGACTCCCCCAGAATAACGAGATGTGTTTAAAGAGGTTTTTTGGTCAGCCTTTCGAGTTTTGGACTTCCTCTGCCCATCCCAAGTGTGGTGTGTGACAGTGTTGTCCAGTCTCCCAAATGAACTGGGTTAGGCAATTCTGGCCCCTGTTGCAGGAGCCCTAACCCCACATTTACCTGTTCTCTGCCCAGCAATTAATTCTGCCCCCACAAATCCAAATCAGTCCTGTTCCCCACACCTCCCCATCAGTTCAGCACCTCCCAGCCCCCATCAGTCTTGCCCCCTCCCTGCTCTGTAGCTCCCGCCTCCTCTTTTCCCATCCCATGAGATCAGCATTGTGGGAGAAAGAGCTCTTCCTACAGCAACTCTGATTGGTTGTTCTGCTCCAGGAGGTGGGGCAGTGGGGAGAACAGCCAATGAGAGAGGGGTTTTCCCCACAGCCTGTGCTTAAATTTGCCTTAGGATCTGGAGCGTCTCACATCATCATCAGACTGGCCCCAGCCCCTGCTGAGAGCTGCTTAGTCAGGAAAAAAATCACAAGAGTTGGCGACAGGGGAGTTGTTTACAACCCCTACCCACCCACCCACCCCGACTGGCAGAGAAAGAGTTAACTGGAGCCAGAGAGAAATTAGCAACCTGGTTACACCTGGAGGGTGGGCATGGCCCAGTTTAGGATTAGGTCTAGCTGGGGAGGAGATTAGTGGCTGCATTAAGGACGAGCCCCGACTGAGAGGGTGACTGATGAAGGAAGGACTGACTCCAGGGCAGTAGAAGGGAGGCCAGAGGTCCAGGCCTGCCTTGGGATCCTCTCCCATGGAGGGAGCTTTGGAAAAGGGCCAGGAGAGACACTGGGAAAAGACGGAGCTCCCGTGGTGAGCCTTGACAAACGGGCCCAACGCCAGGGAGGCAGCCCTGGGGCTGGGGCTCTGAGGGAGATGGATGTGCACACAGAGCTTGGGGAGAGGCAGACCAGGAGCTGGGCCTCCAGGGAGAAAGCACGGGGCGATGTTGCTCTGGACAAGAGCAGGCAAGAACTCTGAAGAGCCTGGGAAGGGGCAAAAAGCCTCTGGAGGAGTGAGCCCAGAAGGAGGCTGGAGAAAAGGTCCTAGAGACGGGTCTGGGAGGAGTGGTCCAGAGAGACAGCAGACCTTAGCTGCTTACCCACAGGGTCCTGGACTAGAACTGAGCATAGAGGGAGGCCTGGGTTCCCCTACCAGCCACTGAGGTTTGTGGCATGAAAGCCTTCTGAGACACAGGATGTAAAGACCACAGAGTCCAGAGTCCAGCCGAAGGCCTGCAGTAAGTTTGTTGGACTGTTGTTTTGTGGGACAGCACTAGACGTGGCTGGAGAGCCATGTCATGGGAAAAAGCCGAACACTGAGCAGAGGGTTGGACTAGATGACCTCTTGAGGTCCCTTCCAACCCTAATCTTCTACGATTCTATGATTGTAGGGCTGGAGTGGCTGTCAGCAGGGGCATTGAGGATGAGAGCATGCTGCACCATGTCCGGCCACACGGGTTTACGCCAGCGGTGAGTCATTCTTCTACACTGTATAAAAGTTTTCATATGGCAGTTATATGGGTATAAAAGGCGCTTATGCCAGTATAACTTATTCTGGTTCGGGAACAGAAATAAGCTTTACCTTTGTACGACTGCACCCATGTTAGGGGTTGTACTGGTATCACTATATCAGTTTTTTTTAAAATCACGCCCCTAACGGACATAGCGAAACTGGTATAACTTTTCAAGTTTAAATCAGGACTTTATGGAGCAAAATTGCTGAATCAGAGGGACTTAAGAGTCTCTTGACATCATTAAGAGCATAGTCTCATGAAAAGAAGTAGCCAGTTTGACTTTCTGTGATTCACAGGGTCACATTACGAGGACAGAGAAGAAGGATGATCCAATGGTTAGAGTTGTCATCATAAACTCCAGGTCAGTTCCCTGCTCTGCCATCAACTTCCTGTGCGACTTTCATAGAATCATAGGGTTAGATGGGCCCATAACCCCCTGCCAAGATGCAGGATTTGTTGTGTCTAAACCATCCAGCCTCCTTTTGAAAACCTCCAGTGAAGAAGCTTCCACAACCTCCCGAAGCAGTCTGTTCCATTGTCCTACTGTTCTTAGGAAGTTTTTCCTAATACTTAATCTAAATCTGCTATGCTGTAGTTTGAACCCATTGCCTCTTGTCTTGCCCTCTGTGGCAAGAGAGAACAACTTTTCTCCATCTTTTTTCATGGCAGCTTTCAAATATTTGAAGACCGCTATCCTGTCTCCACTGAATCTCCTCTTTTCCAAACTCAGTATCCCTAGTTTCTTCAGCCTTTGCTCCTATGGCTTGCATTTCATCCCTTTGATCATCTTTGTCAATCCGTTCCAGTTTCTCCACATCCTTTCTATACATTAGTGACCAAAACTGGACAGAGTACTCCAGCTGAGACCTAACCAGCGCTGAGTAGAGCGGTACTATCACCTCCCGTGACTTGCATGCTATGCCTCTATTAATGCAACCTAAGATTGCATTTGCTTTTTTTGCAACACCGTTGCACTGCTGACTCATGCTGAAGTTCTGATCCAGCAGAACTCCCAGATCCTTCTCTGCAGTGCTACTGCCAAGCCAGTTATCCCCCATTCTGTATTGGTGAATTTGTTTTTTCTTCCCTCAGTGTAGCACCTTACAGTGGCTGGAGCAGTGAGGACCTGGGGCTGTTAGGCAGGACTGTATATTAATAGATGGTGGTGGGTCATAAGTTGTAAATAAATAGCACTGGTGGGAGCACGAAGCTGACGTCTACAAGTGGTTTGTGGGCACAGAGGACCCGATCAGCAGGGGCCTTGTGCAAACCTGCTACAGGTGGATAATTGACCCCAGAAGATCCTGTGTGGCCATCAGAAAATCAATTCATCTCTCTGGGCCCCAGTTCCCCATCTGTAAAGTGGGATTCATAATTCTTCCTTTGTCTATTCAGATTGTAAACCCCATTTGGGGCAGGGCCTGTCTCTTACTGTGTTGGTACAGTGCCCCATGCAATGCAACCCTGCTCTTGAGAAATCTAGGTGCTAGTGTTATACTACTACCAGACAAGAATCACAGCAGCACACAGGACACAGCAAGGGTCACGTCATGTCCTTTTGTTTAATAAGTGGATGGAAGGCCCAGGAGTATAACAGCTTGTTCTGTTGATTCTGCACATCCCAAGCAGGGTTTTTCAGGCTTCCTCTGGTTTCTATTGTTTACAGCACTGCCACGCACTGTTATTGCAGCACCCAATTCTGTTTGTGTCATAGGTACAAGACAGTTTGCAGACACCACCGAATTTCACACAGTCCTGTGTGTCCCGGGGTACCCCATACCCTGCACAAGGGAAAGAAAGGGTAGGTATGTATTAAGGCCCTGTGGAAAAGCAGAGCATTGCACACATATGCAGATCACAGAACAAGCTCACTTCTTGGGTAGAATAGGTGGTGCCCATCTGACATGGCCATTCTGTAGGTGCCCAAGGATGGGGTGACAAATCTCCCTCTTGCATCCATCCCCCCCCCCCTCAAGAGGCCAGGCAGAATCACAGTCCCTAAGTTTCTGAACAAAGGGGCTGGTCCCCCCCCTTCCCCATGGCACTATACACTCCAAGGAGGGAGAGGGGGAGGAGGAAAAGTGTCTCACCCCATATTGGCCATCAGAGCTTGTCAGCTACTGAAGGGGTGTAGCAGTGGGCACAGTAAACCCTGAGGGCCTGCCTGGGAGTTCTAGCTCCCTTCTTGAGGTACAACACCCCCCCATACTCCCCCTGGGCCAGGGCAGTCCCACACCACCCTCACTTGTAGCCTAATCTCTCTAGCTATACACATCTATATATAGATATAGGCATTATATTGATTACTAGAGTTGGCAGGTTCTTGTCCTAAGATCAAGCCCAGTATTATTCAAATTATTATATAGTTGGGAACCCCGATGTGCACTATAGAGATTCTTCTATATTTACAACTAGTTTATTAATACATTTAGCACAGTCACAAACATCCTAGCTGTACATCCACGCAGCCATCTACTCACACCATCCCTTATAGATCAGCCTGCACTGTTGGCCATCATCTTCCTCATCACCACCATCTTCCCCCCCTCATCACCAGGGCCATCATTCTGGTACCTCCCCCAGGGCTACATCTCTTTCTCCTACTGTCCCTAGGCTGGGACAGAACTTTTATAATACCATACGCTGACTCCACGGTGTTTGATGCATAGTCAGTGGGGGTTTTCCCTCTTTTCCTTGTTTGTATTTCCTCGTCTTACTAATGCTGGAGTGTCCTTCTCCTATAGGTTAGTATATCAATGATCTCAACTCATTGTCATATACGTTAATTTGTTGCCATTGCCCTCTTGTGGTTAGATATTGGCAGCGGTAGCTCATGTACCTGTTATGGGTGTAAATCTGTTGCCATGACACCCTTATGGCTGGGTCATGTTCCTGTAGTCAGAAATACCCCGTAAACACTCTATTTTCAGATCCCCGGTACTTGGGGTTTTCTGTTGGGCCATTTATCTGTTCAACATTCATAGGCCTCAAGCCTTATGCTAACTCACTGACGCTAAAGTCTTACAGGATACAGGCCTGTAGGTTCCTGGCATGACTGCTGAATATAATAAAGGCAGCTAAATATAATGAAGGGAAGGCAAACTAGCCCATGGACTACCCAATGCAGGCCATTGGCTTTAAGATCACAACTGAGCAGCAGGTGGCTCGAATTTGGTATTCCTTGCTGAATATTCGTGGGAGCTAATTTCAGGGCAGATGCCATTCTGGCCCTGGTCTCCTAACACTGGAGATAAGGTCCCACCTTTGCTCTCTTCCCAGGCCCAGAAAATGGGCAGGATCAGACTGGAGAGCAGAATCCGAACGTTTGTTTCTTGGCAACCTTTTGTTGTTCAGGTGGTGTATGGGCGGGAGGTAAAGGGAGGCAGATATTTCAGCGGTAACTGCATTATATTTGATGAAAATACACTCATGTAAAGCTGGGGTGATTGGACAATCAGGCCTTAAGTTTCCGAATAAGAGGCAATTGACGCTGCTGTTTACAGTGAGGTACATTGATATTCAGTCCTGTTTAGTAGTGAGGGACCAAAATCTCTTCTTGGTTCAAAGACTCCAAGGCCGGAGGGCACCATTTTGATATCTAGTCTGATCTCCTGTATAGCACAGGCCAGAGAACATCCTCAAAATAATTCCTAGAGCAGATCTTTTAGAAAAACATCTAATCTTGATTTGATAATTGTCAGTGATGGAGAATCTGCCATAACTCATGGTAAGTTGTTCCAATGGCTCGTGACCCTCACTGTCAAAAATGTACGCCTTATTTCCAGTCTGAATTTGTCTAGCTTCAACTTCCAGCTATTGGATTGTCTTATACCTTTCTCTGCTAGCCTGAAGAGTCCACTACTAAATATTTGTTCCCTGGGTAGGTGCTATAGACTGATCAATCACCTCTGAACCTTCTCTTTATTAAGATAAATAGACTGAGCTCTTTGAGTTTATTACTATAAAGTATGTTTTCTAATCCTTTAATCATTATCACGGCTCTTCTCTGAACCCTCTCCAATTTATCCACGTCTTTCTTGAATCGTGGACACCAGAACTGGACACAGTTTTCCAGCAGCAGTTTTACCATTGCCAATAAAGAGGTAAAAGAACCACTCCACTTAGACTTGAGATTCCCTTGTTTGTGCATCTAGGGATTGCATTAGCTATTTTGGCCACAGCATCACACTGGGACCTCATGTTTACCTGATTATCCACCATGACCCCAAATCTTTCTCAGAGTCACTGCTTCCCAGGGTAGACTCCCCATCATATAAGTACATACTTTGTTCCTAGATGTATACATTTACATTCAGCTATATTAAAACATATATTATTTGCTTGGGCCACCTTACCAAGTGATCTGGCTAGCTCTACATTAGTGATCTGTACTCTTCGTTTTTTATCACTCTCACAGTTTGTGTCATCTGTAAAACTTTATCAGTGATGATTTTATGTTTTCTTTAAGGTCATTACTAAAAATGTTAAATAGTGTCGGACCAAGAACCAGTGTTTGTGGAATACCACTAGAAACATACCCATTCAATGATGAGTCTTCATTTACAATTATCTTTTGAGATCTATCAGTTAGCCAGCTTTTAATCAATTTAATGTGTGCCATGTTAATTGATTATTGTTCTAGTTTTTTTAATCAAAATGTCATGCTGTACCAAGTGAAATGCCTTACAGACATTTAAGTATATTTCATCAACACTATTATCTTCATCAACCAAACCTGAAATTAAAAAAAAAAAAAAATCAAGTTAGTGTCACAGGATCTATTTTCCATAAACCATATTGATTGGCATTAGTTACCTTACACTCCCTTAATTCTTTATTAATTGAGTCCTGTATCAGCCTCTCCGTTATCTTGCCCAGGATCAATGTATCCAGACAGGAGAAAAGGCAAAAGTGTTTCTAAAAACAGTCCTTCTACTTCAGGGGGATTCCTCCTGGCAGCTCCCCACAAACCCTGTCATCTCTGGAGTTCCCTTCCCTCCTTGGTACTCTTATTGGGAAGGGTCTCAAAGGAGTTCGGCTGTCTTAATTCAGTCCCATTCGTAGACAGGAGCAGGATTTGACCAGGGAGCAGAATCTGAAACTGTTTCTTGACTCCTTTTTCTGATTTATCATTCAGATGATCCTTGGGGTGAGAGCTAATGGTAGGCAGCTATTTGGGGCCCGACTTTCCTTTTACTTAAATCAGGAGTAATTGCATTGAATTCAATGGAGATACAACCGCATAAAGCCGGTGTGATTGGACAAACAGGCCTTTAGTTCCCCAATCAAAGGAAACTGAAAAGTGCTATATTCAGTGAGATGTACCAAAGCTTAATCGAGTTTAATACTGAAGGAGCAAATTCTCCTCTGAGTTATATGAGCATATCCCCAGTGACACACAGTGTCACACAGTGATACACCATTATTTTATCCTCATCCCCACCAGGAACCATGTTTGCTGTCTGTTATGCTTTCCTCTTACCTGTGGTGGCCATAGAGACCACTAAGAGAACAACAAACACAAGGTAGAGGATCTTCATGGCTCCAGGTCTGCTGGGATCTCAGCAAGCCTAGAGAGAAGAGAAACAAAGAGGGTCTTTAAATGATGAAGCGGAGCAGTCTTTGTATTTATAGAAAGTTTCCTAGTATAGAGCAAGGCGCAGGGAGGAGCATAAATTAATTATCTTGAATTGCACATTGTTTGCAACTTATCACCCATGAATGTCATGTTGACCCATTGATTCAGCTCACAACACACACATTCCACTTATTCAATATTGATTGTTCATTGCTCCTTCCCATGTGACATTTACCCTGGAAGCCAGATTGGCAGGGGGAATTCATCCACCTTCACATCCAGCTTCTTGGGGTTGGAGGGAATTTGGGAAATCTCAAGTTTGTTTCTGTTAACAGAAGAACAATATAAATGGTGGCTGTAAGAAGACGGATGGAAATGGTTACCTCTTTGGAGTTGTGCTACTGGGAAATGGATGAGACTTAACAGGATACAGTCATCTGGGAGTGAGGAATAGCATCCATCTGCTGAAGTACTTTTGTCCTCCTCTCCCACGCACACAGGAGACATCTAGGACTAGTTGAAAATTTTCCATCAAAAAGTTGTTCTGATGGAAAATGGCTATTTTGTTGAAATAAAAATTTCTTTGAGAAAAGTCCGTTTTCAAATTTTTTTTTCAGGTTTAACTTGGTAAAAATGGGAAGAGAAAAACTACGCTGCTTTCAACCATCCAAATCTGAGAATTTTGAGAAAATAGAATCTTTGGCAAAACAACATTCTTGTTTATGGCCAAATTTTCCAAAACCCAAAGAAGTTCTGTTTTCATTTGTGACAAAAACGTAAAAACTTTTGAGAAATATTTTGAAGAAAAAAACCTTTTTCTCAGCAACAGAACTATTTCCCACCCCCCAGCCGTAGAGCTAACACAATTGTCTATGCTATAAATCTGGACTTCTACTTTTGGCATAGTGATGATCATCAGTATATGAGACTCCCACTGATGTGTGTGTCAGACAGAAGAAGAATTTCAGCCACAATTAGACCATTCATGGATGCTCTAAATGTGCTTGTCTGTTTATCATCCTCTTGCATCGTGTCATAATTGCAGACTGTGATCTCTATGAGGCAAAAGCTGTAATTGCTTTTCTAATTTGTGCTTTGCTCATTTGTCCTGGCACACTGGACCCTGATTAGGGGTCCTAGGAGGTAACATAAGACAAATAATAATTCTTCAAGGCTTCTTCGAGACTGGAGAGAGTTACTGAAATTGAACGGAAGACGATCAGTTCGCAGATGCAGTTATTTTTAACTGGACGCTTGGAGCTGCCAACTCTTGCTATTTGATTTCAGCTCTCATGATATTTGGTGATTTCGTTAAAGCCCCTGGACTGATATTGTTATGCTGGAAGGTGTTCATGGCTTTCATCAATCAAAGACCTGGTTAAAAAGTCTCTAGGGGTGTTCCTTTTTCAGCCTAAATGGAAGGAGCAGTGATGCTCCTTTATATACGATAGCTGGAAAGAATAGAAGGCTATTGCCTAAGGCGCCGGGAGGCATGACAAAGACTGAGAAGAGTAATGCCATATGGTGATCTCAGGGGATTCCCTAGGACTGGTTGCAAACCCAGAGGCTAGGAGATTGACTGGTGTCAGGGATGTCAGAGAGGCAGGAAGCCACTGGACAGTGAGAGAAGCAGTTGTGATTGGCCCTGAGAGGGAGAAGCAGGACAGAGCTCCTTGGGGCACTGGACTGGCTGTAGAGGCAGGCTTAGAAATTGTGAGCAAAAAAACTGCCAAGCTGTTGTTATTTCTACTGGGTTGAAGGGAACAGGACTTTGCTGTTTCAATGGGAACTAACTGGCAATTTTTTAAAAGCCCTTTGAACCCAGAAAACTGCATGTGAAAGAGGGAGAATTCCACCTCTGCATCTGGCTTCCAGGTGTTTGGGAACTGTACAAATGTCACATGGGAACGGACAATGTGAAATGAATAAGTGGGAAGTGTATATTGTGAATTGACCCACTGGGTCAGAGAGACATTAATGGGTGTTGAGCTGCAAACAGCATGTAATTTAAGATCAATTAATTTATGTTTCTCTTTGAACCCTGGTCTCTATTAGGAAACTTTCTATAAATAGGACTTTTCTGCTTCATCATTTAAAGACTAAATCTTTACTGACCTTCCACCATGAGGATCTTTTACCTCCTATTTACTATTCTCTTATTGGTCTTCGTGGCCACCCCAGGTAGGAGGAAAATGTATCAGATGGTAAACATGGATCCTGGTTGAGATTAGGAGGATGAGAAAATAATGAGGCAGGGAATGGGACTGGAGCAAAGATGGGTGAGTCTCTGCTACAATGCCCCTTCCAATGACCAAGAAATTCTATTTGGAGACAGCTATAATTAGGCAGCAAGAACCTGGGGGAAGAGGTATGCTAATGACACCCATATGAGTGTTCTTTGGGTAGGGAAAGAGTGGTTCATTCACCACAGTGCACCTACCCTGTGTTAACTGGGAATTTATGTTGTCATTCATAAATTCAAATATCTACTGGTCTCGCCAACGTACAGCAATCCACAAGGCTGCTTGAGAATGCCAGTTCCATGGCCAGCATCACATGTGATCCTCATGCCAGTGGAGATGTTCCTCCCACTGTGTGTGATTAAAGGTATGTTTGTTAATCACCCATTATTGGAATAACTACCTGACAGACAAAGGGAGCATCCGGGAGCGGAATTAGATTGAAAAAATGGTATTTTGTCATAATCAGTGGAATCAGAATGTCTCAATAAACCACCAACATTCTTATTCTGAAGACATCACTAGCCAGTTATCAAATGAATCAGATGTATGATTATCAAGCCTTAATGCAGCCCATTGCTTTGTAATAATGGGACGCACAGTTGTTGGGAGAATCATAGAATCATAGAGTTGGAAGGGACCTCAGGAGGTCATCTAGTCCAACCCCCTGCTCAAAGCAGGACTAACCTCAGCTAAATCATCCCAGCCAGGGTTTTGTCAAGCGTCAGCTTAAAAACCTCTAAAGATGGAGATTCCACCACCTCCCTAGGTAACCCATTCCAGTGCTTCACCACCCTCCTAGTGAAAAACTTTTTCCTAATGTCCAACCTAGACCTCCCCTACTGCAACTTGAGACCATTGCTCCTTGTTCTGTCATCTGCCACCACTGAGAATGGATACTTGTATTTTGAATTTTGGAGCCTGAGCCAGCACCCCTTGAGTTGAAGGGAGAGACTCCCATTTGCTTCACTGAATTTTAGCTTGAGCCCTTTTTCTCCAATTGTAATAAACTCGGGGTGCAAACTCTCAAAGGCAGAATGGGCAGTTGGGCCCATAACATTCTCCCATTGACTTTCAGTTGGAGTTAGGCCCCTACCTGACACCTGTGTCTTTGAAAACCTCCCTCAAGTACATTTTGCCATAGACAAGAATTCTCTCCGCGTTCTTCCCGCAAGCTGTTTCTTGTGTTGGTGGCCCTGTAACAGGATGTACAGTGCCCCTGGGAGGAGCCCAAATGGCTTCTTGCTGGACCACTGCCCAGGCTCAGTTTAACTCATAAGAGGAAGTGATGTGTGACAGGATAGCTTAGGGGACATGAGGTGGATTTGGCAGACCCCTTCTGCTCCTGGGGGAACTTGGATGTACAGTTTCCTCCCTTGGTTCAGTGGAGCTGAAAGAATGAGCTACGTTCTTAGCATATTGTAGTCAGACAAAGCAGCTGAGCTCCCTGCAGTGAGTAGTGGTTTACAAGAAGACGGGTTACCCCAGAGATACAGAGACAGGAACATCTCTGCAGAGAGCAACAGAAGGGGGAATGGCTCTGGAGCCTAACTGAAGCTTAGTGTATACAAAGCTGTGCAATGCTGAGGCTGAATTTGTGGGCCAGGATTTATACATTCATAACTGTTCAGACCAGAAGGATCCTCTAGTCTGACCTCTTGTATATCAGAGCACACTGAATTTCACTTAATTAGACCTGTTCCAAGCCCAATAACTTGTGTTAGCATATTTTTCAGAAAGGCACCCAGTCTTGATCTGAAGACCTCAAGAGAAGGACAATCCACCACTTGGTCGTCTGTTCCAGTCGTTAATCATCCTCTGCGTTCAAACGTATACCTTATTTCGAACACGAATTTGTCTGGCTTCAACGTCCAGCCATTGGTTCTTGTTATGCCTTTCTCCACTAGGTTAAATAGCTCTTTCGTTCCCAGTGTTCTCTCTCCATGAAGGCACTTGGAGAATGACTCCAGGGTGTGAACATGACTATCACGGTACAACGCTAAACAGTTCAATATAGTCTGAGGTTTTGGAAATCAGAATCTTTGGCCTTCTTAGGCCCATAGCAAATACAGCATTGGAATTTTAAATAATTTTTTGTATTGAAGATACAAAATGAAGAATAAAAGCAGTTAACGCGTTGAAGATGTAAAGTATGAAGTAAGGCTTCCATTTTAACAATATCCCTTATTCTCCTTTCCTTTAGCTGCAGAGTGTTTTTATAAGAAAACCCCCGACTGACAGTCTTCAAAGATGGAAATAAACATCCGCAAGCCCCGTGGCCTGAAGCCTACGAGTAACTGAGTGAGCGCTGTGCTGTTATCCGCTGGAGAGCAAGGGAAGTCCACTGAGCGAGAGAGTACCTCATTCACATGGAATCTGTGGTTAGTTTGGGGACACCGGGGTATCATTTGGCTAAGTTTTGTTTAGGGGCCAATATTCTGGAGATGGCCCTGTTGAGAACCACCTGAACCATGACTGGGTCCTGGGTCACCCTGATGACTATTGATGTGTGCCACGGTTGTGTAGGAGGCCCTGAAAAGACCCCACACCCTTGAGTATGCAGCATCTGTCTACATCAGCCTCTGAGGCCTCCCTGTTCTAGCTGCTGAAATCATTATAGAAGGAGAGGCCCAAAGCTGCTAAGAAAAAGGGACCCTTTTCCCGCAGGGACCTGGATCTACACACTGAGTGGGGGAGTTAGGGACTCACAAACTGTGACTGGGGGGCTGGGAGGCAGCAAAACTGCATCACCACTCAAGGTCCAGTCGTTTGGGACTCTGGGGGTAGGTTCTAGTGTTCAAGTTCACCCTGCCCCTTCCCCTTCATTTCCCCACCTTCTTTTATTTAAACCCCTGATGAATGTGTTTGTAATTAGATACAGAGTTGCCTACCAAAGATGCCTAGAGTGGATATAGGTTCCCAGGTTTCTCGGTAGGGGGCTCAAGTCAAAATTAAACAAACTGTAGAGATTCCCCATAAATTAAGGACCCAGGCCTGGTTGCTGTCAATGCCATTGGCAGAAGGGTTCTGTGTCCTTTATGGGGAAAAGAGAAACAGCTGAGATGTGCTGGAGCTGCCGCTGTTGTTGTTAAAGTCAGACCCTGCTTGCTTGAAGACAAAACAAGACAAACACACAAATGGAAACAAAAAAGCATAGCAAAGACAGACAAGGCAGCTTCTGTCCCTGGTGCTGACTCATACTTTCAGCTCAGTTCTAGAGAAGCACAGGGACAACTCAGACCCTGTCTACACTTACCTCCGAGATTCGGCGGCAGTCGACGGGAGTTATGCAAGCTATGCAAAAAACTTGCGTAACTCCCATCGACTTCTCTGCTCCTCTTCAACGCGCCGTCTTCACTGCATTGTGTTGATGGGAACCGCGTTCCCATCAACGCAGTGCTATACTACTTGAGGAGATGGTCTTAATGTCGATTTCTGGATCGACTGAGCAGGTCTTCACTGACCGCTCAGTCGATCCAGAGAAATTGATCTGATGGCGGCGACTTTGCCGCCGTCAGTGTAGCTGTAGCCTCAGTTTCATCAATCACTCCAAGACCTGGCAAATTTGTACCGACATTGGGCCGCTTAAGACACTGCTATTCTCTAGTCACAGCTCACAGCAATTTTACGAAAGAGACTAGCTAAACCAGGCAGCAAACAAAGAAAGCCAACATTATTCTGGGATGTAGTAGCAGCAGTGTTGTAAGCAAGATACAAGAAGTAATTCTTCTGGTCTATTCCACACTGAATAGGTCTCAACTGCAGTATTGTGTCCAGTTCTGGGTGCCACATTTCAGGAAAGATGTGGACAAATTGGAGAAAGTCTAGAGAAGAGCAACAAAAATATTTAAAGATCTAGAAAATAGGACCTATGAGGGAAGATTGAAGAAACTGGGTTTGTTTAGTCTGGAGAAGAGAAGAACAAATTAATAAATTAAACAGTCAATTGAAAAGTAATGTCACTAGGTCCAGATGGTATTCAGCCAAGAGTTCTGAAAGAACTCAATTCTGAAATTGCAGAACTATTAACTGTGGTGTGTAACCTATCATTTAAATCAGTCCTTTCCCATTTTGTATGTATGCTACTGATCCTTCCTAAGTGGAGTACTTTGCATTTGATCTAATTTAATTTCATCCTCTTTACTTCAGACCATTTCTCCAATTTGTCCAGATCATTTTGAATTTTAATCCTGTCCTTCAAAGCACTTGCAACCCCTCCCAGCTTGGTAACTTCTGCAGACTTTATAGTTGTATTCTTTCTTCTATAATCCAAATAATTGTTGAAGATATTGAACAGAACCAGACCCAGAACTGATCTCTGTGGGACCCTACTTGATATGCCCTTCCAACTTGACTGTGAACCACTGATTACTCTCTGGGAACAGTTTTCTGCCAGTTATGCACACAATTTATAGTAGCTCCATCTAGGTTGTATACTCCTAGTTTGTTTATGAGCAGGTCATGGGGGACAGTATCAAAAGCCTTACTAAAATCAAGATTTATCACATCTACACATTATATTTTCCAATGTGCATTACTTTGCATTTATCAACATTGAACTTCGTCTGCCATTTTGTTGCTCAGTGACCCAGTTTTGTTAGATTCCTTTGTAACTCTTCACAGTCAGCTGTGGACTTAACTATCTTGAGTAATTTTGTATCATCTGCAAATTTTGCCACCTTACTGTTTACCCCTTTTTCCAGATCATTTATGAATATGTGGAATGGCACTGGTCCCAATACAGACCCCTGGGAGACACCATTTATCTCTCTCCATTCTGAAAACTGACCAGAAAGAGATCATCCTCGACCACTGATGGATCGCCAACATACTCTTATTATTCAAGTGTGGAATTTCTATCTGTACAGATTATATGGTATGATTCAGTTAAGATTTTTACTATATTTGACTCTATGCTTTCTCTCACATATAGTGCCATTCCCCCACCAGCATGACCTACTCTGTCATTCCTATGTATTTTGTACCCTGGTATTACTGCATCCCATTGATTATCCTCATTCCACCAAGTTTCTGTGATGCCTGTTCTATCAATATCCTCATTTAATGCCAGGCACTCAAGTTCACCTGTCTTAGTATTTAGACTTCTAGCATTTGTATACAAGCACTTCAAACTACTTAAATAGAGGAGAAATCGCACATTTTTCACAGGTTGGTTACGGCATATATAGTACATTTTGCAGATGTGTTCATACAGTATATTCCCTGCCACGCTGAGTACTGCGCTGCTGCTGGCAGCTGTGCTGCTTTCACAGCTGGGTTCCCAGCCAGCAGCCCCCACTCTCCAGCCATACAGCTCTGACAGCAGCACAGAAGTAAGGAAGGAAATACTGCATCCCCCTTACAATAGCCAGATTCACTGGGGAGACCAGATTTCCTGGCCCATGATATGTTTTTCATGGCCATGAATTTGGTAGGGCCCTACTTATAACATTTGCCAATATTTAGTTGTCTAAATATGATGTAATTGAATGGGACTCTTTCATTTGACTGTTTTTCTTCAGTTCTTACCTGTATTTTATCAACTTCTATCCTTTTCTCTTTACTAGGATATAGAGAATCCCTGTTAATAGCTCCTCCCCTATGGGATGTCTCTGTCTGATCTGTACGCTCCTCTGCATCTGTTGGCTTTCCCCCTGCTCTTAGTTTAAAACTCTTCTTGCTAATCGCACAGCTGATTTGTTTAACAAATTACCAGCGCTGTCTCAGACCTAAGAATTTCCCTGATTGTGTGATGGATCCGCTAAGCATCAGGCTACAGCTCCCATCAGCACCCTCCTTACTGCACATCCCTTCCTCCACCCTCAACGCCGGGCCCGAATGTCCCTACCTCTCAATTAGACTGCCCCAGGGACCCAAACATTTATTGCTACTGCTTCCTTTGAACTGTAAGTGTGGAAGTCTCTGTACCCAGAGTATGTGACTTTTCCCTGTCCTGCCAGCCCTGGTAAAACACCCTTGCCCTTAGCCATGTGTCCATGTGGTTATTAGGACCCACCAGGGCAAGCAGCTGGTGCACCTACCATGTTTGCTTCTGAGTTCTGGCACACCTGGTACCACTGGAGTTTGCTGGGCTCCATTACTGAGTAGCCCTAATATTTGCAGTTTGGTGATCCATTCTGATTCTAGTGATTATGATAAAAAATCCCCACCATTTTTAAAGCCTAACCTCACTCCTGGGAGCTGCCCTTGTCCGGCGTGTAGTTATTCTACCAACACAATTAAAGGCACATTCTTATTCATCCACTAAGTGGTCGGAAAATCTCCATGGGTGTGAGGATCACCTGGGATGCTGGGCAGCGAACTGGCATGGCCAAACATCCTTCTGAATTGTAGTGCGAGGGTGGGGCCAGTAGCTCTATGAATTACTGACCATATAGGCCCAACAAGGACAGTGTAGATGCACTGCGGTGGGTGGGCTGATGCTTTTACAAGAGGCCGCTGCCGCTAGCATACCTCTAACCTCAGGTCCCTGCAGCCTGATAGTAGCTTCCTCCCACTAAGATTCCCTGGGGATAGGGAGGGGTACTGTACTAGGGACTTACCCAGCCTGGCTCCAGGCCCATCCACTGCCTCACTTTTGAGGCTCCCTGATAACCTCACCTAGGTCTGAATGTGTCAGATACCACCCCAACCTTCCTAGCCAGCTCACAACCCTGGGTGCAGGGTTCATACTCCAGAATCCACTGAGGCTTTCCCTCGAGGCTGGATCCTGCTCCCTGGTGACCACATTCCCCAGACCCTCGACCTGGTTACTAGGAAGAATCACTCTCGTTGAATTCAATCTGCCCTTATATTGCACAGCAGGCCTGGTTCTTAGTGTCATGCTCCTGGCACATCACCTTTGTACTCCTAGATTTTGATACTAGAAGGGACCATTGTATTATCTATCACAAGCCAGAGAATTTTACCCAAAGGCCCCTGTATTGAGCCCAGCAACATGTGTATGCCTAAAACATCTCTTCCAGCCTTGATGTCTTGATGTGAAGACAGCAAAAGATGGAGAATCCACCCATTTCCCTTGGGCAATTTACTCCCGTGACTACACTTTGGGAGGATCTGACTCCCCAGAACTCCCCATCCTGCAGAGAAAGGTGTGCATGCTGCCCTCTCCCGCAGAGACGCTTGTGCCTCTGCCCCACTGCTAACCGCTTCCTATCCACTTTATTTGGCCTAGGATCCTATTTCTCCCACTCTTATCTACAGAGATTATAAACTCTTTGGGGCTGGGATATACCTTTACTATTCATTATTACAGTGCCTAGAACAATGGGTCCCTGCTCTCCGCCAGTGCTATTGTAATACTCTTGTGGAGAAGAGGGTGAGAAACACACAGAACACACAAAGACCACGCCGTGTCTTCTCGTTTAATAGTGGATTGAAGGGCACGCAGGGTGACCACTCCTCCTGTTGATTCTGCGCCTCCTGCGTTGGGTTTCTTCAGGACTCCCCAGGGCTCAAGACCTGTGTCAGAGCACCTCTATCGCTGGTTCCAATTTCAATTTCACCATCTCAACAAAATAGATGGCAGATAGCAGCATTCCGCCGGCATTGATGTGTATCTTGATGGCCTCCATATCCTGTACAGGGGAAAGGAAATATACCATTAATTATTGCAGCCCTTTCGATACCACAGCAACACACACGTGCAGTTCACAGAACTAGCTCGCTCCTTCGATTGTGCAGGCAGGGCCAGGATGGCGTGGCCTCTCCATAGGCACACCAGGATGAGGTGAGAGAAATCTCCTCCCTCTTGCATCCCCTCTGAAGAGGCCAGGTAGAATGGCACTCCTGAGCAAAGGGGCTGTTCTCTCCTATGCCCCAAGGGCACTAGATACTCCAAAGAGGGGGAAGAGGAAATGACTCAGCTTCCCACCCTGCACTGGCCTTCCAGAACTAGTCAGCCACACAGGGGTATAACAGCTAGTGCACAAACCCCGCATCCTGGGGAGTTCTGGGCATGTGCGTCTCTCCCTGCTGCACACTGCCCTCTGTTGGCCCACCTGGCGCATTGCAGCTCCACACCTCCCTCCATGTGGGCCACGGGCTCAAAGATTACAACGGAGCCGCACGACGCTTGATTTTGTGTGTCCTGGCTGAACAGGCATGGCAGCTTATACCAGGGTAGATGCTATTGTGTCACAGGTATCAGGGATGCTTCTGGCCTTGGAAAGGAGGTGCTGCTCCTATTGTGAGTTCCTTTCTCCTCTGCCGGGCGCTGCAAGGTGCAGGATGTGTTGTGCTAATTGGGCTCTGACAGAGTGCTGAGAACCAGTAGCTGACCCAGCACTCTGATTGCTGTAAGCGTTAATTAGCTCTCCCAGGGAAGGACTGAAGTAGGAGGATAGGACTTAATTGCCTAAGCAGACTTGGGGTTGATGAGCGAAGGAGCCAGCTAGCCCACCAGCTGGGGAGGTGAGGTAAAATTACAGGAAGGGAATGCGAAGGGGTGAAGGCTAGCAAAGGTCAGAGGAGGAAAAGTCTCAGGGTGATGAGAGCTCCGCCTGGTCCTCTCTCTCTGGGGAAAGGGCCGTGGGTTAGAAAAAGCTGTAAATAGGTTTGCTGGCCATTGATGGCAGTGATGGTGATGTGGGAAGGGTAGTAAATACAACTCACACAAGTGATAAACCAGCCAAAAAAGCACCGGAGAGTATTTGTGAGAAACTCCAGAGCGGGAGAGAAGGCCTACAAATTTACTCGAATTGTGAGTTCCGCTGTCAAAAGGCTGTGAAAGTTCATAAGATAACACAATAACCTATAATAAGAAGGATTGGTGGGAGAAGGTACGAAAGGGAGACAGACAGGCTGAATTAATGCAAACAAAAAGGCCTCCTGATGTAACTCAAGGACTGCGTTGAGATCATGGTAAACAAGAAAATGTGGGTCTGCAAATTAATGAACCACAAGTGGTGTTGGAAACTAGGCCTACCTGGGGGACTACATAAGGAGGGGATGGGCTATTCAAACCATCACGCCCTTTTGGGGTCCTTAAAGAAAGAGACTTTTGGGGGGAGGACTGAAGATGAACTGGAAGCGACTGGAATGAACTTTACCATCAGGCTGACACCTCCTCCATCTCCTGGCACCCCAGACTTTCTTCATCCTAATCCTGAGAGATGTCGTGATCAGAGGGGTCAACAGGAGAGAGACACCCAGATAACATCACCACCTCTATAGACTCCAGCTGAATCCCAAACATGACCTGACATGTGAGACTTTGTCCCACCCCACACCCTCGTTTGGGTGTCCTTTTCCTTCCACACCCTGTTTCTACTCTTTCTTATCCCTCTCCTTTTGCCTGTGGTTTAATAAGAGTCTGGCTTAGCTGGCCATTGCATATTTTGCAACAGTGCTGTGAGTCTGTGACCAGAAAGATGCTGCCTACTGCTGGCACAAGTTTGCCAGGTCTTGGACCGGCTGATAAGATCATGTGCTGGGCCTCTATTTTTCCCCCAGTGAGGCTGCAGGTGACAGTCAACATCCAAGGTAGAAGCTTTACTTTCTCTCTTTGCTATTCTTTTCTCTCCCCTCTTTTTGTGTGTTTGTCTTGTTTTGTACTCATAGGAAACCGGATTAGACCTTACTAGCAATAGCACGACAGCTCACCTAACTGCTTCTCTTTTCCCCAAAAAAGACCGTTATTAACATCTTTAATACCATGTAAGAAACTGTCAGACAAGGAGGTTTTTTCCCCTTTAAAGACTCTCCCCTGCTAAAAGGAAAAAGAACAAGGGGTGTTGTTAAAATGAAAGCCTTACTCTTTACTTTTCAAGTGCTTTATCCATTTTTCCGTCTTTTCTTTATCTTTAAGAAAAGGTTAAAAGGAGATTTAATGGTGTGTTTGCCACGGTACTAAGCGAGCTGAGGTCTCTTCCTCTCCGGGAGGACATATCTAGGAGGGTCCCGCAGGGGTCAGTCCTGAGTCCTCTATTATGTAATATTTTAATTAATTACCTGGACAATGGAGTGAAGAGTATGCTTGTAAAAAATTTCAAATATACTTGGAGGGGTTTCAAGTACTGTGGAGGACAGGTTTAGAATTCAAAACAACCTTGACAAATTGGTCTGAATTCAACAAGATGAAATTCAACAAAGACAAGTGCAAAATACTTCACTTAGGAAGGAAAAAATCAAATGCACAACTACAAAATGAGGACTAACTGGCTAGGTGGTAGTACTGCTGAAATGGATCGGGGGGTTATAGTGGATCACAAACTGAGTATGAGTCAACAATGTGATGCAGTTGAGAAAAAGACTAATATTCTTGGGATTATTAAAAAGCATATTGTCTGTAAGACCTGGGAGGTAATTGTCCTACTCAACTCGGCACTTGTGAGGTCTCAGTGTCCAATTCTGGGCCCCACACTTTAGGAAGACATGGATAATTTGGAAAGAGTTCAGAGGAGAACAACAAAAACGATAGAAGGTTTAGAAAACCTGATCTAGAAGGAAAGATTAAATAACTGGGCATGTTTAGTCTTGAGAAAAGAAGACAGAGGGGAGACCCAATTACAATCTTCAGATATGTAAAGGGCTGTTATAAAGAGGACTGTGATCCATTGTTGTCTGTGTCCACTGAAGATAGGACAAGAAGTAATGGGTTTAATCTGCGCCAAGGGAGATGTGGGCTAGATATTGGGGAAAACGTTCTAAGTCTAAGGGCAGTGAAGCTCTGGAATAGGCTTCCAAGAGGCTGTGGAGTCCCCATCATTAGAGATTTTTAAAAACAGGTTCGACTAACACCTGTCAGGGATGGGCTAGATTTACTTGGTCCTGCCTCAGCAGAGGGGCTGGACATGATGACTTCTCAAGGTCCCCTGCAGACCTACGTTTTTACGATTCTATATACCAAACGCCGGGCAGTGACTGGGTTATGGTAACACCTTTGGCCCATTTATTCCCTCTAAATTAATCCAACAGATCCCAACGAGGATGTAGAGAATCGGGAGAGGTTGACCCACTCACTTCCTTTATGCCCTGTGAGCTAGATCCCGACTTGTGGATCAGGGAGCAGAAGCAGCCTGAATGACTATGAAGCACCCAGATGGGGGAGAAGGCAGTAATTCAGACTGGTTTATAAAAGCTGCCCTTCTGTTGCTGAGGGATTCCTCCTGGCAGCTCCCACAAACCTGTCATATCTGGAGTTCCCCTCCCTCCTTCATGCTCATCTTGGGATGGTCCTCAAAGTAGCCCAGCTGCTTCAACTCAGTCCCATTCGTGGACAGCAGATACGGTTCTTTTCTAGCCTCTTCCCAGGCCCTGATTGCAGGCAGGATCTGACTGGGGAGGAACATTTGAAGTCATCTGTGTCTCTGGTGATTCTTTTGGGTTTGTTGTTCAGGAGATCTCTGAGGCGAGAGCTAACGGTCTGAGTCTCTTAATGAAATCTGGAGTAACTACTTTGATTCAAGGGAGTTATTCTCTCACTCTGTCTCTCAATGACTCTTCCATTATGGATACATATTTAACTAGTCACTGGGCCAGAGAATGACTCTGTCTCCAGTGGTCCAGTCCCCCAGTGAGACCCAGGGTCCAATCCCCCTACTCCCATCACTCTTTCACTGTTTATTCACAGAGGAAGAGTTTCAACAAGAGATTGAGGGGCCCTGCATCGGAATTCCCCATAGTTCAGTGGTTAGAGCACTCTCCGGAGGGGTGGGAGAGCCCTCTTCAAGTCCACTCTCCCCATCAGACAGAACGGAGGAATTAAAAGTGGGTATCCCACAAGCCAGGGGAATGAACTCTAAGCATTGCGCTAACATTCTTAGCTGGTGATGTGTTAATTTAGAAGAAAGAAATGGGGCTAAAGTGTCAACCCAGTCACTGTCCTATACAAATGGTGTTAAACAAGGTCTGGGGTTGGTATAAACAGACGTCAGCCTGCTTAGCACCATGGTAAACACACCATTAAAAATCCTTTTAAGTTTTTGTTAAAGATACAGGAAAAGAAGTGAAAGCATTTAAAATGTAAAGTATTAAGTAAGGCTTTCATTTTAACAACATCGCTTGATCGCTTTCCTTGTAAATATACAGAGTTTTTAGAGGAAATAGCCTTTTATTTGACAGTCTCTTTGATGGTATCAAAGATGAGAATAACCGTCCTTGTTGGGGAAAAGAGAAGAATTTAGTTGAAATGGCTGGAGCTGTCACTGCTTTTGTTGTTAAAGTCTGATCCCATTTCCTAGAGGACAAAACAAGACAAACACACACGAGAGAAAAGCAACAAACAACAAAGACAGAAAATGCAGCTGTTCTCTCTGATGTTAACTCTCACTTACAACCTCACTGCTGGGAAAACACACACACAGCACAGTGTTCTCAGTCGCTCCGAGACCTGGCAAACTTGTACCAACATCAGGCTGTTTAGGGCATTGCTTTTATCGGCCTCTCTGGTCACAGGCTCACAGCGCTGTTGCAAAATATGCAGTCTTGGACGGCTAAGCAGAAGGCAAAAGGAGAAGGATAGGAAAGAGAGGAAATAAGGTGCAGAAGGAAAAGGACACACGAAGGAGTTTGGGGGAATGTGACAAAGTCTTACAATCCAGGCGTTGTTTGGGATTCAGCCACAGCTGGTGACTGGTCATCTAGCTCCCTCTCTCTGGCCAGGTCAAGTCAGGGACATCTCTCAGGGTTAGGACGAAGAAGGTCTGGGTCCCAGTGTCTGATTTTTCTCCCCAAAGTCTTTAAGGACCCAGAACAGGCATGATGGATGGAATAGCTCATTCTCTCATTATTTTGTCCAGCCCATTTAGGACTAGTTTCTGACATACCAATTTTGGTTCACTGATTTTAAGTCTCACACCGTTCTTGTTTACCAGGCATAATACAGTCCTTGCATTATGTTAGGAAGATTTTCTGTTTGGACTTATTCAATCTGTCTCCCCTTTGCAACGTTTCCCATCAGCATGTATTGTTACAGGTGATTGGGGCATTTTATGAACCTTCACTCACTTTTTACAGTTCAGCTCACAGGTAGAATAATTTGTAGGTCCAATTACCCAGTAGGAGGCACCGCCTCCTTGTCCTGCAGCGACTGGAATTTGAATGGGACTCATTCCAGTAGGCAGCTTCTGAGCACAGCAACCTGATTGGGCCCTGTATGTGAGCTAGGCGGGTGCATGCCCATCTTCTGGCTTTTATATACCCAGCAATGTGAATTAAGCTCACAAATAAAGTATGCCATAGATGCCTGTCCCAGCGCACAAATACTGGCGTGGAGAATATCATCATGATAACTGGGAGCACAAACAAGACGCACAATTGTTTGCATATCATTGTACATGCAATTACCCATCTAATTTCCGACAGTCCGGCCCTCCTGTTCCTCTAAAGTGAATCATTTTATGGGGTTCTGATGGAAGAGGTTTTCCCATCTTCACAAGAAGGAAAAAGCATCTGCCCTCATGCTAAGCAGCCTCTTTCCCTGGCAAACTATCCCCTTCCAGCTTCAGATTCACTTTTACTCCAGGCATTTCTACGCCTACTCAGGCTAGAAACCCAAATTCAGGCCTCGCCATATCTGGATGCTGATATCCAGCATAGGCCCCACCACTCAATACTGCCCGTGGAACCATCGTGGGAGTATTGGTAAGGCGCATGCTGAGCTGTGATCCCAATGCCTCGTTTCCTGCATTTTATGCATAAATAAATGATCTTGGATTTCCTCCCGGGTGTGGGATACAGGGGATGTGACGTCACACGGGTGTGTAAAAATAAAGGTGACATGTTCTGCACAAGTCTAGAGAGGCCTGTAGGAGCCTGTAAGATGGAGAAACGCTGTATACCCATACAGAGAGAAAGGGAGCTGAGGAAAGCCAGGAGGGGAAGAGGAGGCTCGATCACAGCAGCAGCTTTTCAAGCATGTTGTCTACTGCTCTTTTTGACTAAGACAAGGTCCGGCCATGATGTGTCCTGTGTGGTGCTGTCCTCTCCAAGGAATCTTCAGCTAGCCCTCCCCCATCCTCCTCCTGGCCTCCTTACACAGAAGTCCTCACGCGAGAGTCAGGTGGGTGCCTTCTTCCCCTCCCGCATCTTCCTCCTGAACCCTGCTGGCCACTTCGCTGGGCCTTTGCGTTGTTCACACAGGGAGGTGCCATGAAACTTGTCGCTGTTTCAGATTCCTCTGCCCATTTGGTTAAAGCCTTCCAAACCTTGAATGCCCCGGCGGCCTTTCCTCCCAGCCCTGACCTGTTAGAGGTCTGGGGAAGCACTACTCTGCCAGTGCACGTGTTTGTATAGCTGGGCCGGCAGCCAAGAGAGACATGGGACATGTGGAGGACATAAAGAGACAGCAGATCAACTCTGAAGCTACCTGACAATAGCGACGCGAGGCCTAGCCTGGCCATGGTGTTAGTGAAAATAACGAGTACTAAGATGGTGGGCCCCTCAAGCACTGGGTGCCCCACTTGTGACTTGTAAACAAGCTTGAGTTTCAGAAAGTGCTGCGGGCCCAACCTCCCACCCAGCCCCTTTTTACAGGGTCCCAATCTGGGCACCCAAAAATTAAGGCAGCCACTAGATCTTTGAAAAGTTTGTGCCTTAAATAGCCAGACACGGGGAAGCTTCCCTGTTTGGTAAAAGCCTGCTGAGTCTCCTCTTCCCACACACAGTCCTTCCTCTTTCCAAGGACCAGTGTCCCATCTTCTCTATCAGCACTGGTTTTCTCAGGGGAGGCCTTTCACCTTCTGTTCCCATTACTTGCGGTGTGGGAGGGCTGGACACCCACTCGGATACATGGAAGAGATCATCTGGGCCCTCCCACCTTTAATGAGGCTGGTAAGCGAAGCCTGCTCCTGTTACTTCACCCATCTCTTCAGGAGAGCGGCCAGCCTTACAGCTTCTCCCCTCAGCTTGTTTTAAACAGGATTATAAACTCTGCCGCCACAGCGGGTTCCCATAGAAGCATAGAATCATAGGACTGGAAGTGAACTTGAGAGGTTTTCTAGTCCAGTCCCCTGCAGTCAAGGCAGGACTAAGCATTATTTAGACCTCCCTGACAGGTGTTTGTCTAACCTGCTCTTAAAAATCTCCAGTGATGGTGATTCCACAACTTCCCTAGGCAATTTATTCCAGTGCTTAACAAGAAGTTTTTCCTAATGTCCAACCTAAACTGACCGTGCTGCAATTTAAGCCCATTGCTTCTTGTCCTATCCTCAGAGGTTAACGAGAACAATTTTTCTCCCTCCTCCTTGTAACAAGCTTTTATGTACTTGAAATTTGTTATCATGTCCCCCTTAGTCTTCTCTTCTCCAGATTAAAAAAATCCAATTTCTTCAATCCCTCATAGGCCATGTTTTCTAGACCTTTCATCACTTTTGTTTCTCTTCTCTCAACTTTCTCCAATTTGTCCACATCTTTCCTGAAATGTGGCACCCAGAACTGGACACAATACTCCAGTTGAGGGCTAATCAGCGCGGAAGAATGGCGCCCCGTGTCTTACTTACAACACTGCTGCTAATACATCCCAGAATCATGTTTGCTCTTTTTTTTTTTTGCAACCGTGTGACACTGTTCACTCATATTTAGCTTGTGATCCACTATGACCCCCAGGTCCCTCATGCTGGGTATGTCCCAGAGCACTGAACAGTGCACAGAACTGGGTCATCAGGGTATCAAAAATGAGCATCAGATGGTATGAGGAGGAAATTTCCCCTCAGGACTAGGTTTGTTATGGGGCACCTCTAGAGAGTCCGTTGTGCACAATGGGACCCCAGACCAAACAAAGGGGTTGGCAAATGCCTAGCAGAAGGCAGCAGCACAATCTTCTCTATGGGAGGGAGCAGCGTTCCCACCTTTCCCTGCATGCTGGGGAGCATCGGGGGGGTCTGATCCTTCCCACCATAGTCACATGGGTAATTCTTATTCCCCTCCCCCCAAATCCAAATGAGGTCCGGGGGGGTTACTTACCCCTGTGAAGATTACCTACATCCGTGAGGTGTGTAGTCCTGGGCTCCGAATGTGTACACAGGCCGCGTGTTCTCGCCAGAGGTTCTGTGCCTTGGCTACTCCTCGATCAGCACTTTCGACATTCAGAGGCTGTGACAGCGAGTGCTCACTTGCCACCTGTCCCTCAACTCCCCACCAGCCTGGGTCAACGGGGACCTGCCCGAAAGATCAGTTGCCTGAGCAGAGCTACAGCTGAGGAGCAAATCTGAGGGGGAAGCCACCCCAGCAGCGAGGAGCGTATAAATTGAGGGGAAGGAAGTGCTGTGGGGAGAGTGGAGGGAACGCGGAGGTAGGCAGGACAGGATGCTGCTGGTTCTGGGCCCTTCCCCAGAAGCAAGTGGGAGAGCGAGTTGGGGGGCTGTAAATGTTAGGGTGACCACCTTTTCAAAATGCAAAAATGGGACACATGCAGGAGCCCCGCCCCCTCTGTGGCCCCACCCCCTGCTCCTCCCCTTCTCCCTCAGGCCACGCCCTTTCTGGAAGCCGGAGCTGGGCAGTGGTAAGAGCTGCCCAGGGAGCCCTGGTCTCTACTCTGGGCGGAGGGCCGGGGGGCCCAAGAGCAGCCCCCAGCCTGTGTCCCTGGCCCCCAGGGTGCACCACCCAGGGCAGGTGGAGGGTCTGGGCTCCCTGGGTAGCTCTTACAGCTCCTGGCAAGGCCAGTGGTGCGGCCTTGGAGGGAGAAGGAGAAGGCAATGCCTCATGACTAGGCGGGGGCTAAGGCCCACCTCATCCTCCCCACCAGGAAGAGGCGGGTGCCACCCCTGAGCCTGGGGCATGTGCAGAGAGGTGCTGCAGGGAACCTGGGACATAAGCTGTCCTGGAGTCATTCAGCCTGGGACCTGGACTTGAAATGTACATTTTGGGACTGTCCTGCCCAATTAGGGATGGGTGGTCACTCTAGAAAATATATGTCACTTGCATGACAGGTGGTGGCCTGCTGGAACAATACGATAAGACAGCGGTTCCCAAACTGTGGTACGCCTACCACCGGTGGTACCCAGGCCACCTCCCAATGGTACGCATCCACCTGCTGCTGGGGGGCCAGCCGCAGAGCCACCAATGGTGCTTGGCCATGCAGTGGCAAAGCGCAGCAGTCCCCAGCGCCCAAGGCGGCCCGACCTTTCTTCCCCCTTTTTTCCTTCCCAGAGACACTCACAGCAACTGGCCAGGAGCCACTCTGGCGCCAACCCTGCCCCCAAGCAGTGTGGTGGCCCAGCCATGCAGCCCCCTCTCCCCCAGACATACCCCAGTGGCTGGCCAGGGTAAGTTTATAATGCATTTATTAAGATTTGCAAGACTACAGCTTTTTATATACATAGCTATGCTATTGCTACAATGTGTTTTCACAACACCTAGCTTTTAAGACAGTTTTCATACATAGTCTGTTTATAAAAAATTGGTGGTGGTACTACAGGTGGTGGCATTTTATGTTGGTGGTACGCAACGTGGTCGAGTTTGGGAACTGCTACATTAACCGATGTCCCTTGGCAACACCGCTTGTAATACTGTATTAGTGAATCCTCTTCCCTTACACACGTCACAGGCACCTCTCTTCACGGAGGAACACGTCGACGGCAAGCTGGATGTTAGAAATGAATGCACTGGGGTAGGATGCCTGTCACAGATTGAGCGGGCCCTTTAAGGGAGTGAAGGCTCAGCTTCACCCGTGACAGGTTTCGCACAACTCCCCAGGTGCAGGAAATGAGTAAATCACAAATGAGTGACCCGCATGTTCTTAACAGTGATTAACCATTGCAACAGGTGGCCAAGGGGAAGTGGTGGATTCTCCACCTCTTGGTAGCTTCAAAATGAGACTGAGGTGATTTCTGGAAGATTTGGGTTTGCTAAGCTCAAGTTACTGGGCTCAATAGGAAACCTGATGAAATCCTATGGTCTGTGTTAGAGGCGATATATGGCGGGGTACATGCCGGGTCCAGGGCCCAAGCATAATTTTTTCAGGTCCAGTACAAACTTGTAGCATGGACCCCCTTCCACACACATACCACAATCCCTCATCCCATGCATATCATCTCATGAGCTATGAAAGTTTTTTCCTCATGGTAATGGGGGTTGCGGCCTGGGCTGGGCCCCCCAGGGCCTCCGGGCCCCGGTAAAGTGTACCCTTCCCCTCCCCCCATGTGGGGGTCCTGGCCAGGTCACATGCTTCCCCCTGCCCCCTGATTTGCAGTTTGGCTTGTACTGCGCATGAGGGGTGACTTCATCACAACCCATAAATACCAACACAGGGAAGAAAGCTTTGATGGGCTCTTCAGCCTAGCAGACAAAGTATAACAAGATCCGATGGCTGGAAGCTGAAGCTAGACATATTCAGACTAGAAATAAGGTACAAAAATTTAACAATGAGAGTAATGAACCACTGGAAGGCTCTACAAAGGGTCATGGTGGATTCTCCATCACGGACAATGTTTACATCCACACTGGATCTTTTGCTGCAGTTCACACAGGAATTATTCCAGGGAAGGTCTCTGGCCCGTGTGTTCGGAGTGGATGATCACAGTGGTCACTTCTGGACTCAGAATCTATGAATGGACCTGGGCAATGTATCCTGCCAGAACCAGATAATAGGAGGGTAGTGTGCAGAGATCAACCTTGCTGGGGGAAAGCCTCAACGGGGAGAGGACTAGATCCCTGCGCCAAGGGCTGTGAGCTAGCTAGGGAGACTGGGTGGCTTTGTGTTGTCTTCATAGACCAACCCCCAAAGAAGGGCAGTGTTTGATATGACAGCTAAGCACTGTAGAGTCCCAGCGTCAGGCTGGATAAACCCCTGCTACCACATCCCTTCTCTCCCCCCAAGGAATCCAGTGACGAGGCAGCCATAACTAGCCTCCAATAAAGAGTTCATTAACACTGCACACTACCCAAGAGCAGGGGTGCAGTTGGTCACTCATCTAAGATAGGGAAAAACCAGGTTTGAGTCCCTGCTCCCAAATGAGGAGCCAAACCAGAGTTTTTCGTGGTGAGTGTGAGGGCCCGAACAACTGGGCTATGGGATAACACACCCAGAATGCCCATCTTGCTCACCCGTGGCTGTCTTTATGTAAGTCAGGCTTGCTCCGCGCATGTGCTCCAGCTCGGACCCGACAGGCGAGATGCAGTTACGATGCTTGCTTTGAGAATCCCACTGAGGTTTCAGCAAGAGCTTGGTGTCAGCAGCAGGAGGAGGCTCTGGTGGCTTCAGGTAGAGTTTATGATTTTGGACTGTGAGCTGGACTATTTTGTGATTAAGGATTCTGATCGCCGTCAGTTTTATTAAACCCTCCCTAGAAAGGGGGGCGGTAAGCCACAGCAAAGACTTTCTGGACTTCTTAAAGGACCCTGACAATGTGGGGAAATAGAGGCGGGATGCTGCAGAGGCAACACTGACAACGAGGGGGTGCTTAGGACGTTGCTGTGCATGTTACAGTCAAATACACCCATCCCCCAGCCTGAACATATTGTTTTTGGGAGCCGAAAACTGAAAAAGTTAAGTGGAAAATCACCAGAATGATTAGCTTTAATTTCTTAAAACTGTACATTTTCCTGTGTGTCTGTTTCATTATTTCACAACAAACACCTGAAAAATGTATTTGGCAAAGTCAGGAAGCCAGTCACCAAGGCCAAAGCATCAGAGCTGGAGTTGGGACCGAAGCCAGGGATCAGAGCCAGAGTCAGGCACCCAATACTGAAGCAGGGCTGGAGCAGACTGGGTAAGACAGGAGCAAGGCTGGGAACAAGGCAGGATCCGGTCTGGAGCAAGGCTAGGAGCAGGTCAGGCATTTGAGTTGAGCAGCCAGTAATCAGTTGCTGCTGGTGGGCTTAAAAGCAGGTTGACTGACTTCCCCGGCCAATCAGGAAGTGGCTTACCTGTGCTCATAGACAGCCCGGAGACTGGGCAGGCGCAACCGAAAGGCCTCATTTCTGAGAGATGTCTGCTGTGTGGAGGACAGAGGAGGAAAAAGAGGCTCTTGCACTTGTACACTAATGCCCTCTCCTTCACGATCGTCCTCTGCAAGTCTCCTTCATTGCCCAGTACCACCATGACAAAGCGTGACCCATTTACACCCTTCGTGTTACAGTCACAATTTATGTTGCTGTTGTTTTAAGGGGAGCTAAATTTGCGATTTCCCAAATTCCTCCAACTCCAGAGAGCCAGATATGCAGGACGAGCATTTCCCCGACATATCTGGCTCCTGGGGGGTGCGGAATTGTCTGAATGTCACATGGGAAGGGCCCATGAACAAGAGATATTGAATAAATTGGTAGTTTGGATTAAAAGCTGACTCAGATCACTGGGGTAGACTGACATTAATGGGCATTAAGCTGCTAACAATGTATAATTCAAGCTCAAGCATTTTATGCTCATCCCTGAACCTTGCTCTCTACTGGGAAATGTCCTATAAATACAAGGACTTCTCTGCTCCATCCCTTAAAGACATTCTTTGTTTCTTTTCTCTCCTGGCAGCTGACTTCCAGCTATGCAGGTCCTATACCTTGTGTTTGCTGGTTTCTTACTCGTCTCCATGGCCACCCCAGGTAAGATAAAAGTGTATCAGATGGAAAACATGGAGTCTAGTGGGGGGTTAGGATAATACATAATGATCTATTCCAGGAGTGAATGGGTGTCCCCAAGAAGGAAGTCAGATGGTGCATATCCTGTGAACCATCTGTGCTCATCTAAGGTGAGTCACGGCAGGGGATTGTAATGAATGGAGGGTAGCTATGTGGACTGTCTAGGGCCAAGTTTTCTTCCGGTTACATCAGTGCAACCCCCATTGACATGAGTCCATGTAACCGAGAAGAGATTTTGGTCCACGGTATTAAACCCAACTAAGCATACCTGCACCTCACTGTATGCCGTGGTGTCAACTGTCTCTGAGTCAGGAGCTTGGGGTGGGACCCACAAAGGTACTGAGGTGCCTAAACCCCAGATTTAGGTAATTAAAACTCAGGTTTAGGATCCAACAAACTCCTGCCAAATCCCGTGGGTATCTAAACTCACGCAGTGTCTAAGTTTTCAGGGTAAAAGTTCCCTCCAAGCTTACGTTCCTGCCTCTGGGTGCCTGTCTCCTGCCTTCCCCAGAGCAATCCATGAACCAGACTGGTCATTTGTGGGAAAACACTCTCTTGTCAGCTTACCAAGAGTAGCCTATTTGGGAAATGGCTAATTATTTTCTTTGAGCTTCCCTTTCCTAAATGTGTTTATCTCCCTCGCTCCAAATCCAGGGTAGTACACCAGCTCATGTCAGGACACAGAATCACACTCACAGGTCTTGTTCTTCTGGGACGTCGCCTACGTGCAGACTGTCTGTTGTATCAGCTTGCTGCCAGTGCTGTGAGTTTTTCCACTAAATATTTTTCGAAAAGCAGTAGTAATCCCGACATACAAATAACTTGAACAGTATGTTTCAAAGTTCTAAAAACAGTGCTTAAGTGGTTTAAAAAAATTCCATTTTTTTTAAAAAACGTTACTTTTTTATAATCATTAAAAAAAATCTTGCACCTTTTTAAGGCAAAATTGTGGTGCAATTTGTTTTGACATTCCATGTGATATACATATGGCAGCAGTTTGTCATAAATAGAATTTCAGCAATGGAAAGCTAGTTTTTCTTCTTTTTTTAAAATAAAGGTTTTAGTACTTAAATTTAAGCAAGGGATAGAAAAAAATTTGATGTCTATTATTACAGGAGTTAAAGTATTTTTAATATGGTTTAAGCAAATTTGTTTTATTCTTTTAGTGGTAAAAATTATGTCTGAATTCTGTTTATATATCTATATATTTACTTACCTTTTTTTTTGGAGCATGGGAGGAATCTGTCTCTCTTGTGGGATCTAAGATTTTTGCGGATGGGAGTGAGATAAAAATGAAAGGAACAATATGGGCGTGGGTATGTGGGGGCGGAGCAAGAGTGGGATTAAAAAAATAGTCCTGCCCAAGGCTCCGTCAACTGGGTACAAAAGTAAGACATGCAATTCAGTACGTTTGGCACAGTTTATCCCCCAAACAGGCCCCATCCTTAAATACTGTCTGGAGACAGGAATTCAGTCCCTAACTACATCCATTTATTACTATCATAATTCCCACCAGCGTGTCTCTTTTCTACCCCGTAGAGGTTGACATCCTATGTAGAGTGGTCCGGGACATAAGTAAGAGAACAGCAAATATGAGGTAGATGACCCTCATGGTTGGAGGTCAACTGGGACCTCAATAAGTTTGTAGAGAACAGAAACAGAGCAGATTAAGACTAAGAGAAATGAAATGCTAAGGCAGGGGATCCCAGCATTTATAGAGAATTCCCGAAAAGTAAGCAGGGTGCTGGGGAAGGAGCATAAATTAGGGCACCTGACATGCTGTTTAACACACTTCAGCACTGCTCTGGCTCCATCAGACCTGCTCAAAACGATACCCCTCCTTCAAGTGTTCGATACTGATTGTTTTTCAAGGTTAGGATGTTCACGTGAAATTTTCACAGCTGACTCAGGCCCAGCGCCCGCACCTGCAGGAACAATTCTCCCTGTTTCAGATCCCAGCGACCCAGGTCAGAGGGAATTTGTCCAATTGAAAGTTAAGAAAATAATTCAATACACAAAAAGGCACCAGCTGTAACTAATGAATAGGGAGTGTGTAGAGACGAAGCTCCGTGAGGCTGGGCTGCTGGGTCATGAAGACCTGATGGAGATTTGTAGATATAACTGCGAGAGGGAGGGAATAAGCAACAAATGCAGGGGCCACTTCCCCTCTCTCAGGGAGATTTGACCATGCCACACACTCTAGGTCCGTCGTAAAACTTTCAAAGGTGTCTTAGGGCTCAATGCACAAAGAAATGTAGGCCTGGCCATGCTGAGCATCACCATGCCTGGCTTTTAGGCACCTAGAAAATGACTTTGGTTCCCAAAGCCTGAGTGAGGTGAGTGAAACAGAAGCGGATTCACAGAAACCAGCCCAGGAGGCTTCTCCCCACTAAACTAGTCAACCCTATCTTGGCGTTAGGTGCCTGTCCCAGTTTTGCAAGACTCTGCAGAAGCAGCACTTCCCGCATGACTATTAGGCCAGCGACTGGGGTACTCACCTGGAACACGTGTGGGTCCCGGGTTCAAGTTCCTTTTCCATCTGAGGGGGGAAAAAAGGATTTGAACAGGGAATCTGCTCCCTTTTGGTTGAGTATGCTAACGATTGGGCATAGGACAGTCTGATAGGGGGCTCTCTTAGCCTCCCCGGGTGAAGCTGTTGCACTGTGGACAATTATACTGTCATCATTTATTCACTGCGCATCAGCTTCACAGAGGCTGTGCAGTTGAGGCATGAGTTATGGTCCAGGGAGGTCAGACCTTAAAGTCAGTCAGTCCCAGGAAAAGGGCTATGAAACTTCAGCCTGGAGGGGCAAGCTGCAGGACAGGGAAGCCAGGATTGGGAGCAGAACACACAGAGTCAGGAAGGAGAGCTGTGAAACCCTGGAGTCTGAGGCGAGAGTCTGCAGGACAAGGAGGCCTAGACCAAGAACATGCAGGCCCTAAGAGAGAGTTCTGTGAAACGCTGAAACTAAAAGAGGAGCTGAGAAATCTGAAAAGGACTCCCAAGAAAGGGGAAGTGTTTTGAAAACTCTAAATGAATTATTTTGGGACTCCAAAGGAAACTGAGGCAACCCAGATCACGAGAGGGCCCCTGGGATGGCACCTACCTGTGGGCAGCAAAAATGACTCTCCTCCAGTGAAGGAAGATGAAAGAGCAAAGAGACACAGGGTCTGGGAAAAGAGGCTGATGGTCATTTTCAGACACCAAAATATCTCACAGCCAAGGGAAAGGAGAACTGTTGCAGTCTGGGGACCGACTGGCTAGGCAGCATTCCGGCAGAAAAGGACCTGGGGGTTACAGTGGACAAGAAGCTGGATATGAGTCAGCAGTGTGCCCTGGTTGCCAAGAAGGCTAATGGCATATTGGGCTGCATTAGTAGGAGCATTGCCAGCAGATCGCGGGAAGTGATTATTTCCCTCTATTCAGCATTGGTGAGGCTGCATTTGGAGTATTGTGTCCAGTTTTGGGCCCCGCACTACAAGAAGGATGTAGATAAATTGGAGAAAGTCCAGTGGAGGGCAACAAAAATGATTAGGGGGCTGGAGCACATGACATATGAGGAGAGGCTGAGGGAACTAGGCTTGTTTAGTCTGCAGAAGAGAAGAATGAGGGGGGATTTGATAGCAGCCTTTAACTACCTGAAAGGGGGTTCCAGGGAGGATGGAGCTAGGCTGTTCTCAGTGGTGGCAGATGACAGAACAAGGAGCAATGGTCTCAAGTTGCAGTGGGGGAGGTCTAGGTTGGATATTAGGAAAAAGTTTTTCACTAGGAGGGTGGTGAAGCACTAGAACGGGTTACCTAGGGAGGTGGTGGAATCTCCATCCTTACAGGTTTTTAAGGCCCAGCTTGACAAAGCCCTGGCTGGGATGATTTAGTTGGGGTTGGTCCTGCTTTGAGCAGGGGGTTGGACTAGATGACCTCCTGAGGTCCTTTCCAACCCTCATCTTCTATGATTCTGTGAACTGGGCTGTGAGCCAGGAGGCCATGGGTAAGATCCTGGCCCTGTCCAAGTCAATGACAAAACTTCCACTGATTTCAGTGGGGCCCGGGTTTCGCCCCAGAGGTTCTACACCTCTTTTCCTGAGAACACTGTTTTAGGATGCATATGCAAGAAGGGAAGGAGATGAGGATCCCCAGACAGATTGAATATTGCATTTTCTGCCTTTGGAAAGCTCCACAGCGATTTCCTGTCGGTTTTTGAACTGAGGAATGCTTTTCTGCCACCTTTCACGAGCCAAAGTTTTTCTCCATCTGAATAATCTGTTGCACTCCCTACTTCTGTCTCCCATTTCATCTCCCTCGCCCCTCCCCTCTGCTGCTCTCCACTGTGAATAAAGAGAGCCGGCCACCATGCTCCAGGTCAGCTCTCTGTTGACTGTCAGCGTGTGTGCTGTGCAGACCACAGACAGGGAACCTCTTCACAAGGGCAGTTTGCACACAAGGTAAGAAGGTCACAGTCTGATATGGACAGAGGGCGGAAGTGGCAAAGAATAGGGTGGCATCTATTGGGAGTGTCCTCCTGAAACAAGAGCCCTGGGGAAGGGTCTTGTGGCATGGCCAAGTTTGAGAAATTATTTGCCTTACTGTTAAGGCGTTTGGGGGAACAGCAGGGACATTGAGGCCTGTCTCATTGCAATGGACTGAGAAGGAGTCTCTCCTCTCTATGTTGACAGGTTGACTCTGGCCTAGATGGCAGTGGCTGCTAAAAGGAAGCCCCTGATGGGGGTTTGGTGGCCATTACTCCAACAGCGAGATGCTTGTCTGAGTTTATAGCAAATATCCCTGAGCGGACACAGTGCAGACAGTATCCGGGGTCTCAGCACAGAGGCCAATACTGAGTAGGCCATGGGGACTGAATTATCCTCTCACTGCGAGGCAGGGACCCCTGGGGGAGAATTGGGGCGCTTTGGGGGGCACATGGGAAGCATGTACCTGCACTATCCTGGTCTCTGTCCCCGCAACGCAATTGGCAACCTTGCTGGGGCTCCCTGAAGGGAAGAGAAGGCCTGAGTGGGCCATGGAGACTGAACTCTGCCCTGTGGCTTAGAGGGGATCCCGCCAGGGGAGAAGCGAGGCGTGCTGGGCAGGGACAGGCAGTGTAAGGGAGCTTTTCCGCCCACAGCCTTTGTCCATCCAGCACCTTCCACCAGCACCAAATTCCCTGTAACAAAGTGACGGGATGAAGCCCACGAGCTGTTTCTCTTTCTCAGGAGCCATTTTGCAGACACAGCTGCGGGGTAACGGGCACTTCCCTGGGCCATCGGTAACAGGCCTGTTAACAGGCCATCGGGCCCACTCTGCACGAGACCCCTGGGAGACGAGTGACCCACACAGCACACGCCAAGGCCAGATCTGCTCTTATTTAATGAGAGGAGTGAACGACATTTCTGCTAAACAGTCGGGAACCCGCTGCCGCTGCTGCTCCTCTTCCAGGGTGGGTGGAGCCCTCCACGCTCATTTCCCCTTCTTGATGGGGACGCAGCAGGCCAGTTTGCAGTCATAGCCGGGGTGTACCTGCCTCTCCAGTTTGCTACATGCCTTGACGCAGCGACCAGGACAGACCTTCTTCTGCCCATAGCCTGCACCAGACAGAGAGAGAGAGAGAGAGAGTCCAGGGTTAGACAGGGAAAGGAGCTGCACTGACAGTCCGTGCCCATTGGAACAACCCCCCAGTGGCTCACGTGTAGCACTGCTGGACGGGGCTGGGCTTAGAGCTTGAGTCCACACAGGACAAGACCCTGGTTTCTTCCCCAGCAGTGACCCAGCCCTTCCCAGACACTCACATGCTCAGTCCCAAGAGATGAGACTGACTGGGAAGCTGAATGGCAATTTCTTGCCCTGGGGGAAAGGCCGGCTCACCACAGCACGGGCGGCCTTCCCCTTCCTGAGGCCTCTGCCTCTACACAGTTAACGTCCCCTTGAAAGCCCCATCCCAGCCCCAGCCCCTCCATGGTGAGATCTGCCCCGATAGGTACCAGGGCTCCCACCACTGCCTGCCTGACGTCCTGAGAGACACCAGAGTCAGTGACGAGATGGGGGGCAGGGTAATGGGGGATCCCCTTGGAAAGAGAAGTGAGTTCCTGCCATTCCCTGTATTTCAGATGGTGGTTCATGGGGAGGCACTCAGTGGCCAGTGGCTGTGGTATGTGAGAGTCCTAGGACCGGTGAGAGCAGGCTGCAGGCAGGACAGAGGGGGTGAGAGCGCGGAGTAATGGAAGGGGTTGGTGGAGAAAGAGAAAAGACGGAGAGAAGGGGTGGGGGTAATGCCAGGGGCTGGGGATTGTTGAGATGGGAACAGTGAGAGAAGAGGGCCGAGAACAGCTGGATTGTGGAGACACAGTAAAAAAAGAGGAGGGAGGCGGAGAGGTCTTAGATGGAGGAACAGGGAGTGGGAGCGAAAAGCAGCTAGGCAAGGGAGCTGGAAATAGAGAGGAGAAAGGCTATGAGCAGGGGGCTGGTGGGCAGAGGGTGAGCTGGAAGATGCCCAGAGGGTGCAGCTGAGTGAAGGGGAGACAGTAGAGAGAGGCAGAAGGGGCTGGGTGGGGAGAATGGAAAAAAGGGAGATGCAAGAGGGGGAAGAAAGGGCAGGGCTGTGGGGGAAGGAGAAAGAAAAGCAGATGGGGTCCTGGGGAAGAAGAGGACACAGAGCTGGGGGAAGGGGAGATTTACTTCTGTGGAGCCACTGGCAGAGCCTGTCACTGCACAGCATAATGGGGGTGGCAGAACCCGGCTCCTGCCCGATTGCACAAACAATTCTGCTGCATCATTGAATTGTTTAATGGAAAATCTAGCTCTTCCAGGCTCACAAAGCGAGAGAACAGTTGAAACTCTATTGAGCTGAGTGGGAGAAGAACTGCCCTGGCTCTTAGAGCTCCTGTTTCAGTCACTCGGCAAACTGAGGAAGGCAGCATTAAGTCGAATCACGCCTACTTCATGTTTCAGAAGTTACCTTTAAATCGTAAGGTGGGAAATTTCTTCCCTAGCCCTGCCCCAGCGACACTATGGCAAAAGGACCTGATTCATGAGCACACTCTGACTTCACTACTTAAGGGGGGCTCCTGGGGCATCTTTGGCTTATACCCTAATTTGGAGGGAATTTGGGAGAGAGAGGCTGGATGAGTAGCACAGATGGTTTTCTCCAAAGCAGAGACGTCCCTAAAACCGGAGCCCACAGGACGCTCCTGAGTGCAGTTAAGAGCATCCTTGTTCAGTCCTTTGTTTTAGAATTTGGGGCCAGCGTTCTCACACTCGGATGCCCGCTGTGATGCACCTAAATCCATATCAAGGCACCTACATAGAAGTGGCCTGATTTTCAGAAGTCGTCCATAGGAGCTGAGGATGCTCAGGGCCACTGAATTTCATCCCTGAAACCAGTCCACAGACACACTTTGTTCAGTCCGTCTCTTAAGAATCTGGGGCCAGCGTTTTCACCCTGTCAGCTCCTAAATCCAAGCCAAGGCTCCTACATAAAAGTGGCCTGATTTTCAGAAGAAGCCCAAAGGAGCTGGGGGTGCTCAGGGCCTCTGGAAATCAGGCCTGGCTGATCTTTGTGCCTAACGTGGAGTCAGGTGTTTAACGTTAGGATCACAGCCAGGTGTGAGTCTTGGCCCCAGGTGCCTGAGTTCTGGTGGTTGGAGAGAGGGTGGAATTCTCGCTGCTCATCCATCTGGGAAACCTCCTTACACACAATCCCACAGTGACTCGCTAGAGGGGAACCCAGAGAGCCAGGTGCTCAGGACTAGCTATCAGCAGCTGCACATCTAAAAATGCACAGGCAACTGGACACCTAATTTGTGCTCACAGTTGTCCTAGCACAGATTGTCCACAAAACATGCTCCCACCACCAAATACCACCCGTGAGCCTGAGTCCTTTCTGTTACCTTCATAACCCCCCCACCCCACCGTTCCTATTTGCACCCCACACAGGTTAACATCTCACCTGGGGCGGCCATGGAGACCAGCAGGAGAACAGCAAACACAAGGTAGAGGATTCTCATAGCTGGAGGTCGGCTGGGATCTCAGCAAGTCTGGAGAGAAGAGAAGCGGAGAGAGGTTGGATCTAGGAGCGGATAAGTGCTGAGGTTGGGAATCCTGGTATTTATAGAGAGTTTGCTGACACACAGCAGGCTGCTGGGGGAGGAGTGTGAACTCACTGTTCTCCAAGTACGCGTTGTTTGGTGCTTGACATGCTGTAATGTCGCTCCGGCTCAGTGGGCCCACTCACAATGATGCAAACCAGCCACGTACTCAGGGCCCATTGTTCGTTGCTCCTGCCACTGACCCTCATGAGGGACATGCATGGTTTCCTCCCTCCAGCACCCAGATGTGCAGGTGGAATTCACCCTCCCCCACATCCAGATCTGCGGATTTAGAGGGAATTTGACAAATTACACCTTATTTTCTAATTAAACAAAAAGCTACCAACTGTAGCACTAATGAATGGGGGCTGTCAGTTGAAAGTGGCTTCTCAATCAGAACGACCTGATGGAGATTTATAATTTTGACTATAATGGGTGAGGGAATAGCATTGCTTCTACAGATGTTCTCTTCTTCTCTTCTCTTCATAGCAGAGACTTGAGCAATCCACGTCTTACAGGGTTTGGGCCAATGTTTTTTCTGAATTGGCCATTATCAATGAAAGAGTCCCCAAAGGAATTGTGTCAAGGAAACAGCAGGAAAGAAGCTAATTCTGATATTGGGTGCTCCGATCGTATCGTGATGGGCACTGTAGGAAAGCTGATAGATAAAATTAACATTAACAACTTTAGTTTACTGCTAGGGTTGGATCCTGGTGAAGGTCTTTGATGTCACTCAGGCCTGAATGATAACCCACAAGGCATTCAGGCACATACTCTTAGCTGCCGTTCTTAGCAGCTGTGCGGCTGCATTTCAGTGACCAGCTGTGACTCATCATCCATTTCATTTGCAAACGTACACGAGTTCACATCATCTTTGTCATGAGATTAGCCCTCAGGCAGACCTGTGCCTGTCACATATAGGAAGAGCATTCGTTCCCGGAATAAAAACGTTATAAACGATATTTACAACCTTGTGTACATGACGTCCCTGTGATTAAGGGAGACCACATATCTCAGCTTTATGTTGTACAGGTTGGCTTTGGAGATCATCTGAAAGGGCAGAAAGGACCATTGTGAGCATTTAGTCTGACCTCATGTTTAGCACAGGCCAGAGAATTTCACCCACTGAATCCTGTACCAAGCCCAAATACCTCTGGCTGAACCACAGCGTGACTTTTAGACAGACACCCAACCTTTATTTAAAGATGTCAAGGGATGGAGGCTGCATCCCCATTCTTACGTAAATCGGTTCACCGGTTAGTTATCCTCAGTGTTAAAATACCTGCCTTATTTTCTTCGACGTGCTATCAGGGGATCTTGCTATGCCTGTTTGCTGTGCTGTGCCTTTGTCTGCTAGATTAAAGAGCCGGCTAACATTGGATAGCTGCTCACTGCATGGGTACTTAGAGTTCATTTAGGTACTTCAAGGCCCAAATCCACTTTGGAGGCACCGCCAATATTCCCCAAACCGATGCTCCGTTGCCACCTAAGTTCCTGCAGGTCGACATGCATAAAGCCACCTACGAGCTGATGCCACCCCACAGCGACTGGACTGCTTGGAGCACTCACTGAAGCTGAAATAGGATTCTCAGGCCAGGCATTTCCCTCCTGCCCTCTCCAGTGGGGCCCCACTCTCTAGGCCTACTCAGCATCTCCATCTGGGAGCGGGCCCGTCTCAAAAGACAGCTGGAGGGGAGCAGGGCAGGAAGAGAGTACGTGTACATGCCAAGGGCTCAGGGCAGGCGGTTTTCATTTCAAGGGACCAAATGGGCCCAAGCTCACCTGGGAGAGGGGAGACCCCGGTTCTAGTCCTTGCGCGGAGGAATATTTATTTATTTATACTACGTGGAACAGCTCCGACAGGAGAGTCCCACCCCCGCATAGCCAATAGCTTTGAAGCAGAACCTGAAGCAGCCCTCCCACTGCTCAGATGAGTGCCCTGACCACCGGGTGACTGGCGGGAAGGGCGTCTGGCTGTCTCTCTCTCTGAGTCATCTGCCAGGGGCACAGGCTGACCTGGCTTAGGCGTCGCACTCCGGGAGAGGGTACGTGGCTGGGAATCCCTAGTGAGATAGACGCCTCCCTCTGGCCTGGCCGTCAGGGGCCTCAGGCCTGGTCCTCCAAGGTATTTAGGTGCCTGACACCCTTTGATTCAATGAGAGCCAAGTGCTTCAATACTATTGAACAGCTGGGAGTCAGCCCCTGTCAGGGGTGGGTGCAGGCTCCAGACCTTTCCTCTGCATTTCAGTCTTGGCTAGGGTAGACATGTCCCCACTCTGTTTGTTCTCTTCTGGGAATCTCTTCCTGTGACCTATTTCTCCCCCTGCATTGTACAGGGAGCCTTGGCGCCTCATTGGGGCTGACGATTCCAGGCTGGACAAGGGAGTCGAAGGCTTAGGAGTTGCAACCCTGAACACTGCACTTCTTGGAGGTTGCCTTTCGACACCAGGGTCCGTCCTATTAGCCTATTGAGGCTCTTATACGGTGCCCGTCCCCGTGGTAGGTGGGCACTGGAGTCACCTCTATCTTTGTTGCCAGAAGTTTGCTTCCATCTCGTGATCCCCGGTCTAACGTATACCGGTGCAACGTCTGTGTGTAGCCAAGCCCTAAAATAAGCAGATTGAGCTCCTTGAGTTTCTCACCCCAAGACGGTAGTACCAGACCTTGAATTGTTCTAGGGGCTCTTCTCAGAACTCACTTCAATTTTTCAACCTTTTTTGTAAAGTGTGGACAGCAGAACTCAGCACAGCATAGCAGTAATATCCCCTCCCTCCTCTTCCTTGACATTCACTTCCCTATCCCTCCACGCATCCCACTAACCCTGCTAGCCATGTTGAGTATCACACATCAAGTTCATGTTTAGTGGGTTACCCAGCATGACCCTGTGTGTTTCAGAGTCACTGCTTTCCAGAGTCTTGTCCCACATCTTATCCTATATATGTCACCCATGTTCTTTGTTCCTAGATTTGTGACCTTTCATTTAGTAGTATTAAATAGGTTTGCCAACCCTCCAGGATTGTTCTGGAGTCTCCATGAATTAAAGATTCATCTTTAATTAAAGATAATGTCATGTGATGAAACCTCCAGGAATACGACCAACCAAAACTAGCAACCCTAGTATTAAAACACTTTATATTTGAATAGGGCCGGCTTACCAAACTTATACAGATTGCTCTGTAAAAGTGACCTGCCTTCACCGTTATTTACCACTCCGCCACTCTGTGCATCAGCTGCAAATTTTGCCCACCACTGATTTTATAATTCCGCCCAGGGCGTCTAAGACTGCGTCATAACTAGAAATGAGAAAGGAGTAAAAACCCTCATTTCAAATGCTCAAATACGCAATCAACTGTCAGCACAACCTTTCCAGGTTCCCCTAGCATGCTTATTTGAGTCACTCAGCTTTATTAGCAGGAGCAAACAACAGTGGTGAATGTACAGCTTGAAGTCACGACTATTCTCCAGACATCAGTTTGCAAATCATAGATTTGATCGCCATATTGGAAACTGGCACCGCAGTGGGTAGTTTTGGGACTCGGCTTGGCGGGGATCAGGAGCAACAGTTTATAATGTAACGTGACTTATGCACCCATCTGTTCATGAGCAATTTCCCATTCCGTGTGTCTGCTTTGGAGCCATCTGGTCTCCGTCATATCAAGAGATTACACTTGATTTGCACTGTTGCCAACTCGCATGATTTATTTTAGTGACGGGATTTTGGTGAGGGCTGGAGACAGTCTCACGATTGCCCTGCCAGCCGGGGAAAAGCAGCCAATCAAGGCTGCTGCAGCAGGCAGGCAGAGCTGTCATCCACCCCTCAGGCGCCACTACCACGCTCACAGGGTCGGGGGGAGGGACCAGGAGGGAACAGAAAAAGCCGGTAGTTCGGGGCATCTTCACTCCTTCCTCCCCCATCTCCTGTGAGCAATGGGGTGGCTCCTCTGTTCCCCCAACCATGCCTAGGAATGGGGAAAGAGGATCCCATTGCAGCATCCCTCCCCAGGGCCTGGAGGAGGGGACCCCAAGAGCTGCAGGAGGAGCAGAGATGAAGAGCAGCATGGGGAATTGATGGAGGAGGGCAGAATTGCTGGGCTGGAGGACTAGTAGATGTGGGGGTGAGAGTTCCTACAGCGGAGGTCCAAATCACCGGAATCAATCTGGAGGCTTTGGCATAGGGTGACCAGATAGCAAGTGTGAAACAGCGGGACAGGGGTGGGGGGTAATAGGCGCCTATATAAGAAAAAGCCCTGAACGTTGGGACTGTCCCTATAAAATCGGGGCATCTGGTCGCCCTACTTTGGCAAGACGTAGGGTCACACACACACGGGGTGCAGGAGAGAGTTCAAAATTCAAAACACAGACTGAGGACACAATATCATTTTGTAACAACCCCCCCCCGTGTTGTCGTGCCAACCTTATGACTTGTGTGTGGATGAGGGCAGGGGATCTAAGATGGTTTTGGAACCCCGGGAGATGACAATACGGCTGTCTCACGCCCTCAAATGAAGACGGGGGCAGGCAGAGCCCTGAGAGGGGACGTGACGGTCTCTCACCAGCCCCAGGGACGTGACATCTCAAGACCTGCCAATGAGTAAGAACTACAGCTAAGGCGGGAGCTATGAGAGATCTTGGAGGATTTGCATACGACGGAGCTGGATGGCACCTTCTTAAAGCACCTAGAGCCGAGGAGGCTGACAAGGGAGAAGGGGGTTATTGGAGGACATGGACAGCACAGCTTTGCTGAAATACGGTTGCTCTGTGCCCAGTACAACAGGGCCCTAACTCATCAAGGCCTGCGATATAGAAATGGACATGCTAAACTGTATTCGCCTCTGGAGAGTGGCACACTTGGCTGCTTCTGTAGCACGAGCGGTGGGGGAGAGCCGCCTGCTCACCTGCTGCCACCAAGGGGCACCAGAGAGTCCCCTAACTACAGCTATTTGGGGTGTGAGAGATGTGTGGGGAATTGGGGGTGGGGGGAAACAGGGGCCAGGGAAAGATGGGACTCATGGTGGAGTTATAGAAACCCTCCATCCACTGCACTCATAGCTGCTCGATCCTCTATCCTCCAGTTACTCTTTAACCTGCCCTCCATCCCTGGCCCCAGAAGCCCACCGGCTTCCCCTCTCCCCCCACCAGAACCCTCCCTTTCCCCCTTCAGCACCACCACCAAGTTCTGGCTGGGAATTGCTCCCACCCCCCACCCGTCTCCTTCCAGCGTCAATATTTGTCCTTGTTGAACCTCATCAGATTTGTTTTGGTCCTGTCCTCCAATTTGTCTAGGTCACTCTGTATCCTATCCCTGCCCTCCAGCATATCTACCACTTCTGTCCCTCTGGGTCACAGCATCCCTCCCCCCCTCCTCCCCCCCCCGGCCACTATTCCCCATGGTCACTACTTCCTCCTAAAACCTTCCCTCTAAGGTGTTCTAGTTTCTCTTAGACTGCAGGCCACCCAAGCTCAGTTTTCTGGTTTCTTTTGAAAAAAGAAATGAAGAAAAAAAATCACTGAAAATGTTGATACTTTTAAAAAAAATTCTCCCAAACCAATTTAACGATTTTGACCAGCCTTCCTGTGGCAGGGTGGGAGTTCCAGCCTGGCCATGCACTTCTGGTCTTGGGGCCTACTCTATTTACTACTCCCTACTCCCCAGGGACCTGAAAGAAAACAACGTTTGCAGACGACACATTGATGAGGGAAGTGCTAAATAATAACGAGGACAGGTCACTGATACAGAGAGATCTCAACTGCTTGGTCAGTTGGGAGCAAGCAAACAGTATGTGTTTTGATATGGCTAAATGTAAAGGTATACACATCTAGGAACAAAGAATGCAGGCCATACTTTCACAATGGGAGACTCTGTCCTGGGAAGTAGTGATTCCGAATAAGACCTTGGGCTCATGGTAGATAGTCAGCTGAATGGGGAGCTCCCACTGTGATGCTGCTGCCAAAAGAGCTCATGCAATCCTTGGATGCATAAATAGGGGAAGTCTCAGTAAAAGAAGAGAGGTAAAATAAACTCTGTATCTGGCTCTGAGATGACCACTACTGAAATGCTTCTCCAGTTCCGGTGGCAACAATTCAAGAAGGATGCTGATAAATTGGAGAGGGTTCGAAGAAGAGCTATGAGAAAGATTAAAGGATTAGGAAACGTCTTATAGTGAGACTCAGGGAGCTCGATCTATTTGGTTTATCAAAGAAAAGGTTAAGGAGTGACTTGATAACCATATATAAATATCTACTGGAGGAGCAGAAATTTGATAATAAAGAGTGTCAAACTGCCTGCAGTGACTCAAGAGCATGGATATCAACCTTAGGGCAGAGTATTAGGAAGCAGGGCACAAACCCCAAATTGGCTGTGAGTTCTATACTTGGATTTCACCAACCAAGTATCAAATGTGAGCTCCTGGGGCACAACAATAGCCTTAACCTGGAGTCACAGACAGTCCCCTTGAGTATTCTGATCTATCTCATCACCCAGGTGAGCATATCTTTGTGACAGATGGTCCCTCACACCTAGAATCACAGCAGTACTTGCACCTTAGATTTCACACCAACCTGTAGCCAATCTATAATAAATTATATAAAGATTTATACACCGGAAAATGAAACAAGAGAGTTATTCACAAGCTTAAAGCAGATAAACATAGATACACAAATGAGCTCTGTATGTCCTTTAGGGCTAATCCAGGCTAAACAACTGGGGATCCCTTGCTTATGCCTAACAAACCTTGCCCTCCAGAGTCCAAGCAGCATCGAGATAATCTGTTCCTTCTGTCTATGGTTTTTATCCCCCTTCTGCTCTGTGCTCTCAGCTGCAAAACTCAGCTGATAGGAGGAATCCACTTACATGACTCATCTTCATGGGAGGAAGGGGGGAGAGAGCAGAGCAACAAACTCTTTTGTCTCTTTTAAGTCCCATAAAAGTCCACCTTCTGTCGGTGTGCTTTTCCCGTTGGGCAGGATGTGACACCTTCTTTTGCAGATTGGCACTTCACACTAGTTTAATGTCTCTCTCCTGTATGGAGAATTACATAAACAAATTGGAGGATTGGGCCAAAAGAAATCTGATGAGGTTCAACAAGGACAAGTGCAGAGTCCTGCACTTAGGACGGAAGAATCCCATGAACAGCTACAGACTGGGGACTGACAAGCTAGGCAGCAGTTCTGCAGAAAAGGTCCTGGGGGTTACAGTGGATAAGAAGCTAGATATGAGTCAGCAGTGTGCCCCTATTGCCAAGAAGGCTAATGGCATATTGGGCTGCATTAGTAGGAGCATTGCCAGCAGATCGAGGGAAGTGATTATTCCCCTCTATTCGGCATTGGTGAGGCCGCATTTGGAGTATTGTGTCCAATTTTGGGCCCCCCACCACAGAAAGGATGTGGACAAGTTGGAGAGAGTCCAGCAGAGGGCAACAAAAATGATTAGGGGGCTGGAGCACAAGACTTCTGAGGAGAGGTTGAGGGAAATAGGCTTGTTTAGTGTGCAGAAGAGAAGAATGAGGGTGGATTTGATAGCAGCCTTTGACTACCAGAAAGGGGCTTCTAAAGAGAATGAAGCTAGGCTGTTCTCGGTGGTAGTAGATAACAGAACAAGGAGAAATGGTCTCAAATTGCAGTGAGGGATGTCTTGGTTGGATATTAGGAAAAAGTTTTTCACTAGGAGGATGGGGAAGCAGTGGAATGGGTTACCTAGGGAGGTGGTGGAATCTCCATCCTTATAGGTTTTTAAGGTCCAGTTTGACAAAGCCCTGGCTGGGATGATTTAGTTGGGATTGGTCCTGCTTTGAGCAGGGGGTTGGACTAGATGACCTCCTGAGGTCCCTTGCAGCTCTAATCTTCTATGATTCTATGATCGTCACAGAGGTTTACAATGCAAACACTCAAATATTACCTTATAATAAGGGATACGGAGGTCATAAATGAAATTAATGCAGGCACCAACTCACAAGCATTCAATAAAATCTGAACAGGCCATGCATTCTTGTAATCCTAATACCTATTTTAACCATCCTAACGCACAGGTGAGTCAGACTGATCCCAGCGAGGTATTTGTCAGTGCTCCACTGAGCCTGAGGACCTGGGCATGAGCTGACACCTGGTTTGCCAGCATCCCAAAGGGCTCTTCAGTCTAGCGGGGAAACACACAACAAGAACCAGTGACTGGAAGTTGAAGCTAGACAAATTCAGCATGGAAGTAAGGAGCACGTTTTGAATACTGAGGGAAATTAACCATGGGAACAATTCGCTAAGGGCTCTGGAAATCTTTCAATCAAGATTGAATGTTTTTTTCTAACAGATCTGCTCTAGTTCAAACAGGAATTAGTTCAGGCAAGTCCTAAGGCCTGTGTCGTGCAGGAGGTCAGGTTAGATGATCACAGTCGTACCTCCTGTCCTTGGAAGCCATGCATCTAGATCACAGAAATGGAGGATTTCAAGGACAAAACAGACCATGGTGATCCTTGATGATTTAGCTGAGGTTAGTCCTGCTTTGAGCAGGGGGTTGGAGTAGACAACCTCCCAAGGTCCCTTCCAACTCTAATATTCTATGACTGTATGATTGAGACTGATCTCCCACTTGTCCACACAGACGAGCATTTTCATGATTCCTGCATCAAGCCTAGAACCTTGTGGTTCAATTAGGGCATATATAACTAATGCATCTTGTATATATTAAGAATCCTGGGTGGGAGCTGATACCATGAACGGAAGTTTGGATCACACTCCAGTTTGCACATCACTAAGGATCCCAGTTGGGGAGAAGCAGTGAGAAGCCAACACACTGCTGTTTGTATTTATTTTATGCATAGGCGCTTCTATCTCGCTCTTCTCCATGACGTCTGAGCAGCTAGTTCAGTATCTAGCTACACTCACTGTCCCCTGGACATAATTAATAGTAATAAGACTCCCAAGCTAATTAATAATAATTATTATTACTAACAACACATAGGGCCTCAGTCACAGACCATTATGCTAGGTGCTGTACAAATAGAATAAAAGGACAGTCCCTGCCCTAAGGGGCTTACAATCTAAGAATCAGACAAGAGACAACAGATGGGTACTGATGGGGCAGTACAAGGAAACAATGAGACAGTAGTGATAGGCAGTGGTTTTCACACCAGCCGGATTTAGGGGCAGGTGACCCCGGTGAGAGCGCCAGGCTGGGGGTGCTGTTTTTGTTGTTAAGTCAAATGTTTCTGGTATTCCATATGTGGAATTTTCCATATGTGGAATTTTCAGGTATTTTGTATGTGGAATTTGTTGTTAAGTCAAATATTTCAGGTATTCCGTAGGTGGATTCATTTTTTCACTAATCTCTTAGAATGTTCTGGACCTTTGTAAAATCTTGTGGAACCTTCCAGACTTCCTAGAACAGTTTAACAAATGGTGGAGGGGGATCGAAGATGCTCCTCCCCTGGGGCACCATTTGGTCTAGGGCCGGCCCTGCCAGCAGCCTGACACTTGTTGAGATTTTGTAGGCATCATGGCAAAGGAGAGCATTTGAAAAGGGATCTGAAGGTGGGTAATGAGGTGGCTTTGCAGATGTTTACAAGGAGTACCTCCCAAGTGTGAGGGGCAGCTTGGGAAAAAGCACGAAAGTTTAACAAGTGGACGATGGAGGCTGGTATCATGGGCTGCTTGGAGTCAAGAGTTGATTATCTCAATAGTGAATGAGAGATGGTAGGTAGGCTGGGGGTTGAAAATAAGAACGACCATACAGGGTCAGACCAATGGTCCATCTAGCTCAGTATCTTGTCTTCTGACAGTGGCCAATGCCAGCTGCTTCAGAGGGAATGAACAGAACAGGTAATCATCAAGTGATCCATCCCTTGTTGCCCATTCCTAGCTTCTGGCAAATGGAGCCTAGGGACACTTCATAGCATGGGTTTTGCATCTCTGCCCATCCTGGCTAATAGCCATTGATGGACCTATCCTCCATCAATTTATCTAGTTCTTTTTTGAACCCTGTTATAGTCTTGGCCTTCACAACATCCTCTGGCAAAGAGTTCCGCAGGTTGATTGTGCATTGTGTGAAGAAATACTTCCTTTTGTTAGTTTTAAACATACTGCCTATTAATTTCATTTGGTGACCCCTAGTTCTTGTGTTATGAGAAGGAGTAAATAACGTTTCCTTATTTATTTTCTCCACACCAGTCATGATTTTATAGACCTCTTTCATATCCCCGCTTAGTCATCTCTCTTTCAAGCTGAAAAGTCCGAGTTTTATTAATTTCTCCTCACATGGAAGCTTTTCCATACCTCTAATCATTTTATTACCCTTTTCTGTACCTTTTCCAATTCCAATATATCTTTTTGAGATGTGGTGACCAGATCTGCACACAGTAGCCAAGATGTGGGTGTACCATGGGTTTATATAGAGTCCATATGATATTTTATGTCTTCTTATCTATTTCTTTCCTAATGATTCCCAACATTCAGTTAAATTTTTTGACTACTGCTGCATACTGAGTGGATGTTTTCAGAGAACTATCCACAATGACTGCAAGATCTCTTTCTTGAATGTATAATTGGGATTATGTTTTCCAAAGGGCAATATTTTGCATTTATCAGCATTGAATTTCACCCGCCATTTTGTTGCCCAGTCACTCAGTTTTGAGATCCCTTTGTAACTCTTCACAGTCTGCTTTGGACTTAACTATCTTGAGTAGTTTTGCCACCTCACTGTTTGCCCCTTTTTCCAGATCATTTATGAATATGTTGAACAGTGCTGGCCCCAGTACAGATCCCTGGGGACACCACTATTTACCTCTCTCCATTCTGAAAACTGACCATTTATTCCTACCCTTAGTTTCCTATCTTTTAACCAGTTACTGATCCAGGAGAGGACCTTCCCTCTTATCCCATGACAGCTCACTTAGCGTAAAAGCCTTTGGTGAGGGACCTTGCCAAAGGCTTTCTGAAAATCTAAATACAGTATCCCCACTGGATCACCCTTGTCCACATGCTTGTTGATGCCATCAAAGAATTCTAGTAGATGGTACCGGAGCTAGGCTTACTGGCCTGTAATTGCCAGTATCACCTCTGGAGCCTTTTTAAAAAATGGGCGTCACATTAGCTATCTTCTAGTCATCTAATACAGATGCTGATTTAAATGATAGATTACATACCACAGTTAGTAGTTCTGCAATTTCACATTTGAGTTTCTTCAGAACTCTTGGGTGGATACCATTTGGTCCTGGTGACTTATTACTGTTTAATTTATCAATTTCTTCCAAAACCTCCTCTGATGCCACCTCAATCAGGGACAGTTCCTCAGATTTGTCACCTAAAAAGAATGGCTCAGGTTTGGGAAACTCCTTCACATCCTCATCCATGAAGACTGATGCAAAGAATTCATTTTGTTTCTCTGCAATGGCCTTATCTTCCTTAATTGCTCCTTTAGCATCTCAATCATCCTTTGACCCCACTGGCTGTTTAGCAGGCTTCCTGCTTCTGATGTATTTAAAAAAAATTGTTTTTGCTGTTATTTTCTGAGTCTTTGGTTTGCTGTTTTTTTTTTTTTTGAACTTCCTAAAGAAAGTGAAGACAAGCAGCGTATGTTTGATAGGATAAAGAAGGCGGAGCCAGTGGAGGGATGCAAAAAGAGGGGTGATGTGGTCAAAATGACGAGCTAGGAACATGATCTTTCCAGCAGCATTGTGATCGGATAGGAACAGGGCAAGATTGCATTTGTTGAGGGCAGAAAGATGGATGGTGCAGTAATTGAGGTGTGAGACAAATTTCAGCCATGTGGATGGATGGTAAAGGCTGTAACTTAGCTATGTTATGCACAAAGAATCGGAAGGATTTAGATATATCCCAGATGAGAGGATCTAGAGAGGTATGAGACAAAAATGACTCCTGGATTAGGGGCCTGAATGCCAAGCAGGATGGTGATGCTGTGCACAGTACTTGATAGAGGTAGCGGACACAGGTGGGGGAAAAGATTACCTCCGTTTTAGCCACATTTAGCTTGAGCTGACAGACTATGTAAAAGAAACGGTCCATGATTTCCCGTTGGTCAGCTGGAGGCAGGTCTGGAGCTGGAGGCAGGTCTGGAGCTAGATCTGCGTGTCATGAGCCTAGAATCAGTACATGAATGTGTATTTTTGAATGAGATTATCCAGACAAACGGTGCAGAGGGAGACGCGAAAAGGATCAGGACAGAGCCCTGTAGAATCTCCAAGGAAAGTCTCCACCATTGATGCAGCCAACGCACCAACGCAGACCAATAACACATGGAATGGTCAAAATCTCTGACGGAGCAGAAGGAGAAGAAAGGCCCCTTCTTTGGTGATGCTGATCCCTTCCCCATCACAGTCATACCTACAAATCTCTGACAGGTCCTTCTGACCCAGCAGCCTGCTCCAGAGAGCTCCCTATTTTCAATCGCCTTCCCCCCTCGGCACCCTCCACCAATTCATTAGTGCTACACTTCGTGGCTTTTTGTTTATTTGGGAAGTACTGTGAAATTTGTCCAATTCCCTCTGTGCCCAGGGAGCTGTATGTGAAGGAGGGAGAATTCCCCCCCGCACGTCCGGGTGCTGTGCTTGTGTGAGAGGGAACTGTACACGTTCCTTGTCAGGGGCAGTGTCAGGAGTAGAGAACAATGGGCCCTGAGTACGTGGCTGGTTTGCATCATTGTGAGTGGGCCCAATGAGCCGGAGCGACATTACAGCATGTCAAGCACCAAACAACGCGTACTTGGAGAACAGTAAGTTCACACTCCTCCCCCAGCAGCCTGCTGTGTGTCAGCAAACTCTCTATAAATACCGGGATTCCCAACCTCACCGCTTATCTGCTCCTAGATCCAACCTCTCTCCGCTTCTCTTCTCTCCAGACTTGCTGAGATCCCAGCCGACCTCCAGCCATGAGAATCCTCTACCTTGTGTTTGCTGTTCTCCTGTTGGTCTCCATGGCCGCCCCAGGTGAGATGTTAACCTGTGTGGGGTGCAAATAGGGATGGTGTGGTGGTGGTGGGGGGAGTTATGAAGGTAACAGAAAGGACTCAGGCTCACGGGTGGTATTTGGTGGTGGGAGCATGTTTTGTGGACAATCTGTGCCAGGACAACTGTCAGCACAAATTAGGTGTCCAGTTGCCTGTGCATTTTTAGATGTGCAGCTGCTGATAGCTAGTCCTGAGCACCTGGCTCTCTGGGCTCCCCTCTAGCGAGTCATTGTGTGTAAGGAGGTTTCCCAGATGGACGAGCAGAGAATTCCACCCTCTCTCCAGCTACCAGAACTTAGACACCTGGGGCCAAGACTCTCACATCTGGCTGGGATCCTAACGTTAAACAGCTGACTCCACGTTAGGCACAAAGATCAACCAGGCCTGATTTCCAGAGACCCTGAGCACCCCCAGCTGCTTTGGGCTTCTTCTGAAAATCAGGCCACTTTATATATAGGTGCCTTGGCATGGATTTAGGAGCCAACAGTGTGAGAACGCTGGCCCCAGATTCTTAAGAGATGGACTGAACAAAGCGTGTCTGTGGACTGGTTTCAGGGATGAAATTCAGTGCTGCCCTTCCAGTCTCCCTCTCTCAAACTCATCATGAATTATGATATAAGCCAAAAATGTCCCAGCAGCCCCCTTGGGTGGAGTAGTTCAGAGTGTGCTCATGGATTCAATCCTGCTTCCATGAAGTCGCTGGTGGGAGCATAGGAGAAGCCATATTTCTCCTTACGATTTGAAGGGGAACATCTCAAACTCGAACCCGGTGTAACAATGCTGTCTCACTGAGTCTTCAGAGCCTGAAACAGCTCTAAGACCAATTGGAAAATTGCCCCCCCTGCCATTCATCTCGATGGAGTTTCACTTTATGCCTCAATTAATACGATTGTGTGTCCAACCTGCACACGTGATTCCCAGAACTGTTTGGGCAAATGGCCAGGAACTGGATTCTGCCGCCGTCACCATGTTACGTAGTGCCACGCTCTGCTAGAGGTTCCACGGAAGTCAATCTCCCTTCCCGGCATCGCTCTGTCTTCTCCTTCCCCAAACCCTGCCCACCCTTTCCTCTCTCCCACACCCACGGTCCTTCCCCCACATCTAGCTCCCTGCTTTCCATTCTCTCCACCCAGCCCCTTCCATCTCACTGTGCTGTTTTCCCTTCACTCTGCGGCCCCTTCCGGGCATCTTCTGTCTCTGCCACTCCCCACCAGCCCTTCTCTCATAGCCATTCTCCTTTTCTCTCCACACTCTGACTCCCTCCTCTTTTCCCACCACCTTTCTCTCATTCTTCCTATGCCAACACCCCTACCGCCAGACCTGGACCCCCACCACTCCCTCCCTTTCTCCCCTCTTCCTCCCCTCCAGCCCCTCCCATCCCTCCTGGCTCTCTCTGGCTCCATCTCTGAAGTCCCCCCTGCTTTAACTGCCTGGTCTGGGACCCTCACACACTCCAGGCCCCTGGCCAGTGGGTCTCTCCCAGTGATAGGCCATTGGAAATACAGGAACATCCACTTCTCTTTCCAAGGGGCTCCCCCATTACCCTGCCCCCCATCTCGTCACTGACTCTGGTGTCTCTCAGGACGTCAGGCAGGCAGTGGTGGGAGCCCTGGTACCTATCGGGGCAGATCTCACCATGGAGGGGCTGGGGCTGGGATGGGGCTTTCAAGGGGGACATTAACTGTGTAGAGGCAGAGGCCTCAGGAAGGGGAAGGCCGCCCCTGCCGTGATGAACCGGCCTTTCCCCCAGGGCAAGAAATTGCCATTCAGCTTCCCAGTCAGTCTCATCTCTTGGGACTGAGCATGTGAGTGTCTGGGAAGGGCTGGGTCACTGCTGGGGAAGAAACCAGGGTCTTGTCCTGTGTGGACTCAAGCTCTAAGCCCAGCCCCGTCCAGCAGTGCTACACGTGAGCCACTGGGGGGTTGTTCCAATGGGCACGGACTGTCAGTGCAGCTCCCTTCCCTGTCTAACCCTGGACTCTCTCTCTCTCTGTCTGGTGCAGGCTATGGGCAGAAGAAGGTCTGTCCTGGTCGCTGCGTCAAGGCATGTAGCAAACTGGAGAGGCAGGTACACCCCGGCTATAACTGCAAACTGGCCTGCTGCGTCCCCATCAAGAAGGGGAAATGAGCGTGGAGGGCTCCACCCACCCTGGAAGAGGAGCAGCAGCGGCAGCGGGTTCCCGACTGTTTAGCAGAAATGTCGTTCACTCCTCTCATTAAATAAGAGCAGATCTGGCCTTGGCGTGTGCTGTGTGGGTCACTCGTCTCCCAGGGGGCTCGTGCAGAGTGGGCCCGATGGCCTGTTAACAGGCCTGTTACCGATGGCCCAGGGAAGTGCCCGTTAACCCGCAGCTGTGTCTGCAAAATGGCTCCTGAGAAAGAGAAACAGCTCGTGGGCTTCATCCCATCACTTTGTTACAGGGAATTTGGTGCTGGTGGAAGGTGCTGGATGGACAAAGGCTGTGGGCGGAAAAGCTCCCTTACACTGCCTGCCCCTGCCCGGCACGCCTCGCTTCTCCCCTGGCGGGATCCCCTCTAGGCCACAGGGCAGAGTTCAGTCTCCATGGCCCACTCAGGCCTTCTCTTCCCTTCAGGGAGCCCCAGCAAGGTTGCCAATTGCGTTGCGGGGACAGAGACCAGGATAGTGCAGGTACATGCTTCCCACGTGCCCCCCAAAGTGCCCCAATTCTCCCTCAGGGGTCCCTGCCTCGCAGTGAGAGGATAATTCAGTCCCCACGGCCTACTCAGTATTGGCCTCTGTGCTGAGACCCCGGATGCTGTCTGCACTGTGTCCGCTCAGGGATATTTGCTATAAACTCAGACAAGCATCTCGCTGTTAAAATGGATCCTCATCAGATGTTAGATTTTACCGAGCCCTGTCACCTATGCTAGAGTCAGCCTGTCGGTAGAGACGAAAGTTTCCTTCTCAACCTATTGCAAAGAGATGGGTCTCAGTGCCCCTATTGTTCCCCTAAACACCTTAACACGAAGGCAAAGTGTGCGTCAAATAAAGCCATGCCACCAGACCCTTCCCCAGTAACTTTTGCAGACAGGAACAAGAGGGGATTGTCAATTTAAGAGGCCACCCTACTCTGGATCCCTCCAGTCTGTATGCAGATTAGATTGGGATCTGGCTCTTATCACGAGGTTCCCTTTCTGTGGGCTGCACAGCACACACATTAACAGAGAGCTAACCTGGGGTACGGTGAGCAGTTCTCCTTCTTTACAGCTGAGAGCATCAGCGCTGATGGGAGAATAAGATGTATTGAGGGCGCCAGTCAGAGTGTAATGAACTATTCAGATGGATAAAAACCTTGGCCACTTCCTTCTCTCTCCACCCCACTCTCAGTCGCTGGCCTTGGGCAGTGAAGAACCAGAGCTCAGAGGTGCTTTTATGTGAGTTCATCTCCCACCCCAGGGGGAAGCGTCAAGCCATGCCTCAGCTGCTGCCACTGTTCCCATTGTCACCATTGCCCACTGCGCCTTCATTCACCCTGCTGCAGCTGGCCACTGCTGCCTTGGTCCTGCTACTGGGGGTCTCTCTGTTGCAACCTCATATTCCAAGAATGTACCACTTACCCCACCTCTCTGGGATTTCAGGGGGTAGTGGGGACCCTCACAGTCTCTTTCACTGAAACACTGTCCCATGCACCGTCTAATGCTCAGCACCCAGTGATTCCAGCTCTACCAACCACCGCATGAAACAAGGAGTCTCAGTTGAACCTAATCAGCTATGTCTTTAAACAGTGGAGAAGGGAGGCCTACATGGAGTCTAGGACTCCTTTGACAAAGCCCACACCCCACACACTGGGATTTGGCATCCCTACCCCCTGCTTAAGAAGTGAGGTTCAGTTTAGGATGACCCCCTCACTCAGAGCAGGCTAAGTACAGTTCCACTGCCCTTTACTCGTACAATAAGGATAACATGCCATTGTCTCTGCACTCAAAAGCGATCAGTTTGGTAAAGCAGATCCATCATGCTGTGCACCTAGGCAGAGTGGACGTATCTACGCAAACATGGTCTGTTCCTGAAGTCTTATCCCTCCGGCTGTCATTCCTCCCCCCTACCTGCCCCCCATTATTTTTAGTAAAGTCACAGACAGGTCACGGGCTCCGTGAGTTTTTGTTTATTGCCCAAGACCAGTCCCTGACTTTTACTAAAAATACCCATGGCAATATCTTAACCTTACATATGAGTGAAGAACAGCTAACATTGTACCTATAGCTAAGAAAGGGGGGGGAAAGTGAGCCGGTAATTACAGACCTGTTAGTTGGATCCAAGTAGTATACAAGGCTTTAGAACAAATTGTGGAGGGAAGAATGATTACATTGATGGAAGTAAATGATAAAGGTGATACAATGCAACATGGGCTTACCAAAAGTAGATCATTCCAGACTGACCTGATTCCCTTCTTTGAGAAAAGAACTGATTTTTTAGATCAGTAGACCTACCTTAGATCTTATCTTTCGATAAGTAGATCTATGGAGTAGATCTAATGTACTTGGACTTCAGTAAAGCATTTGACATGGTGCCACATGGAAAATTATGAGTTAAACTAGAGAGGCCAGCCTTTGGCCAGATACCCACCCTCTACGCTTGAGTCTGGTCAACTCAGCATAGCTTTGCTGTATGCGAAATAAAGAAACCTGAGTGATGAGACGGCAGTCGAACTGTATACTGGGGGAACCAAGTGGAAGAGGTCTCCGGGGAATCCCAAACTAGTGGAGCTGTGACTCAGACCAACTCACCTGGAGCAGATAATGTATACACCCCTCAATGTGAGGGTCACAACCTAGCATTAAGGGAAATGGCACTGAAAGAACTTAAGGCTTTAAATACAAGGAAGTTATTACCACCTTGGAGAAGTTGGTTAAATCTAAGGGTGGATCCTCTGGACTCCCCAGAGAATTATTAGAGGAAGACAGGGTCCGGGTGAAAAAGGGACTCCAGACAATAATATTAGATTAAAAAATGCTTGTAGAGCATGGCAGGGGTCTATTTAATGCAATAAATAAATAAATAATTGACAGAGCACAGCAGAGGACTGTTGAATGCCACTGAACTTTTCAAAAAATAAGACCTATTGGCAGCCCTGGAAAAAATAAGTATCTAGGGTTTTTTGTTTTTTGGTTTTTTTTTATCCTAACACAGAGAAAGCCCAAATTGAAACAGCTGTTTTACAAGGATTATTTCTGGTGGCTAAAACTTTACAAACAAAATGAACCACCTTGAGAAATTAATTAAAAAAAAAGAGCATAAAAAGCAAATCAGAGTTTGTAGAGGAGGAAATAAACTAAATGGAAACGGTTCCTGGGAAGTCAGGGAGAAAACAATGTCTGTTACCTATTTGCATAAATCCAAAGTAGAAAGCAGTCATCCTTCAAGACTGTATTTAGTGAGTGTGGCTCTGCAGGCAAAGTGTATGAAGTTAAGAAATAAGTGTAAAAATCATTAAAAAATAAGCTTAGCGCTGGAGGAAAAAAGTCATCTAAAATGTTATTCTAAAAGATAAGATAGAAAAGTTATGATCTCAGAACTTAGAAGCTAGTGAAGTCTTAAAAAGTGTCTTACTAAATAATGAAAAACCAAAGTGAGTAATTTTTTTAAAAATAGGTATGTGCTGCTAAGAAAAGCTCTTGCACAAATTAACACTGCAGAGCTCAGAGGGGACTAAATAGTCGGGGGTAATAAAAGTGATAAAAAATATTAAAAAGAATAAATTAGTGATAAAAAAGGGCTGTGAGAACATGACCAAGCATTTCAACAAAAGACAGCAGCAAAAGTACTGAATCCATTGAATGAGCAGAACCAAGAACTCATTAGTGAAGCTTTATTAACTGTGTGTAATGTGCATATCACATGTAATATGCATGACGTTGTAAATTGCTTTTAAAAAAGCATGGCCCTGAGTCAATATGTTCTAATAATAATAAAATGTGTAGCACGTGGGGTAATACGTGCTATATAAAGTAAAAGCTTCCTTAAGTTCTTGAGGCACTGATTAGAAGTGGTCTCAGGGAAACCTCAACAACCCTAAAATCATTTAAATCTTGGTCTTTGTGTTCTCTTAATATGGATTTAGGCAAAACTATAGTAAACAAAACCCAACACAGTGACAAGCCAGGGCACCTGCTCCAACCCCCCAGGACTGGAGGGAAGGGATAATGAAATGCCCCTGTATGGACATCTGTGGTGGTCCTCCAAGCCAAAACAGCTGGTGCTTGTAGTAGAACAGGTAGCCTGGGGATCAGACCTTGAAATCATATCTTGCCAGTAACAATAAATACCAGGTTAGTGTCAGCTGATGATAGCCACCATCTGAGGAGAGTTCAAAGGCCGGGGCTTTAATGGTGAGATGCTCGCCTGGTTTATAGCAGACATTTCAGAAGTACCACAGTGGACACATGTGACCCCAAGAGCATCCCGGTGTTAGAGGACCAGGGGCTTCTGGGAATCAGGTAACGAGTGTCAGCTGCCTGACCAATTCAGAGTACCCCCACTCACTATGGTTATAATCTGCATCTAGATTCTAGAAGGTGTCACGGAATAGGTCACTGGAAAACTAACAACTCACTGATGATTAATACTCATGTGTGTTGACTGTATGTTGTGTGACATGAAGAGTTATGGCTCGATGCTGGAATGATGACTGAAATGTGTTTACACTGAGAATGTCAGGGGGAGCTGGTAAACAGGTCTGGCCCAGGCCAAGGAATGTGTGTTTGCTTCTCTGACCTTAGAGACAACAAAGGTCCATTTACATATTAGGTAAACAAAGCTAGCAAAGGCGGTAGGAGGCAGCTTCCAAAAGGGAAGAGAAACTTTATCTGGGCTACAGAGACAAGGGGGTCTGAATTCAAGCGATAAGCAAGTGGATCAACTGATTGTATACAATATTACTGCATTATAACAGTTTATCAAGTGAGGTGATTTATGAATGCCTGGCACACAGTGGTGGTGGTTGTTATCGTCATAACATGTATTGTGACAAAACACCTCCTCGGTTTTGCCAGGTAACGGCCGCCTCCTCTGGAGGAACGGGCCTGGGGTAAATCTGCCCCACCCTGGACGAGCCCTTAGCCCTGTGGAATGGCCCTCCATCTCACCGGGAGGGGGTGAGTCAGTAAGTCTGTATCGCCCAGACCTCAGGGAGGTACCTTTCTCCAGCTCCTTTGCTGTGGCTGCAGACCTGGCGGTGTTGCCCTGGGGCCAGAGTGGTCTCACCCTTTCCCCCAAGATGGTATCTGGGTTTTTTTTTCCTCTTCTGCTGCTCCCCTCCTGGGGAGGGGCACTCTCTCCTATTTTTAGGGAAGTTTCTCCTCCTGCTGCCATCAGTCAGGCAATATCAATGTCTCTCCCCCAGTCTCTAGCAGAGGTGGGGTTTTAGTAGGCCTGGAGCTGCCTTTGATTTGGCTCAGGTGTTTCTAATTGACCTGCAGTAACCCCTCCCCTGCCTGCAGGGAAAAGGGCCTTTAACATTCTAGGGCTGCCATACCTGCCCTCACGTCCCCTCTTGTAGCCCTCTAGCCTGACTTTATCACAGTATCTATTAACACTATGTGAGGAGTTATGGATACTCATTGATATTAGGCTTTACAGGCTGTCCCCAAACAAAGGGAGAAACAGGTCTCTCCCAGAGAGGAGGGAACAACACAGCTATTTACCTGTCTCCTATGTAACTTAACTGTCATAAATCAAAACAAGGGAAGTGCTATTTACATCCCGGGGACAGGAAGGGAAAAACAGCATGAGGTCATCCTTCTTTTTGAAACAAGGGATTGAACTTTGGAAGATATAAGCAGAGACAGAAAGCCGTTTTGGCGTCCTTCACTAGACAAATGCAAGGGAACAGAGATCTCGCAAGCTGAGAAAGATGGGCAGGGAGGGGTTGAAGTCTCTGAGAAGTGAATATAGGTGAGAAACCTGCTTAGGCAAAGATCTTTCCCCTAGGAAGAGAAGGGGAGCCAGCATCATGTACTTCTGTGGAAGGTCCTGGCTGAGGGAAAGTCAGCCATGGCTAGGAAGAAGGAAGATTGGTGAGAGAAAGCATCTTGAACAAAGCATGTATCTTGCTAGATTCAGTTTTAAACTTTTAGAAATGCATCTCCATTTTTATTTGCTTGTAACCCTTTCTGATTGAATTCCTTTTACCCGGCATCACTTACAGCCTGTTGTTAAATTTGTTTTGTTTTCACTGTACACCATCTCAGTGCTGTGTTTGCCGGGAAGGGTGTATTTACCCCAGTTAAGTTAAAAAGCTGTGATGTGCTTTTGTCTCTTTAAAGGCGCAACAACCCTTATTTCTCTGAGCTGTCCAGGTGAGGGCTGGATGCTTCAGGACATGCAGTTTTGGGGAAATTCGGGACTGGGAATATGTTGGGGTCACTTTGCTGGTTGTAACCAAGGCTGCTGGAAGTCAGAGTGGGGTTGTAGACAGGCTTCTTGGGTCAGAGCTGCTGAACCAGGGCTGTCTATGGACAGACACTCAGGGTGCGGCCTGCGTGCTGGAAGGATGGCTGGGAACATCCCAGGCTGGGAGCTGCAGCAGCAAAGCATTGTGAGGCACCCAGGTTACAGGGCAAGTGGTGACACCCCCCTGACTGGTCTGGATTGCACCCCCAAACCCTGTGACCACACTTGGTGCTCTTGGCAGAGGCCAAGGACTGAATGAGTCATTGGGGACTGAATTATTCTCTCCCTTCTAGGTAGGGGCCCAACAGGGGAAAGCTAGCAGGCTTGGGGGCAGTTTCATTCTGATACCGCCCAACATGTCCCTGTTCTGCAGATAAAATGAGGAATTGAGCCTCCCTGGGTGTCAGGTGAGCACTTTAGCACTAACCCCCCTTCACAAACTGATGGGATATCCGCTCCCTATCCTTGCTGTTTCCTTTTTCATGAGCCATTTTGCAGACACAGAGCAGGGATTATCGGGACTTTCCCTGGGCCGTCAGCAACAGGCCTGTTAGGCCACTGAGATGGGCTAAGCACACGAGACCCCTGGGAGACGAGTGACCCACACAGCACACGCCAAGGCCAGATCTGCTCTTATTTAATGAGAGGAGTGAACGACATTTCTGCTAAACAGTCGGGAACCCGCTGCCGCTGCTGCTCCTCTTCCAGGCCGGGTGGAGCCCTCCACGCTCATTTCCCCTTCTTGATGGGGACGCAGCAGGCCAGTTTGCAGTTATAGCCGGGGTGTACCTGCCTCTCCAGTTTGCTACACGCCTTGACGCAGCGACCAGGACAGAGCTTCTTCTGCCCATAGCCTGCACCAGACAGAGAGAGAGAGAGAGAGTCCAGGGTTAGACAGGGAAAGGAGCTGCACTGACAGTCCGTGCCCATTGGAACAACCCCCCAGTGCCTCACGTGTAGCACTGCTGGACGGGGCTGGGCTTAGAGCTTGAGTCCACACAGGACAAGACCCTGGTTTCTTCCCCAGCAGTGACCCAGCCCTTCCCAGACACTCACATGCTCAGTCCCAAGAGATGAGACTGACTGGGAAGCTGAATGGCAATTTCTTGCCCTGGGGGAAAGGCCGGCTCACCACAGCACGGGCGGCCTTCCCCTTCCTGAGGCCTCTGCCTCTACACAGTTAACGTCCCTCTTGAAAGCCCCATCCCAGCCCCAGCCCCTCCATGGTGAGATCTGCCCCGATAGGTACCAGGGCTCCTACCACTGCCTGCCTGACGTCCTGAGAGACACCAGAGTCAGTGACGAGATGGGGGACAGGGTAATGGGGGAGCCCCTTGGAAAGAGAAGTGAGTTCCTGCCATTCCCTGTATTTCAGATGGTATCTCACTGGGAGACACTCACTGGCCCGTGTCCTGGTGTGTGTGAGGGTCCCAGGCCAGGTAGTTGAAGCAGGGGGAACTTCAGAGGTGGAGGCAGAGAGAGCCAGGAGGGATGGAAGGGGCTGGTGGGGAGAGAGAGAAAGGGGGTGGGGGTAGGAACTGGGTCTGGGGAAGAAGCGTGTTGGGACGGGAAGACGAGAAGGGGAAAGGGCCGTGAAAAGAGAAGAGTGGGATGGGGCGGAGGGGTGGGGGGAAGGGGAAATGAATGTGGTGGAAGGGTTCAGTGCAGATGGTGAGAGATAGGTCAGAAGAGAGAAGACAGAAGATGGGAGGGGGCTGGTGGGGAGCAGGAGAGGTGGAAGGGGCTGGATGGAGAGAATGGGAGAAAGGCAGCTGGAAGAGGGGGAAGGGCAGTCGGTGGAAGAGAGGGAAGGGGATGGGGGCCTTGGGGAAGGAGAGGGTCAAGCTGTGGGGGAGGGGAGAATTACTTCCGTGGAACCACGGGCAGAGGTTGTCACCATACAGGATAGCAGGGGTGGCAAACTCCAGCTCCTGCCCCTTTGAACTCCTGAAAACCCGAGCTGCACAAACAATTCCTGGAAACGTGTGTGCAGATCAGACACACTTTATTCATTGCAAAGCTAACTCTTAAAGGGCCACAAACAGAGAGGATCGTTAAAACTCCATTGAGCTGAGCGGGAGAAGAACTGCCCTGGCTCTTAGAGCTCCTGTTTCAGGCTCTCTGCAAACTGAGGAAGGCAGCACTGAGTCGAATCACGCCTACTTCATGTTTCTGAAGTTACCTTGAAAATCATAAGGTGGGAAATTTCTTCTGTCCCTGCGACACTATGGCAGCAGGATCCTTCCCCAAAGCCCCCATCCTCTTCTCTCTCTTCCACCTACTGCCCTTCCCCCTCTTCCATCTGCCTTTCTTCCTTTCTCTCCATCCATGAGCACACTCTGAACTGCACTATTGAAGGGGGCTGCTGGGACATTGTTGGCTTATACCCTAATTCAGGGTGAATCTGGGAGAAGGAAGCTGCAAGGGTTATTCTGACTGGTTTCTCCAAAGCAGAGATGTCCCTAAAACCGGAGCCCACAGGACACCCCTGAGTGCAGTTAAGAGCATCCTTGTTCACTCCTTTGCTTTAGAATTCGGAGCCAGCATTCTCACACTTGGATGCCTGCTGTGATGCACCTAAATCCATGCTAAGGCACCTACATAAAAGTATCCAGATTTTCAGGAGAAGCCAAAAGCAGCTGGGGGTGCTCAGGGTCTCTGGAAATCAGGCCTGGTTGATCTTTATGCCTAACGTGGAGTCAGGTGTTTAACGTTAGGATCACAGCCAGATGTGAGAGTCTTGGCCCCAGGTGTCTGAGTTCTGGTGGCTGGAGAGAGGGTGGAATTCTCTGCTCGTCCATCTGGGAAACCTCCTTACACACAATCCCACAGTGACTCGCTAGAGGGGAACCCAGAGAGCCAGGTGCTCAGGACTAGCTATCAGCAGCTGCACATCTAAAAATGCACAGACAACTGGACACCTAATTCGTGCTCACAGTTGTCCTGGCACAGATTGTCCACAAAACATATCTCCACCTCTAAATATGACCTAGGGCCTGAGTCCTTTCTGTTACCTTCATAAACCCCCCACTCCACCATCCCTATTTGCACCCCACACAGGTTAACATCTCACCTGGGGCGGCCATGGAGACCAAAAGGAGAACAGCAAACACAAGGTAGAGGATTCTCATGGCTGGAGGTCGGCTGGGATCTCAGCAAGTCTGGAGAGAAGAGAAGCGGAGAGAGGTTGGATCTAGGAGCGGATAAGTGGTGAGGTTGGGAATCCCAGTATTTATAGAGAGTTTGCTGACACACAGCAGGCTGCTGGGGGAGGAGCGTGAACTCACTGTTCTCCAAGCACGCGTTGTTTGATGCTTGACACGCTGTAATGTCGCTCCGGCTCAGTGGGCCCACTCACAATGATGCAAACCTGCCACGTACTCAGAGCCCATTGTTCACAGCCCCTCACGAGGTACGTGCACCGTTCCCTCCCAACAGCTCCTGGCCGTGCGGGGGGAGTTTACTCTCCTGCACCTCCAGATCCCTGGAGTTGGAGGGAATTTAACAAATTACCTCCTAAATAAACAAGAATCCACCAACTGTCGCTCGAACGGACGGTGGGGTGACAATAAGGAGCTGTCTGCAAGGTCAGGAGGACCTGATGGAGATTTGTAGGTATAAGTGTGATGGGGAGGAGCTCAGCAATACCAATGCAGGGGCCTTTGCATTTCTCCTCCTCCATGAGAGAAACTTTCCCATTCCACATGTTATAGGTCTGGACTGGTGTCCTGGCTGCACCAGCCATTATTAATGAATGACACTGCTGAACAGTTGTCTCCAAGGGGACAGTGAGTGTGGCTAGATTCCCTGCTAGCCGGTCATATCTTTATAGTGATGAGTAGGACAGAAAAGCCTATATTTAAAATATATACTAAGAGCCATGTGTTGACGTCTCAGGGTTTCTCTCCTGCTGTGATCCCTACAGATGTGCAGGCTGGAGAGAGAGCCAAGCTTCTGTTTGTGGCATCAGCTCCCAGCTGTGGTTTTTAATATGGGCATAGAGGCCTCAGTTGTATATGCGCTAGCTGAATCACAAGTCAGTGGGGTTGATGCAGGAATCCCTGGGTGAAGTTCTCTCGTCTGTATGATGCAGGAGCTCAGACAAGAGGATTGCCACAGTCCGTTATGTCCATCAGATCTATCCAGTTCAGTGACCACATGTAACTCAAACCATCTAGTTTCCAAACTTCCACGTTGCCATGGAATTAGTGCTCAAGGAGGGTTAGTGTCTGGAGGTGCTCGAGAAACTTTTTCTCAAGTATAATCTTGGGCCAGGGCCTCAGCTGGTGTAAACCAGTGCAACTCCATTAAAGTCAATGGAACCACACTGACTTACACCAGGTGAAGAGCTATCCATTCTTATAAACAATATATATGAAGGTTTACACATGAAACCCCTGTGCTGGTATTCAATACCTTACACTGATTGGGAATGCAAGAGGAGAGGGGTAGCCTATATATATAAAGGCTCTTTTGGTTACTATATAACCCACTTGCTGGTGTGTGTTACGCATCCCCCGCTGCACTCCATTCACAAAGGATCACGCTCTGTTACAGCTCAAACTATGGAGACTCACGCTTTTGTCACTGGAGATCCCTGGTATGTCAGATCAGATGGTAGCTGTCACAATTATAAAGGAGTGTGTTGGCCCAATAAGGTGTATGAGGGAAACCCTCCCGGGCCACTTCCAGCTTTTCCTGGGAAAATACCTGTGGGGCATTGCTGGGAGAAGAAGTGATTTCAAGGAAGGTCTCCAGGGCTTGTAAGGGGTCCTGCTGCTGACTTTGACTTCATAGAATATAAGGGCGGAAGGGACCATTCTCTGAGCACCTACATCAGGCACGCTATAGGACTTCCCTGAATTAATTCCTGATTGAACTGGAGCAGCTCTTTTAAGAAAACATCCAGTTTTGATTTAAAGATTTCCAGTGACTGGAAAAAAATCCATCACATCCCTTGGTAAATTGTTCCAATAATGAAATTCCCCTACGTGTTAAAAATGTGCAGCTGGTTTCAGCTGAAATTGTCTAGCTTCAACATCCAGCCACTGGTCCTTGTTATACCACTAACTGCTAGAAAGAAGAGCTCTCTTATCACATTTCTGTTCCGTATGTACGCACAGTAGCACCTCAGCGTTACGGACACCAGAGTAATGAACTGACCGGTCAACCACACACCTCATTTGGGACTGAAAGTACCCAATCAGGCAGAGCAGAGACAAAACACAAAACAAAAACAGTACATGCTGTGTCAAACATCAGCTCCTAAAAACATAAAGTTAAAGTTTGAAAAAGATTTTACAAGAAAACTGTTTCTGTGCTTGTTTCATTTAAATTCAGAGGGTTAAAAGCAGCATTTTTCTTCCGGATAGTAAAGTTTGCAAGCTGTACTGAGTCAATGTTCAGTTGTAAACTTTTGAAAGAACAACCAGAACGTTTGGTTCAGAGTATTGAAAATTTCAAGAGTTATGAACAACCTCCGTTCCCGAGTGTTATGAACAACTTCCCTTCGTAACACTGAGCTTCTACGGTACTTAGGGCAGGTTTACACTTAAAACGCTTCACTGATGCAGCTGCGCCACTGTAGCGCCACTGTAGTGCTTAACTGAAGACGCTCCTACGCCGACGGGCAGAGCTTCTCCTGTTGGCACAGTTAATCCACCTCCATGAGAGGTGGTAGCGATGTTAACAGGAGAAGCTGTCCATAGGAGACAGCTGTCCACAGGAGATATTGACAGGAGAAGCTGTGTGATGCTGTCCACACTGGAGGTTAGGCCGGTATAACTACGTCACTCTACATTTCACACCCCTGACTGACATAGTTATTCCAATATAAAACTATAGTGTGGACCTGGGCTTATAGAATGTGATCAAGACCCCCGTTAACATTTTATTTATTTAGCCAAATAGCTTGAGCTTCTTGAGCCTCACTGTAAAAGCATGTTTTCCAATCCTTTAATCATTCTTGTGGCCCTTCTCTGAACCCTCTCCAATATATCAATATCTTTCTGAATTGTGGCTATCAGCACTAAACACGGTATTCCAGTAACAGTCACAGAAGGGCCAAGTACAGAGATAATATAAACTTTCTACTCCTACTCACTCTTCCCTGTTCATGCATGCAAGGATTGTATTAGCCCTTTTGGCCACTTTCAAGCTGTCTGGAGTCCAACTCACAAGCATGAGTACCAACCTCAGGGCAGAGTGTTAAGAAGCCAGGCACAAACCCCACACTGGTTGTGAATTCTAGACTTAGATTTCACCAACCAAGTATCAAGTGTTAACTCCGCAGTCAAATTATAACAGCCTTAACATGAAGTCACTGACAGTCCCGCTGGGCACTCTGGTCTACCTTGCCACCCAGGGGAAGCCTGCCTGTGTGATAGATGGTCCCTTACACCAAAAATCACAACAATATTCAGGTTACTCCTAGTCCCAAAGGACTGGTCACTTACCCCAGGTCAATTGCACCTCAGATCTGAAACTAAAGACAATGCTTGTCACCAATCCTGTAATAAACGCCTTATTAACTAGGAAAAGAAATGAGTTATTTACAAGGTTAAATCAAGTAAACAGACACACAGTCACAGTATGAGGTTCCAAAAGGTAATAGAAGCTTCTATAATAAGCAAGTTCTTTATGTCCTTTAGGGCTAACCCAGGCCAAGCACTGGGGAACTCTTGCTTATGCTTAGAAATCTTCACCCCGCAGAGTTCCAGCACCATGGAGATAACAATTTTTTCTTAACAAGGGTTTTATTTCCTCCCCCCCAAGAGTTCAAAGCTGATGGGATGAGGGCTTGTGCACACCTCTTCTTCATGGGTGTGGGGGGAGCCATCAAAGCCTGGTCCACTGATGTTCCACAATGGCTTGTACGGAGTCTGTAAATGGCCTTCGTTTGTCGGTGAAGAGATGACACCTCTTGTGGTAAACTAATATTTCAAACCTGGCAATGCTTCTCTCCTGACTGGGTTTACAGTTTCAGAGCAAATACTTTTCTAGTTACCGAGCAAGCACTTTAATATTACTTATAACGTGGGATACTGATATTCTAAGTGAGTTTAAGGCATACAGCAACACACAAGCAATTGATAAAGTCTAAACATGTTTGTAAAACTAATACTTATTTTAACAATACTAACACACAGGTGAGTCAGCTACGCATGTGTCAGTGTTCAATGAGGCCAAGAGCTTTGACATGAGCTGCCACATGGTCTGCCAGCAACACTGCCACATCCTCACTTCGGGAGCTCATGTTTGAAAAGGGCTTGTGAGTCCTGGTGGATAGAATCACTGTTTCCCAGGAGAGAATCCCCCATCCCATAGCTCTGGCCTATTTTCTTTGTTCCAAGCTATAACACTTTACATTTGGCCTTATTGAAATGCACATTGTTTTGCCCACTTACCAAGTGATCCCGATCGCTCTGTATCAGTGCCCTGTCCTCGTCATCATTTACCACTCCACCCCCACCATTGTGTCACCTGCAACCTTTGACTGGTGATTTTATGTTTTCTTCTAGGTCAATGATCAGAGCGTTAAATAGCATAGTGCGAAACATCCGAGGTGCTTGACTAAGCAGCACCTCCTGTCCCTCCGTAACAGAGCTGGTCAGAAGGAACAAAAGGCTTTTGGGGAACATTGTAAAGAAAAATAATTTGACCAAGAATTTCAGTGAAGTCTTTTCTTTAAGGAAAACTGAACTTATTTTTGTGGGGGGTAAATAATGCTGAAGGCAGGTCACCGTTACAGAATGATCTGTATAAGTTTGGTAAGCCGGGCACATTCAAACAAAATGTGTTTTAATATAGCCAGGTTCAAGGTCATAAATCTAGGAACAAAGGCTATTGGTCTCAGCTGCCGGACTGGGGACTGTATCCTAGAAAGCCGTGACTCTGAAAGGATTTAGGGATCATGGTGAGTATCCAACTAAACAGTGTGATACTGCGGCTAACATGACCCTTGGATGTATAAGGAGAGGAATAGCCAGGAAGAGCAGGGAGGTGATATTATCCCTCTGTACGGCATGGGTAACACCGGAATACCGGGTCTGGTTCTGGTGTCCACACTTTACAAAGGCTGTTGAAAAATGGGAGAGGTCTGAGAAGAGCCACAAGAATAATTTGAGTCTGGAAATGCTGCCTTAGAGTAAGAGGGTCAAAGCCTGGTTGTCCGTGGTAGTTGTGCTGGGGTAAGTTTTCTTGACCTGGTGCAATTGAAAAAGCATTTTGGTGGAGTGCATTCATGCGGTGCCCCAAGTGTGGGGGTGCCTGACAATGCTTGTGTCTAGACCCCAACACCCTGTATTGATCACAGCGTGGTGCACCAAGGGTAGGTATCCCTCTGTCCTCCACGCTGCTTGCAGGCTCCCTGCCTCATGGGAAATTGAGCCTTGTGGGAAACCCACCACGTATTGTGAGATACCTGCCGGTGTTTTGGGGAACTGGGGGTTAAATGCCCAGAATTCCCTCTGATCTACACCCTACTTCACCCCTCTGCCAAGCCATTTCTAAACTGCACACTGCAGAGGAGGATGAAGCACAGAGGAATTCTGTGCTCCTGCCTGTTAGGATGGGACAGAAATTCCTGTTTTGCTGGGAAGGACACAGGTGAACTCAACAGAGAAACATTTCCACAGGAGGGCAGAAGAGGGCTCCTGTTCCATCTGTCGCAGAGAATTTCACTTGGTTCAGCAACATTTTGGAGCCTGTCCAAGAAGCACAGAAGAGTGAGATACACAGTCCTGGTTTGGCCAGTCCACTACACAGTTCTGGTTTCGCCAGCTGCAACTCCAGCACTTCAGGATGTGCAAGGCCACATTCCAGGGGTGTTGTCCCATGTTAGCTCCTGCCCTTCAGAGCAAAAACCCCAGGAGGAGAGCTGCCGTTACAGTGACTGGCCATCACCACATGGAAGCAGGTGACTCAGGCTCTTAGATACCATGGTGATGGGCACAGTATAAGACCCTGAACCAAATAAAATACACTTGACCATGGTCTCTAATGGCTAAATCCACAAAGGTAGTTAGGTGTTGCAACACTCAGTGTTGGACCCCCCGACCACTCTGTAGAAACCCCAGCCCCGTGCTAGGTGCCCAGGTTCCCCATCCAGTGCATGGGGTGAAATAAATGCTTGAGGAAGGGAGTCTCAGAAGCCAGCAAGCTGAGCTGCCTCAGCTAGCCAGGAGTGCAATGCAAAGGAAAGGGGAGGGGGGCCTAAACCCCATCCCTCAAAGGGACTTAAGCCTGGTCTACACTACAGAGTTAGGTCGAAGTAAGGCAAGCGTCTCCACGATAATGTTGCTCCCGCCACTGTAAATCGCCCATTACACCCACCCAACAAGCACTACGCCTCTCGCGGAGGTGGAGTTAGGTCGATGGAGTTAGGTCGACACAGTGTCCGTGTAGATATGGCGTTGACTGTTCCAGCTGTCGGCCCCTGGCGGCGGGTCTCCAGCTGTCAGTGCCCCACGGTGTCCCGCACTGACGGTTAAATCCTGCAAGCACTCTGGACGTGCCGAGCCGATTTAATTACTGCTGTGGCCGTATGTCGACCGAACTTAAGTCGACTTAATTTTGCAATGTAGACTTGCCCTTGGGAGCTTACCTCTCATCGACCTGGGCCTCTAGGCCCCTGGCTGACAGGTCAGAGGGACGCACCGCTCTTGCTCAGGTTTTTCAGCCGCACACCCTCTCCTGGCGTGCAGCGACTAAGGCAGGTCAGCCTGTGCCCTCGCAGCTGGAACCCAGAACTTCCTCATGAAAACCAGAAAGAAAGAGGAATACATTACAGCAAATAGCCAAGTGCTTCCGGCACGCACCTGGAATCTGGTTTCAGGCTCCTTCTCCAAAGCAGGTAGACCAGGTCTCTTCTAGCCAGGTGAGTGCTCTAATGGCTGGGCTACCACTAGCTTTAATGGGATGGGAGAGGTCTCTCCTTCTCGAGCTGTTCTGCTGCAGATAGATAAGTAAATAGTCTGTGGATCAGGGACTTGAACTTGGATCTCCCTACTCCCAGGTGAGTGCCTGTTGTAAGGACTGCCTGGTCCCCTTTATTCCATTAAAATAAACACAGCCTGCCCCAACCACTCTCCTGGCCTGCTCACCTGTGTCTGTCTTGTGTCTGGAGCCAGATCCCAGAGGTATGCCCTCAGTCTTTAAATCAGTCTTGGACGTCTTGCTAAGATGTACGTAGTAGTTCAACCCGTGGTTAGTGGGCTTCATGATAGAATGATTGGGTGGAAGTGTAAGGCCTGTGCTACTCAGGAGATCACACTGGATGATCACAATACTCACTTTTGGTCCCATAACCTAGGAAATCTGTACAGGAGGACGTTCTATCCTTCCAGATGCTATCCAAAGCCAACACATACAACACAGCCTTTAGAAAATGGGACAGGCATCTCCAATCCCACCTCCAATGAATGCAGAGGCCTGGAATAACAACACAGGGATTTCATGTATGCAACTTTTTAAACACTTTTACTTGGGAACAAACTCTCTTCTCTCCTGTTGTAGACACAGGGCTGCCTGAGGGCTAATTCCATGGCAAACAGGACATGAACTTGTGTGAGGTGAAATGGATTCTACGTCACGGCCGGCATTCACTAAACTGCTCAGAATTGCAGCTGAGGATGTGTGAATGCATTTTGGGATCACTCTCTGGCCTGCATGCTATCAAAGCTCAAGCCCTGAGACGACAACAAAAGCTCTTTCTGTTCGCTTTATTTATAGGCTTTCCTAAAATGCCCTTCACAATGGAATCTGCGTACCCAACGCAGTAGTTAGCTTGTTTCCTTGACACAACTCTCTGGGAATCTGTTTTACTGATAATAACCAGTGCAGATAAAACGTTAGCCCAGACCCTGCAATATGTGCATTCCTCAGTTCTCTGATATGGAGGGAAAGGAGACAGACACCTGCATTAGTGAGGACAATTCCCTCCCTATCATATTCATAAATTTAAAAAACTCCATCAGATCCTTCTCACCCAAAAGCCCACTCCAGACAACTCTGTGTTTATTAAAACAGCGAGAGTCCTGTGGCACCTTAAAGACTGACACATTTATTTGAGCATAAGCTTTCGTGGGCAGAAACCCAGCACCGACGAAGTGAGTTTCTGCCCACGGAAGCTTATGCCCAAATAAATGTGTTAAGTCTTCAAGGTGGCACAGGACTCTTGCTGTTCTGCTAAAAACAGACTAACACGGCTACCCCTGTCTGTTTATTGACACTCCTCCATTTGCTGGTTTATGGCTTTTTTTTAATTTGAGATCTAACTCTAGGGAATCAGATGTGTGGAAGAGTGAACTTCCCCCTGAATGTCCTGGTGCTGTTGGGAGGGAATGGTGCACGTACCTCGTGAGGGGCTGTGAACAATGGGCCCTGAGTACTTGGCAGGTTTGCATCATTGTGAGTGGGCCCACTGAGCCAGAGCGACATTACAGCATGTCAAGCACCAAACATGTACTTGGAGATCAGTGAATTCATGCTCCTCCCTCTGTATCCTGCTGTGTGTCAGCAAACTCTCTATAAATACCGGGATTCCCAACCTCAGCACTTAGCTGCTCCTAGATCCAACCTCTCTCTGCTTCTCTTCTCTCCAGACTTGCTGAGATCCCAGCCGACCTCCAGCCATGAGAATCCTCTACCTTGTGTTTGCTGTTCTCCTGCTGGTCTCCATGGCTGCCCCAGGTGAGATGTTAACTTGTGTGGGGTGCAAATAGGGACGGTGGAGTGGGGGGGTTATGAAGATAACATAAAGAACTCAGGCTCACAGGTGGTATTTGGTGGTGGGAGCATGTTTTGTGGACAATCTGTGCTAGGACAACTGTCAGCACAAATTAGGTGTCCAGGTGTCTGTGCATTTTTAGATGTGCAGCTGCTGATAGCTAGTCCTGAGCACCTGGCTCTCTGGGTTCCCCTCTAGCGAGTCACTGTGGGATTGTGTGTAAGGAGGTTTCCCAGATGGACGAGCAGAGAATTGCACCCTCTCTCCAGTCACCAGAACTCAGACACCTGGGGCCAAGACTCTCACACCTGGCTGTGAGCCTAACGTTAAACACCTGACTCCATGCTAGGCACAAAGCTCAACCAGGCCTGATTTCCAGGGACCCTGAGCACCCCCTGCTCTTTTGGGCTTCTCCTGAAAATCCAGCCACTTTATATACAGGTGCCTTGGCATGGATTTAGGTGTGTCAGAGTGTGAGAATGCTGGCCCCGAGTTCTAAAGAAAAGGACTGAACAGGGGGTGTTTTGTGGGCTCTGGTTTTAGGGATGTTGCTTCCTCAGAAAAAAAAATCCATGCTGCCCTTCCTGCCTCCCTCTCCCAAATTCATCCTGAATTAGGGTATAAGCCAAAAATGTCCTGGCAGTCCCCTTTGCTAGGGCAGTTCAGAGTGTGCTCATGGATCTGATCTGGCTGCCACAGAGTTGCTGGGGGAGGGCTAGAGAAGAAATTACCCACCTTCGATTTTTAAGGGTAGCCTCTGAAATATGAACTGGGTGTAATTCAATGCAGTGCTGCCTTCCTGAGTCTGCAGAGAGCCTGAAACAGTGGCTCTAAGAGCAATGGGAAGTTCTTCTCCCACTCAGCTCAAAGGAGTTTTAGCTTCATGCCTCAACTAATACAATGGGGTCCAGCCTGCACACAGGATTGCCAGAATTGTTTGTACAATTCAAAACGGGCAGGAGCTGGCTTCTACCACCCCCGTTGTGCTGTGTAGAGCCAAACTCTGCCAGTGGTGCCACAGATGTAAATCTCCCCTTATCTCTGTCCCCTCACCTTCCCCCAAACCACCGGGCTCTCCTCTCTCTTCCACCCTCTGCCCTTCCCCTTCACCAGCCCCTTTCATTACTCCTCGTTCTCTCTGGCCTCCTGCAGCCTGATCTCACCTGCCCTCAGACCCTCACACACAGCAGCCCCTGAATCCCTGCTATTCCCTGTCTTTCAGATGTTGGCTCACTTTCCTTTCCGGGGGGCTTCCTCAAAAGCCGACCCCTCCCCCCATCCAGTAACTGAGTCTGGAGTCTCTCAGGACATCAGGCAGGTAGTGGTGGTACCTGTAGGGACAGATCTCACCATGGAGGGCTGGGATGGTGCTCTCCAGGGGCATGTTACCTGTGTAGAGGCAGAGGCCTCAGGAAGGGGAAGGCCGCCCCCGCCGTGGTGAGCCGGCCTTTCCCTCTAGGGCAAGAAATTGCCATTCAACTTCCCAGTCAGTCTCATCTCTTGGGACTGGGCATGAATGTGAGTGGCCAGGAATGAGTGAGAGGCTGCTAGGAAAACCCAAAGCCCAGCTCTCCCCATCAGTGCCATACATCAGTGCCACTGGGGGTGGGGGTCCTGGATGGTGGGCATCCATTGAGCGCAGCTCTTGTCTCCTGCTAACCCTCGACTCTCCCTCTCTGGTGCAGGTTACGGGCAGCACGGGTATCATAAGGGCGGCTGTCCTGGTCGCTGTGTCAAGAGCTGCGGCAAACACGAGATAGCCTCTAAAACCTACGACTGCAAACTGACGTGCTGCAGCCGGCCCAAGAAAGGGAAATGAGCACAGAGAGCTCCACCCGCACAGGAAGAGCAGCGGCGGTGGCGCCGGAGGCTGCCTGACTGGTTCTCAGAGATATTGTTCCCTCTTCATTAAATAAGAGCAGATCTGGCCTTAGCGTGTGCTGTGTGGTGCCTTTGTCTCCCAAGGTCTCGGTCGGAGCGTCAGGAAAGGTTCTGTCACTCAGCCCAATGGCCTGTTAACGGGCCTGTTGCTGACGGCCCAGAGAAGGTCCCGATGATCCCCGATTTGTGTCTGTAAAACGGCTCATGAGAAAGGAAACAGCCAGGACAGGGAGCAGTTGTCCCATCAGTTTGCTAGAGGGAAGTTAGTGCGAAAGGAAAACACTGAACTGACACCAGCACGGTTCAAATCCTCCGTTTATCTGCAGAACAAGGACAGGCTGGGGGGCGTGAGAGTGAAATTCCTCCTGTGCCCTCTAGCCTTCCCTGCTGGAGCCCTCCTTAGTGGGGAGAGAATAATTCAGTCCCCGTGCCTCATTCAGTCCTTGGGTTCTCTGCCAACAGCATCAACAAGCGTGGCCCCTGTGGGAGTTCTGCAATGTCAGCTATAAACCAGACCAGCATCTCACCGGAAAGCCCCGGTCTCTGAACACCCCTTGGCTGGTAGCAATTAGCAGCCGACGCCAACCTGATATTATTGTTACCTAGCAAGATATGATGGCAAGGTCTGATCCCCAAGCTACATGATAGATCGCGCACGCCAGCTCCTTTGGCTTGGAGGGCCATAGACCTCCATGCAGGGGCATATCCCTTCCCTCTGGGCTTGGTAGGCTGGGGCGAGGGGTCAGGTGTGTTACTCTGTTGGGCTTTGCTTACCATAGTCTTGCCCAAATCTATGTTAGCAAGACCCAGATTTCGAAGACTAGGGATTGAGGGCGATCCACTGGAGACATCTTAACAGGGACTGATTGGTTCTCAGAGAGCACTGAACGCCCTCCTCCTGAAAACCAGGCTATGAAGGGGAAGGGAGCATGCTGAAGGGCAGTGGCCCTGCTGTGAGGAACATACAAAGAGGTGTACCTACCTTAGACCCCGATCCTTTACGAGGCCATAGACACACCTGTCTTGCAGCACCCTCCTCCTACAAGTCCGGGTTTTGCTCTCGATGTACCATCTCACACCCCATCTGAGCTCTCTTCAAAGAACCCAGGGAAGCCATTTCCAGCTGGGTTAGTTGTTCATGTCAACCCTGCCCAACCAAGCAAACCTCACAGATTCTTCGCTCAAAGTCTACGTGGGCTGAGTGGTCCCGTCCCTGGCTCTATCCCTCACACCCAGATCTTCAGCAACCCACATTCCTGGCTCTGATCTCAGAAAACAAGGCATTTCCACAACCTCCCGTCCATCCAGTTGGCTTCTGGAGCAATTCCTTTCAGCAGTGGCCTCATTAGCAGTTCATTGGGCGCACAGCCCCAGGCCTTCCAGTTTTCTGGATGGTGTTGAAGTCTTCTGCCTCCAGTTTCTGCTGCCCTCCTTTATAAGGATCAGCTAATTAAGGTCCATCTTTCCAACTGCAGGCTTCAGATTCCCCAAGAAATGGTATCCTTCGTGCCTTCCTAGGCCCCCACTGCCATAGGGTCTGAGCACCTCACAGTCTTTTGGGTATTTCACTGGAACTGGGTCCCAGGCCCACATCCAGCTGGTGAGACAAGGGGATGGGAAGGCTCTGTCCGACTGCTTGACCCCTAGATGAGTAGGACAGAGGGCCAGGATGTCCGGAGGGCAGGGGAACTCTGTACACAAACTGCGCAGAGGTTCTTGGTCTCCTCCAAGGACAGACAGCGGGACTCCTCTGGAGGTGGGAGAAACTGAGGAAAGGGAAGGCAAGGTCTAGCCTAGATTTCTTCCTCCCCAACTCAGAAACTGGCCCCGACTCAGGCAAAGAATCTTTGTTGACTTAAGCAAGACAGGTGTTTTCCAGACACGGGTCTTCTTTGGCCCAGTGACATTCTGCCACCGAGCTAGCAGCCCTCCCTGACAGCTGCTTTGAAATTTCAAGGCGTGTAACTGTTACTGCCCAGAAAATGAGACAAACGGGAAGGAATGAAAGAAGCACTGGTGCGCCCTCCCCCACTGGGCAGAACAGGCCCAGCTCTGCAGCGGGAGTTTTCACACTGGATTCTATAGGACCAGTAAGAGTACGGGACCAGGCCTCTTCTGAAGTAGTAACCAAGGCACACGGTGTGTCTGGGCAGTGCGAAAGGTGTGCGCTGTCAAGAAGGAGCGTCCCAATGAGGCATGTTAGTACTGAGCAGAATTCCTTTTCCAGTCAAAGCAGTGAAACGCCACTCAAGTCACTGAGTTTGCACTGCTGCATGGATTTGATATTACACACGTTAAAGGCACTGGCAGAAGTTCCCACGGACTTTGATAATGCAGGATCAGAGCTCGTGCAAGAGGACAGTTTAGCCCAAGGTACTGTGAAGTGCTTCGTGTTATAGTCCGAGTACAAAAAGTTCTATATAAGTCCAAGATCTATAGGACAGGACGCTCAAGGGTTTAATAGTGGGATGCGATATTCAAGATAATCGTTTGAATCCGGCACAGGATGAGATGGGCTGAAGAAATTGCCCCTGGCTTCCACTTATTCGCATTCCCACTGAAGAGTCAATGTTGCTGTGATGCCCACAGCAGCTGACTGGGGAGGCAGCAAAGCCTAGTGGTTAGAACGCTGACTTGGGTTCGGTCACCAACTCTGCATGTGACTTGCTGTGTGCCCTTGGACAAATCACCCTCCCCCCCCACCCCCACACACACTTTGTGACTCAGTTGCCCCTTTCTCTAACTTGTCCACTTTAATTGTGTCAGCTTATCAGAGCAGGGACCATCTCCTAGGATATGCTTGCCCTATGGGGTATCAATCCTCACTGGGGCCGCAAGGTGCTGTCATCTGAATCCTTCCCATGCTGTCAGACATCTCTGGGGGCACAAAGCAGACCTGGCCATCCCTGTCTATTACGCAGTTTGCAGGGATGGACGCCGTGTTGTGGTTCTAAAACAACTTTTCTATGAGGCTAGGTACTTGGTCTACGGCTCACCTCCCAGCTTGGAGGGCCAATGGGCTGCTTTCCATCTGGTCACTACCAGGGGACTTGTCCGGTTTGGATGGTCCGCCCAGGAGCTAAAACTCCTGCTGGCATAGCTGTCAGGGTCCTTGCAACACACTTGCCTTCCCACTGTGTCAATTGTACCTTGGCAGGGAGGTTCTATCAAAAAAAAAAGGAATAATCCAGGAGTGCTCCTGAATCAAGAATTTCTGATGCGAGCTGGGTCCAGGCATCAGGAGAGATGGGTCAAGCAATTAGATATTGGCTACTAAGTTGGAGACCTCCCCTTAAGTTTTGTTCTTGGATACATTCCTGATACCTGGCGTTACCAACTAACCAAGTGGGACGGTTCCAACGAGCAGCTCTGGTCATTACAAAATTAATCCTGCGGAAAAGGAAAAGTCGATTCCCACCAAACACTGCTGCCTGGCTCAGTCATTTGGCTGATGCTGCAGGTAATGAAAAACAGACATTTCACAGAAGGGGAATGCCCAAAAAATTCAAAGCAATTTGGACTGACTCTGATTAATGCAGACCTTGAAGCTAGAAATGTCAATTCTCCTCCCCTCCCTTTAGCCTGCCCCTCTTTGCTTTGTGTATTATGATTATTCTGGTATATGACTATCTACACCTTTGTGTTCTGTACAGCACCAGCCTTATTATCGGTGGGAGGGGTGGAGGAAGTTGCCTCCCCTTTGCTCCTGCTCTGTGAAGCCAGCAGCGTTCACCCTCCCTGAATCCACATCAGCAGGTTTAAAGAGTTGAAAAAAAAATCTCAGACTGGTCTAGGAAGCCAAATTCTCTGCTGCTGTAAGTTGATGCAGCTCCGTGGAAGTCAGTGCAGCTACGCCCATTTACAGCAGCAGAGACTCTGTCGCCGTATTGTGTAGAATTTTGAAAGCATGATAGACATTATGGGAACCTTTTCTAAGCCATCAGTAAATGGCCCATTAGCAAACGGTGATAGGGCTGTGGAAGGAGCTCAGAGAGCACGCTGACAAAGTCACCTTTGATGTTTGAGTACATTCTCCTTTACAGCACGAAAAGAAAAGGCAGCATGCAGGATATTTAGCAGCCAGAAATTTTATTTCAAAAGAGACCAGGACATGAGTAGCATGACTACGGTCCTAGATCTCACGCAGCCTCTTGAATTACTTTAGCTTTTATCAGCCGAGTTCAAAGCAGGAAAACCTCTTCCCAGTCTTGCATGTTCCATGGAGCAAGCCAGGAAATCAACAGAAGATCGGAAATATCCTACAGAGATCAAGGGGTGGATCTGCATACCCTGCATGAGGGAAAGGAGGGGAGGTTATGTGTTTATACACACAGATGGAGGAAAAGAGGGAATGTGAATACAGGTCAGTGTAACAGCAAGACATGGTTTGCATGGTGGCGTGCAAGCACTGCCTGTTGGTGACCTCGGATCCAGCTAGTCCAGATAACAACTGCAGGGAAGTCGCAGCAGCACGGGCTGCCAAAGCCACTTGTGCCACGTGGGGAATGTCTCCACTGCCATAGGACACCTGTGGCTGGCCCAGGGCTCGTGGGGCTCGGGCTGCTGGGCTACAACACGGCAGAGCCGCCATTCGGCTCAGCCAGGGGAACAGAGCAGCTGCGGGGGGTTTATGGCAGCGCAGATGGACCCGGGGTGTCTGCCCAAGTCACTGACCGGTGCTGCTGCGGCTTCCCTGCCATCGGGATCTGAGCTGGCGTGGGTGCGTCTGTGCGTGTGGCGCTCACAGCCCGAGTGCCGTGCAGACAGTCCTCAGCATGAATACATCTGGAGCCTGGTGCGGTGAACTTGTCACACCAGGGCAGCGTTAGGCAGACCTCCCGGCAGCACCTGGCTGTTCCCAGCAGTGGGCTCTGTCTAGCTAGGGACTTGGCCGGCCCCAGCTACCACAGCATGTGTGTAACTCACCATCTGAGATATATTTCCCCTCCTCTCAGCCCTGGGGGCGAGGGCAGTGCTGTCAGCCCCGCTGTACAGATGGGGACTGAGCCGCAGGGAGCGACGGGCCCATGGAGAGTACAGGGAGAGTGCAACAGAGCTGAGGATTGAACCTGGGCTTCCCAAGTCAGTCCCCTGATCACTGCCCCATCCTTCCTCTCTCAGGAAGCATTGCTGAGTGACTCCTGCAGGCCTGTCGGCATTACACGGCATTACTGTGTGTCCTGGTGGCTGTGAAGGATCGAGTTAGCTGATGTGTTGATAATGAGGCCTGGACAGTCAGCATAGATCAGGACAACTCCTGGTCACCCTCATGCCAGCTAACAGCGATTGAACCCTCCTTATTGCACACATAGGTTATCATTTAAACCCAACGGCAGCTGTGTCTGCATTGCTGACATGCGGGACTCTTGCCTGTCTCATGGGGGTACGTGAACAAGGGGATCTTCAGCCAGTTCCTTACATGGAGCATTCTAAGGAGAATCATTCCCCACCACAGCCACGCTGTATCTAGGGTAACCAGATGTCCGGATTTATAGGGACAATCCTGACATTTGGGGCTTTATCTTACATAGGATCCTACAGCCCTCCAGCCCCTGTCCCAGTTTGTCACACTTGCTATCTGGTCACCCAGTTATCTAACTTTGACGTGTCACTGGATGCACAGCCAGCATGTCTCTATATGAACCGCTTCATGCCTTTGAATTGGTCCCTTCTGACCTTAGAGTCCATGAGTCCCAAGTCCTTTATAACTGGGACTTGCTGAACAAGAGGAATGGGCCGTGTGGTGCCAAAGGGTCGCACTTGGTCTTGGGGCATGTGTATCAAACAAGTAGAGCTGGCTGAAAAGTGTAAAAATCAGTTCTGTGAAGGACTTTGTAATTCCAAAGATGTTTCCTTTTCACTGGCTTCAAAATGAAACAATTTTTCATGTTCTAGAGATTTTTCAGGAGACATTTTCAAACAGTTTGAATTTTCCAGATTTGTGGATTTTCAGTTTTGTCCCTGTTCTCACCGAATCTCCCTTGCTTTTCCTTTTTGCCACAGAGCTCAATAAAATCACAGAATCAAAGAAGCGTAAGACTGGAGGGGACCTCGAGAGGCCATCTAGTCCAGTCCTATGCACTCCAAGCAGGACCACGTAAGAGCTGGACCGTTCCAGAGAGGGGTTTGTCTAACCTGTTCTTTAAAACCTCCAGTGATGGAGAGCGCATAGCCTCCCTAGGTAGTTTATTCCAGTGCTTAACTGCCCTGACAGTTAGGAAGTTTTTACTAATGTCTATCCCAAATCTCTCTTGCTGCAATTTAACCTATTGCACTTGTCCTATCCTTAGGGGTTAACAAGAACACATTTTCTCCTACCTCCTTATAGCAACTTCTTATGTACTTGATATCTGTTATCATGAACCCCTTCTGTCGTCTCATCTCCAGACTAAACAAACCCAATTTTTTCAATCTTTCCTCAAAGGTCATTGAGACAGGGTGCTGGGCAAGGAGGTAAATTGGAGCTGGCTGGAGAAAACCAGCACCTATTAGAGAACGAGAGACCCAATTAGCCTGGGGATCGATAAAGGGTTGAAAGGAAGGAAGCTGGGGGAAGAGAGTAGGAGTGGTGTCTCTTATCTCTTGAGTATAGATGTTAGCAGGACAAGCTGTGTATGGGAAAAGGTGGCGGGAGCACAACCTATAAATAAACCTGCACCAGTGGTTACTGAATCCAGGGTCCCTGAAAAGCAGCAGACGCAGATGCAGATGCAGGATAGGCTCAGTGATGCCCTGCTACAGTCTAGTTTCCTAGACTTTTTAATCATTTCTGTTAATCTTCTCTAGACTTTCTCCAATTTAACCACCTCTTTCCTGAAATGTGGTGCTGAGAATGAATGAATGAATAGCTTGGGGAGCTATACACACACACACACGCACTGTTCCTTCTATGCAACATCTCTAACTTTGCAGATGTTACCAAGTGGCCTAAGGAACAAGGGAATTCTGGAACTCTGACACACGGGAATGTCTCACAACTTTTCCAAAGATTCTCCAAAGTTTTAAAAGGTCACTGTAGGTCAAAGAGAAAAAAAGTGAAACGGTGTGTAGAGAAACCTTGGTCATGCTTCATTCTGTACCATTCAGTGGTAAAAAGGGTGGAAATGAGTGGGGAAAAGGGAAAACGATCTACATCTCTATTGTTGATTGCAAAATATATTAATAATAAATAAAACCTGAAAAGGTCATTTTTAGCAGCTTTCACTGGTCCTCGTTTACAACAGCTCACATGCAAATTGTACAGCTACAGTAGTTTCACATGCATAGTTAGTTGCTAATTTCCTATTTTTGTGGGGAAGCTATGAAGCAATAACTAAATAAAATTTTAATTACAGAATGTGGCAAGATGCTGGTATTTTAATTCTCAAGGTGGGAACACTTCTCAAAATCTGGTTCAGTCTGATTGATCCTAGATTTGCCACATGGCTGTACCAGCCCCTCAATAGTCCCCGGGGAACTAGAATTCAGCCCATCACAATTTTAACTTCCTAACTTCTACTGGTACCCTTGTTAATCACTAACCAGTAGATTCCATGTTACCTGATGCAGACAAGAAGAGCAAGAGAACAGAAAAAAAAGGTGAAAACTTCTCATGGCTGGAGGTCAGCTGGAATCTCAGTGAGCCTGGAAAGGAGAGAAGCAAAGAGAGATTGAACTTTATTGCGAATTATCAGAGGCGGATGTAGGAAAGTCCTTCTATTTACAGAGATTGGAGCACTTACAGAGGAGCAGAAATCAAAAGCTCGCCAAGTACAGGTTTGTTTGTTGTTTAAAACACTTGAGAATCGCCCTGGCCCAGTGGATCAGTTCATAATGCTGCACCCCTCATGTGGTCGATAACAATCGTTTGTCGGCTGTCCTGTGGCACCAGTAGGTTTTTCATGTGAAATTTCAACAATTCCCTTGTCCCCAGCAGCCGGACACATTGGGGGAATTCTCCCTCCTTCACATCCGGCTCCTGGCTCCAAGGCAATGAGACAAGTTGCAGACTAGTTCCCATCTAGTAAACAAAATGCATCAGTGGATGCTAATGACCAGGCTGTTGTAGGGAGAGGCTCAGCACCTAAAAGGAAATGCCTTTTTTTGCCAGTCAAGAGGAGTCTTGCTAATTCTAGCACGTGTTAACACATCGGGGCTGCTGCATTGGCCTTTAGCAGCATATGAGAACTGCCCCTCCGCTCCTGAGATCCATCAGGGACACAGAGGGAAGGTAGCTAGATATGAAGAGGAAGCTGGAGGTTTACTCTGGGCTCCCCATTCTCCTGCAGGACAATGTGAGACACAAAACCAATGGATCTCCGCAGCTGCCAGATGAAATTCCCTTGCATGAATTGAGATGGTTTTCCACCAGCTCTCTGATGTAGGCCAGGCTTGACATAGTAACTTGCTAAAGCTGGATCTAGCTCCAGAAATCTGGCTCCCACTGTTCATTAAGCCTGCCAGCTACCCCATTACAAAAGCAGAAACTTTGGGCCTGAGAATCAAGGGTGAGTGTAGAGATCCTCTGCTCTTACGCTGTATTCTTCATCCTCCGCATCCTGGGGTGATGAGCATGGTGTAAGTAACCAGCACAGATCTCAGTGCTCCCCTGTAAATATTAAAGGCTCCTTTTTATCCAATAGGCCCACAGGATGCCAGGACATTTCATTCCCCTTTCCCCATCTCCTTCTACTACAGCTCCTCTAATGGACCAGTGCCATTTAAACCTTCTTTCGCTGGAGACTGGCCGCTCTCATTCCCTCTGGAATGCAAATGCTGCTTGGGGCACTGCTAAAAACCTGCTGTTGGGATTCCCTATGAGACCTTTCTCACTTGGCTTACCCAGGACTCCTTGTCCAGCTAAGGGAGAACACTTCATCCGGCTCTCTGGGACCCAAAACACTGAGTGCGACTCTGGATTTCATCACTCAAGTTCCCTTAGTCGGCATACAGCAAAGCGACGCTGAGTTGATCAGACTCAAGAATAGTGGATGGGTACAGGGTGCACAGCACATCCAACTCTTCCTTTGGATACATTTACACAGGATATTGCATGTGTAAGACATTACACCACACATTTGGGGTTGGACTGGTTCCTTTGCAGGAAGCAATCCCTGTCCAGCATGCTCTGTCTATGTGCTGGTCACGTGGAACCTGGTCTTTACATTCCAGCTTTATGTTGTCCATCCTCCCTGGTGTCAAGGTGTGGCTGCTTATCTTAGCTAGCACAGCCATCCTGACTCCAGCAGACTGTTTGTCAAGCCCCTCTTTACAACTCAGCCTTCCATTCACTTGCCTGATTATGTCCACTAAGAAATGAGGCAAGTTACTATGTCAAGCCTGGCCTACATCAGAGAGCTGGTGGAAAACCATCTCAATTCATGCAAGGGAATTTCATCTGGGAGCTGCGGAGATCCATTGGTTTTGTGTCTCACATTGTCCTGCAGGAGAATGGGGTGCCCAGTGTAAACCTCCAGCTTCCTCTTCATATCTAGCTACCTTCCCTCTGTGTCCCTGATGGACCTCAGGAGCGGAGGGGCAGTTCTCATATGCTGATAAGGGCCAATGCTGCAGCCCCGATGTGTTAACGTGTGCTAGAATTAGCAAGACTCCTCTTGACTGGCAAAAAAAGGCATTTCCTTTTAGGTGCTGAGCCTCTCCCTACAACAGCCTGGTCATTAGCATCCACTGATGCGTTTTGTTTACTAGATGGGAACTAGTCTGCAATTTGTCTCATTGCCTTGGAGCCAGGAGCCGGATGTGAAGGAGGGAGAATTCCCCCAATGTGTCCGGCTGCCGGGTACAAGGGAATTGTTGAAATTTCACATGAAAAACCTACTGGTGCCGCCGGAGAGCCAACAAACAATTGTTATTGACCAAGTGACAGGTGCAGCATTGTGAGCCTATACACTAGGTCAAGGCAACCCTCGTGTTTTAAGCAGCAAACAAACCTGAACTTGGAAAGCATTTAATTTATGCTCCTCTCCGACTGCTCCAACTTCTCTAAAACGAAGGGCTGTCCTGTGTCCCCCTATGATAATTCTCAATTAGGCTCAACCTCTCTTTGCTTCTCTCCTCCGCAGGCTCACTGAGATCCCAGCTGACCTCCAGCCATGAGGAGTTTTCACCTTCTGTTTGCTATTTTTCTCTTGCTCTCCTTAGCTGCATCAGGTAACATGGAATCTACTATTTAGTGGTAAACAAGGGTACCAGTACAAGTTAGGAAGTTAAAATTGTGATGGGCTGAATTCTAGTTCCCCGGGGACTATTCAGAGGCTGGGTGCTGCCATGTGGCCAGTGTAGGTTCAATCAGATTATGAGAAGGGTTTCCACCTTGAGAATTAAAACACCAGCATCTTGCTACATTCTGTAATTAACCTTTTACTTAGTTACTGCTTCATAGCTTCCCCACAAAAAGAGAAAATTAACGACGCAGGTGAAATTACTGTAGCTGTACAATTTGCATGTGAGCTGTTGTAAATTAGGACCACAGTGAAAGCTGCTAAAAATGACCTTTTCTGGGGGTTTTAGGTTTTATTTATTATTAATTTATTTTGCAACCAGCAATTTTAAAACGTTGAAATTTTAACTTTTCTAATGTTAGGGATGTTGAGGGTTTTCCCTTTTCTCCACTCATTTCTGCCCTTTTTACCACTGAATGCAACAGAATGAAGCATGGCTAGTGTTTCCCACACACACACTTTCACTTTATCTTTTTGCCCTTCAGTGTATTTTTAAAACTCCCTGAGCTTTGGAAAAGCTGTGAGAAGCTCCCATGTTCCAGAGTTTTCTTGTTCCTCAGGCCACTCAATAATTTCTTCAAAGTTAGAGATGCTTCACAGAAGGAATAGTTTGTGTGTATATAGATCCCCAAGCAGTAGACTTCATTCATTTGTTCTGGGCACCACATTTCAGGAAAGACGTGGATAAATTGGAGAAAGTCCAGAGAAGAGAAACAAAAATAATGAAAGGTCTAGAGAACATGACTTATGAGGGAAGACTGAAAAAAATTGGGTTTGTTTAGTCTGGAGATGAGAAGACTGAGGGAGAACATGCTAACAGGTTTCAAGTAGATAAGAAGTTGTTGCAAAGAGGAGGGAGAAAATTTGTTGTTGTTAACCTCTGAGGATAGGACAAGTGTAATGGGTTAAATTGCAGGAAGAGAGGTTCAGGTTGGACATTAGGAAAAGCTTTCCAACTGTCAGGGTAGTTAAGCACTGGAATAAATTACTTAGGGAGGTTTTGCACTCTCCATCATTGGGGGTTTTTAAGGACAGGTTAGACAAACACCTCTCTGGAACAGTCCAACTCTTAGGTGGTCCTATTAAATGTGCTGGAGACGGGACTAGTGGCCCCTTAGTCTTATACTTCTCTGATTATATGATTTTATTTCACTCTGTGGCAAAAAGGAAAAGCAAGAGAGATATGGTGAGAAAAGGGGAAAAAATGGAAAATCCACAATTTTAAAATTCAAAATGTTTAAACATGTCTCCTGAAAAATTTCTAGAAAATAAAAAATATTTTCATTTTGAAGCCAGTGAAGCAGAAACCTCTTTGACATTTCAAAGTGCTTCACAAAACCGATTGTTTCCATTTCTCAGCCAGCTCTACTTGTTTGATACACACATACTCCAAGACCAAGTGCAACCCTTTGGCACCGCGCTGCCCATTCCTCTAGTTCGGCAAGTCCCAGCTGTAAAGGAGTTGGGATGAGCTGGTTTAAATAGAGATATGCTGGCTGTGCATCCAGTGACACGTCAAAGTTAGATAACTGGGTGACCAGATAGCAAGTGTGAAAAACTGGGACAGGGGCTGGAGGGTTGTAGGATCCTATATAAGATAAAGCCCCAAATATCAGAACTGTCCCTATAAATCCGGACATCTGGTCACTCCAGATACAGCTTGGCTATGGTGAGTAATGGTCCTCCAACCATTAAGGGACCTCCTTGTTCACGTACCCCCATGAGACAGGCAAGAGTCCCGCATGTCAGCAATGCAGACACAGCTGTGGTTGGGTTTAAATGATAACCTATGTGTGCATAACGTGGGTTCAATCGCTGTTAGCTGGCATGAGGGTGACCAGGAGTTGTCCTGATCTATGCTGACTGTCCAGGCCTCATTATGATCACATCAGCTAACTCGATCCTTCATAGCCACCAGGACACACAGTAACAGTGTGTAATGCCGACAGGCCTGCAGGAGTCACTCAGCAATGCTTCCTGAGAGAGGAAGGATGGGGCAGTGATCAGGGGACTGACTTGGGAAGCCCAGGTTCAACCCTCAGCTCTGTTGCACTCTCCCTGTACTCTCCATGGGCCCGTCGCTCCCTGCGGCTCAGTCCCCATCTGTACAGCGGGGCTGACAGCACTGTCCTCGCCCCCAGGGCTGAGAGGAGGGGAAATATATCTCAGATGGTGAGTTACACACATGCTGTGGTAGCCGGGGCCGGCCAAGTCCCTAGCTAGACAGAGCCCACTGCTGGGAACAGCCAGGTGCTGCCAGGAGGTCTGCCTAACGCTGCCCTGGTGTGACAAGTTCACCGCACCAGGCTCCAGATGTATTCATGCTGAGGACTGTCTGCACGGCACTCGGGCTGTGAGCGCCACACGCACAGAAGCACCCACGCCAACTCAGATCCCGATGGCAGGGAAGCCGCAGCAGCACCGGTCAGTGACTTGGGCAGACACCCCGGGTCCGTCTGTGCTGCAATAAACCCCCGCAGCTGCTCTGTTCCCCTGGCTGTGCCGAATGGCGGCTCTGCCGTGTTGTAGCCCAGCAGCCCGAGCCCCACAAGCCCTGGGCCAGCCACAGGTGTCCTATGGCAGTGGAGACATTCCCCACGTGGCACAAGTGGCTTTGGCAGCCCGTGCTGCTGCGACTTCCCTGCAGTTGTTATCTGGACTAGCTGGATCCGAGGTCACCAACAGGCAATGCTTGCACGCCACCATGCAAACCATGCCTTGCTGTTACACTGACCTGTACTCACATTCCCTCTTTTCCTCCATCTGTGTGTATAAACACATAACCTCCCCTCCTTTCCCTCATGCAGGGTATGCAGAGCAACCCCTCGATCTCTGTAGGATATTTCTGATCTTCTGTTGATTTCCTGGCTTGCTCCATGGAACGTGCAAGACTGGGAAGAGGTTTTCCTGTTTTGAACTAGGTGGACGAAAGCTAGAGTAATTGAAGAGGCTGTGTGAGATCTAGGACCGTAGTCATGCTACTCATGTCCTGGTCTCTTTTTAAATAAAATTTCTGGCTGTTAAATTTCCTGCATGCTGCCTTTTCTTTTCGTGCTGTAAAGGAGAATGTACTCAAACATCAAAGGTGGTTTTGTCAGCGTGCTCTCTGAGCTCCTTCCACAGCCCTATCACAGTTTGCTAATGGGCCAATTACTAGAGGCTTAGAAAAGGTTCCCATAATGTCGATCATGCTTTCAAAATGCTACACAATACGGGGACAGAGTCTCTGCCGCTGTCAATGGGCGTAGCTGCACTGACTTCCACAGAGCTGCATCAACTTACAGCAGCAGAGAATTTGGCCTCCTAGACTAGTTTGAGATTTTTTTCAACTCTTTAAACCTGCTGGCGTGGATTCAGGGAAGGTGAAAGCTGCTGGCTTCACAGAGCAGGAGCAAGGGAAAGGCAAATTACTCCATCCCCCTCCCACCAATAATAAGGCTGGTGCTGTACAAGACACAAATTTTAAGGTAGACTGTGAAGTTCCCTTGGGCAGTGACTAACAGATCGACAGAAAAGGTTAGAGTTCCTGAGCTTCTCAGAAGATGGAGAGAATTTAGATGTCTAAGTCAGAGTGATCGGTCTTCTTTTCTTACACAACAATGGTGCAGAGAAGATGATGACATGGGTTAGTATTTTTATATATATAAATACAGCAAATATACCAGAATCTTCATCACTGACAAAGTTAAGAGAGAGAGGCTAAAGGGAAGGGAGGGGAAGTGACATTTCTAGTTTCAGGGTCTGCATTAATGAGAGACTCCTAAAAAGTCATTCCAAATTGCACTGATGTTTTCTGGGCATTCCCATTCTGTGAAATGTCTGTTTTTCATTACCTACAGCTTCAGCCAGATCCCTGAGCTAAGCAGCAGTGTTTGGTGGGAATCGACTTTTCCATTTTTTCAGGATTAATTTTTTAGTGACCAGAGCTGCACGTTGAAGCCATGCCTCCTTGTTCCTCGGTAACCTCCAGGTATCAGGAATATATCCAAGAATAAAACTTAAGGAGAAGGGCTCCAATTTAGCAGCCAATATCAAATTGGTGTTGATATTTACAACACCGCACATGCACATTTTCATGATATTCTATTAGGTCTCTGGGATGCATGAGTGGTCTGGGTAGGCAGAGAAAGCGATTCCAACACAGGGTTAAAGAAGGCTGCTGAGAGTAGCAAGTCTGCTGCAAGATACCTTGGGCGACAAGGAGAGCAGTAGAAGGCAGTTGCTGCTGGCCTCTAAGCCAGAGAGACGACAGCCCAGGGAGAGTTTTGAATCCTCTCCAATGGCTAAAGAAGGATTCCAGGTAGGAAGGCCTGGCAATGGCTGCTGGATGAAGAGTGGACTGGAACTGAAGAAGAGTCCCAAGCCTGGCAGAAGATGCCAGAGCCGAGTGTGAACTTGTGTGTTGTGGTGATGGCCTTTATTTTTGGACTTTCAGGATGGTTTTCAATAAAATCATAGAAGATGAGGGTTGGAAGGGATCTCAGGAGGTCATCTAGTCCAACCCCCTGCTCAAACTAAACTAAATCAACCCCAACTAAATCATCCCAGCCATGGTTTTGTCAAGCCAAACCTTAAGACCTCTAAGGATGGAGATTCCACCACCTCCCTAGGTAACCCATTCCAGTGCTTCACCACCCTCCTAAGGAAAAAGTTTTTCCTAATATCCAACTTTCACCTAGACTAATAGTTTGTGTGACACCCTGTACCCCACTTCCCCACTTTTATATGGTCATGATACATTTTTACGAAGTATGCTTTGTCAGGTTTCATTTGAAAACTCATAACATGCTGAATATTATTATCCTGTTGAAATGTTTGTGACAACACTGCATGTAAAATTATGAGATTTTGCCATATGATTGTTACTGAAAGATGTTGTAGTTCTGGGTAACACCCACAAACCAGAGACAAAGACTCACTAGCATGCCAGCAAGGTGCTAAGGGGCCATTCTCACGTACACAGGGGACTGTTTGTCTACACCCGGGGGAGGGGAGGTAATCTTCAAAGAGAGGAGGACGGTATAAAACCAGGAGATAGTGACCTCCACCTCAACCCTCTCTCCTCTTCCCATCTCGCTGCTCATGGCATCAACGAAAAACTGAAGAACATTGAACTGGGGGAAGAGTCCCTGTCTGAAAAGGAAATCCAGCCTGTGAAGTGTTGCAGATTATGGTGAGAGAGACATTTTGCTTTAAGTTCAGTTAGGTATTAGCTTGCATTTTTATCTTTTTATTTCTTTTGTAACCATTCGTTTTTTTGTAACCAATTCTGACTTTTATGCCTTGTCACTTGTAATCACTTAAAATCTATCTTTCTGTAGGTAATAAACTTATCTTATTGTGGTCTCTTAACCAGTGTGTGTTTGGATTAAAGTGTGTGGGAAATGCCATTTGGGATAACAAGGTCGGTGCATTCTCATTTTCCTTCGATGAAATGACGGATCTACTATGAAGTGGTACAGTCCAGCAGGGTACTGTGCAGTACAAGACACACATTTATGGGGGAAAGTCTGGGATTGAGAATTTGCAGATGTCACCCTATATGTAATTCACGAGTGATAAGTCAGAGTGCTCGTGCATTGAGCTGGGAGTGAATTTACATGCTGAAGGCTGTGTGAGAGCAGAACCTGTAGAGGTGATTGTTCACCAGCAAAGCAGTGTCAGAGGCATCCCAGGCAGAAATTCCTATGGTGACACTACTGTTCAACAGTTTAGATTGTACCCAGAGGTATATTACATGATATCTCACACCAGCCCCATCCAGGAGGTTATTAGCCAGAACACCATGATCCACTATTTCTGGGAACCTTGAAAGACAACCGAGGCAGGGCTGCTACAGAGCCATCCCTGGCCAAGAGCGAATGCCCTGGAGAGGGTAGCCCTCTGATTCCTGGTAGCCTGTTGGAATTGTGTGGCAGATGCAGGGATGGAATCCAATTGTCCAGGGGGGCATCCGGCTCTCCAAACCGTGGGTTGCTTCTGTTTCTCCCTGCTGTCCTCACCCCATTCACTAGGCACCTGGGACTCTGTCAGCTGGGCTTGCCACTGCTGCTACTGCTGTGATACCTCTGCTTTGCTGCTGGGAAGATGCTGCGTGGATCCCTCCCCCGCATTCCATCCAGGGCTCCTGCTCCATCAGACTTTTCTACCTGTCTGCCTGCCGGCCGCCACTCACCCAGGCCTGGTGCGGCAAAGATTCTCAATTTGCAAGGGTTACGGTTAGGGTCCATGTGTCTCTCTTGGACTTAAGTGTCCCCATTCCCCTCAGTTTGCGAGGGGTTTGGTGGCCTCCTCCTTTTCCTCCCATCCCACCAGCTCCCACCTCACCATTTGCAACCGCCCACTCACCCAGGTCTCCCTTGCAGTTTGCTGCTTCCTCCACCGTTCCACATAGTCATCCTCCCGCCCCCTTACAGTTCACTGCTCCCCCCCGTTTTGCACGCTCCCTTCCCCTTGCAGGTTGCTGCTCCACCCCAGTTTGTTACTTGCTTCGCCTGCCACACCTGGAGCTTCCCCCTTATTGCTTGTTACCTGCCCCTCCCCCCGTAACCTCCTTGTTGGTTGTTTAGCTGCCTCCCCTGCCCACCACCTCCTGATACGCTCTTCCCAGGGCCAACAGCCACACACCTCTCCAGCTCCAATACCTCCTGCTCCAGCTGTTCTATCACCTCATCGCTCCTCTGGTTGACCCCCCCAGGTGTAGTCACGGCAGAAGAACTGTGAATAGTCCTTCCCCACTTCTCACTACCTCTGCACCGGGGGAAAGGTGTGTCTTTGCCTGCCAGGCTGGCCAGAGTTACTGGAAGCATACCACAAAGCATACATCCTCAAACAGGCTGTTATGGAAATACCAGTAGGCTAGCCCTGGCCACTCTGGTATCAGTGGAACCATCACGACCATCAGGTCATGATCTGAGAATGGGGCTGGTCTGATGCTGGAGAAGTAGGCCCACAAGATGCGAAATTGAGAACTACAGATACAGCCCAACCAGGATTGGCATGACCGAGCAGCCTCCACCCCAACATAAGTGAATGTGATGGAATCTTTCAGGTGGTGGTTGAGCCAGACGTCTACCAGGAGTGATGGTCAACAATCTCCCTGAGGATGTCGACAGTGGCCCGGTACTTCTCCGTCCCAAGGCAGTGTTGTGTGTCCAGGGTGATGTTTAAATCCCCTCTCACAACCAGGCTCGTGAGGATCCAAAATGACCAGGAAGATGATGCCTGGTTGTAGACATACAGACACGCCAAGTCCAGTATGAGGGCACAGACGTTAACCAGGTTGAGAATCAGCCCCTCCAGGCATCCTGGCATGACCTCGGTGACCCCCGGCACTTTGGACTGTAGGTTTGCAGTGAAAAGGGTGGCCACACCACCCAAGAGCATGGTGAGGTAGTTGACGTACATCCTGTCACCCTTCTCCAGCCACCAGCTGGAGGCAGGGGCCAGATTGGTGTGAGCCTCTTGTAGGAAGATCAGTGTAGCCCCCCACCCAAAGGAAGGAGAGTGCTAGCATGTGTGGAGATTCCCCGTCCAGCCCCTGATGTTCAGCGATGCAAAGACGGTGGGACTCGTGGGCGCTGTGGCCTCATGGCCGGAAGTGCCATCTGCCCCCGCAGAGTCACACAGCCACCTGGGGTAAATCCCAAAGGCGATCAGGGAATTACGGGAGCTGCGTGAAATGTTACTGAAATGACTGGGATCCATAGGAGAGGATCCAAACCTCTCCCTGGGCTGTTGTCTCTCAGGCTCAGAGGCCAGACGTCAACTGCCCTTTACTGCTCTCCTGGTAGCCCAAGGTCTCTTGCAAGATGCTTACTACTCTCAGCAGCCATCTTTAACCTTGTGCTGTAATTTCTCTCCCTGTCTCCCCAGACATCTCAGGAATCCCAGAGACCTAACTGAATCTCGTGTCCCATCTCCATTTCCCCTCCTGGGGAGGCAAGTTAACAGTGTCACGGAGAAGGGGGAGCTGAGAGCTATTTCCCATTAAAGGGTCAGCCACCCTGTCACACTAGGCAAGTCACTGACACCAAACTTTTCACAGGGGGTCGCTAACTGGGTTTCTCAATCTCTGGTGCCTGACTTTCAGAAGTGCTCACCACTCCCAGCTGCAACTGCGGCCAGCGGGAGCTGTGCTTGAACCTACAAAGTGCTTTACAATGCTACGTACACTGAAAAATAAAAGTGGGGGCACTCTCCCCCAAGGGGACAGATCCCATCTCAAACCCCTTCTCCTCCTCAGGCAGAGAGGGAACTTGACCCAGAGTCTCTCACACTCAGGATGATGGCTCTAACTCTGCGATAAAGCTTACAAGGGAGCGCCCCCCCCCCCCACCTGTTTTGTGGCCTCTCAGTTCACCAACCGGATCAGGCCCCATGTCTGATGTAGTAGAAAGTAAGAGCCTGAAACATCAGGCCTAGCATAACAGGCCAGATATAAGGTCTGAGGCCTAGCATAACAGGCCAGATATAAGGCCTAAGCTAAAGTAATGGTTAAGTCTGTTATAAAGCAAAGTTAGCAGAAGTCATGCTGTGAACGCTGGCAGGCTCACAGTAACTGGCAAGAACAGAGCTGGTATAACAAACACACATTCCAAAAAGTACTAAGCATAAGCACATTCCAGAAAGATAACAGGACATCCTAATACCCCAGGGATAACGAGGACTTACTGACCTCCCTTCAAATGACACTATAATGAATAGAAATGTCTTGTTAATATGACAAATAGAGATGTTTTGATCGAACCACCCTGTACAAGGTAATGGATGGTACCTTACCACGTTAGAAGGTGCCAACTACACACGTCAGAGGGGCAATATGTAATTTGTATCAACGTATTAAAGAGGGTCTCAGAGGAAACATTTTTGTCTGGCCTAGGGGGAAACGGAAAGTCCCGCCATTTACTGTGCTGGTCCATTGTAACAAGCATACATGTGTTAGTGGTCCTGTAGAGTCTACGGGATACTAGTACCCGTGCTTGTCCACAATAAACTGGCCGGGTGCCTTCGTTGATCAGCTGATCTGTGGTCGTGTCGAGTTATTCGATTGTGGAGTGGTGTCTTGGTTATCAGCGCAGAGCTGGGACAACACACAGGGAGCACACACACGCAGCCAACAACTGACAACGTGTGACTTAGCATGAAAATGTGAGTTGGCTCACTGACCTCTGCCTGAGTCAGCAGACAGCCTGAACCAATAGCTCTGAGAGGCGTTAACTACGCCATTCATCTTCACAATGGTGAGTTAACTCCAAATCCCTCTTTTCCCTGGGGGTCCCGGCCAAAACCACTTGGCAGAGGACTCTGTGGGGTGGCTCTCACTGACACTACTGCTTTAGGGTTCTGCTGGATGATGTCAGCATGGGATCCCAACAGAAACCCAAACCTTATGGGCAGGCTCAGATCTGAAGCCCCTACAACACAGAGGGGCTGGTCCTGCTAAAGCTGGATCTAGCTCCAAAATTCTGGCTCCCACTGTTCACTGAGCCTGCCGGCAACCTCATTACAAAGGCGGAATCTTTGGGCCTGAGAATCAAGAGTGACTGTAGAGATCCTCTGCTCTAATGCTGTATTCTTCATCCTCCGCATCATGGGGTGATGAGCATGGTGTAAGTAACCAGCACAGATCTCAGTGCTCCCCCTGGAAAAATCAAAGGCTCCTTTTTATCCTCTAGGCCCATTGGATGCCAGGACATTTCATTCCTCTTTCCCCTTTTACTACAACTCCTCCAATGAGCCAGTGTCATTTAAACCATCTTTCCTTCAAGATTGGCTGGTCTTCTCTCCCTCTGCAATCCAAATGCTAAAAACCAGAGAGCTGGCAGAAAACCATCTCAATTCATACTTTAGCTAGCACAGCCATCCTGACTCCAGCATACTCTTTGTCAAGCCCCTCTTTACAACTTAGCCTTCCATTCACTTTCCCGATTATGCCCACTAAGAAACGAGGCAAGTTACTATGTCCAGCCAGGCCTACATCAGAGAGCTGGCAGAAAATCATCTCAATTCATGCAAGGAAATTTCAGCTCGGAGCCGTGGTGATCCATTGGTTTTGTGTCTCACATTGTCCTGCAAGCGAATGGGGAGCCCAGAGGAACCCTCCAGCTTCTTCTTCGTACCTACTGTATCTTCCCTCTGTGTCCCTGATGGATCTCAGGAGTGGAGGGGCGGTTCTCATACACTGATAAAGGCCAATGCAGCAGCCCCAATGTGTTACCATGTGCTGGAATTAGCAAGACTCCTTTTGACTGGCAAAACAGGCATTTCCCTTTGAGGTGCTGAGCCTGTTGCTTCAACAGCCTGGTCATTAGCTTCCGTTGATGAGTTTAGTTTATTAGGTGGGAACTAGTTTGCGATTTGTCTCATTGCCTTGGAGCCAGACAGCCGGATGTGAAGGAGGGAAAATTCCCCCCAGGTGTCCGGCTGCTGGGGACAAGAGAATTCTGCAAATTTTATATGAAAAACCTACTGGTGCCGCCGGAGAGCCGACAAACGATTGTTATTGACCAAGTGACAGGTGCAGCATTGTGAACCGATCCACTGGGTCAGGACGACACTCAAGTGTTTTAAGCAGCAAACAAACCTGAACTTGGAGAGCATTTAATTTATGCTCCTCTCCGACTGCTCCAACCTCTATAAATAGAAGGACTTTCCTGTGTCTCCCTCTGATAATTCTCGGTTAGGTTCAACCTCTCTTTGCTTCTCTCCTCTGCAGGCTCACTGAGATCCCAGCTGACCTCCAGCCATGAGGAGTTTTCACCTTCTGTTTGCTGTTTTTCTTTTGCTCTCCTTGGCTGCATCAGGTAACATGGAATCTATTATTTAGTGATAAACAAGGGTACCCGTAGAAGTTAGGAAGTTAACATTGTGATGGGCTGAATTCTAGTTCCCTGGGACGATTAAGGGACTGATGCAGCCATGTGTCCAATCTAGGATCAATCAGACTGAACCAGATTTTGAGAAGGGTTCCCACCTTAAGAATCAAAATACCAGCATCTTGTCATGTTTTGTAATTAAGCTTTTATTTAGTTATGGCTTTATAATGCACCCCCCCAAAAATAGAAAATGAACAATTAACTATACATGTGAAACTGCTGTAGCTGTCCAATTTGCATTTGAGCTGTTGTAAATTAGGACCACGGTGAGAACTGCTAAAACTGAACCACTCTGGGATTTTTAGCTTTTCTGATTCTTATAATTTTTGTTATTATTTCAATATAATATTTTGCAACCAAAAATTTCAAAACTTTGAAATGTGAAATTATTCGAATGTTCGCAATTGTGGGGGTTTTCCATATTTTCCACCCACTTTTTCTGATTTTGCCCCTGAATGGAACAGAATGAGGGTTTCCCACACACATTTTCACTTTTTTGTCCTTTTGCTCTTCAGTGACTTTTTAAAACTCCCTGAGCTTTGGAAAAGTTTTGAGAAGTTCCCATGTGGCAGAGTTCCAGAGATTCCTGGTTCCTTTGGCCACTCGGTAACGTCTTCAAACATGGAGAAGTTTTGCAAAGTGGCAGTGAAGGAAGCGTGTGTGTGCAGAGGAACCCGAAGCACTAGACCTACTTCACTGTATTGCACTATGTGGCAAAGAGGAAGAGAAAGAGAGTAAAATGTTTTGGAAAGTTTTATGAAATTTTTACATTTTTCAGCCAGCTCTGTTTGTTTGATACACACGTGGCCCGCGACCAAGTATAATGCTTTGGCGCTACACTGCCCATTCCTCTAGTTTGGCAAGTCCCAGCTGTAAAGGACCTAGGATGAGGCGGTCCATATAGAGATATGCTAGTTGTGCATCCAGTGACACTTGTAATACTGAAAAAACAAAGAGAGTCCGGTAGCACCTTAAAGACTAACAAATTTCTGCAGACATGAGCTTCGTGGGCTGCAACCCAATTCATCAGATGCATCTGACGAAGTGGGCTGCAGCCCACGAACGCTTATGCCTGCAGAAATTTGTTAGTCTTTAAGGTGCTACAGGACTCTCTTTGTTTTTGCTGTATACAGACTAACACGGCTACCCCTCTGGAACTTGTAATACTGGGGCAGATACAGTTTGGCTATGGTGGGGAATGGTTCTCCTTAGAAGGTTCTGTGTAAGGAACTGAAGACCTTTGTCCTTTTTCACATATCCCCATGAGACAGGCAAGAATCCCGTATGTCAGCAATGCAGACACAGCTGCCGTTGGGTTTAAATGATACCGTATGTGTGCATAACGAGGGTTCAATCGCTGTTAGCTGGCATGAGGGTGACCAGGAGTTGTCCTGATCTATGCTGACTGTCAAAGCCTTATTATCAACACATCAGCTAACTTGATCCTTCACAGCAACCGGGACACACGGTGTTACAGGCCCTCAGGAGTAACTTAGCGACAATTCCTGAGAGAAGAAAGATGGGGCAATGATCAGGGGGCTGACCTGGGAAGCCCAAGTTCAACCCTCAGCTCTGCTATACTCTCCCTGTGTGATCCTGGGCCTGTCACTCCCTGTGGTTCAGTCCCCATCTGTAGAGTTACACACATGCTGTGGTAGCCGGGGCCGGCCAAGTCCCTAGCTAGACAGAGCCCACTGCTGGGAACAGCCAGGTGCTGCCAGGAGGTCTGCCTAACGCTGCCCTGGTGTGACAAGTTCACCGCACCAGGCTCCAGATGTATTCATGCTGAGGACTGTCTGCACGGCACTCGGGCTGTGAGCGCCACACGCACAGACGCACCCACGCCAGCTCAGATCCCGATGGCAGGGAAGCTGCAGCAGCACCGGCCAGTGACTTGGGCAGACACCCCGGGTCCATCTGCGCTGCAATAAACCCCCCGCAGCTGCTCTGTTCCCCTGGCTGAGCCGAATGGCGGCTCTGCCGTGTTATAGCCCAGCAGCCCGAGCCCCACGAGCCCTGGGCCAGCCACAGGTGTCCTATGGCAGTGGAGACATTCCCCACGTGGCACAAGTGGCTTTGGCAGCCCGTGCTGCTGCGACTTCCCTGCAGTTGTTATCTGGACTAGCTGGATCCGAGGTCACCAACAGGCAGTGCTTGCACGCCACCATGCAGACCATGCCTTGCCGTTACACTGCCCTGTACTCACATTCCCTCTTTTCCTCCATTTGTGTGTATAAACACATAACCTCCCCTCCTTTCCCTCATGCAGGGTATGCAGAGCAACCCCTCGATTTCTGTAGGATACTTCCGCTCCTCTGTTGATTTCCTGGCTTGCTCCATGGAATGTGCAAGACTGGGAAGAGGTTTTCTTTCTTTGAACTCGGCTGATGAAAGCTAAAGTAATTCAAGAGGGTGCGTGAGATCTAGGACCGTAGTCATGCTACTCATGTCCTGGTCTCTTTTTAAATAAAATTTCTGGCTGTTAAATTTCCTGCATGCTGCCTTTTCTTTTCGTGCTGTAAAGCAGAACGTACACAAACATCAAAGGTGACTTTGTCAGCGTGCTTTCTCCACCCTTTGCACAACCAAGTGTTAATGGGCCAATTACTGGTGGCTTAGAAACGTTTCCCATAATATCCCTCACACGTTCAAAAAGCCACTCAATACAGGGACAGAGTCTCTGCTGGTGTATGTGGTCACAGCAGCACTTACTTCCATAGCCCTGCATCAACTTACAGCAGCAGAGACTTTGGTCTACTCGACTCGTTTGAGATTTTTTTGTTCCTCTTTAAACCTGCGGACGTGGATTCAGGGACGGTGAAAGCTGCTGGCTTCACAGAGCAGGAGCAAGGGGAAGGCAAATTCCTGCACCCTCCCACCAATAATAAGGCTGGGGCTATAGAAGACACCTATGTTAAGATAGTCACTGCCCAGGGAAGCTTTACGGTCTAACAGATCAACAGAAAAGACAAGACACCCTGAGCCGCTCAGATGCGGGAGCTAAGTTAGATGTCTAAGTCACTGTGATCTGTCCTCTCCTCTTAAGTAACACTGGTGAAGATGGCAACATGGGTCATTTTATATATATAATTTCAAATACAACAAATATACCTAAATACCAGGTTCATCATAATACACAAAGCAAAGAGGGGCAGGCTAAAGGGAGGGGAGGGGAAGTGACATGTCTAGCTTCAGGGTCTGCATTAATCAGAGACCCCTAAAAAGTCAGTCCGAATTGCTTTGAATTTTTTGGAGCATTCCCCTGCTGTGGAATGCCAGTCGTCCATTAGCTGCAGGGGCAGGCAGATCACTGAGCCAGGCGGCAGTGTTTGGGTGGGGCTCGACTTTTCCATTTCTGCAGGATTCATTTTTTAGTGACCAGAGCTGTATGTTGGAGCCATGCCACCTTGTTTGCCTAGTAACCTCCAGGTATCAGGAATTTAACCAAGAATGAAACTTGGGCTCCAGCTTAGCATCCAACATCAAATTAGTCCTTCGACCCACCTCATATCAGGGATTCCTGAGGGGCACTCCTGGGTTATTACCTTTTTCTTTTCTTGTAGAATTATAGCACCTGGGGATTGCACGTTGCCATAGTGAGAGGGCAAATGTGTTCCAAGGATCATGATAGCTAGATTGGGCCTCCTCTTCTTGACAGAGCCTGCCTTTAGCGCTACCCAGGCAAACTGTCTGCCATGGCTACCGCCTCAGAAGAGGCCTCTTACTGGTCTGACTAGCCCTAGTGAAGCCAGTGTGAAAACCCGCTGCAGGGCCGGGCCTGTTCTGCCCAGTCGGTGGGCGCAGCAGTGCTTCTTTCATTCCTTTCTCCCGGCGCTGAAGAACCAGCTTCGTTGTCTGGGCCGTCGCGGTTATGCTCCTTGAAATTTCAAAGTGGCTGTAGGGAAGAGCCCCAGGCAGTGTTCCTGGCACAGTGGCAGAGCGTCGCTGGGCCAAAGAGGACGCACCTCTGGGGAATGTTTGGAAAAAAACCCTCCGACCTAATTCAGCCAACTTTCTTTGCTTGAGCTGGGGCCAGTTCCTGAATGGGGGAGGTGGAGGGAGGGGAATCTAGGCTAGACCTGGCCTTGCCTTTCCTCAGTCTCTGCCTCTTCCACAGATGTCTGCTAGTCTCTCCTTGGAGGAGGTCACGGATCTCTGCTCGGTTTGTGTCTGGAGTGCCCTTTTCCTCAGGGCATCCTGGCCAGTCGTCCCTACTCACCAAGGAGTCAACCAGTCTGATGGAGCCTTCCCATCTCCCTGGCAGGATGTGGTCCCCGGGCCTGTGACTCTGTTCCAGTAAAATATGGAAAAGACAGAGAGGTGCTCAATCATGGGGCTATTGGCCTTAACAAGGGACTGGGGAGCACTGTGAGAAAGGCAGGAAGGGCTGACCTGGCTTCGGCAGCTAACTCCATGGCTACGAATCTGGAGCAGAGGGAGATGCCTCCCTCTGGTCAAGCCTTAGGTCCCTAACTCCCTTTTGAGGGGCAGAGCGTAAATCTGCCCCTCTCCGTGGCATTGCCTACTGGCTGGCTTAGGTGATTCTCTGCTCAGCTCGCTGGCTTCGGTGAATCCCTTTCTTAGGGCATGTCTACATGCACAACTCTGGTGAAGATGCTCTATGCCAATGGGAGAGCTCGCTCCCATCAGCATAAAAAAACCCACCTCTGCGAGTGGCGTAAGCTATGGCAGCGAGGGAAGCTCGCCTGCCGACATAGCGCTGTGCAAACGAACGCTTGTCGGTGTAATTTACGTCACTCGGGGGGGCGGACTATTTACCCCCTCTGAGCAACATACGGTTTGATGACATGGGCGATAGCCTGAGGCACCTGACTCTCCCCAGCCAATGCATGGGATCCTGGGCACCTCGCTTCGGGCGGTGAATGCCACTGGAGGACAGGACATCTAAGAGCCAGGTGCTGCAATGCCTAGATCTCCAATGGGACTTAGTGGCATTGTGCAAAGCGCATCCTGCTCAGGGAGACTCTTGTAAGTTTGTCCTCGGCGAATGGACCCCACCCCTTCCGACACGTCATCCTCTCGGCTACAGAGCCATTTCCTCTTTTGGTGTGATCTCAGCTGATCTCTTTTAGGCAGCAGCTTGCCGGCAGGCGGGGCACACGGGGCGGCCAGGGATGGGGAAGAACTAGTACAATGCCCAGAGTGACACAGCCAGGATGGACAGCCAGGGAGTCTGGAGGGCGTTCCAAATGGGAAGAGGTGGCACGGCTAAAGGAGGGCTAGGGAGGCGCTCGGCACGGGTTTGTTCGCCAAGAGGCGCTGCCTTCCTCCCTCGTGGGGGCATGAGAAGGGTTTTTCGTGGAAGTGGGAGCTCTGATAAGCGGGCCGCACAGTCTCTCAGCCCCCCTGCCTCAGCACACGCCTGGGCATGGGCTCCTCAGAGCCTAAGGCAGAACACTTGTATGGGACCCCCTTGCTAACTGTTGGGAGCGAGGAGCAAAACCAACAAGGAGGCAGGAGCAATTTTCCTGTGATCCCCTCCCTCTGCTCCTTGCCCTGGTTTCCTCCGCTCGCTTCGTGACAGCACTGAGCTCACTTCCAAGACAGCCCGTGCGGGGCTTTTAGAAGAGATGCTAACTTACACCGAAGCAGGGACTGTCTCCTCTGTGTGCGCTGCCTCGCACAACGGGGCCCTGACACTACCATCACAGAAATATTAAATAACCTTGATTATTATTTGTTGCGGTAGCGCCTACGAACCCCAGCCATGGACCTGGCCACAGGTTTTAATGGCAGCATAGACAGGGAGGCACTGCTGAGGCAAGTCGAGTACAGACACATGAAAACTGTGGGGTATATACCATACACAGCTCTCTACGTGCCCAAGCAATGCCTCCCTGTCTAAACTGCTATTTTTAGCAGGCTTGTGTCCCACTGCTGGAGCCTTTCCCCATCCCAGGGAGCTGCCGGAGTCTTTCCTCACTACCTCCCGCGCCACCAGAGTCTTTCCCTGCTGCATGTAGCTACACACCACAGTGTGGGCACAGCCTGCTTTCACTGTGCTGTGTAGCTACACGTGCCCCACATCTGCCACTGCCAGTGTAGACATGGCCTAAAGAGGGAGATACTGACATTGTCTCACATGACCTTCTTATAAAGAAACTAGGGAAATACAACCTAGATGGAGCTATTATAACGTGGGTGCAAAACTGGTTGGAAAACTGTTCCCAGAGAGTAGTTATCCGTGGTTCACAGTCAAGGTGGAAGGGAATATCAAGTGGGATCCCAAAAGGATCAGTTCTGGGTCCAGTTCTGTTCAATATCTCCATCAATGATTTAGATAATAGCATAGAGAGTATACCTATAAAATTTGCAGATGATACCAAGCTGGGAGGGGTTGCAAGTGCTTTGGAGGATAGGATTAACGTACAAAAGGATCTGGACAAACTGGAGAAATGGTCTGAAGTAAATAGGATGAAATTCAAAAAGGATAAATGCAAAGTACTACACTTAGGAAGGAACAATCAATTGCACAAATACAAAATGGGCAATGACTGCCTAGGAAGCAGTACTGCGGAAAGGGATCTGGGGGTCATAGTGGATCCCAAGCAAAATATGAGTCAGCAGTGTAATGCTGTTGCAAAAAAAGCAAACATCATTCTGGGGTGTATTAGCCAGAGTGTTGTAAGGAAGACACGAGAATTAATTCTTCCACACTGATTAGGCCTCAACTAGAGTATTGTGTCCAGGAAAGATGTGGAGAAAGTCCAGAGAAGAGCAACAACAATGATTAAAGGTCTAGAAAAGATGACCTATGAGAGAAGACTGAAAAAACTGGGCTGGTTTAGTCTGGAGAAGAGAAGACTGAGGAGGCACTTGATAACACATTTCAAGTACCTAAAAGGTTGTTCCAAGGAGATGAGAGAAAAATTGTTCTTCTTAACCTCCGAGGATAAGACAAGAGGAAATGGGCTTAAATTGTAGCAAGAGCAGTGTAGGGTGGACATTAGGAAAAGCTTCCTAGCTGTCAGGGCAGTTAAGCAGTGGAATACATTGCCTGGGGAGGCTGTGGAATCTCCATCATTGGAGATTTTTAAGAAAAGGTTGGACAGACACCTGTCAGGATGGTCTAGATAATTCTTGGTCCTACCTTGAGTGCAAAGGACTGAACCAAAAGAGCTTTTCGGGTCCCTTCCAGCCCTACGATTCTATGACTCTATTCCTCATGTTGCTCAAAAGTGACATCTGCTGTCTGCTCAGGAGAATCCTTCCCAGATGATTGCAGGATAGTAACACAAGATCTGTGCCTGGGGAAAGGCATGGCTACATTATTATTTCTAGTACAATGACACGTAGAGGCCTCTACCAAGATCAGGGACCTATTGTGCTAGGCTCTGGACTGTAGCCTGATTTTGGGTGTTTTAGTCATTTGAATGGGGTTATAGGCTCGCCAATTGATCTCATCAGAAGATAATGAGGTTCTTGTCCTGGAGTCAAGCTCCAGAAGAGTTTTATAGGGACCCCAGGGTGCACGACAGGAAGGTTCACACTGATAGCCAAATCTGTATAATTTTATAAGCTTTTATTAAGATAACATAAAATGATAGACAAATGACTGATTAAAAGAAAATGAAAAATCAAATGGATAATGGATAATACAGTCTTATTTTAGAGACTCATGTGGTAAATATGTATTTGTACCGTATGCTTTGGATTAATACACTCACACCCTTCCCTGATGACCTGGTTGAGAGAGATGTCCGGTTCCTCAACTCTTGAGTAGAAGGGTGGAGTAGGCAATGCTCGAGGGCTAAGAGCTATAAGGCTAAGACTAACACTACAAACAATACTAAGTATAAATGAAGAACAAAATCTTAACACTAACTAAAAGAAGCTTCCAGAAGGAGCAGCTGATGATTGCTCCAACTAACATGATTTGCTCCTTCTTATACATTGAGCAATATGGGTCCCCCTTCTAAGTCCAAACTTGGATTCTTCACCCCCAAATTATTAAGGTACACTTATTCTATAGGCTGGCAGGTTTGTGCGTATTAATGACATATCCGCATACTTTCCAGATGGTTCCAGACGGTTCGTTTATCTCACCTTTGTTATTTCTGGCCCTTTTTGTGGGTTCTGTGGTGTGTCTGTACATAACCTAAGACAGCCCCCCCTGTTTTGATGCCTCCTGCCTTATCGAGGGTAAAGGTTATAACCATCTATGTCTCATCCTTTAACTTATCATTACTTATCTGGGCCAAAGGTCCCGAACAGATGTTTGCTAACGGCCTTAGCTTTCATGCAGGATGTGGCCTGTAAAGTACCTTGCATTACAGCTATAATACTTTAATATGAATCTAATATAATAAAACAACAATACTTAAATCTATAAGGAAAGAGATATATATATGCAAGCAGGCTAGTTCTATAGGCTACAGGACATACACACAACTACCAGCAGACAGAGGGAGTGATTTGCCCAAGATCAGTCAGTGGGTAGGTCAGTCAAGTAGATCAGTGGCAGAGTCACAAATAAAACTAAGGTCTCCTGGCTCCCACTCCAGTGCCCTCTGCGCTAGACAAGACTGTCTCTCAACATAGGCTTTTGTTCATTAACCCTGCCCCTGTCTGCTCACCACCTCCTCTGCCTGTCCTTCCCTCCATTTCATGACCTGACCAGGTTCCTTTTCAACGTGGGGTAGTTCCAGCCTACGTGGGAATTCTACAAGGGTAATGCCAGTCCGTGGCCTTCGAAAGTTAAAGGAAAACCTAGCATGTGCAGCAATACTAGTCATTTCTGAAGATCAGTTTCTTTACAGAGGAGGAAGACAGAATCAGGTAATAATATTGTAGCAGCGTCACCTTTCCAGACAGTCAACAATAGTGCAGCTCTTGCAGAATCCTAACAGGTCTGCTCCTTAACGGCTTTCTCCTGCAGTTTCTGAGTCCTATCTCCTGTGAGTACTTTTCCTGCTGTTTTGGGCACAGGCAGAAGTGCAACAGGAATTCACAGCCCAGCGTGGTTTCAAAGTAAAAAGATAGACTGCTGCCACCTTTTGGCTTATTTTATAATCGAGTCTGCTTAGAAAACTTGTTTGCCAGATCAGAGCGGCTTCCGTCATTTTCTTGGAAGAAAAACTTCAATGGCGGAAGCCAGAAGTTACTCGGTTTTGAACCTTTCTGGATGTAAAGATTGATCTGGATCTGAGTTAGGGGCAAACTGGTATCATAGAACTTGGAGCTGGACAAGAGATAGCAGCTCATCTAACTCTTCGGCCAGTGCAGAACTCAGCTACCACAGCGAGGGAGCGATGTGCTCCTTCCACAACACACAGAAGATGAAGGCACTACACAGGAATGGTGGGATCCAAACCACCCTGTTGACTAAATATATCCACTGCTGCTCTGGCTGGATTCTGGCAGCTTCTAAAAACATAGAGCATGGTGAGCACTAGTACAGGGCGCACAAACGATTTAAAGGAATGTTACCCTATTCTTATACATTGCCATGGGGTAGAAATGCCTGGACACTCGGTGTGCAGACTGCAGTCATACTGCAATGTACACATCCTGAGCTAGCTTTACTCTAACTAGCTCCGATACCAAGAGCAGTGAAGTTATGGCAGCACAGACTTCACCATGGGCACTTTGGTTAATTACGTGCATGGTTAGCCTGCCCTGAAGCCCACAGCTTCACTGCTGATAGCTGAGCCATTCAGATTCAAGCTACGTCTAGACAAGCTGCTCTCACGCCCTGTGAGTGCAGTGCAGACGTGCCCTGAGAAAGAAGGGTGGTCTTGTAGTTAAAGCAGGAGGACTCAGAAAATTGGCATGCAATTCCTGTCTTTACCCCAAACCAAGGCTGGCCCTAGACCAAATGTCACCGCAGGCGAGGAGCATCTTTGGTGCTACCCCCCTCCCCCATTCCCATTTGTTAAACTTTTGAATATCTTATTTTTTATTGCATTTGTAGCCCATTTCATGACTTTGATTCACGATCTGCACACATGATTTATCCCTGTCCTATAAGACGCTACCTTTGCATGGTAGGATCTGTACATCTGTATTTATTCAGGCCATATTTAAGCAGATAAAAAAAATTAGTTTCCTCTAAGCATATAGAAACTTTTTAACTTTAAGAATAACTGAAATGTACGAACATCAAGATAACGAACTATGCACCAGCATTGGGTGGACCCGTATTAAATAGTGTCACAGTGGGCAACAGCCTTAGAACGTTAACCCTCGTCCTTCAGTGCAAAAGGCCGCTTTTCTCGCCTTTGTCCTCGTGAACTGAAGCACAGAGGCAGAGAGATCCGAAGATGGGCCAATGGCTTTCTCAAGCGATATGAGCCCGGGCTTCGAAAAGCGGCGCTCGCCGCTCGCGCCTGTGACTGGCAGCGTGAGCAGAATCCTCACAGCTATCCACCCATGAGGGAAAAGTGTCCTTCAGCTCTGCATCATGAACGAATTGGAGAACTTGGAGCGGAAAGTGCTTCCCATTTGGCAAAGTGTGACGGATGTGGTCCACTTCAACACAGAGGTCTTGCATTGGCATTCTCTGTGTGTCAGCGTCTGGTGAAGGTCCAGGCAATTGTTCAAGAACAGCCCCCTGAGCCTGGTGCCCTCCCACGCCCGGCATCCTAGGCCCTGCCCCAGACTCCCTGCGTGACGCTGGCCCAGTCAATTCCAGTGTGCCTCAGTCGCCTATTGATAACATGTGAAGATAAATTCACCAGCGTTTGGGAGGTGCTCAGACACTACTGCGGAGGAGGAGGAGGTGGTATAAATATCTAGATTTGGAGACAGAGAATTCCCTGTTCAGCTTTGAAACTCTTTCCTATCCTTGCACTGAAAAAGGCCCGGGTTGTTTAACTTCCAAGCAGGCTGCAAGGCCTGTCTCTTTATGGGAGGTCTTTGGTGCAGGAGGTGTGATTTGAGGGCACTGTGTCGTGGGGCTGGAGCATTCCTCCTCATTTCTCCTCTGCTATCGAGACTAATGTGTTCCTGCTGTGGTTGGTGGATGCTGTGTTTGGCTTGGAAAACCTGGCTGGACTGAGGTCAATGGGAGTTTCACCACTGACTTCTCTGGGGCCAGGAGTCCTCCCCCTGTTTTTAAATAATAACATAAGATGCTATTGCCTGGGCCAGGGGGTTTTGCTGTGTCTGTCCTGAAAAATCCAAATAAATCATCGCCGGATGCAACTTTCCCTTATCCTCTGGTGAAAAAGCCAACCCTCCAACCCACTTCACTCCCTTGCTTTACCAGCCCCTCCCAAGCCTACCCCTCTGTATTTCAATTCTTGCTGCTGCCTTTGCTGCTTGGCTCGTCCTTGGAACACCTCGCCACTCTTTCTGTGTATTGCTGCTACCATTGTGGTCACTCCAGCGGCTTCTGTTGCTCGCCTATCAGCTTTTCAGAGTTAATGGATCTTGTTCCTGATTTACACCCTTTTTCCCAAGTCTACAGACTTTGCCTCTCCCTTTCATTATCTCCTCCTGCCTCGAGCCCCTCCTAGATTGCTGTGCCCTTCTCTTATTTCTCCCCTTCCCTTGGGGTCCCGTCCACCACTTCTTTCTCGCATTAAACCATCTTACAAATCCCAAGCTGCTTCATGGCCTTAAACTCATTTGACCACCTGTTCACTTGGTGGCCCACTTCGCTGCAATTTAAACACTCTTCTGTGGGCGCGGGGACAAAGGATGTCAGCGCTGGGCCACATTCCTGGGGGGCTGGGAAGGGGGCCCAGGCTTTGGGCATGAATTGTCCTCGGCGGGACCTCTGGCTTGGGCTAAAAAGGCCACGTACTACACAAGCAATAATCATGCTCTGCTCTCACAGCAATTCCCTAGCCTTGGCATTAGGGAGGGGTACCATGGTAATGGGGTTACAATGTCCACCCCTTTTTATTCCTCCTCTCACCATTTAGATGAAGACGGTGATAAGAAGTGCTTTCTCACACAGCATGCCTGTTAGAGAAAGCTCAGGATATCTTTCCCCTTGTTCTTCCTGTGCAGTTGGTTCGTTAAGGAGATTTACGGTCATTCTGCTGTCAAGACAGCCAAATTCACAGCAAAAATGCATGTGCCACGCAGGTTAAGAGGTAAATAATAAACAGGGGCGGGTATAATTATATGCCTCCCTTAGCCATTAACGTTCATTTTCTAACCATTTATATCACGAAATAGGGATTTTATGGGGCATTGTAGAAGGGTGTGTGTTTATATATTATTTTAGATAAAAAGTTGTAAAGTGGTGAACTCAGGGCTCACTTCGTTGGACGCGTAGCGAAGGGAACAAGTGGATTAGAAGCTGTAACTGAAAAAACGCTCCTTATCACTCCACCCGGCTGAATCTCTCTTTTCAATTGACCCTGCAACATCTTCGAATGGCCAAATATTGCTTAAATGTGTCAGAAAATGACAAGCAAAGCCCCCCTGTGACTGTCCTGGTAGCAAATGATTCCCTGCTGGTACTGCCCTCAGCCTCCCAAAAAGATAGGTGTATTCTGCTTTCTCAGTGCTTCGTGTATCCCAACCTCCATTTTTGTCTGCTTTCTGGGTCTGGGGAGGTGTGGTGGCTAGGATGACTGTGCACCCTCTTTTATTCATCCCTTCTTACGCTGAAGAAGTTCAGTTCTGGGCACCCATGTTCAAGAAAGATGAATGTAAACTGGAACAGGTGCAGAGAAGGACTACTAGGATGATCAGGCAATAGAGGGCCTGCCTTACAAGAGGAGACTGGAAGAGCTTGGCTTGTTTAAACTAGCAAAAAGAAGGCTGAGGGGGGATGTGACTGCTCTCTGTTAAATTTGTTGGGGGTGTAAATACCAGGGAGTGGGAAGAACTATTTAAGGTAAAGGGCAATGGTGGCACAAGAACAAATGGCTATAAACTGGCTATGAACAGATTCAGTCTGGAAATTAGACATAGCTTTCTAATCATCAGAGAGGTGAGGTTCTGGAACAGCCTCCCAATTAGAGTTGTGGGGGCAAACAACTTGATTAATTGTAGGAGCACTGGACACATTTATGAGTGGAATTGTGTGATGGGGTTGCTTGTGCTGGTAGGGGGCAGGGCTCCGTAGCCCTGGGGCTCGCTTCTGGTTTATGTCTTATGTTCCTATATGCTCATGCTTCAGGGTTTCAGCCAGCCACCTGCAAGGGTCAGGAAGGGATTAACCCCACCCCCCAGTGTACTCTGGGAGTGCTTTTAGCTCCTTCGTCTGAAGTATCAGGGCTGGTCACAGCTGGAGCTGGGGCACTGGGCTGGGAGGGCCAGGTCTCTGAGGTGGCACGGAGCATTCTCTCTCCCAGGTGCTTGGCTGGCTGGTTCTCGCCCATATACTCAAGGTCTAACTGATCCCTTAAATGTGGGTTTGGGAAGGAATTTTCCCCGAAGATCAAATTGTCAGTGACCTTGGGGGTTCTCTGCCTTCTTCTGTAGCATGTGGGTGCAGGTCATTTGCCAGGATTATCTGGATACATCTCCCTTTAATTATTTCTCCGCCACTGCAGGGGCCTCGAGCACAAATCTCTCATGTGCCACAGGCAGAGAACAGAACAGTCTAGTCTCCTGAGGGCTGTAATATTTTGGTCTCATTTTGGTTGTTGGGTTTAGTGTGCAGGTGCTGGGCGGTGTTGATGGCCTGTACTGTACAGGAGGTCAGACTAGATGAAGCTGGTGGTCCCTTCTGGCCTTGAACTCTATGACTGTGTATCACGGGGGAGAGGGGCAGACTGGGATGCAGGATACCTGTGTTCTATTGCCGGCTCTGCACGTGACCTCATGCAAGTCCCTTCTTCCTCTGTTCTTGTCTATTTAGACTGTCACCCGTCTGGGGTCGAGGCTGTCTCTTACTAGGTGAGTGTACAGCACCTAGCACAATGTGCCCCCATCTCACTTGGGGCCTCTGGGTGTTACCTTAATGCAAATAATGACAAAAGCAAAAATCAGATCAGAATCAAAGCATTCAGTGCCAGGGTTCCAGGAACTCCCACTTCACTTCCGCAGCTTTTGTGCTCACTAGCTTAGCCTAACCTTTCCCTTTCTATGAAAGCAATGACCTTTGCTCTGAACCTGCACACCCACAAATGCATCTAATGAAGATAAAAGCTGGGCATTGAGAGTTTCCCGGAACTGCACAGTCCAGACTCCCTACATCCTGGAATCAGCTAACTCAGCCGCATGTAACATGCAACCCCAGCCGGACAAGCAAAGAGCTGTGGACTAGGTTGCCCTATCCTAGGAATGGCTGGCTGGCTGTGGAAGAGGCGGTGCCTGCTCAGGTGACTGGGAATTTCTGAAAGGGAGCTCCTCCCCCAGACAACCTTGTCAAACGGGTCTTACCGCAGCCTTGGGTTGGCTCCAAATACCGTAGAAACTCCAGCCGTGGGAGACAGAGGAACTGGGTTCTGTTCCTGATTGCTTTATTTCTATGGTTAAAGCAAACAATGTCGTTTGAAAATGAAGGATGTCACGTCTTATTAATATTCTCGAACTAGCAATAAAGTAACTAATAGCAAAGATACAATGGGAACCACAATGCACTGAGATCTAGGCAAGGAATTCCAGCATGGACCCTCCCATGCTCCAAAGCCTATGAGGTTCAGCCAACGTTTATGATATTAGCAGGGGAAAATGGGACATTAAGATCATGTGATGTTAAAGCTTGGCTAAGCCATGGCTCCTCAAGGATTATAGAAGGAAACCATGGGGAGAGGGAAAATACCTCAGTGCCTCTTATTATGTTGTTGTTACACCACCATAGAGCTGCATGGCACTGTGTGGACAAAAGCCAGTGTCCCAGGCCCTGAAGAACTTATAGTCTGCTGGGACATGAGGATGAATAGTAAAAGCAGGCAATGTAGGGAGATGGAAGGATGAAGGTTTCTGCAAGAATGTGATGCAATTGCTCTGGTTTGTGATGTAACCCCAGCTCTGAGGTGTGATTTAAGTCTTCTCCCAGTTGCCTGCTACTTGGAGAGGCTTCTTCCCCCTCACATCAGGGTATGAGTCCTGGGGTCTTTCACTTGGTGCCTGGTGCCTCCACCCAAATAAGACCCCTTCTAGTGCCTGGAACACCATGGGGCCTGTGCCTTGGGAAAATATTTCCTACCAGATAATAGACTAGGAGCATAGCCCAAAACACAAGGAACAAAATAATCCCCAGAGTAACCCTACAACAACATGGGGGTCCAAGGAACAAAGGATAAGGCATAAGGCATAAGGCATAAGGAAAGACAGGAGTAACTACACTAATCAAATAGCAACCCTCCCTTAACACCTTTGCCTCCCAGCTTTTACAATGGACCCAAGTCACCCCGCTCCCTCCCGGCACCTGCCTGGGGAGATAATGAGTTGAGAGTCAGTGCCGTGCTGTAATCACTGGCCAACTTGAAACTCCAAACAAAATAAAGATGTGGGGTTTCTTACAAGGGCATGCCCCTACAAGGATAGGATGGTGCCGAGGCTCCCTGCTCTGCAGCAGAATGGAAAGCTAGGCTGGCTCTGGTGGCCTGACCTGGATTCACTCCCCAGCTGCCGATCTCTGCTGGGCTGACACTTTTCAATGCCCTGGAGCCACCACCAGAGTCCAAAGTTTCCCTTCAGGTAGAAACCAGAGGGTTTAATGGGCACCTCCCGGGCTGCGATGGTTCTCGCTCTGCCCTGCTTCACCCCAGCAACAGCCAAAACGGAAAGTAAAACCAAACCCGTCGTCTCTGAGTTCTGGCTTACACAGTAGCTACCTGCTTCTTCAGTCTCCACCCTGGACTCAGTCCTGAGCCTCTGCCAACCATTAGTGACGTAATCCAGGGGTGAGCTCCCAGGAGCGCCGACTCCAAAGAGGTTCCGGGGTGGAACCCGCTGGTCAGCAGGTGTTAGATAGCCGCACCCCGCCACGGGCCGGGTGCCAAGGGGTGGCGTCTGTCACAGCTGTACCTGTGGAACTTGGCTCTTCAGTTCAAGAGCCTCAGGTGTTTAGCTCTCGGGGGGCCGGGTTCCATCCGGGGTGTCAGAGAAGATGGTGACCCGCACTGACCAGTGGGCCTTGACAGTGTCATCATTTTCTTTAAACCGTGCTGTCACTGAGAAGGCTGGATGGCGGTAGATGGGCCTCTGGGAAGCAGCATGGCTTAAGGAGACGCTGGGAGGAGGCGAGGGTGGCAGCGCAGCAGGCAGGGGGCCCGTGTGTGGGGAGGCCCCATGGAAGCAGGTACGAAGACAAGAGCAAGAGGAGAGCGGTCTGTGGTTAGCTGTGCATGGGCAGAGAGGAGGACTGAAAGGAAGGGAGAGCGGAGATCGGAGGGGCCTCCACTGGGCAGGGCCTTGAGGACCAGGAGCTTCAACTGGATGTGGAAGGTGAGGGGAAGTCAGTGAGGGGTCTGATGAGGCCAGAGCCAGTGGATGGAACATGCGGAAGGCAAGTATTTGGGTTGTTATTACTACTTCATGCCGGGGGGTGGGGCAGCACCCCTAGTTCCCGCACCTATGACCGGAGCAGCAGGCAAGGTGGATTTTTTTTTTTTTAACCACTGCATTGGTGGGAGAGGCAGGGAGCCCAGAAAGGGGGGAGGTCGCAGCGGATGAGGAGCTAAGATGATCAAGACTTTGACAACGGTTTTGGTGGTGGGAACGGGTCGAGGTCGGAGAGGGCGCCTCCTTTATCCTCTCTGCCCCACAGGTCCCCAAAGTTGATGCCATTTTTGCCCAGCCTCCCTCAGCAGGATTTAGTGATAGCCGCTGAGGGAGGGTAGGCAAACGTGGCATCAACCTTGGGGACCTGTGGGATAGAGAGGGTAAAGGAGGAGCCAGCTGTGGTGAAGAGAATAATGTTTGGGAGGAAGGCTCAGCGGGCGCCATCATACCGAGAGGCTGAGTGCCAATCATGGTAGATAGGACGGGTGGAGTTTTGATGGGTGGATCTGATACCCATCAGATACCACAGTGACAGGCAACCATATCGAAAACCTAGATAGATGCACCTCCTGCTCTCAGGATATAAACTGGCTTTTTCTCTCTGCAGAGCCCAGATTCAGCCCGGTGGGTGCTGTTATGCCTAGGATTGGGCCCATAGGAAAGTGGCTGTACATATGGGTTTTACTAATAGCATCGGCTCATAAAACGTGGCGGCAGAAATTGTAACATGCAAGAAAAGTAAGCCACTCTTTTCAAATGTAGAAGCGGAAGCACGGGAACCAAGTAATTATGCCAGCTCTCTCTATGCAGTCACATTGCAGCAGAGGTTCCGGAACAACATATCAGGAGGAGATCAACAGGACCAATTAGTATTTTTAATGCCTCAAGCAAGGTGTAGATGTGCACTCTGCTGAGCTTCCCTTCACTTGTACAATCCACTCTCGACAGTATCTGAGCATCTGCTTTCATTGGGTTACAGCCTCTTGTGCTCAAGAAAGCCAAAGGAGATCCTGGGAAGTATATGGGTGATGCGTGCTTCTGTTCCAGAGGAACTAAGGAAGAATCTAATTAGGGCTGGAAAAGTCCAGAGAAGAGCAATGAAGATGGTAAGTGGGTGGCGTGTGACTAAAGAAAGTGCAAAAACTAGGCTTATTTAGCCTAGACCCGAGAAGAATTAGGAGATACTCAAGTGAAGTATTGGAAGGACATAGTGAAAACCGAATAGTCTCTCTTTCATATTTTTTTTTACCATGCGTGTAATATAAGTACAAGGAGTTAGGTGATGAAGTTAAAGTGCAGAGAATGTAGAGCAAATAAGAGGAAATACTACTTTACCTCGTATAGCTAATTTATGGAATTCAGAGCCAAATGAGGTCATCCAGTCAACTACAATGGCTGGATAATTTCATGACCACAAACAGTTGTAGCTATATAAGCTAATATCCTGTAATAAAGGTAATCAAATCTCATGCTTCAATGCATAAACTGACCTCCTGAGGCAATCAAGGAAGAATTTTTCCACCCCTACTCCACTGACGTACAGAACTGTACAGTTAGCTAGGTGAATTATGGAGGTGGCATTTGACTTCCTCTGAAGCCTCGGGTACTGGCCAATGCTGAAGGCAGGAAAGAGGATTTGATGAGTCAATGGTCTAATTGAGTATGGCAAGTCCTACGTAAGAACTGGGGAAATCACAAAAGGGGAAGCGTGCAATTAATGCGCTATAGTGAATCAATTTGCTGCTGCGCTCAGAAATCTCTGCTGTTCAGGAAACAGCCTGGGAGATAAAGCATAGTCAGACACAGAGGACTAACAGGAGGGAGCTTGTGCAGTGGGATCCTAAATTTGCTTGGGGATCAGAGTTTGCGGCTTGCTCAGACCAAGGAAAAGGACCAATGGCCTCAAGATAAAGTCCTCAAGCCAAATTCATCCTTAGTGCAACACTATCGATTCTCAATGGCATTACACTAGGGACAGACATGACGCCTCCATGCAAGTAATCCAGGGGCTAGATAAGATGTTGGTGGAATTTCTGCAGGAGATCACACTGGGTGACCTAAGTGGCCTTTCTGGCGCTGTTATTTCTGGGCCAGATCATGAGGGTCAGTGTCCATTCAGTCCTTACTTGGGCAAATGCCCATTGATTGCAAGAGACATTTAGTAAAGCCTGAGCTCACTAGCATGTCATGAAGTGTAACTGCATGCAGGATTTGGTTCTGAGTGAGCATCTCTGGCTTTTGTGCCAGGGCAGGAAGGTAAAGTGCTGGTCCAGGTGAGTAGCATTCTCAGACAAACATCCAGACTCTGTATCGTGCAATACTGTGACCACTTCCATACTGAAGTAAACAGAGCTGTGACATATATCACTGAGTACTATCACTAAGAAACCACTCCCATCTGGTACTGAATGATTTTACACAGTACTGGTGACTTTCACACCAATTCGTTTGAACAGTGATTCAGAAAGGCACACAGCTGAACTAGTAGTTGCACCTCGAAATGGCAGGGTCGTCACAGGTCGTACTCTAAGTAACTGTTACACACGGGGAAGCTTCACACAAACTTTTCTGTTGGTGACACCAGCTCACAGGCTGCGATGCTGAAGTCACACTATCAAATTTGCTAGGAGTCTCTGTACACAGAAAATTAGCTTACATTGCATGTGGCTATAAAAATAAAATCTATGTTGAAGCCCTCAGGAACTGCCCCAGCATATAGCTTCTGTGTATAAATAGATGTTGTCAGTCTTCCTGTCCCATCCAGAATCTTCCCCCAGCATTTGTGTCTACAGATTTTTCAGTCATTAAAGCATTACTAAAACAAAGCAAAACTCTGTCCATAGTGCAGTGGCCAGGAAGTAAAAGAGGGAGGTCATTCCATATACCTACCATGCCTGTTGGACAAGAACCCAAACCTAAACCAACAGGCATGTTCTTGCAATCTGAAGATGGGACCATTGCATAATCACACAATTGATTCTTGCTGCAGTGAAATCAAGGATTAAAGGCTGTAGACTCATGGCACTCATCTTCAAAACTGATGTTTTATAGAACCATAGGGTTAAAAGGGACCGCAAAGGTCATCTAGTCTAACCCCTTGAGAAGATGCGGCATTTGTTCTGTTTAAAGCATCCAAAACAGATGGCTATCCAGCCTCTTTATGAAAACCTCCAGTGAAGGAGCTTCCATAACTTCCCTGGGCAGTTTGTTCCATTTTCCTACAGTTCTTACAGTTAGGAAGCTTTTCCTGAGATTTAATCTAAATCTCTTATGCTGTAGTTTGAATCCATTGCCCGTTGTCCTGCCCTCTGTGGCAAGAGAGAACAATTTTTCATAGAATCATAGAAAAGGAGGGTTGGAAGGGACCTCTAGTCCAACCCCTGCTCAACGCAGGACCAACCCCAACTAAATCATCTCATCCAGGGCTTTGTCAAGCTGCACTTTGAAAACCTCTAAGGATGGAGATTCCACCACCTCCCTATGTAACCCATTCCAGTGCTTCACCACCCTCCTAGTGAAAAACTGCAACTTGAGACCATTGCTCCTAGTTCTGTCATCTGCCACCACTGAGAACAGCCTAGCCCCATCCTCCCTGGAACCCCCCCGTCAGGTAGTTAAAGGTTGCTATCAAATCCCCCTTCATTCTTCTCTTTTCCAGACTAAACAAGCCTAGTTCCCTCAGTCTCTCTTCATAAGTCTTGTGCCCCAGCCCCCTCATCATTTTTGTTGCCCTCTGCTGGACTTTCTCCAATTTGTCCACATCTTTTCTGTAGTGGAGGGCCCAAAACTGGACACAATACTCCTAATGTGGCCTCACCAGTGCTGAATAGAGGGGAATAATCACTTCCCTCGATCTGTTGGCAATGCTCCTAGTAATGCAGCCCAATATGCTATTAGCCTTCTTGGCAATAAGGGTGCACTGTTGACTTATCCTTGTTGAACCTCATCAGATTTTTTATTTTTGGCCCATTCTCCCAATTTGTCTAGGTCACTCTGTATCCTATCCCTACCTTCCAGGGTATCTACCACTCCCCCTAGCTTAGTGTCATCTGCAAACTTGCTGAGGATGCAATCTACCCCATCCTCCAGATCATTAATGAAGATGTTGAACAAAACCAGTCCCAGAACCGACCCCTGGGGCACTCCGCTTGTTACTGGCTGCCAACTAGACATTGAGCCATTGATCACTACCCATTGAGCCCGATGATCTAGCCAGCTCTCTATCCATTTTATAGTCCATTCATCCAACCCATACTTCTGTAACTTGCTGATAAGAATATCGTGGGAGACGGTATCAAAAACACTGCTAAAGTCAACGTATATCATGTCCACCGCTTTCCCCACACCCACAGAGCCCGTCATCTCATCATAGAAGGCAATCAGGTTGGTCTGGCATAATTTGGCCTTGGTGAATCCATGCTGATTGTTCCTGATCACCTTCCTCTCTTCCAAGTGCCTCAAAATGGATTCCTTGAGGACCTGCTCCACGATTTTTCCAGGGATTTTTCTCCATCTTTTTTATGGCAGCCTTTCAGGTATTTGAAGGTTGATATCACATCTCCCCTTAATCTCTCATTTCCAAATTAAACATACCCAGGTCTTTCAACCTTTGCTCATATGGCTTGCATTCCATCCCTTTGATCCTCTTTATCGCTCGCCTCCGGATCCTTTCTCGTTTCTCTACTTCCTTTCTATTCGGTGGTGCCAAAATTGGACACAGTCCTCCAGCTGAGGCCTAAGCAGTGCTGAGTAGAGTGGTACTATCACTACAGCCCTGCGCAGACCCAAAAATGTGGCTCCGCCTCTGATCTGCATCTGCGAGCATCAACGTCTATCCGACCCACAATCCACACTCCCTGCTGTATATCTACCAGTATCTGCCCGGGCCGCCACTTATCTGTTTGGCAACACCCCCTCTCCCACCGCCACCACTGGTCAACCCCAGGGCCCCTGCTGAACAGCTGACTGGCAGCCAGCTGGGGCCCCGTGGAACAGCTGATCAGGCTGCCTCGGGGGGGGGAACAGAGGGGAGGGGGTCTGGGCTGCATGGGGAGTGGGGGGAGTGGAGAGGAAGGGATCCGGGGTGCCAGGAGGTTGAGGTGAAAAGTGAAGGAGAGGGATGAGGGGAGCCGGCCGCCAATCAGCTGTTTGATGGGGTGTCCCCGGGAGTTGGCCGCCAATCAGCTGTTTGGCAGGGGGTCCCAGGGATCAGCTGTTCGGCTGGGGGCCCCTGGGAAACGGCCACGGATCAAGTGTTTGGGGCCGCCAATCAGCAGTTCAGCGGTACCCCTGGGGTTGGTGACCACAGGGTACTTACCCCAGCCAGCAACCCCCCACTGAACAGCTGATTGGTGGCGGGCTCCCAGGGCCCCCGCCAAACAGCCCCCACCCCCAGATCCTGAAGGCAGGGAAGCAGCCTCAAAGGCTATGAGCTGCAGACAGCTTTCCCACCTTGGAGATCCACCTCCGTAAAAATCCGTGGATTTGCAGCGCTCTAACTATCATCTCCCATGACTTGCATGCGACGCCTCTGTGAATGCAACCCAAATCTGCATTTGCTGTTTTTGCAAGAGCCGCACATTGCTGACTCATGTTGAGGTCGGGACCCACCACAACTCCCAGATCCTTCTCAGCAGTGCTGCTGCTAAGCCAGTTATCCCCCATTCTGTATTTGTGCATTTGCTTTTTCTTCTCTAAGTGAAGCACCTTACTTTTGTCTTTGTTGAATTTCATTTCGTTGCCTATAGCCCAGGTCTTCAATTTATCAAGATCCCTCTGAATTTTAGCTCTATCCTCCAAAGTGTTTGCAACCGCACCCCCCCAGCTTTTTGTCATCTGCAAATTGGACCAGTATGCTCCCTATACCTACATCCGGGTCATTAATAAAGATATTAAATAACACCAGACCCAGAACAGATCCCCACTTGAGACTTTCCAATCTGACATCATTCCATGAATAGTTACGCTTTGTGTGTAGTTGTTTAACCAATTACGGACCCACTTAATGGTAATTCTACTGAGCCCACGTTTCTCCAGCTGACTGATGCGAATGTCACGTGGGCCTGTGTCAGAAGTCAGAGCTTCCCCTCTAGCAGTTCATCCGTACCTGCCATTTCAAAGAAGTTGCATAAGTGTTTAGAGATTCCATCGAAGGCTAGGTCTACACTTACAGCAGCATGTCGGGGACATACGCTGCACGCCCCTAGCACAGGTGTAAACAGCAGTAAAGACAGTGAGGTGCTGCTTTGGTGAGTAAAGACACACCAGAGCCTTATGGTATGCACCTTCCACAGCCCTCTACACGCCCATGCAGGGCTTCCCATGTCTACACTGCTGTTTTTAGCTGTGTAGTGTCCCACTGCTGGAACCTTTCCCCACCGCCAGAGCCTTTCACTGTGGTGTGTAACTACACTTACCCTACACAACACCACCAGTGCAGACAAGGTCTAAGGTATTGAAATTGCCTCATTCCTGTAGTATCTTAGCACCTTGCGATCTTTTCATGTAATTATCCTCACAATATTCCTGTAAAGGGAGGAAAGGGCTGTTATCCTCTTTTTACATATGGGGAACTGAGGCATAGAGAGGATAAATGACCTGTCCAAGGAAGTCTGTGGTATAGCAGGGAATAGAACTCAGGTCTCTTGAACCCGAGACTAGTGCCCCAATCACTGAAACTTACTTCCTCTCTTTCATTATTTTGATTTGCTGAGCACCTTTAAGGTACTCTTAGAGGTTTGGGGCTACTTCAAACCGTCCACCCATCCATCTTTGCTTCCCCAAAGATACCACCTGGATAGCCCATTATTTGCCTGCTTCTCCCACAACTGTTTTGATTTCTTCATCCAGGCTGCTCCCTGCTCATGAAATGCAATTCCTGAACTGAGCCATATGGCTTTCTTTCATATCCCACCCCCAACACCCACCTCTACCATGATGCTGACAAGAAATTGGCAGCCGAAGCCCCGGTTCAGCAAAGCAGTTAAGCACAAGGTTAATTTTAAGCACATTTATGTCCCACCGAAGTCATGTACTTAAATGCTGTGCTGAGTTGGGATGGTCTTTAGCTAGGGTGACCAGATAACAAGTGTGAAAAGTCAGGATGCGGGTGGGGGATAATAGGCACCTATCTAAGAAAAAGCCCTGAATATCAGAACCATCCCTAGAAAATCAGGACATCTTTAGCACATACTTGAAGTTAAGTATGTGCGTAAGTGCTTGGCTGAATCAGGGCCTCCTAATGGAATAGTGGAGGGGCAGTAGATATAATGGATGTGCACTTATTTAAAGAAACTGATGTGCATTAAATTGCATGTAAGATTGCAGCCCTCTGACCCAGTGTAAGGTATTTGGGGCAGGAACTGTGTCTATCTGTCTGTGTGTGTGACTGCCTAGCTAGCACATTACGTACAGATAATAACTTGCCTCTTTCTACCCTGTGTGCGTAGCTCAGCAGCCATCTAGCATTAAAAACCACCTCACAGCTAAGAGATAAAACCAGCTGCACGAAGTAAGTTTTAGCCTGTACCAGTGGATGTTGCAGTTTCTCTCCGGATGCTTATCAATGGTAGTTAGCGCTACAGTTACGTTTCATCTTCAAAGCACCTCACGAACAGCAGCCACGACTCACTGGGCTCACCTGTGCTCACTTACACAGTAGGGGAGGATAATTCCCTCCGTGGCTGGAATGGCTGGGTGGGATTCTCTGGCCTGTGCTAGGCAGGAGGTCAAACTAGGTCCCTTCTGGCCTTAAAAATCTAGGAATGAAGTCTTACAGTGTCCCAGAGGGATGGCTGATCTTTGCTAGCCCTCACTTCTAGATGGAGCACGAGGAAGTGACTTGCCAAGGATATTGCGGAAGTCATTGTCAGAGGCGAGATTAGAACCCAGGATTTTCTTTCTCGGGATCCTGTGGTCAGGCCAAGCCTGTTTCAACAGGCCAGACCCTATTGTCTTGAGGTGACTAAAATGCCCACCGGAGTCAATGGGGAATGAGGTTGAGTTCAGGCGGCTGTGGGATTTAGATGAGAACATAAGAACGGCCATGCTGGGTCCGTCTGGCCCAGTAGCCTGTCTTCCGACAGTGGCCCGTGCCCAGTGCTTCAGAGGCAGTGAATAAAACAGGGGAATTTATCGCGTGATCCATAGTTATTTCCTGCTAGTTCAGCTGCTTTTTTCGTTCTAGCCTAACAATGCCAATGTTTATTATCCTCTCAGAGCTTTAACCTGAGCACTGTACTGCAGTCACCCCACACCCCTTCTCTCAGCCTCGCTAGTGGATAGCCAAGTGCCTCCTTCCCTTGGAAGATTCCCTGCTCTCCTCTGCTAACTCCCTTGTGCTTCAGCCTGCATCAAACTGACCATCAGTCCAGTGGAGCAGGACTGGAGGCTGCTCCCTCTGGAGTCTGCCAGGGCCACCCTGAGTCAGCTGGAGGAATCACTAGAGAATGGTTCAAGGTGCTCTCTCCCCTCCCCAGGGCCGAGTGCGTTGCCTCCAGGGTGCGCCCAGGTTCTGTCAATCCAGGGAGAAAGGCACCAACCATCACCCCTGCACTCAGAGCTCGGGGTTGGTTGCAGGGTGTTCCTCGGCCACTAGTGTGTCAGGTTAGCCACTGTCCTTCCACTCTCATAGGGCATCAAGCCAGCCTGTCTCACTAGATCAGCCTGATTCAGTAGGTACTAGCAGGGTTCCGGCTCCTCTGTCACCTCGGGGTAGTCTGCAAGTTCAAAGTTTTCCAGATATCATCAAGGCAGTAATTTGCACCTGCTCTTTTGCATTTCTTCCCGCCCTTCACCAGGCAATCTTCTTCCCGCCTCTGAAATGCCACCAAAGAGCCCGTCGTCCTAAATCAGGGACATCAGAGCTCATTCCTCCCCCTCCAAGCTGCGTTTCTAACTCAGAAAGCCAGCAATATCAGTAATGTGAATGCCTGGGGAGCACACAGCCATTCCAAATGGACCCCACACGCAGACTGACAGCTCAGCTGACGAGATCCGCGGCCGAATGGATCCTCTTTGGATGACGCCCTGCTTTTCCATTGCAAACTGTTCCTGGGATGTTGAGCTAGAACACATCTGATGCATGGGCTGGGTGTATTCTAACACGCTGGTGGCAATCGATGCTCCATGGACCATATACAACATGGTCTAACATTCCAGCAGCAGTGACAGGGTAACGGAGATATTGGCATGACCGACCAGTGATTGTGATTACTGAAGAACACCACATTTCCAAAGGGAAGACCATTCCCAACTAGCTGAGCTCTACTGACAGTACGCAAAGGTTGTGAACTACCCTAGCTGTGCTCTACAGAGAGCATGAGCTGGATGGGAAGACTCAGTAAAGCAGATGATCTTGAAACAACATGGATGACCCAAGAGAAGGGAAGGAAAGCTCTTTCACATCTATTTTTATTAGTTGGATAAATGGGAGGGGACAGTCCTATCCTGGCACCCATCTGGGAAGTGCCCTTGTATCCTGGCCCTTCTACGATGCCTCTCATTGATGGATTCCATATGCTGACACTCTCATGGAGGTCCAATCACGGGGAAACTGGTGAGTGGTAGGGCACTCGCGATTGTTTTTCATGCTTTTTTACTTAAAAAAAAAACAAAACCCAACCCAACAATGTTGAATCCAAACCAGGATGACACACCCTGAGTGCCTGTAACTTTCCATGGACCGGACCGCACCAGGTTTTCAAAAGCACCCAGCATTGACCTAATTCTTCTCCCGTTGAAGTCAGCGGGAGTTTCGCCCTGGATGTCCATGGGAGCAGAGCGAGGCCGGCACTGAGCACCTTATAAAATCCCACCCATAATGCACCACTGCACACCTTACTACTTGTATACTCAGACATTCCTGTTGTTGTTGAAGTCAGTGGCAAAGCCTCCAGTAATTTCATAGGCAGCAAGATGGGGCTTATTGAAAGTCGCTGTATATCCCTGCTGTGCCAGATTCCTTGTTGTGCCCCTTCCTTCCTATGCTTAAATGTAGACGTGTGCAAATCCAAATCCAAACCATTGTATCAGCTTTCCCCTCAAAAATGTTCTGTATTCTTCCTCTGCACCGGATACCCACCTTTGTAAATGTGATATTGTATAAGTAAATGGTATTGACATTAACAACTAAAAATAAATATAACCCTGAGCAACAGAAATTGCGTGCAGTAGGGAGGAGATACGATACACAATAATCAGAGCTGAGTGAATAATTCACTCAAATAATGAATTCAATGATTTTTTCCCCTGTTTTTCGCCTCAACTGTCTGAACAGATTGTGAAATTCTTGAAACTACTCCTGATTCAGAATTATTCATGATGTTTTACAGCAAATGGTTTTGTTTGTTTGAAGTGTAAATATACATTTAGGCTGTGTTGTTCTGTGACAGTCACATGATATTTCCTCTGTTCCCTAATAGGATGACTTGTGTAACTAATGAAGGGTGCATTTCAAATGGCGACATTTACAATTAGTCATTTGTGCTGCGTTGGTTAGTTAACTGAGTCACTCAATCAGAGAAGTGAAAAATGTTATGGAGCTGGTGTAACTAAAGGAAAGTTGGCAAAAAGCAAGTATTGCAACTGAACACACAATCTGACATTTGCTTTTAGTGGATAATCAAGTATTTGAGCGAAAAATTTGCTTTGAAATCTCACAAGTTCATAGAAAGTTGAACACAGTCAAATCAGAATTCTCTTTCAACGTCAAATGAATTAGGAGAAATCCAACAGTTTGCTCATCTCTGATAATACCCAGGAATTATACGGTACGTATCTTCAAAACACTTGAATGTGAACTAATAAATGTGCTTAACACCCCTTGAGGTAGGGAAGGGTTTAGCAAATAGGGAAACAGAGGCAGAGAGCTGAATGACTACTAGCCACGTCTCACAAAGGAAGTCATGTTACAGTGTTAGAACTCTGGAGCTCCTGTTCCCTAGCCTGATTCAGCAAAGAACATCACTATCCACTGAAGTCAATAAGACTATTCTTTGGCTCAAAGTCCTTCCGTGCTTTGTTGGATTGGGACAAAATGTTTGGCACCTTGCTGTGGGATCAAAGTATAAACAGAAGGAAGTTAAAGAACTTCCATTCCGAACTTCAGCAGAAGCCTGCCTTCCAAGAGCATACAGCTGAGCCTAACTTTTTCCTTATGACAGAATTTACCCACCTGAGGTCTTTCCACCATTTAAACTCCAAACAGAGCTTTAAATGGAGCAAGTGGCCTTGTGTGGATCTTCCACACTAGGGTGAATTTCACCTCCCATGTTTTATTGGTGTGTTAGGGCATGCAGACAAATCTGTGGACGAGGAATAAAGAAAGCCGTGGGAAAGATTTGAAAGCATTATAGACAAATATAGAAGACCATGCGTTCATCAGATCCATCAAGGAACCAAAATAAATCCTGTGCTCTGATCAAAGGTTTGGATTACTTAAAACAAATGCCCGTCTATGTGCCAAATCATTGCAGGTTGTGCATGACTGCCAAATGAAACATCCCTTCAGGATGTCCCCCAACACTCCCCAGTCAGCTACAGAACACATTATAAAACAGGAGTTAAGATACCTGAAAACCACACTTTCTATTGTGGGTCTTATTTAATAGATTACAGGCAATTGATTGAAAATGTAAAAAATTATTCTTATGAGGTGGTTTGGCAAAACGGTTGCTACAAGCGCATTAAAGCTTTTGCATTGTCTTTGACGTTTCAGGTTAGTAAAGGATTATATCTATAGACTGTGGTAATCCCTGTATATTTAGAAAATACATGCACGACTCTCCAAACGTCAGACATCTGCCCCATTGTGCTGCACATCTGCCATTCCTGCGGATTTTTGAACAATTTTCTTTGATGAGCAGGTTTACTTCAGTAGACGGCTGCAAATGAGAAAAGCTCACATTCCCTTCTGTGAGTGTGTTGAGTCTGCAGTTTTATAGCTTAACATTTTTATCCAAGAAAAACATGCAGTCAGTCAATTTGGACCTCACTGCTCCACATGCTTTACATCTATATATAAACTTTTCGTTAAAATATGCTTTTCAAACCCACCTTTTTAAAGAAAAAAGTAATATAAAATTCTTAAAACACTAACTGCATCTTGAGTGTAGAACACAAATTATTAGTTTAGCATTTTCAACAGCACAATGCCAGCCAGCCCCTATTTTTAACTATTGACTAATTACCAGCAGATCTTAATTATATGGCATGCAGAGGCACTAATAAGTTTACAAATCTGCCAGCAACACTAAACACATATGTCTTCACAAACATTAGCTTTTTTTCTGCTTTAACCACTATGGCAACAGAAGATGCTGGAAAAGGCTGTAATTGTGACTAATTAGAATGGAGCCGCCTAAACATGCATCTCTCACAAAGCTGGAAGAATGGCCCAAAACCAAAACGGGGAATAAGAGCAAGTGAGCAAACCAGACATCAGCAGAGCTTGGAACTAGACATGGAAAGATGGGGAAGGAGGTGTCGTTAAAGCTGCTAACCACTCGCCTTTTTTGCTATGAACTTGCACTCTGGTTTCATGGGGCCATAAGCATCTGAACAGATTTTATCATTCAGTTCTGCTTAGAAAATGATGGCACACCGTGGCCCATTATTTACCCTAGTACTGAAAAAAGGAGCAGAATAGAGCAGTACATGTGGGTTTATTGACCCTGAATCCTCCCTTTCCTACCTGAAAATTTCTCATTAGCCACACAGTGATTATTTTGAAACAGATTCTGCTTCCCTTGCTTATATGAAGTATCCTCTTGGGGTGAAATCTTGGACGCCCTGAAAGCAATGGGAGTTTTGCCGATGTCTTCACTGGGGCCAAAATTCCACCCCTACTCTGTCTGCTTCATTGGAACTGTTTGTAAAGTACTCTCAGTGTAAGGAAGAGTGGCAGAATCTGGCCTTATGTGATTTTACTATGCATATTATATCACGTGATTGTTCATTTGTATGTTTCATGACACGAGATGAGAAGCTCCAGGGGAAAAAGTAGAACATTAACCAATTATATTATAATTACTGGGGACCCAGAACATCGAACAGTCTTTGAGGCTCTGGGTCTGAATATTCAAAAGTGTTCCCTTCCCCAAAAAACCCTGGTCCTGCAAAACATGTAATGCATGTGGGGAACTTTCACTCACCTGCAGGGGAGAAATGAAGAGGAGGTCCTTGAGCAGGGATGAGTGTCATAATGGCAGAGCCCTTCCCTGTGGGCCAAATTTCAGGTGCGTTCCAATCCCCTGCACCAGATCTCAACACCATACACACTTGGGGTGGCTGGGCAGGTTACCTGGGCCCCCTCCTTAACAATATTCTGGTTGCACCCCAGCTCACCTGTGTAGTTCCACTGGCTTCGATTGGATGACGTGAGAGTGAAGTTATGCGTGTGATTAAAGCACCAGAACCGATAAAGAATTAGATAAATAATTTGTATTTTTCTTAATAGAGCTTGGAATCTTCGGTTTAGATCAGGTGTTGTGTCCTGCAGGAGCTGTAGATTGTGCAGGTCTCAGATGGAAACCACTTACTCACATGAGCAGGCCTATTGACTGGAATGGGTCTACTCATGTAGGACCCAGATCCTCAGAGGTCTTTAGGCTCCTAACCCCCATTGAAATCAATGGGAGCTAAGTACCTTTTGAGGATCTGGGCCTAGGTGTTCACAAGCATGAGGAAGGGCTCGACCCCATCTAGTCTTATCCATGGACTAGAAAGCCATTTTTGCTACCAGTGTAGGCCTTTCCCATTGCTCAGACATTGATACATTTCTGTTTCAAATAGAGATACAATACCCACTTGCGGCTAGCTACACCTTGCACCCCTGGCTTATCGTGTCAGAATCTCTTGATTGGCACACCAGCCTCAGCCACTGATAGTGGTGGGACACTGAGAACTCTAGTGTTAGTTAAAGGCTGCTGCTCCCTGAGTATTACACGAGTGCGACAGTGTGCCGCAAGGGCTTCTGGGAGCCCCTTGTTATAATTCTGCCACCAAACCAAACAGGAGTTTGGAGTGGTTTGCTTGTCTCTGGCAGAGTCACCCCCTCTTTGGATGCTCTTAAATCTCCTTTGTTAGACAGGGCTTTTATATTACAGAAATACTTTTGGAGAGCAATTGTTTTTTGCCTTTGGAACATACATCAAATGTCAAATAACTCCCAAATTTTTCTCCTAGGCAGGGATATTCCCATACTCTTCAAAAAATCAGTTTCAAACTACACAAATTGACCACCCTGCTCTGTGGTTAACACACACAGATATTTATCAGGAATAAAGTATGCATATTTCCAGCATGTGGCACTTAATATGGCCCTGATCCAGCAAAGCAAATAGTTACAATGGGACTAGGTGCATGAAATTACTCATGTGAGTAATTCTTTGCAGGATCTGGGGCTAAATTTATTTGTGAAGTTCTAATGATTTCTTCTTTGGCTGTGTTTAGGAGAAAGCATTTTTATTTCAATTTAATTCCTTTGCTCATTCCACTTTGTAAGCGTGTGTACTCGCCCCTGCTACACAGGGTTTATTGCAGGTTTAGTAGGCTAATTTTTGTGGAAGGCACTAATATTATGTTGCTTGAGGAGTAGTGCATGCTCTGAATCAGAGAAATTTCAAAGGCAGGAATTTATAGCTGAGGATGTTTTTGAAATGTAAATTGTTTCAGTTATCTACCAAGGACAAAGTTAATCTTTGTAACCCCAAATATAAGCAAATGATGAAGGATTTGCATTTCCATGTTAAAAATTTGGGGCTAGATTCTGTTTCCTCTTACACAAATATTGATCCCCAAGAATATCTGCACACAAGTCTGTGGTGTTACTCTGGTTTTAGGACAGTGCAAATGAGAGCAGATTTCTGCCTTTTGTATCAATTTTCTATATGCAGAAGTATATGTCGTAGGTGATTCAATGTTTATTTTCTCATAATGGAAGACAGGGTGTTATTGTCAACGGTATTAATGAATTATGATCATGGTTGTCACCTTTTAGACTTTTTCCTCATTGAATCTTTGTTTGCAAATACCACGTCTTAAAATGATTGAAATGAGAGTGGGCTACAATTTAAAGGGGTGCAACTCTTTAGTCTCAGTGGCGAAATTTTACAAAAGTGAATCAACACAGAATCAGAATAATTTTTCTGAACCATTTAGTTTAATTATGGACAAGTCACACGTTTGCTTTTGCTGCAGCAGACTGAACCAGTTACTCTGACAACCTGAGGAGAAATGTTGGTTCTTTAGTTAATGGTTTCAGAAATACTGTACGTGGCAGGAGACGGAGGTAGCTATGATAGCTGCCACAGTGGTCAGATATTGTAAGGATGGGTATGGTAATAAAAACCTCGATCAGACAGAAACTGCAGATGAAAGGAAAAAATGAGATAATAGATAGAGCATGATTGAACTGAAGCATTATAATATATAATACTTAACTCTTAGCGCTTGTCTACACAGGGAAATTGCCCAGAATAGTTTTGCAGTCAATTTCCCAATGTAGACAAGACTTTATATAGCATTTTTCAACCATACTTGTCAAAGAGCTTTATAAAGGTGGGTAAGTATCATTCTCCCTTTTTTACAGCTGGAGAAATGGAGACACAGAGGTTAAGTGACTTGCCCACGGTCAAATTTCTTATTTAATACCCATGGGAATTTTACCAGAATAAGGAAAAAGAGCTTAATCCTGATCCCATTGAAGGCAAGGGCAATCCGGCTCCCATTGAAGAAAAAGGCAAAACACCCAATGACTTTAATAGGTGCCACTCCCAGGCCCAAACATTTTAGCTCTACTCAGAACACAGGGAGGGGGAAATCCATGTTTTGTAAATGGAAAATGTCTTCTAAATGGAGAGTAATGGCTGGATGATAGTGAGCAGAGGGGCTGCAGAGATGTATAAGAGAAGGCCTGAGCCATAGAGGTGAAAATGAGGATCCTGACTTTGATTTGGGAAAAGAAAAGAAGCCAGTGAAAGGACCCGGGGATGACTGGAGGTGACATGGTCAGAATGGCAGGAGAGGAAAATGATTCCTACTACTATATTTTCAAAGAACATGAAAGAAGAAGGACAGAGTGGAGGAGGGTTTAGTAATTTAGGTGAGAGTCATGGCTGACAAGAAGGGGGACAATTAAACCAGGGCCACAAGCTCAGGTGGGCTCCCAAAACATCTGTAATGCCAGTGAAAATAAAGTGAAATGGGAGGTGGTGGGGGCCCAGTGAATAGGATGTACTGGGACCCCAAACTTCTCTCAATGGATCTGGTGATAGAAGACCAGTGCATGGGCCAATGTTTCACCAAAAAGGACAGAGAAGAAAAGGCAGACTTTAGAGATGCTGTAGTTACTGTAACCGCTATATCTTTCTTGTTTTCCAAGAGAGATCCAAGCAAGTTAGGATTAATGCAACATCCTGTCCTTAGTTGATTTGCTAGAAAAGGTCATGAATTTAATTAACGGCTCTACTGTTGCAGCATTAATTATGGGACAACGCTTGATTCTGTCACGTGCAGGAGGCTGGTTGGGTTTCACAGCATTTTATGTTATTAAAATGAATATGAGGCAGAGTAGCGTTAAGTGGCCATAGTGACATCATTTTAGTTATGGAATAAAATCCTGTTCCGCTTTGTCCCGCGGTCAAAATTTTGCTCAGAGAGATGTGTGGGCAGCTCTCATTGAATCCATAATCTAGAGGACCGATATAACCATGTGTTATTCACAATAGCTATTGACACAGCGGCCAAGTCAATCACTTCCATGTGCACTGCGTCAACGTGGAAGAAAAGAAGCGCCGCTGTGATACAGATTGCTTTTCATTCAGTTTCACTTATTGAGAAGTTAGCTGTGCTTTGAGGGTGTCAGCCAACCACCTGTGAGATCCAGCCATGCACTTCGTGGCCACTTAAAGCCAGTGGGGAGACATTGGTCATTCGTTCATACTGCCCTTCAGGAAAGCAAGCAGTGAGCAGTCGTTAGACCCTGGCTCAAAGAACTGTCTTTGAAGTTAACCATCTCACTAGTTGCCAACCGGCTTCTAGCCGCTGATCTTTGTGGCATGTAACTAAGAAGGTGGCTGCCTGGCAACTCCATCTGTGCTTGGAAACCTCTCATTTCTTTGATCCCCATCATTCTGGGTTCAGACTGGGGCATAGAACTGAGACTGTCATCTCCTTCCGCCAACGGAAAAGAGTAACGTGTCTGTGCCAGTTCTCTTCGCTCGGACAGCCGCTTTAGGACTTGTCAACACAAGTATTGTTGAGTCACTTGCAGTATCGTGGGGCAGGGGCTGGAGGGGTTTTCCAGTGTGTTTGCTGCTTCTTTTTAGACAGATCCTGTCTAGGAAGGGTTAGTGTCTGCAATTGTTTGTGTGCTCTAAAAGCCCTTTATGGGGCGTTCCTGATGTCACACCCAGGATGGAGTTCCCAGATGCACAAAAGGAACACACTCCCTGCTATGCTTTCCAAGGGCGGGTAGCATATATTCCCCTCCATGGCTGGCTAACTCTACTGGCTTATGTGGAGGGTGATGAGGTCCACGCTTTCTCCTCCCTGAGGGAAACTTGTGCCCCAGGAGACACAATCAGGGAGCTGTCCCTAAAATCAAGTTAGTGAGGGATGGATGGGCGGGGCAGGGAACTGGACTGCAGTTGTGGCTAGGTGGTAAGGAATGAAGACTTCTTGCAGCCTTTCTCTCCTGCATTGGACTGTCCAATCCAGCCCTATGATTGCACACCTGAAGTCACTAAAATTACCTGATTGTATAAGGAAGGTGTCACATGAAAGCGTGTTTCTGAAGCAGAGGGACTGGTTCCTTTCGATGCACTATAATGCATGAAAATGGATGTTGCTCTCAGGGGACTAACAAAAGACCGAAAATAGCTAAATAAACTGTCAGCACAGGGAAGATGCAGATAATAAGAGTAATTGCACTTTATGAAGTTTGGTAACACACACAGCCACGTTTCCCAAATGTACATGAACTCTTAAATTCACACAGAGTTGTAAAGGCGCCCTGTACAATGAATGGGGACAGCAAGGCGATCCACAAACATCACTGGGAGGGGAGCCATCTAAGTTAGCCAGTGGGAGAGGCTGACCACAGGGGCGCTACGCTCTGCCCCTCTCTGAGATAGGTGCCGAAGTCCAGGCTGCAGGGCCCAGTGACTGTTCCACTGTGGATAAATACTTGGTTAGGTCCCGCCATGTGTGAGCAGGGAGACCCCGGGTCCAGTCCCCCTGCTCCAACTTCTTTTTCTGTCTTTATCCGAAGTGGAACAGACTTCAACAGGCGAGACTGAGGGAGCCCCACGACTCCTTAGAATATCCCATGACTCAGTGGCTATTGAACTCCCTTGAGAGGTGGGAGACCCTGTCCAAATCCTTTTCCCCTCTCCTTCGGTGAAGTAGGGTTTGAATTGGGGTTTCCCACATGCCAGATGTGTGCTCTCACTAATAGGCTAAAAGCTATAAGGTGGCATCTCCTCCTCTGGCCAGATTTTCAATGAGACCTGAGCATGCCTACCAGATTGGGAGCCGCACATGATTCAGGTGACCAAATACTTTGATGCCGAGAGAATTTTTACTCTGAAAAAGGAAAGTGCGGAGTGAGTTTAGGCATCTACAGGGTTCCATGGAAGTTTTGTGGCTCACAGTGGAGGCAAAACTGGGATTTAGGCGACTAAATCCAAGACCGAGGTGGCTACATCTGTGCTTTAGACACCTGACTACCTTCACGGATCCCACCTTTGGTGGGAACCCATCTTATCTGACTCTTAGGCCTGTCCTATAATCACAAGGCCATTCTGCTTCCTAGGAAAGTGAAACTTGCTCAAAACCGCCAAGTGTCACCCCAAATATTAAATAATTTATCAGGGATGAAATGACTTGAGAACCAGTCCCTTGCTCTGACTGCTAGAGTGCGCTCTGATCAATTATTTTCAGATACCAGTGGAGGCTGATACAGAGTCATTAATCCTCAGTGATAATGCTTAATAATCAAATGGATTTTGTACATTAAAAAGATTCAAGCACCAGCCTGTAGCATTAAAATCCTGAAGCACCATGCTTTTCAATGCATTAACCGAATATTCTTCATATGCCTTTGGATTCCAGTCTTAGTATGCCTGTGAGCTGGGTTTTTAGTACATAGTGGTTTGCTGCTGCTGTGTCTTGCCTAGATAGCCTAACACCACAAAGTGTTGTTGTTGTTGTTATGGTGAGGCAAATAACTGCACAAGCAGCACTTGTTAATACACAGATACGCTCCCTACGGGGTATCTTTTCCCCTTAACGTAAGCATGTAACACTCAGGCAGATAGAAACTACGTAGGTTAATCGACTGGTGAATTGACCACTGCGTGTCTTCTAAGTCAAACTCATCTAGTATCCATTTGGTTTACCAACACCTCCAACTTTCAGTACTGCAGAGACTCTCTGGAAGAGTGAGCTGGATTTCCCCTTTGCCTCATGCCTGACCAGCAGAGCCCCCTGCTAAGTTCCAGCTGCAGATGCTTTATTGTTGGTGATGACGCATGAGGCAGAAATAATAGAGTGTGATTTTCAGCGATTGTACCCAGCGGAGCTTGCAGTGCTGTAAGTTAGCCTGCTCTTGTTTGACTTGTAAACTGAACAACCCTGGAAATAATTGATGGGAAAATCATATGATGCACAAAGATGTCATTTTTTTCTGACCCTTGCTACAATGTTTAAATAAACCTTTTAATTATAATTATCCATGACTTTAGCTGGTTCACCAGACTCTGGGCCAGATTCTCAGCTGGTGTAAACGACGTAGACAAGCTCCGGATTTGGCCCATAGATGGCAAGTGTATATATCAGTCTATACACCACTGGAGACAAATGACAAGTGACTTCCCCATCACCTGGCTTTTTAGCTTTAAATAAACACTAGTAGCATCATCAGAGCTGAGTTGTGGCTAGCCTTGTGCAGTTCCCCAAGAGCGAAGAAGCAAAGAGTCTCTCTTGCCCCCAGTTGCAGCATCCACAGTGAAGTTTTAGTGTGCAGACACTGTCCCTGGCTAGTGTGGCCTGCATAGCTAGCCACCCGGGACTGTGCCCCCGCACAGCACAGGACGGGGAGAAGACAGCATGCCACATTCTTTATCAAAGGTTGACGATGCTGTTGCTTCAACATGCCCTGCCTTGGAATCCCCAAAGGGAACTCTGCCTGAGTCAACTAGAATTCCTCCAGGGCTTCTGCTGCATTCCATCGCCTCTTCAATCCCACAGTGAGCGCAACATCTGCCCCAGGTTCCCCCTGCCAGCATCTGTGGTTTAGTAATCACATTTTCCTGTTTTATTAATTGTTTTTCTCTCCCTTGTTTGCAGTGTTGTAGTAGCCATGTTGGTCCCAAGATATTAGAGACAAGATAGGTGAGGTAGTATCTTTTACAGGACCAACTTCTCTTGGTGAAAGAGACAAGTTTTCGAGCTACACAGAGCTCATCTTCAAGTCTGGGAAAAGTACTCAAGAGTGTCACAGCTAAAAACAAAGTGGAAGAGATTGTTTGATATAACTAGTTAACAGGTTGTAAGAAGCATGCAAAGTGAAATGGCCTGTTAACACTTCTGCTGTCACAGAACAAAAAAAGAGGGGTTGGTGGGTTTCAGATTGTTGTAATAAGCCATAAATCATGTTTTTATTAAGAACGTGATTTTTAGGGTCTAGCAAAGTTATTAATTTAAGCTCCAACGCTTGTATTGAAGGTGTTGTGCAGGCTTCCTTTGAGGACAATGTCAGATATGGAGTGATCGTTTTGTGAAAAGTGTTCACCCATGGGTGATATAGTGTTATTGTCTTTTATCATTTTTTCTGTGCGAGTTCCTTGTTGCTTTTAAAAGACCTTTTGGAGATAAGGGAAACCAGTGAAACTGACTACCACAGAGCACTGTCAAAATGCACTAAGTAAATAAACTGGACAAAAATAGAGAGATTAATTATTTTCTCTAATCTCTGTCGAACAGAGTCATTCAGGTAGCAATATTGGGTAAAACAGTTTCAGAAAGAAAGACAATTTTAAAATCAAGTTTCTCTTTATGCATCAATAGGTAGAATCATTTATTGGGAAAAAAAGTCTCTGGATGCTGTCAACTGACAAGAATGACATTGTTCTATGGTCCATCATGCTTAGGGGGGGAAGTAGGTTATGTCTCATTATATGCTTCTCTAAGCATGGCCACCAATGTACAATAAGTGATCATTTTCTCCCCTTACCTAACGCTCCTTTTGTCTCCTTATCCAACACATGATTTCATGCCCCCTCGGCCCCCCGCACTCCTCTCTGTTGACTTGGAAGATCTTTCCTCTCTCATGCAAAGCAACTTCCTACTCCTCCTGCAAATCTCTCTTTAAAAACCACTTAGAATCATAGAAGATTAGAGTTGGAAGGGACCTCTGGAAGTCATCTAGTCCAACCCCTGGCTCAAAGCAGGATTTTCCCCTTTAGCTGACCCCTGTTGGACCCCTTCATTGTTGTCTGCTTCTGCTCTCATACTGGATCTTAATCATTTGAATTGTTGTTGTGTCAACGAATAATGTTAAGGGTCTTGGCCTCCTTGTGTGTTAATGGCATGCAGCATACACCTATAGTGCTATATAAATAATTAATACGACAGAGTTCTTTCTGGGCATCCTTTTAAAAATGAAATGTAACAAACTGCAATATGGTCTGAAGTAGAAGTGTTTCCGTCCACCTTTAAGACTGTAAAAGTTTAATCCACAATAAAGAAGCTTCTCTCATCAATAACATGTCTCAGAGTCCTTCCTCCTCAGAATTAGTATGCTGATTCACTGGTTTGCTTTTCAATTGCAAGGCAGAAGAGTGATCCCCAAATATAAGTATTTGCCCTATGAGCGTAAGTTAATTTTTGTCAGCCAAGATAGAAGAGTGGGGTCTCAGTGTCATTTATTTCCATATTCATATTTCTCCCTGGTCTCATAACATGGCTTAAGTCAGCAGAAAACAAGAAAAATCTTGTGGCCTTTGAATTCTGTGTCCTGGGGTGCTGCAGTATTCTATCCTGTTCTCTTTGTTCCAAGAATGTTTAATAATCTTGCTTTCTGCCTAAAGAAATTTTCATTAGGTTCTCATATAGTACTAATGACCTCTGGCCTGACCACATGCAGACGGTGAGAGTCTGCCTCGCCAATATATAAGGCTTTTCTTTTCACTTGCTTTCCTCAGGTTCCTATTTCAAGAGCAGCAGTATGTTTTAGAACTTCATGGAACTTTTGAACTCCCCATGAATCATTTGAAAAGGACCACAGACATGTTTCACAGATCCTTTTCCTACTACACTTTGTTTAATATTTACTACAGTTCTCTCACTATTCTCAAGTTCGAGAGAAATTTCTCCTTGTCCATTAGCATTTGTGAGCCAAAACGGGTATGGTATTGTCTTTTATTGGACCAATTTCTGCTGGTGAAAGAAACAAGTTTTCGAGATGACACAGAGCTCTTCCTCAGCTCTGTGTAAGTTTGAAAACTTGTCCCTCTCACCAAAAGAAGTTGGTCCAATAAAAAATACTACCTCACCCCCTTGCCCAGTGCTAAATATGTAATGAAAGAAGTGCCTGGGCTCAAGCAATTAGATGCCAATGCTCAAGCAATTTTTTCTACATTCATAACTGATGCAGCAAGCCCAAAGATGCCGGGGCAACGAACAACCAACCCTAGCAATGCCGGGGCTCAGCCTGCACAAATTAAGCACTGCCATGGGACCGAGCACAGCTAAAACAATATGACAAATTAGCATTTGCAACTGTTTGGATGTATTTTTTCTTAGTTTTTTTTTCTCCTTGAGACTAGCTTTGCAGTGTGCAAAATGACAATTTCTGCCACCACATTATCTGATCCCCTTTGGCAAATCCTTCCTGGAATTTGTCACCAGTGTGTTTTCTTAATGAGAAAGACCAGAACATGCAAACATGGGTCTTCAGAAAGAGAGAAGCACCTGCCCACAAAGAAAGCAAGAGACACATGGAGAACTAGAAAGGGAGGGGATGCCTATGGCAAGAGATGCAGAAAATGGAAGGGGAGACTCTGCCTAAAGGGGAGTGTACAGGCCCATGCAGAAAGAGCAAGAGAAGGGAAGAGAGCCTACAGGGAGACAGTGAACTTCCAAGAAGAGAAAAATGCATCTGATCACATAAAAGAGTCAACATAAGGATGAAAGATCAAGCATGGAATAAAAGCAAGTGCAAGCAAACTGAAGAGAAGGAACCAATGGCTAATTTTCCCCCAAAAAGAGGTGTAGAGAGAGATGCTCCCAACCCCACATCCAGGGAAAGAACAGGGAGCCGAGCCCTATCTTTTATTATAAGCAGATCTTCTGAAGCATCCTAAATACTTCTGGGATTCTGGGTCTGGGCTAAGGACAGGAAAACTTCTCCTATTCCTACTCTGGGGGTGGAGCTCCTCTGGGCTCTGCCTATAAAGTCCAAGCCTGGAGGGCAGAGTAGCTCTTCCCTTTGCTGTTGGAAGGAGGGATGATGCTGGCCTAGGATTGAGCAGGACCCTTGGCCCTGTAGTTGGATCTCCTACTCCATGTGACTGGAGGTAGGCCAGGTCAGGTCAGGTCAGGTCAGGTCAGTGACCTTTGGCAATGATGAATGAATGGGAGTGCCATAGAGCTGGAGGAAGAACTTTCCCTACCCAGCCACCCACACTAAACAGCAAGCGGGTGGACTAAAGGGGTCAGAGGGAGCAGAGGGCTGGCTTTATGCTTCGGTAGTAGCAGGGGGATTAGGAGAACCGGGTGATGTGAGCAGCACCGGGGGCTGAGGTTGGGGGGTGCCAGGAGGTAGTTGAGGCTGCTTTGTGGGGTGCACCACAGGGGTCCTGGGGTGGTGGAGGCAGCTAGGGGCCAGAGGCTGGCTGAGACCACCTGGGAGTGTGTGTGTGGGTCTGGGGGGGACAAGGGGTGGCTGTGATGCTGGGGGGCACTAGGAGAGCCAGTGTCTAGGGGCCAGGTCTCAGGGAGGTGGCGAGTCGCAGGGAAGGCAGGAGGCTGAAGGCGGGGGTCAGTGACGGGCGGGGGGTGCAGGGTCCTTGAGGCGGCGGTGGGGAGGGGGCGGCAGGGCCGGGCCGGGCCGGCGGGGGAGGGAGGGAGATTGCTGGACGCCAAGGCCGAGGCGGCTGGAGCAGGAGGCAGCCCGGCTGGGTAGGGCGGGTCCCCGGCGCAGGGGGTCGCGGGGCTGGGCGGGGGGATCCCGGGGGACACTCGGTGCAGGGGGCCTCGGGACGGGTCCGGGGGCGGCTGCTGGGCAGCCGGGGGAGCCGCGCTTCGCCGGGCGGGCGCTAGGGGTCCCCTCTCCATCCTGCGCGGGGCCCGGCAAGCGCCTCCCCCGGAAGCGGCGGCGGGTAGGGGGGGGGCGGGAAGGGGAGCCCGGCGAGGGGGCCGGAGAAGCGGGGCGAGCGGCGGCGGCGGCGGCCGGGCGGGCGGGCGGCGGTGGCAGCAGCAAGATGGCGGCCAAGTCGGACGGCGGCGGCGGGGGAGCGGGGGTCGGCTTCGCCCAGCTGCACAACCTGGACGAGGCGGCGGCGGCAGCGGCCGGGGGGGCCGGCGGCGGTGGCGGCGACGGGGCGGCCGAGCAGGGCGGCAGCAGCTCCCTGCACATCTGCCACTGCTGCAACACCTCGTCGTGCTACTGGGGCTGCCGGAGCGCCTGCCTGCGGAGCCTGCTGGGGCGGGCGGGGGGCCGGGGCGGGGGCGGCGGCGGGGCCACGGACCCGCTGGCCCCGGGCTCCTCCTCCGCGGGGCCGCCGCACTCCCGGGGGGGGCCCGGCGGCGGCGGCGGGGGCGGCGGCGGCGAGCGGCCGTGGCTGGACTGCCTGTGGATCGTGCTGGCGCTGCTGGTGCTGCTGGGGGACGTGGGCACGGACCTGTGGCTGGCCCTGCACCACTACGGGCGGCGGGACTACGTCTGGTGCGGCCTGACCCTGGCCTTCGTGCTGCTGCCCTCCGTGCTGGTGCAGATCCTCAGCTTCCGCTGGTTCGTGCAGGACTACACGGGCGGCGGGCTGGGCGCCGTGCAGGGCCTCAGCAGCCGCGGGCCGCCCATGATGGGGGCCGTCGGGCGCCGGCACGGGGCCGCCGGCACCGCCACGCCGGGGGCCGAGCGCCTCTGCAGGATCTCCGTCTGGGTCTGGCAGGCCGTCATCCACCTGCTGCAGATGGGCCAGGTCTGGAGGTAAGGGGGGGACGGAGTGGGAGTCACCCCCCCCAAACACACACGTTGGGGGGGGGAAGGGTCTGGGGGTCAACCCCACAGACGTTGGGGGGCAAGGGTCTGGGGGGGGTGGTCAACCCCACAGACATTTGAGGGAGGGGTCAACCCCACAGACATTTGAGGGAGGGGTCTGGGGGGGGGTCTACCCCCACAGACATTGCTGGGGAAGGGTCTGGGGGGGGTCTACCCCACAGACGTTGGGGAGGGTGGTCTGGGGGGGTAACCCACACACACGTTAGGGGGGAAGGGTCACCCCAGGCCTGTGGGCACACTTGGGGGGGATGGGCCTTGGGAAGAGAAGGGGGTCACCCCCTCCATAGGCACACAGAGGGAGCAGCAGGGGATGGACCTGTGGAAAGATGAGGGCAAAACCAGCATTTTGGGGGTGGGGGTGACCCCTCCACGAAGGGAGACCTCTGGAGGTCTCCCGGCCAGAGAGGTGGAGAGGAGGCGTGGTGGGGTGGAGGTCATGTCCCACACTGCCCTGTAAAGGGGAGGAAGAACCCTTCCCCTGTCTGAAAGGCATGTTCTGTGGCAGGTAGCTGGGGTTAGGAGGTAGCAGGAGTCACTCCCCACACAGGGTTCGCTCCAGGCTATGGGGAGAAGCAGTTGCCCCCGTGTGTGCAAATAGTTTGAGTGGATGACTGTGGTGTAAATTGGGTTTGGCTCCTCTCTACCACTGAGAGAACTTCAGGGTACGGATCTGGGACGGGGGGAAGAAGTGGGTTTGCATCCTTGACTGCACTTAGGGTGAGCTCTAGAATATGGGTCTGGGGGTAAGGGATAGAGGGGAAAAAACCTCTCGGCTCCCCCCCCCCCTCCAAGTCACACTCAGCAAAGAGGGGGAAGCAGGTCATTTGTTTGAGAGAGGGGAAATATAGTGATAGGTACTGGATAAATATTTGGTAATAGGACAGAAGCACCCCCTTTAGAAGGTGTGGGGGAATTGAGAAGTGTTTTTGGATCTCCCGTGTAAGGGACTGGAGGTCAGAGATGGGGTTTGTTTCCTAGAGAGAAGCCATTGGGGAGGCTTCCAGGGGTAAGATAGGAAAGACTAGAATTGGGATTTGAGGGGGGAGGGAGGGGAGATAAGGAAAGTATCTACAGGGTTGGAGCGGAGGGAACTGGTTTGGTAGTGAAATCTCCAGGGTGACTTTGGAGGTAAGCAAGCCCCCAACAAAGATTTGGGAGGGAGCATGAGGGAATACCCTAGAATGAGCCTGTAGGTATGAAACCCACAGAGATGGGATTTTGGGGAAAGAGGTGATCTAAGGATAACTGTACAGAGCTAATTTGGCTCCATGTCCTCCAAGAGAGCTCTGGATGAGGCTTCAGAAGTGAGGTTGGAGGGTATGAGGCTTGAATAGGATGAAATCTCTGATTTGAATCTGGAGGTAACAGGCATCCCACAGAGAATATTTGGGATAATGGGGGTGGCTGATAGGGCAAACAGAGGTTAATTTGGCCTCATTTCAGGTTTTTGCTATGAGAAGAGGCTAGATATGTGGTAGACAACCAGCAATGAGGCATTTTATATGATGGAATAAAGGTGGAATCAAAGGGCGAGTTGCTGAAGGGGTTAATTGTATCCCTGCGCTGGAATCGCCAGGATAAATCCTTGAGATAAAAGACATCAAATGGATTTTAGAGGATTGTATTTTTATTGGGGTGGATGGATAGGTGGGGGGAGGGAGGGAGGGAGCAAAGGCTCATGAGACAGAAGGAAAGGATGTTGTGGATGATGATGATGATGTATGGGTAACTGAAGGGGTTAACTTTGCCACTAAATGAAATTTCTGAGAAAGTGGCTGAAGTTAAGATGGAGACAGCACGGTTCGGGGAGGGGGTTGATGTTTCTTCTTAGCGCAAGGATCTTGAGGTAAAATGGAGATAGCACAGCAAAGATTTGTTTTGAGGAGGGGAAGCAAGGAGGAAATGTGTGTGGGAAGGTTGTGTGGAATCTCTACCTAAGAAATAAGCTGGTGAAATTGTGCAGTGCAACAGAAAACACATCTCTATTCTGTCATCTTTTCAATGTCATTTGCATTTATTTAAGACAAAGTCCGTCTTAACTTATTGATGGTTGTGGATATTTTTGCAGCCAGGTCGAGTGTGGGAGGCTGGGTGTGTGTTAGGTTTGTGAACCTTCTTCCGCCTCTTCCTGCCACCCTCTCCAAATGCTGATCACATCAGCAAAAGCAGCTCTTGGTGCAGATGCTCCTTTGGTGAGTTGGGGGAGGTCTCATCATGCCAAGTAAATGATTATGTATTAACCACTGTGCAAATCTGCACTAGCAAAAACAAACCCACAACACCTTCCCCCCATTGTTCACTCAAAACCCAAACCGTGCTGCTTAGAGGCAGAGGTTGTGCATGGGCGAGGGATATGTGTGGCTTGTATGAAGAAAAGAGGCTTAAGTTACCCAGACTTAGCACTGACTCTTCAATGCAGAGGAGAATTTCAGTGCTGGGAATGTGCAGGTCTGGGGCTGCTGACATGGGGACTGAGAACAGGCTTTCCAGACCAAGTCACATTAACTGAAATAAGAGAGCTCGCCGTGATCCTGACTTTTTTATCTGAATGCGATTCAGATCTTTATTTTTAAAGCATGCTAAACAGTGCACTCGGCATAAAGCTGGATCTTAAAGTCTGACCTAAGAAATCAGAGATCGCTTCAATGGAAAGAATTTGTGGACTAACCATTGTGAATATTTCAAGGGTGTTTTTTATACTTCTGCCATGGCTATTGTGACTGTCATGAAAATTAATCTTGAATGTAGTGATGGGACTAATACTGGAAATATTTTAGCAGTATTTGCCTGCAGCTAAATTATTTCATGCTGGTAAGAAGTTTATCTTAGAGGATGGAGGGGGAAGACTTAACACAATGTATGATCAGCGGGTGATACACTGGGCTTAGGTTCCTTCATGAGAATGGATATGAACTGTGCAGATATGTAATAAGATCAAAATTGTATGTTGTGCAGAAACTATCTGTTGCTTTGCAGCTAGAAGCAAAGTCATGGAGGACAGGGGGAATAGGACAGAATTGTAGAGAGATCCTATTCTAAATTGCCCATGGCTCTTTCTTGGTGAATGTCGTAATCTGTATTTAATGTTTTGGGATCAAACATGGTTTGTCATCCTCTAGGGACTTTCTTTCCTGAACAATGGAGAGACTTGCAAATAAAGATTGATGGCTAGAATTCCTACAGTAGGAATGCAAGTTTCTGTTAGAATTAATACATTGTTTTTTTAGGATGGGTGTTAAAGCATTAATATCTCCATTATGTCTTGGAATTGCATAGGCAATATCTAGCAGTTTGTCAGTACAAATGAGTTAAGTGAGGGTATTCTGAGTTTTATCCTTTGTTTGGTATTTTTGTACTTGGCAAAGCCTAAATTCTGTATGTGATTGTGCAAGAGTGTTAGCTAGATTAATGAAAGCGCTGATGGGAGATGAATTAATTTGTATTTCCGGATTCACTCAGTTTGCTTATTGCTAATATTTTTATTGTCCCAATCATTGCATGAGCAATATGGTCTTAAGCTTGTTGTATCATTAAAAATGTACTCGTGTACCTATTTCTACCATATGTTAACAGTGTACAATTTTTACTTTTCATCTTAATTTCTTAGGTAATCTTGAAGACTAGAACATTTCAGCCAAACTGTCAGAGTAAAGGATGCCAGTCGTGCATATTATGTGCTCTTGTGCTTCAGCACTACAAAACTGCAGAAGGGATGTTCATTGAGGAAGAATATTGCAGTGCTGTGGTGTTGCTTGCAATAGACCGGAGGCAGAGTTGCCTTTTAAGCTTGCCAGGGCTGTTGCTTCCACTGAAGTCATTCATCTGTGTAAATTAAGGAATAGAAGTTTTGACTTGAAAAATTTAGTATCTTGGTTAATTAGGTTAGCTATATTAAAATGATCAACAATATCATTTTTGTATCCGATGTACCTCTTAATAATCACTGTTGCAAGTAGGTTAGTGGGTCACAATTGCTCTCCTTAAAATATACAAGGTTTAGAGTGTAAACTGTGATACTTCATTTAGCACTATACTATTAGTTTAGATCTAGGAATATACCATTGAAATCCAATGGAATAACAGTAACCTGAGTCTGAGAGCTAAAATGAAAGCTGATCAGTTGAAAATCCTATTCTGTTGTATCTCTCAGAAATTTTCAGGAATTTTACATGTAATGCATTCAAATCAGTTTTTAAAACAAGAATCATAAATGTACATGTTATGAAAAAAATCAGACTGTAAGAAAATCTTGTTGTCTTTCCCTTGACATTAAAAATGTATATGCTATGTGTGTTACGTAATCCCTACAATCGAGGTAAAGACTTGACTATTTCTTCACCAGTTGAGTTTCCGACATTTGGTATATCATGTTTTGCAGAAGATTTTGTGGGATATGGAAAGGTAAACAAATATTTGCATAGTTTGTGAAACTAATATATTAAAGAGCTAAGTTTGTGCTCCAACAGTTGGTTTAAATGGAATATTTGCTGTTAAGGTGTGCATGATAAATGAAGATTGTTTTTAGCTCTATTAGTAAATTTTGCTCTAGAATTAATTATGCAGCTTAAACACTTGCTATATTTAAATTAATTTAAAACCCTTCTCATACAATGGATGTCGGTAACTCTTGTACTGTTAGGATATGTCTAGGTTGCTTAAGAGTGCAAGATATCTGTCTGTCGAACGACAAGGTAGCTGGAAGTTCCCCTCCATGAATCTTGTCAGACTCTTCTGTTTTGTGTACTCAAATTTTTAGACACTTTCTGCACATTTGCTGTCTCTTCTGTCAGATTTATGTATTTTGCTGCTTTTCTGGTTAGTTTGGCTGGCAGCTGAGTTCTTCTTTAGGAATAAGCTGTGAAAAAACTTGGCTGTAGCATAGAGTTCTGTCAGGCTCTGAAAATGCCTGACAGAGGGAAGAAGCACTGGGGTAAATGACAATGCTGTGACACACAACGAAATATTGAGGGGAATTTCTCTCTGCTTCCAGATACTTCACAATTTCCAGTATCTCAGTCAGAATTCTCTTCTGTAGAGTGATCTCACAATCTGCCTGTAATGCAGCATAGTATGGTATCTCTCACTTTAATAAATCTTTCATTGCAGGCATCATTCACATTGATTAAATGGGGCAAAAAGCATTGGTGCTAGAGTAGAGGGTATCTAAGCTCAGAAATGGAGCTAATCACCTGAGCAAAAGGAGAATCTCCATTGGCTGTTAACTGGTAGTGAGGCTTACTGCCTTGTTGTGGGTTACCCACTAGAGGGGGTCAAATCACAGATGTTGAAGCAGATCTTATAATGTTCTAGCTGTTGGAGAGAAAAGTTTCCTCAACCTTTTCAGAGGATGGACTGAACCTCTCTCTCCTCCCACGCAATTATATAACATCTCTTTGGCAGCAATGTAAGTTGCATATGTGGAAAAACAACAGGAGGGGAGAGAAATATTTGGTGTAGCTATAGTTTCTCTTAATGCAGTTTTAGCAGCTGGAGAACAAATAGTGCCAGAGCCTTGTCCCCAGCAAGTGCTCTGGGGACTGCTGCTGATGGTATGTGGATCACCATTTAGAAACCTGTGCACTGGACACTTAGGGTGGAGTTTGTAAGTGTCTTCTGCAGTGACCCAACTCTTTTCCTGTAAGTCAACAGTAAAGCCTTGGACTTCACTGGGAGCAGACTTAGGCCCATGCATTTAAATGTTTGTAAGAAATGGTTGGATGTCTTCCATACTGGCCCCTGCTTGGGCAGCTCCTCTCAAGATTCAGATATTGGTTACTGGTCATTTATGTCAGAAACCAATTAGCAATGGAAAGGACCTTTAAACACTGCCAAAAATCCCTTCTTGACTTAGTTGCCCAGGCTCGACTCTGATGTCATACTCAGGTCTTAGTTACCTTGAAAAGCTTATGTTTCTAATGTAAATAGAAAATAGTGTTTTGGGGGTGAGAAGAGAGTGGGAATTTCTTTGTATGTCCTAAAGAAGCACACATAATAAAGGGGACAAGCCTATCTATTCTCCCTTTTTTCAGATCACCTTTAAATTGGTTCTAGGTTGCATTGGGTACGTTACATTTCTTAGAATTTTTGCTTTGGTCTTCCTGCATAGTCAGCCTAGCAATTAGTACATAGACTACTATTCAAAGAGTGCTCTGTTTTTAAGAACTGTTTTTTGATAGAGCTGACTCTATTGGGAAATGACTCCTTAGGAAAGAGTACTGCAGAAGGGGGATCTGGGGGTCCTAGTGGATCACAAACTAAATATGAAGCAACAGTGTAACACTATTGCAAAAAGGCAAACATCATTCTGGGGTGGATTAGCAGGAGTGTTGTATGCAAGATATGAGAAGTAATTCTTCTATTCTACTCTGTGCTGATTAGGCCTCAGCTGGACTGTTGTCTAGTGCTGTGCACCCCCTTTTAGGAAAGATGTGGACAAATTGGAAAAAGTCCAGACGAGCAACAAAAATGATTAAAGGTCTAGAAAATGTGACCTGAGGGGAAGGTTGAAATAATGGGGTTGTTATAAAGAGGAGGGAGAAAAATTGTTCTTGTTAACCTGTGAGGGTAGGCCAAGAAGCAAAGGGCTTAAATTGCAGCAAGGGTGGTTTAGGTTGAACATTAGGAAAAACTTCCTCACTGTCAGAGTAATTAAGCACTGGAATAAATTGCTTAGGGAAGTGCTGGAATCTCCGTCAGTGGAGATTTTTAAGAGCAGGTTAGATAAGCACCTGTCAGGGATGGTCTAGATCAGTGTTCTACATTGCAAGGCCTGTTAGCCGGCACCAGCTCCCTGACTAATTAACTAATTCTCCCCCCCTCCCCCTCTTGGACACACACACACCTGGAAAGTTGGGGTGAGAGGGGATGGAGCTGTGCAAGGCCAGGAAGGGCTGGCCACATGGGAGAGGGGGAAGAGCCATCCCCTCTGCTCTTCACGCTCCCAGCCAGGGCCCTGCGAGGCAGTGAGTGACATTGGGCAGATCACCCCATGGGATGGGGGGAGCCAAGGCCAGCTGAGTTACCTCCCCCCCGAGGTTCCCCTGGCCTGCTGCTCATGCCTCTTCATGTGAGGGGGATCTCAGTGGAGGGGGCGAAACCACCAGGAGGCAACACTGCTGCGGGAGGAGGGGAGGTGGCGGCTGCAGCCCTGCTGCTCCCCAAGTCACCTGGAGGCAGAGGTGAGCGCTTCCCTCGGCATCCCTCCCGTTCCTGTGGCCGCTTGCTCCCAGCGGTAACAGCTGCTGGCCTGGGCTCCCCTGCCCCGCGCGGTGCTGACCTGCCAGTGAGTGACTCATTCACCTCCTCGCAGGGTCCTGGGAGAGCAGAGAGGGTGGCTTTTCCCCCTCTCCCCGGCAGGGTGGGCTGCGCTGCCCATATGGAGAGCCCCTCCTTGCCCCACAGCACCTTTCCCCCTCGGGTGGAGAGGCCACCCCTGCCCCAACTTTCTTTCCTGGTGAGAGGGGGAAGTTTCCTGGGCGTCGTCCCCTTCCCCTTTCAGGCCTGAGCAGATTTCCCAAGTACTTTAGTACCCAAGTAAACTCACTGGTAAGGATAAAACATTAAAATAAATGTATTGACTACAGAAAGATAGATTTTAAGTGATAAGTGGTAGGCATAAAGGTCAGAGATAGTTACCAAAGAAAATAAAAAGTAAGCATACAGTCTAAATCCTAAAGCTTATTAGACTAAGCAGTATTTGAATCAAGCAGTTTTTCTCACCCCCATTGGTTGTTACAGGCAGCTCACAGTTCTTAATACACAGACTGAATTTCCTTCTCAGCCTGGGACCAATCTCCGCAGTTTGAGTCTTTTTCTTCCTGGTATTCTTGGTGCTGTCAGAGTAGATGGGGGAGGACAGAGTTGGTCTCATGATGCCACTGACCCTTATTTTATATTCTTAGTGTATGTCTCTGGAAATAAACTGGCCTAGGCATGTCCTGGTGGACCTTGCTGAGTCACAGAGTTGAGCAATCCCCATTGTGTTGGGTTTACGCAACTCTCTTATTGATTTGTAAATCTTTTTTCTTTTTCTTTTTCTTTTTTTTTTTTACTATTCCCATGCTGATCAATGGTCATTTAAGGCCCAACTGGGTGTGGGTTACTTTCTTTGTTGTCACTGGAGAACTAGCAGTGGGCAACTCCCAAACTCACAACATATTTCAGTAACAAGCATATAGAAAAATATACATATTTTGGCCAAACGATGAGTTTTAGCACATCATGACCTTTCATATGGTATCCTACATGGCATGCTTTGTATGAAATATCACAGCTATATAAGAATGATGGATATGGGGATTATAGGGTGCTACTTTGAGGTATAGTGTGTCACACCACTGTCTAGGATTCTTTCAGGATTAGAATCAGTTTTCAAGCCTAGTATTAATTTTTTTCAAGACCAAAATTTTTCAAGCACTGTAGCAAGGAATAGAAATGGAGGAGAGGGGGAAATTAGATTTCTGGTCTTGTTAGCTAGTTAAAATGGACTAAAGATTTTGGTTTCCTGTGAAAATGGAATTGATAAGTCTTTAAGATTTCGCTTAATTGGATATCTATCTATGATGGATCCACTGAAATTTACTATCAGATCAATAGCCTTCAGCCATGGTTGCCAGGAGGCACTTGTGGTGGAAAACTTGGAAGACAGATGGTCACTCTAAAATGCTGCTCATTATTAACAGAGTTTTCGAAGGCAGAAGCAGTTTGGTGAAATCCTAGAACAAATAGTTACAGAAGCAGTAGAAAATAGACTTGCTCTCTTCAAATAAAATGTACACAAAAGGGAACAAGGCATTCGTGTGCACACATGAACAGAGTTTTCAGATTGTTTTAGAAGGAAAAAGGTGCTGTTGAGGAGGAAGATCTATGCAGGAATCCAAAATGGAGTCTTTTAATAAAATTTGTATGGATCAAGTATTACATTTATAATATGCATGTGCTTGAACTGTTGAAGTAGATATACGCTGATGCTGTGTTTGTTATTTTAGTAACTATGTGGATATTGTTGTTGGTATTACATAGTACTGTGCGACCCTAAGTGAGATCAGAGTACCAAGCTCTGCTTATACTTGTAAAAGACAGACTCTGCTCAAACAATTTACATACTAGACAGAGAAGTCAGAAAGGAAGTATTAATGCTCCCCCCCCCTTTTTTAAAGAGTGGGGAATGAGGCACAGGAAGATTGAGGGCTAGATTTTGAACCCTTGACTCCCACTGAAGTCAGTTTGAGTTAGTGCTCACCAGTGGAAGTAAATATTCATGATTTGACCTCAAGTCATACATAAATGGTCTGGCAGCTGAGTGTCATACCCAAATCTCCTGACTTCCAGCTTAGTGCCTGAACCATAACCATCCTTCCTCTGTATGTATGTTCACATGCATTCCGCATTAGGGTAGGTGGCTCAAATTCTAGTCTAAGATTTAGATATTTTACAAATTAGTCACTTGTCAACATTTAGGTCGTCATTACTATTCTCTGAGTATATTTCCCAGACCTGAAGAAGAGTTCTGTGTAAACTCAAAAGATTGTCTCTCACCAATGAAGTTGGTCCAATAAAAAGTATACCTCACTCACCTTGTATCACTATTCAATGAAGTCTTATAACAGTCATGTATGATGAGATTCCAGGATGGACAGGGGAGATGCTGAACTGTTTTGTGTGATTGACTTTCACACGTCAAAAGCAAATTTGCCCTTTTGACTTACATTTCTGTTAGTGTTTTCTTGTGGCCACTATTTGGATATTAGTTTTTGTAGGGTTCTCTTTCCCTGGGCTTGGAGGCTGGCTTTGTTGTGGTGCTTCTGGAACTGAGTTAATTGAATACCTTGGATTTTTCTTCATGGTTAGATGGAGCACAGGTGTGGCTTATGTGTTTGAAGATGGCTTCTCTCTTGCTCCACTCTCTATCTAGGTACTTATATAGTTCTCAGTTGAGTAGTATCTGAATGCTTCACAATCGTTAATGGATTTTACCCTCACTCCACCTCTGTGAGCATCCTTGTCTAGACTGCTGCTCCTACCGATTCAGCTGAACTGGTATAAGAACCTGGGAATTTGTCAAATTTTTCCCATAGTGCAACGATGGGATCAACTTTAGAAGAGTTGGCCTGTCCGCCCTCCCACCTGGATGATGAAAGGTGGAATTTACATCTAAAGCCAAAGCATTTAACAGTCCCTCTGAAGTTAAAGAGAGATTTCTTGGGCTAGCTGGAGGTGGGAAGTTGAAATTTCTTGCCAATGTTTGGGACAGACAAAAAGATTGATGCTGACATATTATGTAGTTCTTAAAAAAATGTGTAAGGTGCTCAGTACAGTGGCAAAGTGTCTGATGTAAAATTCTCAATAAACTCTTGGGGGCAGGCACCCTGTGTGCATGTATGTATGTACAGTGGTCAGCATTGTGAGTCCTCCTTCTTAACTGATTCACCTTAGTGAATCCTGTGTGCATCTCAAAAGGTTTGGGAGTGACATATGCCCCAAATGAACTTATTATAGAATTACATTTCACTGTGGCGCTCTCCAGTTCTGCCATGCTGGTAGGAAATGGGGGAATATTTTAATCCTTTTACAGCTGGTTCCCCACTGCATGTATGAAGAAATTTGTGATAGTGCTGGAAATGCATTTTGACTGACATGCCACACTCATACAGCAGCAGTAAAACATCTCAGGAACGGTTTGAGGTTGGGATTGGAATTCATCCCAGTTATGTCAAAGCCAGGAAAAAAGAGCAACAGAGGCTGATATTGTTGAAGTAAAACGTGTTGTAAGCAGAAGGCATTTAAATAATATGAACAATCTGGCACAAAATGAGTAGTGGGAGGTGTTCCAAAAATAAGGAGAAAGTAGTTTTAGAAGCATGCCTAAAAAAAACCCCAATCTTGAATGCCAGAGAGTATTTCAGTTAGATTTGTCAATATTTACAACAGAGGTGTAAGAGACCACTAAAAGTAATAAGAGTCTGAGATATGGAAATGAGATTGATAGGATGGAGGAATCCCTTAAATAAGGATCGCGTTTCCATCTCTGCCAGGGAGGAATTTGGTTGTACTCTGAGAAGAATGACTCATAGCATCATTAGAGAGAAGTGTGGTCTGTTGGTTAGAACACAGAGCTGGGAGTCAGTAATTCTCTGCTCTGTTTTCTAGATCTACCACTGACTGCTATGTGACTTTGGGCAAGTGAATTCTTTTCTGATTAGTGCTATAATTTGAATAAAATGATACATATTTATATTCCTTTGCAAGAGTATTTTATCTTGTGTTTGGGGAACAGAAATTGAACCTACTCCTCTTCCCTTTTCTTTACTGACTAACCTAAATAAATAAATCCAGAGATCAAAAGTCAGACTTCCAAATTTAGGTATACCCAGTTATGATGGTATATTTGCATGCACCTAATTTATACACACATACCTAATTTGCATGCATAAGTAAAATACACCTACATGTGTGTGCCTAAATTTGAATCTGGCCCATCCTCTACATACTCCACCACCTGGATAAAAAAGTTCATCATTTTATAACCAGTCCTATTTGAAGGAGCATTTGTGAAATCAGTAGAGGATAAGAGGGAAAAAGAGAGACCCTCACTCAAACCAAAATGAAACAAACCCTTTGGATGCGTATTAAAGCATTAAGCAGCATGAAGCTCTTGTATCGTAGCTCTGCAGTATTTTGAGGCACTTTATGGTTTGAATGGAGGGATAAAACGGAACCTGCAATTATAGTAATTCTTTCTAATTGAGTATTTTGATTTTATTCTTTCCCTTTTAAAACACACCTGTGTAACTAGTAACATTCATAAGGCTGCAGGAATATTTATTTCCTCTTTTTGGCGATCAGGGTAAATATACTTTTCATTGGATGTGCAGTTCATTTCCTTATTGCTGGAAGTGCTTCCCTAGTACAACTGTTTTGGAAAGTGATGGACAAAAAACATCTCTCCACTCATTTTAACTGTGTTGCCATTATCACTGGGCTATATTAATTTACCATCTGGTGTAGAGGGAAATGCTGTGCTGTGGATTAAATGCTTTGAGTCACTGTGTGTGGGCTTGACATGATTTTGTCAGGTATCTTTTTAATTAATTTATTGTCCGTGCAGGGTTAGTCATCAACAGCTGCAGCCATTTATTTATCCCCAGGCCATGTTCAGTGCAGACAGAGAAGATCACTGATTTCTGCCACCCAGATTTAGTTTAGGGATGAGGATAACAAAAGCACATTCTAGATCTTGCTTGGACAGAGCTTGGTAAAAGTAAGGAGTTACAGAGTAAGAACTACTTTATCCCAAGGTCTGTTGTAAATTCATTTAATTTACAACTTTAATGAGATTCTTCCTTAATTTTTTGGAAGCAAAAGTTCAGTGTTGTGTTTTGCTGTAATTGGCAGTCAGACAGGTACCTGTGACAAAGTTAAAGGATCCTCAGCTGATGTAAATTGACATAGGTCAGTTGAAGTCAATAGTTATGCCAGTTTACACCCGCTAAGGATTTGGCCCAGAATGTTTCTGTAGGTATGTAACTTAGTATTAGGATGGTGAAAGGAAAAGGGGAGGGAGTGAGATGGGAGGGTAAATTCAATTGATAATTATATTATTGGATATTGATTATTAGGTTTTGGAAATGACCATTTTCAGTAATATACAATGAAAGTTTTTAAAATGTAAGTTCATACTTTAAGCTCAAACATCAGACAGAAAAAGTCAGATAAATTATCATAAAGATTGCATTGTATATTCTCTGTCCTGAGTCTCTTATTTAAAGCCAGAGTTTTACTGATACTTGCTTCATACACACACCAGTGATTGGATGCTATCAGTTTTACATTTGTGCGATAGCTGTCTTCTAATCTAATGGGGACTTTTGATCCAATAAACTGCTTATCTCATACCGTTGTACTTTCATCTAGAGTTGGTGGCGTGTGACTGCTGGTTGAAGGCACAACACTGTAATTCATTTATTAATATTAATTAGAAATGGAAATAATTAGGAGCAGAACGAAGCACTGACAACAGAAATTGATCCACCCTTCTCCCATGGGTGCCTTACAACTACAAATCATATTCTAAGCAAAGAAAGATGTGAACTTGCTTCACTTGCAGTGTAAAGTCACGAGCATGTTGTCATGCTAGTGGACTAACTTCAGTCACCAGCAAGAAATTGTTCTAATGTTTCTTTTCCCGATGTTTGATGTGTTCAGGGTAAAAGTTCTTCCACTGTTCATTTTTTAGAAAACAACCAAGAGTGAATTTGAGAGGGAAGAACCATTAGTATACTAACTGTTTTGGAAGAGCGTTTACTGATTATGTGGAGTCAGGTTTTTTTTGCTTTGATTCTCTATCACATCTGCAAATGCCTTTTATTGAAAGAGAACACAGTGGGCTACTTATCCCATTGTTTTCTGTGAAGGACATGGTTTTTTTTTTTTTTTTGGCGACTCAATCTTATTTTAGTTTGTCCTTGATACTCAAGGAGGGTAATAATATGAATGTATATTTTTGATGCAAAGAAAAGGATTTCAGTCTCTTAGGCCAGAAAAATCAAATGTATTCTCATGACTGACACTGAAATCTTTGACTCTCAGTCTACTCTTATCACTCTTCTTCCATCCAAGATGCTCCCTTGAACAACAGACTATCTCTTGAGGAATTTCGTACTGAGGTCACACCTATTAAGATATATCAGAGAAAAGTCCTTGCACCAGATACTCAGCTGGTATAACTCCATTTTGTTTACACCAGCTGAGGCTCTGGCCCCAAGATAGCTGCAGCACAATTTCAGACTCTGGTGAGGAAAACATTTTCACCCCCGTTTTAGTTTAATTTCTCTAGCTTTAAGATGAACAGTGTTTATTGTCTATTGACATATGCTTGCAACAAACAACATTTGCAGTCTGTGATCTTTGCTCAGCTTTGACAAAACTAGTTGTATAGCCTTGCATTCCCCCCTCTTAGTTTATCCTTTTTTTAAAATAATAAATCCTTTGGATCAAAATTTATTTCTTACTCCTAGTGTGAGTGTCAGAATTGTACCAGAATCGAAAACTAGTCCCTTTGTCGGCTGAACTATGTAAACTTTACACGTGTAGGAGTTTAAGTTCAGCATAGGACTGCAAGAAAAATACATCATTCTGTATATCCTCACCTCACCCATAAAACCTTCCCCTCAGTACAAATGTGCCTCAGCTTCTGCAAAGTACCACTTTTCTGGTCATACTGATGGAAATTGCTACTGTTCAGGAATGTAGATGTCATAACACTATATTTTCCTCTTCTACAGAGGACAACTGAGGAGGACTGAAGGTGGGGAAAGGATAGACATGAAAAGAGGATGAAACATGGGGGCAGAGGGTTGGTGGAGAGAGAAACTGACAAGTGCTATTAGGAAGTTTACTTTCTTCATAACTTTGCTGTTTTGACATACAGCTATAGATGGCTAGCAGTGAGAGAGCTGCAGGGAAGTCATTTTTTTTACCTCAGCTATCTGTGAATTGTATAGTTTTTAGCTAAATGTTAATCAGAGATGGATTAGAGCCACAAAGTTCCGATCCAGATTTGAACCTCCCTGAAGTTTGAGGGGGAATTGGATCTGGTTTTCTGACTGGGCCCATCTTCATTAAGACTTAGAAACTGAAATTCAGCTACATTATCAAGGTAAAAGTGAATCCTCAAGCACATCCACCTACCTGATCACACAAACAAGGAAGGTAGAGCTCTATTGCTGTGATGATGAGTGATTACACTGCACGTAATAAATCATATGTGTGTTACGCTTCCAGCAGGATATCACAATTGCCAAAAGATGATCCTCTTGATTTGTAGGTGCTGTTCAATATCAGCTTTGTTTCCAGCCTCATTAGATTAGGCCTTTGAACCAATAGTCTTCTTACTTTTAAATCATGCTCTTTAGGTTTTGAATGATAAAACATTAAAGTAAAACTATACTATGGAAACCAAAAAAATTCAGGATGCTCAGTGGGACTTCAGGGAGATTAGGTAAAGTAGTAAATTTGTTCTGTATTTAATCTCTTCTTCTATCACAATATCAGTATGAGACCACTTCATTTTACTACTTTAACAGTATATAAGAATAAGGTAGTGTTTGAAATATTAAGAAAACTACTGATACCTTATTGTAGCTGATATGATCCTCCTTTAATAGTTAATTGATTCAATCCAAAAGGCTCCAAGTAATATCATATCTTTTATTTTGTGTGTTGGGAGTTTAAATACTATCAGCTTTTTCAGATTAAAAGTAATCATAGGTTTGCAATTTAATTGTCCTCTAACGGGCATGTAACCAACACTTAAGATATCATTTATAGTTTTTTCTAAAATTATGATTGACCTGTGACAGGCATTCAATGTGAAAATCTTGATGTTCTTGAGTGCAGATGCTGTGGGCTGGATCGGAACTTCAGTGGGACTATGTTCACAAATGAACCCTTTGGGAATTAGCTTATCACTCAGTCTTTGCTGATAATGGTTCATCTCTTGGACTTTGCAGGAAGGTCTGCAGAAACTTTACCAGCAGTAAAAGTAGGATTAAACATTTTGTTCTAACACTGGTGCTCTGTCTTGCTAACCAGCTACTTTTTCAAATAGCCCCTCCATTGGTATGCATCAAACCACCACCTAAATTGATACTTGATTATTATTTATGCACAAAATGTTTTTTAGCCTTATTTTTACTGCTTTGGGATTTAGTAATTCCATTTACAAAAATGGATCTTCTGGTTGTGGCTTGTTGCTGGGGCTCCATTAGTGGTTCTCGTTATTTTTTTCTTGTTGTGTTCACGCTTCACCTGAAATGAATAATTGAATTTTCTTTTTGAACATGCAAGTCTTGTTAACTCACATTCCACAGTAAAATATTTGGTTTCTGGGAAAAGTGTTATATTCCTGAGTGGTGCGGGTGAAGTATTGTGACCATAGTCATGTAATTTATACGTAAATGTATTCTAAGGACTGGATCCCTACTAATTTTATCCTGAGGGTTATCTAGTGGTTAGAATAGGGAGTCAGGAATTCTGCGTTTCATTTCTGCCTTTTCCATTGACACGTAAGTCCAAGACTAGAAAAATTTACCAGACGCTTCATAGTTAACAGCTGACATTAAAGAGGAAGGATAAGAGAGGGACACCAGTGGTTTAGAGTTCAACACTCTTAAGGGGGAGTCTAGCCTTCCCTCCCCCCTCCTCCTAGCTGTTGTTGAGGGTACTCCCTGTGGACTCTGCTTAGAAGTTCCAGTCTGGCTGATGGATATCATTTGAGCTTGCTCTGCTGCTGCTGTTCATAGCTCTCCCAAGCATCAGAAGAGTAAAGTTGACTAGGCTCTGTTTAGTTTCACTGTTGTTAGCCTAAGGGGTTCTAGATTTCAGATGTGAAACTGATCTGTTTGATCAATTTCAGTTAGCTCCTGCTTGAGAAAGTTATAGGCTGCAGCAGAGACACCTGAGCTGTTTACAGATTCAGTGAGACTACACCTCAGCTGGTTCACATTCAGTAAGCTTTCTCTGCAATCCTGAAAAATGTGTTTAAATGATAGCTTAAATTCTGCAGGGTCTGCTGTCTTAGGCTTCCTCTTGTTAGCCAACATTTCATATTTGCCAATGGAATGTGGATACAAGCCCAAATAAAATTGGGCATGTGTGTGTCCTGGATAGCAATTGTTTTCTTGCTGGAATATTTTATTTTGGAATTTAGCAGTTGAAGACACACACACACTAACAGTTTTCCCTTTTACCGAGTCTTAAATAAAAATGACCCATCCTAACAGGAAACTGAACAAGCTAACTAACCCCATTAGGAGTTAGACAGTGACTAGTGAAAATAATTCTTATTCAGATCACAGGGCTAAGTTCCTGCATACTGTGTTACAGGGTTGTTGTTTATAGAGGGGTAACTGTCTAATAGGCATATTTACTACTTCTTAATAAAGAATTAAAATGCACATGTCTGAGTTAGATATTTTGCCTGGAATGACCCTTATGATCAACAAAAGGTTTTTTGTCTTGGTAATGCTCTCCTTTGGGTATAGTATTAATTGGATGTGTGAATTAATTGAAGACTAAACTTCATTAGTCTGCCATTGTCATTGCATTTATATTCTTTCTGTCCTAAGTCCTTAGTGAAAACATCTGTTAGTCACTCAAAATAGAACTGTGCATTCCGAGGAGCAATTTTATTGTCGTAAAACTGTGGATTGTACCAATTAGATTTAAACAGCAATCACCTTTAAAGAAATTTATTTCCTTCCCAATCACTTTTATTTTAAAGATGCAACATTTCAATAAGATACTAAATTTGTATAAATTGTAACTATAAGTCTGTATTCTTGTTTGCACAGCAGGTGCTATGCTGCAGTATTCCATAAGAATCCAAAGATTAACAGTATCCTCTCTTAGGGTATATCTGCACTGATGACGGCAAAGTCGCTGCCGTCAGATCAACTGAGCGGTCAGCATAGACCCGCTCAATCGATGAGGAAGTCGATGTACTAAACCACCTCCTTAAGTGGCATAGTGCAGTGAAGACACCGTGCGGATCAGAAGTACAGCAGTCGATGGGAGTTACGCAAGCTACTCTGAGTAGCTTGCGTAACTCCCGTCGACTGCTGCCGAATTGCCGGGTAAGTGTAGATCAAGCCTTAGTATCTCTTGTTTTGTTCTCTTTCATCATTACCTTCTGTGGGAATCTCTGCATATTCTTGTCTTGGGATGGGAGGTATTTTTAGCTTTCTTCAGAAGTGCTGTTGCGGGATAGGTCAAAGTGTTTTGTTTGAACTCTCGTCTGTCCCCAAACCTGGAGTTTTCATGACTAATGCAGTGAATTGCCATATTCATTATTTTCTTTCAAATTGAATTTCTCCTATTTTTGGCTGTTTGTGCTTGTAGTGTTCATAGGACTAAATGGTAAAAACCAGGCAAATGATAAAGTTCCCCCATTATTTTGCCTAGGACAGAGCTTTTCACTTGTACCAAATAATACATTCAGTGTTGGTTTTGTTTGAGAAATTTGCCAACTCATTTTCTTTGTTGTCCCAGCCTGGTCTGTCCCACTCTCTCGATGGACACTTGTCTTATGATTCATAACCTTACTAGACATCAAGATCTTAACAGAGACACTGAATTTATGCCTTATTACCACAATCTGTAATCCACTAACCCCCCTTTTTGTTTTATGACTACAGAGATGTAAAAGGACCACTTCGCCTTGAGTGTTCCCTTAGAGTATGTGCTAACTATTTACGTTAAACTGTCTATTCAGTCTTGTATTTAACTGTGACACTCTCAGGTCATGTCTACACTACAAAATTATGTCAAACTAATTTACGGCGGCATACAACCATCACAGTTATTAAATTGCTTTGTAACAGGGTGTCACCCACCGATTTCATGCCTCCTGCTGGTCAGTCTGAGGAATCAGCTCTGCAGGTCCCAGCGTCCCCATGCGGTTGTGTCTCGTCTGCCATTATGTCTCTGCCTTAGGAGCCACCCACGTCCCTCCCAAACCCACGGCATCTGCTTCATGACACAGCCCTCCGGCCATGCCACAGTCAGTGCTCTCTCCCTTCCGGGGGATTCTGCAGTCCCAGTCTAGCCACTTCCTTCAGTGGCAACTGCAGTCCTCTGTCCGGCCCTTACTTCAGGGCTCTCAGCTGCTCCTTCTCCAGAGCTAGTCACTGCGCTGTCCAAGGTGCTGACTTTCCTCGGTCTAGCGGACTGCCGGCCTTCCCTTCCTGATCTCCTGGGAGTGACTCCCCTTTCTGCTCTCTTTCTGCTGGCTGTCTATATGGGGCCTCCTCAATCTTGATTGGCTGCTCCTAGGGCTTTATTAATCCTTTCCAGACTAGTGTGGGGGAGCCGCCCCATCACATCCCCCTTCCCCGTCTGCCACCCTACACTCTACACTAATCTAAGATGTCCCTTAGGGTCTCTTGCTGATTCTTAGTTTCCGCTAACCGGGCACAAGCCTTCTCCTTCACAGCTGCCTAAACTCCTTCCTCCAGTGTGCCAGGTCCCCTTTTGTCTTTAGGCGGGCCTGCTTCGCCACTGCCAGTTTCACTTACAGTTCCTGTTGTGCACCCAGCACCCCTTTGTTCAGGGTCTGGACCCCCATAGTAGCCTGATCGGTAGGTAAGCTCCCCTGTAGCTCTTTTCCCAGGCTCCCCGGGTTCCCTCCCACCCTTTCCTTTAGAATCTGAGTCTCTACCGCAGCCAGTGATGCTTTGGTGTGCATCCCCTTGTCTACCTGGGCCCTCTCTGTCCCAGTCCCCTTTTCCCTCGGCTCCTTAACATCCCCTTCTGGGCGTGGGAGATCACTCCCGGCTAGGCCCACGGTCATCAGTCACCTCCTTGTGGCCTAGCCTGGATTTTGACCACTGTTTCTTAGCCCTGTCTTTTCTTGATAGGGCTATGCCTTTTTATATGGCCCTCCATGTGGCACTTGAAGCACCTCTTTGGCTTCCCCTTGGCCATGGGCCTCTCTTTGTCTGCTTAGCCCCTTCACTGGGGCTAGCCTTAAACTCCCACCTCAGGTATGGGCACTCCCTTTTGAGGTGCCCCTTTTGTCCCCAGGCCCAACGTGCCAGTCCTTTCCCTGTTCTTCTCACAGGAGGGAATTCCTTGGGCTCTTTGTCCTTTTCTTTTCGTGGGTGGGACTTCTGTCCCCCATCCCAATAAGTCCACTTCCTCCTCCAGGTGCCTGTCGCCTACAGCCATAACAGGCCACCATCTCAGCCACCGGTTGCCTGGCCCTGGTCCTTTTTCCCCCTTGTTCCCCACAGTCTCTATGGGCTTCCTCGTGCAGCAGCTTGAGCACATGTAGTTGCTGCTCCACCAGCTGGACCATACAGGCCTGCAGGTACTCCTGTGCTTCCCACTGTTTTTGATGGGTCTTAAGTACCTGCCGGAGCAGAGCCTAAAGTTGCTCTTCCTGCTTGTCAGTCCTTTTTGGCAGGGGTTGTGACCCGGGAGTCCAGTCCAGGAGGGACTCCGCAAAACAGGCTTCTGCTATCTGTAACTCCATAGCCTCTCCTCTGCTGGACAATGGTCCCCACAATTTTCTATCGTCTCCTTATAACGGGTGACCATGTCCCTGCATTCTCCACCACATGTAACGGGATGCCATCCGCCACTCTTGCACCTCCTGGTGGTCAGTTTGGGGAATCAGCTCCGCAGGTCCCAGCGCCCCCACTCGGTTGGATCTCGCCTGCTGTTAGCTCTCCGCCTTAGGACCCACATCTCTCCAAAGCCCAAGGCATCCGCTTCGTTACACAGCCCTCTGGCCATGCCACAATCTGTGCTCTCCACCTTCTGGGGGATTCTGCAGTCCCAGTCTACCCACTTCCTTCAGTGGCAACTGCAGTCCTCTGTCTGGCCCTTACTTCAGGGCTCTCAGCTGCTCCTTCTCTGGAGCTAGCCACTGTGCTGTCCAAGGTGCTGACTTTCCTCCGTCTATAGGGCTGCCAGCCTGCCCTTCCTGATCTCCTGGGAGTGTCTCCCCTTTCTGCTCTCTGCTGGCTGCCTATATAGGGCTTTCTCAGCCCCGATTGGCTGCTCCTGGTGCAGCCTCCATAAGGCTTTATTAACCCTTTCCAGGCTAGTGTGGGGCAACCACTCCATCACACGCTTGTTGTGTGCACTCTTGGCTTCTTGTGTTGGCAGTGCATGTCCTCACCGGGAGTGCTTGTATCGATTGTATTGTCAGTGTGGGGCATTGTGGGATGGCTTCTGAAGGTCAGTAAGAGTTGACGTAAGCAGTGTGGTATCTACGCTGACACTGCGTTGACATAATTACATTGGCCATGACTCCATGCCGTTCGGGGAGGTGGCATTACTAAATCGGCATACAGAGGCACTCTCATCGGTGAGAGCCAAATTTAAGTGAGGTTGCTTCCACAGTTAGGTCGACACAAGGCAGCTTACATTGACATAACCCAGTTGTGGGACCTCTAGTTTCCCAGTTACATGCTTCAGGCGTAACATGGCAGTAAAGCAAGAAACAATAGCTTAGTAAAAGGAAATTCTTAACCAAAGAGATGTTTTTCTCTTGAGCAGTTGTAGAATATTACAAATCTTTAGAAAACAACTAACTCCTGAATGCGATCCCCCAGTCTGATCCCACCACCCCTTGTGAGTCATGGGTTTGGTCCAAGTCCTTAGGCCAGGCTTTGTGGCCTTGCTTCTGGCAATGGCATGGCTTCCCTTGCTTAGAGGAGCACCTCTTTTAACCCCTGCTCTGTCCCCAGTTTCCCCATGTATTGCAAGCTAGTGGGAGATCTAGGCTTCAGTCCCCTCCCCACAATGCCCTGCTTCTAGAACATAAGACTAACCAGACTGGGTCAGACCAATGGTCCCTCTAGCCCAGTATCCTGTCTTTGACAGTGGCTTGTATCAGATGCTTCAGAGGGAATTAACAAAACGAGGAAAATATCAAGTGATCTATCCCCTGTCATCCAGTCCCAGCTTCTGGCAGTCAGAGGTTTAGGGATATGCATTTCATGTGGTTGCATCCCTGACCATCTTGTCTAATAGCCGTTGATCGACCTATCCTCCGTGAACTTATCTAATTCTTTTTGAAACCCAGTTATACTTTTAGCTTTCGCAACATCCTATGGCAATGAGTTCCACAGGTTGACTATGCATTGTGTGAAGTATTTCCTTATGTTTGTTTTAAACCGGCTTCCTATTAATTTTAGTCAGAACTCTGCTCTGCAGTGCCAAGCCTTGTAGGACAAGACAGTCCACAAGGAAGGTTGAAATCATAAATGGTGTTCACAAAACAAAATGAAATTCATAATTTGACACAGATATATTCCCCCAAACTGTCACACTTCTACTCTGTCACCTTTTAGCCCATGGTCTTCAAAATTAGACTCATATGTTGCCCCTTTTTTAAAACCGTGAGTTCTGAGAGTGGTTTTCTAGGTAAACAAGAGGGGAAGATTTGTTTACTATATACCCAACTCTTTCTCTCTCTCCTACATTATAAATAGTAAATAACTTGGGAATAGTAAATATCTGTATTAAATGTCTGCAATTCCATTATAAGGTAAATGAGGTGGTGAGGTGGTGCTGAGCATCACTGCCAGGGTGATCCATGTACTAGCACACCTGTATTAGCCTTGAAGGAATCTCTACTCACTTTACTGGCCAGAGGTTATTTCCTATATTTACCAATAGCCTAAAGAGAAGCAGGTAGTAGTTTGGATGGAGGATCTGGTTTCCAGAATGAAGAGATGGAGATGATCAGGACCTCAATTGGATGGGATGTTAAGACCAAAACTAACAGCGGACAACCTGTATACAAATTATTCAGTGGCCCCACTACAAAAAACTAGTGTCAGAAATTTAAATTTCAGTTAAGATGTGTTCCTTTTCTTGGTGATTGTTCATCTGATGTTTCTGTTATCACTAGAGCAGAAGTTTTAAAAGAACAAATTATGCCAGACCCTATGTTGGGGAGCCCAATATAACAGGGTCTGGGGTAGTGGTTCTCAACCTATTTACCACTGTGGACTGCATACGCAATTCTCTGTGTTATGTGGGCCGCATCCACATAATATATATACTACCTATAGCCCTGAGGATGTCACATGGGCCAAAGCTGTGTGCTGATTGCGCCGTGGGTTGAAAACTGCTGGTCGAGGATCTTTAACACTCCATATAGCTTTCACCAGAGATAGTGGGTCAGAAGAGATTCCAACTAATACAAAAGTTGACTTTATGGTGCAGAAAGTAGAGAATCTAAATGGAGGAGATGTCATTTTGGATCCTACTTCTTACCAACGGGGAAGAATGAATTGAAAAGGGGATAGAATGGAAGGTTTATGATAAGGAATGTAACTAACTAGACTCCAGCAAAGTAAGGCATGGGTTCACAGAACACATCAGTACAAAGAAATTAGATTTGAAGAAAGCAAATTTGTGGGATTTAAGAAATCTAGTGAGCACAGAGGAATGGGAACCAATATTACAATCCAGGAGTGAAGAGAGAGAGTTTAAAACCCCTAAAAGGCTCTAAGGTAACATAACATTTGTCAGCTCATTTAAAAAAAGGAAAAATGCCTCTATTGTAACTTTACATGGAACTGCTAATTGATGAAAGATCTGAAGGTAAAATAGGAACTTGTATTGAAATGAGAGGAAGGGGAAACCAAACAAGAAAACCAGTCCAGTTCCCAAAATGGTGTTGCATCATTTACTATTTCTCCATGAACGCCATAAAAAAACCTGGAAAAATATAATAATTATCAAATGGAAAAGACATGAATGATCATGCAAATTTACCAGCACAGATATAAAATCTCCTCATTTCCCCCTTTGTCATGATATTTGTAATGAAAAAGCTTAAATTACCTTATTTACCCATTTAAAAAACTAACTAAAAAAAAAACCCTCTTCCTGAACATGTGGACAAGTAGAATTGTGGAAAGCTGCTTTAAATCTAAGGTGTTTACCCAGCTTTATAGAGTAGACGTTATTTCCCTTTATATGCTACATATCCATTCAACTGTATAAACCATTTTAACAGTGCATCATTGGCAGACAGTCATTGTCGGCTTGTGATCTAATGTTGTGGTTTCTTCAAGAGTTCTGTCCTCTGATAAGATCAGATCACTTTGGGTCAAGCTGGAATGGTATCTAAATGAGCCTGCTTGCTATCTTCTCCTATTGGACTCTATTACTCATCACTCTGTAGTGTTGCTGCTTTGATTGAGGCTGGCGATGTCTGCAGTACTGTAATCCACTTATTAATCAGTGAATTAGAGAAGTGCTTCTTTGCAGTGAATCGATGTTTGAGAACTGGACAATTAATGTAACTAGATATTGCCCAAATCTTTGTCTGATCTTTAATGTCTTACCAGTGGTTAAAGAAACTGAAAGCAAAAAAACCTAAGTCTTTGTTTTTGAGTTTTCTTCTGCTAATAGATTGTTTGGATGCCTAGGACTTAAGACTTGTGGAAAATGTATTTCTTTTTGATCATTATCAGGACTTGGTAACACATCAGGATTCTGCTGCCTGTTTTCTCATGTGTATAGAGGAGCACAGTCACAACACCCACATCCTCAAAGAACTCCCCTCATTTCAGGGTTCAGTAAAAACTACTTTTGGTGGACTTGCTCCACCCTATGGACCTTAAATTCCTTTTCTGTCTGTGCTCACGCTGGAATCTAGTTAGATAACCGTGTGAATGATCCCTACTGTTATGGACAGTTTAATAGGATCTTTAGGAAAGACTGCATCTCCATCACTTCATCGATCCACTCTAGCCACTTGCTGGGGCCACTGGTTCATTGCAAACCAAGAGGAGTACAGCCTACTGAGTCAGCCCACACCACTCACTGCAATGTTCTGGCTTGTTCTTTGGAAGGCTTCCTGTCCAAGAGCTCACTGTGTCCATCCCTATTTATATTCAGATCGGCCTGAAACCCTTCCTACCAGATGCTGATCACAGATATGTTGCATTAAATCTGTAGTGCAGTAATAGAATAGAAATATTTTTAGTTGTTAGGGCCTACTGTACAGTTTTTCATAGCCTATTCATTGAATATACAGAGATGCAGTGTACTTCAGGTACGTAAAAGTGATTTTTTTTTTCTGTCTCGAACCGTAAGAAAAAAAGCTTCAAAGTCAGAACATGAAAGGGAGTTTCTTAGTCCACCGAGGATTTTCAGAGTTGGGTAAAATTTTATTCTTGTCCTCAGTGCTGTTTGAAAATTATATATATATTTATTTATTGTTTTTCCCTCCTATATGAATAGGTGTATGAATTTTTAAGGCTTGCAATTTTAACCTGCTTTCATGGGCAAACACTGAGAGAGACATCCGTTGGAGCTCTCTTATTCACCAATCTTATAACTTCAAAGTGAAGTGGGAAGTCCATTGAATCATTTGAACTTTGGAGACATCATACTATTCTGCTGTAACTGAAACAGGGAATGGGAATTCTAGCCCATTGTAGGTCAGTTTATACCTGGTAAAGAAATACTTTCCCCACAAATTGTGGGATGACACCTATATCTATAAGAGAGTAATAAAGCATTTAATTTAGCCTTGTTCAATATCTAGACATTGAGTATAGACATGGTGGACCAAAATTCCCACTGGCATTATTCGATTGATTCCAGTAGGGTTATGCCAGCTGAAAATGTGTCCCATGGTTTTGGAAAGGAAAGGGAAAAGGCTTTGAAGGTCCTCACAATACCCAAAGGTCTATTTGTAAAACATTTTTTTTATGGTGGGGTTTAATTTAGCTTTAATCTACAGTAAAATGGGTGGAGGGCTTGAAGCTTGGGGAAGTGCCTTTGTATACCATGTTTTTCTTGTTATTATCAGACATGTCTGATACTTATTAACTACTCAGTTATTCAACTGAGGGATGTTATTAGCCAAAATGCATTATTGACTTTGCAGTTGAAGCATATTACCTGCAGAGGATATTATCTCTTCGATTGTAGCAAAAAAAACCCTAAATGTTTAATAGGACCAAATGAATTGAAAAAGAGTAACTGTATTTTAAAACAAATAATGGAATGGTTCCATTATATCTCAGGGGTAGGGTTTGAAGTAATAGGGTCTGCTTTCATTTACACAAAGGACTTGTCTTCACTTGGGGGGGAAAAAAAGCATGTTCTTAACACATGCTAGCTAGCATAGGATAAGTAACAGGAGGTAAAATCCTAGGCCTGGTCTGCACTGAAAAGTTATATCGGCATAGCTGTGTTGGTTAGGGGTGTGGAAAAAAAATCACACCCTGGACCAGTGTCGCTATGCTGACATAACTCCCCCTGTAGATGCAGCTATGTCAGTGGAAGAGGGCGTCGGACAACATATGAACTTCATTTGGGGAGGTGGTGTTCTTACACCAGCAGAAAACCCCTTCTGTCGGTGCAGCCTGTATCCATATTTACCTAGTCGCATCTACAGGCGGGGTTAGCTCAGTATCAGGAGTCTGAATTTTTAACACCCCTGAGTGCCATAGTTATTTTGATCTAAATTTGAAGTGTAGACCAGGCCACACTCGGATGGTTTTACAGGATTAAGTCACTGGTTCTGCATTACACCAGTTCAGGATGCCTACATGTGGGGGTAGTTACTCCAGGAAATGTTTCTCTGATAGACAGGGCCTTAACACACTGCCAATTCTCCTCAGGAAACGCAGCCCAATAGGGTTGTAAATTATCTGCTAATGCAGTGGTCAGCAACCTTTGGGTAGGGGTGTGCCAAGCCTTCCCCCCCCCGCCCCTCTCCCACGTGCCATGGGCCCAGTGCCCTGGCTAGTGGCTTACGGGGTGTCTGGTGCCCGGGGGCCACTATTTGTATTTACGCGCCTCCCCCATCAGCGCCAGTGGCCGGGGGGAGGGTGTCTGCGGATCCATTTTCTGCTCTCCCTCTTCTATCCCCTGCTGTGGGGGTGGCAGCTGCAGTGGTGTACCGAAGGGACCATGCCTCCTGTGCCGGCCTGGGAGGGGGCGCCGGCCGGGACTCCTCTGAGGAGCTGCCTCCCACTGGCATCCCTGGCGGCCCTCTGACGGGGAGCAGGAATGAGAGGGGCAGATGCCCCCGCCCGCCTGACAGCGGGGGCAAGGCTGCCTGGCCCCTGCACATCTTGGGTCCCTGGGGCTCCCCAGATGTGCGCAGCGCGGGGGCGGAGATGGGGCTAAGAGGACGGGAGGCGGAGGGGCTGGGTCGGCGTGCCACTGGCCCTGACCCTGGCCAGGGCCCCAAGCAGTGCTGTGTGTTGGCTGCTCCGGCCAGGGCACCTCTGGACCCACGTGGGAGAGGGTCAGGGCTGGTACGAGGGAGCAGCTGCCGTGCGGTGTTGCTTGGGGCCGAGAGCGGCGCGGCTCTGGCCAGGGCGCCGCATGCCACTCAAAATCATCGGTGGCATGTGTGCCACAGGTTGCCGAATCCTGTGCTAATGGATAATGAATACTATTGTAACACCAAGGAGTTCCAGAAACCATAAACTGTAGGCCCTTGCTATTGTCAAATGGTTATTGTTCATTTATTTGTATTGTGGTAAAATAGAATCTTAGCATCATAGGACTGGAAGGGACTTCAAGAGGTCATCTAGTCCAATCCCCTGCACTTATGGCAGGACTAAGTATTATCTTCTGCACCATCCCTGACAGGTGTTTGTCTAACCTGCTCTTAAAAATCTCCAATGATGGAGATTCCACAACCTCCCTAGGCAATTTATTCCAGTGCATAACTACCCTGACAGGAAGTTTTCCCTAATGTCCAACCTGAACCGCCCTTGCTGCAGATTAAACCGATGGCTGCTTATCCTATCCTCAGAGGTAAAGAGAACAATTTTTCTCCCTTCTTCTTATAACAACCTTTTATGTACTTGAAAACTGTTATCATGTCCCCTCTCAGTCGTCTCTTCACCAGACTAAGCAAACCCAATATTTTCTATCTTCCCTCATAGGTCATATTTTCTAGCTTTTTAATCATTTTTGTTGCTCTTCTCTGGATTTTCTCCACTTTCTCCACATCTTTCCTGAAATGTGGCACCAAGAACTGGACACAATACTCCAGTTGAGGCCTAATCAGTGCAGAGTAGAGCGGAAGAAACACTCCTTCTAATAGATCCCAGAATGATGTTTTCTTTTTTTTGGACCATTGTTACACTTGTCTCATGTTTAGCTTGTGACCCACTATGACCCCCAGATCCCTTTCCGCAGTATCCTTCCTACGCAGTCATTTTCCATTTTGTATGTGTGCAGCTGATTGCACTTAGGAAGGAACAATACATTGCATTTGTCCTTTTTGAATTTCATCTTATTTATTTCAGACCATTTCTCCAGTTTGTCCAAATCATTATGAATTTTAATCCTATCCTCCAAAGCATTTGCAACCCCTCCAAGCTTGGTATTGTCTGCAAACGTTAAATGTACTCTCTCTGCCATTATCTAAATCATTGATGAAGATATTGAACAGAACCAGATCCAGAATTGATCCCTGATGGACCTCACTCGATATGCTCTTCCAACTTGACTGTGAACCACTGACAACTACTCTCTGGGAACAGTTTTATAACCAGTTATGCACCCTCCTTATTGTAGCTCTATCTAGGTTGTATTTTCCTAGTTGGTTTATGAGATGGTCATGTGAGACAGTATTAAAAGCCTTACTGATGTCAAGATATACCACACCTACCACTTCCCCTCTATCCACAAGGCTTGTTACCCTATCGAACAAAGCTATCAGGTTGGTTTAACATGATTTGTTCTTGACAAATCTATGCTGAGTGTTACTTATCACCTTATTATCTTGTAGGTGTTTTCAAATTGATTGCCTAATTATTTGCTCCATTATCTTTCTGGGTACTGAAGTTAGGATGGTTGGTCAGTAATTCCCTGGGGTTGTCCTTATTTCCCTTTTTATAGATTAGCACTATATTTGCCCTTTTCCAGTCCTCTAGAATCTCTCCCGTCTTCCATGACTTTTCATAGATATTCACTCATGGCTCAGATATTCTCAGTCAGCTCCTTGAGTATTCTAGGATGTATTTCATCAGGCCTTAGTGACTTGAACATGTGTAAGTAATTTTTAACTTGTTCTTTCCCTATTTTAGCCTCTGATCTTAACTCATTTTCACTGGCATTCACTATGTTAGCCATCCAATTGCTACTAACGTTTTCAGTGAAAACTGAAACAAAAAAGTCATTTAGCACTTCTGCCATTTCCACATTTTCTGTTATTTTTTTTCCCACACCTTGAGTAATGGTTTACGGGCCTACCCTGTTCTTGGTTTTCCTCTTGCATTTATAGAATGTTTTCTTGTTACCCTTTATGTCTCTACCTAATTTAATCTCATTTTATGTCTTGGACTGTCTAATTTTGTCCCTACATACATGTGTTTATATGTTCATATTCATCCTTTGTAATTTGACCTAATTTCCACTTTTTGTAGGACATTTTTTTGAGTTTTAGATCACTGAAGATCTCCTGGTTAAGCCAGGATGATCTCTTGCCTTACTTCCTATCTTTCCTATGCAGTGGGATAGTTGCTCTTGTGTCCTTAATAATGTCTCTGGAAAAACTGTGAGCTCTCTTGAACTATTCTTTCCCTTACACTTGCTTCCCATAGGATCTTACCTACCAACTCCCTGGGTTTGCTAAAGTCTGCCTTCTTGAAATCCACTATCTTTATTGTGCTATTTTCCCTTGTACCATTCCTTAGAATCATGAACGCTACCATTTCATGATCACTTTCACGCAAGCTGCCTTCCACTTCAAATTCTCAACCAGTTCCTCCCTATTTGTCAAAATCAAGTCTAGAATAGTCTCTCCCCTACTAGCTTTCTGCACCTTCTGAAATAAAAAATTGTCTCCAATCCAATCCAAGAATTTGTTGCATAATCTGTGCCCTGCCATGTTAATCTTCCCAACAGATGTCTGGGTAGTTGAAGTCCCCCATCACCACCAAGTCCTGTCATCTAAAAGCCTGAATCAGTGTCAGGGCCCTGTTCATGAAGATGCTGTAAAATATGGCCTCTGCCCCAAAGAGCTTGCAGTTTAATTTGAAACAAGACTTGGGAAGTAAATGTGCAGTGGGAAAGGAGGATGTGGGAAGCAGTAAGATCACTAGGTTACTTATTCTTTGAACCATAGGCTTAGAAGGGACCGCAAGGGTCATCTAGTCTAACCTCCTGACAAGATGCAGGATTTATTGTATTTAAAGCATCCAAGTCGGATGACTATGCAGCCTCCTTTTGAAAATCTCCAGTGAAGGTGTGGCCGTACCATAGACTTATATAGGGCATTATGATATTTTCTGTTTTATTAATTATTCCTTTCATAATGGTTTCTAAGATGGTTAGGTTTTTTGACTGTTGCTGCACATTAAGCAGATGTTTTCAGAGAACTTTCCATGATGACACCAAGGTCTCTTTCTTGAGTGGTAACAGCTAATATAGATCCAATCATTTTGTCTGTATAGTTGGGATTATGTTTTCCAGTGTGCATTCCTTTGCATTTATCAGCATTTAATTTCATCTGCCATTTTGTTGCCCAGTCATCCAGTTTTGTGAGATCCCTTTGTAACTCTCTGCAGTCAGCTTTGAACTTAACTATCTTGTGGAAAATTGATATGGCCTGCAAAATTTGCCACCTCACTGTTTACCTCTTTTTCCAGATCATTTATGAATATGTTGAACAGCACTGGTTCCAGTACAGATGCTTGAGGGACCATACTATTTACCTCTCTCCACTGTAAAAATTGACCATTTATTCCTACCCTTTGTTTCCTATTTTTTAGCCGGTTATTTATCCATGAGAGGACCTTCTCTCTTATCCCATGACTGCTTACTTTTCTTAAGAGTCTTTGGTGAGGGATCTTGTCAAAGGCTTTCTGAAAGTCCAAGTATATTATATTCACTGATTCACCCTTGTTCACATTTGTTGACCCCCTCAAAGAATTCTAATAGATTGGTGAAGCATGACTTCCCTTTACAAAAGTGTTGACTTTTCCCCAACATATTTTGTTCATTAATGTGTTTGATAATTGTGTGTCAGAAGTCTTACTAAAATCAAGATATAGCATGTCTGCTGCTTTCCTCTATCCGCTAGGTCAGTAACCCTGTCAAAGAAAGAAATTAGGTTGGTTTGGGATGATTTGTTTTTGACAAATCCATGCTGGCTATTACTTATAACCCTATTATCTTCTAGGTGATTGCAAATTGATTGTTTAATAATTTGTTCTAGTATCTTTCCAGGTGTCAAAGTTAGGCTGACTGGTCTATAATTTTCCAGGACCTTTTTGTCCCCCTTTTTAAAGATCGATACTATGTTTGCCCTTCTCTAGTCCTCTGGAATCCCACTTGTCTTCTGAGGGTTCTCAAAGATAATTGCTAATGACTGACTTTGGAGGTAAAAACTACTTGTTTTGTGTCTCTGCTAGGGTCTTACCTCATCATATCTAACTTGGATTTGGTATTTCGCCGTAAACACGCACCTTTTTTGCATTGAAGACATAGCTGGAACAGCTGATGTCACTGTGTAAAGGTCCCTAATGTGGTGATTTTGCTTGAGAAAGAGACACAAGCCAGCTGAAGCAAAACTTAAAATTAGTGTTAACTATGGTGATACTAATTGTATCTACTTTTTAACCTACTGCTGGAAAAGAGCTACCTAAAGATATGTCTTTTACTTCACAAAGGAATGGTTGGGTGTTTTTCTGAGCAGTAGCGGATTATAATTTATTCTGCTGTTACCTGTGTCTCTTCAGAGCTACTTTTTCAACATCTGACTTTTGACTTTTATCAGAGGTTTGTGAAGTGATGGGAGGCCCATGCCTGAAGGCCACTACTGAAAGTACTGTGCCCTGTAAAAATGTTTAGGATATGTTCACACTGACGGTGGCAGATTCGCTGCTGTCAGATCGATTTTTCCAGATCAATTGAGCGGCAGTGAAGACACACTCAATCAATCCGGAAATCAATCAATTAAAACCACCTCCAAAAAAAGTGTAGCGCTGCGTCGACGGGAACACATTTCCCGTCAGCGCAGTGCAGCGGAGACAGCGCGCTAAAGGGAAGTAACAAAGTCGACGTGAGTTATGCAAGCCACTCTGCATAACTTGCGTAACTCCTGTTGACTGCCGCCGAATTATGCTGGCAGTGTAGATCTGCCCTTAGTGGCCCAATAAGAAGAAAAGTGCCAGTTAGGGGTATGAGTGGAAGGAGGAGGCAGAATTCAAAGCATAGGAAAATGGTCTAAGTATTTGTTTTTCTGTTACTGTTACTATAACAAATTTACCTTAAACAGCTGTGACTTATAAATAAAGCCATTCAGGTGTGGTTTCACAATGGAAATCACTGGACGTGTATTCAGAGTAATAAGCCTTGTAGTTTGCCTCCCCCTACTTCCCTACTAAAAAAATACTGTTTGTAGAGGGCCATTAATTTACACAGGGTTTTACAAACATACATAAACTTATATGGAGCAGGGAAGATGTCTATCATCTAAAGGCTCAGTCCTTCCAAGTTATCACACTGAGACTGCTGCTTACTACATCAGTCATAGTTGTCCCATTATTGCCTTGTGCTCCCCCACTCTGTCTGTATCCCCCTGTTGTCTCATTTTATAATTAGATTGTAAGCTCTTTTGAGGTAGGGTCTATCTATTTGTTATATGTAATCCTTGGCAGAATTCTATTATTTTCTTATAATTTAGACAGAAAACATCGTTTTCATTTTTAAAGTATTTTTTCTATTTTTATCGATTTTAAGTTTTCTCAGTTGCAGGAACTTATAGAGGGGACAGACCATAAATATTTAATGACAGTAAACGTTGAGATTCAAAAAGTTAAAGCTTTATCACTATTGAAACACATCACCTGTCAAAATATATAAAGTAAATATCCTTAAAACAAACGGTAAGTTCTAGAGCAGTGTTTTTCTTACTTCATGTAGCTGTACATTTTGATTTTTATCAATGGAAATATTTTTTCATCAGTTAGTGTGTGTGTGGTGAAATTGATATTTATTGCTATCTAGCAGTAAAAATGTAATCGTTGCAAGCCTACTTATGTGTGTGTAAATTCCTGGTGCAATGGGTATGTGATCCTTGATTGGAGCATCTTGGCATTACTGGAGTGCAAATAATAATATTACAGGTGCTTAGTTAGTACAATGTGTACTCCTTACTATTATGAATAGTCCCTCTGATTTCAATGTAAGCCCTCTATATATGGTAGTTAGCATTTGCAGAATAAGGCCATGAGAAATATCCCAGACTTATTTTAGGATTATCTGAAGTCAGAAAGTATGTGTGTATAAAATATAAACTGTTTTTATATTGCTCCTTTCACCACAAGTCCTAGGTATTACCAACACATACAAACTAATAATTAAATGGCAAAAAAACTGCATTATTGCCGGTTGGTTGGTGGTATATCATCCCCTTGCAGATCGCTGAGTTGAGCAAAATTCGAACTTCTGAAAACCAGGAGATGCAGAGTGAAGTTTGTATGGTCATGCAACCGTAACTCTGTTCTATTTCAGCAATGCCCCAGCATAGCCTGTTAACACACACACCTTTTACTCTGCTAAACCCAGAGTTTCTGAAACGTACAAGCTGTTCATCTCCTTTTACACCCCATTTATTATCACACACAGGATTCCATCAAACACTGTTAAAGGACAAAAAAGAAAAAAAAAAAAAAAAAAAAAAGGTTGCTTATGCCACCTTCCCTCTGTAGGTGGCAGTACCCAATGGGAATTATTTGGATACACTCCAGGAGCAGTCAATGTGTCAAGCGTGCCTACACTCCATGGTGGTGGCAGTAGTTGGGCCTGGGTGGTAAAGGTGTGTTTGCGATATGAGGACATGTGTGCATTATTTTGAGGTGTGTGACAGAGCTGAGAATTTTGCACTCTGTGATGTGTGTGAGCAAAGGGAAGAGTTGCTTATGTACCTTCAAGATTCAGGATGCAGTTTTTCAGTGCAGAGTTTTATATGTTATAAAATGAGCAGGGCACATGGGGGTTTCATTACAAGGGTATTGTCAGCAGCGAGCTGGGATATGAGAGCAGTCTAAGCACTTATTATCTGCATGCACTCCGGATAAAGTGAGTGTTGTCGGTGTCAGGTGTAGTGATACTGAATGGTGGAGGCAGTAGTTAGCTCTGCTTGGTAGAGGTGTGCCTGTGAGATTTGTGGATTTCTTTGAGGTGTGACAGAGCTGTGATTGTGAGATGAAATCTATGTTTTGTACCGTTGTGTGAGAAAGAAAGGAAAGAGGTGCATGTGTACTACACCCCCCCCCCCCCCAATCCCCCAACAAGCAGGGAACTTATTCTCATGAAGTCTTCACTCCCTGGTATGCAAATCTTTCTATTGCTGTTACTCGCCTGTTCCTATAACTCCACTCCCATGCGTGACTTGTGCAAAGGGAAACTGTTACAGAGGAATGATTTCCCTGGTCATGTTTCAAAATGGTTTTGGCAGGGCTGGCAAGCAAAATCACAGAGAGGGTATCTATTACAAAATATTGAAAGTTTTACATTGTACGTCCACAAGATGTACCCCATCTCCGAGAAACAGTGAGGTGTCAGAGCTTGTAATGTTTCTGTGCCATACGTTACCCATTTTCTGGTCAGCCACGAACTTTGCTCCTCCCCACCCAATATAGCAAAGGTTTTGGTTAGACTGTCCACGGCTGACTGTTATGCTGTGTTCACAGTAAACCTTCCCATGAATAAAACCACACTATAATATAACACAGGCAGCTCGTAGCAAGCCACATGTGAGTGAGTCTTTATTGCACAGATGTACAAACACTTGGACTAGAAATGTGGTGGCGTGTTCACCACGGACTGTGGCATTGGAACGTTCCCTCAATCTACCCAGGCAAGCATGAAGTAGAGGCAGAGAAGAAACTCTCTCGTGTTTTCTTTTCTTTTTTTCTTCACTGAGGCACATGTAGTGTAATCCATCCAGACTGCACAGCTACTGAAGTGAAGAAGTGAACATGTTCCTAAATACCGTTCACAGTTTGGTCCCTCAAATCCCATGCTGAATTTTGGGTAAAAATAGACCGACTGAGACCATTTTGACCCACCTCACAGGAATAGTTTGATCTCTTGCTCTGTGTGAAAAAACAACTCACCTAAAAGCTTTTTGAAGAACAGCTATTTTTTGTGGGGCTTACATCTCCATAAACCCTGGCTCAAGTGACCCCAAATTTGGGCGACTAACCCTACCCTACCCTGCACTTTCACAAGGCATAGCAAATTTCAAGAAAATCCATAGAAACATGCAGCTTTTAGAGCACTTAAAAGCATTGTCCACTAAACAGGAAGGATAGAGGGATGATGAAGGAAAGGCATGATGTGACCTGTTCGTCTTCATGGGATGTTCTCACCTGAGGGCTGGTCAACACTACAGAGTTTTGTTGACAAAAGACAGCTTTTGTCGACAAAACAGCAGAGGTGTACACACTGCTCCTCCCACCGAAGTAACTCCCCTTCTGTGCCGACATAATAAAACCACCTCAATGAGAGGTGCAAGGCTTATGTTGGTGTAATTAAGGCGACGCGGTGTCAGTGCAGACACCGTGTTCTTTACATTGACTGTTGGCTGTCATTCTTGTCAATTGATAAGAAAGCCGGGCGGCTAGAGCCCAGCTGTCCCCCGTTCCCCTGGAGACCTGAGTGGCTGGACCCTGCTCCTGTCTGGGAATGGGGAGGGGAGAAGCCCTGGATGGCTTCCCCCAGTGGGGAATGCAGTAATTAATGCGGTGGCTGTGAGTTGACCTATCTTTGTAGTGTAGATAAGGCCTGAGTAAGAACAGCCTATGTTGAGAAATAGAACCTGAAACAATAATTCTGAGGGGTGTGAACTGCTCCATTTATCCCTTCCTCCTCCTGAGTGCTTTAGAGCCTGTAATGTTCATGAAGTGTGCGTGTTCTCAACTCCCCATCCAAAGCGGGAGGACTTCCTTAGGACCTGGCTTACCTGGGGGGCAGGAAAGGGGGCCTCAGACTTTCCCAGAGCCCAGCTCACATGAACAGGGGTAGAGAGAGGGGTCCAACAGCTGTAGATGTTCATGAACCCCCCACCCCCGATCCTGGCATACACATGGGGAGCAGCAAGAGAGGCTCAGATACACCAGAGGGGCAAGGCCTCTCATATCCCCGGTCATATGGGAGGACAGGGAGGGAGGTGGCTCAGCTCCCCAGATCTGGGCACACATGGAAGGGAGATGAACAGGTGCCCCTGTCCCTTTTCTCCTCTAATCCCCCTGCCACTTGCCCCCATGTTTTCCTTAGTTCCCCACTCCTCCAATCCCTCTACCCCCAGCCCTCCCTCACATGAGCTCACAACCTCTTTCCCTCTTCTTCTACTCATCCTCCTTTGTCCCCTTCCCTTTCTGCAGTCCCAACCCCCCTCCACTTCTCTCCCTAAAACTCCTCCCCACCCCAGGAAGCATTCACATGTCTAATTGTTTTCCCCAGTATTTTGATTACATTCCCCCCACATAAAATTGCCACCCATGACTCACAAATTGTAGCAACCTTCAGTTACTCAGTTCAAAACTTTTTGTTTTAGGCCTTGTCTACACTAGAAAGCTTTGTCGACATACGTTTTGCCGGCATACAGCCACCGCTGTAATCAAATTGCTGTTGCATGTCTTCACTGTCTCCTCCTGCCAGTGAAGTGCATTCACACCATCAGCTCTTTTGTCGACACAGGGAGCAGTGCAGGGTGCTTTGGGAAGGGTTTGCAATGCCTCATGGGACAGGCACAGTGTCACACGATGAAGGTTTCTGAATCCCATTCTTCCATGGGCATCCTGCTAGTTTGACAGCCGCTTTTCCACGGCTCTGTCAGCCAGACTGGCACCGTTGATCACAAACACAAGAAGCCCACAGAAGGGGGTGGGGGGGAGAGGAGGGAAGAGAGTGTGTGTGACAGTGAGTGAGTGAGAGAGAGAGACACACACACGCATTCAGAGACAGCCAGACAGTGTGTGTTGGGGAACAGTGAGTGTGTCTGCAAGAGTCACTGTCTCTTTAAGTTCAGACAGCCGCAGCTGGAAGCAACCAAATCCTGAGGCAGAAGCTTCTGCATAGACAGTTCATAGCTGGTGTCCCCTGTCCCTTCACCCCTCTCAGCAAAGACGGTTGGTACACCCGCAGGGGGAGGAGAGGGACATAGCCCCCACTTCCCTCCCTCTGCACAGCACATCAGGAGTTACACCCTTCCCCAAACGGCAGGCAGGGCAGGGCTGCCTTTGCTGCTGCTGTGGCCTGAGCTCTGCAGGGTGGGTTAACTTGAAAACTTCCTTGGGCTCTGAAAGGGGAGGGGTGGACGGCTGCAGCTCAAACCGCTTACCAGAGCGGCATTCACCATGGGCATTGTGGGATAGCTATTTACAGAGATATAACCTAATGGCAATGTCTACATGCATGTTTTTTTGCTAAAACTTTGCCGAAAAAGGCTCTACGCCTCTCACCAAGGTGGTTTTATTTTGTCCAAAAAAAAAAAAAAAAAAAACCAAACCAGGGCAGTTTTGTTGGTGCGGTGAGAGGGTGTTTGCAGTGTGTATACCAGCACTGTTTTGCCGAGGAAAGCTGACTTTTGTCGACAAAACAGTCTGGTGTAGACCAGGCTTTAGATGCAGTCGTGTGATTTACTTAGCCTGAGTTAGGTTAATTGAAGAGTGAATGCACAGCCGTCAATCTCAATGAGGTCTGTGATTCATTCAGTCATTAGAACCTTTCAGTTTAGCAGTACAAGGCAGTAGAAGGAAACGTTTTTGAGAGGCCAGTAACTCAGGCAAATGAGCCCAAATTTGGATCACTAGTGTTACCCCCGAACCTCCATGAGACACCATATTTCACACCAATCTGGGTAAACTTTCAGATTTTAGAGCACTTACGAGAGTCAAGTTTTAAAGCTTATAAAACGGTAGGAATTAAACCTTCTATCCGTTTTTTCTGTAAAAAATGTGCATGCACTAACTTGGCAAAACTTGAAAAATTGACGTCATTTTCACCCACATCACATGAATAGTTTGATCTCTAGCTCTGCGCAAAAAAAAAAAAAAAAAAAAAAAAAAAAAATCCAGATAGACACTTTTACGATGGTTATTTTGGGGGGCCTAAATCTCCAGAACCCTGAGCTCAAGTGACCCTAAATGTGGGTCACTAACCTTACTCTGCACCCTCATGAAACACAGATTTCAAAGGAATCTAAGAGTGTCAATTTTGAAAGACTTTGAAAGGTCAGCCTTTAACCAGAAGTTGTGATGCAACCCGAACTCGAGTGGCACTGCTGCAACGCTATAATGGGCACTTATTTTCATAGAGTCTCTACAAATGCAAGCTAATCTCTTCACAGCCCTGTGAGTTAGGGAAGTACTGTTGTCCATTCCTTCAAGACAGGAAACTGAGGCACAGAGAGGTTGACTTGGCCCCAAGGACACATGAGGGTATGTAGGAACTATGATTAGAACACAGGAGGTGCTGATTTATATACTGTGACTGGTCCTAAACCACTCTATAAGCATTATAGAAATTTCTGTGGTGCTCATTATTGTAGTATCCCAGTGCCTCAGAAATAAATTAATCAGCAGAATGACCCTGTGAGATAGTGAGGCATTTATTTCTATTTTGCAAAAAGCAAAAAGAGACAAATGAAGTCAAATGGCAACAATAACTCCTTACCATTTGGTAATTATGTTAAAAATAGTTAAGCATTCTTTCACTGTTTAAATTTAGAAGTGAAAGAACAGGGAGTCAAATATATGTATTTCTTTTGGGAGTGTATTCCTCTTTTCTGGTGCCAGAGCCTATTATGTGGTTATGGCAGATTGCAGAGTTGGCAAAGGAATGGCTATATCAGAGATCATATGCTAGTTATGGGGGGGAGATGATCCTTAACCAGCTTGCATGTGTAAAGAGTGGTGAATCTAGAGATTCAAGCACTGTTAACAGCCTTTGATTAACTATTTTTGTTTTGTTCTTGCTCAGAGTTTTAATCAGTGTGATTAAAATGTTTAGCCGCCATGGAGATAAACAGTGTATCAATTAGTAAGTAAGCACATCCAAACAGATGGGGTGCGGAACATTAGTGTCTCCAGTCAGTTTGGAGTTTAACTCTTTCACCAGAGAGAGATGTTGATATAATTAATCAGTTAGAAGGATCCATTGAGACTAAGGATGAGTTCTTATGCAAGAAAGGAGTTTATCAGAGCAAGAGACAGAACTGTGGTGATAGTAAGGGACCAGCAGTGGGAAAAGCCACCTTATTATATTTGTGAACCCAGCAAGTTTGATAGGGCAGCTGTAGAGACACAGCACACTCAGAACACCATCATGGCATTTTTATAGTCACTTTCCGAAGAATCGGAGCTAAACTAAAATAGTTGTAGCAGTTACCATTGGTCTGAAACATGAACAAAGAACTAATGCTTAAAGCAAGATATGTGCATGGAAGTCACAATTAGGCCGCTTTAACAGTTCTCTTAGTTCTTCCTGTTTCTTTCTTTCTTTCTTTCTTTCTTTCTTTCTTTGTAGCAGCAAAAGCCTTTTTCCTGGTAGGAACAAAAAATGAAAGACGTCGTTTTGGTGGTGGACATTTTTTGCCTTGTGCTTTTGAATTGCTAGCAGGATTTCCAGTTTCCTTTCTTAGCCACAGACTTGTTAAATCTTTCAAAACTGCTGTTTCAGGAGCCTGCTCTCACACTGATGTGTTTGTTTCTTGCTTATGTCCATCTCTTCAAAACCTACATGAATAGTATACAGGAGCAGAGCACCTGGTACCCAGTACCGTTTGCTGCTGACACTGCTCAGAGCACTGCATGAGGTAGCTTTGTGGGGATGCTGATATGGTGAATACAGTGACTTCTGCACATGGTACTACAGGGAGGCCCCCTGTGCTCCTAGATTTTGTGGCAGTCTGGTGTGGCAGCATTGCTTAAATAAAATAGTGAATTAAATATGAAAACAATTGATTCAATTAACCCTGTAGCTCCTATGTTGTCTTGGTTGATATTAAATTGAATTTTTATTTTATGCCATCCCCTTATTTTCTGTTTTTGACATGCCAAAGATGTTTGTATTGACAACACATACTTGCATCAGAGGAGTGGCAGGGGAAGCTTAGTTACTGAAGAAGCACCTGGGGAGACATGGGAGCTAGTTTGGGGTAAGCACATTAGCTGGATAAAATGATCATTAACAAGGTTGCCATTTCAACAGAGTTGCCAATGTGATCAATTGGGCAGTTCACACCCCTTAAAGATAACAGGTGAAATCTTGGCCCCATTGAAGTCAAAGGGAGTTTTTCCATTGACTTTAGTAGTGCTAGAACTTTGTCCACTGTTTTGGGCTGTATGCTGTCTCAGGAAGACATCGTGTGTCAATTTACACATGCTTCACGTCGAAAGATTTCTTCACGGCTTTAAGTGCTGAAAACATTTTCTTGTTTCAATGGAAGCTCAGCTTCTAGAACAGAATTGTGTGGCAAGGAGTGGATTCTGTGACTGTTGAGTACATGGAAAACAACACAGAATGGAAGGGTGGCCTTTTAATAAAGATAGTGCAGAGCTCCAACTGAACAGTTTTCTAGCCAGAAATTACATGCTTAGTGAACTCAAAGGGGCTGAGTTCCTGCCTCCCTGTTCTGTTCAGACCCCTAAGCAATGCAGTATCTCATGTGAAGTCACTTCCTTTCTCTCAATATTTTCATAGATTTTTTTCACCTCCCAAAGCAAAGATTTTAGCCTTCTTCATCCATTGCCTGTATAAAGCCCAGTGGTATGATTCCCCCCACCCTCACACAAACTGTCCACTCTTATCTTTAGTTGTCGTAGTCTGTCTCATAGCTTGACTACCAGTGCAGTTTCTGTGCCATATAAAATAAATTGCTGTCAGTCCTTTGCCTTCCTTTCTTTCTGCCCTCCTTGCCCTGTCCTCCTCCTCGCCTGTTTTTCTCAGTGCCTTCAGGGCAAGTATTCCTGTGCATGAGTCTAACCTTGATAGGGCTAATTAAAGATGATGCAGGATTTTCCTGAGGGAAAATCATGGGATTCCTATGCTCCAGTGCCACATTTTAAACCCTGGAAAGTATGGATTTATCTAGCACTCCTCCTAAAGCAGAGGGGAAAAAAAACACTGTTCAAACACATGAACGTATAGCAAAATCTGTATAAATCCCTGACTATACAGTGACCATTGTTCCAAAGAAATCAAATATTTTCTTTTCAGTATGTTAAGTTTTTTCAGAACCTATTGTATTATTATTGCCAGAAAAAATGCTGACATATTTTATGTAACTCATCAAATGTGATGTATTCACTTTGCAGAACTGAACAGCATTGCTACGGCCAATTGTTCAACACAGCATTTTGCTGCGTTCTCTGACATTGTTTCATAAAGATGTTTTCATGATTTTAGATTCAGTGTGAATCCCAATCAAGGCTGGCTTTCCAAGAAGGCAGGAAGGCAGCTCATAATGCCAGATTTGGCAGGTTTTGTTTAGTAGCCATTAGCTATGCCTTCAGATCCTTTTAATCCTGAAAATAATAAGCACCTGCGCTGGTTGAGGTCTCCCAGGCTGGCATGTTTTCTGTGGATGTGTGTTCTGTGAATTGATCTGCCCATCCATTAGGATAAAGCAGTGCCGGGGGGCATGTAGGGAGGGTGTTATAGGGAGTAAGTCTGTCAGGTTCAGAATTCTGGCACACACAAAGCTGGCAGAGAATAGAAGGAAAGCGTCTGCTGTCAGCTGTGGTTAGGGGTTGTCATGATATCTATGTGTTCCCTTGGCACAGTGGTAAGTCCACAGACTTTTATACCTTGCTGCCAGAACATGAAATCCTATTGCCAGTTGAATGAGATTTTGGATAGCATTTCTTCTTGTAATTGGTTCATCTTGAATTCATATTTTCACATGAAAATTTTCCACAGTGAATGCTGGCAAGAAAAAGCAGAAAAGCAGTTGCAGTCTGGAAATGTAATGTTAAAACCTTGTGAAGAATTGTGGTGTCTCTTCTTGAAGGTACAATTTTGATATATGGGGGGAAAATGGTCCCATATTATGACGTTTCATCAGATCAGGTTCAGGATATTGAGTGTCACATAACTGTCATTATAAACTACAATGCACCAAGGTTTTTCTTCTAGTATGGAGATAGAAATGTGGTTAGTCTTTGTCAACTATTTTATTATCAAATTTGCAGATGTCATGGAAAGAGAATCTGTTAACGACGATAAAAAGAAATGGCAGGCAAATTTGTATTAACCCTTAAAATGCTTAGGAAGAACTTGATTGGCATTTTTTAAATAAAACATTGATGTAATTTTGTTTCAAGGAAAGTAAAACTAAGTCATACATGAGAGCCTAAAAAAGGCTGCATAAAAAAGGGTGAGGCAGTTTTACATGATCTTTTAAAATATAAATATCAAAATTTTAAAATAGATACTTGTTTACAGGGGATCTGAGAGTTTTCTTTACATGTCAAGACCTGAGTTCAGGGTTCTGTTTCTCCTGCTACAGCTGATGACACCACTAACTCTGAACTACACTAGCATAAGGAATAATATAGTGCTATGCATTGTTTTAAGGTGGTTGTGACAGGTTTGGAGTGGCTCTGTAGTAACTCATGAATACTGTATAGTGGTCTGGTTTTTGTGATTTTTGAATTGCTGTGTTTTAACTTAACAGGAAATTGTCAGAAAAGAACAGTTAGGAAGGATAAGAATGGCTCAAGAACAGCCACCTCTCAGCAAACACCTGAGAATCCTTAAAGGACATCATCAGAACTATTAGCTTTGATGATTTGGCTCCCTCTCCACCCAACCTACAAACTGGTTTTGATCAGGACAGGAAAAGGCCCACAAACACAGAGGATGAAAAGAACTCTGGAAGGATTAAAAGGGACCCTTTCTCAAGAGGGGCAATAGTCATTTGTGGGAACCAAGTACAGGGACCTCCTAGTAGTGTCTGAAGAAGTTAGGCCTGCCTAGGTCACCATCACAGGATGGTAGGGTTTTAGATCTGTGCAGACTGTTCATTTGAAAATCCTTTTTCTGTACAAGCTTTTTTCCTACTGCTAAAATAATACTTTGGTTTAGGAAGGCTGTGTAATCACTGGGTACTGCTGGTCACAGAGTCCTGAAGGGAAGATCTACAGGTGCCAGAATTCAGATGGACCTGCAGAGTGAGAATTGTTGATGCACAGAGTAGGGCTAAGAGTGTGAGAATTGCAGACTTTCACTCCAGGAGGAGCAAAGGCACTCAGTCTAACACCTGAGGGGGGTGATCAGAGAGACTGGGAAAGAGACAGGAGCTTGCTAGCCCTGTAACCATGACCGTGTAGATGACATAATTTTCTGTAGCAGAAGAAATATAATCTTTGTGGTAAAGTAAACAGGAAACCAATTTTCAGTTGTTTTCTGTACATTTCAGACATACTTATCTATATTCTCAGTAATTTGGGATTTTAAATTGGTTTGATTTTATTTCTTAATAAGGATTTTAGGGTACTATTCCAAATGGAAAGACTTCTGGATGCCTATGTATGAGACAAATTTAAGTACTCAAGAAGAGAGAGGGCAAGACTGGCTGTTTTAAAACCAAACTAACCATTTACAAGTGATCGTGTCAATTATTTCAAAAGTCTGATAGCACTGAGGTAATGAAAAGGAGATTTGATTGCTGAGGCAAATGTAATTTACACAGCATTAAGTTCTGGCCAGAGCTGCATTCTAAGTCAGAAGATTGCATTCGCATTGTGGTTTCCCTTGCTTTGCTACAGAGACATACAGCCTTATTACTATTCAGGTCAACTAGTCAGGGGTACAATAATATACCACCTACAGCTCCATGACAGGTATAATTTCCATCCAGATTAGAACAAAATGTCTGCATCCAGAAACATATAATTACTATGGCTATTGATTTTCAGTTGTTTAGCATATGTACAGTGAAAAATAGTGGTGGAGTTTGTATATCTCCTGCTCATTGTAACAGGTTGAGAACTTGACCTCACCCCAAGACGACAGCAGTTTGTCACCTTGACTGACCAGTCCATTGTTCCTTTTGAATGAACCTGCTGCAGAGGAGTTGCTCTGTGTCTCTCAGTATTCTGAATCGCGTTATCTTTCTGGGAAGAACCTAAGAGCAGGTTTAGGGTGTCCCGTAGGGATCCAGTGTCACTACATAGGTCACGTTGTATATGTCAAAATGTATTCTGTTTAGGCCTTGTCTATAGTAATTCTCTCACCACTGGTCTAGTACAGGTGAAGCTCAACCAACGATAACAGTGCAAGGGCTTAGACAGATAGAGGAAGGATGATTTTGTGAACATGCAGTCTAGACCCCCTTTAGAGCTGTGCTTCCGCTATTACTAGATAAACTGCAAGAACACATTTTTCTGTAAATGCAGGCTAAATGCTATAAGCCTAAAGAAGAAGGTTTCAGTAAAAAAGATCAGTAGGGCTGATCCGCATTCTGCTTTACAAGATTGTATATGTGCTTTGATCACCACTGTTTCTGAAAACAAACTCCGCTGTAGGCAGGCGGCCCGGCCCGGCTGGGGTGTCGCGACCCTTCCTTCGTCCCAGGCTCCGAGGAAGGCCACAGCGCCTCTGCTAAGGGGAATTAGCAGTCTGGTTAGGAGTCCCTAGCCCCCAGCCTTCCCACCAACGAGCTGTTAAAGCAGCCTATTGCCCCGGCCCCTAAGCCGGGCGTGCAGTCAAAGTAGTCTATTGCCTCTGGCCCTTAGGCAGGGCGAAGCAGTGGGTCCGCTGTCTATAGCGGCAGGGGAGAGCACTTTCTCCCGGGGTTGTTAGGGAAGGGGGACGCAGGCCCACCCATCTCCACTGCATCCTAGCCCAGGGCCCTAGCAGTGGCAAAGGCACCAACGGGGGTCTTGCCCCTGACTCAGCCACTGGCTAAGTCTGTCCCTGGGCCACTTCCTCCCCTGGTCCCCAGGTACCTGTGTCCTCAGTTTCCTCCAGGTCGCTGGGGTACTCTGCTCGCGGCAGGCCCACCAGTCCCTCCTCATTGGTCAGCAGTAAGTCTGGGAACTCCTCAGCAGAGGGTAGCTCTTCCAGGTCATAGGGCTCTCAGGGTTCCCTGGCGTCAGGCAGCTCCTCCAGGTCAGGACTGGCCTCTGGGGGTTTCTCCTATCCAGCAGGCAGGGTTGGCTTCCCCCAGCTACTAGGATCCGGCAGCCCCTTCCAGTCGCTCAGGCCTGGCAGGCTCGTCAAGGTCTGGCAGCGGCGGGGCATTTCCACCAAACAGCCGCAGGGCCTGGGTCAGGCCTAGGCTGCAGCCTCCGGGAAGACACGTCTGCCTCCAATGGCAGCTTCCCCCCTCACTGAGTTGCTGGGCTTGGCTTCACCCCTCTGCTTCCGGGTGGCTGGACCTGCAGGGCCTGGTTCTGTCCAGTGGGGGTGGAGCGACCCTTCCTCGGGCCCAGGCTCAGAGGAAGGCCACAGCGCCTTGCTATATCCTCTTAATTTCGTACTCACAGAATATTCCTCTTTTCCTGAACTTTTCAACAGTATAAGTGGCTGTAGAGGACAAGTAGGTTTGAAGTTGTTTTCTTTCTGTCCCAAGGATATGCCAGAGAAAAAAAATCCCATGTTACTTTAAGCCTTTTAAACTCAGCTCCTGATCATGGTCCTCAGTATTGCCTTGAGCACATCTTATGGGTACCTGTCCATCTATGTTGTCTAACCCGTTAGAAGTTCTTTACCACTTCCATGAGCGACTGTGTGAATTTACCCAAACAGTGTAAGAGCTCAAGGATTGTATTAGACAGTATTTATTAGAAAAAGAGAGAAAAATCACATTAACATAAAATAAATGGTCTGAAATCATAATGAGTCTTAAACTGGAGGAGAGCTATTATGGATAGGCACAATCTGTGAAATTACATTGTAAAAGAAAATGTATCTGTCTCTTTGGTTTCAGTGTTTCAATAACCCAATCTTTTAAGCTTCTCTATGCCAGAGAACTGAACCAGTGGGGCAGGATTTGCATACATACGAACAGTATGATGGGTCTACATGACCCATTCTATTTTGGGTAGAGCTCGGCTGCAGTTTTGCCATGCATCCAAGTTTGTGACGAATGACACGTGTCAGCTGCACCGTGGTCTGTGTACACCTCCTGCCGTTCCTGGAAGCAGTGACATATTTAAACTGTAAAATAAACAATTATCTTAAGGCACTAGTGCGACTACACTAGTGTAGTTACACTGGATCTAATTCCTAATGTAGACACACTGCACTGGCACAAAGCAGGGTTCACATCAGTGTATCTGAATTTGGTAACACACCAAAATAAACTGCGCCACTGCAATATCTACATTACGGGGTTGGATGGCCCCTGCCCCAAGGAGTTTAAAATCTAATTTGGGACACAATAAGTCAGTGTAGCAAATAATAGAAAGGAAGCATAGGGAAGGTAGTAGCAATATGAATATGTGGTTGCATTGTCCTGTTCTCCGCATGACTTGATGGTTCTAAATCAGTTAAAAGGGTGGTGTTTTTGTTAGCTTGCTTTTAGAATATAAATAAATAGCAGCAATCCCCATAGTCCTTTTTGTAGCTGTTATCAGTTTCTAGTTGTTGGTGGGTTTGTTTTTTTTTTTTTTTTAAATCAAAGCATCATGGTTGTTGAGGAGGGGATGAAGGAATGGCTTTATGAACTCGTTCCCTTTGCATCTCTCTCTGAAGAATTTTGGCCACTGCCAAAGACAAGGGATTGGCCAGGGACCACTGATCTATTTTGATGTGACAGGTTAGTCACTGTTAAATATTGCTGCATGTTGTGGTATTTGATTGAGTGAGATGTTTTTAAAAAAAAAAAAAAAAAAAAAAAAAAAAAAAAAGGATCAATATAAGGGGCTATTCCTGGGTCTAAAAAGGTTTCAATAAGAAAAAAGAATTAAAGGGTCTTTTAACCATCCTCCCCGCGCGCTCATTCCTATTAACATCTTCACCGTGTCTATTCATAGTTCATATGTTGCATAACATTACAATAAAAACCACCTCTGATGCTAAATAAGATCAGAGATCAAGCATAGTTTTAGTATTTGCACTTATATATTTATGTGAAATATGTTAATGCCACAGGAAAATACATCAATTACATTGAAAAGTGTTCCTGTATATCAAAGTCCCCCCATCTCATTTACATAAATGATTGTTGACAGTAGCAATAATTTAAGGCAATTATAACCACAAGTCCTGCTAAACATAATTTGTTTGTGGTGGGGTGATTTCAATAAAATAAGCTGGTAGTTTATGAAGAAAAAGATAGGATGAGTGCAGCTTTCAAGTCTCTGACCTAGGTACAGTTCTCTGTACTCTTCAGAAGTCCTCTGTCCAGTCCCTATTGCTCACCTGATTATCCTTTACCCTGGGCAACTGCTTCTGAAGGGATTTAAAGCAATTGTTTCTCTTAGAGAAGACATCAGGGTAATAGCTGATGAAATTCATGCCAGTGGGTTTTGGAGTTCATGCATTAATAAATCAACCTAGTCCTCATGTGAAATGTACAGAATTAAGGTGCAGTGTTTCTGCGCCATCTGAAAACAGACATATGCCAGACTGTATTTGGATTGGAAACCTTCTTTACAAGAAATAAGAGCGTAGGCCTGTCGGCTTCTTTTGTTAAAAATTTCATTTAATGATCATAAAAGATAGGAGCTTGGAGTAAATCTTTAAACCTAGATAGTGATTTCTGAGGTGATCAGCTGTGGCTGCTAAAACAATGCATCAAAAACATTTCTAGGTTTCTAAGAGGTCTGTATTATTTGTTTTCCAATGTTTATTGCTGTAAATAGAAGGAAAAGTGTAATCTTATTTCCAAGAATTAAAATACTCCAATTATTTCACACACAGTCAAGTCAACTGCCAGAATTCATCTCTGCATGAGGTGATCAAGTCAAATAGTGTGGCTCAGTTTTGAAAGAGAGTCTATAATTTGTAGCACTGCCTGCTGACCTATGGTTCGTTAGATCTCTTTATAAAGGGGCTTAGCTGATCATTTGCAAGGGTTAGAAATTAATTTTTCCTCCCATGTACAACATTGTCCAAGTATCAGTGTGCATAATGTAGAATGGGATTGAGAAGATTTTTGTCTTCTTTTGAAGCATCATACATTGGCCTTTACCAGAGGCCAAATAGAGCTGTATGGATCATGGTGTGATCCACTATGTTTCTTTTCACAAGGCAAAAAGGCATTAGCCATATTTGTATATATTTATTATGAGAGATTGTAGCAGTGCCTGCTCTAATAAGTAGCGCAACGTTTGCCAATTGTATCAATCTAGCTACATCAAAATAAGGGAGGAACCATCCCTGATTTTCCCTTCTGCATTTCTACTAAACACTCAAGATTTCTCCCCCTCCCCCACCAGTGACAGATTTTACTGAATCCAGGCCAGATATCTATATCCTCCACATAGATCTCGACAGAAATAGCTCAAAATAATCTTCCACAGCATGGATGAGATGGTGGCATTTCTAGCCAAGCAAAATGAATAGAAAACTCTTACTAACGACGCTGGGAAATGTGCCCTGTGGTGTTATTGTTTTATATAATAAAGACTTTTATATAACAGAGACTTTTATAATATATATAATGCATCTGAGATCAAAATGGGGCATTCGCTGTTAATGAAGACACTTAGATTGGGAAATAAGATCCACGTCTAGTAAATTTCTAATTTAGAGGCAAAGTGCAGACTTAAACTTTGATTTAAATCCAGAAATATGTGCTGAATGCGCCCTCCCCCCCCACTATCAGCACATTAATATACTTTAACCAAGACTTTTTCAATTCACACTCCTTCTCTCTCTTTTAAAATCTGCTGGGCTTTCCTGCCTTGCTCAAGTCATACCAGAATGCTTCATGGGGACATCCCTGATAGGACTGGTATCAGATTATGCATTTTGGGATGTTTGTAGTGAACTGGAAAGTTCCAGAAGTTTTCACAGAGGGGAGAGAAATAGGATTTACAATTTGTAGCAATGTTTTATGAAGCAGAAGCTTGCATGTATTGTCATTTCTAGAGTAAGATAATATGAGATGACATGACCCAGACAGAAGGGAGACATCTCTGTGTTAATAAGTCACATGGTGAATTGAATGAAAAGCGCTGCTGTCAAGATCATGTGTATTTATGAGATATACATGTATGTCTTGTTTTGGTAATTGTTTTTAGCCAAGAAAGGAGGTATGAAAAAGAATAATGAATGCCAGTGAAAATAAGGTGGGATATGAGGCTAAAAGAACAAGTTAAAAATTACTTAGGGCTGGTTTATACTACAGAGATTTGTTGACAAAAGTCAACCTTTGTCAACAAAACAGCAGAGGTTTACACAATGAAATGCTCCCCCCACCGATGTAACTCCCCTGCTATGCAGACATAATGAAACCACCTCAACTTATGTTGGTGTAGTTAGGGCAACACAGTGTCAGTGTAGATAATGTGTTTCTTACATCGGCTGTTGGCTGTTATTCTTGTCAATTTCACGGCTCCAGGGACAAGAAAGACAAGCAGCTAGAGCTCAGCGGCCCCTCTCTCTCCCCGTTTCCCTGGAGAGCTCAATGGCTGGACCTCGGCTCCTGGCCTGGAGCTGGAAGGCGAGAAAGTCCCGGGCGGCTTCCCCTGGCTCCCAGCGGGAAACAGAGGAAACCCCAGGCCACTTCCCCACCCACTCCCCACTGGGGAGCTGGGGCAGCCGTGTCAATTTCACGGCTGGCTGCCTCCTAGTGAGGAGTGGGTGGCAGAGGGGAGGGTGAGAAGCCGGAGCAGCTGGACCCCGCTCCCAGTGGCCGAGAAGCCCCAGGTGGCTTCCTCCAGCTGCTGGCAGGGAATGGGGTTAGGGAGAAGCCTCGGGCAACCTGCCAGAGAACCCTGTGGGGCAGCTGGGCTCCTGGCAGGGAGCTGCCAGAGGAGCTGAGAGACTAGGCTCTCAGCTCCCCACACTGCCCCTCTTAGGTGCTCCTAGTGAGGACGCCCATGACCAACCCAAGGTGGGTAGTATGGACATCAGCCATTGCAGTAATTAAAATGCGGTGGCTGTAAGTCAACCTAACATTGGTCAACTTATCTTTGTAGACAAGGCCTTAGGCAAGTTAGATGTCTTAGATGGTCAGTCACCAAGGCCTGATGAAGTGCATCCTAGAATACTCAAGGAGCTGACTGAGGAGATATCTGAGCTATTGGTTATTACGTTAAAAAAAAAAAGCGTGGAAGACGGGAGAGATTCCAGAGGACTGGAAAAGGGCAAATATAGTGCCCATCTAGAAAAAGGGGAATAAGGACAACCCCAGGGAATTACAGGCCAGTCAGCTTAACTTCAGTACCCAGAAAGATAATGGAGCAAATAATTAAGCAATCAGTTTGCAAACACCTAGAAGATAATAAGGTGATAAGTAACAGTCAGTGTGGATTTGTCGAGAACAAATCATGTCAAACCAACCTGATAGCTTTCTTTCACAGGGTAACAAGCCTTGTGGATAGGGGGGAAGCAGTAGATGTGGTATATCTTGATTTTAAGTCAGGCTTTTGATACTGTCTCACATGTCCTTCTCATAAACAAATGAGGGATATACAACGTAGATGGAGCTACTGTAAGGAACATGTGTAACTGGTTGGAAAACTGTTCCCAGAGAGTAGTTTTCAGTGGTTCACAGTCAAGCTGAAAGGGCGTATCGAGTGGGATCCTGCAGTGATCAGTTCTGGGTCCAGTTCTGTTCAATATCTTCATCTCTAACATCTTGACAGATGAAAGGAGACACATAAGAATGGCCATACTAGGTCAGACCAATGGTCCGTCTAGCCCAGCATCCTGTCTTCCAACAGTGGCCAATGCCAGCTACTTCAGAGGGAATGAATAGAACAGGTCATCATCCACACGATGAAGGCAGTCAATGGTGCTTGGCTATAGTGTGGGAGAAGACCCCAATGCTCAAGCGACAGACATTCCCACAGTGGCTACAGGTCCACTCGGCGGATGGAAGTTGGAGCACAATCTGCCTCCTGGCTCACCTACGGGCCTCAGCCTGGGCTCTCTTGAGTCTCCATGGTGATGGCACCGGCCTGAACCTGGCTTCTCCAGACTGAGCTGTTGTGGGGAGGGCTCTCCCAGTTGTCAGTGGGAATGATGAATTTCTTGAGACCCTGCTTCACCTTGTCACTGTATCGGAGCTTTGGCCTTCCCCTGCGTCGTGGGTGGTTCTTGAGTTGGCGATCTTGAAGCATGTGCTCCACATGCCCCAGCCAGCAAAGCCTGCGAGCATCCGGTATAGTCTGCATGGACTGTAGCCCAGTTCTGTCAAGGATCTTGTTGTTAGTGATCCGTTGGTCCCAAATGATTGCAAGGATTTTTCTGAGATAGCAGAGGTGGAAGCAGTTCAATCTCCACTCCTGCTTGGAGTAAGTGACCCAGCTTTCACCACTGTAAAGGGGGGTACTGAGGACACAGGACTGATAAACACACACCTTTGTATTCACGGTTAGCAGCTTGTTGTTCCAGACACATGACAAGTTTGCCAAAGGTGACAGGCTTTGCTGATTCTTGCATTAAATTCTGTATCAAGACTAAGTGAGCTGGTTAAAGTTGAGCCAAGATAGCAGAAGTGATCCACGTTGTCCAGAGCTTCAATATTGACATAGACTTTAGGTGCAGGATGTTGGTGCCCTGTAACATGACAACTGTTTTCTTAATACTGATTAAAATCCATGCCAAGCTTAATACAAGCATCAGAGAACTTATTTATCATGATCTGCATTTAATCAGGTGAGTTAGAGACAAATGCAGCATCATCTGAGAAGAGTGAATCCCGAATACTGAAGTGGGTGACATGCCCTTTGCTCTGAAATCACCTGATGTTAAAAAATATCTTCCTCAGTGATTTAGATAATGTCATAGAGAGTCCACTTATAAAGTTTGCCAATGATACCAAACTGGGAAGGGCTGCAAATGCTTTGGAGGATAGGATTAAAGTTCAAAATGATCTGGACAAACTGGAGAAATGGTCTGAAATAAATAGGATGAAATTCAATAAGGACAAATGCAAAGTACTCCACTTAGGAAGGAACAATCAGTTGCAAACATACAAAATGAAAAATGACTTCCTAGAAAGGAGTATGCAGAAAGGGATCCAGTGATCATAGTGAATCACAAGTGAAATATGTGTCAGCAGTGTAACACTTGCAAAAAAAGCAAACATGATTCTGGGATGTATTAGCAGGAGTGTTTATAAGCAAGACAAGAAATAATTCTTCTCCTCTACTCTTCAGTGATAGGGACCCAACTGGAGTATTGTGTCCAATTCTGGGCACCACATTTCAGGAAAGATGTGGACAAATTGGAGAAAGTCCAGAGAAGAGTAACAAAAATGATTAAAGATCTAGAAAATATGACCTGAGAGGGAAGATTGAAAAAATTGGGTTTGTTTAGTCTGGAGAAGAGAAGACTGAGGGGGCACATGATAACACATTTCTAGTACCTAAAAAGCTGTTACAAGGAGGAGGGAGAAAAATTGTTCTCTTTAACCTCTGAGAATAGGACAAGAAGCAATGGGCTTAAATTGCAGCAATGGTGGTTTAGGTTGGACATTAGGAAAAACTTCCTAACTGTCAGGGTAGTTAAGCACTGGAATAAAATGTCTAAGGAGGTTGTGAAATTTCCGTCATTGGAGATTTTTAAGAGCAGATTAGACTAACACCTGTCAGGGATGGTCTAGATAATGTTTGGTCCTGCCATGAGTGCTGGGGACTGAATTAGAAAACTTCACAAGGTCCCTTCCAGTTCCACAATTCTGTGATGCCCTCACAGCAGCTCAGGTCAATGGGGTTGGTTGAGCTAGCACTTCTAGGACAGGAGAGCAGGGAGAATGTTCTGGAACTTGATTTCCCACCCACTGCACTGCCAGTTGCTCTTGGTTGTGAGGCCACCCCTTGTTCCAGACCTCTGCCTGAGATGGGTGATTATGATAATGACATGTTAGTGATGAATGGATTGTTCAGTTTTGACCCTAGTCAGCAAAAAATATGAGTTATTGTTCAGCCTACAGAAACTTTTATAACATACATAATGCATCTGAGATCAAAATGGTGGCATTTGCTGTTAATGAAGCCACTTAGATTGGGAAATAAGATCCACGTGTAGTGTGAGAGGCCTATTTGTTTCTCAGTTTAGCAGCCATTCACACAGAAAGACACTCTGCTTAAGCATTTCACTATCTTCTGGGTGAATCAGAAAGCACTGCAGCCAAAAGTGGGTTGGGGAGGAGGATTTTATATCTGCAGGGATGTACATAAAAACAACCATACTGGATCAGACCGATGGTCCAACTAGCTCGGTATCCTGTCTTCCGACAGTGGCCTATGCCAGTTGCTTCAGAGGGAATGAATAGAACAGGTAATCATCAAGGGATCCATCCCATTGGCCATTCCCAGCCTCTGGCAAACAGCAATCCTTGCCTATCCTGGCTAATAGCCATTGATAGACCTATCCTCCATGAACTTATCTAGGTTTTTTTTTTAACCCTGTTATATTCTTGGCCTTCATGACATCCTCTGGCAAGGAGTTCCACAGATTGGCTCTGTGTTATGTGAAGAAATACTTCCCTTTGTTAGTTTTAAACCTGCTGCCTGTTAATTTCATTTGGTGACCCCTAGTTTTTGTGTTGGGAGGAGGAGTAAATAACACTTCCTTAGTTACTTTCTCCACACCAGTTATGATTTTATAGACCTCTAGTATATCCGTTCTTAGTCGTCTCTTTTTCAAGATGAAAAATCCCAATCTTCTTAGCCTCTCCACATCTGGAAGCTTTTCCATACCCCTAATCATTTTTGTTGCCCTTTTTTCCTTTTCCTTTATATTTTATTTTAGATGGGCTGACCAGAACTGCACGCAGTAGTTAAGATGTGGGTGTACAATGGATTTATAAAGAGGCAATATGATATTTTCTGTCTTGTTATCTATCCCTTTCCTAATGATTCCCAACATTCAGATAGCTTTTTTGACTGCCACTGTACATTGAGTGGAAGTTCTCAGAGAACTAGCCACAATGACTTCAAGATCTCTTTCTTGAATGATAACAGCTAATTTAGACCCCATCATTTTATATGTATAGTTGGGATTATGTTTTCCAATGTGCATTACTTTGCATTTATCAACATTGAATTTCATCTGCCATTTTGTTGCCCAGTCACCCGGTTTGCGAGATCCCTTTGTAACTCTTCACAGTCTGCTTTGGACTTAACTGCCTTGAGTAGTTTTGTATCATCTACAAACTTTGCCACTTCACTGTTTACCCCTTTTTCCAGATCATCTATGAATATGTTGAACAGTGCTGGTTCCACTACAGATCCCCGCAGACACCACTATTTACCTCTCTCCATTCTGAAAACTGATCATTTATTCCTACCCTTTGTTTCCTATCTTTTAACCAGTTAATGATCTCTGAGAGGGCCTTCCCTCTTAACACAGGACAGCTCACTTTGCTTAAGAGCCTTTGGTGAGGGACCTTGTCAAAGGCTTTCTGAAAATCTAAGTACAGTATCCCCACTGGATCACCCTTGTCCACATGCTTGTTGACCCCTTCAAAGAATTCTAGTAAATTGGTGAGGCATGAATTCCCTTTATAAAAATCACGTTGACTCTTCCCCAACAAATCATATTCATCTATGTGTCTGATACTTCTCTTCTTTACTATAGTTTCAACCAATTTGCCTTGTATTGAAATTAGGCTTACTGGCCTGTAATTCCTAGGATCACTGTTGGAGCCTTTTAAAAAAATTGGCGTCACATTAGCTATCCTCCAGTCATCTGGTGCAAAAGCCTATTTAAATGATGTTACATACCATAGTTAGTAGTTCTGCAATTTCACATTTGAGTTCCTTCAGAACTCTTGGGTGGATACCATCCAGTCATGGTGACTTATTACTGTTTGACGTATCAATTTGTTCCAAAATCTCCTCTGAGAACTCAATCTGGGGCAGTTTTTCAGATTTGTCACTTAAAAAGAATCGCTCAGTTTTTGGGAATCTCCCTCACATCCGTAGCCGTGATAACCAGTGCAAAGAATTCATTTAGTTTCTCTGCAATAGCCTTATCTTCCTTGAGTGCTCCTTTAGCATCTCCATTGCGCACTGACCCCTCTGCTTGTTGAGCAGGCTTCCTGTTTCTGATGTACTTAAAAAAAATTTTTCTGTTACTTTTTGAGTCCTTGGCTAGCTGTTCTTCAAATTCTTTTTTGGCCTTCCTAATTATATTTTTACACTTCACTTGCCAGAGTTTATGCGCCTTTCTATTTTCCTCAGTAGGATTTAACTTCCACTTTTTAAAGGATGCCTTTTTGCCTCCAACTGCTTCTTTTTACTTTGTTGTTTAGCCATGGTGGTACTTTTTTGTTTTTTAATTTGGGGTATACATTTAAACTGAGCCTCTATTATGGTGTCTTTAAAAAGTTTCAGTGCAGGATTTCCCTTTTGGCACTGTACCTTTTAATTTCTGTTTAATTAACTTCCTTATTTTTTGGTATTTCCCTTTTCTGAAAATAAATGCTACCATGGTGGGCTGCTTTGGTGTCTCTCTCCTCTCCCCCACAGGGAGGTTAAATTTTATTATGTCAGTGTCACTGTTACCAAGCGGTTCAGCTATATTCACCTCTTGGACCAGATCTTCTGCTCCACTTAGGAGTAAATCAAGAATTGCCTCTCCTCTTGTGGGTTCTAGGACTAGCTGCTCCAAGAAGCAGTCATTTAACTTGTCAAGAAATTTTATCTCTGCATCCCGTCCTGAGGTGACATGTACCCCATCGATATGAGGATAGCTGAAATTCCCCCTTATTATTGAGATTTTTTATTTTTATAGCCTCTCTAATCTCCCTGAGCATTTCACAGTCACTATCACCATCCTGGTCAGGTGGTCGGTTCTCCCTGGCAAAAACTCCCGTTAGCTGCCTCTGGTCGTTTAGGAGTGAGCTTTTTAAACCCTGGTTCTCCCTGAGTAGCCCTGTCCCATGATAAGGGTTGATGGGTGCTAAAGGGCTGGGGGATCAAAGCCTAGTTAAAACACTCTGTCTTGCCTTGCGCAGTAATTTACAAATTACAAATTTGTAAAGAGTATTTTCTCAGGAGCTCTGAACTTGATTCTCCACTGCCTTGCCCCTTGTGTAGTGATTTACATCTTCCTTGCAAAGCAAATATAAAATGCTATCAAGGAGAATGGTGGTGTTTTACTCTGCATTACTCTCGCTCTGCATGGTGAAAGGGCAACACGTGGTGGAAGGCAGTAGAGAACCAGGCCCATTGGTTGATTTTAGTTTTTATGTCTAAAGACTCAGGGCCTGATTCTCATTTACTTTGTGGCCACTATATGCTGCTGTAGTTGCATAAAGGGGCCTTAAAGTGGGTGTGAATATAGTTTATTCTCACTTCCGAACCCCTTTACACTGCCAGAGTGGTCTTAGTGTAAATGAGATTCAGACTGTCCCTTTTCTTTTGCTTTCTTGAACAATTACATTTCCTGTAGTTTATGATCTAATGAAGAATGACACAATCAAGTGTACTAGCCTTTAACCAAACACTAGCGTTTTGCTCATTACCCTAACGCACAGAGACCTGTTGCAGATAAGTGAACAGAGAATAAAAAAGTAAAGGTAAATGATCACTCTGTTCTTTTACTTTGATAGTTTTAGTTTAGCTTTTAATTATTTAAAAGTACTATAATATATTAGGTCCACAGTGCTATAAATGTGAACAGGGCTTAATGGACAATTTAGAAATGAGGATCCCTGCTCAAACTTTTTACTACTAAATATACTATATACTATTTTGTAAAAGTAACGAAGGCTTAGTAGTATGAGACCTCACTATGAAGAGACGTCATCTTTCGTGTCTGCAAATTATAAGCTGTGGCAATTAGCAAAGAATGAGTGTGTAGGACAGACTACAGTAATTGATGGGACAGAAGGGGGATACAGTGTGGTGTGATTGAGAGCTTTCTTTTCTTCCATTTTCTGAGAAGCTTTCTAATAAATTGTTCATTTATGGAGGCCCGTAAGAATGAACATAGATTGCTGTTTATCAACCCATAATGTGCTTTCATCACCCAGGAGGTGTATGTGATATTGATATTGAGTTGGTCCTCAGAGAACAATGTAGAGACATCATTAATGGCTGCATAGTTAAGGCTGCATTGAGTTTCTCAGTTAAAATGCAACTTGAATTCCTTTGTTTGGAAGAAAACATATGTATTGTCACCGAAATTATTCTGCTTACTCCTGTGGTACAGGCTTTTCTGTAAAGCTGTAAGTAAATTGGTTCAGTTATAAAGAAGTTAAAATTGCTCCTTTTTGAAATTTCAGGGCTGGCAGCTATTGGCTTGTGTCCGTCCCCCCCCCCCCTCCTCAAATACAAATGGCTTTTTCATTATTGAAACTTTAGGAAGATGTAGATTGAAACAAAATCTCATGCACTAACTATTTAAAATTCAAAATAAACTGACATTGAGACAATAAACGTGGACTCCTACAATGTCATTTTTACAGAGTAATTTTCAGAGAATAACTTTAAAGCAGAGAAAGGTTGTAAAACTCCTCATGTTTTGTTAAACACATTTTTCCATTTTTATTAAGAGAATGTTACGCATTTTAAATCCTCTCAGGCCCAGACCTCAGTATTTTTACCAATTATAGTACAAACTGCTATAATGGCAGAGACAGAAGATGGTTAGAAGTCAGCTTATAGGTTAAAAGCATATTTTAGTTTTTCTGAGCTCTCAAATTGTTCATCTGAGACAACCCATAAAGCCCAAGTAAGGGTTAGTGTTTTATCAGGTTGTAAATGGCCTTTGCATGGAAATATGTAATATGGAGGTCTGTGAAATATATGTTAGGGCAATTAGAACACGAAGGTCACAGAACGATCACCAAACCCATGCCAGTAATTGTATAAAAAGCAAAATTAAAAAAAAAAAAATCTTTGTAACACAAATGGCAAACTACAGACAATTCTCCCGGCTCTGAAACCAAATGACTGCAGCATATGTTTTTGCATACTAGCTTACCATTTTGACACATTACAGCTCTGTTGTAGTTATGCATCATTACCCTGTGCTGTTCTGACATTCTCTATCTCAGCACACTACCGTTAACATTGGGAGCCAGTTGTTATGGCACCTGCTAGCACTGTTACAGTTAAGCCTTTGTCAGGACTTTCATTGGGCTTAGAGCTCAGCTACAAGAGGGTTGGTTGCTCGTCTTCTCAGCTGGCACTGGAGTGCAGCGCCGCAGGCCTACCCACTGGTTAGGAGGATTGCTATTGGTCAAAAGTTTGTGGCATGTAGAATCGGCTCTTTTCCTGCTCCTAACTGGCCACAGCCCAGAATAGCCCCATGCCTTCCTTGCAATTAGCAGTTCAGTGAGACAGGGTGTACTGTTGCCTGATGTCATGCAGTTCTGTCTTTTTGCCACACAGTGACATGCCTATTCTCCGGTTTGCTAACCTGGATCCTTGTTTAGAACTTGCTGTGGATAAATACGTCCCAGGAGGAGTTTGCCTCTGAGGCAGGCTCCTCCTCCCATTCCCGCCAGTGTGCAGTCCAGTCTTCAAAAGTGCTGACAGTTTAAGAGCTGATTTCAGTTGGTGCCTTTTGTACTCAACAGAGGGAAGAGGTTATTGTCAGAAACCAAAGGAATGATAGACTTGCCGTTGCTGGGAGACAGGGGAAAGGGGCACTTCATGGAAAAAGTCTTTTTTTTTTTTTTTTTTTTTTTTTAAATTTCTCGAGTGCTTCGTTCACCCCTCCTTCTAAGGCCCTCGGAGTGTAGTTACAGCAGCACTTCTAAAGACATGCACAAATATTAGCAAAACCCACGGTCAGTCACTAACACTAGAACATATCTGAGACGGGGAAGGGAATAAATAGTAGGGGTCCAAAAATGACTTCCTAGTAGTCATTCATAAGCAAAACTTTTGGGGGAGAAAACAAATTATTAGGGATTTTTTAAGAGTGGGGAACAAGTTTTATGGGACTAGGACTGCAGCAATGGTACATTTGCCTGCCAATCTAAAGTGTTAATAGCAGATTCTTAAAATGTGGATCGTGTTCTGATAAGATAAGGTGAGGTCTATAACATAGGCAGGGCCTCTACAGTTTGAGCACACTTGAAAATCAGCAGGTGCAAGCTATAGCCTGTTACTTAAAGCTTTATAGGTTGTCAACATTAAGAACTCATGGCATGCATAATAAGCTCAAAGTTGATCATGACAGTGAGCGAAAGTGCTGCATCCTCAAGAACAAGCTGCAATTAACGGAGAAAGCTTATTAAAAAGGATTTAAAAAATTCAAGCCTCGTGGTCCACTGTGTTGCTCTTGCGAGTTTGCTGCAGGCTAAATAATGCTACAGCCTTTGCAATACCATTTACAAAGATCTAATTTGAGATACGGCTTCCCATGTAAGAATGCGGTCAAAAGTAACACCAGGATTCATCTGCCTCCCTACCCTTCACTAAGAAGAGACATGGAGGAGGAGGAAGGATGTGCATGGTATTAGTCCTGAATGCTCAGCGTCTATATTGCAAAACACAAACATCTAAAACAGCGTTATACGTCCAGTGTCAGGACGCACAAGTCAAGAAGTGTGAGTGTGTGAGAGAAACTGAAACTATCCTTATCTCCCCCAGTGCAGGCTGTGGTATGCCCACTGTAGCTGTACATTGCAGTGTACAGGGTACGAAAAATCATAGATGATCTGAGTTCTGTTAGAATGGACTATCTACTGCCTACTGAACCTACACAGCACAAAGTTTCAGCCAACACTGATTTTTCTGGTGGAATTTGTAAGTTGAAGTGTGATGTGAATATATTAACACACATGGAGTTGTGAAATAAATAGCATCTTAAAGCACTCTGCAAATACTATACACTTACCACTACTCAAGTACAGCCACCTTTGGGTTGAAACCTGGCATACAGTACACTGAGCAGCGTGCACGCACACTCACACAGACAAAGAGAGAGAGAGAGAATTTTGTCTAAACAAATCAGGGCCCACCTTTACTTTGCCAGAAGAATGACTGTTAAAGGGTGGCATAAGTTAGAGTGGCCGATAGGATATTCTAACTCTGCACAAGGAGAATAGCATGCACAGAACAGCAGCAGGATCTATGTAGTGCAAAGGAGAATTTTGAGCCACTTTACCACCCCACTCTTGATTTGTGCTCTAAGGGCCAGATTCTCCATTACATCACATCTTCTTTGCACCACTTAGGCAGCACAAAGGGGATGGATTTTGCTGTAGCTGGTCAGCAGGAAATTCTCCTGGCAGAGACAATCCCCCAGGCATAAATCCATTATAGGCAGCTCCTGCACCAACTGCTCCTCCTCCTTATGGTGTAGGGGATATGGTGGGAGAGGTTGAGGGCAGGGTATGAATGCAGCAGACCTTATGTTAGTGGCATAAGTTAGAGCAGCCCCAAGACTGAACTGACTGACGCTGGGAGCATGCCAATGAAGGATCAGGGAGCCGTAAGGTTGCTCCACCCATCATGTGTTGAGCAGAGCTCAGACCCAGGGAAAAATTGAACCCTTTGTATTTTGCCCACACCCATGGATCAATTCTAGCATCAGGATGCAAAGATGCATTGGTTCCAGGTAGACAAGGCATTTTAAACCAGATGCTTAGACTAGTAAGATACCACATCTGGCTATACAGTAAACTCATATTTTATTTTAGCTTAAAGGCAAAGCCCTCAAAATATTGGGTGAAAGTTCTTGGATATGTATCTCTTCTTGGAATCACTGGGTTTAAGCATTTGCCCCACTAAAACAGCGTATTGTCACTTACGAGCCAAGGTTTGTTTCCACAGCCAGCAGGATGCTTTTTCTGCTTTCTTTGCTGTTTCCTGATAATGGATGCGCTAAGAATCTCTGTAGCCCACCTCTGTTGGAAAGCATCAGATCATCTAAGAACTGTGCCATTTCAACTGGCTTTGAAGGGACTGTCTTGCTAGTCAGCTTTCTCTTGCTGAGTCTGTCTGCTTTGCTTAAGTCCCAGTAAGCAGTCCAGTGTTAGAGGCGGCTGCTGTTTAAGAGAAAAATCAATCTAGTTTGCAGATCTCCTCCTGTTTCCCAGTCTGCTGCTGCTGCAAGAATTCCCTCTTCTTGCTGCTTTATGGCATTCTTCTACCGTATATACCTAACAAACGTGAAACTAGTTTTGGGAGCCTGTTTCCTTGCCTCCTTCTTTGATATCCACCCTTTATCAAGCTGTATTATAATATTTATTTGAATTACAAAATTACCCACTAAGATCGGGGCCTCGTTGTACTAAGAGCTATACAAACATATAGTAACAAAAAGAGCATATCATTTAGATTGTAATTATATTGTGGCTCTAGCAAAGAATTGAAACACATCTGTTCTAACAAAAGCTATAGGTGTCCTGTATTGGAGATTAACTAATATATGGGAATACATACATATGCATATGCAGTATATAGTGTATGTACTTGGGAAAGTGTAACCCTTTCCCCTAGGCCAAAGTTGGGTGCTGACAGCTGCTGCTGCATCACGTCCCCCTCCCAGAGTTCTAGCGCTGTGCCTGGGAACATCATCCAGATGATCAGCATTCCAGGGAGTTCTGTGGTGCTTGATGCAGATGGAATGGTTGGAGATTTTAGCTCCAAGCCTGTAACAAGCTCTACTGAGCGTGTGCAAATGGCAATTTTCAGAGGCTTGTAACTCAGTCAAATGTTGTTGGATTTCCATGCGTGACAGCATAGGGAATCTCTCTGCCCCCTAGACTAAGGCCCTGCCAAATTTAAAGTTCCAGCTCCAAATTCTGGAAGTGTTAGAGCTGTTCAAAGAAGATGTGTGTGTGTGTGTGGAGGAGGCAGGGGATGGGCAATTGGCATCAGCAAAGGGACTTATTTCTCCCTAACCTAATTCCTAGAATTGGCCAAACCATTTTTGCTGAAATTTTTTAAACCAAATTCTGCCGGAGGCAGAGAGCATGTGTGAAAATGTTCAGTCCAAATGGCTAGTTTGGACAAAGTTATAAGCAATCAAAAAGTGGACTTATAATGGCAAGTGTTAGGTAACATTAACTATAGGTTTTGCTGACAGTTCCACCTTTGATTATATTACGACAGCACTCAGAAGCTTTGATTAAGGTTGAGGCTTTGTTGGATGCTGCCCAACCAAAGGTAGACTTGCTCCCTGGATTAAAGGGCGTAGATCTAAGATGACAAGTGGTGGGAAACGAGGGAAGCAATCAGATATGTAGAATGCCTATATACATTTGATATATATATATTAGTTTGTCGATTCCATAAATGCTACTGGCTTTCCCAACTGCCCTTCAACCTAGCCACTGTGTATTGGCTGAATTCTTGGAGGTGTGGAGGCAGAAGTGGGGTCTTGAAAAGGGAGTTGAAGGAGAAGAGGCGAGCGAGCACCCCTGGCTCGTAAGTAGCTAGTGAATAACCAATTCATTAATCTCAGGGAATGTCAAATTTGACTTATTTCACAGGTTGTCATATTTAATGTAAGCCACTGTTGAGTGACTTCAGTTCTGTTCCCAGCTCCCAAATGTGTAAACATGTCACTACAAAATGCAGAACAATTTGAAAGCTTTCTTATTAAAGCAATCATTTGGGAGTTAATTAACATATCCGTGTTTGGGCTCATCCCATTGAAATTGGCCTGATCTTGTTGGCGTGCTAGGCTGATGCCTAATGGAGCAGTGCCAGTTTGCACTAGCTGAGGATCTGGCATGTACCGTATTTTTCCCCTGTTAAATTGTGTGTGGGATTGTGGGGACAAGGAGGGGACAGTTTGAAATACAGCCCAGCTACTGCTGGAGAGTCTGGGAGAAGCTTTGCAGAAATTCCTCGATAACCAGCTGGGAAGAATATGTGAGGAGCCACAAGCCCACGGTGGGAGCAGCAGTGTTCACAGACCTGGGGTAGTTTCTGACAAGTAAGGAAAGGTAGGAGCAGGCCAGGGAAGCTGTGGGAGAAGTGAAGGAACGCTTCTTACCTCCCTGGAACCCAGAGGAGGGGGGTGGGCCTGGGTTCTCCTACCTCTTCCCCAGACCAAGAGGAGAAGGAAAGGTTTCCACATTGAGGTCAAGAACAACGAGCCCCAAATGTGGGCTGAGGGCCTGGCGTAGAGCATACCAGATTTTGGGTTTTTCCTGTCGTTTGGGATGGACTCTGAATCCCCGAAAGGGGCAAGACTTAAGAGTGACCTGGCTGAAGGGCCAAATCACAAAGCGAAGGGGACCAACAGCAAGTTTGGGTGACTGGGCTGCAGAACCGCAGTGGATAAAAACCATGTAATGCTCCACTTGGCTGCAAGGGGGCGGCCCGGCTGGTGAGTCACTTTGTCATAAGGAAGTAATGCTTTGGGTTTGGGGTTTTTTAAGACCAACTCGGAGAAGACTCTGATTAGTGCAGAGTGTTGAATTACTTTAGAGAGCGCAGTGTTTCTTCAGCTGTGATGCAGAAGCTCGGTATGTTGTGGTGGAGGTGGGAGAAAATGTATGCGGTGATGAAATGCAGAAAATAATCCGATGATGACCGATTGGAGCTGTTACTCAGAAAATACCTGTATTGGGAAACAAAGTGCTGGATTATGAAATATTTACTGGGTAATCTTACTAAGGAGAGGCTTTGAATCTTTTTAAGAAGCTAACAGAATTCAGTGGTAAATCCTACACATTCAGTAAATAAAGAAATGTGTAGGAAACTAAAACCAGCTCAGGAAATGTTGATCATGGACCTCATTTTAAATGATTTCATATTCTTTAAACAGCGGTCAAACTAATCTGTGACCTCGTAATGGCCTTTATAGGATGGGAATTATCACACAAGATTTGCTATCGGCATTTGAAGAAGAGGAAATGGGATGTAGTAGTTAAGTAATTACTATTACAAGCATCCACTAATTATAGTTCTTGAGGCAGAGGGGTGGTAACTAAGAACTCAGACCTGCAAGGTACTCAGTACCATGACCCTGATCAAACAAAGCACTTAAGCACATGCAGGTAGGCTAGGTCTACATAAGCACATTCTTTGTGCTTTGCTGGAGTTGTTAGCACTTTGCAGAAACAAGACCTCATATTGTAACTCTTCAGCTATTGCTTTTTGGAAGAAAGTGGAAGTTTTTCTGTGTTAATTTTAGAGACAAAGTCTTCTCAAGGAGGCAGTTTGGAATGACTAGTGAGTATCTGCGATGGGTGGAGAAAGTCTGCAGTGGATGGGCAATGTTTTTCCTTAGGAAGCATAAGAAGTCTGATCTAAAATGTAACGTGGAAAAGCTGGAGATCTCGGAGGAAAACAGCTATTCTTGCATAGCTCTCTGACAGATGATGAGAGGGTTAGGAACTTCTTAGTATTCTGTTTATATACAAGTGTGGTATCCCAGCAGGGCACCACTTCCAGTGTTTCTGTCTAGGAATTCCTAAAGCATCTGTCACACAGTTATCTAGGTGCTGATTTACTCCTCTGATCTTACCTCTACTGTTTACAAGGCAGCAGCAACTCAATGGGGACAAGTCTCCTTGAGGAGAGAGGACCCTCCTGTCTAGTTTGTCGGAATGGCTGAAGTTTGGTCCCTCTGGACTGTCCGAGTGCCTCATTGTCAAACACAGAGTAGAAGATAGTTGTCCTCAGAGGTGCCTGTAGGGCTTATTAGGCCCTGACCTCCATTAGGAAGGGTGAACCACAGAGACCTGCCTTGTGTGTAATATACCCCACCTGCCCCATTCAGTGAGCTGGTGTGGGTTGGAGTCATAGCCCTGCTTGGTTGTTAGCTCTCCCATCCCCTTTGGAGCTCAATATGTTCTCCCCCCAAGCACCCTTGTACAGAGCTGTCATCATCTGGCTGCAAGAGAGTAGCTCTGAAGGTTACCAGGGAAGGTTTTGAAATGAGAGAGGAATTCCTAGCCAGCTTAGAGAGGCACTGTGGCCTGGTGGATGGAGAACTGGACAGCAATTCAGAAACCTGGATTCTATTCCTAGCTCTGCTCCTAGCCTGCAGGGTGACCTTGGGCAACTCAGTTCACCTCTCTGTGCCTCACTTTCCCCGCCTGTAAAATATAGACAATGATAGTGACCTCCACTATAAAGTGCTACTGCTATTGATGAAAAATGCTATGGAAGAGATAGGTGGTATTATTATTATCATTATCATCATCATTATCTCTAGTAATGGGTAGGAAGAATTTAACTTTGTCCTTTAAACATGAGGCCCGGAAAGGCCAGAATAAGAAGGAAGAGGATGCAGAGAAAAATGTGGTCAGGGGGCCAGGAATTCCAGAGCTCTGTTCCTGGCTATCAACCATCTCCATCCATGATCTTGAGCTGGTCTTTTAGCCCATCTGTCTTTCCATTAGCCCATTTATAAAGTAAGAATACTTGCCTACGGCACAGAGGAGTAGTGTGAGGATTAGTTAATGTTTACACCATGCCTCTTAATGTTAAAGGTTTTTTCGTGTGCTAAGTATTATTCCATAACTACTTTTGTTTTTTACAGGAGTGGGTCGTTAGCCCACTCCCTACCAGGAAAGCCGGTGGACTGCCTTTAGTCTGGCTCCTACCCTTCAGTCTCTGTCATGGGTGACCTCACCTGGGGTTATGCTTCTGCCAGCATAGCTCTCCGGGCCATGGGAGCATGCAAGCCTCCTTGTCACATCACAACGCAGTCCATGGGGATAGAAGTCATTATGGAAACTTATACTGTTGCTCAGTTCAACAAATTCAGTCTAACTGAACTCAATTCAAATAGACCTAGAAGAGAGATGATAATGCAAAGTGGCCAAACTCAAAAGAAGGCTACTCGGCTGATGAATTTGCCGTCTCCTAAATCCGTAACTAAAATTGCTATGTGGAATTTGCGAACGTTGTATGAAACTGGTAAAATAATCCAAGTAACGGAAGTAATGAACAGAAATAAACTAGATGCACCAGGCCTAAGTGAAATGAGATAGGTATCTTCGGGACACACAACTTTGTCAAGTGGACCCATCCCATTGTATTCTGGGCTACAGAATATTAGTGACGTATACAGAGATGACATGGGTCTGATACTATTAAGGCGGGCAGCCAAAAGTCTGACAGAATGGGCACCAGTTTCAAAAAGGAATATAACAGTAGGATTTATCTCAAAGTTCCAGAAAATCTCAATATTCAGTGTTACGCTCCAACAAATCAAGGTAGCAGAAAGGAAGAATAAAATTTCCAAAAGCAGCTACAGAATATAAAAGACAAGGTCCCCAAAAGAGATGTCTGCCTTATAATTGGAGATATGAATGCTAAAGTAGGGAGCAACAATACTGGCAGGGAAGTAATTATGGGGAAATGATTGAAATGTTTGTTGGGGTTTTGGGGTTTTTTGTTTTTTTTTGTTTTTGGCATGAACGATCTGGTCATTAGAGGAACTATCTTCTCTCAGCATACTATTCATGGAGGTCACCTGATCACAGAACAGAAACCAAATTAATCACACTACAATTTGGCGCAAATGGAAGAAGAATTTTAGAAGATGTACGTAGCAGGAAAAGATGTGGGAATGGACCATGCACTACTGGTAGCTGTGTCCAGAATAAAAATAACAAAAGTGATCTGAACAGCAGAGATGCTCTCATTATAACATTACTAAGCTAAAACAGATGACAGCATAACAAGAGTTTAGAATTGTGCTAGCAAATAGATACCAGGTGCTTGATGATGAAAGAGTAGAAGACAAAAGCAAACTTTTCACTAAAACTTGTGAAGAAGTGCTAGGATTCAGGAAGAAACATCACAATGAATGGTTATCTGAGGGTACATAGCAGGAAGTATAAGAAAGATGCAAAATTAAACTGAAACTAAATCAAGAAAGAACAAGAGCACAGACACACAAACTCTAGAAGGAATATGCTGTAAAAAAACAGAGGCCAGAAAAAGTGCTAGGGAAGATAAATGAATAATACTTCATAGACAAAATGGCAACAGAAATGCAGGCTGCTGCAGTACAAAATGACATGAATACACTGTACAACACCATTAGGCAGTTGTCAAGAAGAAAAAACAAATACCATCCAACCAGTTCAAGACCATGAGGACAACTAAACAATGAAGATGGCAGAACAGTACACGGAGACAATACTTCAGTCATCTACTGAATGGTGAGCCAGAGGACAATCCCCCCATACCTAGAGGAAGGAGAAGGTCTGGATGTCAGCTAGGAATTATCACCAGAGTAGAAATAGAGAGGGCAGTGAATCAGTTAAAAAATAAAAAGGCATCAGGTCTGGATAACATTCCAATGGATCAGTGGTTTTCAACCGTTTTTCATTTGCAAACCCCTTATGAAGGTGTGGACCCCTTTGGAAATCTTAAACCTAGTCTGCAGACCCCCAAGGGTTTGCAGACCACAGGTTGAAAACCACTGAAATTGAGGTACTTAATGCAATAGACATTGACAACAGACATACTTGAATGCAATAGGCATTTTGATAGGCCTCTTACAAAAGATATGGGAAGAAGAAGAAAAAATACCAAACAAATGGAAAAAGGGTCATTCAATGAAGCTTCCAAAGAAAGGAAAACCTCAGTCAGTGTAAAAACTGGAGGAGCATTCAATTGCTGTCTATCTCAAGTGAGGTATTTTCACATACTGCTCTATACAGAATAAAGAAAGTGGTAGATTCAAGGTTATCAAAAGAACAGGCAGGGTTCAGACAGGAGAAATCATGTATAGATCAAATAGTAACCCTACAAATCCTCATAGAACTGTTGATTAAATGACAGTCACCGCTTTTTATGAATTTTATAGATGTCCAAAAAGCCTTTGATATAGTGCAGTGTTTATCAGCCTTTTTGTGCTGACAACCCCCTTTGGACTTAAAAAAGAAATCATCACCCTCTACTAAGACTTGAAAAGCTAGGGATCTGAAGCCACCTGAGCCCCGCCGCCTGGGGCTGACAGCCTGATCCCACCACCAGGTGCAGACAATCCAAGCCTGTGGAACCCTCACCCCACCCTCCCAACCCAACCCGGGACAGTTGAGAAACACATATAGTGGAAAGAACAGTTTTATGGAAGTTGCTACACAACTATGGAATTTGTGAACGTCATTCAGAGTTTCTGTGAAAATGTGACATGCCATAACAGTGAAGTGACTAAGCCATTCAAGGTTACAATGGGCATCAGACAAGGATATGTTATGTCACCCATGATCTTTTTACTGGCGGTGGATTGGGTAACAAGAAAGACCTTTAGAACAACTGAAGGGCATACAAGGAACTTTCACGTAGAAGTTAGAGGACTTTGACTTTGTAGATGACATCAACATGCTATTCCATTCCCATAGAGACGTGCAAGCCAAAATGAATGATCTCCAGGCCTATACATAATTAGGAGGGCTGATGATCAACACAGAGAACTAAAACCATGAGAATCAATACACAAGAAACACCAATGACACTTCCTGGAACTGACATACAAGAAGAGGTCCAATATTTCACTTATGTTGGCAGCATTTTAAGTACAACAGGTGGAACAGACGAAGACATTAAGGACAGACTAGTGAAAGCCAGACATGCCTTTGTAACTCTAAAGTCAGTCTGGAGAAATCTTGCCCTCCAAACTAAACTTCGAATATTTAACACCATTGTAAAGTCGTTCCTACTATCTATAGGAATCTTGGAGACTTATTAGGACTTTATTATCCAAACTCCATAAACAGCTGCCTTACACAAATCCTCAGTATCAGCTAGCCAGCAAAAAATCACAAACTAAGAATTCTGGAGGAGGACAAATCAGAAATCGATAGGAGAGGAAATTATGGAATGAAAGTGGAGATTCCTTGGATCACATAGAAGAAAGACCTGAATAACATAACAAGACAGGCATTGGACTGGAACCTGCAGGGCAAGAGGCAATGAGGCAGAACAAGGATGACATGGAAATGGACAATAGAAACAGGATTGAAAGCTATCAGAATGATGTGGAAAGAACAGCTGGAGCCCGGCAAAGATGGAAGGCAGTGGTGAAGGCCCTTATCACAGGGTGGCTGGCCTCTGTGAATGAAGTAGGTCCAGTTCTCCTGTATTAGGACAGGTGCTCACATTTGGCCAATTAAGAGGGTGGGACAGCAGCTGGAGCTATAAAGGGCTAGGGAGACTCTGAGACAGGGAGAGACCCAGTGAGTTGGAGAAGCCTGGTAAATCAGTGCTGCCTGAGTGAGAGTCAGGGGCAGATGAGAGCTGCCAGAGACTGTATGTTTGGGATCTGAAAAGGTAGCAAGAGGAGTTTGCTGGCTGGCATCCCCAAGCCAGAGAGCGCTGAAGGCAGGGGAGCAGTAGAGTAGCTTAACCAGTGACATCTCCAGGGCCAGAGAGCTGGGCCCAGAAGACCTGTGAGAGGGCTGGGGGAATGAGGAATGATCCCTTGTTAAAGATCTCCCAGCAGAGAGGCTGAGCGTGCTCCCTGTGGGAAGTGCATGGCAACACTCTCTAGTAGAAAGGGCTGGGGTGCCTGTTCTGTTGTAAGGGTAAGGGAGAACTGCCAAAGACTCTGAGCATGGTTGAAGGTGCCAGCGTACAAGATGTCGGTCGGGAGATCCTAGTGACGTTTTGCACTGTGGTGAGAATTGAACTGTCTGTATTTAGGTCTTACGTTTTGGAACCTTTGCACCATGTTTTGTAATAAGCCATCCTCAAGAGGGGTGTTGTGTCGAGAGCTTGCATGGAGCTACTAGCACTCTGAAAGGGGAAAACAAGGCAGGTGTTTCTGTCATACTGCGGCCTGTTGCAGGAGGGCATCTGAGGCGTGGCCTCTCTATATTCCACATGGAGTAGAGAGGCAGGAGAGAGACGTTTTTATTAGTGAAATCTGTTGACAATTAATAAAAGGCTAGAGGAATTTTTAACAACTAACCAATTAATACAGTGGGAGAGTTCACTCTCAGTTCAGTGTGTGCTGAGAAGTAAGCATGCCATGCACAGGACCATTCATGAGCAGCACCAGGCCTCCAGTGAAACTCAGATTTCAGACACCTCCTCTGGGTTCAGTTGTTTTTCTCTCTTTAAATTTTCTCTCTTTAAATTTACATCCTCGGTCTTCAACTCCTGGAACACCATCAGTCACTGAAATGGATAAGTAACCTATATGCTCGACTTATAAGGATAATAGAAAACTAGGTATGTCATGGAGGTTTAACTAGCATTTACTCTCAGATAATGCACTGACACACTAGAATTTGAAATAAGGATACTGCAAGGGGGGTGTATTGCTATTAACTTTCACATCCTTTACTGTTCAGCTTAGTTCAGTAGGGTAATTGGAGCAGATGTGATTAGTTAATAATATAATGCACAGATAGGTTGGTAGGGTAGTCCTGTTTTAACAGGGCATCTGATGCAGACACTTCATGTGCGTTTCCCTAGAGATTTTCTTTTTCCAGGTTTGCACAATTTCAGTGAAAACAGATATCCTAATTACTGTTCAGTTATTATTGTCACGGTATCCTCATACTCCCTGCTGCAATAATGGCTTGACCTTAGCAGCAAGGAAAGCTTTGGAGTTTCAGGGAACTAGAGTAGGAAATGTTGCTAATACCAAGGAAGCATGAGTGAGAGGTTCTGAGATTAGTAATGCCCTGAAAGCCCTTCAACAGTCATCACATTAGCCCTCCTCTTTCCTCGTTAATTTTAGTTCCAGAGAACATCGTTTCAAAACAAACCACTGACCCTCAAGTCACTTCACCATCCTGGACCTCAGCTTCCCCATTTGTAAAATGGGGATAATGACATTCACCTCCTTTGTAAAGTGCTTTATGATTTACTGTACATAAAAGCTTAGTATTAGAATTATTACCCTGTTTAAAAAAAATTTTTAAAAGTCACAGGTGTAAATGTCTTTCCAATGTCTTTCAATATGTTTGAGCAGCATCTAACACAATGGAGCCCTGCTGCTGATTGGGTCTCTAGGTGCTATCGTAATGTTAACAATAATACAGAACAACTAATTTTCTCCTATGTAAATGTAATTAGGAGATTCAAAGTGCTGTTCATTGACCTCTGAATGGGTAAGAGAAGTCCTGGATACCTAATAAGTCTGAAAATTTTTCCATTCTCCATTTATAAATCCATGTTTATAAAGCACCCTTTCTAAAGTTTTAATTATGAATATTAGAACTGGGTTTGTAACTTCTTTATCTTGATCAATCAGTGCGCACTCTCTTGTTACCTTGTGGTCCATGAATCTTTTCTTTGTTACACTGACACAAACAGTAGAGGAACTTATCTGTAACTTGACTGTTCCTAACATAATTGGAAAGAAATATACACACAAGATATAAAAAACTCAGGTTATTTCTACAGTGCCAATCTGGATTGATGGAATTGGCCTGGTACTGTTCCCAAAAGCACAAGTGTGACTTTGTAATGGAGGCACTGGATATAAATAATTGCTTAAAGCAACTTAGGCCAAAGTCTGAATCTTCACCTTTATCCTTTTCTGTCCCATTTGTGTTTCCTTTTGTTCCCTCCCCTGCTTCCTCCAGTCTGAAAGGCGCAGGAATGGTATGAAGATTTACATTTAGGTTTTCACATGGCTTCCTTTCATATCTTTTCAGCTAACTTCCCACTGCACTATCTACAAATATTAAAAGATGTTTGAAATTATCCAACCCCAATGGTGCTTGAAATTGAGTCATGTTCTGTTGTGTCAACAAAATGCTTCAAGTGGTGATTGTAGAAACTAAAATAAAGACTGCTAGTGATAATGCTTCCACCGTGCTGCCATACCAAGAAGAAAAGATGGTTCATCTTCTGGTTGCTCAGGTGTATCACTCTAATTTACCTGTTTGCAGTGTTACTCGGTTCTTCCAGACCTCTTTAGACATATGCCTTAAAAAGCATTGCCCCAAAGTCATTTAACATCTAAAAAATTGGTCATTTGCAAATTTAGCTTGAATGGCTACTTTTTCATTGTATATATGTGGATGCATTGTGTTGATGATGATTAAGAATTTGGCCCTCCATTAGCTGTTGGGTGCTAATAGAGCAAGTCACACCCATTGAAAAATTCTAAAACGCCTCGCTTAGCAGCATTGCTCCTTACTCCCTATCATATTGGCCTGTGTTTTCCAGTGATTTTGGATGCCTCTGTTTTTAAAGTGCCCAACATGACACTTCTCATCCGTGTTCTGAAAATCAGGCGTCTTTCAGGTGTCTCAAGTTGGGCACCCGAAATTTGAAACATGCAAAATCACGAGTCACTTTGGAAAACAGTTCTTTCCTGTGAGTTCTTAGTAAGGATGTTTGCATAAAAACAGGATCTTTGTCTCCTCTGAAATCTATTCCTCAGCGGTATCCTTTGTTTGGACTCGCACCAAAAGACAATGACATACAGAATCTCTATCCATCTATCTTATCTATGAATCACACTTAAGGCTTGTCTACACAAACTCTTAGTTTGCAGCACGCTGGGGTGTAAATCGACCCTGCACTAAGTGTGGGTGTGGACCCTGCTGCTGTGCATTAAAAGTGCCCTAGTGTGCTTCAATCAATTCCTGTTCCAAAGCAGGGTTGATCGAAGTGCACCAGGGAACTTTAATTGCATGGAAGCAGTGTCCACATGGACACTTTGTGTGCGACAGACTAGTGTGGGGGTCGTTTACCACCCAGCTTGCCACAAATGAAGCATTTGGGTAGACAGGCCCTTATATAATACACATTTCCCATCATGGCCCTCTTCTCTCTTCATCGCCACAGTTCAAGATATAGATGTTCTAGACGGAGAGAGTTGAGAGGAAGGGGAAAAGGGCAAATTCTAGTGTCAAGTAGAATCTTTTTTGTTACCTCCCCCTGGAATGGTTTAGTCTCCTGGTATTCCTGTGTAATGTGTGCAATGAGAACATACCCAGCATGGTTCTTCATGTAAACCATCTGCTGACATTCATGTTCTGATTTAAACTAGTAAATTCATCCTTCATCTTTATCACTTGAAACTTCTCTTTTTAAATGAAGGTTAGCAAGGGAATGAATTTAGTATCATCCTGCAATGTAAGTGAGATGGTATTTTCAATCATTTTCATGGCAAGATGGAAGAACAGCTGACATTGACAATACAATGGGTGTTTTCCTTAAGTTTTTATATATAACATAACAAAAATCCCATTGTGAAGTCAAATATTGCTTTTGTAGATGTGATCAGTTGCCACCTTCGGTATTTCCTTGTATGTAATGGCACTTCCCCTGCACGGAGGGCTTCTGTTCTGTCTTTTTAGTTTGTAAACTCTTTTGGGTAGGGATATGTCTCCTTTTGTTTATACAACAATTTGCATTGTGGGTGCTACCAGAAAAATTACTACCTCCCCCTAGCTTTATAGTAGCTTAATTCTGGTTGCATGGGTAGCCTAATTCCAAGTGCTTCCAATCTGTTGCACGGTCTGTCATTTAGGATACCAGATGTTCTGGGTAAGATTGTTTTGGGCATTGTGTGACAACCACTTGACAATCTTTTAATACTGACCCATCTCAGGATTTCTTCTCCTGCTGCAATGACTTATCTGATATCTAAGCGGTGTGGTATTTTTGCAGCATCTAAAAATTTGAAACCACCTGTATTTGTGGATTGATAAATCTTCTTAATGAAAGTTTTAGCTGTATCTGCCAAGAATATCCTTTGAAAAATTATTTTTATCAAAATAGCATGTTGGCCTTTCAGTTAGTAGGGAACTGTTACAGTGCTGGAAAGATGCTAAAAAAATGTCCATCTTTGTTGTTGATTTCCTGCCCCACTCCTCCTCCCAAAGTGAAAGTAATAATTGTTCTGTGTTTTTTGTAATGTCCAGTGGAATTTATTAGGGTCTGTGGGCCATTATATTTAAATCCTGTAGATGTGTTGGATTATTCAGCATTTCTGACTGCACCATTTAGTTCAGGCCTATGCATCTTGTAATGACCATTAAAAGTTCTAGTTCTCACATTTTGTAACACTCTCACGAGCCAGGAAGTATTACAGGTTTTACCAGTTGATCTGGTAACTCACATCTCACTGAACTGGTCACTGAAATCAAGTATTGCTGGAATTGTGGAATCAGGTTAGTGACAGGTAGAAATTTGCTGTCCATAAACAGTATTTTCTTAGATTCCTGTTTTGTTTTTATTTGTTAGTTCTGAGCAAGTCTCTTTCCCACTGTTCTCTAAAAGAAAGTTCATACACTTTGCAGAGTCAGAAACTCAACTCCTTTCCTGGAATTTGGCTTTATTAACAAAATAATAAGTCTCTTTTTGAGCAGGATCAACAGCACGCTGGTTTTGTCTTCTTTGGCCACTAATAGTCAAACTAAAGATAAGATGAAATAGAGCATCTTTGTTTTGGTTCTGATGTTTACCGAGAAGTAGAGAGCATTACTCTATTGGCTATTAATGTAGCCTCTGTGTTGGTACGTAATTGATTCAGTTGTCAAAATATGTATTCTATCCGTACTGAATGGAGTATCTGACTGAGAATATATCTACACTAATGGATGCAGAGGGATCGACTGAGTGGGCTGTGGGGACCCACTCAATTGGTCATAGAATCATAGAATATTAGAGTTGGAAGGGACCTCGGGAGATCATCTAGTCCAACCCCCTGCTGAAAGCAGGACTAACCTCAGCTAAATCATCCCAGCCAGGGCTTTGTCAAGCCTCAGCTTAAAAACCTCTAAAGATGGAGCTTTCACCACCTCCCTAGGTAACCCATTCCAGTGCTTTAATATCCAGCCTAGACCTCCCCCACTGCTATTTGAGACCATTGCTCCTTGTTCTGTCATCTACTACAATTGAGAACAGCCTAGCTCCATCCTCCCTGGAACCCCCTTTCAGGTAGTTAAAGGCTGCTATCAAATCCCCCCTCATTCTTCTCTTCTGCAGACTAAACAAGCCTAGTTCCCTCAGCCTCTCCTCATAAGTCTTGTGCTCCAGCCCCCTAAACATTTTTGTTGCCCTCCGTTGGACTTTCTCCAACTTGTCCACATCCTTTTTGTAGTGGGGGGCCCGAAACTGGACACAATACTCCAAATGCAGCCTCACCAATGCTGAATAGAGGGGAATAATCACTTCCCTCAATTTGCTGGCAGTGCTCCTACTAATGCAGCCCAATACGCTGTTAGCCTTCTTGGCAACCAGGGCACACTGCTGACTCATATCCAGCTTCTTATCCACTGTTACCTCCAGGTCCTTTTCTGCAGAACTGCTGCCTAGCTCGTCGGTCCCCAGTCTGTAGCTGTGCATGGGATTCTTCCATCCTAAGTGGAGGACTCTGCACTTGTCCTTGTTGAGTCTCATCAGATTTCTTTTGGCCCAATCCTCCAATTTGTCTAGGTCACTCTGTATCCTATCTCTATCTTCCCAGGGTATCTACTACTCCCCCCAGCTTAGTGTCATCTGCACCAGAAGTGCTCTCCAGTCGCTGCCATTAATTCACTCGCCCCCCAAAAAAGAGTAAGGCTGCATCAAACAGCTGGCGTCTCCCATTGACGCAGCGCAGTGAAGAAGCTGCAGTGTGGCAATGTAAGTAAGTCATACTGTAGCTTGTGTATCTCCCGTCAACTGCCGGCGTCAGTGTAGACCAGGCCTAATTGGGTCCAACTGGCTCGCACAAAATGTGCTTCAAAACTTTTAATGAGATGTCATGGTTTTAAGTTTTATTCCAAATTGATTATGGATTAATCAGAAAATCTGGCTGGCGAGGAAGGGTGCTGGACATTTTGTTTGAGAAAATGGGAGATGCTATTGGCACATTTTTATCGTATTAAAATATTTCTATTCTAATACTTGCAGAGACAAACACATATCTATATTGAGAGTTTCATTCATCTATAAGGTAAAAAGTAGGTTGAAGTGTTTGGAGAATAGCTTAATCTAATTTTAAAAATGGACATTTTCACAAAAGCATTTTCATTTCCCCCAAAAGTTTCTCTTTTCCAAAATTCTTCAACTGAACCTTTTTTTATTTATTAGTTTTTATTTATTATATTTTGACTTCCAGGTTTAGTTTGAGATGTGGATTGCCGATTTGGATTCCCCAAGTTAATCATATTAAAGTTCATTTTCAAAAATGCATTAAAGACAGCTAAAAATACATTAAACACTTGGCTATTATTTTCCACATAAGCAATTTCTTCAGTTGCCACAGGAATAACCTGCAGTTGTTAATGCAGAGAAGGCATCTGTGAGCTGTAGCACAACCTCTCGGTGAAGATGTGGTTTAAACTGTGAAAAGGTTTGAGATCCCTGCTTTAAGGGAACAATCCCACAGGGGCAGAGGACTAGTCTAGCTGCTGTAATAGGTTTTTTCCATCTCTGATACCTGAAAATAAAATAGAAAATCAGTTATTTCACAATTACCAAAAATCACATGGGCAGCTTTTTAAAAAGCTGTTTTCAAGAATGTGAAGGAAATACATGCTCCTTGAAAATTGTTGGGGCAGTAGTGAGTTGCACTGTATCAGGTGTAGGCACATTATTATACAAAAAATCAGCAAATTATCAGGAACATGTTCTGGTGCAAGTTTTTCAGGTTATTTAAAATATATTGTTTTGTTTTAATGATGTATATCCTTCAGTAAATTTGCCATTCACAAAAACTGGCTCCTTCTTCGTTTGAATAGTAATACTGAGCAGATTTTCCTAATTAATTTCAGTCTGAGTTATTTCTTAGAATATCACATGCAGCAATGTTCTCTTGGAGTACAAAAAGCAACTGTGGGTTACATCCAGCATTTCATTAGCAATAGTGACCTGAACACAAGAGTTTATTTATTTTTGATTAGACATGTCTCATGTGAGGAGTGTAAAGTAAAAGAGCAAAAGACGGAGTCAAATGAAACAGTTAGAAGATTCTGGAGCAAAGAGATAGGATATAGAAAGAAGGACTGTGCTGGAGAACAGGGTAGGTTCTAAAACAAAGCTGAGAGAATAACAGATGCATTTGGTTTCTGCACCCTTATGTCCAACAGTGTGAACAAATGAAATTGGATCGAGCATTTCCTTGCTCAGAGGTTAGGGAGTGGTGGTTCTTGGGATGCAGCATCCAAACTCCCCATCAACAGAAGCGAAGCTGTCCATTTTGCAGTGAAGGAAGTAGAATTATACAGTGCAAATATTTTTCTATAGAGACCATTTGTCCCTCTCTGTCCAGGAAGAGACCACAGTCCTGGTGCAATGAAGCTCAAGTTTAAGGGCACAAAACTCCTTTTATTGACTGCTGTGAGATAATGTGTTGGTCTAATGTGCTCTTGGAAAGCATTTGGCACCCTTCTTTGGTTCCTCTCATGTACCAATCAGAGGGCCAAAATCTTGGATCTTGCCAAATTAAATATACCTAGTCTTAACATCCAGAGAATATTATTGTCTTGGATGGAGAAATTCGGGAGAGAATACTTGATCGAAAGTCCATGGAGGTTGGTGGAAAGGCCCTCATTGATTTCCTTGGGCTTTGGATCAGGCCCAGAAGGAGTCATTTGGGCCATAGTTTTAAAGGTATTTAGGCATCTAAAGATGCAGACAAGTGCCTCATGCAGTGGTTTTCAATCGGTGGGCCACAGATTCTTGGGGGCCTGCAGACTATGTCTAAAGAGTCTGCGAAAGGTTGTTGTTACCATAGAACAGTGGTTTTCAACATGTGGTCTCCTATTTGCAAGATTCACACACCCAAAGAGAGGCCTTTGAAGACACAGAATTGCCATTGACACAAGACCAATCTGATGGGAGACCTCTTTGGATCTAGAACATCCTGCTGTTAACTGACTACCCAGATAGAGAAAACTATACACCCATAGTGTCATTGCCATCTATGAGTGGCGAGGTCATTCATTTCTGTTTTATAGGGGGCATGCATAGCTTTTGTTTTTCACCACTCATCTTAAGTCCCATAGATTTTGCAGTTTTTTGCTGCTCTTCCAGCTTTAGCTATAGTTCGTCAGTAGTCTCTCCAAGTAAGACATTATCATCCTCTAAAGATGAATCTTTAAATTTTCATGCCTCCTACTTTGGCCTCAAACAGCTTTAACAGATAGTCTATTAGAACATTAAATAACATAGGTGAGAGAATGCATCCCTGGCATACTCCTGATTCTACCGAAAAAGCCAGTCTGTAATACAACTGCGGACCCTCACACAGCAAAATGTACCACAGCATAGTTTTCCACTGGGCACGCTAAGTCCTTAGGCACCTCTTGCTGACATCCGCAGCAGTGATGATGTCCTGAGTCAAAAGCGGCTGCAAAGTCATAAACACAAGGTTAGCTTCTGTTTGTTGGCATAGTAGTTCTTCAGTAACATTCCACAGAGCATATAGACCATGGGTTGTAGATCAATGGTCATCAACCAGTAGAAAGACCATGCTGGTTGTGTCTTATTTTTGGGTTGAGACAGTATTAGTCAGTTCAGTAGTATGATCACAAACACCTTCCCTTGGACTGACAGCAGCATTATTCCCCTATAATTTGAGTGTGATGATTGCTCTTTTTTGAAAAAAGGGATGATGCAGCCCCTTTTCCAGTCTTACAGAATGTGACTGATTTACCAAACTTTTAAGACAACTCTTTGAAGCAGTGAACTAAATCTAGACTTCCACTCTAATGAAATATTGTCAAGACCCCAGTCACTTTATCATTTTGTATCTGTTTGACCACAAGCATCACTTCCTCTACCATCACCAGCCAGTTTTCTGCTGGATTCATTTTTTAATTAAGTTGTAGTTTACGTTTTGGTGGGGATCTGTTCTTGATTCACAAAAATACTCTCACCAGCACGTAAATCATATATCAATGTCCTGCCACTATTCTCCATTTTTGTCTTGAACTCCTCCAGAAGCCACAAGAATGGATGTCCAATTAAGACCTTCAAAGTCTCGAATACCCTTGTCTAGTCATGTCTTACAGAGACTTCCTCAATGCACTGCACCATACTGTTCCTCTATAGATTACGATCATTCAGACAGGCCTTCTTGACTGCTCATTTAGGACATTTTTTTCTTCTATTGCCCATTTCCTCCTCTCTTCATTGACTTGACTCTGACCTCCGAATGCATCCATTCTGCACAGCGCTTCTTTTTTTTCTCTCCCATTATTTGATTATATCGTCTGTAATACATGGTTATTTTTTTCATTCTCCTTAATCCCAGTATACTCCAGCAATCTCTGTGATAATATCCCAAAATAAAGTGCATATACTCCGTGATAGACTGCTGGTCATCCAATATAGAATACTTGATGGAAATCATTACAGTTTTACTGTTATCAATCTCTTCTTCATGAAGTTTATCAACAGAGAAGCAGAAGAAGTCAAATTAAAAGAACCCCAAATGTATAATTTTTTTAAAAAATCTCATGATTTTAAAGACAATCTCATGGTTATTTTGGAGGGTAGGGATGATAAATGATTTTTGAATGAGTGGAGTTGGTGATGCTGAAATAATGGAAGATAAAACCAGGATTTTTAAGGATAGTTCTTAAGGAAATCAAGCATGATTCAAAATGGGATCTAACCCAGTGGCTAAAAAAGCAAGCCAGTGTCTAACAGGAGGGCTGGTCCAAGTTCTGAGATTCAGGGGAAAAAAACCAGAAAAATGCTAACTTTCGCTTGGTGGCGGACCTGGAAAATTGTGTAGACAAGGAGAAAGAAGATGAGAGTGATTGCTGAACATTCAAAGTTACATGATTTATGTTATAGATAGCCTTGGGAAGGACTTGGAAATAAAGACAGAAATATATGAACTCAGCCTGTGAAGACTGAAGGTAAATAAATAAGAGCAGAGAAGTGTGTGCTAGAGTTTATTAAGATTCAGAGTGAGGAAAAAGAAAAACCAGCTTCAAATGTTCAACAGGTGAGGATGAAAATGACATAACGGAGTGGAGATCTGAGATTTGAAGATGGGCATGAAAAGTCTCAATTGGAGCCAAAAGGAAGAATACATAATGTGATACTTTGTCTTGAGTTTCTACCTAAAAATGGCATCAAGTCTGAGAAATGAAGAAGGTATTAGGGCAGATGATAAATGTTAGTTTGTGTGTCTTTTGCTAGTTCCTCTTCAAATTTTTTTTTTGGCTTACCTAATTATGTTTTTACGCTTGTCTTGTTGGAGTTTGTTCCTTTCTATTTTTCTCAGTAGGATTTGACTTCCAATTTTTAAAGATGTCTTTTTGTCTCTAGCTGCCTCTCTTATTTTTTTTTAGCCATGGTGGCATTTTTTTGTTTTCTTACTGTTTTATTTTCTTTGGGGGCATATATGTATTTTAAGCCTCTGTTGTGGTGTTTTTAAAGAGTTTCTATGCAGCCTGAAGGCATTTTACTCTTGTGAGTGTTCCTTTTAATTTCCGTTTAACTCACTTTTGCATAGTTTTCCTTTCTGAAGTTAAATGTGACTGTGCTGGGCTTCTTTGGTATTTCCCTTCCCTCCATGAGGATGTTAAATTTCATTACATTATGGTTGCTATTACCAAGCTGTTCAGCTGTATTCTGGTATTCTTGGACCAGATCTTTTGCACCGCTTAGAACTAAATCAGGAATTGCCTCTCCGTTTGTGAGTTACAGAACTAGCTGTTCCAAGAAGCAGTCATTAATGGTGTCTGGAAATTTCATCTCTGCATTCCATCCTGAGGTGACATGTTCCCAGAAAATATGGGAATAGTTGAAATTCCCCATTATTATTGGGTTTTCTGTTTTTTGTAGCCTTTCCCATCTCCCTGAGCATTTCAGTCTCTGTCACCATCTGCTATCTTCTTATCATTCAAGCATGAAATTTCTGTCCATAAAGATTCTGTGGTACAGTTTGATTCATTTAAGATTTTTACTATATTTGACTCTATGCTTTCTTTCACATATAGCGCCACTCACCCACCAGTGCTACCTACTCTGTCATTCCTATATTATTTTATATCTTGGTATAACCTTGTCTAATTGATTATCAGTGTTCCACCAAGTTTCTGTGGTGCCTACTATAACAATATCCTCCTTTAACAACAGGCACTCAAGTTCACCCATCTTAGTGTTTAGAGTTCTTGCATTCTGTGCGCAAGCTTATAAAATGTGACAGTATTTGGTTGTTTGCCTTCATGTGATGTAATGGAATGGGACTCTGTTTGTTTGACTGTTTTCTCTTCAGTTCCTACCAGTACTTTATCAACTTCTATCCTCTCCTCTTTACTAGGGTATAGGTATCCCCTTTAATAAATCCTCCCCTAAGGGATGTGTCTGTCTGAACTGTGTGCTCTTTCACACCTGTCAGTTTTTCCCCAGCTCTTAGTTTAAAAACTCCTCTACAACCTCTAATTGTACATGCCAGCAATCTGTCTTCGTTTTGCTTTAGGTAGTGCCCATCCTTCCTGTATAGGATCCTCCCTTCCGAAAACATTCCCAAGTTCCTGATAAATCTAATCCCTCCACAGAACACCATTGTCTGTCTCCTCCATGCATTGGGACCCTGCAGTTCTGCCTGTCTAGCAGACCCTGCGTGTGGAACGGGAAACATTTCAGAGAATGCTACCAGGGGGGTCCTGGACTTCAGTCTCTTATCTAACAGCCTAAATTTGGTGTCTAGGATCTCTCTCCTACCTTTCCCTATGTCACTGGTAACAACATGTACCATGAGCAACGGCTCCTCCTCAGCACTGCATATAAGTCTGTCTAGGTGTTTTTCAAGGTCTGCAACCTTTACACCTGGCAGGCAATTCATTATGCAGTTCTGCTGGTCATCACATACCCAGATGTCTATATAAAAAATGGGCCTTAGGCACCTTTACCCTGTGTCTCTAGCATCTCTCACAGATATAATGGGGTAGATCCTCAGCTTCTGTAAATTGTCATAGCTCCGTTGAAGTCAGTGGGGTTTTGGAACTTATACCAGCTGAGGATCTGCCCGATCATCTCTGTTTTCCTTTTCCTACTGCACCGTGAGCTTTAAGTACACACTTAGAGCTTTGAGTGTGCTGTTCATGGGAGGCATTCATCAAGAAGAGGCATTATTATTGCATATCAATGTACAATATAGCAGTGTGAGCAAACCTGTTTTTGGCCTTTTTTCCAATACATACCTCTCATCAGCTGGCTATAACACCACTCTGAGTACAGTCTGCTATGTGACTTTACATCAGGGTTGATCTGTATGTTGTACTAAGAACAGAATTGTACTTCGCACTAATGACTGGAAAACCCATTGTACATTACTGAATTGTGTGGATTAGCAAGTAATTGAATAATCACAATGTAAAAAAACCACACACACCCCTCCCAAAATTTAAGCATAAGGCATCACAAACAATTTTTGTTGATTTATTTTCATAATTTTGTCCAATTTTTTCTTAGTTCACTGGTAAGTATCTAGTATATTGTGTAACAGTACTATCAGAGTGCACACTGTTATTGCACCTTCATTGAGAAGTGGGGAAAGAGAGAGAGAGAGAGAGAGAGAGTGTGTGTGTGTGTGTGTGTGTGTGTGTGTGTGTGTGTGTGTGTGTGTGTGTGTGTGTGTGTGAGAGAGAGAGAGAGAGAGAGAGAGAGAGAGAATTAGTGTGCAGATTAGGGAATTTTCACCGTAGTTCATGTTCTAATAATTAAACCTATAGAAAAGAAAACACTGCTGGACAGTGTGACCAAAAATGATTTCGAACACAGAAAGTCGGTCAGAATTAACAGAGTTCTGTTTTGCCCAGTCCTTTTTCCTCTTAGTAACCTCTGAATGTTACAATTTATCAAAGAGAGAAACAAATTCTTAAGAAGCAATTGCTATTTGTTTTGGTCAAGCATTACTCAGTTGCTCTGTCAAAAAGTCATTCTCATAATCATCCTGTAAATCCCTTCAGCAATTTCATTTGCCACTCTGATTCTTATTTTTACACGGTTGGCTAGAATGCCGTCCATCTGATCATGGTGTAAACTGGGGAACTATTAGATAGCATTTGTATTCCCTGCACTAAACTTGGTGTTGGAAATGTTTTCTAACGCGTTGGAATGATAATTGTTGTTTTTAAACTAAAAGGTCTACAAACTTTCATTACATTTTTGGAAGATTTGTGTCTCTCAAATATCAAACTTGAAAAGAAAGGATTTTGTTCCATTAAATCCCAGTTGGTAGGAAAAGCAGCTTGAGAGCTGGGTAAGTGAATTAACATGTGGGTTACATTTACAATAGTAAGAAGTATGTGGGAGATGCTTATTCAGACTCTGTTAAGGAAATAATAGGATTAGTTCTTGTAGTGTCAGTGCTGAAAATTTTAAATGCAGACTTCATACTGACATGAAAACATAATATTTTATTAAAGCTGGGTCTTTGTGTGAAATCGCGGACAATGACCATAAAGATGACTATGCTTTGAGACAGTCTATTTGAATATTTTAAGGTGGTACTTTTGCGCACACACAAAAGGTGAATTAAGTATGTTAAATAGCCCATTGATGATCCTACCAGATGCTATTATTTGCAGTGAACTTGATCTTGATTGGTACAACATAACTGGTAAAATGTTTCATAACCTAAAAGATTGATACATCAGTGTCAAATGTTTCTTTTTTTCTTAAAGCCAAATTTCATTGCTATCCTTAGATGTTAGTATATGTAATGGAAATATTGGGCAAAAATCTACATTATTTCCATTGTAATATTATTTTTTGTTAAATGAGATTACACATTCATTGTTCAAATGTATGTACTGTAAATGTATATACATTTCTGTCCATCCTTCTGGGTAAAAATATCTTCAACTCTTCATATGTGCATTAGTCCAGCTGCCAGATGGAGAAAGCATTATTATCAGTTTCATGTTTGTTTTATCATTTTGTAATCATTCATATGTACCTTTATTTTTAGCTTAAGTGAAAGACATGAAGCATTAAGACTGATTTGAGGTTAATTTGAGATCATCTGATTTCCTGCTGGAAGTTACTGTGAGATATCATCGCCCTGAACAACTTCAAACAGAATGGTAATGGAAAAAAATAGGGCTTTTTATTGTTCTTTCTCTTTCATTTCTGTGTTTTCACATCCCAATTCCTCCTCCATTAGAGAACTGTTTCTTATTACCCAGATAGGTTGTAGTTTTGTGAACATAGCATTTTGCATTCCCATAACTCTTCATTCTGTAACTTCCCCAATAGCAATCACTGCTGGAATAGGAGGGGAGGTAATGCAGCATTTTACCAGACAAAAGAACTCGATTAAGATTATTGGATGAAGTGTGTGTTTAAAACAGAGTTTACTGAATTTGGCTCGTCAATACCAACAAATTTACGCCTGTATTCAGGAAAACACTTAAGCATAAAAGTGTGCCTAAGCACAAAGTTAGGACATGCCTAAGTGCTTCTCTGAATTGGGACCTTAGTAATGAAGTTAAAAAAACTATATTTGCACTTCAGATTGGTTTATAATAAGCACACAAAAATACCTTATTTACTGCTTTTGGTATTTGGTAATTAGTGTTTGTGTGTGAACTTTTTGAAAGAAATAATCTCACTTTGGGGTGAGAAACTCATACACCTAATACTGCTGTCTGTTTTGAATTGCAGCTATAGTAATTAGTCTTTTAAATATATCAGTGAGCATAAGTCTTATGTTATTTCATACCATTTGACATGCTGTCCTCAGAAGCTAAATGGTCTTATGATCCTGGAAGACAATAATAGATAGTAGTGGATAGACTGTAATTCAGAGTTAATAAAAATAGGAACTCGTTCATGATGGCCATGCTAAATATTTATATGTATATTTTTTACAAGGCGTTTATTGCACATATAAGAGTACTGTGTACTACAGATTACAGCACCCTATCTTTTCCCATCTCTGGTACTGCACATTGCCTGAAACACTACACTCTAGTCTTCCTTCCGTGTTTATTTTGCTTCCATTATGGTTAATGGGAGTTAAGCACTTGGAACAGGAGGTAATTGTCATCCATATATATGTATTTAATCTAGTTTATGGTTTTGAAGTGTATTGGTCTTTTTATCTACTAAATTTTTTGTGCCTTTGCCAATGCTGACCCTGTTTCCAGAATAAGATCAGGAGTCTACACTTGAAAGTAGTACCAGTGCAACTCTACAGGTTGTGTGGGGGGAAGGGTGGGGCAGGATGGATCTTGAACCAATGGAATTATATTAGTACAACACCTAGCGTGGACACGGTCTTACATGAGTATAATTATTCCCAGTCTCACATGGGAATAGCTATACTGAGCTGTGTCTACACTTAAAATGCTACAGCAGCACAGCTGCAGCACTGTGGACACTCACTACAGCAATGAGGGTTGTTCTCCGATAGCCGTAGCCTCTCCAAGAGGTGGTAGCTAGGTTGACAGAAGAATTCATCCGTTAACCTAGCACTGTCGATGCTAGAATTTAGGTCAGCTTCACTACGTTGCTCAGGGGTATGGATTTTTTCACACCCTCAAGTGATGTAGCGGGTCGACATAACTTTATACCAGGCCAGAATTACACTTGAAAGTGTCTCTATACCAATGTAACTGTGTCCGCACTAGGGGCTGTACTGCCTTAACTATACAGGTGTAGTTAAAGCAACACAACTTACTAGTGTTGACAAGGCCTTGTGTGAGGGGAGATTTTCAAAGGTACAGAGGGCAGTTAGCTGACCCGTTCCCATGCGAAGTCAATGGGAGCTAGCCTCCCGACTCTAATTGGTGCCTTTGAAGATCTTGCCCATGATCAATATAGCAAAAGCATAACAATCCATTGCTGGCTACAAATCTCAGAACCCTTTGTATCCACCTGCTTCAAGATTTATCATCAAGCCTATGTATTTGTAACTCTGACCCAACGCATCCTTGACTTTGCCACAGATAACTTCATGCGTAGGTGCCCTAGTGGCCTATATACCTGCACTTGTTATGCTGTGAATAGCCTTAGCAGTTGGATATGTATCAATATTTATTTTAATCAAAACCATCTGCCAGCATCCTGTAGTCACTGAGGAAGCCCTGTGACTATCACTGTGGATTTTATCTTTTTGCTGAACAAAGCTATTCTCTCCATAAAAGCCTTAATTAAAAGACATCCCAGAACAGATTGGACCTTTGAGGGCCTGGGTTCCATATGGAAAGCACTACATCCTGACTACAAAAAGCCATCATGAGTTGTGACAAGGACTCAGGGACACGGCTGTCTGACCATATGAGATTTTGCTGATGTCGGGTTAAGCAACTACAAATTATACATGGTTGAAACCCACAGCTGATTTCAAAATGCTGTTTTCAATAATCTGAAAACCCCAGGAGTTCCCTCTGTAGGAATGATGTTTTTCTTTAGCAGTAAAGTCTAGTAGCATTACAAAATAACTCCTCACGCTTCCTTCAGGTAGGATAAAATCCTGGCCCCACTGAAATCAGTGGAACTGACTTCCCTTTGGCTTCTGATCCTGCCTTGGGAATCACTCTCTGGACCCCGGCACCTTTGCAGAGTCCTATGAGAAGGGGGACAAGCATGCACATGCTGGTGGATCCTGTTAGAAATAATCAAACAGGTTGTCCCAGGGGTGGATTGAGGAGACAGAACCCTTCATTGCCTGCTCGTTCCACCTCGACGCCGTGAGTGAGCAGCGAGGGGGTTGCTTTACAATTCTTTTATCCATAACCGTATGTAAATGCATACATTTCCAGCAACTCCCCATAGACCCTTATTTGGTTACATTGACACCTATAAAATGAATATTAACAACTACATAATGAATATAATTATACCCGCCCCTGTTTGTTGTTTACAGGATTACCATACAGAGGTCAGGCACATCACCTTAAAACCTATACATTTTACATTAACGTTCTTTGAAGTAAAGGCATGCCAGGGGGAGAAGGAAGATAATGCTTTCTTCCCACCAAAAGGCTTTGCACAGGAATGGCGATAGACTCATCCCCTGCGCAGATGGCCAGGAAGGGATGAGAAGAAGAGAGATAACAGACACTAACTAAAATTCACACCAATTAACAGAAACAAGGTTTGCCCTTGCCTTGACCCCGTTCCCTGTAATTTATACCTGACCACTTGTCCAGCTTTCAACTCTTTACTCTCCTACAGATCCCAATGCTGGACCAAGACTCTACAACTGTAGTTGTCATAGTCAAATCCCAAAGGAAAGTCAATGAAGCTATGCCAATTTACACCACCTAAGGATCTGGCCATTAGCGGCTCTGACACTTGAGCTCTTAGCTGAGATATCCGAATGTTATGTCTGCAGCAAACATACAATGTATACAAGAGTCATTTTAATTTACTTTCGGTAGACATTCATTTCTAAAAAACTGAATCTAGATGTAATAACACACCCCAAGGAGTATCTGTTAAAAGCCAAGAATTCACCAGTTCTGTTTTGGAGAGGAAATATTTTAAACAGCTTCAGCAAAGTCATGTAGTAAATGTGTGTGTCCTGAAGTAGTTACATAAGCGTACATTTTGGTTGTTTCCAACTTCATCATGAGAACGCTACCGGTTTCTGTTTTTCTGTAGTTTGAAGCATTATGTTGATCTTTATTTTACAAGTTTAATTTTTAACTTACTGATGGCACATTAATTAGTTAATGTTTGTCAAGTACCATTATTATTTACTTAATTCTTTTCTTTTCTTCTTTTCTTTTCTTTTAGGTCTGAAAGGTTTTTATTTGGTGATGGCATGTTCAAGAACTTGGACCAATATATTGTATTTAACGTTGAGATATTTTTAAATTTTCGTATTTATAAAAGCGACATCCAATCTAGAGGACCCCAGTGTGCTTTCAAACTATATATACATACACATAATACTGTGTACGGACTCACAAATGCAGCCACCTCTGGGGTGGGGGGGCACCCATGAGCTACCCTGTTGAACAATAAGGGTAGGGGAACTTTTGGTTAAGGCCCTGGGGGCAAACTTGACTCTTACCAATTTTGCCACGAGTTGTGTAATGGAGAGCAGACAGGACCTCTCTTTTTAACATACCAGCCCAAAGAGATACACATTGTCAATGGCCTGGTTCGTAGTTTATCTACCTCAGCACAGGAAGAGCCAAGTCACCTCTGCCCTGCACCAATTTATCATGAGCTCCAGGTTTAGCGAGAGCTCCAGTGTGACAGAAGAGATGCCCACTCTGCCATCCCTAATAGCCCAGGCCAGGTTAGGATGTGCAGGGGCTCTGTAGTCATTCGCAGCAGTAAAGTCAGCCACTAGCAGCTTTGGGTGGAATTTCAGTCCCGGGGAAGTCAATGGGAGTTTTGCCATTGACTTCCCCGGGGCCAGGACTTCATGCCTCCCGTCCACAAAGCATTTAAGCATGTTGCACTTGAACCACACTGTCAAGACCATCCCTATTCAGCAGAGCACTGAGGGAATGTCTCCGCTGCAGTCTTAGTGCAAGATTGCCGTTTGTGTAGACATACCCAAGCTATCTTTAATCAAGGTACCAGATAAGTGACACCACGGTAGCATGAGCTTCCATTCGGGCTTTACAAGCTTGCCTGGAATCCTGGCTGATTCTGGCAGCCAGCCTGTGCAGAAGCCCCCACCACACTTTAATTCTCTTAACCCACGCTGTTTTTCGATGTCGCTCGGGTGTGTCTGCACATTTAGTAACTGCAGTGTAGACCTGTCCTTAATCACGTGCTGGACGGCTTTGCTGAGACAGGGCCAGGAGCTGTCACGTGCAAGTATTTGCAGTGTAACAATGAATACCTACCTAGCTGCAAGTGGCAATTATGTGAAGTAGGTGGGAAAATGAACTTCATGAAGGTTTATTTGAAGGTTCTGGGCCAGGCCATGGGCCAGGCACCATTCTGACTGCACAGGTTAGATAGGCCTGTGAAGTAAAGATTTGGGGGAAACACAGAAAACAAACCCTGTGTGCATTTATTTGTGGTGGGTGTGAGCCTCTCTCCCTCTCCATAGAACTCTTCCTTTTTTTTTTTTTAAGCAACTTTCTTTGTTAAAGTTAAAGGCTATTTAATATTTGTGAGTTTTGTTCAGCTGTGTTTAAGAAATGTGTACTGTTTGCTGCCACATAACCCCAGCTGTGGTGAAAACTGCTATGAGATCCTGAAGGGGTAGATTTTCATTGCTGAGCTTTGTAAAAGAACAGCTTGATTAAAAGCAGAAGTGGCAGCTTGGTAGGTTTTGGGGGGTGGGTATCCATAGTTCAGAAATATCAGCAGAAGCTTCATCAGACTAAAGATGGAAATGACGTCTTATCCCATCCTGCCAGCGCAGTGTTATTCCACGGAGTATCTTTTTGAGATCTTTGTGCAATCCAGTTTCACGTGTCTCCAGGGATTGGGCTTCTACAGCTTCCCCTAGGAGAGGAGTCTGCAGTTAGTCTCCCAGTTCAGAGTTTTACATGATGTTCAGACTCAATTTTCAATTCCATGATCCATCCCATTTCTTGTGTCAATATAAATAACGCATCTTCTTCTTTAGTGCTTATGGCTTTCAAAGATGTGTAGCATGTTCATGCCCTTGGTATGTATTTAGCCAAGCTATACATCATTAAGCTCCAGTCCTGTAAACACTTATGCACATGACTTTCTATTCATGTGTAGTCCCATTGAGCTGGTGAATGGGACTACACATATGCCTAGTCACTCACATGCTTAAGTGTTTGCAGTATCAGCTACTGAGTCGAGAAAGATCAAGGAAAGAAGAAAGTTATTTATAAGTTTCCTGAACTGCAGCAGAATGTTTAAATGGTCAATCCTGAGCCTTTTCGAACGCACAATTGCGTTTCTAGTCAGACTGAGTTTATAAAACCATTTTTTGATTAATAAACCTACATTTGGGGGCTTAAAGTACTTGTCTGTGATCCTTTGACATACTTTTGTTGAGTGTTAAGTACTGACAGTGAGCTCAGAACTGTACATTATAAGGGTTCAGTCTTGTAAAGAGCTATACGCTCTGACCGCAGTTCAGCACAGCGCTTAAGCAGATGCTCAGTTTTAAGCAGCTGAGTTCTACTTACGTTTTTAAACTGAGCATGTACTTAGCTGGATTGGAGCCAGTGTGCTCAGTACGTTGTAGAACCCTTGTCTGTCAAGGGATACTTATAACCCCTATCCCTGTCATATCTAAGCACATCATCAGTATTAGTGAACTCATTCTCACATAGCCCTGTACGGTAGAGAAGTCCTATTATCCCCATTTTACAGATGGGGAATTGAGGCACAGAGAGACTGATTTGTCCAAGAGCACACAGGAAGTCTATGGCAGATCCAAGACTAGAATCCAGATCTCCTAATTCCCATTTAGCGCCTTAGCCACAAGACAATCCTTCTTCCCTAGAGGAAACAAGTACTCAACTCTCATACTCAGAATCTTGCAATATTTTTAAAAGAGTGGCAGACAGATAATTAAGGTTGGGTACAATAGAGTAGGTAGTGTATATATTAAACTGTTTACATCATCAAAAGACTCTATGTAGTCCTTTACTATATTACCGTAAATCAACACATCAATACTCATTATTTTAGAAAGACTGATGAATTTCAGGCATTTTTGAACAGCAGGGAAGACATCCTAATATGTTCTTTAGTGTACTGTGTTGTTCATCTTCATTTTCAGAACAGTGTTCCTTAAATACAAATGGTACTGCACTTGATCAAAGGGAATAAATGTAATCAGAAAATCAGCCATTCATGGCAATTTCAGGCATATGTTATGTGTCATCTCCCATGAAGGACAGGCTCTTTAAGAAACATCCTCATCCATTTTAGCATGTGATTGGCCAGGTCTTTCTGTTTCGTTTTGCTCATCTCGGGGTATCATCTTTAAAGAACCAAGGCATTTTGAAGAGAATTACAGGACTATGAAGATTGCAAGGCTGACTGAATCCCCCTTGGAAATGGTATTTCTTGAAGATTACTGTAGATACGGTGTAGCAGGACACTGTGTATGTATCCCTAGTGAATAATCGACCTGACTGTTGATGTTCTTAAAACAAAAACTCAGATACATAGACTGGGCTAGTTTATTTTAAATGTTTGGGTTATTTTTTACATTTGTCCTTATTTTTAAGTAAAGTTATTTTTATCACCCTTTGGGTATTACATGCTTTTATAATCTTTTGTGATATATCAAGGGCAGAGGGCGGCAGGAGAGTCTACGAAGGGAGGTATATCAGCCCCAGGATGATCAGGGCTTTATTCCCTGCAGCCTAACTGGAGTCATGAGGGGGCAATTAGGAGCCAGCTGCGGCCAATTAGGGATCAGCCAGGTGCTCCATAAAAGGGCTCCGCCCCAAACACACAGAGCACAAGGTGGAGGAAGCAGAGGTGTTGTGCTGTGCGGAGCGGAGCGAAATAGCAGACCGAAGTAGCGAAGTGTGGGCGAGCGGAGGAACCCTGAAAGGAGGTACTGAGCCCAGCAAGGGGCGGCAAGGACATAGGGCCGGAGAGGCCAGAAAGACTGAGCGGGGAAAGTAGCCCAGGGGAAGAGACTGCGGCTTCAAAGTACAGAGCCAGCAGTGTACCGCTGCGGTTCATAGGGCTCCTGGGCTGGGACCCGGAGGAGCGGGTGGGCCCGGGTCCCTACCCCTCTCCCCCAGGGAAGATGGGGTGATGGGCACTTTCCTGGCCCCCCCAACAGGAGCAAAGCACGAGATCCACTAGAGAGAAGCCGGTCATCGACCACACTTTCCATAATTACATTTACAAATCTGCTTTTGAGCTGCTGATGTATAAAACCTTGCAAACTGAATCTCTTTATGTGTTAACCTACATCTGTGTGTTGTCTTCATTCCTTTTGGCTGTAATTATCCAAACTCTCATACCAGGATTAATCCAGGAGTGGCTGAATTATTCTTGTCATTTTTTTTTTTTTTTTTCTTTCTCTGTAGCAAACTTCCTCTTCTTTATGAACAGGCTTGGCAGAATTTAATTTCAGTGTTTTATAATTTTGATGGATAATATTGATGCTTAGTTTTTAAACGTTCTATTTTTATCCATTTTAAAGTTTCAGTTATGCAAAATGATGGATTTTCACATTTTTTGATTGATTTAAATGTTCACAGTTGCGGGAAATTGTGGGGGTGGTGGCAGACTTATGAGGGGGACAGACACTAATTATTTAATGCTCGTAGACATTGAGAGTCAAAGTTAAAGCTTCATAACAATTAAAACACAAATTGAGAACATTCCATGTCAAAATATGCAAAGTAAAATATCCTTAAATCAAACCCTAAAAGTTCTCAAGCAGCATTTTTCTTACTTTGCCTGTCTGTACGTCTTGAGTATCATCCATGGAAATATTTTGTTCGTTGGTTTGTGTGTGAACGGTGAAATCGATGTTTATGGACAGTTACAGATAAAAATCTAATCCTTCCAAGCCTCTGCTGAGAGCTGTGTTCATTTTTTAAACTACTGCCCAGGAAGCGATTGTAACTGCTACCTTCATAACAGCAAAGGTTAATTAGACTTCTGGATTGTATTGGGGGGAAGGAGGGAGAGCTACTGGATGGAGAAGTCACAATTCCGCTCTCAGGTGTCATGGCTGGCTCCTTGAATCACAATGGTCCCTTCTGGCCTTGGAATCGATGATTGGCAAGGGAGTGAGGGCCGAACCTGTCCACGATGGGCTTCTTGAAGGAAAACAAGCTCGTAGCCCACCTGTAAGCAATTAGCTGTCAGCCAGCCAGCTGGGGAGTTAATTGACTAACAAGCACCTGGGCCTGATGAAAGCCTACCAGAGCTGAGGTGGAGGGAAAGGTTCTCCGAGAGAGGAGGAGAAGTGAATCTCTCCAAGCGGAGTAAATGGGGGCCAGCTAGAGAGAAGTGACTGAGCGCAACAGTTGGCATGAAGCCCATCCGGCTCCAAGGGGAGAGCTGTGCATGCCTCTTTTCAGGAGGGTGAGTTTGTTTGGAATGATAACCCAGCTCCAGGAGCAGGGTTGGAGACGCCTGACCTTGGGAACGGATTGACAGCAATCGTCCCCCAGAGTCAGACGAGGGTTTGGACATGAGGGGCTAATTGGGAGCGGGGAGGGGAACTCTGTAAAATGATTTAATAGAGTAGGCCCCACAAAGATTGTTTTCCTTTGTGTCTGAATACATCCTGGCAAGACCACAAGAAGGAAAGACAAAGGGCAGCAGGCCCGCAAAGCCAACCTGGGTCAGTAGGGGGCATGCTTGAGGGCGTTGCCCTGTCACTCTCAGCCAGTGTGATGGGCTTTGGGCAAGTTGTCGGACAACCTCAGGGCCTGATTCTGGAGCCACTCACTGCAGAGAGTGATCCCTGTGGTAGCAATGGGGTGACCATTGGTCATGCTGGTGTCTCACCCTGCAACTTGGCCATCAGTCGGAGCTTTGGGGATGGAGCGGCTGGAGCGCTATCGCTCCGGACAGACTGCACTGCAGTGTGGAGGATGTCTTGGGGTGGGGCAAAGAATGACATCCTGGCCCCATTAAAGCCAAAGGCAAAACTCTCATCGGCTTCAATGGGGCCAGGATTTCACCTGAAGTGGACTAATGGTCTCCTGCTTTTACCAACTCCGAGAGCCGGAACCAAATCCCAGTGAAGTCAATGGAAAGATTCACAGTGAGTTCAGAGGGTTTTAAATCAGCCCCCGTGGTTCTTGCTCAGCTCTCCCGCGCGATGGAAGCGAGGGGGACCACAGGGGCCTTCACCCTGTAGTGACCTGGGAATAGCAGATTGAGTGCAAAGTTTCAAATAAAATCCCTTCGTAACCCAAGCCAATCCTGGTAGCCACAGACAGCACCTCTGAGTCAGCCTGCAAGGGAGGGGGATCAGGCCCGTGAAATCAGCCTTGTCCGTGAAGCTTTTTATGCTCCTGCTCTGTGTGTGTGTGTTGGTAAAGCAGACCTGTTGTTCCCGTAATAGGCATTGCTGCTGCCAGCCATTTCCCGCTCCCGTCATTGCATGATGGCTGGGTTACAATCCGCGGGATTATAGCCCCAGAATGAAACCTGTCAAACGTAACTGCCTGACGTGTGTTTTTACCGAGCGTGCACGCACACGCACGCAAACCCTCTCTTTTTTCTGAGGACTTTCAGGGCATGTTGCAAGTTTCACCTTTTTTCTTCCTTGGGGGAATTGGGCCGGAAATTGTCCTTGGAAATTGGGGGAAGGAGGATTTTTGTGGGCTGTCTAAACTGCTGCACTTGAGAATGTATTTACATATCCCCCACGGTCACCCCTAGAGCATGGAGATCAGGTGCCGGTTTATAAACCTCAGGTCCAGACTGTGATGTGCTTACTTCTGTTGAGTTGCGCACTTTTCTCCGCAAACAACCCTACTGATTTCAGGTCCTCTCTTTAGTAAAGCAGATCGTTGTTGTTTTTGGTAAATCTTCATACCTACAAAGGGAAGGAATATTCAATGGCTTGTTGGGTGTTACTGTAACTTGTAAACCTGCATTATTACTGCAGTGCCCCAAAACATGCTCGGTGCATTACAGAACACTCCCTCCTCCAGAGAGCTCACAAACTAATATTAGATGCGACCGGACAAGTGTGGAATCGCAGACAGGATGACGCAAAGAAGAACAAGCTTTTGGGGCAGAATCTGTTTATTTTGGCCCTGGTTCAGCAAGGCCCATAAGCACGTGCTTGCCGTTGAGGAGACCTATTGAAGTCAGTGGAAGTACGCACATGCTTGAAAGTAGGTACGTGCTACAGGCCCCAATTTGGCCAAGAACTTAGTAATTATATCTGTGCTCAGTGCCTGGTATAATAGGCCCCTGGGCTCTGATTAGCACCCAACTTTGTGACCCCTGCCGCCCCCAAATATCTTGACGTGTCCCAGCCGTACCTGTTTTACTGTGATCATGCCCGTTTTTCTCTGTGGCAATAGCAGGGAAGGCGGAGTGGCGAAAAGGCCCCTGTCCCTCGATGCTACCGGTGTATATTCAGTTGATCCTGTATACTCAGTTGATCCTCCCTGGGTTGGACAAATCACCTTTGTAGCACAAAGCAACTGCCCCGGAGATTTCAGCCCAGTGTCTAGAAATGGAAATATTTCCCAGATCACTACCAGGGCAAATCCTCCTCAGCGAGGTTCGATTCATCCAGGCATTTGTACAACGGGTTGAAGTTTCCAACTTTTTAACAGCCCCAAATCAATGCTGTGGCGTTGTATGTTCTGTCGCTGGAGGGGGGAGATGTGACACGACCTACAGAAATGTTTCCCACTGGGATCTTTTTTTCCTGGGAGAGTTTCTGTAGTTATTAGTTTGCAACATACTTGAGCTGAATTATTAAGCGTGGAGCTGCACAGAGCTGTGGGTAGCAATACTGGCATGTGTGCTGTCATCGTAAGAAGGGAATCGCAGAGATGAATTGGAATGCTTTGTAAAACTAAAATTGATTTCAGAGGATGGTTCATTCTTCAACTGTAGCATCTCTGTAAGCGTTTGCTATCCATCGGGGAATGACCGTGGGATTCTAGTACTTCCTCGTCCCATATACTAATGAGGTGAGCTATTCCATCTAAAGATAGATTTAAAGCTGGGCTTTTCAAAGGAGCACGACGGAATCAGGTGTCTAGCTTCCAGGGGTGCTGAAATCTGGGTGAGATTCCTTTGAACATCCTAGTATAAATGGTATCTTTTAAAACCCAATTATCCCAAATTATCAAACTGTGATGTAAAATAAAAACTGCAATGGAGGAAAGCATTAAAACAGAGCCACTCTCTCCAAAATAGCCCGTGACTGCGTCGTTGCACTCTGAGCCCCACTGAAACCAGTGGGGGTGCAGTGCCTTTGAAAATTGAAGCACTTGTCTGTAAAGCCCCAGACTCCTAGATCCACGTTTAGCTTTAGGTGCCTCACTTTAAAAAATGTACCCTATGATCCCCTGGCAGCATTAACTCAGCTGCATTGTACATCTAGTGCATTCAACCCCGCCAAGAGTCATGCCATGTAAAGATGTATGCTTGTTGCAAAGAAAGGGAAAATGCTGCCTTATCTGAAGCCTGTCTGAGCTGACCCCTGTGGCAGCCTTTAAACAGCTGTTTAAGCAGTGCCTTCACAGAGTCCTTTGCATTTCATTTCCTCAATGTTTTCAAGAAACCAGAACCCTATTGCCTACTACGTGGCTAACTCATGCTTAGTTCCTGACCTAAACTGAGTGCTTGTAATAGTAAAAGGCAGTGGTTGTCCAAACAGTTAAGTTACCTGTGAGTTATTGAAGCATCTTTAGGTGTCAGTGGCTCAAACAGCAGTTCAGATCTTGGGATGGCCGGCATCTTGGCCACTCCACCAAGGATGGAAGTGGAGCCCGGCAGAGCTAAAAGTATGAGCCTACAGCCTTAGCTAAAGAATCAGACCCTGAAGTTAGGCTGTAACAGACTTGTGTCCTCTACGGACCGGGCACTGATCGGGCTGTGTGTAGCAGACGCTAGTCAGTGCATTACGTTAGTGTGTAAAGGCCCCATTGTGCTAGGTGCTGTACAGATAGAGGCAGAAGCAGTCCCTGGCCTGAAAAGCCTACAGTATAACAACTAAATCATACAAAGAGCGGAGACAGAGGGAGAAAAGATCTTTTATGACCCAAAATGGTTCAATCCAGCTTACTTGAATTTCCCTCATCTTTTCATCCCTTCCAAATCCCCATTGGGCTGAGATCAAGCATAGGATGTTTCCCGTGAACAGGAGAAATTTTCAGACAGCCATGAGCTTCAGAAAATGGTGTAATTAGGGAAGCAGCTTCACAACATTGATGGTAGTGCTTGCTGCCTGTGAATTCAGTCCTAGACCAGTTAGATTGCTCTGTCTGGATCTGGTGTGATGAATTTAATAAGGCTAGTTTTAAAAAAACAAATCTATCTCAGGCACAAGTTGGGTCCATTTAAAAACCTCACTGCCTGGTGGGGGTGGGTTCTTTGGTACTTTACATTTGGGGACTGGATCAAATCCATGCACAGCTGGAGAACCTCAGGGGAGTAGCATAGCCACGCATCTCATTTCTTCTGCTCCCACTCAACCATGATGAGACATAACCAAGGAGAGAAAGGGAGAAAAAGATAGAAGGGAAGGAATAAGAATTACTTAAAGGTTATTGCACATTTTGTTTAAGACCTTGCCTTGATTTATGGCATCATCAAGCCAGCAGGGAATTATATCTGTGTTTTCCAGCAGTCCGTTTCTGGATCACAGAGTACGAGCTAGGCTTTGTTCGCTTTGAGTGTCTTCACTCGGAGGGAAAGCAGGGTGGGGGAGAACACCAGCGAAGGAAGCAGAATGACCTTACATTTTACTTTATTATCTTCCAAATCTTCCTATAGGCCGACCAAGAGCTCATTTACAGCGTTACATTTACAAAAGCTGCTGGGGGGTGGTTATTTTAAACTGGGGTTTTTAAACCAATGCTCTTGACTTACGTTCACATCGGTAGCGATTGTCACCCGAAATCTAATCCCACTTGCCTCTCCGGGCTTGAAGACTCTCAGCCTGGCTGCTGTTCAGACACTACCCCTTTGCTGGCCATACTTGGGGTCCCATATGACCTATAGCAGGCTGGCCTAACTGCTGCATCCAGCCCCTTGAAGTGCCAAATTCAGAGTTTCTGTGGCTGCGTGTAATAGATTTGAGCACGTGTTTTCTATTGCATAAAATATTCAGGCAAAAACCAGGGCAGGAGGTTGCAGGACTGTCGGATGGAGTTGAATAAGGGTTTCCATTGCTTTGGCTGAAATAAACTTTCCGAGTGGAGACAAATCAGTGGGGATGCAAATCCCAACTCAGGAGAATGACCGTGTTACAGGAGGACCTACTTGCAACTTCCAGATCAAGATATGAATAGTGTGCACAGGACTGAGAGCGATCGCTTGGACAGCACCCAAATACAGACTGGCCATGGGGCTGCTTTCTGAAGGAGCAGTTTTTCAAGCCCATCCCTGGCTGATTCTTGGAAGAGCTGCACTGAGTCTGTGTCTGCACAAAGACGTTGTACCAGTTGAACGTAAATAGTTTAAGCCAGTTTAGTTAAAAGGGTGCATGGGCTCTTGCATTTGGTTTAAGCTAAACTGCAATAAGTTGCTCTTATACCAAAGTGTCCACGTGGGAGGCTAACACCGGTATAATGAGACTGGGTTAAAAACCACAACTTTGGGATATAAGAACTGCAGCATAAAAGCATTGTCTGCTCTCCTTATCGGCTGTCTAGCTTGAGTGAGGACAGCCAGGCTGCGACATGACACTAAAGTTGCTGTGTCCACCACGTGGCTACACTCACACATGTGGTGCTAAGATTTCCGGGGGCACATCCCATGGTTCTATGCAGTACAGGAAGCTGGGCGGCTCTGTGGATTCTTGCCCAGTGAAATGTGGCAGAACTTGTCTGTCCTTGCTGGTCGCATGGAGGGAATTGTGCAAAGGTATTGGAGAGTGAGCATCCCTTGAGTAGCCCTAGCCTGCATCCACACTACAGAGCAGTTGTGTTAGTGGCTCTTTAGCCCGTCCTTCCTGTCGTGCCAGCCAACTTGAGTGAGCGGATTTCGTGGCTGGTCAGGATGACTTGAATTGTAACTCGGGTTCAATTTGCAGTGAATGCAAGCCCTGAGTTAAGCTGGTGCAACCTTTTCACATAGACAGGACCGAAGTATTTCTGGAGCACGCAAGAGATGAGGCTGCTCTTAACTAAATCCTAAGCAGTATACAAAAGGTTCAGGAAGTAAGCTGCAGGTCAGCAAGTCGTGCACATATAGTTTCAGTAAGTCCGTGTGTAATTTTGACCATGCTACAATTAAGTTCAGCATTCTCATGGGAAACGTCCCAAAATCCGAAGTTAGGACAGCGAGATCTTCCCATTCCTCGTGGGAATGGGTCATCTTCCCTCTGTCCTCTTTTGGCACAGATGTAAACGAGCCCACATAGTGCAAAGCAGTGGAGCATCAGGCACCGCATCTTCATAGACGTTAGCGGTACACCATGGCTGAGTCACACGAGGCCTGCCTACCCCTCGGCAAGTGGGTAGCAGAAAGGCTGGAAAAGAAGCAGGTAATGCGAACTGGAAGGAACTGTTGGCCCAGGTCGTTGGGTTCTAGCCCTGTGGGAAATGGGTCACTGGGGACTGCTCCGTGGAAGCAGCTGCTGTGTGTGGTGACGCAGGGCCGGCTGGCTAGGGATGGCTTTTCTCCCTTCCGAACAAGCTGCCTTTACTCTTCGGGAGCTGCAGAGGTGGCTGCTTGCAGAAATTGGATGGACTCGCTACAGAACGTAAATCCGGCTGGCAGCTGCTTGGAGGTGAGCAGGGGGTTGACAGCTGAGAAGGAGAGAAGGCAGATGGGGGAAACCGGGTCTCTTGTCAGTGAGGCAGCTGGGCCATCTCTTCTGCTTTGCCTTCCCATGGGGAAGCTGTCTGTCCTACTCTCCCTCCCCCGCAGCGAGCTTCCTGATTGTCTCCCCTGCTTGGCAGGGGAAGAGTCGACTCCACGTGGCTCCTTTTGCCTTCTCTCCCTGCGTGTGTGTGAGCTGCTGCCCAAAAGCACGTGGAGATCTCCCCAAAGAGCCTTTCTAACTATGGCTCCAATGGGTGATTCCTCTCGTGGGTCAGCTTCTGCACAGAATTCACCGCCTACCAGTGGTTTTCGTCCCCCCTCCCCCCCAAGTCTCAGGTCAAATTATGCAGCATTTCACTGAAATCCGAAGGAGGCTGAAGAATGAGCTCAGCTCACTCCATAGAAATTCATAGTTGGCGGCCAGAAGGGACAATTTTGAAGACCTCACGAGATGGAGAATCTACTGCTCCCTTGGTAGCTTGTTTCCCACAGCTAATCACCCCCGCTGTTTAAATCAAACATAGACAAGTGCCATACTTCTCATGTGAATTTTGCCTGGAAATCGGCGGCACAGACTATGGATTTGGTTACCGCAGCGCTGACCAGCAGGGAGCTGATGAAGTACAGCATCACAAATGCACGGTTTTGTAAACAATCCATTGTTGTTTGCATTACGGATGAAGTCATAATCGATCAGCAACGCCAACAGATCAAAACCCCATTACGCTAGGTGCTGTGCATACACCTAGTGAAAGGCAGTCCCTATGCCAAAGACCCTAGAGTCTAAATAGACAAGACAGACAAAGGGTGGAAGGGGCAAACTGAGGCACAGAGAGGCAGAGTGTTTTTTCCGAGGTCACCCTGCAGACCAGTGGCGGAGGTGGAAATAGAACCCAGGCCTCCCCACTGCCCTACCCAAACTCCAAGAACACAGACTAAACACCATGGATTACAGCGTTGCCATGGTACCTATGACCTATTACCAAAAGCCCATGCCTGCCAGCGGGTGTACAGAGGGTCTGAAGAGCCAGCTGCTCTACTGGTGTAACTGCGCCGCTCCATTGTCTTCAGTGCTGTCACCCATTGACACCGGTAAGGATGCGGCCCCCAGGCTTGCCCCCTCTCTTGCACTCTGGGAAGGCAAGGAGAGGAGAAGAGGTGCTGGGTCCCAGATCAGGATTAGGCAGTGATGCTCGCTGGAGGAGTTTCTGTTGGCTGGTGCACCCTGCAGGCCGTCCAGTTCTTTACTTGTGCTCTGTCTCCTGAGCTGGCACCTGCACAGAATTATCACCCGTCACTTTGGTGACCTTGGCCTCAAAGGCTGTATCTTTGCATGCTGCGAAAGGGCGAAGTTCCCCGGGCAGCGCAGCCTTCCAGCTTTGAAGGGGAGGTTTTGTTTCAAAGGCGCAAAGGGCAGTTAGGTGCCCCGATCCCACTGACAATGTGTTACTGAGATACCCCGTTCTCCCTAATGGCAAAGCTCTACCCTTTGGTGTACAAGGGCTGGGGTTCAAACTCTGCTGATGGCCTGTGCTGGGGAGTGTTCCCCTTGTATGAAGGAATGCAGTGGTAGGTGGCCACGGCATTGAGCGGCGCATTAACAGATGCAAAGACTTCCCCCAAACTGGATTGGGGGGAAAAAGCTGTTTTCTGTTTCTTGCGTAGTTTGCGTAACTCCCATCGACTGCCACCAAATCACGTGGTAAGTGTGAACCAGCCCATAGACTCATAGAAGATGAGGGTTGGAAGGGACCTCCGGAGGTCACCTAGTCCAACCCCCTGCTCAAAGCAGAACCAACCCCCACTAAGGGTATGTCTACACTGCAGAGTGAAGTTGACTTAATTTCAATCGACTTTCACCCGCCGAACTTACGAAGTTGCAGGAGCGTGATCACACCATGTGCATTGCGTCGGGGGTTTGCGTCCCCAGCAGCTGCACTTGTATCGATAATCAGAGCAGTGCATCGGGGGTAGCTATCCCACAGTGCAACTACCTGCAGTGCCTTTTGGGAAGGTTGTCGTCCTCCCATGATGCAACGTGCTCCCTCCCCTCTTATCCCAAAACAAACAGACGAACGTTTTTCGTGCCATTTTTCCAAACCCATCTCTTCCGTGCACACTCCATTGCCGGAGAGGCATGGGAGCCCGCTCAGCTGTGCACTGTCATTGTGAACAACACAAACACCTCCCGACTTATCCTACAGTATTTTCAGGGGTGAGACGGGAGCCACAGCACTGAAAATTGTGATGTTACTGAAGCCGCCCTGCTACAAGGCATAGAGCGAAACAGTTCCTGTTTGCTGCATGCTGTCACAGCATCTGCAGTCGGTGGACTGCCGCTTCTTGTCCCGTGAAACAAGCAGTGACTGCTGGGATCGCATCATTATGAAAGTTTGAGATGAGCTACAGTGGCGACAGAGCTTTCGTATAGGAAAGGCCACTTTCATTGAACTTTATGCAGAGCTGTCCCCAGCCCTGAAGCACATGAATACTCGCTTGAGATCTGTTTTGACAGTGGAGAAGCGAGTGGCTATTGCTGTGTGGAATCTGGCAACCCCCGACTGCTACCGGTCAGCTGGGAATCAATTCTGAGTTGGTAAATCCACCTTGGGAACTGCTGTGATGCAAGGGTCCAGGGCCATCAATAGACTTCTGCTAAGAAGGGTAGTGACTTTGGGAAACATGCAGGCCATAGTGGACGGGTTTGCTGCAATGGGGTTCCCAAACTGTGGCAGGGAGATTGATGGGACGCATCTCCTTATCTTAGCACTGGACCATCTTGCCACAGAGTACATAAACCGAAAGGGATGCTTCTCAATGGTGTGGCAGGCATTTGTGGATCACAGGGGACATTTCACCGACATCAGTGTGGGGGCGGTCTGGAAAGTTGCATGACGCACACATCTTTAGGAACTCAGGTCTATTCAAAAAGATGCAAGCGGGCACTTTCTTCCCTGAGAAAAAAATAAATATAGGCGATGTTGAAATGCCAATAGAGATCCTGGGGGATCTGCCTACCCCTTGCTCCCCTGCCTAATTAAGCCTTGCACCAGGCACCTGGACAGTAAAAAGGAACATTTCAATAATAAGCTCAGCAAGTACAGAATGGTGGTGGATTGTGCATTTGGCTGCTTAAAGGCAAGATAGCGCAGTTTGCTCACTAGGTTAGACCTCAGTCAGTGCAACATCCCAACTATTATGTCTGCCTGCTGTGTGCTCCATAATGTCTGTGAAACAAAGGGGGAAAAGTTCCCACAGGGGTGGGTCGTGGAGGCTGATAGGCTGGCCGCAAATTTTGAGCAGCCAGATACCAGTGCTACACTGAGAGCAAACCGCGGAGTGCTGCACCTCAGGGAAGCACTGAAAACCTATTTTTGCAATGAACCACAGTAATGTATGTCTATCAGTTCTGTGCCTTCCCTTCCCTTCCCATCCCTCATCCTCGCACCATCATTCCCCTCCCTTTCTTTCCCTGCCAACAATCCCCGAGCTCTCAATGAATAAAGAGTAATGTTTTTTAAAGCAGAAAAGTTTTATTGGTGATCCGTTACAGTGGGGGCCAAGGGTGATAATTTAACATTCTCATAAGGCTGCTTGGGCATCCAGGGCAAAGTGTGACTATGCAAACAACAAAGCATGCACATTCCCAATTCTTAAAGGGGCCGTCACCTCTTTCTGCTCCCCTCCACTGGTGTGGAGTGTGTGGGCACAGGGACAAAAGAGGTCAGCGCTGGGTCACATTCCTGAGGGGCTGGGAATTGGGCCCAGGCTTTGGACACGAATTGTCCTCCACAGGACCTCTGGCTTGGGCTAAAAAGGCCACGTACTACACAAGCAATAATCATGCGCTGCTCTCACAGCAGCTTCCTAGCCTTGAAGTTAGGGAGGGTACCATGGGAACGGGGTTGGTATAATGTCTAGTTAGAAGTCGTGTTATCTCTCTTTTTTCCCTCCCTTCCTGGCCATCTGCACAGGGAATGAGACTAACAAAGTAACTATTCCCCACCCCCCACAGCGCAAGACCTTTGGTGGGAAGAGGGCATTATCTTCTTTCCCTCCCTTGCATATTTTAAAGATTGTTAGTTTTCAAGGTAATGTGCCTGCACTCTGTGAGTTAATTCTGTAAATAATAAACAGGGATGTGTATAATTATATGCCTCCTATTGTCATTAATATTCATTTTACACCATTTATATCACCAAATAGGGGTTTTATGGGGTGTTGTAAAAGTGTGTATTTACATATTATTTTAGATAAAAGGTTGTAAAGTAGTTAACTCGGGGCTCACTTCGTTGGTTGCCAGGCGAAGAGGAACAAGTAAATTAGAGGCTGTAACCAAATAAAAGCTCCTTATCACTCCACCCAGCTCAATATTTCTTCAATCGACCCTGCAGTAGAGTGGAGCACATACTGCACCCTGCTCAATCTCCTCCTAGAGCGCTGGGGTTGGGGGCTGGGAAACAGCTTGTTGGTTGAGCATTTTGCCGGGGCTGCAGAGGGAGTCTGTCCTGCTGCTGCTCTTTCTGGAGCTCTACCAGACGCCTCAGCATGTCTGACTGATTCCTCATAATATGCAACATCTCCTGTTGTGTTTGCACGCTCCTGCTCCTGGGCTGATTTTCTGTTTTCCATGTGCGTGTTCGGTATTTCTGACAATGACATCCTCCAGGCTCTGAGCTCTATGTCAGCAGCCGGGGAAGCATTCATTAGTTTGTTGAACACGTGAGCCCAAGTTCTTGGGGGTTTTTTTACCTTCGAGGTGTCCACTCTAAGGAAAGCAAAGCGAAAAGTTTCCATTGTTTTCTGGGTTCATGGACGAAAAGAAATGTTACAATGTAAAAAGAACTCCCCTTCACATTCACTAGGCAAAGCTAGACCCGCATACCAATCTGTATCTATTGCACGAGTTGGAGTGGCGTTCCTGCCATTGTAAGTAAGGGGTCCTCGCATCCATTATATAGGGAAGTCTCTGTAACACTAAACTCCCCCATCCACACTTAACCAAGGAACAGGATCATTGGGCTTCCCTTTACCATCCCAAAGACTGGTCTGGGAGGAGATAGTCCAAAGGGATTGGAGGAGGGTGTGGGTGAAGTGTCACTGGAGAAAAAATAGGGGCACCTGTTCCTAACACCCATGCCAACAATGTCATGGCTAGGAATTGTCTGGGTTGGGGCCCAGGACACTGTTCATGGCAGGGGAATAACACACAGTGCTTATATTGTTCAGGTACTGCAAACTTGCACCATCTTCCCTAGGTGACGATGTGTGATATCAGTCTCCTGAGGGTAACACAAGCAGAAAGGAAAGATTTCCCGCAAGCATCAGGGTACAGGTCTGGCCCTTATGCTGCTATGCTGTGTTCTGCAATGATGCCTGCTCATTTAATAGCAGAATGGTGGGGAAAAGTGTCCTACCATGGCGGAAGAAATAAAGTTGCCCTCCCCAGAAACCTTCTACAAAGAATTGCAGAATTCCTACATGAAAGTTTTCTGGAGGTATCCATGGAGGATTCTCGGAGCATTCCTGTGCACATAAATAGTCTATTCTGCTTAAGTGGACCAGGGAGCCCATCTCCACAAAAACACAAACTCCTTCTTTCCAAGAAATAAGAAGGTGGACTGGAGCTATAACCACAGAAATGTGATTTGCTGTACACACTCACCAGATATGCCTTCCCCGGCATCAGTCAGTCTGTCCTGTGTCCCGCTGGGCTGCTCTGGGGTAACAAAACAGGTCCTGGCTCTCAGGGAGAATGGATACCCCACTTGCCTGCCTTCTGTTCTCCTTATTCTCCTCATCCACAGAGTCTTCCTCATTCATCCTGTACTGGGATTCTGCAGAGATATCGATGCTGCGTGGTGGTACAGTGGTGGGGTCACTGCTGAGAATTGCATGCAGCTCCTCATAAAAGTGGCATAGATTTGGTGACGAGCCAGAACGACTGTTTGCCTCCCTAGTTTTCCGATATGCCTGCCTCAGCTAATTCATTTTAATGTGGTGCTGCTGCGTGTCCCTGTTGTGGCCCTTCTCCACCATGCCACACGTTATCTTCTCGTAGATATCCAAATTTCTTCTGCTGGCGCGGAGCTGAGCCAGAACAGACTCTTCACCCCACAAGCTGATGAGATCCAAGACCTCAGGTCGACTCCATGCTGGAGCATGTTTGGGGTGTGCAGTTGCCAGGAGCAGTTCAGCTACAAAGCTCTCTCCATGCTGACCAAACAGGAAATGGGAATTCAAACTTTCCCGGCGCTTCAGGAGAGGGGCTGTTTCCTGTCCACTTGGCTACAGTGCAGCAGAATGCGAGTGTCCAGAACGGTCACAACGGAGCATTATGGGATACCCCCTGGGGGCCAATGACGTCGATTTACATTGCACTCTGCCTACACTGACGCTCATTCGACCTACACAATTTGACTTCAGCACCACACCGGTGGCGGAAATGGTTTTATTAAGTCGAATTTTACCACGATTTAGATTGGCGGAACTGTCATGCCAGTGGGGACGCATACTTTATGTGGTCAACATAAGCTGCATTCCATCGACCTAAGTTGTCAGTGTAGACCAGACCTAAATCATCCCAGCACAGGGCTTTGTCAAGCTGCACCATAAAACCTCTAAAGATGGAGAGTCCACCACCTCCCTAGGTAACCCATTCCAGTGCTTCACCACCCTCCTAGTGACAAACTTTTTCCTAATATCCAACCTCAACCTTCTCACTGCAACTTGAGGCCACTGCTTCTAGTTCTGTCATCTACTTCCACTGTCCCTCTAAGTCTAACTCTAATGAGGTATCTATGTTGAACGTTTTGTGTGAAAACTTTATAAAAATGTGTCTCAACATTGAGTTTTTTAAAAATAAACATAGGAATTGCCGGACTGGGTTAGGCACAAGTATCTTCTAGTCCAATGTCCTGCCTCTGACAGTGGCCAGAACAGACGCTCCAGAGGAAGGTGTGAAGAACCCCACAGCTGGCGATGTGGGATAATCTGCCTCCTACATTAGGTCTCCTTCTGATCTCTAGTAGTTAGAGACTGGCTTGTGCCAGCATGAGGTCTAATATCCCTGCCAGAATGCTCGTTAATAATTCCAATAACCAGAGATACTCTTGATAGCCACATAAATACCATCCAGTCCCTTTTTTTAATCTTGCTAAGTTCTTGGCCTCAGTAGGCAACATATTTTATAAACAATAAACTTATTCAATCAATAAGACATTTTTGAAAATGTCTTTTAAAAACATTTGGAATTTAAAAACAGTCCCAATGTGTGATTGAGCCTTTCCCTCCCAGTGTTTCTTATTTTGAAAATGGAAAACTAAAATGTAAGATTTAAAAAAAAAAATGGAGAAGTGATTTTTTTTGTTTTTAAAAATCTTCTGCAAAACCTTTTCCCAACTGGCTGTGAAAACAAATAAGGATCTTCCCTTTTGCAATGAAAAGCTCTGGACTCCTGCCTTACCCCCAAGATATACTGCAGACCAGTTCTAAGCTGAGATGCACCTAGAATTGGTCTGTACATGTGCTACCTTTTAAAACAAAGAAAGAAAAGAAGACATTGAAAATACTTATTCCCAGGATAAAACACACAAAGGCTTGTGGAATCTAAGAGGATTAGCAAAAAGTCACAGCCAAAATAACGGAGGGGAAAAACTTCCCAACTTCATTTTGTGCCGCTGCTTTGATTCAAAGTCCCATGGCTCTAATCAAGCAGATTAAGACATGAGAGTGCCTGGATTTGTAACTGGTGGAAAAAAAACACATGGCTGATCATTGCCGAAAGAAGAACCCCAACCACCTTCCAGATGGTATGTCAAAATTTATACCGCTGCCTCGGAGACACCTAAGCCACTTTATGTCTGCAAAAGAATGTGATTAAACTTGGCATCAGGTTGTCTCTCTGGCGGCTTGGCTGCAGATTTTCATAAATCAATGGGAACTCCTGGGTGCTGGGCACTATTGGAGAGTTCTGTCCGCTGTAGTTGTGGTTCTTTTGATATTGTTGCTATTGGCTAGATGCCTCAGTTGAGACACACGGTAAGAGAGAGTTCCCGCGCCAGTGAATTTACCCTCTAAATTGAGAACACAGAGAAAGGCTGGGAGGGGAAATAGAAACTGGCCTGATGTCCTCTTAGCTTTCCAGCAGTCAGATTTGTTGGGCATAGTCAATTCTAGTAGCATCTATCTTATCTTAACTCAGAATAGCCACTGGGACATGGAATTTTTCTATCCATGTTGCAGAGGAGGTGTCTAAAACAGACTGCTGAATCTCAAAATGTTTTCTAGGAGGGGTGGGAGGAAAAAGCCAGGAAACTCTGAAAGGGGAAAACCACTTCTAGTAGGATTATAAATAATAGCTGTTATCCAGAGCTTTTCAGCAGTAGATCTCAAAGTACTTTCCAAAGGAGGCCATTATCATTCTCCCCATTTTACAGATGGACAAATGAGGCACAGGGAGAAGAAATGACTTGACCAGTCAAGTGGGTTAGTGGCCAAGCTAGGAATAGAAGCCATCTTTGCCAAGTCCCACTCCATCCACACTGCCGGCTTGGCTGTGAACTGTCCGAGGGGTGACGGTAATGAACTTGTGGGCAGAGGGAGGATGCAGCTGATCAATGAAACAAGATTCAAGCTTCAGGGCACAGCTGAGTGAGAACAAATAGCCATCTTGCCAGCAGGGCAGCCGACAGACAGACATCCTGGGCTGGCGAAGATGGGCATGCAGTGTTGTTGCAGATGTGTGAGTCCCAGGCTATTAGAGAGATGAGGTGGGTGAGGTCTTACCTGTGACATGCTGAGGACCTTTCCCAGACCTGCAGAGGAGCTCTGTGTAACTGAAAAGCTTGTCTCTCTCGCCAACAGAAGTTGGTCCAGTAAAAGGTATTGCCTCCCCCACTTTGTCTGGCTAAGATGGGAACCACACTGTGCTGGAGCCCCATGATGGGGATTGTTACCTTTCCGTGTAGACGTGCAAAGGTGGGTGATCACAGCACTGAGCGGCACATTAACCGACATAAATGCTTCCACCAAACAGAATCTGAAAAGGCTGTTTTCCTTTGGCACCACACAGGGTGAGGGGGTGGAGGGCTTGAGACAGGAAAGGTTGTGCGTGGGACAAAGGGCAAGATCCATCAACCTGCAACTGGCTACAGCTGACTGCAGAGAGGGAAGCTAAAAGCAAGTCCTGAAAGTGCCTCCCCTCTACCCCTGCTGGTGCCTTAATGCCCAGGGGCTGCAGAAGTGAGATGGGGGATCCAGGCAGGGTTCACAGGCACCTCTTGCTGATGGTGTTGCATGGAAACCAGCTAACAAAGGCCCCGACTAGGGACGGCAGGGTCTGGTCTGGTCTGGTCTGGTCTGGTCTGGTCTGTAGGGTGCGCTGCTCACTTTGACCAGGTGTAAAATACCGCCTGGGGCACAAGGCAATGGGGAGCCAGGCCCAGGTGAAACAGTTCAGACACCCAGCAGGGTTACAGTCCTTAGCACCTCAGGGGAACGTGGAGCCACAGTGGGCCAAATCCTCCACTGGTGTAAATTACTTTCACTCCATTGATGTTAACGCTAATTTACACCAGCTAAGGGGCTGGGCCCATCTGTCCCTATGTCATAGCCTAGCTCTGCTGGCCCTTTCTCTGGCAGGGATGCCCAGGAGCCAGCGGGACGGTGTTCTCCGTGGAGGGTCGCACCACTGGCGCGCTGGGAAGCAGGCAAGCTTCCTAGTGGAAAGGAAGCCCCATTTGTTCCCTCAGAGGCTTTCATTTGCAAGGGCTCTTTTTGGCCACGGTTGGAGGGGGTTGGAGAAGGTGTAGTCCATCCCTGTGTACCTGCTCCACCTTGATTGGTTTCCTCTAAATACGCTTTGACGGCTAAGGTGTCCTTGGGTAATCCCTGAGTGCGCAGATCACTTGAATGAGGAAAAATGTGTCTCTCTCTCTCTAATGCTGTTGCTTCCATCACTGAAGAAGGAAACCACCCACCGGCTTTTCACCAGGGAAGCAAAACCAGGCTAGTTTTACTTAAAAAGAAGCTGTTGTGCATAAATGGAGCTGCTCAATTGAACTGTTGCAGCTATCTTTGTGTAACACAACTCGGGGTGGAAAGGAGTCATCTGCCAAGCTCCAGCCCTGCTGGATTCTGGCTTACTGGGGTTACTCTTTGTGACTGGGAACTCTTTGTCCGAAGGGATTTCCTTTGTTTGTACGCTGGGATACTGGCTATTTAAAGCTGTGTTCTTTGATTTCCGAGGTTGCAGAGATGTGAATCTGAAATGCGTCTCAGATCTACTATTGCTTAGAGTTCATTTTTCTGCACTGTATGTCCCCTGTACTCGGGGTATCTGAGAACCTCTTGATGTTTAATGTATGCGCCTGCCCCTGTGAATTAGCTCAGTGCAGCTATCACACGTAGAATCTTAGAAATGCAGGGCCGGAAGGGACCTCGAGAGGTCATCAAGTCCAGCCCCTGTGCTGAGGCAGGACCAAGTAAACCTGGACCATCCCTTACAGGGGTTTGTCCAACCTGTCCTCAGAAACCTCCAGTGATGGGGATTCCACAGCCTCCCTTGGAAGCCTGTTCCAGAGTTTCACTGCCCCTGTGGTTAGAAAGTTTTTCCCAATGTCCAGCCTTAATTTTCCTTGCTGTGGGAACTGAGCCGCAGAGAGGCTGAGGCCTGAATGCACCACAAGATTTCAGCACCTGAGGCCCTGTTTTGGGACTAAAGCAATGCACAGAATTCCCTCTTGCCCTGTAGGTGCCTAAGCTCTCTTGATGCCTACATTTTGGTGAAAAGGTTCCCTCGAGATCTGTTTCTGCTTCGGGGCACATGCACGGCTGCCTCCCTCTAGGTGTCCAGGTGCCTAACCCTAACGATTCACAAACCGGGGGAAGACAGGTAGGCATTCAGCCACCTAAGTCATGTGCGGGGCGGATGATCTGGTAGTTGTGCTCAGAGGCAGATCAGGTCCCTCCGCAGAGAGGGAGGAGGAGCTGCCTTCTAACTTTTAGCCCAGTGGTTAGGATACTCACCTGGGACATGGGAGCCCCTGGTTCACGTCCCCCCTCTGCCTGAGGGGCAGAAGGGAGTTGAACTGGGTTCTACCGCCGCCTCGCTGAGTGCCCTAGCCAGTAAGCTTTGGGATACTCTGATGGGGAGGATCCCTCCATCTCTCCTGTTGAACTCTGCATAAATAATGAAAGCACCATCAGAGCAGGGGGGCTGGATCCTGGGTCTCCCGTCCCACCTGAGTGCACTAACCACCAGGGTATGGAGTCATTCTGCTTGCACTGTCACGCTCCCCCGTCTCTCCGGCCCAGATGACGCTAAGTGGGAGAGAAAGCAGGAGAATGACTCTATACCTTGGTGTTCAGAGCTCTCCCGGAGGGGGGGGACCCAGGATCCAGTCCCTCTGCTCAATGATTTTTTAACAGTTTATCCCGAGTGCAACACCTTCAACAGGAGATACAGAGCAATCCCCACGTCAGAATATCCCACAGGCCAAGGCTTAGAGGCAGCTGGAGGCCTGGAACCAGGAGTCTCACACGTCCCAGGTGAGTCCCCTAAGTGTGGGAGGGGTAAATGTCACAAGGGCGGGCCTCCTCCTTCTTGCTAAACAGCATCGGCGCCTACTGCCCAGAGAGGGTTTGCAGCTAAGACAGGTGCCTCCCTTCCGCCTGGACTTAGGTACCTGTCTCTGAGACGGGGCAGGGCTTAGCACACACCCCTCTGGTCGGCGTCTCCCATCGGCCAGTTTAGGCGGCTCCCTGCTGAGCATGCTGGCTTTTGTGAATTGCCATCTAAGGCGCCTCTCTCCCGCCATTCATTGGTTAGGCGCCTCAGTGCCTAACTCAGGCTTCATGCCTAAATGAAAGCAGGGCGGTGACACTGCCTAACGCCTCGCTCTTTTTGTGCATCCAGGCCTACGTGACTTGCCCCAGGTCGCCCAGGACTCCTGGGAGAGCAGGGAATTGAACTGGGGATGGGGGATCCCTCAGTCTTAACCTACCGCCATACCCAGTGACTAGGCCATCCTGTCTCCGTGAGGATGCTGAACAAAGGTTGCACCTGCCACAGTCATTTAAAAACTCTTGTGGAGACAAGGACCCCATCATCAGCTGAGCCCCCTTTGTGAGCAGTTATCCAAGCAGTGAGTCCAAAACAGCTTTTGTCACATCACAGAACGAAGTTGTGTGTCAGGGCTAAGGAGCTCTGGGTCTTGGGCTGCTCGAGCGTCTCGTTCAAACACTTAAGGACTGAGCCATTCTATTGCCAGATGCTTTCAGCTGATTCATGGCTTGTGCTATAGACTTATTATTATTTTGAGTTCTGTCGCCTGTTACACGGGAACTAGGACGACATGATCACAGTGGTCCTTTCTAGCCTGAGAATCTATGAATTAGCCTGACTTGCCAGCTGCAAACTCTCTAAGGGAGCGCCTGAGAAGTGAGATCAGAATCCGAGATGTTGAAAAAATTCAGTCACTTTCATTCTGCAGGTTTCGAACTGGAAAGATTCTCCCCCCCCAAAATTCTTCTCAAAATTAAGTTAGTGTTTTTTCTCTCTCGTTTATTTATTTATTTATTTATGTGCAACTCAGTAACTTTTCAAAAATCCCACAGTAGCAAAATAAAAATACCGCCCCACCCTGTCAAAACCCTAGGCATTCAGTGACGGTCAGGGGACGAAATGGGGGAAAAGGCGAAGTGTTTGGCTTGATACTTTTTTCTCTACAAAAAAGAAAAACTTTGGGAGGTTGATTTTTGAAAAAAGAAAATTAACCAAAAAACATTTGGTTTGAAAATGTTGAGCTCAAAATGAAAAATGAAGCTGCGAGAGGGTTTCCTGCTTCAGGATACTGCCACCTTCTTTAGGGTCTGGTCCAGCTGCCACTGACTTCCGTGGGATTTAGATCCATGGTGTCTTTCTTCAAAGGACCTCAGAGGACTTTACAAACGTTATTTAACCTTCTCAATATCCCTATGAGTTAGATACATACTATTCCTTATGTTACAGCGGGATAAAATGAGGCAAAGTGACCTAGGCTACGGCAACACTGACGGTGGCAAAGTTGCCGCCGTCAGATCGATTTCTCTGGATCGACTGAGCGGTCAGTGCAGACCCGCTCAGTCAATCCAGAAATCGACGTACTAAGACCACCTTCACAAGTGGCGTAGCGCTGTGTCGACGGGAACGCAGTTCTTGTCAATGCAGTGCAGTGAAGACAGCATGCAGAAGAGAAGCAGAGAAGTCGACGGGAGTTACGCAAGTTTTTTGCTTAGGTTGCATAACTCCAGTCGACTGCCGCCGAATCTCGGAGGTAAGTGTAGACAGGATCCTAGTCTTCTAATGTTGCAGTGAATCAGTGTCAGAGTTGGGAAAAGAACCAAGAGTCCTGGAGTGAAATTGTGATCCTATTAAAGTCAGTGGCAAAACTCCCATTGTCTTCAACTCTGCTGCCCATTTCCCCAGCTCACACACGGCTCTCTCGCTTTCTGTCAGGAATGACAGATAAAGAATAAGAATAATTTCTACTGCAAGATTCCACTTGAGCTGATTGCTGGAACGGCACCATCTACTTCCATGCGGGGTTCTGTGCCAGGTGAAGAAAATGGTCTAAGGACTATACACACCTCTTTAGCTTTGGGTAGGAAATAGTCATAATTGCAGCTCTAAATGCGTCTTAGAAGCTGCGAACAAGTATCATAGCAAGTGTGAAGAATCAAATTCAACGTCTGAGTGGGGGTTTGTTTCCTAGTAACTCGTGATTTGGAAGTGTGTGTAGGTATAGTAAGTAACGCTACGGTACAGCCTACTCTTTCGTTTTGCACTGGGAACTGATTCTGCTAAAAGCTGGTTGTGGTTTTGTGTTTTTTTTTTTAATCTCAAATTAGAAGTTGTTACTTACGCAGGAGATACGCAGGGGGGGATAACAGCAGCAGACAGTGTTGCTTTGAATGCCAAAGGCTGTACTGTGTGTTATGTTTTCTAAGGCTAGAGTTTCCTGCTAGTTTATGTCCGGGCAGTAATAGCTTTTTACATGTTGCTGAGTGGGGCAGCGGGGCCCAGTGGGTGAAAAGACACTGGACTGGGAATCAGGAGACGTGGATTTGCCACTGACCTGCCACGTGAACATAGGCAAGTCCTCTGGGGCAGGGACTGTTGTTTGGTATATGTTTGTACTGCACATCACACAATGGCATTAGGGGGATACTGCAATAGAAATTATAATCATTTTATCTCTATTTTTACTCCTTCTGCTCATTGTTTGTCCTGTCTATTTAGTCTGTAAGCTCTATGGGGCAGGGACTGTCTCCTCTATAGCTAAGGCAGCTCTAAATTAATCCCTCCTGATTACACCCATTGCAACACCAAGGGATCAATGGAGACACTTGGCTTAGGGACCTCTCTGCAAGAACTGGAGGTGATGTCAGAATCGTGGCAGTGGCTCTTGCCCACCTAGGGACACCCCCTACATCTGGGGAATCCTTGAGGAGGCCAGAGAAGCATGACACAGCCATAGCAGACTTGTGAATCAAGTCTATTTATCAGACCAGTTTAATTTGAAATGCCCTTAAAGGTGGCGTTTCCACCATTTCCCTGCTTAAATACCTATTGCCTGTTTGTTCCCCTAAAGGATACCAGCACAATTACTGTCACTGTGTGCACGAACTACAGTAGCTGCATTTGTAAATGGCCAGTTCAATGTTTAGCTGAGGATTTGCACGTCAACCTACCCAGTTTGTGCACCCAGTCACAATAGCTGCCCATATACATTAGGCATGCAATTGCATGTGGGGTTTTGCAGGCGTAACTGCACTCCTAATGTTGAAAATTGGGCCCCCAATCCTACTATCTGCATGTGCAAAACAAAATCTCAGTTTCTACAGGCCTGGAGGTTGTGGTGCAAAAGATGGAAGGTAAAATTCTGAGACTAGGTGATTTTAAAGGCTAGGCCTTTGAAAATATGGCTCTAGAGGTTAAATACCAAACCTTAAAACGCTCTCTCAGATGCATGTGCAATGATCGTTGTCTTGGTAATCAACAGAGATTGAACTCAGGATCTGTAGACGTAGGAGAGTGGATTTAAGGACAAAGGATCTGTCTGTAGTACAATCATGGGGTGTGACTACCGTTTGTGTAGACTAGCTTTAATCCAGCTAGCTTGAGTACCAGAGCAGTAAAGTCTCAGCAGCATGGGCTTTAGTGTGAGTTGTGCAAGCCCACCTGGAACCCTGGGTAGTCACCTGGACTGCTAACATGCCTTACAATGGAGCTCCCAGCAGGGAGCAGGATGGAACAGCTGATGTCCAGCAGGCCAAAGGGAAGGCCCTTGAGAGCCAGATCTGGCCAGTTGCCCTCCAGCTGAAGAACACGAGTAGTCCCTCTACTTGGCAGGGAAGGAAAGCTAGTAACGAATGACCTCAGGAAGGCTCAGGTGTTTCAGGCCTGTTTTGCGTCAGCCTTCACCGAAAAGGTAAGTGGTGACCAGTTACTCGGCATTGTTCTCTTAACAACAAGGGGGAAGGGACAGAAGCCAAAACAGGGAAAGAAGATTGAAGAGTCAAGAATATTGAGCTAAGTTAGAGGTATTCAAGGCCTTATGAAATTCATCCTAGGGTACTTAAGGAACTAGTTGAAGCAATTTAGGTGGCATTAGTGATTATCTCTGAGAAGTCATGCAGAATGGGTGAGGTCCCAGAGACTGGAGAAGTACTTATAAAAATGGTGGGGGGAGGGTGAACAAAGAGGACCTGAGGAACTATAGACCAGTCTGCCTGACTTCAATACCTGGAAATATACTGGAATAAGTTATTCAACAATCAGTTTGGAAGCACCTACAAAATAATAGGGTTATAAGTAATAGCCAACTTGGATTAGTGAAGCACAAATCATGACAGATCAACCTAATTTCCTTCTTTGACAGGGTTACTGGCCCAATGGATGAAGCTGTAGACATGATGTATCTTGATTTTAATAAGGCTTTAGACACAGACCCACATGATATTCTCATAAGCAAGCTAGGGAAATTGGTCTAGATGAAATTACTATAAAGTGGGTGCAAAACTAGTTGAAAGACCGTACTGAACGAGCAGTTATCAATGGTTTGCTGTCAAACTGGGGGAATGTATCTAGTGGGATCCCATAGAAGTCTGTCCTGGGTCAGATACTTTTATTAATGACTTGGATAATGAAGTGAAGAATATGTTTATAAAATGTGTGGAGGACACCAAGCTGGGAGGGGTTGCAAACACTTTGGAGGACAGGATTAGAATTCAAAATGACCTTGACAAATTGGAGAATTGGTCTGAAATCAACAAGATGAAATTCAGTAAAGACAAATGCAAAGTACCCCACTTAAGAAGGAAAAATCAAATTCACAACTACAAAATGGGCAATAACTGGCTAGGTGGTAGCACTGCTGGAAAGGATCTGGGTGGTTAACAAGTCAACAATGTGATGCCATTGCAAAAAAGGCTAATATCATTCTGGGGTGTATAAGACACAAGAGGTAATTGTTTCACTCTCTTCCGCACTGGTGAGGCCTCAGCTGGAAAATTATGTCCAGTTCTGGGGACCTCGCTTTAGGAAAGATGTGGACATATTGAAGAGAGCCCAGAGGAGAGCAACAAAAATGCTAAAAGATTTAGCAAACCTGACCTCTGAAGAAAGGTTTAAAAACTTCTTGAGAAAAGAAGACGGAGGAGGACTTGATAACATATTTGAACACTGTTAAGGTCTGTTTATGAACAGGACAGGGACCAGCTGTTCTCCATGTCCGCTGTAGATAGGACAAGATGTAATGGGCTTTACGTGTTGCAAGGGAGATTTAGGTTAGATATTAGGAAAAGGTTTCTGACTATAAGGGAAGCTGAGCTCTGGAATAGGCTTCCAGGGGAGGCTGTGGAATCTGTCCTAGCTTGGTGTCATCTGCAATGTTGTGCAATGTAAATGGCTTCTTACACAGCGCTCTTAACATGCTGCAAAACTAAAAACTAATGAAATGTGAAATGAACAAGGTGAAGAATAAGCAGAGGCTACACCAGAACTTTTGCAACTCCAGAACAGTGAGGAGGACAGGGAAATGATTAGTTTATAGGCTTAATCACAGGGAAAATTATAATAAGATGTTGACTATCCTGGTTGCTAATAACATGGATACAGTCAGAAATGAAGAAATACATCATGCATTTTAAACCTTCTATTCAGAAATTTCTGTGGTGAGGGGGATAATAGCGTGAGTTTGGTGGAATATAACAAGGTTCTTTGAGACAACTGAACTCCTGCAGATAACTGAAGAACAAAAAAAACCAAAAACCACCAATTGGATAGGAGCATAAATGCAGAGGGAATACTGGAAGCAATCCAGCCCTTGAAAATCCGTAGGGTTCTGGACCCTGATGGATTCCTGGAGGAGCTTAACAAAGAAAAGAATATACAGATACATTAATGTCTTTTCTCAGGGAAATGTATGAATGAGCTCTGGGCTGTAGTACTTTACCTCCAAGCCTAAAAATAGGGATAATTGATGTAATCCTAAAGCCAGCGAGCAAGCGGATTGACTGCACAAATTATAGCCTTCCTGCCTTAATAAGTGGAGATTGTCAAGTATTGACATTTGGTTCAGGATAGCAGGTTAACATAAATCCTCTCATGGCTATTGCCACCGCGTCATCAAGACTACTGCTTCCAGGATCCTTTCGGACAGAGGATGTGGGGCATCATGGGAGATGTAGTCCATTTGGGAAGCCTAGCCCTGAGAGAATGGGGACATGAGGGAACCAAATTGCAACTCTCATGAAGCACTACAGCAGTCTAATCAAATCAAAATGTTTTGTTTTTTGACAGTTAGTTTTTTGCTGAGCAACTTAATTTTTTCATGGAGGGCAGACGCTTTTCATGATGAGTTTTGTTTAATCAAAAACCCAATTTTCTGTCAAAAAAAAATTTTTGATAGAAAATGTTGGACCTACTAATCTACTGACTAAACCTACTAATCATGCTTTGTTTGTCTGACGTGTCTATTTAGATAGTATGCTTCTCAGGCCAGACTATATTGTATACATAGACAGTGGCGAGTTTTGCCAACCCCAAATGCTCAAAAATCATGAGATTGGCTTGAAATGGAGATTTTTAAGGAATAGTAAATATTGGGGTCTCCTTTTTTTTCTTTATGGTTTTGGAATGTTCAGGGTGCCCGTGGATCAAATTTTCAAGCTTTTTCTCTACACCTGTGCAAGGTAGAAACTTTTTTTCAAATGTTAAATGAAAGCTGAGATTCTTACGGAATGACGTAATTCCAGGAGCTGGGTCTGTAAGAAAAATATCAAAGGCCATGAGAGTTGGCGACACTGCTATAGGGCCCTGAGCTCAACTGTGTCCTCAGAGTGTTACTATTATAGAAATAAATGAAATAAGTCCATGGAAGAACCAGAACCTCACAGTTCTAACACACAGATGCTGTTCTTGCAACTAGATAAGGGTCCATCAGGTCTAAGGACAAAATGCCTGTGGTGGCCGATTCTTTAGATCCTGAGAAAGCATTTTGACAGGGTGAGGTGCGATGGCATATATTAAATGTTGCATCAGTATGGGTGGGGTAATGACTTGTGTGCATGGGACAAACCCCAGACAATGGAGCAGAAACTTGTCTGAATGGGTTAATATCAAAACCACACTGCAGTAGAGTGAGGCTCTTGCTTGAGGATTCCCCCTTTCTCTCTTCTGCTCTGTCTGATGGCTCTGAAGCTTCTAAACCACAGCAATTCACCCACACCCCCAATTAATGGGGTTTGCTATAGGAGGGCAGAGAGCGTGAAGAAAGGTTCTCGTCTCACTACAGCTCATTCTTTCTTTTTGGAAGGGGGGTGGCATCTGTATGTAGTCACAAAGCTGCTCAAGGGAGGTTAAATGGTGGGGGGGAGAAGGAAGGTTCATCTAAAGATAGAAGGCAAGGGGAAATGCAGATGGGAGAAGGGTAACGAGGGGAAATAAGTCTGACTTAGTAATGAGAATTTGTGAAGTTCTTCCAGCTGTGTAGGGAGCAGACCCCCCCTACCCTAGCAACTCAGCCAGGTCCTTTTGTGGTCTGGCGGTAACTGGAGAATGACTGCTGCATGCATCTGGTAGTTTTATAGCCCATCAAGAAGTCATATAGTCTACAGAAGAGTCCAGGCTGAGGGAATAGAGAAGAGTGATGGCCCTATTGCTCACCCTGTCCCATGCTCTGAGGGGGCTGGCAACAGCAGCTGAAGAGTGGCCTCAGATGGGAACAGGGTGGTTTTGTACACCCACGAGCCACTTGAGACTCTGGGCTGGAGGCAAGAAGAGGACAATGGACTGGTGTCTGGATCCTGCAAAGATCTGGCAGCAATAGCTTGAAAGTGGCTGCATCCTGGGGCTTGGGGCTCTTTACAACTTTTCTGGGCAAAGTCTATGGATCTAGCACAACTGGGTCCTGTAGATGTTACTGCATGTTAGAAGCCACAAGTGAAAGCAGAGGGGTCCGGGTTGGGGATAGGAAGTGAGCATCCCCCAGTGCCAAGGTCTGAAATGCTTGGAGATCTTTGTGCTGCTATTTGACTCTGTTTTTAGCATTTATATTTAATGCTTCATGTCTTTTAAATTGCTTTGCAAATATTAACAAATTAATTAGCAATTGACTGTAGTGTATATACAGTGTAGAACGCCGCTCGTTAGCGCAAGGCATTCTTTCTCTTCCATTTAAAAAGCTAAATCTACTATCCTTGTTTACATTTTTTCTCACTATAAGCATTCCTTTCAGCTACATTTCACGGAGAAGGAAAACCCAGGATTCAGCAAAACTCTCTTTCCTAGTGAGGGAATATATAGCCAACACGCTCTTGAAAGAAGCTATGCTGATGCATTTAATTTCCTGATTTAAAATGCGTTAAAGTTGTTGGTTTTTTTCTTTCTTTTTGAAGAGTGATCAAATAGCATTAAAAATACACCTGACTGGGAATGTATCTGTGATTAATTGCACTACAGATAGTAGTGCCATTTCAATAAATCCTCCACACACATTTTAGACCTTAATCAAGGGGTAACCTATCTGACACGGCATCACAGTTAGCTCTGTAATTTCACCCCTATGGAACAGGCTTATTCCACAGAAGTGATTAATGAATTAGGAGTTGTAGGTCATTCTGTTATTACAGTCACTGTGATGTGTGTTTCTCTTTCATATCCATGTCTTGCTGGAAGGCACAGGCCTAAGAGATTTTCTTCCAAACACCCTTCTCAATGGGGCATTTTTTATTCACCTTCCCTCTAGAAATCGTCCATCCCCCCGCCATGCCCCTAAATCTTCTACCAAAGTTAATGGAAATTTGGGGGGAACATTTAGAGAAATGGAGAAGTTAGGGGGGAAGAAACCCTGAGAAAGGCTGGGTGGAAAGAAACCGAGGGAAACAGCACCAAGGAGACCTTGACTGCTGGTTATAGGGTCCATGGGCTGAAACCCAGAGTAGAGAGAGGGCCTGGGTCCCCCTACCAGCCACAGGGACAGTGGCACAGGATCTGGAGACGTGGAACTGAAACTGTCTGAGACAGCGTCCGGACAGCTTGTCCGGTGGGACTTTGTTACCCTGGGAGTGGGGGACCATATAATGACCTGGTCAGAGGGGTGAGTCACAAAGAGGGAGCACCCCGAGTCGCAGAGAAAGAAAGGAGCCACTACATGAGCAACGGCCGGCCGGGGGTGCCAGACCAGGGGAGAGCTAATTCCCAGACCTAGCCACAAGAAGGTGCACGTGTGGTGAATGGAACCCTTTTCCAGGAGTTCCTCTGTGTGGAGAAATCCTGGCTATCAAGTAGCAACCTCCAGTCTCCCCTGCTAGGAAGAATGAGCCCTGGCGGTAATTGAGCTTGTCTGGAGTTTTTGTTTCTCCATCATCATCACGGCAGTGATTTATGCTCTTCTCCTGCTCTGTGCATCGGAGGATGATTTATTGCCGACTTGCTTGAAATGAACAAACTAGTCAGGTCAGTGGAGTCGCAGGAAATATTTCTTTGGACATTAAGGCCCTGTCTGCACCGGGAGCCGCACCAGGGTAGCCGCTGTGCTGGAAGTTCAGCTGGAGCTATCGTGGTTTGAGTGTCTAGCAGAGGTGGGATGTCAGGTTATTTGTCTGTATATTTATTTAAGGCGCCCTGGCGGCACTGATGCAGAGCTCTCCTGTGCTTCCTGCACACTGGCTGTCATGGTGCTGAGCATGGATGCAAACAGCAAACCAACTGGGGTTGCAATTGTCCTTGAACGCTGGTGCTAGCCCCCGTGTAGACAGGCCTGTTGTCTACCCACCTCCCGAGCAAGTCGCTTAGGCTGGGGTTCCACTGGCTTTCTTTTGATGGCTCAGTTCTGGGGACCAGATTTAGGACACTTAGGGCTGATTTTCAGAAGCGCCGATCACCGGCAGTCCCCGCCATCTTTGACTGGAATGCCACGCTCCTCCCGTAGCTCGTGCTTCCAGAAGAGAAAGTGTTCAAGGTGGGCCTAGGCACTGGTTTAAAGGTGGTGACCCATGTGACTGACTTACCCCTGGGGCCTTCAGACATCAACACGTCAGTGCAATGGGAGGATCCTGGACCTTTGGTAGGTCTAAATTTTGGGACTGAACCAACATGTTTTGTTTCCAGGGTTCACTCTCTCCTATTTCTTAAGTCAGGTACCCCTGGGAGGTGGGATGTTTCACCGTGGAAGAACTTTTCCCCCATCTAGCTGATGAGGTGATGACTAATCTAAAGACTTTACTGGGAGGCTGTATTACAAATAACCTCAAATTCCTGGTTTCCCATCCCCACCAGGGTACAATCTGGAGACCAACAGGTGACGTCTGCTAACCAATACTGGGGCTTTGGATAGCATTTCCCTAGCATCTTATGTCCTTGCTTCACTAGAGTTTCAAAATCCTTGTACGTGCTAATCTCTCCGCCGATGAATTGCTGCGGGCCCTTTCTTTTTGGCAAATACCTTCTCTCTCAGACTAAACGCAGCAATGGAACGGCTGATATATTTTTACCGTACTTTAACCGTGCCAAAACAACCAAACTGAAAAAAACGAAAGGGATGGACGAGAAATTAAAAATGCCATTTTTGGAGGAGGAGGAATGTCCCTATGAAATGCTTTGAAGTTAATTTCTGTTGTTCCTTATACTTGCCTCGCTGGAAGGATGCACTAACCTATGACTCAGGAGACCCGGGTTCCATTCCCTGTTTGTCTAGAGTTGTGCTGTGTGACCTTGGACAGATCATTGAGTCTTTCAGGGCCTCGGTTTTCCATCTGTAAAATGGGGATAACAGCACTTTCCTACTTCACAGGGAATAAGTTCATTAAAGACAGAGAAGTGCTGGGGTGCCGTGGTTACAAGGGTTGTATGAGTGCCTAAGACAGATAGTGCGAACTGTGGCTGGTGCCCGTTCCGCTCTATACAACTGCTGCTTTAACTGACATCACGCTCTGACAAGCCCTTCTGCTCTGAAATGAGATGAGCCGCAAAGGCAAATGGTACAAAGGATTCCCTCGCTTCCTCCCCCCTCCTTTTTTTTTTTTTTTTTTTTAATTTTAGGAACTCTGGAGTGTATTGTGGCTGACACAGATTTGTAGCCATCACCATGGAAACAGAGCGAGGCCAGCTGTATGCTGAGCATGTTCATTGTGAAGTTCCTAATTTCAAGGGAGGTTGCTGGATTTCTTTCTACTGTTTTAAGGTTTCCTGGAGAGAAGTCAGGGCTATTAAATCCCCTTCCCTCCACACACCCATTCCTCCAGCCTTCTCCAATCCCCCTGCTCAGCAGCCACTGACCTGCTCTCCTTGGACCAAATTCACCAGGTGCTTCACCCTGATTTTTAAGGCCTCTTCTACCTGTCTGTCTGGCCCCATATTTATACCATGTTTATTACGTGCTCACTGAGCACTGCCTACCTCTGCAATCTCCTCTTTCTCTGTTTCCCCCATGTTCCCAGTGCTAATCTGCCCATTCTCCTGCCAGGGCGTGATCCTGCACCGGATCTACAGATGTCTGCCTCCTGTGCTGATTGCCCCGTTCCTTATATGATCTATCCCTCTTTGCTGCCTCTGCCTTCCTTAGTGTAACGTTCCCACCATTGCAGGCTGCTGTGTGCTGTGAGGCACTTGTGCAAATGATGGCTGACACATGCATCCTATTTTACTGTAGACAACATCATCAGCCCTGTCTACCCCTGCCTCCTTTCTCCAGAGACCCAGAGAAAGTTGGTGTTTTTTGGACTGGGGTCGCCCTTACGGGCTGTGTTGTGCTAGGCGCTGCCACAGACACCTCCCAGGCCAGTGCTTTAACCACGAGCCCATCTTCTGCTTTTGATCAAGTGGAATCCCAGGGTGTGGGAGGGGTCAGTGTCAGCACACAGTCAATAGGATCTGTGACTTAGGTCTGTCACATGTACACAGCCAGACTGTGCACTGGCTTTTTTTTTTTTTTTTAAGACCAATCTTCAGCCAGTTCTAATGTCCATTCGCTTAAATATTCCTCCGATCAGGGTACTGAAGCCAGCCTGCGACCAAGTGCTCTTGGCAAAATGCTGCCCCTTTGCTGTCTTGTCCAGTGGGGGTGCGAACCCGGAAAGAAGCCCTCCCACAGATCGCTCAGCAATTTGTACTGCTAAGCCTTGGAATGCCGCTGAAGGAGGATATGTTTCGGGGCACTCCCTCTGGGGCTGAGAGTCCTTCGTGGTCCATGCCCATTCAGTCCTGAGTCTCTCAGCCAAGGCTTCCTGTGAAGCTGCAGACTAGTTCTTGTGATGTCTGGCCTGAGACCACCAGCTCCCAGTGTCCCACGATAGAGGGCGTCCGTGCATGCGTTCTCATACCCTCTGTGTCTTGTCCCTATTCTGTAGCTCATTCACTGCCGCGTACATCCCACCCTCTGCCTAGGTGAGTGGATCTCTAGCTTTCAGGGGCTACAAACCCACACTGAGCCAGCAACCTAGTGAAGAAACATTTGACTGCACAGTGACTGATTCCCTGAGCCAACAAGTCTCCCTGATGCTTTCAGTGACACCACATTCTCTTTGCAATACCCTGTCCTGCTTTGTGGTGGGTGGCTATGGGGCAACGTGCATGGCTTTGAGGGACCATGGGGATGACACACGACCCAGGTCACGATAGGTTATCTCAGTAGGTGACTATAGCTTGAGCGGTCCTTACAGAGGTATAACTGGGTGTTACCGCTTGGTCATACCACTGGAGAGGAGCCGTAGGTGCGAAGCAAAACGTTGGCCACTGATGTGTATCTTAGATTTCTGCGACGTGCCAAGTTCTCAGCTCCCGTGGACGTTATCGAATCAGACTCGTGCAGTTTACCCAGCACAAAGGAAAAGCCATTCCCCCAAGTGAAAAGATCCTTATTCAACCAGTGTGGGAGCATACCGTGTACAGCCAGAAAAGTGCCTTCTCCCATGGGCTGTTAGCAAAGTACAGCATTTAACACCTCTTCTGTTGTCATCTTTTAATCCCAACAACGGGACATCACATTGGGTTCCCCATGGACTCAGTTTTCTGTGTAGCAGGCAGCGTGCTTACTTGGCTAAACATCTGCGTCTCTGGGTATTTCTGAAACCTAAGGAATAGAAGGCCTTTTTTTCTCCCAATCTGATGCTACGCTGCAGGAAGGGGGAACCCTCTCAGAACACAGTCGGTGTCTGGTTTGTGTTTAAATACGTGGGTCTTGAACTCTGGCATCAAAATGGTGCTCCTGGACTCTAGCCGTGTGTGATCTGTTTGATATCGTACATCACCTGGTCAGCGTGTTCCGTGACCTGAGGCCACTTGGGGGTGTTAATTGAATTAAGCCTCTTCATATAAAGTATTGGACTCTTAAAGTCAAGAGCAATCGAATACAAGACCATAATTAAGGTATTCATTCCTGCATGTGTGTGCTGGAAGGAGGGCATGCCTGACAGACATATCTAATGATGCAGTCTCTGGGTTAGGGTTTGGCTGACATTTCAGTCTCTGCTGATTCATTTTTGGGGAGTCTTCATCCTGCCTACATCCAGAAAAGCATTGCCTTCTTATTCCCTCCTGTAGCTCTAAATATAGGGGACCCGATTCTACACTCTCACACACACGTGCCAACGAAAATCAGGAGTCACTGCACTGACATCAATTGAGGGTACACCAGCGGGAGAACAGAATTGGCCCAATCATATCCTTGGTGGGACCAAGCCTGCACAGTCTCCTTTAAATGTTTATGGGCCAAACTCTTTACTGGTGCAAATTGTCCCTCTTCTCCACTAGCCTGCACCTGTTTTATGTAAGCAGGAAACCCAGCCCTATATTTTTCAGCGCTTTGGCGTTTCCTTGTTTGCAAATTGTTCTTGTGGTGCTGGTCCCAGGATTTGAGAGTCAAGGTGGGTGAGCTAATATCTTTTATTGGACAAATTTCTATTGGTGAGAGAGAAGAACTTTCGAGCTTACACAGAGCTCTTCTTCTGGTCTTCTTGCAGATTCATTGGCATCCCTGTTTTGAAATTGGTAGCCAATAGATCCTTGGCATTTTCTTAGGAGAAAGAAATGAGTGGTTGACAGGAGGAAGAGAGAGACCCCCTCTCTGGAGCCTGCAATTCTTACGTGAGGTTTAGAGGAAGATGAAAGTGGTTTTTTTGGCAGGAACACTTGCATATCTCTGTTTATTGTCATTCCTTTGGCTGCCGGAGAGAGAACATAATGTTACCCAAAGAGACTAGTGTAATTACAGGAGAAGTGACATTGTTGGATCATCCCTGGGGTGTTTCCCCGCCCAGTGCAGTAACATACCAATGAGAGTTGTACATGTGCAGTAAGGGAGAGAGATCAGTAGTAGGCAATGCCAGGCACTGTAACTTTGCAACATAGGGAGAATGTTGAGATTCTCAGGAGCAATTTCCCCCCCTTCCAAGGCATGTAAGGAGAGACAGGAAACTGGTGCTAAATTTGTCACTTCAGAAATGGAAATGCTGCCCCTGGGATTTGGCAAAACTGCCAGGAACCGCTGCCCCAGCAATAGACAGGCATTTTTCATCCTGTCTTCCCTATGCACAAGTCCAGGGTATCTTGTCCAGAAATGGCATCTTTCTCCCAGAAAACCACTGTTTGCTTCTCTGGAATTTCACTGCAGGCCTAAGCAAGAAGGACTCTCCCCCTCCTGGCTGGCTCTCGTGAGACCGCACCTGCGAGAGAGTTTCAGTTCTGGTCAGTGTGTCTAGTGACAGCTCTTACCCACAAGTCATATAGCTGGGAATCCTGGCTCCACTGAAGTCAATAGCAAAACTTCCATAGCCTTCTATATGGCTAGAATTTCACCCTCCATGTCTAGTCTCTATGTGGGCTGGTGAGGTCAATAATGATCTCATAAAACTATCTAGCGCTTGACTTAGCAACTGGTCCTCCCATTTGCAGGCAGTTGTTGCAAAACCTCCTTTTGACTAACAGGCTGCTAGACTGTGGTACTAGAAGGCAGTGTTGTCTAGTGAGTAGAGCAGGGATGGTGAATTAGGACTCTACCACTAACTCTCTGTGTAGTCTTGGGTAAGTCACTTTATTTTTCTTGCTTCATTTTATCAGACTATAAAGTGGGAATAATCCATATCCTTGCAAGTGAATTAATATTTGTCATCTGTATTGCTCTAGCGCCTATGGGGACGTCTGCATAGTCTGCATCAGCCAGCCTGCCAGCCTCGGCTGAGAGACTTAGACTTACAGGGCTGACACTAGCTCAGTACTTCGATGTGCTGTCTACACAGCTATCCTTAGAGCACTAGTGCTTGCCCTGCAAGCAGAACCCAGCCTGGGAGGCTTGCTGCCCTGGGCTGTGTAGACATACTCAGAGTCTCAGGCATGGACCTGGACCCCATTGTGTTAGGTGCTGTACAAACATATAACTAAAAGACAGTCCCTGCCCCAAGGAACTTACAATCTATGCGTAAGACAAGAGACAAAGAGCAGATACAAGAAACAAACAGGGGGGGGGACATGTTTTTACCCAGAAAAAACTTGGCAATGGTTAGGCAAAGGATGTGCTGAAACCACTGCCTCTTCTGCTGGCCTGCTAGTCTCATTCATTGTGGTGCTCCTCTCTCTGTCCTTATTTACTATCTCAGCTGCAATCAACGTATAAGACTTTTGAAGCGGGGTCTGTCTTTTGTTCTGTGTTTGTACAGCACCTAGCACTGTGGGGGTCTTCCACCATGAGTGAGACTCTTAGGCGCTACAGCAAAATAAATAATAAATAATGATTGTAAAGAGGGTGATAAACAGTGGTCCCAGCCTGGGGGAGAAGGATGTAGGTCATAAGGATACACTGTCAAGATAAAAATGACAATGTAAGCAAACAAGTTATTTTCCCTACATTCTTTAGCTATTGCTTTTCGTTTTTATAATGTAAGGAAGTTTAAAAATACAATGCTGTCTTTCACTATTTATGCCCCTGGTTTACTTTTTAAAAATTTCTCTTAGCTTGGATAGTGAAAAATGGCCTGTGTCTTTTGCCAAACTCTGATACCCTGGTGATGAATGTGGGGGCAGAAGTTCCTAGACAGGAAACAGTTAGATCAATTTAATTTTTAGATTCCCAGTAAAGCTGGTTGGAAAACGGAATTTTCGTCCTGCGGGAAATTCTGACCTTTTGAAATCAGGTTCTGCCTTTGGAGCCAAAACCATTTCCCACAGAACGAAAATTCTGAAAAAAATGTAATTCTTCGTGTGGAATCACTTTGTGGCAATACTGCTTCATTTCAGTAACGTTGAAACATTATATACAGTGTAATATATTATTAAAATATTATTATAAAAGACAAAAAAGAATACAAACAGTAAAGTCGAAAAAAACATTATGACCTCATCAAAATGTTTTGATATTATCAAAATGAAACATTTTGATATTAATGGAATGAGAAAGTCGAAATGATTTTTTTTTTTAACCTTTTCCCCCTTGAAAATTTTGTCAAACACATTCCCGTGAAACATTTCCAGTGGAAAATACAGTTTTGTCAAAATCAAAAACTATTCTGTCAGACTTTCTTATGAGCTCTGATTCCTAGTATATAGGATGCTACTTTGAAAACCTGCCCATAGAACTTTAAGAGAAATCAACAGAAAAGTTTCCATTGGTTTTTGGTCCTTTATGATCCTGCTGTCTACAAAATCTAGATTTTGGGTCAAATTTAATTTGACGGTGTCCATTTAAGTGACTTGCCCTGGGTCATATATCAACCTAGTGATAAACTATTGACAAATATCGTGACTCCAAGTCTCTGGCTGTACAGTCATTATTAGTGCACTGCACACAAGTTATTGTTTTTATATTACGCAGAGTGCTTAACAAACAAAGTGAAGACATGGGGTGAAATCATTCCACCATTGAAATAAATGGCAATCAATGACGTGAGTGGGGCCTAGATTTCACCTATTGTCTCTCTGCTGAAGACCTAACAGTGCAAGAGCCTGATGGTTGTGCTTAACGTTACTCATGTGAGTAGTTCCATTGACTTTAATGGCACAATTCATCAGAGTAAACTGAAGTACATACATAAGTTTTGCAAGGCCTTCCTACTAAAACCAGTGCTTACTCCTAAACCTGAGTAACCCCACTGATTAGTAGTAAGCACTAAGCTCGGCAGTGAATTGGCAGGATAACCCTGTATCTAGCTGCGCATATGGCTCCCACGCATCTTAGTTCCCAAGTTAAGTCCTAAGCTAACTTTGCCAGTGTCGCTTACAGACACCGAGGTGGAGGGGGATGGAGAATGAGGGAAGGAGCAGTGAGGCTGTAAAGTGGTCTTGATGATGTGAGCTTTGTGGAAGCTCAAAGCATTTACAGATTGTATGTGATAAAATTCACGAGAGAGACAAGATGGGGGAGGTAATATCTTTTATTGGATCAACTTCTATTGGTGAGAGAGACAAGGTTTTGAGCATACACAGAGCACGTAAGCTTGAAAGCTTGTTTCTCTCAACAGCAGAAATTGGCCCAACAAAAGATATTACCTCATCCATGTTGTCTCTCTAATATTCTGGGACCAACATGACTACGACAGTGCTGCATACATAAAACTCACTAGTCCTCACATCAATGAAATGTTGGCCATAGAGATATTCTTGTCATGCTCTATTCTATTCTACATAGGTCTTTATACCACACTCATGGCTATAGTGTCTGAGAACCTTCCAGTAGCGCAGTAAGCCGTGTGACTAACATTTGTCACGTGGTGTTTGTTCTCTCACCTCTCCCCAAGGGAGAAGTACGTACCGTGGAGTGTTTTTATTTTGGAATTCTTTAATGTGTAGACACACACACACACGTTGTTGTATGTTTATGTCCGAGAAGGCAAGGTCCATGATGTATGCCTCGCAAGTCAAGCAGAAGATGGGGAGATCTGTGATGGTCCTTAGTTCATTCCACCGTCTTGGACTGGCCCCACCCGAGAAAGCTCCATCTTCTACACAGATGAGCTTTACTCTTATTGTAGCAAGGAGCAAAGTTTTCAGCCACAGTCCTCATCCCAGAGTGCTAGGCAATGTTTGATGTAACCTGGGCCCAAGCCATGAGTGCAGTGAAGATAAGGACTGAGACCTCAAACTTGATTTGATGTTCTCTAAGAAGGGAAAATACGGACCGTAACTTCTGCTTATAAAAGGTCGTGGGACTGTGATGCACCCACAGCAGAAAATCACCCCATTTAGTTTGACGTTGACTCAGAAGAATGTCAGGAGACCCGTTTTCAGAGTACAGCGATCTGAAGATTCTTCTTCATACGGTCATATTAAAAAACCCCCAAAACTAAGCACCACAGCGGAAGGAGGTATGTGCAGCTGTTCTCTGAAGAGGGTGACACGTGCTTCAAACCATGGGAACAGTAGAGAGAACCTTTCAAAACGCAGATTGAAGCGTAGGGGGAGAAATAAAAGAATCACTGCTGTATGCTATGAAGTGGCGAGGAAATCAGGCCAGCAGGAACCAGTAACAACCACTAGCAATAAAAAAAAAAAAACACTATAGCAATTAACTTTTTTAATGCTAGCAATGGGCCACCTGCTTCCCTCCTCCTGACCACCCCGCTGCGTCACGGGCAAACAATGTTACTGAGGAATTAATTGAGTCCTTTTCTACGCACTCGCACGAGGAGAAGATTGCTCAGGACTCGTGAGTTGGAAATTACCTGTGGTTTTTGATAAGATCGTGTCTACGTTTGTAAGAAAGCCAAGCAGCCTGAGGACGCTAGAGCTGAGTCCCCGCTGCAGAATTCAGATCCAGATCACGAACGAGGCCGAAGTTCTAGGGTCAGTTATACAGGGATAGGCCTCGGCCAGGGAATTCTGAGGCAGGTCTGGATTTTGAACGTCTCCAGTGCTCGAGAGGGAGGCGCACTCATTTCAGTGCGGTGGGATTAGAATCTGTCCAGGAAAAACCTCTCTTCTCCAGGACTCTCAAGGCCAGAGACTTCTTAGGTGAGGCTGTCAAGGAGCAGGTTACAGCTTCCTGATACTGGGAGCTCTTCTGTGCTGGCCCTAATATAAATTGGGGGAGTCCAGGGGCCAGACTGGCTGAGGGGTTCATAGGAGGAGCTTGTAAATAAAAAATTACCATGGTCTACTTAGCCCTGACACCCCCTGTCCTGGGTAGAGCACCCAGTGCAGAAGCCTGAGGTTACACTAGCAGAGAGCGGAGGAAGCTCTCTGCTGACTGTTCGTAGCCAGAATTTGGCCGCTTTGCACCACTTGACAGTTGCAATCTCATTTTCACAAAAAGACCTCTCTTTTTTTATGAAAACCTCTTTCATGTGAAAAATGTTGACTGGTTCTAGTGGATAACAATCAATTAGGGCTGTCAAATGTTTTAAAAAAAGAATCACAATTATTTTCAAGATTAAAAGAGTAGTCGCGATTAATCGCAGTTTTCATCGCAGGGTTAAGCAATAATAGAATACCAGTTCAAATTTTGGATGTTTTTCTACATTTTCAAATACACTGATTTCAGTTACAACACCGAATACGAAGTGGTCAGTGCTCACTTTGTATTATTATGTTTGATTACAAATATTTGCACTGTAAAAAAAGATAAATAAAAGAAATAGTGTTTTCCAGTTCACCTTGTACAAGTACTGTAGTGCAAGCTCTTTATTGTGAAAGTGCAACTTACAAATGTAAAATTATTACTATTGTTTTTTTACATAACTGCACAAAAAAAAAAAACAATGTAAAACTTTAGAGCCCACAAGTTGAAGCAAGAAGGGGTATATGAATGTTTAGCACAGTGTTTCTCAACCTGGGGGTTTAGAGGGGTCGCAAGTGCAGAGCTGGTATTGGGGGTGGCAAGAAAGGCAATTGCCTGGAGCCACAGGGGCGCCATGAAACTAAGTTACATGCCTCAGCCCCGTGGGGGTGGGACTCAGGCTTCAGGGGTACAGTAGTTTGGAAAGGTTAAGAACCACTGGTTTAGCATATCCGGCACAGAAATATCTTGCAATGCCAGCTACAACAGTGCCATTGGAATGCCTGTTCTCGCTTTCAGGTGACACCGTAAATAAAAAATGGGCAGAATTATCTCCCATAAATGTAAACAAACTTGTTTGTCTTAGCGATTGGCTGAACAAGGAGTAGGACTGAGTGGACTTGAAGTCAATGGCAGGACTTCCATATGGTGTTCATTACACTAGGCTCCAGAAAAGGCTCAGATGTTTGGGGATCTGTGAACAATAGGAGGTGGGAGCATTTGAGCAGTGGTGCTTTCAGCAGGTGTCAGAGAATCAGTGGAGGAGAAGTGACAGTGGTTGGTGCATCAATCTCAAACCCCCTCCCCTGCTCACGATGTAATTACGGTAGCATTAAAGGAGACTTCTGCACCTAGCCTCGAGGTCAAGTGCCTCATGGTGAACAAGAAATGGGAATGCAAGGAGGCATTTTAAATCGCAGAACTGAAGGTCTAAAAGGAAATTTCCCACTAGTTTAGAGCTGACGGGATCTCACACATGATCACTGACCCCTTCATTCCTGAAATGGCTGTTTTAATGGTTCTTGTTAATTGCAGGAGGTCAAGATCCCTTGTAGACTGTACTGGCTTGTCCACACTTAAAATGCTGCAGCTGCACCAACACAGCTGTGCCGTTGTAGTGCTTCAGTGAAGATGTTACCTTTGCCGATGGGAGAGGTTCTCCCATTGATGTAGGTATTCCACCTCCCCGAGAGGCAGTAGGTAGGCCGACAGAATTCTCCTGTCAACCAAGAACTGTCTACAGCAGGGGTTAGGTCAGTATAACTGTGTTGCTCAGGGGTGTGGATTTTTCACACCCCTGAGTGATGTAGTTATATCAACCTAATATTCTAGTGTAGACCAGGCCGACCATGCCAGGGGACTCAAGAACCTGCTGCTCCATTCCTGCACCAAAAAGAATTTTTAAAGGATTGCTAACTTGCACCGTAGGTAAAAATATTTTTGCCATATTAAAATGGAGCTGCAAGGTTTCTTGAGATGGGTATGGCACAACAGGATGACTGCTACTTCCAAGCAACTGAGAGAGAGGGCTAATTAACCTCCCTCATTAGCAGAGCGCTAATGAAAATGGTGGCCTCCCCCGAGAGACTTTCTGAATTAATCACATCCAAAGTGATGACCACAAGGCAGCAATAGTAACTCCAAATGACAAAAGCTCTGCGCTGCCCACCTAATTGCCTTTATACGGACACACCTGTCGTTATCGTCACGTTAACGGGCAGGGTCTTAACATAAATGAAGGGACCAGCAAGGCTAAGACAGGCCTGGCTGTGCTTCTTTGGATGAGTCTGGCGCCCGTTCCTTACAAACAGTGTTGTCTTTTAATTCCTCCTCCCTTGTAGAAAGTATTTGATGACGCCTGTCCATCACTGTGGTTTTTGTGAGACTGTTCTGGTCAGGTCCTTATGTCGCTCCCATCCCCATGGCACCCGAGCATCTTCCAGTATCTGTGTAAGGTCCCTGTTAACACAGAAGCTGAGCACCTCACATTCTTTGATGTGTTTGTCCTCACAAGAGGGAGGTAAGTACAAATGTACCCATTTTACAGATGGGGAACTGAGAGACTAAGCAACTTGCCTGAGGTGACACCCGGGGTCTGTGGCAAAAGCAAGAAGCAGCTCAGGTCTCCTGGGTCCTAGGTTAGCAGCCTAACCACTGGACCATCCTTCCTCATCAGCCACACACCCACAAACGGGAATAGCTTTATCTCCCATTCTCCTCCCCCTCCTAACTGCTTTTCATAGCTTCCAACTGATCGCTTTGCTCCTTTCCAATCTGGGCATGCTGCATTGTGCTGTCCTGTCCTATCCTGAGCCTTTCCAACCGTCTCTGTGGCCAACCTCTATTTCTCGTGCAGATGTTATTTCTTGACCCCGCCATGGCATTCTTTGAACTTGTAACATGCTCTCTGCGGCCTCTGGTTCATAAGAATTTCCTGGCAGCCCCCTGTCCCATTCACCCTGGTCGAAACCTCATGAGATGTCACCTGCGTGTTGTTTTCTCTCTCTGTCTCTCACACACACTTCTCTCCAGAGCCTGGTATGTCAATTGCATCTGTGGGTAGCTGGCCAGGAGTCCCTTGCTCAGTAGTTCTCCAGCAGCTCCTGTCCCTTTATCTTCTCTAGTACCTGCTGGCAGAGTGCTTTTGCTTCCTCTGCTTTGATGCTACCTCTGTCAGTTAAGTTTACACAGAACAACTTTCCCTGAACTTTCCTCTTCCTTTTGGTCCTCAGTTTGAAATCTCTTCTTTGTATCACTACCACCAAAGCACAGGCTATAGGTGTGTGAGTTTTTTGTTTTTTTCTTAAACAGATTTGAACTTCATTCTGATCACCTTAATTAGTTCCTCTGATGTGGCTGGTAACCAGCTTGCTTCCACTGTGGTCTTTATTTGTTAAAAGTTCTCTCTAAGAGAACTGGCTTCTTCTTTCTTGTATTAAAACCTCTGTAACTTGCTTCCCTCTGTGGATTTCCAAACAATTCATCTCACAATGATGCTAAAAGTCTTCTCAGACTGATCCCATCAGAGGGGAGAATCGATGGGGTTTGTCCTCTGTCATTACATCAGTTACATCGCCCTCCCTGATGATATCACTCCCATGCAATACTGCATCTTATATTACAGTAGTGTGTAGAGGCACCACCAAGCTCAGCGCTAGGTGCTGTACAAACACATAGGGCTTGTCTACACTTTAAATGCTGCAGTGGCGCAGCTGCACCAATGCAACTGAGCCACTGCACTGCTTCACTGTAGACGCTACCTACGCCGGCAGGAGGGCTTCTCCTGTCAGCATAGGTAATCCACCTCCCTAACAGGCAATAGCGATGTCAACGGAAGAAGCTAAGTCTACACCGGGAGTTAGGTTGCACCCCTGAGTGATGCAGCTATATTGACATAAGGCACTAGTGTAGACCAAGCTATAGTAAGAGACAAGCCCTGTTCTGAAGAGATTACAGCAGGGGTTCTCAAACTTTTTTTGCTGGGCCCCCCTGTGGAAATATTTCAGGCTGTGAGGAGCCCACCGACCCCAAAGTGTTAGCAAATAACTGTACGTACTTACTGAAGCATACTCATGGTATTGCCACCCTTACTTCTGCTCTTCTGCTGGCGGAGGCAGTGGAAAGCCGTGGTTGCTATAGACCCCCCTCCTTTGAGTTCTCCATTTCCTCAGCAATATTTTTGTGAACTCGCAACCCCCCTATAATAGTCTTGCAACCCCCTTGGGTCAGGACCCCAGTTTGAGAAACACTGCATTACAGGCTAAATGGCCAGACAAAGGGTGGTAGGGGAAACAGGCACAGAGATGGGAAGTGGAAGGACTGGAGCTAACTGGAAAACGTCTGTTTTCTCAACAACAACAAAGTTTTCATTCTAGTTGAAATGTTGTGACCAGCCAGTGTGAAGGCCAGAAGGGACCGTGCAGTCTGCCCTCCTGAGTAATTCAGGCCAGAGGAATCCACCCACTGAGTCCACGGTCAAGCCCAATGCTTTGTGGTTTTAGACAGAGGGATGTGTAATCATCCTTTAACGACTCCAAGTGATTGCGGATTTACCACCTCCCTTGGTGAGTTGTTCCAGTGGTCAGTTACTGTCGCTGTTAAAAATTAGCTCCATTTCCAGTCTGAATTTAGAATCCTAGAAGATGAGGGTTGGAAGGGACCTGTGGAGTTTATCTAGTCCAACCCCCTGCTCAAAGCAGCGCCAACCCCAACTACATCATCCCAGCCAGGGCTTTGTCAAACCGCACCTTAAAAACCTCTAAAGATGGAGATTCCACCACCTCCCTAGGTAACCCATTCCAGTGCTTCACCACCCTCCTAGTGAAAAACTTTTTCCTAATGTCCAACCTAGACCTCCCCCACTGCAACTTGAGACCATTGCTCCTCCTTCTGTCATCTGCCACCACTGAGACCAGCCTAGCTCCATCCTCCCTGGAACCCCTTTTCAGGTAGTTGAAGGCTACTATCAAATCCCCCCTCATTCTTCTCTTCTGCAGACTAAACAAGCCCAGTTCCCTCAGCCTCTCCTCATAAGTCATGTGCCCCAGCCCCCTGATTATTTTTGTTGCCCTCCGCTGGACTCTCTCCAACTTGTCCACATCCTTCCTGTAGTGGGGGACCCAAAACTGGACACAGTACTAGATTTTATCTAGTTTCACTATCCTAGCTGCTGAATTTTGCTCTACCTTAGCCTGGTAGAGTAAAGAGCCATTTACAGTCAGAAATCTTCTTCTCATGTTGGTCTTTGTTGTAGTAGAAAGGGAGAGCCTGAATTGTGAGGCCTAGTATAACAAGCCGGGTAGGAGGCTCAAGTCCTGAGCCAGAGTAGTAGTTGGGCCCTGCTATTATATAGAAGTCAGGCTGTGTGAACCTGCTTGCAAGCACTCAGATGCTGGCAAGGACAGAGCTGGTATTCCAAAAAACACACACGTTCCTGAGAAGCACTATGCACTGAACACGAAGGCAAACACCTCCCAGAAAGGTACCAGAACACCCCAATATCAAGGCTGGTACAAGCACATTCCCCAAAGATACGGACACACTGACCCCTCCTAAAGTAAGATCAGGATGATAGTGTAATGCATTAAAATGTTTTGACTGAGCCAGTCATGTACAAGGTAAAAAAGGTGGTGATTAACCACGTCAGAGGGTGGCAACTAACCACGTCAGAGGGGCAATACATAACTTATCTGTCTCAGTGTATAGAAAAGATGTCAAAGGAAGTGTCTTTGACTAGCCTAGGGAGAAACGAAAAATCTCGCCGTCCATTGAGATGGTCCATTGTAATGAGCATACGTTTGTCAGTGGCCCTATAGAGTCTGCGGGATACTAGGACCATGCTTCATCTACAATAAACCTGGCCAGGTGCCTTCGCTACTGAATCCGGATCTGTGAATTTACTGGGCAGTCTGATCGAAGTCTGCTGCTCTAGCTCCCTGGCCAGAGCCGGCGCAGCGCACACAGAGAACACAGCCAACACCTGACGACACTTGGTGAGCGTGCTCAGATCACCTCCTAACCTTCTCTTCTGTAAGCCAAACGGATGGAGCGTCTTAAATCTCTTTCGCTCGAGGATGGCAATAGAATCGCCGTAGTTTGGAAGGTGCCGTGCCTAGCCCATAGTGCATGCTCCCATAAGTAAATAATTGCAGTAATACCTTTCCCTTATGTTTTAGAAATTACTGAGCCCGGCACTCTCTGCCGCCTGACTTCCAGTGCTGAAAGGGTTTGTGGCATTGGCTGGCAGGTTTACGAACAGGAGCGATCAGGGGCCCACATATATCACGCCGAGGCAGATAGGTTTTCCAATTAATTTTTTTTTGCTTTCAGAACTTGGCCAAGCAGAGAGGTTCCTATTGTCGTAACTGTCAGAAGGACAAATCCATTCTTCTTACCAGCCCGTGAGTCCCAATTCCCCAAATAGCAATACAATGCTACAGATCACTGTAAATAGCTTAAGGGTAAAGGCTAAGTCTTGGGCATATTTTGAGCCATTTTGGGCAAGGAAGAATGTCAGTCAGAACAGAAGACAATCCACATTTTGTCTCTGTCCACCTTCCCCGCTCCTTAGTCCCTAGTTCCTAGAAAATCAGGGTCCGTTACAGAGAAACGGAGACCAGCCTGAAACCTGCCCAGGCTTCCGGCCATTGCTCATATAGGCAGGGCCAGCCCTAGACCAAATGGTGCCCCAGGCGAGGAGCTTCTTCGGCGCCGCCCCTCCCACCCCGCCTTTGTTAAACTTTTCCAGAGAGTCTGGAAGGTTCCACAAGATTCTCCAAAGGTCCGGAACATCCTAGGAGGTTAATGAAAAATGAATCCACATACAGAATACTAGAAACATTTGACTTCAAACTTTCTATTTTCCCTTTGGTCGCTAACAACAAAAACAGCACCCCGAGCCTGGTGCCGTGGCTGGCCCCTAAATCCGGCCCTGGCCAGAGGTTGTCTTTAAAGTGCATCTTAGTAGTACAATATATTCCCAACGCAGGGCATCTGTTTTGCCTGAATGCCTCTGTTTGGGGATCTTTGTTTTTTGCCCCATAAATACTTGTTTGTATTGCAATAGCACCCAACTGAGATCTGGGCTGCATTGTGCTGGGTGCTGTACAAACACATAATTATGAGACAGTCCCTATTCTGGAGAATTTCGCCTAAGTAGACAAAGCAGATTTATCACCCCCATTTTTTATATATGGGGAATTGAGGCACAGAGAGATTAGTTGACTTGCCAATATCACACAGGAAGTCAGTGGTAGGGACAGGAATTGAACTGAGAAAGCCTGTGTCTATGAAAGTAAAACCTACCTACCTACCTCAGAGGGCTAATCTAATCTAACGGAGTGGATCAGAAAATGGAAAACTTTCATGGAAATTGTTTTTTTGTTCTTTTGTCAAAATGTTGTTTGGGTGGAACCAACTCGGTTATTGAATGGTTTTGAAGTGGCACAGCTCTATGGAGTAGCTGCTTTTTGCTTCGTTAGATACAAGGGCATTTCTCTATTGATTTGAATGTGAGCAGGATCAGGCCCTAGGAATCATGATTTCTCGTTATTCAACCGACAAAACAAGTTTCTCCTAGCGGGTCAAGCGCTGCAGTCCTTACTCAGGGATCTAAAATCACATAAGGGCCAGAGAACTGGGAGAGATTCCCCTAGTGGAGTTTCCTCTGAGCTCTGTCAATGGGGGGAGTAGTTTCCACTGGTAACTCCTCAGCTTGGAGATTGGCTTGGTTACTGTATTGTTCTGGGATTCAGGAGAGTTGAGTTTTATTCGAGAGTTGGGATGGTCCTTAGTTCTTGGGCGTTCGTTCCACAGTCTGGGACCGGCCCCTTAGATAGGTCTCTCTCTTCCACAGACAAGCAAATACCAGGTACATTTCTTCCTCTCCCCAATAATCCAAGAGTTGATTTTTATCCCTCCCTCCGCCAAAAAAAAAAAAAAAAAATCCCATCACCTTTCCCCCATCACACCTAAATGGCTCATACCTGGAGGCTCACTGCTTGAAACAGCCTTGGAATTAGCCAGAGGCAACTTCACACAGCAGACATCAGTCAGTTCTTGACACCATCAAAGCCTGGGCTCTAAAGGATTGAATTAAAGAGGAAGGGGGGAAAAAAGCGTGTTCGATTTCTATCCCCTAAGATCCGATTTTATGTTAAATGTTTTCATCTTCGGAGTGAGCATTAACAGCTGATTTGCAACAGCTGCTCTTTCCACTCCCTTGCAAAACACAGCCTTTCAAAAAGACGGGGGATATCCTACTCCGAGAGAGATGAATAGACAGTGATGGCGTAGATCTGGGATCTTGCTACAATTCAAGTCTGTCAGTCATAATGAGGGCCTGTAGGAGAGGACTAGTGTTCTTCACTTGCTCATATTTCAGTAACACAATCGGTGCTGAAAGAGATTTTTTTCCCTTCATCCTGATGGCATGCAGACATCAGAGATTTCAAGGCGCCTGTGATGGAATCAGAACTGCTATGGACTCGCGTGTGTGAGTAAGTGAGAGAGAGAGGAGAATTTCCTCTTGTGGAAGAGGGGAAAAAAGTGGCTGGTGCCCAGTTGTTTAAAGAAGAGGAAAACAATTATCCAAAAGGGTGTGGCAGGCATTTGTGAATAAAGATCATTAGTCAATGGTAGTTTAAAAATCTGTACGATTTGTATTTCTTTTGCTCCCTCTGGGCTGCGTGGTGCTGAGAGCTACAAGATGAGAAAACTAATAAAAGGGGCGTGAAGGGAAAGAAAGCCAGGCATAGCATTTCCGAAAAAAACCACTAGCTGAGAGATGCATGAAAGGGCTGGTGCATGAAAGGGCTTTCCTCCGCTGGTGGAAAGCCTTAATGGCCATATGGGGCCGGGATTTTACGCTGATGCCTCATCTGCAACATGGCAGCTCATCTCGTCAGCGGGTGTAAACTGCTATAGATCCACTGACCTCACTGGAGCAGTACTGCTTTACACCAGCTGAGGAGCTGGCCCTGGAGGCGAACTTCAAACCCAAGGATTTGATTGAAAATGTGTCCTCAGCAATGCAAAAATTCCGTGAGCCGTATTCTGTTCACAGAAATCCGGAATAACTGCCCTTTAGCCAAAAGACTTCCTCGGCTTTTTCTTCTGTCCTTGGTACCTTTCTGCGCTAACAATCACACAGCCTTTTATTTCAGCACTCAGGTGCCTGGGGGAAGGGTAAAGGGGTTAGGAGTCAATCCAGAGCCCTGGGAGGTCAATAGAAAGACTCCCATTGCTGCAATGGGCTTTAGATATTGTCTTAGCCTGTAAGAAACATGTCAGCTTTCTCCCCGGGTTGATCTCCAGCCCCTCCTGCTCTGGGGAGGTTACAGTCACACACCAGGAACGCTTTTCCTGCTAGCTGGCTGGCAAAGTCCAGCAGTCTCTTCTGACGTGAGCGCTGGCCAAGCGCCGCACTGAGCTGCCTTGCCAAAGGAGAGCAATCTGAACATATTGCACGGGGCTGGCTGCCGGTGAAACGGTGTATTGATTCTAAATGGCTCTCTTAACCTAGACAGTCTTCGATGGCCGCAGGCCAGGCTGTTCTGCAGATGTCAGTTTGATTTCTTATTGCTTATGAGAGGGCAAATCTAGGCCACATCTCACCATCAGAGTTTCCCCCTAAGTCTCCGACCTCAGGTCCAAATTCATCCTTGTGCTCCCCACACCCTGGGGATGTTGGCGGGCCGGTTGATCCCCTGCACAAGTTAAAGCAGTCTCAGGGCTACGCTCATTTTCATCCATTGGTAGCAGCACACAAGGGGCCATGGTCCAGCCGGGGGATCACCATAACACAGTCGCTGTGTGGCCAGGTTCTTGACCCGCCCCATCTATGTTGGGGGTTGGGAGGGGTGCAAAACCAGCTACACCAGCCTTGGGCCACCCAGGGATTTCCCCCACACATTAGAAGTCTATTTCCTAGCTTATTACACCAACTTCCTGGCTCCACTGTGTCATCGGAACAGCACGACAGGGACGTAGAGGGAACACGGATCTGTCCCTCCTTGTCAGTGAGAGCTGCGCTTCTCAGAATCCGGCGCCTTACCCCATAGCTCCTAGCTACGCCCTCTCAGACACCCTAAGCATCCTTCCCACCTGGTAGTTCTGCCCATCAAACACTTGTAATTGGAGTGGATCCAAATTGTTTGGGGGGAAACGTTTTATTTGTTTTTACCAAAAGAAACGTCTCTTTGACTGAAACATAATGAACGTTTTCATTTCAGTTGCAGTTTCCCTTTTCTTCTCCATTTCTCTCTCTTTCCACCCAGTGGCAAAAAAAGAGGAGAAAAGGGTGGGGTCCCAAAAATAAATTTTGGTTTTTCTTTTCTTTTCATTCCACTGAAACCCTAGGACACTTGTGCCCTCATTGCCAAGAAGGCTAATGGCATATTGGGCTGCATTAGTAGGAGCATTGCCAGCAGATCGAGGGAAGTGATTATTCCCCTCTATTCGGCACTGGTGAGGCTGCATTTGGAGGATTGTGTCCAGTTTTGGGCCTCCCACTACAAAAAGGATGTGGACAAATTGGAGAGAGTTCAGAGGAGGGCAACAAAAATTATTAGGGGCCTGGGACACAAGACTTATGAGGAGAGGCTGAGGGAACTAGGCTTGTTTCGTCTGCAGAAGAGAAGAATGAGGGGGGATTTGATAGCAGCCTTTAACTACCTGAAAGGGGGTTCCAGGGAGGATGGAGCTAGGCTGTTCTCAGTGGTGGCAGATGACAGAAGGAGGAGCAATGGTCTCAAGTTGCAGTGGGGGAGGTCTAGGTTGGACATTCGGAAAAAGTTTTTCACTAGGAGGGTGGTGAAGCACTGGGATGGGTTACCTAGGGAGGTGGTGGAATCTCAATCTTTAGAGGTTTTTAAGGTGCGATTTGACAAAGCCCTGGCTGGGATGATTTAGTTGGGGTTGGTCCTGCTTTGACAGGGGTTCGACCAGTGGCATTGTACACCCACTCTGCACCGGAGGAAATAAGGTCCACAGGCCAGGTGAATGAGGTATCAGGCCAACTCTCTACACCGACTTGACAGGAATGCTGACGTACATACATCCTGTTCATAGGACACCTTGGGAGAGCTTGTGTCAAAGACCCTTAGCCTGTGACTTTTCTGAAATTTGAGCACCCCCAACTCCAGCGGAAGTCCCTGGGAGCTGCAAGCGCTCAGCTCTTCTGAAAATAAAGGCCCACCAACACATAGTGGTTTCTGCTCCGGGTCCTCAAACGATTCCAGTAGAATGGAGCCAGCATTTTGGCAGTCAAGAATAGGCCTTAAAATTGTATTTATATTTTGTAGTTATTTGTATGTGATTTTTGTATGTTTATCGCTCAGTGGCCATCATGCTTTTATTATCTCCACACTTGTTATCTGCTTCTGTCAAAGGCAGTTTTGATCTTGGTTAATGCTAACCAAATGGATATTGCATAAAAGTGGATATTAAATTGCAAACTATTCCATTTAAGGTGTTCAAACACCACAATGATGAGGGCCATATAAGTACCCCTGAGTGAGGCAGCGAGGTCAACCTAAGTTTTAGGTGTAGACCAGGCCTTATTCTCACAGCTACTCATAATGTCAGAGAAGTGTGGCCTTGTGCTAGTGTGGCATTCTCCACAGCTTCAGCAGACTAAGTGCAGTTCTTGGCTTTGCCACAGGGGTGACCTTGGGCAAGTCACGTAGGGCTTGTCCCCTGGAAGGCTAATGTGTTCAACAGGGTGTGATTCTAAAGAACACTAGCATGCTGTGTTGTGCATGAATTGGTCTGTGGAGACGTTGCTGGTGCACTTCTGGGCAGTGCTGTTTGTAACAGCTGTTTGTAACAGCACTATGTTAAAGCACACTAGGGAGCCTTTAGTGCACACCAGCAGGATATACAGGGACCGATTAATGCGCAGAACATTAATGTGTGTCAGAAATCACATCCCCATAGAGCTCATTCCCCACACTGCATAGACAAGCCCTTAGTGCGTCTCTGCTGCATTTGTCCCATCTGTAAAATGGGGGAAATAATCCTTCCTTTCTCTCCCACTTAGTCAGTTTTGCTGACTTAGTATGCAAGTTCTTTGGGACAGAGTCTGTCTCTGACTGTACAGCACCTCACACAATGGGGCCCTTGTCGCACTTGGAGTCTGTAGCCGCTACTGTAAACTAAATAAATAGCAAGAGGTTGATTTTTACCCAAGGACAGAGCCAGAATCAGAACCTGAAGCTGCTGCTTATGGAACTCCAGCTTTTAATAAAGAAATGAAGTGAAAGGTGAGCACTGTGCTTCTCACAGAGAGCCCCAACGGCCGGATCCACAAGACAGATACGACACAGGCAATCGTGAAGCGTTATGGGAGGTGCTGTCTAGGTTTGGTTGTCCACTGAAATTCATTCGTGTCCTCAGGCTACTTCACGATGGAATGATTGCCACTGCAATGGGTTGGAGATGGACCGGTTCAACCATCCGTACTGGCGGTAAGCAGGGCTGTCATTGCCCCAGCCCTTGTCTCCATCTGTCTTGCCGTAATCTTGATTCTTATCCGTGACTGCCTTTCTTCTGGAATCGGGGTTGAGTAGCGCATGGATGACCAGCTCTTCAATCTGCGGCATCTTCATTCTAAAACTAAGGTCACCGGGACTTTTATTGCCGAACGTCAGTGTGCCGACGACTGTGCTGGCCACATGCACACCGAGGCTGACTTGCAACCAACCCTCGATCTTTTCTCAGGTGCCCATCCTCTCCCTCAGGACTCTCCCTCAACATTGGGAAGTCCAAGGTGCTCCACCAGCTTGCCCCAGCACAAGTTGCCCCCCTTCTCCCCACAAATTGTCATCGGCGGGGAACCCCTGGAAAACACTGCGCATTTCCCTTCCCTTGGTGGCCACCTCTCCCAGGAAGCCAATCTTGATGTGGAGATCAAACATAGGATCCGTTGTGCCAGCGCATCCTTTGGAAAGTTGCTCCGTCAGGTCTTTATTGACAGAGATCTGTGGGTGGAAATTCAGATCCTGGTCTACAATGCAGTAGTCAACTCCACTCTTCTTTATGGGGGCAGGACGTGGGTGACTTATCACAGCCATCTTAAGCACCTGGAGTGGTACCAGCCGCGCTGCCTCAGGAAGATTCTCCGTATCAGACGGGACGAGCGTCGCACCGATGCCAGCGTTCTCTCTGCAGCTAACATCACCAGGGTTGAGGCAAAGATTATGAAACATCAACTTCGCTGGGCTGGTCACCGTGTGCGGATGGCTGATACTCGACTTCCGAAGCAAGCCCTCTTTTCTCCACTCAGTCATGGTCAGAGGACTCGCGGGGGACAGAGGAAAGGCTACAAGGACACCCTGAAAATATATCTTCCGAAGGGAGGCATTGACCCCACGCATTGGGAAAAGTTGGCTGGCAATAGACGGCAGTGGTGGCACATCATACATCAAGCCTCCGCCCGTTTTTGAAGAGAATCGCTTTGCTCAAGAGGCTGGCCGAGGAGGAAGGAAGATGTACAGCATCCCAACTGGCAGTTGACCTCTCTCCAAGCAACCACCCATCACATATGTGGAATTGGACTCCTCAGCCATCTTTAGTCTCATGAGTGACTTTCCCCCGGCAGACATCACCGTCTGCCTCGAGGGACAGCCGAGGCCCACGTAGGCAGCAGCAGCGTAAGGGTATGTCTTCACTGCAAACCAAAGTGTATTCTTAGCTGGGGCTAGCTAACGCGGGTTAGAACAGCAGCGAAGACACAGCAACTCGGCTTTTAACTCGGTTAAGCTGCTGGAATTCAGCCCCAGGCTCTCCTCTTGGCTTTAACTCAAACTGCTAACCTGAGTTAAAAGCCAAGCGAGCTGCCACGTCTTCGCTGCTTTTTTAAGAACACACCTTTTTTTTTTTTTTTCAGCGAAAACGCGTGTGTCCCCCTCACCACATCACACACATGCTTCGACCGTCACATGCAGGGACACGGCATCTAGGGGGTGAAGGGACACGGCAGGTCAGCCTCTGAATCCAGTCTGACATCAACCTCCCTCCGAAGACTGCCAAAAAAGGGAGCCAGATTCTGTTCTGTGCTGTGGTCAGACCTGGGTCAAGTAGTTGGGGGTGGGAGGTAATTAGTAGGACTAATTATTATGAAAATTAAATGAGTTCTTAGTCCAATGGCTTAACATGGGGGCTCCAGCTGGCCTTTTTATACCCACTTAGAACTGAACTGAGACTGCCAACCTGTTTCACATAAGGCACTGAACAGCCATCAGATGGAAGCCATTCTAGGTTACTGCCAAGCTGGGCCTAATTCAAACCATGTTGTTTATAGACTTTGTAAAATAAACCACTGCATGAGTGATATAGACCTTGATTCTGTGAGCTGCTGAGTGCTCTGGGGGGAGCCACAATAAGGAAAGGAACACTTCATACAAAGACAAAGTTAAAAACAACAGTGTGTAATACAGGTTTGCAAAGAGTTATCCAAACAGGATGTTGTAGTGAGGTGTTCACTTTCAGTATATTATTCAGCCACTAGATGTCTCTGTGGCTGGATAGTGTCCAGGGTGTGGTCCCTGGTGAACAAGCGAGACAAAGCTGGAACTCAAGCTGTCTGATTTGTTTGTAGTTATAATTGTTTTCTCTTGTTCAAGAAGGCCTGGGATTCCAAACATCATGACAGATGTCATAGGATCGGGCACTCTGCTCTTTGCAGTTACAAGGTTCCTGGAAGCATTGTTTGCCTGGGATGTATTTTCTAACATGTGCCTTTAACTTAGTATTTACTTGTTAAAACAGCTTTCTGTTTTATTCCACCTACAAAAAGCAGTCTGCTTTCCTAATAAACACTGAATGTTGGCAGCCAATCGTCTGATACTTCTGAAGCAAGTGGCTATGTTTCCACTAACATGGGCAACTTGATTTGTAAACAGACATTTAAGTGGGTGTTGTTCGTCTGTGTAGCAGATGGTTAATACAGCTGCCTTTTTTCCCCTCCATTCAGTCTCCTCTTCTACAGTTATATTTTCTTGCCATTTTTCTCTGTAATGTGCGTATGTGTGTGGATTTTTTTAAAAACATTCTGTGACTTGCAAAGGGGGAAAAATTGATGCCAAAATAAAATGTTCTGTTAAAAGCAACATGAAAACAAGGGCTCCGCTCCTATAAATACATAAATAAATACACTTGCTTAACTTAACTCACATGAGTAACTCCCTGGGACTCAACGGGCTACTCGTGTAGGTAAAGCTACACCTGTGTGGTTATGTGCATAAAGTTGAGCGCATGGGTAAGCGTTTGCAGGATTAGAGCCTCAGACATTAATTTTCTTCTCTAACTCACAGGGGTGGGTGTTTTGTGCGCTCATGAGACACGGCCCCCTACTGCTTTGTTTGGTTAATTGTCAATTGCACGTGTAGTTACTCGATTTGTGCACTCAGTTGTGGGAGTCAGATGAGCAAATTAGGGCCCCAGTGCGGCAGTCAGATCCACGTGGATCATCCTCGGGCTCTGTCTGCACAGATTCAGCGGCGGGATCAGGGCCTGCATTTTGCTCAGGCAGTTGCGTGCGTCACTTGTTCGAAATTAAGATCCATTAGGATTGTTCACTCCATCCCTGTGGGAGCAGTGCGGGATTGATTCCCATTGCCTGTGCTGCACTGCTGGGCGGTGTTCAATGTTAAGTGACTCAAGGGACGGGGCTTGCACTATGTGGGACCCGTCCGTGCCTAGGGCAGCCCACCTGAAAATGCCAAGGTCAGGGCAGGCTGCAAAAAGAGGAGCAGATTCTCTCAGCACTAGCGGCTAATTCTGCAGTTAGATTCCCCAACCAATTACAAACAGTGCCTCTGATTCCCCACACTACTTATCAAGAAGCTAAAAGAAAACATTTACACAGTCCTTTTTACTGCATTTCAGTCTCTGGCTCCCAGTCAGCCACTAGGTCCAATAAAGAGAGAAGTTATTTAAAACTCTCCTCCCTTTACCAAAATGTTCTCCTGACCCCAGGGGGTCAGCCACAGCACCAGATCAATATGAGTTTGGATCTTACCCAAAATACCACGCTGCCAGCCAATCCTTTAGTGACTAAACTAAAGATTTATTATAAAAGGAAAGAAACAAACGATAAGAGAAATGTTAAATGGTCAAAGCAATCAGATACATACAAGTGACATTAAAGTCCATATATATCAGATTCTCAGCAGAACTCTGGAGTTTGCAGGCTGGTACAGTCCCTCTGGTGTACATCCAGTACATGGATGGGTCTCAGTTCTTTGTTTCATAGCTTCAGTTGCAGATGAGTTGATCCAAAGGTAAGAAGCAGGAATGAAGACAAGATGGGTGCAGCTGCCTTCTATGTTCCTTTGTCATGTGGCTTCTCCCCAACACAGGCACGCAGCACATGGCATGGAAAAGCCTGAGTCCCCTGTCCCTAGGCATGTTTTCACGTGCTAAGGTGACACATAAGGTGTAGCCCCTGGGTTCTCTCATTACCTTTGAGTTTCCTGATGGCCATTAAGCAGGCATAGTGCTGCAGCCGTCCTGTCTGGGGTGTCACCCAGAAACACAGCACAAGTGTTTGGATACAGATATATCATACATATTTAGAACTCAGTACAACACTGATACACACATATAAATGTGCTTACCTGTCTTAGTGAATTATAACCTTTCCACGGGTACCTGACACAGCATATCTCGTATGGATTATTGTAATTTTGCAATATTGATATCAATAATATTATGGCTGGTCATTCATATTCCGCCCAGCACCACACCACGTCTCTTAGGGAGACTCTTGCGCAGTCTAACAGATCTCATCCTCAGGAAGTTTTCCCTGATATTCAGCTTAATTTTTCCTCTGCTCACTTTCAAGCCATTACTCCTCGTTATGCCTCTTTGGGCTACCCAAAGCAATAGCTCTTCTCCCCACAATGTTAACACCTTCAGGAACAAGTCGTTACATAGCTGCTCTGCATATAATATCTAGCTGTGCTAAAGACTAATGCAATGCTAGTCCAGCAACTGGCTGCATTATTCAACTGCTTCTGCTTTTGGGGGAAATTGGTACTATATATTGATCTATTGAACAAATCTGGCAGGTGATCAAAATTCAGAGAGGATCTTTTTGTTGTCTTTTGTATCTGACCAGCTATTGCTGTCTACAGTTTATTGGTATGGCTGGGAGAAGCTGGGTTAGAAAGTCTTGCTAGTAAGTTGACTCTGTGAGATGTATAATGCTGTCTTTATGGCAAAGGGACAATGCACGTGGCCCTCTGCAGTGATGGGAACTGGGGCAGCCCCCTGCCCTCCCTCTCCCTGGTATTCAACATCCATGAAGTGGGCTCCTGTAACTGTCATAGAGCGACAGATGGGGGACACATCCCAATTCTGCACCCCCCGCCTTTGCCTCTCAGTCCATAAACGGCGGCGTCATTAGCCTCTGTGCGAAAAAGTGTTTAAAGAGAGGCTGTGTGAACTTTTTTGGCTGAATAGTTCACTGGCCGAAAAATGCAATTTCAGTCGATGCAGAACTGTTTGTGGATTGGTCGCTAATGGTTTTGTACATGCACAAAGCAGCCGGCGGAGGTGCCACCACTGTCCCCCCCACCCAACCACCACCCCTTTCCACCCCTTATAACCTTTAGCCTAGTGGTCAGAGCACTCACGTGGGATGTAGGTGACCCACGTTCAGATCCCTGCTTTGAAACAGCCCCGTAATGAACATTTTCAATTAATCAAAAAGTCCAAAAAAATTCAGATTCAGTTCAACCTGGACTGAAATTAAAACAAACAAACAAACAAAAAAGATTCAGACCTGCCACCGAACTGAAGAATCAGTGACTCACCCAACTCTAGTTCTAACGCTAGTGGCTGACTCACTTTGCATGAATGGAAATGGCTCCACCAGATACAGGGCTGTGGATGTTGCACTTCATGTCACCAACCGCCCAGCCCTGTGCTTTAAAATGAACCATCGGTGTGTTTCTCTGTCCTTCCCCAAAAACGAGAAATAGCACAGGAAGGCAACTAAAAACACTTCCTGTCTCATGTGACTCAATGTGAATTATGAGCGCAGCTTTTTCTAGGTGCACAGGTCTGCCAGTGCAGAATCCATGAATAGCTCAGGTTTCTCCTCTGGCAGCTGGCCCTGGCATTCCCCTTCCAGTTTTACAAGGTGGGTCCTTCTATGGGGTTGTGATGAGATTCGCTCTAGTAGGGCCTAATCATGCAAGGTACCCAGCATCCTCTGCTCCCCAGTGGGACTGGTCATGTTAGTTGCTAACATGGCTTAAAGTATGATAAGCTGCCATGCGGTGCAGGTGGGTTAAAGGCATCACATCAAATACAGACACAACTGGAAGAAGAGGGAATAATATTGTTCTTCCAACAACACCCCTCTCCTCCTTCCCACTTTGTCCTTTCAGCCTCACAGTAATTAAAATATTTCAGGCCCGACCTTCTTCTGGTGTAAATCAGAATATTATTGTTTATTATCTGTATTACCGTAGGACCAAAGGGCCCTACTCTTAGACCACGCAGCTCCATTAAAGTCAACGGAACGACACTCATTTTCCCCAGGTGGTGAGCCGGCCCCTGGAGTTTTGCAGTTGCGCTACTGCTATTTGTGGGCCCACAGGATAACAGTAATACATCGCACAGCTACAGTAGAGCTGGTCAGGAAACTTTCCATGAAACGAGGTCGGAAAATGCTTGTTCGTTCAGACTGAAACTCTTCATGGGAGCGGTCCAGTTTCTGTGTGGGAGACTTTGCAGCTCCATGATAGAATTACTGATCAAAACAAGTGCGAGGGCCCCAGAACATGCAATAGCCTAGCCTGTCTATGTACAAATCCTTGCTCCGTCTGATTCAGACTAGGGATTTGGACTTCTGTCTCCCACATCCCAGGTGAGAGCCCTCAGAAGTTCTTTCATCCCCAAGTGGAACAGGAAAATGCTTCAAATCTCAAACATTTTCACAGGACGAGAAAACGGTTTCCCAGCCAGCTCTAATGTCCGGTGCATGCCAGCCAAAGAACTCAAAGCCCCTGAGAACTCGGATGGAGAATCCCTCAGAACCCCTTCTGAGAGAGGCTGGTTTTGTCATCAGCTTGTGGAGGAGGAGACTGGGCCACAGAGAGGTTTAGCGCTTTGCCCAGGGTCACCCAGCCAGTCAGTTAGAGTGGAGTAGGCAGCAGCAATCCTGACCCCCAGGACTGTGCTCCTACCCCCAGTACTACAAGGCACAGCTGCAGTTTCACTCTATAAGGCTCATCCAGGTCGCTGCGGAGGGCCAGCTGAGAAATGGGTTTTGTTCTTATGAGAAATTTTGATGAAAAGTAAAAGGGTTTTTTTCATATGTCGTCCCCACCACCCCCTTCAGAAGTTGTTTATTTTGTTGAAAACCCTGAAACCCAAGAACGGACGGAAAAAAAATCAGTTTTTCTGATGAACCCCACCCAAAAAATGAGCCAGAAACTGACACGTGCTGCAGAAATTTCCATCACGGCGAAGAAGCCATTTTTTTTTTTCAAATAAAAACGTTTTGATCATTTTTATCCCTTCTTTCAATTGATTTTATGATCCCAAAATCTCTTCTCCCACCTAGCGTCCTGAATGGCTTTGCCAGGTTGCTCTAAGCTATGCCCAGATGCTCACACCCTCACAGGGTGACCAGATATCAAGTGTGAAAAACTGGGACGGAGGTGGGGGGTAATAGGCGCCTACGTAAGACAAAGCCCCAGATATCGGGACTGTCCCTATAAAATGGGGACATCTGGTCACTCTATGCCCTCGAGGGGCCAGCTCTTACAGCGGCTCAAGAACACCTACATGCAGCAGTGTCCTTGCCCCATCTCTTTCCCCAGACACACATCCATGCCAGAAGCAGGATGGTAGACCAAGTAGTCTGTACCACCAGAGGGTTCTCCCGAGCTGGGGGACTTCTCTCCTGCCAGATCCACTGGTGTAGGTCAGCTTCCCCTAAGTGGACTGGCACAAAGAGCGGCCCATTGTACCCCTGACTTCGGCACCCCATCCTAATAATGAGCAGTCTTCCTATCAACCCCGTTCCTAAGGCACCGTGGGAGCTAAGCAATGGCAAAGCATAATCGCCCTTTCTCCTCTTACTGTGCTGAAATGAGCATCGGCGTTTAACCCCAGGACTGGCCTCAGCTTTCCCTTCGTTAGAGTCCAACATACAGCAGCCACACGGAGCCCCATTGAAACAAAATGCTTCCCTCAGCCACGCTGGGGGTATCTTGCTTTTCATCAGGTGAATATAAAGCTGTGAAAGAAAAGAAAAGAAGAGGTTCAAGCTACGAGTTTTAAGCAGGCTCAGCTTAGCTCGGTGATCAGGAGCCTGAGGGTGGTAGCAGGGCCCTTCCCGAAGCCTTGTCTGAATTCGTTATTGATGGAGGTGTCCGGTACTTGGGACGGGAGGAGGTTCATTCAGAAACCGCTGCTGCGGAGGGCTGGCCGCAGAGGTGTCTAATCTCCTAACGCGGCTGAAATGCCATTGCCCATTGTGTGGAAGCCTGGAAGGAAATAACGTGGATTTCGCCTTGATGCGGAAAGTCTTAGAGAATGGCAAGTTCTCTAAAGGCCTTTGAAACCCACCCACTGGATTCCAGAGCAGGGGTGGGATCCTTTTATTTAATTCCACGTGGGGAAAAGGAAACCTCTTCTACAGCTTCTTAGGGTGATTCCTAGCAGACCCCGGGGAGGTCCCACAGAACCATGGGCTGCTTTGGAAATCCCACCCAAGACTTCTTGGTTTGTTTGATTGTTTTGCCCCTTTTAAATTCTTCTGGGCTTTTCCCTGATGGCGCGGAGGGACAACAGACTAGTAAATTGCTTTAGCGTATTGGGAAACGACTCTGCACAGAAACCCCTGAGGCCCCGATCCTGCTGTACTCATCTAGCTAATATCCAGTCACTCCAGCTAGAATTCTGCCTGCCCCGGGGAGCAGATCCTGCCTGGTTGTGAGCACGTGGGGTGCTCAGCCTTTAGGAACAGAAGCCATGCTGCCTCTTTAAGGGGTGACGCGGTAGCGGGGTTGGGGCTGGAGGCAGACCTGTCTGCGAGCGAGTGACTCATTCTGTGGCCCCCTCAGCGCAGTATCTGATGGCTCATGAATCATTTATCTGCCTCTCTGTCTGGGAAGGAGTAAGCTGTGCCTCTCCCCCAGAGCCTGCTTCCTTTCTAATTAGTACAAGGTTCAGCGGGAAGGGCATATTGATCATCTCCTGTGATTCCTGCGGGGGAGCTGGGAAGGACAGACAGGAGGGGGTTAAGCTTGTGGGGAAGGAAAACCCAGCAGTTTGAATGCCTTTGAGGTTCCTGTCTCCAGGGTTATACCCCTGTCTACCTATGCAGAGCTGCTTCCTGGATCAGGGTCTTCAACTGACTTGCATGACCCACAGGATTTTGCCCAGTTTATTTAGGGTGGTACAAGATGTAATGGGATTAAAACATACAAAAAACCATGGCAAAGATTGGGCTACTGTTGTGCTGAGACCACTGCCTGCCATGCCAGCCAGAGGTCTCATTGGTTTCTTGTATTCCCCTTTCTGTCTGTATCGGTCTCTTGTTTTATATTCAGGTTGTAAACTCTTTGGGGCAGGCACATCTTTTTGTCCGGTCTTTTGCACAGCACTTAGCACAGTGGGGTCTGTCTCCGAGGCGCTATGATAATGCAAATAAATAATAATAGCAATTAATAATACATTAAACAAAGGTTAATACCAATGAGCTGGATGGGTACATGGCTGAGAAAGGTGCTGGTGATGATGAATAGAAGGATTTTCATAGAGGGTGGTGGGAATGTGGGTGTCATTTACAGCTGGGGTGACGTGACTATGTTGGGATTGACATACCATGGACCATGTGATGGCAGAGCTGTGTTATAGCTCTTATAGAGATATGCTTGTAGAAGATTCTGATTTAGAGACATTCCCTAGCATGGGACAGTATTGTGTGAATTGGGAGATGTGCCCTGTATCAGATCTAACATGGCTGTTAAGAGCTGCACACCTGGGAGTCACTCCTGTCTGTTATTAAAGTTCTATTCCTTCCTCATTCAATAGTTTATTCTTTAATGAAACCTCCAGATTGTTACATGGTGTCAGAAGTGGTGAATGAGTTCGGAAACTACATGGATTTGGAGGAAAACTCCTGTGTTTGCAACTGAAAGCACAGACAAACAAAGAGAATACCTGAAAGCATGGCTGGGACCCTTATCTTCAACCCATCAAAGTTCAGGGGTGTTTAGATCCAGGGGGTTAGGCCCACTAAAGACGTAAAGACCAATGCAAGATTCAGATCTCTACCTGCATTTCAGATCCTTTCAAATCTCTGGCTGCTCAGATCATGGGCTTTGATCCGGCCATTTATTGAGATGGCAGTCGGATCTTTCCCGGTTAGACCGAGCTGGATCCAGATTTAGTTTTGACCCCATCTCTGATTCTTAGCTATTAACTCCAGTTCTCAGCCTTTCCCTTTTCCATCTTCTTTCCAACTTTGTTTGTGCTCATTCCCAGGTGTCCAGGCCCCATGCCTGCTTTCCCTGCTCATCTCCGTCTCACTTTCCCTGGCTCTGAAAGGTGTTCCCCCTCCAGCAATAAATCTCATTTCTCCTTCGCTTGTTTCTTTGTGAGGTCCAGCCTGCGTTGGTGAATGCAAAGGCACAGTTTGGTCCCTGGCCTCAGCTGACATTCACAAAGTGCAGCTTGCAGTTTGATATTGACCAGTAATAAAAACCCTACCTAAATCAGCAGCTGAAACAATCTTTTCCTGCAGTTCCATTGCTGCCACGGACAATGGCTAAAGCTCCGCTTAAAACAATATCTATTTTTAAAATAAATTCTCCTATTAGCTCAGGTCTCAGAGCAAAGTGCCAAGATCCAGAGGAGCTCTGGTCACAAAGACATCAGCCTCCCATCTAGATGGCCTCTGAATTGTCCTGAGCTGAATCTGTGATGCAGTCTACACCAGCTGCTCTCCAGTTCCCTTCGCCTGCGTGGCCTGTGTCTTTTCCCACTAGAGAGAGCTCCTGTTTCAGTTTACCCCATCCTCTTATTTCCCTGCCCCTGCCTCTTCTCCTACCCACCTGGCATGCTGCCTTGCTAACGTAGCATTGGAAGGTCCCATTTCGAAATGCACCTTCCTTGTGCTGCACCCTTAAAATCCTCCCACACTGCCTTAGATCTTAGAATCTCGCCCGCAAACGGAACAGCAGCAAGAGAAAAGCCCACTCGCAACCTTTCGGTTTAGTTTTGCTGGCAGAGGAATTGAAGAATGGACAAATAGATGCCCGATGTTCTGTCATTCTCTGGGTGTCTTGTACAGAAAATGGCTGCTTGTTCCTTTGTGTATGATTGTTCCTTCTGGGGGCAGCCCCTGTCTTGCCTTTCTCTCTTGCCTCAGAGATACTAGGTTTTGCCCCCCACTTCAGTAATCCGCCTCCTTCCCTTTTGAAATCTTACTAACAGTTATCACTTACTCTTCTTGGCCATGTCTCCCGCAGTTCTCTGTGGCTAATGCAGAGCCCTGTCTGATAGCCCGAGCTGCCAGGGTGTCTGGTTCCCTGGACCCCTGCCCAATTGATTTCTCTGCCCACCCAACCCCCCTTTCTCTGAATGAAACCAAAGGATTTGGCTGGCTGCCTGAGCTCTCCCGGCTTTTATCAATGGAACCAACAGTTTGCCTGGGCTGCGCTGATGAGTCACAGGGAGATCCTGTTACTGTGCGTTAATGCCTCCCTCTGTGGAGGTCATCATCCTGTCGATGACTTGAAAGCTGTTTTCTCTCACGCTCTCACACACGGCCCCTTCTCTCGGCCTTTCCTGGGGCAGTCCCCGAGATCTGCTGCCAGGGCTGGTTCCTCGCTCCTGGCCGTGCAGAGTGCGTATCTAACACCATCCCTCTTAGGCCGGGGTGGTGGGGAGTTCTGCTTCGGTAGCCTCTTAACCCCGCTCTGCTCAGGGCTGAGAGACTGAGCCAGGGGAGAACTGGCCTTGAGGGAGCTCAGCGGGGAGTTGCCGCTGCCCAGGGCCTCGTGGCCTGTTTGGTTTCATCTGCAAGTTGCTTCCCTCTCATCGTCCCCCCCCCCCCCCAACTCCTTTCTGGGACAGAGTCAGCCTTCGTGCACAGCCGGCAAGAGACCGTGGGGCGCTCAACTGCTCCCGTCTGGCAGCAGGCCTAGAGGAGAAGGTGTGCAAGGTGCCAATCGGTGCCCTGCCCTCCAGTAGCAGGAGCCAAGGGGCAGGCGTCTCACAGCCGGAGCAAGGCTGGGGGGGAAGAGTGCCCCCCCCCCCCCCCGTGACAGCACTCCACAAGATCAGCCTGGTTCTTGGAGCCCCCCGCCTTTGAATGCCCCCCATGAAGGCCGTGCTGTGAGGACGCCCTCCTGCCATGAAGGGGTGGGTACAGGACACATGCCTGATGCGGTTACCCCTGCCCGTGAGGATCTGTAGCGGAAGAGTGATATTTCACCCCGTGATCTGGGAGGCAACAGGGTCTAGTGAGTGCAGGACTGGAAATTACAAGACGTGGAATCTAGTTCTGGCTTTGCTACTGCCTTGCGGCACAGCCTGGGGCAAATCACTTAATCGCCTCTGGGCCTCGCTTTCTCTGACTGTGCAATGGGGGCAATAATGGCACCCGGTGAGAGACGGGGCTCTTGGTAAACGGATCGCCTGGCTGGGTGATGGTCCGAGTTTTTGTCAAAGGTGGCTCCTAATCTTCAGCTGTGAATAATGATGAACTGCTCGTCCTCGGGGAGAGGAGAGGGGTCAGCGAGCTCTTTGCACTGCTGGCTGGAGGGTCCCATTTCCGGAGGATTTTTAAGATAGGGAGCAGCTAGTGAGGCAGAATGAGCTCAGTGTCTAACACCCCAGGGGAGCCTTCCACTACACGGGCCTCCCCCAGGCCACATGCAAACGCATGGGTTCTCGCCTGGGAGGCTCCTGACTTTTGGGCTGGACTCATGAGCAGGTCCAGGGAGCTGTGATCACCCTCCCTTCTTTTGTGACTGCCAGGGAAGAAGGCGCTGAAACTATTTTCTTGCGCGGGATCATGGCACAGAAAAGTTTGAGAACTGCTGTGCTACTGCAGCCCACTGGGGTGTGTGTGTGAGTTACGTGGCCCCCTCTGTGCCTGGTCCACAGAGGATAGGAGTCTGTTATAGCATCTAGTTACAGCTCCTGACTCTTTTAGCTTATACTATAGCAACCCATGCTCTTAGCCCTGGAGGCTGTTGGATCAGTCCCTGGTGCTGGCCAGGATGGTGGCCATCCCACTACACTGCTTCCCATTAACCTCTGCTTCCATCTGAGGACCTCCAAGTGCTTTGAAAATGCTAATCAATTCAGGGCTTGTCTGCGCCTCAGCGGGGATTACAGGGCTGCAAATTGGAGAGCTGACCAGAGTGGTGCAGTCTAATGACCCCATGCGGACACTGCTGGCACAGACTGAAAGGTATCATGTTTGCGTTAACTTTCAGTCAGATCTGTGTTAACGCGAACTAAGTACCTGTTCGTTCATGCCAGCAGCATCCACATGGGCCAATCCCAGTTGGATTGCAACACTTTGACGTGCTCTGCAAATTCACACCCCCGTAGTCCTCAGTGCGACACAGTGTAGACACAGCCTCAGGGCATGTCTACACTACAAAATTAAGTCTACTTAAGTTAAGTCGGCGTACAGCCACTGCCGTAATTAAAGCGATGTTTCACGTCCACACTGTGTTCCTTCTGTTGGCGGTGCACTTCCTCACCAGGAGCACTTCCACTGATTTAACTGTGTGGGGTATTGTGGGGCACTGACAGCTGGAGCCCCCCTACCCCAGGGCTGACAACTGGAATCTCGCTGCCAGGGGCTGACAGCTGGAACTCTTCCGCCCTGGCACTGAAGCCCGAACTGTCAGCCCTGGGGAAGGGGGGGGCTCGAACTGTGAGCCCGGCAAGGGGCTGACAGCCAACAGTCGATGTTAGTAATGCAGTGTCTACACAGACACTGCGTCACCCTAACTACTTCGGCCTAAGCGCTATGCCTCTCGCGGGGGTAGAGTTATTAAATCGATGTAGTGGGTGACTTACGTTGGCAGGAGCGACATTTTAGTGTAGACGCTTACAGAGGTAGCTCGACCTAAGCTGCCTTATGTCAAGTATGTAGACCAGGCTTACGTCTCACAACATTCCTGTGCGGTGTGTCTGTGGGGAGAGGGGTTGAACACTCAGTAAGTTCATGAACAGATGTTAAAGATGGGGGGTCTTGGCTAGATCTTGGCTAGCTGTGGGGGGAGATCTGGAGGGACGGTTTCCCGTATGGCGCAGGTTGAGGAACACTGAGATAGATAAATATCAGCAGCCCCAGTTTATAGAGGGGGAACGTGAAAGCCAGGAAGCTCAAGTGACTTCCCACCATGAGTGAGTCAGGAGCAGAGCAGGGAAAGAAACACAGGCGTTCTGCCCAGTAATGGACCATCTATTAAATGCAGGAGGGAGACCTTTAAAGAAGGCAAGAAGATGCACTAGGTCAGAAGAACAGAGAGCATGTCCAAAGCAAACATGCTCTGTATAAAAGAGGAGCCCTATTTTTAAAGGAGAAAATGTGGTTCCCGTTTTCAGTCTCTGTCACCTTGCTGGGAATGAATAGCCATTGAGGAAGTACTGATGAGAAAGGTGCTCCTTTTGTTTTGGGGCAGGGGTGGGAACCTGGCATCACTAACATGAATAATTCAACATGCAAGTCATTTTTTAAAGGAGTGGATTGAAGGCTTGCTAAACCATTGACATTTCTGCTGTTTGGAGAGCTGCCTCCTTTTTTTGCATGAGTTCCAGAGAGATAGCTGTGTTCGTCGGTTTTTAGCAAAACAGCAAGAGTCCTGTGGCACCTTAAAGACTAACAAATTTTATTTGAGCATAAACTTTCGTGGGCAAAACCCCACTTCGTCTTGCTTTTTTTACATGGTGTTCAGATAGACGCATTCAAAGACCCTGCTTGTCTGTAGGCTCAATGTGTGCCATCCACATCTTTTTGTGAGTGATTTGGTTTGAAAATAGCGATGTCACACACACACGGGTCAGAAAGTGACAGCTCTTTGTTGTACATTACACTCAACCCGTTCGTTTGCCTTTCAAAATACACAGAGTGCTTTCTTTGTGGTGTTTTTAGTGTCTGGGCAAACAAACTGAAACGTTTAGACTGTGCTAATAAAAATTAAAATAGTGCCCCGCTTTTCATCCATAGATTTCAAAGCATTTTACAAAGGAGAGTCAGCATCATTAATCTATTATTTAGATTGTAAGCACCTTGGGGCAGGAATCACCTTTTTGTTTTGTGTTTGTACAGCAACTAGCACAATGGGATCTTGGTCTGTCACTAGGGGGCGTAGGTGCATGTATTTATCTACGTGGAATAAAGGGGCCCAAAGATGTTAAGATAATTCAGTCATTATCCAACATTAAACGGTATTAAACAAGGTCCAGGGTTTGATATATATATAGAGAGAGACCTCAGCTTGATTAGTACCATGTCAAACAAACCACACAACATCCTTTTATTAAAGATACTGTAACTGTTTTTCCTTCTTTTCTTTAAAACATGTGAAATGTAATGCATTAAATAAGGTTTTCATTTTAACAACTTTCCTTGTGCCCTGTTCCTTTAGCCAGAAAAAGTTTTTAGATGGAAAATCCCCTTGTTTGACAGGCTTTTAGAGGGTATCACAGATGATAATATCTGTCCTTCAGGGGGAAAAAAAAGAAAGTTAGTTGACATGATCTGGAACTGTTACTGTTGTGAGTCTGATCCCATTTTATCCCAGATGGTGTTTGGGATCCAGCTGGAACTTGTAAGGGTGGTGATGTCATCTGGATTTCTCTCTCTCTTTCTCTCTGTGGCCTTGTCTGGTCAGGATATCTCTTGGGATCAGGGTGACAAGGATCCGGGGTCCCAGGAAATGGTGGTGGCAGCGGCAGCCATGATGAGGAAGATTGGTGGTCCAATAACCTCTGTCCCTTCTTCCATATTTTCCCTCCAAAGTCTCTTTCTTTAAGGATCCAAAAAGGGAGTTACGGGTGGAATAGTCCTTCCTCTAATTATTTTGTTCACCAATTAGGCCCAATATCTTCCCCACCATTTCTGGTCCATTAATTTCTGGACCAACGTCTTCTCATTTATCAAGCATGATCTTAACACAGTCCTTGAGTTATATCAGGAGACCTTTTTGTTTAGACAGATTCAGTCTTTCTGTCTCCCTTTCATACCTTTCCCCGTCAATATTTGTTGTTATGGGTTATTGTTGAGGATATGGTTCTGTCACGGAGGTCACGGATTCTTTGACTTTCCAGGACCTCCGTGACTTCTTCTGGGGCAGGGCTGGAGCAGCCGTCAGCCCTGGGGCTGCCCAAGCAGCAGCTGCTGGAACAGCTGCCTGACAACCAGCCCTGGGGCCGCAGAGCAGCTGATTGGCACAACAGCTGAGGTCAGCTTTCCTGGATCAGTCCCTGTTTGTTCCCCCTCCCCGAAGGTATTTGTAGTAAAAGACAGGGACAGGTCGCGAGCTTCCATGATTTTTTGTTTATTGCCCACAACCTGTCCCTGACTTTTACTACAAATACCTGTGACATAATCTTAACCTTAATTCTTGGAACATCTCATGAACTTTCACATGCTCTTTTTACAGCGGAGCTCACAATTAGAGTACATTTGTAGGCCCAATTATCACAACAGCACTGCGGTAATATAAATAATAACAATAATTCATAGACTATCGCAGGATTTAAATAGACTCTTCATGTTAATGTACGTGTGCATGGTGCTTGGATTGATGTTTAGTTTTGTAATTACATAAATAATCCGGGTTAAGGAGCTGAGCACTCGATGGCAGATAAAGATGGCTGAAAAATGCAATTCATCACATGGCTGTACTTCCACACATGTGCTCCATAGGAAATACATGAAGATCTGGTGGAAGCTTTTAAAAAAGAAAGTATTTTTGCCAGTGTAAGTAATTTTTTTAACCACTTTTTTGTGAAAAACTTTTGGCTTCTTTTTTTTTTTTAAATATTCTTTTGCACCAATTTTTGTTGTGATTTAAAACATTTTTTATCAGAATGTTTTTCACAATTTTTTGTTCACTGGAAATCCAGTTTGGGCAAACAAAACATTTTGATAATGATTTTTATTTTAAAAAATTGTGAAATACTTCGAAGAAATGAAACATGAGTCTGTTTTGAAGCCTGAGAAATGAAAACAACTTCAGTCAGGCCAAAACATTTCAGTCCTCCGGAGACCAGACACTATGTCGCAGAGAAAGAACAGAAGAGACCAAGATACCACCAATACCTAGGGAGGTGGTGGAATCTCCATCCTTAGAGCTTTTTAAGGCCTGGCTTGACAAAGCCCTGGCTGGGATGATTCGTTGGGGTTGGTCCTGCTTTGAGTAGGGGATTGGACTAGATGACCTCCTCAGGTCCCTTCCAAACCTAATCTTCTATGATTCCATGAATACCTGAGGCCCCTGCGCTGACAGGGAATTGATTAGGTTATGCCCAGAAGTGACTAATGGTTTTGGGTTGCCAGCTTTGAGACATTTTGAAGAGCCCTAATTTTCACCTATTCTCTGAAAATCCAGCACCATCAAATCATCTCAGATCAGGCAGCTCTGAGCTAAAGCCTCCCAGACCACTAGTCACTTTTGAAAATCTTGGCCTTATCTTACATAGAACTCAGAAACTATTTGTTCCCTAAGAATGAAATTTCAGACAAAAAGGGTAAACTTTGAGAAAGCTCTGAGAAGTGGAAAATGACCGAAGCAGCCGTGCTGGGGCGTGTGTGTCTATGCCACTATTCTAAGCAGATGCCGAGAGAGGAAGGATTCTTACTGCTATTGATTACTTTATAGCAACCAAAGGTGATCTCTGTGTTGCACAGAAGACATACAAGGAAATGGTCCCTGCCCTCAAGCATTTGTAATGTCAGGCCCCCAGTCCTGCAGTCTGATGCGTGCTGGCAGACTTACACCCTGCTGTTGAACTGAAGCGTATCTCACCCGAGTGAGTTTCAGAGGAAAGGATAGATAAGGAGGATTTAATCACTGAGGCTGGAATTTGGCTGGAGCACGGGGGCTAAAGTTGCTTCTCTCGCAACAACCACCACCGAGCAGGTCCTGATCCCTGTAGAACATTAATTCCTTTTTTACAATTCATTGGAAAGATGGTACCTTCAACAGCCCGATGGCGCCGGGGACACTGGGTTCAGTTCTTACTCAGAGCAAACAGTACCACCTAGGGAATCATTAACCTGGCATTGGCCACTGTCGGGAGACAGGATACTGGGCTAGATGGACCATTGGTCTGACCCAGTATGGCCGTTCTTCTGTTCTCATTGAGACGCTTCCCTTTGCCCCTGAGTGTTCCTTGCTGGTCTCTGGCCCAAGCCCTGCTTTCAGACCGCAGCACGAAAGTGTTTGGCTGCGGGGTGTGCACGTGGCTTTCAGGCCACATGGCTGGGTAAGTGCTCTCCAGGCTTCACGAAGGTTCTGGATACCGCCTGCCCCAGAGCAGCAGCAGCTGTGTCAGGAAGAACGGCGCATATTCCACATCCCAGTCTCCGAGCATCTGTTTCCCCTTCCCCAGAGTGCAGCAGTAAAGCTTGATCTCCCTTTAACCCTTTCGGCGATAGGACAAAATCAAAACATTTCTGGTTTTCCCCTGCCGTTTTCCTTGCAGTGTCTATTTAGACCCATTACGTTTTTATTTAGCTTGTATTTACAATCTTTATTAAAGCTCCTTTCATTCTTATTTTGCATGTTTCATTCTCCCTGTTTGCATCTGTGAGGGATCTGGGCCTGAGGCAGGAAGGCAGAGAGTCCCGCTGGTTTTTGCGAGGTTCCCAGAAGATGTCCCCAATGGATCACCCTTGCCAGTGCATCATTTGTCACCTCGGGGGCAGGCGTGGGGATGCTGACCATGAAATGTGCTCGGGGATGCCTTGAAAAGAATCTCCTCCCGGGAAATGCTTCACAGGACATCTCTGAGCAGATTTCAGTGCTGCTGCTGGCTGCTCCACTCGCCTGTAAATCCAATGCAGCAGCACAATAGGTTTGTATAAAGAGTCCAGGAGTTGTCTATTATTGTAAGCCTGTCAGTAAAGCCTAGAAACCCTGATTAATCTCAGGGCTGCACTGAGCAGGGTGATACTCCTACATATGGTAAGAGACAGCCCTGCCCCAGGGAGCTCACAGCCGAAATGGACGACAGGGTTACTAGCCCTGCGTTACAGGTGGGGCATAGAGTAAAGGGCTTCCCCGAGCTCACGCAGGAAGTCTGTGGCACAGCTAGAATTGAATGTCGATTTTCTGGGTCCTTGCCCAGTTCCTTAACCACAAAACTATCTTTCCCGTAATGCCCTAAGCTTCCGGCGAGTCATGGCACGCTGACATCTCTGGGGGCATGTCTACACTGCAGCTGGGAGTAAGCCTCCCGGCCCGGGCAAACAGACTCGCACTTGCTCGGCTTGAGTTAGCATGGGACATAGCGGTGTGGAGGTTGCGGCGTGGGTGGCAGCTGAGACTCTGCAGCCCACCCGGCCCCCTGGGTCTGAGCTCAGGGGACTAGCCCCAGGCCTCTGCCAGTGCTACAACAGCCACACCACTATTCCTAGTGCTCTAATTCAAACCGAGCAAGCGGGGTGGGAAACTCACTTCCAGCTGCAGGGTAGATGTATCCGGAGGGGCCGCAATGGGATGTCTGATTCTAAAAAGTCACAGGGTTGATATGTTGGGGAAGAGCATCTTTAAAGTTGTCCAGGCGGGGCTCAACCCTTGCTCGTGAAGATACCCAGATCTCCTGGCAGAGAGTTTGAACATCTCTTTCTGTGAAAACAAACAGAACTACGGAGCCGGTTGTAAGGAATGATAATGTGCCTGGTGATGTTGTAAAGCACTTTACATGTCCCTCTCTATGGCTGGTCCGCAAAAGATAACTGCCTACTACTGCTGCCAGCTGTTGGGGATAGACCCGCACACTGAGTGGCTTGTTCTGTGGCTCACACCATGCTGATGGGATGTAGTGGGGGTCATTACATTGCAAGGAAAGGAAGCGAGGACTATGCAGGAATAAAACCTGTGGCTGATTCACCACTTAAAAATCATTTCCTCCAGAACAACGGGAATTTTTCAGTGACCAGCGTAAGTACATAGGCCAGCCCTTTCTTTCACACCTCCACTCTCTCAGTGTTGTGTGTTTTGATTGTTCCTAACATCCGTCTCTTCAAAGCGCTTTCCCAGAAGAAATGGGACTTTTTATTATTTCCTTTTCTTTAAATGTGCCCCAGTCAAAGCTCTGGGTTTTGTGTCTTTTGCTTTTTCTTTATTTCTTTTTGCAACCTGCAACAGTCTCTCTCTGAGCATTTTCAAGTGCGCCCACTGAGCTGGAAAGGGGGGGAAAGCATTTCAAAACGCAAACAAGACGTAACAGCTTCATTTTCAGGAAGCAAGAGCATGGCCACGATTCAGCTCAGTGCTTCTTTCCATACCAACTCAGTCCTGTTTTCTATGCCGTCCAACATCCAGCCCCCAACAGGGCCAGTATCAGATGCTTCAAATGAAGGTACAAAGCTTCCTTCATGGCCAAGAGTGAAATTCAATGTGTGTGTGTAGGGGGGATGTCTTTTTGTCCCCAAGCAGTTATTAGCTGGCTTACGTCCTGACGCTTAAAGCTGAGATCCCTTATAAATATTCTTCCTAGGTGGTTACTCAAATTGTCCTTTCACCTGCCAATGACCAGGGTGCACCTCTATGGCAATAGATTTACCAAACATAATTCACTCACAAGACATTTTCAGGAAAGGAAAAGACCATTTTCTTCAGCCTTGCAAGCCTTTCACCGCAACCTCACACCATTATCCGTCCATCCCCTCCTGTTCCAGAAATAAAGGAAGTCATTTCTTATAACAAAACCACTTAACGTGCTGGTGCATGTTAAGGTACATGCTAGCTGCATTGGTGATTTGATTTGATTTTTTTTGCTCTTGAATCCTAAACGAGAGCTCACAGAATTTCCCCCTGATTTACCCAGAGCTTGGCCATCCCAGTCAGTTCCTTGTCATTAGTAGCACTCAGTGTTTTATAGTAGCCGTTACGTTGGTGAAAACAGGAGCCCTAATTCGATTAGAATATCAGAAAGGCGGCATTGAGATTTTAGTAACGCAGCCCCTCCTACGCACACCATTATAATTGAGTGCTCCTGTCGTTAGCTTTTATTAGCAGGCATCTCTCAGGACACAGCGATTGCCTGCCAGCTTCCATCCACAAAGGAGAATCATTTCTCCAGGAAGCCTTTTAACAATACAAATGTTTGCCCCAAACATTAAGAATTAGAAGCTACAGATTGTTTTAAATGGGGGCATGTCAAAGGCTGCTTGGAATGGAGTGTCTCGCGAGGAATGTGGAATGAAGGGCTTTTTCTGGATGGATGTCAGAATCATAGAATCATAGAAGATGGGGGTTGGAAGGGACCTCAGGAGTTGATCTAGTCCAACCCCCTGCTCAAAGCAGGACTAACCTCAGTTAAATCATCCCAGCCAGGGCTTTGTCAAACTGCACCTTAAAAACCTCTGAAGATGGAGATTCCACCACCTCCCTAGGTAACCCATTCCAGTGCTTCACCACCCTCCTAGTGAAAAACTTTTTCCTAATATCCAATTTAGACCTCCCCCACTGCAACTTGAGACCGTTGCTCCTTGTTCTGTCATCTACTACCACTGAGAACAGCCTAGCTCCTTCCTCCCTGGAAACCCCTTTCAGGTAGTTAAAGGCTGCTATCAAATCCCCTCCTCATTCTTCTCTTTTGCAGACTAAACAAGCCTAGTTCCCTCAGCCTCTCCTCATAAATCTTGTGCTCCAAACCCCTCATCATTTTTGTTGCCCTCCGCTGGACTCACTCCAACTTGTTCACATCCTTTCTGTAGTGGAGGCCCCCAAACAGGACACAATATTCCAAATGCAGCCTCACCAATGCCGAATAGAGGGGAATAATCACTTTCCGCCATCTGCTGTCAATGCTCCTACTAATGCAGCCCAATCTGCTGTTAGCCTTCTTGGCAACCAGGGCACACTGCTGACTCCTATCCAGCTTCTTATCCACTGTAACCCCCAGGTCCTTTTCTGCAGAACTGCTGCCTAGCTCGTTGGTCCCAGTCTGTAGCTGTGCATGGGATTCTTCCATCCTAAGTGCAGGACTCTGCACTTGTCCTTGTTGAACCTCATCAGATTTCTTTTGGCCCAATCCTCCAATTTGTCTAGGTCACTCTGTATCCTGTCCCTGCCTTCTAGGGTATCTACCACTCCCCCCAGATTAGTGTCATCTGCAAACTTACTGAGGGTGCAATCTACCCCATCTTCTAGATCATTAATGAAGATGTTGAACAAAACCGGCCACAGGACCAACCCCTGGGGCACTCCGCTTGTGACCAGTTGCCAGCTAGACATGGAGCCATTGATCACTACTCGTTGAGCCCAATGATCTAGCCAGTTCTCTATCCATTTTATAGTCCATTCATCCAACCCGTACTTTTTTAACTTGCTGATAAGAATACTGAGAGAGACCGTATCAAAATCTTTGCTAAAGTCAAGGTATATCACGTCCACCGCTTTCCTCACATCCACAGAGCCAGTCACCTCTTCATAGAAAGCGATCAGGTTGGTCAGGCATGCCTTGCCCTTGGTGAATCCATGATGACTGTTCCTGATCACCTTCCTCTCTTCCAAGTGCCTTAAAATGGATTCCTTGAGGACCTGCTCCATGATTTTTCCAGGGATTGAGGTGAGGCTGACCGGTCTGTAGTTCCCTGGATCCTCTTTCCTCCCTTTTTTGAAGATGGGCACTATATTTGCTTTTTTCCAGTCCTCAGGGACCTCCCCCTGTTGCCACGAGTTTTCAAAGATAATAGCCAATGGCTCTGAAATCACATCAGCCAACTCCCTCAGCACCCTTGGGTGCATTGCATCCGGCCCCATGGACTTGTGTATGTCCAATCCTTCTAAATAGTCTTGAACCTGTTCCTTCAGCACTGCGGGATGTTCACCTCCTTCCCATTCTGTGCTGCGTAGTGCAGTAGTCTGGGAGCTGACCTTGTCTGTGAAGACAGAGGCAAAAAAGGCATTGAGTACCTCAGCTTTCTCCACATTGTGACTAGGTTGCCTACCCCATTCTGTAAGGGGCCCACACTTTCCCTAATCTTCCTCTTATTGGTAACATATCTGCAGAAAACCTTCTTGTTCCCTTTCACGTCCCTTGCTAGCTGCAACTCCAATTGTGCTTTGGCCTTCCTGATTTCATTCCTGCATGGTCGAGCAGTATTTTTATACTCCTCCCTAGTCATCTGACCAAGCTTCCACTTCTTGTAAGCTTCTTTTTGTGTTTAAGCTCACCAAAGACTTCTTTGTTAAGCCAAGCTGGACGCCTACCATATTTGCTATTCTTTCTGTACATCGGGATGATTTGTTCCTGCGCCCCCCAATAAGGTTTCTTTAAAATACAGCCAGCTCTCTTGGGTTCCTTTCCCCCTCATATTAGCCTCCCAGGGGATCCTGCCCATCAGCTCCCTGAGGGAGTCAGTCTGCTTTTCTGAAGTCCTTGGTCCGTATCCTGCTGTTCTCCTTCCTTCCTTTTGTCAGGATCCTGAACTCGACCATCTCATGGTCGCTGCTGCCCAGGTTGCCACCCACTTCTACTTCCCCTACCAAATCTTCCCTGTTTGTGAGCAGCAGGTCAAGAGGAGCACGACCCCTAGTTGGTTGCTCCAGCACTTGCACCAGGAAGTTGTTTGCAACACTCTCCAAAACTTCCTGGATTGTCTGTGCTCTGCTGTATTGCTCTTCCAGCAGATGTCAGGGTGATTGAAGTCTCCCATGAGAACCAGGTTCTGTGAACTGGAAGCTTTCCCTAGTTGACTGAAGAAAGCTTCGTCTATCTCATCCTCATGGTCTGCTGGTCTATAACAGACACCCACCACCACATCACCCTTATTGTTCTTGCTTCTAAGCTTAACCCAGAGACTCTCAACTGGCTTGTCTCCAGTTTCGTACTGGAGCTCAGAGCAATCAGTGCTCTCTTACATGCAGTGCAACTCCTCCACCCTTTCGCCCCTGCCTGTCCTTCCTGAACAGTTTATACCTATCCATGACATGTTCTTGTAATCAAATTCCAACTCAGCCTCTAAGCAAGAGGCTGGAGGATGAGATGCTTTTGCTCTTCCTTTGTTACTTACCTGATCTCAAGGCAGCAGGGTTGTGGTGTCATGGTTATCAAAATGATTAATATTTTAATAGCTGCCATGTGAAAGATTCCACTGTAGATGGAATGCAAATTCTGGAAATAAACCTATTAATCCAGGCGTTGCATGGGGAATGGTTGAGGTGAAGGCTCTGGTTCTGTCTACAAGCTTTTGCTGAAGGCCAGATTGCCATGGAAAGAGGATTTCCCCTGCCCCTCTGGAGACCTTTCATAGACCTGAGTAGCACACTGGGATTATTGAAATGCTCACACCTCGTATCCAAGGGGCAAAGCATGGTCTAATCTGGTATGTATCTGGGGGTGACTCAAGGAGGAAAGGGAGGGATGAACTAGCACAGAAGGATATGAGCTGAAGCCTGTTCAAGTCAACGGGTGCCTTTCTATTGACCTCAGACTTTAGCTCAGTGAAGCTGCAGTTTCTCACAGAGTGACGTCTCGAGGGCCATGAGCCAGGCTCGTTACGAATGCTCCCTGCCCCATGCCAACAGCTGCAGGAAATGAGCTGTGTTCAGGTGGGAGTCAGGAGCGGCCCTCGCTGTTTTCCTGGCCAGCGAGGAAAACATTTTCGCGGCTCCTCCCCTTCCCCCACTGCCAGCGGCCGAGCCATAAAGCCGACCAATCATCACTGGAGTAAAAATGACCAGCCAGTCAGAGCAGAGCAACAACAACAACAAAAGCAGAGTGGCCCAGTGTCCTGGTGGCCCCGGAAATTGGCACCCAGGACAACTGCCCGGATTGCCCACCCCAGAATCTGCCCTGGGAGGCGTCTGTACTTGCAGACAGCTGCGATCGCTTCAGATTCCATCGGCTAAGCAGGGTGGGGGCCTGCCAACGCTGAGATGAGTGACCTTTGAGGAAGAGCCTGGTGCTATCGGCAGCGAGGTTGGGACCCTTTCCCCTCTGAGCCAGTGCCCCAGCATGGTGGTCAGAGGCATGGCACTAACAGCGGCAGTGTTTTTCAAATGAAGCCACCGTGCTGACTGTGATGAGGTAGATACAACAGGCTGGAAAGGCCCTGCTGGCTGCATGGCTGGGTGGGGTATAAAAGCAGCTGGGAAGGAGCCTTTATATCTTCTCTGTCTGTGCACTTGTGGGCTCCCAAAGAGCCCAGCTGGGTTTTTTGGGGGGGAGAAGGGGGTGCACAGGGATGTCATCTTCGGGCAGGAGAAATTTCAGCCGCAAAGGAACATTTCTGAGAAAGTTCCTGCATCCACGAGGAAAACCAGGACCTAAGCAGCGTAAGGAGCGGGCATTATTTTTCAGATGTGGTGCCAATTCCCAGCTGATTAGGGGCCGGATCCGGAGTGACGCTCAGCACTGAATTCCGTGAAAGCAGAGGAGCATTGAGCCCTCGGCAGACTGGGGCCCTGTATGGCAGGGCCTCAGCTGGTGTACACGGGAATATGTCACACAGAGACCTGGACCTTTAAGAAGAGATCAGTCCAGCTATGACCTGTACCGGGTTTCCCCTCGGATGGAGGGAATTCTGGAGCTTATGGAGCAGGCATCGTTAGAATTGTAGGCTGAGAGCAAATCCTTCTGGGAAGGGAGGAGGTAGAATAAAAACCAAGCCATAGGGAGGGAGATCTAGGCAGAGGAGGGAGTCTCTCCAATGGGGGATCTGAAGGGAGCAGCAGGCAAGGCCTTGAGAAGAGGTAACAGCTACCTGGAGCACCTGCATCTGAGTGGTAGGACTAGTGAGCTTCTGATACAAGTGGAGAGGGACTATTTACCATCCCCTGAGAGAAGGAAGGAGACAAAAGGGAGAGGCACCCAAAAATCTGCAAAATCAACGGAGCTGTTTTGGGGGTGCTCAATCCTTCAGGCATGGTAGGGGCGGTTGTAAAGAGAGCTGCGATCAACTGTTCTCCATGCCCACTGAAGGTATGCTCAGAAGTAATGGGCTTAATCTGCAGCCAGGGAGGTGTAGGTTGGATATTAGGAAAAACTTTCCAACCATCAGGGTAGTTAAGCTCCGGAACAGGTTTCCAAGGGAGGCTGAGAGATCCCCATCACGGGAGGTTGTTCAGAACAGGTTGGACAAACACCTGTCAGGGGTGGTCTAGGTTTCCTTGGTCCTGCCTCAGTGCTGGGAGCTGGACCTGATGACTTCTTGAGGTCCCATCCAGCCCTACGTTTCCATGATTCTACGTGAGGGACTGTTCTGTGTGAGTGCTGGGATCCATGTTGTGGGATAATAAGGCAGACCCCAGGCAGGGTGAGTTGGGGCTATGGTTGTCATGTGTGATACCACAAACCCTGGAGGGAGTGGCCATGCCCTGATAGCAGAAGGAAAGCTGTGCTCCTGCGAAATCGCTCCATTAATTTCAAAGCTGATGGACATCAGCGGATGATGTGGCATGGTGTTTCTGACCAGTGGCCCAGGTGCTTCCTCACCTCCCCTTGAGAATTGTTCTACCCACTTCTGGACACCCTTTTGTGTCACAGTCACTCCGTCAAGGGAGATTGCTGTGGGTGCGATGTGTCACTGGGCTAATACTGGTTCTCCAGTGGGCCTGCAGCGATGCACATTGTAAAGCCTGTACACAGATGAGTTTCGCCCTGTAAGAATCGGTTGAAGGTGCTGTTAAAATGTAGTCATTGCCCGTTGTTTTGGGCGTTTGACTTTCCTTTAATTTCTTTTCATTGGCAAAACCGATGTTAAACCATCCTAGCAATCCCGCTATTCCAACCATGACCCTTGGTCCCGGCACTAACCTGCGATTATTTACACGTGTAACAAATGTAACGCATTTTGCTTTGGCCTTTTACGAATATAGCTTTAATTTTCCTAAGGTTAAAAATAACAACCAAGCGCCGAACAGGCTGTTACAGCATGGGACTGATTCAGAGACCAGCAGTGTATCTACACCACAATTGGACACCCGCGGACGGCCTGTGTCAGGTTTTCAGGGCGTGGGCTCCAGGGATGTTTCATTGCTTAGGGTTGGAAGGGAACTGAGAAGATCATCTAGTCCAACCCCTTGCTCAAACCAATCCCAACCCCAACTAAGTCACCTAGGGAATCACCTACTCTGATGGTGGGCATAGCAGAGACTGGAGAATGCCACCCAGAAATTCCTGCACTGAGCCCAGTGTGTGGCTATACAAGAGCATCTCTTTTAGAAAAGAGCCCTAGTCTTGATTGAAAGACTTCGGGGCAGATTGTGTCCTCGACCCTGGCCACTGTGTGCCGTTGAAGGACCAGAATTCCAGCCGCGGAACTGAAGTGGTGATGGAGTTCAGGGCTAACTTAAAGTCATCTGCTCCAAAGGTGAATTTCACCTTTGGTCTTTAGGCCCTCTAACCCCAAAATTTGGATTTCTTAAGGGGGGACAATGGGGGAATGGATGTTTTGGGAATCCAGAAATGTACTTAACACCGCAAGCTTTGGAGAATCCCCTATAGCAGAGCCCCAGAGCCTGTTTATAGAGTAATCCTCCATGTAATATATAATTGATAATGGTTATTCCTCTTACAGTGCTTCGTAATGAAATGTTAATGCAGGAGAGGGGGAGAATCTTGTTTATATCTTAAATACAGACACTGCCTGCTCTCTCCACTGATCAAGGATAGTCAAGCTCTTTTCTCGTAAGGCCAGATCCTGCTGGCCTTGATCGTGCCAGGGTACCGCTGAATCGTCCCGCAGTTTTTATTCACAGTGCTTGTTCAGGCAAAGTTCCAAATGGGTGGAATCCAATGGGCCATAAGTGTCAGTAACTCCAGGTTTTCATGGGGAGTTTTGGTTGCATAGTAAGTGCAACAAAACCCACCTCAGCATCAGCTGGTTTTGAATCCTTTTATTTGCTAGTGAGGAATATGCAACACGTGCTTTGCCAGTAAGTTAGGTAAGGACTGACGGAGAACTTCAGAATCTGATCCATAAATAAGCCCATCAATTTATACCCCTGTCTTTCTCTCGAGCACTCATGATACGGCCACGCAGACATATCCCAGCTGCACCAGCTCAATACCTTGTTCTCTCTTCAACGAGCAGTGTCCTCCAAAGATGCAAGAAATGCTTGATTTAATGGCAATAATTAACTGCAAGGAGGTCTTCTACCTAGTAATCTCTTGGACTCCTTGTCCTTCTCCGTCTTCAGTGGTCTGATGCACACAATCACCGCAGCGCACCAGAGTTGTTTTTTCCCTCCATTGATTTATTTCCGTACATGCAACACTATTTATAACCTGCTGTTTGCCGCTGTCCACCCCCAGGGCCCAACTGGGAGGCAAAATGATTTCACCTTTACCGGAGGATTTTTCCAGGTTAAAACTAGTAAGGAAATAAAGCATCCTCTCTTTTTTCAGGTCTCTGAGATGCAGCCTCTGAGCTGATCACCAGGGTATTGTCCCTCTTTCAACATGTCAGTGCTTTTGTCCCTTCTCCAGGCTTCACTTTCATTGTAGCCTGGATAAAAAGGTTGCCACTGAGGGATGAGGCACGAATCATAGCTGGTAGAGATAGAACAAACCAAATAGGTCATCCTGCCCATTCCGTAGGATCCAGTGTAAATTCGCTACCATATAAGGCTCCCACCAGCCTTGTCTAATCTGGATTTAAACATCTGACATGATGGGGCTTGCCTTGGGAGAATACTACCGACGGAGCACACCGCACTGGAGTTTTCCCTAATATTCAGCGCTAATGTGTGTTTTGTAACTTCAGTCTAGCACAGTCAAGTGGGAAGGGGATTAGACTGTGATTCAGGAGAGCTGCATTCTCCGCCACTGACCTGCCATGTGACCTTGGCAAGTTACTTCATCTCTCTGCGCACCACTGCTTCCCTTTCCACCTTTTGTCTGTTCAGACAGTACGCTCTTTTTGGAAAAGCGACCGTCTCTCACTGTGTGTCTTATGCAGCACCTAGCACAATGGGGCCCTGCTCTCGTTGTGACGTTCTGAGTGCTCATGCGATACAAACACAAAAAAACGATGTGTATTGTGCGCCTCACCCTGGGATCAGACGGTTATTATAAAGCATTTAATATTACTGTAGTACAGAAAGGCCTCAGTCCTGATGGCACCCCGCTGTGCTGGGAGCTGTACAAACACAAAGACAGGCTGTCTCTGCTCCAGTGAACTCACAATCTAAAATGCGAGCAGAGAAGGAGGGTTGGGGGCAGGGATGGAACCTGCAGGAGGCTGGCACAGTTCTGTTGGGTGTTCTGTTCTGTTGGATGCCCTTTTGTACTATCCTCGAGAGTTCCTCCCGTTCCTTGGTGTACACACCTGGCACATGCTGTAGTCAGTGATCGTATCTCTCACACCCCCTCGTTATTATTCAGCCACCCTATGGAGCCAGTGTTTACATTCCTAAATTCATCCGACAAATCAAAAACCTAGCAGCAGCAGAGCCGGTATTGTATGAATCACAGGCATAATTCATTAACTCACGAGACACTCTATCGCTGCCCTTGAATGCCCTGCGTGATATAAACCAGTGGAGCTAGGGAATGTAAAACACTGCCAAGAAGCTTGAGTTGGATGAAATTCACCAAGCCATGCGGCCAGCAACCCCGTAAAGGGATTGCTAAAAACACATGAGCCCTGTGCATAATGCTAAATTTGCAGTTCTGTTTTAGCACACTCCACACTGGGCGACGGCTCTTAGCATTCGGTGAGTAGCTTTGTCGGACCATTTTAAGCTGCTGCTTTTGTTATTGCCTGTGTTCTACATGTTGCACACACACAGACGAGGTAGAACACTACTAAAGAAATCAAGAGAATTTAGAGGGCTGCAGGCGAGGGTCTGAGCATCTGAACTCCTGAGTTCTCTTCCTCGGTCTGCCACTGACCACTCCCTGACCTTGACCATGTCCCTTCAACTCTCTGAGTCTCCGCTGAAATAGAGGTCATTGTTTATTAATAAACATTTCTGCCATGGTAGCCCCCACAGGCTCTCATCAAGACTGAGGGATGATCGCCAATCTGGAGGGTTTACAATGTCTTCTCGACAGAGATGTTAAGATGAAATTAATATTTGTAAATCACTTTGAGATCCTTGGAGCACAGGCACATGCTCCACAGGTTCAAATTATGCCCTGTAAAATTCCATAAAGATGCCAGCGCTCCCCTGATGGGCGTTGGCGCTGGATGTGAAGAAGTGCTCTGTATGGGAGACACATTCGTTGCCAAGGTAACTACACAGCTTGGTGCGCAGGATGAAAGGATGGGTAGAATGCAGGTGAATTCGGGGGTTGTCTGGTCTCCGCTCCTTAGTGTTAATTGTAGTTCTCCGTGTAAATCTCCGTGGAGACACCCTTTGGGCTGCCTCTTCCTGCTGGCTCAATAGCTTCAGCAGATTTCGAGCCTCTCCTTTCTCCAGGTTCAGGCCAGGGCGTAAGTAGCATTGTGCACAGCTTCTTTTCCTTCTCTTGATGAATCTGGTTCTCTGGGCACCAGTGAGGTGTGTAGACAAGAATCAGGCTGTTTGGGGAGCAGGGCAGCTGTAGGGGAAAGAGAGATGACGTTCCCTTTCCTACAAGGTTCTGTGCTGTTTTCCCATGGCTCCTGCCGTGCAGGTTGGCACTTCTCTTCACACTGGGTTCTGTTAGCGGTGCCTGGAAGGTATAATGGGGCCTATGCCTCAAGTCCCACCCACCTTACATAATCTAACAGCAGACGGGGTCCTGCATCGTAATCCCAGCTCTGAGGTCCAGACGGGGATTTGAACTTGGGGACTGATGCCTCTATCTCTAATGGGCTGAGCCAGCATCTCGAAGCTGATTGCCTCGGTACCGCATTCCTGGTCACAGCCGAAGGGCGTGGATCCAGCCTATCTCTGTCCAAGAGGTGTAACTGGGGTGCAGGGCTGTAACGAGATCCACCCCTCACTTCACCCTCCCTTCCACCAGCACAAATCTCTCCTCTCACAGCCTGCAGGGGGGGTCCCCGTACCTCTTGAGCAGCGGCTTTTCCTCCTTTAGCAAGCGGAGCCTGTTCCCTCGGTGTAGGGCTCACCGACAGTGTGGGAGCCATGGTGATGGGAGTTCGCCCCTCGTGGGAGAAGCTGGCGCTTCGGCCCACAGCTCCGCAGAGATCCGTGTTGGTCTCGGAGCGCTGCCACAGGCCAGAGATCTGTGTGCCTCCGCACCAGCGCTGGGGCCCTCTGTCTCCAGACCCTCAGCTTTGACAGAGCGATCCTCTCAGGCCTGCTGTCACCCTGGAAGAATGCTGCTCTCCACCCGGAGTTTTGGGGGCCATCTGGGGGAGCTGAGCCAGCTTCTCTGCCCATGACACTGGCAACCTGGGGTTCCCCCGCCACACACATACACATAGCAACGGGGGGGGGAGGGTCCGTGTTTCCTGGACTGCTGGCTTTGGGCCCAGCCAGGGATTCAGGAGACCAGCAGGCTGGGGTGCGCTGGGCCAGGCTGTGAGAGTGCAATGCGTGTGCACGTTACAGACACGCAGGACAAGGGCCTCGCCCTGAGGAGCTTTGCTGTCTGACCAGATGAAGGGGTGTCCACACTGCAGCAGGGAGAGGGCTTCCCAGCACAGACAGACACAGGCCAGCTCTGGTTGAGCAAGCGTGCTAAAAATAGCCGCCTCCCGACACCTACTCAAGCAGAACTAGTGTGTGTCGGTCTACCCGCGCGGGGAAGCATCCTCCCAGCTGCAGGGTAGGCGTGCCCTTAATGGGCCAAAGTCTTCCTACGCTTACACCAGTGAGAAGCGATGGGGTTGCAGGGAGGTAAGTGAAGGCTGAAGCTGGTCTGTGAGAGAGAGGCTTGCCTAGTGGTTAGAGAGCCAGACTGGGTAGCGGGAGATCTGGGTTCGGGTCCTGCTCCACCCCAAACAGCCTGTGTAACCTGGGGCCAGTCGCTTAGGGTTGGTCTGCACTAGAAAGTTGTCAACCTAGCTATGTCCCTTGGGGGGAGTGTGAAAAATTCCAACCTTAGCTCCAGCCCAGGGAGGCGATCGCTCGCACCACAGGATTCTTCCATCAGCCTAGCGGTATCTACAGCGGGGCTTCGGTTGGCTTAACTGTGTCTGTAGGGATGTGAATTAGTCACACCCCTAAGCAACGTAGCTCGTTTGACCTACGTTTTCGGTGCAGACCCGGCCTGAATCCTTGTGTGTCTCAACTCGTCTGTGAATGGGGATACTAGCCCTGCCTTACCTCATGGGGGTGAGGTGAGGGGAAATATAAAGACTGGGGGGTGCTCAGATGTGATGGTGACGGGGGCTGTGTACCGAAGACCCTGCATCTGATACAGCATCTAGCCGTGCAGAGACAGGGGGGAAGCATTGGAAGAAGGATGAACTAAACCGGTGTGTTCCGAACAGGGATTTGAATGGGAGAACATGAGGTTCTGTAAAGCTAATTATCAAATTACCACTAGGGGGTTTGGTGCTGCAAATGGTGATGTAATGTGAGCAGGGGAGTGGCTATGCAAATGAGATGATACCATGTTGATATAGGCGTGGCTGTGCAAATGGTAATGCAATGCTAGCACGGGAGAGGCTGAGCAAGTACCTGTGTTAAGACTCTGAGCATGCCCAGTGTGAACTAGGTTTTTTTTTTTTTTGCCAGAGGTCTGAACACTCTCAGGCTGGGCTGAGTGCTTGTGCAGTTCATAAAAGCCAGCTGCTGCCTGCTTTCTAGTCACTTACCTGGTGAGAATGGGAAGTGGTGCAAGAGATGGCAGGGGGTGGAGACAAACAGAGCCGAGAGGAGGCTGTAGGAAGAAGGGAGAGCAGAGATGCACCATGGAGGGGAGCGCTCAGGGCTTGCCCTGGATGTGAAAGGAGGGAGGCAGTTAGTGCAGGGATGAGGGACTGTTCCAGGAAGAGATGACGGGGGAGGATACAACTAGGGAATTTGTTCGTTCAGTGCATCTCCGTGAGGATGCTCCTTTAATGACCTTTCCCTCCAGAGTCCTGACCAGGATTTTGGAACAACCGAAGGTCGCCCCAGGCCCTGGAAAATTGCTCCCAGGTTGTAGACTGGGCCCAGTGTATCCTGTGGATTCCCATGCGTTGCGGACACGATTGATGAATCTTTCAGTTGTGTTCCTTGACGTGGCAGCTCAGTGCTTTGATTTCTGAAGTGCGCATGCACTGGGGACATCTCAGCAACCTGAGCCGGGGGCCGGATTCTGAGCGAGGGGCCCTCAGATTCCGGGAAGGAACGGCTGAGCAGCCGTCAGGCCTCTGCAGAGCACGGAGCATGCTGCCCGTCCTCCGAGAGCTGGAGTGTCGACTTCCGATTGTGATCGGAGCGGGAAGAGTGGGAGGCTGAGAAAAGAGAGGGGCTGGTTCTCCATCCTCCTCTTTCTGAAGCTGCAAAGCGCAGCAGCGAAAAGGCAGCAGTGAGAAATGACGAGGGACTGAAGCAAGGAGCTTCCGGCTGAGGTATAACTGCTGCATTCAACCCTCCCGACGGCCTGGGCTTACGAAGACACCCACACACATGCTCACACGTGCACGCACGCCTCCCCAGCCGTGCGATCCACAACACGCTCAGCCTCCTGTGATCCTCCCCAGCCAGCCATTTCAAGGCCGCTGAGGCTGAGGCAGGAGAGCATGCAGGCCCCAGACTGTGCTCCGAATCCCTGGGCGGCTCTAAATCGTGTGCCGTTTCAGGCAGCGGGCGGAGCTGTCATCATCGCACCGGTCATGCTGCAGAAAGCTGCACAGTCTTTTTCTTTAACCCTTTCCCCTCTCGGCAGGCTACGAGAAGCTGCCAGGGTAGCTGCCGTGTGCGTTCCTAGAGCGCTGCGCTGATTGGAAACTTGAACAGGAAAGGGGCCGATCTGGATTTGGTGCTGGCCCCGGGCAATTTCCGTAGGCTCATCGGGAGCTGCGGATGCTCAGCCAGAGATCAATATGGCAAGGAAGGGAGGCAGATGGGCAGGAGAGCTGTTCAGCAAACTCCCAGAGAAATCCGGGAGCCCAAGGCACTCTCAGGTTTCTTCATCCCTGATCTGGCACTGACTTCAGTGGGGCCTGTGGAGGGGCCAGGGTCTGCTGCCCAGAGCTCACTGCGGGATCGGGGAGGAGGGTTGCAATTTTCAGGATCCAAGAGAGAGATCCTGGAGTGGGATTTGGCAAAGCAAAACACTGACAAATATCAGCCATTTCCTAGTTTGTGCACCCCTTGACACCAATCCTCATTTTTGCCAGGGGGTTTATTAATCATAATGATGATGCGAGGCATGAGGAGAGGGTAAGGGTGGTCTCTGTGGTTTAGACACTGGAATAGGACTCAGAAGAGCTGGCTTGAATTCCTGACTCTGCCATAGACATCTTGTATGGCCCTGGGCGAGTCATTTCTTCTCCCTCTGCCTCTGTTCCTCGAATGTAAAGGAGATGATAACACTTCCTTGGTCTGTTTGGATCAGAAGCTCTTTGGGCTAAGAACAGCTCCTTACAATGTGTCCATATAGTGCCTCACCGGGGCTTGTGCCATTGACTTCAGTGGAGAATGAGCTTGGGTCCAAAGTTAGCAAATCTCACTAGGGAGTGGGGGCCTTTGGGATTCAAGAGACTCTCCCAAATACTCAGATGAATGTTAAATTTCTCTCTCTCTCATTTTAAAGATCTCAACATGTTTCTTTATGTGCCCAAACTCTCAACCCGTTTAGACTCTGTGGACTGAAAGTATCTTAGATTGGGAAGCAGGACTCCTAGGTTTTATTCCCAACCTTGCCACTGCCTTACTATGTGATGTTGAGTAACTGCTCGGTGCCTCAGTTTCTCCATCTCGTGGAGGCTAAATTCTACAGGTGTGCCCACGCTATCAGGTTCTTCTCAGGATCCAAATGTCTGGATGTGCAGATCCTGTTCTTTGGTTCAGTCCTATTTTTCCTTAATGCATTGATGTTTGTAAAGAGCTTTCAGACCCCCAGATGTGAGGTGTTACCGAAGGGCAAAGTAGGATTGTTACTGGGATGGAATTGCATTTATTGTGTGCATTGATTGTACCATGGTGATGAAGGGAAACGTATCATTTTGCAGTAGCTGATGATGGGAGTTTGTGACTGGGTGGACTAGGTCTGGAGGCTCCCTGATGGAGGCCTCGCGGCCCTGCCTGTTTCTGCTCCAGAAAAGGTCAGAGAAGGCCTCCAGGCAGCCTAGAGTGGCTGCAGGGGAACAGCCAATCAGAGGGGCCTCTGGAGTGACCAATCAGGGGCCAGAAGGACCATATAAATGGAAGCAGCAGCAGCAGTGCACTTTATTGCTGCCTGGAGCTTGAAGAGGGAGGACTGGAGGCTCGAAAGAGCAGCAGGACCATAGACTCTGCAGGGAGGACATATCCTGGGATGCAGATCCTGTCTGTGCTGCCAGGTAATCTCCTCCAAACTGCACAGTCAAGATTCCTCCCTGGTGTTCCAGGGAGTTATACTGGGGGGAGGGGATTGGCCCATTGCTTTCCAAGAAGCTAATAATATATGTAGCTTCACCTGCTCCAACAACCCTTCGCATTCCCCCCACACACTTCAGTTCTCCCAAATGTACAGCGATTCCTTTTCTTTCATCCCCCGCTCTGGGTCGCCTTCTTTTTTTTATTTTATAATGACAGCCTATTTGGAAAGCCCAGCTGGGCCTCCGCGCTGCAGACATGTCTAAATCAGCTGGGGCAGGCTCTGCGGATTGGCTGGCTGTCGACTGGAAGGAAGGCTAAGCAGCCGGGACAGCCTGTGTCAGCTTGCAAGAAAGCAACCTGGCTTGTGACAAAGCTGCCTCTGTTCACCGACTCAGTTTGACTTGAGGAAACCATGCACTAGATCTGTCGCTACCAGGCCTTCTTTGATCAGACCCAGCCATTGTCCTGTCCGCTCAAAAGACTGGTGTCCATTGCAAGGTGTAGCAAATGAACCACTAGCAGTAGAAGCTGATGCGAGGCGTTCCACTTGTCCCTTGATGCACACGAGTTGTTTCCAGCTTTGGTAATGTGTGAGAGATCAGACCTTGAAAGCGTATTATTCAGATTGAACCCTAGCAGTGTCCTGTGCTTGTAGAAAAACATCTTGGCTTGTGACCCAGCTAAGTCCACACACTAGACCATGTAGCCTTCAGGAAAATGGGACCTGTAAAGGTCTCTTTATTTGTAGTATAATATTTAGCCACTAGATGTCGCCATGAAGTGTACAAAGTTCTAAACACCTGTTGCTCCTGGTAAACAAAGGAAATAAAGCTAGAACTCAAATTGTGCGGAAATCTGTCTGTGACTAGCCGCTATTTCTTTCAATAATATATCATGATAGAACTGGGGCCCTTTATTTTTTGCCACAATCCCAACTGGGGTTGTGCTGATGGTTGTCTATTGGAGGCTCATGCCAAAGAATTCTGTAGCGCCGTTTTTAGCGTTCAGCCTGTTTAAAGAGGAGGGACTTGCCCTGTGTCCTAAGAACATCAATAATTAGATTCCTTTATAACAGAGATTTAAACTATGGGGTACAGCACTGATGGGAAAATCCTGTTTGCAGTGTTACTACAATTACTTGGCATTCTGTTGCATGACCTCTAAAAACAATTCTGTTGCTATGTAGGGCTTTGTGATTGTCACTATACATCATAATGTGGCCCTTGGAACTTCATAGCTACAGCAAGGATAAAACTTTGATATTCCTGCTCCAAAAGCAAAAGACTCTACCACTTGAAGACCCTCCTGTAGCTGTTAAGCTAAGGGTGAAGTCCAATAGGTGAGCAATTCTGAGTCTCTCCAGTAAAGGGCAGTGGTGCCCATATACACTAGCCCCTCCTTCAGTACATCCCTAGCCCTTGGTCCTCAAGAGAAATAAGAACAATGAAAGCAGATCTCAAATAGGGTAAATGGACCCCAGAAACTTCTCTCACTAAAAGAGAACGGCCCCTTATTTGCACTTTTTGATAATCATAATAATTAAGGCATATCAACACTGTACAGCTCTTTTAGAACAAGAAATTAAGATCTTTCCATTCAGCTGAAATTTCAGAGGGAACGTGGAGTGGATATAATTGCACAGGCTGGAATTTGTCCAGGACACCGGGTTTAACACCCTCACTGCTGCAGAAAGAGTGCTGGCCACAAGGGATCAGCATTGTACTTTTCCCTGAGGGACAGCCCGGCCCCCGACGGCACAACATCCCCTAGCGCCCTATTCCTGCATGCTGGCTCAGTGCTGACACAGGCCTGTCTACACTAGAAAATTAGGTCGGTTTCACTACATTGAAAAATCCACAACCCTGAGTGGCGTTGTTAAGCCATCCTAAGTCCCCACATAACTAGCGCTTGGTCAATGGAAGAATTCTTTCATGCACCTAGCTACCGCCTCTCTGAGAGGTATATTCCCTACACTGATAGGAGAGCCCCTCCTATTGGTGTAAATAGCATCCACACTGTAGTGTTAAGTGTAGACAAGCCCTCAAAGGAATGAAATCACGGATATTGTCTCCTGTAGCTTGGGTGTCCCATCTAAGTACAAAGCAGGCCCCACCTTTGCGGTGGGATCTGAATGAGAACACAGCCTTTAGTTACGCGCTGGGCATGTTGTAGCGAATGGATTGAGCCACTGAAAGCCAAAAATGTTGCAGAGCTGCTTTCACATTGCCCGTCGTTCTTCCTCACCAGCAACCCTTCTGTTGCGCTTTCGGAAAAGGCCAGCTCCAGGACAGGAGGTGAGGAAAAGGTATTCCATGTCCCCATTGCCTCGCGAGCTCTTTGACCCTGCGGTTCACTGGCTTCTTCAAATTTGGTTGAATTCAGAGATTATTTTAGGCTGCAGATTCTCTCCTAGGGGCTAGATCTTAACAGCCCACCCTGAGAAAAGGGCTGTGCCCCCAGGGCAAACCATGGAGAAAAAGTTGACTCAGACCCACAATTCCTTCCCCACCTTTCTTGTTCTGAGTGAGAGGAAATTACCTGCCCACCCTATTCAGTAGAGTCGCTCCCCCTGGTGCCTGAGCAGCTGTTCCATCTGGTTAGTGGCCAGGGCCAGCTGCATGGTCGGTTAAGGGTTGTGGCAATCTAGCCCTAAAGCAGCAAAACAACTTGGCCTTTTGGCTTTCGAATGACGCTGGTTTGCAGTTGTTCTAGCAACGTCTGGATCTGATGCACAGCCTGAGCTTGTAAAGGTCTGGTGACTAATCATGATGGCCACCCGGCTTCCTCCGTGCTATTAGTGTGTCTGATATTAATATGTCCGTCAGCTGAGACCTTTCCAGCAGCTGACTCTGTTTTCTTCCATGCTCGGCAGTGGTACTGGGCATCTGTCTTCACTGCAATGTTAACTCAGGTGATTGGCACCTGGGCCTGATCGCCCACTCCTCATGGAGGCCATCTCTGAGCCTGCATCCTCACGGCAGAGTGGGTGGGTTACTAATCCAAGCGCAAGCACCACTCAGGTTTTAGCCTACAGCCCCAGACGTTCCAGCTAGCCTGGGTGGAAAGCACAGCTGTAGTCAGGTCAGAGGTGTGTGTGTGTGTGTGTCTGTGGATGGCAGTGGGGTTGAGATAATGCCTGTCTAGAAGCCCAGGATAACTCTGCAGTGAAGACAGACTAGAGGTGTTGGCTCAGACAAGGGCTCAAAGCTCAACCAAAACCTGGCTTCTTTAGGAAACAAAATAAAGACTTCCTTATGACAGGGATTCCCACTATCTTTATACGTCAACAGGTCGTTCATTCCTGCCTTTAACCCAATTGGGGCAATAAATATTAGTGACTAGAGTCAGTTGAAAACTGCCAAGGGTTTTTTGCTGGAAACTTGGGAGAGGAAATGGAGTTTTGTTCAATCTGAGAATGGTTCTGGTTATTGGTGGAAAAACTAAAACTGACAAACTTTCAGTTTCGATAAGTTTTTGGTTTAACCCCTGCTGTCCCTTTCCCCCACTGCCATCACACAAATTCACAGACACACTTTTTTGGTAAACAAATACACACTTGGTTTTTAAAAACCAACCTCAGAAATGTTTTAAATCAAAAAGTGAATTGAACACTTTTACTGAAAACCAAAAAAAAAAAATTGACCAATTTTTTGTTTTGGTTTTTTGTTTGTTGTTATCAGAAGAACGGAACATTTTGACCAAAATTAAAAATTTCTGGAAAAAAACAATAACATATATGTGAAAAAAAATGTGATGAGTGCTATTGGCCACCTCCTACCATAAATGGTGCATTTGTCCTCGGAACAAGGTCTTGCCCGTTCGTGACGATGAAAGATTCCATGTATTTAGGAAAGGGGATGTTTGAACCTAATGTTCTAGCCAAACTCTGGGCCAAATCCAATGCAGTCCAGTACATAGGGCCCTGGATTGGGAATCAAACCTGGCTTCTCTTCCCAGCTTTACCACTGACCTTCTGTGGGACCTTGGACCAATCACTTCATCCCTCTGTGCCTCAGTTTCCCCTGCCACCTTTGTCTTGTCTATGTAGACAATAAGCTCTTCAGGCACGGAATGTGTTTTGTTGGGGGATATACAGCCCCTAGCACAATGAAGCTTGGATCTGTAGGCGCTTCTGCCACACGAAATAATCATGATTATTTTTTTACATTTTATTTGCATGATTGTTTCCCTCCCCCCATCCAGATACCTACAAATTCAACAGTTTGACGACTTTTCAGAGGAAACTGTCAATTTCATGGCAAATTAAAAAAAAAAAAATCTTGTACACACAACGGCCTAGAACAGAATAGCAGGAATCATCTTTGTGAAATGTTGTACACACACACACACACACACACACACACACACACACACACACACACACACACACACACACACACACACACACACACACACACACACACACACACACAGACAGTATTCATGCAGAGTTGTGAATCCTAACCCCCATCCTCCCTCTCTGTCCCATCTCCCACTCCCTTTAAGAGCCAAGCAGGTCAGCCTAGCTTTCTAGTAGCAAAGGACAGGATACCTTACTCTCTGGAGTCCATCCCAACTGCTGCTGGGACAACCGGGGGCAGGTATTGCTCACGAGAAGCACAAGTTGCTCTCTCCTCTGCGGAGCTCAGTACAAAGCCACCCAGGGAGTAGGAACTTGAACGTTGACCTCTGCTAGGCAGCTTGTGGTAGCCTGGGCGCTCGCTCAGCAGTCCATCCCTATTCAGCAAAGCGCTTAAATCCTATGGACTTCGGTAGAACTTAAGCACGTGAATTGCTGAACAGGGATGGACGTAAGCTGGTGGGCCACCTCCCTGTGCCTCGGTTTCCCCATTTGTAAAATGGAGATAATGATCCCCCCCGCCATTGTAAAATGCTTTGAGATCTACTGATGAAAAGCCCTATCTAAGAGCCAAATATTACATGCTGTGCTGAATCAGGGCCGCGATGAGTGTGGTGGTGTTGAAAAGATGCTGCTTAACATGCAAGGGCTGCCTTGGAGGGTCTCAGATGGACGTGTGTTGATTTAAAGCATTCTCTCTATGGTGGCTTCTGGCTGGTCGATCCCCCTAGAATTAGCCGCAGGATAGTCTGCAGCCTCCTGACCCGGGCCACTGGCAAGTGCCACTCACTCGGCATGAAACACGTCGAGTGTGTCATGAAGGGAGCCACCTGGGATAGCAGGCCAGCGATTGCCCTCCCGTCTAGGCGGCAGCAAAGAGGGTGGAGCTGGAAACGGAAAGCGCAGGGCCAGGCAGCCTGAAGGCAGGGCTGCAGCTTGGATGGGCACGTGAGGGTTGCCCTAGAGAACGGGTGGGTTTATTCAGCGTGGGCCCCACTTTTAGTTTGATTATTTGCATCTTTGGTAGCCCGTTTCTCCACTCAGCTGGAGAATGGAGAATGGGGCGGGGGGCAAGGTGGGAACATGCTCTGGGGCCATTCAGGGGCTGCCTGGTTCCCAGCATAAACTAGAGTGGCCCCTAGGGGACTTTTCAACGTCCGAGAATAGCCAGAGCCCAGCCAGCTCATCCATTCTCTGGCCTACTCCTTATCCAGAGACCAGCAGCCCAGCACCGTTCTGGAGCTCCGTGCCACCGGAGACGCCGCCTTGATGCTGGACGGTTCGACAAGCTAGCTGACCCCGCCACGGAGGCCAAAAGGGGCTGGGGCAGAATGGAGAATGGGGCTCAATGGGCAGAGCTAAAACCCTGGAGCCAGACACCCTCCAGCTTGGTGCTTCCAGATCCAAACTTTCCCCCAGTCTGGGATTTTTGCTCTCGGCCCACTGATGTAGCAGAGCGGCCACGTGGCTGTTGAGGGGCGTTTCTTCTCCCCGTTGAACAGAGTGCTCTAAAATCCATCTGCTGATGTGGCTAGAACGTCTTCATCTCTGCTGGCCATGGCGTTCCCCCCCTTACTGAACCATTCCCCCCTTACTGAACCATTCCCAGGGGCTACGGCCAGCGCCAGGGGGATGGCGTTAAGGTTGCCATTGCAGGAAGTATCTTAATTCTTCATTCCCTGCTTTGCCAAGCTTTGAGCGTGGCTGAACTCTCCGTTCTGGAAGGGCCCGGGACACCACTGAGCAGCCTTACCTCGGCGTTAATGACCTTTTGGGGTAATTAGTCCAGCTAGGTTCAAGTTATGAATGGGGAGCTGAACCCAGACCAGCAATAGCGCGTGCACACTCGGTGATCTGGAACTGCTGGGTGGGGAACTAGCCGGCACCAGCATTCTGCCCCTTAGGAGAGTCAAGAGAAAGCCCCTTTCCCTGTGGCCAGCGTCGCCCTTAGCCTCAATCCTCCACACACTGCAGCAGCCTTCCCTTAAATCCTTTCTTTCTTCAGCCCATCCTCATCATCCAGCTAAATTAGCCCCCTATGGACATGTCTCAGCAGACAAGATGAGCTGATCTGAAGTACGCAGCGTGCAAAACCTTTTATTGCTGCCCTAGAAGTAGCTGCACCCCTAAGAAGAAGATAGCATTAGAAGCCACTCCGGTGGGGTTTGTTGACTTTCCCCCTGCCTCACCCCTTTAGTCTATACAGAGCAGGAGAGCCAGAGAAATCACCAACTCATTCAGCGTTCCAGCAACAGAGCATCGTGTCACCAGAATGTGCCTGTCAGACGTGGTGTATAATGAGCATCAGCCACAGTCCTCAGTACCGAGGGGGGAGGGCACAAGAGCATCGCTTCATCCTTGAAAGCAGAACGGCGATGATCAGCTGAAAAGGTCAGCCGCAATATCAGGTGACGTCTGTGCGCATCGAATCTCGGAAGATGGAACAATATTAAATCTAGAGGAGAAATTCAGATAGGACTTGTCCAGCCACCCTGTGCGTGCATGTGTGTGTGTTTGAATCCCCCTAGACTTATCCACGTGAGTGATCTCATGAAATCAGAGTGAGACATTTCTACTGTGAGTAACGTGAGCACGACTTAATCAGGGAGAGTTCATACGGCTTCTAGTGTAGTCCAAGTATCAGCCATGCAAAGGCCGCTGTAGAGGAAGGTACTCAAGCCCATCTTATTGACATCACACATTGCCTATGTCTACACTGCACGCCCCTTGTGGTGGCATGGGGGATCTGCATTCCCCGGTGAAAATCAGGTTGCTTCCACAGTGTTGCGTGTAACTACAGGTGACAGCGAAAGGCTCTGGCAGGGGGGAGGTATCGGTGAAATCCTGGGCCGTGGGGAGCTGCCAGAGCCTTTCCCCCCTGCCAGAATCTTTCACTGTAGCGGGGAAAGGCTCCAGCAATGGGGATCTCCCTCAACCTTTCCTTGCTGCTTCTCTGCAAGTCTCCAGGGCACTATAAAAATAGCAGTGTAGGTGAGGCGGCGTTGCATGGGCAAGTAGAAAGCATGTAGAATACATGCCTCGGTCCAAACCCACAGGCTTCCGGTGTGTCTTTACTCCTAAGAATGCCCACACTGGGTCAGACCATGGTCCATCAGTATCTGTCTTCTGATTGTGGCCAGTGCTAGGTGCTTCAGAAGGAATGAACAGAACAGAGCAACTTACTGAGTGATCCATCCCCTCTCATCTAATCCCAGTTTCTGGCAGTCAGATTTATGGACACCCAGAGCATGGGGTTGCATCCCTGACCATCTTGGCTAATAGCCAATCCATCATGAATGTATCTAATTCTTTTTTGAAGCCAGTTATACTTTTGGCCTTCACAACATCCCCTAGCAATGAGTTCCACAGGTTTACTGTGCATTGTGTGAAGTACTACTTTGTTTGAAACCTGCTGCCTATTAATTTCAGTGGGTGACCTTGGTTCGTGTGTTATGTGAAGGGGTAAATAACATTTCTCTATTCATTTTCTCTATGCTATTCATGATTTTATAGTCCGCTAGCATATCCCCCCTTAACACCTGTCATAGCCCTCCTTAGTATCATATCTCCCCACTCACCTAAGCAGTACCTCACTGTATAAGCTGCTGTTTATACCTATGCTGTTGGGGTGGAGACATGTAGAATATGTACTCTACATGCTGCCAAAAGGAATGTGCAGTGGAGACATACCTAAAGCTAGGCACATGCTCAAGTGCCTTGATGAAGTGGGGCCAAAGTGAATCAAAGGAAAATCTCATTAGCAGGAGAAAGGAATGCAAAGCCCGAAATAATAACAACATTGCAAATTTCACCGTGGCTCTTAACTCATTACTAGTTTTACAATGCTGCTGTGAGAGGATTAGAGCTGGTCAATGAACTTGCATTAAAAATAATGGGCATTTTTTGGGGCAAGGGGACAAATAACAGGTGACTCGATGTTTGAAACGTCAATATTTTGACACAACTTGTGACTGGAGAAAAATTTCGATCAGCTCCATAGAGGGTCACCCCCCAAAAAACTTTTCAAGGAGTGGGGGTCTTTCATTGAGAATTTAATCTTTTGATGACAAAGGGCATAGACAGCTGACGCTGTTCCCATTGGGCATGTGGGGAAGTTGAGTCGCAGAGAGGTAACCTGCCTTGTTCTGGGCGACTGAGCACACTGATGGTAGCGCTGGGAATTGTGTTGCCATGAGCCAGGCTGCAGCGTGGGGCACTGAAATGTAGGAGAGTGACCATACCAGATACTTCAGAGGCAGCTGCCCCCAGAAAACATTTCCTTCCAATCCCCAAGTTTTAGAGGTTGGATTAGGCCCTGGACCGGGAGGATTCAGAGCCCTTCCAGAACTCCTGTCTGTATCTTTTACTACTCAGTGTGCTAAGTCCAGACCTTGTTCTCCATCCAAATATCTACCCCCTTTTTGAATGCTGATAAATTCTTGCTGTCTTGGGCTTCTGGAGAAATGTTGTATTCAGGAGAAGATGATGAAAGCCAAGCTCCTGACCACGTGTGCTTTTTGAGCAGGAAAAAAACCGTGTGTTTCAGGGCTCCAGGGCCATTTGATTGTGAAGGTGACGTGTGAGGGGAAAGCCCTGCAGCGTGAAGTGTAAGTGCTGGCTGGTGAGAAAGGCTTTGCTAACACACGACGTTTGAAATTCCTCGGTTCTGGATTCCAAGGGTCTGGGTGTCTGGGAAACGCAAGACTGCTCGGGAGTGGTGTGTGTGTGTGTGTGTGTGTGTGCAGAAGGGTGTGTCGTTGTAGAGGAGTGGGCTGAGCCTGCACCGGTAGCACGGGGTGTGTTGTGTGAAGAGCGAGTGGGGGTGTGTTTCATCTTGCGAGAGGGGTGTCTAGGTGTGTGTTCAGTGTGAACACTGCGGTACGTGCGTGTCATGCCGCAGGTGAGCGGGGTGTGCATGTGTTGTGTTGTGGGTGAATAGGGATGGCTGTGCGTTGTGTGTTTCCGGTGGCAGGTGTTGTGTGTGTGTGTGTGTGTGTGTGTGTGTGTGTAGCATGTGAGCGGGGGGTGGCTGCAGGGTTGGTGCGTGCGAGTGGTGTGTTCCGTGTGTGTGTGAGTGAGTGCAGGCGACGTGTGTTGTGTGGCGTCACAGCGTGTGTGCAGTAAATCACCTGTAGGGGCGGGCTCACGGCGGGGGGCGGGGTTTGGTTCACACTGAATCCTCCGTGCATCGCCTGCTCCTCTTCCCGGGAGTCTATTTCCCGTCCCGAGAGGCGGGGGGGGGGGCTCCCCGGGGGCGCTGCCCTTCCAGGTTTCCCGGCGGCCCGGCCGCGGGCTGGGTGCGGGTCCCAGCAGAAGGAGGGTCGGAGCTCGGCGCTGCCGGTGGTTGTAGCTGAACCTGGCCGGGGGGGGAAAGGAAACGAGAGGGGGCGAGTCCGAGGCCGGAGCCGGCTGCACCTGGAGGAAGACGGGCCCCGCTGTCTGCGCGGCGGTCTGTGTGCAGGGGGGCTGGGGCGCAGGGAAGCGAGTCCGAGGGCAGAAGGGAGCCCGGTGGCGATCTAGTGTGAACGCTCGGTTAGCACCAGCTAGATAACTACCCCCCCCCCTCCCCCGCTCCGGAATAATCACAGCTCGGAGTGAGAAACAGCAGTGGGAGGCTGGGGGTAGCCACGGTGCTGGTCATGGCAAAGCAGGTGTCTGAGAAGCGAAGGGGGCACTGGGAAAGGGGGTGCTGGTCTAGCTACTCCGCCCAGCCTTTCCATCAGCACCAAGGACCGCAGCTCCCTGCGCCCTGCCAGTCGGTCTCATGCCCACCCAGGGCACTGCGTGTCCCAGGGACAGCGCTGCGGGTGAATCGCGAGAATCGCTGTGCTCTGGAGCGAATTTGCCCAGGACAATGCTAAAAGGACAAAAGCCTCCGATGACCTGTGGGTGACGCTTGCCACAAAGCCGGCGCACTCCCTAGCTGACCTCTCTGTCCTCATTCCCAAAGGAAACCTGCACAAGACCTTCAAGGGACGAGCCTGGGCGCTTAAATTCATCACCTTGCTAGACACTAAAAAACCCTGGCGTGACCAGAGCCGCTGGATGGATGGCTTATTGCAACACGCTGTAACCTACTGAGCTCCCCCCGCCTCCTTTCGCTCCTATGACAAATGGTTGTAACTGGCCACTTCACCTTGAATGGTCCCTTGAAATGTGCTGGCTCCTTATGCTAATCGATCCGTTCCACCTTGTGCGGGGCTGTGACCGTACATTTCCCAGACCTGGAGGAGAGCTCGGTGTCCGTTTGAAAGCTGGTCTTTCTCTCTCACAACAGAAGTTGGTCCCATGAAAGGTGTCCCCTCCCGCACCTTGACTCTCTCTATCAAATGCAAGCAGAATCCACTGTCCTCAAAACTGGGAGACCATGGACGCACCCCGTTGTAGGCCCAGCCGGTGCAAAAACTCTACGGGAGCTGCTTCCAGCACTCCGGCAGGAGCATGGCAGTGTAGGATGCTATCACGAGGGTTTTGCAATGACACGTGTGACCCCTGATTTGTTGTTGTTATCGTAGGGTCGGGGTCTTACTCGTGCACCAGGACGTCCCCCCATCACAGAATGAAAAATGACAGCCCCTGGCTCGAAGAGGTTACAATCCGAGCATGAAACCACACTGGTATGGCTCCTGGGTACAAATGCTCCTGGTGCATTTGATTCCACAGCCAGTGCCCTGCGTGGCATTGGTTGGTAGATGTGTCTGCCGTGCCCCAGCCCAGAACACTCACCGTTACAGCTGCAGGCTGCGGCCCAACTCTGCAACATCTGAGCACAGTAGATACCTCTTGCCACCAAGAGGGTTTCATCCTCAGAAGCTCGACTAGAACAGAAGGGCCACCTGGTCCTCCTCCCCGTGGGAGGGGTGGCAGGACCTGGCTTTGTCCCCTGCAGCTTCAGGAAGCATCAGCAGCTATGGGGGGGGGGGGGCAGTTGGGGGATCCACATCTCCTTACCAGTGGGGAGGGGCTGTCGCGACAGCAGGGCACTCAATCTGCCTGGCTCCCGTTGGCTCCCTACAGAGAGGAGCTGCAGCGGGACCCGAACTTCTCCTCGTCTGCTCAGCCAGAGCTGAGGCAATGAGAATCTCCTTGGGATGCACGATGTAATCCTGGTTTTGGAGGGGCTATTTGCTGTATTCCAGGGGGATTAGCACAATGCAAATCCATTGTAGGGAGTGGGGAACTTCACTAGAGAGAAGAAGTTTCACTTTGAGCAAAGCTCAAGCAGATATAAATGCAATGAGAGGAAGAATGGCTTTGTGGTTAAGCCACTGGACTGGGCCTCACAAGCCATGGGTGCAGTCCCTAGTTGCGTAGGGTTACCATACGGCTGGATGTTCCCGGACATTTCCTCTCTTTTGATCCCCTGACCTCTGTCCGGGCGGATTTTTCAAATAAGTGGCAATGGCCGGGATTTCTGCAGAGCAGACATTGCAGCTCAGAAAGGGTCCCTTACCTGCAGCCGCAGCTGCCGGGTCCCGCCCACCCACGCCCCTGCTCCCAGCCCTGGTGAGGGGGAGAGGCCCTCACGGAGGTGCTGACGGAGGGCTGGTGCTGTGTCCCAGGGCTGTGCCAGCTGCCCTGCCACCATGACAGGGAACAACACTGCCCCACCTTGAGAGTGAGGTTGCAGGTTTCCTTTCCAGCACCCACCAGATACCCTCTCCCAGTACACACACCCCTCCAACACCCCAATACCAAGTACACACACCCCTCCAGCACCCCCAATCCCTCCCAGTACACACCCCTCCCACCCCCAATACCCCTTCCCAGTACACCCACCCTTCCAGCAGCCCCCAGCTGTACCCCCCTTTCAGCCCCCTCTTCCCCACCAGCAGTGTCCTCCTTTTGTGGATCCGAAAGATGGTAACCCTATAGTTTAGGGCATTAGCAGCTACGGGAGGTAGGCCTGCATTCTTCACTGCACGCAGGTGGGAACTCAGGCACAGAGGCGGGGGGCTGACTGGACTGTATTTTCGTGCAGTACTTAGTGCAATGGGGTCCTGCTTCATGACTGGGCTCATAGGTGCGATGGTAAGAATAATGATTAACCACAGAAGCTGATTGTGTCATCCTGGTTCTGGGATTGCCTGGCCCGGAGACTTAAGCTGAGGGAGGCAGCTTCAACTTAAGCCACCGAGTTGCCATCCCTTAGGGGTGCCATGTAGAGTTAACTCAACAGGACCAATCCAACCCTGAAATCACCCTGGGTCTCAGCGTTCCCTAACTGTAGAAGGCAGATAATGATAGGTCCTGTCTATTTAGGCCCTGCTTCATCAAGGTACTTAAACACCTGCCTGTCTTTAAGTAAGTGAATTGTGGAAGTGGAGCCTCCGGCTGTGCTCTCTGCGGGGTAGGGGCTGTCTCTTACTCCGGGGATCCTCTACATGCAGAACTGCCTGGGTTTAATGTAAAGGGGATTTTAAACTGATGGAGTTAAACCAGTGCAAACGGCTGTATGGATGCTCTTGTTTTGCTTTAAACCGGCCTCATTTCTGTCTAGCTAATGATCCTCACCTCTTTTGTAAGGTGCTTTGCGATCCACTGAGGAAAAGCGCTATGTAAGAGCGAGATCTGATTATTACTGGGAGCAGATTCAAGCTAAAGCTTAATAAGGCACATTTATACCAAAACAAGACTCTGCATGGTGGGTTGCATCAGTACAACTAAAACACCTTAATGAAGCCCCTGCAAGAGTGTGTGGGTAGATTAGGCCTGTGTGTATGTACAGCACCTAGCACAGTAGATTTGATGCTGTGAGGTGCTACTGTATTATAACTAATGCACTGAACCAATTCGGGATTTTAACACCCTGGGAGCCCTCCGCTCCCGTCTTCTCATATCAATGGCTCTAACACCTCCACTCTGTAGCTTATTTGTGTTATCCCGACCACCATTCTTTTCGGTCCTGCGCAGCAACTCTATTTTCAGTGACATACAAACATCAACCCCATTTGCCGGGGAGATCAGGACCACCCTTTATCTTGGCTTTGCTAGTCAGCCTCACCCACGCTCGCCTCATTGCTCCCATTGTACGTCCTTCCTGCATGTTTCTCCTTTCCCGGTGAATGGGCTATCTAGCTCCTTAATTCTCGCCAGCTAGGACTGATCTAGTAATCAGCCCCAGCTTCCCTCAATCATGCACTTCTTCAGGGAAACTAATTGGATTGGCAGTGACCAGGCTGCTGGTGCTGGTTCTCAGCCCTTTATTACACACCCTTCCCCTAAAGGCAATTTTACCATAAGAGAGTTCCCTATTAGCAGGTCCCACTCTCTGTTAACTTTCAGAACAATTTAAAAAGCATATACAAGACACTATGAAACAGAAAAATCAGGGCAAGGAGTGTCTGTCTAAGGGCCCCATGGAGTCCTGATCCCTCCTTTGAATCTCTAGGGCAGTGTTTCTCAACCTGGGGGTTTAGAGGGGTTGCAAGTGCAGAGCTGGTATTGGGGGTGGCAAGAAAGGCAATTGCCTGGAGCCACAGGGGCGCCATGAAACTAAGTTACATGCCTCAGCCCCATGGGGGTGGGACTCAGGCTTCAGGGGTACAGTAGTTTGGGAAGGTTAAGAAGCACTGCTCTAGGGGCTCCCACAATGTAGATGTAAGTGAGAATCCACTCATTAATGGGCGTTGGGACTGAGTCCAGAATTCAGATAAGAGCCAGAGGAGATTCCTGGCTTCATGTATTTAGGGGGGGGATCCCAAAACATGTGTCTAGATGTGTGTGCGAGAGAGTGTGAATTAATTGGTTTTGTCGGGAGGGAGACAGAAATGATATGGGGGCGGTTTTAAAGGAGGTGTGACCTAAAGAAGTAGCAGCCCACATAGTTTTTCCCTGTGCTGGTAGGATTTGCTCTCAGGAGAGTAGGTACTGGGAACATTTTTCAAGCCCTGCACGTAGCCATTTGTGACTCATCAGATGGGAAGCTTTGATTGAGGTCAGACTAGAAGATCGCAATGGTCCCTTCTGGCTTTGGAACCTATGAATCACCAGCACCAACTGACGTTCAGATAGTGTTGAGATCTTTATTATATTAACAGAACGGCAAAGGAAAGAGCGTGGCTATTTCCAACATCCCAGCTTGGAATAATGAACACCCAGACCCCGGGTCCTTGTGAAGAGCTGGGAATGGCAGGGGAGGCCCTCGCCTCTACACGCTCATTTCACTGTCATTAACTGCCACCCCTGACCTGTTTGCTGAGAGTCTTTTCCAAGGCGCTTGTTTAGTGGATGGCCCTTTAAATCTGGGCAAGACAGGCAGCTGCAGCTCTAACGTGGTCATTCTGGTTCTGACTGCTGTTGACTGCATATCTCTCTTCTTCTGCCTGGTGAGTCCCCTGAGCTAATTCCCTTTCTGTGATTCCTCCCATTCCTGGCCTACCTCCTGCTCTTTGGGCTGATGATTGCAGCTGGGGTGTCTTGTGTTATACGAGTCTCAGTAAAAATGAGTAGATTACCCTTCCCCCTGTCCTCTGAAAAACAATCCGTTGGGAACACAGTCCTGTACACATACTAAACTAAACTAATCTCTAACTAAACTAAAATAATCTCTAAAGCACTAATGCACTGCTCAGTGTAGATGCTTTTTTATTTACACTTCTCTCTGGTTGGTTAATTAAGTCACTTTCATTTGTACGTGTTTAGTGGGGCAATGTTGTCATTTCTGACCCGGCAGAGAGAGGCTTATTTCTTTAAAGGCAGTGTGATCTAGTCTATAGGGCACTGGCTTGGAAGGCAGGACACCTGGGTGCCGTTCCCAGTTCTGTCACTGCTCCGCTGTGTGACCAGTGATTGTCATCTCCACCAGGCTATAGGATATTCTGATCTCAGTCTTTGCCATTGAAGCTGATCCACTTTGTATAAATATTTAAATGTTCATGGGACCAAAGAGAGGGGGACTGATGCAATAGCACGCCCCTGGGAGGCAGAAGATGTGGATTCAAACCCCTCCTCTGAATCAGGCAGCTTGTCTCTCTCACTAACAGACGTTGGTCCAATAAAAGATATTCCCTCATCCACCCTGTCAGGGTAGAGAGTTGTTTCTTTCTTTGGCCCAAAGAATATTGAACTAGTTGTACAAAATGGAACAGCTTCAACAGGAGACATGGAGAATGACCCACCCCAAAATAGCTAACAGCCTGGGGGTTAGGACACTTACCTAGTAGGGGGACAATCTGAGTTCAAATGACTGCTCCAGAGTAGGGTTTCAGACTGGGGTCTCCCACACACGGCACTGCCCTGACCGGAGATTGCATGCTTTTCTGCGGGTGACCCGGAAACTTTTCCCCAGCTGAAATTATCGGGTCAAATTCACAATTCTGAGTTGCTCAGTACTTAATTTTTTGGCAAATAAGTCATTGGTCTGAAAAATTTCACCCAGCTGTAATCTCTCGGTGCTACAATAGTGTCAATAATGTTTCTGTTTTGTTTTTAAATTGCATGGCGTCAACTCCGTGGTGTTTCGATTTGGGAAGAAATTCTTTTATAATATTTACATTTGGGGTCCAATTGGAGCTGACAAGCTCCTGAAAGTAATTAAATGTTAGCAGTGTGCATTGGGACTCTGGGAAGAACAGTTGCTATGGAAATGCAAAATTCTGTCATCACTTCACAATGCGGGGGCAGTAGTGGATTTTATAGTAAAATAGATAACACGCAGGATACCCGTGTTGAATGTGTTACTCATCATGGTATTTAGCTCAGTTAAAACCCACCTTGTCTGAATGTGGCTGATTCTGTTACCACACTTCTCTGTCTACCCATTGCCCCCAAATCTCTGAGTGTTACACAACACCCCTATGTGGTTGAGAAACACGGCTCTGCCCCTCTTACAGATAAGGAAACTGAGGGCTTGTCTTCACACAGAGAACTACAGCGGTGCAGCTGTGCCTCTGTAGTGCTTTAGTGAAGACACTGCTGGGAGAGCTTCTTCCATTGGCGTAGTTAGTCCACTTCCCTGAGAGGCGGTAGCAACATCAGTGGGAGAAGCTCTCATGTCGACACAGCGTTGTCTACGCAGATGGTTAGGTCGGTATAACTACGTCGAACAGGGGTGTGGATTTTTCACACCTCTGAGCGGCGCAGTTATACCGATATAGGCCTGTCATGTAGACCTGCCTGAGTGATTAAGGCCAGTTCTACACTCAAAAGTTAAGTCCACCCAGCCATATTGCTAAGGGGTTTGAAAAAACTCTCACCCGCTGAGTGATGGAATTAAGTCAACTTAACCCTGATGTAGACAGTGCAAAACCAGCCATCTCTAGTTTGCACCTTCCCAAAGAACTGAACCATTGTTTTAGGATGATATTTAGGCCAGGGGTCTATGCAACAAACTGGTGAAGACAAGTCCCTAGTTGCCTCAAGAAAAGAGGAGCTGTTCTGTCTGAATAATCTTTGGCATTCCTGGTCTCGCTTTTGCAGCATCTCACTGTTTGCTCGAATTCTCTGCCCCGCCATTTCTCTAATCATTTTGGCTGTGCCCCGAGGCTGTCTGAGCAGATAAAAGACAGTGCTGACCCTTTGCAAACCTGCAAAGGGTGTGTGTGCTGCTCTGATTCCTTCCCCACTCCTCTGCCATAGCATCTAAGAACAGCTCAAGTGGTGATGGCTTGGGCAGGTTACCACCTCGCAGAACAGCCTTTGTGAATTTAGTGATAACTCTTTAGTGAGTGTCCCATCAGATTTATATCACCAATACAATTTAGGAGTAGGATGAGTGGTCTTGAGTACGAAGGCTGTACGAGGCATTGGAGAATCAATAACTCACCTAACAAGTTAAGGCAAAGGCTCTTTCTTCTTCTAAATTGATTGTTGTACAGTCTCTTTCCTTTCTTCGCCAGAAGCTGTGTTAGGACCCAGCGCCGTCTTTATCCACATACAGATTAATGATCCAAACTAGTGTATATTTTGCATCCTTTCTCCTACGTCAGTCCTCACCACCTTCCCTGTGCATGCAAATTGGCATACATATGCACACTGCTCCCCGGGATCTGTGTCTACTAACTGTCACCCTATGTCCAGGAAACTCTGATGTTTCTATAATCTATTACGTTTGTTTTCATGCCAGATTGGGACCAAAAAAAGTTTTTTTTTCATGGAATAGAAATTCCAAAAATTGTTTGGTTTGGAAACATCACAATGACCATGTCAAAATGTTTTGTTTTGATTATGCCAAGATATTTAGTTTTGATAATGCTGAAGAACTTCGATAAAGGCAAAACATTATTATAGAAAATAAAATATTAAGCATATTATATAAATATAATCTAGTAAAGAGAATAAAATGGTAGCCTCCAAGTGGCAAAAGTGCTGAAATACCATTCCAGTTGCACTACACCTCTGGACTCAGGAGAAGTGGGTTCAATTCTTGGCTCTCCTACTGACTTCATGTTTGACCTTGGGCAAGTCACTTAACCTTTCTATGCCTCAGTTCACCCACCTGTAACCTGGGATCAATAAACCTTCCATTCTTCTACCTTTGTCTATTTAGATTGTAAGTTCTTTGGGACAGGGGCTGGTTCTTACTATGTGTGTGTGTACAACGCCTAACACAATGGGACCCTGAACTTGATAGGGGAATCCAGGCGCTACTGTGAGAAGAATAATTAATCAAATGATGTTTGTGAGACACTGAGATTATTCTGGCAATGACGGCTGTGAAAATGCTGTCCATCAATAAATAAAATGACTAGAGCTGGTAGAAAATAGGAATTTCTGTCCTTCTAGAAATTCTGATATTTCAACATTTGTTTTCCTCTCAAATCATGATGAAAAGTCAAAAGACTGATTTTTTTTATTTATTTTTTTTTTGTAGCATAAGACGTTCTGTTGAATTTCAGTTCAGAAATGTAAAAAATTGTTTTGTTCCACAATTTTGGATCAAAACAAAACATTTTCAAATTCCTGCATCAAAATATTTCAGTTTGTTGAACCGAATGTAGCCGTTTCGTTTCAGGTCAATTCAATGTTAATCTGTGTCCTTCTGAGCTGCTGTGGTGCCTTGTGGGAATTGTAGTTTGAATGCCCACATTCTGCTCTGTGTCTGGGATGCCAAGTAGACTACATCTCCTAGAAAATTCCCACCCAGCTCTAAAAGTTACTCAATCCATACTTCCTTTGAAGTTGATGAGAGTTTGCCTGAGTTAGGCAAACCTTGAGATTCAGGGGCCTGCATGGGAGTTTTGGCTGTGGGTTTATCTACAAGGAGAAATTGATCAGCATAACTATAGCGGAATAAGCAATTCCACTGTAGCTATGCCAGACTAACTTCCCATGTCTCCACAATACTCTATTCCAGAATAAAAGAGACTTTATTCTGGAATAGAGTTTTCACATGGGGACGTGTTTCAGCACAGCTATAGGAGAATAGCTTATTCTGCTACAACTCTGCCAGTTAATTTCTCTGCATAGACAGGCTGAGTAAAAGGTGCTGGGTAAGGTCCAGAGAAAGAAAACAGTATGCAGGGCATGAAGCTAACACCACATTGATATGAGCTGTGCAACAACATCCCTTTATCCAGCACTTTAGCTCCCTGTCCCTCCTTGTATCAAGATTTCATTTTGGAAGAAAGAACCATAGGGAAATCAATCAAGTTACATAATAAAACACTGAAGTGATTTAATATACCTCTTTCCCATTAAATCAAGACCTAATAAATTGTCTTTTTATTTTTTGAAACCCATATACATTATTTAATTTGTTTGAGATTGAGTGTTCTTAGGAAGATGTATAAATCTGAAGGAATTTATTAAGCCGGGGCAAAATTTATTGAAGGTTATAAAGTTTTTAAATCTACAAATGTCTGACATCTCTAAATAATTATTAATTAATGTGTAACATTAAATACTGTTAAAGCCCATGTTGTATTTATGAACTATCTTTGATCTTCATTAAATATGCATATCAGGTAATAAATCTTTTAAGGTCTATAAACCTTTTTTAAAAAGAGGGGTGTGGGAGGAAACAAACCAAAGTTTCCACAGCTCTTAGGATGGGGAAATTTTCAGCTCATTTCCAGAAATATTCCTAGCATTCATATGTACAAAGGCTTATTAACCAAGCACAGTGCTGACTTCTGTAATTCTTTTTGGAGGAAGGCCAAACTGAGATCAGGGCCCTATTGTGCTGGGAGCTGTCCATATTCATAGTGAGAGACAGTCTCTGCCCCAAAGAGCTTACAGTTAAAGAGTGAGACGGGAAACAGAGGCTACTTGCCTAACGTCATACCATGACAGAGACGGGCAAAGAACTGTGATCTCCTGACTCTCTGCCCAGTGGTTTATCCACTAGGCTACACTGTCCCCCTGTTTTCACTGTGGCTGCTAAACACTGTGGCCTTCATCAACCAAAGCACTTAAGCATGTGGCTAAGCTTATTGGCGTGAACGGGACTGTTCACTTGCTTGAAGTTATGCAGGTACTTCCATGCTTTGCTGGGTCAAGACCTATGTTTGGTACTAAGGCTGTGTCTATACTATGGAGACTATCCTGGCCTAGCCACATCGACCTAGCCCCGTCGCATAGGCGCAGCCTACACTAACAGCAGGCATTTTTCTGGCGGTGTAGGAACGCCACTCCCCGAACGACGTTAGGGAAGCCCGCCTCCAACAGTAGCTGTGTCTGCACTGGGGGTTTTGTCGGAATAGCTACGTTGACCAGGGACGGAACCATGTTTTGTGAGTTGTACATCACCCCCCTGCCCGCGCACACACCTGCGAGGGGGTTTTAGCTCAGACTGTAACAGATCACGCTGTTAGCTCTGGAGGTCTCCAGCATGTCAGCTGGCACATTTCCAAGGCCTGGTGTATGCTGGCCACGGATTTCAGCGGCAGTTGTCGGGAAATACACAAGCTACGTACAGTACCTTGCGTATCTCCCGGTGACTTCCTCACGTTTCCTTATGTAGTGTAGGCATAGTCTGAGACTGCAGCATCTCCAATCTCTGGATAAAAGGTTCCAGCTACATGACAGGGGCTCTGGGCTTTGCACAGCCATCGAAGGTAGACTTCTGTGATTGAGGGGTCCATTACTACCCTCGTACCAAAGCCTGTCAGCTGTGCTTGATGCAGGGACCTTCAGCACCGTAGCTGAGACCTCTCCCCTTGGAGCTAAAGGAGTAGAGAGAAAATGGAGTGTACGGGAAAACCATTCCCTGCCCAGTTCTAGTGAAGCGTCTGACATAACGATCCCTGCAACGGGAGGGCAGTGATCATGTTTTTGTTTCCCCTGAGCTGTAATGTTGTGTAATAGATACCTGTCTTTTGATGTATACATTGCGTATCATCTTTTTTTTTTTGGTCTGGAGTTCCTGGCGTGAGCTCTGCTCCCTGGGGCCCGCGTGACAGAATGTCAGGATGTTAGAAGCCGTCTTGGTTTGGGTTACTTGGTCTCTTAGCAGCTGGGTTTGACCCTGAAGTGGAAAAATGGGGCTTCATGCCCTTTCCCCCCCCCCACACACGTGGAATTGTCATTGTTTGGGGTTTTTTTTTTCCTCCTCCACCTTTATTATAATTGGAGGGGGACGAGACTGGTTAGCGATCGGCTGTTCACCTAAAGAGACCTGTCCACAAGGCAGGAGCGCCTGGGCAGGGTTTAGAGTGAGGAAGGCAGCTCTGATCTGTAGCTGGCGCATCACAGGAGTTGCCGGCTGCCTCGGCAAACCCCCTGTACAAGCCAGTGCCACCATGGTTTGGCTGTGTTGCCTTCCCTCGGAGCAGATGCCCCAGTCCCCTGCGAGGCCACTGCAAATCTCCCCACCCCCCCCGGTCAACATGCGGTGCCAGGAGAAGAACCCAGCCTAGCCCCGGGCGCACAACATGGACGAAGCTGTCAGGCCAGATGCTGCAGCATCTGGAAGGAGTGCCTGCAGCTTTGAAGCAATGCACCGGAGAGCAGATGGTGGCCGTAGACTGGGAGCTGGGCAGACCCTTTCCTCGGTCTCGCTGGCTGGATGGCGAGCAGGCGTTGGCCATGCCCAGTGGGCATCAAGGCTGCCACGGCCAGTTGTTCCACAGAGTGCAGCCAAGTCCTCCCGGGGGAAGGTCGGAGCGGCCGCCCAAGCGGCCCTCAGGGCTGTGCATTAGCTCCACGCTGCTCCAGCAACTGCTTCCTCGGCGCCCTGCCATCCCCCAAATCGCCGTTCAGCTGATGGCAGGGGGCCGAGAAAGCACTCAGCGGAGTTAACGTGCATCTGCTTCGGGAGCCGCTCTTGGCTGAGCAGGGCAAGGGTGCAGGGCTGGCGTGCGTGTGCTGCTTTTATTCCGGAGTAATTGCAAAACGGGCAGCAGCGCTGATTAGAACGAGCGTCTCGTGCGTAACGAGAAGGGAACGACCTCAGAAAGGGGCCCGGGAAACAAGCTGTGGCTCCTATGCCGAGAAATGAGGCCCGTGGGACTCGAGCGCCTGTGTGGGGTGCTGTGTCCAGACACAGTCACAGGGCAAAACAGCCGTAGTGGTGTGAATGAGGATCATGTGAGATTTCTTATGCCACTGCTCATTCCAGACTATGAAAAGCAGGAAACTCCACTCATGAGATCTTCATAATTAACCTTTTGGATTAGACATAAAACCAGCAATGACGTGCTTCAGATGGGTTGGTGGGTAGGGGGTGTGTTTAAGCCTGAAGTTTTGAGCGAATTCCAACGTAGATTTATGGGGTGATATCCTGGCCCCGTTGAAGCCAATGGCAAAACTGTCATGGGTTTTAAGGCCAGAAGATCTCACTGATTCATCGGCCTGTCATGTGATCATCGGCATAACACAGGCCAGAGAATTTCACAAGGTGATTTCTGCAGTGGGGGGAATTGCATCATTCTTTCTTTGATTAGACTCGATGACCACAATGGTCCCTTCCGGCCTTGAAATCTATGAATCTGTCACTACATTCTGCCAACCTGAATTCCCTCTGCAGTTCCATTTGCACGTGATGTTCCTTAGCTCCTCTCCTAAACTTTTCTGCACCGTTGAAGCGCTGCTGCTTCCCATCCCAGATGGGGCTGCGTTTGACTGGTGGATACGTTCCATGCAGGGGTGGATGGCTGTGTTTGGTAATAAGGTGCACCTTTTTAACCGTAGGAATAATTTGCTACGGGAAGTGGTGGATTCTCCACCACTGACAACTTTTAAATCAAGATCAGTTGTTTTTCTAAAAGAAGGCTCTGCTGCACACAGGAATTATTTGGGGGGAAGTTCTATAGAAGGGGTCAGATTAGGTGGTCCCGGTGCTCCGGTCTGGCTTTTGAATCTATGAATCAATTGCACTGACCTTGCTTCTTGAGTATTAACCGGGCACACAAAATAGGAAGGCTGTTGCTCCAAAATCAGAGCCAGGCGAAATGTAAATAAACCCTCCACCTCCCACAATGCATCTCTCATGCTGCAGGGAGAGAAACGCATGCCTGCAAGGTAGCAGGGAGTGTTGGGCAAGAATCTCCTGAGTTCATACATGCACATAGCATTGAACAGTTTGCCAGAAGGGTTTTGTCTTGCTCTGCCTGACGGGGTACTGGATTTGATGAGCCAGTGATCTGATCCAATATAACAAAGCCTAAAATAATAAATGAGGAGTACTGGATACATTTGGGGTGGGTGAGGCAAAGAGGAAGAATGGTCCAGTGGTTAGGGACTTGGGTAAGCTGGGTGCAAGTTCCTCCTCTCCCACAGCCCTCTCTGTGCCTCAGTTTCCCATCAGTACAATGGACATCAATAGCACTTTCCTACTTCACAGGGGTACTGTGAGGATGAATCCATTAAAGATTGTGAGGTGGTCAGATGCCATAGTAAGGGCTGCTGTATAGGTAGTTCAGATGGCTCCAAATCCATTACAAATTGAGGCATGACCACCTTAGACCTTGAGGTCTCCCTCACTAGGTATGTCCGTGCAGCGAATTGCAGAGTCCGGGTCTACAGGGTCGGGCGTGCAGGGCTCAGGTGACCACGCTAAACGTGGCTGTGGTGGACCTTGCGACTCAGGCTGGGGCTCTGACGCCTGCCCCTTCCCGGAGGCTTCAGAGCCTGAGGACCAGGCCGGGCCATGACAGCTCCACGGCTGTTTATAGCGTGGCCGCTCGCAGCCCCAGTGTGTGGGCCCCGGCTGAGACTTGCTGCCGCTCGCTGTAGCTGGAGCCATTGGCGCACGCCAGACTTTCCATTCTGACTCTGCGTTCCCCTTCTCTTCAGTGTGTGCTGGGCCCCGTCCCTGCCCCTGCGGCAAATGGAGGGCCTAATCCTCCAGGTCCCACTCAGGCCACACTGTAGCTGGTATCAGGGGAAGCAGGGAAGTCCCACTTAGCGGCTTTGTTGTACAGAGAGGGCAGCACTGGGAGCAGCTGAAGGCAGCGCTGCCTCGGTCTGTCTAAGGGCCGTGTGTGAGGAACACCAGTAAGAGCACCCGAGGGTCGCCTCTGGCTAACCTCCTCATCCCCCTCGTTCCTGGCCTTGATCACGTTATCATCTGGGAACCGGTGGCTCAGGCAGCTTGTGGGAAACCTCCGAGCCCTGATGGTGTTTTGTGGCTTGGTAATCCCCCTTCCCCCCACCCACCCCCACACACTCAGGGGGTTTTATTCTACCTGGAAACACGCCAGCTCTTACGTCTGGGGGTGAGCGAGCTGAGCAGCGGGCAGTTGTCGGGGGCAGCGGTCATGCTGGAAGGAATGTACGGATGGCAGGTGAAAGAGAACCGAGCTCCAGCTTGTTATGCAATATGGCAGGGGGGAAAAAGCCACTCTAATGCTTAGCTTGCGTTCTCAGAGGCCTCACAGATCATCTGAGGAGCCAGTACTGCATAGTGTTCTGAGCTCCTCTGTAATAGGAAGATGTAGGGAAGGGCAGGAATGGGCCGCACACAGTGTTTGTGCTGGTATAACTATGGAGTGTGATATAGCTATTCTGGTACCACCCCTAGTGTGGACAAACTTACACCGAAGGTGCCTTACACAGGTAGAGGATGGGCAAATCTATGCTACAGAATTAAGTTGATCTAAATTACGTTGACATACAGCCACCGCAGTAATTAAATCACTTGTGCGTGTCCACGCGACGCCCCTTGTGTCGGCGGTGCGCATCCTCACCAGCAGCACTGGCACTGATGTAACTGTCAGCGTGGGGCATCGTGGGATGGCTTCTGAAGGGCAGCAACCGTCGATGTAAGCGATGCAGTGTCTACACTGACCCTGAGTCTCAACAGAACTATGTCGACATCGAATCTACGCCTCTTCTGGAGGTGGAGTAATTAAGTCGTCGTGAATGAGGCTTGGTCTACACTTACCCCGGTGATTCGACGGCAGTCAGCAAAGTAGGCAAAGAACTTGCATAACTCCCATCGACTGCTGTGTTTCTCTTCTGCGCGCCGTCTTCACTGCACTGCGCCGATGGGAAATGTGTTCCCGTCAACGCAGCGCTACGCCACTTGCGGGGGTGGATTAATAACATTGACTTCTGGATCGACTGAGTGGGTCTTCACTGATCGCTCAGTCGATCCAGATAAGTCGCCACCGTCAGTGTAGACATAGCCTGAGTTACATCAGCAGGAGCGACATTTTAGTGTAGACGCTTACGGAGTTAGGTCAATGTAAGCTGCCTTACGTCAACCTAACTCTGAAGTGTAGACCAAGCCTGCGTTCCCCCTCCTGTACAGGAATAAGTTTTATTAGTAGTATTCTTATTTATTGTTATAGCGTCTAGGAGCCCCGGTCACAAACCAGGACCCATTGGGTTAGGCGCTGCAGAATGAAAACAAAAAGATGGTCCCTTCCCCCAGGGAGTTCCAATCCAGGCACGATTCCAGTATAAGCTTTATACTGGAATAACTGCTTTCACACCAGGGAGACTATACTGCTTTAACTAGAGCAGGATCGTTAGCACCATGCAACTTTTGTACTTAGCCAAGAAGAGCAGCGGGAGTGGAGTCTGAGCAGTAGAGAGGAGAATGAAATCTGTACATCTTTGGCTAAGCTCTGATAAGGGGAGAGGTGAGAAGGGTCTATAAGTGACTGAAAGCTGTAAATGCTGGATTGTTTGCAAGAGGGCGTTGTTAAGGAGGAATGAGAGGAAATGAAGTGGAAGCCGAATATCAGTGGGAAAACTTTCTGACAGTGAGATTGAGACAAAATCTGGCCCCTAGTGCTGATCCAATAAGCCTGGTGGTCTAACGGACAGAGCGCTGGGAGAGGGTCAGGAGACCTGGGTTCTGACTTTGGCTCTGCCAGTGAATCACTGTGTGACCTGGGGAAATCTCTTCACCTTCCTTTGCTTTATTTGTACTTCTCTATTAAAAAGGAGTAATGATGCTTCCGTGCCTTTGTAAAGAGCTTTCAGAGAGACCAATGGAAAGCAGTAAGTAGGTGGAATGGATTATGACTCACTGTACTAGTTGCTGCACAAAAACACACTAAGGGACGGTCCCTGCCCCAAAGAGCTTACAGTTTAAGTAGACAAAGGTTAGGAGGTGAAACTGAGGCCCAGAGAGGTGAAGTGACTGGCCCAAGGTCACACAACGAGTCAGCAGCAGAGCTGAGAACAGACTTTAAACCCGTGAGTCCCAGTCCAGTGTTCTCCCCACTGGACCCACTGTCTCAGATTGTTCCATTTGCTTCCTAGTGCTTCATCCTCTGTCCCTGGCCTGCGGTAAATGGGAGATGTGCAGGTGGGCTATTCAGAAGCATGGAACATCACAGTGATGACCTCTTGCCTTCCTTTCGCTAGCAGAAACCCACCTGTCCAAGGAACTGCTGGAGAGGGAAGTATGTTGTTTGAATGGGATGGATGGACCTTTCCAGTACTAGACCATCAGGCATTGTGTATTTGTGGCCAAATTCATCCTTGGTGTAACTCCATTGAAGTCTATGGAGATGCATGGAAGGACTAGAATGATGACCCTTCGCCCATCCATCAAGCCCACAACTTGTCGCCGAACAAGAGCATAATTAGGTAGTTACACCAGAGATGCGGAGCGGCCTATTGCCTTGACCACAACGACTTGCCATGTAAGTTGAGGGATCTTTGCTTCCCCGATGCTCTTCTGTTGCTCTTCTCAGCTCGACAGGATCACGATACCATTTGTTAGAAACCAGGCCCTCCTGGTATGAGTTCTGCAAATGGCCAATCCAGTGAAGAAAGGGCCCGTTTGAACACGCCCTGAGAACATTGCAAGCACTGTCCTGATTTACTGATGGAGAAATAGGAGGTCTAATAATTAATTAATCAACCACTTAGTGCTTGGGAACATAACCCCATGCTACATCACGTACCGGGGTGGGTGGCTCTGTTCGGTAATTTGTGGCATATGGAGAATGGGAAGCAAGTCGCTCCTAAATCAGAGGAAGGTGAACAAATAAACAAAGCTGCGGTGTGTGTGGCCAGTTCCACTGTGCCATAGGTGAGGAAGATGGGGAGGATTTCTCCCTGGGTGGACAGTGAACCCCAGTTCTACCTTAGCCCACCACTGCTGCTGTATCACACAGAGCACTTGAGTTCAGTTATAGTAAAACAAGTGGAAATGTATTTAAGAAAGAGCAGCAGTTGCATTAGAACCACTGTGAGTGATGGAAACAAATGTTTACTTATAAAACAAACTCATTAAAATGGGCACTAGGGCCTACACTTATGAATAGTCACCTTTCCTAGGTTATAAAGTAGATTCTCACCCCAAGGTTCAGTCTTTTGCAGCACTTGCTAGCCCCAAGGAGCTAGGACCCAGTTTTCATGAAGCCCCTCTGCTCATCAAGGTACCTCCTCAGTGAATGGATCTAGAGTATCTCCCTCCCCACTGTGATATCCCAAATCATCTTTTGTGTTTATTCACAGACAGGACCATTCCCTCCTGTTTGTAGCAACCTTTTCACTTTCACGTGGTTTCGATGTTTATTATTTGTGATAGTTTTACATTGACTTTTCTAGGTTGGTGCAATGGTGAAAAATTGAGCAATACATTACAGAGCCAGTTAGCCAGGGAGGGGTGACAACTCCCTCCTGCTTGAATGTGCTAGCGCCAAGACATATGATTCCCTGGTGACATACTTTCACTCCAAGACCACAAGGGCATAATTTTCAATATAGTGAAATTATTCCTTAAATATTACCCCTACGCATATCTCATCATGATTGTGAGTTGCAAGCTTTTAGTAGAGACCTCACATACTATCTTTTATGGATAAATACCATGAAAGTGGTATATTAGGTGCAGTGAGTTTGTCAGGTCTGAGACAGGAGTTGCTTGTAAAGAGCATTGAACTCTTTGCTGCTGGGCACCAATGGCCCTCTCTGTCACAGTCACCCTCCGGAGTCCTCCTCTGATCTGGCTAGCATCTAGCCAAATGCAGCAATTTGATGCCTAGCAAGATTCTCAGACCCTCCCCTTTTGTCCTGCATTATGATGCTTCTTTGCAAAACTTCCTGACGCTCTTTAGATTAACCCCCCTGGACCACTCTTGTTACACTGCTGTAGATCCAGAGTAGCTTCACTGATGGCAGTTGAGCTCTTGCCTCCCTCAGGTTTACACTGGTGTAAATAGAAGCGGAGCAGAGACCTTGGTTTCTTATCCTTAGGTTCACTCACTGTTGTCCAGCTGGGGCAGTATCACTGATTCCCTTGGTGCTCTGATTTCCTCTCTGGCCCTGTGCACCACACTCAGATCTGCTTCCACAGTCCCAGTCAGATGCTAAGTGACTAGTCACAGCATGAAGTGAGGGGATAGGTAACCTTGTTATAGATAATCTCGTTTGTTGTTTGCCTCCCACCAGTGGTTTCACTTTCTAGTTACCTGTAACTTACCCTGCCTGGGGAATCAGGGGGTGAAACTAACAGCTGTTGCTGTGCCAGAATCTGTGGACAAAGTCCATTTTTTTCCCACAAGTTTCCAAGAATTTGTGAATTGGATCCCTGGTGAGTGCGGGGAGGAGGAGTTAATTGTCAGTGCAGTGTTTCCCAAAATGTGGGCAAGGCTTGTGGGGAGAAGACAATTGTTCTCCAGGTGCTTAGCTTTCATTGTAAATACAGTCAGACTCTAGCTGTTATGGTTATGAAGAAAACCTTCAAAATGTGACCCATGTGTAACCAATGCCAGAATTTGCAAAGAGCCTGAAACAGTAGCTCTGAGGTGTTCACTGCCCTATGTATTTCAGCGGGTACACGCTCAGACTTTAAATGTCAGTATGAACTATTTCACTGCTCACCACAGCAAGGAGAGGAACGATCACATGAAGATCTGCACAAGCTCCTCTGAGTGACCACACACTTTGGGTTTGAAGAGGGGACTGACTGGCTCCATCCTCCTGAAGGGCGGTGCTCAGAAGCAGAGATGGGTTCCCTAGAGAATCCACCCCAGATTTTGCAGTGAGTGCCGGGACAGGGCTTGGAGAGTCACTGCTTTCTGGAGGAAGGGAAGAGCACACTGGGATTTCTAAAGCACAAAATTGTAGAAGTTAGAGAGGGGGGAAGCCGATTAAATCATTTGCCTCTCTGCGAGACTGTAGCTGAGCAAGACAGCTGTGCCTCTCCAGGTGCTGGAGCGAACTGCGCCCAGGGAGGAATTCTCACTTGCGGGGAGTCAGGCCTGTTCCGCTGCTGTCCGTGGGCTTTAGGACTCCATTGTCAAGGTATTAGGATGAACAGGGATCATATCACTTTCAGAACAAACTGTTGAGAGTCATCTCTTCACATTAGCATCCCTCGAGAGATGATGATGATGACGACGAAGACAACACAAAGGTACTAACACAGTCTTTCTCAGCCAGGTTTGTGACAAGGGGAAAATTTAGTCTTTTGAGCATCACGCTGAAGCCTTGCTGATGGGCATGCTACGAATAGCCCCCAAAAGCTCCATGTTGCAGTAACTGCATTGCTTCCTTCCCCGGGTAGCCCCGTCGCTGGGCCTGGGGGTGGTCCTACCTAGCTCTCATGGAGGGCTTTCCAGAAGTAGGTCTCAAAGCCGTTTACAAAGGAGGTGAGTACCAAGCCACGCAGCTGAGACAGACGCTGCTCGGTGCCACGTCAGAGCCCTGGCCCGCCTTGTTCAGTGTTGCATCTCCAGCTGTGGCCAGTCCTGATGCTTCAGAGGAGGGAGATTAAAAAAAAAAAATCCAACCTCCCAGAATCCACTGGGGGAAAAACTCCTTCCTGACCCCTTCCAGTACCATCTGAAAACATGAAGCTTGAGCTTCTAGGAACATCCAACCCTCTGACAGTGTCCCAGAGAGCACTGACAATTCCCCCTACCCACCCAGCTGTCCAGGCCCCTGGGACTGCCATGCTTTTCCCCACTGCGGACACCACAGCCCTTCTCGTGCACTGCCCTGCCCTTTTCTGAGCTGGAGAATCCCGACACATGGATCAGCCAGTAGGAGATGGACGTGCACTGAGTGACAGCTGCCAGCCCCACCCCGACTGACCCACTTTGTTGCAATGTGGTACTTATACGCTCCCTGTTACAAGAGCATCTGAGCTTCTCAAAGTCTCTAAACATGTGTCTTCACCACGCCCCCCTAGCTAGAAAGCTACTGGTATCATTACGTTATCATCAGGGAGCTCTGCCATAGAAGGACTAAGTGATTTGTACAAGGTTACATAGGAAGTCTGTGGCAGAGTAAGGAACCGAGTACCAGGTCTGATGAGTGCTAATCACTGGGTCCCTTCCACCCAAGCACCAGCACGTCAGCAGGACCCCTGGCATTTCCTGGATCTGCACTGCTGCCGCCTAAACATAACAGGACTCAATTCTGCCCTGCCCTACACCCCTCGTCTGTAGTCAGTGACTTCCCAGGCACTTTGGCTCTCAACCCGCGGGCCAGTTCAGCACATAGTTGTGGCCCATGTGACATACTCAGGGCCGTACAGGTAGTCTAAATATATATTGTGTGGATACACATAGCCCACTTAACACGTGGAGAGCTGCATATGCTGCCCACAATGGTAAATAGGCTGAGAACCACTGGCCCAGGGGGTGTGAGGAGCTGAACTGAAAGGCCAGCGACAGTGATCTTGATCAGGGAGAACTGATTAGGAAGTGACACTTCTCCTCTGAACTCACTGGGCTGTTGGTGTTATAAGCTGCATTTGGACTCTGACCGTAACTTCTCTGCATGTGGCATGTTCAATTTCCAGACAATTAATTCATTTAATGCTTTGCTTAACTCTACCAAATGGGATATACTGTAAACTTTGACAGGACAGTAAAGGATAATAAAGATTTAACCCTGCTTCCCTTCTTCACGTCCTCCTCCTTCCCTTCCAGGAATTCATTCTTTATTTCTTTCTTAAAATCTGCTGGACAGCCCTGGGGCAGTTATAATAGAAGCAGGCATAGAGGAGACTCATGGTCTCAGACTACCCAATCAAAAGGAATGTTAAGAGGTGATCTAATCCTGCTCTGTAAGTACCTATGAGAGGAGAAGATACCTGCTTGCTCCTTAATCTACTTGGCAAAGGCGCAACAAGATCCAAATTCAAAAGCCAAAATTCGAATTGGAAATAAGATGCCCACCTGGAATGACAGATTGGAACAGATTAGTGTTGGATTTGACGCTAGGGAGGGAGGGGTGATTTGAAATTAGAACCTGCCTTGAGATATAAATGTTGCAACTGAGCACTTGTTTTTACAATGGGCCCAACCAAAACCACAGATCTGATGTTTGGGATAAACACTCCAGGAGCTGACGGAGGAGATATCTGAGCCATTCGCGATTCTATTAGAAAAAGACGAGAAGTGGAAGACGAGATTGATTCCAGAGGACTGGACGAGGGAAAATCTAGTGCCAATCTATAGAAAGGGAAATAAGGACAACCTGAGGAATTACAGATCAGTCAGTTTTACTTCAGTACCCGGAAAGACAATGGAGCAAATAACTGAGTAATCAATTTGCAAACACCTAGAAGATAATAAGGTTATTATTTTTATTAGTATTCATGCTGATGAAGTAACAGTCAGCATGGATTTGTGAAGAACAAATGATGCCAGACTAACCTGATAGCTTTCTTTGACAGGGTAACACGCCTTGTGGCTGGGGGGGAAGCAATAGATGTACTTTAGTAAGGCTCTTGATACTGTCTTGCATGACCTTCTCATAAACAAACTAGGGAAATACAACCTAGATGGAGCTACTATAAGGAGGGTGCACAACTGGTGGGAAAACTGTTCCCAGAGAGTAGTTGTCAGTGGTTCACAGTCAAGCTGGAAGGGGATATCGAGTGGGGTCCCACAGGGATCAGTTCTTGGTCCGGTTCTGTTCAATATCTTCATCGATGATTTAGATAATAGCATAGAGAGTGCACCTATAATGTTTGCGGATTATACGAAGCTGGGAGGGGTTCACAAGTGCTTTGGAGGATAGGATTAACATTCAAAATGATCTGGACAAACTAGAGCAATGGTCTGAAGTAAATAGGATGAAATTCAATAAGGACAAATGCAAAGTACTCCACTTAGGAAGGAACAATCAGTTGCGCACATACAAAATGGGAAATGACTGCCTAGGAAGCAGTACTGCAGAAAGGGATCTGAGGTCATAGTGGAGCTTAAACTAAATATGAGTCAACAGTGTCACACAGTTGCAAAAAAAGCAAACATTGTTCTGGGGTGTATTAGCCGGAGTGCTGTAAACAAGACACGAGAAGTAATTCTTTTGCTCTACTCCACACTGATTAGGCCTCACCTGGAGTATTGTGTCCAATTCTGGGCACCGCATTTCAGGAAAGAGTTGGAGAAAGTCCAGAGAAAAGCAACAAAAATGATTAAGAGCCTAGAAAACGTGATCTGTGGGGGAAGGTTGAAAAAACTGGGTTGTTTAGTCTGGAGAAGAGAAGACCGAGAGGGGACATAACGGTTTTCAGATACATAAAAGGTTGTTACAATGAGGAGGGAGAAAAATTATTGTTCTTAACCCCCGAGGATAGGACAAGAAGCAATGGACAAGAAGCAAATTGCAGCAAAGGCAGTTTAGGTTGGACATTAGGAAAAACTTTCTAACTGTCAGGGCAGTTAAGCACTGGAATAAAATGCCCACGGAGGTTGTGGAATCTCCGTCATTGGAGATTTTTAAGAGCAGGTTATACAAACACCTGTCAGGGAGGTTCTAGATAATACTTGGTTCTGCCAGAAGTGCAGAGGACTGGACTAGACGACCCCTCAAGGTCCCTTCCAGTCCTACGATTCTATGGTTCTATGTTTAAAATAATCCAGGCCTGGATCCCAAGTCTGCAGGTGCCGTAGAAAGGTGAGGGCTACCAACTTGGTGGACTTTACTATGACTTCTTTTCAAAGTGCTTTGAGATCGGCTGGTGGACAGCTCTATATAAGAGCGAGGGATGATAGGTGTTGTTATTCCTGGATATTGTGCTGCGGTTGTTCGTGGTGGTTTGCTGGGGAATGTTAGGCACAATGGTCTGAGCCCCGGCCAGGTGTCACATTGCAGCCTGCAGCTGGACACAATTCTAGCAATCCCTGTTCTGCTAGGCGTTTATGTGACAGAGCCGCCCTGTTGTCTCCTACGTGTGCTCTGCTGCTGATTTGACTTCACTGCTCTGTGCAAGGGAAGGGATGGACAAGCAGGTAACTGCTCACATAGATTTTGTGTCTATGCACCGTGAACACAAAGGGCCTGATCCAGAAATCAACTTCCCACCCTGGGTGGTTTCAATGAGGCTGAATAGTGCTCGGCACCATTCAGGATCATTCCCATATCTCGTTTGTTTCTCCAGCCAAGCCGAGGTATTGTCATTGCTGTTGCCATAATGATCCTTTCGGCCTTTGGCACACGCCCCCACTGCTCTCCTGGGTTAATCAGCGTGCCTAATCACGTCAACATCACAATTGTCATGTATGTCAGTCATGCTGCACGCATGATTTGGTGTCGGTACTCCGCTCCTAATTTCTAATGGCTTCTGCTTTCAGCACCATTAATGATCATAATTATTTTCCTAAGTAAAGATTGTTGCTAATGACCGTAATCAACTTCAGCGTGATAGCACGGCAAACGGCGCATCCATGGGATGGGACGTAGCTGGGGAAAAGACACTTCAAGCTCTGTTTAATTTCAGATGCATAGATTATTTACAAAAAGCTTTAGACTGTGCAGTGTGTTCCCGCAGTAGATTCAGGAGTTCAAACCCTTCGTCATGTCGTCTTGGCCTTTTGGTTATGATCAAGAGCACTGACAGCTGCACGTCTCATTTGATCTCGGAAGGAGACTTCACCTTGCCTTTGCAGAGGGATGGACTCACAAAGTCTTTTTCAATCTCTCACTGCTAGGTAGGGGTGCAAAGTACTTTGCAAAAGTATCAAATATTTCAAGGGGGGCTGTCAAGTGAAATATTTAAGTGATATAAATTGAGGTTCACACGGAGATTTCTTTACAATAAAAGCATGGCACTGTTGAGGCATAGTTTTGCATTAAGCACCCAACTCTCATCCTATCACAGTTTTACTTTAGTCTTTGTTTTTGTGGAGCTTATCACATGTATCCTTACTTTAGAGAGAGAGGTGAAGCTCAGGTATATTTGTCATAGAAAGCATCATACTACATGATCAAGTAATCTTTTAGATCTTAATTTGATCTCTATCCTGTGTATCTACCATAAAATTACACACACACATACACACTCAGGCTTGGTCTACCTCCGTGATTCAGCGGCAGTCAATGGGAGTTACACAAAGTACACAAAGAACTTGCGTAACTCCTGTCGACTGCCGTGCTTCTCTTCTGCGGGCCATCTGCACTGCACTGCGCCGACAGGAACCGCGTTCCCGGCGACACAGCGCTATGCCACTTGCGGGGGTAGATTAATAACGTCGACTTCTGGATCGACTGAGTGGGTCTTCACTGACCTCTCAGTCGATCCAGATAAGTCGCTGCCGTCAGTGTAGACATAGCCTAAGTCTTTGTATAGGTCATGAGATTAGGACCTAGGAGTCCTGGATTTTGTTTCCTGCGCTGGGAACTTGAGCAAGTCATGTCATCCCTCTGTGCTTCTGTATCCCTGCCCAATTTTTGGTCAGTCTTGTGTATTTAGATTTTAAGCTCTCTGGGACAGAGACTCTCTTACTACATTTATGTACAGTGCCTAGCACAATGGGGGCCCAGTGTCTGTTGGGCTTGGAGATGCTACTGCAATATAAATGATTAATAATACACACACAAATGTACATGTGGTGCGTGTCTGTATTAACTTATGCAAGCATGTGTACATACACACACACACACACAGTACTTAGCACGTATATAAAATCAAAGAATTCTCTAAAGGGAATAAAGCCATCTATGTACTTTTAAAAAAAATTAAATGAACTGCATCTAAAAACAAGATGAATTTCCTAAAACTACCAGTACATGTAGTGCCAGCCCTGAAGAACCTGCAGGACATTCAAGCATCTTTTGGTTCAGACTCCATTTCTCTGCCTTCCAGGTAATGATAGAGACAGGACATTTCACTTGCATTTGGCGTGGCCTTCTATAAAACAACAAACACAGACAGCTTGTTTTGGGAGATTCCTAAACTTAGCCTGGCGATCTCTCTGATTCAACCAACCATGGTGGCATGATGCCACCAGGGAAGATTCTGTCAGGAAGAGGGAGCATGTGGATTTAATGGGAGAGTGACTGAGAGGTAGGGATGGGGATGTATTTGAAAGGAGCAGGGAGAAGGTTCAGCTTCTGGATACAAAGGTGAAAGTTGAGCTTCTTGGTCTGTCCCCATGTTGGCTGGTTTGTGCGGCCTGTGCCTGTGCTGTTATAAGGCAGTGGTTCTCAAACTTATTTGATCGCACCACCTAGTGGTTTACACCCCCCCCCCCCCCCGCCACGCCCACCACACAAGTACATTTGCCACCTCCCAGCTCTGAAGACGGAGCGGAGATCAGCGGCTGCTGGCCGGGTACCCAGCTCTGAAAGCAGCACCCCCTCCGGGAGCAGGCGCAGAAGTAAGGGTGGCATGGATAGCATTGCCACCCTTACCTCTCCACTGCTGCTGGCGGGGGCGCTGCCTTCAGAGCTGGGTGCCCGGCCTGCCGCTCTCCTAAAGCTACCATCTCCATGTCTAAAGCATGGTTTGGCAGGGGGGTGGTTCTGTAGAACAGTGTGATCCTGAAGTGGGGGAAAGAGATTCTAATGGATCTGGGCAGCTCAACGTTCTGTTTTACCCCTGGTTTCTGAGCTCTCCTATTTGCATAAGCTACGTGGTCTCCGGGGAAGCTGCTAGGCATAGACTTTTAATCAACCTGATTCTCAGGAGCCTGGTCACTGCAGAGAGAAAGAGAAAAGAGGGGTTAACACAAATCTTCAGAGCTCAGAATGTGTCAAAAGAGACGGTTAATAACACAAGCCCTGAGCCCCGCTCAGCAGGGAACTGGAATTCATGCTTGTTGAATAGGTGATATCACCTTTTGCTTTACATCTGTTTGCTTGCAACAAAGAGAGAACCAGCTTTAGTAACCATCCCATGGCTAGCCTCTGGGGATGCAGTTTAACCCACTGCTAAAGCACAGCAGTTTTTTGTGTTTGCAACACGGGAGGGGCATTAAATCCGCTATCCTGGTTTAATTCCTACTTCAGTAATTAGCCTCTCTAGATCCTGGCATTTCTTTCGTTTCCTATCTGGGACAGCAGCGTTGTCTAGGGGAGTCCCAGGCCAGTGCTCTACTCAGTAGGCTACACTGCCTCACCTGGAGACGGAGCAACGTTATGTTAGTCCTGTCCAGTTGTGGAATAAAAGACAGCCCCTGCCCCAAGGAACTTACAACCACCTTCCAAGACAAGATGAAACAAATAAGTGAAACAAACAGATGGACCAGGTGAGGGGGGAGAACCCAGTCACAGTAAAACAAATCTGTGGTTCATAGGCTGAGTGTGCGACGTGTCGGTGTGGGATCAGAAGCAGGAAACATGGATCAGTACCTGCCTGGCTACACTGGGCCACTTTTTCAAGACCAGCTTTTCCACAGTGCCCAACAAGGCCAGCTAAAACTCAGTCCTTCAGCGTTATGGTGGGAATGGTTGGGTGCTGAGCTTTTTTTGAAAATGTGTGCCTAATTTCTAATTTGAATGGTCTGGCTTCAGCTTCCAGCCAATTTGTTCTTGTTTATGCCTTTTTCTTCTCGACTGGAGAGCCCTTTAGTATCTGGTATTTTCTCCCCGTGAAGGTATTTAAATGCTGTAATCAAAACACCTCTCAATCTTTTTTTTTTTTTTCATAAACTAAACAGATTGCGCTCTTTAAGACATCACTGCGAGGCATTGTCTCCACCTCTCAAATGGTTTTTGTGGCTCTTTTCTGCATTCTGTCCAAGTTTTCAACTTCCTTTTTAAAATGTGGACATCAGAATTGCATCATCATTATTATTATTATGATCAGTATCAATCTCACCAGCGCGCACTATTCCTGTGTTTACCCGTCCAAAGATCACAGTACTGTTCTGGGAGCTCATGTTCAGTTGCTCATTGCCTATGATGCCGAAATCCTTTTCAGAGTATCTGCTTTCCAGGATACAGTCCCCCATTCTGTAGGAATGGGCAATGTTCCTTGTTCCTAGATGTATAACTGTGCAATCGGCATTATTCAAACACACTTTGTTTCAATGGGCCCAGTGTACCAAACCATGCAGATCACGCTGTATGACCGCCCTGGCCTCATCATTATGTATAACTGCACCTATCTTTGGGCATATTTTATCAGCAGCGATTTCATATTTATTTCCAGATCATTGAGGAAAATGTTGCATGAGATCAGGCCCAGTACTGAGCCCTGTGGGAGACTCTCCCGTTCAATGATGATTCCCCATTGCAACTACTTTTTGAGATCTGTCAGGTAGCTGTTTGGGTTTTTTTCATCCATTTGGAGCGTGCTTTCTTGCTATTGTATGGTGCCAATTTTTTAATCAGGATGTCGTGCGGGACTAAGACAATCGCCTTCCAACAATCTAAGTATATGACATCTACGCACTTGCCTTTATCAACCAAACTTGGAACCGCGTCCAAGAGACGAAAAATGAATTTCATCTTTGTGACTCCTCACCCTCCCCAGCCTTTTCTCCACTGCTGCCAGGATCAATAAGCCCCCAGGAGTTTATAAAATCAGTGTTAGCAAGTGTGTCATCCCATGTTTGACTGTTTACCTGCCCACAGTGTGGCTGTCAGAGGTTGTGACAGCTTTATCAGTGCCAGGCTTATCACAGCTCATCTGATGCACAGTGACAGGCAATGTTTGCTGCATTGTCAGTCTCTCAGGCAAATGCTCCAGTGCAATGGAGAGTGGGGAATGGTTGCAACCCATTGAAAGTGGACAGCTTATGAGTCGATCCACTGAAAGGATGTTCATGCCAGGCCGAGGGCATTTGTTGTCTGTATAGGAGAGTAGAATTTGACTTTGGTGATCACCGCTTTCAAGTGCTGATACAAAGCCCGTGCAAGGCGGTGGTAAGACTCCCGTTGACTTCTATGGGTTTTAGGCCAGGCTTAAAATGATCTGCATCGTGCGTCGCAGGGAGAGCTGGGTGAAATTTGTGGATGAATAATTTATTAACCAGAAAATGTGGTTTCAGTCAACGGGAAACTATTCATGAATTTGGCAATAATGTGGCAAATAGTTTCAGCCAAATACAGTTTTGGGGGGATAGATTCACAAGGGAACTTTGGTGCCATTCACAGACCAGCTAAGAGAGAAAAGGGAGATCCTCCTCCATAACCTGTAGCCCAGTGGGTAGGGCACTCACCTGGGCTGTGGAAGACGCAGGTTCAACTCCCTGCTCTTTAACAACCCTGGGGGGTCTGAGCTCAACTGTTGGGAAGCCCCATCAGGAAGGAGGAAACTGTATTTAAGAAAGGAGAGAGATCGAGAGTTTTGTCTCTCTGGGAGTTCAATTTACACTGGGATTAAAGAGAGGTTTGAGGTGCACGTTTAGATCTGGATTTTGAATCAGTACTGAAATCTAGGTTCTAAAAGTCAAGCAGGTTTCCTTTCTTTCCTGCCCATAAAGCGTATAGACTAGACAGACACAGGGTGGGAGAAAGAAAGTATCATTCTCAGCCCCATATTATGGATGGGGAACTGAGGCACAGAGAGACTAAGGGATTTGCCCAAGGTCCCACAGGGAGTGAGCGGCAGAGCCACAAAATGAACCCAGCTCTCCTGAGTCCCGGTCTAAGGCCCATCCTTTCCCCACCCCCAGTGTGATGGAGATATGTATTATTCCTGTTTTACAGATAGTTTAATGACTTGCCTAAGATCATGTATGTAATTTTTTTTTTCTTATAGCCTTTGGGAAAAGATGCAGGTGATCAGGTTGCAGACTGGAGACTCGGAGGGTGCCCCATTGTTTATTTCTCTTGTGGGGCAAATCAAGAATTGAAGTATGTGACTGAATAACTGAAAAGGTTAAACGTTACAGTTGCGTGGCACCTGTGGGTGGCGTGCGGTAGATCAGAAGGAAGACTGATCTGTCTCTTTCGTGTTTATACAGTGCCTAGTCAGCATGGTATGAAGAGCCGAAAACAAATATAAAGGATGGATAGTGTTAACCTGTAGGAGATTCACTCTTGGAGACTGATCAGCTGCTGACTTGAGCAACCACCAGGAAGCCATGTGTGCTGCTTTTGTTTTGTTTTCTCCTCTCCTGGGAGGTTTGCATGAATGGTCTGCAGTCACTGTGGGAAAAGTCATCACGGAAGAGTGGTGTCTTATGCTGCGCTCTGCATGCTGAAGCTGGGTCTCTGAGTTTCACAGCTTAGGTCCCTCCACCCAAAAAACTCTGCCTCGCACTTCAGCCCGGGCTTCGATAGTTTCAGAATCCCTGACGTTGCTGCTGACTCCCTGAATGTAGGGTCTGACCCTGCCCGGCACACGAGTGAGATGATGCCGGTGTCTGAGCAAGGTGAAATGCGCTGAGCAAGTAGCGAGACAAGGTAACTCAATCCAGCTCTAAGGAAAGCGACCCTGCATGGCCAGTGAGTTACTCCTGACTAGCAGCAGGGAGGAAGGCCTAAGACCGTGAACAGAGCATGCTGAACTCCGTGACTTTCAGACAAGCCCCTTTCCCTACCCTGTATTTCTGAGTGGGGACACACGGGACACTCACTACACCAGTGTGGAGAACTTTGTCTAGCGCTTAACCTGTGTGTAGCCGCTTGTCTACGATGGGCTGGACTGCAGCCACCAATCTATTTCAGACCAATTGCCAGACAGCTGTTGGAGGGTAATGATGTTTTTCAGTCACTCTCGATCTTGGCTAGATTCAAATCAGATAGCGTGAGAAAAGCTGGTAGAACGTTTTTGAGGGGAAAAGCAGGTTTTTGACTAAATGACATTTTTTCATCAAAAGTGTCTGAATTTTTTCACTGAAAAACCCAAACATCTACAGTGTGGGCAGCTGTATTTCAGTTTCCTCATGTCCCCAGTCTGCTCTGCAGGATGAGCTTCCCAGCTGGACTGCATCGCCTGTGATGTACCAGGGGTTCCAGTGATACGCCTGCCTCCTCTCACCAGGAGGAGAGATTGTGGTTCGTGATGGGAGATGTAGTCTGATCAGGGAGTCTAATCTATAGAGAAAGAGAGCAGGAGGCACCAGAGCTCTCTTTCCCATGAGACTTCATGGCAACATTTCTAAATTAACATGTTTTGGCTTTTTTCTCTGAAAAGTTGAACATTTCTGTGGAAAATTTTGATGAAATCGAATTCTTTTTAGTTCCCCTCAAAAATGTCCACAGAAAAAAGCCCCTTCTCTGACTAGCTGTAATTGAGAAGCGATTCCCTTGATAATCCATCTTTCTACCACTCATCCTCAAAGAAGACTGCCATGAACAGGAGAGCTCTGTGGAATAACGAACCAGGGACTCTGTCTATCCAACAGACCTGGTCAAAAATGGGGAGAAAAGATTCTATGAAAATTTTGCCATGATCTTTGTTCTGCTGGCTTTGAAAAAGAGTCTTTATTTTATGTTTTTCATCAACAGTTTTATCATTAATTATTTTGTTGTTTTTCCTTCTCTCCTCTCTGACTTTTTCTTTCTCTCCCCCCCCCCCCCCCCCCCCCCCCACACACACACACACACACACACACACTTTATTTTCCTTTTTGCCACTGAAAAAACAGGGGAGAAAGGAAGAGAAAAAAAAACAATAAAATGAAAACACCTAAATTTTTCATTTTTCAGTTTCATTGGGAAAAAAAATCAACAGAGTTTAAAAAGAAAAGAAAAAAACTTTTCCATTTGAAAAATGCCAATTTTCAGTGGAAAAAATGTGAGCAACCCTCTATTACTGAATTTCTAATATTGGCATCTATTACCGGAGCCGCTGGGTGAAAACATTGACAATGGGGGCACAAAATACAGCTACCTGATGAACTCAGCAGTTCCTCTTTTTCTTTTCTTATCATCTCCCCAAATATTGTAAATTCAAAACATAGGAATGTAGGGCTGAAAGGGACCTCAGGCAGTCATCTAGTCCAACTCCCAGTGCTGAGGCAGGATAAAATGTAATTTATCCCAGTTTGAACTGGGATAAAGAGCCGGTATATAAGATACTCACTTAGAGACTCTCAAGGATTTATTAAAACACTGCAAGTACCAACTCCAGCGCACATAGGCAGGACTGAACTTCCTGCTAACCCCCCCAGATCAGATATAATGACATAATAACATACAAGACGACAACTTAACACTAAAGCCTGATCTACACTAGAGAGTTTTGTCAACAAAAGTCAGAAGCCGGCTGCTGGAAGCCCAGAACAGCTGGTTCTCAGCTCCTGGATGCAAGCTGGGATGCGGGAGGCTGGAATCCGGCTCCCCGGGATGCAGGTGGCTGGAGCCCAGCTCCCAGTTGGGACCAGGGAGAAGAGAAGTCCCCGCGTGGCTGCCCCAGCTCCCAGCTGGGACCAGGGAGTGGGGGGGAGGACAGCACACAAGGAACCTGGGAGCCTCTGGGCTCCCGGCAGGGAGCTGAGAGATGGGTCTCTCAGCCCCCCACACTGCCCCTTAGGTCAGTGGAAGTTCTCCTGGTGAGGATGCACTCCTCCGACCCAAGGAGGGCAGTGTGGACATCAGCCACCGCTGTAATTATACCTGTGGCTGAAAGTCGACATATCTTATGTCGACAAATATGTGTAATGTAGACAAGGGCTAAGATAAAGATATAGCACCATCTGTAGGTGGAGGTGTTGTATGTACTGATCATTGCCATACAATCAGCCATTGATTGAGCTCCAATAGTTGGAAGCCAAAGCTAGGCAAATTTGGATGAGAAATAAGGCGCACATTTTTAACAGTGAGTGGAATTAACCCTTGGAACAAGTTACCTAGGGTCATGGTAGATGCTCCGTCACTTGTGGTCTTTAAGTCAAGACCGGATGTCTTTTTAAAAGACATGGTCTAGCTCCAACAGAAGTTATGGGAATGATGCAGAAATTATTGGATGAGGTTCTCTGGCCTGTGTTATACAGGAGGTCAGACTAGAATGATGATCACAATGGTCCCTCTTGGCCACAAAATCTATTACTCTTCGAACAATAAGAAATTGTTATTTGTTAAGCACTGAGCTGCTACAGGCACTTTACATACCTGACAGTACTATTTAGCACTTCAGTGAAACTTGCACAGTGTTAACTTTGTCTGGCACTGCTGAATGGTAGTAACCTCCATGTGTTCCTCCAGAGCTTTCTCTTTCAAACACTTGAGAAGATTTCTATTGGCAATCAATACAATTGCTAGAAAAACATTAGCCTCCAATAAAGATCCCTAATCTAGAAAGAGCAGGTTACAGAATATTTAGATAAGTTAGCTGTTTTCAAGTCAGCGGGGCCTAATGAAATTCACCCTAGGGTACTTAAGGAAGTAGCTGAAGCAATCTCAGAACCATTAATGATGATCTTTGAGAACTCTTGGAGGACAGGTGAGTTCCCAGAGGACTGGAGAAGGGCAAACATGGTACCTATCTTTAAAAAGGGGAACAAAGAGGACCCAGGGAATTAGAGACTAGTCAGCCCAACTTTGATACCTGGAAAGATACGGGAACAAATTATTAAACAATCCGTTTGTAAGCACCTAGAGGATAATGGGTTTATAAGGAATAGTCAGCATGGATTTGGCAAGAGCAAATCATACCAGACCAGCCTAATTTCCTTCTTTGACAGGGTTACTGGCCTACTGGTTAGGGGGAAACAATAGACATGACATAGTTTGATTTTAGTAAGGCTTTTGATACATTCTCACGGGACATTCTCATAAGCAAACTAGGGAAATGTGGTGTAGATGAAATTACTAGAAGGTTGGTGCAAAACTAATTGAAAGACTGTACGCAGAGAGTAGCTATCAGTGGTTTGCTGTCAAACTCGGAGGGCGTATCTAGTACGGTCCCGCAGGGATCAGTCCTGGGTTGGGTACTATTCAGTATTTTCATTAATGACTTGGATAATGAAGTGGAGAGTACGCGTATAAAATATGCGGATGAGACCAAGCTGGGAGGGGTTGCAAGCACTTTGGAGGGCAGGGTTAGAATTCCGAATGACCTTGACAAACTGGAGAATTGGTCTGAAATCAATTAGATGAAATTCAATAAAGACAAGTGCAAAGTATTACACTTGGGGAGGAAAAATCAAATGTACAACCACAAAAAAAGATAAAAGGTTTAGAAACAGCCTATCAAAAAGGTTAAAAAAAAAACCTGAGCATGTTTAGGTTTGGACAAGAAGACTGAGGGGGGACCTGGTAACCGTTTTCAAATATGTTAAAGGCTGTTATAACAAAGATTGTGGTCAGTAGTTCTCCATGTCCACTGAAGGCAGGACAAGAAGTAATGGGTTTAATCTGCAGCAAGGAAAATTCAGGTTAGCTATTAGGAAAAGCTTTCTAACTATTAGGATAGCTAAGCTCTGGAATAGGCTTCCAAGAGAGTCATGGAATCCCCATCATTGCAAGGTTTTAAGAACAGCCACCTTAACCAAACAGCTGTCAGGGAAGGTTTAGGTTTACTTGGTCTTGCTTCAGTGCAGAGGGCTGAACTTGATGACTTCTCCAGGTCCCTCCCAGCCCTATATTTCGGTGAGTCCATGTCAGCTGCCATACAACAAGGAATGGAACAGGAAGGTAGCAAAGACCAGGGGAGATAACTGGGGAGACAGAAATCAATATTTCCAGTTTGTGCATTCTATTATGCCTCTTTGCCGTGTAGCCATTGCCACTTTGTGCTTGGAGTTTCACAGGGAACAGCTGGATCAGTACCAGGGTAGGAGACAAAGGCCAAAACAGGGGGCTTGATTCTCCACGGCCTTGAAATTTGTGTGGTCATTTCATCTGAGTGCAAAGTGGGTGTCATTTATAACGAAGAGCCCTCTGCAGGGTCATCAATTTAGTTCCTTCCCCACCCCCGCTTTTTGGAGTAACAGAATCCAAAGAAATATAGAGACCAGCATCCTCACAATAGGAAGTGCTGTCAATCCACCTCCTGGTCCCTGTGGGGTTTTCCCCTTGCTTTGGGAGTTTTCAACGTTTCTACCCAATCCTTGCTTCTGAGAGGGGAGAAAGGGGAGTTTATATCCCCTCTGCAGCAGGGTTGCTTGCTGGGAGAGCCTGGGTACCAAATCACGCACATCAGTGGGGATGGTTTGCATTCACTTTACAAGATGTGAATGACCACACAAGGTGCAAAGCAGTGGAACCTGGAGCCAGCAGGGTGCAGACCCAGAGAAGACAGGTGGGTCACTGTTGCTAGGAGCTTGAAGTTAACCGGTTATCTTCCCTTGTTCAAGGCCGTGAGGAACACTACGTGAGGAACACTTTGCCGGCATAGGTCTCCTGTTATACTCCACTGGCAAAGTGTTCTGAATGTGGATGCAGCTTATGCCAGCAAAGCAGCATTTGTTCTTATTTGTAGCTTATTCCAAGAACAGCATTGATGGTATAACTGTGTCTACACTAAGGGTCTTTGCCAGCCCAGCTATCTTGGTCACAAATCAGCCCTTTTCACAGCTGTGACAGATATAGGTTTGCCGGCAAAAGTCCCCGGTGCAGACCTGGCCTAGGAATCGCTGAGAGAATAAACGTTTTGGGTTTCACAGCTCTCTGGAACCTGCTAACGGCTCGTGTCCTCAGAAAACCTTTCCCAGTTCTCCCTCTGCAGCTGCACTTGCTGCCCACTTTACCCAGCTGCTTCCCAGGGCTAAGATGAGATTTCTTTTTTTAAAAGCCAAATGCAAGCAGTAAAAGCAGAACCTGCAGCATTTTGTAATGACTCGCTTAGCCGGTGCTGCAGCAGTTTGGGGGATGCCAACCGTCTAGCATGTCAAGTGGGTGGCTGCTTTCCTTTCCCCTCTGTTACTATTGATCTGACGTGATTTTATTACATGTGAGCAAACAGGTTAGTAGATTTGATTAGAAGCAGCAAAATGTTTTGATGTATGAATTTTACCCTCTTCCCGCTATGATTCCTCTCCCCTCTCTTTGCTTTCCAGCTTCACGCTTGTCAGAGCAAATTCCTCCTCCTCCTCCTCCCCCCCAAAGGCAGCTCCTCCGGTGTTATAGGCAAGCTTTTAGCAGGGAAAAAGAACTCTAGTTACAAGTAGCCTGCCAATTATTATCGCCTGCTTTAGTTATTCCCCAGGAGAGGTGAATTGCTGTATGTCCCACTCCTTGGCAATTACCAATTCACGTTCTCTTTCTTCTGTAGGAGAAAGCGAAAGAAATGGCACAAAAGCTGGGAATCCGCAAGTCTCAAAGGGGGGCAACAGAATTAGAATAGAGGAGTATTTGATTATTATTGTATTTGCGTGCACGCGCACACATACAAACCCTACGCCAGCTCCAGCAGTTAGGATCCATTCCTTCTAGCCTCTGCAGTTACTTGGTGGGCTTTGTGACGGGGAGCTGGGTTTTCCAGTGCTTAAATCGCTGGGCCTCCACTTGCCCCCGTGTGTGGTGTCTCTCACCGGCAACCTCTCTAACCCTGTGACAGCCCACCTTTTTGGTGGGTGGCCGCTTGGCCCTCCGGTCAGGTCACCAATTTATTTCATACACGCACCCCCATCCAGGGTAACAGAATCCAAAGAAATACATCGAGTCCCACGTCCTTACAATGGGAAAGACTTTCAGGCCGCCTCCTGCCCTTGTGGGTGGCTTATCCTTGCCCCAGGCCTTTCAGGGTAGGTCTACATTGCAATTAAGCACCCGCGGCTGGCCCATGCCAGCTGACTCAGGCTCCCGGGTCTTGGGCTAGGGACCCGTTTGATTGCGGTGTAGACATTCAGGCGCAGGCTGCAGCCTCCCACCTCGCAAGTTGTAGAGTTCTGGTTTGAATCCGAGTTTTTAACTGCAGTGTAGACATAGCTTCAGCATCTCTACTTCTCCTTGCTCTTGAGGGGGAAAGGAAGGGAGGTTTATGACCTCCACCAAACACGGCTGGTTGGTAGGGGAGCCCAGAGACTCTAGGAGAGGCAACGATAGCCAACGCCTTGGAGTGCCTTGAGGCTGCCTCCTTGGGCCATTTCTTACCCTAACCCTTCCCCCAAAGACTCAGGCTCAGGCATGGTCTACACTACCGAGTCGGGTCGATGTGAGCAGCCCTGCGTCGAGCGGGTTGTCTCTAGTTAAATTTGTCTCCCCCGGCGGTAAGCGCTCCATTGCGCCGACACAGTGATGCTACCTCCCCGAGCAGCGTTGAGCCATGGTCAATGTAGTGAGATCAGCCCAGCACGAATGTAGACACTGCCTTACCTAAGGTGACCCTTATCGTCCTCCAGCAGCTGTCTCACAAGGCCCAGTACCAACTGCCCTGCTCCCAGTTGTGAATTCCACTGCCCGGCATCATGGAGGCTCCGCCCCCGCTTTAAAGCCCTGCACATTTTTGAAATGCCCTTTCCTGCTTTTCCAGCTTGTCGAGCGCAGTAGCAGCTCGCCGTCATTGCCCAGTGCCAGCTACACGCTCCAGCTGGGAGTAGGCAGGAGAGATGGGATCTCCTGGGCCTGGAGGCCTGGGCCTGTGCGAACAAAGCTACGGACCAGCTGTCGAAATGTGGACGTGTATGAGCCGATTGCACCGGGGATGGAGGAGAGGGGTACAACAGGGGCCAGCAGCAATGCCATGTGAAAGAGAAGGAACGGTGTCAGGCATGTCAGAAGGCCAGGGAAGCCAACAGTTGATCCAGTGTTGAGCCGGAGACCGGCCGCTTTTACAACGAGCTGCATGCCATGCTTGGCAGAGACCCCACCGCCATTCTGCACACCATCCCAGATACCTCCGAGGAGACCGAGTCACAGCCCCTGGTGGGAACAGAGAGGAAGACATGCAACTGGGGGGAGGGATCCAGCTATGCTGTGAGCCAGGACCTGTTTGAGAGCCCACCGCAGTCCAGTCAGGCTAGGCAGTTGAGCACGGACCAGCCCGATGTAGGGAAAAGCACCTTGGGGAAGTATGTAAATGTATTTCCCATTGCAGTGATGGCACTCCCAACTTAGCAGGACACAGCTATCAACTATTCATTGCTTTACTCGCACTAGGAGAGGTAGCGGTACAACAAAGAGAGGTCGAGTTGTCTGCTTTTTGTTTCCCTGCAGAGGTAGGCGGGGAGGGCCATGCGGAGCAGCAGTTTTTTTATGTGCACAGGGATGTCCCTTGAATCCTCCTGAGAAGGCTTGATGAAACTTCATGGGGGTAATCCTCTGCAGTCCTCTTCCAAAGGTTTCTAGGGAGGGCTGCCTTATTTCTTCCTCTGCGGTAGGACACTTTCCACACCCAGTCCGTGATAATGTTCAAAACTTTAAGCCGCAAGGGAACGGGAGTTCTGCATCCTTACTTTCGCTTGCCGTTGTGACTGTATTGACAATGGTACCTCTGGGTGTTTTACCTGGACCTGCTGCCACTGTGGCCTGGAGGAGTTCCTCCGCCATGCCCGCAGAATGCCTGAGCCAGAGAAGGAGGAGTAAGAAGAGAACTCAGGATTATGTGTTCAGTGTGACCCTACAAGCCAGTGCTGCATCCGATGGTGAGCAGAGGATGAATATTGCTGACTGTCGGAGCTGGAAAGAGGGGACAGGAGAAAGGCCCAGGAGCTGGAGCGAGAGAGATGCATCAAGACATACTGGGGCTTCTCCAGCAGCAAACACAGATGCTGCAGACTTTGGTGGACCTACAGGTTCAACAATCCTGGGCTCGCTTCCCTTCGCAGTCCAGGGAGAACTCCAGCATAGCACCTCCCTACAGCCCCCCTCAACATTTCACAGGGCAGCATGGGCTGAATCCCTGCCTCTACCACTCCACACTGGGGGACATTAAGGACAGCCAGAGCGTCACACAGACTGACCTCTGAATGCCATGGGTGAGGCAAGCGTAGCTAAAATAGACATGAATGTTCCTTCCCCTTCTTTAAGCTCCGTTTCATAAATGTATTAAGGTTTTAATGTATTTGCTTTTAACTTGCACAGAATTTTTTGAAGTGTTTTCATTACTCAATAAAACTCTATTGTTTGGAAAAGAAGTCATCTTTATTTGTTCCCGGCATATGCTGCAGAACGTCTGGCGGGAGTGAGAGTTAGTTGGCATTGTACCCTGCGACACAACTCAGGATCAGGGGCGGACAGGGTGTAATAATCATAAAGGCACAGCAAGCCCCACAAAATGAAGAGGGGCACGGACAGTGTCCTGTTCAGAGCGGTGCACCCCAGCACCACGCAATTCCTGACGGGCCTCAAAACTGCAGGGCCAGGCAAAGCACCGTACAGCACAAGGCCCTGTTGTGGCTTGCTCTTAAAGTGCTCTTTCAAAGACTTTCTGAGATGAACAGCTCCATGCCGAGCTCTTCTGGTAGTTCTTGTGCCTGGCTGTTTGAAGTCAGCAAGTTGCTGTTCCATCTCTGCCCCCCGCCCCAGCAGCAAATTTGCCCCCTTTGTTTCACAGATATGCAGGTCACAGAAGGTAGCTATAACCACTGAGATCCAATCTGGTGAGCAAAGAACGCCCCTACATTCTACCCAAGCACGTCCAGCTGTCATTCTGCACCTGCTGGGCTGGTAGCTGCATCTTTCCTTGGTGCTGTTGAGGTGACTTCATAAGCCAGGGCAGCAAGGGGTAAGCTGGATACCCCAGGATCACTGCTGGCATTTCAACCTCACCAATGTTAATCTGCTGCTCAGGAGAGAAAATCGCTGCTTTTAGCTTTATCGCCAGTCCTGTGCTCTTAAAGGAGCGAGCGTCAGGCACCTTCCCTGACCAGCCAACACTGAGGTCCATGAATTGTCCCTGGTGATCAGTCAAGACTTGCATAACCCTAGAAAAGTAGCCCTTTCTGCTGATGTTCTCTGCAGCAGGGTGGCCTGGTGCCAAAATAGGGATATGTATGTGTGCCGGCTATCGCTCTACCGCAGTTCGGGAACCCCATTGCTGCAAATCCGTCCACTGTGTCCTGCACGTTGCCACGAGGCATAGTCCCGTGGAGCAGGAGACAGTTAATGGGCCTGCACACTGGCATGACAACGGCCCCCCACAGTGGCTTTTCCAACTGCAGTGTGATTTTTTCCACTGACCAGCAGCCATCTGGTGTTCCAAGTGAGAGGGATTACCACTCGCTCCGCCATCGTAAGTGCAGCTCTTGTTTTGGTGTCCCCGCTCTGGGGCGAGCTCAGCACACAGATCCAGGAACGTGGCCTTGTGCATCCGAGAGCTCTGCAGCCACTGCTCCCCAACCCCAAACCTGCATTACAATGCGATCCCGTCAGTCGGTGCTCGTGTCTTGGGCCCGGAAGCACCCCGCCACCATCTGCAGCTGCTCTGTGACTGCCACCAACAATCTTGAATTGGTTCTCGCTAGGTCCCACAGCACTACGGCCTCCAAGAACCTGTCATGCGTCCCGCAGCTCTGCAGATACCGGAGGATCTTGCGTTCTGTGCTGGCAACGTTCACAATAGTGCAGAGCTGTGCATGCTCCGTGTTGCTATCAGAGGAGGAGGACACTGACCAATTCCACACAGAGATGTGGGATTTGCAAAAGTAGGCATGAAAAATGATGGGCTAGAGATGGCTTTATGGGATGGAGAAAGTTGTAGGAGGGGAACTTGACCCCGCAGTCCCAGTCACACCTGCGTGACTCATTTCTGCCCCACCCTGCATTGCCAAAACTTCCCAAAAAGACAGTGCACTGGACAGCAGTGAGTTGCACACTGGGAAGCCTACCCATGGTGCATTGCACTGCGCAGCGAGAGGAACTCTCCTGGCGAGTCCGTGCAAGCGTCAAGAATGCAGGCGCACATCGGCTTTATGCCGATGTAAGTTGCGTTGGCAAAAGTTTGTAATGTCAACATGACCTAACAGAAGATTGTAAAGAGAAACAGCTGGACCTTCAGCCCAGCTGGGCTCAGCTAGTAGCCCTTTGCTCCGGTGAATGCTTCTGCAGGGCCCTTGTTCAGGAGTTCGCAGGATAGGTCTAATGTCTGTCTCCTCTTCTGCATGCCTCCCTTCTGAACTCTCTAGCTTCCTTTTTAAGGTACCAGGTGAATGTGGGAAAGGCTGGAGGACTAGACTGGACCCAGAACTGCTCCTTAATCCCTTTGTTTTCAGTGTGGGGTTTATACACCCTTTCACAGACCTCTGTATATGTTACTTTCTGTTCCTGCTATATCCACTGCTTTCCTCCCTTGGCAAGCATCAACAGTCCAATATCTTTTAGTTGTATTGTCCCCTTTTGCACCATCTGGCCCTACTCATAATCTGCTTCCCTTTCATGCATATTCACAACCCTCTTTATTAACAATTATTAACAAGCATAACCCAGATCAGCTTCTTCTTATCCTTAAGGGAAACACTAAATGCAACAGGGCAGATTCTGCTCAGTTATGCTGGTATGTATTCAAAGCAACTGCATGAAGCTCGATTTACTCCAGAATTACATTGGTTTAACTGAGATCAGAAGCTGGCCCTACACTTGTTTTCCTGTCTGTTTCTATTATTATTATTACAGGCCAGTATGAAATATCAAAGCGCCTCTGTAGCATTTGAATGAGATGCCATCAAAATAAAAACCATGTGATTGAGTCTGATTTTGCTTACCAGAGTGTAAAACATGAGTAAATCCACCAACGCCAACAGAGTTAAACCAGTGTAAATCAGATGTAAGTGAGACCAGAATACGGCCCCACAGATTTTAAAATATGTCATTATTTGTGGTGGTAACACACAATATTGTAAAATTGAAATAATGTTTTAAATCCCTGTGTGCGAAGGGCATATTTGTTTCATTAACATTTATATGCCGTGTTTTTATTATAATATATATCAGCGGAGTCACTCTCATATTAATTCATAGACCAAGTGTAAATGGATACATCTAGGAACAAAGAATGTAGGCCATACTTACAGGATGGGAGATTCTATCCTGGGGAGAAGTGACTGAAAAAGACTTGAGGGTCATGGTGGATAATCAGTTGAACATGAATTCCTGACGCAGTGCCAAAAGGGATAATGTGATCCTTAGACATGCAAACGGGGGAATATTGCATAGGAGTAGGGAGATTGCTACTTTTTTATTTGGCACTGGTGTGACCACTACTGGAATGCCATGTTCAGTTCTGGAGTCCATGCTTTGAGACCAGTGTTGAAATATTGAAGAGGGTTCAGAGAAGAGCAGCAAGAATGAGCCAAGGACTGGAAAACATGCCTTGTAGTGATTGTCTCAAGAAGCTCTGTCTATTTAGCTTATCAAAGAGAAGGCAAAGGGGTGACTTGATCCCAGTCTACAAGTACCTTAATGGAGAACCGAAATCTGATCATAGAGGGCTCTTCAATCTAGCAGGCAATGGTCTAACAAGATCCAATGGCTCGAAGTTGAAGCTAGACAAATGCAGACTAGGAATAAGGCATGCATTTTTAACAGTAAGGGTAATTAACTATTGGAACAACTCACCAAAGGTGGCAGTGGATTCTCCATCACTGGAAATCGTTAAATCAAAATTGCATGATTTTCTAAAAGATCTTCTCTAGTTCAACCACAAGCCATTGGACTTAAGCAAGAATTAATTCATGCTCTGAGTTATGCAGAAGGTCAGAATAGAAGTTCACAAATAGTCCCTTCTGACTTTAAAATCTATGAATCAGTCAATGTATTGAGCTCATACAAGACCAAAACGTAGCACATATGCTACGTGTATAGCATTTGTCTTTTAGTTACTTATATTCTTGTCCATATAGGTCACCTTTGCTTTCATCATTGATGTTGTTTATTTTCTGCATTTCAATTGTCCTGGACAGTGAGGCAAGACGAGTCACTTGGACTTTCTGATTCACATGCACGAGCAACAGACTTTCGTGTTTGGATTCACTATACCACGCTGCGGCTTGTAAATCAAACAACAAATGTTTTTATTCCAGTAGCTTAATTACCTGTGGGGACAGATGAGCCCAGGGCCCGACAACAGTTAACTTAGGCAACATCCCAATGTCCAAAGAGAGCGAGAGAGGATATACAGATGATTTCTCATTAAACATTTGCATTTTGATTTGATTTTATAATAATATTATACTTCTAACGCTACAGCTGCACCACTGTAGTGCTTCAGGGTAGACACTACCTGTGCCAACAGCAGGGTTCTCCCATCAGCGTAGGTAATCCACTACCCCAAGAGGAAGTAACTAGGTTGACAGGAGAATTTTTTCCTTGACCTAGTGCTGTTTACACCGAAGGTTACATCGGCATAGCCCTGAGAGACGTAACTATTCTGATGTAAAATCCTAGTATAGACCAGGCTTAAATCTATATCTTGCACTTGTGCCCATAGATCCTAAAGTGCTTAGCATAGCTAAGTGTCATTAGCCTCGTTTTACAGATCAGGAAACTGATGCACAGAATATTGAAGTGACTTGCCCAAGGTCACGCACGCTGAGTCAGTGGTGGAGCCAGGAATGGCACAGAAGCCTCCTGATTTGCACTCGGTCTTTCCTCATGGCCCAGTGTGTGGCTCAGCGATCACCCAGACACTGAGTCCAATGCATTTTCTTGTTGTTTTCCTGGTGGCTGAATGAAGTGCAGCACTGAGGCAGCTATGGGGTGTGGGTAGGTTTTTAGTCCATGCACTTAGGTGGAGTGGGTTTACAGGAAAAAGGGAAAGACCCCTGTATACTCCAGGTCCCAGGGAACAAAGGGGCAATCCATGACTTCATTTATTCTGTATTTTAGACCAATCACAAAGACCATTCTGGTCTTATGAAGTTGTATAAATTTTTTATCGCTCTAAATGATAAGCCTAAAACTACTTGACAGTGTCCCTTTCAAGGCAGAGGCAGCTGTGAATGGTTTGGACACCTGCTGCAGGCACAGCGACTGTTTCACTGACTAGCTATGATGGAGAATTGGACAAGTAATTTTTATTGGTATTGTACTTTGCGCTACACGTCTGTCAATGCCTTGCCACCGCACTGTGTCTTAGCATAACACAAGTAATCTCCCAGGACTGACTGTCATTAAGGGAAAACCTCCCAAGAGATATACTGGAGCCTGAATAGCCATTATTCTATGGGGCTATTCTTTCCCAAAGTACTTTGCAAGCTTACCTACCTTTCCGGGATGTTGTAAATAGAGCTGGGCAGGAAATGTTTTTCCCGTCCCACAAGAATTTTCAAGAGTTCAAAAAATTGTCCAGCTCAAATCAGGACCAAAAATTCAAACTCGTAAAAATTTTCAGGAACCAAAAATCCCAAAAATGTTTCAGTTTGGGTCAATCAAAACATTTCATTTTGATTTCTGACTTTTTAATGATCTTTCACTTTTTAAAACTAAAAATGAACTACAATTCCCAAAGGAAAAAATCCTTTTAAAATGAAAAATCAAAGCTTTTCATCCTGAACATGCCCAAACAGACTGTCCCATCATTTTTTAAATGTGTTTTCCCAGGGTGTACGCTGGTCGCACGGTCCAGCCGGGGCCATCGTGACTCTTCCTCGGGTCCAGGCTCCGAAGAAGGCCACAGCGCCTTTGTCTAGGGGAATACGCCTAGCAGATTGAGTCTGTAGGGGTGAGCTTACTTTGTAGTCGGTAGCCCCAGGGCCTTCACGTACAGCAGGCTGACAAGGCGTCTCCGACCTCGCCTTCCACCAGGCAGGGCAGACGAGCAGTCAATTGCCCCGGCCCTCAGACAGGGCAGGGCTGGTAAATAGTCTGGTGCCCCTGGTCCTCAGGTGGGACAGGCAAAGCAGTCTGATCACCTAGTCTGACCTCCTGTATAACACAGGCCAGAGAACTTCTCTGAATTAATTCCTGTTTGCATTAGAGCAAATCTTTTAGAAAAACAGCCAGTTTGACTTAAAAATTGCCCGTGATGGAGAAACCACCCACATCCTTGGTAAATTGTTCCAATAGTTAATTACCCTCCCTCTTAAAAATGTGCACCTTATTTTCTGTCTGAATTTAGCTCTCATTAGCTCAAGCAATAGAGTCTCATGCTTTTAGAGTCAGAGGTCCTGCAGGCAATCCAACCAGGGCCATTGCTACAAGTTGCATCCTGCATGGGGATTCGAACTCTTTCTTCTGTCACCGCTGAGGACGCTAGCACGGAAATGAGTTCTGGGTTTCTTGGGAGTTCCTCTGTCCCCTTTCTGATTGCCCACCTGTAGCATCAGGCCCTACTTTATGACACCCTGATTGATTCTGCAGCCACTCATTGCTATTTCACAAACACAACACCGGGACTCCAAGGCGAGGAATGAGCGGCAGGCTAATGCACTTGGCGCTGCCTTTGCACCTCCAGGATTCTGGGCCCCCCCTGGGTAAATCAGTGCAACCCTCAGGAGTGCTCTCATGGCAGCTTTGAATGTCAGCATAAGCCAGAGCTAAATACACTGGCCACCTCCTAACATGCCCCCTCAAATCACTGCCCTGGCCCCCAGCATGACCCTAGCCTGAAGGCTGTGGGGTGGGAACAAGTGTAGGGCCTGCCAGCAAGATCCACCAGCCTTTTACGAGCCCTGAGTCTTCCATGCTCTGATTCATTTCCGAAGCCAACTATTGTTCGTTTTGTTCCGCGAGCTAGTTAGTCTGGCTCTGTGGGAGTTATCCACAAGCAGGACCTTCCATCTCCTCATTTCTTTTATCCAGGTTAAGCCACCCTCGCAAAATGTTTTCATTAAGGCAATGGGAAGTTGCGGGGGCGAGAGAGTTTCCCGTGGAAGCCACTGAATGACAAGGTTTCATCTCTCACACAGCAAAATCATCCCCCTCTCTCCCTCCGCTCATTAAAGTGGAACTGGAAGAGAGGCAGGAAGTTCCTAATGACTCACGGCTCAGGAGTAAGGAACCTAAATGCTTTTATTTTTTTTTTTTCCTGTGCTAGAGATAGTTTCACTTTTGATACATCTGATGGTGGGAAGAGAATGCTGACAGGGAGGGCTGAAAGCAAAGGGGTTAGAGAGGTGGATCGAGGGCAGTCTGACAAGTTTCCTTTCTTTCTTGTCCTATGCATTCATCTTGAGCCAGGCTCATGCAGGTAATTAAAGCAGCTGGTCTGGATGAGTCCTCTCAGTGTTTGGGAAGCATAGATCAACTCTGAATGGAATCTTAGGTTTAATTCTATATATTTCTCACTGTTTCCTTGTAGGTTTTTTTTCATCTGCCTCAGTAGATATAAGATTGTCTAACTCCACGGTATCTGAACACCTTATCAAATAACTGCATAAAAGAGAAATCCATTTAATAGAATCATAGAAGATGAGGGTTGGAAGGGACCTCAGGAGGTCATCAAGTCCAACCCCCGGCTCAAAGATGGACCAACCCCAAATAAATCATCCCAGCCAGGGCTTTGTCAAGCCGCACCTTAAAAACCTCTAAGGATGGAGATTCCACCACCTCTCTAGGTAACCCATTCCAGTGCTTCACCACCCTCCTAGGGAAAAACCTTTTCCTAATATCCAACCTAGCCTCCCCCACTGCAACTTTGCTCCTAGTTCTGCCATTTGTCGCCACTGAGAACAGCCTAGCTCCAACCTCCCTGGAACCCCCTTTCAGGTAGTTAAAGGCTGCTATCAAATCCCACCTTATTCTTCTCTTCTGCAGACTAAATAAGCCCAGTTCCCTCAGCCTCTCCTCATAAGTCATGTGCTCCAGCCCCCTAATCATTTTTGTTGCCCTCCGCTGGACCCTCTCCAATTTGTCCACATCCTTCCTGTAGTGGGGGGCCCAAAACTGGACACAATACTCCAAATGTGGCCTCCTCAGTGCTAAATAGAAGGTAATAATCACTTCCTGCCCAGAGAGATGCTTTCCTCCATCATGTATGTTGACTGTCTGGTGCGTCAGTGACAAGTTGTTTGGATGCACTTAGCTGCTGGGATTTCTTTGTGAAGAATTGCATGTGCTTGGAAAAGAAGTACTGTCTAATGGTTAAATCCTGGGACTGGGACTCCAGGGCTCCAGGACAAACTCGTTTCAGCTTTCAGTAGCAGATTTCTGAATCTAAAAAGGCTGGTCATATTGAATCAGTGCCAGCAGTCACCAGAGAGAATGTTGTTGTAGTCACGTCTTGCTGACTTTTTTAAAGGTAGCCAGTATTTGTGGGTATTTGACACATCTACACTATAGAGTAGACAGAGGACCTGGTTCTGCTCTTGCTTACATTGGTGTAAATCAGCCACTGGCGTCAATAGAGTTTCAATCGTCTGAAGCCAGATTAAGGCCTAATGCACATGTGTGACTAGTATACCTAGGGCCAGATCCTAAATTGGTGTAAATCAGCGTTGTTCTGCTGAAGTCAATGGAGTTTAACTGGCATAAAGCCATTGAAAGATGAGAATCAGGTTGCTTGCGTTTATATAGAACCACAGGCCTTTCCTATTATCAGAAAATGACACTAGCACTTGAGTTGCTCAGTAATTAAGGTAGTTGCACTCCACTGTAAAGATGTTATTAGTGTAGTTGTTTGCACTGCGTGTCACACATGCGTGGCCACTATGATCAGCCACAAATAATTCAAGGCACTACGCGTCTCCGTCATGATGAGCTGCATGGAGACGCTGAAGTGAGATAGATCCCGTGAAGTGCCTTCGGTTTGGCTGCATACACTCATAGTAAAGCTTAAATGGAGAGCATTTAGGGTGTGTTTTCGCTGCAATAAAAGATCTGTGGCATGGCCCGGTTGGCCTTTGTCAGCTAAAAATTGCAGTGTAGATGGTGGCTTTGAGACCCCAGTGAGCGGGGAGGGTCTCAGAGCTCAGGTTCCAGCCTGAGTCTAAACGTCTACACTGCTGTTTTTAGCCGCGCAGACCAAGTCAATTGACCCAGGCTTTGAGACTCGGAGCCATGGGCTTTTTTATTGCAGTGTAGACATACCATTAGATACAAAATGGCATTGAAGGGATCCACAAGAGTAAGCTATTGTTTACAATTTGGTTATATTTTCACAGGGAAAATAGATTAGCCTCTTTTCCATGTTTAGTGTTTTTCCCCAGGGCTTTTACGTCATAGATGGAGCTATAACCCAATGGAGGTTGTGGGGTGTAGTCCGTCTTATGGGCTGCTGTCCAGTGCCATAGCCTCAGTGTAGTCTGGAGGGCATGGCACTAGCCTGGATTTCAAGAGACATGACTTCTGTTCCCAGCTCAGCCACTGGCCTGCTATGTTACTGTGGGAAAAGGACTTCATCGCTCTGCGCGTCCATTTCTCCTCCCACCATTTGTCTGGCTTGTCTATTTAGATTGAAAGCGCTTCAGATGTTAAGGTTCCAGAGAAATGTGGTGGAGCTGGACGACTGAGTGACTGGTAGGAATAACGAGCCTTTCACAGCTGTGGTACTGGTTCAGATCCAACCCAATTTGGTTGACTGAGAGTCAAGGCTCTGTGGCAGCCTTCATAAAATGAGCTGGTGTCTGAGTTCATGTCCCAGTGGACCTCCTCAGCTCAGTTACCATCTATCTACAACCTACCTATTTATATCACACACACCCCCAAACATTGTAGTATCTGAGTTTCTTCAATGATCCGTAAGGAAAAGTAACAATAAACCTTTCTCTTTCTTCCTTCCCAGCCTGTAGAAGAATGGACTGATTTCCAGGAGCTGTGTTTGGTTTTGTTCGTGGTAGGGGCTATTGGCCACTTGGAAACCAAGTCAAAGTTTTAATGGACTTTTGAGAAGTTTCACCTGTTTCATTGCGCGCCCATACGAATCAGTGGATGTGGCATGTCAGTGCATGGCTGTGAAAGAGAGTGGGGGTGCTGTGCGTAAAGGAATGACCAAGGCCCGGTTGAGTCTAAGGAACATCTAATTCTGAAAGGGGGTCGTTCCACGGTCACGCTTGCCTCTTGCAGGGGTGCGTTTGATAGTCTAGCTCCAGTTCCTGTGGAAGAAAAGTCTGTCTCTTAAGCTCATGAGCCTCCCCTTGTTGGTCAGCAGTTTCCTTGCTCCAGAGGACTATGGCTGTCATGGGAATTCGTGGTGATGGTGGGAAAGCTGGGGTAGCCATGGCCAATCCCATGCAGGACTTTGGATGTGAAGACAGAGCCCTTCCATTGGGCTCTGCAGTCAGAGGTGGTTGTAGTCACAGAGAAACCCAGGAACCTAGGAAAATGACTCCATTACTCAGGCTCCATGCTGGCTCAAGGATTTGGTCCAATGCTGTCGCCTCTTGCTCATGCTCTGCTGGTTTCCAGATGGCTGTATCTTTGTCAGTTCCAACTCAGTATTTTCCCTAACCAAGCAAAAGCACTCGTCCCCATCCAGCACTGTGCCCAGGTCAAGTTTAACATTTCAGACTACGATAGCTCTGTTGAAGGAAGCATAACTTGAATTCTTCTTGGCTAACATCCTTCTTGCCCTCCCGTAGCTCAGGTGATGAGATTTTGCTCCAAGTTTCCCTTTGGGCAAAGACCATGCATGGAAAATATCAGGGTGAAAGGGGAAGGTGGGAGAATGTTCTGAGTATGTGGAATCTGGGTTAGCACGAAAACTGCTTTATTAATCTTACCGCAAGCAAGCACATTCATAGTGTCTTGTTTTTAAATAACATCTACTGCCTGCGACTGCTTCGCAAACTGCAGAATTGACCTCCATGCACTGCTGAAATACACCCACCCACCGGATGAAAGGGCAGCAGGCAGCATTCAGCAATAGGGACATGTTGGACAAAACCCTGAAAGTGCCTTGCGTACAGAATCTTATTTTTTTTAAGGTCTCATTCCCCCAACACACAGATAAGCCAAGTTCCAGGCAATTTATTATCTCAGCTGAGTTATCCCTGCTAGGATTCAAACCTGTGACTCCAGGGGATCCCAACTCTATTAAACCTGATCCTTAGGCAGCTAAATCATTGTCACCGCCAGCTCTGATGAGTCACCCTGAATCATGGAATCTGGGAAGGGATGTTGGGAGCAATGGATAAACTAAATAGTGCCTCTTGCCAGTGATATGTGACCGTAGATCACATCTCTGGTGCGATGGATTAGGAGGTGGCTATTGAAAGAAGCATGATTTAGTAGCAGAAAGAACTCAGGAGCAGACTTTCACCTTGATAATTTTGAGGAAAGAGACAAGAAAATTCCAGTGAAGCACGCAGCGTAGCTGATCGATTACCACAAAGTGTGTTCATCTAGTCTGTCATAAGAATGGGGGGGGGGGGGGGGACTTTGATAGTATTCCTTAACTCGCTGAACAAGCTTTTATGGAGCCTGTGTGACTGTCTGGCAGCAGCCCAAACCCCACCTGGGACAGCGGTTTGTTATTGTGACACTTTTCGGGGTTACCCATGGCGTCCAGGGTGAATCACTACCACCTGACTACAGTGGGAAGGAGCCTTCTCTCTGATCTGTGGGGGGACTCTCCCCCAACCACCAGCTGTTGGCAATACAGTCACTCTGCTCCAGGCTTCTTGGGCCCCGCTCTTTCCCTCTGCGGACAAGCAGTTCACACCCTCTCACTTTGCTGTTCTTGAGCATCCCATCCTTTGTCTCCCGGACCCCTGCACCGTACACTGACTCGCGGCCTCGGTGGAAATAGTGCACGCCGGCTTGCTGGTTTCACCTGTCTTCAACACTGTGCTTGACACTCCAAGATGCCCAAAGTAAAACCAAATCAAAGTTTACTTGGCAGAGCTTGAGCCAGAGATTCAAATCGAAGCAAATATAAGAATTTGGAACCATAAGGTGGCAGGTAAAAGAAAAATGTAAGATGCAGATTATAGCCGATACATATTAACAAGTTACTTTCCTGACTAATAAGGAATCTCTCACCCAAAAGTTATTCCTTGCAGTGCTTGTCCAGGCCAAAGCACTATGAATGCCAACTTGGGCCATTTCTTCTGCTCTTATACAACTACAGGCCATTGTTTCTTAGCTGGGGAAGCCCCCTCTTCAGAGAACCCTTCTGGTGTCATTGTTCTTTGTTAAAGCGCAAGTCTCCACCAGGACCAGACAGTAAAGCAAGCGCTGTCCTAGGGATGGTCATTGTTCTCAACATTGATTGCATTAGCCCCGAGACCCCGTCTCAGATCACGTAACAAGTCGCACTTGAATAGTTTTGCAACCTAATAGCCCCATTGCTCATTAATGAGTGCCCAGAAAACATCTCAGGATGACCATGACAATCAACTACTTTTATCTCTGGGCAGAGACCACACACAACCCCCTTCAGTGTAATACTGAGCAAATGGTTGGACACAGATGTCAGATATCTTCCAGGGCATGCCTGGGCCTGTCTATAAAACTAGAAACCCTATTCCGATTCCAGGTGGAAGTGTATGCTCTATAGTAGTTCGAGCAGGAGAGTTACCTAGCAGAGCTGGGTCGAGTTGCTGGCTCTGACGTAGGTTCCCATCATCTTTCTGTGCCTCAGTTTCCCTTCTTTAAAATAGGGATAATAATACTTCCTTGCTCTCATTCTTTGTTGGTCCTTGTACATTCACACTGTACTCTTTATGGCAAGGATAGTCTCTTCCTATGTGTATGAATAGTGCCTCACACAATGAGACCCTGATCTCAGCTGAAGCCTTTAGTCCATACCGTAAGGATAAATGATGATAATAACTAAGAGCCAGGACTCCTGGGTGGAGCTGGGTGAATAATGGATTGTTCAGTGTCAATTGTTCAGGGCAGTTTTGAAAAGGGGTGAACAAAACTTGTTTCAGGTGAGACTGAAAACAAAAAGTTTTGGTGAATCAAAAAGTTGAAAAATATTTCATTTCAGGTCAAACGAAACATTTTGTGTTGACGAAATCAAAATGTTTTGTTTTGATTTGGACCATTTTTCACCTTTTTTTTTTATGTTTGTCAAAATACAATTTAAAGGCCATTTTGAAACAAAAAGTTGTTTCCCACCCAGCAAATCGAAACATTTCATTTTGAAAATGTCAGAACAAAACATTTTGACTTTTGTGGTTTTGGGGTGTTTTGGAACAAACACTTGAGCAAAAGCGACACATTCGTGAAATGTTTTGGCATCGCTGACTCTGCATTTTTTGTCAAAAAATGTTTTTGGTTTGAAAAATTTCACACAGATCTAGTTCTGTGTTTTATCCTTTACTCTTCCTACCTCGCTTTTGTAGCCATGAGAAAGATACTTTGGTGACATTTAGGCACCTTATTCCCATTGATTTCATTGATGTCAATGGAAGGTAGGTGCATAAATACCATTGAGCAGTGGTGTACTGAGGGGGTGGGGGAGCCATGCTGGTCTGGGGGGTGCACCGGCCAGGCCCTCCTCAGAGAAGCCTGCTCCTGTCACAGGCAGCCAGGGCATCCTCCCGGCCCCTCTGCCCCTGCGCTAGGCGCAAGGAGGGAGCTGTGGGGACCAGAGCTCATCATGCCTCCCACTGCTGGGCAGCCCCCGCTGCCCCCACAACAGGGGGAGAGCAGGAAACAGGCCCGCAGATCCCTCCCCTCCCCCCGTGGGGTGCTGCCAATGCTGCTGTGCTACTAATGGAGTGGGGGAGAGTGGGAAACGGGCCTGCAGACCCTCCCCCTGTGGGGCCCTGCCACCGATGGGGAGAGGCGCCAATGTAAGTATGGCCCCCTGGCGCCAGAAACCCACAGTATGCCACTGCCGTTGAGGAACTAGGCTTTCACCTCTTGCTAGACTGACCCAATTGCAAAATATTGATCATTAGAACTGGCTGAATGAAAGGAATCTATTGGTGAATAACTTATTCTCGGATTGATTGTGAGGAAATGACTGTGCATAATTCACCTGAATGCTACTTGACCTCCTATAAAAAGTGGTCAAATATCATGAATAATGTATCTGATGGGGGGGAAATCCCGGAATAAATGCGTTAGCATAATTCAACCAGTTCTGCTGGTAATTCTCATCTACCTGCCCTTTGCCGTTTTAATAAACAAAGCTCTTCAGAGAAGAGTAATCCGTTCTAGGTCTTTATAGCACACGCCGTACCCTGTATCTACAAACCTACCTGGAACAAAGTACCTGCTCCAAAGCTGCTTTGAGTGTTGCTACTTTCAGCTAAGCACAGAACAATGAAATCTTTGTCAAATTACATTACCGGTGACAAGAGGGATTGGCAGCTCTCTAGGTTAAAAGGACAGAGGATCCCATTCATTCTGGCTTCTAGGGACAAGCAGATTTCTGTCACCGGGATACCTTTCAAGTCTCTGCTTGCAGGGTGAGGGAGATGAAAGGCCGTTAGGCCTCAGGCAAACAAAATGGGTGACTTCCATTGACTCACAGCCTTAAGATAGCTAACAATTTGGCAAAGTGGCTTCCCCTTGGGTGATGCCCAGCATTCTCCATTGCCTTTGGAATGCGCCAATTCTAGTGTGACAATACCCCACCCTATGTGGTCTGCATTTGCACATCACAGACGGTGTGAGGAAGGAGCCATTAACCAGAGGGGAGTCAGATGCTAATGCCACTTGGAAGAGGACTTGAATTTGCATTTTGGAGCTGTGTTTAGAGAGTAAAGAGCAGAGCTGTTTATCATTCTTCAGGGGCGGGAGAGCCGTTCATTCAGGAAATCAATAGTCCACTCGTGTCATTTAAACTGGCCTTACTTTAGAGAAGAGCACGATGTCAGAGAATTCCTCTCCTCTGCTTAGCCAAGCAGAAACTCTGCCTGGGTGAAGCCAGTGGAAGGTGCATAAAGGACATGAACAAGCGAAGATTATTTAGTAGTGACTTCAGATCAATGTGTGCGGCAATTTATTAACGTTGCAGGGACGTACCTTGTCTAAGCATTTACTCTAGTTAATGTGAATGCAAAAATCCTATGCTCAGCGCCGGTCAGCTGCACAGAATTCCTCCATTAGTCATGAGGTTTACATGTAATAAGCGTTTGACTGAGCTAGGAAGGTAGTTCAGGGAACAGGAAGGCAAGAGGGCGTGTGCAAAAATGTAAATGTAAATTTTCATTTGCACTAGGCACTCAGAAAAGAGAGGGGACTGATCCAAGCATAGGTGCTAGGAGCCATCCCATGTCTGATACTGACTCCCTAAGCATCGTTGGGCAAGTCACTTAACCTCTCTGCCTCAGTTTCTGCATCTAAGGTTATGTCTTCACTGACGGCAGCAAATTCACCGGTGTCAGATCGACTTCTCTGGATCGACTGAGTGGTCAGTGAAGACCCGCTTAGTCGATCCAGAAACTGACGTATTAAGACCACCTTCTCAAGTGGCGTAGCGCTGCGTCGAAGGGAACGCGGTTCCCGTCAGCGCAGTGCAGTGAAGATGGCGCGCAGAACAGAAGCGCAGACATCGACAGGAGTTACGCAAGTTTTTTGCGTAGCTTGCGTAACTCCGGTCGACTGCCGCCGAATCTCCGAGGGAAGCGAAGACAAGCCCTAACTGTGCATGAACACTAGCTTGTTGGGCGAAACCCCAGGATCCCACAACTTCTGTTCGCTCAGATGCTGTTCACTCGGATGGTGTAAAGTGTCTTGATGCTGTATTTGTGTCACTTGGATAGTCTGCACAGGCTGGCCACGTTAGATTGGGAGAGAGGAAAATCAGCTATATTCAAATGAATGGTGGAGAAGAGACGCCATCAAATGGTTTCTCTAAAAGCAAGATCACCACGGGCTTTTATATGTCCAGGCAAGGTAGACCTTTCCTTGTCAATTAGTAGGCGGGGGGGGGAAAAAACATACGTGTCTGATTTTTTTTTTTCTACCCATGAACACTTGCAAATATCCATCTGTGTTGTGATGCATAGACTCACACCCTTTCTTAATCAGGAGGCATCTATTAAAGAAAATAGCTGCAACTACAGCCATCAACAGTCTTCCACATAGCTTTGCCTTCCATATTTACCAAAGGCCACACCCTGCCTGAAATGCTCTGCAAATACGCAGAGTCATCCAGTGGCTGAAAAATCTACTTCGAGCGAACAGATCATTTCGATGGTCATACAGTCGTCTGTTTTTATCACAAGTTTGTGGGTGGCTATGCAAAGTAGATGTAATGCTGTTGGGGCAGGAATTAATGCCTGTGTTAAGTCTCTAACCATGCCTAGTGTGAGCTAGATGTGTCGACTGGCGTAAGCACGCTTATGCTGAGTTAAGAGCCCAGATAATGCATAAAAGTGCTGTGTCTTCTCTCCAGCCAGCTGTACTCCTTTGTGCTTTACCATATAATACTGGCCCTTGAAAATCGGGCCATATGCTTTCAGGGTCTGATCAAGACTTATGATTAGCTTGTACCAAATGACTCAAAAGCCAAAGGACCTGGGATGCTTCAGTGCAACACAACGTCTGTGTGTGTGTGTGTGCGCAAGTCAGTTGCTGTACTTAGAACCAATTTAAAAGAACAGAGTATGTACTCACTTCAAAACCCTACAAAAATCTTTCCTATGGCCCGGAATGGCTGATGAGTAATACAAAGAGGCAGAATGATAAATATTAAATAGCTGAAAAATGTTGACGTGCATGGGTAATGGAGCTGACAGGCACGGGGAGAGCAGGAGGATCTAAAATGCAGAGATCAACAAAGTGCTTCTCATGAAGACTTTTTAAATAAAGAGAACAGCGAAGAAATAAACATTGCCATTATTTACTATGAGTTGCGTGCTGAAATGCATAATGCATTTAAGCACGTGGGCGATGTCTTGCTTCGCACGGTTGCCCGACCTCGCTGCACTGGTCTCCTCTCCACAGACACCTGGGCACAGCTGAATTTTTAACTCTATGCCTGGAGTCTGCTTTGCGGCCCGGCAGAAGGATCATTCACAGGCACTCGCCAGCCGACCAGAGTTGCCCTGCTGCATGTGTGGGTGCAGCTGAGCTGCGGCTTTACCGTTGGGGCATGTTTGGAGCCAGAGGCGATACAGCTACCTGGAGGATGGTTCGACTGGACAGTGTCTGGTGTGCACAGGATTCAGGGAGGGTGTCTGCATTCAGGACTGGCACTTGTTCCAGAGTGGTTGTGTGGCTGAAAGAGTCTTCACACTGCAAAAGCAGGAGTGAAGCCAGCAGAGCGATTGGCTAGGACTCAGCACACTTCAACAATAAAATAACCACGCTAGCTGTCGTCTTTACTTTATAACCATCTCCCCCCGGTTTGAAACCCTAATGGTTTCCCCCTTTGCACTGCAGTGTCTGCCTCTTTAGCCGGAGGGCACCTCTCTCTGGAAGCCTGTAACTCCAGCCCCAGAGGTGGCCAGAAGGGATGTGAAGGGCTCCATTCCCCCCGTTCCACAGTGGGACACACTAAATTGATAGCACTCCCCGGTTCTGCTGTCCAGGACTGATCAACTTCTTGCCCCAAGCTCAGGTGTGCTGCCACCATTGAGTGACTTTGGCCGTGTCTACATAGCAAGAGCTGGGCCTGGGGTGGCTTACCTGAAATCCAGCCAGCACGGGGAACAGTAGCAGAAAAGACAGCCCAGTGCAGGTTCAACATGGATGTTACAAGCCAGGCTCTGCTTACCAGCCTGCTCTGAAGCTCGTGCTATTCTATCTTCGCTGCTGTTGTTACCCAGGCTAGCTGGATTCAAGCGAGCTCGATCAGGTTAACCCGTGCACAGCTTTTGTGGTGTAGACATATCCTGAAAGTGGATCTTAACTGTGGCAGAGTTGGTGTTTATGCTTTGCTCGGTGACACCGTTCTCAGACAAATAGCACCGGGTCAGACATCCTATCGTGCCATTTATTTTTGTATTGCATCTGCCATCCAAAAATCTTGCAGAATCTCTCAGCGGTTTGCAATGCAAGAACCAAAATCCAGCGCTTAGGCACCTGCTAGAAAACCTGCCGACAGAGGGCCAGGATGGCACAGAACTCTTGTACGTTCCTCAACGCCCAGAGAATGGCTGCTCCACGGCAAGACCGAACGGGGCAGGGCAGCACTTTCCACTTCCAGCGCAAAAGTCTCCACTTTTGTGCTTGTATGTCTCCCCGCCCCCAACCCAGCCATGGTAATGGAGCACGACCTGTCTTCCCACCCTTTCAAGTAGATTATCCCTGCCTCTCCTGTCAGAGCAAGGGATCTCAGTGCTGCCCAATGCAAAGCCAACATGTGCCTGCTTTAATGGCCATGGGGAGCAAGGCCACAATTCATCCCTCTAAGTGTGAATGGAAACAAAAATACAGGGAGACAAATTCTCCTCGGATTTACACTCAAGGGTGCCCCCTGGCTTCCTTTGGGTTCCACAGGGTGGTCTCTGGATGGTGCTATCTGCTGCCCTAAGACTTCAACCCGGGTTAAATTCTGTTGTGAGGCTTCCTGGCGCTCGGGGAAGGACGCTCCTCACTTCGCTGTGTGAATCCAGAATGTGAGCCAGGCCTCTGTTAATATATGCACTGCTTCTGCAGAGCTAAAAATAGCTGTCATCTGAGCCTGTCCTTCCAGGGTTCCACAGTCAGTCACACCATTTGATTTCTGTATGCTGTACTACACGCATGGCAAACCACGGGGATAAATTAATCCCTCGGTGGAACTCCCCTGACTTCAGGGGCCTTATCCCCGGGATGAATTTGGCTCATGGCTGCTAGACGCAAGCGTTGTGTGTGTGTGTGATTTTTGCCGTTTAGTGGCTAGTTCTAACTCCGTGACGCTCTCAGTGGGAGTAGGTGACTGCATGACATGCAGCCGCACATCATTATAGAATGGCATTTGATCGGACCCTCGGCGACCCTGTCCTGAACCACAGCACTATCGTCCCTTGTGCTGGGAATGAGGGGAAGGGACGTGATTAGCATATGCACGTGTGGTCCACTGCCCTCTACTGCAGCATCAGAAATCCCGCAGTTCATTTAAGGGCGATGTCTCTCCAAAGGACTAACAATCCTCCTCTCGTCTGAGCTGGATTCTGCTGGTGTGCTCTGCCTGCTTGTATGGAACTCCAGCTGGTGGGAAAAGAGAGCGCTACACCTAGGCGGGAAACGCTATCCGAGATGAAATCGGCCATGTGGCTAGGAGAGGAGAGAGTATGCCTTTGCCAGACTTTGTGCTCCTGTTTTAACGGGAGTGAATTGAGTGCCAGCCAGCGAGCATGTTTGTAACAGTTAGTCCAGGCATGCTGCAAACATTTGTTCCAGGACACAAACATTCATGATTCAGCCTAGGATGCAGCCCAGTGTAAACCATCTGGACTGTTTTACAAACACTCCAGTTAATTGGTGCTAAAACAGGAGCAAAACCTCTAGGCTAGACATGCCGTAAGAGCATGGCTATACTGCAGTCATGGAGTGTGATTGCAGCTAATGTAGGCATACCTGAAGCTTTCATCTCGCTAGGTCAGGTACTGGAGCAATGGAGCTGCAGCAGCACTATCTTGAGCGTGGGTTGTCCAAACCCTGGGTAATTATTCAGCAGTTCACCCACACAGAAGTCTGTGCTGGGGCATCGCTGTTAGCTAGATCAAAACTAGCTCAGGTATGGCTACATGTGCTGCAGTCACACCCTGAGAGTGCAGCATGGACACACCCAGTGTGTGATAACAGAGCAACTTCTTCACTTAACCAAGTGGCCCAGGTGTTTCGGAGCGGAAGGTCCTCAACTCAAAACTCACGGCCTCCAGTGTGGAAGTCGAATGAATTGGGTTGTGTACCCATCCAAAATAAAAAATGTTAAACTGTGCGTCATAGTCCCTATTAGGGCTGGGAGAAACCCAGGAAAGATTTTCTGTGAGAACTGTTGAAAGAAACAGGAAATGTGTATTTCATTTGGAACATGTCATGAGATTTTACAGGTGTATTGACAACCCTAAATGGAACAAAATTACATGGTTTGTCTCTCCCCCACGTCCATCTCCACTGTGTCCCTTTTTTCTACTGAACACGGGGGAAGCGGGCCAACCTCTCCACCCCCCTTTTTGTTTGTCTTCATTGAAAAAAATGCACCCCCCCCCAAAAAAAAAAAGACTAAAACAAAAATTTCCAAAATTTTACTTTGGTTCCAAAAAAATGTTGCTGATAAATTTCAACCAGCGCTAGTCCCTATGCTACTGGCAACTAATGTGGATTCTCCTTTAATTGCACTGGTAAAGGCTTGTGCTTCTGGAGAAAGAGAACCTAATTGTATCTTCCCCTCCTCCCACATCCCCTGCCTTGTGCCATGAAGTTGCAAGATCTTCATCAGGCCACTCCCATGAATGTATTGCAATATTATGCATTTAGGCTGGGACGAGTTTTGCAAATGCAGGTTTAAAGAGAGCTGCCTGTTGTTTTGGAGTTACTGCTCAAAGCAGGGCAACTGTTGGCCATGTGTTTTTGTTTTAACCATATCAAAGCCCTTTTAAAGTAAGGGCTCTAGTAAGGAAAGCAGCGGGAACCCCAGATTGTGTGCCAGGGAGGTTGCCGGGATGCACCAGGCATAGATGCGTTTGTTAATCCTCCCATTTTCCAAACACGAGATCTCATTTACAGCGGCTGACTCGTGTGTCTGATTCGTGGCTATTGTTGTTCTGATCTCTCACAGTGCTCGCGAGATTGAAACAATCAACCAGAATGTCACTAAGCTTCAGCCCGTGGTCCTAGCACAGAGCACTGTGCCCTGCTCCCAGCTGGGCAGTCCACAGGTCTGGCTGGCCTCGCTTTCTGCCTGTTCACGGACAGAGCGTGAGTGGAGAGGCTGTCGCAGGAGAGCTTCCCCATGCTGAGCAAAGGTGCCAGAGCCCAGAGGGAAGAGGGAAAAAAACACCCCTCCGTCCTGGCCGCCAGCAGGGGTGAAGCGTGGTGAGCCTGTCACAATGCCGGGCTGGCCTCAGCCCTGGCCCCTCTCCGGGATCTGAGTGCACCGTCCTTAGTATGAAATCCTGTCTTCTCTGACTCTGACCAGGCCTGGGCTCCAGCACCCTGTGTATCAATCAAGCCCTACAGGCAGTGGCCTGCTGTGGGTCTCCGGCGCCTGGGGCCATACTTACATTGGCGCCCCCCCCTTGTCGTCGGCAGCGCCCCGCGGGGGGGGTCTGCGGGCCTGTGTCCCGCTGTCTCCCACTCCCTCCCGTCAGCGGCAGCAGCAGTGTGGGCAGCGCCCCATGGGGGGCGGTATCTGCAGGCCCCTTTCCTGTTCTCCCCCTGCTGTGGGGGCGGTGGGGCAGGGGGGGCGTGACGGGTTCTGGTTCCTGCGGCTCCCTCCTTGCGCCCAGCGCAGGGGCAGAGGGACCGGGAGTATGCCCTGGCTGCCTGCGACAGGGGGTGGCTCCTCCATGGAGGGCCTGGTCGGCGCCTCCCCCCCTCTCCCCGCCCCCCATCCTCCCTGTCAGTATGCCACTGCCAACAGGTCCTACTGGGTTTAGGCACCTGCAGTTCTTCCTTTGGGAGTCTGTGGCTAGTGACAGTGACACAAAACAGCCTTCTTACAACCAAAGTATCGCTTAGTCTTAACAGTAGGAACAAAGCTCAGATAAAGGATTTTTTAAAACAACAAAAGGGCTACATCTGCCGTCCCAGGTGGGTCTATCTCACCAAGCATCTTAGGCAGCCCTAGCTCACCCCAGCCTCCCAGCCTTTTGAGGCTGTGGTCTCAGTCAGTCCCCGTAAATCTCTTTCCCTACATCCCTGAAGGGCTGGCTTTAAATCCAGCCAAAGTTGTTTGGTCTCTCACAGCCTTGGACCTGCTGCCCAAAACCAGTTTGGGGAGCTCCAGCGGGTGAGCCAGACTGTCAAAGCAAAAGACCCTTCCTGGAATCTTAGAAGCGTAGAACGGGAAGGGACCTCAGTAGGTCCCTTAGGCTATGATGTGTGAATAAGCCACCCCTCCCAAGCGACATAAGTTATACCGACCTAAGCGCCAGCGTGGACAGCCCTATGTCGACAGGGGACCTTCTCCCATCCACATAGCTACTGCCGCTGGTTGGGGATGGGCTAATTAAGTCAATGGGAGAAAGCTTAGAACAGCTACACCAGAGAGCTTACAGCAGCCCAGCTGCAGCAGTGTCAGTGCTCTAGTGTAGCCATAACCCTAGTCCTGTCCCCTGCACTCAAGGCAGGATTAAGTAATAACTAGACCATCCCTGACAGGTGTTTGTCTCACCTGCTCTTAAAAACCTCCAATGACAGAGATTCTACAATTTCCCCAGGCAATTTGTTCCCGTGCTTAACTACCCTGACAGCGAGGAAGTTTTTCCTAATGTCCAACCTAAACCTCCCTTGCTGTAATTTAAGCCCATTTCGCCTTGTCCTGTCCTCAGAGGTTAACGAGAAGAATTTTTTACCCTCCTCCTTGTAACAACCTTTTAGGTAGTTGAAAACTGTTCTCATGTCCTCCCTCTGTCTTTTCTTCTCCAGCCTAAACAAACCCAGTTTTTTCAGTCTTCCCTCATAGCTCATGTTTTTAGACCTTTAATCATTTTTGTTGCTCTCCTCGGGACTGTCTCCACATCTCCACTGAAATGTGATGCCTAGAACTGGACACAATACTCCAGTTGAGGCTTAATCAGCATGGAGTAGAGAGGAAGAATTACCTGTCGAGTCTTGCTTACAACCTTCCTACTGATACATCCCAGAATGAAGTTTGCTTTTTTTTTTTTTTGCAAAAGTGTGACACAGTTGGTTCCTATTTAGCTTGTGACGCACTATGACTCCCAGATTCCTGTCCCTAGCACTCGTTCCCTGTTTTGTACATGTGCAACTGATTGTTCCTTCCTAAGTGGAGCAGCATGCATTGTCTCTCACATGTTTTGAGATGGGTGGCTGGCTGAAGCCACTGTACTCCTGCCAGCCCGCATGCTGTCGGTTTCTTCTTGACATAACTCTGTTTTCACACAGTAAACCCCCCTTACAACACTCAGATAAACATATAGTATTCGTAAATTATTACAGGCAGCTCCAAATCTGCCACAGCACTATTGGGCTGGGTAGACTTGCAGAGAGCCGCCAGGTCACAGTGAGATGTCCCTGGGTTAGAACAACGCAAGCATCACAACACAATGATCAGGTCATCATCCCCCTGGAATATTTTGTGGCTCTTGTAACAGAATGCTAAACTGTATTCTACTGTTCAGCCACTAAGTGAGGCTGTGTATAGAAGACCTTATTTAAAACTAACCTTAGCCATACCAGGCAGAGCATTACAGGACACACTCGGTGTGTATAAGCAAGTCTGTAGCCAGGGTTGAGTAATGATGAGTTAAAATTCTGTAACATCTGTTGCCCTTTAGGTTTGTGGTTCTCACCGTGCTGTATTCCCCGGGCATGTGGAATTCATAGGTTCCAAGGCCAGAAGGGCCTACTGTGTGATCATCTCATCTGATCTCCTACATGACCAAGTCAAAGAATTTCGCCCACTAAGTCCTGTGCCCAGCCCATAAGGTCTGGCCGAACTAGATCATATCTTTTAGAAAGGCAGCCAGTGTTGATTTAAAGACTTTGTGTGACAGAGAATCAACCACTTTCTTAGTAAGTCATTCCAGTCAGTCATTTTTCTTCCAGTTCATGTGAGTGAGACTTCACCGTGGCAACAGGAATAGAACTCCAGTCCTCCTGCTCCAAAACACAGGCCCATACGACCTGAGCTGCAGGAAAATCATCAGTAGTGCTTACTATATAGGCTTTATGAACGATAGCTGAGCAGTTCTGATTCCATCCACTAAGGAGCCGTGGCAAATATACACAGCGTTCTTGAGCACCTACACCTCCTACATGCTCAGAACCTTTCAAGGTTTGGCCTTAAGCATCCCTGGGCTTCATTCCAAGACCACTGAAGACAGTAAAAAACTCCCACTTACATCAATGAGCTAATATGTGGTTTGCAGGATCAGGCCCTGCGTCTGTAACAATCCAAACCATTTGTTCGTTTCCAAAGGAAGGACGTTGAACCAGAACTATGTCAATTAAAACACCTCCCCACCCCCCCAGCAACGCAAGCTGTGTATGGCTTTATCTGCTTTTTTCTAGGCCTTTGTGACGGCTTTGATTGAAAACAGTACGTTTTGCCATAGGCCATTAGCATGTAGCGAGGATTTACTAAGTGTGAGTATTTGAAAGAAAGAAAGAAATTTTAAAAAAGGAGTTGCTGACATTTACATTTTTGGAGGTGTTTTTAGACTCCCTGTTAACAGAGGGGGCTCAGGATGGTGAGATGATTACATGGCATCTTGTGCATTATATCAACGATGTAATGTGTGTCTTAGCCCATGTCTACACTACAGGGGCTACAGTGGCAGCACTATGGCACCACAATAGCTATGCCAGCATAACCCTGTGGTGTAGATGCAACAGAAGGGGGTTTTCTGTTGCTGTAGCAACACCATCTCCCCAAGCGACAGCAGCTAGGTCGATGGACGCATTCTCCCATCGAGCTAGCAGTGTGTACACTGGAGGTTAGGTTGGAGTAGCCCTGGTACTCAGGGGTGTGGATTTTTAATACCTTAATAATTATAACTCAAATAACAAGTCAAAATTAGGAGAAGTATGATCTTCTGCCACTGTGGTGTATGGATAATAACCTCTGTTGGTACTGTTCACTTCAGGAAATAATCTACAAATTAAAACATAGTGTTTCCCACACTCGAGTAGAAATGATAATAGTTTCAACTATGGGGTAGGATCTCCAGCTGGTGGAAATTGGCAGAGCTTCGTTGAATCTTCTCTAATTTTCTACCAGCTGTGGATCTGGAAATAGGCACTGATCCTGCCAGCTGTTCTATCCCAGTGGAGCCCTGAAGTCAACGGGGCTCTGCATAGACACCGGGATCTGCCTGGGCAGAATACCTTGTAAACAGGGGCCATACTTAGTGTGTTGAATAACAGATTCACAAATACGCTTGCAAATGAATGACTGTTTGCAAGGTCCTGCTATTTATGAGGCATGAATATGTAAATAACAGTCGGCATTTATGAAAGTTTGACACATACACTCCATAAAGTGGGTTATTCACCACTAATTATTTGCTGTTTGTGATTCATTTATGAAATTTCAGTCATCTTATCAGGGAGCAGGAAAAATACTGTGAGCACGAATAGCAAATAGGAGCACGGAAGAATTCCTGTCATGTCTCCAACTTGTCAGATTATAAATGATCAGAAAGAGTTTGTGAATGATTTTTGAACCACAGCAATGCCTGTTTTTACTGTGGTTCTTTTTAAAATGTTTGCTGTAACAGACATTATTCAACCAGCTTTAATATACAATACCTAAAATAAATCTGGTAGCTGTTTGGTGGCCAACATATAACGAGAAAATCAGTGCTTTAAAAAAGCTAAAACAAAAGGGATAAAATCCAAAGCAATTGTAAATGATCTTCCATAGCCGTGGATCAATAAAATATTATCTCAAACAGATTAGAGATTTAAAATAATATTACCTGAAAAAAGTGGAAATTAAAAAGTTATTCCTGCTAAAATATCTCATTTCATGTTTGCACATATGATTTTTGTCACCTGTAGGAAATATAAGGTGGGAATCTTTGAAAAACTGCCACTTATAAAGCAATTAGTAGTAGAAATTGGAAAATAATATCCATCACTCAGCAAAACTTTGCATGTGGCAATCCAGCTCTGAGTAATGTATAGATCCAATCCTAGGAGGTGCAGAGGAACAATTGAGTTTTGCAGGATTTGAGCCCCTCCGGGTACATCTACATTGCAGAAACAACCAACCAGTCAACCAAAAAACCCCAAAACAGAGAGTCTGAGAACCCCAGTCAACTGGCTTAGGCTCACAGGGTTAAAAACAGCAGTGTAAATGTTCCCGCTTGGGCTGTAGCCCAGGTCCTGAGACCCAGCCCCCTCAACAGGTTTCAGAGCTCCCGCTCCAGCCTGAGCTAGAACCTCTGCACTGTTCTTTTTAGCCCTGTAGTTCAGGTCCCAGGATGCTGAGTCAGCTAACCCTCGCTCTGAGACTAGCTGCCACCAGGCTATTTTTGCAGTGTAGACATACCCTCGGAGTTTCTAAAGTATAAACCAGTCTTGGTTTCCATTTGATGATATTCTGGATAAATAACCTAAACTTGATCCGAAATGATTCACTGTTTACTCTTAAGGAGGTGGGGAAAGCGGTGGACGTGATATACCTTGACTTTAGCAAAGCTTTTGATACGGTCTTCCACAGTATTCTTAGCAGCAAGTTAAAGAAGTATGGGTTGGATTAATGGACTAAAAGGTGAATAGAGAGCTGGCTAGATCATCAGGCTCAACAGGTAGTGATCAATGGCTCGATGTCTAGTTGGCAGCCGGTAACAAGCGGAGTGCCCCAGGGGGCGGTTTTGTTCAACATCTTCATTAATGATCTGGAGAATGGGGTAGATTGCACCCTCAGCAAGTTTGCGGATGACACTAAGCTGGGGGGAGTGATAGATACCCAGGAAGGTAGGAATAGGATACAGTGACCTAAACAAACTGGAGGATTGGGCCAAAAGAAATCTGATGAGGTTCAACAAGGACAAGAGCAGAGTCCTGCACGTAGGATGAAAGAATCCCATGCACAGCTACAGACTGGGGACCCACTGGCTAGGCAGCAGTTCTGCAGAAAAGGACTTGGAGATTACAGTGGACAGGAAGCTGGATATGAGTCAACAGTGTGCCCTTATTTCCAAGAAGGCTAACAGCATATTGGGCTGCATTAGTAGGAGCATTGCCAGCAGATCGAGGGAAGTGATTATTCCCCTCTATTCAGCACTGGTGAGGCCTCATTTGGAGTAGTGTGTCCAGTTTTGGGCCCCCTGCTACAAAAAGGATGTGGACAAGTTGGAGAGAGTCCAGCGGAGGGCAACAAAAATGATTAGGGGGCTGGAGCACATGATTTATGAGGAGAGGCTGAGGGAACTATGCTTGTTTAGTCTGCAGAAGAGAAGAATGAGGGGGGATTTGATAGCAGTCTTTAACTACCTGAAAGGGGTTCCAGGGAGGATGGAGCTAGGCTGTTCTCAGTGGTAATAGATGGGAGAACTAGAAGCAATGGTCTCAAGTTGCAGTGGGGGAGGTCTAGATTGGATATTAGGAACACATTTTTCACTAGGAGGGTGTTGAAGCACTGGAATGGGTTACCTAGGGAGGTGGTGGAATCTCCATCCTTAGAGGTTTTTAAGGTGCTGTTTAATAAAGCCCCAGCTGGGATGATGTAATTGGGGTTTGTCCTGCTTTGAGCAGGGGGTTGAACTAGATGACCTCCTGAGGTCTCTTCCAACCCTCATCTTCTATGATTCTATGAAGTGAGAGGTGATTGAAGCAATTAAATGAGCTCAGGGTTATTATACAATGAAGCTATACAAGGTTATGGGTCAATACAGAAGAGAGGCTATATGAGAGGGAATATGTCAGATGAATTTTTAAAGAACAGTGAACAGGTTCTTGCTGAGGTTTTAGAGTTCAAATATTAATTTTTAAGTAAAAAATACAGATTTCCTGAAGTACCAAATGGTTTTGGGCGCTTCTGTTTTTGAGTGATGGGCTGGAGAATTTCAAAAAGCGCAGAACCCTTTAGGGTGTCTTTGTTTGGGCAGCCAGAAATGAGGCAGCCAGAATCACTAGTCACTTTTTGAAAACTGTGGCCGTGATGACTACTGTCTGTGGAAACTGGATCAGATTAAAGGAGGAAATTGTCCACTGCACATACTTTCTCCCCAAAGTACTTATGCTGTCCTTGTTTGTTTTTGACATGGCCTTCATATGAGATCTCCACAGAAGTGTACATGTATATAGGATAGTGTAGGCATCAAAACAATTCCAGAGTTGAATGGCTTATGGCATGATTTTGATCTGAACTGCTCCACTATTATAACATTACAGTGCTCTGAAATATCTATCCTATTTAGTGCAGCTAAGCCCGTTGCTGTGAGTTCGGGATAGAGTGAAAAACATTTATTTGTGCTATTTTAATCTGGATTAATTTTTGGGGGCTGTATTTTGAAAATACCAATAGCCTCTGATGTCCCTGTTTTTTTGTTGTGTGTTTGCACAGTACCTACCATGGGGTCCATGACTGGGACGCCCAGACACTGCGATTATAAAAATAATAAATAACAATTATCTGAGCCTAATTAATGATTGCCTATGATATTAATTGTAGCTGTGATTTTGTTTTTAACTAGGGTAATTATTTAATTGACCATCTTGCTTCCCTGTAGCCATATCTTTCTATAAGCCTTTTTTTATTATTATTCGTTGCGGTGAAAACGATGGGCCAAATTCTAAGCTGATGTTAATCGATGTAGCTCCATTGAAGTCGGCTCACACCGGCTGAGAAACTATCCCAATAACCTATTAGATGCAAATATAGTGAAATCCTGTTATAAAGGTGGACTGGGGAAGCCTCTGTTTTGATCCTGTCTCTATGATTCCAAAGAGTAGCCTTTTCTATAAGATGTCTCTGTGTTACCTATTTTCTGTGTTACTGCATCTGAAGAAGAGAGCTAAAGTCTCTCAAAAGCTTATGTCTGCAAATATTAAATTTGTTAGTCTTTAAAGTGCCACAGAACTCTCGTTGTTTTTGCTGTATACAGACTAACACGGCTACCCCTCTGGAACTTTTCATCTGCAGCACTCCAGCGAAAGTGTGAAGCTCCTAAGCTTGCTATTTGCAGTTAGGGACAATCATGCTTTACAAGGATTAGCAACAGCACCTGCTGATGAGATGCCATGGAAATTAACTGCCCGTGGAATAAAACATCCCCCACTCCACACCCCTGCTCCCACACCCAGAAACAGAAACGTGAGCCATTTATTTAAAAAATAATAATATTGCAGCTGACAGTCAGGCCCTTGATTGCCTCCCTCACCAATAGACCAGCAAGCAGGGTCACCATGGTGCTGAGACGCAGTTCGAGCTGCTACAGAAATGCACTGTGTTCTAACACAGCGTCTCGCTCCAGGAAGTATCGACACCTTTCACAGGCAGCGATCACAGTTCCATTCCCGTTACTGTTCTGTTCCTTTGCGGTTTTCACTTTTATTCAAGATATGGCTTGGTTTCATTAGTAACGTTGTTGCTGGTGTTATGATTATTTATTCATGTTGCCGTAGCACCTAGGAGTCCCCAGTCGTGGACCAGGACTCCACAATTAGGCGCTGTGCAAATGCAGACCGAAAAGCCAATCCTTACCACAAAGAACTTACCTTCTAAGTCAGTGGTCCCCAAACTTTTTACCCCATGCCCCCCCTTACTCCTGTCCGCACCCTCCGCCCACAGCTGCGGCTGGGAGCAGGGCCACGATCGGGGGGGGGCCACGGTCAGAGCCAGAGGCTGCAGGTGGGAGCAGGGCCATGGTCAGGGGGCTGCGGTTGGAGCTGGGGGCTGCGGCTGGGAGCAGGTCCGTGGCCAGGAGTGGAGGCTGATGCCATGGCCGGGTGCTCAGGGCAGAGCAGGTCTGGGTAGTGCTTCCTTCTTGCCCAGGCCTGGCGACGCCCCTCAAACGTTCCTCCACATTCCCCTACGAGGGTGCGCCCCACTCTGTTTGAGGCATAAGACAAGAGACAACAGATGGATACAGACAGACACAACAGGAAGTACAGGAAACAAAGAGGCTGTATTGGTCAGTGCCCCAGCAACATAACCGGTGTTACGTTTTCTGTAGATGCCATGATTTAGCAGAGTTTTGAGCATGGATTTGAAGAAAGACAATGAGGTGACTCTGTGGATACCTATGGGGAGACTCCCAAGCATGGGGGGGGGGGGGAGGCAGTATGGTAGAAGGCACAAAGGTGTTTGAAAATTTAATAAGTGGGTGATGGAGGATGGTATCGTGGGTCGAGCAAAGGTGGGAGTCGACCTCTCGGTAGCAAATGAGAGATGATCAGTAGGTGGGAGAAGCAGTGGTGATATTCTTGTGAAAAGAGAAAGATCCAAGCAAGTGCAGGCTGAAAATCACAAGCAAATCTAGCCAGACTCCATGGGCCTCTCAGGGTTTGATCACGAGTCTTGGGATAGTTGGTGGTTTTCTTAAATCCCCAGCTCCTGGAGTCAGGGGATTACACAAGACTCTCATCTTCCATTTAAATAAAAAAAGCAAATTTCTAGTCTTCATGTTTGTGGAGACAAGCATGAAAATGTTACTTCTATAAGCTCAAAACTCAGAAAGCAACTAAAAAGGGCCCCACATATATTTTTTAATGTCTCATGATTTCTAAGACAATGTCATTATTTTGGCCAGGCCGGGGGGTGCTGACTCATGATTTTTCAGTACTTTGGGATGGCATCAAAGGTGGACTGTGCTAGTTGTCACTGATGCTCTCCTTCAGGACATTCTTACAGAAGACTTTTAAACCTCTGCAACGTTGGTCGCCTGGTTAGACAAAATAGAAATAAAGGTCAGACAGTGGAAAGTTAGTACTTTGTCTGAGCATCCATTTGTCACAGGGATTTCTTAGCATAGCATATCCCAGGTAAATAACATGGTGAACGCCGTATTGGACTTCTGGGAATGTGCTGTCCTTCTCCTCTCCCTGTTTGATAGATGCTCTGCTGGAGGAATTCCTTGTTGAAGAGGAAAGTCTTACAGCAGGTACTTTCCGTGGAAGGAGAGAAGAGAGTACCAGCTAGTTTTTGAGTGGCTCCTCCTTCAGACCAGCAACACCTCAGCCTTGCTTGGGTTTAGTTAGAGCCAGCTGCTCTTCATCCAGGAGCTGATTTCCTGTAGGCTTTGTGACAGCTGCGGGATAGGGCTGGTTGCGTCTGTGGAAAATGAGATGAACCGCGGGCAGTTGTTGATGTACTGTTGGCCTGTTGTGCTGTCCCATCTCTCCAAGTGGGCTTGTGTTGCTGCTGAAGAGAAGGAGAGGAAGGATGGATCCCCGATGACCCTTTCCCCCCAGGAGAAGGGAATAGAAGCAGAGTAGCATGAGCATTGGGATATGCCACGAGAAATTCCTCTCTGAGCCGCAGTCTGATGCCCAGCTGGGAAGCCTCCAGGAGGTTGGCCAATGTTACAGGTTGCTGGAGCTTGGTTGCTGCTCCTCTTTGGTTGATTTTTGTGTGGGGGTGGGAGAACGGAGAACAGCTGGACAGATCTGCTGCATTTGAGTGTTGGTATCTTCAAGGTTGGGCAGGCTCTGGTATTCTTCAGAGAGGTTGGCAGGTTCAGTGCTCTGAAGGAGGTGATGATCGTTTTGATTAGCAATGGCCTTTGTTGTTCTTGGCTGTCTTTCCCATGGTAGCAGGGTCACGGGGCTGCGTTGCAGCTGGTGATTTGAATGTTTTGCCAGGTTTCTGGCACGTCCCATTCTCTTAGGGCTTCTGCCATTCCTGATCTGCAGAGTCTATGTGAGCAGCAGTGTTGTTCAGTGCAAATTGCCACCAGTGGTCAGGACCTCAGGATTATGTCTTACCAACGAGGCAGCACATTGTCTTTGTTTTCTGTGCTGACACTTTGTTTCGCTACTGCTCCTGCAAACTCTGTTCATGTCAGGAATCTTTTCTGGTTTAAATTGCCTGAATAAGAACTTCTTTCCTGAGCAAAGACTGCAGGTTCAGATATTCAGAGGGTCTGTCTATCTTTACAGACTCTCCATCTATATAATCTAGGCTCTAGGCATTTATGCTGCACGCATCTCCATATTATCTAAATCACCTTGTCGCCTGCATGGGGCATCACCAGCATCATTTCCTACAATACCTGGGTTTCCCTTACACTAGGAGTCAAATCCCGCTCACCTTACTCACACAGTAACCCTATGGGGCCAGATCCTGCCTTTAGTGTACACTGTTATAAATCAGAATAACTCCATTGTGGTCAATGGAGTCATTCCAGATTGACACCAGTGTCACAGAACAAAATTCAGCCTGTTCATTTCACATGAGCAGGGAGATCAAGATTTGGTACTACCTGGTCTCCCATTCAAGTCCTGACAAGGCCTGACCCTGCTTCGTTATGAGGTCTCATAGATGGCACCTAGGCTGCGAAGTGAAATCCTTCTCTGCCTTAGCTGGATTGGTGCTCCAGTCAACCGTTGTCTGACTAACTTTCTGATTTTCAGGGCTCATGGCTCTGACTTCTAAAAAATGCTCCGTGGAGGCAGGGACGTAGTGAATTTGGCCAGCCCGTTTTGGGTGCCACTGCAGTTTAAGTAGTAAATAATGATGATGGTAATTGTGCCAACAGGACGACTGCCAGGGCAAAGCCAACAGCCAGCCCTGTTTGTGTTTAAAGAAAGTTGTCTCCATGCCCTCCCCCAAATTAGGTATATGGCACGGTGTCCTGTTGGGACCTATATTTAAAACATTAGCCAAGATTTGCAAAAATAGGAGACTAAAGTTAGGTTCCTGAATGCGTAATTAGGCTCTTAAATAAATAGCCTGGGTTTCAAAAATGCAGGATGCTCAACAGCTCCCACTGAAGTCAGTTGTAGCTGTATGAGGCTCAGCACTTTTGAAAATCAGGCCGTTTACTTCGGTGCCTAAATATAGATTTAGGAGTCTAACTTTAGGCTTCTATTTTTGAAAATCTAGGCCAATAACAATACATCTGGGGTGAAATCCCATGGTTATTTTTTTCTTGTCTTTGAGCTTCCTTAACTATATCGGTATAGAAAGAGAATGAGCTGTACTAGTAAAAGTTATTTATATCAGTATAACTGCATCTATACTAGGGCTTCTACTAGTAGGGTGTGGTATAATTAGGCTGGCAAAAAATCACATCCCTAACTGACATATACCACTATAACTCTTTAGTATTGTCCGGCTCTGAGTGGACTCACCGTCCTGATCATGAATGTACTGCTCAAAATCAAGGTGCCTAATCAGCTAGCATCTGTACAAAAGGTAGAGGTTTTGTAAACAGACAAAGAACAGGTTTTACCAGATCTAGTATAAACAGAAATGTATTTATGGAATTAAAGCAAAATTCAGGGAAACCAGTTTTAAAATAAATGAAATGAAATATTCCCTCCCTGTTGGAGGCCTCACAGTCCTGCCACACCCCATCCCAGAGAGGCACAATCTTCCAAGCAGCCTAGAGCGGTTGTAGGGAAGCAACCAATGAGGGAGGCTACAGAGAGCAGCCAATCAGGGCCCAGCTGACTCTCATAAAAGGAGCTGCAGGGCCAGAGTCACTCAGTGGCTGTCTGGAGCTGAAGGAGTGTGGATGGTGTACCTGGCTTGTTGAAAGAGCAGCAGGACCACAGACAGATCAGTTGCTGTCAGGGACTGGGGGAGTGAGAGAGAGAGAGTCCAGAAAGGGTGAAAAAATCTCCAGGGATGAAGCCCTGGGAGCATGGCCCCAAACCGGGGTGCAGGGACTATTGGAACTGGTTAAAGACTGTAGACACACCTGACCAGAAAAAGCACTCATGAGAGGTGAGTGCCACAGTATAACAGAAGCCAAAACAGATGACAAAGAAGCCAAAGTGATTCACTTCCTCTCTGGCCTGCCTTTCTGGGCCTTAATTTCTCCAGCTAGAAAATGGGAAGACTATTTTGCTATCTCATATTTGTTAGGCTTAATTACTTGATGCTTGCAAAATGCTTTGAAGATAAAAAGGCTCCAGCAGTGAGTGGTATTATTTAGAGCTGGTCAAACTGGTTTTGGTTGTAAAATAGCTTTTCAAAAAACAAATCAAAACAAATCAGATTTTTCTTCAAGAAAAACTGAAAAATCCAAAATGTTTTGGTTTTTTAGTTATTTCTTCTTTTCTCTCTCTTTCCCTCCTTTCCTCTCTTACCCCCTTTTTTCTATCTTGCCTCTGAAACAGGGGGGGAAGTGGAAAGAGGAAAAAACTGTCCTTTTCATCCCCCAAAACCCAGGGGAAAAAATCTATTTTTAATGGAATGGTTTAATTATATTTCACTAAATCTACTCTCCATTCTCCAGCCAGCTCTAGTATTGTTCAAAGGCTAACTGCTCATTAATATGTATTTATTACAAGTTAAGGACTGCTAGGTGGAAAATCAGCTCCTGATTCTCCTCTCTCCGTGCCAGTGTCACAACGGGATTAGCTCTATTGAAAACACTTCTTTCCAGCTGGTTGGAGCAAGAGAAGAATCAGACCCTTTTCCTTTACATTCTTAGTAGAAGTTTGGTTTGATGGATGCTAAAGAGACAGCAAGATATTTTATATAGGAAACCTGTACACCAGCCCCTGGCTAGTGTCCTAATGTCTGCACTGGGCTTTACCACCTGGGAGATCCAGGTTTCCTGATCAACAGAGCCTGGATGCAGGAGTACACTGAGCAACCCTTTTGGCAGACAACAGAGCAGTTTTGGCAGGCCCAGAAAATTGAGTCTTGTCTCGTTTCCAATGACTGGAAGCTTGATGGCTACAATGGAAGGGCCTCAAGGACTGGGTGGAACATGGAGGAAAACAGAGGGGAAAAAACTAGAATGGGTTGGAGGGCTGATTCTTAAAACATTTTATTCTTGTATCATTAATTCTTATTGTCATGATGTTTTGTCTAATGATATTTAGATACTAAGTGATCCAAAAGTACTTCATGAACAATGTCCAGTCTTGTACCTGGACCTATGCAGAGCTCCAGAGTTTGCCAGTATGGATCAAATTGTGCAGGGCTGGCACCTACGTGTGCATGGTACCAACAAAAGGCAGCCATCTCTCGGGTGGGAAAGCATCACCCAATGCCATTGAATGGTGGAGCAGCATTTTTGCCCATGGGTTTGTGGCCTAGTAGATTTAGCACTGGACTGAGATCTGAGTTTATACAATCATAAAATATGAGAGTTGAAAAGGACCTCAGGAGGTCATCTAGTCCAACCCCCTGCTCAAAGCAGGACTAACCTCAGCTATATCATCCCAGCCAGGGCTTTGTCAAACTGCAGCTTAAAAACCTCCAAAGATGGAGATTCCACCAGCTCCCTAGGTAATCCATTCCGGTGCTTCACCACCCTCTGCATTAAAAACCTTTTCCTAATATCCAACCTAGACCTCCCCCACTGCAACTTGAGACCATTGCTCCTTGTTCTGTCATCTACTACCACTGAGAACAGCCTAGCTCCATCCTCCCTGGAACCCCCTTCCAGGTAGTTAAAGGCTGCTATCAAATCCCCCCTCATTCTTCTCTTCTGCAGACTAAACAAGCCTAGCTCCCTCAGCCTCTCCTCGTATGTCATGTGCTCCAGCCCCCTAATCATTTTTGTTGCCCTCCACTGACTCTCTCCAATTTATTCACATCCTTTTTGTAGTGGGGGGCCCAAAACTGGACACAATACTCCAAATGCGGCCTCACCAGTGCCGAATAGAGGGGAATAATCACTTCCCTCAATCTGCTGGCAATGCTCCTACTAATGCAGCCCAATATGGTATTAGCCTTCTTGGCAATAAGGGCACACTGCTGACTCATATCCAGCTTCTTATCCACTGTAACCCCCAGGTCCTTTTCTGCAGAACTGCTGCCTAGCTCATCGGTCCCCAGTCTGTAGCTGTGTATGGGATTCTTTCATCCTAAGTGGAGGACTCTGCACTTGTCCTTGTTGAACCTCATCAGATTTCTTTTGGCCCAATCCTCTAATTTGTCTAGGTCACTCTGTATCCTATCCCTACCTTCCAGGGTATCTACCACTCCCCCTAGCTTAGTGTCATCTGCAAACTTGCTGAGGGTGCAATCTACCCCATCCTCCTGATCATTAATGAAGAAGTTGAACAAAACCGGTCCCAGGACCGACCTCTGGGGCACTCCGCTTGTGACCGGCTGCCAGCTAGACACGGAGCCATTGATCACTACCCATTGAGCCCGAAGATCTAGCCAGCTGTCTATCCATTTTATAGTCCATTCATCCAACCCATACTTCTTTAACTTGCTGATAAGAATACTGTGGGAGACCATATCAAAAGCTTTGCTAAAGTCAAGGTATATCATGTCCACCGCTTTCCCCATGTCCACAGAGCCAGTCACCTCTTCATAGAAGGCAATCAGGTCAGTTCCTGTTCCTGCTTTTTCCACTGGCCTGCCGGGTGACCTTGTTCAGTTCACATCACTGCTTTGTGTCTGTTTCCCCACCTGTAAAATGGGGATAATGATATTTACCTCTTTTGTAAAGTGCTTTGAGATCTACATGTGAATAGAGCTAGGTGGTGGTATACTATTTCATGGGGTTTTTTGAGCGGGTTGCACCTTTACAGTAATGGACATTTATAAATGGGCTCTCTTAAATTGAATGTGTGGTGCTGTGTAAACAGTAATCAAAGAGACATATTTAAAGGGGGTGACCTCACTTCCGGTATTTCCTTGCCCCTATAGATTTTTGTGGGATCCAGTATTGTGGTTAGAGTGAAGGGTATGCAGCATTGCCAGTCTGAAGTGTCCTAATATTGGCTAAAAATCATGATGTTTTAAACAGTAATCAGTTTGGGGTTCTTTTTATTTGCCTTCTGCATTTTGTGTCTTTAGGGCTCATGTTTACCAACTTTTCCTTGCAACCTTAAGAACTAGAATTTTTTTTTGTTTAAACCAAAGCTGAGATTCTCCCATAATCGCCTGACTTCAAGAGCTGGGAACTTTAAGAATACCACCAGGTGTCACGCGAATCGTGAGAGTTGGGAGCTCTGCTGTTGCCATTTGGCGAGGGCTGATAACTAAACTGTGTCAGTGGACTGAAGAATATCATTTCTGAGCACAGAAGTAGTTAAGTTCCAACCGTGCAGTCAGCCTGAGGCGTGTTCCATTAGTACAGAGCCCCATCTGTTGGCAGTTCTGGGTCACTTTCTGTTTCCTGTTTTCCTTCTCCTGCAATGGCTTGTTGAGTTGAATGTTTCACATGGTTGTTAATTGCAAATAAAAAATGGGTTTGTAAAAGACAGACATTTCAGCAGCCTGGCATAGTTACAGGGCTAGCTGCACCTCTGGGCCCTTCCTGGTCTCTCGCAGTTTGCCTACACTGCATTGCACACCCAGATGTGTGGGACCTGGGCTTGCGGTCTCGGTGTTTCTGAGCCCACCCTTGAGTGTCTGTACTGCATTGTAAACCCGGGCTTACAATTGCTGAATGTGGGTCTCTCAGCCATGCTAATGCATTCAGGGCGCACTACACAGACCTTCTGACTCGGGTCTGCAGCTTGAGCTGCGTCCACACTACAGAACCACAGGGCTTGAACCCAAGTCACCGCAGGACTCCGGCTCTAACACCCCTCCCCTCACCACACCCAGCAAGGTCCTAACCCCTGGGTGCTCGCTGACCCAAGTCAAACTGATTTGTGTGTGAACGAAAGGCAGACTTGGGCCCAAACCTGAGTCAGAGGCCAGGTTTAGTTTGCTGTGTGGACACACCCCCTGAGTGCACCCTCTCAGGTCTTAGCCCTCAGGCCTTTGCCTCTCTTGAGGTGAAATTCCTCAGTTCTCCCACTTTTAGATTGGGCCCCTTGCTTCCGTACCCTGTCTGTCAGCCATCCTTCCCCTGCACATCTGCGTTCTGGCACTGCCAGTTCTTCCCTTTGGGTGTCTTTGGTCAGTGCTATACCGTGACCAGAGGCTTTCTGAAATTATTGTCTAGTTCAGCACTAGGAATAAATCTTTTAGATTGTTAGAGGACAAAGGATGTTCAAACAACAAGCAGTCTACACACGTCTATCTTACTTATAGGCTCACCAGCCCCTGATGGGAACCTGGGCAGGCCTACCTTCCTCATAAACCCCCAGCAGGTATCCGTGTCGGTCCCCTTGAACAACTCCTCCCCTCACCCGCCCCCAGACACGAGAGTGTTCCTTTTCAAACCTGCCACAGTTCTTTTGCTCTTCTGAATTCACATGGGCCTTTTCCTGTCCTGGCTTTGTCTCTTAAATCACTTTCCTGCACTTTTGAGAGGTCTGTTTAAGCCATTCTTTCTCTTCCTGCTTGTTTTTTCCCTACAGCTCCCTATTATACTAAACCAAAATGTCATACAGCAAACATCTCCTTAACCAGGTCAAATATGCAAAATTCACAAATTATTAGGAAGCAGCTCCAAATCAGTCCCATGGTCCTCCTCCAAAAATTACTTCTGTTACTATTCTGTCTTCAAGCATTCCGTCCCCCTTCAGAGGGAAAATAAATGTTCCTGAATTCACCATTGTAGGAGTTGAGCACCAAAAATAGAACAAAGGAGCAATTCCTTTAAGATCGGACATTTAAAATCACTGAAAGAGACACTGCCGAGTCGTTCAGAATTTGCATTTTGTTTTTAATTTATTTTTTCCCGCTGCTGACTGTCGATTGCCTCCCTTTCAGACCAGGGCTGGCCAGTGGAGTTCTATAGTGCGGCTTGCGGCTGCCCTCACGTTTAACATGGAGGTGCAGCTAGCTGCAGATCTGGTCCCCAGACGTGATGCTGTGTCTTAATCCAAAGCTCCATCTTGACCTGCGGTGCTTGGCCCTTGGCATGCTGTGACCTCTAGTCTTTGCAGGCTGCTCCTCTGTGTTAAAGGTGAACGTGGCTGCATGCTGCTTCATCGGAGGGCAATTAGATCCGCTCATTGGGTTCTTGGGAAGTGGCTGATGTGGCTTTCAGTCAGCAAATATTAGCACTTCCCTGCCTGAAGAGAAGGAGAGGATTCTGCAGAGACTGTTCTGTTCTCATTCTGATACTGCCCTGGTCACCATAGTATCTGAGCACCGGCCAGTCATGCATTAAATGATGTGACTAGCATTTGCCACATGCGATTTCCTCCCTCTCATGTTTCTCTCCAATGGGGAAAACTGTACGAGGTTTCTCTTTGTTGGTTGGTTTGAACGGATTTTGTTTTGGATTTATTTATTTTATGTTTGCCGGGGTGGGCGCTGGCTGTTGAAGTCTTGGCTCTCCTCTTGGGACAGAAGGTGGTGATGTCTGAGGTGGTTCTTAGGTCCTGTGGGAGTTCATTTCACAGTCTCGGACCAGCCCCAGAGAAATCTCTGTATAGAACACGGCTCCGTACATAGAGAACTCTCCCTCCTGCGTAGCCTGTTTGAGCTATTATCCTTTCCTGGGCTACTGGCTCTGATTCCATTTGTTGCTATTTGACCCCATCAGCTGTTGTTACCGGTGACTGATGGTTGGCTTGTTCCTTCCCTGTGCTTTAGGTATATCCGAACCATGTACCTGGGCATCCAGAGTCAGAGGCGGAAGGAACACCAGCGGCGCTTCTACTGGGCTATGATGTACGAGTATGCAGACGTAAACATGTTGCGCCTCCTGGAGACATTCCTGGAGAGCGCCCCCCAACTGGTGCTACAGCTCTGCATAATGATCCAAAAGAACCGTGCAGAAACATTACCATGTAAGTGGCCCTCGCCCCGCGTCCATTTTCTCAGCCTCTGTGGGAAGTTTTGTTGATCGTCCACACTGTGTAACCTGTCATGTAGGGTGCTGGCGCTTGGGACAAAACTCGTTTCAGCTCCATACTGCACTTGCTCAGTAAATTTCTGCTCACGCTGCTGGAAAAAAAATACTCTAATACTTCAGCCTCTTAGCCTAGGGGAATGATCACAGGGCTGGGCATCAGGGATTCATTAGCTCGACTCCTGACGCTGGTACTCACTTGCCGTGTAGCCTTGGGCAAATCACATAACTTTTCTCTGCCTCTGTCCCCCCATCTGCATAGTGGGGATAATAAAATGTATCTGTCTCAGGGGGGTGTTGTAAGGATTAACTGATAAATGTTTGTGCCGTGCTCGGACTGTGTAAAGTGCTACGTTTTATAGCTACAGACAAGATGGTCACCCTTAAAAAGTCAACTTTTGCCATGAGTTAAAACACACTTATTGGTACCCCAGTTCTGAACTAGTCTAAGAATAGGGGAAACTGTATTTTATTGGACACCATGTGTGCCAACCATTTTCATGTGCTGCCATTTTCATGCCAGGCGTTGTTTAGACATAGCAAAACCTGTCATACGCAACACTTGGTTGCCTTAGTAGATGCAGGCCCAAATTCACTCCGACTGGAGTGTCAGAACTCGGCAGGCCATTCCCAGATTATTGTGGGACTTTCTGTGTCTGTGTGTGTGACCAAGCAGCCCTGCAGTTCTGCAAGGTTGAGTTCCACTGCTTGGCTTAACATTTGCCTGGACGGAAGTTATGCTTTAGTCAAACACAAGTTATTGGATTCAATACAGAAGTAACTGGATGAAATTCTTTGGCCTGTGTTAGACAGGAGGTCTGATGAGATGGTTCCCTTGCCCTTAAAATCTATTATTCTGCCTGTTCAGGTCATAGCTGCATAATCCATTGACCAAGCGCATAATCTTTTCCTCATTCAGTTCTGCAACATAGCAGATGGGTTGTTGATTTGGTTCCCATAAAATAGGCTGCACGTCTTACCAATATGTTGCTCAGTGGTCTGGCTGCATGTCTGGATCCTGGCAGATCCTTTTTCTACGTACTTCAGTAGCTGGGCGCTTGGGCCCCGGATACACACATCCAACTCTGTGCCGGCTGATGACCCGGGTGGATCTTCTAGCAGCTGAATGTGCAGCTGTGCGGCCAGTTGACCAGGTCACGGCATTGAGTGGGCTGCCTGTTTTTGCTAAGTCTGCACTGCAGAGCTTGGGGAATGAAGCATGTCGCAGGGTATGCACACCCTGTCTCTGGGGGTGGCCGGGATTTCCCTCAGGAACAGTCGACCAGACTGTTTCCAACCTCCCGGCCATATGGCTCAAGAGCCCGAGTTGGAATGGCCGCCCCTGGGACTGCACGGCACGGCCTAAGGGACAGAGTCCACAGTTGCCTGTGGGCAAGGGCTATGAGGCCTAGTGCCCAGAAACAATAGTTGCCTGTGAGTCAGGGCTATGAGGCCTAACGGCCAGAGTAAGGGGCCATCATCCAAAAAAGAGGGGGGGAGAGAGCCGGGGTAGGGGGGCATGGGCGTTCCCGTCTCCATCGCATACCAGTCCAGGACCCTGTTCATGGCGGGGTTGGTCCCCACGCTGGCCAGCGGGGATCCAACCACAACACGCTGACCTGTGTCAGGCGGGAGTTACCACTCGCCCTGTCTCCCTGGGCTACTTCCTACTGTGCTTCCTGACACTGCTGTCCGGGTCGTGTTGGGGCCTTCGGGTTCCCTGGCTCTGGTAGCTGCCTGGATGTTTGATTCTGGGCAGTCGGCTGTGGGCAGCGGGCCTCCGGTCGGGCCTCCGTGGCCTCTGGTTCCCTCCACTGGGGGGCTGCAGCGGCTCCCTGCTTGGATCCTCCACCAAGTATCCTTCCTCCTCAGAGGTCAACCTGGAAAGCTGCTCCCTTTTATACTGGGGCAGCTGTTGGAGCACGTCCAGCACAGCCTGGAGCGTGGGGTTTCTGCCGCCCATAGTGTGTGTTTAATTCTTCCTCACTTAGTGCGGGGTATTCACGCCCCGTCACAAAGCAGCAGAGAGTTTTTCTAAGCATGCCTCATTCCTTCCTCAGGTGCGCGGTTTACTGGCACTTTCTCAATCCAGTTGTATGTATCTTTCCCCCCCGGGTACATTACCATGCAAAAAGAGCTGAAACAGAAGGAAACCGGCAAGAAAATAATGTCAAAGATTTCTCTTAAACAGACAAAACCCAAAGAAAAGCAAGATAATATTAAAAAGTGACTGTGTAGAAAAGATCACCGTCTTCCTCAATCTACTGGCTTCCTGTGGATTTTGGCTCCTATCTGCTGACTTTGGTTTTTTTACTGCTTTCAGTGCTGCAGACCCAAGCGAGCTCTGGGAGGGTAAGATGGATTTGATTCAGCATTGGGCATATGAACAAAGGTGTCAGCTAATGCCCGTGTCCGCCTCCCATTTAAAAAACATATGGGTGGGGAACACTTACTCTCAAGCCTGTGTAGCTTTTTCAGGAGCCGTGTTTCATCATCTGTGCTTGGATTAGTCCAGTAGGCTGTGAATCCACTGGCAATCCTGACTCCACCCTAGTGCATCTCTGACAAGGTACATGGAAGGATTTTTTTCTCCATGCTTTTCCAAGGTCCACCTCCTTCTCTGAAACAGCAGCCTAGCCGGATCAGCTGCTTGGCCCTGGCTGCAGTCTGACTTCTTTTTTTAAGATTTTTGATTTGGTACGTTGTTTCTGTGCCATATTGGAGGGAAGCTAACTGGTTCCAGGTCCCTTCATGGCCTAAGCACACCATTCTTTCTTCACAGGGCTTTAGACAGATAGTGTCTGCAGAGGGGATACAGAATAAGATGCTGCCATTTTCAGAGTCTTTTTTTAGTTCACAGCCTCTCTAGAAGGCTACCATTCTGTAACCCACCCTATTATGCCTAAGTAGCATGGAAAAAGTAGGGTGGATCTTCCCTATCATTGGTGCAGCAATAACTGAGCATAGTGGGGTTAAACAGGGGAGACAGTAAGATCAGTGATAAATTCCCTGTCTTTCAGGCTTCAGCAAAACCGTTGGTACTATGTGAAAGTGCCATTGTACTCTGAAAAGTGCCTTCTAGAAAAGGCACTGCGGGGTTCTGTGTTTATGACATCTCAATGACTCCATAGCAGATCTACATCATTTACGACGACTGTAAAAGAATGCTTTTTCTGGCTTCCAACCTTACATATTCACCCAGGAATCTGAAAGGCAAACTGGGTTATGCATCATTAATAACAAAGATCCTGCAGTTGGAATTTCAGGCTAAATCTCAGTGTCAGTGAAGTTAGTTTCAATCCCCGCCTAGATCTCAGTGAGATCAGGATTTATGCCTTACTGAACGATTATGTTCTTGATGCAAGAATCAGAAGAGACTCCAGCTCATTCTCCTTTAGCTGTGTTGACTGTTTGTTGTTGTTCGTCCTTCAAGTTGGAAGATGACCATGACATCAGTGGTTGGGTGGGTTTCTGGGAACACATGAGTGGTTGATCAGGCCAATTGGAGCTTTGAACGGTCTGTCACACACTGAACAAGCGATGCCGCTATGGGTTACAGGCATGCTGCTGTTGCGAGATTTACGCTGCTGGCACGTCTGCTCTGCCGCAGCAGTTCTCCTCTGCTCAAAAACTGTAGCTCCCTTATGGATGAGGCTTTGCCAGGTAGAACGATCATGAGCGAGATCTTCCCAAAACTCTGAGTTGATGTCGAAAGGCCCCAAGGATAACTTAAGGGAGTTCTTGAGAAGTTTCTTCTGGGCTCCCTGAAAGCTCTTTCCCTCCTTTAGCTAGCTGTAAAAGATCTTCTTTGGCAGTCGCTCATCTAACATTCCGGTGACATGGCCTGCCCATCTCATCTGTGACTTCATCAAAAGAGTATGGATGCTTGGAATGCTGCCTTTATGAGAACCTCAGTATCTGGAACCTTGTCTTGCCAACTTATTCTCATCAGTTTCCTCAGACAACCCATGTGAAAGTGATTCATCTCCATATATGCCGCCAGGTTTTGCAAGCATACGTCGGAGTTGGCAACAAGATGGCTTTGTAGATCTTTAGTTTTGTTTGTTGACTACTGCCTCTGTGCTCCCGCGCATTTCCACGAAGTCTGCCAAAGGCCACGCTTGCTTTGGCAATTCTGGCCTTGGTTTCATTATCGATGTGAACTGCACGTGACAGTGTCCTGCTGAGGTGCATGAACATATCCACTGCCTGAAGGGTTTGGCCATTCACTGTGATAGTAGGTGCTATGTATGACTTTCCTGGTTCAGGCTGAATCACCACTTCTGTCGTCTTGATGTTGATTGTGAGACCAAAGTTGTCAAGCTGAAGAGAAATAGTCCATGCTCCTTTGCATGTCAGACTCAGATTTGGCATTCAGGGAACAGTCATCAGAAAACAGAAGATCGTGATCAGTCACTTCCTGTACCTTCGTCCTCACCTGCAGTCTCCTCAGATTGAAGAGTTTGCCATCAGTTCGGTATCTGATGCCAATCCCTGTGTCACAGTCATGAAACACATCTGTAAGTATGGCAGAAAACATCATACTGAAGAAGGCTGGGGCCAACTCGCAGGCCTGCTTGACTCCATTGGTGACTGGGAATGGTTCAGATGGCTCATCGTAATCCATAACGCAAGCAAGCATGCCATTGTGGAATTGCCGAACCAGTGCGATGAATTTCTCCGGGCAACCGAATTTTGCCATGATCTTCCAAAGGCCCTCCCGACTGACTCTATCAAATGCTTTTGTCAGGTCAATGAAAGTCATATACAGGCTGGAGTTCTGTTCCTGGCATTTCTCTTGAAGTTGATGAGCTGCAAATACCATGTCTATAGTCCCCGCATCCTTTCCTGAAGCCACACTGATTCTCTGGCAGGAGCCCTTGTTCAGTGTATTGCACAAAGCAATTCAGCAGAATTCTGGCGAGAATTTTGCCAGCTACTGACAACAAGGAGATGCCCCGATAGTTGTTGCAGGATTGTCTGTTGCCTTTTTGCTTGTACAAGTGGATGATGGATACATCCTTGTACTCGTGGGGGATAGTTCCTTGAGTCCACATTGACTGGAAAACTTCAGTCAGCTTTAGAGCCATGTGTGAGCCTCCAGCCATCTGCTGGTATAGGATCTGCTCCAGGTGCTTTACCATTTGACAATAGATCGATTGCTTCCACAGTTTCAGTCAACATTGGGGGATCAGCAAGAGATATGTTAAAATCTATCTGGGGTAGTCTATCAATTGCCTCCTCACTAATGGATGATTGTTAATTGAGGATGTTGTTAAAGTGTTCTGCCCACCATTGCAATATCTTTTCTTTGTCAGTGAGCAGTATGGTGCCATTGGCACTCAGTATTGGAGATGTTCCTGATGACCATGGTCCGTAGATTGTCCTCAGAGCATCATAGAAGTTCTTCATATCATTGTTGTCTGCGTAGGACTGAATCTCATCTGCCTGGTTGCTCAACCATGAGTTTTGCATCTCTCTAAGTTTGTGCTGGACAGTCCTCTTGATGTTGTTGAAGGTTGCTTTCTTAGATGTTGAAGTGCTGTCTTCTAAACAGGTCTTACGGAGCTGATGTTTCTCGTTCAATAGTCTCCCTCTGTCAGAATGATTTTCATCAAACCAATCTTGATGTTTACATGTGATGGAACCGAGAGTATTGGATGCAGCTGAGTACACAGAGTCTAAAGGATGCCCAATTTCCTTTGATGTTGTTAGAGTTTGCATTGATCATTACAAGTTGGTTGCACAGTTCTTCAACAAAAGCCTGTTTCACATTCTCCTATTTCAATTTGGAGACATTACGCTCTTTGGATGCTTTTTTACCTGGTGGTCGTCTATGAGGATGTATGCGAATATTCAGCTTGGAGACTGAGCCTGTGATCAGTCCAGCATTCCGCACTTCTCATGGCCTTTGTCACTCTAACATCCTGTCTGTCTCTTCTTCTGAAGACAACATAGTCCATGAGATGCCAGTGAATGGAGCGTGGATGCATCCAAGACATCTTGTTGTGGTTTGACAGGCGGAAGACTGTGTTGGTAATGAGAAGGTTGCGTTTGGCACACTTCCTCAGCAGGAGAAACCTGTTACTGTTTCATTTCCCAAGGCCATTTTTCCCGATGGCGTCTGGCCATGCCTGGTAATCAGCGCCAACTTTAGCGCTGAAGTCACCAAGAATGATGAGTTTGTTTGCCTTTGGCACTTCTGCGATAAGAGATCCTTGATCTTCGTAAAATTTGTCCTTGATCACATCTGGCACTGATGATAGTTGGAAATCTTTTCCCAAACAATGGGAGTCTCATCAGTATAAGTCTATCATTCACACCCTTTTGGGAAATTCCTGAGCTTGCTAACTAGCTGTGTTTTGATAACTTCACATCTCTCTTCTTTACTAAAGCACTCCAGAAGAAGGGATAGCCGGCTCTTTTTTCTGTGGGTTGTCATTCTTCAGCTAGGCGAGTTTCACTCAGGGTCGCTATCCAAATGTTGCATCTGGCCAGTTCTCTACCAACTAGAGGTATTCTTCTCTCTGGTCTATCTGCTGCTGGGCAATCCATTAATGCGAGTACATTCCAAGCACCTTTGTCTTTTTTGTCTTTTCATGTGATTTTTTTCGACCACACTAGCAGGATTCCCATCAGCCACAGTATGCTGACCAGGACTAAAGGGAAGCCATGTTTAAGGCACCTAGTTCCTTCCTCATTCTACGGGGGTGAACTGTGTGATCCTAAATAGGACTGCTCGGTCACCCAGGGGATTGCCAAATTCCACTGGTGCTTCAGTCCAGTAAAAAGCGACCCAATACCCTGAACTGCCTGTGTGCAGGTCTGCAGCTCCAGCTCCCAGTGTATCCACACCTGCTGCTTTGCTGCTCACCCACCGCCACAGGACCTGATAGGTAGTTGATGTCATGACTAGCGCGTGAATTAGATGCAAGTGAGGGAAAGCTGGGCAGAATCATCCTCCTTCTCTCGTCCAGGACAGTCTGAATCCAGTGGCACAACAATGTCGAGATGTTTGGATGCAGTGGATGGGCATCAGGTCCTACTGCACCCAAACTGATGCCTGAGGCTGTCCCCACAGCTGTTCACATCCACCTTCACAGCCAAGGAGGTGAGCATATCTACTTGACTGCCTGGTCCACCAGAGAGGACTTTCCCAAGGGAGCCAGGTGTAGCTGTCCACTCCGGTCAACAGTCACAGGTTGGACTGCACTTCGTCTGGAACCTCATCTCAGACCTGTTTGCCAAGGGTGGCCCTCCCAGGAGTACACAACTCTGGATGACGTAATTCTGAGGGTCACTGGGACACACAAGCCTCTCCACCACAACAAGGTGGCTGTCCAAGGAGAGGAGGTTGACTGTACAGTGCTAATAACAGGCAAAGTCAGTAACAACGAACTGTAGTCAGTAAAGTGAGCAGATACGACTGAAAACACATAGGGAAGGCGATGGATTAAGAATACAGTGGTTTTTGACCACTACAATGACAGGGTGTATACTGGCACCTGGTGGATGATGTTGACATTTCTATATAGGCACTTTCCAAGCAAATTTGCACTGTAGTTCTAATATTTCTCATGTGGTTCCTTTTGACTTCATAGGATTTAAAAGAAACCACTGATGTCATGAGTGCTTTGTGTCAATTTTTTGTTGGGAACTTGCCTGACCAAGGCCACTGTATCTATACAAGGAGCATTGTACAGCTGTTGATGGTAGCCTTACCCTGCAAAACCCTGGCAAGTGCTGCTGTTAATCCAAAAGAGATTAGCAGTGTAAATCTGAATTTTGCAAATCTCTGTTGAAATCTATGGGATTTTGTGGTACATGTACTATATTTCTCCTGTTATAAACCATGTAATAACCCAATGTGTAGTTAAGAAGTAAACAGCAAAAGTTATAGCAAGTGCGTGACCCACTTTTCAAACCAGAATGCTGAAAGTTGGGTACGTAAACTGTGGATATGTCTTCACTGCAGAGTTAGCCCAGGTGAGCTGCAGCCGGGTTAGCCTCGCCCGGGTGTGTGCAGCCCCACTGCAAAGCCCTATCCAAGTTCCTGAGGCCTGGTCTACACCTAAAACTTAGGTCGACCTAGCTACATCGCTCAGGCCTGTGAAAAATTTCACACTCTGCATGAGGTACCTAGGTCGATCTAACCCCCACATAGAAGCAGCTAGGTTGATGGAAGAATTCGTCCGTTCACCTAGCTACTGCCTCTCGAGGGGAGTGAATTTACTATAGTGACGGAGAAACCCTTTTCATTACCATAGTACGTGACTAAAAGGACAGCGCTACAGTAGTGTAGCTGCTGTGGTGTTGCTGCAGTGCTTGTAGTGTAGACGTACCTGAAGACAGTACTCACGGGTGCTGCTCTCCTTCATGTGTGTCACTGGGACTTCAGGGGCATATGCCATGGTTCTTGGTGCTGCACTAAGCTGAGCTGCTCCACGATTCTTTGCCAGTGAACTGTGGGAGAACTAGTCTGTCCCTCTGGGCCCACGGGGAGGAGGTATAGTGGGAAGGCAGTGGAGGACTATACGCACTTGAGCGATTTAGCCTGCATCCTCACTGCAAAGTTAGCAGCCTGAGTGAAAGCGGTGCCCAGGCTCTGATGGCCACTCCCAGCTGGGCCAGTTAACCCAGGTTGGAAGCACCATTAAATTCAGGTGAGTGGTTTTCATGTGTGGACGAGAGGGAGATTAGGGGCAACACCCAAACAAGAGCCAGAGGCTCTGTCTGCAGTACACAGCCTATGCCGGCATAGCTATGCTAACGTAGCCCCAGAGTGTAGATTCAGTGTGCACCTATGGCAGGAGTTTTTCTCCTGGGGTAGGAACATCACCTCCCCAAATGAGGTTAGTATGTTGACAGAAGCATTTTTCTGTCAGCATAACTGCATCTATCCTGGGGTTTTGTTGGTATAGCTGTCGGTCAAGGGTGTGGGGGGTTTTTCACGCCCCGACCGACATAATTTAGCTGGTATAGTGTAGACCAAGCCGAAGTTAATTCTGCGGTAAAGCTATACCTTTGTGTGTTTAGACTGTAGGTGGTTGAACGCTGGATAACATGTTTGCAAACTTTCTTTTCCAAAAGGCTTCTCACACTCCTTGTCCTTCCCTGTTTGCAAACTTCTTATGCCATCATGGTTTTGTTCACATGAATGTTCGGATAATTTCAAAGAGTCTTCCCTTGTTTGCAGGCCCATATGTAGTCCTGGGCAAATAGCCACATTTGCTAGTCTCTATTTGTTCTTTGCCATTCCTCATTCTCCTGTTGAAAAGTTTGTCATCCTGCCAGGGCATGGTAACCACGCCACGTGACTTCTTAGAGTACATCTAGACTGCAAAAACTGTCCCGCAGCAGTGAGTCTCAGAGCAGGGTCAACTGACTTAAGCTCATGCTACGGCACTAGAAATAGCAGTGTAGACGTTCCCACTCAGGCAGGAGTCCAGCCTCTGAGACCCACTATCCTCACCGGATTTCAGAGCCCAGCCTCCAGGATGTCTACACTGGTATTTTTAGCCCTGTAATGCGAGTCCCATGAGCCCAAGTCAGTCAATCCGGGCTCTGAGACTCGCTGCCATGAGGTTTTTTGTTTAGCTAAGGATACGCCTACACTCCACAATCACACACAATAATGAACAGTGAATAGTGGAATGGAACAATCTATGAACTACCCGGAGGCAGAAATGTATTGGTTTAGACTAGTTGGTACATTCATAGAGTAGAGAATACATTGCCAGAGAGTGGGATTTATTCTGGAATGATTTGTGATCTCAGAACAAGCCAAATCCAATGGATGATTTGCAACCAGCTCTATTTAGTCACCAAGTGTCCATGTAGGTCCTTAAATTCAGCAGTAGATACCTAACTTCGGGCAACCAAGTTTGAAAATGAGCCCTGAATAATTAACTTCTTGCTGTCGGGCGGGATTTGCAGAAGTGTTCAGGATTGTCCTAATTCTGTTCCCACTTATCACGGTAAAACTCCCACTGTGTCAATGGGAATGGAGTTAGGCTAACGCTGAGTGCTTTCGAAATTAACACCCACAAACAACAAAACACTAGAAGACACTCAGGAGCAAGTTCTGAGTGATGCTGTCTTGCATGAAGGAGTGTGCATGGTGGTGAAATGGCAGAAGTTTTTGTGCAACGACTGCCTTCCAAACCATGCTCAAGACCTGTTTTGGGACGTGGTAAAAAACGTAATCTGGTAAACTCCAAGAATGCTTAAAAAAATGTGGTTTAAAAAAAAAAGAACCCAAAAGCCCATTTTTCATCTGCAAAATTAATCCATCTCTGTGACTTTAATCTGCAAAATCATTCTGATTTATTTAGGTAGACCCATAACTAAGGAAAGCTGGTTATAGAGGTGTCCATAGATTGCCCTTCCTATTCTGGAATTAAGATCCAAAGGATCATCTGTCCCTTCCAATCCAGGATTGTCATGGCATCAAAGTTGGCATAAATAAATCACCTGCTATCCACAGGCAGAAATCCCTCACTTTTCTTACGAGAGCATCGTCATGAAAACCTGTAAGAGAGAGGTGTCTTTGTGTACTGGAATCCTTGTACCACATGATTCCAGGCCATAGGAGCTAGAGATGGAATCATCAGCTGTATCAGATCATCCAGTCCATCTCTCTGCCAATGCAGGATTATCCCTTTGTCCTGTTTCCTAATGCTCTCTATCGATGACATTGCTTTTGGTTGAGTTGTATGAAAGCGAGTATGGAAAAAGTCACAAAACAGTGTTGCCTGGCATTGAAGGGATACTTCTGGTACCACTCCCCGTAAAGTGACCCACCCACCTTTCAGGAGTAGGTTGGTCACATGTGCCATGACTAGAGAAGCAGGTCTTCACGGCAGGACAGGGTGGAGAGAAGTGGCACCTGGTAGAGTAGGCGCCAGGCGAAAGGGTGGGGAAATTGGGGGAGGAATCATGTGATAGCTGTTTGGAGGAAGGTGTTTGTCTCAGGCCGGTTCCCAGCAGTCAGGCGTCCACATCAAAAAGCCAGCCGCACCGCTGGCAGCAGGCATGAAGAATGCTCTGCTCACTCACTCTTAGAGTAAGTCAGGCCTGAGGCACATTGGCAGGCAGCAGCAGGGGGGAAGCTTACATGGCCGTGCACCCTTTTAGGGCCTGATCCAAAGTCCATTGAACTCAATGGAGAGAGTCCCAGCGACTTAGCAGGTCTTTTACCCACAGGATCAGTGCAGCGTGGGGGAAGCTAAGCTCACACTACTGTGCTGCACTGATTCTGTAGCTAAAAGACCTGCTAAGTCAGCGGGAGACTCTGCATTGATTTCAATGGACTTCGGATCAGGCCCTGAAAGACACTTCAGTCCCCGGGGCTGTCAATCCAGAAGCCTTCTCCAGCACAAATTCACTTTTCTTGCAGCTCCCGTGAGGACCCTTTGGCTGAGGTGAGAACCTCTTGATATCAAGAATATTCCATGTGATCACAGGTTACTGTGACATCCTTTCCAGAAAAACAACTGCAACATGCACCGAAGTGAGCGAAGGTCTTTAGCCGAGTTTGTAAACTATGGCTCTTGGTGGTAATAATTATTAGCACTTTACATCTTCAAACATTAAGTAGGTGATCCTCACAGCAACCCTGTAAGCAACATACAAATAGGGAAACTGAGGCATAAGGAGTGGAGTGATTTGCCCAAAGTCCCACGATGTCAGATTCATGATTAGAACTCAGAAGTGCCTATTGTTCCCACGTACAGTCCACTATGCTGTGCTGCTGCTTGTCGGTTTGGTTAGTAGAGTATATGAACATTAATTTTATTGAATCCACTTGCTGTAGAAAGTGGCTCTGGTATTCAGGTCAGCCAACCAGTAAAGCATGTTACTCTGGATAAGCAGAGAACACATCTTTAGTAATGAGATGTGCAAAAAGAGAGTGCAGTGTATATTTCTGTGACTGCTGTCAGCAGATCAGCAAAGAATTCAAGTTGCAACAATTTAGCTTGGAAAAAGGTCCAACTAAAACTGAAGGAATATTCAACAAGCAGTTTCTAAGGCATGATCAATTGTTAGTGCAGTTGGAAAGTTTTGGGAAGAATCCTGATCTCTGAAGTGCAGCAATTGTACTGAGCTAGTTAAGTCTGTTCCTGAGATGACTTTTGTCCCAAATGGCAGCTGATAATTTCCTTCTTGGTGCCCTCTGTACATTCATGTTTTCACATGGGCACTCGCTGATGGGAATGCTCATCTGACACAGTCATTTCCCGATTGCAGAAGCCAGCGGACAAGCCACTCAGAGGATATTTGCAATAGGGAAACTAATGCATGTTTTGATCTCTGTAGGACAAGCCTGGTTTCCACTTGGGAAGGTGAAGTTTGTTAACATATTGAAGATCCAGTCTCAAACTCAGTCCTGTACACATGTGAATTTCTGGGAAGGCAAAAGTGCCAGGAGAAAAATCCAGTATGGTGTTATTCTAGCGGAGTTGAGTTTTCGTCTGATATAGGTCACTTAAACCACTCAGTGAATTGTGCACTTGGGAAAAAAAAAAGAGGTTCATAATGTATCTTTTGTACCTGAGTTCTGTAGTGCCTGCTGCTTTTAGATTGCAGGACAACACCTGCTGCACGAAGTAAGACTTAGTCCCCGTGTCACAGTCCTCACAACAGTGCTTTGCCAGTCTTATTTAATGATTCCAGCTGTATGTACCATTGCTCAGGTGTTGAGATACTCCTTCCTTCTTCTGTGCAGGAAACAACTCCCTTTACCTGCAATTACACTGAGACATTGCACCAGTTCACAAAATAAAAGAGATGTATAAAGGGTAAGGTGACTAAGGTGTGCGTTGCTGACATGTCCTCTAAACATACGGAGTGACGCACTCTTACATTAGCCAAGGAGGGGGAATCACATCATTGGTTTCTTAGAGCTCTTTTAAATTAGCTCAGAGCATTTCCAGGACCATGTGACTGAAGCAGTGTCTGTAATTGGCATTAATCCTTTCTGTGCCAAACCGCCAACCGGAGGCATCCTATGGGGTTTGCCTTCTATATACAGATATGCTGTGTAAAACCTTGGCATTGCCTTTCAAAAAAGCAATGATGCAGTGTTTAGCAGTAAGCAGAGGGTTAATTTACTTACATGACTGTATAATGCATTGGCAGCGTGTGTTGCCTTTCCCCTCTACTGGTTCGCTCACTAGAGGATAATGGTCTCCTACTGCTACCAACTGATGGAGTTACTTCTTTAGCTGAGGTAGCATAGAGCTTTGCTGAAGTTTGCAGGTTCAAACCCTTCAGGTGACTTTGGTGGGTGGGAGCTGGGGATGGTATTACAATTACTTATTAGAAATACTAGTGGGGATTATTTCTATAAGTAACTTTTTTTTTTAAGAGTAAGTGGTCCCCCGTTTTTCAGAGTGTAACAGGCTGTGCGCACGTGTTTGCGGCGCTCCTGTCACTCTGTGCTGTACAGATAACAGTGCTTCTAAGTTGCTCTTGTAGATAGTTAAACAATACGAAGCTCTGTCAGGGCCAAGATGCTATAACAGATATCAAGTGTGCCGCAACATCCTTTCCCAACCACCCCACTCTCTCCATTCCCTCTCTCCCTGACTACATACGATCGTTGCGTTTATGGTTCTCTTTCTAGCTCTTCTGAAGACTCGCTTTGGGTGTGTCACTTAGGCCAACATTTTCAACCTGAGTGTCCAAAGTTAGTCACTTAAACCCCGATTGAGGCACATGAGGTATAGAAAAGCTTCAGTAGGAGAAAGTGAAAATATTGGGACTGTTTGACGAGAATATCCTGCGTTCTGGTGACAATTGATAACCAAAATTTCGGAAGGAATGCTAGACCTCGTGCTCCAGGGCGTAAGCCAACCTCTAACTATTAGAGAATAGGATGAGACAATGTCGGGGCAGGTTGCCCCACATCTGCCAGCTGGGGAGTTCTTACATGTTCCTCTGAAGCAACTGGTGCCGGCCACTGTCAGAGACACAGTACTGGGCTAGATGGACCTTGGGTCTGTTACAGTCTAGCAATTCCATGGTTCCTGTGTTTACAGAGGATGCTTCTCTCACAGTGCATAAAAGAGTGCATTCAATGAAACTGAAAAGCAGCACAATGAAAAGTGATAAAAGGAAAACCTTTTTTACACTATACATATTTAACCTGTGGAACTCATTGCCTCAAGATATCATTGAGACCAAGAGCTTGCTAGGATTCTAAGAAAGACAGACATTCCTATGGGCAATGAGAACATTCAAAGTGGTGTTGGACTGCTAAAAAAATGTTTTAGGAAGGATATAAACTTTCCTGCTTTAGGACATAAACCAACAACTCACCGGTAGGGGTTAAAAAGGAACTCCCCCCTAAGGGGAGGTTATTCCATAATTATCCACTAGGGACTTCCTCTGAAACTTCTGGGCAGGCCATTTTCACATGCACAGGTACTGGGCTGTGTGGACTGCACAGATCTCATCTGGTACAGTATTTCCTACCTTCCTGTGCACGCAACTCTAACTTGGATGAAAATTTTTTTGGGGTCCCCTAAAGAAACCAAAATAGTGGCTAGTAATATCAGGAAATCGTAAAGACAGCACATGATACAGGCATCAGTTCCTCTTACCCATGGCCATTAAGCAATGGGCCAACGGCACTGAAATGTTTGCTTTACCTCCCACTTTCCTGATGTGGTTTGTCTGTGCTCCACTCCTCTGTTATGCATCTCCAGCTCAGCAGGTGTTAAACAGTGAGGAAGAATTATGCCATGTTTGCTTCTGTCAAGTGGTTTCGGAGTGAGTTAAAGATTGAAGGCCAGGTCCTCAGCTGATGTACATTGGCGTGGTTCCGTTGACGTCAATGGACCTACGCCGACCCACACCAACTGAGGATCCGGCCCATAGGCTGCAAGGTCATTCTGCTGTCGGTTCAACCATGCCACCGTGCGGGTCCCGTGCATTTCTTTTTTACAGGGTACAATGTAAAAGAATGCAGCTGAAAACTAAATACCGGGAGCCAAACTCCATCCTTAATGTGAGGGAGAAAAGATTAACTTCCTATGTGAATGCACTGCTATGCTGGGGACCGGAGTGCAAGTTCAGACCTCCCCAGGCTGAAAAAGGCCAGGGGCACTATGAAGGCAACATGCTAAACATATGGGTTCAAGGTGGGAACGTCCTTGTGTTGCCCAAAATAATATCCCCATCCCATGGCTGATGATCAGAACAGCCTTGACTGGGTTCCTTAGAAAAGGTGTGTTCAGCTACTTCTCAGTTGGGAGTGGAAAAGGAATGGGAATGGGGAATTCCCTTAGCACTCTCCTCCCTTCTTGCAAAAACAATAGGGCTTAAATAAGTATCTTCTACTTCCTCTCGGATGCTTTCAGGGAGTTTGATGGAGATTCACAACACAGCTGAATGTAATTTTGTCTTGTATGAATGATCTCTTTAAAGTAGAGCTGGGGTAAAACTGGAACCTTAGATATGAGCTTTTTCTAATTTCAAAGTGGGGGTCAGTGTTTGGATTCAGATCCCTGTCTCTGAACTCCCTCGGTTGGTTCTGGACTGGATCCAGAACCAGACACATTCTATTTTCCAGATCTAATCTACTTCTTTACCTACAGCGTTTCATCTAATCTATCTGTGTGTTTCTGAGAAACCGACCATGTCAAGTTCCAATGAGCCCAGGAATCTCACAAAAACAGCTTGTGAGACTTCGGCACTGCTGAAAGCAAAGCCACAGCTAAACCCTCGTCTGATTCAATCCCGAATCCAAACCCTAACCTAAACCTGATGTGGATGAGTGATCTGAACTCTTTGGCCCATCTCTAATTTAAATCACACTGCAATTTCTGAAAAAATTGGAGGCTTCCTGTATAACAAGTTGTTTCTTGCTGCAATTGCAGATCTTGGTTCTGTAATTAGCAGGCAGTTTTATATCTGTTTTGCTGGTATCACACCCTGAACGTTGGCACGGTGCTAAGAACTTTAATCCTTAGGAAACTAGTTACATCCCTGGTGGATGTTATGTAGGAACTGGCTAACTTGCTAGAGGGAGTTTGATGGCCCTAGTGCCAGGGAGGAGAGAGAATTTCTTGCTGCTGGCTGGTAAGAGCTATGCTAGAACTTTAGGGTTGTGCAGAGCCATTCCGTCTACACTTCTGCCGGAGTCCCATACACAGACACACATGCTTTGGTGTTCCAGCATGACCCACTTCGCTCTGCTGCTGGTTCTCCACTTACAAGCTGGGCAGTGACATTGGGGAGTTCAGGCCAAAGAATGTGAGGTCCTTGGCGTGATTGGAGTAGAGGTGATGGGGGTTCCTGCCCCCAAGACCTATCCAGTTTTGGAAAAGTTCAGAACCAGACCTGAATTCTGCAACTCTAGCCCGTCTCTAGTTTACACCAACCCTCTCTGTGCAGTGCTGATGCTTTTCACGGTATGGATTGACCCTCGGTGTATGGGTGCCTGGCACAAAGGCAGGATTTGACTTCCTAGTTGCTCTCGAATGTGCCCTAGATCTCATTCTCAGGTGTAGGGCCTCCTTTTGGCCTCTGCTGGCCAGGAGGTATGTGCATGGCGATCTCAGCACCTCCTCAGACCTGACCAGCTAGGTGACTGCCTACATCTGCTGGGTAAAGTCCTGGCCCCTACTGAAGTCAATGGGAGTTTTGCCATTGACTTCAGTGAACGTCACTTGTTGTCCCTAACACCGTCCTGTTTGATGTTGCAAGTACCACCCCTAGCAACAGGCTCAGAACTGACACTTCACAAACACGGCCCTCCTTTTGCAGTCTGGAGGTTGTGCTTCTCATGCTGCAACTTTTACGCACAAGTTTGAAACCCAGAGGAGACCTACGGCTGTATGTGTTACATAGAGGAGACACTTATGGAGGTCACAGTCAGGAATCTTTTTTTTTTCAGTAGACATGGTCCAGGAGGCCATGGTTTAGAGTCACGTCTAGACCAGTGGTCCCCAACCTGTGGCCTGTGGGCCAAAAACGGCCCATGGGGTCTTTCAGAGTGGCCTGCCGCTCCCTTCCCGCTGGCTGCAGAAGGGAGCCGCTGCCTAAGGACCCAGGCGGAGTGCGTTGCCGCGGGGCTACAAGACCGGTGCAGGCTCCTTGCTACAGCCAAGGGGACTGGAGATCAGCGCTCCCCTCCCCTCCCCTGGCTGTAGCAGGGAGCACAGCAAAGCGCTCTGCCTAGGTCCCTAAGTGCTGGGGTCCCTGCTGGAGACAGAGGGAGGGCACCACTGATCTCTCATCACCCTGGCTCCAGAAAGGAGCCAGTGCTCAGGAACCCAGGTGGAGCGCACAGGGCTACAGGACACATGCAATTTCCCTGCTTCAGCCAGAGGATGGGAGATCAGTGAGGAGGTCCTTGTTGAATTCCTTGCATCTGGCTGGTGGGGGGATCAGGGAGGGACTGCTGGTGGACAATGGTGGCCCTTCAGGGTTGTAAGAATGATATCTGTGGCCCTCGAGCCAAAAAGGTTGGGAACCACTGGTCTAGACTATCGTTAGGATCAGGCTTGACACTGCCACATGCTGGCGAGTTGTTCTGATGAGCTATTGTTCCGTAAATGGTAGAAATCTCATGAGATCAGGACTTCCTGTCTTAAATAGTGGAAATCTCACCAGAGCTGCTGTTCTCGTGACTTTTTTCTGCCATTTGGGGTCAAATCCAAATCAGATTAGGAAAACAGGCCTCTTTGGTTTTGGATCCAACTCTGAACCAAAACCATATTTATTAGCGGGTTCAGGGTTGAGGATTGATTTCAGATTCCAGTTTTGGCCCTTTCTGCTCTGAAGATGTGGCTGCACTGTTATATATTTCAGTTTCATTGCCACATTAAACCCTTATTGAATGCAGTGAGAGCAGAGTTTGAAAGCACTCCGTATTGATCTAAGATGCAACTCTTAACGTAAGAGTGGTTGGAGCAGAGGAGCAGAAGCCAGGACTCCTCGCTGTGCCTCACTATGTGATCATGAGTAAGTCACTTAGGGCTTAATCTTGCAAGGAGCTGAGTGTTCCTCTATGTTGTGGAGTGGCTCTGGGAGGTGAGCTCATGCAACTTGCCGATGTAGTCAGAACCTTGCAGGACTGAGCCTCACAGACATTTGTATGGCAGGTATAATGCTACTTACCTATTGCAGAGCGGAGTTGTGATGCTGAATTAATTATTGTCAGTAAACCGTTTGGAGATCCTCGGATGAAAGGGCTGACAGCATTGCAAAGTACTTTATTCAATTACTTCTTTCCTGTTTATGAATGGTGCTCTTTCATGTAAGAAGCGACTAGAACTCCAGGACGGAGGAGGGAAGCAGTCTTCCTAATGGAGAAAAGAAAAATGTGTAAATAAAAAAAAATCTTTCCGGATCAAATGAAAAACAGACACTAGGCCTGGTTCTGATTGCCCTTATGCTGGTGCATGTGGGGAATAACTGCACCGAAATCATGTCATGATGTTGTGAGATTGGAATCAGGCGCCAAATATATTTTTTTTATTTTCTCTCTCTCTCTCTGGATAAAAATAAAACCTGTTGCTGATATAGATTTCACACTGCGCGTTAGGACTTCCATGGATGAATATGTCATCTGGGGGGGAAATGATGACAGGGTTCATGGCAAAGAAGGCTGAACCTTCTGGAGAGTTGATGTCTTGTAACGAAAGAATAGCACTTGATATTAAAGCAGGCAATTCCATCATGCAGTACTTGATGGAGAGGGTCATATCGCATTCTGAATACTTACTGTGGTGTCCAGTTCACCTGAGAGAATGTTTTGTATCTTCCCATTTTTTTAGAACAGTCTTCAAGAGAATTAATGTGAAAAAAGGAAATAGAGCATCAACTTGATAGGCATCTTTTTCAGTTTTAAAGGGACAGACACCACAGTAAGTATTTAGGGAATATGATAACGGTGAGTACATTACAATTATTTACAGAAAATAACCAAGCTGTTTAGATTATTTATGAAACTATGTGCGTATCCTTTTCAAAGAACCTTTTCTACACATCTTCAATGGGCCAACGCTGGGCACTGGGACCAACTACAAATATTGTTAGCTTTTAATCCGTCATTGGACAAATCACTTGTATTAGAGCAGTGGTAAAGTGAAATGTAATTGCTTAATGCATGCAATGCAGGCCAGATGTAGGCGAAACGCTTTTCAAACGTGTTCTTTTTCCTTTGGATTGTGATTTGGCCTCTCTCTTTTTTTTATTCAAGAACAATCAATTGTTTTGGGTCTCACCTGCGGATGTAGATTTTTCATGCACTAATTCCACCAGTCCATGGGGCTTAGTTAGATTCCTATTGGGTCTCCCCCTCCCACTTGGGTCATTCATGGAAATTAGAAAATGAAAACCAATGAAGTCAATCAGAGTGAAATTCATCCCAGTGCAGGGGTCCCCCGAGGGCTACAATGGGACTTAAGTGGTGCATAGGCCTTGTGCTACTCCACTGTGCGGGGGTGAATTTCACTCACTGTCCCTCGCTTAGCCACGACAGGGATGTTCCCTATAGTACGTGTTACGGTGTTTTTGTCAGATCAGGTTTTGAATGTGCCCGCAATAGGACTGCCACCCATTTGCTGGGGGAGTCCATTCCACAGTCTGACAGATCTCCCTGTCAGGAAGCTTTTCCTGATAGACCGTATTTTCTTTTTTTGATTGTTTACCTCATTATTGTTGTTTGTTAATACCTGTGATACTTGTGTTTGCCCTATGAGACCTCCCATTAAATCTATCGGTTCTAAAAATCCAGAATTACAGCTAAAAAGTTGGCATACACTGCTCCAAGAGGGCAGGTGTAATGTAGGTGTACGGTCTGTCTAGGGCGACAGCTATTCCTTGCTCAACCACAGGCTTCCTGAGTGACTTGGGAAAATCCCTTCATCTCTTTGTGCCTCCATCTGTAAAAAGGGGATACCTCAAAAGGGTGTGGTGAGAATAAATCCTTCATACATCAGGGTGCTCAGATACTACTTGATGGGGACAACGTAAGTTACTAGATATATATGGATCGGAGCTCAATGCTGAGAGATGCTGAACCCCCCCTTGTAAGTGACTCAGTGTGGCTCATGAGATGCTGAGCAGCAGCTGAAGGTGCTCAGGGTCTCCCAGGAGTACTCGTCGACTCACAAGAATGACCTGTAAGACATTAGGGGGGGTGTTTTAAAAAACGCTCACTCTTGGACTAATGGCTCCCACTAAAATCCTTGACATCGATGTCAATGAAGTCAATGGCTAGAAGTCATGGACTGACATCATTGACTTCAGAGGGACCAGAGTTAGGCTGGCACTGAGAGCTTTCGAGAATCTCACCCAAGAAAGTTGGCTTAACTAACCTAGTTCCAGTGGCCCCCATGGAGATTCATTGTGATCATCTAGTCTGACCTCCTGTATAGCACAGGCCATAGAACTGCCGCAAAATAATTCCTAGACCTTATTTTTTAGAAAAACATCCAATTTTGGTTTTAAAATTGCCGGTGATGGAGAATCCACCACAATCCTTGGTAAATTGTTTCAGTGCTAATTATCCTCACTGTTAAAAAAAAATTTACTCCTTATTTCCAGTTTGAATTTGTCTAGCTTCAGCTTCCAACCATTGGATTGTATCAGACCTTTCTCTGCTCTGAGAAGCCCATTATTAAATACTTGTTCCCCGTGTAAATACCTGTGATCAAGTCACCCTTTAACCTTCTGATTGTTAAGCTAAAGAGATTGAGATCCGTGAGTCTATATGGCATGTTCTGTAATCCTTTAATCATTCACGTGGCTCTTCTTTGAACTCTTTCTAATTTATCAACATCCTTCTTGAATTGTGGGCACCAGAATTGGACACAGCACTCCAGCAGCTGTTGCACCAGTGCCAAACATAGAGGTAAAATAACCGCTGTACTCCTATCCAGGATTCCTTTGTTTATGCATCCAGCATCACATTAACTCTTTTGGCCACAGCTTCATACTGGGAGCTCATGTTGAACTGATTATCCATGGCCCTCCAATCTTTTTCAGAGTCCCTGCTTCCCAGGATAGAGTCCCACATTCTGTAAATCTGGCCTGCATTCTTTGTTCCTTGATCTGTACATTTACATTTAGCTGTATTAAAATGCAGATTGTTTGTGCCCAGTTTACCAAATGATTCAGATTCCTCTAAATCATTTTTCTCTCCTCTTCATTATTTACCTCTCCCCCAATTTTTGAGTCATCTGCAGATTTTAGCAGTGATGGTTTTGTTTTTTCCAGGTCATTGATAACAATGTTAAATAGCATAGGGTCAAGAACCGATCCCTGCAGGACCCCCTGGATACATATCCTCTCAATGATGATTCTCTGTTTACAGATACATTTTGAGACCTATCAGTTGGCCAGTTTTTAATCTGTTTAATGTGTGCCATGTTAATTTTATATCGTTCTAGTTTTTTAATCAAAATGTCATGCAGTACCAGTCAACTGCCGTACAGAAATCTGAGTATATTATGTCAGCCCCGTTACCTTTATCAGCCAAATTTGTAATCTTGTCAAAAAAAGATATCAAGTTAGTTAGTTTGATGGGGTCTAGTTTCCATAAACCCATGTTGATTTTCATTAATTACATGACTCTCCTTTAATTCTTTGTTAATCAAGTCCCATATCAGCTGCTCCATTATCTTGCCTGAGATTGATGTCAGGCTGACAGGCCTATAATTACCAGGGTCACCCATTTACCCTTTTTAAAAATTGACACATTAGCTTTCTTCCACGCTTCTGGACCTTCCCTAGTGCTCCAAAACTTATTGAAAATCAACACTAACAATCCAGCAAGCTCCTCAGCCAGCTCTTTTAAAACTTTTGGTTGCAAGTTATCGGGACTTGCTGATTTAACAACATATAATTCTAGTAGCTTCTGTGTAACATCCTCCAGAGATATTAGTGGAATGGAAAAAGTACTATCATCATCTGATGAGACTACTTCATCTGTTTTTTTCCCCAAATATAGAACAGAAATATTTATGAAACACTTCTGCCATTTTCCATTATTATTATTAATTCTACCATTTCCATCTAGTAATGATCCAGTACCAATGTCAGGATTCTTTCTGTTCTAAATATGTTTAAAGGACTCCTTCTTATTGCCCTTAATTCTGCTGGCTATAGATTTTTTTCTTGTGTCCCTCGGCTTCCCTTACCAATTTTCTACAATTCCTAACTTCTGATTTATATTCACTGCAATCACATATTATAATATAAAATAATTGGTGTTTGTTAACCGTAACCATGCAAGGGTATCTGAGATCATCCTGGCTTTTCTCTCTAGTTACAATAGGAGATATCAGTGGTAGCAGGATCTGAGAAGAAATGTAGGAAGGACTAGTTCAGGCACCAGCATGTGAGAATTATAAATTGACAGGAAAAACAGATAGAAAGTGAAAGGGAGACATTACTAGTCAGCTAAAGAAAAACTGAGAAGAGATATGACTAGCCAGGCAAAGGAAGACTTAGATGTGTCAAATAGTTTGGGACTGAGTGAAGTGACTGAGGAAAGGGTTCTGGGATAGCAGAAGGGTTCTGGGATAGTGTAGGTAGCATTGCAGAAAATCCAGGTATAATCTCACATCACTCTCAATTCTTCATCAGAAAGTGGTACTGAATTTTCAACTCCCATTTTGTAAGGGATATAGGAATTGCCATATCAGATCAGAGCTGTGGTCCAAGTAGGCTGATGTCTTTTCTCCATGAGTGACCAGTAGAAGGGGGCAAGAAACCTGACAGTGGGCAGCTAAGGAATAATGTGCCTATTGGGGGGGGGGGGGTATTTCTTCTTCCTAGCCCTTCACTAAGTGGCTGACATATGCTCAAGAGAGACACAAGGGCAAGAGACTCCAGGCCTGGATTCAGAGAAATGGGGCGTGTGTCTACCAAAACTATGGACTCCTTTGGGTGAAAAAACAGAACAGGCTTCCAGACACATGCTTTTCCTTCTAACTCATCCCCCTACAACCAGCACTCCTTGATCTTCCTCTCTCAGGCACCCCAGCTGGGCTCTATTTCCTAGTCCTAGTCCTCCCCACTAACACCCTCTATTCTTTTCTCTTTTTCCATTTAAGAAATTACACAAGAGTGAGCTTAATGATGCTAAACACCTTAGTCACACAGGGCCAAACCGGAAGTCCTTACTCAGGCAAAAATCAAATGGGAGTAAATCTCCGAGGACTAGAAACGATAGACTAGGTGATTAATGATTTAAATAACTGGACTTGGTTCCAGGGGCACCATTTGGTTTTTATACAGGCGGTTTGATCACGGGCACACATCCTAGCCCCAGTCAGAGCTCTTAACTGGGAAGAATCAATGTATTTTCTTTACAAACAGAGGCAGGGTGATTAAGGTAAGAAAAGGCTGGTGATTAGATTAAGGATCAAAGGAGCAACCGTCTCAAGTTGCAGTGGGGGAGGTCTAGGTTGGATATTAGGAAAACCTTTTTCACTAGGAGGGTGGTGAAGCACTGGGCTGGGTTACCTAGGGAGGTGGTGGAATCTCCATCCTTAGAGGTTTTTAAGACCCCGCTTGACAAAGCCCTGGCTGGGATGATTTAGTTGGGGTTGGTCCTGCTTTGAGCAGGGGGTTGGACTAGATGACCTCCTGAGGTCCCTTCCAACCCTTATCTTCTGTGATTCTATGATCTGGAAGTCATTAGATGAACCTGTAAAACAGGGGGGAGGGGGAAGGTGTTGACGAGAGAACACAGGGGGCTCAGAAGAAATACAGCCAAGCACTCTGAGCCACGGTTACATTCAGAAAAGAGAGAGATAGGTTAAAAGAAGAGGCCAAAACCAAAGAAAGGAAGAGCAATGGGATAAATTCCCATTCTACCTACGGTACTTATGTAGTCCCCATCACCGCAGAATCTGAGCACCCCGCAGTGTCTAACCTATTTCTCCTCACAGCCCCTCAGTGAGGTAGAGCAGTGCCGTGGGCACTGAGGGACTAAGGGCCAGATTTTCAAAGATATTGAAGCACCTAGTGAGATTTTCAAAAGTGCTTGGGAGGTGAGGTGCTTTGTAAACCCCACTAGATGCCTACTTGTGTCTTTGGGTGCCTAAAAGCCTTTGAAACTCTGTCCCTATGGCACTGGCCTGAGATCAGACAGGAAGTCCATGGGGGAAGTAGAACCCCCATGGCTCACTGACGACTCGCTCCCTATCCACTGGACCAGCCTATCTCTCTGCTGCATAGATGGGAGCAAAACCAAGAAGGCCAGTTCTCTGAGACTCCAGCAGTTGGTCCCAGACGATTGGGAAGGATGTCATGGTTGACAGCATGAAAAACAGCCCAGAGCTCAGGAAGGACGAAGAAAGAAAGAGAGTGAACGAGAGTCAGAGGAGAGGAAATCACTTACCTGCCACGGGGTGGCCAGTTCTGCCTCCATGCTGAGTTGTGGAGCAATGGCTGCTGTGAAATTTTACATTTTAATTGAAACCCATTTTGTTATGTCATTTTTTTTGTTCTGAGTTCAAGAAAAGGAGGGAATAAGAAAGCATCGCATGAGTATCAGACGTGTTCATGCCTCAAATTCTTAGGGTTTCAGCTGTGTTCAGGCCAATTCCAGAACAAAGACAGGAATTGCATCTAAAGAGTCCAGAAAGTCAATGATTATTGTCATGATTTGTACTATTCACTGGGCACCATCTGTGCGCTCAGCACTGTTCAGAATAGGACAGAAAATGTAGTCCCTGAGCCAATACGTAGAACATGTGTAGCCCTGGATAAGATGGTTCAGATATTTAAGTATGAAGTGCATAGTTTTTGAGCACGTTAATATCCATCAGTGGAGGTGCTGATGGCAATAGAAGTTTTACCTGATTAAGGACTGAAGATTTAACCCTCCAACTTTTTTTCAAGAGGAAGAGCTACCCAGAGCTCCTGTGCCTGTTTATTTTTCTTTCCTGCCTGCAGTGACCCTGATATACCTCAGAAGACTCAATTTTTTTCTCAACTTTGAAATGTGGAGTTTTCTTGGGTTTTGATTTTAAATATTCTCCTGTGAGAACTGCAACTCAGTCACGGTAGTGTTGTGTGTTAGAGCCTTCTTGAAAGTAACTAGCTTTGAAACAGAAGTAGTGTTGCCAACTTGCATGATTTTGCCAGGAGTCTCATGATAATTATTATTTTCCTTAAAGCCCCAGATCCTGGAGTCAAGTGGATATGTGATGATTTCAGCCTTCATTCTTAAAGGATAAGTAAGTTTCTAGGCCATGGAGAAAGCTTCAAAATGTGACCTCAATGCAGGCTCAAAAAGCAAAAGGCAAATTAAAAAAAACACCAAATCTATTATTTTTACTTAAACTCATGATTTTTAAGCCAATCTTATGATTTTTGGTGAGCCTGAGTCATGATTTTTGAACATTTCGAGTTGGCAATACTGTGAAAGTGACTTGAAAGTGTCAGTTTCATTCCCATTTAAAATCTGTTTCTAGTCCATTATTTGTAGTATGGTAACACCCCTATAACCCTAGGCGGGTGCAGCATAAGCTCACAGGGTCTTGTCCTAGCAGGATGTTTCCAAAAGTTAAATGATCTATTCCAAGCTTGGAGGACTGTAAAAAGTAAGTCATCTCAATGGTAGAAAGTAATCTAGGTTTTTCTACAGTAGTTTCAATGGCTGTATTCAAGACTTTGTAACACAGTAAGAGTATACATTAAATTTTAAACCTAGCTAGTGCCCTTAACTGACTTCACACAAGATGTCAGAACATGTTAGTATTAGAGGTGAGTGGGTCTCATATTTATTTAATTTTCTTTCTTTACATAGTAATTAGATACAGTGCTCCTGTCAGCTAATTTTTGAGTTATCTGCAAAAATAAACTAGAGTTTTCAAGTGCCTAAAAGTAGTCCCTGGAATCTCAGTTAAAGCTGTCGTCATCTCCCCCCCAATCAAAATCTGGCGTGCCTGTTCTGTTCATTGATTCCCAGAGTCATATTATGCATAGTGCATGAGTATTTGGACAATTCTGGGAATATGTGAAAGTGCCTGGGAACCCTGTCATTGTCACGGATTTTAACACAAATCAATAGTTGTATTGAAAATGTGTGATTCACTATTTGGTGTTCTGTTTAAAAAATGTACTCGTCCAATCAGGCTGCAGAAATAATTACCTTGTGACTCAGGCAACCAGGCACTCAACACAAGTAACATATAGTCAAAGACCTGGTTTACTACTGAAAGTTTTGGTTAGGAGTGAATTTTTTTGCCAAAATAGTTGTACCTGTACCAGCCCAATGTGGACGCAGTTGTCTTGGAAGGTGCCTTATCCTGGTATAGTTTATTTCCCTTCCTGTATGGGAAGTAAATTAAACTGACAGGCACACTTTTAACCCAATATAACTGCAGCCACAAGGGGAGTGGGGTGGGGTGGGGAATAGTACCACTTTAATTACACAGATAGAGGTGACGGGCTCTGTGGATGTGGGGAAGGCGGTGGACGTGATATGCCTTGACTTGAGCAAAGCTTTTGATACGGTCTCTCGCAGTATTCTTATCAGCAAGTTAAGGAAGTATGGGTTGGATGAATGGACTATAAAATGGATAGAGAGCTGGCTAGAGCATAGGGCTCAACGAGTAGTGATCAATGGCTCCATGTCTAGCTGGCAACCGGTCACAAGTGGAGTTCCCCAGGGGTCTGTCCTGGGGCTGGTTTTGTTCAACATCTTTATTAATGATCTGGAGGATGGGGTAGATTGCACCCTCAGCAAATTTGCGGATGACACTAAGCTGGGGGGAGTGGTAGATACCCTGGAAGGTAGGGATAGGATACAGAGTGACCTAAACAAACTGGAGGATTGGGCCAAAAGAAATCTAATGAGGTTCAACAAGGACAAGTGCAGAGTCCTGCACGTAGGATGGAAGAATCCCATGCACAGCTATAGACTGGGGACCAACGAGCTGGGCAGCAGCTCTGCAGAAAAGGACCTGCGGGTAACAGTGGATAAAAAGCTGGATATGAGTCAGCAGTGTGCCCTGGTTGTCAAGAAGGCTAATGGCATATTGGGCTGCATTAGGAGGGGCATTGCCAGCAGGTCACGGGAAATGATTATTCCCCTCTATTCGGCATTGGTGAGGCCGCATTTAGAATATTGTGTCCAGTTTTGGGCCCTCCACTACAAAAAGGATGTGGACAAGTTGGAGAGAGTGCAGCGGAGGGCAACAAAAATGATTAGGGGGCTGGAACACAGGACTTATGAGGAGAGGCTGAGGGAACTAGGCTTGTTTAGTCTGCAAAAGAGAAGAGTGAGGGGGATTTGATAGCAGCCTTTAACTACCTGAAAGGGGGTTCCAGGGAGGATGGGGCTAGGCTGTTCTCGGTGGTGGCAGATGACAGAACAAGGAGCAACGGTCTCAAGTTGAAGGGCGGGAGGTCTAGGCTGGACATTAGGAAAAAGTTTTTTACTAGGAGGGTGGTGAAGCACTAGAATGGGTTACCTAGGGAGGTGGTGGAATCTCCATCCTTAGAGGTTTTTAAGCAGAGGCTTGACAAAGCCCTGGTTGGGATGATATAGCTGAGGTTAGTCCTGCTTTGAGCAGGAGGTTGGACTAGATGACCTCCTGAGGTCCCTTCCAACTCTAATATTCTATGATTCTATGAAAGCAGTAATATTTTCTAGTGTAGACAAGGCCAAAGTCAGCAATCCCTTAAATCATATGACATTGTTTCTGTTCCCTGATCTGGCATTTTTAAATAGGAGAATAATTAATGGCAGATAGGTCAGAATAGCACAAAGAACTGCACCATCTTGCCAACCCCCAGCATTCAAAAATCTTGTCAGCACCGCAAAAATCTTGAGAGGTTTAAAAATCATGAATTGCCTAGTCGTTAGAGCACTGGACTGAGGATCAGAAGAGTTGGATTCTATTCCCAGCTCTGCCAGTAGCCCACTGGGTGATGTTGGGCAAGTCACTTTGCTGCTCTGTGCTTCAGTTTCCCCATCTATAAAATGGCTGCAAGGATGCCTCCTTTATAAAGCAGTTTGAGATCTACTGATTAAAATGTGCTATGTAAGAAGCAAGTAGTATTATTATTTTGGAGTCTTTTTATTTACTGGCAGATATTTTTTAGCTTGTAGAAAGCCCGTGAGTCAGATTTTCAAGCTTTTCTCTGCAACCATGAGGGCTGGAAATTTACAATGCAATCCTGGCTGAATTGAAGTCAGTGGCTTAATTCTCAATGACTTCATTTCACCTTTACTTTTTTCTTTTTGAAGAAAGCCGAGATTTGCATGCATTTGCGTGATTCCAGGAGCCAGGTCTTAAGGAAAGCCCCAAATACTGCAAGACTCATGATAAAGTCACGAGGAGAAAATGGGCATCTGGAAGTTTGTGGAATCACCACCAGAGAGGGGCACAAACGGTGCTGGTCCTATTCTCAGACTCAGTGGAAGGCAGGCCTGGGAGCAGACCTGAGGCCCATGCCCATCAGAAGTCTCCTGGGATGTGCTGGCACGACGTGGCCCATCCCGACTCAGTCACGCTAATGATGGTCTCCCCTTTGGTTGCTGGCTCTCTGCGGCGAGGTTCCCTCCCAGCTCTCTGGCTGTGGCTGGAAGACTGCGATGCTTCAGCAGGGGTGAGAGGCCCAGTCCTTCCTGTCTGCATGAGCCGCTCCCTCTGTGGGTCTCCCCATTTGTGACTGGGAGAAGAACTAACCCCACTAAAGGGCAAGGCGCTGGAGCAAAGAGAGCCTCATAGGAAAGGGGCCACGCAGCTCCCGAGAGCAGGAGGATTCTGACCCTAGCCGCAGCAGTGAGAGAGGCCAGGCCGGGATGGTGGAGGCGGAGGTGTGGAGATTCATTGAACCTTGCTCCCGCCACACACCCATTCCTAGGGAGCGAAGTGGTCATGGGAGTGGGGGGTGGGCGTGGAGATCCGTTCGACAATCCTCCAGCCCCAGTGACACAAACAGACATGGAAGAAGGTGAGGGGGGGAAGGAAGGTGGAGGATCTGCTCAACAACTTCCCCTTCTTACATTCCCTATCCCGCCACACTCCAGCCCTGGTGCTGAAAGAAGCTGCCGGGGGTGTGGGGTAGGCAGGCTTGCTCAAAAACATCCCCAGCCCTTGATCCCTATGAAAGAAGCAGTCACAGGGGAGCAGTGGGAGGGAAAAGGCAGATTTGCTCAGCAAAGGCCCAGCCCAGCGCCAGGGAGAGAAACAGCCTCTGAAGGGGGGGAGTGGAGATCCCTTGCAGATGGTGAGTTCTGGTAGGACTCTTCCCTGTCTCCTGCCACCGGGCACAGACGCAACCAAACCCAGTAGAGAGCTGGAGCTGGCAAACGTGATGGCGAGTGCATTTCCCGGCTGTTCAACCGGCTTTGTAATTCCTGTGATCCCCCTTTAGTTGCCTTTGTTAGTCATTTCCTCTCATTAGCGAGTTGTTTTGCCCTCCTCGGTGTGTAAGTAATGCGAGCTGCTCTCCATAAATGTGCACATTGTTTTGCCACCATCTTTTAATTATGGTACGGTTTCCACATACAGCTCCTGCAGTTGTATTGTTTTAGCACAGCCCTGATGTTATCCAGTGTTTTTCATTGGTGTACATGGAGTACAGTTTAGCCTTTGACCCTGGCATCTTGATGTGGTTTATACAAACTTTTGCTGGCATCGCCTCGGTTTGTTCTCCTCCGAATTGACCCTGGAATTGTTATTGCGTAATTTCACCTGGTTTTTTTAAGGGGGAGGAGGGAATAGGAGGGTGCCTTTTTTGTCTCCTGTTAGGGTGGGGGGGGGGGGTTTGGGGTATCTGTAAAGAAAAACTCAAACTTTCAGGCTTTGTTTTGTTGAATTCGGCTTGTGTTTTATTTTGGAAAATATAGACGTTGCTTGTGCCCCCACCGAAATCAATGATAAAACTCCTCCGCCCCTAGCAGTCCGAGTCCGTTAGCCTTCAGAACACAGCGTCTAGTCCATCTTTTTTTCCCTCGCCCATAAAGGGAGGGTGCTGGCTGTGTCTGGGCACTGGTGGCATGGCACTTTGGTGGCGATTTTGTGGGTGGACGAGATCAACTGATCTTTGTTTTCTGCACGTTGTCACTGGTTTATTCAGTTTGGGCCTGGGGTAATTGGTGGGTCTGTTTAATATTGTGTTATTAAAGGATCATCTAGGGGACCCAGAGCACTGAGGGGGCGCTATTTTATCAATCCAAATAAATGAAGAAAATAAATATTGACTTTAATGGTCCAGGATCAAGCCCATGAGGAACATTGCGTTTTGTCTTCCCTCTTTTTCCTGGAGGACTCTTTGGAGATCCATAAACCTGGGCGTGGGAGATTTTTCCATACCCCTTTATTGAAGAGACGGAGGCCGGGCGGGAGCTTAAATCTGTGAGGAAACTGCTGAGCCGGCATCGGTCAGCAGAAGGCAGTGTGGCGAATCTGCTAGGAGCATATCGGCTCAGACGGGGCACAGAGAAGATGTTCCATGGCCGCTGGAAGGGCAGTTAGTGCGGAGGGGTCAGAGGGGATCTGGGAGAAGGTGTTAAAGAAAGTAGGTGCTGTTTGAGACCCACCAGGCCTGCATTGTGGTATGCAGAGCATGCTACCAAGGGTTGAGTTAGGACAAAGGCTGGGACCTGCAGCTGGAGGGGGTACAATGACAAATCTCCCCCGAACTGCTCCTTGCATTCAATGGGCAGTAACAAAAATCAGCCACGGCCCATTCTGGACAGTCCGTGTCAGGGCTTGTCTTCACACAAATCAGGTCACTCCTGCAACATGCTGGCAGCCTTCCACTCCCAGTGAAGCCTTTGGGGGTGGAGGGCGGCCTGCCGCTCCCAGAAAGCACTCGCCGGTGTCCGGTGTTGCCCACGTCAGGCCAGCGGTGCCCCAAGGGCTGTTGAAGCAGCTCCCTTGGGAGGTGCGGCGCGCTCACAACTCCCGCCGAGTTCAGTCAGCGTTAGGACCGCGCAGCACCTTGAAAGCACAGGCCCCGGCCGTTGCTCTGTAACCCCTACTGCTCCCTGCGTGCAGCCTCGCCGCGGGATCCCAGGGTGAGGCCAAAGCTGGGCCGCCACAAGTTTTCGCTGCTGGCGAAGTCAAACAAGTTAATGTTACTGTGGCGGTGTTGGATTTAAAATCATGTGCACACCGGGTATGTAGACGCACGTCGAGTATGTACGTGCACGCCGGAGCTGGAAGGCGTCAGTTCCATCTCGAAGAGACAAACCCATGCGAGCTCTGACCCAGCCAATGCACTGAAAACAGCAGCGTAGCCCCGGCGGCTCAGGCAGGAGAAGGGGGCTAGCCGCACGTGTGTGTACCTGAGGTCTCAGATGGGATCGTTCTTGGAGCAGCTAGCCCGTCCCGATGCTTGCACCCCCATGGCTTCGCTTCTGTTTTTAGTGCACGAGCTCAAAATTCGCCTCCCAGCCCCAGTGTAGACGTACCCACAGTTACTTGGAAGCTGCCCGCCCTCTGTGTCCTAAAATGTGCTCATCCCCGTGCTTAAAGCATCACAGCCCTGCATTGTTTTAAACATTTTGCAGTAACTATGTGACATTATGATACAGCAGACACTTCTGATGGCTACCTTAAAAAATAAAGAATTTGGAGCAGAGATGGGTCTACGCAACAAAATTGGGGTCCCGATTTGGATTTCAAATGCCCAAACGGTGTTGGATCAGGGGATTTGGTATAGATCATTATAAGGATGGAGACGATTTGTGAAATGCAGGTACAGCTTCAGTTTCTACACCCTCCTCTTTAGCTCTGAAAGTTGGGGAGTAATTCAGTTTGGGGTTGCGGATCAGGCTTACCACTAATATAAAATACACCCGTGCAGTTATCCGATAATGAATAAATGTTCATTTGTGGTTCAGCTACTGATACTTCCGCATTTCTCTCCTCCTCGAGATGTGTGCATGAGCTTCACATGTGTTGTCCACGACTTGCTACCGTACCTGCCCCGTGACAATGAAGTAGTGAGTGAGTGAAGTTCTCTATCTATGCTATTGTTTGACTTTGTGGATTTGTGTCTTCTGGCAGGTGTGTCCTCTGTGACGTCCCTGATGTCCCTGGCTTGGGTGCTAGCCTCCTATCACAAGCTTCTTCGGGACTCTAGGGATGACAAGAAGAGTATGAGCTACAGAGGGGCCCTCTTACATCTCTTCTGGCGCCTCTTCACCATCTCATCCAGAGTTATCTCTTTTGCCCTCTTTGCTTCCATCTTCCAACTCTACTTTGGGATCTTTGTAGTGGTCCACTGGTGTGCCATGGCTTTCTGGATCATCCATGGTGGGACAGACTTCTGCATGTCTAAGTGGGAGGAGATCCTCTTCAACATGGTGGTAGGGATTGTGTACATTTTCTGCTGGTTTAATGTCAAGGAAGGGCGGACTCGATATAGAATGTTTGCGTATTACACTATAGTCTTGACAGAGAATGCTGCCTTGACGCTCCTTTGGTATTTTTACAGAGATCCTACCACTACTGACTCATATGCCGTGCCAGCACTGTGTTGTGTCTTTCTTAGCTTTGCTGCTGGGATAGCTGTGATGCTCTTCTATTATGGTGTGCTGCATCCCATGGGGCCGAGAGCTAAGATTTTTGCCAGCTCCTGTTGCGCCGAGCTGCTCTGGGGCATTCCTTTGCCCCCTGATGTTGAGCCCATGGCTCCTGAAACCCCTGGGTACCGGGGGGCCCAGGCTACGCCTACCAGAGCGGTCACGGAGCAACAGGAGGAACTCACAGCTGACACTTGCTTGCCAGTTTTCCAGGTGAGAGCTATGGTGCCATCTACTCCATCTGGGCGAGCCTACTACCCAGAAGGCCCTCTCATTAAGATTGACATCCCAAGAAAACGATACCCTGCATGGGATGCCCATTTTGTAGACAGGCGGTTAAGAAGAACAATCAACATTCTCCAGTATGTCACCCCCACAGCCGTAGGTATTAGGTATAGAGACGGACCTCTCTTGTATGAGTTGCTACAATATGAGTCTTCACTTTAAAGCTCCTTTTAAAAAAAAAAAAAAAGTAAAAGAGGGGACCTTATTTTTGTTTACGGTAAACACATCATGAAACAAACACAAATCTTCAGATAAGCTTTCTTTCTGGCTGCTGTATGTATAAAAAAAAAAAAAGATAATCTCTATGTTTTGTAAGTAAAAACAAAAAGAAAAACTTTCCTTTTGTTTTTTACACACAAGAAACAGTATTTCAACTTCCACACCTATGATCCGCAGGTGGAGAAGAGGCGTCTCCACGTCAGAGTTTTATACCTTACACCAAGTGTAGAACATTATTTATGGGATTGGTGCTGATTGAAAAATAAAAACAAACAAACAAACAAACCTACAACTGCCTTATGCCCTTAGGTGCTGAGTTTCATTAAGTACTGTCACCTTTCTCATGCAAAACTCTCTGGTGATTTTATGCCAGGAAAAATAAAAAACCTAAATACAAAACTAAAAAAAAAAGAAAAGAACAACAACAAAAAAAGAAACAAAAAGTATTGCTGCTCTTATTGGATATAGGTGAACAAGAAAAACATCTCAAGATGAGAAAACAAAGCAAAGAAAGAGAAGATCAGGGCTGTAACACAATTTGGTAACATGTTTATAATGTAGTTTGGTCCCACCTATGCAGGCCAGACCAAATCACGTTATAAAGACAATCCCCTGATACAGTCCTTCCCCCAGTGTAAATAGGCCATATGTGATGGTCAGCTGTACTCAGTTTGCACCAAATTCACATAGTAATACCATACTTGATCTCACTGATAACAGTTTTATACAGCGTAACTCTATTGATTTCAGTGGACTTACTCCTGATTCACACTGGTGTGAGTGAGCCCAGAAAAAGGCCTTCCATCTTGATTTTTGGAAAATATTGAATCTGCATTCTTTTAAATTATACACCAAAAATATAACACTAAAGTAGATTTACATATATCTAAAATATTTCAGTAATAATAAAACTCAGCATAGTAGCAAAAAGAGAGTCAATTTAAAGGCACAATACTTGATCGGTGACTGGCAAAATAATTTGACCTACTGTATCATTTTAAGGCTGTGAAAAGGCATACATGTATTATTTGTAATATTGTGTAAGGCCTGTTATGTCTCATTCAGTGTGAGCCTTAAAGTGATTGTAAAGCATTCTTTGTTTTGTTTTTTTGTTTTTTTTTAAAGGAAAACAAAAAAGAAAATTAGGATGAAATCTTCAAACAGTAATAACCTGTAACTGACGCTTTTCTAAAGATGATTTGGTGCTTTGTATTTTTGTTGATGTTGTTGTTGTTGTGATTTAGCTGAGAATTGTTCAACTCACTCGGTGCATTCGGGGGAACTGCTGATAAACTTTTCATGTCACCCTCTGCTGTAAGTACATGGCAAGAAATAACACCACAGGAAATCCAGAGCATAGCAAGATCATCAGGTTAGCTTAGAGTTCTCACTGCGAGGAGATACTTCCACCTCCATTGATGGCAAAACTTTAGAAGGATATCTGCTGGAGGTCTGGTGATCCGTGAGATGTTTCCTAATAATCTTTTTGGTGTGTAAAGGTTTACATTTCTTTATTTCTGTGTTGAAGTTTCTTTGCTTCGAGTTAAATCACAGGCGCTATATATGTAAAACTATTTTTGGTTTCAAGAGTATTGCTCCTTTAAAAGAATATTCCCGTTCCAGGGCATTTTTTCAATCCCACCATCCCTCTCCTTGGGGGGAAAAACAACAACAACAACAAAAGATATTTTTAAGTGAATACTGTAGTATTTTCTGTGTGTAATTGCAATTTTTTAATTCCAGAAATACTGTTAACTGTCTAGGGTGCAAAATTCCCATGTTGAACTATTCTGAAGAGAAAATCAACATGGGGAACGGATTTTTTAATTATGATTATGATTTTTTTATTTTATGAATCCTTTTTTTTTTTATTACAGTAGGTATTTAAAGAAACTAGTAGACATTTTGTATAACAGTTTAAAAAAAGCTGAATGCTTTCTTCGCCTGAATATACCTGAATGGAAACCTTTTTTTTTTTTTTTTTTTTTCCAATCAGTGATGCTTTGCAGTGTTCTGAGTGGACTTTTGTTTTTTTTTAAATACCATTCAAATATTTCACAAGCCCTTCTAAGGAGGGCAAGGATTATTCATGCCAAACTATAGACACACAGCAAAGTTTTATAAAAAGCCAAATTGTCACTGGTACTGTAATTCCCAGTCAGTTAAGCTCCATTTCAATTAAAAGTTTCTAGGCTCTGATTACAACCTGTCTGCTAGTCACATTTTCACACAAAGGGAGGATTTGTGTAGTCTGTGCCCCACCCTAATGAAGGGTCAGTTATTTTGTCTGAAGAGATTTCATTTACACTCTTCATTATGTGTGTACCGGAACCAAATTGCCTGTCAGTGCACCACTTCATTTTCATCACATTTCCGTATGACATCGCCTGCAAAACGAGGTAATTTGTGAAGTGAACTTAGCAAATGATATCCACCTTCAGGTTGCTAGTTGAAAGTTCCCCTATTATAATAAGGACTGGGCGCATTCGAGAGGTGCATGGATTGTCCGTTATCAGTGCTGACCCTGCAACGGGACCAGCCATTTCATCTTGTTCAGTCCTCTGTCCTCTTATTTTTACTCTATACTAATTGTTTTTCTCAAAATACTTACCTTAAATAATATTATTAGTGGTTTGCTCTAATAGACTTTGATTCTTTACTCTGCACATTCTTCTTTGTAAAGAAGTTCTACCTTCGAGCCCTTTCATAGGCCGCTCTTCTCTACACATGAGCCAGTTTCACAGGCATAGTAATTAGAGAGAGGAAAGATCTTCTCAGTCAACTAGTCCCTGGTTCCAAAGGAAGAGGTGGGGGGGCAGAGAATCGTGCGGACTTCTAGTGCTCTGTCTCAACCTCTTTTAATGGCTCGAATAAGGGGGCGTCCACCATTTCCCTTGCAAGTCTCAAGTGATGGAGCTGCTAGCCGGCAATATCTCAAGTAGTCTGACGGCGTCTCTCCTCTCCCTAGACTTCAGTAAGGCCCCGTATAGTAACTGTAAATTTTCCACAGAACACCGTCCTCATTTCTGTAACTTAGCCAGAGAGAGAGAGCGAGAGAGAGATCACAGGTTCAGAAAAGAATATGCAGGTCACGGGCTGGTCTGGAGGGTGGCTTCTCTTCACCATCCCAACCAAGAGACCTACTTCTCCCTCTCCTCTTGGCGTGAGCCGCCCCATTTCAGTCCACCTGACTCCCCAGGCACGTAAGGAATAAAGGACGACGCTCTAATGAACTCCCTAAACCAGCTCTTGAAAATGGTCCGCGATGGCGCCTTGCCTACCTCCCGTGGGCGTCTCTTCCAAGTCCACACGACTGAGACCTTTGAGTCCATGACTTACTCTTGCTCCCCAGGCCTGCACAAACAACAGTTACAGAGGCGCAATTTAGGTAGGGCTGGTGTGGGGAGGGGGGGTAGTTCTCCCCTCATGCTTCATACTGCTTTTACCCCCCTTATTCCTCTGGAGCATGAGACCCCTGCACACCTTCCCCTCCCCCCACGCCCAGCCAGGGAAGAGACAGCAGGTCCTGACTGGTTGCAATGGTGGATGTGGGGCACTGGGCCTGGGGAACTGCTTCCTCGAGCTCTAGCAGGCGGCTAGAAGCAGTGGAAGCTCCCCGCCTCGAGCAATAGGACGGGCCCTGCCACACACAGCCCCATGAACGGCCAGGCACAGAGGGAGGCAACCGCAGGCGATGGGCCCCACCAGGAAGCTTCCTCAGGGACAGGGGATGGACCCCCACTGAAAGATGCCTCCCTCCCCCCCCCATTGAAATCTGAAACAGCGGGACCCCAAGTCAGCAACGGCCGCAGATTAAGCAAACGAAGACTCTTATCTGGCTTTCCGTAATTTAGGCTGTGCTTGAGAACCTTGCTAAGTGGGGGCCTGCATTCTGTGGATTGCTCTGGGCCCTGTTTGGCATTATTGCTGTAAGTCTCTTCGCCCTGCCTCTCCTTCTTCCAAGCCCCGGCCACAGAACAGAACGTAATCCCTGCGATGAGTCTTTGTTCGGACCGAGCCGGGTGCCAACCTGCTGGTCTCCACCATCTGCTCCAAAGTGCTGCTTTTCTCCCAAGTGCCCTTTGCTTTTGGCGTCCACTTCATCGGAGTTTGGTTTTGGGTTTTTTAATCCCACTGCCTCTCTGTGCGAGACCTGGTGGATTAGTTAGCACTCCCTCTTCTCCCCTTCCAGCTGCTCCAGAAAAAATTGAAAAAATGCTGTAAAGAGAAAAGTTGAATCCATTATAGTTCAAGAGTCTGGTAAAGTTTATAGGGCTCCAGACAAGTTCAATCAGAGCAATGAATTAGTGATTTTGTATTGATCTGCCATGCTGATGTGGAGTTACGCTTGTATATGCTCTATCTCCTTCTACTGGATCAAATATGTCAGCTCTGATCAGGAATATATCTGTTCCCTCCACCGGTTCAGTTCACAGAACATCTTTTAGCTCCGAGCCCGTGTTCTTTACTGCGGAGGGTCATCATTTCTATTAATGATACCACTTACGTGATGCCGAGGGCCATAGTGTGTTTATGTCTCTCTCTCTCTCTCCCTAGCATGCCCAGTATCTGCATGCAGCTAACTTGAAGAAGTGAATGGCTCAGAACAGACCAAATCACCCATGGAAATACAGGAATTACAAGGCATCTGCCCATAACCATGTCACACACACACACGAAATTTAATTCATTCTAAACATACCCCAACCAAATTGCAGACATGCAGCTGTGTTACATAATTGCCAAAAGAAAATGTTAGCAAAACACTGATTTCGAGGTAAATATTTTTTAATACCTTATTTGACTGGGACTAATTATCCATGTCGATTCATTCATCTTTTCTACTGCTACCAAAAGTGCTGCACCTTTTTGTGTTTTAAAAAGCAGGTTTGATGCAATATCACAAAAATATCCACCTTGCAGCTTAATCTTCTGTTTAGCAGAGACTGTGATCCTTTTCACAATGAAAAGGAAAATGTTGCCATGGACTTCAATAGGAGCAGTCCCTTGCTCTTTGCTCAAGGTATCTTTAAAGCATGACCTTCACTTCACAATTTATCCGTATTTCCAGTCCTTACGCGGACATGCTAGACAACAACCATCACCAACACACCTGTAGCGTGATTAGCCACCTTCAGAAAATGTGGTCTAAGGTTCTTCCGGCACGTTTTAATCCAAGCCTAGATGTGCTTTGAAAAGGAAAACTTACTACTGTACATCTGTGAAACCTTCTAGTGCCTGCTTGCTGTGCCGCTTTTTGCAGGAGGCAATTTGGAAGCTGCTGGGGTCAGTGGAAAATTGTGGAGACAGGCTTTTCTGGGCTTTGGGGCGTTTTTCCTTTTGTTTGATTAGTTTTCTGCTGGCCTCTGTTCTAGTCCAATTTGGTCACAACAAAAATGATGGCGTGTAAAAACCAAGGTAGTGGATTCTTGATGTTTTCAGTAATGTTCGAGGGCAGTAGGGGGGGGGGGTGAGCTCATTTGCAAACTTTTCTATTGTTGCAGATGGCATGCTGCTGTTTCAACAATTGTCCACAACCCTGAAGTTTCTTGAGGGGGGTAGTAGCCCAGGGTTATGATTGTTCTGTGGGGTTTTTTCCCCCTGGAAGCTCGGGTGTATTCTGGTGCAGAGAATCTCAGCCAGGGTTGAATTAGGCGGTTTAGAAGCTATCCCAAATAAACGTGGGCAACCTTTCACTGTGTACAGAATGCATTTCCAGACCATCCGGTAGAGATTGTTGCACTTTTTCCATGAGCGCATTAAGCATTGGTTTGTTGTTCTTCTGTGTTTAAACTTGGAGATACAGTATGAAATACAGTTCTGCTGTACAGTGGATTGGGGAAGGTGGGAGCTATCACATAGAACAAAATATTGTCTGTGTTCAGCCCATGTTCATTACTTAAAGGTTGAGCACTAGGGAAGTTTGGTGTCATGTTAAATAGAAGTTCTCTAGACAAATGAAATGATAGATCGCTGCATATGTTCCCACTGGATCTTCATTTGTGATGAGGTTTACAATTTATGCACAATGAAACACTTAAAAAATAATTCTGAGTAAGTTATCTGGCCCTGAAAATATATAATGCAATTGGAAGCTGTAATAAAAATAAATAATTTCCTTGATGAGGTGATATGGACCTTTGTTTCCTGTTGTATATTGAGACATTTGCAAGCTGTCAAAAATCATCTGAGAGAATAAACAGTACTTTTCCATCCCTTTGGGACACATGCAGCAAGGTAACTGTCTTGACAAACCAGGGACGTTATAAAATGCTGAGTTTTTTGGAGTTATGTATTGGTGTGATTGTTAGATGGTCTTATGAGGCCAGGGCTAAGAGGGGACATGGTTTAAAAAGAGCAGATGACTGGGTGACAGGACTCCGGGCTTTATTCCCAGCTCTGCCACAAACTTGCTGTATGACCTTGGGCAAGTCACTTAACCTTTCTGTGCCTACAGTTTACCCATCTGTAAATGGGTATAATAATACTTACCTACCTCACAGGGGTGTTGTGAGGCTTAAGTAATCATTTGTGGAGCACTTCGACTAAAGGTGCTATGAAGTGCAAAGTATTATTATTACTGGGTTTGTGTTATCAGGAATGGAAATGAAAAGGTTTTTTACTGCTTGCTAAAGGGAAACAGAATTATGCAGTACATGTGTGTGTCTACTGTCTAGAAAGCTGTCTTAAGTCTTTTCTTTCCCCAAAAGCAAGACATTGAGGTTATGGTATGTAATCTAAATATGGAACCCTTGCTTTCTTGATCATATGTAATAATGCCTTCCTAGCACTGCTCGCAATATTTTTTTACACAACAGATGATTCATTTTTTTCCCTCTCTCTCTTTATGGAAACTTGAAACTAAAAGTCAATGAAATCATTTCTAAACTGAACAGATGACTAATGAATACTTGAATTTTTGAAAGTTGTACTCATCAGCCATGGTTAACATGCACTAAATCGTTCAGTCATCAGCTTCTGTCTGAATACAGTGAAATACTTGCTCACGCTGCTTTGGAATAGCCTTCACTTTATTTGGGAGGCTGGCACGCTGAGGGCTCTCATAGATGTCAGAAAACAAGAGTCTTTACTGAAATATGTGGGGGAAGGGAGATTGGTTCTGTTTTTTTGTTTTTTTGCCTTTAAGTTTCTCGACTGTCTAGCACAGCACAATAATCACTGTTTACTTCGTTATACGATAGCTTTTTTTTTTTTTTTAGAACTATATTTCCTTACACAAAGAGTGGAAAGAATAAAGTAGATGCAACGAACACACTGCATGCTCCAAATGGCTCATGTACGCTTCTTCTCAAGGTACTTACTTTCCAGGAATAAAACTGTGTCGTGCCCACCGACACTACAGCAGGGTCTTTCTCAGGCAAAACTCCCTTGGAAGTTAATAGGAGTTTTGACTGATCCTTCGGACTACAGGATTTGTCCATCAAATCAGATTCACCCCTGCTGTAACGCCACTGAAGTCAGTGGAGCTACTCCAGGGGTAAATTGCTTTCAAACCCTGGAAGGAACCCAGTGAATTATTCTGACTATCGTTGTTCGTAATGATCAGAAAATAGTGGGAGGGAGATGGTTTTTACAAAACAATTGGTTTGTTTCTCACCCGGAGTTCTCTATTTCTGATTTCCGACCAGCTCAAACCATCATTATGTAATGCCATCATTGTGGATGCATGGAGGAGCAGGGAGAATTAGTCTTTGGTTTGTTAGAAATCATTTGAGGGCAGGAGGGCGCTCTGACCTGCACTCCTTACTCAGGCAAAACTCCCATTATCTCACCCCTGAGTCAGGACTGCAAAATCGGGCCCATTATGGAAAAGAGGGCGGTGTTGCTGCAGCTTTGCTGAACCAGGCATTTGGCCTGGTTAAAGAGAGCGTGCAGTGAGGAATGCCCTTCTCGGTCTGCTTGGTGAATTTGGTGTCAGCCTCCCCTACAGTCGAGCGGCAGCTCAAAGCTTCCTGGCCCCCTGGGTACCTAGGCTCTTCCACATTCCTTGCCTTCCAGCCCGCCATCCCACCCAGGAGCAGACAACCATTCGCAACTCAGAAGCCTCGTTATTGCAGATGGGCAGAGGCCCATCTGCATCAGCTTTGCGCTCTCCGTTCCTTCAACACTCCTGGCCCCGGCCCTTGATTTTTCCCTGTTGCACATGCTCAACTCAGTGCCACTGTGCCAAGGCTGAAGAAGGTTGTAATGTAACCCCTGCCGGGCCATGACACATGCTTCATCCAAATGCTGGCAGGAGTCTGGGCATTTCCTCTCTGTCCTGATGCACGCTAGCTGTCATGCTGCTCCCTTTGTTTAAACATCCGTGCCTTTAAAAGGGATGGCCTTTGATGGGCTAGAGGGGGCACGGCATGGCACTGAAGTGGGTGAAGTGTTATACGTATCTAGTCAAGAAAATATATTGAAATGCCAATTGTTTATAAAGCTGATGGTGGGCCCCCTACTAAAAGAGGCAAATTGTCTATAGCACATGGGATATCTAGGGCATTACATAAGAGAAGCAATGAACAAAGTTTACCTTCTGGCTAAATAATGAGTTAATTTTCCCTGGAAGTGCATTGGTGAACAATAAACTTAGCTGGCCCTGTTCATTATTGGCTGGTTTGAATTTAATTTAGTTTAAAGTAACTTTGGCTATTTCAAGTGCAAAGACAAAAAAAAAAAGAGAGAGAACCTACTGTAAGCTACAACCTTTCATTCATGAACTGAGGTTGGCAGAATGAATTTTCGGCATGAAAGGGTCTCTCTGGTGTGTGTGTGTGTGCGTGCGGACGTGCATATAGAAATGTATACATGCACACATGCTGTGTAGGAGTGAGCATATATATGTTTTAATATATATGTATCTGTTGAATGCTAAGGGGCTTTTGGAGGTGATGAAGATGAGTATTTCAGGTTTGTGGTGCCAGCAATTTCAGGGGGTTCAACAGGGCTTGAAATAAACATTTCTTGAATGATTTTTTTAAACTCCTGAGGCAAAGGGGGATGAAAGCACATCCGGGGTCCAGATCCCCCTTTGGAAATATTGCACATCGTATCCTTTTCCTTTTATAAATGAGCATGAAAGCCAAATTCAGGGCCAAATCTGAGGTTGGTGTAAATAGGTACAACTCCATTGACGTGCGTACGGCCACTCACGCTACATCCACATTTGGCTGTAGAATTTTCCTTAGGATTGCGCAAAACTTTTGTTACAGGATGCCGAACTGTGCACAACTCACCTGGTTGTTGGGTGTCCCTTATAAATCTCAAGCTCAGGCCCGGTTCGTCAGACAGCTTGCTATGGTTTGCAGACCTCTCAAGCAAACCTGGACCCAGTTTGGACAAGGTCAGGCCTGTTTTGTGGCACTAAAAGCGCCAAAACATAGTGAAGATTTGAGAAATGACAGAATTCTCTTCCAGGTTAAGAATTCCTGAGAAACCACATTTCTTGAATGGAGTAAAGTGGTGCAGCTATAACTTGATGATACCCTACCAAATAGGAAAAAAAAACTCAACTATGTCATTGGATGATGTTTCTCTGAGCAAAACTTGTGGGGTAATGACTTGTAAATGTCCTAAGTAAGCAATAAGGTGTGGTTGGGAGGTAGGGGGACGTGTTTCAAATAGGCTAAAATCATAGGCTTCAACTGAGTTTCATTTGAGTTTTTGGAGTTTGTTGAAACCCAGCACTCAAAAGCAAACCTTGGGGACTGTGAAACCATGTGGGTTTTTGTGAACAGAAACGGCTGAATTTTGCCCGTCTCTGATGTGAATCCTGCTTTTTCACAGTCTTTGGACCTTATCCTGAGAAGTGCTGTCTGTACAAAGAAGAATGCTTTCTTCTTAGTAATGCTGGGACAAATATGCTGCTGGCATAAGGTGGATACAACTCTATTGCCTGCAGTGGCATTAAACTGTTTACATAAGTGGCAGATTTGATCCTTTGTTGTTGAGATTAAAGCCCCAAATCTAATTTTCAATGCCCCATGATCCAAATTATTAAATGAGGCTTAAACCTCCCACGCATATTGAGAACAAATGATCAGCTTTCCCCACTGATGATGTTGTGTCACTGACCAATCGGAAGGACAGTAGCTCAACTTTTCAGTGCTAGCTGTGTTCAGTAACAAAACCGGATGATTTCATATCTTGTTCTAGTAATTGCTAATGGAGACAGTAGGGGGTAAAGCCGTGTGATTCCATTGAAGCTGATGGAATCACACTGCTGTAAAACTAGCGTGAGATCAGAATTAAGTGAGAGTATGGCTCCCCCCCCCCCCCCCCCCCCCGCCACTTTAAGAACTGTAGAAATAAATCCTCATCTAGTGATGCGCTCAGATACCACTGAATGTCATGACCAGGTCACATCATCCTTCACTAATGCTTCACCCCCATGTCGAGTACCACAAAGAATATTGATCTCTCAATCACGCAGGTTAAGCAAAGAGGGAATAGCTGCATAGTTGATGGCTTTTTAAATTTTACTAGTAGAAATGGTATCCCTGCTTTGTGCATTTGAAAACAGGCTCATGCATAAAGCAGAAAACATGGTGCCAGCAGATCTAGATTTATTCCCATGTCGACCACAGGCTTACTGTGTGACTTGTGGCATATCACTGAGATCTCTGCCAATTTCCCCGTGTGAAAAATAGGGTTAATGATACTTACCTACTAAAAATGATTGGTTACTTAATATTCTAGACAGCGCTAGCAGGTTGAAGTAGCACACTTCAGACCATTGCCCTATGCTTGATAGAGAGGCATAGGGCTGGTCTGAATTCAGGTGAGCATGGAATAAGAGTAGGAGCACGATTGCCCACACCCGATATCACTTCAGGCTTGAATGTGGAGCATTTTCCCACCATCTGCTCTCGCTTCCATTTGTAAAGTGGCAGGATAGTGCGAAGGGAGGGCAAAGTGGGTAGAGGACTCCACTGACTTAGCATGACATCTTTTTATCACGGAATCAGAGCTGTTAGAGATGGAAAAGAACTATCAGGTCATCCAGTGCGTCCCCGGGGCCAGTTCAGGATATATTCTCCAAAGCTTAATCCCGTCTGTTTTTAAATGATCCAGAAAATAGGGTTCCATCGTGACCAGCCCTCAATATCAGGAAGCTTTCCCTGCCAATCCATCTAAATTTTCCATAAAATTAATATATTTTTGCTATTAGTCCGACTTTGAGTCATGTTAGCGTCTTGAATCTTTCCTTAGTGATCCTGGCACTGCAGCTCTTGGTGATTGATGATTATAGCTCATAGTCAATTCTGATGCCAATTCATGCACAAAATGAGGACCCAGTTTCCGATTCTAATGTTGCCCTTCAAATGCTGTCCTTACACATAACAATTTACTGGCACAGATGCCCATCAAGAGAGTCAAGACACTTCCTTCATGAATCCCAAGCAGGGGCAAGTACGGATCAGCAGAGGCCTCCAGTACAGAATTTGCTATCCCTGTTCTGACAAGCACAAAGCAGCAGAACCCAGGAGGAAATAAGAAAAGGATTATTTCAAGTCCTGTCTTTGACACACTGTGCTGGCATTTCAACCCCGTTTCCTAACTTTTGCAAGCAAGTTTCACACGTAGATCTTGCTGATTGACGATTGTTCCCATTTTGTGTGAGCTGACAAAGAGAATATGCCATGTGGCCCTGATTCTTTTCTCACTTACAACAGTGCAAGTCCACTGACTTCAGTGCATTTGCTCTTGATCCAGTGAAATTTAGCTCTGAGCGGAATCTTTAATCTGAACCAACCTGCTCAGGTTTTAGTAGTTCAGAAAGGGTGGGCTGAGGTACATCAACACAAATGCAAAACTGGTGCTATCACCTGGCAAACAGTGCCTGTGAATCTTTGATTTTATTTTTAAATCACCAAGCAATTACCTTACTCATAGGAGGTCAGTTATTTATATAGGTCATATTTGGAGTGACCTATTCAACTATTTGTTTCACAGGAGGGTTCTGAGTATGTTCTCTGTCTTATTTCCATTGGCTCTTCCTCTTATTTAAATGTATTTTGGGTTAGGCGTGCATGTGCCTGTGTGTGCGTGCGTGATCTACTAGCAAGAGAAATATAGCGAGGGCCAGATAGAAATTTTACTGCTATAGAAGTTTTGACTGAGTCAGGGGTGCATAGGGACCACAGGATTTGGCCCAGGAAAATTAGGGTGCAGATTCCTGATCTGAGCGTAAATCCTAAGTGACTTCTCTGAAGCAGCCAGCGGGGGAGGGTTGGAAGTTTCGGGCATGACTCTGCATAAGTGATGAGACCCTCATCAGGTTTGCTGAGCACTTTCAACTTCTGTTTACTCTAGGGGGATTGAGGGTGCTCAGCACCTATTAGCAGGCAATCCACAAGATCAAGCCCCTCAGACCAAAATATACCGTTGCTTTTTTTGAAATTTGCTCCTCTGTCTAGGAAGGATGTAGAAATCCAAAGTGCTAGATAAACGTCCTCAGATTCTTTTAATGTTCTCCACAAAGGCCAAGTTCTGTTCTCAATTGCACCAAGGTACCCGTAGATCTGAATGAATTCCTCGGAAGCTATTGGAGTTACTCTGAGACTTGTATCAACTTTACTGAGATCAGGATTTGGCCCGGGCCCAGAGTGTCTCCATTAACTCTGAAAGCCCTTTGCGTTTGCTCATCGTGGCGAGGTTAGGGCAGTGATGACAGACAATTAACTTCTCAAAACCTTGTGGTGCCTTCTCTTCTGGTGCTTACGTTCACAGAACTCCAGTCAAGGCAACCAGTCACAAGAAACTACAATGCCAGTACTTTTCCTCTGTATTACATGCCAGTGCAGTAACCAACTTTAATGTATACATATATAAATATAGATAGATAGATAGATAGATCACTATAGTTATAATTATATATAGAATTGAGGTTCTGATGCAGCTGTATGGGGAATCGGCCATTCCTCGGCAGAAATCTATACTATTCCAGTGAGACTAATAGCTGTCTGACAAGGCTCAGCATCCTGTAAAGCGTTAAAATGTACGGGAGGGTTTGCTTTTCTGTGAGTGAACGGTGTGTGTGTTTTCTGTCTTCCCTCTGCCCCCCAACACGCTCTGTGAAAGTTGCTGTGTCATGCGAAAGCAATTGCTTCAAATTGTCATCAGCTGTTACAGAGGTACCTCCAGCTCGAAGGAGGCCTCCACTTCTCCAAAGGCCAGCAGTAAAGCTAAGTTTAAGGGACCCAACCCTGCTCCCGCTGTTGTCAAAGGTCGTTGTGCTGTTGACATCAAAAGGACTTGATCGGTCATAGGTGTGTGTAATTATCATACTCATGTGACTGGTGCAGGAACTTCTGCTCTGATGAACATAGAGGTGTTCTATCACCTTGAGCAGTCACCTCTCTGTACACCTACTCAGTCACTAGAATGCCACATATGTAGTTCCCTGCGGTTTTTGCATATTGACAGAACTGCAGGCAGTTTCAGCTGATGACCAGTTGAATCACGGCTCTGAGACAGCAACTTGATCTACTTTTCTATTTCCATGTTCTCTTTTCTGTTCTGCTTGGGGCCAGTCCAGTCCTGCAGCCCGCGGGTGGGGATAAATGCAGTTCTCTTTACTCATGTGGGTATCGTGTCTGACGTCAGCGGGAGTTTTGTAAGAGTCAGGACTGCAGGACTGAGTAGAGTGTCACCTAGTTTTCTCATCTCTCTCAGTACCTTAAAGTCTTGCCGAGATCATGATACCGTTTCAAATGAAAGGATGTTGAGCGATGCTATTTTCTACTAAAAGGAACGACACCAATAATACTGTAAAAGGTGCTAGAATCAAACCTCATTTTATATACTTTGGTTCTTAGAGAAAAAATAATACACAGAATTCTTCCTGTGCAGCCTTACTTTAGATTGTTATAACCAACTGTTTATCCAAAAAAGAAAAATTTTAAAAAAAGTGAAAAGAAAAAGACAAAAGTGCAGAGATCCTGTGTAAAGTGTAACAAAAAAGACTTTCCTATATAAATGTAAATGATCAGACGTATTAAAATGCACTGGAGGCAGACAGCAAGCATCAAAAGCTTTTGAAGTATCTTTTTTTAATACATAACGGCCATTTAATTTGGTTAGGTGGAAGGGTGAAAGGCCACGCCAGTTGTATTTCTGTTTATATTCCATTGCTAATTTTGGGAAATGAAGGGGACACAGAGGTTCAACTAATTAGCAGCAAGTGATCCTGGAAATATTTTTGTCAAAAGATTTTTTTTATTTATGACGATGATTATTTTTTACTCTCTTAATTTCTCAAGTGCTTTTGAAAGCGTTGTCGTCTGCCACGGGTATTTAGCATATAACTCTTACCTCAAGAATGCTTAAAACAAAAGTCAATTGTTTTTTCCCATCTCTGGAAAATTAAGAAAAACAAAATAAAAAACAAACAAACAAACACACAAGGCAGTGACTGAATGAAAGAAAGAGAAGGAAAACGTTGAATTACAGGTTTGGTGACCAAACCAAACCATTCCTGGTGCTTTCCCCCCCTTTTTATGTTGCTAAAGATCAAATTACATGAGATGGGTTTAGACAAGTTTATGGTTTTAGGATGTAGCAAAAAATGTATTTAAAAAGAATACAAATGTGCATGGAAAAAAACCTATGATGGAACATTTAAAGAATGGCTGTTTTAATGTCAGGTGTTTAATGTTAGCATGTGTGTGTGTGTGCTGTAAATATCTTTTCATGTGTGACATGTACAGTTGATTGAGGAAAAAAAAACATATGGAACCGAACTAAAAAAAAAATAAAAATCAGATGCTATTTTATCAGATGATGCACTTTTTCACCTTGATGAGAAGCCACTGTTCACAACTATGCAATCTTCCAGTTTCTCTCTCTCTATTCTCTTTCCAACCTCAGATTTCCAAACTATTTTCCATATCCCAAACCGTTTTTTCTTTTATACAAAGAAACACAAAAAGTTTCAAACTCTGGTTCAAGGTGAGAGTGCTACAGTGACTTTTCTCCAATTATAAGAGCTAACAAACAAACAGACAAACAAAAGGGTTTGGTTTTGTTTTTTAAAAAGGAGACTCAAAAATGATCCTCTTTCTGTTCTGAAAGTGAATTGATGTTTTCTACGTGTGCCAGGTTTCTGTTGACTGTTTGGAGTTTTTTTAATTCATATTCTCTCCTTTTGGTTTCAGAACTTAAAAAAAAAAATTCTGGTTTTGTATTGTAGGTTTTGGGGGTGTGAAGACGAAGGTGAAATTTGGCTTAACTTCAGATGTTTTAATACGTGCACGTGTTATATGTATATAGTTTTCTACATAGAAATTTGACACACTTTATAACGCACTTTACGACTTGTATAATAGAAATGTAGTGGATAGTATCTAGCTTTCAGATAAGGGAGTTTTGATTAAGAGTTTAGATAACTGAGGATCTAGTGTGTGTGTATATTATATAGGATGTAGTATATAATATATCACACGTGTATGTGTACACACAGAGAGAGTATATAATCACACATGCACATATAAAGAATAATTTTCCTGTTCTTTACGTTTATCAAGCCACATTAAATAGCCTAGTTCTGTTGGGTAAACTTATTACTCTACTGTACACACAAGGTCAAGTTTTAGCCGGATATACTCATGCACGTTCCACCATCCCTCTGGAGTAGGAGAAGTGAGTGCATGTATCTGGGGAAATTTGGCCTTTAAAGCTTTTTTCAGTCGACATAGGAGGACACCAGTAAAAGCAAGGGGAGCATTTTGAGGCAGTAGTGTTGTCTAGTGGTCGGTGTAGGAAAGTAGAAACCAGGAGATCTGGTTTCCATTCCCTGCTGTGCCACCGATTTGCCACGTGACCTTGAGCAAGTCACTTCACACCTCTGCATCTGTCCAATGGAAATAATAATACCCATCCAGCCTTTAAGCACTTTGCACTCACATAGGGCCTTCAGTCTGAAACTACTGCATGACTCCAGCTGACTTCAGTGGGAGGTGGATCTGGCCATCTTAGTGCTCTAGGGTGAGATCTTGGTTGCACTAAAGTCAATGGCAAAACTCCCATTGATTTCAGCGGCACCTCTGAAGTGCGGCTGAAAATCCTCCCCCTACTTCATTATGGTTGAACTGGGTGCCAGACATGAATGAAGCTTTTCAAAATGACTGATAGAGAATTGAATTGAATTGAATGTCACTGATTGTCACAAGGAGGCAGGTGAATGCAAAACGAGAAGTATGAATCAATGTAGTTTCATTCAGTCTAGATCTCAATCACCCTGAGAAGTACCTGAGTCCATGAGTGGGAGAATCTGGGCTCTGATTTTTTTATGCTGCTTTTTGGTGGGTATCAGAATGCGGGAGGCAGGGAGGAGTGTCTTGCCTATGGGATCTTTGCAAAAAGTCAGTGACCATACAAAGACACGTCCATTATCAGTGGAAGCAGTGGTGGTCTGTTTAGATGAGTATATGGTTTTATGATCTTAGTCTGGGCTTGACTGAAGTTAAAGGGAACCACATGCACTCAGTACCTCTGAAAATAAAGCCATTTTTAGTTAGGCGACTAAATTTAGGCAACCAAGTTTGAAAATTTTGGCTCAAGTCTTCAAATTTGATGTCTTTACAACTTGAAAATTACTCTTCAGCAATCAGCTGGTCATTCCCAAACTCTGAGTGCTTTGGAAAACATTTTATTCCAATTCAGTGAATGAAAGTTCTACAGAGGACTCCATTTCCTACATTGTGTTGCATTGTTCTGTTAGCTGCATGGCTGCACAGAAATTTGCAATGTATCAGGCTGTGTAAGGTTCCCTAGAGTTATATCATTTATGTATTAATACTTATTTCTAGATCTATCACTTTGTTACCTAGATGCCAAAAGTCTCATACCAACCATTTGCTTATAATGCTACTAATGCTTTATGGGCTAAATTCTGGCATTGGACTTACACATGTAAATGTGGGGGTCAGATCATGCCTGGCTCTTGCAGGGGACCCCTTAGTTTTTATTTGCTCTTTGGGTTTTGTGGGTATGGAAGTGGTTAATCCTACACACTCATCCATTTTTTTCCATTTGCTGTAACTCTTACAAGCACGACACCTAATTTCACTCATTTAAACCGCATTGCTGAGGGGTTCCCATTTGAAAAGGAGGTCAAGAGAGACTGTGCTCCAGTTAGCAATTAAGCATTAAGGAAAATTGAGGACACTGTGAACGGCTAGATTTGGTGAATAAAGAAAGCTAAAGGGCAAGTTTGACCCATACCCTTAACACCATAATTAAGATCTTCTCATTTAGTTCCTCCTCGTTCCTTAAATGGTGAAAGTTTCAAAGCTTTCTTATCTCTGTGCTTCCCCAACTCATTGTCCTTGGGAGAAATATATACCTGGGACAATCATGGCATTCAATCCTTTCGCACCGTATATTTAAACACTCCAGCTTTCAAAACACACACAAGTACAACACAGATACATCACGCGCACTCAACTTTTCTCCCACTGTGGGGGAGTATCTTTATCTCAAGATCTTTATCCCACTGAGCCTCCAGTCCAGTTCCCTTTCCTCTTTCACATGAGACCTCCCCTCACTCGCCAGCCTTTGCTAACACTTCCACCCAGCCAGTGACCATCTGAAGTGGTCCCCTCCAACATAAGTGAACTTCACATTCCTCATCTGCCTGCTGTCATCCGTTGTCTGCATGGAATGCCCCCTCTCCACCCAGCTCAGTGTCAGCTTCCCTCAGTCTCTGCTGCCAAAGTGAGACATCTCTGTGAATTGCTTCACTTCCTGAACTGCAGGAGGGCAGGCTGTGAGGAGAGGGGTCCCTGGCCGGGGGGAGACACACAGCTGGGGTTTGCTGTAGTCAAGAGTCCTAGTCCAGTAGCCACAGACTCCCCATCCTCCTTACCACAGAATGTCTTTGCGGTCTAAGGAAAACCCTGTAAATTAGTAATTGCCCAGCTGACATCCAGCTCAGAACAGGCCATTTTCCTGGGGGGCTTAGGTGGTTGCTGGGTTAGAGGGAAAGGATGCAAAATGATTTGATGATAAGGACCATGAGTGGTACGCTGGCTTAGTGCATATGACCATACACAGTGTGCCATGGCCTCATCACTTAGGCCTGGTCTACACTTGTGGCGAAATTCGGCGGCAGTCGACGGGAGATACGCAAGCTCCATAGAGTAGCTTGCGTATCTCCCGTCCGCTTCCTAAATTCGAATTAGCGTGACATCCCCACTATGCTGCGTCGACGGGAAATGCCCTCCCCTTGACGCAGCGTTAATCTTTTTGCGGGGGCGGGGGGGTGGATTTACTGAGTCGATTTCCGGATTGATTGAGCAGGTTTCCACTGCCACTCAATCAATCCCGCCAAATCGATCCGGCAGCGCTGACGATGCCGCTGTGAATCTAGACATACCCTTAGGAAGTTACTGCTTTAGCTCAAGCGGTAGGGGCTTGTGCTTAAGGGCTGGAGAGCCCACGTTTTATCCCGGATGACAGCGGTGGTGTCTACCAAAAGATATAGATAATTGCCTAGTGGGATTTTCAGAAGTGCCTAGGTGCTTAACTCCCATTGATTTCAACAGGAGTTTGGGGCCTAGCTACTTCTGTATCCCTCTAGACACTTACCTATACCTAAGGCATCTAAATACTTGAAATCTGGCCCCGAGTGTTTGACTGTTTGCATCTATGGCTTGGTTAATTAATTACTCAGACATCCTCAGCCCTGCCTCCTTTTGTTGTTTTCCCCCTGTGTAGATTCTACAATAACCTTTAAATGGCAGTTGTCACGGGGCAGGGGGAGGAGACGTGTGCTCAGACAGTTAGTGCAATATCAGACAACGCTCCAGATTAACTCCCGTTAATGACACTCTCCAAGTTAACCAGCTTGCACTTCTACTTTCCATCTCTGGCGTGTGAGAGAAGCAGGTATTTTGTAGAGCAGCAGCATAACAGAACCTGTCCTGGGCAATTGTGCTTGCACAATATACCCTGATTTTCTTTCACTGGGCCTATGCACTGTAAGAAATTATGCCAGGGCTCAAGTGCAGTAGATAAGCAAGAGCTCCAGTGCCACACGTTAGGGGCGGTCAGACTACTTGGACTTTAACCTCTTAGAGGAAGGGACCCTCTATATCTTTTATTTCTATGTAAAGCACCATGCACACCTATAATACAGCATAACTAATAATACTTATAATTAACGAAAAAAGCCCTCAGCAGCTCAAAGTGCCTCCAGACCAATTGTGATGAGAGTTCAGGCTCAATGGAAGAATCCCCAGTAGTCCAGGTGCCTTAGTACCTCTCCTGGTGGACGTTCAATCTGAGAGCCTCTAAACAGTGGCCAAGCAAACTATGGACCTGATCTAGCAAGGTACCATATCACTGGAACTGTAGTCAGAGGGCCCATGTTCCTTGGAAGGACTGTTATTGAGGGGACACCAGTGAGTAGGGTTACCACCTTTTTAACTGCCGGTAACTGGACCCCCAAGGCCACACCCCCTGCCCTACCTCTACCCCCAGGCCCCGCCCCCATTGCTCACTTCTTGCTGGATCATCTCAAGGATAGGAGGCAGCCCTGGCTGAGCAGGGGCTGGCGCAGGTTAATGGCCCAGCACCTGCCCTTGCCCCGTGATAACTGGACTTTTGGGTGAGTGCCATAATTTAGGGTTGCCAGGTCCCTGAACACCGGCAGTCCTAAATGGCACCTGGACACAGAAACCACAAACCGGACTGCCTGGGTAAAAACCCGACGGGTGGCAACCCTAGCAGCTCCACCACATGGATGGAGCAGTCCATAGAGCTTCATGAAGTTCGGCTTGTTAAACTTAACCTGCATTTAGCATCACTCTTTGTGACTGAAGAACTAATCAACCGCGTCGGTTATCACCTGTCTAGCAAACTATTTGTAAACGCGGCTCTTGCTTGGAAGGTGCTACCGCGGGAGCTTGTCCTGCTAGGTGCTGAGTACTCCAACTCCCACTGAAGTCTAACTTTTGATGGCCAGTGTCAACTGCTCTGGTTGCTGGATTCCAAAGTGATGCTTGTGTTCATAATTGCAAAGCCTTCAAGAGCACTTTTTAGTGAAGATCTCCCAGGTTACACGGCTTTCCCTGGGATTAGTATGCGGGAGGGGAAATGGTTGATTTTTTTCTCAGGCATCTTTGCTTTCAACATCACTAGAACAGCCCTGTTTTACTGATTTGCCCCCGCCCCCATTTTTGACATTCCACTATTAATACCCCTGGAACACAGGCTTTAATTGTATTGCTGTTGGGAAATCATGGAACATGTTCCTCTGAATATAGCCTGTTTGTTGGAAATGCCTTTGAAGTCACTTCTTTTCTGTTCCGTATGATGCTGTCTCTAGACAGACTCTAATCCTGGCTTGCTTTTATCAGGACCCATTGAACAGGCTGTGAATCAAAGCTCACTGCTGTATTGAATATACGTCTATTAATGAAAATTATGTTAAGCCAAATTTAGACACTGGAGTCTTCTACATCCCCGTGTTTTGTATCTACCTCACTATGATTTCTTTGATTTCCTGTGCTCTAGTGTTGTGTAAAATGTCAGAGGTGATATGTAGATAAAAATATATATATATACAAATATATATTTTTTGCTTTGCAATAAAGCTCAAAGCTATAACATTGAATATTCATAAAATGTCATACTCTTTATTATGCTATCCTTTCTTAGTTGTAAAATCCTGTCTGGAGCCTATTTTCCTATACACTAGAGTCAATATTGTTGTGTTCATTATTCAGTGGGTTATTACTTTTTTATTTAAGTATAATTTTAGACATGTCAAACAGACACCAGAATTTTCAAATTATTCTTGGTTTTTTCAAAGGTGCTTTCTTTGTATCTGGAATGAAGCAGTGAAATTGAAAGGAAATGGTTTTGCAATCCTGATCTTCCAATTAAATGGTCTGATCTTAATATAGTAGATTTGTGAAAGGAGGGGGGATGGTGGGGATAGTTAGAGGTACCAGAGGAAAATAATTGTTAGATACATTTGTTCATTTATTTTTACCTTCTGTTTTCTTCCCTTTTAACTAATTTACTCAAATGAAGTATGTTCATCATTGAATTTACAGAGCACATTCAGTGTTCAAATACTGCAGCAACATCAGTTCAAATTTTTGATTCTGGAAAGCTGAAGGTCTTTAGATTTCTCCCTTCTTGTTTATTGTGCCATATTGTCACTTACATTTTGCCCTTCAGAGTCTGTGATAGAGGGGAAGAGCTCCTCCGTCCCTGAAAATTCTACGTGGCTTTCTTTTGCATTGTTTTACAAAACTATTTCCCCTCCCATTAATGTACAGAGTCAGAGATTACTAGCCAGCAATCCCATAACGACCAAGGTCTCGCACAAAATGCTGACTGAGTACTGTCCCTGTTTGGTTATTTCATATGGAATTGCCAAATGGATGGGAGCTCTCATGTGTTTATTCCTAAAATAGCCCTGCCAAACATGAAATATAAAACCTAATCCCGCTGGCAGTGCAGCCAATGGCAACCTTTACCCAGTCATCGATTCTGCTCACTTATGTAGTCCCAAAATTAGCACGGCAGTGTAGACAGCTACATAATTCTAACACTGGAACTATTTGCAAGAACAAGGAATACTCCCATGAGAGGGCTTTCTGCGTCAAGCCCATTGACTTCACTGGGAACAGAATTAGACTAATAAAGTTACAAAACCTTTAGACCAGTCCAATAATGAGGCGTTATTTATCCTGCCCCTGCTTTGCCAAACTTAAAGGAATTGTAGAGAAGCACAATATTTGGAGAGGGATTGGGTCTAATGCAGCATTTCTGGGGAAGGAGCAAATATTTTATCGAGCTTAAGTTCCTATAGTTATCCTTATAGGGGGAAGATAGCAACGATATTGAATGAAAGCCAAATGTGCGTGAATTTGAATATAACAGTGAAAATGGTGTTACTGGGGGCGCCAGCAGGGGTGTAAATTCTAATGTGTTGCACACTCACACTCACTGGCTCGTGTGGATTGTGCTGTTGTGCACTGAAAGTTCCCTAGTGCGTGTTGATGTAGTCCAGTTAATGTGCATTAGAGAACTTTTAGTGAGCACTAGTGGGAACCACCTGGGCCAATGAGTGCACCACATGCTGGTGCACATCAGAACTTACCCCTTTGCTGGTGTGCACTAAAACGCCGTGTAGACAAGCCCTCTGCCTCACCTAGAGCACATGACAAGATTGCAAAACTCATCACGGACTGTCAATTTCACTAGGCCCGTTCTGCATCTTCCTCCCTTGAACTCTTTACAAATTGTACAACTGCTCAATATTCACAGATTTTTTCCACCTCTTTCGAATCTGGTGTCTGTACAATTTCTGGCTTGGTTATTGTTTGCCTGTTCCCAGCTATTTCTATTTTTATGGTGTAGTTTTTTTGTCTATATGGAATGAAATACAAATGTGTTCTTGACGTTGTATAGCAGCTGGAATTACAGGTTGGAGTTGATTTGAAGACAAAAATTGAACAATGAAAAAAATAACCTATAACAGAAGTATGCTTCCAAACTTTCTGTTTGAACTTGAGCACTTTGTCACTCTACTGAGCTTTTTGAGGGGTTTATGTTGATAATGAAACTCGAAGGATGTTTGGGGGTTTTTTGAGATACCAAAAAGCACAATTACTCTTAAATTGCCATGATTTTATTGCTGTTCCATTATACGATTTCAGTTTTCTCTTATCCGTACATTATAAACCCAAATTTTTCACATGCAACATATCAGCTTTTTGTGTGTTTACATTTGTTACATTACATTAGGCAAAAAGAAGAGGTGGGGATGATTTACCCTGACACATTAGTAATTGGCTAGATCTCAAGGCCACCTTTGTTCTTTGTTTGTTGTAAAAGTAGATCCCAAAGAGTCAAAATTTGGACCAGGTTATGCTTATGCAGTCCCATTTTAAAGTCGAAAGGAGCTCAAGGCACGATCTGTTTTTACCTGAATGATAAATTGCCTGTGCTCCAAAAGGGAATAATCTGTATTGGGGTGTAACAGCTCTGCAGTGAAACTGAACTGTAAGTTGTAAGTACAGAACTTGCTCATCCTGAGTCCTTGTGTAACTGATTCAGTCACAAAAGATAAATGGGCATGGGGCCAGATTGATCCCTGGGGTAACTGCAGGGCTGAAGTAGGGTTGAATGTGCCCCCAAGATGGTCAGAAAGGTTTGTGGATTGTATGATGAAATAGGAGATTCAGGATGTTGTCCTATGAACGCTGTCCATCTTTGTCCTATGAATTCTGTTCACCTAAGGACAAACCCGGGTCACCTTACTCCCAAGAGTACTCCTACTGAAATTAATGGGATTCCTCATGTCTAGAAGGCAAGGAGGATTTGGTACTGGTCTGTTTTATGGGACAGAAACATTATCTTCCCTCCTTTCCTGCCAGCTTAGGTGCCATGATCAAATTGTGACAGTTTGCCAATGTTCAATTCTATCTTCAGAAGATAATGGTAGCTCTTGATATCCTGGTGTAACCTCGACAACAACTTTTCTTGGTTTGGAGGTCTGGGTGTCCCTTCAGTTCTGTGTTTTAGCCAAGCTAACTGAGAATCTATCCACGTAGGCATTTATACCAATTCTTCCCCGTGGCATCTGCTTTTTTCCAGGTTTTAAGGCTGATCGTTGTTTAAAAAGCTGTCGGGGGGTGTGCCGGGAGTGAGATTCTCCTTTCATTCATATGGAAGAAAATGTGAAATTATGCAGGGCCGGCTTTAGGGAAAATGATGCCCTGGGCAAACTTGTTTTTTGGTGCCCCTGATCCCCACTCCCTCTCTATTGCTCCTGCCACCCCCCCCCCACCCCGCTGCCTCCCTAGGCTCCCCCCCCCCACACACATTTCCCCGAGCCTCCTTCCATTGCCTCGCACCCCAGGCCTGCTCCACTCTTTGCCTTTGACCACGGTGCCCCCCTGATCACAGAGACCACCTAAGGTTGGCCCTGGAATTGTGCCACTCACTTGAGTGGAATTGACCCTGCATTTACCGTGGTGTAAAAGAGTACCGTGGTGTAAAAGAGTACAGAATCTGCCCCCTGGTTTAAGGACATTCCCAAGAGGGAGATGCAGTGGGATAGGCTGGCACTGCTTGTCTGTAAACACTGCATTTTTAGCGGGTGACGGCCCTGCCAGGAAATATGTATGTTTCGCTGACTTTCCGGTTGCAGGTGGCTCATTACTCCATCTTGATATAAGGGAGGTGGGAGAGTCTTTCTCCCTCTGCAAAGAGAGAAAACGCAGCGTATGGATGGAACAATCCCTGGGCAGGAACCCTGGGAGCAGCCCCGCCTGGCGAGAAGGTTTGGGCTGAGTTTCCCATTGTTGCGTTTTGAGAATAAAACCAAACCCCAGCGAAGGCGTTAAGTTACGACCCGCTACAACTTACAGAGAGAGAGCAAAGGGGTGTGAGGACTCGTGACATTTCGGCCCGAACCCCGCTCTGGAAAAGAAGTACAAAAATTGAAAATGGGCTAGACCCTGAAGTGGGCGGAGATGCAGCAGAATCAGCGGCAGCAGGGGGGCCAGAGACGCAGGCCAAAAAGAGCAGCGCTCCTGGTGCAATTTCCACCACAGCGGCAAGCCCGGGGTGCAGCGCAAGTGCAACAGAAACGGTTCCTGGGATAGGTGCTGAGAGGTTCCGTATAGCCCAGGGACATCACACAGGCTGCAGGTGAGAACCAGCCGTTCCCTGTAAATATGGATTGGGATGATGACACGGAGGCCTGTCTGGTCATGTGAACGGATGGTCGCTGCTGCTCAGTGGAGGGAGTCCTGGGTTGTTCTTTGAGCTGCTTTTTTAATCAGGAGAGGCACACGCCACGTATTGGACCCTGGTGAAGATGCTGTCACTGACTATGGAGCACCTCAGCGCTGTTCTCCTGGACCAGCGGGGGGATCCTGGAGAAGGACCAGCAGCATTCTGGAAGCAGCCTTTTCTTTCAGGGGTGAGCAGCCTGGAACCATCACCTAGCGAACAACTGAACAGATGCAACTCAGTGGCTCACGTTGGCAGGATGTTTAGTCAGAGAACTGATGGACGTCAATTATTTTAAAACAGCTTCTACGGTCTTTTGGGAAGAGCGGGGGTTGGGGTGCACCGGCACCAGCGGCTTTCCCCTGGAAGAAGCTATGGAACATGCAGGAGACTTCATGGAGGTGGAGTTGCATCAGAAACCACCCTGGCCACCAAATGAGGGACCATTGAGGAAAAAGCTGAGGGGACGTGTGGACTCCATGAAGACAGAGCCAAAAGGAATATTCCCCTGGTCTCCAGGTGGAAGCCACAAACCCCTCCTATTTGCGAGGGGCAGGGGAGATTGTTCGTGCAGCAACAGGAGCGTATACAAAACTATTGTCCCTTTCAGGAGTGTGATGATGTGGTTTTGTGGAGGCCATCAGGTCCAGGTCTTGCTGAGGCCGTGAGGTGCAGAGGTACCAAGGGTATATGGAGCAGAGAGGAGGGTGGATAGTAACTGTCCCAGTAGGATCCCAGAACCTGGTGGACTGGTGCTTGAGATAGCCTGAGCTCCTTCAAGTGCGTCAGTCACCTGCACGCACAGGAACTCCAAGTGATTAGCAACCCTGCTAATGGGGTAAAGGGAACTGGCTCTACTTTGGGGCTGTTCCATTTGCTGCCCTTGTTAACAATCAGGCTGTGAGACTAGCCACACTCAGTTTGCATCTCCTTGGCTCCAGGGGTACCTGGGGTGGAAAGAGACAGGCCCGTGGCCCTGGAAAAGGAGACACTGCAGATAGCAAACTCCTCTGCAGCCTAGGGGCCATTGGATCCCAAAGAGATTGGACAGTGGACAAGGAACCAGAGAGCACGCCCCACGTCTGGCTGCAGAATGGGACACCCACAATCTCAGCAAGGAGGTGTTGCAGGGGCTACAGAGTCTAAAAGGAATAGAAAAACGGTCGTAATTTTCTCTCAGTGAACCCCTTTGTAAACACGTGTTACTCATTTATCTAACAGTAATACTGTGGTGCCTCCTAGTGGCCAACCTCGGCAGGTCCCATCACGCTAGGTGCTGTACACAGAGAAAATGACCGTTGCTCCCTGCAACAATATCTTACAATCTAACAGATAAGACATCATAGGTGGATGAGCCAAACAAGGAGGCTGGGGCAAAGCTAGGGAAGACAGTGGGAGGGATGTGCACAGTCCTTAGCCAGCGGGGAGCAGTGATCACAGCTCGCTACCTGCCTACCCATTGCTGGACAGCAGTTTTCTGCAAGTAATACAGGAAAGGTGAGCCTGGAGGAGAGCCCTCACGTAGGATAAGGTGGTGGCTTTACAGATTTGTAGGAGGCAGCTTGGGAGACAGCATGAAAATATTGTCAGAGAAGTGGAGAATCAGGCAATGGAGGCTGGCATCATTGGCAGAGCGATGGTGGGGGTTAAAGCACCAAGGACCCACTTGGAATGAGCATGGGAACATAGGTAATGACAGACTGGATCAGACCTGAGGTCCGTCTGAGCAAGTGTCCTGTCTCTGACAGGGGCCAGCACCAGATGCTTCCTAGGAAGATGTAAGAACCCCACAGTCAGCAGATGTGAGATAAGCTGTCCCCATGTTGGGTCTCATCCTGGTCTCTAATAGTTAGAGGCTAGCCTGAACCCTGGAGTAGGAGGTTCAGTATTCCTTCCTTCCAGAACTTTTGTTAGCATTCATTTTTAATAACTCAGGCTAGTCTGCATATAAATATCCAGTCCCTTTTTCTTGGCCTTAATGACTTTCTGTGGTGATGGGTTCCACTCACTCCAATCAGCAATAAGCTAATGCATGAGCAGCAGAAAGTCAAACTGGGGTAAGGCACTAACGTGATACTGACCAGTCCAATTTCACGGTCCAAGCTGAGTTAACAAACCACCTATGTGATGGGAAAAAAATTAGACATTCAGAATGGTTTGTTCTAATAATCTAGTATGGTGTTTATCTGCCTCAAAGCTGGGCCAACCCCAACTAACTCATCCCAGCCAGGGCTTTGTCAAGCCAGGCCTTAGAAACCTCTAAGGATGGAGATTCCACCACCTCCCTAGGTAACCCATTCCAGTGCTTCACCACCCTCCTAGTGAAAAAGGTTTTCATAATATCCAACCTAGCCTCCCCCACTGTAACCTGAGACCACTGCTCCTTGTTCTGTCATCTACCACCACTGAGAACAGCCTAGCTCCATCCTCCCTGGAATACCCCCTTCAGGTAGTTGAAGGCTGCTATCAAATTGCCCCCCTCCCACCCATTCTTCTTCTCTGCAGACTAAATAAGCTCCTTTCCCTCAGCCTCTCATCATAAGTTATGTGCCCCAGCCCCCTCATCATCTTTGTTGCCCTCCTCTGGACTCTCTCAATTTTGTCCACAGCCTTCCTGTAGTGGGGGCCCAAACATTAGATAATGTCTGTACAATGCTTTGAAGATGTAAATAACCATGTACATGCGAAGGATCACTGGATCTGTTCCTATTTCCATTGGCGTTAATAAGAATTTTGCCAGAAGCTAATCTCTGTCGCTTAGTAAACTATGGTCTGGTGGTCAGACACCAGGTCAAAGTGTGCTATATGAATCAGAATAGAATAGATTTAACACATTAAGAAATCGTTTTTCAATAGTATTTCACCTTGATGTCATTGCTCCGGTGTCAACACTCTTTCTTGACCATTTTGATTCTTAAATATCATATTTACAGGCATTTGGCCCATTTAAAATCCTGATCCCACTGAAGGTCAGGAGAGCATTGCCTGCACTAAAGACTCCAGGATTACACCGCTAAGGTAAACAGGCAGTCTTTTCTTGCAATATGTGCCTATGGACACACACAGGGTCAGATCTTATATCCCCTTCTCATGCAGAGCTCCCATGAAGGCCAATCCTGCAAGGTGCCAAGTACCTCTTATAAAGCCCAGAATGCTCTCACAGCCTACTGACATCTTTGGGAGCTGAATGTGCTCCGCACCTTCCTGGATCAGGCCCAGATTTCGTGAGCCATATTCTTTTCCCTGGTTACACCTGAGAACCCAAAAGGATGGCAGGTTTTAACAGAGGGCAGAATCCAGCCCTGCAACAACCATTTTTTTAGAAAGGATTCCAAAGTGCTCAGTGGATCGTAGCCATGGAAAACGTGCCGTGTTTCATAAACCTCCCTCAGGGCAGTGCACAGCTTGGTCATTTCAAGTGACAGGGACTTTCTGCATCAGTCCTTTGTGTTTCGGTTTGGGTAGGTTTGACTCCCCACCTGCCTGAGAGTCGCTTTGAGTTTCAGGCTCAAATGACACCGTTGAGTTTTAAGTGTAACTGAGATGAAACTACCAAGCTCTGCCTTCCACGCAAAACTGCTGAGTCCTTCCCTAATTCCCTCCTTGACACTGGGGTTCACTAGAAACTCAGCCTTCAGCTCCCTCGAACCTCAAGCCCCAGCAGCATATTTTAGCCAACCTCATCCACGCTTTGGTTGTATGATCAAAAATGGTTTGAGTTTTGGCTGGTCACAGATTTTGGTTACAAAGGAAGTTGTGCCGTTCTGCTCTTCCTGCAATCTCTCTTGGTTCCCAAACCAGCTTTGTACAGTGGTTAGGCTGTAATATTAGCACACCGCTGGCCCAGTCCTGATTTCACTGAAGTCAGTGGGAGATTTGGAACTGACTTCATTAGATCCAAGCGGTAGGGGTCAGTGGTCAAAAGATGAGGAGCTATTATCATGCAGTTACTGCTGACTTTATTGGGAATTGCATAGCTAAAATCCACCCAGCGTGTTGGAAAGATAGCTCTTATAGTTTGATTGCACATATAAAACAAAACAAGTGCATTTCCATTTAGCAAGAGCTCCCACCAAAGTCCTGTAGCCAAGCATTCAGACATTGGAGAGAATTCAGAATCTACATTCAGTTCCAAATTTCTCCAGTGATTCCTATCTTAAAAATGGGCCAAGCCATAACTGTAGATGCAAACACTCTCCTCCACCCAGGTTCTTGGGTGTTCAGGACCTGAACTCCATGGCCTGGGCTCATCTATGTTACTTATATAGCAGAATATTGTGAGGACTTTACAGACGGATATTAAGATGAAGGTTCCTGCCTTAAAGATCTTCCAATTCTAACTGGCCAATGCATACATAGGGTACAGGATGCACTGGGGTTCTAGCTGAAGGAATTGTGTGGAAGAAGGTGCAGAGAGAAGGGTGGGAGAAGGACAGTGCGGTGATGGGGGTTCTTCGTACAGTTGGGGTGAAACAAAAGTTGTGGAGGAGAGAAAAGAAGTGAGAGCTCAACATATTTAGTTCTTCCTCATTATGTCCGCTCCTGCCCACCTTTTCATTATTTTTGTTGCTCTTCTCTCTTTGGGACTTTGGCTTCTGATTTTCCACGTAGGGATCAGGGATGTAACTGCATGATTCCAATTAGTTCTAGACATGGGGTTACATCCGCATGCCACATTGGCTCTACGCAATCTGTGTGACTGGAAAGGGAATGCTGCAACCACAATCACCCAATCCCCACCCACTTCAGTCAACTCCCCGTCTTTTGCCCTGTCTCCAAAGGGCCACAGCAGCTGAATTTCTAACTGCCCTCCCCGTCAGCTCCACCTGCTGGCTTTCAGGCCCACTAACGGTGGCTGAGCCCTGAAGAGCTGAGGAGAGATTTGCCATATCCCAAGTGGGGATTGCAGGAGGCAACTGAAGAGAGGGGCATCTCTGCCAGGGGGAGACCTGGAATACTGCCCCCCTCAGAAAACGGAGAAATAATATCAAGCTAAACTAACTGCTGCCTTCCCACGAATTCTGTATCTTTCACCCTGGAAGATCAAGGTGGGGACAGCTGGGGCTTCATAATCGTAAGGCTCCTGGTAGGACACTGAACCAGGCAGTCATAGCAGGGAACTGAAGGGCACTTTAGTCAATGAACACGTATGTAACGAAGGGGCTACAGATAGTGCCCAGTTTAAACTTCTGATCTAGAGCCACCGCTGATGCTGGTGTTTGGGATGACATGGTAGGAAACAATACCTCTGCTGGGAGAGAGCTATGCTCTGTCCCAATCGTCCTTTCCCATACCCCTACTATGCCTAAAGTGGGGCCTCAGGGCATGGTTCCTACTACAACAAAAGGATGCTTATACAACTGGAACCTATTTTGGCACGAGTGGTTCCTATAGCTGTAATACTTTGGCTAAGTTTATTGTGTCTCCCTAGTAGTTGCTAGTTCATGTGTAGAGGATAAGAACCTGCTATTACTACCAGACAGTGGAGTTGCTGCTTTAGATCAAGGGGTAGAGACCTGTGCTGAAAGTCTGGGAGTTCTATCCCTGCTAAGAAGCCGTGCTGGGGACAGTTTCAAAGCCGTGACCCATCTAATGGCTTGAAACTTTCACATGCACCGGATGAGCTTCCCCTCATCGGGGGAATGTGAGACATATTAGTTTAGAACGGCATGTCCCATTCTAGTACCCGGCTCCCACAGTCACCAGTCTACTGCGACTACCAGCTAATGGAGTGGCTTCTTCAGCTCAAGTGGTAGAGGCATGTACTTTTGGGAATGATGGTCTCAGATGCTATCATTGCAGAAAAATCATGGTGGGAATGACACCCTCCTAATCCAAATGGTCCTTCCCGATACTGTGGTCTGCAAACCGAATGTCAGCGGAGGCGGTCTCTATTTAATCGTTGGGTTTTGGATGGGTGGCATCAAGTGACTCTTCCATATCAGTACAGAAAATCCCTGAGGGAGTCAGCAGCATCTTAATATCCTACTAAACAAACATCAAAGATTTCTGTTGGAGTCATCACTACCTAGGAATTTCTTGCAAGGGACGGTCCTGGAGCTTTCAAATCCCACCTGTCCTACAGGTGTGACGTGTATTTCCTTTGTCCGGTGTTATTCAATGGAACACATCCTCCAGAGCAGGAAATATTCTGCAGGGACAGGAAAAAATTAAAGTCCCAGTACTGCAGTATTTTGAATTATGTGTATATAATGCCTGTGAAAGATACTGAGCTGGTAATACTGGAAAGGAAAGACTTGTCTTTACCCACAAATCAGGCATTGTATGGGCATTGCAAGATTTCCCTCAATATATTTGGTCCCTGATCTACTGGGGCCACATGCAGAGGTGAGAAAGTAGATCAGTTTCCATGGTGATTCAGTCTCTTGGGCAACTTGCTGAGGCTGTCAACGAGGTGCCAATCACAAGTGGCGATTTTTGTGATGGAAGAACCTGCCCGCTGGACTAAGACCACCCACTTATTTCACCCAGGCCTGCCAACTTGTATCGAGGTGGTGTTGAGCTGATTTCTGGAGAGTATGTCATCAACTGAAAACCGGCAGTACAATAGCATCTGCTCCTAAGGCATTCCTTACCATCTATCTGTCACCATGGCTCTCCACTGGCAGCTTAGTTATCACTGGAATTGTTCTGCACAGTGACAGCTCAGTGGATGCACCTTGAACGGAATGGAATTTTGCAAACAAATTCTGATATGGTAACAATTTGGCAAGTTTTGGATTCGGATACTGGCTTGTGAATTTGATAAAGGAAATGTTAGATCTTCTATCAGTATCACATGGACTCTTGTGTCCACCAGAGACATGCAGTATGATAGATCTGAAGAATGTCACCCCACCACCTCTGCCGATGATCTTATGCTTTTTTTTTTTTCTATAAATTGGTCTCTTTGTTGCTGGAGCAAAGCCATGACTTCCCACGGCACATGATCAGCCTTAACTCTCATTAGCCCATATCAAAACCATGGATACAAGTCAGCGATAGATAAAGGCCACTGCTAACACATTGAATCAACACAGTACAGCCCTGTCTTTCTGAATAGTGGGCCAAAATATCAGCTGGAACAAAGACATATAAAGGTTCAGGATTCCTCAAAGTGATACCAGATCAACATCCTTAATAGGGGTGGGGAATGTTCATGCAAATGTAGTGAAGGGTGATTGATAGAAGAGGAGACTGAAGTAACCTGTCCTCAAAAGCTGGGACGACAGCAGGGCAAGTTTCTACCACACTGCATTGCTGATGTATCTCAACCCTGACCTGGGGGGATCATCACTGTTAAAGCCTATTCAATGCTTGGCCTTTTTGCTGAAATTCCCAGCAAGGATTTGACTCTGAGCCAGCTCTGGTGATGTGGAGCTCCGGTGATGTGGCTATCTGTCCACTAGGAACTGAAGTAAGGCCAGTATAGCATTTCACATAGGTCACCACTAACATGGTGATGGATAGGGGAAAGATTCCATAGCCCATGGACAGCTCTCAAAGTCACCCAGTTCCCTCTTGATTTTTTTCCCCGATGCAAACAAGGAAAGAAGAAAAAATATTTCCATGGGAGGAATCTTCTCTCACTTTGAACTGGCATGGATGGGAATTAGTTGCAGATCTTCCTTTAGCATTCTGCCTCTGTAGTGCTCCGATTGTATGCTGCCCTATGAATTAGGAAAGCAAGCTGACCACTATGACTCTGATTCCTCCAAACCACCTCTTTTGTACTGGTTGTGCGGTCGCTCCACCGCTTGGCTGGGGATGATTGCTATTTTCCAATCTTCTTCCCTTAAAATATATTTGGCTCCATTCAATGCATACCATTTAACTGTAAAAATCCATTCACAGCATGGTCTCCTCTTGCAGAAAAATAGGTTAAATAGTAACTGGCTAGTTCCTTTAATGCAGCACGGTTAATTCCCCAGTTGGCTTAGCTGCATACAAAAACTGGTCGTAACACTTCCAAACCTTAGTAGCCCAAGATTGTGGCAGAGGTTCTCAACCTACCAGTGTCCTGGTTAGACGGGAAGATAGCCCTGGGGGTATCCTGCTTTGTAAAAGTTGGAGAATCACTGCTCTATGCCATCAGAGGTCAGCCAGTAACTAATTTTTGACAGCTACTTAGATGATCTGGTAGAGCGTGTGCTAAGAGAGCAATTTAAACATAACCTGCTATTTTAGTAAATAATCTATCTTTAGGGGGGCCGCTTATTTCTTAGCATTTCTACATCCCCTGTCACCATGGTAGTGGGATGCCACACTACACTTAGCTATGCACTAACTAAGGCAAGTGCATACACTCCTTTTTATATAAGATCACTCTCACCGTGCAGTCTGACAGCGTCGGCTATGAACAAAGTGTACTTTATTTTCTTTATTTTACCCTGTTTTCTTCCTTTTTGAGAAACGTGCTTGCCAAAGAACCCAATTTGCCTCTTTTTCCCCAGTTCAGGGCTGGAGTGGATTTCAGTTTCTCACTTAGTCACAATCAGAAAACCGACCAGAGAAATTGGTCTCCAGACGACGCACACTTCTTGGTCCTTTAATTGTCTGGGTCCTCTATAATATGCTAGATAGTATGTGAGGCAAAACGAGCTTCTCTTTTAACCCATGTAATGGGCATGTCATTTTACAAAACTGACATTCCAGTATCTAGCCAGAGTGCTCCGCCATTCCTTATACACCCAAAACGAAACAACACCTTATGTTGATGTACAGTCTGAAAAATAATTTCCTGGGTTGAAGTTACAGGTGGAATCTCTGTAGGTAGGCAGAATGTTGGAACCCAAGATGGAATTTACCCAGGACATGAAGATTAGTATCCCTACTTTTGAAAACGTGTCATGGGATTAAGGACTCAGGTGTACATCTCATGTGAAAAATGGCACATTCAAGCAGGATAGATCCCGCAAAACCACCAGTCTCAGATTCTGTTTCAATACTGACTCAAAGAGAAAAATGCCACTCAGTGTATCACTACCACCACTTCCTGCAGACCCTGGCGTTTCCCTGGTGTCTTCTATCTCAGTCTTGACCATGACCAACTCTACTTGGTTTGTGAATTCTTTTAAATTCACAGCCCAAAGTAGTACAGCCCTACAAAGCTAAGATTGACTTGGCAAACTTCTCTAAAGGTGAAACATAAGGCCTTACAGCACCTCTCCGAGCTCTTAACTGCAACAGCTGAAGATAGTTCAAAGTGGAGATGGACCTGAACTATAATCTTTGCTAATCTGTTGGTATCAGTGGATGAGCCAATCCACCTGTGACCCTACTTGGATGCTAAACCACTTGGTTGACAAGTCATTCATTCTGGGCTGTGGAAAGAGAGATTTTGAGGATAATGCCAAGGAACCCGCATCACCAGCAAGAAGGCATACCACCAGGAGAAGATCTAAGAACATGGATCCTATTCCCCTGTCCCTATGTTCCATAATTCACAGCTCTTTTAGATTTATGTGTGTGCATCTATCTCTGAATTCTGTACATTACAGGCCATTTCAGGGATCAGTGTTCTGAAACCACAACAAAACAGGTGGTGGTCGGTGGTGGATCAGCTGATGGCTAAGAGTGCTGTAGGCGCAGCACACTTGCATAGCAGAGACCCCTCCAGAAGACTGAGGAGTTGCAGTGAGGTGTGCTCCAGAAAGGGAGTTGTGACAAGTCCTTTCTGGCTGGAAGGAGGGAAAGCACAGGACCTTGGAGACGGAGGGACACATGAAAATAGGTGTGCTCCTTGGAATATGCAGAACCATTTCAAAAGTATGTCGAGTAACATTCTAATGTGACGTAGCAGCTTCTCTGAAAAGTGATATTGACCCAGATTTATAGCAGGGTAGTCAGAATAGACATTTACCGACATAGCTTATTTGACACTTAGAAAAACAAATGCTGTCTAGACGTGGGTGATACTTTGAACCTTGATTAGACAAAATCTTCTCTGTAAGATTGAGTCAATATTATTGTACTTCTTCATAAATCTCAAATTCCTTAAAAAAGTTCAGACTCCAACTTTTATTGGATAAAATAATTATGGAAGGTAGAGATGGAAATGTCTTGTAGGATATGTAGGCCAACCCTCCTCAACAGGATATATAGTCTAATTTTCTAGGGCTTTGCTTAACTTGCTTTTAAATGATTCAGGCTATAGGACGTCTACCACGTCCCTTTTCTCTATCTTAGAAATTTGTGTTGCTGCCCATCACTGTAGTATATGAGCGTCTGCCATGTAAAATAGATTGGCCAGAAAGAAGTCCTTAGGGGACTTCATGAAGTCTTTAGTTCTTTACCTCGATTGGGTTATGCATGCCAAATGTGGCATCCAGATAAGGAAAGGAGCAGAAGGAAACCATGGAACAGTGTCACCATCTCCACAAATGACATTATATACCTGGACACAAGTAACGAGTCTTAAAGCATCAGACTGGAACTGTGGTCAAAACTATCTGTCATCATTAAAACCTCAGTGATGTTATAGACTGTGGATAGCAGGATTTTACTGTAGATACGTCATGCCGTAATCATGGATTTACAGCACTTTAGATATAAAAATCAAATCAGATCATGGGTGTCATTCTCTGCCATGTAAACCTTAGAGCTCTTGATGCTGCCAAATGCCCGTGCTATCAAACTGTACATCTCTGCTCTATACCAAGCATAGACATTGTCTTACAAGCCCGAGCGACAAAGTGCATGATATCTGCATTGCTCCTTTCAGCACCAGGATAAAGAACAAGCCTTTCCGTTGGCCAGGATGGCAGTTTACAGATAACGAGAGGATGTTGCTTCATTTCACTTAAACAAGTTGCCCCGTTTATTTCAAACTACAAGCTTTTTGGCAGAAGCAGGGCAGTGAAGTGAGTGGTTAGTACACCAGCCTTTCCTCTTTGAAGACCTGAGTTTTGGCCGTGACTGAAGTTTGGTGGAGGGGACTTAATTTCTATGGGTTGCCGCTTCCCCATTTGCCCTCACCAATGAAACCACCGTGGAATTTGATGGATTTTAACATTAATGACAGGATCGTCTCCGAAGGACTCTCAACAATGGTTTCGCAGGAGGTATTGCAGATGATGACTATGTGGCATTAGTAGAGTTGTTTGGTAGAATTAGGAGGTCAGTTCTATTGTCAAGGCCATCTTTAGGCTAGGATTAGGAGAGATGTGGGGACTGGAATCACAGGAGGCTTTGTGGCTCAGGATTCGGGACCAATGACAGAGCTGCCTGGGGATGCAGGAGGAAGTGTTGCAGATCAGGACTGGGATGTGCTGGCAGAGCTGCGTGAGTGTATGAACCTTGCACAACCCCTTCCCCATTGTGTTGAACTATAGCCGGTGCCATCACTCTCTCGTCTTTGTGACTGAAAAATGTGCTCCCAAGTGTCAGACTAAAATCACAAAGAGGAAAGGAAGAAGTTAGAAATTTGAAAAAAGTACCTCTCTGACCTTTCTTTATCGAAACCTCAGTGTATAGTCTGGAAATTCTCAACCTCATTTAACCTCCATATGGGATTTCTCTTGGAACAGAAATGTGGATGTGGTTTCAAAACTCTGACATGATTTTCAATATAGAATGAATTTTCCAGTTAAAGATCTGATTCTGCAGCCCTTCCCCACCTGAGTGGCCTTTATTCATATCCCTGAGACCCCTTGACCTCAGTGGGATTATTTGCATGCGTAAGGACAATTTGAGTACGTAAAGGTTGGAGGATCAGGCCATAAATGAATTACTATATGGTCATCTGGCGTCTCTTAGCCTTTCTGCTTTAAGCCTTTATTTTCAGTGTTATAAGTCAGTTGGAACATTTTGCTTTGGGCTGTAACTTGATCTACAAGATTTCAGTCTAGGATCTTGGAATTTTTGCTGCATTCTGTTTTTCCCTATTAGAAACTTAACTTTTTAGTGACTTTTTTAAATGATTGTTTAGCTCAAAAAAGCCATGGGGTTTAACAGTCAAATGCAATAGATTAACCTTCCAAAGGATGTTATACACCTTAAATAGAACTATTTTGAAATGTTCATGAATTAAACTTTAAAAACCTCTACTCAGCCATGCCTAGAGCCTTTTCTTATCTCACTTGTTATGTTACTTGGCACAGCATTTCATTCTGTGCACTGAAGAGTCGTTAACTATGCCATGTGCCGAGCAGCTGTTATTCCATGGAGCAGGTAATGTTAAATGGCAAATGTCTCTTTTGGGATCATTGCATAAAATGCACCAACAATCGATATTCCAGGCCGCATTAACAGAACATCCAGGCTGAAGAGGACACTCAAATGGTGAGATTCTCTGTCCTTGTTCCCTCCCTTTGCACACTTGTTGGGGGGGGAGTAGAGATGACCCTTTGCACCTTCCCTGGGGATATCCTCAGCTGGAGGGAGTCTCCACCAGGAGCCGAGCTGTCAGACAGTTTTAGAGTCTCCAGTGCAGAGGGCAGTGATTGCACACAGCAGAGACGGGATAAATAGGAAGTCATTCACTGCTGTCTAATTCTTTGCCCATCCCTGGCTCCAGGCACAAGTTAGAGCAGCCTGAATGGTACGCACGACAACCAAAGATGGTTCACAAAGTTACACGTGCATCTGATAATTTATATTGAATTTTGGAGGCCAGAAATCTTATTTAGGTCCTTTTATGCAAAGAGAGCGAGAGAGTTTGCACCAGATCTACTGTAGTGTGTTTGCGTGTGGGTATGCATTAACTCCACTGGTGCAGCAAGAGTTGCAGCTGTGTACCGCAGTGGTAATACAAATATGTGCTTGCAGCTTGGGACATTTCTTTATCTTTTAAAACAGACTTTGGCCTACAGTAATTGGATCTCCTCTAAAGCGATCCAATCAAATCTGCAGACACGGAGCTCCCGGTTGCGGCAGTGTAAATCTGGAGTAACTCCATCGAAATCAGTGGAACTAATCCAGCTTTACATCAGTTTACTGGCCCTTTAGCACTATGTTACCACCTCTGTGATCTACTCCACATCATTGTTTTGACACTTGTGCAGCGCTTTGGGTTTGTTTGTTTTTTTAAACCATCACATCTGTCCAGCATTATTCTGTGTGTTGGGATATACCCATGGTTGCATGATAATTTGCTTCTCCTTTTTTTTTTTCTTCTCCTAACAAATACTTGGCTGTTTTATGGTGGCATCAGCTTCTTGCCCTTTGTATTGAGTCAACTGTAGAATATTTTAAATCTTTTAATCATCATTTTAATTGTACGACTTCGGATCCCAATTCTGTGAACCGAACTTGAGAATGCCTTTCTTTCATTAAGCACAGTAGCAGTTGCTTCCCTGAGCACAAAGATTGGCCAAGGAGTGATAAGAAGCACAGTTTAACACTGCAAAGACAGTGTCCTAAAATCCACAGGCACTCAGTGGGGTGACAAACACACTTGAATCAAACCGCACAAAAGGTCATGTCCTCAACTACCAACCTTTACATTTCTTTAAGTATTGGGATTTCACCATAATTACATTGCTTTTTATTAAGGCAAAAGATGTGCTTGTGAAATTGTGACATTGATGTGTTATTTTGTAAATGTTTAAGGAAAAAAAATGTGTTTAAAGCTAAATAGCCATTATTGTGCTGGGTTTTTGTCTCAAACTGGTGCATACACTTAACATCAGGGACCTACTATACATAATAAAAATCAGCTCCTAGCTGCAGCTACTGTTAAACCAGATACACACCTTTTACTGTAATAGAAAACCTTGCACTGTAATGGTTACTGTTTAAAAACAAAAAAAAAACTTGTCAAAACTGATTTTGTATCTTTGATTATATCTGAAATTTTAACATTTTTGTATACTTGCCATGACAAAGATAGAATTCTACATGGTTAATTTTTAGGTTATGTTTTCACTCTGTCTAATCTCACACATGCATTGCAACAGGATGTCGATGGACAGGAGATGGCCAAGGAAAATATAAGTAGGTCACCCGCTCATCATCAGTACCATGCTCCTGAAATATCCAGACTAAACGAAAAGCGAAGGCCTGAAACCACTGTCACTGTTTCAGACCCCGCTTACAATTACCATTCCCTGAGCATACATCCAACAAAACAAATGAGTGAGTCTTGACCATTTCCTTTATCCAGCTGTGCCCGGTCTGTTTTGGCTGTCCAACTACATCACATAGCAATGCATCCTAGGTTGGTAGAAAGTCTGAACCAAGATGATACCTTTGCTATCATGAAACTTTTTGATTTTCTTTTCTTCTTTTCTTTTTAAATAAATTGTGTTTGGAATCAGACAGCATGTTGTTACAATTCTTTCTACTTTTAAATACCAATACACTCAGTGTGTAATGTCTTGTTTCTTAGCTAAGAGAATTTTAAATGTGAGCTGAGTTTGAGCCATTTTTCCTTGTTGTACCGTAATTTGAGAATTATTAAACTTTTAATTTGATAGTAGATTTCCCCCCCTCTCTCCTTCCAATCATCATTTCATATTTTTTACAAAAGAAAAAAAAACAAAAAGAAAAAAAAGAAAAACGAACAAAGGAACAAATAATCTTTTTTTCTCTCTCTAGGATGTGTAATGTTGTGTTGTCCAGATTCTGTATAAAAATATGTATATGATGTATCTGATATTTGGCAGCCACTGGCTGTGACTTTAACCAATATAATTAACAAAGAAATGCATAATGTTGGTGTTTTAAAAAGTAAAAAAAAAAAAAACCTAGTTAAGATGTTTGTGTAAACTTGCATGGTTTAAAATGTACCTAGTGCATTGAGAAATGTTGTTGAGGTCTTAAGTGAAAGGATGGTTTACTTTTTGATTCTAATGGTGATTGGTTTGTTGATCAGAATATCCCCTATACTGTATGTTTTAGTTTATTTAGCATATTTATTTTTTTCTCAAAATCTAGCATAGTGTATCTATCTCTATGTAATACTGTTCCTTAAAACCAAGTTGTGGAAACTGCGTTTCGTCCGGCAAAATGATGTTTGGTATCACAGTTCTAATTCAGTTGCATTTCATTTAATTTGCTGTAAAGTCCAGGTTTGAAGCACACCCCTCCCACCCCCTTCAAATCTCATCCACCAGCTGTGAAACGCTAGAAGCCAGGTTGTGATCGCAATTAGACACAGTGTGAATGGAGTTACTCTGGACTGACACTGGCGTCATTGAGATCAGAAGCTGGCCCAACAATTTCTGAAAGCACAGGAAGTGTAAGAGCAGGATTTGGTCCAGAGATGAGCAATGCTTTCTGGGGAGATAGGATTTTACTTTCAGCAGCGTGTGTTTTATCAGGATCATGCCAGGCTTCTCTGAGGGTTTATGGCCAAAGTTGGCCTTTAGCTGCAGGCACCTCACATCTCTGAAATCCACCGAGTAATTGACAGCGGAAAGTGGTTCAATGTCTCTTGTACCCGGAAAAAGTAAACTTAAAACCCTCCAAACCGTGGGCGCATCGTGACCACAGGCACAAATTCGTTGAGTTCAATAGGACTTGTACCTCTGCTACAGAGAGCAGAATTTGACCCTCGGGGTTTAATGGGAAATAGACCCAAATGCTGCGTTTTGACCACCCCAGGGGACTCACAATGTTAATGAGCAATGACGATTGTCAATATTCACGATCCCGTTAGTACCAAAGCCCCAGTCAGTTTCCAGTTGTCCTTCTTTGCAGCCGAACCACTGGAAGTGGTATGTTTGCAAGCTTTAAGCAGGAACTCCACCAGACCCTTCCGTCATCATCACCGTAACAGTTGGCCAGATCTTGGCTGCTGGAAGTTTTGCCTACACTAGAGCTTCTGGATTTGGGCTAATAACAGCAGCTCATATATCTGTATATATTTGCCTCCCGATGCCTGAAAAGGTTCTGGTTTATCATACCCAAAAGTAAGTAATAACTAGATTTAGTTCAGAGAGCTACTCATTTATATAGCACCTTTCATCCCAGAGCATCTCAAAGGGCTTTGCAAAGTTAAAGTGACATTACATGCTGTATACCACAATAATGTCCTCCACTATGAAATGCAGCCACCTCTCAGCTGGAACTTGGCTGCTGTCTCACAGCACACGGCAACCACATGCAACGGTTTTAGTGCAGGAAGTATAGAATACTTCATCTAGTTGAATCTGCAGGGGGGAGGATTTAATGAAAGGATTGAAAATATCTAATTCTCTAACCATCACAGATGTGGTCTGTTTGCTCTTCCCTCCCTTCCCCCCCACTTATTTTGGTCAATGAAACTAAAATGGCCCATTTAATTTTCTGCTTCTAATCAGTTTCACTTCCTGGTTCTCCTGTACTAGCACAATATTGTTGTGTTTGGGTTTCTACAGAGGAATGTTTGAAATCTAAAAATAGGAAACCATCAGATAAACTCCGCACAGCCACAATGCTCCTTGGGCAGAGGCGTGGGTAAGCAAACACAGAGAGAACGGGTGGACCTTTGATTCTGTAGCCCCAGTTGAGTAGTCCCAAAGGGGCGCAGGATCTGCAACAGGTGTAGGCCTGGCACAGATTTCTTCCCCCCTCTGGAGCAAATGGGTGAGCCAGGGACCCAATTTTGACTCTCTCTGCTCCAGCAGCAGTACAACTACATGCTGCCTTTATTCAGGGCCAGTTGGTATATCCACAATTTAGCCCTCCTGCCACCCCCATTCCCCCTCTTTTTTTAAAACAGAACTTACACTTAGGGATTGCTCCTCGATGGTTTCCCACTGATTGATTTAATTATAAAGTAAATCCTGGAGCCTGACATTTGAGGCTGGAGAGAATTCCTGCTTGCAGTGTAGAAACAGCCAGTCCAGTGGTCAGCTCTCAGCGGGGATGGGTGGGAAGGGGAACCCACGTGGCTGATTCTAAATCCCATTAACCTCGGGATTTGCTCTGAGATAAGATGGATGGCTGAGAAGCTGGGGGCAGCATTTGTTTCTCCATATCACTGATGATGGGAGACCTGATTTGCCTCTCATTGGGATGTAAATCAGGAGTTCCTTCTCCATTTAAGCCAATGTAGGTGTAATATTGGAGTGAGAGTCAAATCAGGTCAACTATTTAACGTCTTATAGCCGAACACTCAATGGATTCTTTTCTTCTGACGGCTGGATCCTGCAGTCTTTACTCCAGCAAAACTTCCACTGAAGACAAGACTTGCCTGTAAGAACTTCAGGATCAGGCCCTAAGTAGTTTAGAACTCTCTGCTTTGGATGGTATCTGGAGCACCCATCAGATACTAGGTATCAGTTTTCTGATCCTCTGAGAGGCTTATATATTCTTTTCATTACTTGGGATTTTTCCAGCTGAGGATCTGGCCTTCCAAAGAATAGCCCCGTTCAGTTAGAAAGTTGCTTATTCTTCTAATGCTGCCGCTTGGGATGTACTTTCTTGGGGGTGTTCATCCCATCCCAGAGGCCCTGTGCATGGCCCCTTTACAGCAGTGATCTCCTGTAGGCGGAGCTTAAATAGTAGAAAAAGCTTTGCTGTGGACCACCGGCCTGGGGCGAATCTCACCCCTTATTGACAAATACAGTTTAGCTGTTATCCTCTCTATAGCCCCTGGTCTTGCTGCCACTGAAATCAATAGAAGGTTTGCCAGTGACTCCACTGGGAGTAGGACTGGGCGCTATCTCAATATTCTTAGGTACGATTTTCAAAGGTATTTTGGATCCTAAAGATGCAGATAGGCGCCTAGTGAGTTTCAATCAATGGATGTTGTGCACCTGGATGCCTTTGAAAACTTCATTCGGTGCCTTGGCGTAATTAGACATCTAAATACCTTTGAAAATCTGGCCATTAATCTAGGTGCAGCATCCTAAGTATTTTGCACCTTCAGTATCTGATATAATCTCTCAGTTGACCCCCTCCGAACTTAATTTCTGGTATGAGACAGGTTGTTCGGTCTTTCTTACTGGCTCTTCCCGTCACGCCAGGGTGGTGAGTTAACTCCACAAAGGCAGGCAGCCCCTCAGCTGGTGCCCGTTACCACAGCTCCTGGGGAGTGAGAGGAGCGGCACCGATTGACACCAGCTGCGGCGCAGGCCCAGCGCACCGAAGTGAGTCCGCTCCCCCAGCGAGAAGTCAGTCTTCTAGCCCCAGGTGGAACTTCATTACTTACAGCCTGGCCTAAGCCAGTTCTGGGCTCAGTTTCAAGTCCCCGTTAAAAAGCCACGGTTGGTTCAAGCTATTCCAGACAGACGGCGCCATTCGCCTGCTAATTCGTGATGCACAACTTGCCACTTTGCTGGCTCTCTGCAAGCACAGACGCTTCCCTCCCCTTCACCCAACCAGCGCAGCAGGGGTAGAGTTTATACCCATGGCAGTTGAGCTTTCTTTTCTTTTCATGAAAGCCCTGAAAATATTCTGCTCAGGCCCTGATGATGTTGAGAGCAAGCAGGTGGGAGTTGTGGATTTATGCAGGATTTGATGCGACTGTTTTATTTCCTACGCAATAAAAAATCAAGACCTTACTATAGCAAACCCTGCATCAGGTGCTACTTCTGCAACGTTCCCAGTGGAACACGCTCTCCTGCGTCTCCTCTGACTGGTCACACTATGCAAAATGTTTGAAGGGGGAAATGTCCCAGTGAACCATCTGCAGCAGGGAGGGAAATCCTCACCGTTCCACCTGGCTTTCCCTGCTCTTTTTTTCAATGCATTTCAGTGAGATGGGGAGCTAGAAGGGCTGTTGACAGAGGGACAGCTGGTCTGCCTGTGAAAGTCCATCGTGGTCTCCGCAGACAGCTGGGTTATGGGCACTTGGTCACAGAGGGACGAGAAACTTTTGAGTTGAGTGAGCTCTTGGTTTTTAGCAGTTTCATGCTGGAGTCAGATAACCCCCAAGTTTGGGTGGTTGCTCATTGTGAGTTGTCTCTTCATTTGCTGTTGCCCATGGTTCTCCTTGCTTGTCCCTTAGCAGGCTAACACTGCACTTCATCCAGAACAGCTGGATCAGGATTGTTCCCTTCCCATGGACAGATCACTTCGTCAGTACCCCCCTCCCCAGCCAGCCATGTGTCTTCTTTTTTAGAGAGAAAGTGTTGTCTAAGGGTTAGAACAGGGGATCTGGAAACCAGGATGCCTTGATTCTATTCCCAGCTCTTCCGCTGACTTGCTGGGTGACCTTGAACAAGCCACTTCACCTCTCTGTGCCTCAGTTTACCCATTTGGGTATAGTAATATCTACCTCACAGGGGTGTTGTGAGGCTTAATTAATTAATGTCTGTGAAGCACTTCGAGATCCTTGGTGCTATAGAAGTGCACAGTATTATTATTGTTATTTTTAGCTACCTTAGCTACCTTATACACATCAGTTAACTTTTCTTTGCTCAGCTGAATGAGGAAGATGAATCCGGGTTAAGGAGGTTTCATTTATTAGTGGCAGTATTATTTATTTGCAATATTGCCCACTATCTGGTAGGCATAGGAACTACACCCACTCAGGATTTTTCTATTTTGATTCCAGATTCAAACAGTGTATAAAGGCAATCCCAGCAGAACTTTAAAAAAAAACCCACTTATTATTCCTGATGATTTATGGCCAGTATGGGTGCAAACAGAGAGGGACATAGCGGAAGAGAGCCCCTCACCCTACCAGCCAAAATGTCTGACACATGCACAATTGTTTCACCACCATGACCAACAATTCACTGAACTGCAAAATCGTAAGCATAGGCCTTGGGTATCACTTCTGGCCACATTTTAGCTGGATATTAAAAGCTACCACTTTTTATATAACCCATTTTCAGATTGTCCTATAACCCCAAGGCAATGGTCGGGAAAATCCTTTTACCTGTTACCAACCGGAATAATGTGCAGAGGAAACCCATATCTGAATGAAGCAAAGAATCGGCGTTGTGCTTTATTCAGAAGGTGAGAAGGCATTGCTGTACCAGCGGCACAGTCCCTAGATCAACCTGCACTTTGTTCTGTTAGTTCAGACTGTAACAGACACATTTACTATATAGCTTGAATCATAGAAATTGGGGCTAGAAAGGAAAGACCTATGACATTACCTAATCCATCCCCCTGTCAATGCAGGATTGTTCCCTACACTGTGTTCTCTGAAGATTTGTCTAATCCAGTTTTCACTCTCTCAAGCAAAGGAACATCCACTCTCCCTTTGGGAGAGTATTCCCGAGTCTAAACAAGTCTCACGGCTAGGCATCATTTATGGTTCTCTCTAAAGCTGGGCATAATTAGAGAGGACAAGAAATGGTGAAATAAAATTCGTACATCTTATCCTGCTGGAGAAGGAAAGAAGACCCAGGAAAGACTCTTCTGGTATGTCTGATTAATCTCTTTAGTGCGTCCAAAGGAAAAGTGACATCACAGCTGCCCAGTTCCAAGAACGCTAATAAAACAAGCGCAAACAGTCTCCACGTTCTGGGCAATGCAGCGTTCAGAGGTAATCTGTTTCCATTCCTTGTTTGATTATACCAAATCTAATCCTGCGCTTAGAAAATACAGAGAGCCAGATGCGCAGCAGGTGTAGGACAGCATGGGCTACTACAGAGCTAGGTTGATCTCCCCCCTCTGAGGCACTGGCCCAGACTTTATACACCTAAGTGCTCCATCTTCATAAAGCTAGGCAGGAAGAAGAACAAAGATTCTGCTTCCGATGCTAATAGATTCAGTGGAACAGGTTGTGGTGCAGTAGCCCTGTGTCAGAGACAAAGGTATATAGCACCAGCCTTCCCAAAGAGTGATCACTTTGCAACATGTAGTACATGAAAAGCTTTTTTAACTTTGTAGCAGCTTATTTTGCAAGAGGCTTAAGTGTACCCAGTGAGATCAAACACCTAGCTGAAGGCATTGCATAGAAAACAGCATCCCCGATCCTGTTTGCCCTCAGAGGAACGTGGCTGTATACATCTCTGGATCATAAAGTCTTTACTACGTTAAATACCGCCTTTGGTTTATGCAGTGTAATCTGTCATCGGTGGTATTACGGGGGTCTTGCCATAGCATTAGGCTAGTGCCGGTTGAATATTGGGAGGAGAAAGTGGAAAAATGTAGTTAATTTTTTTTTCCTTTTGATCAAATTCGAAATTTTGCTATTTTTGTTGAAATATTGAATTCTGAAAAATTTCCACCAGTTCCATCAGGGGCATTCAACCTCCATGTCCATACTCCTGATTGTATTCCTAGGACGTAGGCCGACAGGGCGTGGACCACCTATTAGCCTGAAACGATAAGCACTCTGCTGAGATTAAAGAACTAAAGCACACTTTGGCCGAGGGTTACAAACGAACTGTCACACTAGCAGACTAAAGCACACCAAGAAGCCTAGTCCAAGATCCTGATAAAGACGCTGACTGAGACTAAAGTGCCCTAATGCCAATAGACCTGAAGTGAGATTCACCCTGCAATTCTGAGGTACATGGAACACGGTCCTTTCCTCACAAAGACCAGGTATCAAGTACTACTAGTGTGGACGGAGTTTATACCAGCAAAACTGCGCTTTTGCCAGCATAGCTTATTCCAACACCCCCCACCCCATAAGCGAAAGATGCTATACCAACGAAAGAGCAATTATCCTGGTATAAATGTGAATACATAAGGGGCTTTTGCCAGCAGAGCCATGTCGGTCACAGACTGCACCTCATCTCACCTCCTTGACCAACATAGCTGTGCCAGCGCAAGTTTGTAGTGTAGACACAGTTATACTCCCAATATGGCCTATTTCGCTCAGGGAGGAGCTGGAATAAGCTATGCTGGTAAAAACGCAATTTTGCCAGTCTAGACTGCATCCACAATAGGAGTGCTTTGGCAATATGGTAGGGCTACACCAGCAAAGCATTCCTCATGTAGGCCTGGCCAAAGCGACTGCAGCTTTGCTTCAGATCTGGACCCTGTGATTGCCTCTTCTGGTTCCATTTATAAGTTTTGATTTCCGTGCTGTTTTCTGTGCTGTCGGGAATATTTTTTTTTTAACCGTGTTAATTGTCGTCAGCTGCATAACGTATGTTAGGCCTGTCCACCAAGCTCTTTATATGAAAGTCAGTGGCTGTCTTCCCTTGGACAATAATGAATGTATATATCGTAAGTGCAGACTATACAGAGGAGTGACTACGTCAAGGCTAAGAGGGTTTTGTAAAGCCTGTTTATTTTTTTAAATGAGTTTGAGCATTTATATTTTACCACCATTTACGTGGTTTTGGGGAACCCAGATTGTGTCAAGATCTCATGCCAAAACAAGCCAAAAGTTGTTTGATTTAAACTTTTTCTTCCATGAACCATATTTTAAACGATACTTTAAATGTCATTTTAAATGTTTTATTGAAACATGTACTGATGAAAAACAAAACAAAAAAAAAGTCATCTTGACAAAAGATTTATACATGAATCAGAAAGTATTTATTTCAATTTTGTACCTTTCCATTTTAATACATTATAATGTATTGACTCAACTGAGATAATATAAACACTTCATTTTAATAATATGCTTGTGTGTGGTTCATTATTTTCCCCCCTTTCTTCTTCACATTATCAGTAGCAAAATGCTGCCAAATCTTATAGACACGAGTCAGATGAAATCAGGAGCAGAGCCACACATCAAAGGGGATTTCAGAGCCCCAGTGGGAACAGAGTAAGGGCAAACACCCTGGGCTTTAGCTGAAATAGAGAACAACCCTCTACCTGGAAGGTACTTTCTATGGGTATGTCTACACAGCTTCCTGGCCCACGTAGACAGACGCACTGGCTCAGTTCGAGCCAGAGTGCCAAAAATAGTAGTGCGGATGTGGTGCCACAAGGTCAAGTCACCCACGTACAAACCTGACTGATCCCCTGGGTCCGTATTTGGGGGCTAGTCCAAGCTGCCACCTATGCCACCACGGCACAGTGTGTAGACACACCCTACATTATATCCTACATCCAACATGCTGTACCCTCTCAAAGGCCTTGTATAGACTAGGATATAAGAGTGTGTTGTCGGGCCATGCTTTCTAGCTCCACCGAATTAACACCTCTGAAGGTATGTCTAGACGGGAAAAGAACCAAAAACCCACTGCAGCAAGTCTCAGAGCCAGGGGCTAAAGACTTGGGCTCATAGAGCTCATGCTACGGTGCTAAAAATCCCCTGTGGACCTTCTGGCTCAGGCTGGTGCTCAACCTCTGAAGTCCACCTGCCTCTCTCGGGTTCAGAGCCCAAGGTCCAGCCTGACCCGGGACCGCGACGCAGCTGATTTTAGCACTGTACCATGAGCCCTGCAAAGCCTGAGACTGTAGACCCAGGCTCTGAGAACTGTTGTCAAAGGTTTGAAATCTCAGTGTAGACGTACCGTAAAACATTAGTCAAGAAGTCTAATCAAGGCTTTAGCAGTTGCTAAACTGGTGGAGTTCAAATCGAGCGGGGCCATCTAGTTTAACCTGTTTAGTCCATGCCAAAATGCTCCTGCTTTGTCTTGACCAGTAGTTTGGCGTAGGTCTTCAGTGCAGAGTTAACTTGTAGAATACAGCCCGATTACTCCTCGTGAGTTAGCCTCGCTCATGGGAGAGCCTCCACTCTGAAATAACACCTGAGTTGCTGCGTCTATACGGGGGCTGCGCTCACTTATGTGTCTTACTAGGACTTACATCTCATGCTTCTGAGCACTGCGGTAAGATGAGCTGCTCTATTAATTCTTTCCCAGTGAATTGTGGGAGAATCTGTTTGTCATTTTTTGGGCACATGGGGGGAATTGTAGGAATGCATCAGCACGGGACAGGAGCTAAGCTGCACCCACACTACAGCGTGGTGATGCTTCGCTCACTGGAGTTGTAGCCTGTCCCTCCAACAGACCAGCCAGTTCGAGATAAAAGCATTGTTGCACTCAAGGGGTTTTGTGTGTGGATCAGGTTCAGGCTAGGAACAACACCTGATTTAACTTTGCATTGCAGCTCAGCCCTTTGAAGGTGTTAATTAGATCAAGATAGCCAAGGTCAGGCTCTTGTGTGCGCCTCTTAGGAGTTCATTTCAAGGGTGGAAGTCTTCATTTAGAGCCTGGTTCAGCCAAGCCAGTCAGCCACGTGTTTTCACCTGAGCCGTGTTTTAGAGCTAACAAAGTCTGCAGCAAAGTGAGGGCTTGTCTACACTCGCATTTATGCCAGCAAAACTTGTATCGCCCGGGGTGTGGTTTTTTTCACACCCCTGAGCGACAACGTTTTGCCGGCATATCCGCAAGCATAGACAAGCCCTGAGCATGCTCATTCAGGGCCCTAATTCCTGGGGAGGGGGGGAAATAGAGCCCCTCAAGTATTAATTTTCACTTGCAGGTGCCAGCAATTACCCCAAAATGGATTTTCAAGAAAAGCCTCAGCTTACAAGTCCTTGGAAAGACGTCACCGCTAAACTGGCTTGGAGCAGTCTGTGCAATGACTGGTTTAAGGTGACACGTGAGCCTGAAAGCTGCCTGTGCGCTTACACACCTGTACTGTCTTTGAGCAGGCTGTTTTATTTATAAGTGCGGGAACTAGGGGTGTACTAGCTGCACCCCCTGCCCTCCGGCTTGAAGAGGTTTCCATGATATACAGCATTGACAGTTTGATGCAATGGCTCTCAGCACCCCCGCAATACAAATTGTTCCAGCACCGCTGGTGGAATTGAAGACTGAGTCAGTTTCTCAAATGGCCTGATTTTCAAAGGCACTGAGCAGCTACAGCTGCTATTGCTTTGGATGGAATTTGTAGGCGCTCAGCACTGAAAATTGGGCCTAAAACTACATATACCTTTGGGTACTGAAGAGTACTATCGCTCACTGTAGACGTGTATTTAACCCTGTCCCACACACCGGCTCATATCTCACCGTCTGTCTTACTGACATCAAGAAATGTGAATCAGACAATTAACATTAAAGAAAACCTAAGATCCACTAAAGAAATGAGCGCCACAATTTTCCAAGTCCTGTCTCTCCGCTATTTTGGGATGTGTCCATCGCTCTGAGGTGTTTCTTGCATGTTTTGAAGACCACAATCTCCCATGCAGGAGCTGAAGATTTTAAAAAAATGTGAAAAAAGAAACCTCTAGAGCCAGGAACAAATTTGTTCTTTTTCTCTTGGCTATTTCTCTCATAGCAAAGTGATGTGATGGTGAGAGAAGCGAGAACAGAAAAGGCATCTTTTACTCCATCTGCCCCATATTTGTATTCCACTCATATTATTCATTGACAGAGCGGCTTGGAATTTTTTCCGCCTTGAAAATGTTGATATAATTAAACAAAAAAATCATTTTTCCCAATATTTTCCACAGAAAATTTCAACTTTCTGACAAAAAAATCAAAAGCTGAAAATTTGCAGCAGCAAAGTGAAAGTGTAGATTCACTGCACTGCCACCTGGGAGTTGTAGTTCAGGTGTCTCATGCCCATATTCTCCTTTACGGCCCAGGCTCCCTGGCCAGATTACATCTCCAATGAAACATCACAGTCGCTGAGCATGGTGCATCATGGGAGTTTGGTTTTGAACGAAATTTTTCAGATTAGCTGAAAACTTTCAGTTTTTGGGTGTTTGGGGGTGGGGAGTTGTTTGTTTTTTGGGTAAAAGCTGACATTTTTCTGAAACGCACACACATTTTTGCAAAAATTTTAGTTTAAACCCAATTTTCTGCCCAAAAATAGTTTCTATTGAAAATTTTCAACCAGCTCAATGAACCAAATTAAAATGTTCCTCTTGTTAGCACCACAGAGCTCTAATGAGCACAGTATAAACATACACCAACCCTTCTCCAAAAATCCCTTCACCCTATTCCAGTGGCACCAGGGCCTCTCCACAAAGCCCTTCACCCCTGGCAGGACCTCCTCACCCCACACAACCAGCCTTCTCACTCCACAATTCCCTCACTGCAGCTACCCTAGACAGCCCCTCCCTCCCTCCCACACGCCACCATCCCCCTTCACCCACATTTCTTCATCTGGAAAACAAATGTCTGGTGACCCACATCCCCACAATCCTCCATATCTACAAAGGATTTTGTGGTTTGGTGGGTTGTTGAACAATTTTTTGACCATTTTATGGGGCACTAACCGCAAAAAGTTGAGACCCACTGGCATAGATGTGTCTGTAGATAGATATGAACAAGCCACCTGGATTTTTCTCTCCCTGTTGTGCATCATCAACAAATAGTTAGCTGAGCTCTGATGGCAGAAGCTTTGTTAGTGGTGATAATAGAAGAGGCTGAAAGAACACAACTGGCTTTGAGGGAGTCAGGTGAGACCTGCAGTGCTGGAAGCTAGAAGGAAAATCATCTTTTGACTTGTGAACGGAGCAAATTTGCACTGACCCATCATGGTGAGTGAATAAAAGCCCATTAAAGTCAATGAGAATCTCTCTGTGGATTTTGATGGGCTTTGCCGCAGGCCTGAAATAACAGATGTCAACAGTGTCCTTCATAGAGTCATTACTCTGATTCTGACCACATGTGCGAACCCCTTTAGGCTCATGAGTATGGAAAGCTTTTTCGAAGAGGTCAAGAGAAAGGTGGCTTCTTCGGTCTGATTTTCTAGTGGTCTCCCCTTCTCCCTTTACATCAAGCCTCCTGGAATAGTTATAACAATTTCTCTGGATAAAAAACAGGCAGAAAAGAAGCAATTGGCTGACTGAGAGTATGTCTATATTGATGGCAGATCAATTCTTCGGGATCAATTGAGCGGCAGTGGAGACCCGCTCAATCAATCCAGAAGTCGACAGCATTAATCCACCCCCGCAAAAAGATTAAGTGGGGACGCCGCAGTAAGTAGAAGTTAGGAGGTCGAAGGGGGATACACAAGCTATGTACAGTACAGTAGCTTGCGTATCTCCCTTTGTCTGAGGCCGAATTTTGCCAGCATGTAGACCAAGACTAAGCAGCGGTTTATGAACACAAGTTCAGGCCTAGATACATGCAGCCACAGCTGGATGGCAGGAAAGAAAACCCTGACGTGATAAAGCCATGTGACATGGAGCCGTTTGGTGGTCGTTACCACCAACGATTTAATCAGCTCGTAATAGCGATCAAATTGAGTCGATGCCTCTGCCAGGGATGGATCTAGTTCTGCAGAAGGAGGACATATCCAGTGGCGAAATGGCACTACACTGACCATAGCTAAAAGGCTGAAAAGCAAATGTTACTCCTTGTGATCATTAAGAGACAGAGCATGTGAAAACAGCAGCTGGCCATTCTCTGCACACCATGTCCCCTGTACCTGGCAGACTGTCCAACGTGTCTGTCCCTATGAGTCTCTCTTTATGCTCATCTCATCCTGTTCACTCTCTTTCTCTCTCATGCTTGTTTTTGTTCCCTCTTTTCTGGTTTCTCTCTCTGCTCATTCCCATCAGCTAATGCTCCTTGAGTGGCGTGTCCACCAGCAGCTCCATGGGGTCGGGCCATGTGTGTTCTCAGGGCTGAGTTGAATGCCCTGGGAACACAGAAGAGAAGCCAGGGCCACAGTCCCGGAGATGTATGTGGAGCCTACAGCCCTGCATGTTTGAGCCAGGCCTATGGCCAGCGGCACTATGGACAGCCGCAAGACCACATGTGGAATAGGGGGCACGTGGATCCGGGATCACGCAGCTGTTAGAAATTCTGCTTCTCCATCCTTCCTCTTGAACCAATGGGCAGACACGGGGTTAGATCAAATAAAAGTCCTGTGTCCTCACAGTGAGTTCGGATGGTTTCTCATTTACCTGCTGTTTCGTTTTCTTTTTAACTCTGTCGTACAATCAAACCAAAGGGGGACGCGGTAGCTTCACTAGACTTGCTCTTTTGACACCCGGTGCTAACACTGAAACCAAAACCGTAGCCATCAGAACCAGCCAGCCCGGGCTTGGCTGCTGCAGACAGAGTGCTTCCTGCTCAGAAAACATACGGCTGGTTTACAGGTCAGTGCTCTGCCCACAGATATCGTCTGCGGCAGCAGCAGGTACACCCGCCTTCCCTTGAATCCTTGGCCCTGTGATAGAAGGTGATTGTGATGATGTTAAAAGCAGGGCTGGTTGAGGATCTTAGCACAGCTGGTATTGCACTCTGTGGAAGGGTGACCAGATGTCCTGATCGTATAGGGACAGTCCCGATATTTCAGGCTTTTTTTTATATAGGTGTCTATTACTCCCAACCTCTGTCCCGATTTTCCACACTTGCTATCTGGTCGCCCTACCTGTGGGCTTGATTCTCCATTACCTTGCACCTTGGGTCACCATTTATGCACAGTGCCCATACTGCATTCATTTTGCACGGGGGTTAAAGAGCCAGACCATGTGCAGGGCAATGGAGAACAGGACCTATGCTTACAGTTCTCATCCACCCAGAGCACATGAAATAAAACAGATGAAATGGGAAAGGCCTATTGGGCTTCCCAGCTCATCTCGCTGCCAATGAAGGATTCTTCTCTACACTACGTGTTTTCATTGCTTTTTCTAAACTAGTCTTACAGGACTCAAGCAACAGAGCATCCTTTGGGAGAATATTCCACACCCCAATGATCACGCCATCAAAAGGATTTCCAGATATTCCAAGCAGAATTGGACAGAGGATGGAAGTTCAATTTTTGTGAAAGACTTTGAGATTTCAAAAGCTGGCTTTGCTCCAAATCAGAACTAAACTCCCAATTTTTTTAAATTCTCCATAAAAGAAAATTCTGGATTAAAAATCATTTTATTTTGACTGAAACATTTTGCTTTGACAAATGCAAACCATTTCATTCTGATTTGGATTGTTTTGGGGTAATGCAAAATTAAAAAAAAATAATAATGGAAAGTAATTTCAAAACAAAAAATGGAAACATTTTGTTCCAAAAACGTAGAAATGCAACATTTCTACATTGTCAGAAATCCCGGTGAAATCAGCCCAACTTTGTGAAGCGTTTTGATTTAGTAGAGTCCATGGATATATAGATTCAAAGGCCAGAAGGAATCACTGTGATAATCCAGCCTGACTTCCTGTATTACACAAGCCAAGTAACTTCCCCAAAATAATTCCTAGAGCAGATCTGTTAGAAAAACATCCAATCTTGATCTGAAAATAATCAATGGTGATGAATCCACCACAACCCTAGGTAAATTGTTCCAATGGTTAATTACTTTCACTGTTAAAAATTTAAACCTTATTTCCAGTCAGAATGTGTTGCACTTCAATTTGCAGCCATTGGATCATGTTACACCTGACTCTATTAGACTGGGGAGCCCGTTATTAAATATTTTAATCCTTTAATCATTCTCGTGGCTCTTCTCTGAACCCTCTCCAGTTTATTAACATCCTTCTTGAATTGTGGGCACCAGAACTGGACTCAGTATTCCAGCAGTGTTTCCACCAGCATCAAATATGGAGGTAAAATAACCTCTCTATGCCTATTTGAGATTCCCTTGTTTATGCAGCCCAGGATCACTTTAGCTCTTTTGGCCACAGCGTCGCACTGGGAGCTCGTAGTGAGCTGATTATCCATGACGATACCTAAATCTTTTTCAGAATTCCAGCTTCCCAGGATACAGTCCCACATCCTGTAAGTCTGGCCTGCATTCTTTGTTCCTAGATCTATACATTTACATTTAGCCATATTAAAATGCAGATTGTTTCCTTGTGCCCTGTTTACCAAGTGATCCAGATTGCTCTAAATCAGTGCCCCTTTCTCTTCATTATTTACCATTCCCCTAATTTTTGAGTCATCTGCAAACTTTCACAGTGATGCTTTCATGTTTTCTTCCAGGTCACTGATCATAGTGTTAAATAGCATAGGGCCAAGAACGGATCCTTGTGGGACACCACTGGAAGATGGGACAGACCTGGTTGATGACAATTCCCCATTTACAGTTACATTTGAGACCTATCAGTTAGCCAGTTTTTAATCTATTTAATAAGTACCATGTTAATTATATACTGTTCTAGTTTTTTAATCAAAATGGCATGTGGTAGCAAGTCAAACACCTTCCAGAAGTCTATTACATCAACATTATTACCTTTATCAACCAAACTTGTAATCTCATCAAAAAAAGCTATCAAGTTAGATTGACAAGATCTAGTTTCCATAAACCCAAATTGATGTGAATTAATTACATTATTCTCCTTTAGTTCTTTATTAATCGAGTCCCATATCAGCCATTCCACTATCTTGTCTGGGATTGACGTCAGACTGATAGGCCAATAATTACCTGGGTCATCACATTTACCCTTTTTAAAAACTGGCACAACATTAGCATTCTTCCAGGTTTCTGAAACTTTCCCAGTGCTCCAAGATATTGAAAATCAACACTAATGGTCCAGGAAGCTCCTCAGCCAGCTCTTTTAAAACTCTTGGATGTAAGTTATTTGGACCTGCTAATTTAAAAACTAACTTTAGTTGCTACTGTTTAACATCCTCCAGAGATACTAGAGGAATGGAAACAGTGCCATCATCACCATATGATGAGACTCCATCATCTGTTTTTCCCCCAAATACACAACAGAAATATTTATTGAACACTCCTGCCTTTTCTGCATTATTACTGATAATTCTACCATTTCCATCTAATAAGGGACCAATACCATTGACAAGATTCTTTTTGTTACTAATATATTTTTAAAACTACTTGCTGTCCTTAACTCTGCTGGCCATAGATTTCTTCTTGGGTCCCTTTGCTTCCCTTATCCGTTTTACTAACTTCTGATTTATATTCTTTACTATCAACTTCCCCTTTCTTCCATTTGGTTAATATAATATATATTTCTACAGCTGCCTTCACTTCCTCTCTAAACCAGGTTGCTCTCTTAAACAACACAGCCTTCTTCATCAGTTGTGGCTTGTGGGGCATCTAATAAGGTGCTCTTAAATGATTCCCAATTATCATTCACATTTTTCTGATTAAATTCATCCTCCCAGCTGAATTGGTTCACAATTGTTTCAACTTTGTGAAGTGGGCCCTATTAAAACACCAAGTATATATATTACCGGTCTGGACTTTATTCTGCTTGCACATGATAAATGTGATCAAGTCATGATCATTTGTACCTAAGCTACCATTAACTTTCAGTTCTGTGATCAGTTCCTCTATCTGTTAGGACAAGGTCTAATATAGAATTCCCCCATGCTGGTTGCAACTCTTTTTGAGTTAGGAAATTGTCGTCTATAATGTTTGGAAATTGCAAGTATGAAACCTCCAGCATGTGTCATTCAAACTGGAGTCCCCCACGATCACTCAGGCTTTTTTTTCCCCTGCACGTTATAGACGAGTGTTTATAGAGGCGGTCATCCTGTTTCCTCCTTGATTTGATGGTCTGTAGCAGACACCAACTAATCACCATCTTGTTCTTCATCTGTTAAGACATTGATCGATTAGCATTCGTGATCATTGCCTTCCAGTTATCAGTGACTTGGAAACAGGTAATGCCAGTTTTGATGTAGCGTGACACTCCCTCTCCAGTTGTGCCCACTCCTTCCTTCCTAAATAGGTTATAATAATTGATTTTAACATTCCAGCTGTGTGAATCATCCCGCCGGGTTTCAGTAATACCAACTAGATCGAATTTATGTTTATCAATGAGCAAGTCCAATGCCTTTGGTTTGTTCCCTGGGCTCCTAGCTTTGGAGTATAGGCAATTAGAGAATTTCTTCTCTTCATGTCCTTTGGTTCCTTGATTAATTTTGTTCTCACCAGCTTGAGTTTGTGCTGCGTGCTCGTATCTCTTTTTACTCTCCCCTTTTGCTATTAGTTTAATCCCCTGCTGATTACTCTAGCCAGTCTGTAGCCCAAGAGATTGTTCCCCCTTGTGACAGGATGCTATCAGCAGTACCTTGGCTAGGACAATTACACACTTCCTGGTGGGGGGGATTGTGAGCCCCTGGATGACAATCACAGGGCTAACAACACAATTGGGGAGAATATAAGAAGAGGAAACAGGAAGCCAGGGACAACTCAACAGGGATCTCAGAGGGTGAGCCTGGACTGCGGCGTGAGGGCTGCAGGGAAGCCTGTCCTTCTATAAGCCTTTGTTGCGTGGTATTGCAACATCAGATGGAAATAAATGCATGCCCTGGTAAATGATAAACAGCCTGATGTGTGTTTGTGGCTGCGAAACCAGCTGAAATGGCTAGTCAGTGAGGTTCACTGGGTAGCGACGGAGGCGTCCTGTGGCAGCCCTTCTACTGAGAAGGACATCCGCACTACACCCCCCTCCCCCCCCCCCCCCGACAGAAGGTGGACCAATGTTCCGCAAAACCAAAACCCTCCACCCCTTCCTTAACCAGCATTTCACTTCCAGAGTCTCCTGCCTGCTGTCTGCCTTTGCTCATGGGACAGAAAGGAGCTCAGAGGAGATTGCTTGGACACTCTTCTTCTTCAGCGCACAGCTTTCTCATAGATTCACAGTGTCCCAGGCCAGCAGGGACCAGGGTGATAATCTAGTCTGGCCCAAAATAATTCCTAACGCAGCCCTTTTAGAAAAACATCCAGTCTTGATATGGTTCTGGAATTCGGTTCCACGGAAGTTTTTCGGACCAGATGTTCCTGCTCTTCATTGCGTCCCATTGCTCATAGCTGTGCGCTCCCTATAGCCACACTGGGTATGAGAACAGAGCCTGGATGGCAGAGGGGCAGGCTGGAGGGAGATCTGTTTAAAAGACTAAAGCCAGCCAGAGAAGGGGATACGGTCAGGGCAGCTGGGCAGCCTCCACTGGCAGAGTTATTATGGAGGCCTGAATGCGAAATAAAAGCGCCCTCCCCTAATGAAACCCCAAGGAAAGGATGGTGGCTCAGACATCAGTCCCACAGGTGGAGCTGCCCCGTCTGGCACGGGGGCAGTGCAGTTTGTGCCCCCACGCACCTGCAGAGCTCCCAAACTTTTTGTTCGGGGTCTCAGCAGAGAGGCCAGGGAGACTAAACTTCCCTCTCACCCCTGAGAAGCTGTCCCTTCACATCAAGGTTACCTCTTTATATATTCTCTACTGCTGCCTGCCCCACGCCAGGTCTGTGGAGAGATGGATTTGAGTCCGCAGGCCTGTCACTCGCGTCCCTCATGCGCGCACCGCCAGGCTGATGCAGGAGACAGTGCTCCGTGAAGCGGAAAACAAATTTGCTCTTGATTGTGAGATAAACACTGCAGGGGACATTAATGTTACAAATTGACACGCAAGCATGGCCTGAGCCCTCTCGGTGATTGCTGTGTGACGGCCGATACTTTCATCTTCCCGTTTCCCTCAGGGGATTGCTGCTCTCTTCACGCAGAAGATGAGTTTTGCACCACTGGAAGTTCCAACTCCAAGCTTCCGCTCACATGTATTTTAGGGCGAGATCCGGGTCGAGAGAGAAGTTGGGCTCTTTCTTGCCCCACCCTGCCAAAGACACTGTAGAGTGAAAGTGGTTTCTGGAACTAGTGCCATTATTCTATAGCCTGACACCATGGATGTGATAGTTACATAGGAATTTCCATAAAGCCATACCATGTACTTTGGGCAATATTGCTGTATGATATCTGTTCAATCAGTTGTTCTCCAGAGTCTCAGTTTTCATTTAAAAATAGTATCTAGATGTTATGGTTGCCAAGAAAACCTTGAAAATATGACCCAAGTGTAACAGCTGCTGTAATGCCTGCCTGAGTTTGCAGAGAGCCTGAACCAATAGCTCGGAGGTGTGAAGTACTGTTCAGTTTAGTGGGTGCTAACGCAGATATTTCATTGCTCATCAAAGCACGTCAGGAAGGAGAGGAAGTGGCAGTTCATAATCTGCACAATTGATACAGAGTAGCTGCTCATTTTGAGTAGGACTTTAACAATACATGGCAAGGTGAAAGGGGCGGGGGGTGATTGGTTTCATTTTCCTGAAGGAGGCAGGGTCTCAGCTTTCAGAAGTGCAGGAAATGCTGCCACACAGAAACAGACCCGTGGTCCATCTAGTCCAACAGTGGCCGGCATCCTCTGCTTCCGAGGAAAGTGCAAAACCCAAAAGCAGGCAGTTATGGACTAACTTGCCCACAGGGACAATTTCTTCCTAACCCTCAGGCAGAGACTGACTTCTGCCCGATTCTCACACCCTGGGATTAAAAGCCTACTAATAATAGCGTTTACATAGCAATTAATGCTGCACATGTTGGCCCACGCCAAGACCCCAAGCCAAACACCTCTGGATTTCCAAGAGGTTCGCTCAGACGTTCGTGGCTGGCTCCAGTCTCTGCACTGGGCCTGATCCAAATCCCATTGATGTCAGAGGGCTTTGGATCAGGGCCAGTGTGGGAAGGGTGAAGGCAGGGTTCAAAACAAGGGAGGAGGGCAGCAGAAAGGATCCGACTGGGAGTAAATGCAGGTTAACAATGGGAAAAGCTATTATGAAATGAACTAGTGAGGGGTGGATGTTTGAAGCAGAACATAAAAAAAATCCAAGGGAGTCCTAGATTTACTTCTGTAGAAGGAGGTGAGGGATGGGTTTGGGGGCAAAACAGGTAAGAAGGCTTAAGAAAAAGCCAAACGGTGAATGTGCTGGGGTGCGCAGGCTCGCCCTTGGCTGTTATGGTGCTACCGGAGGCAGATCCCTTTGGAATCAGCCAGGAGAAGCACCATCTGATGTTGCAGTAAGGAAGAAGTATGCAGAGCAACAGCTACCAGAAACCTAAGGGATCTAGCTCTCCATCCCCCTGCCAAACGTTGCATGAAAAAATAAGTCTCTAGGGTCGACCAGTCCATAAGATGCGTATACCCAGTTTGCACTTCATTTCTCAAGAAGAAATTCCAGTGTCTGCATGTGTCAACTGAGGTTTATTTTGGCCACAAATTTTGGAAGTGGCCATTGATTTTAGGTGCCCAACTAGGGACATCTTGGGGCTGATTTTTGTAGGTGCTGAGCCCTATGACTCCACTCGAAACCCCCAGCCCCTCCCTCTTCCTCTTCCCAGTCTCTGAACCTCAGCTTCACTCCACACTTGCCCCTCTTACCCTCTTCTCTCCTGCCCTGTCCCTCTCCCCCTCTTCGCTTTTCTTCTCATTCAGCTTATCCCTTTCTGACTAGCCCCTGCCCTGCCCCCCAAATCCTGGAATTCACATGATGCTTTCTGCCCTCACCTTGTTCTCACGGAGTGTGTGTTCTACCCCTCCCCGGCCTGTCTCGGTCTGATCTGTTTACACTATTCAGGGCAGGGACCGTCTCTCATTCTGTGTCTGTACAGCACCTAGCACAGTGCAGCCCATTCTTGGTTGGTGCATGGGCCCCACTGTAACAAACACGATCAACAGTCACTTAAAGTCAATGAGCACTGCAGGTGCTCAGCCCACCTGAAAAAATCAGACCCACGGCGTCTCCAGCTGGGCGGCCAAAAGCCGAAACATCCCAGATAACTGGCGCCTTGTGGCCGTGACGCAGGTAACCGACTTAGCCTTCCGACGCACCCATTACCCACCACGGTGCGAGTGTGAACCCAACATGAATGCTAGCTCAGGTCACTGTGGGTGCTGCAGCCATCTGGCTTGCAGGGTCAATAATGCTAAGGACACTCTGAACAGCTCGAGCTGCCGCAGGGCTGACTGGGATCCTGCCCCAGGCGAGACACTTGTCCCTGTGAGGGATCGGCAGTAGCCGCGGGGAGTGTGGGGGAGGTCCACCCTACACAAGGCCTGAAGGGGTTAAGGTGGCCAGGTAGGCCAATTGACAGCCCGGGCTGCACCTGGAGGAGGTGCCGGGAACAGGGGATTGATTGCAGGCAGGCTCAGCTGGGCAGGGACAGGCGGGACCTGTATCAAGCCCAGCAGCTGTGAGCAGCTAGGGGACTGGAGGGAAGTAGTCTCTACTTACTCTCTGGGCTGGGAGACAGGTGAACCCAGAGAAGTGGGGAGAGCCAGAAGAGGCTCAGGGAAAGGCAGCAATGTTCAGGAGGGAACTGACCTTGGCTGCTGACTCAAGGGTCCCGGAGTAGGGGGCAGGCCCGGGTTCCCCTGCCAGCCCTTGGGGTAGTAGCACCGCAGGGGCAGGGAATAGGAAGCCTGCTGCTGGCGAGGAAAGACTCGGGTACCTCAGAAGGGGGACACACGCACAGCGACCTGGTCGGAGGGCCACCTCGCAAAGACGGAGCAGCAGGAGTTGCAGAGACGGGCGGGAGAGACGGCCACAGGAGGACACAGCACCTGGAAGGAGCTAATCCCCAGAGCGGCCAGGAAGAGGCGGTGAGTGGAACCCTGTGGCAGTTGCTCCATGTTTGACGCACCACGCCGAACACAGCTCAAAGGAAATCGAGCTGTGGTGTCTTCGTGCTCTCTCTTTAAAGACAGACTGAGCTGGACTCAGGTCGACACTGTCAGCCCACACCCGTGCAGCTCCTTAGACTGGAAGGCAGAGCACACCGGCTGTGGAGAGGGGGATGCTTTTTTGGAAACCAGGTGGGTAAGAGTCATGGGGGGGGGGGACAGACCCCAGATTGTTTATTCTGAATGGATTTGGGAACTGGACAATGGCCGGTTCAGGAGTGACGGTCAGGCCCTGCTTGGGGAGTATATCAGGGCAGGGGAGGTACAGATCAGTGTAACTTGAAAGCTGTCACTGGGGGACTACAGGAGGAGAAGGGCCGATAAGACCCCTGATTCCTGAGGCTAGCGTCTTGGATACCAAAGGCTGAGGGGAGCTGAGGAGAAGGTGGGTGCTTGGGACTTGCTACCTGCAATGGCATAAGCCATGCCTCTCCAGCTTAGACCGTGCCGTGGGTAAGGCAGGTTGTGTTATGCAGACCGTTTCCTTTGTTCTTCTCGGGTTTTCTTGCTGTGCTGAGCCGATCTTACCGCACAACATGCCAGGTGGGGAGATTCTGCGTGACTTTCACACACGCTGGCCCGAAGAGCTGGAATAACCTTCCGCCAGCACGGCGAGGTGGGAAGGGAGAGAGGTCGGATGCGGAGCTTTCCCTGCCCGTGATTCTCAGGCAAAGGGGCACGGACCAAGGGCTCTCTCAGAAGCTGTGCTGCAGTCTTCTAGTTTCGTGGGAACTGTATCATTGCCCGCAGACCAGAGCCAAGTTTAAGGGCAGTGAGGTGATCTCTGAGGCGCCAGCTCATGGATGCCAGTAGGGTGCCAGTTTCTTTCGCTGTTGGGATGTAGGCCGAAGCCTCACCTGCTGGCTGAGGGGAGGCTTCACACCCTTCCCTGCTCTCCCCGAGTGAGTCATTGTCTAGAAAAGGGACTAACATGTCCATAGGTTGGTGTTTTATTTCGGCACAGGAAAGGGCAGGTGAGTAGATTTTGTGTCTGGGGTTGGCAACTTTTCACAATATTTTGTGCCTTAAGCTGCTTTGGGGACTAGCTGTCCCAGACCGCCAGGTACGCAGCAGAATTTGAGCACACTCCTTCTGGCTTCTCTCTTCTTTTCAAATGCACTTGAAAGCAATTGCAGTTCCCGTCTCAAAGGCTGCAGGAGTCTGGGCCACTCAGCCATGCCACTTGACTGGGAAGCACAAACTCCTGGATCCCAGCTTTTCCATCTATCCCACTCTGTGTGGCCTTGAGCAAGTCACTTGGGGGCCTGAAATTAGGCACCTAAATGGCCTGATTTTCAGGCATGCTGAATACCCACAGCTCCTACTGAAGTCAAAGCTTCTTGGGAGGCAGACAGGCCATATAACCATCACAGACCATCAAACTGCATTTCAGCCTCCCTCCAATATTTCTTAATTATGAAAATCTATCAACCTTTCTTGCTCTGCCGGGGATGCCAGCGGGAAACGAAGTTATTCAGAAAGGAAGGTGTGTCAGTGATAGACTGAGAATTCCTGGCTTAGGGGACATGGGTGCTTCTTCTGCCGAGCCATTCCCATGCTGCTTATTCATGGATCAATTGCAGAAGCCTCCAGACTTATCAAAATTGCTGTTGAGAAGTGGGTTGGAATCTTGCTGGAATTTTGACAACCCATCGGAGGGAAAAGCAGACCCTTCTCAGCTTGCTTTACACTGTCAGCTAGGAGTCAACGATAGTGCACAATTCCATAGGAACATAGGCTTTGCCAGACTGGATCAGAGCCGAGGTCCATCCGGTCTAGTATCCCATCTCCAGCAGGAGCTGGCACCAGGTGTTTCAGAGGAACGTGCGAGAACCCGACAGTAGGCAAATGTGGGATAATCTGCCCCATAATATTGTGTGTGTGTCCCCTCTGCACACCCCACATGTGACACGGTGACCCAGAATGGAGGATAAATCACCCAAACCAGCAGCAAAAGGAGAAGCTTAAAATGAGGCAGAATTAATGCTCCAGCCTGTATAAAATTTCTGGTTCTGTGACTCAGCATTTCTGATGTCCAGGAATTGACAGAAAAGGCAGTGAAATCTCTCACCAGGTTGTCTTGTACAGGGAGGAGGTAGAGCTGAGTCTGACGTAAGTGACTGCCCTTGTAATTGGCCACAACTGAGGGTCAGGAGTGTAGCAATTGGCATATCAAACCCATCCATCTATTCTGGTTTCCTCTCCTTGAGAGCTAGCCAACACCAAATGCTTTAGAAGAAGGTGTGAAACACCTAGGATGGCTGGTTAAACCTGTGGAACTCACAGCAACAAGCTATTATTCAGAGAAAGTTTGTTAGAATTTTTAAAAAGCATTAGCTCTTCATATAACTAATGACAGGAAGGATAATCATATAGTGAATACACTGGGCTGGGACTCAGTAGATCTGGGTTCATTTCCCAGCTCTACTGCAGACTTCCTGTGTGACTTTAGACAAGTCACTTTATCTCCCTGGGTCTCAGTTCCCCATCTGTAAAATGCAGCTAATAATAATTCCTGTCTTCCATCCTTGTCTGTTGTGATTCTGTCTTATAGCCGTGCCGATCCAGGGACATGAGATAGACAGGGTGGGTGAGGTCTTATCTTTCACTGGACCAACTTCTGTTGGTGAGAGAGACAAGCTCTGACCTGAAGAAGAGCTTTATGGCACTCAAAAGCTTGTCTCTTTCACCAACAGAAGTTGATCCAATAAAAGATATTACCTCCCCTTCTTGTCTCTTTCATATCTTGATTATAAGCTTTCTGGAGCAGGGATTGTCTCTTTGCACAGCCCCTAGCACAGTGTGGACTCAGACTAGGTTGGGATCTCAAGCTGCTACTGTAAAACAACTACTAAAGATAGGAGAATCTGCTGAAAATCAGACTAGAACAGTATTATTATGCCAGCTAGCACACGTTTAACAGTGACCTGTAACTGACAGTCTATGACTTTAAGAAAAAAAACCTGTCATTGGGTAAGCCTGTCTTTGGGTCTCAAGGGTATTTCCCCTCATGCCAGCCATCCTCTCTCTATATATATCTCTGAACTCCTAATGTGTGTCAGGAACAATTAGACCACAGCATTTATCAGTACACTTCCACAAGTCTCCGTCAGCAAGCAATGAGGTCAACTCTGTGAATGCAGAAACTCTGAAGTAGGAGGAAGCAAAGGATGGTGGTAGGGATTCTGAATATACTCAGCAGGTTAATTATAAATGCCAAATCAAAGACCGGCTTTAGCATTAATTGTCGGAGCCTGGACAGAGGAGACAGACCTAAAGAAATGAGAGAGTGGGATGCGGTCAGAGAGGAAGTAAGTGTATTTTAAATGCACAGACACAATGCATCAGGCATGGAGCGCTTGCTGTGTGGGGGAAAATTGTGATTCTGTCTGGAAGTGAAATTCATTAAAGGATGCAGCCTGGATGCTTTCATCCTCTACACTGCTAGATGACAGGGCGAGGGAGTGATACATGCCTGGAAATGCCATGTGCAACAAGGTCACTGAGGCAGATGAGACCGGAATGGGTAGAGGCCAGTAAACGTCAGAGGGAAGAGGGAAGAAATGTTTAATCCGGCCATCCAGTGACCCAGGAACTGCATATCACTGACCTGCAAGAGAAGGTGGTCTGGAGCAAATGCCAAGGGAAGAACTGTAGATGGCCCCCAGAGATGTAAAAGCCAGCACAGAATGCCCCTCCCCTCCCCCCCCTCCCCCAGCCAAATCATCCAGCCAGGGTGAGACTTACTGAGAAGGAAAATTACCCCCACACAATACTCCAAGGAGCATAAGGTGAAACAATTGGAATAAACCAGAAAACCCAGCTCTTGTTTTCTTTGAATACACATTCCACGACTTTTCTACAGCAGAGAAAACACTCCCTGTCTACATCCATAACTCCACCAACTTCTTCTCTTTGAAATCTCCCCCCTTTGAAACCTGCCTCTGCCGTGAGACCTACAAATCACTTCTGTCTGGCACCACTTAGGAAAGCTGAGACTTCTGTTTTTCTGCTAAATTCTGCTTTGCTACCACATCCTCCCCCCTTGCCTTCAACCATGTATTTGCTTCATCCACCTGTTATGTCCTGTCTGACATGAAGGGCAAAATCCTGACCCTATTGAATTCAAAGGGTGTTGTGCAGTTGACTTAAATTGGGCCAAGATGATAAACTCTCTGGGGCAGGGATCATCTTCTTTGTTACTTGTCTGTATAGCACTCAGCGTGCTGGGGCTCTGATCCTAGACTGGGGTTCTTCGTTCTTACCGTTCTGAAAATAAATAATTAATCTTCCCAGATACCTCCCTGTGAGTTGTGTGTGTGCAGTTGCCAGGCCGATCAGGTTTCACATGTTTAAGATAGAGGACTATAGAAATTAAAAGAGAAAAAGACATCATTGAGGCAGCTATTGAGTTTCCCAAGGGCTAATGCACAATTGTCCTCAATCTATAATCCATTTTTTAGTGCTTTGTCCAGTCTCATTTTAAACATCATGAGCAATGAACTTCCACCACTTCCCCTGGGAGATGGTACACACAGGCTATGGCAAGTTTTTCCTCAGATTCAGCCTACGTTCTCCTTTCACTAATCTCAGTCCTTTACTCCTCAACACCCCCCGCCCCCAATCGATCACCGTAAACAACTAGTTACCATTTTACATGCTTCACATGTCTCCGGAGAAGACCTACTACATGCATATTGTTTGCTTGCTTCAGTATTATTTTAATACTAATAAATATATACCTCTAGGAACAAAGAATGTAGGCCATACTTATGGGATGGGGAATTCTATCTGGGGAAGCAGTGACTCTGAAAAAGATTTGGGGGCTGGGGTAGATAATCAGTTCAGCATGAGCTCCCAGTAGGATGCTGTGGCCAAAAAAGTTAATGCAATTCTGGGATACACATAAAGGGGAATCTCGAGTAGGAGTGGAGAGGAAAAATAAGTTCTGTATTTGGCACTGGTGCGACCACTGCTGGAATACTGTGTCCAGTTCTGATATCCACAACTAAAGAAGGCTGTTGATAAACTGGAGAGAGTCCAGAGGAAAGCCAGACGAATGACTGAAGGATTAGAAAACATGCCCTACGGTGATAGATACAATGAGCTCAATCTATTTAGTTTAACAACGAGAAGGTTGAGTGACTTTATTACAGTCTATAAGTACCTACATGGGGAACAAATATTTAATAACAGGCTCTCCAATCTAGTGAGAAAGATATAACACGCTCCAGTGTCTGGAAGTTGAAGCTAGACAAATTCTGACTGGAAATAAGGTGTAAAGTTTTCACAGTGCGGACAATTAACCAATGGAACAGTTTACCAAGGATTGCAGTGGATTCTCCATCACTGGCAATTATTAAATCAAGATTGGATGTTTTTCTACAAGATCTACTATAAGGATTGTTTTGAGGACATTCTCTGGCCTGTGTTATACAGGAGATCAGACTAGATGATCATAAAGGTCCCTTCTGGCCTATGAATCTGTCTGTCTTTCTCTTTTTTTTTTTTTTTTTTTTTTTTTAAAGATTGAACTTTCTGTGCAAAGAAATGTGTTCTGGACTCACATACGTTGATTGCAGTCAGTGGGGACGTTATCCTGGGCCAGATTACAAAGGCATTCAGGCACCTTAAAATGACTCTCAATGAGAACTAGGCAGCTAAACATGCTTGAGGTTCTGCGTCTAGGTGCCTACCTTGCTTAGTTGTTTGTATTTATCGCACTAGGCGCCTATCTGCATCTTTAGGTGCCTAAATACCTTTATCGATCTGGCCCTGTGTTTAATCTAGTCCTTCTATAGCATTAGCTAGTCCCAGTCTAGGTAAGGGAAGGAGTAGTTTATGTTGTTGTCTTCAAAAAAAATATAAAGGGACAGAGTCTGTCCCCACTGTGACCACTGTCAGGCTGGAAAGTGGCTCTAAACAGAGAGTTGAGGATTTCCTTTGCATGTGTCAGGGCAGGGAGGGGGAGACTAAAAGCACCGTGCCCTCCAACGATCTCCAGCTGGTGCACTGGCTGATGCTGAGGCTGCTCTCACTTACACAAGGAGCTGGCTGGGACAATGTCGAAGGTGGTGTATCATCACCCTGCCCTTCCCAGGTCTTGGGCCACGCAGAGCTCAGCCAGACACATGAGCCACGGCCAAGGACTGGAAACTGGTTCTCTTGGAAAAAACCCTTGTCCACAGCCAGCCATGCTATGATTTGTTCCGGAGCTAGGTGGGTCTTGAATGAAGCAGTTCAATGTTGTGTTGCGGGGCTGGTTGCGTTAGCACACTCTACAAGTACAGCAGAACCCCGTTTGTGTGACCCTCCATTACCCGGCTCTCTGTATTCACCGAACAACCAACGCACACAGGTCCAGAAGCGGACGATCTCTCCCATGGCTGCTAGATGGAGCCTCAGCCTCGCAATTTCCCATTCTCCAGATTACTCGAATTATTACTATCCGATCTGACCCCGGTCCCAGTTAGATCGGATAAATGGGGTTCTGATGAACTCACTTTTGAACAAGATCAAGGAAACATCGCTTCTGCTGGGGTATGTTTTCAGTCACGTTAATACCCATTAAACTCATTGAGAGTTGGGTACAGTTTCCACAGCCAGTATTAGCCCTCCCTTTGCACAGACTGACTGGCACTGGGCCAGGTGTCCTCATAGGGCCAGAATGACTGGAGGACAGTAGGACTTTCTCATAGACTTTAAGGTCAGAAGGGACCAATATGATCATCTAGTCTGACCTGCTGCACAACGCAGGCCTCAGAACCTCACCCACCCACTCCTGTAATAGACCCCTGACCTATGACTGAGTTATTTAAACCACGATTTGAGAACTTCAAGATACAGAGAATTCACCAGCAAGTGACCCATGCCCCATGCTGAAGAGGAAGGTGAAAACCCCCTAGGGCCTCTGCCAATCTTCCCTGGAGGAAAATTCCTTCCCAACCCCATATATGGCGACCAGCTAAACCTGAAGCATGTGGGCAAGACTCACCAGCCACACACCCAAGAAAGAATTCCCTGTAGTAACTCAGAACCCACCCATCTAACATCCCCCTCATAGGCCATTGGGAGAGAGCAGAGTCATTGATATATTATAAAAACGTTATAGGAACGGCCATACTGGGTCAGACCAATGGTCCATCCAGCCCAGTATCCCGTCTTCCGATAGGGGCCAATGCCAGGTGCTTCAGAAGTAATGAACAGAACAGGGCAATTTCCAAGCTGCACAGTCCCACCTCATACGGAAATTCTTCCATATCCCTAATAATTTTTTGTTGCCCTCTCTGTCCCTTTTCCAGTTATATCTTTTCTGAGTGGGGGCAACCGGAACTGCGTGCAGTATTCAAGGTGTGGGTGTACCATGGATTTATAAAATAGCATTATATTTTCCTCAGCAACTGATTTCCTCTGTAGTCTCCCTTCCCCACTTCCTGGAAATAACTTTTGCACACAAATCAACTTCTCCTCACAGTTAAATGGTCAGATTACACTAATGGGTTGTTGGTACCCCTTTCCAAAGAGGTAACTCAGGATGTGTCTGTCTGTCTATGTCATCTATCTTCTCCAGTGATTATAATGCATACAGTAATACAGAGCAAATTCTATCCTTTGACACAGGCACAACATTTTCCATTTCTGACTACCTGAAAGAAGGAAAACCGCAGAAAGCAAACCAATGTCATGGCCTGGTAGGGCCCTGCGACACGGGGGGACACTTGTTAATTAGGAGGGCATAGCTGTATAAGAAACAATGAGATTTGAAGGGGTCTAAACTAGATCCACAGCCTATATAACCAGCGTGGAAAAACAGAACCATGTGGTCTAGAGGAATCTACCCAGGACTAGGGTCAGGAGCTCCCAAGTTCTGACCTTGGCTGGATCATTTATTTCCTATAAGGTCTTGTGCAGATCATCTCAGCTCCGTTCCTCGGTTTCCTTACCCTCAAAATGAAGAGAGGTGACCTGCCTCTTAGCAGAGACGCCAGCCTTGTTCTGAGGCCTTTAGGGATGTTTACAAAAACGTGTAGGAAGGAATTAGGGAGTCGCTTGGAGCAGTGGCAAGTACGAAAGGTGCAAAGCCAAACACAGAGAGAGGGTCTGAGGCAGCGCCTTTTGCAGTGCGTTTTAGATGCACTTCTACACATGACAGAGTAATAACAACAGAGGTCCTAGCTGAAGTAACGTTTAGTAACACCAATAGCCCTGATTAGGTCAGACCACGACATCAGCCATACCCTCACGCCTTCACAAGCACTTCTGAAACCCTTTTGGGTGTGCTTTTGGAGTGTTTGGCTCATTTTGTCAGTGGGGTTTGGAGTGCTGGATTCACTACCCTAGCCACAGGCCGTGTGTTGCACTCTAACATTTGTGCAGGGCTGGATTTCCAATTAGGCATAGTAGGCATGTGCCTAGGGGCACCAGTGTTCTAGGAGCACCTGAACAGTGGCGGATTACCACACAGGGCCTGTATCCGGAGTCCTGGCCAGTTTGGGGGCCCTGCATGAGTGCCGGAACTCTGGCCCCACCCCCTGCTCCTCCTCTTCCCCCTGAGGCCCCACCCCCTGGCCGGCTCCCCTCCCCTTTCACTCCCCCCCTCCCCCCCGTGTGGAAAATACGATGGTCAGCTGTAGACAGGGGAGGCACTGAAGATGCTGTGCCTAGAGGCGCATAAGGTGTAAATCTGGCTCTGTCTGTGTGGCCCCTACTAGACTACATTAACACGCTGTATGTGACGTTCACACGCCTGAGCTACAGGTGCCTTTGCACAGGGGTGCCAGCAGTGGTGCACGACACCCCCTGTGGCTGTGGCACTGTGTTCGTCACATCCAAGCGGCGAGTGATACACAACACACATGTAACCCTCACCATTTTTAAACGTAATTGCAGAATTTGTAGATTTAAGCTCGCTTGAGTCATTTTGTAATTACATTTCAGAATCAGGAGGATTATGGGAAATTAGGGATGGCTGGTATCTTTTAAATAGGGATGTTGTGAGAGTGCGATGAGGCTTAGGCCCCGATACCTTCAAAACTGCCTCCCTAGCCGTGAATCTCCAAGACAGTTGTGTGCTCTGTGACCCGAGGCACTCCTGTACTCACACCCTACGCATCACAGCAATAACATCTGTACAAACTAAGCCTTGTGAGGTGTCGTGTGAAAGCTAGTAACACGCTAGTTATTAATAGCATTGTAAAATGCAGGTGTTAATGTTATATGTGAAGTTACAAATTCCCTCTGTCTGATGTTACTAGAACATGGTTTAGACCAGACAGCCTAGCCAAGGTAAAGGTGGTAAACAGGACTGTCCTAGATAAAGGAATGTGGGTTTACTTCAATTCACACATTAGCAATAAACAAAGCCATCAAGCGAAACTGGTGGGGGGGTGTGGAGTACCCTTATCCTGAACTTGAAGGACAGGGAATTAACAAGGCACTCAATCCCCAGGAGGCCTTCCTGACTTAGACTGTGTCTACACTAGAAAGTTTTGTCAACACAAGTTACAGCGATGGTCAAAAGGCGCTGTAATTACAACGCTCATGCCTGTCTGCCCAGCCCTCATTGTGTCGCCGAAGCGCGTCCACAGTTGGTGCTCTAGCATCGATGGTGAGAGTACTGCACTGTGGGCATCTTCTCCCCCTGTGTAACTCACCATCTTGTTCAGCTAGGAGTTGTGGGAAGGTAGAGAGGATTGCAGTGGACCATGGATGCGGGCGCAACGTCCCATGACGCATTGATTTCCATCCCATCTTTCCATGGGTTTCCGACTGTGTTTCGTGTCATTTTTCAACGGCCCCAATTTCCTGAGCACCTGCCATCTCTGTCTGAAAGGATGGATCCTGCACTGTTCTCACTGTTGTTGTCAGCGTCCTGAACACATCATGGCTGGTTGCACAGTATATCATGAGTTCCCAATTGGAACTGGAATCCGAGGCACCTGACTTGCTGTGTACCATGCAAATGAACCATGCCGGATTACTGTTTGCATCCCTGGAGCATCTGCACATGATGCACCGTTGCTTTTGGGCATGTGAAACAAGCACTGAGTGGTGGGATCGCATCGTTATGCAGGTCTGGGATGATGAGCAGTGGCTGCAGAACTTTCAAATGCACGAAGCCACCTTCATGAAATTCTGTGCAGAGCTCACGCTGGCCCTCGGGCACAAGGACACCAGAATGAGAGCTGTCCTCTCGGTGGAGAAGCACGTGGCAATTGCTGTGTGGAAGCTGGCAACTCCAGATGGCTACCTGTCAATTGCTAATCCCTTTGGAGTCGGGAGGTCCACCATTGGAACTGTGTTATCGCAAGTGTGCAGGGCCATTAATTGCATTCTGCTGCGAAGGACTGAGAGTCTTGGAAATGTGCGTGAAATAGTGGATGGCGTCGCAGCGATAGAATTCCCTAACTGTGGCGGGGCGATAGATGGCACGCACATCCTAATTATGACAGAGTACATCAATTGAAAGGGGTACTTCTCTATGGTACCACAGGCACTTGTGGATCACCGTGGGTTAGTCAGGGAAGATGCATGATGCACACATCTTCAGGAACGCTCACCTGTACAGGAAACTGCAAGCAGGTACTTTCCTTCCAGATGAAAAGATTCCAATGGGGGATGTTGAAATGCCCATAGTGATTCTGGGAGACCCAGCCTACCCCTTACTGCCATGGCTCATTAAGTCTTATATGGGCAACCTGGATAGCAGCAAGGAGTGCTTTAATAACAGGCTGAGCAGGTGCTGAATGACCGTTGAATGTGCGTTTGGCAGATTAGAAGATTGCTGGCAACTCTTTATGGCAGGTTAGACCTAAAGGAAGAAAATATTCCCATGGTTATAGCCGCCTGCTGTGTGCTCAATAATATTTGTTGACGCTAAGGGTGAAAATTTTCATCCGGGGTGGAGCGCAGAGGCGGATCACCTTATGGCTGAATATGAACAACCAGATGTCAGGGCTATTAGAGTGGTACAATGGCGGCCATTCGAATCAGGGAGACCTTGAGTAGCTATTTCGACAATGAGCAACAATAAGGTGTCTTTGTAAACAGCACTGTGCCATGCTATAACTGCTATCCAGCATGCACTGTGTATTAATGTGAGGTGCCACCACCCTGTGCAAGAGACAAATAAAGATGGCTTATTCTGCACAGAGTATGTCTTTATTAAATAACAATTATTCACAACACACACAAAAAGCTGGGCTGGAGGGGAGAAAGCAATGAGGGGTGGCAGTGTGAGCTATGACAGCAAGGTGTAAGTCCAGCTATCATTCCGGACAATGTCTGAGGGGATGGAGTGAATGGAGTATCGAGACAGGCTGGGAGTTGGTAGGAATGTGTGGGTGGATTTTGGGGAGGGCATGGAAAGCAGTTCTATATTGGCTGTAAGGGGGGCGAGTATGCATGAATTCAGTCTGCAGCATTATGAGTGACTTGAGCAGCTCTGTTTGCTCCTCCGTGGCTTTTATCATGCGCTCATGTCCTGCTGTCACTCACTCCTGGTTTTCCCTCCTTTCCTATCAATCTTCTGATTTTTAGACACAGTGTGTCTCCATGCTTTTTTCTTTTCTTTTTTTCCCACCTCAGAGGACTGGAGGAGTTCTTGGAACATCTCCTCTTTGCTTCTCTGTGGTTGTTTTCTTATCAGCCACAGATGCTCGGCAGGTGTGGAGGGGTTTCCCCTGAAGGGCACATCTGCAGAAGCACAATAAACAGAAGCATGATTGTGAGTGCAAAAACAGCATTGATTCATTACTGTAAAATACACCTTTTTCTCACTGTCCCCTGGCAAGCACCCAGCTTGACAGTCAACCAGGGCATGGTGAGTTGTGCCCGGGGCAAGGAGGCAGTTTTCAAGTGGAGGGAAAGGCTCTGGGTGGTTGTTTGGGGTATTGATGCAGGTAGATACGGACAAAATTTCATATTGTGCCACCGTTTTCCACAGACGGGGGCTATGGAAGCCAACATCTCACTCCTGAGAGTAAGCAGGGATGCTAGGGTGTATGTCCTCCATGTGAGCAGCTTCAGACCAGGTCTCTATGCTGCTCACCTGTTTGCCACTTTAGTTGCTGCACAAGTGATTGCCGATTGGCGCAGGAAAGTTTCCTATAACAGGGGAAGAAACAAAGCAGCTCTGCTGAGAAATCACCAGCAAAGGACTGTCAAGTATTTCCAGGAAAGTTTCCTAGAGATCTCTCTGAAGGATTCCCGTGAAATCTCGGTGTGCATTAACACACTTTTCCACAGCGCTGCTTAGCTGAACAGGGGAATGGGAAGCACATGCAACACAGCTACTCTTGTGTATTTCTATCCCTTCAACCAGATGTATAGTGCAACAAAGGAAAGGACAGCTGTACCTCATGTAACCAAGCAGCATCAGCTCAAAAAATCACTTACCCGATCTCTCCTCTCCTGCATCCTGCACACCAGACCCTCCTGGGTAGAGAAGAAGTCCTGGCTCCCCATGTCAGTAAACGACCCGGTCCCCTGCTCCGCATCGTCCTCCAACTCGACCTCCTCGTCCACAACTTCTTCATCGGGGTTCACTCTGCCTCCCGGCCTGCAGAGATATCCACTGGTCTCTTGGTGGTGAAGGTGGGGGTCGCTGCTGAGGATGGCTTCCAGTTCCTTATAGAAGTGGCAGGTCTTTGGCGCTGCGCCAGAGCGATGGTTTGACTCCGTAGCCTTTTGGTACCCCTGCTGCAGCAGTGGAGCTGGGACAGCCTCCTCTTCCCAAATGCTGATCAGATCCAGAAGCTCCGCTATGCTCCAAGCGGGACAGCGTTTGGTGCGAGGAGCCACCTGGTCAATTGGGAAGATGAGATGTGAGCTTTCCACGCCGACCGAGCAGGAAATGGAATTTCAAAACTTCCTGGGACTTTAAAGGGAGAGGGGCAGATGGCTACAGGGCAGCGGAGTTCAAACTGATGGCCAGAGCAGTCAGCATGAGCATTGTGGGACACTTCTTGGAGGCCATTTACTGTGTCATATCCAAGTGCAATATCTACACTGATGCTCTGTCATTAAAAGTTTGGCGCAAAAAGCGCTACACCTCCCATTGAGGTGGTTTTATTTTGTCGCAAAATCAAGGGTGTTGGGTCGGTGGAGTGGTGTTGCAGTGTGCACACCACCGCTGTTTTGGTGCAAAAAGCTGACTTTGGTCGATAAAAGTCTCTAGTGTAGACCAGGCCTTATAAGAAAAAGACATGTATTTGGGGATATAAAGAACAGAGAGATACTCCATCTTTATCCTTCACTTTAGGAGACAAAGAAACCAAGCACTTTGATCTCTGTGAGGGGCTGGCCAGTAAAAAGCTGGAAAGGAAATGGTGGGGGAGAGAAACCATCTTGAACAAAGATTGTATCTTGCTAGATTAAGTTTTAAACTTTTAACTGTGTGTTTTCACTTTTATTTGCTTGTAGCCATCTCTACTTTTTCTCTCTTTTATTTGGTATCACTTAATCCCTGCTCTTTTGTTAATAAACTTGTTTTGCTCGCATTATAAATCACCAGTGCTGGATGAGTTCAGTAAAGTGAGTGTGTCTCGCAAGCTTACAGGTAAGAGCGTTTGACTATCTCTGTAAGGGCGGTGAACCCAACACTTTCTCTGTGAGGGTCCACTGAGGGATTGGTCCCTGCAATAGGATGATTTTGGGGTGAATTTGGGGCTGGAGGTCAGCCTGAGAGGAGTAACCAGGCTGGGCAAAGCCGTGGTGAGGCTTGTGGGATGTGGGCTGGCTGTTTGGGGTCAGAGCTCTGGGCCAAAGCTGCACAGCTACAAGACACCCAGGGTTACAAGGCATATGGTGTGACTGACCCCTTAATGGCATGGGGGAACCCCAGAACACTCATCACAGGCTCTGAGGCTGATGGTACCAGAGTGAATCTCTCAGGTGTTTGGGGCAGAACCTGCTAATCAGAAGGCTGGAACTTAATGCTGCCAGAGACCAGCATGAATCCAAGCTGAAACATGCTCACAGGGCATTTCTGTGTCTTTGAAAGGCCTCTGGAGAAGAACAAGGCTGAGAGCAGCCAGACACTAGTCCAGGCTAGAAAAAAGCCGAGAGAAGGCGGGTGTTAGAAGGAAGTAGAAAAAGAGAGAGAAGGGAAAGAGAAACAAAAAGACCCTCGTGGTAACAATGGCTAAACTGAGCAGTAGAGAGTGGGGTCTCTACCTGGAAATCCAGTGTTGCCAACTCTTGCAATTTTATCATGACTCCAGTGATTTGGGGGTGTTTTTACCCATCTCATGAAAACAAAATGAAAGGTGCCTACTCACACATTTTCCCATCTTCAAAATGGCCGACATCTCCTATTATTTACTGTCCATGAGGCTGAAGCCAGCAAGATACATACTCTTTCCTTACGGTCTAGCAGCGTGTGGAGCAGAGGCTTGTGATAACTGGGCCTACAAATGTACCTCAATGGTGAGCTCAACTGTAAAAGTATGGAAGTTCATGAACCTCTCACAATAACCCATCATAACAAATGTTGATGGGAAAAGGTACGAAAGGGAGACAGACTAAATTAGTCCAAACAAAAAGGCCTGAGGTACTGATATATCAAACTGATATAACTCAGGGACTGTGTTAAGACCATATTTGGTAAACAAAAGAAATGTGGGTACAGAAACTAATAAATCAAAATTGGTGTGGAGGATATTAGGCCTAACCGGTCGACAAAATAAGGAGGGAATTGGTTAGTCCACCCATCGCTCCCCTTTAGGGTCCTTTTAAAGAAAGAGACTTTGAAGGGAAAATATGTCAGAACAGACAGAGGCTATGGAAGAAAGCTCCACTATCATGGCTACCACCCCCATCATTTCCAGGAACACAGTATTTGAGGGGCATTGGAGGAGGAATGTGGGGTTGCTGGAAAGGTGCGTGTACTGGGGGGTATTTGAGGGGTACTGGAGGGGTGGGAGGTGCTGGAGGGGTTTGTGCGTACTGGGGGGAAGGGTATTTGGAGGGGGCACCTGGGTTGTGAAGGGGGCCTCGCTTTTGAGGCGGGGGGCAGTGTTGTTCCATGACCTGGTGATGGGGTAACTGGCGCAGCTCCAGGACGCAGCACCAGGACGCAGTGCCAGCCATCTGTTAGTGCCTCTTCTCCTCCCTAGCAATGGGAGCCAGGGCCTGGGTGAATGGGATCTGGCAGGTGTGAGGGACCGATCGGGTGCGGATGCAGGGAAGGGACCCATTGGGAAGTGAACCAATCAGGGCTCTTTCTGAACTGCAACAACTGCTCTGCAAAAAACCTGGACGTCGCCTCGCACTTGAAATATCTCCCCGGGCACAAGAGGGCAGAGGATCAAAAAAGAGGCAGTGGCCGGGAAAACCCGAATGTACGGCAACCCTAGTTCTTACCATCCGTGAGGCCATCTGGGAGCCTGTCAAACAGGATTTTTTTCCTTCTAAAACTCACACCCATGACAGGGAAAGGGAGCGAGGGATGTTGTTAAAATGAAAGCCTGACTTGATCCTTTGCATTCCAACTCTTTTAAGTGGTTTTCCTTCTATTCTGTATCTTTAATAAAAGGTTAAAAGGGTTTCTAATGGTGTGTTTGCCGTGGTGCTAAGCAGGCTGATGTTTCTGTATGTCTCTGATGTCTGGACCTTGTTCAATACTGTTTAATGTTGGACAGGGCCTGGGTTACATTAACACCTTTGGTCCATTTAGTCCCGCTAAATTAATACAACAGGCTGCCACCTCCCACTGTTGTCAATGAGACTGAAGCCAGGCCAACAGGGATAATGGCTGCCATTTTGTTGTTCAGGGGGCTGGACAGGACACAGAGATGCTGTGAAAGGGGGATGGGAGAGTGAGGGGGATCAGGACGCTGTGGGGAGTAGAAGTCAGATTTAGGGCCTGTCGAGGAATGGGGTGCAGGGGATTGTGGGGGGGAAGGAGGCAGGCAGAGGCACCGGTGGCAGGATGGGGGGCAGGAGAGAATCTGAGAAATGCAGAGGACAGTGATGGGCTTGAGATGAGGGGATGGAATGGCAGCTCCCCCAGCCAGGGGGCAGTGGGGAAGGGGAGTCCCCTCTGGGTAGCCAGGGGAAGGCAGCAGTTCTGCAGAAAAGAACCTGGGGATTACAGTGGATAAGAAGCTGGACATGAGTCAGCAGTGTGCCCTGGTTGCCAAGAAGGCTAATAGCGTATTGGGCTGCATTAGTAGGAGCATTGCCAGCAGATCGTGGGAAGTGGTTATTCCCCTCTATTCAGCACTGGTGAGGCCACATTTGTAGTATTGTGTCCAGTTTTGGGCCCCCCACTATAGGAAGGATGTGGACAAATTGGAGAGACTCCAGCGGAGGGCAACGAAAATGATTAGGGGCCTGGAGCACAAGACTTATGAGGAGAGGTTGAGGGAACTAGGCTTGTTTAATTTAGAGAAGAGAAGAATGAGGGGGGATTTGATAGCAGCCTTCAACTACCTGAAAGGGGGTTCCAGGGAGGATGGAGCTAGGCTGTTCTCAGTGGTAGTAGATGACAGAACAAGGAGCAATGGTCTCAAGTTGCAGTGGGGGAGGTCTAGGTTGGATATTAGGAAAAACATTTTCCATAGGAGGGTGGTGAAGCACTGGAATGGGTTACCTAGGGAGGTGGTGGAATCTCCATCTTTAGAGTTTTTAAGGACTGGCTTGACAAAGCCCTGGCTGGGATGATGTAGTTGGGGTTGGTCCTGCTTTGAGCAGAGGGTCGGACTAGATGGCCTCCTGAGGTCCCTTCCAACCCTCCTCTTCTATGATTCTAAGCTCGCCTGCCATAGGAGCGGAGAGCATCCTGGGCAGTAATCATAATCCGTGCCCTGTAAGAGTGCTGCTCTTTGGAGGTTTAATTCCCCACCATGCTATATATGGAAACTAAACTTGGCATCCTGAGTGAAGAAAGGGTCACAGAGGCTATTTTCTGGGTCATAGTCACTGTAATTTATTTTCATCTAATTCCAGGCTCACAGAAAACTCGTGAGGAACATGGACTAAGATGATCTAATGAAAGGTATGGCAAAGGGAAGAGGGTTTCACTTTGAAAAGCACTGTAGTGTGAGAGAAAAATCTCTTGTCAAACTTCATAATGCCCCCATATTCCTGCTCCACCAGCATTTCCAACCTCATCCTCCTCTTTGTCACCTTCTTTCTGTTTACCCCTGTCCTTTCTTCCATGCAGTCCTTAGGCACGGCATAGCCTAGCTGAGCCCATCCACAGGCCCCTATCCTGTCCGCAATTCTGTCCATCTTAAAGACCCACTTCTGTCTTGCTGCCTAAAGAGAATTGAGCTGACTCATGTATAATACATTGCTTTTTGTTGTTCTCCTTCCTCTAATTTCTGTCTACTTCTCTGTCTTGTATTTGGACTATGAGCTTTTTGGAGCAGTAACTCAGTGAAATTCCATGGCCTGTGACATACAGGAGGTCACCCCAGATCATTTAATAATCCCTTCTGGCCTTAAAATCCATGAATCAGGGACCATCCCTTCCTGAGTGCTTGGCAAGTGTCTTGCATACAACAAGCACTCCTGATAATAAATTAATAGTGTAAACTGAGACTGACGTATTCCACAAAGATGGAAGTTATGGTTCTGAAAGGTGTGGATTGGAACAAAGCTGTACAACATTATACATAAGTTAGTGTGGAATAACTATTGGAACGCAAATGACACCACTCTGGTAAGCACAGATGCATAGGGCATTTGTAAAGTACATAGGGAATTTCCCCCCAGAGTAGCTGGATCCACGCATTACTTTGGAATGATGTTCACCGGGTCAGAGCACTGCTTTTGGGTCCAATCCTTGGCCACCAACTGGTGGAACCGAGTTGCTCTCAAGACCTGGGATGAGCAGCAGAGCTTCGGAACGAGGAAGCAGATTTATCGATACGTTCAGTGGTGGGCTGGCCCCAGCCTCGCAGCACCGTGCCAGGAGAATGAGAGCTCTGTCTGTTGTTGATGAGACAGCAGTGATTGCCTGGTGGTAGATGGCTATCTTGGATGGTTATTGCTCTGTTGGGCTCCAGTTTGGGGCTGTGAAGTCCATGGCAAGTGTTGTAATTAGAGGTGTGCATGGCACTACGTGGAGTGCGGCAGGGATATGTGATCAAGCCAGCCAATATGCCAGGGATCACTGTGAGAGCTAAACAACTGGGCTTTCTGAACTGTGCAGGAGCTACTGATTCTTGTGTCTCTGGATTCTTGTGCTAGGACCACTTTGCGGTAACTGGGCATCTTGATGGAAACCATGCATGCAACTGAGGCAGGATTCAGCTACTTTTGGTGAAGAGGTGCACGAGCAATGCAGCAAAAGCGGTATCAGCTGCTGGTCTGTTTCTAGCATAGGGATTACAGGAAAACCCTCCATCACCACCCCCCAGCCACCTCCGCTCCACAGCCACTTCCAAGGCCTCCCAATTACTTCTCCAAAGCCCCAGCAGGAAAATTTCTTGCCAATTAAAGAGCACAAGCTGAGTACTTATCCCAACCTCCCTTTTGAGAAAAGGGCCTGGAAGTGGCACGACTTCCCAGGGGCTGATGGAAGTATACCCAGGGAATTATGAAAGTTGGACCTCTTCTCCCACAGTTCTCCTAGGCTCCCAGAAGGCCTTCTGAAATCTTCCATAAACCACTGCTTCAAGGAGCTGAGCCGCAAACTGTAGGATAAGTACCCAGAGGACAGGGCAATTGAAATAGTGTAGCACATGATAAGTTTGGACATGGGTCAAAATTTCTAGTGTGGACATGCTGCATGCCGGGCACTTACAATGGTGCTAACCTACTGGTTCAGTTATCAACCCTTCTGTTCTCTAGTTCAGACACAGCCTTCGTATCAGCAGTGAAATGGGTTGCACGTTGTTAGGTGCTATAAAATACTACTGAACAACTGACCTCCCTGGCGTTTTCCACTAGGCTTTCTTATACGAGCTGGCTTCCACCAATCCCTCCGCTCACTGTCTCAGCTGCTCCGTACCTGGGTCAAGTTCTTCATTTCAGCCCTTGTTTCTGGCTGTTCCCCATCTGGCCCATCTGGCTTGAATCGTCTACGTCAGACGTTTGTGCTATTGATGTCACACATCAGTGCACTGCTTGTCAGCGGTAACCCGGGCGAGTGGAGTTGTGTAAGAGCCACAGGTAACAATGCTGGTACTCGCTTTTCCTCTGCAGTTGATGGAAAATCTCCGTTGCTTGCCATGCTTCAAGAGGGAAAATACTAGGAGCTGTGAGAGTGAGGACGGATAATCTTGCGGTTAAGGTGTTGGACTGGGACGCAGGAGATCTATGCTCTTTCCTCTTCCATGCACTTCCCTCTTGATCTTCGGCAAGTCACTTAGGCCCCGATCCTACGCCATCAAAATCAATGGTAACATTCCCAAATCCTTAATCTCGCTGGCTCAGATCCTGAAAGGTATTTAGGTGCCTGACTCCCACTGAGAACGATGGAAGCTAGGTGCCTAGACACGTGTTAGGATCTGCACCACTGGGCCTCAGTTTGCCATCTAAAAGTGAAGATAACACTTCCTTTTTTCCCACCCCACGTTCGGACCGCAGGCCCTTCCAAGCCGAGGCTGGGTGTTTCGTACAGCGCATGGCACAACGGCGTCCTCATCTTGGCTGGGGCCTCTAGGTGCTAATGTAATACAAATAACAAATAATCGCCCCCTTTCCCTCCCAGAAGCTCTCTAATCAAATAGAAGACGTGACAGTGAGAGCTTACAAGTATTTTTTAATTTGAAAATCACCATGTTTATACAGTGTCTAATACAATGAAATCCTGGGCCGTGACCAGGGCTTCTCAGTACTACAATCATACAAATAATAATCACTATTATTATTCATATTAATTAATAGCAATAATACCATAACACCTTCTAACTGTGTTTGAAAAGGTGCACACTAATCCTGTGTTTATTTACAAGCTTTGCCTGCATCTTTTTCTGCTCCGTGCCTGAATTAATAAAATATTTGCTATAAATATAAAACCCAAGAAAGGACAGGAGTTACGAGGCAAACTAAAGATCTGATTTCCAAGCAGCAAGCTTTTCTAAATGCTTCAGGTGATGCTAAGTAAATAATGGTATTTACAAGCACTATTAGTAGTGCCATTTGCATGAGATGTGGATTTGAATGTGTCTGTGGGAGAAATGTGAACTGATACTGTCCGTGGTTCGTTAACTCTACAAGGAGCCGACAAATGAAAGATATGCCCCAGCTCCTGTTTTACAAGAAGTGTGTTAAATTAAAAAGGTAGCGGCGTTGTAAATTGAAAAGTAGCGTACCAACTGCTTGAAGGTTACCCAGGAAGATGTGGAAGTGCGAGATGCTCTGGTAGTTTGTGAAGTTATTGTTTTGTTGCTTCTACTCCTACCACCAAGGACTAGCCATGTGGCAGGTCAGAACTAAGTCATGTGGGCCGAGGGGTTTCCCCAGTTGCCAACAAGGGGCTACAATATTGGTTTGCCGCCTATGTGCGCTTCTAGAGGCCGAGAAGGGCTGGGGAAGGAGTTGTGAGCCTGACCTGAGAGGAAGCAGGGACACCTGTTTGGGCACTGGAACAGCACACTTGGGGATTTCTGAGCAAGGAAACTGCTAGCTGTTTATTTCTACCATGATCAGGGAAACAGGACTTCGTGGACATTGTTTTGTAAATAAACAAGATTGCACCAAGAGCATACGTGGCTTGTATCATGATTTCTCATCCCTGCAAGGCTCCCCGTGTATCATTATGATACACGTTGGCCAAAAGAGCACCACTAACTTGGGGTGAAATCCTGGCCCCATTGAAGCCAGTAGGAGTTTTGCTATTAACCTCAATAGAGCCAAGTTATCGCTCCTTATCTCTCTTTTGAAAACCAGCCGAAGGCCAGGTTTTCTAAAAACTGTGGCACATTGGGTCCTGACTGAACTCTTTGAAAATCCGGCCTTAAGTGTCACAATGAGGGCAGCCGGGTGAGAGGCGCTTTGGAAAATCTGGCCCCCGTCATAGGTGCTGAACACTAGGAAGTCTGGGGTGAAATCCTGCTTCCCCAGAAGTCAATGGTAAGGCTCCCATAGACTTCATTGGGGTCAGGACTTCACCCTCGGCCTCATGAGGCAAATGACTTGGGTCATTACAGCAAGTAATTAAAATGAATACATTACAACTGTGCTCTGTACACAACATCTTTGTGCGGTTCCATGACCATGGTGTCCCAATGACTGCCACATCAGAGAGGTGCAGTACGCAAGTCACATGATGCTTTCCCTAGCTGCCAGCCCTGTGAACTCGCCCTGGGCTCTGAGAGTCAAGCTGGTCATTCCCCTTCTTGCACAACCTCATCAATAACAAAGATTGTGCTGGCCACATTGTGCACGCTGTTCTCCCCTGGGCATCAGAGGGTACATCTATGCTTTGAACTGGGGAAGTGATTCCCAGCTCGGGGAGACATACTCACGCAAGCTTTCATGGAGCTTGTGTGTTACAAAGAGAGTGGAGTAGCCATGGCAGTGCGAGCTGTGGGAGGGGCTTGCTGCCCAAGGATATGCCATGGACTCAGGTCGGGTAGCCCCTGCCACCACTCATGTTGCCGTGGCTACTCTCTATTTTTAGTGCACGAGCTTGAGAAGAGCTAGCACCAGTAGGTCTCCTTGACTGGGAATCACAACACCAGCGTGAAGCGTAGACCTAGCCAGAGTCTCCCTTCAATGGTAACTGCACAACCCCGTTGACATCAGTAAAGTTGCACACATGCAAATGGCTGGAACTTGGGGCCAGACTGTGACACTAGTGAGCAGTTACTCCCACGAGTTGCCCCATTGACATCAATGTGAAGACGGGCTTTGTGATCCGGCCTTTGGTAAACAATTCCGTGAGTGACACAGGAGGAGGAAGGGAAACCAGCTCACTCTCCAGGAGCCGGGGTGGCTCAGCTGTGCTAACAAGAATAAAATGCAGTACAAACTTCCCTTCTCGTGACAGCAGTCAGCAGATCTGTCTCTGGACAAGCACATGGCGCCTGCGCCCACTCCCAGGGAATTCCGTGGCAAAACTCCTATTGGTTTGGAGCAGGAGCAGAGCTAGGGAGAAGATCTGTGGAGCAAGGAGCCTTTTGCACACAGTCATCTGGAAGAAAGGACCTCATCTAGCAGAAGGGGATAACATTTTGATTTGCTGAAATGCAAATCGCAAAATTCATAGATTCTAAGGCCATAAGGGACCTCTGTGATCATGGAGTCTGACCTCCTGTATAAGCCAGGCCATAGAATTCTCCTCTCCAGACCACAAGGCAGGTGACCTATTGTGACTCTGAGACCGGCACAAGGGGGGCACGGGTTTGTACGGGGATCCCCTGGGTCAGATATCTGCATAACAGTTCACCAAAAGGCTGGCATGTGAAGTGTCTACCACAAGCCAGTAGCCCACGGGTCATCAATAATCCATGCAAAAGGTATGTACAGATAACAATTAAGAAGTCATGTATCTGTACTGAAAATTACGTTCTTAAGGTCTTGGAGTTAAGGCAGGTCACCAGGAGGTGACATAGCTCGGAGATGGTCCTTCAGGCAGAAGCTAACAGACACCTATCTCTCTGTCTGATCATTTTTGTATGATATGCCTCACACTGTACAGCTATTTGTATACTGAGCCACAGGCAAAAGAAGAGATTGCAAAATCTATAAAAGAGAAAATCTACAGGATTAAAGGAAGAGCCGAGGGAGGGGGAGATGCTGTTTATGAATAAAGATAAAGGATTGTTCTGGTGTATGTTGAAGTGCAAAGTGACACACCGGATCCTTCATTAAGGAGGCAAACTCACAGTGTGTTTATCTCATGAAAGGAGGGTCACAGACAGTCTGGCTGTAAAGCACTACAAGGATTTTGGATGAGCAATGCTCTACAAGACATGAGAGTACCTGGTTAATTATGTCAGTCTCTAGAATATGTGTTATGATTTTGCTTTACATGTAACCATTTGTTTCCAATACTTCTTCCTGGTATTACCTGAATCTCCACACTTCGTTAAATCACCTTGTACCTGGTTTCACTGTAAACATAGTTAAGTGCTGCGCATTAAGCAGAGCAGTGATCTGAGGTGGAACTGGTAAGCTGGGCTGCATTGTTTCTTCGGAAGCAGCGAATCTGTGAATGCTCCGAATATCCAGAGGACATGGGGCTGGACGCTCCGTGAATACACTCGGGAAATTTAAGGGTTAGGGTGTGCCAATCACTAGCCTGTAGAGTAACAGCAAAGCCTGCGGGACCTAATGGGCAGTAGTGCTTGTGTTGCCCGTGGCCAGTGGAACTGGGGAGCCTGACTCATGGCAGACACAGACAAGGCTTCCTCATTCTAAGAGCAGGTGGGAATCCCCAGGAAGCATCATCCCTATCCATGCTGCAGATCTTTAGCAGATGTTCCTGATGTGCTTGCACTTTTGCCACTCGGTTCTGCCTTTCCCCCAACTGCTCAGAGAACAGCAGCAAAGTCCAGTTAAAAAGCTGCATGGCTGTGGTGACACTAAGCTTTTTTCTTAACATTACCAGCTTTTGCAGCTCCAGTGTTGATAGCAACAGTAGCAGCTCTAGTGCAGACAGTTCCAGCAGCCACCAGTACCTCATCTACACAAGAGCTCCCATTGGAATTACACCAGTGTGGACAAGGCCCCTGTAATGGTCTGCTCTCTTGCAGTACATTATTCAGCTACAATATGTCTGTGTATGCTGTATAGAGTTCAAAACAGGAGGTGGTCCCTGGTAAACCACAGAGACAAGGCTGGAACAAGAGTTCTAGGGAAGCCCGTTTATCTGTAGTAGTAGCTGTTTCTTTAATAAATGTCTTCTGTTTAAGAAGGAGTAGGATTTCATATATCAGGACAGCCAGGCACTGAGCACTTCAGAGTCTCTTAATGTCACTTCCCATCCAGCTCTCTCTGCACTGCTCTTTTCCCCGCTACCTAGCTTGGAGTGTTTTGGAGGGTGCAAAAATGTCTGGTTATTACTCTGATCCGCTGAGGAGTGGAGAAGTTGAAGATGGACTGGCACCTACAAAGCAGTGTGGGGAAGTTGTATTGACATGCACTGGGCTCAGCCAGCCCTCAGCACTCACTAATCAATGTAACAAGCGAGATACATGGGACAAAGTGACATTTGGTTATGAGAGAAAGAAAGAGCAGTTAGCAATTAAAGAGCTAATGACTCTGTGCTGATTATTTTTAGCACTCCTTTATTAGCTCAAACATTCCCAAGATGACACTATTGGGTCAGTCATTTTTACAGCTTAAAGGGCGGCTGTACTTTGAGAAGTGGGTTTCCCTTCTTAAGCCTTTTCAAAGGCCTCTAAATCTAATTTGCTCTGCTTACAAAGCCAAAGTCAAACTCTGCCTAGGATGTGAAAATCCAGCTCTTCCTCTCACAACCTCACAAGAAACAAAGATTCTCAAAGGGAACTTAGCAGACTTTCATGATGGATGAATAAAACAGACTTTAATTGAACACATTCAAATGTGCAGACTGTTTTCTTTTTCATAAACAATTTCTCATTTATTGCTGTTTTGACTAGTGCCGTGAAAGTAATTTGTAATGAATAATTTATCCAACATTTTTATCACCTTTTCTCCTCAAACTATCTGGGAACAGATTTTTTGGGGAGATGAACTCTGTTTGCCTCTGTGGATCGATCATGAGCAATGTGATATTTTTGTTGTGTTGAGTAGTTGTCATTGATGAGGTATCAGTCACCTGGTATTGCATCTGTTCCTTGGTTGGATGAGCAGACCAGCGCTTCTCATGCAAACCATTGCATGTGCAAATGCAAGATTTGGTTTTGGCAAATGCGTGCGGACATGACATCGTATTGCACATTATTCTCTCACTTCTAATCTGACTGAAGTGGGTGAGTGTTCTTAAACAGGATTCGATAAATCACAAAAGAGACTATAGCATAAGGGTGATTTGTGAACTGGCTCTACCAGATCTGGGTTCAACTCCAGCTCTGCCAGAAGCTTCTTCTCTGGCTTTGGATAAATCCCTTTATCTCCTTGCCTTGGTTTCCTCATCTATAAAACAATACTTGCTTCTTCCATGTCCTTCATCTGCTTTATCTATTTAGATTATAAACCTTTCAGAGCAGAGACTGTTCTTATAACAAAGCCTGTTGTGTTAATAAGAACATAAGAGCTGCCATACTGGGCCAGACCAATGGTCCATCTGGCCCAGTATCCTGTCTCCAGGAGTGACCAGTACCAGAGCTTCACGGGGAGTGTACAGAACAGGGCAATTTTGAAGGGCAATCCTTTCCCAGCTTTTGGCAGTCAGAGGTTTAGAGTCACACTGAGCATGCTGTTACATTTCCAATGATCTTGGCTAATAGCTATGGATGGATTTATCCTCCATGCATTTATCTAATTCTTTTCTGAACCCAGTTATACTTTTGGCCATTGCAACATCCCATGGCAGTGAGTTCCATAGGTTAATTGTGTGTTATGTGAAAAAGTAGTTTGTCTTGCTTGTATTATATATTCTGACAGCTAAATTCATTGGGTGAACCCTGGTTTTATTTATTGTGTAAAAGGATAAATAGGGTGACCAGATGTCCTGATTTTATAGGGACAGTCCCAATATTTGGAGCTTTGTCTTATATAGGCGCCTATTACCCCCCCACCCTCATCCCAATTTTTCACTCTTGCTGTCTGGTCTCCCTAAGGGTAAATAATGTAATACAAGTAATACAATCTTGTGTTAGTCCTGCCTCCTCTGCTGTCTTTTTGCCCATGCTTCTTCTAGTGTTCTCAGTCAGCTATTGCATTTACTTAATCAGTTGGCAGTAAATGCACCAAATTCTCATAGCTTTGAATGTGTCACTTTGCCTCATCTGCCTCCGTAGCTGTTCTTTGGAGCTGTTTCTTTTGTCTCCTCACTGCAGGTAGCTCATTTTGACATTTTTGCTCCACAGATCGGATATTGTTAATCTTGCTCCTTGCCTAGTGGTTGATTCTATGCCTCTTACATGGCTGCTGTACTACACTCCTTTATACCAGAGCTCACCTTTAATCTTCTTGTTCTTTCTAATCATTGTCCTAAATCAAACCTGTCTTTTCATTTTAAAGTCTGGAGGCAACTTGTGTCCTTAATGCTTCCATCACACCTCTCCCAGAATTCACTCGATAAGCACTTTCTGTCTGGCCTGAGGCCATCACACAGCACGGAAACCGATTTGGCTCATGAATGACCCATTATTTAGCCAGGATTCAGATCCTATTTCCTCTCTGGTTCTCTCCAATTTGGCTACTGGCTTTTCATTTTTGAACTTCCAATACACTACATCCCCTTAAGTGTTCACCTCCTGTGTTTGAGGGGGATCAGAGGTACCCCAACACGTGTATTGTAGCCTGCAGAGAGACAGAAAGCAGCATGGGCTACAGGTCTGAGCATAGGCCAGGAATCCAGGAGCTCCCAGCTGTATTATTGTGCCGAACTTTTAGCATCTTTGCCCTATTTTCCTCATCTGTAAAATGCAGTGATTAAACTTATTTGCAGGGATCCTGCAAGGAGTCATTAATAGGTAAAGCGCTTTGAGAATGAAACGTGCTATATAGTATGTCAGTCACCTGGCATAGCCAGGATGTTAAAACAGGGTTTTCATTATACACACGTATACACACACATGCATACACACATACAAACGGCTAAGGCATTTTCCTCAAATTTTCAAACAACAAAAATCACCACTGAGCTGTACTCTGGAAAGTTTCAGCTCTGGAGGAGAATTCTTCAAAAAGTTCATGACTCTGTTAAATAAGGCAGTACTCAGTACTGTGTTGGAGGGAGGAGACATAATTTTCCAGCATTTTAAAACTCTCTTTATTTTTTTGCTCACCAGTAACATAAGATCAACCTAGCCTATAATTGTTTATCAAACGTTATTCTCTCGGCTTTTGTCTTCCGCAGAAAATCCCAGAGTAAAGTTCCTTACATACTAAAAATGGCAAGCACTCTGCAAATAAAATGTACACAAGGGGTGGTTTACGGCGGCCCGGGACGGGAGCCAGGAATTCCTTAATGCTAGCCCTGGTTCTGACACTAAGTTCTTACCTACACAAGTAGCAGTGGTTTAGTTAAATCATTTTTAAGCCGATCTAGTTAAATCTGTGCAAATCCTTCTGTGGACATTCATATTTCAGTATAAGCGTAGTTTATTTTGTTTAGCTCAAGCTAATCAATTTAAAGTAAAAGAAAAGAAGCTTGTTTTCAAGACTATACTTAAAAGTTAGGTCGATGTAGCTCTGGCGCTCAAGGGTGTGAAAAAACTCCCAGTATAGACATAGCTAGGCTGACGAAAAAATTCTTCTGTCGATTTAGCTACCACTGCTTGAGGAGGTGGATTACTTACAACAATGGGAAAATTGCTTCATTTGACGTAGAAGCATCTACACTGTGTGCTACACCAGCATAGCTTCAGCACCACAGCTGTGCTGCGGTAGTGTCTATAGCGTAGATGTGCTCTAAGAGTGCCCACTCAGCCTTTTGCACCAATTTAACTAAATCGGTTTAAAATCACCCCTTTAGTTAAACAGGTACAACTTTTTTTTATGTAAAGCCCTTTGACTCCCTTGTGATGACTGTGGGCCAAGGCGCTTTGGCTAACATTTTCAAATACATCCTCTAACTGTGAATGATTTGGGGAGCCCGATGTTAGATCCCTATGGCTTGATTTTCAAAACTCCTGAGTACGTGCAGCTCCTAGTACAGTCTCTCCCAAGTGTGAAGTCAGTGGGAGGTATGACCGCTTGACACTTCTGAAAATGGGGCCAGAGGGGACTAAAACTGAGCACTCATAATTAGTCCCTGATCTCAAAACCACTTATGGATGTGATTATCTTTAAGCATGTGTAGCCTGATTGCCTTTAGTGAGATTACTTGTGTATGTGAAGTTACGTTCGTGATTAAGTGTTTGGAAGATCAGGGTCTTAGATGCACTTTTGAAAAGTTTGGCCTTAGAGTGTGATTCCACACTGGAAAGTGACTGTAAAATTGGCATAATTTTACTCAGCAGTCCCCTTCCTCATGTCTATTCAGGATAGAGTTGGTCAAATAGCAAAAAATAATTTCATTTACATTTCTGTGAAGTATTTTTCCATTTTCTGTTGAACTTTATATTTAAATTAATATTCTCCAACCAGTTATCAAGCTAATCAGAAGACATTTTTTATGAACATTTTTGCAATTTCCACACATCCCACCTGTATTTTTCATCAGAATCTCTTTTGGAACTTTTCTGACTACAGCTAATTCAGATTATATCTACATATAATGAGTATAAACGTGGCCTATGTTTGCATACTACCTTTTTCCTACTGTTAGCTTTGCCAGGACCGACCCAGCTAAAAAGGAGTACACTGGATTCTTATGCATCATTAAACATGCTTTACTGAGTTCCAAACATTGAAGGCTGAAAGCAACAGGACTGCCCATTTGAGACTGAAGGAATACTCTGAAGACCATGGGAGTTGCACAGTTGTCACTGAGGGCATAATGTGGCCTGCAGAATCTTTATGGCTGGTAATGATGTACAAAAAAGGAAAATACCCAGTTTAATTCTCAGATCTCAAATAGAAGTTGCAGGGCTGGTAGCTAGAAAAAAAACATCTTTTAACTTATAAACTGAGTATGTTTGATCTGGAAACCACTGCAAAACTATAAATATGACATCATAATGGCACTTTTACTAATTTACTTTTCAGCGTAGAGCTGCACTTTAACATCTCTGCATGTCTATTATCTTTAAGCTCTTTCTTAGGGTTGTGTAATACTGCCATCTACAGATTTTATCTGCTATTACATTAATCCTCTAAACAGAGAAGAGACATTAAGGACAGGCCTCTCCATATACAAAAATGAAAACAAAATTTGACTGGAGTTAAATAGCTCACACGAGAAATGAACAAATAGAATAAGAGGGTGAAAAAATGGAGAAAGTCTGTATTAAAAAGACACTTTGGTTAAACACAGAGAGAGATTTAGGGGCATATTCTGCACATTAACAGAACTAAAAAAACCGAGAGTCCTGTAGCACCTTAAAGACTAACACATTTCTGCAGGCATAAGCTTTCATGGGCTGCAACCCACTTCGTCAGATACTACTCCTCATTAACAGAACTGGTGTTCTGGTGTCCTCTAAAGAAACAAAGGCTGTAAGCGCCAGGAACACAGAGGAATTATTTAGGGAGTGTAATGGGGGAATAGTTAGGATGAATAGATGAAATTTAGAAAGAGATTTACCAGCAGTGCTACTTACTAGGCTGTTGAACACAAGGAAGGGACAGAAGCTATATAGCCCTTGTTCACAAAGGAAGGGACAGAAGCTATATTGCTTAAAACTTTTAAAACTAGATTGGACAAAGTACTAGAATGCAGAACCCCAAAGGTTTTCAGGTACCTCCCACTGAAATCAATGAATTAGGCATTGAAACACCTTTGAGGATCTGGGCCTAGTTATTTTACAAAACAACCATGTACTGGCTCCTAGAAAATGGAATAAATTAAGTCTTCTTAACCTGGTACATCACTCACTTCTGTCTCCCATAATCCCTTATAGCCAAGACTCTTTTGATATGACTTGTCTATGTAAGTAGTGTTGCCACCAGGCTGTTGTTATTGTAAGTGAGAAGGGAGATGGGTCTAGGAGAAAATGTCTCTACTCTACTAAGCTGTCTTCGACCTTGTGAGAAAGTCTGAGATCCACAACGTAATGCGGCCATGCCCCATGGCGCCATGTTTTAATGTCCTGGTGCTAGGCCACCCTGAGGCGCGGCTGCTGGTTGACATTCCTTCCTGGTTGCAAGGACACTCGGTCGGGCACCAGGGGATGCCCCCGCCCGAGGGCGCTTTGGTGTGGTGGAGGCGGACAGAGGTCATGCTGCACGGATGCTCTGCGCTGAAGCAGGGTGAGGGTGACCGGAGAGCAAGTGGGAAATATCAGGACTTTTTTGGGGGGGGAGGGGGGGCGGGTCACCTCTGCCTGTGTAAAACAAAGCCCCTAAACACAATCCGCCCGTGGGCACGAGCCAGCTGGGGCCGCGCTGAGGCGGCCTGACGGCAGGGGGCCCGGCTCTAGCTAAGCCTGCGACCACCTGAGGTGGCCTGAGGACATCTTGCCCCGGGGGGAGGGGGGTGGAAGGCAGCAGGGCGGCTGCCACAGCCTGGGGCAGGGCGCCCCCATGACACCGCCCGGTACTGGGCCCAGAGGACCCGCCCCGACGCCAGCTTGCGCGGGAAGGGACGCGCCGTGGGTGTGAGAGCCGGGGAGCTCCCCGCGCAGGGACCTAGGCTGCATCAATTCAGCCAACGGCACCTGCCCGGCTCGTGTAGGGTCAGTCCCATTCATAGCATCAGGGCTGCCCGGTAGGTGCCTGCGTCGCTTCCCCGAAGAGCCGAGCTGCTGGGCCCGCTGGTTGAGCGTTTTAATAGCGTTGGGTTTCTTCTGCAACCCCGCAGCACGCCCGGCTTCCCCCGTGGACCTTGCTCTGACTCGCCTCCTCTCCTTCGCTTTCAAGTCAGGCACTTCTGCAGGCGCCCTCTTCTGCGCCCAAGTAGAAGAAGGCCCCATTGTCCCAAGATGGTAATGCCGGCCGGTCCTTCTCTCGGCGTTCTGCGCGCCGCTGGCTGTAGAAGGCCCCAGAGATGGCGATGCTGGCAGAGCGTGAGTAGTGGGGCGGCGGGGCTTGCAGCCGGCGAAGGGCAAAACCACTATGTGGCGGCGAAGGGGAGCTACCCCTATCTACCCCAAAGGGGTACGGGGAGAAACCAAACACCGATGAGGAGTTGGAAGATACCAATGGAGATGTCGGGGGGGAGAGGGGAGCGTGTCCACGGGGACCGGATGGAAGGAGTCATTCCGTTTTCGGGGGGGGGGGGCAGGGAGATACCACTATCTTGCTGCGTTACTGTGTCCCGCTGGACTCCTGGCTCCCTCCCCCCGGGCGCTCTGGAGCCCTGGCCTAGCGGTGGGGCGCTGGGACCGGCGGTTGGGCCCCACCAAAGCAGCTGCGGGGGAGGGGTGCAACGTGCTTAGGCCCAGGCGTTGAGGGAGCGAGTGGGGCAGGGCCTGGGCACGGGGGCCCGTGGGTGAGGGGCAGGGCGCGGGCTGGGGGCCGAGCTGTTAGGCCGCGTGCTGGGGGGTGGAGGGGGTTGGTGGCATGTCCAGGAGAAGCCCCTCATATGCAGTCATCCGGTCGCCCCATGCTGGGCCCACCCCTCCCCCCCGTGGGGTTGTTTTCCCCCCAAGCATCTCCCCCCTCCCCAGCTGAAAGAACCACACCTCAGAGGGGAGACGCTGGGGCGAAGTCACGGTGGCCCTTGGCGCGCGCCGTGGGATGAGGGCGCCCGCGGGTGACGTGCTGCCCCGTCTGGGAAGGAAGGGTGGCCGTTGTTTAATGGCACCCGGCGGTTTCGGGCAGGAAACGAGCGCTGCCTGACGCCCAGTGAGCGCGAGAGGGGTGTTAGGTCGTCAGAAGAGAGCGGACCTGAGACCCTGTCTACACGTACTGCCGGGATTCGGCGGCGGTCGCCGGGAGTTACGCAAATGACGTAAAAAACTTGCGTAACGCCCACCGGCTTCTCTGCTCCTCTCTTGCGCGCCGTCTTCACTGCACCGCGCCTCTTGTGTAGCTGGTCTTGGTACGTCGATTTCTGGATCGGCCGAGCGGGTCTGCACTGACCGCTCAGTCGATGCAGAGAAATCCATCGGACAGCGGCAACTTTGCTGCCATCAGTGTAGCCGTAACCTGAGAGAGTCCCCTGACCCTGTAAAGACTTGTGCATATCTTTAAAGTTAAGAACGTACCTGAGTAACCCCACCGAACTCAACAAGATTATTCGTGCTTAATGCTGAGCATTAGTATTATATGGTTTTTTGCGTAAGGAGGGGGTATGTTTTTCTGGGACTTTTTTTTTTTTTTTTTTTTTAAATTGAGCACTGGCTGAGGTAAACTGTTACCTCTATTTGATTATTTACTGCTGCTGGGTGGTGGAATCAAGTTCAAGGTCTCAGTACTTATCTTCAAAGCGTTTAACGGGCCTGGGCCAAAGATATGGAAAAGATCCACTAAAGTTCCAAGATGAAGACTGTGGTCAGCAACTTTTTGATTCTGGTGCAATGGAACTTGCTACAACATGGGTGACGCTTATCTGTGCAGGAGACAGCTGTCTTGGGAGCTGGTCCAAGACTGGAATGAATTCCCCCAGGGACAATGGATCGTCACAAACCTTTCCCTCCCAAGTGAAAGATTCATTTCTTTGACCCAGCCTTCTCTGACATATATAGCAGTTTGTGTATGTATCAAAAGTATAGAACATCTAAAACAAAACACTCCACTGCGCACTCTTCTCTTTCTGGGGAGAGGATGAAAGAACAAACACATGACGGATGCTAATCACTTTGCATAATGTGCTAGTTCAAGTTGCTTTGATACTAAGTTGATTAGTGTAGTATAAGAACCCATGGATAAATTCTATAGCCAATAGCTTGACCACACTTGGGTTGGTTATGAAACATATTCAAGAAACCAAATAACCAATATCAGGTTGAGTATTGTTAGGTAACTCCTTATCTATTGCTATGGTAAAACACTCATAATCTGATCCTGAGAGTTTTCCTATCAACTTAAGCCAAAATTCACTTCAATAAATATAAGGTGTTATAGGATACTTAGTATAAGTGAACAGGATTATAGTAATGATCTGGGTCAATTTAGTCTATATAACTGCTATAAAATTTGTGCTTAATGCTATTTGTGATTACTGCATACTAATGTACATATGGTACAGATAATACATGTTATTACTATTTAAAAAAAAAAAAATATATATATATATATATATATATATATATATATAATATGTATGTGCTATCCAGCATATATTAGTCAACAGAACTTATATAAAATAGTTTTTAATGCCCTGAGATAGTTACTGAAAATTTAATTATTGGGGCTCTTGGAGCTTTTGATAAGTGTTCTTTTTTTCTTTTAATGTCAAAAGTAAATAATGTGTGTCTGCAGGATTGGGGCTGCAATATATATGTAATCTTAAGAGATTTGTTCTTTTAAAATCTGAGAGACATACCTCTGAGTTGATTTGAATAAAACTATATGCAGAGAGGAGAACTATATGTAAGTCCCTATTGACACAGTTTTTCAAAATGATATGGTATCCAATTTACAATAATTGAAAATTTAGTGCTGTTAATGTTTATCCTTGCATATGCAGGGAAGCACTGAATTAGTTCTTTTAAAGAATAAATCTAATTGCATAGTGCTTGCCAGAACTCTGTGTGATTAGCTTGCACCTGCAGTTTTGGTAATTGTGAAGGCAAATTACGCACGTGCATTTTTGTGTGTGCAGTTCTGGACCAAATTCAATCATTGTATTATCAACATTCATTCCAAAAGAGAGGGTAAGAACTATTTCTTATCCATCCACACAGCTAAAACTCATTATCTTGGTTCTTGATTACTGTAACATCCTTTCCTCTGGCCTTAACAATTGCAATTGTGCCCTGCTTTTATCCATTCAGAATGCTTCTGTAAAGATCATTTTCCTAGCCTGTTTTAAGCATGTCACTCCTCTCTTTGCATCCCTCCACTGGCTCCTCCTTCTTTATAGTATCAAACATAAGAGGCTTGTCTTCACTTTCAGGGTCCTTCACAGCCTATCCCCAGCCCTACCTGTCATCTCTCATATCAAGATCTTAACTCTTGCCTACATTCAGCACATTATGCCAGTCTCCATCACCCACTTGTTAAATTTTCAAAGATCTTCCTGCTTTTTCACATGCTGCCCCTCACACTTGGGAAGAGCTTCCCATAACTATTAAAAAACACCTTATTATCCTTTTTCAAAACCCTCCTCAAAACTCTCCTGTGCCATGATGCCTGCAAAAAAATTGACAATGGTAAGGGTTGTGTTGTGCAGAGACAACGTGCTGAACAATATTGTCATGTCATTTCCTTGTACTGCCCTATCGGTCTGTATCCATCTGTTGTTTCCTGTAATATACGTAGATTGTAAACTCTTTTTGTGGCAGGCAGGCAGACCGTTTTTTAGTTCTGTGTCTATACAGTGCCTAGCACAACCAGGTCTGGACGATTGCTGGAGCTCCTAGGGGTTATGGTAATACAAAAACAATAATTTAAAACAATAGGCAACAGATGGACACATGGGGGGAGGACAAGGACAAGATACTTCAACAATTACTTATGTAGAACAGATGTTTTTAGCCATCTCTTAATGCAGTTTAACAGTTGGAGTCGAGGAGAGCCAGTAGCACATCACTAGCCAGCTCTCTGCCCATTGTTGTTTCAGAACTGCCAGTTCAGCTTCACATGCAGGACGGCAGTTGCTGGGCAAAAAGTGTGCAACAACTGTTCCATTGCAAACAACACGGAGCCTGAGTTGATGGAATAGCAAAGGTCTCTGAGTGAATGAAGTTTTTCTCCACTGGGTGGTAGTACTTGTCCAGGATATCAGTAGCATCTCCATAGTGTAATTCTCCAGGAGTCATTTGGTACAACGGAGTGCTAGGGATGGAACTGAATCACTTTTAGCTGGAAGGATGATATGTAGTTCACTTCCTCATTTTGGAAAGATTACAGTGAACAACAAACATCTCTGATGAAGTGATTCGTTCTTTCCAAAACTCATTTGGAGGAGAAGGGAGAAGCTTCAGCACAGAGCTTGGGGTTCCTGGCTCTGCCACAGATTTCTTGTTGATTTTAACCAAGTCACTTCACTTCTCTGTGCTTGAGTTTCCCTATCTGTAAAATAAGATTAACATACATTTTGCTCAGAGAAGTGTGAAGATTAATTCACTGTCTAAAGTGATTTGAGATCATTGGTTGAAGGTGCCAGAAAGTGGAAAGCATTTTTGAGAAGCTACTTTACTAGGTCTTGCAACCAGGGTTCTCTGCTGAATATGAACTATAAAGCATCATACCTGGCAACTTTACAGCTGTGTAAGATATACCAAATTTAATTCCTCACATTTTGTTAAACCACTCTCTTGAGGAACAGTTACAATAGACATAATAGAAGATGAGTGTATTGCAGATGCTATAGCTGGTAGGTAGTGCTGAACAGGTGGGATTAGAGAGATTTGATGAAGGTGAAAGGGAGGCAATGATCAAGAGATTTTAAGTTAAGGGCTAGAGGAAAAGGGACAGTGTAAGGCACAGAACTGGGAAGTAGACTATTACTGTATTTGAAACGGTATGTGTGTTACTGTGTCCTCCTGAATTGATCCTCCTATGCTGCATGGATTGACTTTGAAATATACAATGTTCTGTGACTCAAAGGTACCATGGCTGAAACTCAAATTTTGTGTGACTCAATTTTTAGTTGCTCAGTTTGATTTTCAGAGGGCTGGTGATCTTTATTTTTTGAAATCAGGTTAATTTGAGTTGTGTTAAATTGCTCGCCTAAAATCACTAATCAACCAATGTCCACAGAACTCCTTTTGGTTGAGGTTTTCAAAAGAGCCCCCGTTCCTGTTAAAGATCTGTGGGAGTATTGGGCCCTTCTGATCATCCCAGCCACATTGTGTTTATATAAAATTCATGTATTATTTATATCACTATAGATTATCAACACTAACTGAACTTTAGACTGTTCTTCCTTTGTGCTCTGTTAACTTGTTGAATTTTTATGCAGCTTGGATAAGGCTGGTTAATTTCACTTAAGGAAAAGTCCTATAGATTCTGATGGGGAGGAAACCAAAAGTCCTATAGAGATCCCTCTAAAAACATGTAACATTTACCAGAGAATGAGGTCATTTCCATTGCTTTTAACCATCTGATGAAATTCTGTAGCAGGGTATAATTCCCTCGTAAATTCTGTAGGATTTTTCATGAAGGTGTTTTTTCTGAGCGGCGCAATGCAATTACTTGAGCTTCTAATGCTGCTGGGCAATGTTAAAGCTAATGTTAAAAAATTGAAAAAAATTACAAAATTAATTCTATCAATACTATGTTTTGTGATTTATTTATTTTTTTTAAATGGGGAGTGGATTTAGTTTTTTAGGTTTTTTTAGGAAAATCAGAATTGGGGCCAAAACCAAATTGTGTTCCTGTAATCTTGTTCCGATTTTCCAAAGGTGCAGTTAATGGAAGGATGGTCTTGTAGTTAAAGCATGGATTTTTGACTCAGGAGAAACGGGTTCAATTCCTGGCTCAGCCAGAGACTTTTTATTATCTTGAGGAAGTCCTTTATCTTCCGTGCCTCTGTTTCTCATTTGTAAAATGAAGGTAATAATCCTTCCGTTGTCTGTTTAGGCCCTGATCTGGCAACTACTTATGCACAATGCTAACTTTACTTCATTGATTTCAATGGAACTACTCACGGTAGTAAAGTTAAGCATGTGCTTAAGTGTTTGTGGGACAGTAAGCTCTTCAAAGCAGATGATCTCTCTTACTGTGGGCCGAGCACAATGTGGCCCTAATCCTCATCTGCAGCCTCTAGATGGGTGCAACTGTAATATAAATAATAATTTCAGAGGGTTAGCCGTGTTAGTCTGTAGACAGCAAAAACAACAAGAGTCCTGGAGCACCTTAAAGACTAACACATTTCTGTGGGCATAAGCTTTCATGGGCAGCAACCCACTTCCTCAGATGCATGAAATGGAAATTACAGATAGGAGGTATATATACACATCCAAGGGTAAGAAACAACAATGGGGAGGGCAAGTGCTAACAAAGTCAATTCAGTTAGAGTAGATGAGGCCCTACTTGGATGTGTATATCCTACTTGGATGTGTATATATACCTCCTATCTGTGATTTCCATTTCATGCATCTGAGGAAGTCGGTTGCTGCCCATGAAAGCTTATGCCCACAGAAATTTGTTAATGAATAATAATGTCATCTACATTCTGAGAGTTATCAGATAAATTAGCCATTCTCTTTGCAGATCTTGAAAGCTTTTATCACACTGGTGCTTGTTCTGTACTCTTTTGAATAAGTAGACATATGTGAATGAGTAGGTTATGTTTAATTTTTGACTAATTTTTTTTATTAAAGCAGTGGTTAGATCCATTATAATCTGACATTCAGAGAGGCAAGACGGTCCAGTGATTAGGGCACTAGTCTAGAAACTGGAAGACCTGTGTTTGAGTCCCTGCTCTGCCACAGACTTCCTGTGTGAACTTGGGCAAGTTACTTGGTCTCTCTGTGCCTCAGTTCCCCATCTGTACAATGAGGCTAATATCACTTCTCTACCTTGCAGAAGATAACTATATTGAAGATTGAGGTGCTCAGATGCTGTGGTAATGGGGATTATATAAGTACCATAAATGGTCTACTATAGATTCTGTTTGGTGTGAAAAAAATTTCATAATTTAATTTTTTTTTTTAAATAGTCATTGGCTTCTGTAATATTAATTGGAGCGTAACTTTTTTATTTCCCGCTGTAGCCCGTAGAAAGCAGAAGTGGTCTGTGGATCCTCGAAACAGTGCCTGGAGTAAAGATGAATCCAGATTTGGCCAGAAGATGTTGGAAAAAATGGGATGGTCCAAAGGAAAGGTATGGTCTAATGGGAAGTTACCATGCAGAAAAGCAAACTCAAGCATTACAAAATTAGAAATACCGAGAGATCTGGATATAGGAATTATAGGCAGCTCTTGGGCTTAGGGCTGTATCCTTTTTAGTAGGTACTTTACTGTTATCCCAATACTTGCTGAGTTCTGAATCTCTTCTGCTTTCCTGTTTCCTTTTTTCCTTCTCTGCTCTCTTTGATAAAGACATGGTGACCCCAGTTCAGAACTGCAGAAGGTACAGCTGTGCCTCCCAAATTCTGACAGCCACCTGTGGTGTAAGATGCAGCAGCCCAAGGAGCTGCTCTAACTTTTGGCAACTTTTAATGGTCCTTTATGATCTGCTCCACCCAGAACAGCCAGAGCATGGCATCAGGCTACATCTCTTCCCACCCCAGCATGCTCCTATGGTGGAGAGCTGTGAGCAGAGGCCAGTGATCATATGATGCCAGAAATATTCCTTGTTGGCCAATAAAGGCATCTTTGATGCCTCTTTACAGTGGCTCAGCTTCCACGGAGACCTCATCAGAGCTCATAATTGGGGCCTGTCTCTCGTCAGCATTTCCAAGTGGTAGGAACCTGACTAAACACAAAAGAGAATGGTCTTTATTTTTTGTTTTTAAAGGAATTTCTCATCGCAGGTATTTCATTTCCACCATTTAAAAAAGAATAATAGTTGTGGCTTTCTTGAGTTTAGGCAACTCACAGGACTTCTGGTGAAAGAGAAGAATTTCTACAATAACTGTTGACTTCTTTAAAGAAAAGGTAGCCTAACCAGGTTTTTTAACAGCTTCTAAGTTTGCACTCAGGCAGTTGCTGGAGCACAATTGTGCATCTAAACAGCAGCAGGTAGGGCCTGATCCCAAACCCACTGACGTCAATGAGCCCATTGGCTTGAATAGGTTTTATAAGTGTGATTAGTTGATTAGTTGACTTCTTGATTTGTAAGCACAAATGCACATTTGTTAGCGCTTTTAATGTAATGTGAAAATAGATATAAAACCCATGGGATTTTAAAACTCAAATGGAAAGGATGCTGTCAAACATTCTGATCACGCTGGATAAAATCATGCTGGCAACAACCGTGTCCAAACACAGCTGTTGCTTGAACTACTGTAGACAGATTTTTTTTCTAAATGTCTTAAAATGACGCTATAGGACCTGCCTACACTGGAATTACAGCTGAATTGGGTGGGGGGGGATTTGTTACAACACAATCCCATTAGATGGGGCAATAGACCTGATGTGTGGTAGGGAGAGAAATCTGTCTAGTATATGTTTTCAGACAAAATTCACTATCTGTGCTGGGCCCATGCTAACAACAGTTATGTTTAAATGTGGGTTGTTGCTACATAAAAGAGGTTTTCAAACCCAGGCTACATCTACACTACTCTCAAATACCATGGCATGGCCTAACAGTGTTTTCATGTGACTTCCCTTTAGCTGTGCGGCCAGGCTAGGGAATGAGGTCCTGTCCTTGGTAGATACCTGGGCTTAAAACATGGTAACCAAGCATGGGCTTAGCATGTTTGGTTTTCCTGCCATACAGACAAAAAAATATATATATAAATTAGGCCCCAAACATATTTCCTTACTGAATTTAAATATTGTTAGTGTGTCGTATGGACAAAGCCAAGATCTGAAGTCCAGACTTATCCTGATACTCTTCATGAACAGGTAAATAGTAACAAAATTATGCGTGAGAATGCAATGGAGGAAGGAAAAAAGCAAGGAAATGGGACCTGCTGAGTTCCAGTTTGGGTCAATTACATTTTTATTTGCCTCAATTTAACCTCCCTCTACAATTTCAGCTGAATGTGTTATTCTTTGTTTCCTGTCGTAATTGTTGTACTTTGTTAAATAACTGTCATCTTCCACCTCAGAGGTGGAAGCATTTCTGTGGTGAAAGATGCATTCCCAGCGTGTGGTCTCTCTCTTTATCTTTAAAGTTGTTAAGCACTTTAGAATCACCTAGGTATGTAAGGTGGTGTCCTGATCAATCATTAACTACTCAGTGATGTTACTACTTTGGTATTTATAATATTTTGAGGGATGTATAAACAGTTAAAAATACACACATTCTCAACTCATTGTTTAAAGCATTTGACTGAATTCAATCATGGGCAAGAAAATAAATAGTTATTTAAGTTATGTGTCTTGTCCATATCTCAAAACGAACGGTCTTTCTGAATGATACCTATATTTATCTTTAATGTCACTCCTGAAAAAGGCTTACAATTTTCCTTAAATTCTCATTAGGGTCTTGGGGTTCAGGAGCAAGGGAGCACCGAGCACATCAAGGTGCAGGTGAAAAACAACACACTTGGTTTAGGAGCAGCCGTAAATTATGAGGTGAGCATGAGTTAGCATTACTGCCAACCCAGGTAAGACTGTGTTGTTGATTGTTGACAGCTCTTTATGTTATGGGAAGGAGTGAAATCTATCACCATGTTTGTACGGTGTCAGGATAATGATGAACATCTCACAGAAGGCAAAAACCAGCTTAAATTCAGTACTTAGACAGTTGTGTCCTGTTGGGTTTTGGGGAGGATGTTGCAGTGGGGAGGTTGCGGTGAGTAATGGGGAGTCATGTCCAGCAGACAACTGAAATGTTTGTTTACTGGTGGATATCCCTTTGTCTCCTTTTACTAGACCTGGTTTCATGCCTTCCTGTCATTCTGCTCCTTATTCCCTGGAATAGTCCCCGTTTCCCATTGGCAGTCTTGGGTTTGCACAGAATGTGGGATTGGGCCCTCAAGGCGCTGTCTGAGTCACCATCTGACTTCGTGTGTTCTCATCTTTTGTGCTGCAGGAAAATCATGTTAGCATTTCCTGCCTCTAGCTGAAAACAACTTGCCCAGACTGGGGCATAACAGAGCCAACAGCAGCTCAGTATTGTTTGAAGACTTTCCAACACAACTCTTATCAGTTAGGCGCTTTGGAGCGAATTTAACGAGCTGTAGTTAGTGTTTGTACCCATGAAACTTTAGGGTATTCCTAGTTCTTTGAAGTGTAGAGCTGGAGGATTTACAGTGAAACTCTGAGAGATCCTTTGGTAGGATAAAAGCTGCCTCTTACTCACTTGAGTGCTATTTACAGGACAACTGGATTGCTCATCAAGATGACTTCAACCAACTCCTGGCTGAACTGAATAATTGCCATGGACAAGGTGAATCAGGTATGTTGATACTTCGCTATATTAGATCTGGAAGCTTCACTGAGAATTTCCTTTATTTTTCATTCCTTAAAAGGCAAATTAAGGTCCAATCCTGTGGGCTACTAACTCTTTTTGCATGATGCTGATCCCCCTTCAACTCCCATTAAAATGAATGGGAGCAGAGAGCTCAGTGCGAAGGCGCAAGCTCTTGATTTTGATGAGGATGTGTAAGAATTACATTTAAATTCCATAGACTTGAATGGGCTTTGAATCAGGTCCTTGTGAGGGCTCTTCAGTAGAAAAGGCAGAGGGGCGTGTTCCCTTTGGCCAAGAGGGCATTGTGGTGGAGTATGCAGAAACAGTGGCTGTCCCCTTGAAAAGCAGCCTGCGGCATTTCAAAGGCATGTGACACAAACAATCTCCATAGCCACACTTTACCTCTGTCAGCTTCACTGATGAAGAACTGTGTCTGACTTTTAGCTAATGGCAGTTTCTTAAGCGTTTCGCTTTTCCTGCTGTTGAGGAACTGCTGCTTGCATGAGCTAGTGTCAAAACCTATCTGCTCTTTAAATGTTGTCGGGGTGATGTGATTTCGTTGGGCGAAGGTCAAGACATGCAGAAGCAGGAAACTTGTCAAAAATTTCCAAAAGGAGCTAAGTCTCTTTGACTCAAAAAGTATTTGGCCTTGTCTGCATACATGCTGGTTTAAATAATAGTGACAAACTAAACTGATGTAAATGAAGTTTAAAACAGTGCAAGTGCCCACGCAGTGCTGTGTAAGTTTAACTAACCCGGTCTTACATCATGCCTTTACTTATACGGGGGCAGTTTTTAATGTGTAGATATAAGCCCTTGGGCTCCAGGCCTGCAACTGATCGCTCCCTTTTGGAGCCCCATTAAAGTCAGTGGGGTTCTGCCTTGGTACAGCGTCTGTCCACAAACTGTCTGTTGCAGGATGTTGGCCTTGGTGAGTTTATTCAAAATATTCAGAGCAAATTGTAGCTACTAATGAGTGAACCCTAAGAATGACAGCAAGAACATGGGGTTTTTTGGAGTTATGAAGATTAAGATACATTTTTATGGTAGAGAAACTACAACCTCCCCTTAATAAGCCACACACCTACAGAGCTGGGACTGAAATCCTGGTCCTAAAGCTCTAAGGGCCAGAGGTTTTAGATATGTAAGTGTCTAAAGATATAGAGAAGTGTCCTGATCATTTTCAGAAGTGCCTAGTGCCTAACTCCCATTGGATTTAGGTGTCTTTGTAGATCCCACTAACACCTCTCTACATCTTCAGGACCCTAAATAAAATTAAAAATCTGATCCTAAAATCCTACTGAGCTAAGGAAGATCAGTCAGCTGTAACCCTTGGGAAGACCATTGTGGTCTTCGTAACTTGATGCCATCTGTTAAGCGCTTTCAAAGGCAAGCAAGTGTCACTAACCCCATTTTTACAAATGTGGAAACTGAGACGCAGAGAGGCTTAAATGACTTGCCCAAGGACCCACAGTGAGTCAGTGGCATAGCCAGGTTCATTGAAGTACTCAATCCTGGTACCCAGTCCTATGCTGTGTCCCCATTGTGATCTCTTCAAAGTCCTATGCTGTGCTAAATTTGGAAGACCCTTGATCGAGAAAGATATTTATGGTTGGTTCATCCCCATGGTATCTGAACACCCATTTCATTGCTCAGTATTCATGAAAAGTGAATAGGATATGGACATAAACACAGCCAAAGCAAATTTTTCTAAAAATGTGAGTGAATATTTCTGCAGCATTTGCCGAGCCCTAATACTGAGTCTCAGTAATTAGAAGAGATGTTAATAATACATTTGTCCAGTATGCTCCATAGATAAAATTCCTGGTGTTGGAAACTGAAGTTCCACTTTACAGCCACAAGAGGGTGTTGGTGTCTCTCTTGCTGGAAGTGAGATAGTGATTGAGAATTCTTACTGTTTAATCCAGCTGGATTAGACAGGCGTGGAATCAAAAGGGCCTGATCCTTGGTTGGGATGCTGCTATTATGATGCTCATTTTTCACACAGAACCTGTCTTTGAGGGCTTTCAAACTCTGTCTGCTGCAAATTCTTTTTCATTAGATTTTCAGTTTAAATGCAGCAGGGACTGGATGGATCAGGGAGTGGTCTTTTAGCTATTGGCTTTTCCTCTCCCGGTTGCTGGGTTAGCTCAGTCATTCTGAATTCCAAACAGTGCCATCTGTCCAAGTCCCTAGAGAGTAATGGGTTTGCACAGGTTCACCAAGGGACTCGTTTTGTCTGCAGATCCTTGATTACAAGTGAGGGTGCGTGAGAAGGAAGAAACCCAGCCTGGCTCTTGGTGCCCAAGCTGAGTCTGCAGGGCTGGTAGTTAGAAAATACTTCTTAATTTGTAAACTGAGGATTATTATTTGGATTGTGGTATCGGCGAGGTGCCCTAGTCAAGGACCAGCACCGCAGTGCTAGGTGCTGTACAAACACAGAACAAAGAACTGCAAAGAGCTCACAATCTAAGCATAAGACGAGACAACAGATGGAGACAGACAGATGGGGGAGCACAAGGAAGCAATGAGATGATACTGGTAGGCAGTGGTCTCTGCACATCTGCAGCCTGTTATCAAGTGTTTTGTTTTTTTTAAGCATCACAGCAAAGGAGTTGGGGGTGGACAACAAGGTAGGTTTGTGGCTATTTATGGGGAGTTCCTCTGAAGTGTGTGGGGCAGCATGGGAGAAGGCATGAAGGTGCTTGTTTGAAAATGTAATAAGTGGGCAATGGAGGCTGGCAGCAGGACTGATTGGAGGTGAAAATTGACGTCTCAGTGCTGAATGAGAGATGATATGTAGGGCGGGGATTGACCATGACGTGCCTGGAAAGGGAAGAGAAGCAGTTTATGAGTGATTGCAATAGAGAAGTGGGAGTCACTGGGAGATGACCATAGAACCTCACAATCTGTTTCCAGTCCCTTTTCAGGGTTGCAGCCTAACGTAAGGTAGCTCCTGTATATCGGCATGTTTGTCTTCAGACATTCCTTTTTAGGGTAATTGGTATGTGGGCAATAAATGATTGTAACAGACTCTATCTACGGTTTGTACATAGACATGGTACAGCACTTAGAACAATGGTGCCCCAACCCAAGTGGCTTCTAGGCGCTGTCACAATAGAAATGTTCAGTAACAAGACACTGTCCCTGCTCTGAAGAACATTACATTTATAACAAGAGTGTGTAACATAACAGTTGGGAAGTGGGGTTAATGTTTCTTGAACAGCACTTACCACGCTCCTTCAATGCTCTGTTGTGACCTGCCGTTGGAACTTGGCCTAACCTGAGGTGTTAAATATGCTGATGTTTGCGTTTAGTGCATACCCTTTGTCTAATGGAATCGGAATGGGTGTGTTTTAGAGCCCTCTAGCGAACAGAAGACGACATTCAGTCTTGAAGAGAAATCCAGATCCTCCAGGAAACGTGTTCATTATGTGAAGTTTGCAAAAGGTAAGGGGCATTTTGTTTTTCTTTCATGAACTGCAGGTTATAAATGTCATCTTGGTACAGAGATAAATACCTTCTGACTTAAATCTGGCATTGGAAACATCCATGGGGTAACCAGCTTTAAATTATACTACAGCCTTCCTCCTTTATTTGGCAGTTTTGATTGCCTTTAGGCTGGTTTCTTGAATAATTCAGTCATTGTCTGTAGGAAGCTGCTCTTTAACAATAAGGAAGAGTGAATGTTTTGAATGGTATAAAAGAAAAAACACAATGATCCATGTCATGAGAGAACTAACGAGAAGCTGTTGCTTGGACATCTGTACTGCTGCGTTCTGTGCAATCTGGATAACCCCTCTCAGTGGTCACATGGATGAGATCAGTGATCAGCTTACATTGGATTGCAGTAAGAGGAAAGTTCTGTTACCAGGTCTCTTCTCTCTCATTGATCATTGTCCTAAGTCACCCAAATTAATTAAATTTAACTCCTGTAGATTTTGTTTTCTTCAGACATAGTGATAACTGAATGCTTCAGCCCTCCTGATGCTCTCTGCTTCTGGCTTTTCTTTAATACTTTATCAGTTCTGTGTGTGTGTAAATGTCATTGGAACTGATTCTACCCATATGTACTATTTTCCACCAATGGTTACTTTGTTAAAATACAAACCTCAGTATAATCTTGTTACACTAGTGAATGCATTACATGAAATAGTGGCAGTTGACTTATGAATGGAGACCAAATTCTAGTATTGGGATTCCACGAAAGGCAGCAGCTACCTTGTGGTGGCATCTCAAGATGTCACATCACCCTTCCTTTCTTCCCCTTCCTCTGCTCTTTGCCCACCACTCCTGTATTCAGACAGTGTAGTATTCAGATGGAAATAAAGCTTCTTGTAGGGCCCGGAACATCACTGCTCGGCCCTTGAAAACATTTTAGAGACCTGCTCTCTGGGCCAATCTGGTGCATTCCAAAGGAAGTTTTGCTCTTCTTGAGCTGGGGAGGAACACCCCCCACACCTCACCCCCCATCCCCCCCCCCCCCCCCCCGCACAGAGATGGCTACATTGTATCCAGAGAGGGAGACTTAACACTTTCAGAGGCAGGGAAATCTGGCCAGAGTTTGAGGAGATGCGCTTTCTCCCTGAGGTCGCTCTGTGTGTAGGGCAGCAGTCCCCAGACTGTGGGGTACTCCCCCCAGGGGGGCATGGAGGAATGTTCGGGGGGTGCTCAGCAGGACCTGGATCAGCCCCAATGGGGGGGCGGGGAGGGAGCACCCCCAGTCACAGCTCTGGCCCCAGACCAGCTCTGACCGCAGCCACAGCTCCACTCTGCCCCCTGCTCTGCCCTCATTCCCTCTCCACTCCCAGGCCAGCTCCACCTCTAGCTCCAGCTTCTCCTCTGTCCCCAGTTCATCCCCCAGCTCCACCTTCAACCCAACCTCCTCTGCTGAGCCAACTGGGCAGTAATGGAGGGGGTGGTGTGGACAGATTCCATTACTGGTAAGGGTGGTGGGGGCTCGACAGGAAAAGTTTGGGTACCACTGGTGTAGGGGGACAGAGGCCCTGTCTCCCTGTAGCATGGTGTAGCCTTTTCTCCCTTGCTGCATCCCGTCCACAGTGTGATGATTGCCGGGGAGAGGGCATGACCCTACCCCTTGCCTGGCCCCTTTGGATGATTTGGGGAAGTACAGAGAGGTGTTTTTATATTTGTCTGAGCACAAGAACAACAATGGGCTTCTTGTGTCCCCTTGCTGCCTCATCCCCACCCATTCCTCCCCCCCCCACACGGGCCAAGGACAATCAATGTTTAGGACCAGCATAACGTTGTCATGTCCCCCTCGCCAAAGGCTTCTGGAACCCCACTGTTCACTTTTGATGTCCAAATCAATGATGGCTGCATTTCTTTGCTCCCCCCCAGGAAAGGATCTCTCTTCCCGCAGCAAAGATGACCTGTCCTGCATTTTTGGGAAACGACAGAGTACGAAAACTGAGGTAAATCATATAAATGTAGGACTGGAAAGGACCTCCTAGGTCATCCAGTCCAGTCCCCTGCTATCACAGACAACCCCAGTTAGGGTGTTTGCCCTCCACTGCTCCTATAGAAAGGTTGGTCCAGATCCTACTCCTTTGATGGTTAGAAAACCTTCTAATTTCCAGCCTAAATTTAGTATCCCTTCTGTACACTTGTTCCAGTTTGAATTAATCTTTTTTGATCGTGGGTTCAGTAGTGTAAATAATTTATTCCTCTTCCTTTAACATTTTTCCCTTTAAAGAAACCTATGAACATATCCAAATGCCTTGGTGCAAGTGAGATTATTGCATACTCTTTGAGAGCAATGAGCTTTCCTGTCTGTAAAGTCTCCATTAAAGCTCTGAATGGAAGGCCAAATTTTTAACTGTTGGGTGAAAAGGGTGAGTTTAGTGTATATTTTTATGATCTACAGTGGACATGGCATAATTTCTCTAAAAATCAATCAATATTAAATCTACATAAGAATTTTGTTTTTCATTTTACCCTCTTTTCAGTAGAGGATGCATGGTGGGTATCTTTTGTTGTTTGAGTTGTAGATTACATACATGTTGTTAATATAAATATAATATTTAGCGAAAAGAGACCAGACTCAGCAAAACAGCAAATTGTTCTTATGTTTTCACAAGAGAGCTGAACATTTACAAAGGAGCTGTTTTAAAGTCACCTTAAATTTGATGGCTTGGTTTTCACTTTTATTGTTCAGTATTAAGTACGCACAGGCACAATACAATTCTGCTATTAAATATCTCCCGGGGCTCTTTGTTCCTGAAGGTAGGTAAAATGTGAGGTCCAAATTGACACTTACAGACTCTCAGATGCATGTTCTGTAGGTTGAAGGTATGTTTGCACTTAGCATTTTAGTAACATTTTGCTGTTAGGAGGTGGGTGTCTGTCATGTGGATATGCAGAGTGATTCCCTTGTGCTGGAATATGACTAGTGCAGGCAGACAAATGTTTTGGCAATGCTGATTATGACTAGTGTGCACACAGAGAAAGGACAAAAGAACATGCCACAGGAATTATGGTGCTAACCCTATGGGCACTCTGAAATCTGTTGTGGTTAAAGAAAAGGGTGCAGCCTGAGGGTTTTGAAATGAGAGGGTTTCTTGAATACCATTTATGTTGGAGCAAGACTCTGCAGAGCCTTATGCAGGCTCCAATCAAAAACATTTTTAAGCTTTTCTACAGCTTCACCAAAAGTCAGTGACATGGAGCTTGACAATAGTGTGCTAAGAGATCCTGTGTCTGGTGAACGTTGTAACGGTAAAGATCTGCAGGCTATCTAAACCAGAGCACCTTCATGAGATTGCAGGGTGTAACCCAAGCTAGGATACACTGCCTTGCTGTTTTTCTAGATCGTTTTACAATTTAATCAAATACAACACTTTTTTTTTTAAAGAAAACCTTAACGGGGAGAGAAAGGGGATGTCAGATCTGCTTCCTATGATTACAGTTCCCCAAACTCCAAGAATAGAACTACAATTAATTGATGTAACTGAGGCTAGAAGAGACTTAAACCAAGAACCGTCTTATCTTGTCAGCAACTAGGAGTATTAATTCAAACCTTTATTTTACCAACCACATAGTTTGGACTTGATGGATAACGTTTGGGGAAACTCCATGAGCCACAATACAGCCGGTCTTAATTTATTGCAGTCTTGAAATAGAGTTTTGGACTTCAAGTCCATAGCAGCGACCAGTGGCTTAAGCTATCATGTGCCTTCAGTAGCTGAGCCCCCTTGATTAACCTCTCCTGTTAGCCATATGGCCACGGGCCTACTTTTCATCTCTCTTATGAGGTGTTGCCACCTGGTAGTTCAAGATGTAGCAGAACCTGCTGGGACTTGTAGTCTCTTTACTACCTTCATTCCACATTAAATTTAAGGAAGTCATAGATCACATTTTGCCTCCCATTTATCCAAACAGTGATCTTATTTTAGAATCATAGAGACCTAGGGCTGGAAGGGACACAGGAAAGTCATCAAGTCCAGCCCCATGTTCTGTGCTAGGACCAAGTAAACCTAGACCATGCCTGACAGGTGTTTGTCCAGCCTATTTTTCCAGTGGTGGGAATTCCACACCGTCCCTTGGAAGCCTATTCCAGAGCTCAACTACCTTTATAGTTAGCAAGTTTTTCATAATCTGTAACTGAAATTTCCCTTGCTGCAGATTAAGCCCATGACTACTTGTCCTATCTTCAGAAGACATGGAAAACAATTGATCACAGTTCTTTTTGCTACTGCCGTTAACATATCTGAAGACTGTTATCAGGTCCCTCCTCAGTCGTCTTTTCTCAAGACTACATGTGCCCAGTTTTTTTTAACCTTTCCTTGTAGGTTAGGTTTAGAAAACCTTTTATCATTTTTGTTGCTCTCCTTTGGACTCTCCAGTTTGTCCACATATTTCCTAAAGTGTGGGGCCCAGAATTAGACACAGGACTCCAGCTGAGGCCTCAGCAGTGCTAAGGAGAGTGGGACAATTACCTCCCATGTCTTACGTATAACACTCCTGTTAATACACCTCACAATGATACTAGCCTTTTTCACAGCTGCATCAGATTGACTCATTGAGTTTATATTCCACTATAGCCCTCAGATCCTTTTCAGCAGTTCTACCGCCTACCCAGCTATCTCCTATTTTGCAATTGTGCATTTGATTTTTCCTGCCTAAATGACGTACTTTGCACTTGTCTTTATTGAATTTCATCTTGTTGAATTTAGACCACTTCTCCAATTTCTCAAGGTTGTTTTTAATTCTAATCCTGCCCTCCGTAATGCTTGCAACCCCTTCCAGCTTTGTGTTCTCTGCAGATTTTATAAGCATACTCTCCACTTCATTATCCAAGTCACTAGTGAAAATATTGAGTAGTACCAGACCTAAGATTGACCCCGCAGGACCCACTAGATATACCCTTCCAGTTTGACAGTGAACCATTGATAACTGTCTTTCAACCAGTTGGGCACCTACTTATAGTAATTTCATCGAACCCTCATTTCCCTCGTTTGCTTATGAGAGTGTCATGTGCGGTTGTATCAAAAGCCTTACTAAAAACAAGATACATCTCATCTTCTGCTTTCCCCTATCCATTAGTTGAGTAACCCTGTCAAAGAAGGAAATTAGATTTGCTTTGGCATGATTTCTTCTTGTCAAATCCATCTAAGCTATTTCTTCTATCTTTCCAAGCATTGAAGTTAGGCTGACAGGCCTATAATTCCCTGGGTCCTCTTTGTTCCCCTTTTTAAAGATTAGGTACTATATTTGCCCTTCTCTAGTCTTCTGGGACCTCACCCATGCACTAGGAGTTCTCAAAGATTATTGCTAATGGTTCCGAGACGCCTTCAGTTAGTTCCTTAAGTATCCTAGGATGAAGACCATCAGGCCCTGCCAATTTGAATTCATCTATCTTATCTAAATAATCTTTAACCTATTCTTTCCCTATTTTGGCTTGCATTCCTTCCCCCTTATTGTTATTATTTTGTTGAGTATCTGGTCACCAATAGCCTTTTTAGTGAAAACTGAAGCAAAATCGGCATTAACTACTTGACTTTCTTGATGTTCTCAGTTATTAGCTATGCTTCCCCACTAAGTAGAAGAATGTGCTTTCCTTCATCTTTCTCTTGCTCTTAATGTATTTAAAAAACCTCTTCTTATTGCCTTTTATCTCCCTTGCTAGGTGTAACTCATTTATGCCTTAGCTGATTTTGTCCCTACATGCTTGTGCTATTCTTTTGTACTCCTCCTTAGCAATTTGTCCATGTTTCCACTTTCTGTAGACTTCCTTTTTGATTTGCAGTCATTAAAGAGCTCCTGGTGGAGCCATATTGGCCTTTACTATCTTTCTATCTTTCTTTTACATCAGGATAGTTTGCAGTGATGCTTTTAATGTTGTCTCTATGAGAAACTGCCAGCTCCTGTTAGATTTTCTTCCCATAGGACCTTACTACCATACCTGAGTTTGTTAGTGTGCTTTTTTTGAAGTCCATTGTCCTTATTCTGCTGCTCTCACTCCTCCTTTAGAATCATGAAATCTGTTATTTCAAGATTACTTTCTGCAATTGCCTTCTACCTTCAGATTTGCTACCAATTCCTCTCTGAAGGTCAGAATTAAGTTTAAAATGGCTGTCCCCCTTGCTGCTACTTCACTTTTCAAAACAAAAAGTTGTCCCCAGTACATTCCAAGACCTACAGTAATTGAAAATTTGTGTTTTGCTGTATAACTTTTCCAGCAGATGTCTGGGTAGCTAAAGTCCCCCATTACTATGAGGTCTTGTGTGTTTTGGATATTCGTGTTGTTTGTTCTAGAAATACCTCATCCATCTCCTCTTCCTGATTTGGTGGTCTATAGTAGACCCCTACCATGACATCACCCCTGTTTTTTATACCTTTTATCTTTACTCAGAGACTCAAACTGGTCTGCCTCTCAACCCATTCTGGACCTCAGAACAAGTGTATGTTTTGTTTGTCTTCCCCCTCATGCTGCAGGGGCCCCTGGGCTTTGTAAAGCACATGGCATTTCTATAGTGTTTCCCCTCGGCAGATTTCAAACTATTTGTGTGTGCATATAAAGCATTTAGATATATGCATGTTTTTATTAAGTCTTACAAAAACGTGATGGCTAATGGCTTTGATGTGACACTGAACTCGGAGGGTTTGGGGGTGCAGGAGAGGCATTACTGTCTGGGGCACTGTTCTCTGTTTCATGGCTAGATTGCCACACTGAAATAGTGGCAGAGGAGGTAGTGCAGGTTGGTATGGTATTTTTGCCCCTGCTCCCCTCTGAAGCAGCTGCTGGATAGCCACAGGAAGGCCTACCCAGCAGCAGCACAGCTCTTCCTTAAGCCATTCTAGCCACAGAGCAACAGCCATCCCCTGCCTCGGGATTCCAGAGACCTGTGAAGTTTAGAGGGCGAACAATATAAAAACCACACTGCTCGGCCCCTCAAGTGAAGAGGGAATTGCTACATAGAACTTCAAAGACTTTTCCTACCCCTCCTTGTCCCCTATACTGGATTTTCCATGGAGGACGGAGGGGGAATCTGGCTTGGTTCTAAATTAATTAATCAGTTGACCCTTTTAAATGGTATTTGTCAAGTTTATTTCTGGTCTCTGTTGCAATTCCAGGACACTGGCCGATTCCCTGATATGGCAGAGCGAGCACTGCAGATGCTGCAATTCTTCTGGACAGTAGTTTATATCGGATCCTGTTAAGAGAGAATGTAGGAAGAGTCCTGGTGTCCATCAGAGCCCTGGCATTTGCTCTTGAACTATGGTAGTCTGCGATCCCTTGCCTTTTCATTGCAGTTTCAGCCTGCAGCAGCAGCAGTTGCATGCTGTCATCCCTGCACCAGACAAGTCAGGACAGGTAGATTTAGGTGCTAGAACTATTGCTACTAAGGAGTCTTATTGGCTTCTAAAGCCTTATTGTAACCACACTTTGTACAGTGGTAGTGCTTCTTGCATTGCTCTTGCATTCTCAAACCATGTGTACTCGAGAGAGATCCCTTTCAAGGAGCTGTTAATAGAATGCCTAACATTTCACCTCTAGTTCATAGAATCCAGCTCCAGTCATAGTAACCAAAATTCCTTCTCTACGTACAAAGCTGTTTGGTGGTCTGTGTGAGGTGGTTTCAGTTCATTTCTGTCCACATCGCGAAGCTGTCCTCACAATTAGCATCTGTGAAACCTCTAAAGAAAGCACTAAGGACTGAGTTAGCATGGAGACTAAATTCTCTTCATATTCCTAGAAGGGGTTCAGAGTCCAGTTCAGAGTCAGGAGGAGTAGAGAAGCTTACATTGCAGCTGCCTGTTATGTTCCTGTCCTGTAGATACAACTTCACTCTTTTTCTCGCTGAAGATCTCAACGGGTAGTGATGGGCAAATTGCTCTTTTTCCTGAAAAGTTCTCAGGTGTGGGTGCTATAAGACACCCCTCCCACTCTACCTATGTCTGGGCCATTAGGAGGGTTAGATTATTAAGGAGGCGTGGGGGTGTCATCGCCATGTTGATGACACCCAACTGTATCTCTCTCTTGTCCCACTCACCATGCAGTTCAGCAGCTCAGTCAGTGAGATTGGGTTGTGGATGAGAGCGACTTGCTGGAAGCTCAACCTAGACAAGACTGAGAGGGTGATGGACTGGGGGAAGCAGAGGAGATGGTGGAGATAATATCCATCCCTCTTAGGGAATACATCCATCATTAGTTACTAGTCTTTGCAGTTTAGGGGTGGTTTTAGGCTTCCGGCTGGTGTTTGATGACCAAATTATAGTACTAATGCAGTCAGCTTTTTACCAAGTGCATCTGGCTAGGAGGCTGAGACATTTCCTTTCAATTGTCAACCTTGTTGCTGTTATCCTGGCTTTTGTCACCTCAAGATTAGGCCATTGCAGTGCAGTCTGCTTGGGGCTGCACCTTAAAACCATTCAGAGATTGAAGCTGGTGTAGAGTGGCATGGGCCGCTTACTGAGGGGGACAGATGACTAGAAGCATGTGACAACTCTGCTTTGGGATCTACACTCGCTGCCCTTTGGGTTGCATGTGGAGTGTAGGGTGTTGGTTATGACCTATAAAACCCTGAATGCTCTGGGGTGAGGTGCCTAAGGGATCACTTCTCTCCCCAAGTCGTTCTGCCTCATCTGTTCTCAGCAAGGATGCTCAAATTGGATCGCCCTCATTATGAAAGAGGGGAGGCTGGCTGTGTGTACCCTGTGAAGGCTCTGAGACTCTGGAACTTGCTCTCTATCCCTGGTCTGAAGTAGCCTGAATTTAGCCACCATCCAGGCAGGCTGAAAAAAACCACATCATGTTTGATAGGATTTTGATAGGACAGAGAGGGCTGTGGGTTTGCTCCCCCCTAACCATGAAGAGGTGGAAAGGAGTTTTGATAGGTGTCTGGCCGGCTGAGATCTTGTTGAAGTGATTACGTCAATGCTGCTGAGATTTCTTTGTATGTATCAATGATGTGAGGGCACCCAGAGCCTTTGATAGGCGTCTTTTTAAAATTATTTTAAATCTAAAATAAATAAGTGATAAATGTTTCCTTCAAGATAGATCGTATGGCCAAACAAAGCCTTTTTAATAAACTACAGAGGGACCTCTGTAACATCTCCCTTAAAGTGAAAACAATGGCTGAGCTTTGGAGCTCACCTAAATTGAAAACGTCTGCAGTTTTCTCAGGGAGACAATGAGTGATCGAAAATATTGAATTGTAATTACGGCGCTCTCCCGAGACCCGCGGTGGGGACCTGTTTCGAAGGCAGTGCCTGCCAGGCTTCTCCCCCACCTCCTTTTAATTTTCTCACTCACTTCAGAGCTGGGGAGACAGAAAAACAAATTCCATTAGTTCCTATCTGGTTGAACTTCCTGGAACCCCCACTGTTTTTTTTTTTTTTCTTCTCAGAATTTCCTTCCTCCATCCAGCTGTGTTTCCTGATGAAGCCTTATCACAGGAGAAAATACTCCTGAGAGAGACTGAGGATTTGGGAATGAGTTACAGACAGTCCCTGCGCATTAGCTGAACAACATGATTCTGGCACTGAATACTTTTTGGGGGTGCAGGCAGAAGCCCTGATTTGCTGGGACATTTCTAATAAGTCAGATTCCTGCATAAAAAACTCTCAAGTTTTCTAAGCACGTCTCCTTCTATGTCTCAGGCCATCTGATTGGTAAACAGCATCCTTAAGTTATGGCAATGTGGATGTTGTCTTGCATAAGTTCCCTTAAATGGCCACGGCCAAGTGCCCATTTACCCCCAGGTTTGGTGGGATCACTCTCCTGTTAATCATCCAGAATTTTGGCCTTCCTCCCTGTTGCTGTCTCACTTTTTATCAGGAAATTGGCTTCTGACACGTTTTCCAGAGCTTCCTCAATTGATTTGCATTTCCCAGCAGTTATCAAATACCTTGTTGGCTAGTGATTAGAATCCAGAACCTGAAAATTGGTCTAATCCTGTCTCTACTTCACTGTGAGGCTGTAGCAAACCACTTAATTTTTCTGTGCCCTGGTGTTCCACTTTGTAATATGTGAATGCTAATACCGACCTGACAGAGTTTGTAAGGCTTAACTAATGTGTTCTTAGGCTAGTCACAACTTCTCTGGGTGTCCGTTTTCCCATCAGTAAAATGGAGCTAATACCTACATCTCAGGGTGGTGTCAGGATTCATTAGCTGTTTTTTTCAAAGCTGTGTCTGTGGACATAATTATACTTTGTATAAAGGAGAAGTTAATTATCAAGTCAGAATTACTGATATTGCTGTTTGTGCTTGGCAAAATCACAGCTAGCACATGGCGTTCAAAATGGGAATGCACAATACAAAAAGGACATTGAAAAACTGGAGAGAATCCAAAAAAGAGCTTAGTAAAAGGCTAAAGGGTTAGAGGGCATGTCCTAGAAGGAGGGAGTGGAGGAATGGGATATGCTCTTCTTAGAAAAGGAGCAGAAGGAGAGACTACTCTGTCTATAAATATCTGCGTGTGGGGGAATAATAAAGGAAAAGGAAAGGGTTCTTCTATTCAGGGTAGTCAAAAGCTGGGAATAGGACTGGGAGCAAGAATTTGTAATTAGACAAAGGAAGACACAAGCTAGATCTTCTGCAAGCTTCCTAATGGCAATGTCAGTCAGTCAGTGGAATAATCTCCTATGGGAAATTCAAGCCCCCATAGTAAATAAAGCCAAGAAAAACTGGGTATAACATGTTAGGAGTAGGAAATTATAAACTAGTTTATTTGAAATACCATATAAAAATGTGATGGCTCCCACAGCATTGTTTTCCTCAACTCTTTGGTGATCTCGAATATGCATTGCATTTATTCTCTCCTGCTGTATTTATTTGATGTTAGATGTACCATATCCCCATTTTAGATGGTGAGGAGCTATGACTCAGAAGTTGTGACTTGACCTGAGCCAACTCATCTAGATATTTGTCTAGTTTTACAACAGGCTACATAAAAAGCACTAGTGAAGTCAGTGTAAACTAAAGTTTCATACAGACAATGACTTGTTTATACTGCTCTGTATACTATACACTGAAATGTAAGTACAATATTTATATTCCAATTGATTGATTTTATAACTTTATGGTGGTAAAAATGAGAAAGTAAGCAATTTTTCAGTAATATTATTTTATGTCTGATTTTTGTGAGCAGGTAATTTTTAAGTGAGGTGAAACTTGGTGTACTCAAGACAAATCAGACTCCTGAAAGGGGTACAGTAGTCTGGAAAGATTGAGATCCACAGATAAAGGAGATCCACACTTTGAAGAAAGTGATTTGTAGGAATCTTTCCTGTGAGCTGTTAATTTTTGTCTGCCTTGACCATCATGGTTTACTCACTACAGATGATCTGTGTGTGTGCATATATGTATAATTAGACCAAGGGGTGGCTCGAACTCCCATTGACTTTTGTGAGAGCTGGACGTGTTTCCTGAGGCATATACACAGAGGGAAAGCGTTAATATTGCACATTGAGTCTTAATTTCTGCATTTCCTGCCTTTTGACCATTTGAATGAATTACCTTAATGTTACATTTACAGAGGCTTTTCTCTTTCAGAAGTGTGGTGTTAAATCTGTGAACTCTCAAATATTGCTACGCTGCAAACTATGGCCTGTGAAGCTTCACAGTAACAGTCCAGACAAATGCCCCTTCAGCTGTTAGCAGTGTTGGGCCTTTGACCTACACTTGAGCACTTTATCACTTGAGCAATTCTGCTTCCACCCAGTAGAGGGCAGTGGTATGTACAAACACTAGCTAACTTACTACACTATAAATAGAGGGCCAGGGCCTAATTCTTCATTGCCTTGCACTTTGTGCACTCATTACACCAGTGCAAAGTAGATGTAGAACACTACTGGTCACATTTTGCACCCACTCTGTGCTGATGTGTCTGACTGCAGAGCAGCAGTGAATCAGGCCACGGGTTATATTTGGCGCTTCTCTATACCGGGGATGTTGTTCCAGCAGCATTTGGTAAAAATTTCTTTATTTAGCATGGTAGCTTAGCTCGTCTTTCCTTTTATCAAGAGAACTGCTAAGTATTGACATTTTGTTGCCTATTCTATGAGTGCCCTGTTAATCAACTGTGGATAAATTATTGCTGTTCAGAAATCAGCAGATAGAGAGACATCTCCCAGTCTCGAGGAACCAGTGCTTTTTCTTTTCTCTTCATTGCCAAAGAGTTTTGCCTCTGGCTGTTCATTCCTTGGGGGTTTAGTTAGGGGCTGAAAAGAAACTGGGGGGAGCTCTTTTGATTTATCTTCTTTCCTTCCCTTTTGGTCACTTCGATAGGCTAAAAGAGCCGAGTTGGCTTTAATGTGTCTCTGCTAGAGACCAAGCATTAGCAGGAATAAACCATCATGCCTTACAGTGAAAAATGTCCCCTGATTGGCTAATTAATCAGTCAAAGGGGAATGACATGGCTGTTGGCTTGAGGGACTCTGCTGCAGAGGTAAACAGGCCCGTTGATAAATGGCTCGCCCACAAATTCATATATCAAGAAAACTTAGTCATTTTTTAACTACACTGTGTGAAAACTGCACTGCATTTTTTTTGGGAGGTAAGTTTTTTGCTGCTGATGCTTTTTGAAGTCTGGTTTTTAGGTTTAGGTGGTGAAACATTTTAAAGGGAGAATCCTGAATATAGCCACCTGCTGCATTTATTACTCCTGTCTGCTTTTTAAAGTGCTAAATGGCCCCTCTCTGTCAAAGCAATCTCAAGAACATAAATCATTGCCATGGGTTGGTAATGAAATGGGGTAGTATATCGTGTCAAAAAAATGTGTGGCTTTCACATTTTATGTACATTTCAGGAGTTTAACAGGCCATATTATCATTGAATGAACAATACTTTACTCCATGTACAGGCCCAGTGGCATCAGTGGAAGAACCCATGAAGTAAAGTCCCCAATATAATTTAGACTTGATTCTGCCACCCATACACTATCTTCCTCCACAAACAATCTCATTGACTTCCCAGTGGGACTGTTTCCAGAGTGAGGTACTCCATGCTGTGAAAAAAAGTGGCAGAACTGGACCCTTAACATTTACAAGTTGATTTGATACAGTGTAAAATAATATGATCCGGATAACTTCACACAGGAGGAAAAGGTAAACCCAACTTGAAACAGTGCAGCTATATAAAGAGCCATAAAAAGAAGCACATTAGAAAAGTTTAATTGTTTAATTGGAAACGTAAACCAAGAGATGACCATTCCTAATTGGTGGTTGTAGAGTTTTTAAACCCTGAGAGAGCTGCAGCAGCACATAGGAATTTTGGATTGGAGCATGGAAAACTTAATTAGCCTTGACTTTGTCGTGTGTAACCCATTTCTAACACACTCTTGTTATGGACATTACAATTTTGTGACCGTTGTTTTTTTCTAACTTGTCTTTTAAAAAACATTTGGCCAATTTCAGCCTTTTTTTTTTTTTTTTTTTAACAAAATCTGTCTGCTTGACTGGAAATGAAGTGACGAGAGAAGCTCATTGAAATTGTAATCTGCCCCTCACAGAATTTGTACATCATTCTGTGATGTATTCAGACCTTTTGCTATTAGTTTATGAAGTCACAGGTGTGCAAGCAAAGCATGGTCCCTTTTGACATGTAGCCAGAATATCAGGTTCTTTCATGTCCCACCCACCATCTGGCCCTGGGTTGATGGAGCACACTGCACTCTGCGCTATGCCATGTGGGGGTTGCAGAGCATTGGTTTTCAAACTGGGGTGCACCCACCTGCGGGGGGCATAAGGTGGGGCTGCAGTTGGCTGGGCCAGGGCAGCAGCAGAGAGAGCACCAGTGTCCAGGGGGCAGAGGGGAACATGCATCCCAGACCAACCCCACCCCAGCAGCAGCCTGCTGCTGTCCCCCTCCTTTCTCCCTGACTGCTGGGGACTCCCTGTGCACTCTCCTCACTGATGCCCAGCCGGCCGGCTGCAGCCCCACATATTTAAAACCCTCTGGAGCCTGTGGGAGTGACAGGCTCTGGGCAGAAGGGAGAGAGGGTGAGGAATCCCCATCCACTCCATGCCACGTTGCCATGAGCTCCTCTGGGGATGGAGCCGGTCAGATCCTGCTGCCACTCTGGGCATGAGCCACTTGCTCCCCTGACTGACCACTCTCTGCCCCGAATGGGTGGGAATGGTGTATGACTCCCATGGAGAAGGGGGTCGAGGTGGTACAGAGCAACTCCCCGGGCTCCACAAAGATGGTCCCTGTTCCAAAGAGCTTATTCCTTAATGCGTAATGTGCCTGCTTTAGAAGGGGGTGTTCTGTGGGAGGGGAGAAGGAAGATTGCAGTGAGAGGTCTCTTCAGAGTGGATAATAAAACTGCTTCTCGGTGACCTGCTGTAACCAGTGGCAGTGATCAGCTCTGCAAGTCTGCAGGAGCATAGGAAGCACATAGCATGGTTCCATCCCTGCTCACTTAGGTTGATGTAGTTTAGTGCTACATGAACTTTCACTTGGGATGGCTTTTTGATCTGGCTCATCTAACTCATTATGAAACTGCCAGTCTGTTTGGGTGGGTTAAGCAAACCAGAAGTTCAAGTGAAATAAACTATGTAGCCTGAGAAATGTGTTTAAATTCAAAGAAACGAGCTTTTCCACTATCAAGCCAGTATTTCTACTTATCTACTGAGTTGTTCTTTATGCTTCTTTACAATTGCTTTTTGCACTAGGAAGGAGAAATATATAGGGCTGTACTGTGGCTTTCAAGCTATTGCCTTCATTAGGGTAGCTTTGAGAGTTCATGGGACTGTTTTGGCCGAATCCAGCAGAATTGTTTGGGGGGAACAAGAAGCGGGGTTGCTTTGCACTGGAGTTAGCAGTTTTGCCACCTGTTATGAACTCCCTCTCCCCTATTCTGGCTAAGCTCCCCACCCCATTTCAGGAGTCTAGCACCTCACGTACTAGACCTGCTCAGTCTTTTGCATTCAGTGAGTGCAAGGCCTGGGATTGTCTGAGCTTTGTGCAGTGGAGCAAGGAAGGGAAAGAAGGTTCTTTTCCCTCTCTTCTCCCTGTTTGCACCCACTCGCTGCAAGACACCATTGATCCCGCAGTGTTTCCTTTGGCAACATGCTAGTAAATGCATGTGTCCCTCAACCTGCAATGAATAAATAAATTCAACAGGCCAGAGAGAGAATGACACAGAAAAGAACTGTCTGGCAGACTTGTACTGCAGCCCAGCAAGTAACTTCTTCCATCCCTTCCTTTTGGTATCATCTGTCCAGAGCAGAGAAGTCTTGGTTATTGGCATCTTAACGAGGATAGCATGTCACTTTCCATCACAGAACACTCCCAGCAACACTCCCATGTATGCTACATGGTCACCATAGCCAGAACTTCATAGGATGTGTATGGTTTCAACAATGAGAGATGGCACTTGGCCAATGCTGATAGGCCAGTCCCAGCAGATGGAGCAGTATGAAAAGATGCAAGGAAACAAGAGTCTTAACAGCCGAAGTGTGGAATGGAAAAAATGAGTGCAGCAGGGGGATTAGATTGTTCTCTTGAGTTCTGCTCTGTGTAGGTTCGTGTACTGCCTCAGCACTATAGGAACTGAGCACCTTCTTGTAGTGCATTAAGCAGTGTGACTAATGTGGCTCGTGTGGTTTGTTCTTTCTCTTATCCTCTCCTCAGGAGGGAAATTGTGCAGATGGTGGAGTGTTTTGGTTTGGCAGATTTGTGTGTGTGCGCGTGCACGCGCAACCTGCCTTCCCTAACACAAAGTGCTTTGCACTTGGAGCAGAAGGTGATGAGGTTTGTGGTAGGTAGTTCCTGCAGACGTTCATTCCACACACTCAGACAAGCCCCTGAGAAAGCGCCGTCACATGCCCAGGGGAGCTTTTACCCTTATGGTAGAAAGTTCTATGATACCTGAGGAGCAGAGGTGTTAGCTACTGTCTTATCCTGGAGCTTTTGACTTTTGAGATAGGCCCAGGCCTCTAAAGTTTTGTCCTGTGGCTGGCCTGTGCCAGCTGACTCTTGCTCGGGCCCTGGGGCTGTTTAATTGTGGTGTAAACGCTCAGACTGGAGCACTGACTCTAGGACCCTGTGAGATGGGACGGTCCCAGAGCTCAGGTTCCAGCCCAAGCCCAGAAGTCTATATTTTTTGGGAAGCCACTATAGAGCCACAGGTGTGATGTGCTCGCAGTAGCCCATGCTGTGGAGATGTGCAGCAGCATTTTGTCCTAATTGGTGTTTCCAAACAGCTGATGGTCTCATGCCCAAGTATATCACGTTGTAGGCCAGCCAGGAGGTGACAAAGGCCTGCATAACAGAGTGTGGGTCACAGTCCAGCAGTGTGGGATGGAATCTCCTAGCCAGCTGGCGCTGGTAGACAGTGTTATACCAGCGTTCTGGAGTGTTAGAGCTTCGTGTCAGTGAGAAATCCGATAGCAGTCCTAAACCATGGATTGAAATGACCAGTGGTGGGTTTACACAACTCTTATTCTCCAGGTTTGAGTTTCCTCCCTTCCAGTTATTTTATGCATCAGTGGAGTTATGCTGATTTACACCTATAAAAGAGGAGTGGAATCTCTTCATGGGGACAGTTACATGAACTGTAATGGTGGGACATGCTTAAAATTGGTTCCAGGGCCAACAACAAGGCAAGTCTCAGTTCAGGGCCTGGGATTTTGGTACCTGCGCACTCTGGCAGTCTGCAGATTATGGTATAAGGCTCACTCGCTCATCACCCAGTCCCTGCTCTTTATTTTCTGCTAGGCATTTCTAATGGCACTCATAGGATCTGCCTCCCACAGCTTAATAAATTATTCATCCCAATAGCCCTGTATTATCCCCATTCTGAAGGTGGGGAAACTGAGACAGAGAGCTGTTATGACACCTTCTCATGTATGTACTAATTTTGAGTGTCCAACTTGAGATATGTAGGGCCTGAATTTTCAGAGGTGGTCAGTCCTTGCAACCCCCACTGACTTCTCTGAGTTAGGGGTGGTCAGCAATCTGAAACCAACCCTAACTGTTTCAGGTTGCACAGCCAGAATCAGTGGACACATGGTTAGGTATCTCACCTGAGCTCTGACTCAGTAGAGCCAAGACCAGAACCCATATTTCTTGACTTCCAGTCCTGTGTTGTAACCAGCAAAGGGATTGTGTGTAGACCTGGTCAGGAAATGTTTTTGTTCCCAGGAAAAAATTTACAAAACTCAGTTTTCATTTGAAATTTTTCTGAGAACTGGGAATTTTTACTATTCAGCCCAAGTTTTTCTGCCAACATTTAAAAATATTCCAGTTTTCCTGATGAAAACACATGATGAGTCAGCTTTTCTTTGGAGGGAAAAAAAATTGGAACAAAAGTTTTTGACTAGTTCTAGTTGTTTGTAATTTGAACCACCCATTTGGATGACTTATATATTTGTTTGAAATAGTTTTTTTCACCTGATGTGCACAGAGGCCAGGGAAATGGGCACAGCATAAGTAATAAGTGGAAGAAGCGTTGCCTTGATTTTTTTGATTTTTTTAATTCCCCCATCCCCACCTTTGTGTGCAGCAGCTTGTTCTTTTTAACTATTAAATGGATTTACACGGTCTCCTAGCTCTACGCTGTGTTACATGACATGCCACTGCACAAAAGCGACTGGAATATTCATTTCACCTTGCCCATCTTTTCCAATATGCTATAGATATTTTTCTGAATAGTAATGGATGCAAAGATTCTCCCAAAATTCATGCCAATGTAATTAAACACTCAGTGAAGAGGAAAGTAGGAAATGCAGGAGAAAACAGCAAAGGGTGAATTCTACATTGACACACGTGATATATGAAATGCAGGTTAGTTTTTATTCTATTGTTATAGCGTTAAAGTGAAAGCTGTTTCATTCAACTAATGAAATAGTTCTCACTAAGATCCTGCAATCCGGGACTTCACAGTCTCAGCGCTTCTCAGGATCAAGTCCATTTTTTAAAAAAAAAAAAAAAAAAAAAAAAAAAAGCCCTTCTGTAGGGTAAACTGTAGCTTATTAAGTAGCTCTTCCCTGTCTCCAGTCTCATTCTGTGCTATTAGAGAAGTAGTACAAACCTAAAACTGTTCTTGGAAGACAATGACATCATAGCTTTTTTGTATAAAACGTGCTTTTGGTGCTGCTTGATTTAAATCTGGGGCAGCAATAAAATCAAATACTCAGCTATTGGGTTGTGCAGCTCTGCAGTTTGCTTGTATCTAAAAATGCCTTTTTCTGTACTGCACTGTGAACGTTCTGTAGGGAGCAGTCCTGCACTGGTACAGGTGACGTAATTTCCATCTGTAATATTTGTGATTGTGCTAATGCTGAAAACTGGTTAGTTACTGATTTACATTTCATATTGAAAGCCATAGGATCATAAATTATAGAGCCAGTTGTAGAGGTGATGAGATACAGTGGTGTAAGCTTACATGTCAACAACTGACCATAAAGGAATCTATTGTAACTTGCATTCCAAGAAGCTAGAAAAAGCCAAGATACCCCTACTTTATCTTACGCCTTCTGTTAGTTGCTGCTCTCTCTATGTCCATCTTTTTCAACCCCTTGGCATTTTATGCCAACTCAGATCTGGGAGTGTAATTTACATTCGTTTGTACATCACCCTGTAGTGAACCTCATGAACATGGTAGAAGCAAGACTCTGGGAGCCAGTATCAGAACTCCTAGGCTCAGTTTTTGGCTCTGTCACTGATTTGCTGTGTAAATTTGGGCAAGTTATATTCATTTCTCTGTGCCTTGGTTTTCCCCATCTGTAAAATGGAGAAAATACATTTACTTTGCCTGGCTGTTGTCAGCCTTTCTTTACTGTTTACAAAATGCTTCAACATCTGCAGGTGAAAGGTGATGCGAACCTCCATTGGCTCCCCGTCTCTATCACATCAAACATTAGTTGCTTGTATTCACTTTCCAGGTCCCCATAGTCAGTCCCCACCCTACATATCTCTCATTCATTATCAGACTGTCAGTGCTCTCTGATCTACCCATGATGTCGACCTCCATTGCCCACTTGTTAAATTTTCAAACAAAAACCCTTGTGCTTTCTCTCATGCTGCCCCACATGCTTGGGAAACGCTTCCTGTGAACATAGACTCAAAGAAGTATACGACTGGAAGGGACCTCGAGAGATCTTCTAGTCCAGTCCCCTGCACTCAAGGCAGGACTCAGAATTATCTCTACACCATCCCTGACAGGTGTCTGTCCAACCTGCTCTTAAAAATCTCCAATGATGGAGATTCCACAACTTTTCTAGGCAATTTATTCCAGTGCTTAACTACCCTGATAGCTAGGAAGTTTTTCCTAATGTCCAACCTAAACCGCCATTGCTGCAATTTAAGCGCATTGCTTCTTGCTGTATCCTCAGAGGTTAAAGAGACAATTTTTCTCCCTCCTCCTTGTAACAACCTTTTATGTACTTGAAAACTTTTATTATGTCCCCCCTCAGTCGTCGCTTCTCCAGACTAAACCAACCCAATTTTTTCAATTTTCCCTCATGTGTCATAGATCTTAAATAATTTTTGTTGCTCTTCTCTAGACTTTTTCCAATTTGTCCACTTCTTTCCTGAAATGGGGCACCCAGAACTGGACACAATGCTCCAGTTGAGGCCATATCAATGTGGAGTAGCTGATACGCAAACCTAGCTCGTTATCCACCTTCAAATCCCTCTTTAAAACTCTCCTTTGCCACGATGCCTACAAAATACTTTGTCAGGTTACTGGGATGCCGAGACCAGTGCAGACCACGCTGTCACCCTGTCCTCTCCCGTCTGCATCCATCTGTTCTCTCAAGTCGTATACTTGGCTTGTAAGCCCCTTGAGGCAGGGACTGTCGTCTTGTTCTGTATTTGTACACTACCTAGCACAATGGGGCCAGGGGCCTAGATTACGATAATGTAATAATATTGTGCATGTTTGTTTACTGACAGTGGCTGCTGCTGGAGAACTAAAAAGCTATCTGAAGTGTGTTAAGTATGTGCATATTTATCTTTTGAACTTTACAGCCAGAGTACTGTAAACGCTATACAGTGGATTTAGGATATCCTAATTTGATTAGATTCTCTGAAATTCCTGAAGCATGACTGTCTCCAGCTTGCCGATGCAAACTGTTTGCATAATATTTGGATGGGGAGGGACAGGAGGAGGGAGTGTGTGCTCCAGAGCACTCAGTTGCACATATGTTGGGGGAGAGGGGAAGGAGTAGGGACTGGGGTGTTGCTCTAATTAGATCTTTGAGTCTCAGAAAGCTGAGGTCAAATAAGTGAAGGTGTCTTACCTGCAGGAGTGTTTGTATAGTCGGTTGCTTCTGGTAAAGTGAAGCAGCAGCCCTTGTTTTGACAGTTAGAACTTAATGCATCATTTGGGCTGCTGATTCCCTGACATCTATTCATTACAGCAGACCTCCTCCAAACAGGTCTTGCAGACCGAACACCTTTTTTTTTTTCCTTCCCTTTAATAAGCCTAGTGTTTCTAAGTTACCAAACGGCCAAAGAATGTTATATGTAGTAATTGTAGTGGATCTTATCCAAAGGCTCAGAATACGGCCTGTGGATTTTTTTTTGTTTTGTTTTTGGTTTTGGTTTTTTATCTCCCTTGTTTTAGGACACCCATCAGTAGCCCTCATTTGTTGGCCACCCCGTTCTCCCCCCAAAAACCAAAAAAAACCCCCACCACCCTGGGGATTCTAACTTTAACATTTGCTATTAGGAAACGCACAGGTTTGCCACACGTGGCAACTAGCTTTGCAAAAACATTCATACGGTAAAGGGCTTTATGCCGAGCCCTAGCCTGTGCTTGCTTTCTGGGAATGCTCCAGGATAGTGGTGATAGTCACCTCCTCTGTATGACCCTGGTCCCCTTCTTCATTAACTTACAGAGCTGGCCCTGGATGAGGGGAGCTCATGATACACTGGGTGAAAAGGTGACCAGTAACCATGTTCCCCCTCTGCTCCTAGATGCAGTGTGCATGTCTCAGGTAGATTGCCTCCCAGAGCTCCATCTCAAGCAGTGTGCATTCCCTCATCTAGGGTCTGGTTTTAAATAGGCCATCAAGCCCAAAACATACTGTAGACACACTACAGAGCTTTTTGCAGGCATGGCTCAAGACACTGAATAGAACTAAAGTCTTTATCTGTCATCCGTCTTTGTATCTCTCATCTCTCTATCTGATCTCTGTCTAAAAAATGTGTGTTTCTCTTGAATCGTCATTAACCCCTTCTTCAATGAGAGTTAGTAGCCACTAGTAATACAGTGGCATAAAATGTTGGCCACTTGTATCTTAGGAGTTTTCTTGTATCTTGGTTTGAGTCAGATTGGAGAGTGTGTCCCAGCGCAAGTAGTGCTAGGCAAAGAAAGCGAATGGGGGAGTGTCACTAAGGGTTTATCTTGGTCTGTCAAACCCTTATTACTGGTGTTGGTGGCTGGGGCTATGTCTACACAGAAAATGCTACAGCAGCCAAGCTCTAGTGCTTCAGTGTAGGCAACTATTGCAGCAATGGGAGGGGTTCTCCCATCACTGTTGGTATTCCATCTCCCCTAGGGAATTCTTCTGTCAACCTAGCACTGTCTGCACCAGTGAGTAGATTAGATTGGCTTAACTACATCTCTGAGGGGTGTGGTTTTTTCATATCGCTGAAAGCCATAGGTATGCCAATGTAACTTGGCAGTGTAGATGAGCTTTGAGAGGGAAAGAACGCAGCTTGACTATCAGATCCTAGGGTGAGTTTGCAGGGCTGGCAGCTAGGAAAAATCATCTTTTAAACTGAGCGTACTTTATCTGGAGTCCAAAAGTTATACCTGTGGAGCTATCTTAATGCTTTGAATTTAAGAGCTAGAAAAAAACTTTTGCCAACTAATATACATTCTGGTGGGATTTGCTAGTAGCCAGAACAGCAGAAGAATGCTGCTTCTGTCTATCCCCAGAGTTGAACTCACTGAGGAAGGGCACTGAGGTATTCTTCTAGGGAGCCTTCCCTTTGCAATTCGATCCTTGTTGAAGTCCCCTATTGCCAAAGTTAGGCCACCTTCAAGATGGCATCCATTCGACTTTCCATTTTATCCTTCCGGGAGAATTTTCTTGTTGTGTTGCTGATGGTTGAGTAAAGATGGTTGCTCTGTTAATTGGTTAAGAATTATCGATGGGAATGGTCTGGTTTTATCTTGTGATTTTTTTTCTCCCCCCCCTTTCTATACTAGTGTCTAGATACACTGCATGATGATGATAGATTTGTTATACAATCAGTAATACATAAATGATCACACTACTTAAAATGGGCAGGTGTTTAGAATGGACATAGACCAGCATGACTCTTTGAAAAACTCCATCTGGAAACAAATTGTTCTGTAAAGTAACTTTACTTTATGACTTCATCTATTGAAAGATGGCCTTTTCCCATCCAATTTTAATGCTATTTCCACAATTTTATCTAATAAAATTACCTTTGTGTGGGAGATCCGGATAGTAGCCTTGCTTAGGACTATGGTTTTATAATGTCCAGTAATTTATGAGCACTGTAGCCTGGTGTGTTTCTTAGAATTGGTGCCCAGTTGTTGTTTAGGAGGGCATATTATTCAATTTTGTCTAAAGATTTGGCAAAGCGTGACATATTCATTTGAAAATCGTACCAGCTCCTTTATCACTGCCAGTCATCTTCAGCAGCACTACATTCCCTGGTTTGACATTAAGGAGGAGGATTGCCCTGAATAAATACAGTAGATAAATGGTCTTTCTGTTCCTCAGAAGAATTGGGCCACTTCTCAAAGCTGGTGCCAGGAGTACAGTAGCAGAGTGGCATGCTTAAAGTTAATTGCACTAACTTTTTAGTTAAAAGTCTAACTGGCTTGTCAGCTTTGAATTTATATTTTCACAGTTCAGTAGGGAGTGATAATAGGGAGGCTTTGATGTAGTTTGCTGCTGTTTGCTTTGTACCTTTAGCGCCAAAGATTAGTAAATAAATGTTGGAAGCATTTTTTTTTTTTAGAAGACTTTTAAAATTCACTGGCCAAAAGTGCCTGGAGTACTTGTTTGTGGTGTTTAAATACTGTATTGTAACAATCCATGATTACCAAGGGCTCCACAGCAGGCCCTGTGCTGCACACCATGGCCACTCGGAATGACAGGAAACAGCAGGGAGAGAATTTTGATCCTCCTCCTGCTCCTCCAAGCCCTGCCAAGTAAATTAAAGCAGCCTCTCAAGTATGGTGTTTCTGATACACTAGAGCAGTTCTGATTCCATCCAGCAGAGGGCAGTAGAGTGTGTGTGCACGCATTTCTACACAAACACCTGCGCACACGTGCAATATCCATAGTAGGCAGCATTCTGAAAATAGGTCTGCAAAGTCATTATTCAGGAGTTGGATAATTAGGAACTAATTGCTAATGAAAATGAGATTTTTAGTCTTGCGTAAAATATCTGATCATACGCTAATATTTGGCACATAATTGATGCCTTCAATCAAGGTTCCAGATGCATTCAGACCCTAAGGCATGGTCTGCCCACAGTTTTTTTACTGGTATAATTATTCCAGTTAGAGGGTGATTTTTTTTTTCCCACCAAAATAATTATACTAGTGCAGCCCCTTGACTCCCCGTATGTGGACAGAGTTATACTGACATAAAAGTGCCTTATACCAATACAGTTTATTCCCTTCCTGTATGGCAATAAGCTCTATGGTATAAAAACCTTTATACCCGTTCATCTGCATCCATACTAGGCCGTTGTACTGTGCAAGTGTACTAGTATAGTTAAATGGTACAACGGTTGTGTGTAGACAATACCTGACTAAGCCTCACAACTTTCCTGTGAGCTAGTATCTCATTGTAAATTGAAATTTTGACATAGAAATAATAGTAACTCTTCCCTTCCTAGAAGAAACAGCTTTGATTTCTTCCTTTATAGGAGAAAGAGCTTGATTATTTTGTTTGCACATTTATCTGGGGTGTGTGAATAAGTTACTGAGGGGAAGTCAAAGAAATCAGTGTTGCATATAGTTCTGAAGCGATTAGTTCCATGTTCGTTTATCCGTCTTGTGGCAGTCAGTTCCATAGTCTAGGGTTTGTCTACATTACAGCTGCTACAGCAACACAGTTACATTGCTGCAGCTATGCCACTGTAATGCTGTAATATAGGTTCTGTAGTTTGGCAAAGTTATGAACAACTGAAAACAGGGTCTTAAAATGGGAAGTGTTGGGCAAATGTAATAATGTGCAGTGCTACCAGCCCTGCCTATTATATGAGAGGGAGCATTATCTAGAGGATTGAGATATGGACTGGGAGTTAGAAATTCAAAATCCTGAATTCTCGTTTAGTCTAGTGCATAGGATGAAGGAGTGGGAGTCAGGATGCAGGTCCCCTGTTTCCAGCTCTGCTCCCTGACTCAGTGTGACCATAGCCAAGATGGTTTGACGGCCTGTCTCATTTTCCCAGTCTGTGCATCAGGAATAACAGCACTTAAGTAGCTGCTTCACAGGAGCATTGCCAGACTGATATTCTAAGCACTACGCAAACATTAGATAATGCACATCTTTGTTCTGTTTTGTACAGCACAATGGAGTCCTGATCCCTGCCTAGGGCTCTGAGGTGCTACAATCTGACAAATAATAAATAACTATCCAGCTGTAAAGCACATGGGCTGAGTGTTAAATTAGTACCCAGTATTTACATTGTAACATGTAAGCCTCTCTCTATAGAACAGTATTATAACCTTGGAGAATTAAATCCACACCATGCTATGTAGGCACCTACATGAGTGTCCTGATTTTTTCAAAGGCATCAAGCCCCTTCAGCTCCTATTGACTTTAATGGGAGTTCTGGGAGCTCAGCTTTTCTGAAAAGCAGGGCACTTCTGTTTAGGTGCCTCAACATGGATTTAGGCAGTCAAGTTTGAAAATGTTGGCCTTAACTACTAGGTTAAAGAAATGTCTGTTGCAGTTATGCATATTATTCCTGGTCGGTCATGTGCGTGTAATTCTTGCCCTATCAGAGAGGGGAATTGTGACTCTTCCATGGAAATATTTTAGTCATTTCACCTAACCTTTGCAATTTGTGTCCAGCATGTACCCTTGTAAAGGAAGTGTACTATCACAGGAATTTTTCTATTCCTGTTTGACTCACTTTATGATGCACTTACATTTTTGCCTTTTTTTGGGTTACAGTTTCCTATGCATGTACGGTCTGTTCAGTAGGAGAGGCTCAATCACCATGAGAGACTATATAAATACCTAGGCAGAATTCCATCCTCTGAAGCCACTCTATAAATCCCTGCCATCAGGGAAGCTCCTTATATGTATCATCAGTCATACAGGTGAGAACTGAGAATAAAAGCTTTCAATAAAGACTTTTTCTATAAAATTACAGCATTTGGGGCTAAATTTTCAGCAAGACCTCAGCTGAACCTCCATTTATACATATGCTACTTTACACATGTAACAACTTCCATGTGCAATTTGTTTGTCCATAGTCATTAGCAAGTGCATATAAATTGTTCACACACAAACCATTATTTGTGGGCTGATACAGTAGTACTGCAGGGACAATTATGCACAGAATAACTGAGCACAAGTCACACACGTACAAATAGATTCTATCTCTTGCGAGTCTGGCTTATTAATTAAGGCAGCAATAATCTAATACTTTGCATGTATAGTGCCTTCTCTCTGAGCATCTCAAAGCATTTCGTGGAGAGGTTTGTCTATTGGTATATGACTTCTTTGAGGTAAGTACCTTTGTATGTTTAGAGGTGGTCTTGAAACTGCAACGTTACTTCATTTTCAATGGAGGTTAAAACTAAATGCACAGAAGAGATTTTAGACCTTGATACTTGGCTGCCAACTGCACTAATTGCTGTAGTATACTGAGTAAGGCATAGAACAGTGTTTCCCATATTGTGGGTACCAGGTGGGATGTGGGGGTCACGAGACGTTGAGCCAGCAGGAAGGGGGAGAGGTAAGGAGCAGGTCGAGGGAGTCCGGGAGAGAGAGGCAGGGGCTCTGAAAGGAGCGCAGCTGACACCTGGATCCTGTTCTGCCTACTGAGCTTTCCTGTCAGAACTTGTGATAGCTCCTCTCTGCATCTCTGGAAGCCTCAAGCCTTCAGGGAGAGAGAAGGAGCAGGGGAAAGCAGGGGCGAGGGGTACCATGTAAGGGGGTGAGTGGGCAGGGAGGCTGTTCATGGTTCAATCCCTGAGCGGGGAATGAAGGTGCACAGAGCTGGCTGTGGCGAGGCTGGTTCCTGCCCCTGGCAGCAGAATTCAAGGGCTGGAAGTGCTGAAATGAGCCCCCAATCCTGGCAGGGTGCTTTTGTGCATGGGTGAGGGAGGGGGGAAAGGGGAGGCTGTGCTGCTGCTGGGATGCTCCATCTGGGCACTCCTGCCTGCTCTGGGCTGAGATTGCAGTTCTCTCCTGGGGACTCCAGGGGCTGGAGGAACAGGACTGGATGTAGGACTTGGAGGGGACTGGATTGGGGGGGCAGCAGGGTTGAAAATTCCACCCCTTACCTCCAAGAAATAACTGAATTGTCCCACTGCCACTGAGGGTCATGTTAACAGAAGTGAGTCCAGAGGGGGTCGCAGCATGAAAACGTTTGGGAACCGCTGGCAGAGTGGATTCAGAATTCTATCTTATTATCTGATTTAGTCTTTGCTTTCCAAAGTTTGGTCCCACCATGAGTTACTTTTCATGGAGTTTAAGATAAATTTTATGTGGGTCTCTTCCTCTCAGAAGATATTTCTCTTTATGGGAGAGACTAAAGCTGAAATATCAAAGGCAGGATTGGTTGTAAAAGCATGCAGCCCACTTCGAACACTTTCATGCATACAGGAAAATGCGGCTAACCTTTGTGGGTTTTTTTTTTTTTTTTTTTTTTTTTTTCAGTCATTTGATATTCCTAGTGAGTTTTACTTGGGCCACCACTGAAATACTTCACCATAACTTCTTCCTATTCTCTACTTTCCATCTAATCCGAACCTTCCAGCAGTGTCTGATTTTGCACTTAATGTACATTAACTCATGTTGAGCCAAATAGGTGACAGTGTTAGTTCAATGTCTTTCTCAGAAATAACTTGAGAATCATAGAAGATCAGGGTTGGAAGGGACCTCAGGAGGTCATCTAGTCCAATCCTCTGCTCAAAATATACTTTATGGCCTTCATTGCTTTCCAGAGCTTAGTAGAAAATACAATCTCTACTTTATTTTGGTGGGAAGTATATTTTACCTCCCCAGTGTAGGAGAGTGTGTACATTGTTTCCTGAGAGACTTAACCTGGCCTTGATGATCCTAGTTTAAGCTTCTTTTAGCTATTTATACTGTTTGCATTTTTGCACATCTCCTTATATGGACATTTTTTTGGTCATAGAACCAATGAGATTTTAGAGCATTGTTTTGTACTCATTGTAGATTTCTTCTCCAGCTGTTTTGGTTTTTTTTGTTTGTTTTTTGGCTTTCACCATAATTAAGAAACCAAAATGCCGCTCAGCCAAGTTAATTTTCCAAAGGTCCTATAGTCCTTATCTGAAGTAGACAAAACCTTTTAGGAAGTTCATTCAGAGTTTTGTTTCTTCAGATACCACCACAGAAAATGGGGCTTTGCCAAACAGAACCCCACTGAAGTGCTAGTTGTCTTTCATTTTTCATTGTTGTTGTTCTTTGACACCACTATCTTGCTGTTGTCAAACGAGAGCTCACTTAACCAAAACAGCAGCCGTAACAATATCCAGTCTCTGATCGGTTTTTGCCTCCTGAGATTTTCATGGGTTTATTTTGCCACCCTCGAGAGGCGAATGCTTTTACAACCAATCCTGCCTTTGATATGGCAGCTCTATGGAGGTACTAAATTTGGCCTGGCTGTATTTTTTGAGAACTTCCTGAGCTAGTCAAATCTTCCTTTCTTTCCTGTTCTGTCTGATATCTAAGGATAAACACACACAGACACATATACATGCAAACTTTTGTCTAATGTACTGTACATAATTCCATCGTCTGCTCTATAAAATCAGTAACTTTAAAAAAAAATCTAATTTCAATTAACTGAGGTTTTGTGTTGGAGGAACAGATGAGACTTCGTCTTCTGTTTCTTATGTTAGTGCCCATCACCATAGTATCTGAGCATCAGGCAGGAAGATGACTTATGTCTTAGTAATTGACAAGATTGTGAAGGATGTTTATCTCACCACAAAAAGCTTATCTTTAGACTGTGTGCTGCTTTGAAAGTGTGGTTTCTGAGATGTGTTTCTGCCTCTAAAGAATCTGTGTGCTCTGCTCCTGAAGTGAATTTAAAAAAAAAAAAGTTGTATGAACAGTGGCAAAAATCTGCCTTTAGGACTGATTTGTGGGGACCCTTCTTTGCCCAGACAATAAATACTTGGATTCTGTAAACAGGCCTTCTTAAATTTGCAAACTGTTGTAAGGGATAGGATTTGTTGTTTTAAAATTCGATAACACTGAAAATTTATCTCTTAGATATGGCAAAGTGATTTAATATTAACAATAATTTAGCATTTTTCTATAATTTTAACATGCTTTACGAATATGAGTGAATTAAGCCTCCACATCCCATGGAAGTAGGAAAGTTTTATCCCCATTTTCTAGGTGAGGAAACAGAGATTAAGGGTAAAATTCTCTAAAGTGCCTAAATCAAATTTTCTAAAGTGATTTAGGAGCCTATGGATTTGTTTACATGAGAGAGTTTTACTAGTTATAGGAGTAATCCCCTTCCAAAGCCACCTAAACTAAGCCAAAAAAGACACTTGTGCTGAAATAAATGTGTCCACACAGGGAGTTATATCATTATGGGCTTGTCTACACTTGAAACACTAATGTGGCACAGTTGTCGTTGTACTGCTATAGCGCTTCAGTGTAAATATTCACTACAGCAACGGGAGGGGATCTGCTGTTGCCATAGTTAATCCACTCCCCAAGAGGCGATAGCTAGGTCAGTGAAAGAATTCTGTCTACACTGGAGATTAGATCATTTTAGCTACGTCACTTGGGTGTGGGTTTTTCACATCTCTGAAATGTCGCTGGACTGACTTAACTTTTGAGTGTAGACCTGACCTAAAATTATATTGGTTTAAGTATGCACCTTATCTTACACTTGTGTATCTTTCCCATGTAGACGAGCCCTTAGGCCTGTTGACTTTTCAGTGAGACATAGGGCTTGTCTACACGAAGACATCCAGGAAAATTAATCTGAATTAACTAAAGGTATGAAATGAGAGTGGTTTAGTTAAATTGCCTTGAACCCCTCCGTGCACACCTTCTTTCAGAGGTAAAGTGGCCTTACTTTGGTTTAGGTCAATTAAATTCCAAAGTGAATTAAACTAAATTGAATTAAGGTCCTTTAGTTCTCATTATCAGTGTCTATACAGGGATTTAATGAGGTTTAAATAATCCATTTCATGTTCACTTCTTCAGTTAATTTGGATTAATTTTCCTGGTTGTCGCTATGTATATGAGCTGTTAGGCTCCTAAATCGCATTTTCAAACATAACTAGGACTTGTCTACACAGAGACGCTCAGGAATGTTAATCCAAATTAATTAAATGTCTGACTTGAAAGTGGGCTAGTTAAATCTCGTTAAATTCCTATGTAGACATTAATTAAAGTGGCTTCAGTTCTGTTTATTGTAAAAACTAAATCCAATTAAGGCCACTATAATTCTGATTGAGTGTGTCCATATAGTGCTTTAATACAGTTTAACTAATCCACTTTCATTTCACACTTTTAGTTAATTTGAATTAATTTTCCTGAGTGTCTCGTTATAGACAAATCCACAGGCACTTTGGGTAACATTTTCAAAAGCACCAAAGTGACTTGTCCAGGGTCACATAGGAAATCTGGCCAAACTAGACTGGACTCCAAGTCTCCTGAAACACAAATCCATCCATCCTCCTCCTTAGGTTCTGACTTACTATGCTGTTGTGGTCACTTGCATGGTTTGGCAACTCCTGCAATACTGAGATCATCCACAATTTCTAGTGATATGCTTTTGGCTGTATTGTTTCCATTTGACAGCTGTTATGATGAACTACCTAATGTTCGTACAGCACTTTAAACACGTAAAGTAATATATAGCCACTAAATTGTTATGAAGTTATAATCCTCCTTTTTGACTAAATAGGGCTGGACTTGGGTGTTCGCCAAAGCAGCTTGCTAGACTGTTGGCAACTATAAGTGAGGTATCCAAGGGGCTGTGGTCTGATGTAGGAGCAGTAGCGGCTGGCTTTCCAAAATACATTATGTGGTGATAAGTGAGTACCTGTGTAGATGCATATAGGGAATGGAGCACCTATATAAGAAAAAGCCCCAAAAATCGGGACATCTGGTCACCCTAGTGTGGCACTTCCTAGAGATATTGAAGATGTGGTCCTCTTCTTGAGGAGTTTGCAGTCTGTATTTTTAAATCTTATAGATAAAAGCAACCTCCGAAGAACTATGAGTTATAATCCATCCTGGAGTTGGCACTTTTGTTAAAAACGACACATTGGGTCAGCTTGGTGTTAAGCATCTACGCAATGTCTTGCTACGTGGGTGTCAGCATTCAGGTGTGGGGGTCTTGTTCTTGGGACAGCACTGCAGAAGCAAGATGCACAGTACCTAAAGAGTGGGTCATTGTTTGTGACAGACACATGCACACTGGCTGCATTTCTTGCCCAAAACAGTGGTCACTGCCATACAGAACATTTGAGATTGTTGAGAGGAACTGGAGGAAGCATGAAATCTCTCTCTCATGCCTCATGTCATCTGAAAATATGACTGTAATATTGTGAAATCCTGCTGTGATTTTAATGTAAATCTTATTTGAAAATTTAGAACCATTCAGTTTATTTTATACAAATTAGGCATGGGAGCGAATTCATTTTGCCAGAGTTTGAACCCATTCTAACCAGTTGCTCAAAACTCAGATATTATTGAGGTCGTTTTCCACTTTCTAAGAGCCAGGTATTATTATTATTATTTACATTTCACCTGTAGATCTCAGAATGCTTTACAAAGGAGTAATGCTAGTTCAGTTTTACAGATGGGGAAACTGAGGCACCCAGAGATGAAATGACTTGCCCCTGCTCACCCAGCACATCACTGGCAGAGTTGAAGTAGAACCCAGGTCTCCTGAATCGCAGTGCATTGCCCTATCCACTGGCCCACACTGTGAAAGACTTAGGAAACACAGAGAAGAAAGGGACAGCCGTAAAATAGTATGAGAAATACAACAGCAAAAGAAAAGAATGAGAAGGAAGCAGAGAGAAGAGAAGAGTGTGTGTGAGAAGTTCTAATAAAAAAGTATCAATATCCTATATAGGGTATGCTCGTGTGTTGGACGACAGTGCGTGGGGTGTGTGTGTGGGGGGGTGCGTCTATCTTTAATATAGCATAGGATGCTATTTAACGAGTAAGAATTGTTTTTTTTAAATGCTGAGTCATCCTTGGAGTGTGAAGGTTGCAGATGGGTTTAAACTGGGAGAAGGGCAGGTTCAAACTCCAGCTAGTTTTGCCAACTCTAAAACATATTTTGAGAGATTCATGAAACTTTGACCTGCAATAGGTTCAGCCAGGCTTCATACAAACTGTTAACGAGAAATGTTAAAGCCTCTTTATTTTTCTTTTCTTCTCTTACTTGAGCAAGTTGAGTTTTACTGCCAGTCTTGGTGGTGTCTGTGCTGGAGAGTAGCAGGAAAAGCTGATAAGGCCATAGGGCAGAAATCTTTGTGCTTATCTCACTGCAGCACATGGAACTGAGAGTGCATCCTTTTCCTGTCCTAGGACAGGAGACGTAAACTGACCATCTCCTGACAGCAGTGACTTCAAACAGGCAGTAACGTCTACAGGGTATGAATCTTCTCTGAACTTCAGAGGCTACCTAGGTGAAAGTGGGTCACCGCTTGTTTAGAAAGCAGTTTTTGTGCCAGAGAAAAGTTCTGATAACTGCTGGGTCAATAGACGACTTTGTATATATTATTTGAAAAGTATAAATTCAGCACGACTCTTGATTGTTTGTTTAGACTTTTACCAGGAGGTGAATTAAGTAGAAAGGAGTTGACTTTTTTCAGTCAGGCAATTCTATTAATATTACAATTGAGCTACAAAGTTTGGATCCAGGTTCAGATCAGAACTTTACCCAAGTTAGGGAGAATGTTTGGACAGGGAGTTCATTTGTCCCCATCTCTGAATAAAAAAAACATGTGGCTGACTTCACCACTGTCTCTACTAGAACTATAAATGAATTGGAGGATCCAGTTAAAAGTTGTAATGTAGATGGGGTAATGTAATGTAGTGTAGATTTGGGGAAACCAGGACTTTCCAGGGTTTTTACTTAGTTAAGTCCCATCTGCTCTGTATCTATTAGCCAGGCTGTAACCAGGATCTCTTGTGATTGTAGTATAGCAATTGACTCCTGGAAGGATGTGTGTATAGTTATGAAGAGTAAAGAATCTATAAGTAGATGAGTAAAGCTCACCCTTGTTATTCTTTACACATTGTGGTTACACTTCTTTTCCCCTTCTCATCCTCCCACCCCACAAACTGTCACCATCACTGCAACACATACATACTGGGCACAAGAGCTGAACATGCAACTTTCCTTGAGACCAACTTGAAAGAGAGGGTGCAGCCTAATGCTTGAAGCACTGGACTGGGAATCAGAACTCCTGCGTTCTGTTCCCAACTCTGTCACTGGTTTTGAGAGATTTTGGGCAAATCACTTTCTGTGCCTTAATTTCCCCACCTGTAAAATAGCTGTAATATCTATCTCTCCGTAGTGATGTGGGGCTTAATGCATGAGATCAAAGTATTTCTGTTCCAATTAACTGGCTGGCAGGTGGGCACGCGTACAGCGGCTGCAGTCTGAAGTCTACCATGTAGCTCAAGCATGTCGGGAGAGCATGGCGCCTGGTTTCCTATTACCCAAGGATTTCAAGTCTAATGGCTGCTATGCAGGCTACCCAAGTTTGACAACTGTGTAGGGTATTGCCACCTCAGCCATGGATGCAGCCTTATTTATAGTATCATTTGAACTTTAATTTATTGCTATATTATTGGCTGGCACACCTTGCAGAAGACTGAGTCTCATAATACATTTCATACACTGGCTGTGAGATCTCACCAAAGCCGAAAAAGTAGCATATGATCTCATCCTTCCCCTTTGTTTCAATACCTGATGCAGAACGGTTCCCTCTGATTTCTTTTTCTTTCTTTTTCTTATTTTTTTTTTAAACAGTGACTCTTATTAATGTGTGTGAGAACTGTATGAATTATTAGCATCGAGACTCTAAGCCTGGAGTTTGAGGTATGCTGCATTCCTGAATCTCGGCCCATGCCCAAAAAGTTTGTCAGAGACTGGCTTTGATTGGAAAGGCAGAAAACTTTATTCCCCACTTCATCAGCTATCCCTTCACTCCCAGGAAACCCCAAGATGCTATCCAGAGTGTATCTAAGTTAAGATGGTGTGTTCCAGCACCTTTAAATAATGAGTGGAGATGGGCTCCCCTTTGAATTCTGAGTTGATCAAATTGTAGTTTGAAACTTCTGGTTCGCTTCCAGTCCCCATGAACCAGACGCGAACTGCACTCTGCAGGGTTGGCTAATTTGTCTGCTACTGCTTCTGGTGAATAGCAGATTGTGTCATCTGCCCATCCAACTTCGTTAACAGTGTGAAGCCTTTCATTCTGATATCTAAAAGATCATTGTGGAGACTTGGTTGTGCAATGCTTTCCTTTCCCTCTTCTATATTGAATCTCAGGGATTCAGAATATTGCTGAATCAGCTTTAACTCTGATTTAAGATTCAGGACTAAAAGCTGTTGAAAGTAAGTCTGCTTCTAAAGATGTTGTGGAACTGAGACTAGATTACACTAAACTTGGTGTGATGACCACTTTCCTTCTGTCTTCCACCCACCTCCTCTCTCTTTTTTTGTTCAGTTTAGGGATGGGCCCAAACCAAAATCCAGCATCTGAAAATTCCTGAAGGCAAGGGTTTATAATCCAGGTCTGAGTATCAACTTTCCCAAATGTAGCGATGTTCACATTCATCTGCATGGAAAGCTTTGAGTTGTGAATTTGCTGAATTAGTGTTTTAGTTCTGACCCATCTCTGCTTCAAATTGGTCTCCAGTTTTCACAAGTATTAAAACTATTTTGAGAGACTCATCTGGAGGGGAACACAGTGCCTTAAAGAAAGCGTGCTGCTTTCTATGAATGTGTGAGTGATGCATGTCACAAAGTGCCTTACAAAGGGGGCTTTGTCAGCCAAATATTGCTCAATCTCTTAGTCTGTGAAATTGGATTGGTGTCTCCATGAGTCGAATTTTGCTCTCTGCCATAGCCACAAAGCTCCATCAAAACTGGTGAAGTTACACGTCTTGTAAACTGGGGCACAAATTGGTCCAGTGGTGCATGTGTGTGTTGTGGGGGGAGATTGCATTAAGGCCAAAATGGGTTGTTTTAAGGGAGGATAGTTTTAACATTACTCAATTTGATATAGATTCAAAGGCAGTATGTTATACGAAGCATGGACTAGTAATTAGAGTGTGAGACCGGGAATCAGAAATTCTGGGCGCTAGTCACCCTCAGTGGCAGGAATGGAATGTCTACACATAATTAGACACCTGTGGCTGGCCTGTGCCAGCTGACTCAGGCCTACAGGGCTTGGGCTAAGGGGCTGTTTAATTGCAGTGTAGACAGGCTCGGGCTATAGCCTGAGCTGTGGGACCCTCCCACCTCACAGGATCTTAGAGCCCGAGCTTCAGCCTGAACCCAAATGTCTATATTGCAATTAAACAGCCACTTGGCCTGAGCCCTGCGAGCCAAGTCACCTACCATGGGCCAGCTGTGGGTTTTTAGTTGCAGTGTAGACATACCCATGGAGGCTGACCTTGGGCATGTTCCTCAGTTTCTCCATCTGTAAACGGTCATCACATTTTCCTACTTCTCAGGGGAATGCTGTGAGGCTTGCTTAATCCTTGTAAAGTGATTTGTGATCCTCTGATAAAAAGTGATACAGTAGAAGCAAATTAGTTACTGGTTTATGAATTTAATTTAGATGTTCATAATTTTTTTTTATAAGATGTTAAAGGAAACTTGGCATTCTCTTTCTAATCTTAGCTAAGAATCCCGTGGCCATTATTCAGCAATCCAGCAAAAGTACATCTGTCCTCTCACGCGGAGACTGCTTGACCCAGAATTACAATTTATAGACAGTTTGATTTGATTTGGCTTCCATCCCAAAGGACATAGTGCCTTAGTTTTGATAATTTCTGATGTATGTTTCGCAGTTTAGGGGGCTGTCATTTATCTTTCAAACCACTTTGGCCTCAGCAGTATGTTATGAACTGTTGTTACATGAGTCACGGCAACTTTTCCATGCCTTGGGACATTTTGGAAAGGTAGGAAGTCAATCCCTCTGTCTCCCATCCCCTCCTAGAGACTGAGTGTTGTTGGGAAATTCCTTAGTTACTTAGAGTCGTTGCTATAGAAAGTGGCCTTTTAAACGTGTTTGTATTGGCTTTTCTAATTGGATGGCAATCCAAGCAGCTGACTAAGCAAAACAAAAAGCAACCAAACTATTAGTATCTGCTGTCCGATGTTAACATTGGCAGCTTTTTCTTGTAACTGTTGCAGTAAATTAGCTCTGGAGGTGAAGTTCTTCAAAGGCACAGATATATCAAATCTGAATGTTTTTTAATTATTTAATTGGATTTCAAAATCCCTCCCTCTCCATTTCCAAGATGCCACTCACCATAGCATCTGGGTACCAGGATGTAAGGAGGTATAGAACCGTTATTTAAAAGCACCATTACATTGGTTGGTTTCTTTAATCAATTAATAAGTAACTTTAACACTCTGGTAGCTCTAGAAATACCAAGACCTAAAACACGTTTTAAAAACTGGGCATGCCGCAAAGCCATTTTTTTGGACATTAATGGAGGGCTGAGCCAACCGAGAGCAGGATTTCTGTCTGTCTGAGGGGCGCGTGGTGTGGGTTTTAAGCTGTATTGGTCTCATGACTGGTGATTAAATGATGAGTGGTAGGAGGGAAGAAGAGTCCTGCTGCTTTGGGCTACCTATTCCTCTTATGTTGTTGTGGTTCTAAATGTGTGTCAAGGACTCCCAGAGCTGTGGATGGATATCAGTGTTGAGTTCCTTCTCTGAAATTTAAATTATAAGTGTTTTAAATTATTTAGAAATATATTTTATTTTAAATTCTGCAGATATGCACGACAGATGCAGCCAGTTAAACAGAACATGGTTCGAATCCATAGAATTTACAGTCTGTTCTAGAGAATCTGGATATAGCAAGCCATAGAAATGGTTTGGTTTTGCCATCTTTGTTGTTGATTTATTTGTAGTGTACCAAAGATACTACTAGGCATGAAGGTAAGTGTTTATCCTGAATAGCTCATAGTCTAAAAATACTGCAGTGTAGTTCTTGGAAGATGCACAGTCAAATTTTCTTTCTTTCAGTTTCTTTTAATAAAATCTCTACCTTTCAGTCACTCCTTTCCGGTTATTCCGATCTTCTCTATGCCTCACTTTTTTTTCCATTTTTCCCTCAGCATTAAATTCCAGAGAGAGTGTGTCTTTGCACAGAATGTGTTAGTGTGACCTCTTGAAAGAGAATTAATCACTTTTCATGCTGGAAGTAAATAAGGTTGCTTTGATGCTGCAATAGCATTGCTGTATGGATAAAGCTGTGAACTGGGAAGACCTAGTCTGGAGGGGAATTTTGAGAGTGGAAGTTTGCGGACGACACTAAGCTGGGGGGAGTGGTAGATACCCTGCAAGGTAGGGATAGGATACAGAGTGACCTAAACAAACTGGAAGATTGGGCCAAAAGAAATCTAATGAGGTTCAACAAAGATAAGTGCAGAGTCCTCCACTTAGGAAGGAAGAATCCCATGCACAGCTATAGACTGGGGACCGACGAGCTGGGCAGCAGTTCTGCAGAAAAGGACCTGGGGGTAACAGTGGATAAGAAGCTGGATATGAGTCAGCAGTGTGCCCTGGTTGTCAAGAAGGCGAATAGCATATTGGGCTGCATTAGGAGGGGCATTGCCAGCAGGTCACGGGAAGTGATTATTCCCCTCTATTCGGCATTGGTGAGGCTGCATTTGGAGTATTGTGTCCAGTTTTGGGCCCCCCACTACAAAAAGGATGTGGACAAGTTGGAGAGAGTCCAGCGGAGGGCAACAAAAATAATTAGGGGGCTGGAGCACAAGGCTTATGAGGAGAGGCTGAGGGAACTGGGCTTGTTTAGTCTGCAAAAGAGAAGAGTGAGGGGGGATTTGATAGTGGCCTTTAACTACCTGAAAGGGGGTTCCAGGGAGGATGGGGCTAGGCTGTTCTCGGTGGTGGCAGATGACAGAACAAGGAGCAACGGTCTCAAGTTGCAGGGCGGGAGGTCTAGGTTGGACATTAGGAAAAAGTTTTTTTTACTAGGAGGGTGGTGAAGCACTGGAATGGGTTACCGAGGGAGGTGGTGGAATGAAGCACTGGAATGGGTTACCTAGGGAGGTGGTGGAATCTCCATCCTTAGAGGTTTTTAAGCTGCAGCTTGACAAAGCCCTGGTTGGGATGATATAGCTGAGGTTAGTCCTGCTTTGAGCAGGGGGTTGGACTAGATGACCTCCTGAGGTCCCTTCCAACTCTAATATTCTATGATTCTGAGAGTGGATTTTAGTGGTGGAAGAGATAGAATATCCCTTGGAAGCCAGTGCAATGGCATTACAAATCTACAGTACTACTAAGCACAGATGATGTGCCTGATTTTACCAGCTGTTAAATTCGGACTCCTTTTATCTACACTACAGAAATAAGTTTATTTTGTATCTGTGTCCATGTGGATTAAGGGCCCTACTAGGATCCTATTAATACCATAACGGTGGGAGTCTAACAAATTTATTTGGACATAAGCTTTCATGGGCAGAGACCCACTTCGTTGGATGCAACTTATTAATACCACATATCACATTTTAGATTGCAAAGACATATGTGTAATTTTAGGGCCAGGTGAACTACCTGTGAGGGATGACGGGCCTTAAACCCAGGCCCACAGGTCCTCAGACTGTGCTCAGATGGTGGTTGCCACCTGGCAGCCCACCCGAAACACTGGAGAAGGGGGCTAGTGAAGCTCTAGCTCACAAAGGATCCCGCCCACAAAGCTTCTGACTGGGGGAGAATTCCAGCCTTACTGATTGGCTGGGGCACACTACTTAAGCCAGAAAGAGGCCCAGGAAATTGTCCAATCAACAAGGTAAATCCCTGGCTGGTTGCTACTACGGACCTTGCCCACTTGGACTGACTCCTGAGCCCTGCCTTCTTGCCTGTTCCTGCCTCCCAACCTATTCCTCCTTATCCAGGTCCCTGTTTGTTCTTGGTTCTTGCTTTCCTGCCTCACTTCAGGTCCCTGCTCCTATGCCCTACCCCAGACATTGACTCTGGCTTTGACCCCTGGCTTGACTCCAGCTCTGACCTTTGGCTTGGCGCGTGACTCTGACCCCTGGCTCTGGTTTCTGGCTGTGGACTCTGACTATGAGGCCAGTCCTCCCATGCCTCAATCTCTACAGCACCTGATTATGTTCTGAAACCTTGCAATTCTAATTTTAATATTACTTTTTTCTGTACATCTCCAGAACGGCTTTTTAAAAAGTGGGTTCCCATCCCCATCTTGCAGATAGAAAATGTTGAGGTGCAGAGAGATGATATGACTTGGCCAAGGTCACATGGCAAACTAGTGGCAGAGCTGGGAATTGAATCTGGATCGCTTGTCTCCTAATCTCTTGTCTTATTTGCTGGAATACCCTGCCTTACATTAGATGGTGTTGCTTGAAGAAGTTTGTTTCTTGGTGTGAGCACCTACATTGCTTTATGCAACATAACTTTTTTTTAAGTCAGCAGTGTAGTTTGGCTTTCAAAGTGTCCAGGACTTTAAATGCCAGACAAAATGATTTCTTTGAAAGGTCAGGAGCCCCACCCTGCAGCTTTTCTTGAGGCATTAAGTAGGGGTAATTGAGGGAGGAAATAAAAATGAGTTGGCACTGCTGAATCACTGCAGAGATCTGAATCTGAATGAATTGTCAGGTGTGTTGGCAAAGCACAACTCAGGAGATTTACGCTGTCATAGCTGACTGGGTGAAACAGGGATGGTGTGAGAGAGCTTCTGCTATAAGGGATGGTAGGAAAGTTGACTGAAAGGATGGTAAAATTAAAGTAAAAATAGCTTTTAGTGGTGCTCTGGCTATTGAATCTAGACCTGAAAGGATGTTAATAAATTGGAGAGGGTTCAGCGAAAAGCCTTTAGAATGATTAAAGGATTTGAAAATATGTCTTCTTGTGAGTGATAGACTCAAAAACCTCAGTCTAATTAGCTTAACAAAGAGAAGGTTAAGGGGTGACTTGATTACAGGTTATAAGGGTCTACATGGGGAACAGATATTTGATGATGGCCTCTTCAGTGTAGCAGAGAAAGGTATAAGAGGATCCAGTGATTGAAAGGCAAAGCTGGACAAATTCAGACTGGAAATAAGGTGTAAATGTTTAATGGTGACAGTAAGTAACCATTAGAACAATTTACCAAGGGTTGTGGTGGATTCTCTATCCCTGACAAGTTTTAAATCAAGATCGGATGTTTTTTGGAAGATCTGCTCTAGAAATTATTCTGGGGAAGTTCCATGGCCTGGTGTTAGACAGAAGGCCAGACTAGTTGATCACAATGTTCCCTTCTGGCCTTGGAATCTGTGGTAAAACCTTTAATGTTGGCTGGAGTCAAGCGCATTTACCTGAACATTTGCTGTATCTACAGTTACGTCATTTCTTAACCGCAGACGATAAAGCACTTGTGAGAGATGAGATTGGTTCTTCCTCCTGTTTCATTATGTCCTCCTTCCTGACATCTCCCTTCAAATCTTCACGTCTTCCCTCGTGCCGCTGCTTATTCCTGAAACAGTTTGCATTAGCACGTGATGAGCTCCCCATTCCCACTACTTTCAAAAAGGACCTTACCAAGAGACATACCAGGCTTGCATCACATACGCTGGCGTACTTGCATGGCACTTATGTGTATCATAATAACTTGTATTGTTCTGTGCCCACTCCTGACTTTAGTTTGTGAGTTCTGTGAGGCAGGGATTACACGCTTTGCGAGGCACGTTGGCCAGCTGTGCTGGCATGCAGCTTAGGGCACTCTATAAATTACAGTAATAAAATCCCAGTGTATCAATAACTCTGTTTGGATTTATAGGCGTTGCCATGTCCTCGTCCTCTTCTGGTCACAGTTACAAAATACGTGTGCAGTGCCATGTGTTTGGCACTTTACAGAATTTAAAAAATGCAAATAGTTTATAATTGTGAATTAGGTGAACTCTGGGAATGACCATACCAAAAAGAAGTGATGGCCAGGGTCACTGCAAAGATGGTGCTAACCGAACCTTGTGTAAAGCGTCAATGTTTTCAGACTAAGGCATGAGAAAGCAAAGCACAGTGTTTTGGAGCAGAGGTCAGCTGTCAAAAATGAGCCCATAGAAATGACGTTAGAGGAGGGTTTTGAAGGTAGAAAATGAGGACACTTCCTTCTGGAAGAGGAAGGTTACCCAGGCATAAGGGCAGCCTGAAAAAAATTATGAAGAATGCAAATGGGAGGAGATCAAATGGGTGAAATTCTATGGCCTGTGCTATATGGGAGATCAGACTTAAATAAATTTAATTGTTTCTTCTGTCCTTACAATCTATGAGCATTGGACATGAGGGTGGAGGTAGGAAGAAACAGAGGCAGAGAGGTAGGCAGCAGAAGAGTACAGGTATCTTGATGCTGAAAGGTACAGTGAGCTGGTGAAGGGACTAAAGGTGTGATCTGCCAAATGGTGGATGAGCCTATTGCATAGATTGAAATAGGAGGAAGTAAGAGTGAAAGGAGGCTTGAATAGGCTCGAAAGGAGAAGTGTATAGTAATCCAGGTGAGAAAGAAGCAAGGAGAGAGCCAGGTTTTTAGAATTGGCGAGGGAAAGGAAGACATCACACTCTAATAAAGGGCATTTCTTGAATTATTCTACACAGAAATCAGAACTCCTTTGTTTATTCAGAATATCTCTGCCAGTGTGTCCTCAGTTTTGCCCTGACTCTTCCCACTCCAGCTCGATAGTACACTGATATTTGAAGTCTTATTGACCAAAATGAAGACACCAAGTCTTGCGCTTATACTTTGACAGTTAGTCCATAAGATGCTGTGAGTTTTTTGATGAGCATTAAAACAGACCAAGGGAATAAATATGTACAGGCTGACATAATAGCCCTTATCCCTATACGGCTGAAGTGTGTGCAGTTGTCTGTCCATATTTTATAGGCCAGCGTTCTGCCAGTGGGACAGATGTCAAACCTTACCCATGTAAGCCGTCATTTTTACTACAGGGAACTCAGTCATGGAAACTGTAGGTCTCGGTATGTCAAGCTCCATCTTGCTCAGAGTGGGAAGGCTGCTCAGATTAAACCAGGGCATGGCTCATTAGGAGTTGTGATATCTATGGTCCACTCCTCTGCCAATATCATTAGCTGCAACCTTCTCTTGGCCAGCTGTCCAGGTAGTTTCTGGCTGGGAAAAGTCTGACCATTGACTCTGGTTCAGGCCATCACTAGAGAGCAGTAGAAGCTGTTCTTTCAAGGCAAGAGCTTCTGTCACCAGATCTGTAATCAGTGTGTCTTCCATTCCAGGAACAGCTCCCACTGTCTCACTTTCTCTGGAACACCCAGTCCCCCAAAACAATCTTCCTCCTACTGTAATCCCTGAACAGATTCTCTCTTCCTTCCACTGGTCACCCTAGGCACGCTCACCCTGGGCGCACGCTTTCTGTCCCTTCCTCCACTCTCTTCATTCTTCTCTCTGCCTCCTCAGTTTTCCCAATTTCATTCCTCACTTCCCCCCCCAGGCAGGGTCTAGACTCCGCTTTCTCAGCCTTGCTGGAATTAAGTGGGAACCCCGCCCAGCTGTTCAGGAGCTTGACTCCCAATCTCTGTCCTTTCAATACCATAGGAGAGAGACAGCGCTAGGGGGGTGGGAGCTCTGCTCAGGCACACCCAAGGAACCAGTGAGGAGATTTCACTTTATTCCTAAAAGGCTGAAGAACTGGGAACAGATATCCTACAATAAAAGGGCTGGGAAAGGTTTTTTTCCTCCTCCCAGAGAGGGAAGTTTGGAGTCCTTTTCTTTCAGGCTCAGCAGCAATTAGTTTGGCAGCCATTCGCTATGTCTAGTGTTCAGCGGGGCCAGGACCTAGATCCTTATGTGCAGAGGTTCTGGCCAGGTAGAGTTCGGAAGGATTGATGTGACCATACTGTGCTATTCTGCCCCACGTTTGTTGGTGTTTAATATTTGTTAATTGATGTATTGTGCCCATACATGTGCTGATTGCTTCAGAGAAAACAGAGCTTTCCCCTAGAAAGCTTACAATCCAAGGGGTGGACACAAGGCAGGGAAGGGATGGGATAAGGAAGGACGCGGGTTATGGGGTGGTTCAGCTGGACATATGTAAGTCTTGGTTTAAAAAAGGGGAAAAAAAGAAGTTTAAAGCAGTTACGTTCGGTAGCTGCCGATGTGGAAATGTGTCTTTTTGAAGGGATCTGAATCCTGTGAGGCATGTGACTTGGCTGTCATTTTGGAAGGGTGCCCCAAGTATAAGGGGAAGCTTGCAGAAGGCCTGGAGACATTTATGAAAGAAGGCAAGAGGTATCCTAACTGATATCTCTGGCAGAGTGGTTCTGATGGTCACCAGGAGACCCAGTCAGAAATGTAGGCAGGGGATGTGTGATCTAAGTCCTTGAAAGTAAGAGCAAGAAGATCATGCACAAAATTAGTTACACCTCACAAGAGAATTTCCCAAGGCCACACAGCATGTCTGAGTCAGAGCTGGGCTTAGAACCTTCTGTGCCCTCAAACCCTTTATGAAAACCCACTTCTTCCATGAGGCCCCAACTGCCCCAAAAAAAAAAGTGTATGATTTTACTTCGTATATACACTCAGGTCTCTGCACTTCCAACACATCTTGGCTTTCTGTATCTAACCCTAGACTGCAAGCTCTCCTGGGTGGTGAATACTCTGTGTTTCTGTTGCTTGCACTGTTTGAGCACCTTGTTGGTCTCCTGATTTTTCAGTCCTGTACTGTAACCATGAGAAGAGCTGCCTTGGCACTGTGCAAAGAGGAGGAACTAGTTAGCTATGATGGCTTGTTAAGCAGATAAGTGACCAAAAGGTGACAAATACTTTCTTAACAGCTCCTCTGCTACAACTCACTGAAAAACAGGAAATGCCTGTATTCCCCAATGCAAGGGACCTGACTTATATGGATCAGTTCTGAAGCTAATTACCCCCTTATGGAGTAATTTCATCTGTGTATTTTCCTTCATAGAAAGACTTCTTAAGGAAAAAAAAAAACCCACGCGGATTGGGCAATACTGTTTTTATAATCCTCTGAGGAACTTTAATGCCTGATTTTACGTGACCAAAGAGGTACAAGCGAAGGTTCCCATAGGTCCATATTATTTTCAGATTTCAAAATACATGTGTTTTCCTCATCCTTTAGAAACTAAGCTCTGCTGCTGACACAGTTTCCTCTGATAATCTTGGCCAGAAATCTTTTCTGTCTTTTGGGTATTTCCAAGTGCATTACAGCATCATTCCTCCCAACTGCTTATCTCAACAAAATATCCCCACGCCCCCCACCCACTAATATCCTTGTTTGTGCTTGTGGTTTGGCTAGCCAAGTGCACTTCATGTGTTCCCATCCAGTCCGTATAACTGGTGCTGTATCTGACAGCGGGGAGCAGACAGAAATCCTTCACTTCAACCAACAATTGAAGATACTTTGGTGTTCTCGTGTCTGACTAGAAAGGATTAACAGTTATTTCTAAAACACACACATTCACCAAGTGCAGCTGAAAGGATGACATGCAGGTAACAGGATTGCCCCTAGAAGAAGGGTCTGTTCTCAGTGCACCTTTATCATCTTTAATTCCATGGGGGAATAAAGCTACATTAATGCAAACTTAAACAGCAGGAAATGAAAAAATTGAGGCTGCTTTGTAATTCTGCCTCTCTAGTGTGGAAGTTTTTAATTGCATGGTCACATGTTTCCCAAGTAATATATCCTCCCGTTTATCTGCAACACACATTGGTATGAACCTGCAATACTATATTTGCCCTTTTAACAGTCCCTGGAAGTCATTTATATGATTAGGACACACACTTGGAGAAAACTCTACAGGTGAAGTATTACAGCATAGTGAAAATGTGTGCTTGAGAGAAGAAGATTTTCTGCTCTTCAAGACAGGGACCGTGTCTTCTGTGCCTTTGTACAGCGTGTATAACAATGAGGTCTTTGATCCTGATTGGGCCTCTGTGTACTACTGCAATGAGTAATAAAGAAATCAGGGCTGTCTCGCCTTGTCTGGAAGGTTGTACTGGACCATTATAGCATTGAAATTTAGTGTAAGTATACAAGGATGTGAAGATTAATCTGAAGTGATTTGTGTGTATCTAGGATTGAAATTGTATTTGAAATTTAGTGTGTGCTCATGTTCTAAAAGACTCTCTCAATGTATATGTGACAAGTGCACTTAGGACGGAAGAATCCCATGCACAGCTACAGACTGGGGACCGATGAGCTAGGCAGCAGTTCTGCAGAAAAGGACCTGGGGGTTACAGTGGATAAGAAGCTGGATATGAGTCAGCAGTGTGCCCTGGTTGCCAAGAAGGCTAATAGCGTATTGGGCTGCATTAGTAGGAGCATTGCCAGCAGATCGAGGGAAGTGATTATTCCCCTCTATTCGGCATTGGTGAGGCTGCATTTGGAGTATTGTGTCCAGTTTTGGGCCCCCCACTACAAAAAGGATGTGGAGAAGTTGGAGAGAGTCCAGCAGAGGGCAACAAAAATGATGAGGGGCCTGGAGCACAAGACTTATGAGGAGAGGTTGAGGGAACTAGGCTTGTTTAGTCTGCAGAAGAGAAGAATGAGGGAGGATTTGATAGCAGCCTTTAACTACCTGAAAGGGGGTTCCAGGGAGGATGGAGCTAGGCTGTTCTCAGTGGTGGCAGATGACAGAACAAGGAGCAGTGGTGGGGGAGGTCTAGGTTGGACATTAGGAAAAAGTTTTTCACTAGGAGGGTGGTGAAGCACTGGAATGGGTTACCTAGGGAGGTGGTGGAATCTCCATCTTTAGAGGTTTTTAAGCTGTGGCTTGACAAAACCCTCACAGGAATAATTTAGCTGAGGTTAGTCCTGCTTTGAGCAGGAGGTTGGACTAGATGACCTCCTGAGGTCCCTTCCAACTCTGATTCTGTGATTCTATATGTACAAAGGGACTTAACCGAGCTAATGCTGTGTGCTCATCCTTAACATAGTATCTTTGGAACCTTCTCCTTGGCTGCCACTTTGATGTGGTGAAGAAGCTTGCGTGTACCAAAGACCCTAAGAGTGATTCCCTCAACTGCTTCTGTGAAGCTTACGCAAGCCTAGGACTAATCTTGACCATCGGCAAAACAGAAGTTCTCCACCAGCCTGCTCCCGGTGAATCATCAGACGCAGCAAGGAAGATCTAGATTGACAGAGGAAATGTAGAAGACTTTGCCTACCTTGGCAGCCATCTCTTACAGAGGGCAAACACAGATGTTGAGATTCAGCACAGAATCTGCTGTGCCAGCCTTGCCTTTGGCAGACTGTCTCACCGGGTGCTCAACAACCATGACATCAGAACACACACTTGACTTTTAGTTTACAAAACGGTGATAATTCCAGCTCTCCTTTATGGCTGCGAGACTTGGGTGACTTACAGAAAACACCTGAAAAATCTGGAATGCCAGCACCCACACTTTCTCCGGAAGACCCTCAACATAAAGTGGGAGGATCGCCGCATTAATGTCAGTGTCCTCACAGAGGCCAACGACTTCAGTGTTAAGGCCCTGATTGTCCATCACCAGCTGAGGTGAAGTGGGCTGTGCGTGCCTGATGCACGCCTACCAAAACAGTTGCAGTATGCCCAACTCTCCAAAGGAGAAAGGAAACGGGAGGGCCAAAAGAAATGCTTCAACGATATCTGCAAGACAAACTTCAAGAGATGTGGCATCGATATCACATGCTGGGAGAGAGCAACTGGCGAAGACTTGTCAGAGAAGGAACAAACATTTTGGAGGAAAATTGCCTTGCCTTGTCCCCGGAAAAATGCCAGAAAAGAGAGGACAGATAGTTGTCATGCAGCAATCATGGCCCAACCCTGCCTTCCAGCATCACCTGTGACATCTGCCAAGGAGTCTGTGGCACAAGGATCCGACTCCTTAGTCACCAAAGGACCCATATAAAACAAACACCTGTGAAAGAGATCATCTTTCTCCATCGAGGGATTGCTGACGGTGATGATCTCTGGAACATGCTACCTTGCCAACTTACAGTTGCATAAATGTAAAGTCTTGGTATTTACATAACACTTTCTATTTCTTCCCTTGGAGGATATCAGAGCACTTCACAAGCATTTAATTAATGAAAAACTTACAACTCCCTTACAAATCCTTACAATTAAGGATTGTTAGACCCGTTTTACAGCTGGATAGACTGAAGCACAGATAGAGTAAGTGACTTCTTATTCGAGACTGCATTCGGAGTTGATAGCAGAGCTAGGAATAGAGCACGGGAGACCTGGCCCTCCAAGTCCTGTGCTGTGATTACCAGACCTTATTTCCTCTATTATTATGCAGGGCGAGAACACACTGATTAGGACTTATTTAGAAGTCTCTTGGAAGAGGGAAGATGATGTCACTGTTTGGATCTCTGTATTGTGCGAGTAGAGGAATCCAAAAGGAAATATCTTCCTTAGCCTTGTTTATTAAATCTAACACACAGCTGCAAGTTACAAGGAAATGAATAGGAACAGAGGTTTTGTGACCTAAGCTGTGTGAGTAGAGTGGATTGGGATGTCACCAGAATATCTAGATGTCTCGCATTCCTTTTCACAGCTTGATTATTACTGTGTGCACAGCATCTGTTTACCATCTTTTTTTCCCCTTTGTCCTTATCTCCCAAACATCTTCCCCATCACATCTCATGTGTTCTCTCCTCCTGCTGTGTTCTCCTTTGGGTTTACATATCCTGCCCTGTTAGGCCTGGATTTGCCTGCTGCAGTTGTTAGTTTGCACTAAAACAAGTGCCGTTCTACTCTGAAAGTGGCTCTATGAGAGCAGTATCATGAGGTTCTGTATGAATTTTCTGTGACATCATATCACATTTGCTAAGTAAACATTGTAAAAATGTTTGTCCTAACCGTCTATGCTGTTGGCCCCATTTGGGATCTGAAAGTCAAGCATGTCCTTTGTGGCTGGCATATCACCAATAATTAAAATTTTTCTGGCCGAACTTTTATTTGGTGCACCTGTGCAACTCTGTAATCTTCAGATTCTGCCGTGAGTTGTATCTGTTTTCAGTGGGATTGAACAGGTGTAACTAAAGGCAAAATTTGGTTCTGCACTTGGAATTTACTTACATTTCTGTTATGATGTATGAGCCAGATTTGAATCCAGCTCAGTCTCTTAGAGCTGTGTATGCTCTGTAGGTCTAACAAGAGAGATCAACAACAAAAATATATTGTTTCTAAAATAAGAAAATAGAATTCTGGTTACATAGGATTTGCATCTGTTGAGTAAGATGGCATCTTCCTATTTTTAACTGGAGCCACATTTGAATTTAAAGAAAAATAAAAGCTGAAATTGCTGAGATCTTTGTTACAAGCTCTTGGCAGAAAGCTTATAAAATAACTGGGATGTTTAACATCCTTTTAACTGACGTGCCTCATTTCTGAATTCAAGACTTAATAAATACAACAGCATATATACAATCAATGTGCAGGAGAGTGTCTAAATAGTGTCTTGGAATCCACATTTTAACTGATACTTAAAACAAAGTACCTTTAGATTTATTCAGTGGGACTTTTATAGTGAAATGCTCTTTTGTCTTTTTGCCCAAAAACTTTTTTCAGCAGGGATTCACTATAATAGGCAAAGACCTATCTGGAAAAAGATCCCTCACCTTCTATACCATAGAAGTGGTGACAGCACCTCTATGCACCCTCTCTAGTTGCAAAGGAAAGCAGTTATAGCAAAACTGGTTCCTCTTCGCTCCTTGCAGGAAACAGCTGCATCAAGACTGGAAACCACAGATTCCTCCTTTCCCCTTCTTCTTCCCCTTACTTCCCTCTCCTTGTCTGCTTAGTCAGAACAGACGAGCAGGGGAAGGAGCTGCTGATCCCTATGGAATGCAGCATTTAGCATCTAACTGGTGGATAACAGATGCTTTCCAAGGTATCTAGCACAGTAGAATCTGCTTATAGGAGAGTGAAAAATAGCAAAGCTATATTGGTTACAGTAACCAGAATTAAAATCCTTTTGAAAAGTGATGTCTCCATTGAGGACTCTAATTCCACATCACAATAAATGGGATTTTCACTCTTGAAGTTTACTGTAAGTGGAGTTCTACAGTTAAGGATCAATGTATATATGCCATTACATCTTTGTAATGTAACATGAGGATCCAAGAGGAAAGGAAGGAGAACCATGAATAGCAGAAAAGGAAAAAGAAAGATGAGGGACAGAAAACACAATGTTTGAGATCTCTTCCTTCTGGATGTACGGCCTGTCGTATTAATACGGATGGAGTCATGAATCAAAGGTGTTAAAATAACCCAGTTACTGTCTAACATTAAATAGTGTTAAACAAGGCTTGGGGTTGGTATGCAGAGACCTTAGCCTGCTTAGTACTTAGCAACATGCGATTAATAGTTTTTAACCTTTTATTAAAATGAAAAGAACAGTTAAAGCATTTGAAATGTCAAGTATTAAGTGAGGGTTTCATTTTAGCAACAAATTTTGTTCCCTTTCTCTTTAGGTCGAGAGACCTTTTAGAAGGAAAAGCCCCCTTGTTCGACAGATGGCATGTCAAATGGTGGTAACTGTCCTTTTGGGGAAAAGAGAAGTTAGTTCAGATTAGCTGGAACTGCTGATGTTCCCGCTGTTGTTAGACATCCAATCACATTTCACAGGTCGTCTTTGTGATTCAACTGTAGTTGGTAGAAGTGGCAATATCATTTTGTGTCCATTTTTCTGGCCGATTTGGTCAGGATATCTCTGAGGATTAAGATGAAGAAGGTCCAGGAGATGGTGAGGCTGGCAGCCATGGTGAAACTCGTTCCAGTAGCCATTTTTTCTTCCTAAAGTCTCTCTCTCTGTAAGGACGCTAAAGGGGAGTCGCAGGCAGAATAGCCCATCCTCTCATTATTTTGCCCTTTGAGAAGGCCTAGCTTTTGACATACTAATTTTGGTTTATTGATTTTTGGTCATATGCCTTTTTGTTTGTTTGTTTACTAAGCATGAATTATAGTAGTAGACCTTTTTGTTTGGACTAATTCAGTATTTCTGACTCTTTCATTCTTTTCTCCATTAACATTTGTTATAAATTATTGTTGCGGTTTATGAACTTTTTACTCGCTTACAATTAAACTTAAAATGAGTGGAAATATGCAGGTCCAGTTATCACAACAGGCCATTAATTTTAATATTATCCTTCACCAAAGTTTTTCTTAATTTCCAGGAAGTTGTCTTGTATCTTCTCTCGTTTTGCCATGTTGTTGTTAGGTTGATGTAGTAGTTTTTCATAAAATACTATCTCCAACATACTTGCAAAACCAGTCCTTTAGCCATAGGTGGATGTGGGTTTTGAAATTGTCAGAATAATATCCTTGTTATGCACCGTATTGCTAATACTCCCATTTTATCAGCCTCCTAGATGCTGGTTCTTGTTCTGATATGGTAGAATTGGCTACAGAACTATGCTAATATTTTTTTTTTAAATATTCTGCTTAAACTAAAAACACCACTACAGCCATTACTCTGTGTTGTCTGTTTGATCCCAGTCCTGCAAACAGTTGTGCACGTGCTTAGCTCAGGTGTTTACAGTCTACACCCCTGACCCTACAAGCTCCTCAGAGCAGAGACCTTGTCATCTTTAATGTCTTTAAAGTGCCATGCACACCCGTGCAGATCTATTTATTTGCTGTGCTTTTTTACGTCAATGTTGGACCTGTGGTAGAAAGTCATTCGGCAGCTAGGAGCTGTTTCATGCCTGCAAAGTTTTACTCCCTCCGCGGGAGTGGTACAAACTCATCTCTGCATTGAGGATCTAGAGTAGCAGTTATGGAACCAGATTGTCTCTAAATCTCATTGTTACGGTTCCTCAACAAGAAAATCAGCTCTCCAGTTTGACAGAGCCAAGATGCATGAGGTAGAATTCATAGGTTTGTAAGGCTAGAAGGGACCCTTATGATCATGTCGTCTGATGTCCTGTAATACAAACCATAGCTATAGACAATAATTTCTGCATCAGTCCCAATTTCTGTTGTTTAGGAGAGCATCTACTAAAAATAGGTTCAACCTTATTCTACTATGCAGTCCTCAACTCCTGTACTTTTTATTCCATGCCATTATAATAGATTTGTAAGTGACAACTCCTGTTAAGTCGCATAACAGGGAAGCTGAGACATGGAGCGGTAAAGTGACTTGACCAAGGTGTCATAGTGAGTCAGTGGCATAGTCTGGACTAGAATCCAGATCTTCTGACTCCTGGTCTTATGCTTTAAGTATTAAGAAAAGGTTTCTCTCCTGTTCAGAGTTCATGAACCTATTTGAACTAACACAAGACCCACTGTTGCTTATGTAGCAACCGCCAGTTATTTTGTGGATGATTGCTTTGTTGCTAACTCCCTTTCCCTCCTAGAAACACGTGGGACCCAGTTTTTCTGTCTGGACTTCTGTGCTACTAACTCAGCTCTCACTCTCCTCTGCTGTTGTCAAGTTGCTATGTGTCTTTTAGCAGCTGCCCATTTCTCTACCAAAAGTGGCTGCATTTCAGTTGTGGGTGAAATATTTCCTATACATAGTTGGTAACTCATTTTAGACTGAAAGGTGCTAGATAAATATAAGGTAAAATGGATGAAATCCTGACCCTACTGAAGTCAATGGATGTTTTGCTATTGACTTCAGTGGATCCATGATTTCACACTGTAAGTCTGTTATTCTGCTAACCTAATACTGAAATCAGTTTTGTGTTTTTAAAAAAAGTAAAATTTTGAATATTAGTAAATGCTTAGCATTTCAAAGCATGTTTCTTAGTGTGCAAAAATTATGTAATTCTGCATATCACCTTTTTAGACGTTGGAGAGAAGCCATGTGTATAGTTCTAAGATGTTTCCATGGTTTCTTCATCAGGTACAATATGGGAAGGGAGGGGGAACATTTCTGGCACTTAACAGCCCTTCCAGGTGATTTATGGTTTTACATGAGCTTTCCCTAAACTGAAGGGGTTTTTTTAGGGTTGGCACCTCCTTCCCTGTCTCCATGCCCTGCTAGTTCTGTGTTCAGTGGCCCATGGTTATTAAAATTCTTATCAATACAGGAATTTCTGTGGAGTGTGCTTGTTTTCTGGGATCACAAATGCTTTCTGAAGTTCTCGGCTTAGCCAAAGAACCAGTTTCTGTGCCTAACCATATTTTTTAAAATAAATGAATAGGGGTTCAATTAATATTCGCATTCAATTATAGTAATTAAGTTGTCAGAATCAGACCTTGCCAAGGGAGTTAACAAACCCCTTCCTGGTTTGCCCCACGGTTATTGGTGCTCTGTCCCTGAGGACATTTTGTATATCAGCGAGGGCCAGTTTTGGCTAGTGTCCATGGCTGAGAAAACTGGGGGACCATCTGTCATTTTGTAGAGCAAGGTATCAAAATCATCTTGCAGGTAGATGGAAAAGAAAAGAAAGTGACCTGTTTAAGTTTGCCTTAACAGAGCAGCTATTTTTTATCTGCACCAATGTTGCTTGCTAGGACTCAAGTTGGAAGGGACAGCTTGTTAAAAAGACAGATATCTGAAGCAAAGCTCAAATCATTTATTTTGTGGATTCTACCTTGTCAAACTTTTCCTACATCTTCCCCATCAAATGTAGAAAAATTGTGGGGGGAAGAGGGAAAAGGAAAGGGGAGGTTTCAGCTTTAAATAACATTTCTTAATAATAGAGTCCTACTGTTACATGAACTGTGCTTGAACTCCCCCTTTTAAACAAGGTGTATTCCTATAGGAAAAAGTACCTAATTTCTTTGTGCCCACACAAATATTACTGGAATCTCAAGTGTAACATTATTTTCGTTCCACTAGACTAGCTCTCTTGAGAGCAGATATGAGGAAGTAGCCACTTTTGATGCATCACTAATGACTCAAACCTGCAAATTCTTGCTCACATGAGCAAAGATTACTAACATGAGTAAAGACCTCTACCTGGAAATCCTGACTTAAAAACTTAATAAAACCCACTTCAGCTAGCCAGTTTAATATCCTACCCTAAAGAGGACCGAGACCACTTACGTATGCCACCAAACAATAACTGCAATATTTGAGATCAGTGGTTTTATATTCTCTCCATTCACTGCTGCCCTTCACCCTGTGCAGAGTTGAAATCGATGTGGTTATAAAAGGCTACCATTCTGATTTGGTTGCATTTTACACCCACTTTGCGTTGGTACAACATAAGAACGGCCATACTGGGTCAGGCCAAGAGTCCATCTAGCCCAATATCGTGTCTTTTGACAGTGGCCAATACCAGGTGTTTCAGAGGGAGTGAACAGAACAGGCAACCATTGAGTGATCCATCCCTTGTTGTCCACTCCTAGCTTGTGGCAGGGACACCACAGCATGGGGTCATATCCCTGACCATCTAAGCTAATAGCCAGTGATTGGAGCTATCCTTCATTATTCTTTTTTGAATTCTGTTATAATTTTGGCCTTCACAACATCACCTGGTAACAAGTTCCACAGATTGTGTATTGTGTGAAGAAGTACTTCCCTTTAAACCTGCTGATTATTCATTTCATCAGGTGACCCCGGGTTCTTATGCTATGCAAAGGAATAAATAATATTTCATTATTTATTTTCTCCACACCAGTCATGATTTTATAGACCTCTGTCATATCCCCCCTTGTCTCTTTTTTCCAAGCCCAAAAAACTAGTCTTTTTTAATCTCTCTTCATATGGAAGCAGTTCCATACCCTTAATCATTTTTGTTGACCTTCCCTGTACCTTTTCCAATTCTAATATATCTTTTTTGAGTTGGGTTGACCAGAACTGCACACAGTATTCAAGATGTGGACATACCATACACTTATATAGTTGCATTATATTTACTGTTTTATTCTCTATCCCTTTGATAATGATTCCTAACATTCTGTTGGCTTTTTGACTGCCACTGCACATTGTGTGGATGTTTTCAGAGAACTATCCACAATGACTCCAAAATCTTTCTTGAGCCATAACAGATAATTTAGATCCCTTCATTTTTTATGTATAGTTGGGATTATGTTTTCCAATGTGTGTTACTTTGCATTTATCAGCATTGAATTTCATCTGTCGTTTTGTTGCCCAGTCACCCAGTTTAATGAGATCCCTTTGTAACTCTTCACAGTCAGCTTTGGACTTAATTGTCTAGAGTAATTTTATATTATCTGCAAATTTTGCCACCTCACTGTTTGCCCCTTTTTCCAGATCATTTATGAATATGTTGAACAGCACTGGTCCCAATACGGTTCCTTGGGGGACACCACTGTTTACCTCTTTTCATTCTGAATACTGACCATTTATTTCTACTCTTTGTATTTCCCTCTTATCCCAGGACAGCTTACTTTCCTTAAGAGCATTTGGTGAGGGACCTTGTCAAAAGCTTTCTGAAAGTTCATATATCCATAGTATAAATAGCTGTATATAAAATACAGACGATGGTGAATTGGGCCTTCCATTGCTCCATTTATACAAGCATTTCTGAAATGAGGACACCACTTCCCAACACCACTTACACATATCATCATTAAATGTGATCTGTGGTGATTGACTTCTGTTCTTGAATATTGGGATAGCATTGTTTTCTTTTTCGTCTTTTCCCTCTCTTACAAGTTGCTGTTAGGGTGGGGTTTGGGCTTCTAGACCATGCACTTTGATTGAAAAGATCTGTCTAAATATTGAGCCTTTCCAGGTAGCCTCTCACATTGGTGTGTAAGCATTAATGTCTAAAAGACACTCCAAATGAACAATAGTCGGGTTAATTTCGAGAGCTAGATATCTATTTAATCACTTCAGAGTTTGCATTGGGGATTGTTTGTAAATAATGGACAACTAGCTTTAGATTATCAACCCAGTTTATTTCTATCATTTTATTAAAAAGTTAATCCTTTCCTTAATGCGTATGTCGTTACATTTATTGTCTAGATACGGGATCCCTTCTCAAACCCTGCATATGCAAAACCACTGTTGAGTTCAGCAGTGATTCTTGGAGAGAAAGCCCTGCGAAATCTGGCCTATAATGGAGTTTGTGCTTTCTGATTGTTTTTTCGTGTGTAATATATATTCTATTAAGATAACACTAGGTTGCGAAGTCAAGCTCTCAAAAGTTAGGAAAGGCCAGAATTAAGGTTGCTTGTGCAACACTGAAAAATATATTCCCCAGCCTCATTCTCAGAAACAGTTGAGCCATTTTTGCTAAAATCTTCCCAGAATGTTCAGCCTGAGGTAGACACATTTCATGGAAAATGTCAGCCAAAAGAGTTAGCCTGGCAAAATTAGAAAAACCTGAAAACCGTCTTATAATGAGAAGTATCAGGCCACCCTAATGAAATATACTTTTTAAAGTCATATGGTACTATGTTCAAATGGGAACATCTCGTGTGTTAAGAAACCAGCTGAGAGAACTTTTCAAACTCTCATAGATATTAGCTGAGATTTGTTATTTCAATCTCCTCCTGCCAGTGCTGGAGTGTTCCCTACAACATTTATTCTAGCACTTCAAGTATCTTCCAAGGATGGGGTTTCCACCACTTTCCTTGAGAAACACTGCCACAGATTAATAGAGCTCGCTATATTTTTTTCCCCTCGTCACTCTGCATCTTGTGGGGACTTTTGTACCTGTGCAAACTGGGTGTAAAACACTGGTCTGATTTGGGAGCATCTTATACACGCTTTGCACTTGCGTTAAGTAGGTGTAGATGACTGTATATGGTTCAGACCAATGAAGAGTCAGACCCCCTTAAGTCTAAATGTTCCTTGCCTTAATTTTATCTCATCATTCCTCATTATACCCTCTTGAGTGATACCAAAATACTGGCAATGTTCACAAAAATTGCAGTATGCTCTCTCCTTTCCCCTGCCAATTAAAGAGGGTTGGTTGATTGGTTCCCTTTCCCCTGCACTAATGGCTAGATCCTGCTCCCACTGAAATCTGTGGAACTTCTGCCATGACTTTGTCTAGGGTCTGACCCTAGATACTCTTCTTGTTTTCTCTATTTAGATGTTGAAACACAGAAAACCTTTACATCCATGTGCTGAAAATCTTTTTCCTGACTGCCTTTTAAATTATTTCCTCAGGAGGACACCAGTGCAGATTCTCCAGAAGAGGACAGAAAAGAAGACCATAGGATGCCAATGCCAGTGGACCTTAGCAATACAGTGACCAGCACCATGACGGTGCAAGAGTATTTTGCCAAACGCATGGCAAAACTGAAGAAATTCAAGACTGAACCAGAGAGCGAGTTAGCTGATCCTCGCACATCAGCAGCTGAAGATTCAGAGCCTTCACAAGGACTGAAAACCAAATCCAAAAAGAAAAAGAAAAGCCACAAAAATGTTGAAACCGAGAATGTGGATGATTATAAAGAACCAAAGGTGAAACACTCCAGCTCAAGGGGAGAAGAACTGGAGACACCAGACACTGAATACGAACCAGGGAAAAAGAAAAAGAAAGCTAAAGATCAGTGCAAAGGCAGAGATGTGAATTGTGGTGGAAACTCTTGTGTTTTCCCAAGGAATGGAGAAATTTACCCTGGAATGTCTGCCAGTGAAAATCTTGGTGTAGAAGACTCCCAGGCAAAGCAAAAGAAACCATGTAAGAAAAAACACAAAAAGCAGAAAAAAGAGGCAACTGAGCATGTTGACGGAGTGCAGAAGAAAAAAAAGAAACATTTGAGCTAACTTAGCAGTGTCTTGAACTTCGGAATGAGTTAGATATGAATATGAAGCCTTATGTAAACGCTAACCAGACAAGTAAATGTACTTCTTTCTATGTGTAGCACTCTGTCTTTATCAATACTGAAATCTCAGACTCTTTAAACACAGCTCTTGTTGGCAGGGTGTCAATACGTTGTACCTGGCCCCTATAGGTGGGGATGGAGTATTAACTGTTCTACAAAACAGTGCTATGGGCTAGGCTTTTTCCAAGTCTACACAACAGGGGTTTGTGACAGCAGTGCATAAATGTACTTAGGCTCTGCCTGTGCTCACATAATCAGCTGTTAGCCCCCCTACTAGCAAGATCTATATTTTAGCACATTGGACCTGATTCTGCTCTCACTTACACTGGTATAATTTCACTGAAGTCAGTCACCGGTTGCTAGAGTGAAAGAAGAACAGGCTTGGTTTAAATTGTGGTGTAGTAGGACTGTGTGTTATAATAGAAAATGCCTACAGATTGCTCCTGCTGTCCCACCCACCAGCCTTGAAAAAATTAAATTCATTTGCAGTTTTATCATCCCTGTTTTCTTTTGTGCCAGCCCAGTTGCCTTCTGTGAGTCTGAGCATGTACCATATAGATGTGCATAACCTTTTCATTGATTTCCTTTTGTAGCTAAAATGAATTTTGCTTCCTCTTAAAGTACCTGGTGTAATTAAAGGATTATGCCTAGGTGTCAGTGCTGGAAAATGGAACAAAATAGTTCCTTTTGTTCCCTAGCCAGTAGTTAACTATTGCTAGGTGGTTATTATGTTGTTACAGAGCTACACGAGAATTCTTTTTAATAGCCTTGTCCATGTACTAAACTTTGACTTTCAGGCTGTAATTCTGGTATCTACATTGACCCATTCTGCATTCAAAATCTCACATTTGATGATTGTATATGGCACACTTAGTAGCAAAAAATTTTAAACTAAAGTAGTGGTTCTCATATATTGAAGGAAGGTGTTGCTATTTGTACAATGAAAACCTAATTTAATAGTACAATTTAGCTATTTAAATTTATTTTTAAAAATAAAATGGGCTATAAATTTAAAATGGAGGACAGCTAATGCTGGGAACATTACTCCATGGAGCAGTTTTTTACACCAATGTAAATGTTGAGGATCATATTCTGGCGTGCACACTCAAATAGAGTAGAAGCATCACCAAGAGATACTTGAGTAAGGGTGACAGAATCAGGGCCTAAAGAAGCATTTTCCCTTTGACCCTTTTGCAAACCTTGAGCCTGATTCTGATTTCATTTACAGCAAGGGAAATTGGGAGGAACTCTATTGAAGTCAGGAGAATTACTCTGGATTTAACCAGTGTAACCTAGTAGAACTTGGCTTTTAATGTTGGTTTATTACAGCTGTGCATTTGATTCTGAGCCAATCTCTCTCTATTTCACCATTCTAAATCTGGTGTCGCTCTCTTGGCCTTGTCCTGACAGATAAAAAGGGAGGGTTTGGTTTTTCATTGTGTTAACATAACATGATTGAAAACTCCACTAAGATGCAGGCTAACATGTATGAACCTGCATTAGCTGGCCTCGCTGTAGCCTGAGAGAAGCCTATGCTACAACACTGCCCATTAACATTGCTTCTGACCTGTTAGCCTTCATCTCAGTAGCCTTTTGCAATTGTGTCAAGCTAACACAACTGAAAAATGCAGCCTCTTTGCCCATCAGAACACTGCCTTTTCCTGCTGTGGAATCACTCCAGATTTACATCAGTGTAACAGCAGATTTTGGCCTTCTCTATATTCCACACTGTACTTGTTTGGCTTTTAATCCTGGTAACGTTTACTTTTCAACGCTATGCAAATATTGGTCATCATGATGCTGCTATGAGTGATGCTGGCTGCTACCTTAAGTGACACGTCACTTACACAGTGCGAGTCTACTACAGAATTCCAGGTAAACTGCAGACCCAAGGTGGAAAAAAGCATCGTTTTCTCCATGAAAGGGCTAGCGAAACATGCCGTGGTTTGCGGAATCAATGTTCTGAAGTGATATGGGCCTGCTTCAAAGCAGCAAAGCAGAGTGGCACAGGCAATTTAATGCTCCCAATGAGATCGTTGAGTGCTGCCTACTGATGACAGCCGAAATCTGACCTTTGAGCTTGATTTTTAACTCTGCCTTGACTGGGTGTAACCGCCTTCATCAGGAATGAATTAAAACTCAGAGGCTGTTAAATGAATAGATTTTTTTCCTGAGTTAACTTTGATCTTTTATTTATTCTCTGTATTGGACTTCACTGCGTTTCTAAATGCTAACTGTTCTGGAGGCACAAAAGGTCAGATTCTAGTCTCAGTCATAACAAGTATAAGATCAGGAACAACTCCTTTTCAAGTCAATGGATTAACTACAGTTAAATATAATGTAACTGAGATTTAAATCTGGCCCAAAGATTCTCTGCTTGTATAGGAAGAAGTTCAAATTTCACACTAACTCTGGAAGAGAGAAGAAGAGTGTGTAATTTTATGTACTAGAAAATCCTTCAATAGCTGAAGTAAAACTGGGTTGTCCTAAAAGACAATATTTCTTTCATGGTGGTCCAAAATTGAAGAAAGCAGTTCATTTTCCCACTGTTGTCTTTGTATTATTTCAGCAACTCAGCTTTGAGTTATTTAAAAAATCCCTTCCTAAGGAGAAATGGATGTTTGAACAAACAAGGACAAGCTTAAAAATAAAAGTTCACATTTTCCTTTTTAAAAGGACACAGCTGGGGCTGATTTTTCCCAAAATTGTCACCTTTCTAAAATAAATGTATAGAAGATCTAAGAAAAAGAATAGTGTCAGCACTTTCATAGTGTGGTGATTGGTTTGATATAAACATATATAGAGAGATGATGGTTTCATTTATTTTATTGTTACGGAAATAGGACTTTTATACAATTAAACATTCCCCCTCTGTATTTATAGCCCCAGATATTATAAGGTTGAGCTAGTGCACCAGAAAATATTACGTAGAAACGCTAAACAAAGTGAAACTGACTAGTTATTTTCACTTACAAATGAAGCAGGATGCACAAACAGCATCACAGAGAACAATAAAATATTTTTCAGTTTTGGTAACCTAGAGTCATAAGTGATAAGACTTTTTTTGATACACGAGGAACCTTGTGAAAAAGGTCTCCTCTTACTGGCCTCCATTTTTGCCAGTGTAATTTTGCATTTTGCTGTTTTTGTTTATAATTAACTGCTGGTGAAAATGCTGCTAGCATTTATACCCCCCAAACTACCTGATTTCCAGGAGCAGTTGGGTATATTGCTGCTAGAATTTGTGCTCATGATTAACTGCAAGCACAAAACTGTCCTGCAAAGTACAGTTTGCTTCTCAAAGTCCAACCCCATATCATAGAATATTAGGGTTGGAAACAGACCTCACGAGGTCATCTAGTCCAACCCCCTGCTCAAAGCTGGGCCAACCCCAACTAAATCATCCGAGCAGGGCTTTGTCTAGTCGGGGCTTAAAAACCTCTAAGGATGGAGATTCCACCACCTCCCTAGGTAACCCATTCCAGTGCTTCACCACCCTCCTAGTGAAAAAGGTTTTCCTAATATCCACCCTAGACCTCCCCCACTGCAACTTGAGACCATTGCTCCTAGTTCTGTCATCTAGTATCACTGAGAACAGCCTAGCTCCATCCTCCCTGGAACCCCCCTTCAGGTAGTTGAAGGCTGCTATCAAATCCCCCCTCATTCTTCTCTTCTGCAAACTAAACAAGCCTAATTCCCTCAGCCTCTCATAAGTCAAGAGCTCCATCCCCTAATCATTTTATTTGCCCTCCACCGGACTCTATCCAGTTTGTCCACATCCTTCTTGTAGTGGGGACCCAGAACTGGACACAGTACCCTGAATGAGGCCTCACCAATGCCGAATAGAGGGGAATAATCACTTTTCTCGATCTGCTGGCAATGCTCCTACTAATGCAGCCCAATATGCCATTAGCCTTCTTGGCAACCAGGGCACACTGCGGACTCATATTCAGCTTCTTGTCCACTGTTACCCTCAGGTCCTTTTCTGCAGAACTGCTGCCTGTTCAGTCGGTCCCCAGTCGGTAGCAGGACATGGGATTCTTCTGTCCTAAGTGTAGGACTCTGCATTTGTCCTTGTTGAACCTCATCAGATTTCTTTTGGCCCAATCCTGCAATTTGTCTAGGTCACTGTATCCTATTCCTACCCTCCAGCATATCTACTTCTCAGACACACAGGCTCAATTCTGCATTGAGCTCTGCATGAGCAGAATCCTGCACTCACTGACTTCATTTGGACACCATACTGGCATCATTATTAATACCTAACCCTTAGATAGTGTTTTGCATGAGGGTCCCCACTCAGATCACGCTGCGGGATGGGATACCGCCGTGATAGGCATGGTACAAGAATCTGAATGGAGGGTTTATAAACCAACATGATCCATTGAACTTGTTTAGAAGGTTTACACCTTTCACTTAATGATCACTGGTTCTGTTCATTCTCTCTGAAGCACCTGGCATTGGCCACTGTCAGAAGATAGGATACTGGGCTAGATGGACAATTGGTCTGACCCAATATGGCTGCTCTTATGATCTTTCGTTGTGTGAGAAATGCTTCTTTGAGGCTTGCTCATGTCCATTCCATGTCAGGTGTGTGCGCGCGCCACATGCACCAGTGCCAGAGATTTTTCCCTCAGTGGTATCCATAGGGCCAGCTCTAGCGCTCTCTGGAGTCGTGCACACGTGTCCCAGTATAAGTGGCGTCGCCTGCCCCTCCTCCCTCTCCAGTGCCTTCTTACCACCCGGGAGGGTTGCTGGAACGTCCTCTTGCTTCAGCAAGCTCTTCTAACCCAGTGTTTTTTTTCTTTTAGTAATAATGTACATAGTTAAAAGTTAGTTTAGCTCTTCATCTGCCAGTTATATCGTAGACAGAAGCCCAAGGCTTCAAACCTTGCAGGTTGTGCAAGAAGCCTATGCCAGTGAACGACCCTCACCAGAGCTGCCTGAAGTGCCTAGGAGAGACTCACAAACAAGGTAAGTGCAGGATTGTAAAGGGTTCAGACCTCGCACTGAAAGAGGACTGGACATTAGATTGAGACCACTTCAAATGCAGTCGGCTCTTAGACCGGCTTCTGAGCCAGGTCGTTCCGACTCAGCATCGAGTACATCGGTGTAGAATGTCCCTCCAGCACTGAGTTCCTTCTGGCACTGATCACCACTCCTGGTGCCAAAGAAAAAGCACAGGAAGACACATACCGGGAGAGGGTGCTCACTGACACCAAAAAGGAACAAAAAGGGCACAGGAGATGAGGCGAGACCCATGCTGGGCCGCTCAACTTCCCCAGGACTCAAGTTGGCAGCAGCCTCTCCCCTTGGAGTTCCCAACCCAATCCCGGACCTGCCACTGACTCCTGGGAATAGCTGGGGCACCTGGCACCTTACAATACCATCCACACCCGAGGCATTCCAAGCAGCCAAGTTCATCCTATTGATTCCCTTTCCGCTGATGCCCTGAGAAGGGGGACCCCTGCCGGTATTATAGACTGCCCATCCAGAGGCAAGCCTGTGATGGGGCCTCTGCAGCTATCTCCAACACCGAGACGTCACTCCCCAGCCCCACGCAAGTCGCCAATGTCTCGCCAGCAGTCACCGGATCCCCAGAGCTTCATCGCCGACAATCAGACTCAAGGCACCGGTCTCCAGAACATTAGCGCCGATCTCCAGAATTTCAATGTTGGTCCCTAACATGCTGATATCGGTCAGCAGAATACAGCTGCCGGTCTCTGGACATGTGACACCACTTCCACAGGTTCCCAGGTACCATTCCCCAGTACTAAGACACCACTCCTCCTGGTACAGTGGGCAAGTGGAGGTGACATAGGCAAGTTCAACCCCAAAAATAAAGAGGCAAAGAGACTAGATCTTTTCAGCAGAAAGGTTTACTCCACCGTGAGCCTACAACTACGCATATCGACCCAGCAAGCCCTGTTGGGGAGATACGATTATAATATCCAGCATGCCATGGCCAAGTTCATGGACTCTCTGCCTCAGGACCCCAAACAGGAGTTTGAGGCTATACTGGAGGAGGGCAAGACAGTAGCCCGAGCCTCGCTCCAGGCTGCCACTAATGTGACTGATTCGGCAGCTAGGACAATGGTGTCGGCTGTCTCGATGAGAAGAGCATCATGGTTTCAGTCATCCGGCCTGTCCTTGGAAGTCCAACAATCCATTCAGGACCTCCCAATTTGACGGTACAGCCCTGTTTGCAGAACAAACAGACACAAGGCTGCACAGTTTAAAGGACTCCAGAGCAACACTCCGCTCTTTGGGTCTCTACAGCCCGTTGACCTCTAGGAGACACTTCAGGCCCCAACAGCCTCAGAGATTTGGGGGCCAGTCCAGGAGCGAGCCCTACAGAAAGGAAAATAGGGGCTATCAGAGACGCCAGGGTCAAGCTCCTGCTGCCACCTCTCAATCAGGTTTGAGCTGATACCCCTCTGGGTGTAGGTTGGCCTTTGGAAGGTACGTCTTGGGGAGCCTACCAGCCTTTACCCAGGATCCAGCCTTCCCTTTATTTTCGGACCGTTTTGCACCCTTCTTCCCGGCGTGGACTACTATCACATCAGACCAATGGGTGTTAAGTACCATAGCCATCAGGTACACCCTCCGGTTTGTTTTACTCCCTCCTTCCCCGTCCCTGTTCCTCTTTAGGGGCCCTTTTCACAAGCAACTTCTCATCCAGGAGGTGCAAGCCCTCCTACAGGTCGGCACCAAAGAGGAAGTTCCCTGAGAGCAGAAAGGGAAAGGGTTCTACTTCCACTACTTTCTGATCCCAAAGGCCAAAGGGGGCTTGCAGCCCATTCTGGACCTGTGTTGCCTCAACAAGTATCTCAAGAAGTTGAAGTTTCACATGATCTCCCTGGCCTCCACCATCCCCACCCTGTATCTGGCAACTGGTATGCTGCCCTCAACTTAAAGGACGTGTACTTTCATATTTCTATCTTTTGGGGCCACAGAAGATTCCTACGGATCATAGTCGAGAAGAAGCACTACCAGTTCACAGTACTTCCCTTTGGCCTATCAACCGCGCCAAGGGTGTTCACAAAATGCATGGCAGTGGTTGCAACCTACCTCAGACAATGGGACATAAGGTCTTCCCTTACCTGGATGACTGGCTCCTCAAGGGACACTCGAAAGCTCAAGTCCTATACAGAATTGTTGTATGAGCCACCTGTCAAGCACTGGGCCTGTTGATAAAATGGAAAAAAAATCAGCATTGGTACTGATACAGAGGATAGAGTTCATCAGGGCAGTCCTCGACTCCACCCAAGCCAGAGTGTTCCTACCTGAGGGCAGATTCTTGCCCATATTGGAGCTTATAGCCCAGGTCACAGTTTACCCCCTCACCACAGCACGAGTATGCCTCAGGCTGTTAGGGCACACGGCAGCATGCACCAACATGGTGCAGCACACAAAGTTACACCTCAGACCTCTGCAGATGTGGCTGGCATCAGTTTACTCCCCCGCCAGGCACCATTTGGACATGGTCCTCACGATCCCTCCATCAATACTTACCTCCCTAGTAAGGTGGTTGAACCCTCAACATGTGTCAAAGGAAGTCCCTTCGCGGCCCCGCAGCCGATCCCTGGTATCGGATGCTTTGGATGTAGGGTGGCGGGCCCACCTCGGCACCCTCAGGACCTTAGGTCTCTGGTCCAAGGAGGAGCTAGCATTACGTATACATATCAGGAAGTTCAGGACGATCCAACTGGCCTGCAAGGTGTTCCTTCCCCAGCTGTCCAGCAGGGTAGTGCAAGTGATGACAGACAACACGGCTTCAATGTAGTACATCAACAAGTAGGGGAGTGCAGTCCTCAGCTTTTCTCTGCCAAGAGGCCCACCTCTGGGACTTCTGGGTGGGTCATGCTATCCACCTAGAGGCCATACACCTCCTGGGGGTCAGGAACACGTTGGCCGATCACCTCAGCAGGTTCTTCACCACAAGTGGTCCCTACACCCAGAGATTACCAAGATCGTCTTCCAGAGGTGGGGAACTCCCCAAGTGGACCTCTTCGTTACCAGACAGAACAGAAAGTGTCATCGCTTCTGTTCCCTGCAAGGTTTTGACAATGGATCACTTCCCCCAGCCCAGCAGGAGAAAGGCATCGGCTAGACTTATTGGTGGCCCCTCCACCCCCTTGGGCCCTCCCAAACTGACCAGACCTGATGTCACAAGACCATGGTTAACTGCCACATCCGAACCTAGCCTCCCTGCGCCTGACAGCGTGAATGCTGCATGGCTAAACCTTGAGGAATGGGCCTGCTTCACCCATGTCCACCAAGTCCTGCGAGGAAGCAGAAAACCCTCGGCCAGATCTGAGGCTCTGGTGAAGTGGAAGCGTTTAACCTGCTGGGCCTCTGAGCGGAAGTTTTCCCCAGCTAAATCATCTGTTCAGTCCATTTTGGAATATCTGCTCCACTTAAAAGAACAAGACCTGGCCTTATTGTCATTTAAGGTACACCTGGAAGCCATATTGGCCTTTCATCTCCTATTCAGGGCAGATCAGTTTTCTCACATGAGATGACAGCTGGATTCCTCAAGGGCCTGGAGAGGCTCTTCCTGCTGGTACGAGACCCGATTCCTCCGTGGGAATCTCAACCTGGTTCTATCAAGGGTCACTGGGCCTCCCTTTGAGCCCTTGGCATCTTGCTCTCTTCTACACCTATTGTGGAATGTCACCTTCTTGGAGTCTCAGAGATAAAGACCCTGACTTCTGAACCCCCTTACACCATGTTCTACAAGGATAAGGTCCAGCTGTGCCCTCACCTGGCCTTCCTGCCGAAGGTGACATCGCAGTTTCATATCAACCAAGCTATTTTCTTGCCAGTCTTCTCTCTGAAGCCCCTCAACTCTAGTGAGGAAAAGCGTCTTCATATGGTAGATGTCAGACAAGCTCTGGCTTTCTACATTGACAGGACTAAGCCTTTCCGCAGTCCAGGCAGCTATTCATTGCAATTGCCCAACGGATGAAAGGACTGCCGGTATCATCCCAGAGGATTTCATCCTGGATCACTGCCTGCATCCAAGCCAGCTACGAGCAGCCAAAGATCACACCTCTGGTTTTACTTATGGATCATTCTACAAGAGCTCAAGCATCGTCAGTGGCTTTCCTAGCTCAGGTCTCGATACAGGACATCTGCAGAGCCACGACGTGGTCATCTGTCCATACTTTTGCATCCCACTACACCATTACTCAACAGGCCCGGGACGATGCGGGTTTTGGCAGAGCAGTATTACAATCAGTACGTCCATGAACTCCGGGCCCATCTCCAGAGGCACAGCTTGTCAGTCACCTGACATGGAAAGGACATCAGCAAGCACTCGAAGAAGAAAGAACAGTTACTGGCCTTTTGAAACTGTTCTTCGAGATGCGTTGCTCATGTCCATTCGATGACCCACCCTCCTTCCCCTCTGCTGGTGTTCCAGCAAGAAGGAACGGGGGGGGTGGGCGGTGGCACCCCTTATACTAGCACATATGTGCGCCCCAGAGAGCGCTAGAGCTGGCCCTGTGGATACCTCTGAGGGAAATATCTCCAGCGCCACTGCCTGTGGCGCGCACACACACTTGACATGGAGTGGACATGAGCAACACATCTCAAAGAACAACAGTCACGAAAGGTCGGTAACCATTCTTTCCTTTTGTTCGTTTTAAACCTGCTGCCTGTTAATTTCACTTGGTGACCCCTAGTTCTTGTGTTATGAGAAGGAGTAGATAACACTTCCTTATTTACTTTCTCCACACCAGTCATGATTTTATAGACCTCTATCAGATCCCCCCCTTGGTCTTCTCTTTTCCAAGCTGAAAAGTCCCAGTTTTATTAATCTCTCCTCACATGGAAGCTTCTCCATACCCGTAATCATTTTAGTTGCCCTTTTCTGATTCCAGTGTCTCTCTCTTGAGATTCTGATAGTGCATCCGAAGTCCCATTGTGTTTGATGTTGTATAAACTTATAATTAATTTGTATAATTGTAGGGTCTAGGATCCCCAAGCATGGACTTAGCGTATGCTAAGTACTGGACAGAAAATAACACCGATCACAATCCCTGCCCCATCCCTTTCAGTCTAAATAAGTAAGACAAACTGTACGCAAGCAAAATGTCAGTGGCATGTAACTGGTTAATTTCTCTTTCATCATTCCCCTCCACGCTCCCCAGCCAAGCAGCTTCATCATTGCTAACCCAGAGGGAAGGCAGCCTGTCCCTACACAGAAATAAGATTACTCTGGAGTATAGATTAAAATGTCTTGTCTCTTTCCTCCCCTTCCTCAATAAGCCTGACCAAGGTCTGAAGGTCTGTTCCTACTCCTAGAGAAGAAGGAACGGGACTCCCAGCCAGGATCTATGGGGGGAGGAGGTGCACATGACCAATCCTTGCTCCCTACAATCTCTGCTAGCAACTCCAGATGCCTTCTCGATCTGTACTGCTGAGCCCCACGGAGGTGGGTGGTTCTCCCATCAGGGACCTCTCCAGCAGGAGGAGGCTCAGTCCTGCCATGGTGACGCTGCCACTGACGGCAATGGGAATCTTGTCTAGAGCTGAGTGAATATGTAGCAAACTCAGGATTTTGGCCCCCTGCACTGCCCCAAGCATGTCAATGGCTCAGCAGGAAACAGGATTATTTCTACTAACAAGAAAACAAAACAAATCTTCCAATTTACAAACTAAAATCCCAGGGTTTGGGACCACAGCCGAGAGTCCCTGCTTTCAGGGAAATGCTTAGAGGAGTACGGGTTTTCTGGGGCTGAGGGCACTGAACTGGGGCCCAGGAGGTCTGTGTTCAAGCTCTGACTCTGTGGCAGCCTGGCACAGGCAGTGAGAGTAAATTACATTGGGTACATACATCTACATGGGAATAAAAGCTCCGTGGCACAGCTGTTACTGGCCTGGGTCAGCTGGTTCAGGGTTGCAAGGCTGAAAAATTGCTGTGTAGATGTTCGGTCTTGTCTAGTTAGGGTGTAAGCTCTTTGGGGCAGGGACTTTTCTTAGTAAGTGCATGTACAGCACCTAGCACACTGAACTCCCAATCTTGGTTGGGGCCTTTACGTGCTTCTCTAAAACAGATAATAAAGAACAAGAGTTTTAGGGCCTGATCCAAAAGCCCATTGAAGTTGATGGGAGTCTTTCAACTGACTTCAGTGGGCTTTGCTTCAGCTCCTTAATCCCCATAATTGCAGGCCTCCTCTTATTCCCAGGGGAGTTTCGTCTTTCAGACGATAGGTGAGTAAAAATGGACTAAGCATATTTTATATTGTATGTACTAATCCACAGTTTAAAATATCTTGCAATAATCTCCCTGCAGTCAGAACTGTGAATGAACTGTGGTTCTGCCCAGGTCTCAGCTACTTCTAGGAGCTGCACCAGAATCCAGGAGGTAGGTATTAAAATATGGTGGTGGCTTTCCAGACTGCTACAGATTATACTGACATGGTCACAGTGGGAGGTGCCATTTTCACGGGGCCATAGTTGCCTTGATGTAACTCAGGAAGTTAAACCTTCCTACGGGACAGGTTTAAACAGGGTGCAATCAAAATGTCAGACAAAAAAAATTCAGAGATGCAATGTTTTTTCTTTATTCTTAATTTCACTGGAGAAGCCCCTAAACTATGGTAGAGACATAGAGGAAGATCCAATCCCTGTTGACTGGGGAAGAAATTCCAAAGCTTTGTAGTATTTATTCTTTGGTATTATCATAGCACCTAGGAGTTCCCATCATGGACCAGGACCCCACTGTGCCAGGCACTGTACAAACCTAGATATATCTACATGTATGACCCTTGCCACCGGGGTATTTCAGCCCCTGACAATCAGTATTGCGAGGATCAATCCATTACTGCTGTGAGGGAGGGGAGCGTTATCCCCATTGTACAGGTGAGGAAGCAACCTGTAAGAGCCAAAATTGAACCCAGGCATCCTGAGTCCCAGTCCAGTGTCTTGTTATCTGCTAGACACTCTATCCTGCAGTGTGAAATTTTACTTCGGGCAAGCCCTGAGAACAAGCATTACATAATTATCGCCATCAGATGGATACCAGTCGTTTGGGTATGGTGGGAGGAGGTCTTAAAGGAAATTAATAGTTTTTTAAGGCGACATTTTATATGACCCAAAATAATTTTTTAGCATCCCAGGTGGCAAACGTAGAAGTGATATTCTGTTAGATTGATTTCTAGAAAAGAAAAGAACAACTCTCTATAGAAAAGAACAGCAAGACAGGCGTTTTGCACCCTGACAATTTCAAAAGATCAATCAGCAGCATCTCCCAGAAAGGCTAACCTAGTACTCCGTAGGTGATAGATAAATGCAGCAGGCGTGTCCCGCTGCACTGTGACGTCAACTCTCTTAAGCAGCCCAATCAAACAGCTCGAGGCAAGGGTTTTCCAGCCTCTGTTTCCACTGACTTCAGTAGGAACAGAGTAGGCCATTGACCTCAAAGGGAGCAGTCAGGCCAAGGCTGAGTCCCACCCATCACAAATTAGCCTGTAGAATAAAGTACGTTTGCGATGGTTTCTGTCGTTTAAATGTTTAGACTTAGCAAAAATGCTCCTGCCTTTTTTACAATGTTTGGGGCAGAGGGCAGGAGCATGTCCAATGTCCTGCACTTGATTTAATCCAGCAAGGGCTCAGTCAGTCAAGCCACTTCTGAGAGGTGGGTCCCTGCAATAAGAGCAGAGGCATTTTGGCTACTCCCTTCGAGCTCCTTGTGCATGGAGGAGTGTGATGACAGCGCAGGCGAACTATGTGCCAACCACACCACACAGATGTAACATGCCCGGCTGGAGGTTGCAGGCTCTGCGGGTTATCTGTTGGAAAGGCAGGTGGTGAATTGTCTCTGAAATTGACGTAGAAGCCCTTTTGCTACAATTCACTATCCTCTTCTGGATGTTGCTGGTTTCAAGTTAGAACATAAGCATGGCCATACTGCGTCAGATCAGTGGTCCATCTAGTCCAGTGTCCTCTCTTCGGCCAGTGGCCAGTTGCTTCAGAAGGAATGAGCAGAACTGGGAAATGTATCCAGTCCCAGCTTCTGGCAGTTGGAAGTTTAGGGACACCCAGAGCATGGGGTTGTGCCCCTGGCCATCCTGACTAGTAGCCATTGATGGAAACGTATCTCATTATTTTTTGAAGCCAGTTATACTTTTGGCCTTCACAATATCCCCAGGCAAGGAGTACCACAGGTTGACGGCAGTGTGTGATGAAATATGTTCGTTTTAAGCCTGCTGCCCATTAATTCTTGTGTTTAGGTGAAGGGGTAAATAATGCTTTCTCCACATCATGACTTTATACATCTCTATCCTATTTCCTGGCTCGTCTTTTTTTCTAGCTGAACAGTCTGTCTTTTTAATTTCTGCTCCCACAGAAGCTGTTCCCTGCTTCTAATCATTTTTGTTGCCTTTCTCTGTACTTTTTCCAATTCTAATGTATCTTTAAGATGGAGTGGCCAGAACTGCATGCCGTATTCAAGGTGAGGGAATACCATGGATTTATATAGTAACATTATATTTTCTGTCCCATTATCTATACCTTTCCTACTGGTTCCTGATCCTCTCCTATAAAAACTGATGCAGCTCAGATCAAGACGGCTGTAGAAACTGCAGTGTGCAAACTGCATCAATGATGCCTGTGCACATTGCCTGTTAGATTGCAATTGTGCAGTTCCTCAATAGTAATGTATACGGTGGCCTGACAGGCTGGGAAATGAGGGCAGGGCATATTTGAATTGAGAATACAATCAATACCCTGCGTTGCACTCTGCACATTTCGGGTTCCTCCCCAGAAGTGTGCTGCAGCTATGTCTTCTAGAACAGAACTCCAAAACGCAGATTAGGGGAATTAAAAAAAAAAATCAAGGACATAGTTAAGGAATATAAAAAAACTGGCTTGAGATTAGGGAAATCTCCTGTGCCTTTGAGATTTAATAGAAGTTGCCTTCCTGTTGTGTTCTCAGATAAGGAGACTCAGATCAAACCCACGTGTAAATAACTAGATGTAATCAGTTTCCCTTGGAAAATGTTGTTTCCCCCCAGTTTTAATTTTGTTTCTGTTGCTGAGAGAGGCTTGGAGAGGCAGTCGCTCTTGCAGGGTATTAGAACAACATTTCTCTAGCACTCCTGCCCCCAAAGTCGCCGAGATAAAATTCTTAGTTTAACCACTTGAAATGAGTTCGGGTTGGATAAAAGGGCGTGTCAGAAGGAGCATGGAACTGAGCCGGAGCTTGGTCCTGCACCGTACACGTTTACAAACACCGCTTGAGATCACCTTTAATCGGGCCAAGCATCAGTAGAAACGGCGACACGTGTTTAAAATCGCGGTGTCTGCGGACGGTCCGCCTCGCCTGGGTCTTATTCCAACTCTTTCTGTCAGTCCAGGGCGATCAGCGAAAGGCTCCAGCCGCTGAACGCTGCTAGCACCCAGCTGAAGGAAATGCCTTCCCGGCTCCTGGCCCGCTGGCTGACTGGCAGCACCAATAGGAAATCTACAAGCGTTCACACGGAGCCGGGGCAGTGCTGTGAGCCATGGCCGGGGGTCAGACTCATACCGGAATCCGGGGCCTGTCTAGCACCGTTGCAGTGGGGGCAGACTCGCTTTCTTGTATTTCTCCTGACACTGTTCCGGGGCAGGCCGGGTTTGCTTGCCGCTGGCGGGGGCATCTCTGGCTCTGGGGCGTTTTGCGGATATGGGGGGGATTTAAACCCCGGCACTTCTGGCTGAAACTTACCAAACAAACATTCTTTAAGATCATCCCGGTTTCTCTTCTTGACAAGCAGCACCTGCGATGAGGAACCGGGGGGGGGGTTATTTTGTGTAATCACCATCGTGTGCACGGTGTGTTAAACTTTACACCCCCCTGGGGGGGGGGGGTTGCCAGCGGGTGGTGCTGGAAGCAGGCGCTGGGGGTGCAGAACACCCGGGACCAAATCCCCCCCGCCTGGCTCCGCTGGGGGCGAAGGGCAGCGGCTGGCTCGTAGCTACCGGGAGAGGCGAAGGGGGACAGATCTCGGCTGGGGGGGGGGAGCAGCGTGTGTCTTTGGTGCGAGGGCCTCGGAGCCTCCGCAGGCATAGCGGGAGGCTGGGTGTTGCTTGGGCGAGCCGGTGCCTGGGCGGGCAACACCCACCCAGGCCGCCTCCCCGAGGTGGGCCCCTGGGGGCTGGTTTTGCCCCGCAGCCTCGGGCAAGTCAACGTCGCTTCCTTGTGCCTCAGTTTCCCCGTCTGGAAAGTCGGGCGGATGCTATGTATCCGCTTCGCGGGGAGGGGCCGCGGGGTCCCTGGAGGAGAGAGAACCGCAGGGGGCGGTGGGGTGCATGTGCCGCCTTCCCCCGCCGGTGTGTGTGTGTGTCTGCGTGCGTGTGTGTGTGTATGCACCTGTACAGGTGTGTGCAAATACAAACCAGGCCCGCGCTATTTTCCGTGCGTGCCTGCGGGGGGGTGTGCACCTGTACACGTGTGTGCAAATACAAAGTGTGTGTGTGTGTGCACCCAGCTCAGTGCAAGCCGGGCCCGCGCTGGTGCAGCCGGGCGCCGGCGGGGGGGGCAGCTCCGATCCCGGGGCTATTTCCCGTCCCACCCCCGAGGCTCGGCTGCTTCCCCGCCGCTCCGCCTCCCCCCCGCGGGGCGCCGGGGACGCGGCACTTGCCCCGGGGCCCGGGGCTGACAGGTGGCGTGAGACCCTCGCCCAGATCCGCCCCCCCCCCCCCCTCGTGGCCATGGCTCGCTGCGGGGGGCCGGCTGAGCCCCCCCCCCGGGGACCCCAGCTCGCAGAGGGGGCGGGCGGCGGGGCCAAGTTTCCCGGCCGGAGTTTGCAAACGAGGAGGAGCCGCCGGCCGGCACCTGGGGTGTCATTGGAGGAAGCTGCTCGGCGGAGCCCATAAATAGCGAGGCCGGGCGGCGGGGCGCAGCTCGGCCAGGGCCCCCCCCCCCCCAGCCCGGCTCCCGCTGCACCGGGCGCCCGCTCCGGGCCATGGCTTCGCTGCTGGCCTCCTACCCGTGGGCCGAGAGCCTGGCCTGCCCGGCGCTGGAGGGGGAGCTGCCGCCGGCCGCCCCGCGCTGCCCGGCGGGGGAGAAGGGCTCGGAGCCCCGCATCCGCCGCCCCATGAACGCCTTCATGGTCTGGGCCAAGGACGAGCGGAAGCGGCTGGCGGTGCAGAACCCGGACCTGCACAACGCGGAGCTCAGCAAGATGCTCGGTGAGCCGCGGGCCCCGGCCGGCCCGGAGCCCCTTCCCCGGCAGGCGAGGGACGCCCCCACGGTCCTCCCGGTCTAAGCGGAGCAGGTGTTCGCAGCCGGGCGTGCTGCGGAGCCGCCGCTCCGCTCCGCTCGGCTCTTCTCTCTCCGGCGCCCCGCCAGCCCTGCTCTGCTCTGCTCGCCTCTCCCCCGGCGGTAGAAAGCCGGCCCCCGGCTCGTTCTCTCGGCTTCGGATCGGCGGCTGGGGGCCGGTTCGTGTCCACACGCGCTCAGCGGGCGGGTTCGCATTCACGTGGAAACCAGCGTGGCCGGGGGAGAAGTTTTCCCGAAGTTCCTCTCGGGCTGGTGTCTGGGTTTCCCTTGTCCCGGGGCAGTCGTTTGGCCAACTCTCAAATCGGCCGCCGTCCTTAGTAGATTCACGAAGAGACGTTTCCTGGTCCGGGGAAAATATCTTCAGCGCGATCATTTATTTTCATTACATCCAAATCCGTGATTTGTCTTTTTCTTTTCTCCAATTCACCGTTTTGTGATGGGAGGGGGGGAAATGATCCAACCAAAACTGACCAAACTGACCAACAGCCATTTATTGTCAGGGTTTGTTTGTTTCCAAAGGTGTAATTCCCCCCCCAGCAAGGTGTGTTTTGTTTTTAAAATGTAGCATCTCTAAATGCGTTCAGTCCTCAACTCCCCCACTTGCATTGGGGGAATGGGCGGATTATTTCCATCCTTCCCCTTGGGCTTTGCACACCTCCGCCAGTCCTTTATTTTAGGTTATTTTATTTATGTTCAAACTCTGGGAATCCAGCGGGCACCAGGTGATTTGCACTTTTTTGCAGGCCATGCTGAGAATTCATGGCACAGCTCCTGTACTCCCCGGCTTTTCTATCCCTGGGAGCTTGCAGGATCAGGTCCCAGCTCCGGGTGTCTTTACTGGGCTCTAGTCTAGGGAAATGTGTGGACGGTTGCTGATCCCTGGGAGTAGGGAAATCAAATCTCAGCAGGGTTCAGACTTCCCAGCAGCGGGTGGTGGCAAACACGAAAACTCTTGTTTGGTCGAATTACAAAAACAAGGCGCCTTCTCCGCAGTTTGGGCAATCCTGTAATTTAGCTGCCGACTGCCCAGTCTGTGAGCAACTGATTAAAGGTAGAAGAGAATGCAAGTGACAGAGAGCTCTGTATTGGAGCCCGGGTGCAACTGCTGCAGAGAGGGTGACATGTCTCTTCCACCCCAACCTCTTAATTTTTTACTAGCCTGGGGATGTCCCACTCAGTAGGAGTCATACAATCCCCCCAACCCAACGTTTTGTATGGCCATATTCCTGTATTGAGGCCAGGCCCCAGTTCCACTGGACTCACTGGTTGTTTTGCCGCTGTGTTCGGTCGGACTATGGTCTGCCCCTCGGTCCCAGCCGGCTCTTTGGGTGCTCAGGAAAACTTGGCCTCCATGCACAGCGCAGGCTCCTCAGCTGTGGATTCTAAGGGGATTTTTGTTTCTTTCTTGTTGCAGGCAAGTCCTGGAAATCGCTGACCCCTTCCCAGAAGAGGCCCTACGTGGAGGAGGCGGAAAGACTGAGGGTGCAGCACATGCAAGATTACCCCAACTACAAATACCGGCCCAGGAGGAAGAAACAGGTCAAGCGGATCTGCAAGCGGGTGGACCCGGGCTTTCTGCTGGGGAACCTCTCCAGGGATCAGAACTCGGTGCCGGAGAAGCGGATCTGCGGCAGGACGGTGGGTGAGAAGGAGGGGCAGGGTGAGTACTCACCTGGCCCGGTATTGCAGAGCATCAGGGGCTACAGGGAGGCCCAGGCCAGCAGCAACAGCAGCACCAACATTGACTCCTACCCCTATGGGCTGCCCACCCCACCTGAGATGTCCCCTTTGGATGTGATAGACCCTGAGCAGAGCTTCTTCTCCTCTCCCTGCCCGGAGGAGCATCACCACCCCCATATGACTGGGGCCTCTTACTCTCCAGAATACTCAGCCAGCCCCCTCCAGTGTAACCATCATCCCCTTGGCCCCATGTCCATCCCCCAACCCAGCACCTCCATGTTACCCCCAATCTCCAGCTGCCCTCCTCCTCCCTCCTACTACACGCCAGCCTTCCACCCCCCCAGCCTCCATGCCCACCTTGGTCAGCTCTCACCGCCCCCCGAGCACCCCGGCTTCGACAGCCTGGACCAGCTGAGCCAAGCGGAACTTTTGGGGGAGATGGACCGCAATGAGTTCGACCAGTATCTCAACACGCCCAGCCACGCAGACCCCAGTGGGGTGATAATCAATGGACACGTCCAGGTGTCTCAGGTTGCAGGGGGCTCGCACTCCACAGAGACCAGCCTCATCTCCGTCCTAGCAGATGCCACTGCTACCTACTACAACAACTACAGCGTTTCCTAGGCCGGAGGGAACAGGGCCTGTGGACTGGCTGAGGACAGACACTACAGTATTATCGGCGTTGTTCCGTGTACACAACAACTGGTGGACACCACTCTCCTCAGGGTCGCCCAGTCTGAACTGAAACAGATTTGGAGGCCTCCTTCTGTCCTAGGTAATGGATTTTGCTTATCAGACATCCACTGGCATAAATATTGAGTAACCTACTTCAAAAGGTATTTGATATCCTGCTTCAGAAAAGGTCTGTGCTCAAGTCCCTTTTCCGAGCCGGCTGGTCACTGACTAAGATCCTCCTACCAGTTTATTTTCTCAGCATGACAAATCTTTGGATTATGGGTCTGGTTTTTTGGTGGCACTGAGGCTTGGCTCCTAACATCCAAGAAGTTAGGAGCTAAATACCTTCGAGGATCAGGGCCAGAGCACCCCCCACCCCAGCTGGAACCCATGGGGGCTGCAGATTCTCAGTGCCTCTGAAAAATCAGTCCCTGTGTCTTGTTCCATTTAGCTCTGTGAAGTTGTGGTAGGGATGGAGGGAAAACAAAGATCTGGCAAAGGCGCATGTAACCCTCTGGTCAGTGTGTGCTGCCTTCTGCCCCCAATGGTGTGGCTCTGTTACCACCCCTAGGTCCAGAGCCTGGCGTTTTAGCTCAAACTGTCAAGTGTTCGGTAATGTGGTTTCAGGACTGGCTCAGATGGTGGCTGTCTCAAGCGGCTATTGCTGTTCAGAGAAAGTGTGATCAGGTGATGATAAATATCCTGTTCATACCCTCCGTGAAGAGCTTTAACCAAAGACAGCTGGGTGGCTTTCATTCCTAGCTGGGTGTGTTTTCTGTTGGCCTGGTCTTGCGGTCCCTGTGGACTCAAAAGTTTCACTGAAGTGGCTGGGAGTTTTTGAGTGTGCACGAGCATAAGGAATGCAACTCTGGTGAAGTCACTGGACTCGCAGTCTGTAAAGCCAGCAGTGCACTGGGTCCTGTGTCCACAAAGGCGTCTAATCTAATCTGTTGCGCGCACAGCCCTGCTCTGTGCTCCTTTGGCTCCCGAAACTTTTCAGTGGGCATCCTGAGAGTGTAAGGAAGGAAAGATAAGAGCCAAAGAAGGGAAGGATCTGGCCCAGGGTGGAACCCTGATGTCATTCCCATCTCCTAGCTCTCCTGACCAACTTTACTGTGCGAGGGGGTTCACAATAACTGGAACTGCAGTGAGGTGACACAACATGGGATTGTGAGAACCTCTAGCTGCTCCAGCGTTAAGGCTGCAGCCAAATTTCTGTTTGAAGCTGAATTTTGCCCACTCTGTAAAATTCAGCTTGACTTCTCCCCAGAGTTTCACTGATCCTGCTTTCACTGAGCTCAATGGCTGCAGAATCGGTCCCTGTCCGAGTAAGTTGGTTCCATATACATAGACATACTTGTGGCTTTCGTAACAGCTACTCTGAAGGCCAAGAACCTCAGAGATCATACGAGTGACTTTAATATCCCAGCCTGTCCCCTCTACCCACAGCCACAGCTAGAAAGAATTTATTCTGATGAGCACTTTGGAAAAGAGATGATATGGAGCAGACGCATTGGTATCAAGCATCATTTGAAAGCAAATACTTCATGTTTAGCAATGAAATGCCCATTCTTCTTTCCTTCAGTATGTTATTGCTTGTAATAAAGCTGTACATTGATTTGTATGTTCCATTATTTCCCCTACAGATTTTGTATTGCTGGAGTTTTTGCTCTTTTTTCATAACGATGAAATTTTATTTTAAATCTGTTATATAACATGATTAATCTTAGCATTACTGTATGACATTTGGTTATGATTAGTTAGTAGTGTGGTTATGATTTTCTGGGTTCAATCGGAATGTGTAATTAATTGCAAATAATACTTAAAAAACACAACTTCCCAGGTTTTAAGCTAATACCTTCCATTGTTTTTTGTGTGACTCTGCTGCATTCTGAATGCGTGTAGATATGAGTTTGCATAAAATATTTAATTTAAATAAATATGTTTTTATACAATGACTGTTATCGTTTAGATTGCTGTAGTTATGGGCAAAACTTTTTAAAGGGGAAACATTTATTTTGTTCCATGCTGCACTGGGGTTTTGGTTTTTATTTCTAGCTTTTCTAAATCAGTTTTTTTTATATATATATATATATATATATATATATATATAAAAAAAAAGTCCTGTAGCTATCTTTACAAATTGTGTAATACTTTTACACGGGACTAATTTAAGTCATAATTTAAATATCTTTACCCTTCCCGATGTATCAGTGGAATGACGGTCTCTTTACCTGACTGTGCATTCCTTGCTTGTCCAAAGCATCCTTCAGTGTCAGCTGGAGTTTTGTGTGGGCAAGGATTGCAGGATCCAATCTAGGCATGATTTTGGGGGACTGCTGAAGTTAATGGGGAGTTTGCCATTGACTTGGGAGCAGAAGTGGATTGCAAAATATGTGGACTGTTTTGCTGAGTATCATATGAGTCAATATGGCATGATTCTTATTTACACTAAGGACCCTTTACACTAAACATTTACACCCCTTCTGAGCCCTCTTTACGTTGCCAGAGTGATGTAAACGGGCCGTGGTGTAACTGGGAATCAGGACAAATAGTATCAAAAAGTGAAGCCGTGGGTTAAATGTAACAAGATGTGAAAGAAAGGACTTTAAAAAATCATGGCTGTAACCTGGATAGGTTGTAACTCTGAACCATAGTGAGTGACGAGTTGTACAGACAAATTCAGATTCCTCTCCAGGCAAATGGTGTAACGGATGAGAGTTTAGCCTTATGGCGGACTTGGTTCTGCAAGCCAAAACTACCCCCCATTCACCCAAACTTTAATTGAAGCTTTGTCTTGTAAGGACTTTGAGACTGGGTCCATGGACTCGTACGCATCCATGAGGCCTGGGGCAGAAGCCGATTTTCCGAGATATCTCGTGATCAGTGCCTATGTATTTTGAGAGGAGGGACTCTTGGGGGAGGGGGAAAGCCAAACTAATCAATTTCACCGGCTTTATATGCTACAGACTAAACGTTCGCATGATGCCCTAATATTTATACTACAAGCTCAGATGGGTGACAGACCCTAAGTAAAGCTACATAGAAATCCATCTCTCGCTAGCGCAGCGTCGTCTTTTGTTTCTGTTCCTCAGTATACACATGCCTGTATCTAGGCTGCGTCTGTATTGTTCAAGTGAGTTTTGACGGGTATTATGGAACTAAGATCCTACGCTCCAATTCCGTGGCGGGAACTATGCCATATGTAGCACTTTGTGCGTTTAAGATGTTTTGCGACCATGAATGAACTAACCCTCACAACATTCCTGCATAGTCGATATTACTAACCCCATTTTACCAGCGGGGAAACCGAGGCAAGGAAGAGTTAAGTAATTTGCCCAATGTCACATAGTGAGGCAGGAGCAGAGTCAGTACTAGGTCCCATGTCTCCGTTCTCCTATTTCCATGCTTCAGCCGCAATACCAGGCTGCCCCTCAGATTATGGGGTTGACTTCAAAGCACAACAGGGGCAAAGCCATCAAAGGAAATCTCCATCTAGCAAATGTGGACTAGATTCCAAATTCATAGCGTAGCTAGGAAATGAACTCCAGCTGCAAGATTAAAGCTGGATTTAGATTTCGAATGTGCCAACGTTTGGGGCTTCTTTGGGTCGGGCGTTCTCTTCAGCTCCTGGTGAAGATAAGGGGATGCCACATTCAAAATGCCAAAGTTAGGGTGAGATTTTCAAAGCACACGTTCCATCGACTCGCAATATGGCTTCCATTCCTAGGTCTGATCGGTGCTTCTGCAAATCCCACCGGAGCAGTCCCACTGCAAGGCAAAGGGGCTTTTACTTGTAAGTCATTTTAAGTGCTTTAGAAAATCCTACCTGTAGCCTTTCAGCTGAAGTAGTGAGGACTCATGCATTTAGATCTGGAGATTGTGGATTTAAACTCGGCTGCCAGATTAAGCAGGGATGGTTATAGTATTACCCCTACCCCCATCGGTATTCAGCCTCACTGAACTAGGGGCTCAAAGCACGGCCATAGACACATTCCCTGTCCCAAACAGCTTGCAATCTTTTTAATAGTAAAAAAGTAGCCTGTTTTCACCTCTCATCTCATAGACAGAATCTTGTTTCCTGCAAAGACATCTTGTAATGACCATCCAGGAGCATGTTGCCATGGGCCTCTGCTGGGAGTGGACTTGTCTAAGGAGGTAAGTCTGGCAGTGCCCCCTGACGGCAGTCCAGAACTCTAGTGGGTGCAAGGATGCAAACCGCTCTTTTATCATAACGACTCAATCTCACAGCCCAGTAACTATGCAAACAACAAACATGCACCGAAGCCTTGTAAGGAAATTACAGTTTGGGGCTTGTAACAAACCAACGAAGCTCTTGTTATTCTGGCTCGTCATGAGTCATTTATAACCATTTATTACATTATGGTCGTATGTAATGCAGCGATTGGGTCTAATTCTCAGGGGTGCCCTGGAACAGCACCTGGAGCAGTGGGTGCTCAGCAGTTCAGAAAAATCACAGCCACTGCATTTCACCTATTGTTCTTCAGCTGTAACTTGTGTTTTTTTAAGGCCTTCTATCCATCTTGCAGGGCGGAAGCTAGATTAATCTCTGGTTCAATGCCACTGCCTTCTGTGGAGTTGTGGAAGGGAAAACTTCGTCCCCACTTATTTAAAACGGAATCACATGAGCAAAAGCAGCATGTGTCACCCACACACTCCACTTGGCAGGAGCAGAGCTGGGCTGAATCCAAAACCTTGGATTTGGGGGGAATTTGGATCTGAATCTGAACGATGAAGCTCTGGGGAAATTTGCTTCCAGATTAGAACCTGCTCCCTGGGATGGTTTCTGTAGTGGAGAAAGTGGTGATCAACCCAGTTCCTGAGAAAGTGGTGTTAACCGCAGCAAAACTGATTTCTCTGTTTTCATCCTGTGTAGCTAACTTTGCAAAATTATCTTTCTTGGGAATTTGTTTTTAGATCCAGGACTTGAATGGTCCCCGAATGGCAGCCCTGGCACACTGCCCTATTTACTCACCAAAGAGGGCATGAACAAATGGTAGCCTCCCACTCAGTTCTCCAATGATCTTTCTTAAATCAGACCTACAGGGACCATTTCAGCTCTTTGGGCCTGGGGCTGTCTATCTCTCAGTATGTGTAGGTACAGCACGTAGCAGAGCAGGACTCCAATCTCAGATGGGGGCAGGAGCTACCGAAAAATAAATAAATATAGCCATAGCAAGTGGTAAAGAACATATTTCCGTGTCTAGGTCCGTTCAGTCATTGGCGTCTCTGCTGCCAATACCAGGGAGAGCCCAGTATGAATCTATTGTGGTGGTGGCTTTTGCAACCTGTACATGTGCCCAGAAATGGGATCAGAATGTAACTCGTTCTGCATCGATGCCCTAAGCGCTTATTTCTTTCTCCTGCAGCGGTTGGCCACTCTCCCCAGACCTATGCAGGGTGAGGCATTGTCTTTGCACCTGACTGGGAATAATTCTCCAACTCCTCCTTCTAAGATGCATTGGTCGTCTCCTCCAGGTTGTACAGGGCGGGAAGTTAAAATGAAAATGAGCCCAGGGTTATTCAAAACCAGTCTGTACTGGTGTTTTCAGCATAGATCCAGGGAGGAGAATTAAAAAAGTCACTTAGGCCAATTCCTCGGGTCTCCAAGCCCACTGTTTTAACCAGCAGGGTAGCAGTTTTCCACACTAGATTCAAGCTATGGCCACTACTTTTATGGTACAAGCTGCAATGTTAGTAATTGTGAGCAATCATGACCTCACCCTTCCCGGATAGCCCGGGAATTCAGTCCGTCTGGGAGTTAGTGTGTGTCATGCTCCTGGCCTCCCTGGGGAACCGATTTCCTTTAAATTCATGGAACAGGTGGTGATTCTCTTCAGTCACTGAGCCCAGCATCGATTAACCTGAATATGTCTTAACTCAGCTACAATGGGAAAGGGGCGCCTCCGCTTTTCTGTGACTCTTTGATTGACATCTGTCCAGCTATCATTCTGCCGGAGATGTCAGAGGAGAGACGGTTGAGTGAGATTTCACCTAGACATGTTAGTGTCATTTATTGAGCCCTGTCCATGGGCTCAGCTGATGTAAAATGTCCTCACTCACTCTCATCCTATGTGTTTGGTGCTGGATATGACACAGTCCCTCCCAAGGACACTAGATTCTAAATGGGGCATAACAGTTCAGAAGCACCCTGTGCTGGGTTGCCAGCTGAATCCCAAATTGGGGTAGATCTTTTCAGTGGAACCCCAGTATGCTTAACTGGAGAAGAGCGGGGATGACCATTTGTCCCAAAAAGAGAGGGATTTGCAAGAATCAGTGCCAGCATGGATAGCAAAATCAGTCATGCACAGACAATGTCCCCAAAGGTGGGAGAGGATCTCTCTCATTGGTGTAAGGTGGTGGTCCTAACATGTGAAAAGAAGGTGTGGTCTTGTGGTCAAGGAGAACTGGGTTCATTTCCCGGTGCTGCCACAGGCTCCCTGGGTAACCCCGGGCAAGTCACTTAACCTCTCTGTGCCTCAGTTTCCTCATCTATAAAATGGGATTAAGATTGATTCCTTTGCCCATGTTGTCTATTGAAGCCTGGTCTACACAGAAAAATTGTGTTGGCATAGCTACATTGGTCAGGGGTGTGAAAAAAAACCCTTCTGTTGGTGCAGGCTGCATCTATACTGTCTATACGCCAGCCATAGCTATGCCAGTATAGTCCCCGTAGTGCAGACATACCCTTATGCTAAGCTCTGTGGGGAGGGATTGTCTCTTAATATAGGTGTGTCTACCCTGGAGCTGGAGGTGTAGTTTTCAGCTGAGGTAGATTTACTCGTGCTAAAAAAAATTAGCAGTTTAGCTGCAGCTGCATGGGCGGCAGGCTGGGTTAGCTGCCCCATATACAATCCCTCCCAGGGTACATAGAGCTCAAAGCGCTTTACAACAGAGTGTCACTAGCACTGTCCCCATATTACAGGTGGGGCAATCGCGAGATGAAGGGACTTGCCTAAGGCTACACAGTAAGTCAGGGGTGGTGCTGGGGGGAGACCCCTCCTGATCTTCCGAGTCCCAGCCAAGCGCCCTGCTTATTGGCCCTGGTGAATGCTGTGACCAGAGTGGGATTGTTTTCGCCTTTTCCTAGGAGCGGAGTCTTGCTGCTGCTGGTGGAATGAAGCTTGTAACAGGAAGATCTTCTCTCTCTTTCGTTTGTGGGGTCACCTGTACGTGTCCCATTTCGACCCAGCAAGCCCTTGCTCCAGGAGCGCTCCCAGTCTGCTTGCTGAGCATTTTCCCCCCCTGTTAGGACAGCAGGCTCAGACCTTCCCTTGGTGGAGAGGAGGGAATGAGACAAGCTGCTGAGTCTTTTCCTGTTGCGCGCTGCCAATGGGAGCTGCTTCTGCTGCAGGGAGCGCGGGGAGGATGTGTCCAGAGCTGAGTGTTTCCTGCCTGATAACACCGGCCCCCTCCTGCCGGATGTTATGAGTCCTGGTCCTACCTTCACGATTCAAGCGAAGGGCTGAGGGAAAGCCTGGCTGTTTGTGTCAAGAAAAAATAACTTCTCCCTGCCTGCAATTCTGCAGCGCCCAAGCCTTCCAGCTCGCTCTCAACTCCCCTGGGGCTGGGTGGAAAAGATGGAGCCGCGGGACCAATGAAAACAAGACCACAGACACAAAGCGGGAGCTGGGTGCCAAGGGGGGAAGGCGCTGCTTGAAACGTGCAAATGGTGGGCCCCCCTCCCTCATGCCTGGCAGCTAAAGACACAGGGTTAAAGGTGGTTGCTATGAAGCAGAGGTGGGGGCAGACCAGGAGCCAGGATCTGAATGCAATGGGCCAGATTTTGCTCTCAGTTACTCTGGTATAAAACTGGAGTAACTTCCCTGAAGTCAGTTCAGGTAATCTGGATTGATCCCCATGTTACTGGAGAGCGTGATCTGCCCCCAATCCCTTTATAATGGGGTGAAACAAATACTCCAATCTGATCACTCCAGATTAAGGGTTTGAAATCCAGATTCCAATGGGAACTTTCCCAGATATCCAAGGTTTAGGCGGCGAACTCTGATCCCAACCCAAATCCAGGGCTGGAAATGGGCTTCAGGCCAATCTCTGAGATCAAGGAGCTCGGTAACTATTAAGCAAGGAGAGGGTGGGTGGCAGAAGCATTGTGGGATGGTGAGTGGGGAACTCCTTTCTGGGGGGTGTTAATCAGGAGGAGCCAGCTGGTGGGTAGAGAGGGAATGGCACCAACTGGCATCCAATTCAGTAGGCAATTGCCATAATTTCTCTAGAAATCTGTGGACACCAGTCCGGGCTGTTTGTAATTTAGCCTTTTGTGTTGCATCTCCCTCTTTTACACAGGCGGGCTGGGATCCAGAACAAGCCAGTGCCGGGGAAAGCCAGGGAAGCTTATGCTATTCCTGCAGGGCTGTGAAATGACTTTCTTCCTAGCCGGTTGGTGTGTGCGCAGTGAAGGGCCTCGGTGTCATCGACAAAACAGCTCGTGAGGCAAAGCCCTTTCCGCAGACAGTCCTTCAGGCTCCGAATCCTGATCTCAACGTGCTTTGCAGAGGTTTGCAGCCTCCTTACTCCTACCGCACAGGCAGGGAAGCCGAGGGGCACTGAGCAGCCTGAGGTCGTATAACCAAGTCATTGCAGAGCTGGGGACAGAATCCAGTCGCCTGATTCCTTCTGCATTGGCCTGTGCAGAAAGGGAGAAATCCCGGCCCCACTTGAGTCAGTGGGAAGGTTGTTGTTTACGTCAGTGGAGCCGGGATTTCACCCGAAGTGTTTTCAGTTGTATAGCGCTGTGCTGGGAAGTGGTATAAGATCGTAACAGTGATCTGGGAAGCCTGTCTTTGGTGGGCAGGTGGAGCAGTTCAACACAACTTCACCCTGGGGGCCAGAGGTCTGCCGGTGGTGGGGCACAGCGAGGAGCCAGAGGAAAAGCAATTAAACGGCCTTGAACTAAGGGGGAGGAGAGAGGGGCAGCTCCACAGCATTCTCCATCCATCAAGAGCTTGGGGAGCCCATCTCCGGGGACACCATCCCGGGCGTGTGTGTGGGAGTTCTGTGGATCTGGGGTGCGGGGGGGACATCTGCGGTCAGGTGCATTGCTGCTGAATCGCACTCAAACTGCTGGATGGAGTATTTGCGGGGAAGAATCAGGGTTTGCAAAGAATCCTGCTTGCGCTTGGAACTGCCTGCAGCCTATTTACACACGCACACCACACGAAGCACAGCCAAGGCACCACCTCCGAGAGACACTCCCTGGCCCAGGGCAGCCCTGACATGTTGTTGTTTGCTTTAATTTGCAGGAGCCCTTGCGCCTGGCATGTCATTCAGCCCCAAGAGCTTCAGCGCTAACAAAACATCAGAAGCTTTCTGTGCGCTCAGGAAGGAAACCTGCTCACGTGACGGGGTTAGTCAGATTTCTGACTGCTCCTTCCCTAGGATCCCAGGCGGCAGAAGAGGCTGTTGACCAAAAAAATGTCTGAGACCAAACAGCAATGAGATGGCAGGTTCTGGCCCCCCTTCCTGTCCAGCTGGCTGTTGGGAGCGTACGTCCAGGGAAGGTGAGGGTTCCCTAAAAAGCAGCGTGGCAATCACTCCCTTCTTAACGCGTCTTTTGCCTGGCCCTAAAATCTCTGTTTTTCACTCAGATCTTCCTGCTCTGAGATCTCAAAAATGTTTGTACCGTTTTCCTGTGAATTCCCTGCAGGTGAAAAGTGCTAGATTTACACTCCAGTGGAGGGACGTCCTCGCGTTAGCCACAGCTCACGTACAATTCGGGCAGTAGCAAGATGAGTTTCTCCTCTCTGCCTAGTTACATTCCAATCCAAAACCTGTTGAGGACAGTGCAAACACGCTCACCGACCACAGCAGGCTTTGGATTGGGCCTCTAATGTCCCTAAGCCCAGACCCAGAGGGATCAGCTCTTGGGGAGAAGAGACATTTGATTCTCTAGGGCCCCTTATATCGTCGTTTTCTTGGGTGTCAGACAGCGCCAGGTGAACGGAGCCTGTTACAATGCGGATGACTTGTCTGCCGAGAGCTCCGTTGTGGTGGAGTTCAGATTTGTTTCTGGTACTGATGGACAGGAGAACATTTTATCCAAATGAACAATGGGAGGAGTTTGGTACGCAGGTTACAGCAGGAGTCCGGAATCCCAGCTCTGCCACCCGGCTGGGTGACCAAAGGCGTGTCTCCATGCCTCAGTGCAGCCCACGTACGCTGTGTAGAATGACGTCTGCCTCGCTGAGCTTTGATTCATTCGTTCATTCATTCAGCCTCCCTCCTGTCCCTCGTGGCCCCCCCACGGCTCCCCTGCAGCTTCTAAATCTGCTTCCTGCTCCCCCTCACTCCCCCATCCCCCGTCACAGTGTCTCTGCTGCACCTCACACACCCTGTGTCCGGTCCAGGCCCCTGAACCGCAGCGGGGCAGCCATTTTGCCTGTGCATATGGCTTCAGTCCAACTGCCAAGAGTGGGAGGTGGCGGCCAGCTCTGTGGAGGGCAGCCTCGCCTCCACGTGCAGATAGACCGTAGGGAAATGGTGCCCATCTTGCTGGCTTTGGCCCCATTGACAGTAATGGGGGGGGCGGCCATTTTGAACATGGGAACATTCGTGCCGCAGGGCCTTTCTTCAGGTTTCATGAGACGAGTCAGAGCGCCCAGCACTGCTGGAAGCGTGATAAAATCGCCCATGTTAGCGATACTGAGTCATGGCCAAGGACCCACCGTGCCCCCCGAGAAGGCAGATTTGAACAGCCCTGAGTCTTCTAGAGACTAAACGGAGACCGGTGGGAGTGAGGAATGCTAATGCTTTGCTCCCCTTTTCTGTGAGGGGCTCAGAGTTAGTGCGCTAGGCCTCACGACTCCCCCGTGGGGTGGGCGTTGTTATTATCCTTTTACAAACGGGTAACGTGAGGCCTAGCAATAGGGAGTGACCCACACAAAGTCACACGGCCAGGCCCAACCAGAGGCACGAGATGACAGCGGGTTTCCCGATGCCCACGCTCCAGGAAAGTCAGGGGAATAAGATGAATCTAAAGACAGTGTGAATGACAGGAGAGTCAGGCCAGGCATTTATTAGAGGGGTCTCTTGGTCTGCCTCAAGGGTGGAGTAAGTTCTTCAACACACTCCCAGAGCCATGCAAGCAACATCTGGTCCCTTCCATCTCCCACATGAATAGCTCACCAGTCACGCAGGCCCAGGTTTAGCTACCTCGCCTTTCCAGCCAGGGCAATGTGACCAAACAGGCCAACATCAAGCTATGAATGGAGTGTTTAAACCTCAGGGCCGGTTGTATGGTCTTCAGGACTGAAAAGCGTAATCCGGAGTTATTCGGCATCAGTCAGGGATTCCAGCCCAGTGCCGCGCACACCAGCAACTCCTCACTTCCTCTTCTTTTTCTGCTCCTGAGCTTTGGTTGACTTCTTTGCTCGTTCTTCAAGAAGGGGTGGTGGGGGGTAGGGCAGAGGAGGGTTCAGGATCAGGGCCCTCTTCTGGAGTCTCAGCTCCAGGATCTCGAAGGTGGTCTGGATCTCACTCTGCAGGATTTCGCGGAGAGTTTGGATCTGGGCCCCGATCACTTCTTTCACTAGGGTCTCCAAAATCTACAAAGCAAGTGGAAGAGGAGGAGGAGGCTTGTGGCTCATTTCATCTCTCTTTTTGCTACCTGCGTTACAGTATAAATGGGCCATTCCCTTTGAACTGACACTGGGCCAAGCTGGCGGCAAATGAAGGAGGTGGGTGGGGGAGCAGAAAAGGTGGGGAGGTGCCTTCTGTGTAGCAGCCTTCCCCTCCCCCCCCAACCCGGCGGAAGGCCCTTCTGGGTTGCTCTGCGAGGCTTGGCATCTGCTGGTAGAGAGGGTGCAGGCCTGGGCATGCTCGGGAGATGGCCGTTCTCCAGAGCAGCACCCGCCACTTACCCCAGCAAAAATTCTCTGCATGAGTCATTGATGACTCTGAAGGCAGGTTCCCCTCTGCACTCTGAACCCGCAGGGCGGGGAGGGTGAACACATGGACATGCTGCTTCATAGAAACCATGCTGCCAAGAAGATTGGGGAGCAGCTGGGAGACAGGGCGTCGCATTTATTTTCTGTGTAACAGGCCTCCGTGCAGATGGCCCTGGCCCCCACCAGCTCTCCTGAGATCTACCCAGATTGCAAAGGATTCCCGGGGTTTGTGGGCCAACTCCCGCTCGCCCCAGATTATTCTGCAAGGACGAGGAGCAAAACCACCCTCCCCCCCCCATGAGAGTCCTGAAGGAAACTTGGAGGGAGTCCTGTCTATGGGACTGACTCACATAAGGGACTTGCAGTGCTTAAAGAACCAGTTAGACCTTCCTGGTTGCTCATCTCTGCTGCCATAAGTTCCAAAGGTGATGACTGCTTTCCTTGACCTTGTCAGCCAGTGCCAAAAGAGCAATTAGCCCCACACGCAGTACTGTGCGTTAATCCCATGAGACAGGTGGCCCAACAATAAAAGTGCCTCATTAGAATTTAATTACATTTCCAAAACGATTTGCTCCTGGGCTGAGAACCTGTTGCGCAAGCTGAGGCAGGTTAATTTATTTATTTTTCCCTAAGTGTTATAAACTCTTCACAGCTGGTTATAGAATGAGACGGGATCTGGCAGCCCAATACCTCCCCGAGCGGTAAAGAGCCTGAGTCTGCATTTTTTTTTGCACACCCAAGATTCTCGTTGACGTGCGTAAGAGCTGCACAATCTTGCACCAAAATACTTGACTGTGACGAATGCAGACTAGGGTTGGATCAAGAGTGAAAGGTGTGGACACCGCCTCAGGACCCTCACCTCTATTAAAGGGTCGCCGTCCAGTAATTTAGTTCCCACCAGCTAGTCTTGGTTAAAAAAAGGGGTTGCGCAATCCTGACACAGCCGCATTGTGTGAGGAGGGGAGACCAGGCAAGTTGAATCTGATCTGTCTGGTTTCACTGTCCAAGCTCAGTAAAGAGCCAACAAGCAGCATCAGTGATGGACAGTACTTGTAGTTTAGTTTTTCCCAAATGAATTCAGTTTAATGAGGAGTTATTGGTAGTGCAAGAGAAGAGGATCTTGTTTAAATACAATGAGCCAAATCCTGCAGTCTTTACGCAGGCAAAACTCCCATGGGGTACAGACCACAGATTTTTGGTCCAAGGCTTTTCTCATGACACACCCCCCTTCCATTAACACGCAGGTCATTGAAGTAGGGAGCTGATCTTTCTCATGCACCGCTCCCTGCTGAGATCACAAAGCTACTGGAAGTAAAACAAACCAAAACGCCCTCACCGCAGGTGTGGATCTAATTCGCTCACAGTGCCTGGAGAAAAAAAAATCTGCATCCATAAGAGTCAGTGCCAACAGAGCAAGTGGCATCTCGATCTTTTGTGTCAGAGCTGAGCACGGTAAGATGTGTTTTGTTACCTTGGGATTTCTTTGCTGTATGCTTTATTTAAAAAAAAACAACCACAACAAACGTTGCCCCAGTGTGTAGAGTGCCTTCCTGAGCCCACTGGACCAGCCCCCGCCCCCACTTGTTATTTCTTCAGAGCACATTTGATTCCCTGCCCTGCCACTGTCCTTCTGGGTGACCTTGGGCAGGTCACTTCACCGTTCTGTGCCTCATTTTCCCCATCTGTAAAATGGGGATAATGATCCTGACCACCTTTGTAAAGCACTTTGAGATCCACTGATGAACAGTGCTATATCAGAGCGAGGTATCATTATGCCCATCCGTACTAAAACCTCACTTCTCCCACAATGCCAGGACGTATGGTGGTGTCAGCTGGGTAACTGTGTCCTCACATCCACCACTCATGTCCTGCCTTGGCACTTCCCTTCATTGTGCATGTTAGAGCCGCGCTGGTCTGCCACGTCCATCCTTTGGGGTTGTATTCTCAAACCCTTACTCACATTAGGTCCTTGCTCTGTGAGAACGCCCCCTGACATCTGCAGAAGCACTCCTGCAGTAATGTACTCGTCAGCATGGGCAAAGGTGGCCGGTAGCGTTGAAGATCTTTGGGACGGGGACCTGCTCTTTGTGTATTGCGGAGGAACTGCCTGACATGCTGTGGATGCCCCAGAATAATAATGAGTGGGTCGACAGCACGGCTGCCCTTTTTGGACCCAAGTTGCTAGATGACGGCTGGGGCCGGGTGGGTGTTCCAGCTGGGAGCAGAACTTGGTGATGGGGTGTTTCTTTGCTGCAGTGATTTTATGTTCACAAGGAATGTAAAAAGTCCTGTGCTCTGAATGCAAAAAGAATCAGATAAAAAGGAAACGGCTTCTTTTTGCTCACAGCACCTAGAACGCCCTTTTCAGCCTGCACCCCTGACCCTAAAACCTCTTCTCAGGTTTCTTTCTGTTCTTGTCTGCTTCTCAGTTTTTTTGTGTGATGTGTGTGTACACACGCACGCACGCACGCACGCACGCACACACACACCCCGGCCCTCCCCCTATGGCCCCTTCCCTTCCCTTGAGGCCTTGTTCAGGAGAGAGTGCAGCGGAGGGCAACCAAAATGATTAGGGGGTTGGAGCACAGGACTTATGAGGAGAGGCTGAGGGAACTGGGCTTGTTTAGTCTGCAAAAGAGAAGAATGAGGGGGGGATTTGATAGCGGCCTTTAACTACCTGAAAGGGGGTTCCAGGGAGGATGGGGCTAGGCTGTTCTCGTGGTGGCAGATGACAGAACAAGGAGCAACGGTCTCAAGTTGCAGGGCGGGAGGTCTAGGTTGGACATTAGGAAAAAGTTTTTCCCTAGGAGGGTGGTGAAGCACTGGAATAGGTTACCTAGGGAGGTGGTGGAATCTCCATCCTTAGAGGTTTTTAAGATGAGGCTTGACAAAGCCCTGGCTGGGATGATATAGCTGAGGTTAGTCCTGCTTTGAGCAGGGGGTTGGACTAGATACCTCCTGAGGTCCCTTCCAACTCTAATATTCTATGATTCTATCCCTGCTTTCCACATGCCACCAGGGGAGGAGTCGGCCTGAAGAGTTGGCCACTTCTAATCTGCGTGCGGCAGAGACGGCAGATCCAGCCTGGGACGGACCCAGTGCCACGGCTGGCACCCTCCAGCACCACATGGAATGCAGCATGGGGCCCAGTGTGGGCAGAGAATGGGCCCGTCCTGGCCCAATTACTCCTGCAGCAGTGTGTGGAGGCTGGGGGTGGAGCGTCGGTGGGGCAGAGAAAGCAGAGGAGCTTCTGGCAGTGACTGGTTGGGGAGGCTTAGCTTCCCCCCAGCCTATTATACCTGCCGCCCAGGTCCATGGGATTTTAACTCAACCCGTACCAAGGATTCACTAAGCTCATAACAGTACTGACAATAAGACGGGTGGGAGAAAGTCCCTTATCCCATGCTCTGGGTCTCCCAATGAGTCGTGGCTTCTCTGTGGCTCTCTCTTTGGAGCGGGGAAATATCTACAGTTTGAGATTTTGTACAGCGTTGTGCACACTGCAGTGATAATATAATAAAGGGGGGCCAAACTTCCTGACTCCCCAAGTCGCCTCCCTGGTGCGCAGAAGCCTCTAGCTCCACCACCCTGTCACAGGCAAAAGCTCCAAACCCCCCCCCCCCCCCCCCCCCCCCCCCCCCCCCCCCCCCCCCCCCCCCCCCCCCCCCCCCCCCCCCCCCCCCCCCCCGTGGTAGGCAGAGAACGGGGTGAGCATATGGGGCTCCACAAACCACACGTAAACAGTAAAAGAGCTGCACGCGGCTCACAAGCCGCAGTGTGGCCGCTCCAACATAATACCTGAAGGGAACTGGAGGGCAGAGGACACCCTCCTTTGAGCTGCTGTTTTAAAAGTGCCTTTGGTTACTCTGAGCTGAGCGAGCAATGAGCATCTAGTGAGAATTTCAAAGTGGGCTTTGTGCCAGACTGAAAAATGCTCTGCTACCCCTCAAATGAGATGTGGTAATGGATCGCCAGCCAAATTCTGCCCTGGAGCTGTCCCCCCGTGTCCCAGGGAAGGTATTCGTTCACTCTAGCGGCGTGATATAAGGTGTAACTGAAGGCACTATTTGGTTTGGCACCTCTTCTATCGATTCAGAAAGGCAGCCTCCTGTGCTTGTTTTCTAGGCACCATGAAATGGGAGCATTTGCAGAAGGTGACCTGGAATGCTAGTCTGGCGGTGGCTTTTGGATGGGGAGAGGCTGAGAGAAGCTTGGAAAGAAGATGGGGGAGTCTGGGCATGATTTGAAGGTGCCCCCGGGACTTATTCACATTGTTAGCTCTTTGGGGCAGGAACTGTCTTTTGGTTCTGTGTTTGTACAGCACCCAGCACAGCAGGGCTCTTACACACTGCCCCAGCAATACTAATAATTAATTAATGACACTTTCCTGAGGTAGAGATACTGAGCACTACAGCTGGTCAAAAAACTTTGCAATGAAAAACGGGTTTTTGATTTGAACGCTTCGTTTTGGTTGAAATGCCCCGTGTTTTAACAGAAACCAGAAATCAAAACCTGAAAAACGTTTCAGCAGAAGTTTTCAGGTTTTGGGATTTTTTTTTTCAGCTGAAAAACATTTTTCAAAAACTAAAAATGTTCCCATGTTTTAGTTTCAGCTTTTCACTGAAAAAAATCAAACATGTCCCCCAGAAAAGGCTGGCCATTTTCCACCCAGCTGTGGTGGACTCGCAGGCGTTCTGTGACTGGTCCTGCACTTCCACTCACCCCCTGATGTTGGCGCTCTCTTTGCAACCCCTTACTCCGCCCTGCTTCAGTTTTCAGTAACCCTCTGATAGTTTCCACTAAGGCAAAAGGAGGAGAAGCACAGGTTCACTAAGTCAAGGAGAGTCGGTGGACTTCATTGGGAGCTGGATTAGACAAGGAACACCCTTCCTTACACTGCAATATAAAGCTTGAACCCAAACCTTCCTCCTGTCTACACACAAATCTCTCAGATTCAGGTTTGGACCCAGGACCCTGGGGGGTGGAGGGCTCAAGTTTGAGTCAAGCTGGGACCCAGGATTCAAGCACTATTGCCTTGCAGTGTAGATGCAGCCCCCCATGACCTGGGTCCTGAGAGTCTTCCAAAAGTACCCCACAATCCCATTGGCTAATTTCCTTTGTTCTCTCTACACAAGAATCATGGTTGATTCCAGGAAAACAGAAGCGACCCCCCCTTGGTGTAATGCAGCAGCTCAGTGAGCCGGCATTTAACTCTTCCATTGTTTTCTGACCACCAAGCTGCAAACACACCTTCAGAAAACCTTCTGTGTTTGCAGTGAAGCCTGACCAGAAGAAGTCTTTTGCATAGCACGCTTCTTCCTGGTCGTGGGAGCACAGCCAGATTTTGGTGAATCTCTGGTGCGAGGACAGCAAGACAATGGATTTTAGTCAGACTACCAGCGATGACCATGCATGTCAGCAAATAGCGAAGAACCTGGCAGCGTTGGAAATGTATCGGCTCAATGACCGGTGCATGGAGAGAATTAAATGTCTCAAGACCAAGTACGGGAAAACCAGATATATGGATCTTTGATGGAAGACACCAATAAAAGCCTCAACGAAGTCCTAAGCCTAAACAGTCAGTCTGGTCTGCAGCTGAACAAGGAAAAATGTGTTTCCTGCCTACCCCAAATCAAGTAGGTAGCTTTATTCATGCAACAGTTCTGGACCCACTGCTGGTCAGCTCAGGTCTACAAGGTGAAGTGGTTCCATCAATCTGTGCTTATGGTAAAGTGCATCAGCAGTTCGAGTCAGTCACGTCTGTGTCCTTCTCCGCCTCCTGCTCCAGCAGAAGCTCTGTTAGGTGCCTTTGGAAGGTCAGAAAACTGCCAGAATGTCCACCAGCATTCACAGAAGCCCTGCCTGTTTGCAGGAACAGGCGTGAAACATCTTCGAATGGCAGCGCCTCCACTTTGTCGGCCCTGGTTGCTGGGAGGGCACAGACCGAGATGACTCCTTGGCAGGATGTGGTGCTGGGCTGTTCAAACTTCCTGTGATGGGCAGCGTGGACAGTCAAGTTTTCCCACATTGCACCAGTGTCAAAGAGCTAGAGCGGCCACATTTTTGGGAGGGAAGTAGGGAGTCTGGGATATGGGTGGTTTGACTTGGGTCTGCATGCTACAGTGTGGACACCAGCAACCTGGGTTAGAAAATTCTTAACCTAGGGTTGACAGTCAGTGTAAACACTCGAGCCCTGGGGTTCTCCAACCCAGGGGCCGCTGACTCAAGTCCCACTAACCCTGGGCTTACATTGCAGTGTAGACCCACCCTAGGTGGAGCCTGATCTTGTACTGGGATAGCCAGGGATACTTTGCAGGACCAAATCTGAACTCCCCCAAATTAGAGGTTGGGAGTGTAAAACCCTCATGCTCAGGAGGGTTTGGAGCTGGGCTTTTAGTTTGCGCCCATCTCTGTCACTTGCCAAATGCTAGAAATAAAACTTGCCAGCTTCTGTCGAAATACCTAAGGATCATCATAAACAGGAAAAACCTTCATGCACGTGCCATGGCTTCCTGGCCACCCCCAGCATGTCTCTGGGGCATATTGTCTCAGAGGCTGGTGACAACTGAGGTCAAAGAAGGTGAAGTGATATGCCCAAGGTCACGGAGTGAATCAGTGGCAAAGTCAGGAACAGACCCCAGGTTTCCTGATTTGCAGTACCCTCACCTGTGGAGCACACTGCATCCCCCTCAGTATGAAGTGCGCTTTTCTCTACAGCTACTACAGTGTACCTGTTTGTCGAGGATATCTGCTCGTGATTTTAGATCATCATACGCTCTCTGCAACATATGCTCCCTCTCCAGGTGTAGCGTCTCTCGGAGGAGCAGCATGTTGGTACGTTTTTGGACCTCAGCGGCCGAGAGGGTAGCCAGTTGCTGCTGATACTGCCAGACGTCAGCACTGATGCCTGCCATCAGCGGGAGAGGCTGCGGTGGCGCGCAGATTTCTAGGTGGGCAGACGTCTGTTCGACGGCTCTGTCCCGACACTGCACATACTGGTAGAGTGCATAGTGCCTGATGAGTGTGTTATAGAAATAATCGCACAAGACATCGGGTTTGAATGGACTCAGCTTTGGCTCACACCCTGCAAGTTTATCCTTTAGGACGTGGATGGCCTGAGAAATGGGTAAACCTGGAGAGAAAAGAAATGAAAATGTTTCTTAAGTGACCCCCTGCAAGACCCTTATAGCAAGCAGCATGCCATTTTGGTACCACGCTGTTTAAAGAAGGAGGTGATTAGCACCAGCCAATATTTGTTTGGGGGGAAATAAATTGATATTATTATCCCACACTATTGCCATCTGATCTTGTCATAGGGGAAAGATGGGAAGCTGCTGTTTCTCCAGGACTGTTGTTATAAAGATGCCTTAGACCAACAGGGCTGTATTGTACAGGACACAACAACTATGGTTGAAGGATTATATTGAGTTATACTTTACAACTTCAGCCAGGAAACTTACAACAAGTTACACTGACAAATGTTTTTGGCAGCCAATGATCCTATTGGGATAGCCCCACTCCAGTATTTTACACTGTGATGGTGTTGATGTGCATTGGAATCATTTACTTGAGGGAAGGGGAGTTTTTGTGACAGACGCGTGTAACTGATCGAGGGGTGACTCTGCTCCGACTTCATTCTGCAGCGCACACTCACACCTCTTGTTGAATTGCCTCTGAGATCATATTGTGTGTTGCTGCTGTTGCTCTTTATTATGTGTGTTACCATAGTGACTAGGAGCCCAGCCATGGACCAGAGCCCTCCTGTGCTAGGTGCTGTACAAACACAGAACAAAAATATGGTCCCTGCCCTAGAGAGCTTACAACCTAAGTATAAGAGGAGAGACAACTGATGGATACAGAAAGATCGACGGGGGAGTACAAGGAAACAATGAGACAGTTTTGGTCAGCACGATAGACAGTGGTCTCTGCACACCAGTGGTCTAACTGTATAGGCCTAATGTTTATGTCAGACAGTAACCCAAGTCTGTAGTCATCTGATATAATGGTATCTGGGGGGATCTATTTCTGTGTTTATTTGTCACAACGCTTTAGAAGTGACAATCTCTTTGAAGACTCTTTAGTTCCTCTTAGACCATTTAGGATCTGATCCTGCTCACACCAAAATCAAAGACAAAACCCCCATTGTCCTCGAATGGAGTAGGGCATGATACTCTTGTGACTGGATATAGAGGCTCTACTTGCTTTTCTGCAAGCAGGTAATTAACTGCCTGATCATAGAGAAGAATCAGAGAAGAATCAAGGATGGGGACTAAAGGCCCAGCCATCGCCTCAGAAGGAATTCAGGAAACTCGGATAAAACCTTAAAAAAGGCAACAGTGAAACGTGCAATAAGTGACCCACTCCAGGGACCGACTCCAATCAGATGCTTGACTGAGAGAAAACAGAATTTTTTCATGATTCCCTCCCCATTTTTAAAAAGTGTATTGAAAACATTATTAGAATGGTTATAGAATTTTTTTTTACAATTTTTTATTTAAAAAAAGGTTTCCAGTAAATAAAAAAGTTAGATAAGCTTTTTGAGCATGTTTTTGATAGGAAAAAAAAGAAATTTATCAAAAAAGGAAGACAATATTTCACAATAATGAAAAAAATCACCAGTATTGACAATTTTTCATACAAATATTTTTAAAGGCTTTTTTTTAAAGAAAAATTATTTAGTTAAAAATATTGCCACCACTTCATCCTTTACCTGCCTGACCATGCAAATCAGGTAGTTGGTTGTGTAATACTGTCATTTGCACCTGTATTTCATTGTGGGAATAAATTATGCCTGAAAATTAGAGTCTGTTTCTGAAGATCAGGTCCAAATGAAAACCCTCTGGGGAAAAAACACTGTAAAAACCAGGGTGACCAGATAGCAAGTGTGAAAAATCAGGACAGAGGGTGGGAGCTAATAGGTTCCTATATAAGAAAAAGCTCTGAATATCAGGACTGTCCCTATAAAATCGGGACATCTGGTCACCCTACTAATAACTTTACAGTCTGTGCAAAGTTAACTGAAGATAATAACTACCAACAGACTAGAAGTTTGAGCCAGACTAGGCGGAACTCATTATGGTTTGAGGAGGGGATTAGGAATCAGGACTTCAGGGTTATATTCCTAGTTCTGTTTAGTTAACAGTATGTCTACACTTAAAATGTTACTGCAATGCCTCTGTAGTGATTCAGTGTAGAGACAAGGGCGTCTCCCATCGGAGTAGATAATCCAACTCCATGAGAGGTGGTAGCTAGGTTGAGGGAAGAATTCTTCCATCGACCTAGCAGTATCTACACTGGTATGCGGCACTGCTGCATTTTAAGGGTAGACCTGCCCTCAGTTAACCTACCTGCAATACAAGGATGATCATTCCTACTTTAGGGTGCTGTGCGGCTTATTTAATTAGCGCTCGTTACATTCTCTGAGATCCTGGGATGAAAGAAGCTGGATGAACGCATGGCCTTTTTGGTGCTTCCTCAGAGTCAAGTCTGCGAACGAATGGGGCCATCTGGGATAAAAGCCTGTGGTGGTAGGCTGAGCCCTGGGAGGTAAAATCACTGGGATGAAGAGATCGAGCTAACGTGATTCACAGCCTTGCCTGCTGACTCAGGCAATGCACGGCAAGACCGTAGCCAAATGCTGCAGGAAACTGAGGTGGGGCTGTGCTGAACTGGCTGATGCAGAGATAAAACACACCATTGTCCCAATGCTTAGAATGGGCAATGACTGCAGTGACTGTGCGTTATTCCTGGGCAAAGGGCTGAATGGCAAAGGTGATTCTAGCCACAAGGGCTCTGACAACCCAGCTGACCCTCGCTAGTGCAGGTTCCTCTTCGAGTGCTTGCTCATGTCCGTTCCACTATAGGTGAGTGCACAGCTCCGTGCACCGTTCCCGGAACGTTCTTCCCCTTAGCAGACCCCGTAGGGCCGGCTCTGGCGCCCCCTGGAGCGCCGCACACATGCCACGGTATATGAGGCGCTGCTGGCCCTGCGCCCCCTCAGTCCCTTCTTTCTGCCCGTGACGGTTGCTGGAACTAGCCTTGCTCTCAGCAAGTCCTATTCCCCTTCTTTGGACTTCTTTGTTATTCTAAGTTAGTTAAGTTGTTGTTAGGTGCTGTTAAGTGTAGTTAGAGATAAGACAAGTCCCTGCGGGGACTTAGAGCGGCCGGGCTATGCCCCGGTTGCCGGGATTCAAGCCGTGTGCCTCCTGCGGGAAGGCCTTCCCGCTCAGCGACCCCCACGACCGCTGTCCTAAGTGCTTGGGGGAAGCGCACGGAAAGGACAAGTGCAAGATCTGCAGGGCTTTTAAACCGCGGTCTCAGAAGGACCGAGAGATCCGGTTGAAAGCCCTGCTGATGGAGGCAGCGCTCCACCCGGCATCCGAGCTGGCCATCTCCACCTTGGCACAAGGCGAAGGGGGGTCTGAGACCCATATTAGACCTGCGTCGTCTAAACAAATATGTCAAACGACTCAGGTTTCGCATGGTCTCCCTAGCCTCCATAATCCCTTCTGTATCAAGGAGACTGGTATGCCGCCCTCGACCTCCAGGACGCATACTTTCATGTGTCTATCCTCCCCAGCCACAGGTGCTTCCTCTGTTTCACGGTGGCTGGCTCCCACTACCAGTTTACAGCCCTACCTTTCGGCCTATCTTCGGCTCCAAGGGTGTTCACCAAGTGCATGGCGGTAGTGGCTGCCCACCTGAGATGAAAGCGTGTGCAAATTTTCCCTTACCTGGACAATTGGCTGATCAGGGGCAGGTCCAGGTCCCAAGTGCAGGAGAGCGTGACCCTCACTTGCTCCATGTGCAGCAGGCAGGGACTGCTCATAAATGAGCAAAAGTCCACACTAACCCCAGTGCAACGCAGAGAATTCATTGGTGCCAACCTGGACACTTTCCAGGCCAGAGCCTTCCTGCCTCAGCCACGTTTCGAGGCGATGGTCTCTATTATCTCCCAACTGAACCGATGCCCCACGACAACGGCCAGGCACTGCCTACAGCTGTTGGGCCACATGGCAGCCTGCACGTTCTGGAGATCGACGCAGTTCTTCGTCTCAGTGGCCGACCGGATGAAAGGCTCACCTGTCTCCACCCAGCACATCTCCTCATGGATTACATCGTGCATCAAGTTCTGCTACGAGCAGGCGAAGGTGCCGCTTCCGGGAACCATCACAGCGCACTCAACCAGAGCTCAAGCCTCGTCGACAGGCTTCCTGGAGAGAGTGCCCCTGCAGGACATCTGCAAAGCTGCCACCTGGTCGTCGGTCCACACCTTCACGTCCCACTACGCCATCGTCCAGCAGGCGAGAGAGGACGCGGGATTCGGCAGAGCCGTGCTGAGGGTAGCTCACCGGTACCTCTGGTAAGTAACCTTGTTTTTCGGGGGCAGATGCAAAATTTGCCCTCTTGATAAAAAGGCTCTAATGGAAGTGTATATAGAGCTAGATTGATTGTTATATTGTTTACACATGACAAGGGAGAAGCCAAAGAATAACTAAGACATCAAATACAGAAGTACTGGGCATGGATTTCACTCCAGAACAAGCAGAGAGTGGGCAAAATGTGTATTATTATTATTATTATTACAGTAGCAACTAGATATTCCAGCTGTTACATTAGGCGCCGCATACACGCTGGGGCCTGGGCTACACCTAAAACAGGTTGACCGTGCGATGTTGCTTAAGGGTGTGGAAAATTCATGCCTCTAAGAAGACAACCTCAGCCCAGTATATGCATTGCTAGATTGACGGAAGAGTTCTTCCTAGCTAATGCCCCTCATAGTGGTGTATTTACTGCAGCGACAACAGGCGGTAGCTACAAGTACTGTGGCAGAGCGGCAGTGCGTGTAACCAGAGTCCTAATCAGAGTCAGCCCCTGCCAGGAAGCGCTCAGAATGTAAATAGACAAGACAGACAAGGGTGAGAGAAAGGAAGCCTAGTTATCATTCCCATTTCATACAGGCACAGAGGGCCTCTTCTCTTTTACGCTGAGACTCCTTTATCCAGCTCTGGCAGCTGTTAATGGGACTTAAAAACCACTTGGCACTACTCAAGTGATGTAAAGCGCTCCTAGTGTAAATGAGAATCAGGCTATCTTGGACAGATGGAGTAACTTCCCCAGCATCAGACAGGGAAACTGTGACAGGGCCAAGAAATCAAACCCAGGTCTTTGGAGCTCCCAGCCAGCACTTTCACCAAAAGATGATCCTTCCAGTCAGAGTGACTGTTGTTATGATTATTATTTGTATTGCAGCAGAGTCTAGGACCACAGTCATGGGCCAGGACCCCATTGTGTTAGGTGCTGTACAAACAAAGAACAAAAAAGCCAGTCCCTTCCCCAAAATGCTTACGATCGATGTATCCATGAAGCTGAAACAGCAATTCAACAGGGTAGCATACAAATCAAGCCTGTGATCTCCTTTTGGTTTCATACCAGTGTAACGCCATTAACTTCCGTGGAGTTCCTCCTTACTTACACCGGTGTAAATGAGCTCAGAATTAACCCACTGCAGTTTAAAGAGCGGTTTCAGGGTTATTCCACAATCCCACACACAGATGGGGCTCAGTTACACCAGTGTAAGAGTAGCTAGTGGAGTTACTCTGGATTTATACTAGCGTAACTGAGAATAGACTCTGATCCCACCATTTCCAGATCGAGACCTGCAGGAAAGCAGCAGGGAAGGAGAGGCCAAAGTTTTACTGAAAAGGAAGTCTATATTTAGTGCCAGTAATTAATAGCACCGAGATGCTGCTGGAAAAGGAGAGCTGGAATGGAAGAGAACGGGAGTCAGCACTGACCCTCCCGCTCATCCCCCGCTCGATGCTGCTACTGAAGTTCTCTCGTTTGGACCGTTCAGGATCTGAAGCACTAGCGTGTCGTGGAGCATTGGCCTCTCTCCATCGAGGATCTGGTCCATTCCAGCTGGGAGATGCAAGCGTGGCAGCTCCCTATGGACATAGGGGGTGGTGCATGGCATGTCCGTCTACAAGGAGCTAAATCTTGCTCTATGTTAGGCCGGTGCGGTTCTTCCAGTTAGGGTTCAATGTATTTAACCGTACAATGGTTTCTATTTAAATGCTGCGTCACTCCAGCACAACAGCAGCTAGAGACAGGCGCTGATTGCAGCCTGCTGCTCCCGGAAGTCCCATGCCTACTCTTCCATGACAGAGTCTCTCCTTAGTCTCTGCCATCACATCCAGCACCCTTACACCACATTCGTGCCTGTGCACGTCAGGGGTGTCTTGCACGCGGGACCGGATTCTGAGGTCATTTCTGTTGGTGTACATCCAGAGCCACTCCACTGAAGCCAATGGAATTACACTGGAGTAAAACTAGAGTGAGAGGAAAACCAGCTCCAGGCATTAAGACCCCAAACCACAAAGGTATGTAGGTGCCTAAACCCCAGACGTAGGCACCTAAATCCTAGTTTCAGGCTCCACTGCAACCCACAAAATTCCCACCAAACCCCGTAGGTGCCTAAACCTGCACCTACATTTTCAGGATAAGTTTCCCTCAGCACTTAAGTTTCTGCTTCTGAACACGTGCACCGCTACCTCCCCCTAGCAGCTGGATGCCTGTCTCCTGCTAACCCAGAGCAATCCCTGAACGGGAGGAAGATAGGTGGACAAATGCCTGTTTTGCCTGCAGGGCCCGATCCGGTCGGGCAGTTGGCTACCGGATCAGGTCTCATTCAAAATGTAGTTGGAGGAGAAGGAAGACATGGTGATGGTGGTCCTCCCACATATAATTTCTAGCCCAGTGGTTAGAGATCTCTGCTCAAATCCTTCCTCTGTCTTAGGGGGGAAATTGAACTTGAGTCTCCCATATCTCAGTTGAGTATGCTAACCACTGGGCTAAAAGTTATAAGGTGGGTACCACCACCACCGCTTCCACCATCTCTTTCTCCTCCTGCAGGAAACTACTTAGGTGCCTGGCTCCAGGCGATGAGTTCCTGTTCATGGATTGCTAGCAGAGATAGGCTTCTCCCTGTAGCCTGAACTTCGGCATCTATCTCGGGGAGAAGGGCATGGCTTAGAATACTCCTCTGTTGTCTGCATCTCCCATTGGCTAGCTAAGCGACTCCCTGCCTGGCCTCCTGGCTTTTGTGGGTCGCATTCTAAGGTGCCTCTCTCTCTCCCCATTCATTGTGCAGGGAGCCTCAGCACCTCATTTAGCTGGCATGGAGCACACTATTGTTCCTGCGATTTTCTAGGTGCCAAAAAGCTCAGTGCCATGGAGGTCAGCACTGAAACGCCCAAGTCCCTTGGCGCATCTGGGCCCTGGTTCTAGCCATATCCAACTGGAGCAATATATCCTTGTACAGGGAGCAGTCACTGCCTGTGACTGGAGGTGTGACTGGGGAGGAGGAGAGAGGGGAGAAGAGGGAGCCATGCAATGCTCAGAGGGCCAGGGGACAGTGTGGGAGCTGCAGAGTGAGTAGGGAGCTATAGGAAACATTGCTATCTCCAGGAGAGCTGCAGGGGAGAAAGCTGCAGCCCCAGAGAAACTGGGAAGGGTGGAGGATCCTCATCCAAGCCTTAGCAGTCATAGAATCATAGAGTTGGAAGAGACCTCAGGAGGTCATCTAGTTCAACTCCCTGCTCAAAGCAGAACTAACCTCAGCTAAATCATCCCAGCCAGGGCGTTGTCAAGCCACATCTTAAAAACCTCTAAAGATGGAGATTCCACCACCTCCCTAGGTAACCCATTCCAGTGCTTCACCACCCTCCTGGTGACAAACTTTTTCCTAATATCCAACCTAGACCTCCACTACTGCAACTTGAGACCGTTGCTCCTTGTTCTGTCATCTGCCACCACTGAGAACAGCCTAGCTCCATCCTCCCTGGAATCCCCTTTCAGGTAGTTAAAGGCTGCTATCAAATCCCCCCTCATTCTTCTCTTTTGCAGACTAAACAAACCTAGTTCCCGCAGCCTCTCCTCATAAATCTTGTGCTTCAGTCCCCTAATCATTTTTGTTGCCCTCCGCTGGACTCTCTCCAACTTGTTCACATCCTTCTTGTAGTGGGGGCCCAAAACTGGACACAATACTCCAAATGCGTACTCACCAATGCCGAATAGAGGGGAATAATCACTTCCCTCAATCTGCTGGCAATGCTTCTACTAATGCAGCCCAATATGTTATTGGCCTTCCTGGCAACCAGGGCACACTGCTGACTCATATCCAACTTCTTATCCACTGTAACCTCCAGGTCCTTTTCTGCAGAACTGCTGCCTAGCTCGTTGGTCCCCAGTCTATAGCTGTGCATGGGATTCTTCCATCCTGAGTGGAGGGACTCTGCACTTGTCCTTATTGAACCTCATCAGATTTCTTTTGGCCCAGTCCTCCAGTTTGTTTAGGTCCTTCTGTATCCTATCCTTACCTTCCAGGGTATCTACCACTCCCCCTAGCTTAGTATCATCTGCAAACTTGCTGAGGGTGCAATCCACCCCATCCTCCAGATCATTAATGAAGATGTTGAACAAAACCAGCCCCAGGACCGACCCCTGGAGCACTCTGCTTGTGACCGGCTTCCAGCTAGACATGGAGCCATTGATCACTACCCGTTGAGCCCTATGCTTTCCAGTGTTTCTTAACCTGGAGTTTTAGAGGGGTCGCAAGTGCAGAGCTGGTATTGGGGGTGGCAAGAAAGGTAATTGCCTGGAGCCACAGGGGCGCCATGAAACTAAGTTACATGCCTCAGCCCCGTGGGGGTGGGACTCAGGCTTCAGGGGTACAGTAGTTTGGAAAGGTTAAGAACCACTGCCAGTTCTCTATCCATTTTATAGTCCATTCATCCAACCCATACTTCTTTAACTTGCTGATAAGAATACTGTGAGAGACCGTATCAAAAGCTTTGCTAAAGTCAAGGTATATCACGTCCACCACTTTCCCTACATCCACAGAGCCCGTCACCTCTTCATAGAAAGCAATCAGGTTGGTCAGGCATGACTTTCCCTTAGTGAATCCATGTTGACTGTTCCTGATCACCTTCCTCTCTTCCAAGTCCCTTAAAATGGATTCCTTGAGGACCTGCTCCAGCACAGAACATAGAGCCTGATTCAAAGCCTGTTGAAGCTAATGGGATTCTTTCCATTGACTTCAGTGGGCCCTGGCTCAGGCCCATAGTGGGGCGGGGGTGTAGGGGAGAGATGGTCACTGTGAAGTGGCAGCAAAGTGGCAATTATGAGGTGCCAGGTGGCCAGGATGATGCTCTGGGGAAGCCTCGCCTTCCTTTGCAGACTATGTCCTGGTGTAGGAGGGCATCTCTGCCCTCCCCTCTCCTCACCCGGTATTTGTGTGCACAGCCCTAATCTTCGTATATAAAGGGGAAAAAAAAATAAACCTTTGCATTTTTCATTCCAGAGGTTGACGGGGATTTGGCTGGGATGGCCAAATAAGCAGCAGACAATCCCTCTCCCCTCAGCTACCACGACCGCCTCCTTTCTCCCCACCCCAGGTCTCACCTTCACAAAGATTCATCAATTCCAAGGTCACAAAGCGGCTGTTGTGATCCGCCACTCTGACATCCTGCCTGCCACAGACCAGAGATCTTCCCCAAAATAACGCCGAGAGTATATATTTTAGAGACAAAAAAGTCCAGTCTTGATTTAAAAATTGCCAGCGATGGAGAATTCGCCACGACCCTTGGGAAGTTGTTCCAATGGTTAATTACTCTCACTGTTAAAAATGTATGTCTTGATTCTAGTCTGAATTTGCCTAGCTTCAACTTTCAGCCGTTGGATTGTTTTACACCTTTCTCTGCTAGATTGAAGAGCCCATTATCAAATATTTGTTCCCCATGCAGGTATTGATAGACTGTAATCAAGCCAACCCTTAACCTTCTCTTTGTTAATCTAAACAGATTGAGCTCCTTGAGTCTATCACTATATGGCAGGTTTTCTTATCCTTTAATAATCGTTGTGGCTTTTCTCTGGGCCCTCTCCAATTGATCAACATCCTTTGCGGGGATTCCCTCAGCCCATCTTGTATGCCACCACCATAGTCCTTCCTCTTGCCAAGCACACCCAGCCCCCCTTCAGATCACTCTGTTACCTTCCCAACCTTCCACACCTAAGGCAAAGTCCATGGAGGGAAGACCACCATTGAGTGGGCTTTGTGCTGGGTCCCTAGTCCTTGTCTTACAGCCATGCACAACATAAAACCTCCCTACCTCTCTGCTCCTGTCGCTTTTCACTATGCCTTAACCACTCCACTCTGCCTACAGCTGCCTGATGAACCAGCCCTTCATTTCCTTCTCCCACTCTCATCTGCATGCCTGAGTCCAAGAGGCCCCCTCTGCCTCTGACCCTGTCCACCATACCTCCACCTTCTCCTCCATGATGATGGCCCCTTCTGACCTTAAAGTCTCTGAGTCTATCTGACCTCATCCACCACACCTTCACCTTCAAATCCCCCCCAGTCCTTCTGCCAGGAAGCCCATGATCCTGAACTCCACCTTGAAAGAAGAGTTAAAAAGACAATAGAAAACAGGAACAACATTTATGCTAACCAAACGGGTGTGAACCATCATTGCTGAGACACTGTGCTTTTCAGTGCACCATCCTTTGCCTCTAAGCTGGCTGTTTAGATCAGGGCAGAGCCCTTGGGCCTGATTCTCCACTGCTTGCACCTTGAGCAATCATTTACACCTGTGTAAAGTGGGCCACACTCCCATATCAGAATTCTCCACTCGCATCAGAGGTAGCGTTTTACAGCCATGTTGCACAGGCATCTGTGACCTCTCAAAGGAGCAAGGCAATGCAGAATCGTCTGGCTGTCTGTAAAGCACATAGCACAATATAAATAACAAATAATATAGTTAAAACTTTCGCAGCTAGCATTCTGACGGAAAGGGTCGGAACAATATTTCTCAAGCACTAACAAAGTCCTTTATAAAAACAGCTTTTTCCACCAGTGTCAAAGTTTGGCTTCTCAGACTGAAATGGGTTTTTGTTTGTTTTTTCCACAAAGATTTAGTTCTGGAGATTAACTCCTGGTGCACTCTGGCTCTTTTGTAAGATTTCAATCTATCATTAGCTCCCCATCCATTATTCAGCAGGGCTAATTATAAACCAGGCAGCATAAAGCCTTCCCCTGTGAATTGGCAGAGAAAATCGGGAATGGGTTGCTACTTTATTACAATACCCCTTGGCTCTTCCCCACCCTGCGAAGGAAAATTTAATTTGTTTATGAGGTTTTAATTAAACTTAATCTAATTGTTAAGAAGCAATGGATGTCCCAAATGGATTCTATTTCATAATGCTTTCTTGAGAATCGATATTATGAACCTGGGTATTGCTGTGACAATAAGTAGGACAGCATTGAAAGGTAACGAATTCCTAGTGAATTACTCAGACTGGAAACTCCTTGGGGCAGGGACCATCTTCGTACAGCCCAGCGCACAATGGGCTCCTGGTCCATAACTGTGACTCTTAAGTGCTACAGTAATAATAATAATAAAATTCACCCATACGCAGAGGAATCAGAAAAGGCCTCCACAATTCTTAAATCCCTCTTACGCCCTTGGCGTATGTGGTTGTAAGCGGGGCATAGCTGGTCCCTGGCCCAGGGATGAATTTCACCTCCTATGTTTACTGCAGTAAAATGGTTTTGCTAGGCTGCCCATTCACTCTCTGCTACCCCAAAACCCAAATGGCCTGCAGAATTTTCTTCAAGCCCAGAGCGAATACACAGAATAAACTTGTCATGCAAACAAGCTGGCTGTGACGATAGCGGTGAAACCTTCAAAACCAGCATTAAGCAGACATGACCCACCCCAGACTATGTGAATCAGCTTGATTAGCTTATAAGTAAACAGCCAGCAAGTTCTGATTGTCCCCATCCTCACCAGCTCACGCCTCACAGGCCAGATACGGAGCAGGCAGCGCACCTGGAGCTCCCATTTGTTCATTGGTGGAGAAGGTGGCTCAGCCACTTATTCTGCTCCTTGGAGGGTTCTTGGCACCCTGTGGGGCCTAGTGTCATACACCCGGAGGCATCGGCTTTACGGCGAGTTGTACAAACAGCAAATTATTTAGCGAGCGCATTAAAAGTGAAAATGTTCTAACATCAAACATTGTGAAACAGGGAGTGTGAAGGCCACACTTTGTAGTGGGGGCAGGGGGGCAGAGGTGCTGTATCCTATCCAGGCATCCCCAGGCAGCTCAGTTCATCCCAGTGCATATGGGTGGACTCTGGTGACCTTGCACAGGGTGGAGAGGCACTGAAAACTGGCTGGGATGGGAGGTGAAACACCCAAAGTGCCCCATGATGGTAAGATGCCCCCTCCCCATTTCCTTCCCCCTGCACTTCCCAGAATGGAAGGTAGGAAAACTATTGTTCCTTTGTCTGACTGTGGGGTAATGACATTCTTCCTAACCATTGCTCCGTCGCTTTACCATCCATCCCTTTCTTCACCTGCCGCTCTTCATTACAGGCGCATGAAGGGGAAAGGGATCTGACACCTCACCCTCTCAGCTTATCCTAGAGCCGATTGCCCTCTCCTCTCCCCTATCCTGATGTGAATCAGAAGGAAATCTACTGCAGTCAGGAGAGTAAGACTGGTATAAAATCAGTGTGTGGGGAGAATCTGGCCCTGTATAGCCTCTAGAGGGGGAAGTAGGTGCGGGGGGGGAAGGAATCACTCGTCCTTTGTGTGGACTAGTGGAGGACAAGCCCTGGAACGAAAGGTGGTGGAATTCAAACCTGAAACCCCAGAAATAAAGAAAGGATTTGAGAAAATTCCAATGAGATCGGGAGCCAAATTTTGTGGCCCGAGTCCATCTGTGCTAACTTGTGTTAAATAAACACGACACACCTAAATGGTGTGAACTGAATGTATTATCTCATAAGCAAACAAGGACAGTATTAGCTCTAATTTGTCTCTTGGCAGCAAAACGGGGGCAAAAAGAATACACAAAGCTCTTGACGATGATGTTGAGGTCACCACAATAATGCGTGTAGCAAGAGGCACTGTACATATTCCAGGGCAAGATAGCTCGCCTGCAAAACTCCCCTGCCTGAGACACACGTGTTTGCATGTTAAAAAGCAAGGCACGCAACGGATGGGATCAGCAGATGACAATGGGGCTCGATCCTGCAAAGAGTGAAATGCTCTCAGAGCACACTGGTATCAGTGGCGGTTGGGGGTGCCTGGTAGGGTCAGGTTCTAATGATCCAAGCTAAGGTCCAATGTAATTCAGTGCCCTAACATGGCGTTTTACATACACTGGGGTAAATTCTCCCCTCAACTACACAAATGCAACCCTGGAGATCCTGGAGGAGACCTCAGAGGGGTTACACCAGTGTGAATGATGGGGGAAAATGGACCATTACATGATTAACCTACACTCCTCCTGCTAGGTCAATATCCCTGTCTTCCAGATGGGGACTCAAGAGACAGGGGAGTTAGGTGACTTGCCAAAGGCCACCAGAGGGGGCCGGTTCCAAATCTAGACACTTGTGTGGGAAGAAAAACAGTCAGGTACCATCTACACTAGGGGGTTGCACCAGTGTGCTAAGAGCACGGAGCTGCAGCTAGCCTGTTTATTGGAGGCAGTCTAACGAGTGCAGCTGGGCTCTGACTGAGCCGCTTGATTGGCCAAAGCCCCGACTGGCTGCGGCGATCAGCAGACCGGCTCTGAAGACCGGCAGGGCACTGGCTGCAAGATCCTGCTCCTGCTTCTTCCCAGCCTCCGGCCCCGCCTAGCCTCACTCCAGTTCTGACCCTCGGCTCCGATTCCTGGCCTCTGGCTCCTACTCTGACTACTCGGCACCACCGCTCATGTCCCAGCCCCTGCCAGGGACCCAGGGCAGCACGGGTGTACCGAGACATGTACAACCCCTTTCCCCCAGCGTAGGCAAGCCCCAAAAGGCAGGAATTCCCAGCTCAGGCTGCTCAGCAACACCTTATTTCTGAAGGTTAGGGGGCAGCTTTTGGTGTCAGCAACAGTGACTCCAAGAGCTTTGATGGGAGCGACTCAGGATTGACACCAGCCTGACAGAGACTCTGGACCTAGCTCCCTTGACTCGCCCAGTTATTGTGGGTGAGACGCTGGAATTTGCAGCGCTCCAGCCCAATGCAAGAGGCCTCAATAAAACCAGTAGGAGGCTGTCACGAATTGGGGCCCGCAGCAGAGCCTAACAAGTGCAGCCGGCCTGTGGTAGGCTTCCTGATCGGCGTTGCTGCCCAAATGGTGGGAGGCATCGGCAGACCAGCTCTGAAGCCCAGCAGCAGCGGCTGCTGGAAGCCTTCGCCCACGGCTGTGATCGCGCCTGCTCCTGCCTTGCTCCAGATAACCTGACTCTGACCCGCGGCTCCCATTCCTGACTTCTGACTTCAGCTCTGACCCTGGGCTCCATCGTCTGGTCTTTGATTTTTGGCTTGACCCTTTGCTGCTCCCATTCCTGGCTCGCGACGCCTGCTCCGGCCACTGGGCACGACTGCCCACATCCTGGTCTCTGAGCAACCCCCAAAGAAAACACAAGGGAGCTGGAGAGGATCCAGTGAGCCTGGATCCCACCAAGGCCAATATCTCTCTGATGGAGCTAGCGGGAGCCCTACGAACCTTGCAAGCGCAGGGTGTCATGCTGCAGACACAGAACACGGTCCTGCAAGCTCAAGCCGCCCTGACTGCAGTTCTGTTCCTTGCGCCTGACAAGTTTTTGTGATTGCGAGATGTGTTGGGGGTTCCAGAACCAGTGTCAGCTCCTGCTTCTGCTGGGTCTGCAGTCATACCCCACTGACCGAGCCCGAGCGGGACTGATTGTCATTCTGCTTATGGGGGAGGCCCTGACTTGGACATTCCCACTCCTGGAAAAATGAAGCCTGCTTCTGGGGCAACCCAAAGACTTAGTTTGAGCGATGGAAGTGATTCCGAGTGGCCAGCGTCCGGCTGGAGGGTTGCAGCAGGAAGGCCAGCCGGTTGCTACATACGCAGCCGGGTCCCAACGCTCACTAGTAGACATGCAGTGGGAATGAGGCCGCCCAGCATCGTCCTTTCTGGCTCAGCCTGAACAATGACGTTACAGATGAACTGGCCTGGCTGGAATCCCCGTTCGTCCTGGTTTTCTTAGCTGAGCTAAGCAGCAAGATCGGCAACCACTTGACTGAACACCACTGAGAAAAAAGACGGTCCTTCTGGCTCCTGCCAGCCCCGGCCCCTCACACCATCACCCAAACCCAGGCAAGTCAGTCAGGTCCGGCCCTGCCTTCCCCACATAGAGAAATATTGACACTGGGCACCAAGCCTATACCTACGTTGCGGGCAACCAGGGCATGTTGCATCAAGCTTCCCTGCCAAGGTCCAATCTGTGCCCTGGTCAGGAAACACCAAGCCTCAGTCCTGAGGAGAGGGGGCGGGCTGGATTGCTGCCCTTCCCCTCTCCCCAGCAGACCATACTGCTGCCGGTACCTTTGTGATGGCCAATCAGTGTCCAACACGTGTCCCATTCCCTCTCTGGCAGCCTGTGATACCAACCGAGGGGAGCTGGTGGACTCAGGCACCTCAGGCAACTTCCTGGATCTGGAGTTTGCCCGGACAGTTGCACACAAGATCTCCCCTAGAGCAAGGACTCTCCTGAGTTAGTGGCATCCATGCATGGGTCACTCATCTTGCCAGGACCGGTCACCGGCCAGACAGCTCCCTTAGATGTAACGACCCTTTGAAATCCTCCAGTTTGGGCTAATTTGTGCACCAAATTCATCAGTTGTCACTGGGGATTATTCATCAGTTGTCATTGGCACCCCCTGACAGCAACCCTTTGCAGCTTCCTTGGTCCTCCAGAGAATTCACAGCTGCAAAGAGAGGATCCAAAGGTGACCTTGGAAAGCCCCATGATTCCCCCTCCCTCCACCTGAACAGCTCTAGGGATTCCTGTTAAATATCATCACTGGGCCAAGGTGTTTGGCAAAAAGAAAGCAGCTACCCTACCATCTTGTCATAGCCACAGTGAGGTTCCCTCCGGGCACGTTTACTCCCTCTCAGAACCTGAACTACAGGCACTCTGGAGTTATCGCAAGGAAAACCTGTAGGGCTCATTCGCTCCTCCAGGTCCCGAGCAGGGGTCTCGGTCTTCTTCATGGTGAAGAATGATGACTTCCTCTGGCCTTGTGTGGACTACCAAGCTTTGTACAAGATTACAGTCCAAACCAGGACCTCTTGTCCTTTATTAACGACCTGTTCAAAAGACTCCTTTCTGCCAAGGTCTTCACAAATTTGGACCTCTGCAGATCTTATAACCAGGTGAGGATCCAGGCAGGGAACAAATGGAAGACCATTCTTCATACCAGATGTGGTCGTATCGAGTATTTGGTCTTGCTGTTTGGGTTGTGCAATGCCCCGGCGACCTTCCAGCATTTCATAAATAACATCGTTAGGGACATACTGGACCAATTTGTCATCATTTACCTCGATGACATCCTCATTTTCTCCAAAAGTCAGCACCTCCACAATTATCATGTGCACCCTGTCTTGGAGAGACGCTTCCAAAACCATGTCTGCGTGAAAGCATCTCCATGCGAAGCTCAAGACATGAGAATTCAATAAGGACATAGTGGAATTCTTGGGATCTATCATCTTTCCTGAGGGGTTCCTCATGCATCTATGTAAAGTGGTGGCAATATCTGCCTAGGCCATACTCACGGCTGCATGTGGGGTGCAGCAATTCCTGGGGTTCACCAGGTTCTACCGGTGATTTATTAAAGAGTTCTTTGGCCTTGTTGCACCCCTAATGGTGCTCCAGTTTGCCTGGTCCACAGAGGCTCATTCAGCCTTTGATTGACCAAAGAGATCATTCACCTCAGCACCCATCCTGGTTCACTCACATCCCACTAAGCTATTTATGATCGAAGCTGATGCCTCTAATTTTGACATAGATGCAGTTTTATCTCAACTGACGGGCTCTCTTAACCAGCTCCATCCCTGTACCTTTTATTCTCAGAAGCTAATCCCAGCAGAAAAAAATTACAATACTCGGGACAAGGAGGTAGTGGCAATTAAAGTGGCTTTGAGGAGCAGCACAACTTTGTAGAAGGAGCCTAATTCTCAGGCCAAGTCCTGATGGTCCACAAAAACCTGGAGTACCTATGGATGGCTAGATGCCTTAACCAATGCCAGATCCTTTGGTCCCTCTTCCTCGCCTGCTCCAACTTTGTGGTAACATCACTCAGGGACAAGAAATGGGAAGGTGGATGCCCTATCCTGCAAAGAGGAATATCTTGAACCGGTTGAAGAACCTTCTGCATGTCCTCAAGCTGTGTAAATTTATCAATGGGATGATCGACAGCAGTCTGACATCCTCCATCCACTCTCTGGTGACTTGTTCACAACCCAGATCTGCCAGATCCTGAACCATGTGGGTACCAAACCCAATTCCAAGATTTCAGCTCTCGTAAACATGATATAGATGCAGATCCAGGCAACCCCGTGAGACTTGGTCCATGGGGCTGCACTCCTAAGATGTGTCAGCCCAGAGCTAGGTGGAGTGCATCTGCTGCGTGTCTCTGCAATGACTACAATGCTGAAAAAGAACTCCAAGAGCAAGGTTCTTTCCGTGCCTGGACAGATCTTGGAACAATGGGCTTGATTCTGCTCTGGTGTACATTTTACACTGGTGTAACTGGTGTGCCCTCTCCTGGAACATTGTGTTCATGTCTGGTCACTAGGGGGCTACATGGGGATAACTGAGCCCTGGAATATTAACTCCCCAAAACGTTTAGGGCTTGATTCTCCTTCCACCAGTTTTACCCTGGTGTAATAGCATTGCCTTCCATTCTTTTGATTTACCCCAGAGAGAGAGGAGAACCAGGAAGCTGGAGGCAGTTCCCATTAAAGTCATAGAATAATAGAAGATGAGGGTTGGAAAGGATCTCAGGAGGTCATTTAGTCCAACCCCCTGCTCAAAGCAGGACCAACCCCAACTAATTCATCCCAGCCAGGGCTTTGTCAAGCTGCACCTTAAAAATCTCTAAGGATGGAGATTCCACCACCTCCCTGTGTAACCCATTCCAGTGCTTCACCGCCCTCCTAGTGAAAAAGTTTTTCCCAATATCCAACCTAGACCTCCCCCACTGCAACTTGAGACCATTGCTCCTAGTTCTGTCATCTGCCACCACCGAGAACAGCCTAGCTCCATCCTCCACTAGGGGGAGTGGTAGATACCCTGGAAGTTAGGGATAGGATACAGAGTGACCTAAACAAATTGGAGAATTGGGTCAAAAGACATCTGATGAGGTTCAACAAGGACAAGTGCAGAGTCCTCCACTTAGGATGGAAGAATCCCATGCACAGCTACAGACTGGGGACCAAAGGGCTAGGCAGCAGTTCTGCCGAAAAGGACCTGGGGGTAACAGTGGATAAGAAGCTGGATATGAGTCAGCAGTGTGCCCTGGTTGCTAAGAAGGCTAATAGCATATTGGGCTGCATTAGTAGGAACATTGCCAGCAGATCGAGGGAAGTGATTATTCCCCTCTATTCGGCATTGGTGAGGCCGCATTTGGAGTATTATGTTTTGTTTTGGGCCCCCCACTACAAAAAAGATGTGGACAAGTTGGAGAGAGTCCAGCGGTGGGCAACAAAGATGATTAGGAGCCTGGAGCACATGACTTATGAGGAGAAGCTGAGGGAGCTAGGCTTGTTTAGTCTGCAGAAGAGAAGAATGAGGGGGGATTTGATAGCAGCCTTTAACTATCTGAAAGGGGGTTCCAGGGAGGATGGAGCTAGGCTGTTCTCAGTGGTGGCAGATGACAGAACAAGGAGCAACGGTCTCAAGTTGCAGTTGGGGAGGTCTAGGTTGGATATTAGGAAAACGTTTTTCACTAGGATGGTGGTGAAGCACTGGAATGGGTTACCTAGGGAGACGGTGGAATCTCCATCTTTAGAGGTTTTTAAGCTGCGGCTTGACAAAGCCCTGGCTGGGATGATTTAACTGAGGTTAGTCCTGATTTGAGCAGGGGGTGGGACTAGATGACCTCCTGAGATCCCTTCTAACCCTCATCTTGTATGATTCTATGTTTCTCTGGAACACCCTTTCAGGTAGTTAAAGGCTGCTATCAAATCCCCCCTCATTCTTCTCTTCTGCAGACTAAACAAGCCTAATTCCTCAGTCTCCCCACATAAGTCATGTGCTCCAGCTCCCTCATCAGTTTTGTTGCCCTCTGCTGGACTTTCTCTAATTTGTCCACATCCTTTCTGTACACAATATTCCAAATGTGTCCCCATCAGTGCCGAATAGAGGGGAATAATCACTTCCTGCGATCTGCTGGCAATGCTCCTACTAATGCAGCCCAATACGCCATTAGCCTCCTTGGCAACCAGGGCACACTGCTGATTCATACCCAGCTTCTTGTGCACTGTAACCCCGAGGTCCTTTTCTGCAGAACTGCTGCCTAGCCAGTCACTCCCCAGTCTGTAGCTGTGCATGGGATTCTTCCGTCGTAAGTACAGGACTTTGCACTTGTCCTTGTTGGACCTCATCAGATTTCTTATGAGAAAAGAAATTGCTGGGACGCACCTTTGGTTTCGTTCAGCAGCTCTCCTGCAAACTTCCCCACTCCCGCCACTGCGGGCCAGGAGAGCCCTTTCTCCGCGGCGAAGGCAAGGCTGCCGTAAAGGACGTCGAGCTCGATGCTGCGCCGTAGGTCCCTCACGTCGTCAAACGCCTCCCATCGCAGGAGCTCCCGCAGGCACTGGCGTCCTTCTTCCCTCTGGCACAGAGACATAAGAACAGGTGGCATGGGAGCGTCATGGGACACAGGTGCTTCGATTGCAGCTGCAGCGTCCTCTCTTGAAGAGAACGGGCCAGATCCTCACCTGGCCTCAATCAGGGGAACGCCCTGGAAATCAATGGAGCGAAGACGATTTAGGCCAGCTGAGAATTTGGCCCCACAAGGGTATCAAAATAGAGGAACTCGGGACCAGATTCTGAGCTCACGTTTGTGTTACTCCTTCGTGCCTGATGTACCCTGGTGTGAGCGAGAGTGTAAGCAGGCCAGTAGGACTTTCCCCTGAGGCCCACCTCATCCCGGGTCCTGCTTGGTCTGTCATGTCTGATATCCTGCATCAGCGGGGAGCACACAGCTCCCAGAATGTGACTGTGGGCTGGAAGGTGACCTTGTTTTTACTGGGCCAAGTGGGGGCAGTTAACAGCCATCCACCCACATGCCCCCTTCAGACCCCTGCTTTTCCTAGCTGGATTTCAGGTCTTGGTCTGGCGCAGCTCACAGCCTTTGCTCTATGGAGAGGTGTGGAGGGGTGGGGAGTGGATGGAGCCTTGACTCCACCCCAATCCCCCCCGTTACTGCTCAGAGTAGCCAGCCAGGTGCAAGCACCCTTTTTAGTTACTGCAAGGTACCTTCTCCCTGGAGTGGGGAGGGAATTATGCCTCAGGGACTCTCGGGGCTATTCCAGGGTTGACGCAGCTTCCATCCCACTCCTTGCTCAGAGATGTCTAAAGGCCCAACCTAGCCTCAACGTGCAATGGCAAGAGGTGGCATTGTTCCTTCCTGACTCATAGGTTTGGCCCTGCAGCCTGAACGCTGATTTCCCTCCTCGTTGCAACAATCCATCAACAGGCTCTACCCCAGTGACTTTATGGGAGCCAGATCCACGAGGCATAATCCTGCAGGGTGCTGAGTGCCCAGCGGGAGCAGAGGGCTGGATCAGAGTATTTCCTTTTACATCTTCTCAGTTCTACCTGCCATGAACAACTCTTTGGTTTGGAGGCCAGGTATCCAACGGCTAGTCATAAACTTCCAAGAGCTGAGAGAGCTCATTTTCACAACACTTCTCATCCCACTTGAAAAAAGCCGACTCTCCTTTTCCCTTGCCGGTTGTCGGGACGTTAGGAGGAATGACCAACAGACGCGTAGAAGAAGGTGTGGGCATTGTAACGGCGTGGCGTGCAAGGAGATAAGCGTGTGTAACCCTGACCCGTGCCGTGTGGCTGGGGTCAGTACATGCTCACTCGCTGTTGAGAGGTATAAATCCCCATCTGATTCTGAAGGTGAGAAAACAGACAGTGGGAACACGTCTGGGAACAGCGGTGATATGAGCACTGGTAGGAAAGAGGCCAAGGGAAAGGATTGTAAGCACCAGAGAGACACCTGCGGGGTTCTGTGCTGAGGATCAGAGCTCATTCATCCGAGCCTCAGCTGTGCTGTGGCGTTAAAGGCCCAGCTTCTGACCGCAATGGTGTAAATTTGGAGTTGCTCCTCTCGTGTCAATGAGGCTGTTTGGAATTTACACCACCATTGCTGGGCGTGGGGTTGGACCTAATGTCTTTGACTGCTCAGTATTCCTGGGCTGAAACACCGGAATAAATGACAGTTATCTTTACCTGAAGCTGGAAGACTCTCCTTACCCCCTCTGCTGATAAGGCCACCATCCTAATCAGAACCCGTTACCGGGGGCGCGGCTCGCCTTATACAGTCACACAGGTGGCAAAGTTCCATCGGCTGCTAATGTTCTAGGAGACAACCCGACCCCTCCCAGCTAGGGCAGGACTGCCCCCTCCAGGAGGGACCCTAGTGTGACATCAAGTTTGCCGTTAAATGAACCCATCAATGGGGCTTCTACCCCGTCCCCATTGCACAGTCTAATAGATCTCGCTGCCAGGAAGCTTTTCCAGGCAAGTCTTGGACACAGCTGCTGTGGCCACCAGAAAAGCTGACTGACTTTAGAGCCGGCCCCTTTTCTGCCTGTATTTCCCTTCTCTTCATTTCATTCCAGCATTCTTTGTTACAAAGTCCCTGTGTATTTCGCAGCTGTGACCGATCCCCCTCCTTCCTAGCAGCTTGCGCACTCCCAGAGCAAACAGGTTTTCCCTCCCCTTTGTCGTTGTTGAGCCAGAATATACGGATGGAGGACCAGACTCTGAGCAGTCCTCGTGCGGAGGCTGGGGTGCAAGAAAACTGCCCTCCCTGCCTGCCTCACTAAAGGGGCTGATTGCAGTAGGAACCCCTCGGAGCAGAGGCTGCTCAGCCCTTCCTCTCACCCCAAGAAAATTGCCTGAAGGGCATGGCAATGAAGACGTGAGGCCACCCCGCTGCGTTGGCCCATGGGGCAGGGCCAGTGCCTTAACGGGGACACACCCAGGCACAATGTGCCGACGCTGTCCCATGAGCGCAGAGGCTTTGCACCATCCTGCACTCACAGGGATGGGGACAGATTGCACCATCTTGCACTTAGCTCTGGTCAGGCCTGATCCAAAGTCAATGGAAAGCCTTCCCCTGATTTCAGTGGACTCTGAATCAGGCCCTTTCTTCATCACTCGGTCCCTCCAGCCTCCGTCTGGTGCTTTTCTCTGAACCGCCTCCAGTGTTTTCCCCAAGTCTTTCTCCGGTTGAGAACTGGGCATGTCATTCCAGGGAAAGCATCAGAGAAGGACAACCACCTTCCTGACCTCTGGCAGCAGGAGATGGTATAAGCAACCAGCCATGCACGCACACACGCCAACCTCCTCCAGTGAATCACATTCTGCCAGCTGACCCACACATACTGCTCTGCAAAACTAGGAAATGGAAATGTGAGAGCCACTTGCCGGGATTGCTGACCACTTTCTCTCTCAACCAAAGAGTCAGTGGCTGGTTTATGTCCTGAAGCGGAGGGAATGATTCTCTCTGTTTCTTCCTCGCTTACACACACTCATCGCTGGGATCAGGTCTATGAGAGGGAGAGGCTGCAAAGCCAACAGGAGAAATTAGTAACTTTGTCCTTACTCAGCCTCTAGACTGCAAAACACACAGGAAGGTGATTAGCTTAGTTAGCACATGATGGTCACTTTGCAGAGTAGAACCACCCTAAGGATTTTTGCAGACCAGTGGGGTAGCTACGGGTGGCCCTGGGTGGGCCATGGCCCACCCCCTTTGAAAGCAGGCCCACCCAATCAGATTTCAAGCAATTCATCCTGCGTTCCTCTGTTTCGCTTGTGACAGGAGGCTTGTGCCCACCGGTGTCAACCACAGGCCTTGCCAAACAATCAGTTCTGGCTACGCCTCCGTTGCAGACCCCTTCCCGTGTTTGGCCAACATTTCCCTGATGGAAATGTAATGCTGACATAGGCCCTCAACTTTGCTGCCAGGGGCAGGATCTCAACAGCCCCACATCTCTTAGGACGCTCACATTTTTACAATCTAAATATATTCAGAAGATTCAGCAGAGGCAAAAAGGCCAGGAGCCGCTAGACTCTATGACTAGAAAACTAGTCCAGAGAAGGGTCTGAGGCTTCCCCACAAGGGAGATAAACGGGCACCCGGCGGGTTTCTGTCCATGCTAAGGGTAGAGAAGAAAATCCGAACCATGCAATGCAGCAGCTGCAGTGGAGAAAAATGTCTAGCGGCAGAGGCCCACGTTTTAGCACGGGGAAGAACAACGTTAGCACCGTTCCTGGACGGCAGCTAACTCGTCCCTGCAGAAGAACTGAGGTGAGAGTGAGCGGGTGAGAGTCTGCAGACAAGCACAGATGGTGAGAAGCCCGGAGAGATACAGCTTGCTTCTCATTCCGGACTGCTAAAGCAGGCCGTGTGCGCACACAGACAGGTCTGAAGGAACTCTGGCAGCTGGAAGATGTATGAGACTAAGTCCGGGGCACAAGTTCTCTGACATCCCAGTGATCTGAATAAAATCCGTGTCGGGTAATCAGGGCACGCTGTATGTGTTAACTTCTCCTCGTTTGGTCATTTTCTGCCACGAGCGTCCCAGTTTGTGTCAAATGGGCCTGGCACTTTAGTTGTTCAGGCCCTAGGTCTTTGGGCTAATCAGGGTTCAAGCTGAGGTGACCTGGATGGCTGGGTGAACTGAGCCCAGCAAACAACATGCATTTAGCTCAAGCAAACATACACCTCTACATCTGGGAACGAAGAATGGGCCGTACGCACGCCATGAAGGACAGTACCTGGGAGGCAGATGAACGGCAGCTCCCCGTGTGATGCTTTGGCCAGAAGCGCTAATGTGAAACTGGGATGCATAAACGGGGGACTCTCGAGGACGAGCAGAGAGGTTATTTTACCTCTGTATTTGGCACCGGTGCGACCGACCACTGCTGGGACTCCGGGGTCCAGTTCAGGTGCTCATAATTGAAGAAGGATGTTGATAAATTGGAGAGAATTCAGAGAACCATAAAATGATTAAAGGATTAGGAAAAAATGACATATAATGATAGACACAGGAAACACAGTCCATTTAGCTTAACAAGGAGAAGGTCGGGGGGGAGGAGTTTATCACAGCGTATAAGTATTTACATAACGAAACAACATTTAATACTGGGCTCTTCAGTCCAGTACAGAAAGGTGTAACGCAATACAGTGGCTGGAAGTTGAAGTTAGACAAATTCAGACTGGAAAGAAGGCGTACCTTTTTAACAGTGAGAGCAATTAACCACTAGAACAATTTCCCCAGGGCTGTGGTGGATTCTCCATCACAGAGAGTTTTTAAATCCTGATCAGATGTTTTTCTAGAAGATATACTCTAGGTGTTATTGTGGGGAAGTTCTTTGGCCTGTGTTATACAGGAGAGCAGACTAGAGGATCACAAGGGTCCCTTCAGGTCTTGGAATCTATGAATCTATGATCGTGAGGAAGAAATTCAAAACCTGGCAGCCGGGGTATATGTTAATGCATTCAAAGCACCTGACAGGGCTTTCACAGAGCCTGGGACAGCAGCGACTCTGACGTCAGATTCAGCAATATCCCCAGCCACAGGGATGATGCTGTCTGCAAACAGTTTGCCGTTGGAGAAGGAAGGCTGCTTTGATGCTGGAAGACTGGCTTGTGTTGCATCTCTCACCACGTGCTGTCGTGGCAGAGGTTGGATCCTGAGCTCCTAACTCAGGGACAGCTGGATTGTTCCTCAGAATGCAGGGGCCTTCTACACACGATTCCTTCCCACACCCCACCCCGTTCTGTGTGTGCTCTGTGAGTGAGTGAGTGTGTGATGCATGTGTGCAGGACAATGGATCAAACCAGGGGATAGCATCCCAGCAATCTCTGCACTCTCTCACAGTTAAGACGGCATTAACTTGTCCACAGAGCCTCTCAGCTCTGTAGAGTCCACCGTAAAATTGCTGATCTTGGTGCACATTGCCACCAAAGCAGTGTGATTGCATGGCCATCGGAACTGGCAGCAAGCCCCCTTGTTCCAGGCAGATTATCCCCCCTAGGAGCCTGGATTATCTAGGTGGGAGGGGGGAAATAGTTCCCATTGCTGAGCCAGAGGGTGTACACGCACCCAGCTGCACACATGTCCCTGGCCCTTTTTTTCCACCCTGCACCAACCCTCCGTGATTCTTCTCTCACAGCGTCTGCAGAGCAGCCTTTCAGCCAGGTGTCAGGGGAAGCTATCTCCAGGGAAGGACATTTCTGCCCCTCTGCCCACAGTTTTTCTGGCTTGCACCCAGAGCTGCAGCGGCAAATGTGCGCATGGTTTTCTGTCTCGCTCAGCCGGCCCCTGGCTCGTAAATTCCGTTCTAAGACCGGAGATGGCCGGTGAGTATAAGTAAGGTGACCTGGTGCCCGATGTCGAAACCCGTCAGCATCACGCCACTGCAGACAAACCTGCTGCTTGGTTGGAGACAAGAGATTGAGGCCCTTCAGGCTGGCTGGGCCCTAGCTGCCTTCCAAGTGAGGGCCAGATTCTAATCTCAGGCGCTGATACCGTGCAGCCAGCACAGTAGCAGTTGTTTCTTTCCCGCAGTGCAGCGATACCACGCTGTGCCGGGGCTGTTGGTCTCCAGCGGCTGAGATGAACCAGTTCAGATATGCAGGAGGGCAGCTTCCAGCTGAGATGAGATAAGCTCAGCACAGCTTGGGGCGGCTGCAGTTTGCCTTTTGGCTCACCTGGGGAACTTCTGTTCCTGGAGGGCGCCGAGTCAGATTCTCAGCTGTGGTAAGCTAACTACCCCCGGGAGGGATTGGACATTCAGACCTCGCTCTGAGTCTTGTGGTTAAGGCCCCCTCCGTTCATTCTGGCTGAGGCTGCTTTAGTGGCTATTGGCTGAGACGAGACAAATCCATTGCCCGGGGCCCTGACTGTACAAGGCCAGTTAGTTGTTTTTACAAGGCTACCCTCTAGTGTCTCAGTCATGCAGGGGTGAGAGCCCTGGAATAAAGAGCAGAACCATGTGCTAAATTCCATCCATCATTCCCAGGGCCGGCCTTATAAGTGGGCAACGTGGGCGACCGCCCAGCGTGCCATAGTCAGGGGGGCCTAAGCGGTGTCCCGGTTCAGCGGGGGAAGGCAGGTTGGGCCAGCTCCCAGCCAGGGGAGGAGCTGAAGTTGCTGGGGATTCGCCCAGGGCACCATTTCCCTATGGCTGGCCCTGGTCATCACTTCACCTGCACTCTGTCCACGGTTCCAGCTCTGATCCGAATTACACCCTGACAATTGAAGTCAGTGGGCCAAACTCTACTCTCATTTACACCCATGTAAATCCAGAGTAACTCCATGAGAGTCCTGTGAAGTCACCCCAGATTTACACTGGGGTGGCTGAGAGAAGAATTTGAGTTTATTTCGATTACACGACTGCAACTCAGGGCAGAATTCCACTCCATGGCCGTGCTTTCAGGTGCTTCAACTTTTATAAAAACAAAACGTAGCAAAAAGTGCTTCTGAGTAACCCTGCAATAACAAACCAAGCAATGTGTACCTGCGATGAAGGAAAAGGATTTGGGTAATGAATCAAATATCAGTTTCAAGCTTTCAGGCTGATATCGTAGCAGAATGGGAACTCTGCAAGATTGACACTAGCTTGCTATTTAACAGCTGTTTTTTCTAATTACTCTAGAATCTGCAAATTTATTCAGATTGTCTTGAAAATTGCTATTCCTCATGGGGGTCCAGGGTAAGGTTAGTGGTCCAAGTTTGCAGTTATTTGAGCAAGGGGTTCCTAAGGTACAGCCTACCTAAAATGTCACGTGAAATCAAAATTTTACAATTCTTATGATGTTACTTTAGACCCGTAGAGTCCAAAAAAGCAATTTAATCCATTCTGGAAGCTGCTTTGGCAAATGAAAACTGAGCTAACCACAAAGATACATGACGAACACCCTGCTATATGGGCTGTGGGGAGCATGAAACACATTGGCCTGAATGAATTCTTTCTAGATTCCATGAGGTCTCTGGCCCAGTTCCACGACTGCTGAAGTCATCCCAGAATCATCATTCTGTAGCATCAGTGATGTCGACAAACTCCACGCTAGCACGGGGGCAGCCGATGGAGCCGTGAGTAAGTAATGAAATACGAAAACAAGAAGAGGTTTAGAAAATGTGATCGCTGGGGAAAGGTTGAAAGAACGGGGTCTGTGTAATGGAGAGAAGAGAAGGCTGAGGGGGGAACATGAGAGCAAGTTTCAAATATGTAAAAGATTGTTATAAAGAGGACTGCGATCAATTGTTCTCCATGTCCACTGAGAGCAAGAATCCTCTTCCTTTGCAGCAAGGAGTTTTAGGTTAGAGATTAGGATTAGGATTAGGAAAACCTTTCTAACTGTAAGGCAAATTAAGCACTGGACCCGGTTACTTAGGAAAATTGGGGAGTCCCCATCATTGACGGTTTAAGAACAGGTTAGACGAACACCTGTGAGGGAGGGTCCGGGTTTTTTTGGTTTTGTCTCAATGTGGAGGAATGGAGTAGATGATCTCTTGAGGGCCCTTCCAGCCCTACATTTCTCTGATTTCTATGTTTTATTCTCCCATTCATGGCATAGTTTTCAAGGGTTCCTTTTTTATTATATTCAATTATTTATTTACAATTTACAGATTTGCAGGTCACCTTAAGATAAGACCTTCCCCAAGGAAACAAAGTCAAGGTGGATCCATCTATCTCTGGGTGCCATTACTGTACTATTTGAGTCCTTCCCAGCTATTTATGGATTTAACCTGTGAGGCAGGGCCGTGCTATTATCCCCATTTCATAGATGGGGAAACTGAGGTACAGAGTGGTAACGGTCTGGATTCAGCACAGCGTGACCTGAATTGGATTGAAGAATGTGTCAAAAGTCAAGCACGTGCTTATGTGCCTTGCTGAACTGAGGTGTAAGGGATTTGCCCCAGCTCCCATGAGACGTGCGCTCTGATCTGCTCGTCATGGTTAGATCTATCAAGCTGGGCAGTTTCAGTTTTAAAATAAAAATGGGTTAGAAAAAGTTTACAAGAAATAATCCTTAGCGGGTGTAGGAAGGCGCAGTGGCCTTCCTCTGAGCCTGGGCCCGCGGAAGGGCCACAGGCACCCAATCAGACTCTAGACTTGCCGGCAGCCCAGTTTGCCTGGCAACCAGACAGCTGGGCCCCGATAGGTCCGGCCGGGCGGCCAACCCAGCAGCGGAGGGGCGGAGCCTTAGGGAGGGCGGCAGCTATAAAGAGCAGGCCCTGCAGCTCAGAAGGAGGAAGGCGGCCGGAGGAGACAGACGCACTGCCTCGCCGGCTGCAGCAAGGGGCTGAACCACGCCAACCCTCCACCTCAGGTAACCCTCTCCCGGCCTTGCGGGCCCCGGGGCGATCCCGGCGACCCGCCACTAAGGCCTGGGTTGGGCCTCCGGGCCCCCTGGACTGGCTGAGGTCTCCAGGCCCGAAGCGCTGGGCCCAGCCTCAGGCCCGCAGCGGCTGGGACGAGCCCCCTGAACCAGAGAGCTGGGAGTTCCGCCCAGAAGCTGGCCCGGACCTGGAGGAGCTGCCAGACGCCCAACCCCTGGAGGCAGGACCCGACCTGGAGGAGTTGACGGAGACGGAACCATACCCCCAGCCCTGCGATCTGGAGGAGCTGCCCCTCGCTGAGGAGCTTCCCAACCCTACCCCCTGTCGACGCAGAAGGACTAACTGGCCTACCCCATGCGGTGTACCCCGACGACCCAGAGGAACCGACGGACATAGGTACCGGGGAACCCGGGGAGGAAGGAGCCCAGGGACAGCCAGAGGCATGGCTGTATTAGGGGTAACGCCCAGTCGGCGTGTTGCGGCAGGAGCCCCACCGACTGAGTGGCAACACCCGTGCCACTGCTAGGGCCCTGGGCTGGGACGCAGTGGAGTTGGGTGTGCCTGCGTCCCCCTCCCCTCCCCCCTGATCCTTGCCAATCCCCAAAAGGGAAATAGCCTTTACTGCCCGCTGGACTCGAGCTCTCTGCTCCTTGCTCGCCCGCCCGGCCTGGGGGCCGGGGCGAAAGACGAAAGCCCGGCCTGGGGGCTCGCCTGCCCGGCCTGGGGGCCGGGGCGAAAGACTCCTTTCTCACCCGCCCGGCCTGGGGGCCGGGGCGAAATACTGAAAGATTAACATTCCCCTGTGTTGTAGGAAGGCGCAGTGGCCTTCCTCTGAACCTGGGCCCGCGGGAGGGCCGCCAGGACTGGACCGGGCAGGAGCCCGTCCTACAGCGGGGAATTATGGGAGCTAGATCTCTAATAGCCCTTCACGCCTTTGCAAATTTGGCGCCTAGGTCTTATAGAGGACTTATGGTCAACCGAATGATCACTTTAGACTAAGTGCCAGTGTGTTGTCTGGGAGTTAGAGATGGGGACTGGGAGTCTGGATTTGTGGGTTCTGTACCTGGCTTTGCAAATGGAGTAATGTTGAGCCTCTTTCCGCCTCTGTAAAATGAAGATAATGATACCTCCTAATTGCATTGGGGTGTTGTGTCTACTTCCATTAATGCCTTGAAGTGCTTTGAGATCTCCAGATAGGTGGGCTACAGAGAATGGCAAAGTATCGTTAATAACAGCTCCAGAGGGGTAGCCGTGTTGGTCTGTATACAGCAAAACCAACGAGAGTTCTGTAGCACTTTAAAGACCAGCACATTTCTGCAGGCATACGCTTTCGTGGGTTGCAACCAAGTGGGCTGTAGCCCACGAAAGCGTATGCCTGCAGAAATTAATAACAGTAATACTTTCCCTATTAAAAGACCTCAGAAGAAGGCTAGGGAAAAGGGCTGGAAATCCCCACTCTGAGCACCTTGGCCTGTAATCTCCTTTTGAAAAAAATGCCAACCAAAAAGAGAGACATCTGCTGCACAAGGTAAAGCTGATTTGGTGCAGCTTTAACTTCATACAGGCTAAAGCATGAGGGATTCCCTTCCTTTCTCATACTGAGGAGCAAGGAATCCCTCAAGAGACTTAAAGCAACACCTGCCTACAGTTACACATACCATCATGAGCGATACGTGCTATGCCCATGCTCACGGGGTTGTAGGGAAAGCTGGTGACCTCTTTGCCTTTATCCTGAATATTGTACACATGATTCAGATTCCATGGAGGGCAGAGGGGTGAAGGAGGCTGGGGAAAGAGATTCCATATAATATAGGGCAATTAAGTTTGGCCAGGAGAAGAGCAAGAGGAAATAAGACAGAGGTAGATAAAATTATGAAGGGGATGGAAAAGGCCATTTAGATGTTCCTGTGTATCCCAGAGCATCAAACAAGAACAATTAAAGGAAAATCTATTTTCACACAATTATCCTCGTGGTCCCATGCTTCAGGGTATCACAGAAATGTAGGGCTGGAAGGGACCTCCAGAGGTCATCGAGTCTAGCCCCCTGCGTAGAACCAAGTAAACCTGGACCATCCCTGACAGGGGTTTGTCCAACCTGTCCTCAGAAACCTCCAGTGATGGAGATTCCACAGCCTCCCTTGGAAGCCTGTTCCAGAGCTTAACGACCCTGAGAGTTAGAAAGTTTTCCCTAATGTCTAACCCAGATCCCTAAGTCTATTATTTAGACACACCACTTTGGAGTGTGTGCTGATAGAATTGTGCACATTGAGCAGTACCTTGCTTAGTGCATAGTCCCACTGAAACCAAACGGGCGACTCGCATAGGCTAAAATTTCACCTGGAGTGTGGGATTGCTTAATAGGAGTGAGGGTGAGCTTGCTGTCGCAAGCACTTTTTAATAGGACACATCTGAAAATTGTAGCATCTGCATTTACTCTAGCTAGGGAAATAATTAAGGAACCGACACTGCTCTCTGGTACAGCCCTGGAAATGTAGGGTAATTCCACTGAAGTCAATGCAGTCACTGTAGGTTTCCACTACTGTAACTAAGAATGGACTCGGTCTTTAAGAGTTATCAATTCAGGCCTTGGGGCATAAACTGATCAGCAACAGGGCTGTAGACAGGAAGGCATGTGCCCTTATTATGGTATAATAATACAATGCACTTGGATTGTAAGCTCTTTGGAGCAAGGACTGTCTTTTTGTCTTGTTTGTACAGCGCCTAGCACAACGGGATCCTGGTCAATGACTATGGCCCTAGACTCTACTGAAGTACAAATAATAATAACATATTTGCCTAGCAGCTTTCACTCAAGGATATCACAGTGTTTTAAAAAGTCGGTATGTGCTATGATGTCAATTTTATGGCTGGGGAATCGGAGGAACAGTGACGAGTGTGAAATCACACATTGAGTCAATAGCAGAGCTAGAAACAGAAACCGATTTCCAAATTCCCTCCCCCTGCTGTAACCACTAGACAACGCCCTTTGCCTGTAAGATGTCTGGTTGCACAATTAGATACCATGTGAGGGTTTGATACCTTCCTTTGAAGTTCTGGGCAGGATTCAGGACTAGATGGACTTTTAATCGGTTCCAGTTTGAGAGTTCTTAATCCATATGTAATACAGCACAAGTGTGTCCTGTGCCCAGGATGTTTTTCTGCATCCCTGTGTAATAAGGTGCTGCATAAGTAAATGCACCTTTGAAATCTACACATATTCATTATATAGTCAAGGGAAGAGGGTCTTTAACTAAGACCAAACTCAATTCAAACAAAATTGCACTAGCAGCCTTGAAGACCCTTTAAAGTGGTCACTTTAAGACAGGGATGTGCCTGTTAGAAATGGCCTTCAATGCAGGTTTCACTGCTTCGTTATTTATTAATCCATTACAATATATTGGGGTTGCACAGGGAGGGAGACACGTCACCCACCACTGAAATGTAGCCACCTCTGGGGTAGAACGCAGCAGCTATTTAACAGCAACCATGGATAACGTTTTGGGCTCAGTAGTGAAGACAACCATCTTTATTGTGTCTTTCAGAGAGGAAGCAGGATCTAGTGGTAAAAAACCAGGTTACTTACCAGTAACTGATGTTCTCCGAGATGTGTTGCTCATGTCCATTCCACTATAGGTGAGTGCGTGCCTCCGTGCATGGTTCCCAGAACATTTTTCCCCTTAGCAGACCCTGTAGGGCCGGCTCTGGTGCCCTCTGGAGCCCTGCGCACATGCTGCAGTATATGAGGCGCTGCCGGCCCTACGTCACCTCAGTCCCTTCTTTCTGCCAACTCCGGCGGTGGGGACAGGGGGTGGGTTGTGGAATGGACATAAGCAGCACATCTGGAAGAACATCAGTTACTGGTAAGTTACCTTGTTTTCTTCTTCGAGTGCTTGCTCATGTCCATTCCACTATAGGTGACTAACAAGCAACACCTTGGAGGTGGGTCGGAGTTAGCAGTGAGCTGCCCTCAGCACCACTCTGCCGAATCCCGCGTCCTCTCTCGCCTGCTGGACGATGGCGTAGTGGGACGTGAAGGTGTGCTCCGACGACCAGGTGGCAGCTTTGCAGATGTCCTGCAGGGGCACTCTCTCCAGGAAGGCTGTCGACGAGGCTTGAGCTCTGGTTGAGTGTGCTGTGATGGTTCCCGGAAGCGGCACCTTCGCCTGCTCGTAGCAGAACTTGATGCACGATGTAATCCACGAGGAGATGCGCTGGGTGGAGACAGGTGAGCCTCTCATCCGGTCGGCCACTGCGACGAAGAACTGCGTCGATTTCCAGAACGGCTTTGTGTGCTCGATGTAGAAGGCCAGGGCTCGTCTCACGTCCAACGAGTGCCATTATTGCAGCCATTGCCCATGGGGCCAAACTGCAGCTGACTGTGCCATCTGCTGCGACGCCTTGTGGGGGCGTCGGCTGTCCTGATGACTGTCCCCCCCGTGAGACCCCGAGCCACTAGATCGGCGGTGCCGTGGCCGTCCTTGGTCCCGGGTGCCATGCCAGGGACCGTCCTCTTGACGCCTCCGACACAGAGGACGACGAGGACAGCCTCCGTCAACGCAAGCAGTGCCGATGGACGGAGGATCGCTCCGAAGAGCTCTCGCTACCGGAGCGCCGTCTCGGTACCCATGACTTGTGGTGCCGCTTGCCCCTTGGTGATCGAGACCAGCGCCGCTCCGAACTCCACGGTGCTGAGCTGAACTCCGGTGACCAGGTTCCGTGTCGGGGACTGCACGGTGCCGGCTCCTCCGACGGTGACCAGGTTCTGTGCCGCCTCGGTGTGGGCAAACTCCTCGGTGCCAGGGATATGGAACGGGAGCTGTCCGAGCGCCGCCTGGCGGACCTCGACCGGTGCCGTCTCTTGGCCTGCGCTGCCTCCAGTCCCGGGTACCGACGTCGGTGCTGGGAAACTCCGCATCTTGAGTCAAAGCAGGCTGGCTCGACAACACCGACCTGGAGCGACGGCTGGGGGAGCGTCCTCGCTCTACCCCCAGTGGCCGTCTGGTGGGAGATCTTCCTCCCCATACCGGGGATCTCCACCGCCCTTCGGGGGGACCCAACGCGGGCTTGCCCCGGGACACCAGCCCCTTCACCCCTGGTGGAGGTGGCATAGGCAAGGCCAACAAGGCTCTTGTTGCCTGAAAAACTTCCTGTGTCGATGGCCTCGGCAGGGGCACTCTCCCACTCCCAGGAGTCGGGGGTGGCTCCCTTACTGGAGATGCAGGCACCGGAGAAGACTCAATGGGCCGTGGCCGGTGCATCTCCACACTTGACCCTGCCCGTACCGACGACGCAGGGGCATGTCCGCGCTCCGCACGCTGCTTCGTCGTCTTTGGCACCGGGGATGTTGCTCGGTGCCGAGTCGAGGCCGGTGCCGGCAGTGTGCTCTGCACCAAGGTGACGCTCAGTGCCGAGGTAGAGCGGGACGGTTCGGAAGCCGGGTGGAGCGCTGCCTCCATCTGCAGGGCTTTCAACCGGATCTCTCAGTCCTTTTGAGTCCACGGTTTAAAAGCCCCGCAGATCTTGCATTTATCTTTCCTGTGCTCTTCCCCCAGGCACTTAAGGCACCAATTGTGGGGGTTGCTGAGCGCGAAAGCCTTCCCGCAGGAGGCACACGGCTTAAATCCAGGCAATGGGGCCATAACCCAGCCGCTCTAAGTCCCTCAGGGACTTCCTATCTAACTACACTTAACAACACTTACCACTACTTAAAACTAACTAAAGTTCTTCAAATAACATAGAGTTCAAAGAAGGGGAATAGGACTTGCTGAGAGCAAGGCTAGTTCCAGCAACCATCACGGGCGGAAAGAAGGGACTGAGGGGGCGCAGGGCTGGCAGTGCTTCATATACCGCGGCATGTGCGCGGGACTCCAGGGGGTGCTGGAGCTGGCCCTACGGGATCTGCTAAGGGGAAAAAAGTTCTGGGAACCGTGCATGGTGGCGTGCACACACCTATAGTGGAATGGACATGAGCAATCACTCAAAGAAGAAGCACAAAACTAGGAGTCGGCAGATCTGGGTTGTATTTCTGGCCCTCCTGTTGATTTGCCACTTGACTGTGAGCAGGTCATTTAGTCTTTCTGTGTCCATGCTTTTGTTCTCAGTATATTAGGAATAGTGAGACCCACCTGCCTCCCAGGGGGTTTGAGGCTTACTTCATGAAAGTTTATAAAGTGCTTTGAGATCCTCAGATGGGATGGACTAGACAAGGGCAAAGGATTGTTCTTGAGTCATAGTTTACACATAATTCATAGATTTGCAGGCCAAAAGGGGACCATTATGATCACCTGGTCTGACCTCCTGCCTAGCACAGGCCGTGGCATAAAACATATGGCTTCTTTTCATCTAGCCAAAGGAAGTCTGTGCCACTAGACATTCATAGGAAGGAGTCAACTCTGCCCCTGGATTCAGGCTCATGGCTGAGGTGAATGAGTTCTGCGTGTCCATGCACATGGGAGAATGTGACTCTCCGTCTACATCTGTTTGCAGGGTGCTATGGCAGTGGGGACCAGGGAAATGCATTCTTTCCACGCCATCGGCACAACATTTCTGCAGCCTCAGTAAAACGTATCCATGTGAACAGCAAGACAAGCAATCTTCACAACCTCATTATCTTTGCTGCAGATGGTGCCCAACCATAAGCTTCTTTGGGCTCATCCTAATCCAATTCACAGTGGCCACTCAGGGGACAGTAGCCCACTTTTCCTGTGTCTACAGAGAGGCAGTTCAAGCTCACTGATGGAGCGGTGAGATGAGAAAGCTGCACAAGGGACGAGATGTAAAGATTTAAGAACCGATGTTGGGGCCTTTTCCCTGCTCTCTGGACAGCCAACAGTTGACTGAAAGTACTTCATCATTAGCTCACCGAAATAGCAACAAGAAGAGGGAAGGATTGTTATCTTGGCCCTGGATTTTCTATACCAGGGCTCAGGAGGGACGGGCGCTGCTCTGGATTACTGGCCTGAACAAAGCGATGCTGCTGGCTTGCTTTCAGTGTGGTAAGTCGAGGACTATAGATATATTTTTATTCTTAAAGTATTTATGCCTCTCAAACTGTGGAGGCCAAAATGTAAGGCTCAGTGGGGGAAATGGAGCTAGAAGGAGAGAGGCATTAGAAATAATGGAGAAAGCTGGAATGGACACAGGATCAACGTCAGTCTCAGTGTTTTTCAGGAGCTCTCTTGTCCTCACTTCTGATGTCCATTGTTTACAGTAATAAACATGAGATGCCGATGGGTCGTGTGGGGCAAGCATGAACTTGCTTTTAAAATGAGGGAAGTGCCTCTGTGGGGCGGACGTTTGAGGTGGATGATAGATCGGGCCAGAAGTATTCCGGATTAATGTATTTTGAGCTGTTTAGGGTGTTACAACTGGAAGGTTTCCAAAGGTTTGAGCCAAAAGCCCATTGAAATCAGTGGGCATCTTTCCACTGAAATCGATGTGCTCTGGGTCAGGCCCTTCGGGAGGCATTTCAGATGAAAACCGTTCTCCTTTTTACCTGCCACTGATTGAACCTTCCTGATCCAACCTGTAATAGCTGGTTGAAATCACACGTGATCTTCAGGGACGGTGTCAGAATAAGAGCAGATCAACCAGATAAGCTGATATAGGCTCCCATGCGCTGAAGGGTCTCCCAGTGCACCCAGCTGGTCCTATCTCTTTCCAGTAGTGTTTCCCACATTGATTAGATTGGCCGATCTTGGGATCCCTGCTCTGAAGTCAGGCTTTGATGCCCCAGGAGGCATGGGCCTTTGTCATCAGCACTCCTTACATTGTCTACAGAGGCTGATCCAGGCCTTCTGCTTGGAAGGGGTCTCCGAGGGATCTGAGCACACCTCAGAACCTTTTTCAGAAGCAACCATCAGCTCCCATCCCATCCTCTAACTGGAAGCAAGTCTGACGCTCTGCATTTTTGGCCTATCCAAGCCATGGGCCATTAATTCATCCCTGACCCCTGGGCGACTTATCGTGGAAAATAAATTCATTATTTGGGATGAACATAGACTCATAGAGTAATGAAATGTAAAGCCAGAAGGGACCATTAACTGAGCTAATCTGACCTCTTGTATATCACAGGGCATCACATTTCACCCCGTTACCCTTGTAGTGTATTTACAGCATTTACAGTGTTTTAAAGGAAATGCACGATGCTTAAACTTTAGGCCACTAAGGAATCAAATCTGTTTTCTCAAAGAAATTTAAAGCTGCAAGAAGACCTACTGGGCTCAATTTTCAAATCTGGCTGCCTTATCGGGGATCTGTTCATTCTCTCTTAGGTCAACAAGTGAGAATCAGCCTTAATGTGTATTATTAACTCTTCTGCAAATCCATCTCAGTTAATCTATCTCCATTTTTAAAACATCGCCCAGTGGCTCTGATTCTGCACAGAGAGCCTCTGCAACCACAGTGTCCGATGTTTGTATTTGCCTTTCTAGATTTTTAACTTTGACCATTCTCGGCCCTACATTAATTACTATTACTTATTTACTATTCGTATTCATCATCATCATCATCATCATTCTTTATATCGTGCCCAAAATGCATTAGGGGAAAATAAAAAGTCAGGACATGGTCTTTCCTCCACCTCCTATTTTTCCTTGTTGTATTGGTCCTCCCTTTGATCCACTGTATCGAATTCTAATAGGAATTAGGGATGCAAACGGTTAACCGTTTAAATGGTAATCACCCCACTTCCTCAGATGCAGTTGGTACAAATAATATAGCAAATACAGGGAACATATATATGGTAGGCATATGGTATATATGTTGCCTGTATTTGCTATATTATTTCTACCAAATGCATCTGAGGAAGTGGGGTGCAACCCACGAAAGCTTATGCCTACTGAAATTAAATTTGTTAGTCTTTAAAGTGCTACAGAACTCTCGTTGGTTTTGCTGTATACAGACTAACACGGCTACCCCTCTGGAACTCTTCTACATGAATATAACAGATAGCAGCAGTTCGAGTTGAATGAATACTTTGTAAGAAATAATTTCTTTGGTGAATTTCCCTTTCCCCCCTCTTCACGGAACCTTGACAAACACATCACAATTGTCTTGAATTTGTTATTTGAAATGATGTGATAAAAAATATTTGCAAATTTCATTTACTCTCTGGCCAGATTTGAAATCTAAAATTCATGCTGTGCTGGTTAGTTGTGATAGGTCACAGGCATCACACGATATTGTGCTCGCTGCCTAGGAGTCTGAACATAACTCATATCATCAGGATTTTGGTGTCAATTCTGATCTGCTTTCTCTGAGTGCCTGAGCAACCTTACCATTCACAGTCTGCAAGGATTCATGCTAGTAAAAATATGAATGTTCGTGTAAAATGTACACAAAAGGTGTGCAAATGCACCTTGAAGCCAATTCATTTAAAAATTTGAACAAATAATCCTTGATTCTTTTTGCAGTATTCTCCCAGCTGCATTAGTCACTGCAAGCTTGTGTGTTCACTTCCTACCCACACAGACACTATTATTTTAAGCCGCCTCATAGGCACCCAAAGCCTCTTACTAACTAATCTCAATTTTTTTTTCACATCTGTCTTTGAACTAGATATAGGAAAAAGGGGACAATGTTCAAATCTGAATCCAGCTCAGGTTCAGATATGGGCTGGGGACTGGAGATGATGAGGATCCCTGTGATGAACTCTGTTGTCCAAGCTTCGTGCTGGTTTCTATGTATATTTTTTGGAAGAAGAGGGTTTTAAGGATAGGTTTTGCGGCAGACAGCAAATGCATGGTGCACTGGGCTATGGAGGACTATCTATCTTCTTAAGCTTTTACAAGGTTACTGATTGCTGTGGCATCTGTGCACCTTTCATTAACAATTCAGGCATAGTGGGTGGCATGGGAGGAGGTGTGGAATCAGCTAGTGTACATGAAAATAAGCTGGCTAAACACAGAACACATGCAAGGGGCAGCTAGCGATGAGATGGAAGCATGGACAGAGCTGTATGTGAATGTGACATGGGAATTGCTCAGGCTCAAGGAATAAGGGGCCACTGATGTGGTGGCAAGCAAGGGATATTATTTTAGTGGCAGCATTTTTAATAAGATTGAGGGGAGTATTGTGGAAACTGGGAGGGAGGGGGGGGGGGCGGCGACCAAAGAAAGAATCTGCAGTAGCTGAGGTAAGATCAGGATTTTATCAATAACAGATGGAGAGAGGAAGGAATAGATCTTGGAAAGATTAGAGTGGAGGAATTGGTAGGAGCAATAACTCAATGCGGGGGTGTGGGGTGACCAAGGAGATGGATGACACCAGGATCATGAACTTGGGTTGAATACAAGGATGGTGGGCTGATTACTGGCAGTGGGAGAGGGATGAGTTTGTGGGGGGAGATAAGGAGCTGGTCTTTTACCCATGATGAATGTGTTGGCAGCTAGACATCCAGGAAGAAAAGTCACAGAGTCAGGACCAAATGGAATGGGAGAGGCCGGGGAGGAGAATATTGATTTGTGATTGGTCAGCATAGACATGGTAACTGATGCCATGAGAGCAGATGCGGTCTCTGAGGGGTAGGATGTAGAGGATGAGAGAAGGAGACTGTGGATGGAGGCTTTGCGGGTACTGAGAGAAGGTGGGAATAGGATGAGGACAACAAGGATACCAGGTCTCTGATGGAAAACAGGAATAATAACAAATGTCCCTCAAGACAGAGACGAGACAGAGGTCAGCTGTAGTTAGAGTTGGTTGGAAATTTTTTCATCAAAATGTGTTTTTGACAAACAATGCAGTGGATGACAATTTATCTCAATCTGTAAGAAAATCAGGCTTGCCTACAAAAAGTTCTCCAACCATCCAAGGAAGACAGATGATCCTGGCTGGAGATTCCATACTCAGAAGAATAGAAAGAACATTCTGGAAGGAAGAAATGAACAACAGGATGATATGCTGGCTTCCTGGAGCCAAGACACGAGATCATTCTACGACTGGATATGCTTCTGAAGTTGACGGGCAAGGAGCTGTTGGTGATAGTTCATATCAACACTAATGACACTGCACCATGGGATATCTCACATATATTAGATTACTTCAGGGAACTTGGAAACGTGTTGAATAAGAAGAACGTCCAAGCAATCTTATCTGAGATCCTTCCTGCCCTGTGAATGAAGGAAGACAGAAGACAGAAGATTCTGGAAGTGAACTGCTGGCTAGGTAAATGGTGTACAGGGGAGGGTTTTGGTTTTGTGGAACACAGGTTCACCTTCTATTGAGAGAGGGAACTGTATAATTTAAATGGCCTCTGTCTCTGTAGAAGGGGAACCAGTCTCCTTGGGGACAGGCTGGTTAGAGTAGTCAGGAGGGTAATAACAAATAAAAAAAGGGAAGGCAAAAAGACAGAAGATATGAGCACTCAGCACAGAATCAAGACTTTAAGAACAAAATTAAGCAAGGAACCAAAAGACATGAACAGAAGAAAATCTCAACCAGCCTATACACCAATGCTAGGAGTCTGGCTAACAAACAAGAGGAATTGGAATTGCTCATTTATAAGCACAAATTTGATCTAGTTGGTGTTACTGAAACCTGGTGGGATGGTTCCCACAATTGGAATTTTCAAGTCAACAGTTATAACCTATTTAGGAAGGCTTGAATGGCGAAAGGGGAGCAGGAATAGCACAAAAATGACATTTCTTGTTTCAGAGTCACTGATAACTGGAAGAAATCTTGAATGTGTATGGATTAATGACCTAACAGATAAAGCATAAGATGAGGTGTTAGTTGGTGTTTGCAACAGACCACCAAATCACACTTAGGGTGCAGGATGACCACTGCCGTACACATGTATCTATAGTGTGTTGAAAGAAAAACTGTGTGATCATGGGGGACTTCCGTTTGAGTGACATATGCTGGAGGTCTCATGCTGCCAGCACTAAAAGAGCCTTGGAATTTCTAAATATTATAGATGATAATTCCCTAACTAATAAAGTGTTGAAACTAACATGGGGGAATTCTATATTAGACCTTGTCTTGGCAGATAGAGAGGAACAGATCACAGAACTAAAAATTAATGGTAGGTTAGGTACAAGCGCCCATGACTTGATCACATTGATAACGTGCAAGCAGTACAACATTCAGACTGGTAATATATATATACTTAGTACTTTAAAAGGGCCGATTCCACAAACCTGAAAACAAGTATGAGCCAAATTTATGGTGAGGAAGAAGTTCATCAGAAAAATGTGAATGATAATTGGGAATTGTTTAAGAACACTTTACTAGGTGCCCAGAAAGCCACAACTCAACAAGAAGGTCACACTGGTTAAAATAAAAAATGGTTGTGTGTGTGTGTGTGTGTGTGTGTGTGTGTGTGTGTGTGTGTGTGTGTGTGTGTGTGTGTGTGTGTGTGTGTGTGTGTGTGTGTGTGTGTAACAAATGGAAGAAAGGGGGTGTTAGTAATAAATACAAATCAGAAGCACGGAATTGTGGAAAATGGATCAGGAAAGCAAAGGGACATGAGAAGAAATCTATGGCAAGCAGATATAAGGACAACAGGAGTTTTTTAAGTATAGTAGGAACAAAAAGAATCCTAAAAATTATATTGGTCCATTACAAGGTGGAAAAGGTAGAATGATCAGCTGTAATGCAGAAAGGGAAAAGGGTGATAGTGAATAATCAGCTGAACATGAGCTCCCAGTGCAATGCTATGGCCAAAATGGCTAATGAGATCCTTGGAGGCATAAACAGTGGAATCTCAAGTAGAGGATATTTGTCCACTGTATTTGGCACTAGTGCAACTACTGCTGGAATTCTGACTCCAGTTCTAATGTCCACAATTCAAGAAGGATGTTGATAAACTGGAGAAGAGAAGATGCAGTAGAATGATGAAAGGATTAGAAAACATGATTTATAGTGATAGACTCAAGGAACGCAAGCTATTTAGCTTAACAAAGAGAAGGTTAAGGGTTGACTTGATCACAGGCCATAAATAGCTACATGGGGAACAAAAATTTAATAATGGACTCTTCAATCTAGCAGAGGTGGATATAACATGATCCAATGGCTGGAAGTAGAAACTAGTTACATTCAGACTGGAAATAAGTAAAATTTTAATAGTGAGGATAATTAACCATTAACCAATGGAACCATTTACCAAGATTCATGGTGGATTCTCCATCACTGACAATTTTTAAATCAAGGTTGGATGTCTTACTAAAAGATCTGCTCTAGGAATTATGGGAGGTCAGACTAAACGATCACAGGTTCCTTTTTGTCTTGGAATCTATTAAAATACAAAGATTATTTTTTCAATCACACAGGTACAGTTTGCACATCAAATACAAACCTGAGAGAAACCTGAGAGCAATTTGGTGGTTGCTGACACTCTCTAAAACATTTGACAGAAGTGCAGCAGAAATAGACATTGTACACATCAGTTTGAAGAAAATCTCTTGTCTGGATTCAGACGAAATGTGGGCTGTGATTGCCGGAGCCACAGCTCAGGATGAGAGCACGTGGAAAGCGGGTAAGGTTTCAGGACATCATGTTCTCAGCCCCTATCATCAATTCAAGGGGGAGCTCTGAGTCCAAGATAGGATTTTGTTTAAAGATACCAACACAGTGGTCCTTAAAAGTATTACAGAAAAATATGTTAAAAAGGACACGCAAAGGCCATTTAGGGATTGAAATATCTACAGACAGGACAAGAGATGTGTTATACTGGCCTCACATGAACAGCAACACTGAGGCAGCTCTCAAGGTTAGCTGTGTATGTCATAAATACAGACCAGGGCAAGCAAAAGAGTCCATACTGTTGACACACGAAAAGTAGGCATAGATTTGTTTACAGTGAATGGAGAAAATGTAGTCATGCTAGACTATTATTCTCACTTCCCTGAGATAGTTTTACAGGCAGATGCTACAGCTAAACAGGTGATTTGTGCATGACAAATCTATTTTTGCTGTACATGGTATATTTGACATAGCAATGTTTGATTATACACTGCAATTTAGTGGACATGAGTTTGCAATGAAGTTTTGGTTTAGACATGTAACCACTAGTCCCCATTATCTCCAGTCCAACAGGCTGGTGGAAAATGATGTTGAAATAATAAAACACCTATTGAAAAAAGCTGCAGAGTCAGACTCTGGTCCATATTTAGTACTGTTAAATTACAGGATGGCACCAATGAAATATGTTTTGTCACCTGTAGACATTCTGTTTAACAGAAAACTGAGAAGTAGCATACGTGTAATGGTAGGAGCTGATGTCAGAGGAACTGGAGATGTGCAATTGCATAAAGAGATAAATAAAGCTAAACAAAAAAGCAATATGAATATGAATTGGGGGCGGGTCCAGGAAATGTCCCCACTTCATGACCATGATGCAGGGTGCATCTATGAAGGAAATCAGTGGTCACAAAGAGCGTTGATGGCATGGGAGCTTGCCCCACAGTTTACTAGGTGGTGATCCCAGACAGACATATACTGAGGAAGAATAGGGGACCCCTTCTCCAGCTTCTAGAAGGGAGGGAAATCAGGGGCACTGACCATTTTGCTTGAGAAAGTGTCAGTTAGTCAACAACTGCAACAAATCAAGACACCCAATCTCCAGGACACAACACTGCCAGGACAAATGGAGTTGCAGTCTCCTAACAGTAGCACTGATATTTCAAGGGAGACCCACAAGTCCAAGTGACAGCAGAGGGCACCTCAGAGATTACTTGAACACTGCTCAATATGCTTTGTTAGTAGGCTGGCTAGAAGTTTTTGGAATGTGTGTTATATCAGTGTTGTACAAGTGTTCTTGTTAAATTTTGGCTGGGAAAGGAAGATGTGACATGGGGAACCGTACTATTAAGAGCTTTAGCTTCCTAAACAGGAAGTCCAGGGGCGGATCCCTGTGCTGTTACCCAGAGGCAGTTGGAATTGCATCATGGAATAGAGAGGATCTCTGTTAAGCGCCTAGGTCCCAGCGTGTTCACTGAACACCACATCAACGATCAGAAAACACAAGGGAAGCATGGCACTTTCTATCATTTCAGTCTAGATACTATACTTTGTAAAATAAGGGGACAAACATTAAGAGAAATAATTCACGGAACAGCTATAGGGTAATGGAATTATGAGCATTAAGCGGTACTGCTTCATCAGCAATAAATCTTGCCAGATAAACGTATTCACTTCTTTTGTTTATTGAATTAAGAGATCAGCAAACCAGGGGAGCTCAAAAGATGTAATATTTTTGGACTTTAAAGCATTTTTACTGTCTTGTGAAATCTGGATTGAAAAATTGATTCGAAAGGCTTGGCTAGGAATGCTGTCCTGAGGATTCAGAACAGTGCAGAAGGACGTGAACAAAGAACATTGAAAAATGAAATGCGAGGTAGTAGAGATGGCCTCGAGCTGCAAAGTTCAGGGCCAGATCTGGGTCCAAACATCTTTGGAGTTCAGGTTCCAGTGGCTTGGTCCAGGCTCATCTTCCAACAGCTGGCCCACGATTATTCCCTTTAAAACCCTACCCCAAGCCCAGAGGTCAAATTTGTGCCTTTCACAAAGATCTCTCCTCATAGAGACCATTTTAAAATGACCTACATTTCCCCTTCTGCCCACCTGCCGTGTGGTTTATCCCAAGGTTATTGTGGTTTAGTCAAGGCTAGGGGATGTGCCCAATTAGTTGTAAGATCACAAGAATGGCCATACTGGGTCGGACCATGGGTCCATCTAGCCCCGTATCCTGTTTTACAGCAGAGGTCAGTGCCAGATGCTTCAGAGGGAATGAACAGAACAGGGCCATTATCAGGTGATTCATCCCCGGATGTCCAGTCCCAGCTTCTGGCAGTCAGAGGTTTAGGGAGGCCTAAAGGATAGGGTTGCGCCCCTGTCCGTCTTGTCTAATAGCCATTGATGAACCTATCCTCCATGGATTTATCTAATTCTTGTTTTTAACCCCGTTTTAGTTTTGGACTTCACAATGTCCCTGGCAATAAGTCCCACAGGTTGACTGTGCGTTGTGTGAAGACATACTTCCGTATGTTTGTTTTAAACCTACTGCTTATTAATTTCCTTGGGTGACCCCTGGTTCTTTTCCAGGCTTTGTACCCGAGAAGGTGAGTAGCTAATTGGCCCCTGGCCACAGAGAAGGGAGTTAAGCTGTAATAAGTAGACTGAAGGAGCTTAATGGAGGGGGAGACAGCAGAGGAGACATGTCTCTCTGGCTGAGAGAAGCCCAGGATTAGGGTACACCGCCAGAGACAATGGGGGCAGCAGAGTCTCCTGCAAGGGAAGTCCTGAGATAGGGTTTGTAAGTAGAAAAGGGAAGACGTCAGTAGCCCAAGAGGGCAGAAGAACGCTGCAGTTTCATTTGGACTTTTGTTTGGACTTGTTTATGATACCCCGGAAGGGGTCTGAACTCAGGTGACTTGGTCAGAGGGGGGCGAGGGGGGCGCTGAGCCACGCAATAGCTGCTGCCAGAGGCTGGTGACCGGCAGGAGGTGCTGGAGCTGGAGATAGCAACAACACCCCCCACCTGCTCTGAGGGAGAGCGAACCGAGCCACACGGCTGTTAATTGCTCTGTTTCCCAGTGTGCACCTGGCTTTCTCTTAGTTAAACATGTGAACTGCTCAGGCAGGTCAGACTAAAGCGTGTAATCCCCAGCTCCTGTCCCTTATCTAATCACGGCTAAGAAGCACTTCTGACTGGGTGACAAATCACCTCCCGCGGCTTCGGCTACACCAAATATACTCCTTGATGGCCGCAGTGAAAGATCCCTGTGTGCAGTGAGTTTCAGCAGTTCCTTTTCCTTCTCCGGCCCCAGGGCATTAGAGAGGAAGTGCAGCAAACTGAGCAGTTTCAGGGGTCGTTTGAAAGTCGGCCCTGACTGGGTACTGGAGCTGCACATCAAACTTTGGGGTGTGCGTTGCCTTCTGGAGCAACCGCGAACCAAAGAAAAGGGAGGGGGAGGGAGGGAAGGAACACAGACAGAGAGCAGGTGAGGAGAGTATCTAGGGGACACCAGAGAAAGTGTGGAGGGCGTGTGAGGATCAGGCAGAGCCGGGACGGTTAGCAGCGAGGGAATCGAGTAAGGTGGAGAGGGGGTGGACAGTGGCGAGGGAATCAGGGTATGGCAGAGAGAGGGCGGTCAGTGGTGAGGGAATCGGGGTAGGACAGTGAGGCGATGAGGAAAGTGTTGGGGGAAGCCAGAGGGAAAAGGCTTCAAGAACCAGTGCAGGTGGAAGGAGGATCAACGGGGTGTCAAGAGCCAGTGGGGAAAGGGGATTAGGAACCATTGGTTTTCCTCTGCCACTAGGAGCTCTGGTGGACTTGCCCAATCCGAGTTAGACAGACCCAGATTATGAAGATAAGAGGCGAAGGAGCCCACAGGCTGAGGAGGAAGGATGGGGGTTAAAACGCACACAAGGAACGTGAGTTGTATTACGCAGCAAGTGATCCTGCTAAGTTCTCCAACAGGGACAGGGTGAGAGTGCAGCTGTGGAAAGCCAGGGGGAAGATTTTGGGGAGAGATTTGCAGGAGGAGAGTGAGGATGAATGGGCTCAGGACTAACAATGTTGTCATTAACACTGACACTAAGTTAGGGGGAGTGGTAGATACCCTGGAGGGTAGGGATAGGATACAGAGTGACCTAGACACATTGGAGGATTGGGCCAAAAAAAATCTGGTGAGGTTCAACAAGGACAAGTGCAGAGTCCTGCACTTAGGATGGAGGAATCCCATGCACAGCTCCAGACTGGGCACCGACTGGCTAGGCAGCAGTTCTGCAGAAAAGAACATAGGGGTTACAGTGAAAAAGAGGCTGGATATGAGTCAGCAGTGTGCCCTTATTGCCAAGAAGGCTAATGGCGTATTGGGCTGCATTAGTAGGAGCATTGCCAGCAGATCGAGGGAAGTGATTATTCCCCTCTATTCAGCATTGGCGAGGACACATTTGGAGTATTGTGTCCAGTTTTGGGCCCCCCACTACAGGAAGGATGTGGACAAGTTTGAGATAGTGCAGCAGAGGGCAACAAAAATGATGAGGGGGCTGGAGCACAAGACTTACAAGGAGACGCTGAGGGAACTAGGCTTGTTTAGTCTGCAGAAGAGAAGAATGAGGGGAGATTTGATAGCAGCCTCTAACTACCCAAAAGGGGGTTCCAGGGAGGATGGAGCTAGGCTGTTCTCAGTGGTGGCAGATGACAGAACTAGGAGCAACAATCTCAAGTTGCAGTGGGGGAGGTCTAGGTTGGATATTAGAAAAACCTTTTTCACTAGTTGGATGGTGAAGCACTGGAATGGGTTACCTAGAGAGGCGGTGAAATTTCCATCCTTAGAAGTTTTTAAGGCCCTGCTCAACTAAGCCTTGGCTGGGATGATTTGGTCCTGCTTTGAGGAGTTGGTCCTCCTTTGAGTAGAGGGTTGGACTAGATGGCCTCCTGATGTCCCTTCCAACTCTAATCTTCTATGATTAAAAAAAGAAGCAGCAGCAGTGGCTCAAAGTGAATAGTTCTTTTCATTCAAGGCTTCCAAAGGATTCCTTAAATCTACATCCCGATTTACTTACAAACTACCAGAGATGGGTCTGAACCAAACTGAATCTAAACACTCCTGAACTTTGGGAGTTCAAAATCCAGATTTAAATGTTGCTGGCTGAGCCCATTACAAACAAGTGTATAATAAGGGTCACTTCATATACTGCTGAAACTCAGTCATCTCTGGGGTGGTACACAGTAGCTGGTTAGCAATGCACAACAGCCTTTATCCTATGCTATATTTTAAGGCCATGATTTATTTTCAAGGATGAACACTGTGTTTTTCTATCTAATTTGGAGTCCGTGGTCTGTATTAGGCGTAAATGAACCGCTGTCCCCCACAATGGACCCATGCTTCACTGGCATAGTGGATGCTCTCTATACAGTATATAATGCATTTTTATTATATATTTCTCTCCCCCACTCTCTTTTCCTCTCATCATCTGCTAAGCAGAAAGCAAATCCCCCAACTCCCAAATCTGAATCAAAGTTTAGAACCCAGGATATCTTAGTAGGTTCAGATTTAGCCAAAATGAGCTCATCTGCTCTGCGGTTCCCATCCTGTCACTGGATCTGTGTGGGTGAATATTTGCACCCTGGAACCCCATTGATATCATTAGGACTTGACATGGACACAGGGCTTCACCCGCATGGATCCAATTGCAGGATCAGTGCTTGAGTTAATAAAAATCATGACTCGTCTGGGACATGCTGTGTCTATTTTAAAACAAGGTTCCAGTTTAGGGTTTAAGTTGATCAACAGGTCATACAACTACCCCAGCGCCACTTTCCACAGATCCAGTGTTTTTAAAACAGTAAGCATTGAAAAATAAACAATCTTAGCTCTTTTGAAATTTCCAGTGGGTGGGTTTCTGTTCTGTTGGGTTTCTGTTCTGTGGGAATATGTCCTCATATTTATAATATTTCTAGAGCTGGAGGGAGGAGATTTGCAGCCTAGGGCCACTCCTTCATCTGTAAATCCATGGGGCTCTGCTGATTTACACAAACTGAGGTTTATAGCTTTTCATGTGTTAAGTGCAAGAGGATTCTCTGAATTAAAAAATTGTAGCTGGGAGGAAAATCTGGACTACAACGAGCTGAAGATTAATTTGTTTTAAATGAAAGGATAAAACCCTAAATATCTGAGAAGCAAATATAGAGAAAACAGGATGGTTTTCTGGAAGAATAAAGGTTTATCATCTAGGACCTGTTTGACTTTTATAAATGAATCAGTAACTTTTGGGGGAATTAATTCAGTGATCAATAAAGTGAGGAACTAACGGGATGATAGTGGTTAGTAATAGGAAAGTCCAGTCTGATCACAGAATCTGTCCCCCATAAGGGGAGGAGTCAGTTTCCCAAGAAAGGACATATATTAAACTGATACCACACTAGATCTTACCCACACTACTGGTCTGAACCAGGCATCGTGCAGGTAGGCACTGTGTAAGCTTCTCTCACACAGCACTGCCCAGACAGCTCAATACTAATGTGAACTGCTCCTGCTCTTCAAGCCCTCTCTCCCCGCCAACCTCCCCTCCCTGGTCTTGTAGATAGCCAATTTGGCCAGGGCCAGGAGGAGGTTGACAAGGAGATCCCGTGACTTCGTGGGGCCATGGATGGGGTGTGCATAAAGGAACTGGTGCGGGGAGAAGTGCAGCCAGAACCTCAGCAGGAGGTTCTGGAGGAGCTGGAACAGGGGCTGCAGCCTGACGCACTCCAGGTACGCGTGGGCCAGGGTCTCCCTCACGCCGCAGTAGGGGCAGGTATCAGGGTGAGGGGTGAACCGCACCAAGTACACGCCCGTGCTCACGGCTCCATGAAGGAGCCGCCAACTGATGTCCCCAGCGGGCCGTGGGGTCAAGTTGGAATACAGGCTGGCCCACCAGGGGTCCTCGCCCTCCACAGGTGGCAGCAGGCCCCGCCACTTGGTATCAGGGTGGGACACGAGGGTGAGGAAGTGAAGGGTATGGAGCACGAGCGTGTAAAGATGGGCCCTTGGCGCGGTTTGAAAGGGGACTGGCTGCAGGTCATGCAGCCGGCTCGGTGCGTGGGGAGGGAAGGGTTGGGTGGGCTCACGGGGACGGGGCCTGATGAAAAGTGCCGGAGGGCCGGGGCTGAGGGGCGGGTGGGGAGCACCCTCTTGCAGGACCTGCTCGAGGTAAGCCCGAGCAGCAGCGGGCAAGACTGCCCTCACCTCCTGGAGTGCGCGCTGGGGGGTTCGAAGGGTGGAGAGCCCCATGTGCTGAGCCAGCACCTGGGGGTCCACCCAGTCCCCCCGGTCGTAGTCCAGGAGGTCTCCGATGTTGGTGACTCCCGCCAGGACCAGCCTCCGTCGCACCGAGAGGGTCTCCGCCACCTGCACACGGAGTTGGGGGTTGTGTAGCAGGGGCTCTGCGAGGAGATCGTCCCCCTCGGGGACCGCAAGGGGCCTGGAGGCCGAGACCAACCTCCAGGTCCAGAGGAGGTCCTGATAGAAGACCGGCAGCTCGGACAGGTCTCGCGGAAGACCCCTCTGATGGAGAAAAAAGAGCCGTATCGGAGCCCTTGGAGGCGGCGGAGGAAGGCGTGCGCCAAGTGTCCCCACGCTGAACTACCCACACCATAAAGGAGTCTCTGCCGGACCTGGAGGTGGAAGGCGTGGACCTGGCTGCGGAGGCAGCACAGGCCCCAGCAGGAGGGTGATCGAAGGGAGATAGATAAGCCCCAGAATGTTCCAGACCTTGTTCCCTGCAGACTGAGCAGGGGTTACTGCAGGCTAATTAGGAGCACCTGAGACCAGTTAAGGCCCAGCTAGAGTCCTGATAAAAAACCCTGCTCCAGCCAGACAGGAGAAGAAGTAAGGAGAGCTGGCAGTAGTGTGGGAGGAGTGTTGCAATCAACCAGAGGAATCAGACCAAGAGCAAGGTACAAGAGAACAGAGAGGGGAAAATAGCCCGAGGGAAAGAGGTTCAGCTGTGAGCAGTGTCAGCAGCATATAAGTGCTATTCATAGGGTCCCTGGGCTGGGGCCCAGAGTAGAGAGCGGGCCTGGGTCCCTTCCCCTTCTCTCCTCTCCTCTCCTCTCCCCTCCCCGTGCATTACAGAGGACAGACATCCAGGGACAGGGGCAACAGGTGGTGACTCGACCCACCACCTGAGAGCAAAGCGCAGGACCCCCCATAGCAGAGTGGGCAATTTGTCATATAGAGAATGCGCAGTGATGTATGGTCAGTGCGTGATGTGTAGTTATTACTATTGTTTTGTTTGTACTCTAGTAGCGCCCACAGGCCCCAGTCTGAGATCGGGACCTCGCTGTGCTAGGTGCTGTACACACACACTATAGAAAAATTCCCTGCCCTCTCTAGAGCCCTGATCTTACAATTGACTGCATGTCGGAGTAGCGTCCACATCCCTGCAGCCAACTGCAGGATCAGAGCCTGTGTGCATGATGACAGATAACAGCTGATAACAAACAGACCGGAGAACACAAAGACCAGTGAGAGGGTCAAGGTTACTGCAACACATGTTGGTCATGGCACCCCAGCTCCTCCCTCTTGCAGATGGAGCGATTCACAGAGCTGGTAGGGTGTATAAGAAGAGAGAATATACCCTACATTCCTTGGGAGGCCATGCCAGCCCGAGGGGGTTGTACGGAAAAAGGCACAGAGTGGGGGTTGGAGGAATGAAGGGTGGGAAGCTGGAGCAGAGTGCAGGGATGGTGGGATGCAACTTGCAGAAGCAGAGGTTCTGGGGGGATTGTTAGTTGTTCTAGAGCTTTGCAAAACTCCCTTGAATTCATACATTCAAATGCCAGTCGAACACCAGGGAAATTCCACTGAAAACGGTATTTGTCAAACTATGGTGCAGGCACCAGGAGGCAGGAAAAGGAAGAGGGTGAGAAGAAGAAGCAGACCCAGTTTTGAACCTGCTTGAACCCTGTGGGGCTGAAAGTTTGATTCTAACATTACCAGGTCCCCATGAGACTGAGAATAAACTGCGGGGGAGGGGAGGGGTGGGAAAGATCAGAGAGGAGGATGAGAAACTAGCAACCCAGTTGAAATCAGGTGGAATGTAGAGCAGAGAGTGAGAAAAGTGTGTTGGGGGGCAGGGCCCCCACATGGGGGGAAGGAAAGGGTACATTTTACTGGGGCCCAGAGGCCCTGGGGGGCCTGGCCCAGGCTGCAACCCCATTACCATGAGGAAAAAATGGAGGCTAAATTGTAGTTCATGCCTGAGGATATTTATAGAAACTTATTTCCCTGTATCGATGGTCCAGATCATGTGAGATTTGCTGGAGCCAATCAGAAGCGGTGTTAGAGCAGTCTCAAGCAACATTCTGAACTGTGAGTTGCCGGGTGTTCTACAATGGGGCAAGACCAGTTAAGCCACCTAGCTATCTTGTCTATTGAGTGTGAACTTGCAAGAGAAATTCACTCTCGGGGGCTAATTCATGATTTTGCAATGAAAAAGGCCAGAAAAATAAAGTTTTAAAGTGAATTGGCCCAATTATAAAATGTTTGCAGTCACATTGGACCATCGGAATAAAAAAATCAAGACATTGACAGAATTTAATACCTTTATAATGACCAAAAAGTTACAAAATAGTCAGCAAACTTGTAGGACTCTCAGGCTGGGTGTTGTGTTAAACAAAAATAGTAAGGGGGAGGGGGGGCATTTTTCAGAAATGTAGAAAAGTAACAGTAATTTCAGAATTCAAACTTTTTTCATGACTCATGAGATTGTATGTATGGGATGAGGGATTGTGGTGTGTGTGTGGGAGGGGGCCCGTGTTACAAATTTGTACTGGGCCCAAAAACATTATGCGTGGTCCCTGTGTGTTGGGGGTGGGAATGCTGAGAGATTTTTTGTGAAGTGGGAGGAAGGATCAAAGAAAAAAGTCTAATGGGAAAATAAATCTAGTTTATATACAGTAAAAGATACGCGTGTCAGTTCACCTATCCATAACATGTAGCACAGGTATTACAGCAGTGACAAACTAGACTGTAAATCACTAAATATGCCTACTGCTGTATGGCTCAGGAAAGTTCGGGTGAGCTCCACGTGTCTTTATGCAATAGGAAAGCATTGCTTCTTTGACCCTGATTCTGCTCTCGCTTACGCTGGTGTAAATCAAGAGGAACTGCATTGAAATCAACAGATTTACGCCAGCATTACTGGGTGTGTGAGTGAAAAAAGAATCAGGCAATCTGGGTCTAAAGCCCTGTTGGATTTGAGAACCTTCTCTAAGAGATTAGGTAGCTTTGCTTTCTATCCTTAGCAACACAGTCCTGATTAACCCTCAGCTCTGTGGTCAATCATTTGGAGGACAGTTTGATTGACAGCCTAGACCTGATATTCCTTTTCACTACTTCTCTATTTCGTTGATCAGTGGTTCAGGTGTCAGGGTTTTTTTAAACTTCCTGGATATTTTGTTAAAGAAAAGACGTCTTGATCAAGAACCATGCAACAAGTCGGTGTAAGTATAGACACGTTGAGGTTGCTTTGTGTTATTTTTCTATGAGATTTTATAACAGGACTAGGATGCCATTATGTTGTCTAGCCCAAATATCTGATACAACCCCTGTCCAATGCTCAACTTTGAAACAAATGTTTCCACAGTTCTCCCTATGGGACCTAGTTAAAATTTAAACTAAACTGAGACTTCCTTGGCTTTGGTGGAAGGGGTTTTCATAGTGTGAGCAATTTCTCCATAGACAGATTTTCTCATGCACCATCTGCAGATGTGTGGACCACCTGTCCTCCCACTTGCCATTGTATGGACCATTTCTCTTTTCATTTGCAATCACCTAATGTCCCTTACAATTGCTTACATGGAAAAGTAATTTTAAGAAAGTATTTCGTGTAATTTTATCTCTTATTTAATGTGAGTTAGCAGCTAGAAACAAGGTGAGCTTGCCACATCTAAACAAACAAATTTCCATGAACCACCTAAAAGTGCTTTGTGGGCTACCAGTGGCCCAGGGACTACAGTTTGGGAAGCTGTGGGTTGCAAGGTTATCTTCAAAGTATGCCTGCCAATATCTGAAATCCATGAGAGGGGATTTATGAGGGGAACGGTAGGGACACACTTCAGAAAGCCATTGAAATACATAGGAATAGGAGAGCTTTTCTGAAGGGACAGATTGGTGGATAGGGCTTTACTGAAAAGATGGAAAGAAGGAAAGAAAAAAATAGTCTGTCCTCCAGCAAGGGGAGTTGATGCATATTTGAAAAACCTGGAACTCCTTGAAATCCGAGTCAATGTGAAAGAGCATCAAAGGGCTGATGAAAAAATGTATCAAAATAATAATCTTTCATATGGTGCCGAAGTTTATTTTTCACTCATTCTAGGTCAAACCATCGTTTACAAAAAGGTTTAGTGTACTATTAAGTGTGCAGACATTTAATTACAGAGTAGCAAGAAAAAGAAAAAAATACTTTAGATCCGAAAAGATGTAAAATGGAGCAAATCACATTATTTATTGAGATCCAAATGCTGCACCCACTGAAGGCAATGACAAAATCCCTGTTGGTTTTACTGGTAGCAGAATTGGGTGCCTACTAAATAATTGTGAGGTGAATAATTATTTTCTTGAAATTAGAACTAGCAGTAAAATACTACATGTAACTGTATAATCATGTGTATGAACTAAAGTAGACATGTACTTAGAGATACATTTATAACCTTCGTAGGTAAATTATGGCAAGTAAAAACAGTTCTTTTTTTAAGAGTAATTTTTAAAAATTGCCATAGAGAGCCCCTGTCTCCTAAGAATGTAATGTGGAAGATAAAACAGGTGCTAGCGTTGGACAGCATGCCTTACCTGTCTGTGATCAGGGTCTCTTTCTTTAGGCCAACAATCTTTGCTGATCATTTTCACATTGTTGTCTCTGGTAATTTGCAGTGCCTCCACCCATGCAATTATACTTAAAGCCTTCATAGACATTGCATGTAGTGTGAGTGCTTTTTTGCCCATGTATGAACAATAATATGGAGATTATTAGGCTGGCAAAGTATCATTTTTGAAGTCTTCAGTCCTGTTTAATTGAGGATGAATTGTAGTCTAAGCTCTTACTCAAATGATATTCTGAGGTTTCCTGTCTGTCTATTTGTCTGTTTGTCTAGGCATTCATATCACATGCATCACCCCGGTATATGAACAGCTATAAACGACACTGAGATTAAATTTTTTCAGTTCATAAGTCAAAAAGGATCATTTTTATAACATCACGGTAAATCCCATGTGGGTTCTGAATTTTTCAGTAAAACTCTGCAGACAGAATACAGCTGACAATTTCATGTAGGAAGCACAAGAAAGAATCAGAACCCAGCTTGCTGTCCTCTCAGCGTATGCCTCTACAAACACTAACAGCTGTCAAAATGGAGGCCTAAATTCTCAAACTTGGGTGCTGAAGTTAGGCTTCTTAGTCCATATCTAGGCCAATAAATAGGTGACCTGATTTTCAAAAGTGCTGAGTACCCAGGAACTCCTACACAAGTCGGACACACTTTTCCGATGACACCTATATTTGAAGGGCCACATTCTAGTTTTGCTGCTGTACAATGATACCAGCTATGAGGATTCTATCACAAGTCTCACTAGATTTGGCATTTTTTAAAGCCCCAGCTCATGGAGTCATGAGATCACATGAGAATCTCAGCTTCCTTTAAAAAAAAAAAAAAGTAAATGTTTAGCTCTCACGGTTTTGGAGAAATGTTTGAAAACATGAATGTGAAAGGATCAAAGACCAAAAGGCAAATAAAATGTAAGCCAGTCTTGTGATTTTGGGGGGCCTTACTCATAATTTTTGAATGCTTGGGTCTGGCAACACTTTTCATTCCCATTGTCTTCAGTGCAGTTGCCCTAGTGTAACTATGAGCAGAATGTAGCCCGAAGTTATTAAAGGCTTGTGATTATATTTGCAGCTACTTAAACTCATATTTATTTGAGCCAGATACTTTGCAATGGTATGATGCCATGGGCCAAATTCTTCTCTCACTGACACTCCTATGGTAGGTACGTTTGCCTATGTGCAACAGAGAGCAAAATTTGGGCGTGTGTCTTGTCAGCCGCCGGTTCTGTGTGACATAATCCAAACTGTGCTGTGTTTATGCTTCTGTTGCAGTTACTTTTAAGCGTGCAGAATGACTGAGGCGCCTGCTGATTACCTGTCTGCCTCCAGCCCCTACAACTATGAGCAGCCCCTTCCTGCCGTGGCTCGAACCAATTACATCACGCAGGTTCCTCCGACCAAGAAAATAACCTTCTTCAAGAGTGGAGACCCTCAGTTCGGGGGAATCAAGATGGCCATCAACCAGCGCAGCTTCAAGAGCTTCAATGCCCTCATGGATGACCTGTCCCACAGGGTCCCTCTGCCGTTCGGGGTGCGGACCATCACCACGCCACGGGGGATGCACTGCATCAGCGCGCTGGACCAGCTGGAGGACGGAGGGTGCTACCTCTGCTCTGACAAGAAATACGTCAAGCCCTTTAGCATCAGCCCTGGCCGGAGAGTAGGTTCTCAGTGGAATGGCCACCCGGCGAGTGCCCTGAGGAAAGGAGGCCAGGAGGGCAGGCGCGAAGACCATTTCTCCCAGCAAGGCCCCAAAATACCCAAGAAAATCACTCTGATTAAGAACGGGGACGTGGGTATCCGGCGTGCGATTATCCTGAACCACAGGAATGCCCGGAGCTTCAAAACTCTGCTGGACGAGATTTCCGAGCTGCTGCAGTTCACAGTGAGGAAGCTCTACACCGTTGATGGGAAGAAGGTGAGTGCCTGTGATAGGTGGGCCCTGCTCGTTATTCCTAATGCGTATTAACTCCTCAGTCCCCTTTATGCCCTAGAAGGCAAATCCTCTGGCCTGAGAGAAGGATCAGAACACAGCAAAGCCAGTTCTGCTGCACCGGGAGATGGTCACCCCTCCTTCCCCCCCAGTGGGCTGTGGAACTCAGTCTGCCTCCTGTAGGGTTGAGGTTGAGGTGGGCCTGGAGGGATGTGAGGGGCTGGCCTGTGGATACTTCCCACAATGCACATGGCGGGGGGGGGAGAGCAGCTCGTCTCTGTTTTTGGGGGCTTTGCCCTGGGTAGAAGATTTAGTCCAAGGACAGCAGCAGTAGTGCAAAATCTGACTACACAAACAAGGGGCTCTTCCGTGGGCAACCTGGGCCAAAGTAAGCCTCCATTCAAATCCGGGGCCTGACTTCAGCTGTGAGAGAGATTCAAGTTCCCTCTCCCGGTAATGACCCACGCAGTGTGGGGCGCTGCCCACGCGTTCCTATCGGAGTCAGTATTTTTGCACAGTCACACAGGCCGGTGCACAAGAGAACACCGATAAGCGCGCCGCACTGGCTGGCTTTTAGGGTTTCCTACCATGGAAAATGATTGACTTGGAACCACATCTGACACAGTGTAAAGTTATAGGCAGGAAGGGCTCAGTTATACCAGAGATGCACAGTGCTGGAGAAGGGGTGGCGTGGAGCTGCAGCACCCCAGCGAGAACACCACGAGGCACTGTGGTTCAGGGAGGTCCCGTGGTTCCCCAAGCTGCAATGTGAGCAAATTGGCGACACCACCTATATGGGAGGACAGACAGCATGCGTCTTGGTGACTCTGACTCTCTCCAATTTGTCCACATCCTTTCTGTGGTGGGGGGCCCAAAACTGGACACAATACTCCAAATGTGTCCTCACCAGTGCCGAATAGAGGGGAATAATCACTTCCCTCGATCTGCTGGCAATGCTCCTACTAATACAGCCCAATGTGCTATTAGCCTTCTTGGCAACCAGGGCACACTGCTGACTCCTATCCAGCTTCTTATCCAATGTAACCCCCAGCTCCTTTTCTGCAGAACTGCTGCCTAGCTCATCGGTCCCCAGTCTGTAGCCGTGCATGGGATTCTTCCATCCTAAGTGCAGGACTCTGCACTTGTCTTTGTTGAATCTCATCAGATTTTTTTTTTTTTTTTTGAACGTTCACATTACAAGACATGTACAACTCCTTCCTTATTCTCTCTGCAGAATGATTCCTCTTCTGCCCCAATGATCCTCTTATTTTCTCCCCTCTCCCCCATTTTTGGCTTGAAGTCCCCTCCCACTTTGTAAGGCCCCACATATCAGTCAGCACCCCAACCCTCAGAAGGACTAAATGGACCCTCCTTTTGAGTTTATGGGTGCAGCTTCCTCATATCAGCTGGACAAACTGCTGCTGTGGCACGTGAAGAATTTGTCCCCTCAGGAGGCAAAGCTCCTGCGGCTACAGACCTCCCAGCCCTGCTGATCTAGGGAATAAGGGACCAGCAGGCTGAAAACCAAACCTAGATCTGACTCCTGAAGCACTGGCATTCAGCCACCAGGGAAATCCAAGTTAAGTTTTAGCCTCCCATCCATGTACGCATGGAAAGTTACGTTATAGTAACATCAAGAACCTGACAGTTCCACAGAAACCAGATCACACAGGAGTTATGGATGGAGTCATCTCCTGTGTGGCAACGCACGAGCCAGAACGGAAGCTCAGACACATAGGGCATGAGCTGTGGCTAGAGCTGGGCAAAATGTTGACTGTGAAATCAGAAATCACACAACTCAGCCGGTTTCATGTTTCGTTATGAACTCTAAGCTGCCGCTCCAATGGAAGATTCGCCGAGGTTCATGAATCAGCCTGGGCCAGTCTGTGTTTTAGGGCCACAACCAGTTCTTAGTTTCAACTAACTTTTGCTTGGGAGATTTTTGCATTGAATCTCCAAATGCAGCTGAATGGGGCAGGGTGGGAACTGAAAGTGAGGATGTTTGCGCGGCTCCTTCCAGCTACAGATGCTGAATTTTGGGTGGTTCCAGATGCAGCGCCCACTTGTAAAGGGACTGACCTTACATTGAAGTCCCTGGCAAACATCCCATAGATTTCAATGGTACAGGCTCAGGCTCCCTGTGGGGTAAGCTAAAGACAGACTAATCTTACCCCCTCTCTACATGTCTTTCCTAGGGCTGCACTATCAGTCACTTGATAATTGGATCAGGATTATATGTAGTTACAGCAGAATTTGGCCCAGAGTTTTCACTGGATCTTCTCTGTCTCTCTCTCTGGTTCAGTTTCCTTTGCTTTAATTGGTAGAACAAGAACAGAGAGGCTGGAAAAGTTAACAGAGCACACAGAAATCTGGATGGTATTCCTTCTGCAGGGGGCTGCAGGTTACTCTCTTGGGTTCCAATAAGAGGAGTGCATGCCTAACTGAAGGCAGAATGTGGCTCCTTTCTAGGACAGGTTTCCAAGTGGCAGTGTGGCTTTATACTGTGCACCCATTTCCGACACGGCGGCTGTTCCTGACATTGCTTTCCTTCCTCCCACAGACAAACAGCCTTTTTCTTCCTTGCCGTACAGTCACCCGTCCTGCACGTGCTGACAACAGAGTGTAACAAAGCCGACACCATGGGCAAGCCAGCAATGACTTTCCCGTGCTCACTGGGGTTCTCTTTCTGAGGCAGCCAGGAAGCAAAGCGCCCCACTGCAAGCTCAGATCTTGAACAGTTGCAGAGCCAGGGGCAGAGGTAGGCGTGGCAGTGTTGTCTGTCTTGATACACAGCTAAGTTACTAAACTTAAGGCCATATTCTGATCTCAGTTACACCAGTGTGGTTCACTGCAGTACTGTAACTGGGATCAGAATCTGGTCCCGTTTATTATTATTTATCTTAGTGGTTGCTGGAAGTGACTGCCGTTATTAAGGTTGCACAAGTTTGCATTAATACCTCTTGTTTGAATTTAATCGTAGCTAGTCTGAGGACTTCATTTTTTGGACTGAAATTCAGCCCAGTTGGATTTTATCCAGCAGTGACCTCTTTCTCTTTCTCTTTCTCTTTTCTGGAAAAACTCTTGTTCTAGTCTGGTTTGTTTTCATAACCCTTGTTTTCTCTTCACTTGCTTTGAATTGGCTTTGCCCTGAGTTTTCACCACAAAGAGGGAAAAAGTGCCAGAGATTCAATGAAGTCCAATAAGGACTTCGCCATTGCTATCTCTTTTACATAGACACTGTGGTGACTGACAGCGGTCTAGGAGTCTAAGACAGGTAGAAGTCGCTCTAGGGCCTGCTCCATTTGTGATGACAACTGTGTCTACTGAACCACTGTGGCTGCTAACCTATGCAGCCCCACTTGCTTTTACTGTTATCTTGTCTTCCATTCCTACCCCTCTTTGTCTGTTTATTCATCAAAAATCCTTCTTCTTGAGTTGTCTGGGCCAGGGACTGTCTTTGTCAATGAGAGTAGAATGAGGCCCTGATCTCTTTTGGGGGTCCTTACATCCTACCATTCTAGAAATAATTAATAATAATGATGCAAAGCTCATGGAAGTCAATGGGACATTTGACTTGGAGACCCTGATCCTGATCTCACTTGCACCAGTTTTACTCAGGAGCAATCCCAATGGAATCAGCACACCTGATTCTTCTCCTGCTTCCTGTAGTTTTAAACCAAGGCAACAATACTGATGTCCGTAGAGTTACTCCTGATTTTACTCCAGTCTGAGAACAAAGATGATCACAAGACTCTGCACCCCTCGGTCCATTGGAGTCAGCAGCAAACCTGTAATCTGTGCAGTAATCAGATTAGATGACGGATGGGGGGGAGGGGAAACACAGGTGAAATCTTATCCCCACTGAAGCCAGGATTTCACCCCCTGACACTAACAGCGATTTTATTTTATTTTGTCAGTTTCTAAACCACAAGTGAGTTCAATGAACGATTTAATTGATTGAGATTTTTTTAGGGAGGAGGCTCATTTTTTGTTGTTAGCTCTAAAACAGCAGCCAGATTCTCAGCTGGTATATAGCTCTATGGAAGGCAATGGCCCGACACTGTTTTGCACCAGCCGATGATCTGGACTAACACCTTTCTCCTGCATCCAGTGGGAAAGCGAGTCGCTGGATAAATGTTGACTTTCTGTTAGATTGCCAAAGAAACTTCTATTTGTTTGTGTATCCAATGAATTGACATCAGGCATCAGTATTTTTTTTTAAGTGCTACAGTCATTTACATGTTTGCAACTCTAGAACATGGCATGCTGAATCTAGATTAGGGCACTGGGATTCTTTGTTATAATCTGGATCGCTCTTAGCTCTCACTGCAGATTCCCATTCTGAATTCTAAAAGCTGCTGCTGCAGAACACAGTCACATACATTAGAGATGGAAAAAGAATGACTAGTCATCATCTCCCTCCCCAGTCCAGTGGGTCGAAATAACTCAAGCTAAGAGGCTTTCATCTCTGTGGGGAGGGTATTCTACATTATAAAAGATCACATTGGCCCCGATCATCTCTTCCTTCCCCTTGGATCTACCCACAGAAGACTCCCTACATGCTTAGATCCTCACTGCATATGGGCAATGGGGGTAGTGCACTCACTGGCACTCTTCCGGCAGTCAGAGACCAGGGAAACGTAGAAAAGCCCTAACCACATCCCCTTGTTCTCAGCCACAGCCCATGCATAGCGGAGGGTGGTGGAGGAGCAAGCTACCGCAGCTGAACGCCAACGGAGGATTGCCCCTGCTTAGGGCAATCCTCCAGGGTCCAGCTCAGCTGGCTTTAGGGCTGCTTTGTGCCACCACAGGCGTGCAAAGCTGCTGCAGCATGGCCATGGCTCCGACCTCCCATCTCCTGGATTCTGAAGCTTGTGCTGTAGTCACAGGGCTGGGATGGCCAAACACCTCTTCCTCGGACTCTACCATCCTTGTACAATCGTACTCTAGGAACCCATTACGTGCTAGAGTGAAGAATTCACGTAACTCCTGGCCACTGGTACCAAGCTCCCCTATTGCTATCAGCGTCTCAAGTGAGGGTAATAACCAATAGCAAGACCCAGTAACCCTGGAACAATTCACCAAAGGACGTGGTAAATTCTCCAGCATTTGGAGTCTTTAAATCAAGGCGGGGTGTCTTTCTACAAGAAACCCTCAAGTTCAACCATAAGTTATTGAGCCAGCTGCAGCAGTCACTGGGTGACGTGCTATAAGGCTTGTGCCAAGTTAGAGATCCAACTAGATGAGCATAATAGTCCATTTTCCCTTTAACATCAGTTGGAATTGGAACGGAATCCAGATTTTAAAACTCATGTGGCTGAGTTAAGAATATTTCTGGTTAACTTTCATCAAGCAAATCTGAAAGGTGAGCTTTGCTTTGGCAAATGTCCTCCTCTGAGGGTAACATCAAGCCCTTCTTTCACGCCTCCCTGCTCATCCTCTCTCTTCTGCAAGGGAAGCCAGAGAAAAAGAAAAGTAATTTGTCCATCCCTTGCGCTGCTATGTGTAACTTTAAGACAAGCTTAGCATACTTGCTGGGTGAATTTCACTGTATTCCCATTTTAAAAGACTATAAAAGTCACAGGCTGTTCTTAGCTGCTACCACAGATCAAGAAAGACCAACGGAGCAGATGTCCTGTTTTTTCTCACCTCTTGCTGTGCAGCTAAAACATCTTTTTATGGGTCTTCCATGCCACCGTTTACCTATTGGTAAAATGGGCACAGTACTTCCTACCTGTCTTGCAAAGATGCTGTGAGGAGTAATTCACTAATGTTTATAAAGCAAGCAGAGACCATTGGCTGAAAGGTTCTAGAGAAGTAGATCTTAGATACTAAAGTGAAAGGCACCTGATACATTCCTAAGGACCAGATTCTGCTACATTTATTTACGCTGAGTAGTGCCTTACTAAAAGAGTAATCAGACTGATTTCAATGGGGCTATCATAGAGCAATGTACAACTCAGCATGTGACCCTAAATCAGGAGTGTAAAGTATTACCTAGATTATAAACTCTTTGGGGCAGGGAAAACATCAGAGCTATGGCAAAGATGGTGATTTCAGGCCTTGTGCCAGTATTTTCTTTGCTTTCATTTGGAGCGGGTTTGCAGCCTCCGCACCCTGCTTTGTTGCACACCGATGTTTGGGCAGGACTGATTCCCAGTTAGGCCAGATCCTCAGCTGGTATGAACTGGCGCCGTGCTATTGACAAGCAGTGAGCTATGTCCTTTTACCCCCGTCATGCATCTGGATCACCACCTCGAAACAAATAATCACATTCGCGCTGAGTTTCATCCCATTTCATGACAAATCTCTGACGAATCCAAGCAGAGTCACACAAAAGATTTGTAAATGCCAGCAAAACATTCTATGAACGTGAGCTAGAAGGAAACCCAAATCCATGTGTGTTTCATGCCATTTGGGATTTGCTGTGAACATCTTGCCCAGGGTCTCTTCAAGCTGTAGTTTAAGTGACTCAATGGACTATTAGACCCCAATCCACAAACTTCCCTTGGTTTCAGTGGCCGTTAGGAGCCTGACTACCTTTGTGGATCTGGGCCTCGCTGCTTTCTGATTTAACATGTAGTTCCTCAGCTGCTGTAAATTCAGACATTGAAATCAGTACAACTCTGACAATTTATACCAGCTGAGACTCTGCCCAGCAGTGAGTAGGGCTCATTCTCAGGCTAGCGAACTCTCACAAGTCTATAGTTTGCAAGTTTCCCTCTTGGACCGAGGGAAATCACCAGTTTTTGCTGCGTGAACATTCGTGTGCCAAAATCATATATTTCCCTGAATGTTTACTAATTTAATCTGAAATTAATTATGAATCATTTAATTCACTAAAATCGACCTTATAAAAATAATTTTAGACTGGCAAACCTGGTGCTTTTTATTTATTTATGATGCGAAGAATGGCAAAATTTTACCCCCTCATGGAAAAAGTGTGAATTTACAGGAAGAAGAAATTCCCCATTTCTGCAGGGATATTGGACTGGATTTGTTTTCAGGGTGTTTTGGCAGACAAAGCTGCTTTTTTTAATGGAGAAAAAAGAGCTTTCCAAGTGTTGAAAACAGCCTTTCATTTTTATAAAAAAAATTGGAAATGAAAAGAGAGAACGTTTTGCTTTGTCATCAAGTCACATATTCACTCATTAGTGGAATATATATATATATATATATATATATATATATACACATTGATCTGACACCATGGGATTTTTCAGCAGTTTAGTTAGAGTTAGGGTCTGATTCTCCTCTGACTTACTCCTTTTTATAACAGTATAATTCAGCTGACTTCAGGTCCTATATTGCTGCCAGCAATTTTAATTTTATTGAAAATGTTGCAGTGTTTGGGGTGAAATCCTGTCTTCCAAGTCAAAGGCAAAATTCCCATTTACTTCAGTGGAGATGTGATGTCACCTTTGATGTTTTTCTTAAAAGTCCCAGTTCCTAGAGTTATATGATTACGTGAGAATCTCATCTTTCATTTTCTTTTAAAAAATGGAGTTTCTAGCAGAGAAAAGCCTGAAAACATGAACCAAATGCCACCTAACGGGTCAGAAACCAGAAGGCAAATAAAAAGAACTCAACATTTATTTTAAAAATTCATGTGATTTTTTTTTTCAGTTAGTCCCATGATTTTTGGGGTGTGGGGTGAGCTGACACATGATTTTTTAATGCTCTGTGTTGGAAATACTCCTGATTTACGCCCGTATAAGAGACACTGATCAGACCAGGGCTCTGAATTCTGACGGTGGAATCTTTGCTCGTGGTGATTACTGTTGATTGGAAAGTGGAGAACATTTTTCATACAAACCGTCTAAAAAATACTTTTGCTGTCAAAATCTCCACATTTCTGAAAAACGTCTGACCATTTCTCTTGTGGATTCATGATTGCAGGGTGAGTTGGTAGTGCTGGCAGTTAGAGCGGAAGAGTCTTTTTACTTGTCAGTGAGTCAGTAAGGGCCTAATCCAACGCCCAGTGTTTTCAATGGAAAATGAATGGTCCCCCCGAGAGACAAGAAATATGGACCTATGATGCCATTCTAACATTCTCCTCAGAGTAAAACCACGTTTTAACCCTTTCTTTCCCTCCCTGTCCCTCACTTCATCCTGTTTACCTATTACTCGAGAACTGACCTCTTTTACCTATATTCCTCTCTTCAGCTCTTTTCTTTATGTCCTTCTGTCCTGCTCAGCTTCTCCTGTGTCCTAGGCCTTGTTTCCCAACAGGCGCAGAACCCTAGGGCTGCAATTTTCCTTCAGGAGTCTCTGAAAGGTGCATCGCCCTAAACAATCTTTGGGGCCAAATTCAGAAGGGTGAGTTAGTCAAAGCAGGTGTAGTTTATATATACAGGGGACAGGAGAGTGGGTTTACAACGGGGAAAAACAGCCAAGAGCGTAGATAGGTGGGAAGTTCAGATCTCTGCTCCGCTAGGAATTGCACATATCCCAGGTTTTTTATTACCCCATATTCCACTCCACCCCTCACCTCGTCACTTGTTGGTTACATGCCTTGTCTTCAGACTGTAAGTTAGTTGGGGTGGGGAACTGCCATTTTCTATATGTCCACCAGCACTGAGTCCTGACGGGGTTCCACCTGGTTGGCTACCTCAATAGAAGTATTAAATGACAGTAATAACCATGTAGGACAAAGCAGCCCCCTATTCTAGTCTGTGTAGGCTCTTACGCTGCCCCTGTCCCTGAGTATCTGAGCACCTTCTAGTTGTGCAGTATACAACATGACTAACATCTGGCCTGTGTGGTTTATTCTGCCTGTTAACCTCTCCACGGGGGTGGGGGGGGGGATTATGTGTGAAGTGGAGTGGGGTATTTTTAGTTGTGCTTTTGTTTAGTAAAATGTACACATTGCTATGTGTTTATGGTAGAGAAGGCAAGATCCAGAAATGCAACTTATCATACCTGACAGCTTCTCATTTCACCTCCTCATTCACCCCTATTGGCTTCATTCCCTGCTGCTACCCCATCCTCGCGTACCTTGGCATGTAAGGTGGACAAGAGGCAATGGGCTTAAATTGCAGCAAGGGCGGTTTAGGTTGGACATTAGGAAAAACTTCCTAACTGTCAGGGCAGTTAAACACTGGAATAAATGACGTAGGGAGGTTGCGGAATCTCGGTCATGGAAGATTTTTAAGAGCAGGTTGGACAGACACCTGTCAGGGATGGTTTAGATATTGCTTGCTCCTGCCTTGAGTGCAGGGGACTGGACTAGAAAACCTCTCGAAGTCTCTTCTAGTCCTACAATTCTGTGATGCTATGACTCACTCACTTTTGCATCACTTCTAAATTTAGCCCTCTCTCTTCCAAAACTCTTTAGTTGCTCTTTGCCAAGCAGGTGAGAAGCAACAAATGTTACTTATGTTATACCCCTCTACCGAAACAGACATATTTCTGTTTTCTGGTGGCTTCCAAATACATGTTCTGCATCATCCTTTTGATCCCAACCAACTGTCTGTGTCCACTGGACTCCACTTTTCATTGGAATTCAGCAGCAAATTTTTAATGATTAATTGTATAATAGTAACACGTAGAGGCCCTAGCAAAGATTAGTGCCCCATTGCACTAGGCACTGTACAGACACACAGTAAGAGACAGTGTGTAGTACAGAGCATAGGAAAGGAAGTGTTATTATCTCTGTTTTGCTGATGGGGAACCAAGTGAATTGACTCACATCACAAAGTGAGTCTGACCCATAGTCAAGAATTAAAACTAGATCACTGAGTCCCACACCAGAACCTTAACCACAAAGCTCTCTATAAATCTGACCCAAAGTCTTTGTAAGTCAGTGGGAATCTTTTCACTGATTTCAGTGGGATTTGGATGACGTCCCAAATTAAGGTTTCCACACATTGCTCCAATGTTCAGTGTTGTTTGATGTGGTTTTTTAAGGTGACCATATTTCAGCCTATAGGTTACTCTGCAAACTGTTCGCTGTAAGTATTGCTTCGTGCATTTCCTCTTTGAAATTCAAGCTGTTTGTGTTGGGAACATGCCTGCCGATGAATTCATTTGCTAGACAGTGTGCAGAGAGGGAACACAAAATGGGGGCTTGAATCATTTAACAATTCGAATGAACCCTTGCTAACAAGTTTATGTGGTTTTCCCCCCAGCTCTACTGGGACTCAGAATAATGGCGTCAACAAAAAAAGTTCTAAGGTTTTCACTATCCCTTCCCTCTCGAACTGTCCATTTCCTTCCCACTCCTTTCATTTTACTCTCAATTGTCCCTGTATATTGGATTTCCAATTGTTCGTGTACATGGGTTTAGCACAATTTAGTGATTACCAGCTCAGGCTAGAATTTGAGAGTCAATCTGGATTCCATTCCCAACTGAGTCACGTGGCGACTTTTAGCAAGTTGCTTAAGCAATCCGTACTTCGACGTTCTTACCAGTCAGAGGGCTATCCGAATGCTTAGTTCCGAGGGGCCTGTGAAGCCTGAATCGTTCACATTTGTAAAGCTTCTTCGAGATCCTGGAATGGAAGGCTCCGTAGAAGTGCAGTCTGCGCTCTCTTGCGAAAGTGGTCTCGTGTGACAGCTAATCTTTTCTACGTGAGGTGAGATGGTCACCTAAATGGCACTGCCAACCCCTGTGGGTCCAAAGTTAGATCCCACTCCTGGCTATTCTCTTTGAAAACTCATGCTGTATGTTACCCATGGGGTCAGCACCTACCGTGTAACTATTTAATGATCTCCTGTATAGCGTGTTTGAGTAGAGAACCAAAGAACTAGAGCCAGGGGGTTATGAGGTCTGTACACAGATAATCTTTCAGTTTTATCTGTGCATGAAGTGTAAAGGAGCATGGGGCGGCTCATGAGCAGGTTTTTAAAAAGTCACAATCAATCTCCCTTTCTTCATAGCTAGATAGGAGGGGATGGTCTTAACTTTTTTCTGCTGTAGCATGGGTTAATGGGATAGAAAAGGCAGAGAACCAACTTTTGGTGGTCACTGAAAGGCAATAACCTCCTTTCATGCTCAGAGACAGAAATTATGACAGTACTTCACAGGTGGTTAAAGAAGAAAATCTCAGGGTGGGAAACTCTGCACTGACCAATACATACCAGTCATTTTCTGTCGTATATAGAGTCTTCAGAAAACGTTTCCCTTTCCTGTGGGACAAAGGGCAAGGTAGTGGCAGTGAAACCCTGTCCTTCTCTCTGGAATGGACATGGGATGAGCAAGTCAGGCTTTGATGAAGCATCAAGTGCCCTTCACAATAGCTGATGTCTCCATGAAAATCACAGCCCCTCTCACAACAAAGTGACAATCCAATGAAATAATAGCAACATCTGCTGTTGGCGCAAAAAGTCCTGAGGCATCATGGCTTTGAGGGACATGAAGAGAGGATTTCAGTTTTGCTGTGATGCCCACACCAGTGTTCTGTTGTATCTGATATCCTACAGCCTGGAGTGATCATTAACATATCCATAAAAAGTCAGAGATGGAAACACTTTGCAGGCCAACTTGCTCTGGAGAGGGTGGCCTCATGGACAGCGTGCTGCACTAGGCTTCAGAAACTCTGGGTTCTTTTCCCAGTTCTGCCACTGGGGGGACCTCCCCTTCTTGTGCCCCAGTTGTAAAATAGGGGCGATGATACTGGCCCTCTGTAAAGCGTTTTGAGCTATGTTTGTGAAAATATGACTTAGTCCATGTCATGGAAATTGTAGTAGGATTGTGGTCTATAGCCAATTTTTCAGTTCTTTGTAAAATCCAGGTTTAAATGTTTCAAGGATTAGAGCTGTTGCCATGTCATGTGGGAGACTGTTCCCCCATCTCACTATTTTCCTCCTGATATTCAGCCTAAAAATGCCTTTTCTTAATTTCATTCCATTAGTCCTAGCTGTAATGTCCTGAACTGTTCTTTTCTTTCATTGATGTTTTCATCCTTCAGAAGTTTTATTAGTTACCAGTTTTAGCCAGTTTCACTGTTAGTTTTATACAAATCTTTTCTTAGAAACCAAATCCCTCAAGCACCTTAACCAATTGCAATGTTTTCCCCGCTCAAGTTTGCCTACAAAAACTATATGGAGACTCTATCGCCTGACTGCTCAGTGACTGATGTCTCAGATCAAGTCACTGAGACGGCTCATGTGAATAAAGGTTACAGAAGCAGGCCCATTGTTTTAATGTGGGTGTGTTAGTTACAGACAGTGGGACTGAAGTCAGTGGGGGTTCACTGAATTCAGTGGAGCCAGGATTTCACCAAGGAGTTTAGAGCAGTCAGTAGACACTTGCCTGAGGGATGGTTGCCAGAGTGGGCCTTTCATTTTCATTTTTCTTCTCCAGAAAACAAAAAAGGAACGCATAAGAAGCAAAGTATGGGTTCAATTCTGCAAGATGCTGAGTGTGTCAGGGAGGTGCTCAGTTCAGGATCAGGCCCTCCATTTTGAAGACAATTTCGTATTGGTGAAAGAAGCCCTGCTGATTGCCCTGGAGAATAGCGTCCTTTCTCTATCCCAAATAGCAAGATCGTGTGCCTCATCATTAATGGGACGGGTTATTTGCAGAGAAGTGGGTGAAATGTTTTGCTGAGGCTGATTGAGATGAATTGTTGTTTCAGTCCTACCGATCTGTGTTCTACCGATGGAACAGAAGCATTTGGGACATAAACATGATCAAAATGACCCTTCATGAGCAGCAGCTGTATTTACAAATACACGCAATGTTTAAAGGAACATCAGGGTTCTAGATGAATTACTAACTATTACTAGTGAATGATTAAAAGAGATGGTGCTTATATATAAATACAGAGCTAAAGAGCTGCTGATGCTTCATATGCTACGTTACAGACATTTTATTTTAAACAATATAGTGGCCATAAGCATATTCCTTAAAAAAGATTTCTGATTATGCAGCATGAGCCAGGTCCTCAGTTGGTATAAATTGGCTGAGCTCCATTGATTTCTGAAGCTGTGCATATTTACACCAATAGAGGAGATAGCTCCATATATTTTCTGCATTCAGTATGTCACGGTGATGCATGTGGTATAAATGCTTAGATAAATGTACAATACAGCTGAGAGAAATATTTTTCATCCCCCAAAATGGCCTTCTTTTGAAAATGAAAATTATCCCCCCAAAAATTAATTTTCCAAATTTTCTTTTTGTTGTTGTTGTTAGTGAAATCAGAAAAAAGAAATGTGTATGAGGGGGATTGGTTTGAGTTTATATATTTTTTCTTTTCCTCTCTCTTTCTTCACTGTTTTTTCTCTTCCCAGTGGCAAAATGGAGACATGAGGGGGGAGGGGAAAAAAGGGTAGGACATGAAAAAACATAATTTTTTAAACTGAAATTTTTTGATAAAAATGTTGGGAAAAAAAACCCTAAAAATTGCTCCTTTCTGAAAATTGTGGATTAAAAATTATTAGGACTTTTTGAAATTATTCACAAAAGTACCTTTATCATTACTGATAGTCTAGAAAGCCAGAATACAAACCAGTGAGGGAGATGTGTAGATAGAATGAGCTTTCTGGGTTGGTTCCTTCTTGTATTTTCTCTTAATCCAAAAAAAAAAAAAAATGGTACAGAAGCAGGATCTTTCTTGTTTAGTACTTAGCCAAAGTGCTACTTAGATTGCAAACTTTACAGGCCAGATTCTGTCTCCCTGTTACATATTTTTACAGCACATGGTACAGTGAGGCAGTGGCCTCAAGGTTTTACAGCATTACAAATGAGAATTAATAATAAACATCATCAGCATCAACTTTTATTGCTTATTCTCCACTAAGGGCTTGATTCTGCAGGCCTTACTAAGGCAGAACTCACTAGGACTGCAGGATTTGGCATCTATCTATCTATCTATCTAGGGCCTCCACGTGGGGGGGGGGGGGGGGAAGAGTACACTTTACTGGGGCCTGGAGGCCCTGGGGGGTCCGGCCCAGGCTGCAACTCCCATTACCATGAGGAATTTTTTTTTCATGGCTCATGTGAGTGTATGTCTGGGATGAGGGATTGTGGTATGTGTGTGGGAGGGGGCCTGTGTTACAAGTTTGTACTGGGCCTGAAAAAATTATGCTTTGACCCTGTATCTATCTATCTAGTACTTACATGGCCCCATCACTCTGCCTGAGCACTTCACAATCTCCACACAACCCCCTTTGGATGCTGCCTAATAGTTTCCAGGGAAACCTAATGTGACGACACAGACTGAGGACAGTGATGTCAAGAGGGCAGGATGTGCCAGTCTTCACTCAGCGTTGGCAAAATTCACACTGAGCCAAATCCTAAATCCTTGTTCTGTGCTGCCAAATGCTGTGCAGCTCCCCATATGGCAAATGCAGCGTTCCCAATTCTCACAACGTTATCACAAGTCTTGCGATATTTGGTGGTTTGCTTCAAGCGTTAGCTACCTGCCAGAGGCCTTCGGCTGCCTGGTGAACATGTGAAATCTCAGCTGGGCTGCACCGATTCCCAACAGCTGGGTTATAAGAGATGTTGGTTACTTGGCGCTAGCAGCCCTTAACCCAGGCAGCGTCCTCCTGGAAGTCACTGAGCATTTTACCCAAGGGCCTGTTTCTACGGTTCTTGCTCACTGAGTAGCATTTACTCAAGAACCTATGGAGGAAGTGTGAGATCCCAGAGGACCTGAGAAGGTCTAACATAGTACCTATCTTTAAAAAGGGGAACAGAGAACCTGGGACATTATAGACCAGTCAACATACCTTTGATACCTGGTATGAATTATTAAACAATCAATATGTAAGCATGTAGAGGATAATAGGGTTATAAGTAATGGCCAACATGGATTTATCAAGAACGAATCATGCCAGACCAACCTAATTTCCTTTTGTGATAGGGTTACTGGCCTAGTGGAGGGGGCGAAGCACTAGATGTGATATATCTTGATTTTAATAAGTTTTTTGACACAGTCCCGTGTGATATTCTCATAAGCAAACTAGGGAAATGTGGTTGAGGGGGTGCATGTGTGATTGAAAGACCCTATTCAAAGAGTAGTTATCGATGGTTCTCTGTCAAACTGGGAGGGCGTATCTAGTGGGGGTGCCACAGGGGTTAGTCTGCTGAAAAGGATCTGGGGGTGATAGTGGATCGCAAACTGAATATGAGTCAACAAGGTGATGCAATGGCTAAAAAAGGCTAATATCATTCTGTAGAGTATTAACAAAAGCGTTGCATGGGAGATACGGGAAGTAATCGTCCGGCTGTACTTGGCACTGGTGAGACCTCAGTATTGTGTGCAGTTCTGGCGCCTCACTTTAGGAAAGATGTGAACAAACTAGAGAGAGTCCAGAGGGGAGACGGCTTAGAAAACCTGGCCTGTGAGGAAAGGGTTTAAAAAACGGGCATGTTTAGTCTTCAGAAACGACTAAGATGGGGCTGGTCGCAGGCTTCAGATATGCTAAGGACTGTTATAAAGAGGATGGCGATCAGTTGTTCTCCACGGCCGCTGAAGGTTGTTTAAGAAGTAATGGTCTTAATGCGCAGCCAAGGAAATCTAGGTTAGATATTAGGAAAAACTTTCTAAGTCTAAGGGGCGTTACGCTCGGGAATAGGTTTCCAAGGGAAGTTGCGGAATCCCCGTCATTGGCGGTTTTTAAGAACAAGTTGGCAAACACCTGTGATGGCTCATAGAACTGTAGGGCTGGAAGGGACAGCAAGGGTCACCTCATGTAACCCACTGTCAAAATGCAGGATTTGTTGGGTCTAAACCAGCCAAGACAGGTGGCTCTCCAGCCTCCTTTTGAAAACCTCCAGTGAAGAAGCTGCCACAACCTCTCAAGGCCGTCTGCTCCATTGCCCCACTGTTCTTACAGTTGGGAAGTTTTTCCTGAGATTTAATCTACTCTAGAGCTCTGTTTACTTTGTTCTGCCTCAGCACAGGCACTGGATTGATGACTTCTCGAGGTACCTTCCAGCCCTGGAACATGATTCTATGGTGGTCCCTCCCAGCCTTAAAATCTAGGAACTCTACTCTGAGCCCTGGCTACAACCAGGCTCCTGCCTTTGTTGTTACTGGCTGAAATACAGCGGAAGTGGATTACACGTCTTAGTTTTCCTCACGGGGCTGAGGCCTCACAGAACAACCTTTAAGTCAAATGTGAAAGGCTTTAGGACAGGGCCCCATATCACACAAAAAATGAGAGAAGAAAATAACACTACTAATAAAGCAGAGGAAGCATATACCCTGAATTGCTTGTAAATGGGCTATTTTATAGTTATGGAGCAGAGGGATCTCTATGATCTTATCTGCTACCTCATTTTCCTCACTCCTCTTTCCCCCCAGCCCCAGCCTGCTTGTTTGTCGGATCCACCTGTTATGTCTTGTCTTTTAGATTATAAACTCTTCAGGGCAGGGACTGAGTTATAGGTTTGTACAGCACCTGGCACAATGGGGCCCAGCCAGGCTGAGGCCTTTACATGCTATGGCAGTATCAATGTTAGATAATAATCCTAATTAATAACGAATAAGCACTGCATCAGACTGAGAGGAAAATTCACTGCTGTAAAAGCATTAGTATTAATATTTCTAACACTAATGAAAATGTCTCCTGTCTTTTTTGCCCCACTGTTTCTTTGTGATGGGACCCAGGAGCAAGTAATGTCTCTAGCCTTAAAAAAAACTGGGATGCCCTTGTGGTAAAGTATTTTTTCCACAGCGTGGTTTCACTATAGCGGGGGAGGACCTCCCTGGCAAGAGCTGCCACCTCAGGAGTAAAGCCATGGCCTATCAGTGGAGTGAAGCTTTATTCTAAGTCTAAGGATACGTCTACACTGCAGTCCAAGGTATGATGGTGGCTCAGGTAGGCATAAATGCGCTCGTTTTACTCTAGCTAGCGTGGCTAAAAGTAGCACTGGGGACGTGGCAGCAGGCCCATCGATGCAGGCTGTATAAGCCTATCTGGATCCCTGGGTATAGACTTGGGTTGCTAGTCTGCACTGAATCCCACAGCACTGTATCTTCCCTGCTATTTTTCGCTGTGCTGGCTAGATCAAAGCTAGCGGGTGGGTGCCGGCGGGAGCTGCAATCGCACCTCCCATTGCAGTGTAGACATACCTTAAAAGGAGAAGAAAGTCTGTTGGAGTGCCCCGAAATGATCTGAGGCTCTGACTCACCTCTGCTATAAATCCTATCATTACAAGGGGTTTTAGCATAAGTGGGTTCCATCACATCCTACTTGGTTCTGGAAACTGAAGCAACATGGCTAGAATCATAGAAATGTCGGGCTGAAAGGGATCTGAAGAGGTCATCTAGTCCATCCCCTGGCACTGAGGCAGGACCAAGTAAACTTAGACCATCCCTGACAGGTGTTTGTCCAACCCATTCTTAAAAACCTCTAGTCAAGGGGATTCCACTTCCTCCCGTGGTAACCTGTTTCAGTGTTTAACTAGCCTTACCGTCAGAAAGCTTTTCCTAATATTTAATCTGAATCTCCCTTGTTGCAAACTGAGCCGATTCCTTCCTGTCTTCTCCTCGGTGGATATGGAGAACAATTGATTGCCATCTCTTGGTACCCTGTTCCATATCGGCCCCACAAGCGTGTGGTGACTCAGCAGCTGTTTTCTTCCCTCCAGATCGACAGCATGCAGGCTCTGCTCCACTGCCCCAGCGTGCTGGTGTGTGTGGGCCGGGAACCATTTAAACCACTAGTGATGGAGAATTCAAGGAAACACTCTGCTGAGAAGCTCCCTGGCCTGGCTTCCCAATCCAGTGGCAACAACATCAATGAAAACAACGGAAGTAAAAAAGACGGTGAGCTGCGTTGTCCCAGACAGCTCACTGTGGGGCTGTCAGCCACTCCAGACCTGTCCAGAATTTTGGAGATTATAGGCACTTTTTGTTATGACTTACAGTGCATATTTGCATCCTCCATTTGCATAATTTAACCCCTCTCTCTCAAATATTTCCACCTTCCCCTGGTTTTCTCCTTTGAATTTTCCCCTGTGCCCCTTCCTTTCCAAATACCCCTTCTCTCTGACTGACTTCCTTTTCCCTGTCCCATCTCTGCCTTTCCCCTTCCCTTTTTGAACTTTCTCCTTTCCTGCCTCTGTCTCTCCTACACCCTTGTTTTCCCCCAGGTATCTTCTGCCCCCAGCTCCTTCAGTCACTTAAGTCAATATTTTCCCATTTGATTTCCCTGGGAACGGTGGCTGAAAATCAGGCCACTTTTTTAGGTGTCTAATTCGAGGCACCCATATTGGCCAGTGTTGGGTTCAACCGCTCTGCTTCCATTTCCCTATCTGAGAAACAGGGGCAATGATACTTGACAGACTTTGTACCATCTTTTTGAGGCTTAGGGCTTCTCTGCACAGCTCTGCAGCTCAGACTGCAGGGGTGTGAATAGCAGTGCGCACCTAAGTGCTATGCTGTAACTCCCCCGTGTGGATGCTGCGGGCGCGAACAAAAAGGTTCCTAGTCCGTTAAAGTAGTTCTCTTCAAACAGGATTATATTAATGTGAACTAGGAACCTTTTCATTCATATCCGCATGGGGGGTTACAGTGCAGCACTTTGGTGCACACTGCTGTTTACACCCGCCTGATCCTGACTGTGGGACAGCGCAGACAGTCTTAGTTACCTAATATCAGTGGAGCACTTTGGGAATGAGGCCAAAACAAGGGACTGAAAGAAGGTGTCAACTGAAGTGCGTATGTGTGGTTGGGTGGGAACTACTTTATGCCACAGAGTCGTAGAATTCAAGGGACCACCGATTGTCTAGTCTGACCTCCTGTATATCGCAGGCAACTAAGCACCAACCAGCCATCCCCACACCGAGCCCAACAACCAGAATTAAACCAAAGTATTGCAGTTCTCAGGACACTAAACCATTGCGTGTCACAGACAGAGAATGGGTGGCACCAATGTTCACCTATGCAGAGAGCCCGGAAATGGCAGAGAATTGACTGAGTGAGATATACCCTCCTACTTAGCTGTGTTTCCTGATTCATGTAACTTTTCTGGGCCTTTGGCACATATTCTGCACCCAATCAGATCTCCTTACACTCACTTGTACTTCCCTGCCGATAAACACCAATGTACACATCTTCATTTTGGCCCCATAAATCCTCATAAAGATTCTTCTTATTCCAAGTAATGCATCCACTGCCTAGGGTGAGCACCCTCCAGTGAGTGCTCTGCCCTACATACATTCGTCAGCACTCAGGTGGATAAGCAGACAATACAGGATAATTGTATGATACCCACATGTTTGTCTAAAGGCATGGGCAGTTCCCCCATGCAAGTCCTCTTGGGCTGAATAAAAAAGAAAGCATATTTACGGAAACGCATATTTGCAATCAAACAAAATGGCAGGGGGGGGGAGGGGAATTGTTGGGCATGTTCTTTTCTGTGACCTGGGATAGAATAAAAGGAATTGCCTAAACATTTGTAATTCAAACTAAACTTAAAAAGAAAAGCCAAAGAATAGAAGCTTTTAGTATGAGCTATTCATTCTATATTTACAGTTGATGGCACTTCTGTTAATTATGTCTAGATCCTCAGTGGGTATAAATTAGCATAGCATCATTGTCTTCAATGGTGCTATGCCAATTTACCTCCACTGAGAATTTGGCCTTGTGTATTTTATATTACTTTTACATGAATTCTCATTATTTCCCCTTTGTTTTGTTTTCTTTTTCTCAACTCCAGTGAACTTTGGACTGAAAGCCAAAAAAAGTGTCATCCACCCAAGATCGGCTTCAAGCAACAGGTCAATGAGATTTTCCTTATCGTCAGAAAAGTCTTATGCAAATGGTCTCAACACATCACTGGAGAATGGGGCTCCTTTCCCAAACCACTGTCCACATGGAAAAGCTGGGGACCTGTTCCATTCCTTAGTCAGTGATGACATTGAAAAACGAGTGCACGTGAACAAGGATGGCAGTCTGTCCGTCGAGATGAAAGTCTGCTTTCGTTTGCTGAATGATGAGACTCTTCAGTGGTCCACACAGATCAAGAAGTCCAATTTGATGAGTAAGACACCCTGTGAAGAGTCAGGGGTAGAGGAAGACAATGGAGTGGACCCCATGCAGAAAATGAACACAGAAGTCAGCTCAGAGGCGGATGATTCATTATATCCCTGCGATGCTGATTCCTACATCTCAAAACTCGATGAGTCAGAATCAGAGGAAACTCATTGCCACAGCTGTGGCAAGCAGCACCAGGACTATGACATTTGGAAGAACCCCCTGCATGCTTCCCAGAAAGAGGAGCCCGGTGTAAGAAATACTTGGCACACACGGTCTTCATGCTCCAGCACGTCTTCACATAGGAGGGTCATCCGCAGAAAGATGACCTCCGTGGATAGCGTTCGTACCACGTCCAGTGAAGAATATTCCGAGCACATAGTGCAGGAGTCTTCATGCTATTCGGAGACTACAGAAAACAGAGTGGAGTACTGTAACATTAAAAAGTGTAACTATCGAAGCGATTTGTCTACAGCTGCCTCCAGTGGAGAAAAGCAGCAGCAATGCAACCGAATGAATACTGGCAATAGCCAAACAGCATCATCCCTAGGGCCAGTCTCACATTCAAGCTGTGAAAACAACCAGGATACTGAAGAAACTGTTGACAAAGCTGAGGCCAGTAAGACCGATTCAGAGAACGAAGATGAAAACTGCATGGAAGTTTCTTCAGTGAAGTGTTCAAAGGAGGAAATGGATGAAATTGAAGGCAGCAGGGTGGGAAGTAGCATTTCAAGGTCATCGCTGCACTCCAGGCAAAGCAAGGAGAGTGTGTGTGAGGAAGCTAGTAGTATGGCAAGGACCATGTCATCCTGCAGTCTGAAAAAGGCAGAAGAAGATTTTGCTGCCTGCTCAAGTTCTGCCAACAGCGTCTACAGCAGATCTGGCAAATACAGCATGCCAAGAGCCAAGAGCGACCAGGATGAACATTCTGACAATGACCCAGTGATCTCTTCCTTTTCCAGTGATTCCTGCCCTATGAAAGATGCTGAAGAGAAGGAAGCAAAACAAGAAGACCACAAAGATAATGAAGTTAGTTCAGTATTGGCAAAAACGGTGCCCAGCGAATCCATCAAAGATGAGTCCAGCGAATGTGAAAGATGTTCTACACAAGGATCTTCCCATTCCAAAGCTTGTGGTGGGAATAGCAGGAGGAGTGACAGTGATGAAATATTTGTGTGCAATGCCTCCTGCTCTTCCAGAACATCTAAGAGAAGCAAGCACAGTCAGTTTCATCTGGATGCACATTCTGAACTGTCCGTGTCATCACTTCAATCAACTTCAAAGAAAAAGAAGAAAAATTCTCTCCACGCAGAAGATTCAAGATCAAACAGCAAGGCATCTAACTACTCCAAAAGCTCATGTGAAATCAAGAAAAAATCTATAGGTGATCACACATCTCATTCAGACTCTCTTCCTTCAAGCCCATTATCTGTGAGTGAAGCAGCTGCGCCTCCCATTAATAATGAGGACCAAAGCACAAGCAGTACCTCTAAGTACTACAGTAAGTCCTCAAAAGGAACCAAACAGGAAAGCCAGCCAGAAGAGAGCAGTAAGACGTCATCCCCTTCCTCAAGTTTTTCAAATTCTAATGGAAACAATGGAGAAGGAAATGCCAAAGTTAGTTCCGACACCCCGAGCTCAAGACATGGAAGCATGTCTGAATCTTTATGCTCAAAATGTGATCAAACTACTGAAGCTGGGAATGGAAATCTCCCAAGTTCAAGAGCCTCTTCTTACTCAGATATGCAGGGTAAATGTGCAGAGACAGAGGTGTCCAGAACAAGCAATGACGGCTGTTCACAATCCAGTGTGACACGATCATCCAAACCAAGGAGGAAAAAAATGAAGAATCTTCATGCTGAGGTAGAAAATTCTAGCAGAGCATTGGCATCAGAGGTTGCCTCAATGTACAGTTTGCACTGTCCAGCCCCACCAAAGGGTAAGCCAGGCGGCAAAAAAATACGAACAGCAGCATTCAAGAATTCCTCCAGCACCAGCGCATGCACCGAGTCAGTGCTGACTGAGGACAAAGAGCAGAAAGAAGTAGTTAAGTCTTCCAGACCAACTTCTTCTGGGTCTAAATCAGCTGAAATGAATACAATGAAAGCAGCAGAAAATAACTCAGATGACAAGCAAAAAGAGGATGGTGGTTCTTGCAAAGAGAAAATGGAACAGGAATTACAAGAGGCCACCACGCTAGAGGGCGATAGTGATTTAGCACCTTCTGCCCTGCCAAATACATCTCCAGAAGAAGTTGTCCAGGAGTGGCTGAGCAAAATTCCTCCTGAAACATTGCTTATGAAATATGAAATGGAGGATGATGGGGAAGCTGAATGTGCAGAGACAACCACTGAAATATCAAACTGTGCAAATAATCAAGAAATCTCAGAAGAAGAAACAGCTGAGAAAGAGGATGCAGGGGAAGGTGAAATGGGTGCAGAGGAGGAAATGGAAAAAGAGGCAGCTGAAGCCAATGCTGAAAATGAGGGGGCAGAAGAATGCCTGAAAGAGAAGAAAACTTCTGAAGTGACGTCAGAAGGAGCTGAAGCCAATCAAGCAGAATGCAGCCCGTCTGTTGAGACCTCAAGCCAAAATAATAACAAAAAAGATTTGCCAAGCACTATCCAAACTTCAGTGCAGATAATGAAGGCATTGCTCAATTCAAAACAAGAAGCAAAATTTGACCGGTCAAACAGTTTGCCTGAAGTGTCTCCCACCATGGGGAGGAAGCTCAGTAACTCTGCCAATATTCTGATCACTTGTCTTGCCAGTCTTCAGCTCCTTGACGAAGAGCCATTAGGTCCACTGGATAAGTCAAAATGCTTGAATAAGCCTAGATATACAGAACTGTTGAACATTTTTCAGGCCCTGTGGTTTGGATGCACAGTGGAAAAAGGCGGTCCAAGTTCAGGCCAACCAGGAAGTGACCAGACAAAGATGAGCTCAGGCTTTAAAGCCCATAGCTCAACACACAATGACTTCACTCCAATGTCGTCTTCTGGGGTTGATGTCAGTAGCGGTTCTGGTGAATCAGGAGAGGGAAGCGTGGCTGGTGCCAGAGATTGCACCTTATTGCCCCAGAAAACGGTTAAGTCCAAATCAGCTGAACAGGAGGCAAGTGTAGAGAATGAACCTGACCTGAGTGAGACAGAGGTACAGTGTAACGAAGGAGAGCAGTGTTCTCGGCCTTCAACATCCTGCTCAAAGTCTAAAAGAGAAGAAAAAGCAGAGTCCACCGGAGCAGACTCTCCAGAGGAGGGAGCTGAAGAAGACCACCAGAAAGATGATCAGTGTAGTAACTGTGAAAATGGCAATGGGCGTGAAAATGAAGAAAACAGCAAATTAGATGAAAATGAGGGACAAGCAGAAGGTGAAGCTGGAGATGAAATCACTCCAGAAGTGAATACTGATGAGGCAACTGAGCAACCAAACAACACTGCTGAAACTGATGCAAATGCTGATGATGCTAATGGTGAGAGAGAAGCTGAATCCAATTTGGAAGAGCAGGTAGGGGACGGTTCTCCCAATGATCAGGAATCCAATATCAAAGCCATCCCAGAAACCAGCGTGAAAACATACCCCATTGCCGAGCAAAAATCAGTAGACCCCAACCCAATCTGGGTGCTGAGGCTGCTAAATAAAATCGAGAAGGAGTTCATGACTCACTATGTCAGCGCCATGAATGAGTTCAAGATCAGGTGGAACTTAGATAACAACGAACTGCTGGATAAAATGATATCGGAGCTGAAGGACGAAGTGAGTAAAAGAATACAAAAGAGCATAGAGAAGGAGCTAAGGAAGATCAAAAGCAGAGCAGGGCGGAGGACACCCAGGCCTCCCGATGAAACACTCAGGCGTGAGTCAACAATCCAGACAGAGCAGAGAAGACAACGGTTGCAGTCTATGCGTAGGTCTCTCTTTAATGACAGGAATGTGACCCAGAGTAAGCAACCAGGCACAATGGACTTATCATTTGATGTGGACGAAGATTTTGGTCTCAGTGCAGCTCTTGGTGATGATGTTAGTGAACAACCAAGTGAAGAAGAATACTGCCCCTGCGATGCCTGTATAAGGAAGAAAATGGCTTCAAAGCCTATAAGGGACCCGGCGGTGGCAGCCAATGCTCCAATTGTGAAGGCATTTGACTTAAAGCAAATCCTGAAGATGAAGGAGGAAAACGAAACTGAAAACAAGATGACAGATTGCGCCTCAGAAGCAGCTGAGGACGGCGATGCGGTTTCCAGTGAGCATGTGGAAGAGGCGGAAGAGAAAACCAACCCAAGCGAGGAGGACGGTGAATATGAACCTGACAACCCTGAGCAGGAACCAGAAGCCGATGAAGAGAAAGAGCCAGAACAACATGAAACTGATGAGCAAGGAGAAGAGGAAGCGAATGAAGATGAAACAGCAGCCCCTGCTGAGGGAGGTGAAATTTCAGACAATCAAAACTGCGAGGTGGTGGAGGAGGAGGAAGCAAAAGAAGAAGAGGAGGAACAGGCAGAGGAGGAGGTACAAGCAGTGGAGGAGGAATCAAAAGAGGAAGAAACAAAGGAGGAAGAGGAGGAAGTGAAAGAGGAAGAGGGCAATGAGGAAGAGGAAGTGAAAGAGGAAGAGGGCAGTGAGGAAGAGGAAGTGAAAGAGGAAGAGGAAGTGAAAGAGGAAGAGGGCAGTGAGGAAGAGGAAGTGAAAGAGGAAGAGGAAGTGAAAGAGGAAGAGGGCAGTGAGGAAGAGGAAGTGAAAGAGGAAGAGGGCAGTGAGGAAGAGGAAGGGAAAGAGGAAGAGGGGAATAATGAAGTGGGAGAGGAGGAGCAAGAAGAAGAAGGAGAAGAAACACAAAATGAAGTTCAGGAAAGGGAGGAGGGGCCCAGAGCTGAGGAGGAGATAGAGGTTGGAGTGGAGGAGGCCGAGGGCGAAGCTGATGGGGTCCATGATGAAGAGAATGCACCTGAATGTGAAGAGAAGGCTGATGTCTCTGATGCTGTTGAGGACTCAGAAGAAGTAGCCCCAGGCAGAAATGAAGAAGCTGAAGAAGAGCCCCAGGCCGATGCTGGGGATGAGGCTGCAGAAGAAGCAAGCCCAGAGGCGGAACGTGAGGCATTTTCGGGAGCACCGGGCACAGAGGAGGAAAATGGACGTGAAGGAGACACGGAGCGTGCACAGGAGAATGATGATGATGTAGCAGAAGCAGCTGGTGATGAACCTGAGCAAGATAATGAAGAAGACAGAGATGCAGGCAGCAGCCAGGTTCCTGAGATGGCCCCTGATGTGATGGGAGACCAAGACTGCAGCAAAGAGCCAGAGACTCTGACCAAAGCAGCCACCTTCTCTTGTAATTCCTCAATGGAAAACTGCTCGCAGCAATCCCAGAAAGGGTCAGAGGATGGAAGCGAAGGAGAGCACAGAGATGATGGGAACATGAGCGATGCCCCTGACAGGGAGGCTGAAAACGATGGAAGCAGTAAGCCTGCAAAGATGTATCCTGACAGCGAGGAGGAAGACGAGGCAGAGGACAGGGCATCCTCATGCACCAGTCCTGTGACTGGAGAGACGAAGAATGCTGCTGATGACCCTGACATCCAAAACAATGAAGATACAAACGATGGCCAGGGGGCTAAAAAGAAAGCAGAAAATGCCGATCAGATTGACCAAGACGACTTGGACTTTTAGAGCTGCTAATCAAAGACTGTGCTTTTTTTTAATTAATATTTTCGTTACGTATTCCAGTATTACCAAGGAGTCAGCCCACCCTAACCGAATTAAACGTGTAACCTTCTGTTTGAATCCTGTAAGTGAAATGTGTAAACTCAAGGTTGCTCACTCGCATTTCTAGAGGGGCTGGTCAACGTGTTGGGAAAACTGAGGGGGTTTAACAGGAAAGTGGGCATGGGGAGCTGCTGTCATGTGTGCGTTTCCCTCTTGTTCCCACTCTTTAGCATGCACTGGTGTTTTCTGCTTGGATAATCTGTGTCTCAGCTGGGTTTCATCGTGATTAACTTCAAGATGCCTTTATGTACTGAACATAATCCTTTTGCAAATGCTGGTAGACTTCTGGAACCCTGACACCATCTGGATTATTTGCCAAAGTTCGCCCACAGCCTGCATAAATATCCATTCCTTATCCCTACTAAGATGTTCTCCGGTAGAAGGCATGATACTGTAAGGCATGGAGCGATCTCAGGTCCCATTGACCTTTCAATGAAGGATCAGTTCAATAAAGCCAAGTTCTACCCAGCCATCCATTTATACTGCGCTTATCACCCTACTATCTAAGCACTTTAACCAGATCTAAGGTCCCCCATACACCATTCTAAGAGGCGCCACGCTTCTGAAATCAAAGGGAGTTGCAATTGCTTAATACCCCTCAATATTTTTCCTATAATTTATTTCCCCAGTGTAACTGACCAAATTCACCTTTAAGGTGTAGGAGGTTTGCCCATTGCCAATAAAAGTGCCAGCTAGAGGAGTGTGAAATAGTCGCAACAAAAGCTGGAACTTTTCAAAACAAATTTGAGCGGAAGTCCTGTTTTGGGGAAAATAAAGCTAAATTTCACAATTCTTTTTCTTGGCAGTGGGGCCATTTCGGAATACAAATAGAACCATTTCCAATAGGTCGTGACTTTGCCTCAGAAACATATGAAAATACGATTTTTGACACGTCTTTGGGATACAAATAGTCATTTTATCGAAATTCACAGAAAAAAGACAAATTCGTAGTGTGTGAAAATGCCTTAAACAAAAGGGCTAAAACCTGTGTGGGCAATTTTGGGCCAGGTTTGTGCAGCTGTCTGGAACCCACACTAAAATAAGGCGTCAAAGTATCACTTTCGAGATTATTTTCTAAACCAGATACAGTGAATTGACTTGAAAGGGACTTAAGCGCATGCTTAAAGCTTTGCTGAATTCAGGCCTAAAAGTGCAGGAAACTCAGATGACGCTTCCCTCTCCTGTCCCAAAAACATATTTGCATTTTTAAGTACCCAGTATTACACCAAATGGTCTAAGTCCTTACAGTATAAAGTCAACAGTCACCAACGGAAAACACCAAAACACCAGAATGTCGGCACTGTGCTGTGACGGCAAAGTTCATGAAAACCCGTGCATGGATCTTCCCCACTCAGAGACGGCACCGTGCCCATTTCTGCTGAGAACTGAAGGAGGGCCTGGGCCGCAGTAACTTTACGCACCTCCATCATCTCTTTGTAATAAGTGAGACTATCACATCAGCCACTCACATGCACGTCTGCTGGATCGGGCCCAAAGTTTCAGTCTTGTAGATGGAGCAAGAGAACTTAAGACAAATAGAGAAGGCTCAGCCGGTGCATGCTCACTTCCCCCACCAGGTTAAAGAAGAATTCACAGACAGGCATGAGAGATGTCAAGATATTCCTCCCAGAACTCCGCCTTCCCCTTTCCAGAGCTACAGCCCGCTGCCAATGATCCTAAGCCAACAAGGCATTTAAGCACGTGCCTAACTTTAAGCACATGACTAGTCCCATTAACTATTCACATGCTTAAAGTTAGGCATGTGCTTAAGCACCTTGTGCAGCTGGAGCCAATGATGTGCACTCTGGTACTTGCTTTCCGGTTCGGTCAGTTTTCTTACTATGGTGATATCCTCTGACACACCAACTTTATGATTAGGAATTAATCCCTTGTAACTAAGCGGGCAAAAGCAGACCTCACATATCCAGCCGGGAGAACATCCTAAATTAGAGGTGTATTTTATAAAATGTAACTGCAAAACCACAAAATTGGCAGGGGGACATGGGAGTATGAAATGATTTTTAACTTGTTTTTTTTTTTAAATTGAAGTCAACCATGCCCCTTTGAAAGAGAACATGTATGCTAATATTTGCATTCTGCCCCCTTTGTGTATCATCATACTGTGTAAAGCATGCACATGTAAGAACCCGAGCAGGTTGTGTCCAACTTACACAAATAACCCTGTTAACGTCCGTGGGGCTATTTCCATAAGTGTTGCAGGATTGGACCCAAAGACACATGCTGTGGAACTAGATCTTGTTCACTGATTACCACTCAGGTCTTCTCTCCTGCAAGAGCCCTGCATTTCTGTGAATGAAGTGTGCTGCTGACGAAGGATACATCATGATTATATTTCTCACCTTTGCTCTGCTACAAAAGTTTACGTTTCCCTTTGGCTGATATGAATCACTTACGTGGTAAATCTTGCAACTGCCCTCTCTTTTTGCCATAGGGACATGTGCTAATGGCAGATAAAAATATATCACAGTCTTGCTGGCTGGGAAGATAACACACCCCAGGGGGGATTATAGCGGCCGTTGTTCAGTGGGATGTTGCGGGACTATGAACACTATGGCATTTGCACCGTACGTAAAATGTGTCTGGCTGTATATAGCTGGGTGGTTTTCTTTGCAAAGCAAGACCAATTGTATTTTCAAAGGTGTGCTGGGGTGTTTTTTTTTTAAAGAATATTTAGTGAAAGGTGATGCAGCATGTGATGGAACGTGAACGTGCAAACCAATGAAATAAAACAAAATGGCTGGCTAAATCTCAGCGCCTTGTCCAGATGTGTGCCTGGCGCAAACCAGGTGATGGTGATCACACCTGCCTGATGGGGCCTTCCTCACACACTGTTGGTTGTGTGTAGCCCTGATCCTTTACATTTCCAGCTGCCTTGCCGGCAGGGCGGGCCATGTTGTTCTTACAAGACCTGAGAGTTAATCAATGGGATTCACTCTTCCAGACCAAGCGTTGCAGAGCTGGCTCTGGGTGTTGCATGACTTCTTTTTCTTTTCTTGCGTTAAAGAGTCACTGGATGTGCACAAAATGCACGGACCATCCCATTAGTTTTATGACGTTTAACTACCCAAACCACTCCCACAGTTACAAGCACTTTGCTCTAATACACATTGACTAGAATACACACTAGCGTGAGCCATCCAGCCAGCGTCACATACAAGCCGGCTGCTTGCCCCAAAAGTGACACCGCTGGCAGTGAGCGTCCTGCGTCTGCCACTCAGTGCGTCTGACAAGGCAGCATCACTCCTGCAAAGGGTGCACCCCAGCTAGCAGCGAGGAAGGCTGGTCACAGGGGTAGGACCTTAGTTTGGGATGTGGCCGCCCTGGGTTTAAGTCGTGGCCCTGTCATAGACTTCCTGTATGCCCTTGGGCCTGGTCTCTCTGTGCCTCACTTTCCCCAGCTGTACAATGGGGACAATAGTAAACAGGAGGGGTTGTAAGGCTAAATATGTGAAAGGCGGGGAGGTGCGTAGATACTCCATTGACGTGGCCTTATAAGTAGAGCTCTGTGACATTCCTCTTTTGTGCACATTTTCATTTTAGTTTTCAGGAATTTTATGTTATTTTATTTTATCCACACTGGGGGGAGGGGTTGCAAGGTCACATCCTGGCCATAGTGGGGCTGGGGGGTGGGGTGGGGGCGGTGATAGACCCTGGGAAGCAGGTTGTGTCCTGGAGGCCCTGGGGTGGTGGGGGCTGGGTCCTGCCAGGGGGGATGGGTTTTTCCCAGGGGGTTGGAGGCCCTGTGAGGGTTGGGTCTTGCCCCTGGGAAGATTAGGGAGGCCCTGGGGGTGGTTAGATCTTGCCCCTGGTGGGGGGGTTATGGGGGGCGTTGAGAGGCCCTGTGGGGGTTGCACACTGAGCCTGAAGCAGTGGCTCCCATTTCACAGCACTGTGTCCGACTCCCCGCGCCGGGCGTTGCAACCTGGCAAACACGGTCACAGTGCTGCTCAGGTTTGCCCTGGTTGGCTCCATAATGAATCCACTCAATCCCCTCACTCAGATTTGGCCCTGCGGTGGCCCCGGTCATGCCGGAGAGGCGGCTGGGCCAAACCTGAGCGGCGCCGTGCCCCTGCGCGCCTGGCTGCAAGACCTGGAGCAGGGAGTTGGGCCCAGGCCCGGAGGGACGGGCACCCTGCTGGCGAGCGAGTTTTTTTTCAATTTTATTCTGTGTTATTTCTAAAAAACCCAGGGCTCTGCGTGTAAGTGCCAGATAGCGGAGCGGTGATTCTCAGCGGGAGGTGGGGCGGAGCTGATGCCACACTTCTGTCACAGCTGAGAATCATGTTGTCACAATACTTAGCTTTCCCACAGGTGAGCGGGCCAGGTGCTCCTCACACACGGTGGTTAGCTGAGCCACGTGGGGCCGGATACTGAAGTCGCTGCTGTCCAACCAGAGCTTGGCTCATTTGGTTAAAAAACCCGCTGTAGCACTACCTGGATTAATCTAACAACTGATGGTCTCTGAGATTCCCTGTCATTTATACTATGTCAATCAGCTGGGCGCGCCTACGTTTATCCGCAGGTGTGAGAACTTGAGAGGCAGGTGGCAGGATATTTCCCAGGCCCTCTGCTTTGGAATTCAATCCCTCTCATGGTTTCAAAAGGTCCATCTATTCAGTGATCTTTAGGATGCAGCGCAAGGCAACCCAACATTTTAGGCGCTGGAGGGGTTTTGATGGTCAGCAGCTGGGAGAACTGGAGATCGGAGACAGTCTGGTTTTGTGGGTCAATTGTGTGGCCAGTGCCACAGATTAAAACGATCTTCCTCCACACCCCTACTTAATATCTGATAGGCAGCAAATGCGGCTCAGTGGGACTGATGGTAAAATTAAGCATCTGTGTAAAATGAAGCATGTAAAATTAAATATGAACATAACTGTTTACGGGATCAAGGCCAAAGTAATCATATTACCATTTAAAATGATATATCTAAATAATTGATATGGCAAGATTTTGCTGCTCGTGAGGAAAAAACATCTTTTTGGTGCTGAGAGAGAGAGATAAAACATAAACCAGTCCCCAGCCAGGCTCTCGTCAGAAGAGCTGCACAGACTTGGAATGGCATTCTAGTTCAGACATGTGCATGTAGTTAAAGACACCTGATTATTCTGGCTGCTTGTTAAGCTTCTTCCATAAGGTTCAGAAATCGTATTCAGTGCAGATTGGTTCTGGGCGAGATCATTTTTACAGCTGACTGATTGATTCTCCGAACTGAAGGGAGAGGGAAGGGGAAGGGTAACCCAGGCTTCCAAATTTTCATTCACCTTTTGCCCTGGGAATTATTACATGTTTAAGGCAGCTACAGGCATGAAATCGGTCTGGGAAACCAAAAATTGTGTGGTGGGGCATTTCACTGCTCAAGTAAGACAGGCTCCACAATGCCCACATTTGTAGGAGTTTACTCTATCTCAATCTGCCTAAACTTTGGCTTCCAGGTCCCAGGCTATTTATTCTTTACAATATTATTTGTTTAGACGTTCTAACAGATCACTGAATTGACAAGATACCTGCAAACAGACTCAGGTACTGTGTGACACCTTTATGATTGGAAACAAGGAATATGGTGTCACATGATGTGCTTGGCACATGTCATATCTGTAAGCAGAACCAGAAAAATCTCTCTACCGGTCAAATTCCAAGCTCGGAATGGCACAGCTGAGCCCTAGATAGATGGTAATTGGCAAAATCCCTTCTCTTTTAATTCCCAAAAATTGCTGTTATACTTCTTTTTTCCTCCCATCATCGGTTTCTCCCTAGTTTTCCATGATGCCTCAGAAATAATTATGAGTGGTCCACTAAGTTTGTTTGCTAATTACTTTAATAGTCAAGGCCACATTCTATGGAGAGGCTGATTTGCATCTATTCCTATTCATACAGGAGTGATTTCGGGGAACTTCTATTGCCTTGTTATACAGGAGATCAGACTAAATGCTCAGAGTTGTCCCTTCTGGTCTTGAAATCGATAAATCCATTTCCCAAATATTTCCTTACCTGCTCTACAGTACTAGCCACTTTTACAGAGTCTTTCAAATCCTGCCTTCTCTTCCATGGCTGCAGGGGACATCAGACCCCATGGAACCCACATGGGTCAACTGCATGAGAAGTGGAGGCTGCCAGGATTTCAGGAGCTTCTGAAACTAACCCCATGGGAGCTCCCTGTGCGGTGAGGTTTGGTGCATAGACTGTGGAGGAACGGGACCTGAAGTATCTGCCATTGTGTGTTGATATTGGACACTTAGTGATCAGTGTGAACACCAGCGAGACATGGTACGCCCAAGTGGCAGATCAATTAGGTTTAATGTGCAAGGTTTTCAATAGATATACTAGTTGAATACAAAGCCTAAAATTAACTACAATATATCATACTCACTAAGCCTGGAGAGCTAAGCAGTCACTCAGAAGGCTGTATATGGGAATGGCTTTCTTCAGGGGCCCTACCAGGGAGTCAGTGGCCTTTGGTCCGACCGGCAGCACCTCCCATGGAGTCACGTGTTGATGGAGGGTTCCCCTTTGTCTAAGTAGTGACTTATACCCTTCCATGAACAACTTTCACCTAATTACCTCTCTACTCATTATCATATATGCTAATTACCTACATTGGGTTTTTGCCCTTAACTACATTCCATGCTCACCATGATAACTGGAGTCGTCAAAACAACATCTGGTGATAGGAGGGGCAGTGTAAAACTATGCCCCTTGGCAATGAAACAGTGTACCCCCAACGTTCAAGAATAAGTTGGTGTTCCCATCACCATTAGTTATGTGCAGCGGCAAGCATACCTGTTGTGTATTTGTCTTGTTATGTGCTGCGGTGTGCAGAAACTGAGACAGCTGCAAGATTACTCAGTTAGTCCTCTTCAGCTCTGCCAACCGGAAGATGTCATGCTACAGGGGTTAGCACGGCCAAGCAAGCAATTGAAGCTATGGACAGAGGTCAGGCAACTCAAACTGTACTGGGCCGCCAACATTGTGCACGTTCTCCAGACGCTGACCCTAGACGGGGTGGGGCAAAAGAGCCCTGGAGTACTGCAGTTCTCACGATGGAGCGAGGCTACGGCCGGGTCATGCACTCAAATGGAAGGTTCCTTGCCTCTGGCGCCCCTTTGAAATTCCTCCCTACGCCAAACGTTCCACCTAGTGACTCATCAGCTGGTAAGGCCGCTGCTGCTTCCACTGACACCCCTTCACGTGCATCGAACATGGCTCTTGCGACAAAGTGATCTTTGGTGGGGGGAGCTGGTGGTGAGGAATATGAACTGCTGAGGTTCCGTGTAGAACGGGCTCTGTAATCAAGGACCAGTTCATTACAAAAAGGCTTGATCTGCTTTTCCAATGGTGCTCTCAGCAGAGCTCCGGGGCACCGTGTCAGGTTTATTATAGGATTCATTAAGGCAGCCATTGCTTGGGAGCAAAGGTGGGGGCTCATCCACAAAGCCTTCAGCTCAGTGATTTAACGACAGCTGGTTGAGTTCTCCACTGTGAATAGTGTGGTTGGGAATTTTTATTCATATGAATGCTGCGTGAGCCAATCATTCCACGACGAACAAGCAAATAGTGTTCTGTGAATTACGGGCCACATCCTCAACGGGTGAAAATCGGCATATGTCCATGGCTTTCAACGGCACTGCATTGATTTCCGCTAGCAGCGGTCTTGGCTTTAGACGCTCTATTGTTGAATCGCTTATTCAAGACGGACTTCTGTCAGCCTCCAGCTGTCTCTAATTTTAGCCGCCTGCCCACTGAGCCTGTGTGCAATGTCAGGGTTCGCTGTGGCTCGGTCAGGAAGTGCTCGGATTGATCTTTCTAATTCCAGGCGCTTGATTCTTGGATAAAGGGCCCTTGCAAAGTATTATCTGCTGCAATCCTTCGCAAGCCAGGTACTTAAGTGCAACCTGCACAGGTCTAATTGCAGGCTGCAGATTCTTGCAAAGCTGCTGCCAGGCTGCTGATAGAAAACTTTCATTGAAGAAAAGGAGGCAGCTGTGATTCAACTCTACCTGGTTTTTTTTGCAAGAGAGATTTTTTTTTTTTTTAAAGCAACCATTACATTACAGTGGAACTAAATCGATTAAAAAAACCCAAACAAACCCCTGTTTAAAATGCAAAGGGCTAATTCTTGCCCCTGGTCTGCAGGATCTGGCCCAACCAAAGTGGTGTGGGTCTGCTGCAGAAAAGGAAGGGTTGGGTTGGAGCTGGGGTTTCTGCCCCAAGTACATAGGACAGCCTGTGCACAAGATATTTTTGATGCCAGGGGGGCAGGCCAGATGTAGGGCTGGCGGATCACAGGCCATTCCCATGTGCAAATGCACCACCCCAGCTAGCAAGGATACAGCTGTGTTGCCTCTTTTGCTGCTGTGACTGACAGGAAGGACGTCTGGTGGCTAAGGAGTTGGCCTGGGCTGTGGGACAGCTGTGTTCAATTCTCGTGTTTCACGGCCTGCTTGTGTGACCCTGGGCAAGTCATGTAGGCCCACATGCTTACAGGTATTTAGGTGCCTAATTCCCATGGGAGTTAGGCACCTAAATACCTTTGGGGACCTGGGCCTTAGACAATATGCAATGGGGGAATAAATAGGGGCGAGGGGTCAGGTTGATAGCACACACAGGGGCATGGGCCTAAATTAGCCATGACAGTGAGCTCAGTTTAGTAGCCTTATCTAATGCTTTCTGGAGCAGCATAGCCTTGAAATAAACCAGCCTTTGAAACCTACCAGGACACCCATCTTCAGCCAAACTGCTTGAAACTAATTTCCCCCTTAGCTCACCAGCCGCAAATTGAGGCCAAGCGTCTTTGCATCGCATTGCTGACGTTGCGGCTCCCTGCTTCATGTTAGCTAGGAAGGGCCAAACTCTGCTCTCACGTGCGCTGCTGTACAACTGGAGTAACTCCAGGGACTCCCGCAAAGTCACTCTGGATTTTCGTCAGGGTGACGGAGAGCAAAGGCAGGCCACAGGGATCTCAGTGGGGAGACAAGTATTCCTGGGCTTCTGGAGCTGAAAAGCCCTGGTGATTTTAGTAGGGTGGCGGGGTTGCCTCGGTCAGGAGGGCAGAGCTGGGTCTTTACTATTGCCGAAGAAATACACACGTGAACTAAGAGCGTCTCAGGTTAAAAAAGCCCCTTTCATTTCATTCTGCGAAGGCAGGGCTTAGTAATAGGACGGCTCCACCTGCATTTTGTGAAGCTGTTCAACTAGAGGGGAATGGCTCAGTTTGCTAAACCTCAGGTTTCAAACCCTATGCGTCCCGAGAGCCCCAAATCCAATGACGTGCGGGAAACAGCACCTGAGAGACCTCTGTTAAACTTCCACCCCCCCAGACTGAAGTGAGAGGAACTGAGGGTTTCCCTGCTAGTGACAGGGCTCCCGGCCCCCTCTCTGGTTACCGTTGAATCTCCCCCCTGCACGAGATGATTTGTATGCACAGAGTTCAGCCACACAGCACTGAGGAACCACTTGCCTTGCTTCACAAAGCGCTCCGATTGCAGCAAATGACAGGGCCAGGGAGGCAGGAACAATTTTTATAGGGAGAGGTGCTGAGAGCCATTGAACCAACCTGTAAACCCCATCTATGATGGAAACCACTTCAAGCCAGGGGGTGGAGGGTTGACAGCACCTCCAGCACCCCTAGTTCCAGCCCCTGTGGACAGAGATATCCCAAAATAGCCTCTGGAGGAGGATACCCCTTGGTATATAATGGCTTCCCCATGCCCCTTTTTTTTCCTTTGAGTCACATCATTAGTGCTGTCTTAAACAAGCCTTCGACGCACAGAGACGAGAACGGGCCAGCAACAGGGGCGTGGGGGGAAATCCCTGCACAAACGGTCCGTGTTTTTGGTAAAAATGTATGCCCGGGCAGGCCTATGATCTTTATTATCTTCACCAGCAGTTGCCTGCACTGACCCGCACTGACTTAATCACACCCGACGACTTTTGTGACTGCCAACCAAGCGTGGCGAGGTTCCTGCTCTAAGCGCATCAGCCTATGACATCGCTTGAGCAGTGACAGAGGATTGTGGAGCTCTGGCAACATCCTTGAGCAACCGCCGGCGGCACGGGGGGAACAAGCCCTCGGGCAAGCTGTTCATTGCTGGGGGGAAGGCAGAGCAGATACTAGAAATGACCCAACAAACCACAAAGTTGTGTCTTCTCCACCCCAGGTCTCCCTCTTCCATCTCCTGGCTCTCTTCTGTCTGTTGATCCTGGTGCAGACTGTCCTCTCCCCACCAGCCCAGCAAATGTTGCGTGTTTCTTTTGCTCCCCCCTCCTACCAGCCCTACATCCTGCTGCTCCCTGCCAGCTCAACCGCCAGCACATGCAGGGAGCAGTGCTGGGTAACACTTGGGAAAGGAGATGGGGAGAGCCCCTGTGGCTGGCTCCAGCTTCCTGACACCAGGAATGCATGTTTGTCCCTTGGACAAATCTTGGCCCAGCTACTCAAAAGTATTAGGCATTACATAAGAATGGCCGGACAGGGCAGACCAATGGTCCTTCTAGCCCAGTGTCCTGTTTCTGACAGCGGCTAGTGCCAGGTGCTTCTGGCAGTTGTAGGTTTAGGGAAACCCAGAGATTGGGATTGCGTCCCTGGTCATCTTCACTAATAGCCATTGGTGGACCGATCCTCCATGAATTGATATAATCTTTTTTTAAGACTGTTATACTTTTGGCCTTTCCAACATCAAGGAGTTCCACAAGTTGACTGTGCGTTGTGTGAAGTGTTCCCTTTCGTTTGTTTTAAACCTGCTGCCTATTAGTTTCATCAGGTGACCCCTGGTTCTTGTGTTATGTGCAGAGGTAAAGAACACTCCCCTGTTCACTTTCTCCACACCATTCATGATTTTATAGATCTCTATTGTATCCCCTTTTAGCTGTGTCTTTTCTAAGATGAAGAGTCCCAATCTTTTTAATCTCTCTTTGTATAGAAGCTGTTCCATAAACATTTTCATTGCCTTTCTCTGCACCTTTTCCCGTTCTAATATAGTTATTTTGCATTGTGGCATGCAGAACTGCCCACAGTGCGCAAGGTGTGAGGGGTACCATGGATTTGTACAGTGGCATTGTGATATTGTCTGTTTTATTCTCTCTCTCTTTCCTAATGGTGCCTGACATTCTGTTCATGTTTTGACTGTGTAGCCCCTCTGCCAGATCGAGCCGGCAGCAGCAACGGGCCAGGTTCTATATCTAGGGGCTCCTGTCAATGATGCTACACCAAACTGGCTTGAGCCCCCACCCAGTCACCTGGGAAATCACACACTACCCCCTGGGTGCTCCCAAAAGGCAATATGGCCCCTCTCGCAAGCACAGAGTCTGAGTGTAGAAAGTGAACCTTCTAATGAAAGGAAGGAAGTAACACAGCACTGGTTTGGGAAAACAGAATTCATGAGCACACTGAGCCAAACCCACCCCACCTCAGAGTATGTGGGGCGTGTCCTTCGCCTCGCCCGTCTCGCTTTCCCCTGTCCTCCCTGGCTGTCGCAGTTGCACTGTCCACCTCTTGGCTGTCGGGCTCTGCCAGTCCCCTCTGCTGCACCTGCAACCTGCAGACTCCAACCGCTGCAGGCTCCCGCCACCTGCAGCCCCCCCCTCCACTGCTGGCTCCCGCCGCCTCTGGGCCTCACCACGTCCCCTCTGCTGGCTCCTGTCACGCCGCCTCCCACTGCCTTTGGGCCTTGCCGAGTCCCCTCTGCTGTGGTCAGTCTCTCGGGGTTTCCCAATTCCTTTAGTGATTTCAGCGCTGAGTGAGTTGCAGCTGTCAGCTCTCACCATGGGAAAGCCTTCGACTGCCGCAGGAGCGACGTCCCTGCTTTTTAACAAAACAAAAGACTCCAAAAGGAATCACTAATTCTACCTTTTAACAGTGGGAGGAGACAGTCAATCCATGCCCGAGGGTAGCCCTTTGTCAGGGCTAGTGCAGCCTCAGCAGGGTGCTGACCCCACCCCTCCCTGCTTGATTTTACAATCTCTGGCATCTGAACGCCGCCTTCGTTAAGTTCTGTCCAGATGAGCGTGACTCTTCCATTTAGCGCCATTGCCGGCAGTAGCGTTACCCCTGATTTAGAGCCGTGTGAGCTCAATATCCAACCGGTTACACCTACGCAAATTCACGGGGAGCAAAGACCCAGGATGGGAATACTTACGGGGGATTCGTTGTGAGGTAGGAATGATGAGATGACAGAGGAAGCTGACTGGGTTCTAGGGGCAAATTTGGGCTGAGGCAATGGGTGGGGTTGAAGAATAGTTTTCCAGGGGAGCCCCCATCAGTTGGGATATTGAACACTATCCTTGAAAATCCTAACCTTGTAAATGCACAAGAGGGAACAAGCCGGCATTGCCGGTGAGCTGGACTGGATGGCTCAGTAGGTCTCTATACATAGATCTGTAATATCCTTCTCCACCTGGAAGTTAGTTCCATGAGCATGGCTATGAAACAAGCAATATTTTCAACAGTGTCCAGGTGGGGCAGACCTACACTTGCTAGCTATTCCTGAGCTAACATACCAAAAATAGCCGTGCGGCTGCGGTGGCATGGGCCGCGGCGTGGGCTAGTACCTACCTAAGATCTTGGCTGGGTCTGTAGTGGGCACCTAGCCAGAGCTGCCCTCTGTATTGTCCCGGCCACTCTGTTATTATTAGCATGAGCGCTGGAGCAGAGCAAGCATGTCTTCGTCTACCCAAGCTGAGAATGACAGCTGAGAGCTCCCATACCATACCCAGCCCAGCTCCATCCTGTCTGCACCCTCCCAGCCTGGCCCCCCCCTGCAAAGAGTGCACCAGCACAGCTCCACGCCCCCACGGGGCAATTTTCACAGGGTGTCTAGGGAGGCAAAATGTCTAGTGTCAGGACAAGGGCCCAGGCACCATTCTAAGAAGAGGATGGAAGGTGCACAGGCCTGGCTTGAAGTGCACCGGGCAGGATAGTCTAGAGCACAGTCTGGCTAGCTGGAATCTCGCTAAATCCCCCTCCCCACTGGTAAGGGAAACAGAGCCTCCTAGAACTGGGCATTTTACTCTGATTTACCCGTGAAAGTCCACGCTTTCCAGCTAGAACAAGTGTGTTCTTTCCCTTCCGCGGGTGACTTGGCCTTCCCACACGTCGGCCCAGCCGTGGCATAGCCTGCCATAGCTAATGGGCAATCTACTTTCCGTCTGTGCACCAAGGGATCTATTTATCCTTTGCGATGTGCGCCCTGTTCCGGTTGCTACTGATGGAGATTACGGGGAAGGTGACTGGCGTAATTCCAGGTCTGAATTTTGCTAGGGACTTTATGTGCTTTGAGGCCAGAGACACTGAACCAGACTCTGGGGCCCTGCTATGGGTGTGGCTATCAGATGAACATTAAACAGCGTCTCTGAAGTGGTGATCTATAAACCATTCCACCAGACGGGCAGTGCTCCAGACAGAGAACCCTGGTCCGGAAAAGACGTATACTATCAGAAGTTTCACTGCCTTTCACAGATCACCACTGAAACGGCTGGCATAAGAGCTCCAGCACTCTTTGGCAGTTAAGGGGCCAGCCCTTTTGTGTGGCAACGAAGCAGTGAATTCAAAGCAGCCCTTAGGAGCTGTGCACAATGCACACAGCAACAGCGAGAAAGTCATCATCATCATCCAGTGAGGCTGCACTAATTGCCTCCCAGAGCTTGCTGTCAGTGGATTTGAACTTTATCACCATTCCCTGGAGACCCAGCCTATCATCTCCTGGAATAACCCAGCCACCTGAAGACACATAATAAGGGTAAAGCAAAAAAAAAATCTTCTCTCACCAGGTGGAAAGAAGAAGTGTCTTGTCTGACCCAGAGTTGTGCAAACCCCAGTGGGTTCTGTCCCTGGAGAAGCCGCGGGAACATTCACTTCACTTTCCATCCATGGGAGTTTGCAATCCCTGTGTTTTGCTTTGAGCTTAGGAGTTAGAAGCCAAAAAGCTGCTGTGACACCTGGCCAAAAGTGGTGAAGTTTTCAGTTTTCTTGGTGACTATAATGTTGTGGTCCTTTAAAATCTTTGCTACCTCATTTTGGACCTGATCTAAAGCCTATTGAAATCCAAGGGAAGATTCCCACTGACTTCAGTGGCTTTGGATCTGCAGTATTTCCTGGTACGTTCATCCAGAGTTTTACTACGCAAGGCCGTGAAAATACACCAAATACGGAGGTTAACTAACTGCAAATGCCTAGGGAAAGGCAGATTGGGTGACTCGTACTCATACTCTGAGCAGTGTTACAGCAGCATCTAAAGGCTCTAGCTGAGTTCAGACCCCCCAGTCTGTCAGGCACAGAACAAACACGTCATAACAATCAGCCCTTGGATCCAAAGAGCTTCCAGTCTGCACAGACAAGGGCATGGGAAAGTGAAATGACAGGAGGTCAGTGACAGGCCTAGAAGTCGAATGCAGGTCTCCTGGTGCCTAGCCACTAGACCGCACTGCCTTGCCAGGAGTGATACCTTACTTCTGTGAGCCTAGACCACTTCAGCCTGAAACTAAGGGGTACGTTTTTAACGGTGAGCGTAAATATCCACAGGAACAATTTACCAAGGGCCATGGAGGCGTCTCCATCACTGCAATTTTTAAAGCCCAGTTGGACATTTCTCGAAAAGCTCGTCTCTAGGAACTATTTTGGGGATGTTCTCAGAGCTGTGTTATGCAGGAGGTCCGAGTAGATGACTCCAGTGGTCACTTCTGGTCTTAGACACTATGAACCTGCTCCATAAAGTAGCTCCATTAACTTCAGAAAGACCACGCGTGATGTAAGGTGGGAATCAGCTGCCTATCTCCCTTCGAGGAGCTGGGCCCAAACATATCTATGAGTCTGTGATTCTATATCACCATCCAGCCTTTAATGATGTAATAATGCAATTGTCGATATTTTAAAGGCACTTCCCTCGTACTGTGGCGCCGGCACATCAGGACTGCTAGACAGAGCTAGGGTGACAGACAACCAGGCACCCTGCAAAAGGACCTGTCTGAGAGGGTTTTGACTGAGAACCTTCAACCGGTCCAGTCATTCATGGAAATCTTTGTGCACGTTTGGAGACATTTAAGAGAACTTGCAGTGAGTTTGGAATAAAAACTGGTGCAGGATCAGGGGTTGTGTCTTCAGCTTTCATTGCAAACACCCCACTTCCTAATGGCCTTATTATTAATAAACATGTATTCTGAATCACCGGGGGAGCACCCAGAGGTGAACCAGGATGGGGCCCCGTCGTGCTGAGTGCTACATAGACAGAGACTAAATGACCATCCCTATCCCAAAGCGCTTACAGTCAAGAAAGCAAGCCATAATACAAATCTCTAGCTGTTACATAATGCTTTTCACCAGCAGCCCTGAAAACACTTTATAGATTAGTATCATTATCCCCATTTTGCAGGTGGGGAGACTGAGGCACAGGGGCAGTGCAATGACTACACAGTTGCTAGCTCCCACAGACAGCACTGTAAATGAATCATGTCAGTTACAAATGGATGAGACCTCCGTATGATCATCCAGCCCATCTGGAGTGCATTTGAGCATCTATTTTTCTCCGGATCCACTTTTACATCTCCCAAGCGATGGGACTCCCACTGTCTTGCTTATTTTGTAATTAAGTCATTACAAATTACTTGTAATTAATTGTTGTCCAAGTTTTGCTTGGCTGTCCAGGCTTGTATTCAAGGTACAGCACATTGGGAAGGAAAACACAGATTTATAAAGCTGAAAGATATTGTATCGCGAAACAAAGAGAGAGTGATGCAAAGAAATGAACAGCAAGATGCAAATAGGCAGCCAGAAGTAGCTGGGGGATCAGCTGTAACGGGAAGGTTTCAGTTTGATATATGGTGCCAGAGCCATTATTAATGGTTTGCTGGTTTTTACCTTTAAAAACTTAGGCTGAATTATTTATTATGTCACCACAGTGTATATATGATCTATGGAAGGGGCAATAATATTCGTTCATGGCCTCTTGCATTTACTGGGTTTTTACAGATTTTAATTGGATTTAATTCTGCTCTCCCAACACATAGAACAAGTGTGTGAAAGCACATATACAGACAGACACACACACCTGAACGTGCAGACACAGGCCCGTGTCCCAAGATTGAACGGCACAACACAACGTAGCAAAAGTCATTTAAAAAATTCTTAGAATTTTAAAAGCCTTTTCACCATAACGAGCCACTCTGCCGACGGTCATTGCAGATTATTTATGGATCAGAAGGTTCATTTTCATTTGCAAATGATCGCTGCTAACCTTTTCGGTGAAAACTGAAACAAAAAAGCGCTAAATGACTTTAGCGATTGAACATCTAATATAGTGAATGCCAGTGAAAATGAGGAAGGATCTGAAGCTAAAATAGGGAAAGAACAAGATAAAAATGACTTAAACAAGGTAGATGTCTTCAAGTCACCAGGGTCGGATGAAATGTATCCGAGAATACTCTAGGAGCTGATTTGAGGAGATATCCGAGTCGTTAGTGATTATCTTCGAAAAGTCATGGAAGATTGGAGCAATTCCAGAGGACTGGAAAGCGGACAAATATAGTGCCCATCCATAAATAAGGACAACCCAGGGAATGATATAGCAGAGGTTAGTCCTGCTTTGAGCAGGGGGTTGGACTAGATGACCTCCTGAGGTCCCTTCCAACTCTAATATTCTATGATTCTATGATTCTATGAATTACAAACCAGGCATCTTAACTTCAGTCCCTGGCAAGATAATGGAGCAAATAATTAAGCAATCTATTTGCAAACATCTAGAAGATCATAAGGTGATAAGTAACAGTCAGCATGGATTTGTCAAGCCCAAATCATGTCAAACCAACCTGACAGCTTTCTTTGACAGGGTAAGAAGCCTTTGGATAGTGGGGAAGCAGTAGATGTACTTTAGTAAGGCTTTTGAAACTGTCTCAGATGACCTTCTCATAAACAAACTAGGGAAACGCAGCGTCCCAAGAAATGGTGGGAGTGGCAGCCATGCTAGTGAAGCTTGTTTCAGTAGTCTTTGTCCGTTCTCCTTCTCCGTCTGCTCCTTCTGTATTCCCCACCCCACAGTCTCTTTCTTAAAGGAGCCAGAAGGGGAACGTGGGCGGAATAGCCCACCCCCTCATTACTTTGTCCACCAGTTAGGCCTAGTTTCTGACACACTAATTTTGGCTCATTACTTTCCAGTTCCACATCTTCTGTTTTTACCAAGCATGACGTTAACATAGTCCTTGAACCATATCAGTAGGCCCTTTTGTTTAGTCTACTTTGGTGTTTCTGTCTTTTTTTCATACCTTTTCCCATCCATATTGGTCATGGTAGGTTATTGTGACATCTTATGAACTCTCACATATTTTTTGCTGCTGAGCTCAAAATTAGGTTGACGTTTTGGGACCGATTATTACAACACTCCTCAGGACAAGGACCTGGTCTGTAAAATACCCCGCACACGGCTGATGCTATGCAACCAACCACTAATCCTCATTCACTGATGACGTCCTCAGAGGTTCCACACAGTGCAATGCATAACAGGAGATAATGAGAGGATGGTAGAACGCCCCACGAAACTCGCTTGACCCAAGCAGAAGATTGGGCAACAGAGCAGCCACCAAATGGGTGTGAAGCTCATTAACTACCCTAACAAACGGAGCTAAATTAATTGCATGTGCAAACGGTTTTAGAACATTGTCTTCTCCACCCAGACCAGCTACGGCTCCAGTGTGTGGCAAAGAGCGACCAAGTGAAGTATACAGCAGAATAATAAACGAATCAAGGAGAAAGCTTGGAGGGATGGGAGGAGATTAATGTAAATGAGAGCCAACCGCTGTCCACAGGACTGGGGATGGAAGAGGGGGTTCAAGTCCCCAACTTTGCCACTGCTTTGCTGTGTGACCTTGGGCAAGTCATTTCCCACTCTGTGCCTCAGTATCCCCATCTGTAAAATGGGGGGAGGCAATGATAAATGTAAAATGCTCGGAAATCTGCTGATAAGAGCTAGGCGTTACTAGTGTTTTCCCATACGTTCTGTGTTGTGATTCTGCATCTGTACCCATCGGAAGTGGGGTAACACCGGCGTGTCCAGGGCAGCCTCTAACCTGGGGTTCTACAAAAAGGGATGATGGTGAGGAAGGAGGGCAGGCCTGAGAGAGAATGACACCGCGTTCTCCCCATCTAGATTGATCCCACTGCCCAGGGCAGGCCGCAGCCACAGTGGGGGAGCCGGGTGTGCGTCTGTGTGCCGGGATCAGTGCTGGACGGCCTGCAGCCTCAGGACGCCGGGGACCCTTCCCAGCAATGATACCCAAGACACTGGGCTTCCCTCCCCCGCACACAGACCATCCACAAAACTCACACCCTCCTCTACAGCAGCCCTCCCTGCCTCCTACTCTCACGCCTGCTTACCTCTTGGCTCCCCCCCCCCACACCCCACTAAACTCCAACCCCTCTGCAAACCCTGTGTGGAGCTGGGGTGGTGAATGGCTGCATAGACAGGGCGAGCGGGGATACGGGGGAGTTGGGTGTGAATCCTGGTTTGGAAGGGGGGCTCTGCTCTGATGAGCTGCTCCTCTCGCCACTTCTCTCCCTCTGGGCCCTCCAGCCAGTCCCACTTTCCCCTCCATCATCCTCATGCACAAGCCAGATTCCCTCGTGATCCCACCCTCCACGGCCCCCCAGCTTGCGCTCCATCCATGCCTCCCTTACAAGTCCCCGCCCCCCCCCCCCCACCCTCAGGGGCTCCTTACAGCCTGACGCCTCCCTAGAATTTCCATGGGACCCAGGTGCGCAGCCCTGCCACCACCACCATGCCCCAACGGGAGCCCCCGTCACTCGCGCCGCCCCACAGCCTCACCGGCTTCTTGGCAGGCAAGCGTGGCCAGACCTGCAGTGTTTCCAGCAATTTTCTCCTCCTGCCTCCCCCCGGAGCGGGCGGGGAGTTCCAGCAACCAGGGATCCCTCCAGAGCTGCCTGTGCACACATCTGCAAGTCCTGAGGCTCTGAATTAGGCCTTGGCTCACCCCTTCAGCTCCTTGACGCACGGCCCCCGCAGGGAACGTCCCACCACCCATCGCCCTCGGGAACCTGTGGAATCCCCGGCCAGCCTTATCTGACCTTCTAAGCACCCCAGGGCTCGGGGAGGTAACAATGCCTTGGAAAGTGGCTGCCCCCTTGATACCATCCCCATTGACTTTCCCCTTTGCAGAGCTGGAAGCCTGCAGGACCCACACGCAGAGGGCTTGCTGAGGGTTACAGGGAGGCATACATTGTGGTGAGGGGGGAGCACTCTATTTACATATGTAGATAGACCACATCACAGTGACCCCCGGGTGCCGCTCCCCCACTTCCGTGCGCGCAGGGAGGGTAGGATACAGACGTATGTTAGCTCACGCCTCGTTCTGTGCAGGCGTGCGCTCTTACCCAGAGGCAAAGATGTGGCCTGTCTAGATTAACGCTAGTCTGGGGACATCGACCAGAGGTGCACTCACACCCCACGACTGCAAGGTGGACATCCCTTCAGAGGAAAATAAAGCCACAATGGCCAAAAAAAAAAAGGAACATTTGTACTTTTTCAAACGGGCAAGGGAATACCTGTGCCTAATGGTGATACAACATCATTCCCCCACCCCCAGCGTTCCCGTATAGAAACCCACAAGGGCTGCCGATAGAAAGGCTCACAGCATGGTGAGAAACTCACGACCCTGTTTTATTAGTTTGAAAACACTAAGTTTCTATTGCTCATGAATCGATTATTAAGATAATATTAATAGCCGGGAGCCTCTGGCTAAAAGTGTGACTGGAGTTCTGCTCAATTGCTTTTCCTGGCCAATACACCAAAGCCAAAAGCACCCTCGGATCATTTTTCAGTTTCATCTGTTGATGCATTGATTGGGATGATATAATGTTCTCCATAACCTGTCTGTCCCGGGAGAATCTGTGTTTACTCAATACCCTGTGAAGGTGACAGGTCCAAAATCCCGTTGCAGGTCTTGATGGATCATCTCTTGCTAGATTTCATATATCTCCTGCTTCCAGAGGGGACCTGACACAAATAATTGGTGTCACTACTGCTGGTCCGATGCCAAATGCTGACAAAACAGTTCAGAATAAGAAGCTCTTCCGATTTGCCCCGATCGTGCGGGGAAAGCAGCTGGAGAAGGCCCTGGGTATTATAATGATAAGGCTATGGGGATAAATACTGCCCTCAAATGCTCACAAATGCAGCTGCCACTTTGGACAATGGAAGGTTTCGGCGTTGTGCGAGGACTCGGTATGATGGCGCAGAACACACTGGAGCCTGGGGGCAGACATGACGGCTAAGACAGGTGAGCTGTGGAGAGCTTTGAAGGTGAGGAGAAGAAGCTGGGACATTATGCAGGGAAGAGGATTGGGACCAAAGCACCCGGTGGCCCTCTCAATGCAATCTGCTGTAGCTCCCTGTGTGGGAGGCTTTGGAGCCACTCACCCCACTGAGGTAACCTTGTCACTGGCACCTCCCCCTGCTTTAGGTCATGTCTACACTGCACACTAAAGCCGGGCTCTGACAGAGGGCCAAGCCCAAGCCCTCCTTCTGTCCACACACAAATCAGTCTGACTCGGGTCAGCAAACGCTCAGGACCCAGAGCCTAGCCTCCTGCGAGGGGGTTGCTCACAGTCCAAGCCCCACTGAGACTCGGGTCCCGAGCCCTCTCATTTTGCAGTGTGGATGCAGCGCAAGCCAAACAGAAGGTCTGTGCAGGGCAGTGCAGACGCACCAGTGAGGCCGTGAGACACAGTTTCCGCCGTCGTAGAGCCAGGTTTACAATGCAGCGTGGACGCCCAGCCACTGGCTTGGAAACACTGACTCCACAAGTGCGGGCCCCGGACTCGGGTTTGCAGTGCAGTGTAGACACACCCTCAGCCTCACTTCTGCTGCAGTACCTGCAGGACATTGACATTTAATAATGCCGAAGCAGGCGGCACGCGATGCTGTGTGCACAGCCGCTCCACGCAAACCTATGCTTGTGTGCCTGTCCCTGTTGTTAATTGCTGGTATTACAGCAGCACCTAAAAGAGATCAGGGCCCTATTGTGCCAGGCACTGTACAGAAGCAGAGCAGGACACATTCCCTGCCCGGGGGGCAGACATTTAAATAGACGTCAAACAAAAGGGAGGAGAAAAAAAGCAATAGAGAGATGAAGTGACGTTCCCAAGATCCCACAACAAGACTTTGGCGGAGTCAGGGATTGAACCGAGAGCTCCTAAATCCCAGGCCCCCCCCAACCGCCTGTTTGTTTCAGTCATCGCTGTTAGCTTGTCATTGACCAACACGGAGCATTTCAGGGCAGAGACGGTCTTTATTACATGTTTGTCCAACACGCAACACAATGGGGCCCCAATCCCTTTGTGCTAGTGCCTACGATAATCATGGTATCTGGAGCACCAGGGAAGGAAGCATCGGCATCGATTTGGCATCGATTTGGACAGCACACCTAAGCCAAAAAGTTAGGACTGGGGGGGATTTGGGGCCTGCTAACACCGATTATGACATAGGAGAAATTCCTCACCTGCTGGCACATTCAGTATCTCTCCTCACTGCCATACCTCCCCCGGCAGAGCCAATGATTGCCCTGCAAACAGGAACTTTACGTTACGGTAAAAACAAAACACAAAAACAGACCTCCTCACCCCCAAAACCAAAGGGCTCGATTCTGCTCTCACTTACACTGGTGTGAATCAGGAATAACTGAGTTCGGCTGGTGTCATACAAATTGGAAGCTGACCCTAAATTCTCTGGCCCAGAGATTCAGCTAATAGCTACACGCAGGCTTCTGTACTTGGGAATTTAGACATGGTGACACATGAATAGTGGGAGAGTATTTTACATGTCCCTAGAGCTTTCAAAGGCGGTTTAATTGTCCTCCTCCTATACCACTTTTCCTTTGCTGTATTGTTAACATTATCAACAATTCCCATGCACTATACCGCTGTGCAGGAAAATAATTCAGCACCTGGCACTGGACTTGTATCCTGTCTGAAATGGCTTCATGTGAACAATTAGATCTGTATCTACTGTATGGCCCCGTAGACGGCTGTTCTGGGAAGGAAGCCTGGGGCAATTGTACAAGTGATGGGGGAAGCAGCAGCCACGCTCGGTGAAAGAGTTAGCCGTCTGCTGTGCGCTTTGGACTGCTTCGAAGAACCAGCGTGCATTTGACGCCCTCTGCTGGTTCTATGGTAAATGCCGATATGCAGGCTCTGTACCGAACATCGCAAAGTACAGACAGGCCTTGTCATTGTGTCCCCTGTGCATCTCCCGATCTACACGCAGTAGATTTGTGTTCCGTGGTATGACAGATCCTGGACTGCAGTCCCCTATTTATGATCCACTGGACAGATGCAGTATTCTCCAGGCGGTGATGGTGCAAGTAACCCCATAGTACAGTGCACTAATACAATGCACTAGCGTCTGACTGCCCCTGCCTGGGATGGACAAGGGAACGAGAGCGGTGGCTGAAGAACCCTCTGCTCCCACTGCTCCTGCACAAGGGCAGCCGGATTCCCCCCGTTTGTGCTCTGTCAGTTCAGCGGCCGGGTCGTCAGCCCAGCGAGTCACCCGAAAGGAGGTGAGGTGAGGCCTTTCTTCTTCTGGCCCTTCTTCTGTACCAAGTGGCAAACCAGGAGGGGGGACAAATGTCCCAACGGCTGCCCCTTCGTGTGTTCCTGCAACAGCCCGTGAGGTAGGGAAGTAGCTTTACAGATGGAGAAACTGAGGCACAGCATGGAATTAGGGCTCCATTCTCTGGGGACAGCACATGAGGCACTCCCGTTGATGGCGGGTGAATAGACCTGACTCCCAGCCTCTCCGTTCCCCTACTTGGCCTCCATGACTGGGGCAGGATCTGCAGCTACACAGTCTGACCAGAGGGCCCAGAGACGGGGCCCAGTTTTGGAGAGGTTCTGCTCTGTGCCGGGGTGTGACCATCACTTTTTCGCGTGCCTCATTCGCGGTAGTAACAGGAAAGGACTCCATGCTTGTGAAACTAAATTGGCTCTTTCCTAAGAGAGCTATTTACCAGAGGTGCTAGCTCTCCAGCCCTGCGCATACAAACGGAGATCATGGCGTCTTTCGAGCCAGCATTTGCTGGGGCTTATTTACTAGTACATAGCCCGCCCTAGCAACACGGCCTTTACCACCAGCCTACTGTGGCCAGGGGCCGCTCAGTCCTTCACAGGTGCTGGTCTTTGAACCAGTCCTTCTCCTTCTGGTTGGTGTTATGACTGTTAGTGGGAGTCTTGCTTCCACCCTACTGCTGCCCCAGGAGCCCGAGTTGACTGGCCCGAGCCAGCCACGGGTGTCTAGTCGCTGCGTAGACACACCCTGTGTTGCTCACGCAGCTCGTTTCTTTTGACTCTCCCCTTTTTTAAGTCCTCCTGGTCCTGAGCTTGGCCCCGCCTGCCCAGATGTGCAGCTACCTGCCACCTCTCTGCACTTCTCTTCAGTTCCTCTCCATTGCTGCCCTGAATCTGTAACTACCTCACACCACCAGTGTCCCACTGCAGCTTGGATGGTCGCCTTTTGCCACTGCTTCGTGCAGCTACTTGATGGCTGGGCCCAGACCTGCTCACTTGTGCGTCGTGGCCTCAGGTCCTCGGGTCTCTCATTGTGGCAGTCTCCTGACTCCTCTGTGTACTGTCCATTATTCCCCAGCCGTTCTGCAACAGACTACCCTTCATGGGAAGCAGAGCCTTGGTTCTCCAACTCAGATCTCTGCGCTGGGCTACTGTCTAGTCCCTACGGACATGTATTGTGATGGTCCAGCATTGCCAGGCGGGGGTCCTTCCCTGTCTGTTCTGCCTCAGCATCAGTCTCTTGGCTGGCTTTACCGCCCACTCTGCCTTCCCATATCCCATTGCTTTGCGGGTACGCGGGGGCAGATATCTTGTACTTGAATTCTCATTTGGCACTGGACTGGTGGAGTTCTGCCGCAGTGTCTGACAGCGTGTCAGGTCCATCGTTATTTGCAAAACGTGCCTTCAGTGCTTGTCCTAGTGTCCTCCAGATAATCCACCCCCCAGACACTGGAGCAGTGCGCTAATTGGACCACGTAGCGCTTATCGTTAAAAGGGAATGGGTCTGTTCGCGGCATTTTCCCAGGATCGGGTTGGGATTTCATGAGGCTGTAGAGTCTCCTTCTGTTCTCGATCACTATAGTCTGCACACCCATGCATGCTCAACTGGGCATTCATGCCTGGCCAGTAGATACCCCCTGGCTCATGTAGCAATGCCTCTATTCCGGTTCTGAAGGATAGATCCATCTCACGATGTCTGCTCTTAATCCGCTGGGATTACTGCCCAGTCCCCTGGAAACAAGATCTCATCTTGCACGCTCACTCTTCCCTCCCCTGATAGAAGGGGGAACCACCTGTTTCACTTGCTTCTTGTGAACTAGCCACCCTGAATTGTTTAACTCCCTGTAGCACCCCATCCTGTTCGGGACTTTGTTGAATGGCCTGGAGCCTTCCATCAGAGGTGCGGAGGTAGTGTCGCATGTAGACAGACTATCTCCTGACCCCGCCATCTATGTTCTGTGTATCTGTCACCAGCAGAGACTTTCCTAGCTGCACCGTACCTTCACATCTAAGCGCCGGAGTCTCAGTAACATGCACTGTAGTCACTTGGGTGCACTCACCAGCGCTTTCTAATGCATCCACTTTGTGCCCAGAGCTGCTGGAATGTTCCAGGCCAGAGATGATGGCCTGTAGCGCCTCTTCTAGCTGGGCACATCCCCTTTCTGCCTCTGTCAGGCTCTACCAGCACACTCTGTAGGCTGCTGGCTTCACACCACTGCTGCGCCTGGGTCTCTTTCGGAGGCCTCCCCCTCTACCTCTGGCTGCTCCACAGGGCTGTTGTACTTCAGGACTGGTGCCTCACTTATGATTTTCTGTACTTTTTCAAATGCCAGTTCATAGACTCATAGACTTTAAGGTCAGAAGGGACCACTATGATGACCTAGTCTGACTTCCTGCACGACGCAGGCCACAGAGCCTCACCCATCCCCTCCTGTAATAGACCCCTGACCTATGACTGAGTTACTGAAGTCCTCAAATCATGGTTGAAAGACTTCAAGGTACAGAGAATCCACCAGCAAGTGACCCCATGCCCCATGTTGCAGAGGAAGGCAAAAAACCACAGGGCCTCTGCCAATCTGCCCTGGAGGGAAATTCCTTCCCGACCCCATATATGATGATCACCTAAACCCTGAGCATGTGGGCAAGATTCACCAGCCAGACACGCAGAAAGAATTATCTGTAGTAACTCAGAACCCCCCCATCTAACATCCCATCACAAGCCATTGGGCGTATTTACCACTAGTAGTCAAAGATCCGCTAATAGCCAAATTAGGCTGTCCCATCATATCATCCCCTCCATAAACTTATCAAGCTCAGTCTTGAAGCCAGCTAGGTTTTTTGCCCCCACTGCTCCCCTTGGAAGGCTGTTCCAGAACTTCACTCCTCTGATGGTTTGAAACCTTCATCTAATTTCAAGTCTAAACTTGGCCAGTTTATATCTATTTGTTCTTGTGTCCACATTGGTGCTGAACTTAAACAATTCCTCTCTGTAGGAGAGTAAAGAGTTAAAAGCTGGACAAGTGATCAGGCCTAAATTACAGGGAACAGGGTCAAGGCAAGGGCAAACCTTGTTTTTGATTAATTGGTGTAAATTTTAGTTAGAGTTTGTTATCTCTCTTCTTCTCCTCCCTTTCTGGCCATCGGTGCTGGGAATGAGGCACTATCACCACTTCTAAGTAAGGCCTTGGTGGGAAGAAAGCATTATCTTCCTTCTCCCCCTAGCATGCCTTTACTTCAAAGAATGTTAGTGTAAAATGTATAGGTTTTAAGGTGATGTGCCTGACCTCTGTATGGTAATCCTGTAAACAACAAACGAATTATATTCATGATGTAGTTGTTAATATTCATTGTATAGGTGTCAGTGTAACCAAATAAGGGTCTATGGGGAGTTGCTGGAAATGTATGCATTTACAGACTGTTATGGATAAAAGAATTGTAAAGCAACCCCCTCGCTGCTCACTCACGGCGTCGAGGTGGAACGAGCAGACAATAAAGGGTTTTGTCTCCTCAATCCACCCACGGGACAACCTGTTTGATTATTTCTAACACTCTCCCTCCCTGATGTATTTATAGAAAGCAATCATATTTCCCCGCAGCCTTCGTTGGGTTAGGCTAAACAAGCCAAGCTCTTTGAGTCTCCTCCAAATCACTGGACTCACTTCACATCCTTTGGTCTGGACGTTTCCTTAATAGCTCTCAGTTTCTTAGTGTCCATCTGGAATCCTTTAGAAGTCAACAGATATCCGACATAGGGAACTTCAGATCTTCTCAGCTTTAGCTGGTCTGCATTCAGCCTAATATTCCATATACAGCAGCTGTTTAGGAGTTGTCACAGCTTGGTATCATCCTCATGGATTGCCTTTTCCTTGTCATCTCCTGCTACAGTAAGAATGTCACCAGCTACAGTCTTGGTGTCTGGGCGTCCCTCTAGTTCCTGGTTCAGCTAATACCGGAACATCTTGTGGCCTGACTGATACCCATGGGCATTCATGCCCAACTATACCTGCCAAAAGGTGGGGCAACGGCTGTCAAGGTGGCTTGATGGCTCATCTAGTTCACAATGCCAGATTCGCAACCTCACAAACAATGAACAGTTTTGCTCTGGATTGATCAGGTAGTATGTCCTCAGCTGTTGGTATCAGGTAGTTGCTTCTTTACCATGCTGCGTCAGATGACTTTGGATCAGTGCAGATCCTCAGTTTACGAGGTTCTCTCTCCACTGCTGAACAGCTGATCCACTCTGTGCTACTTTCAATGGGGGTAATGTTGCTCTTCTTTGCAGGTTTGCCAGTTCCTTCTTCAGTGGCTCCACCAGGGCTAACGGAACTCCACATTTTAGTAGCTTCGGGGGCTGCACAATATTTCTAACTTCAGCTTGCCCTCTCGGTGCTCATTTCCTTGAAATAGCTCCTTTTATTCTGTTAGAACGCTGGATAGGGCCCACAATGACTGGGCTCCCTTCTAGCTCACAATGTCTTCATTGCTGGTACTGTACTGTGATCAAATCCATGGCTTCTACTGCCCTGCAGCCCAGCAGTGGGTGAAATTCCTGTGTGCCAGCTACTGTTATACTCCAGACAATAATATTGTAATAGCGGGTCTCTTAATGGTTTTATTGTACATCACCAACACATGGCCTCTCTTCTCTAGTCTAATATTGCTGCTTCCCAGTGCTGCTGGGATTGCGTTGCAGCTGGCTCCACAACCCAGCTGGAATCAAATAGGTTGTGGATCAGATGAATGGCTGGCAGAGTTCTTCTGTGGGATGGGTGCACTGAAAACCTTTGATCTGCTGGTATCACATTGCAGTTATCCTTCCCTTCACAGGGAGTCTCAGTCACTGCATGTATTAATACTTTTTTCTTCCTAAGGTTGCTGCAGCAGTGAGACATAAATTGGTTCTATTTCCACATCCCTTGCACCCCTGCCCATAGACTAAGCATTTTTCTTTGAGTCTTTTTTGTTTTGTTTTCCACAGTATATATATATACTAAGTCATAATGCCTGCTTTCTCAGTCTGTCTCTGGCCTACTTCCTGGGTTCCTTTAGCTTGACACTGTGTAATTGTTCTGCACTAGTGGCTGTCCTTGTTTTGATCCTTTCCTGGACCCTTGCTATTTGGAAGCGTTTCTCTGGCCTTAGAGCTGTTTCTGTCCACAATCTCACCTGTAATTGGAAGCTTGTGTCCCACTAATGATCCTCTATTTCACGAGGCTCCTATATCTCCAGAATTACCTGTGGATGCCAGAGTTCTCAGATCTATAAAGTAATTATCTATTCCCTCTTCTCTTTATTCATTTTGGGGGAGCCGGGGGAAAATTGTTCTCTCTTCACAGTCTCATTCTGTCTGGGGTCACAGTACTCATAGAATCATAGGGTTAGAAGGGACCATAAGGGTCATCTAGTCCAAACCCCTTCTAAGATGCAGGATACTCAAAAACCTTTATCTGTTGCTCCAGTTTTTGGCAACAGTATCTCGCTGGTTTCGTTATCTCCCTGCGACCACCAATGAGACAGTAAAAAAGCTTTACCTTCCTTTTTTCCATCTTATCCCTGACAGTCAGCTCTGTGTACAGAATCGATTCTCGCGCCCGTGGGCGAGTCCTTCCATGCTGCCTGTTTGCTCTGTTTCTAGGTGCTCTTTTGTTTGCTGGTAGATCATTCTCTGCTCCTTGCTGTGGGTCTCACTAGACCTGTAGTCCCCAAACTGTGGGGCCTGCCCCCCCTGGGCGAGCGCAGAGGAATATCTGGGGAGGCGCAATGGGACTTTGGCAGGCTTCCATGAGGGGGTGTGGAAGGAGTACCACCCAGCCCTGCTCTGCCCCTAGCTCCACTCTGGCTCCAGCTCCACTTCTGGCCCCAGCTGCGGCCTTGCTGCCCCCCAGCCCCGACCCTCACTCTCCTCCACCGGCCCCTACTCTTGGCCCTGGCTCCACTCTCAGCTCCTGACTCCGGCTCTTGGGTCCCAGCCCCCGCTCCTCTCCCAGCCCAGGGAGGCGTGGACACATTTGATTATGGGTAAGGGGGTGAGGGGATACGAGAGGAAAAGTTGGAGGACCATCGTACCAGACTGATGGCTACCGTCATATTTCATGTATCACATGCTGGGTAATAAGATGAAAGGACAACATGCATGTGTGACTGAGTGCTGGGCAACAGTAGCTGAACCAGCACTCTGATCACTGTATCACCAATTAAATCATCCCAGAGTAAATCTGACGGGCAAAGCCGTGCCTAGTTGGCAGATTAGAATGGGCCAGAGAGAGTTAAAACACTAATTACGCCATTAGCTCAGAGACTAGAAGAAGATGCAGGAAGGAAGTGAAGAGGGGAGAGTGAGGCAGGCTGGCTTTGAGAGCCAGAGCTAAGAGACAGCGTGAAGGGCAAGATCTCTTCCCTCTCCCATCCTTGGCCTAAGGGGCTAACGAATAATAGGTTACAGTAGATAAGGTGCTCCACAATTCTGTAAAGGTGATGAGGGAACACTGTAAATAATCCACACATAGTGTTTATTGCAGTCTCCAGGGGTCTGTGGGAGCAAAGGGGGACCCGTCACAACTTGTAAAACTAAACTGGTCTTTCTTAAGAGAACTATTTACAGAGATGCTTCAACCGTAGCTAGAATTCCAGCCATGTGCACAGAGATTCAGTTCCTGGTGCCTCCTCCAAACTCTTCCCTCCGGCAACCTCTGCTCCTCTCTCCAAGTTCCATGCAGGTTGCTACAATCGCCATCTGTAATAAGGACTTAAAGGAGAGACAGGGAAGGAGGGGCTCTGCCCAGCTTGAAATGCCACTAGATCTCACAAGACTCACAAGAAGAGGTGAGATCAAACATGAGGAGGGTTGATCTCAGGGCCTTTGAGGTTTTCAAAGATCTGTAACTCTCAAGTGTTTTTATGAGTAAAGTCATTTAGGTTAAGAAATTCCTGTGCTAAACCTGTGTTCCTTGCTTTCCTGCTAAGTTGTTCCTGATGGGGTTAAACTATTAGCCCAGAGAGCCCACAGTCAAGGTGGAACTCTGGGGGAGGGGGAAAAGAATGACTGATTGGTTCAGGGGATCTCAGATATTGATTCTGGGGACTAAAGCAGCTGCATCCCCTGTCCCAAGGAAGGACACCAACAAGAGATCTGAGCTTGCGAGTTTGCCCAAGGAACTCAGAGCCAGACTCTGCCCAGATCCAACGGCCTTCAAAGTACATAGGACCCAGTGACTGGGTCTTCTTGCAACAGAGTCTGCATAGTGGGGTACTGGGCCAGGTTGTAACAATGAGCATCATCAACTCCATTTGAAAACAGTGGGAACTGTGGGTCCTGTTTTAGTTGGGGTTGGTCTTGCTTTAAGCAGGGGGTTGAGCTAGATGACCTCCTGGGATCCCTTCCAACACTAATATTCTATGATTCTATGAAAACCTCTGAAAATCAGGAACCAGGTGTGTCAGGTTGGGCAATCAAAAATGAAGGCAGCCCAGATTAGTGGATGCTTATGAAAGTATTGATATTTCCTTTTGACATTGAGAAGTATTTAAATTTGACAAGAGAACAGCCATATTTCCTGTATCAAAGACCAAGAGACAACATGCATACGTGTATCTGGTTTATGTATCTATACAGAGTTTTGCCTTACAAGGAACAAAAGCAATTTGATTCAAAGGAAGTCACCTAACTAATGCAGTGTGTTTATACTTTTGTTTTGGAAAATATTATGCATACAGGAGTTCCTTAATATGGCAAGACAGCAAGAAGCTTCCTGTTATGAAAACAGTGAACAACCTGACATTCAGAAAGTCAATCTATGCACTACACATGATAAACAATACAGATAAAGATCTGCTGTAATAGACACAATAGTCAATAGCCCTATTAATGGGGAGGGTTAGGACATGAATAAACCCCATACAAACTAAATACCACAAACTGTCTCACAAAGTTATTTAAGATAAATAATCTCTCCTCCAACTTTCTATATTATCAGACATTGAGTATTTTTACCTTCAGAAGGTGTATGGGGTAGGATCCTAGCATATTACACCAATTTCTTGTAGATCTCCTCTTAGTTATAAATAGACTTGGAAGGATTAGATTTTTATCGGTAAATGTCGATAAACTTCAATTTCGCCGTACACACACAAACTGACAAAAATATTTCCATTGATAATAATTAAAATTTACAGATAGGAAAAGTAAGAAAAATTCTGCTTGAGAACTTATTAGCGGTTGTCTTAAGGATGTTTACTTTGTATATTTTGACATGAGATGCTGACAATTTGCGTTTTAATGGTTATAAAGATTTTACTTTTTGAATCTCAAAATCTATTATCATTAAATAATTATGAAAATTTAGATGGATAAGAATAGAAAATAATGCTTAAAACTCATAATTCTTCACAACTGTGAAAATTTAAAATAGATAAAAAAAAATTAAAATGCTTTAAAATAAACATCCATATTATCTGTTGAAATTATATAAAAAATTGATTCTGCCAAGTCTAGTTATAAGGCAGTGATACAAAATCAAATCACGAAATATGTTTATTTACAATTTCCCTCCCCCTTGCCATTTATGGCCCCTACCTTTCAATGCAACAGCAGTTGAACTCATCTAGTCTGTCCCCAAATTAACTTTCTCTCTCTGAATTAAATTTCAGAAGCAAATCAGAAAACACTGGACATTTTTCTCCCCTCCCTGACCTTGCTAATCTAAATTCTTTGCAGCTGCAGATGCCTGTTAGTACGTGTGCATACAGTGTCTGGCACAAGAGGGCTTTGATCCCTGAGGGCGACCGCCTGGTGTGAATCTAATACAACAAATAGTATCAATAAGAAGAATAATTCACCACATGAAGAAACCTGCTGAAAGGTGCAGCTCTGCTCTGAAAAGTAACTGAAGAGTGTCAACACAGGGCTCCGTTTATTGACTCTCAGCTACTCCATATCAAACGTGCTCTGTTTACAAGTACAAAGATTGTTTCTCCCCTGACTGCCAGCCCTTAAACCTCCACTGAGGTCTGGGAGCTGAGCTGGGTTCTTTCCTCCTCACACTTCTTCACAACATTCCTGTAGGGCAGGGTCTGCCCTCCGTGACAACTGTGCCCCCTGTGGAACCTCGCTGCCATCATATTCTGCCCTTCGGGATGCTTTCACCAACCCCCTGCCTTCAAGCCCTCCCAACTCCCTTTGCTCTCCCGTGTTTTTCCCTGAATCTGGGGTTTCTGCACTGTCCAAGGGAGCTTGGGAGGAAGCACACAAATCCCAATGAGTTTGACTGGAACCGATAAATCTCGGTGGTATTATCTCTCATCACCATCTCCCCATGTTCCAACAAGTCTCAAGTCTCCCCCTACCTTGAGCTTGATTCTAGAGCAGGGAGGGCAGATGCAGTGGCCTCTTTCCCAATGCTTCTGGGACACAAACGGGGAGCGAGATACTCTGATCTCTGTCTTCCACCTTCAATCACAGGGCAAGCTCCCCCCAGATCTTCTGGTCAACGAGGTCTTCAGAGGGAGTGTGCAGCACAGGGGAATCTAAACGTTGTTTTGAGACTTGCTGCTGCCGTTGCACTGAGCCCAGACTGCGTCAGACAGTTATAAGGAAACCTGGCCTGGTTCAGGTTCACCCCCGCTCTCCCTGAGATTTACTGAAAGGTTCATTGCACAAAGCGTGGCACAACTGGCTGGAGAGTGGTCCTGAATTCCCCATGGGTGAGTCTTCAGCTCAAGCCCATGTCCAGATAGAAAACTGCAGGCTACTGGCCCCCATGCCATGAAAACTGCACTGAAGATTATTTGTTCGGTGAGCTCCAGCCCAGAAACCTCACATACTTTCAATGTATTATCAGGTCTCGCTTAGACCCATGTAAAAGCCAACACTCGGTACCTTTATGGACTGTAATTTCAGGCTAAATGAATGATAATCATCTTACACAAAACGTTACATACGAAACACTCGGCAGTGGCTAAGCCTGCGGCTCATTACCATCCATCATAGATACTTACATGTCCCTCATTACTGTAGTATCTGAGCACCTCAGAATCTTTCAATGCATTAATCTTCACCACACCCCGCCATGGCAGGGAAGCGCTGTTATCCCCATCTTACAGCTGGGGAACTGAGACACAGAGCGACTAAGGCCCAGACTGGTAAAGGCCTTCTGGGTTCAGCCTTGCAACGTCGAACTGATTTAGCAGCCCAAGTCTCATTTTCAAAAGGGATTTAGGCACCAAGGAACCTAAGTCCCATTGACAGCACCTAAGTGCCAAAATCTCTTTTGAAAGCAGGATGGAGGCACCTAAATCAGTTAGGCATTGCAATGCTGAGCACAGCAACATCCACATCTCCTTAAAAATCTGGGCCTTAGTGAGTCAGAGTCCCAGGCTAGCGTCCCACCCACTGGACTATCCTTCCTCTCCAAGAATTGACTGCTCCTAACCATAACCCTCTCACTATTACCTTGTGCTTCCCACTCTCCCTGTGACACAGCCACTTGCTGTCTGTCATTGAATATGTAGGCCTCACGGATGTTAGGGTGGATAGGCAAGGTATTGATGCACCATTCCCCCATGGTTTCTTTGCATAATTTGAAAAATCGCCAGACCAGACTGGTGTTGGTTCCAACCACGATTGCAACATTATTCTTGACACAGGTGCCTGGGCATACTAGGACTAAAGTGTCCAGCTTCTTGGGAACTCCCACGACGGACTGCGGGAACTCAATCTGAATAGACAAGTACCTCTCATATGGGTATTTTTCGTTACTCAACCCCCATATTTCCAAGTTATCTAAGGGTTGGATGGGCAAGTGGCGAAGGTCAGTGTTGTAAAATGTCTTCTATAGAATGGTGACCTGCGAACCTCTGTCCAGAAGGGCGTGAACATAAATGCCTTCTACTTGAACAGGAACAATGGGAGCTGGATTGACCAGTCCTTGGGCAAATCCCTCTTGGTACTAGCAACCTGTGGGCAGCACTTAGTGGAGCATATTCTCCTTGAAGCACCAGTTCGGTCCTTTTCTGGGCTTCTCTGAAGTTTCCCGAATTCTTTCTGGCTTGGATGAGCTTGCGGGTGACTTTCCGCACATCCTCTTCAGCTTCACAGTCTCGTTTTGTGTGACCATCCTCCCCATACTTGTAGCAGAAGATATCACTTCTATAAGTGGTTTCAACAGAGCCTCTTGAACTATGGGTGGTATTATCAGCCACTGAATTATTGGCTCACACAGTGGCATCCCTCCTTTGAGATTGAGAGGATCTGTCAGGCTTTTCCACTCCAGTACTCAGCCGAAGTAGCTGATTAACTTGCTCAGTTAGACACAGCAGACCTTTCTTGAGGTCAGCTATTTCATCATGAGGAGCAACAGAGGTAAGAGTGCATACGGAAGCCACAGGTATGTGACCAGTTTCCCGGGCTGCCAGTCGATCCTCCTCTTCCCTGACATCCCGTACCAGGCTGGAGAAGGAGGGAGGATTCTGGAGTGAATTCGAACGCTGCAGCTTCAGGGCTATTAGATTGCCAGGACAAGCACCCTTCAGTACTTGCTCCATCCTCACTTGATTCATGCGGGTATCAAGTATCCCCTTCTTTACCAGTACTCTATGTAATAGCTTGTCTAGACGGCATATGTACTGAGAGAGCTTTTCACCTTCTTCTTGATATGTGGACTGAAAGCACAGGTACAACTCTTCCCCACCCTCAGTAGTCCCATATAGATCATCCAGAGCATGTAGATACTCCATAGCACTAACAGAGGGGTTGCTTGTCCGTAACGATCTGATGACATCAGAAGCTGGTCCCCTAAGACTTTCAACTAGTCGTTGCTTTTTGATATTATCCGGGCATTGCCATTCCTCCATCATCTGGGTAGCTTGGTCCATCCAAGATTCAAAGTCATCCTCTCCAGCAGGGGTAGGTTTTATCCCAGAGAAGAATCTCAGCTTACGATACGCAACTCCTTCATAGGGTAGGTGAATACACCGTTCCACTAGTTGTCCTAATACAGTTATGAGACCCTCATTGGTAGCAGCTGGGGGAGTAGATGCTGGGGTAACAATGGCCCTCACATCTTCCAATGTCTTTCCCTCTTGTTGCAGACAAGCATCCAATTTAGTCATAAAATCAGGGATCCCAGCTGACATGGTTTGCTCCTGTGGGGCAGTCCCAGGCAGAAAAACAGGCCAGGGGCCAATTTCATTCACAATACCAACTTCTGGGGGTACACACTGTGGGTCCAATTCAGCCGCCACTTTCACCAATACAGAGAGAGTCTGGTTGTTAGGGTCCCCATGGCGACCATAAATTATGGTCTTTCCAAAAATGTTCACAGTACCCAATGCCTGATATATAACAGCATCCTCAGTGTCAATGGGCACCTTACCCAGTATAAAGGCTCGGCTGGGTGGCACGCCTACCTCTTTACACCAGGACATTAACGTATGATGCTCCATGATGCGGCAGATAACAAGTTCACTAATGCAACAGGGTCTTTTAAAATTCAATAAGGTTCAGGAAAACGGTCAGAACTTCAATAAAATTAAAACAAATAGATATAAATGGTTTCCTGCTGCAGAATTTGGGGGTGGTAGACGGATCCCAGCAGTGCCTCCAAAACGTAACCCCCTTCTATTTCTGGGTTACTTGGGAGCCGGCAACACTCACCGGTGTGCAAGGGCGCCAAAGGTTGTTAACAACAAAGGAGATCCTGAGTATCCCAGCGGTGATGTAGGATAGGTGGGAATCTTCTATCCATTCCTCTGCTGCAGTCCCTTTACTTCTAAAGGAATGTAAAATCGGCGGAGCCTCCACCTGGCGGGCCCCTGCACACACTCAATAGCAGGCCTTGGGAACTTCCAGGACTAAACCCAGGCTAATAATAATAATAATAATCTGAGACATAGGTCAAACTTAACAATTGCAATTATGCAAACTAAACATCCAATATACTTAAATTAGAGTTAACACACCTTTACTTAACAAATTAAGGAAATATGGCATAATGGACTGAAATTAAACATCACTGTTATGTTAAATCCACAGGGGCAGTTGAATAAATCAATGAAGAAAATAGTACACAGCAATAAATGAAACACGTCTAACCGGCATCTACACTGCCACTGTTTACCCCACCTCTGGAGTGTGCACTGCCCTAGAGTTCAGAGCCCTGACCCCTTGCTTGCGTGGGCGCACTTGAAGATCTGAAGCAGCAGACAGCGCTCTGTGGGGTCAGTGTACCAGTCCTGCCCAGTTATTACTCTGGAGGTGTGGAGCTGGCCCAACCGAAAGTCTGCAGTCCTGGCCCTGCTTGAAGGGACTCTCTCTCTCTGCCTCTTCTCAGGCCCAGTCAAAGTCTCTCTGCAGTGCCCCTTCCTTTACACGCCCTGCCCCAAACAAACACTCACAGCACCTTCACTGCAGGCCCACCTCAGGCAGCTGCAGGCTCAGTCCCTGCCCTGGCCTGGGCAATGCCACCCACCTCCGAAGCTCCCTGCTGGATCAAAACTCCAGCAGACCCGCAGCAGCAGTTTTGGGACCCCGGCCGCAGTCAGCAGGCAGTAGGCAGCAGCAGCCGTCAGCCAGCAGCTCCCAGCCTCGGCTGCGCTCCACCCCAGCACCAAACTGCTTTTCTCTGACTCCCTGGAAGGGGAAGACTCGCTCTCCTTTTTCCCCAAGGCATCGTGGGAGTTGCAGTCTCCCAGGATCTTCCCAACTGTAAAACTCCCAATCAAGTCCCAAGGCCCCTGAAGCACAGGGTGCCTACATATAGTTGAATTGAAAGCTCCCTGGGGCAGAGACTGCCTTTTCCTTAAATGCCTGTGTAGCACCTAACCTAAGGGGGCCCTAACTCCTGACTGCAGCCTCTGGGTACTGCTGCAATACAAATAAACCATCATTTGCATATTAAATGTACCTGACTTCTCTACACTGGCTTTAACATAGACAACTAGCCCTTCCCCGTGCTTCGTCTGCATTGATATTTTCCTGCTTGTGGGATAAAACAGAGCAGCTCTTTCCCACTGAACATGCAGCATCACTGCGCCAGGGTGTAGAGAAGTGGGGCGTGTATTCAGCTATGTTCTGTGCTGTATTCCTTTAGATCAGTACAAGAGGTGAGGGAGCACCTATCCAGGGCTCTAGGTGCCTTTGCCATCTATCAACAGTGGTGCTAAATGAGGCAGCCACTTCAAACTTTCAGCAGGGAAAAGATAAAGCCACTCCAGTCTTGCTGCACAAGCCCCAGCCGTCAGCACACTTTTCCATCCCCACAAAGTTTGAGGAAAGAGATGAGCTGGGGGGAGCGGGGCGTTTTGTGTGTGTGTGTGTATGTGCTTGTGTGTGTGTGTGCTTGAAGACACTGCTGTCTTCAGGGTCAGGTAGCCATCTTGCGTTTCACTCCAGCGTAGGCTGTCACCAGAGACATGCTGTGTACACTTCCAGTGTGACTCTGCTTTTCTTTCTTCTTGTATTCTCTCAATCGACAACAAAGGCCACAAAGACTTTCTGGGTATTGAGAAACTCACAGTAAGGAAGTGAGGAAGAACACCCAGTCCAATGGAAGCTGTAAGGGAAATTTGGGAACCAGAGTGTAATAACCCAAATAGGAATTATTTTACCAGGATTAACAGCCTTATTCTTCCAACAAGTGTCATGGAATCTCAAACGGCCTCATGAGGTCAGGGCTGCCTATGTATGTTATGTTAGCTGAAGAGCTTTCAGTCTAAGTACAAGACAAGATACAACAGGTGGATACAACAAACCAACAAAGGAGCAGCAAGTAACAATGAGACAATACCAATCAGCACGAGAAGCTGAGGTCACAGCACCCCAGCTGCCCAACCGTTGCCAACTTTTTTGTAGGCATAATGTCAGAGGAGACTTCCGGAAGGATTTGAAGGAGGACCATGAAGTAACTTTGTGGATCTTTCCAGGGAGCTCCAGCCATGCATGAGGGGCAGGATGGGAGAAAACACAAATCATGTTTATGTCCCTCCTGACACACAGTGGACCTGGTTCTCCACTGCGCTGCACCTGTGTAGACGTTTACACTTGTGCACAATGGAGTCAAACGCTTATCATTGTAACGGGAGCGTTTCATACCGACTTGGCATCAGAGTAAATGACCAGGTAAAATAAACATTTTGGCCCCGACGTGGACCATGGCGCATTCTATCCTAAATATTTACACACGTCAAAACAGAAGATCTCCGTATTTTATATAAACTGAGCATTTACAGTAGCTAAGCAAACTGCAGAACTCTCCCAGGTCGTTTGCCACCTGCAGTGTATGCAGGATCATCCGCCAGAGGAGCCCTTTGCAATCCTGCCGCTGAGCAGAGAAACACTAGGGCCTGGTCCACACTTACCTTGAAATTCGGCGGCAGTCGATGGGAGTTACACAAGCCACACAGAGTAGCTTGCGTAACTCCCGTCGACTTCGTAACTCCTCTTCTACGCAGCGTCTTCACTGCGCTGCACCACTTGAGAGGGTGGTTTTAACGCATCGACTTCCGGATCGATTGAGCGGGTCTTCCCTGACTGCTCAATCGATCCGGATAGATCAATCTGACGATGGCGAATTTGCCATTGTCAATGCAGACGTACCCTAGGTTTCTTTCTTCCCCCACCTGGGCAGCTGTAGTTACTTTGAAAATGGAAAGGCTGCCGTTGACTTCGGTGGGGATTTGAGCAGGTTGATGCAAAGCCCATTAAAGTCAATGGGAGTTTTTCTATTGCCTTTGCTGCACATTGAATTAGGACAGATCACGCTGATTATTCTCTATTTGCTACAAGTAACCTGTAGTTGAGCTAATTTAGGAGCCCTGCTTACCTTCTTTATGTTTAGGAGCCCTGCTTACCTTCTTTTCCTGGCATTTACTTCAAGGGTGTTTTTGTTAAAGCACGGAGAGGATTCGCCTTCATGTTCCCCAGCAGAAGCCGAGAGAGAAACAACAACAATAACAAAACAAAAAAAGAACACCCCAAAAATCCTCCAAACAATTGCAAAGCTTTGCAAATAATTCGCTGGGGAATAAAGTTTAAAAATAAAGTTCTGTTGGCCGGGGCTTTTATAAGCTCCAGTCATATTCTCTGGCATATAACTCAGAAGCACAATATGTTTTTTTGTTGTGAATGAGTGTGAAGTACCACAAAAGGAAAGAGGAAACCCCTAATGTAGTCCTGAATAGACCTGTGAAAAAGGATAATAAAAGTTGTCCTGGATTTCCGTTAGCAGCAGGTGCTTCCTTTGGTGTTTCTATTCATTCATACTTTGGACAGGCAGAGGCTGCCAATTTTTTTTTTTTTTGGAAGGCCCAGAGTTCAGCTGATCTGAGAAAAGGTGACTTTATCTCCTCTAGCACTGGTAAAATGGTGGTTCCCCACCACGGCTGTCAGCAAACGCAAGAGCACGGACACGTCAGGCTTTTGTGACTATTGCTGTGCCTGCCTCTTCCTGGTTCGAATGCTGGAGATAGGTTTGAGCCATACATGTAAGACCTGGGGCAGGGAGCTTCCCAGTGCTCAGGGGTGTTTGGGTCCAAGGTTTTCATTTCAGGTGTATTTCCCCTTTCTGACAAACCTCTACTCTAGCCCCAGGAGCAAATCTGCTGCCCGCCTCCCATTGAGGTCTGATCAGTCTATCTTCCAGTGTAGCCTGGACCATGGTTGGAAGGCTTGGGTTTGGAGTGACCCAGCCCCAGAGAACACAAAGCTGAGTAGGAGACACTAGGCACTGACCAGTGACACCCAGGTCTCAGTCTGCAAAATCCCGATAAGTTAAGTAACTTGCCACAGGTTCTTGTCTGACAAGGAGTAGGGCGATATGCTGATCTGATTGCCAGAGGGGTCCCCCTTCTGAAATTAACAACCTTCCATGGTCACTGGGCAGACCAATGTTTTGCCATCAACTCAGAATTCACATAGCCAAACTTAAACTCCTCATCTTCCCTCCCAAACCCTCTCCACCACCTTATTCTCTATCACCATTCAGAGCACCACCATCCTCTCTGAATCACTTCCCCAACTCCTGTTCTGTCTTCCTCAACAACATCTCCAAGTTCTGTTCTTTTCTCTCTAGTCTCCTTTGAAAGCTCTCATCCAGGGCTCCCATCTTGACTACTATAACCTCCTCCTCCTCCTTGGCCTCCCCAGCAACTTCATTATTCTACTCCCATCCATAAGAAAGGCTGCCACTACATTCATCTTCCTTGCTTGGAGCTGGTTGCCTTTTCTTTCAATACTTCCACTGGCTTCCCGTCTTCCAATGCATCAAACTCAAGCTTATCATCCCTGCCTTCAATGTCCTTCATAACTCTGCCCCTCCCTCCTTATTCTTCCCTCTTTCTTTTCACCCCTGTCCCACCCACTCTACGAATTAGGTCAGCCTTAATGGCCTATTTGTCATCTTCTTACACAAATCTCCACGTGTTTTGTTCCTTGGCATGCCCTATGCATGGAGTGCCTTCCCTGAGCTCATTCAAGTTGCTCCTGAAGACCACATTAGGCCATGATGTTAATGGGAATCTAGTTGACCAATGACGACAAGCCCGAGGAGTAACTGAGAATAGTGTATATACTCCATTTAAATAATAATTACACTTCACACAACTTTACTTCTTACAATAAAGCCACTCACCACCTTGACCACTCTGCCCTACCCCTTCCATTCCATTGGTCTGTCTTTAAATTAGAGTTCTTTTGGGTAGGGACCACCCTTTCTTTTTTGGTTGGAAAGAGCTTAGCATGTGATGGATGCTGTCAAAAATAAATCATCTACTAATTGATGAATAGATTCTAAAGCAAGAAAGGAATATTAGGATCTTCTAGTCTGACTTCCTGAATAGCACAGGACACGTAGTTTCACCCAGTAATCCCTAAATCAAGCCCAGTAACCTGACGTACAGTGCATGTTTTAAATGGACATCTAGTCTTCTTTTAAAGACTTTGGGTCCCACCGTAGACCGAATGCAGCACATGCCTTGGCAAGCTGTTCCAATAGTTAATGATTTGATTTCCTCCTAGCAAGTCTGTAGCGGCTGAGGTGGAGATCCTTTTGAGACAGTTTTTGGAATCCAGGACACCAAGGGACACAAATCTTGAAAAGAAATGAGACGACTGACTCAGCCAAAAACCTATTAATGTTCAGCTTATAAAAGCCATTGTTTGAAAATTGTCAGTTCTCCTATGGCAGGTGAGTCTGTCAGTTCCATGGGAGTAGGTGGTATTTGCAGAGTATGGCCTATGAACTAAGCTGATACATATTTCGCTTGCCATAAAGCACCTCTGCGGCAGATTGGTCCCTAAAGCATCTCACCGGCTTGCTCCTGTGTCAACAGCACACGAATGGTGCGTGCACATTCTGAGTCTAAAGCTGCTGACAATCTCGTTTTTGAAGTAAGGAGGCAACAACCCTCAGAAACAACGACCAGTCTCTGTAGCCCTCCAACATACCATTTTCATACCATAATTATGACCCCGACTAGAAGTTTTGCCTGAGTAAGAACTAAACAAGAACATCAGTATTTGGCTCATTGTTCAAGGAGATGCGTGCACGCATCACAGAAAGAACATATGTCTTTGGTTTAGACCAGTTAACTTACAGGTGTGCAGTGCAACTGACATTAATGTTGGTGTAAGTCAGTGCTGAATATAGCCCTGTCTTCATAGTTTTAAATACAGTTAGTGGATGAGGTCCTGAGGCCTGCCTGAGTCAGGAATGAATTTAAACTGGGTGAAGACCTCAGGCAGGTGTCAGGAGACGTTACCTGTGAAAAAAATCAGGTCAAATCTTCCTAAAAACTCACAACTAAGGCAGCTGGTATGCTGTATCTTTTACTGAGGAAGTTAATTAGGACTGGTTCACTGTTTGTCTTGTCCTTCCCCCATTTATTTGTTTCTTCCATCTGCTGTTGTTTTAAGTATAGATTTTAAGCTCCTTGGAGCATGGGCAGTCTTTTTATTATATGTGCGTACAGCGCCTGACACACTGGGCCCTTGATCCCTGATTGGAATCGGAAGGGATGACAATGATAGAAATAATAGTAGTATGTAAAATAAGGTGAATCTTAGAAATTTTACCTGGAAAAGTCTTCTTAGGTCATCTAGTTCTTTCCCAGGGTCCACTGCAGGATTGTTTCCTACAGTACAATCTCCAGTACTTTGCCAAATCTAGTTTTACGTGATACACATGCGGATGTTTCTATCACTTCCTTCAGGAGATTCTTCCTAATGACGAGATCCATGGGGGTGTGGAAGAGTCCCCAGATACTGAGCCTAAATTGTCTTTTGCTCCTCGTTACACCTTTAGAGGAGCATGCCTCCTCCCCAGTTGTCAGTGCTGTGCCCTTGAAAAATTTGGCCCTGAGCAATTTTGAAAAATCTGGCCCAAAATCTTGGCCGTATCTACTCCTGATATAACTCCACTGCTGTCAAAAGGACTAGAAGGGTGAATCTGGCCTATTTAGTTCCTTTAGTCTTTTCTCAGTTTATGGGTATCTTTCTGGTGCTGAGACAACCAATTATTTCAGGAGCAATCTCACCAATGCCATATAGACGGGACCTACCGCCTTTCTGCCCCAGGACACAATATCTGCCTGTATGCGGCCCAGCCTCTTATCTACCTTTGGCATAACCACAATTCCAATAAGAGGCATCTTGGGTTATTCTGAAGTTTAGGCAGATGAGGCTAATCTTCCAACCCTAAGACAGGGGTAATAACCAAGGATCAAAGAGACAATGAATTTTAATACAGAACCAAGACCACCACCAATTAAATTTCCTCATTCACTTTCAGCCTTAGACCAATAAAGCCTTTTAATATATACAAATAATGAGCTTTCAGATCAGGCCCTTTCTCTCCCCACCTTTATTTTTTTTTTTTTTTTTTTTTGCCTCTGACAATTTCAGTGAAGAGAAAGTTCACCAGTGACTACAGTTCTTTTCTGTTTTATCAGAACAACCAAGGAAATCCAGATGCAATCCACTTATAGCTAGGAGAGGCAAAGCTAATGCAAGCTATTCCTGGGTTTGGTGACCTAAATTGGATTAATTTACATTGGGGATATGTTGGCGCAAGAGCATGCTGGATCAGCCAACACGTTGGCAGCTGAATCAAGGATTTGTACAGAAAGTCTGTGGCACAGCCAGAAATTGAACTCAGTTCCCTTGAGTGCAATGCCTTAATCACTAGACAGCTTCAGCCACAAACAACACCTTTTACACAGCTGACATTATTCTGTCAGCTGCATGACAGACTCTCATAGAATCAGAGAAGAATCAGAGAAAATGAGGGTTGGAAGGGACTTCAGGAGGTCATCAAGTCCAACCCCCTGCTCAAAGCAGGACCAATCCCAACCAAATCATCTCAGCCAGGGTTTGGTCAAGCCGCGTCTCAAAAAACCTCTAAGAATAGAGATTCCATCACCTCCCTAGGTAACCCATTCCAGTGCTTCACTACCCTCATAGTGAAAAAGATTTTCCTAATATCCAACCTAGACCTCCCCCACTGCAACTTGAGACCATTGCTCCTTGTTCTGTCATCTGCCACCACTGAGAACAGCCAAGCTCCATCCTTTCAGGTAGTTAAAGGCTGCTATCAAATCCCCCCTCATTCTTCTCTTCTGCAGGCTAAACAAGCCTAGCTCCCTCAGCCTCTCCTCATAAGTCATGTGCTCCAGCCCCTTAATCCTTTTTGTTGCTCTCCGCTGGACTCTCTCCAATTTGCCCACATCCTTCCTGTAGTGGGGGGTCCCAAAACTGGACACAATACTCCAAATGAGGCCTCACCAGTGCCGAATAGAGGGGAATAATCACTTCCCTCGATCTACTGGTAATGCTCCTACTAATGCAGCCCAATATGCCATTAGCCTTCTTGGCAACCAGGGCACACTGTTGACTCATATCCAGCTTCTTCTCCACTGTAACCCCCAGGTCCTTTTCTGTAGAACTGCTGCCTAGCCCGTCGGTCCCCAGTCTGGAGCTGTGCATGGGATTCTTCCGTCCTAAGTGCAGGACTCTGCACTTGTCCTTGTTGAACCTCATCAGATTTCTTTTGGCCCAATCCTCTAATTTGTCTACATCACTCTGTATCCTATCCCTACCCTCCTGGGTATCTACTATTCCCTCCTGCCCCCCCAGCTTAATGTCATCTGCAAACTTGCTGAGGGTGCAATCTACCCCATCCTCCACATCATTAATGAAGATGTTGAACAAAACCGACCCCAGCACCGACCCTTTGGCCACTCAGCTGCCAACTAGACATCGAGCCATTGCTCACTACCATTGTACGGTCTCTTTTAGAGTTAAAAAATATAAATGCGCACAGTGGGGAATTCACTTACATTTTAACTATAGCACGATCTTGAACATCTGCCACTTGTTTCTGCATTTTATTTTTTTAAGATAAAGATCTTGATGCAAGAAAGGCAAAATGAAGCCAGCGTTCCCATCCCTGTGCTAGTCAGACACTACAGTGTGACACTTTTCTAACAGCTCAGAATGAGTACAAAACGCTGAGCATATTATCCCTCTCCAAAGGTGTTGCTGCAAAATATTCACCCTGTCTGCTGCAGAGCTAGTCCCCCTCAATTAGAATACAGCTGCCATCAGTGTGGCATGCTGGGAAACCCTCTGCTTCTCTGCACGGCTCCTGCTGCCTTATTTGTCTCTGTCTCAGCCCAGAGGAGGGAGAAGGGAGGCTGGTGAAAACCTCGTCTCCTTGACTGTGCTGCTTCCGCCCATGGTAAATGCAGTGAGAGGATGATGTGTCAGGGGAAAGGCCCGGTGCTGTTTTCTAGGAAGAGCGATAGTAACCTGCCGCACTCACACCGACTCAAACGCACAAAGCCACACACACACTGGGCTTGGCTGTCCTCTCACTTTCACCAGCTGAAATCAGGAGTAAACCCTCTTTAAATCAGTGGAGGTACCCAAGGTAAAAATCAGGTCCACAATCACTTCAGTGGCATTATCCCTGATTTCCACCAGTGTAGAGCAAAGCAGAAGACTCGGGTCCCGGCTGTCCACTCACACGGCACCTCGCTCTCAGACACTTACACAGACGGCCCCATTGACTGGCGCTGTGTGGCTCTGCTGGCCAAAGGGGCACAAGGACCTTGCAAAGATCCCTGGTGCAGAGCTAGCTCGGAGCAGAGTGGAAGCACGGCAGGGGTGGGAGGCTGGCCCTGCATGTGTGATGTTGATTCTGCACCCAGCTCTGGCCTATAGGGGCCATTTGAACGAGGCCATAAGTTGGGCTAGGCCTCAGGGCTGACTTCGCCGGCTCCAGGGGATGACCCGGCCCCTGGCAGGCCCTGAATAGGGGAAGTGCAAGTCACCTCCCTGGAATCCCTTAGCAATCCCATATCCAGAGCCCAGTATCTAACCCCAGCCACCTGAGACAAGCACATAGTCCCAGCTCGAGAGACACTCAGCCCCCCCACCCAATCCCACCCTGCTCCTCGCACGCACCCCGAACCCCATACCCCCACCCAGCCACCGCACGCAATCGCCCGGTTCCATTGCACACCCAGGGCATGCACACACATGCGCGGACACGCCACCAGAGACTGCACAGGTAGAAAGAGGCCCGTGAATAAAGGAAGCCGCGCCCAAGCTCCGGCTGCTGGGAGTTCTTCCCCCAGGACCTGGGGGCAGGAAGGTGGGGGGAGCTTCGGGCCCCTTGATTGTTTATCCCAGGATTGCCAAGTCCCAGCCCGGCAGGTTCTTGTTGCTGGTTGCGGAGAGGTGATATTTGTTCTGACACATATGAGAAAGCAGGGCCCATCCGTGCAGATGTTGCCCAGGGAAGCTGAGGTTCCCACACCGAATAGGAAACGGGGCCTCACGAATCCCGGACTGGGAGCGAGGAAGTGGCAATGGGGCTGGATTTGCAGTGGCAGGCTATCCAGGGATGAAGGGAGAAGAGAAGCCGGGCCTGGGGGGGAGCGTGAGGGGGGAGAGCTATTCTTAGAGAAATAAGGGGGGAGCCGAGGGGGATTTTATTGTGAGACCTTGTTTACACTGAGAACTGAATGAATCAAATGACCTTGTTTATTGTCAGCCAGGCTGAATGGATGGCGGAGGGGGAGGGAAGGGATGGGGGGGGGTCTCTTTATATTATTGTTAATTCTGCCATTCACAACTTTTTTCTTTCCCAGCACACACTGTGCGTGTATTGTTGCCAAGATAAAAGAATAAAAGGTGAAACTCTATTCCTTCCTCTCTCTGCCTCCGCAGGGTTCTTCAAATCCCCAGACAGACATCTATTACGAGTTCTTAAGTGCCAATCCACGCAGCCCCGGACAAGACACAGGGTCTGATTCCGAGTCCACTTGTTTTTAAACCCCCGTGACTTCACTGGAGTTGCTCCCACGTGAAAACAGAACCAGGCACGCTGTCCCTTTAACAGCCACGAACGGACAGGACCTCAGTTTCCGTCTGGTCTGAAAGTTAGCACTGCCTGCAGCAGTGACCCCCTCGCTCTGGACGAGGATGTGGTGTCATCGCTCTCAGGAAAGCTGGAACCCCTAGGCCAAGGTTTTCATGTGACTACAGATGTGGGGTGCCTAACTTGAAGCCTCATAAGAGCGTCTGATGCTCAGAACAAGCTGAGCACCTGTTCTCTGAGCCTGAGGTGCCTTTAAGTTGTTTCAGGTTGGACAGCCCAGATCATTATTTAACAGAGACTCATCGACTTTCATGTCAGAAGGGACCATCATGGTGATCTAGGCCGACCCCCTGCGCATCGCAGGCCACAGAACTTCCCCCACCCCCTCCTGTAATAGACCCCGAACCTCCGGCTGAGTTCCTGAAGTCCTCAAATCATGCTTTAAAGGCTTCAGCTTACAGAGAAACCCCCATCTGCACTAGTTTAGACCTGCACGGGACCCATGCCTGATGCTGCAGAGGCAGGCGAAAAACCCAGAGGGTCTCTGCCAATCGGACCCAGGACAAAATTCCTTCCCAACCCCAAATATGGCGATCGGTTAGACCCTGAGCACGTGGGCCGGGCCCAGCAGCCTGACACCTGGGAAAGAAGTCTGTGCAGTAACGCAGCACTCCCCATCTCGTGTCCCATCTCCGGCCATTGGCGATATATGCTGCCAGCAGACACAGATCGTGGCCCTAGCCACTCACCATCACTGAGGGTTTTCTGCATGGAAGTTTCCCATCCAAGGACTGAACGGTTTAGTGCTGTTTCGCTTTACAAAAGGTCACAAGTTCACTGTCTGAGGTAGCACACAGGTCACCCTGCCCCCACAGCGCTCAGTCTGAACAGGGGATTAAATTAGCTTCACGCTGACATAAGCTTCCCCCCACTTTTAGGAAAACCGTTGCCTGCTTCGGGAGGGTGGGACCAGGCGTTTCCCAGCTCTCCTCCCTCCATGGCACTCAAGAACTGATCCCAGTTTCAGTTTTCACACCACAGTCAGCCCCATTTGTGCCTCACGCAGGAACTCACAACGCGTGTGTCTCCCCCCGGGGAACCATTCACTTGCCGTCTCTCCCTCTGGGTGAATGGCTCAGTGGCATTTTAATTTCAGCAGCATTACGTTTCCAATTCTCTGCGGGTTTCAGACTTTGACACAAGCTCAGTGAGTGTCACACCTGACCGGATGCAAGACAACCTAACCTCAGGTTGTCCTCTTCCTCCAACAGCCTTCCTCACATTCCCACGCACCTCTCACTTGGTGACGGGAGTTTTTCCTAACCAGAAATATTGGTGCCATTGGAATGGCTTTGAGATACTTCAGTTGGAGCAGGAACTTGGATCTTCGATTCAGACAGCCCCCATGGACCCAGTTTGGCTTGCCCAGATCCTTCTTTCCCAGTTCAGAGGGGTTTGGCTTGAAGAGGCCAGGCTTAGTTCTTTTCTGGCATTATGCCTGCAATAAAATACAACCGTTGTTTTATTTTGTATCTACTTATAGTGCTTCCAGCACCTTAATCTGAGTTACTCCCAGGCATACATGGCTTTCTCCTCTCACCACAACCGTGAAGTCGGGAAGTATCATTATCCCCATTTTACAAAGGGAGAAACTGAGGCACAAAGCTTTTAAGCAATTTTCCCACAGCATAGAAGCACTGGGAATTAAATCCAGATCTTCAGAGTCTTAGTCTAGTGCTTCAGACACAAGACCATGCTTCCTTTTCGTGTAATGGTTAATTTAATCAAGTTTACATACTAAGTATTCTGTTTGTTTGAGGTTTGATTGGGGGTTATCCATCAGATTCAGAGCTGTTGTGTTCCAAGGACCCTTTGATGAAGTATCTTTTCACTTACTCTTGGATTCATATTGGTTGTTTGAACTGTTCTCTGTATAAAGAAGAAGAAGTCTTGGACTGAAAAAAAAGTTTTGTTTAACTTCAGTGCCAATTAAAAATGCCAGCCTGACACCAGTGGAGACTGAAGGCCTCCAGGCGGGGACATCAAGAAAGCAGGCGTCGCTACTATCCTGAAACGGGAGACAGCGCTGCAGCCACATACCAAGGATGGAAGCTGGACCATGTGAGAATGCAGAAAACACCAGGCATGTTGAGGGGAACGTGAAGTGGATAGTACAAAGCTGGGAGAGAGGGGGCACATGTCTCCCTTCTGGCCCCGTTTCTCTCAGAGGTTGCAGATACCATGGCCCACCACAACCAAACTCTCCTACCACCACCCAGCATTCATCCTCCCATTCCGAAGCAAAGCAGCGGAGAGCGGCTCGCAGGGTCACATCCAACTGCACCAAGGTGGTCCCCATACCCTGGGCCTCTTTCCGTCAGGCTTCAGCCCACGGTGGGAACAGCAATAACGCCCTTGGCACTGATGGGGGATCTCCTCATGGCCATGGACAAGGGACATACATCCACACCCAGGACTGGACCTCTCCCCAGGATTTGAAACTGCTGACCACGGGTGGATCTCCGCTGAGATGGGGCAGGGCCTCGTGGGATAGCTCTGACCTGGGTTCAGCTGTCGTTGTTAGACCCAACCCGGGGAGACAGGCACTTGCTTCTCCACTGCCAGAGCTGCCGCCTGTGGAGTCCCACAGGGACTTGTCCGCCCGCCAAGTCTTCCACCGTCTCTATACGGAGCCACCAGGACTGTGAAACAGCACGGAATAAACGGGTGGCAACACCGTCCCATCAGATGCCGATGACACCATCTCCCCCTGAGATCAGAGAGTGGATCAAGAGCAGCAGGTTGAAGCTGAATGAGGTGCGTGGTGGGGGGTTAGTTAGTTCCAAACTCCCGCTCCTTGCCCTGGGATGGAGACCTCCCTATTGCCCGGGGTAAGCAGGGATTCAGCCAATAACCACCCCACCACCGTTATCAATAACAAACACCCAGCTTGACCACCACCAGCCACTTCCATCAGCAACAAGCAGCCCCAGCCCTTCAGTCATGGAGGAAGGACCTCCTTCTATCTGATCCTCACATTCATCATGGTGCAGGTTCATAGGGGCTGCCTACTCTCTGGGCCCTTGTCCCAGCCCAGCGCTCGGACGCCTGGCCCACTGGCACCCTTCAGCAGCTGCTGTCACTGCCAGACGGGCTCTCTCTGCAACCTAGGCAGATGCAGTCCCTTCTCCAATTGCAGAAGGGCTCACAGCAGGAAGCATGAGTGGGATTTCCTGCTTGCTCTCTAGCCAACTGGAGCTCGGGGAGGCTGGATTCTCCTGGTTGCTCAAATCCTGCCAGTCAGGGCTCCCGGGGAGTGGGGGGGCTCTGTAATAACAATACATATTTGTTATATAGACTTTCTCATCATTAAATCTCAAAGCGCTTCCCCATCTTTAATGTAGTTATCCTCATCACACCCCTTTCATGCAGGGCAGTGCTATTATCCCCATTTTATAGATGGGGAACCGAAGCACAGAATGGCTAAGTGACTTGCCCAAGGTCACACAGGAAGGCTGTGACAGAGAAGGGAATTGAAAATGAGTCTCCCGCATACTAGAGCCCTAATCACTGGCCCGTCCTTCCATCTGTGCTTCACAAGATGACTGTGCCTGCCTTGGTGGATTTGAACTTGGCTGTGGTGATCATTTGTGACCTCCGGCTTTTCTTACTACCCGGTATTGGGCTCGATTGCCTTCACGTAAGGAGAGAGGCAGTATAATTCCATCACTGCAGCATTTGCTGGGCGGAATCTTCTGCCCTGTGTGGTGCAGGCCGTCAGACTACGCACTCATCACGATCCCGGCGGGTTTTAACATCTGTGACTCTATGACGGCAACGTTCTGCATGCAGGAATGAAACTGCCAACCATAAAAAAAAAGCTATAGCTGGTTCCAACATAGCAGCAGCACATCAGCTCCGCCCCAGGGAGCGCATGATTGCAGTGCGTTGCTCCCCGCCAAAGCTTCGCATCGAATCCTGGGTCAATTTCAAGGTTTTGGCCCTCAGCTTCTTCGCTGTACACGGGATTGGCCCAGGTTCCCTGAAGAACTGCAATAGCTCTGTTCCACTGTCCACCTCCAAACGCAAACTGCACTGGGCAGGAGGGAGAGCTTCTCCTGCAGCCAGCTGACAAACCTGGCACTGGCTCCTGGGAGGCCTCAAGATGACGACAGATCTCAGCATCTCCACAGCAAAGTGGAGATCCACCTCTTTGACTGAGCCTCGGGAGCCCCGTGTTAAAGGCAAAACAAACCCAGGAAGGAAAGAGAAAAAGGGGAAAAACCAGGTCCCAAATGAAATTCCCTGCTGCCCAGTTCGAGGCGAGAGAAAGAACACTGTGTTTTGGGGGCGCCATATAAGAGCCCAGGTAGATATTTCATTCTGACTGGCACATTCAACTCCCCAGTCTCTGTGGACAACGTCGCTGGTGGTGCTCGTTGTTGTAATGCAGACACTCGCCCACTGGGGAATGAACCAAAGTCATCAAACCCACACCCCCTGAGCTGCCATGTGTGGACTGCAGTGTGTGACAGAGGCACGAAGGAGAAGCATGCATGCAGGAAACTTAAAATGCTACGGGGCTCATTCCTTGATTCATTAGTATTTGCCCTGCAGTTCTATGCCCGGCCTCAGGGACAGCCATGGAAGTGCGGGACCCTTGCACTAAGCACTGTACTGGGAACAAGACACTCTCTGCCCTCCAGAACTAACAATCTGAATGGGGTAAGCCATTCTCTCTATAACCTCCATTTCAGGATTCAGCACTTGGGCATAATTTTCAACACTGAAAGTTCCACCCAGCTGGGTGCTTTGGTGCTCCGATAAAAGACACGGGCGATGTGTGCACTGAACGATCCCGCGCCAGATTAGAACGGGTGAATTAGGGGAGAAAAGATCACTCCCCCCAATAGCAATCTGCCGAGCCGCCTACTCTCCTGCCATGCAGATATCAAAAGGATCTCTGTTATCTTCAATTCCCTTTCTGTTGCAATAAGCTTAGTTATGTAGAATGGGAGTGAGCCGCTAGCAACCACAAAGCACAAAAGAAGGAAACTCTGACATCTAGAGGTCATATTCCTCAATTACAACCATTAATTAAAGGGATCCTGCCCGGTCAAAGCTGGCCCCATATTTATGTTTTCTAAAAATAAGCTTTTACAAGATGTAAGACCAATACAAACATGTATTTGAAATTTAAAAAAAAAATCAGATAGGAATATTTCTTCAAAAGCCAAAATAAACATTCCAGGGGTAACCTGAACGTTGTAGTATGGAACTAGCAAATAAGAACCTCTGAGAAACTGACAAATCTCTTTTCATTTCCCAAACAGAGCAAAAGCCAGAAATGTACAGAGAAGTGAGAAGCTAGATATTGTAAAACGCTTTCAGTTTGAAAAGAAATGATCAATGGAATTGTATTAATCTCCGGCCACATTTTAAAGAGGTCAGAACCTACAACTGGGGGCCAGAGTTTCAAAAGACACTTCTACAAACCCCGTTGCCAACTCTGCCCGCATATCGACTCAAGGGACACCATCACAGCTCCTAACCACATCAGCCACACCATCAGGAGCTCGTTCACCTGCACATCTACTGATGTGATATACGCCATCATGTGCCAACAATGCCCCTACATTGGCCAAACCGGACTGTCTCTACGAAAAAGAATAAATGGACACAAATCAGACATCAGGAATGGTAACATTCAAAAACCAGTCGGACAGCACTTCAATCTCCCTGGACACTCAGTAACAGACTTGAAAGTTGCCAAACTTCAACAAAAAAACTTCAAAATCAAACGCCAGCGCGAAACTGCGGAGCTGGAACTCATATGCAAACTTGACACTATCAGACTAGGTCTGAATAGAGACTGGGAGTGGCTAGCCCACTACAAATAATAATGTTCCCTCTTCTGACATTCACACCTTCTCATCAACTGCTGTGAACAGCCTCATCCACCCTGATCGTATTAACCTCCTTAACACTCGCCCTCCTCTCTGTGATGTCACTCACCCATCCTGGCACGTGTATATATACCTACCAAACGGAAGTTTCCACTTCATGCAGCCAGCAAAGCGGGTTTCTGCCCACAAAAGCTTGTGCCCAAATAAATTTGTTAGTCTTTAAGGTGCCCCAGGACTCTCGCTGTTTTGCTAAAAACAGACTCACACGGCTACCCCTCTGGAACTCAAAGGACACTCAGTCACTTAAACAAGGGCCAGTCTTTGCAAAGTGTCACACACCCCACATCTCCTATTGTGACATGTTGTAGCCAGATTCCCAAAGAGCGAAGTAGCCAGTGGGCCTGTGTGGCATCTAGCCCTGTATCATGCAGAAGATCAAACCGGATGATCATAACGGTTCTTTCTGTCCTTAAAATCTATTAAAGTAGAAGCCTGGCACTTTTGGAAATCTGGATTCAGTTGTGATTGCTGAGCCCGTCTGAAAACTTCAGGCTTAGCGATTTGGGGACTTGTGCTGTTAGTTGACACAGAACCTTCTCATCCAGTAGATCACGAGATACAAAAGGAATCCTTTGCATTGTATGTAATGCTAAAGGCCATTAAGTGGAAGTGTTTATTGAAATTTTGCGATGTGGACACATGCCAGGTTTTCCATTCACGTTGCTCATAAAATCTTTGGCTGGAATGTGTCTAGAAATGCAGCTAGTGCAGCAAAAGCGACTGCATGTCATTCTCATCACATATCATACCACAGACACTGGAGCTAGAATGGTGGATAGGTCATTTTGTCCATACACCAGCCAGCACAGTATATTCCCTAATGCTTTATCCAGTGCAATTTAAAAAATCTCAGGTGATGGAGCCTCTAGTGTTTCCAGTCTAATAGCTCTCCTCACTAGAAAGCTTCCGTCTGACATACAGTTTCAAGTTACTCATTCTTAAGGGTTGAAATGGCTTTTCTTTTTTGTTTTTTGTTTTAATTTGCAATTTGAAGTTATATCATCCATCTGCTCTGAAAGCAGATTTTCAAGAGAGCTGTGGCATCAGATTTTCAAGTATTCAGCACCCATAATGCATAGCTAAACATCAAGAGCTCCAAAAAATGGTGGAAAATTAGCAGGGCTGCCAAGATGTTCACACGTGACTATCACAGTTGTCTAGAAAGAAAAAAGAAATTGCTCCATGCAGCAGCATTTGTAAGTTACTCGCTGTTAAAAAAGGTTATAAATGCTTTTTAGCAAGGTGCTTAGCAAAGCTTCTCTGGTCTGAGCCCTGCTGGAATGAACTCTGGATCAGAGCTAACAAAAAATAAGGACTTCTTACCTGAGGGACCGAATGACAGATTTAATGTCTGATAATCTTGAACCACCAGAGCAAAAAATGAATGGCTGATACCACCCAAGAGTAGAGTATCTGAGCTTTCAAATGGTATAAAGGATTCCTCAAGGAGCACTTCATACGTCCAAATACAGTGAGCTACGCCGCTCGCTGCCGCAAGAACCAAGTTATTTGCACCTGTACCCCTTCTGCCAGACACAGATGGCAGCAGCAGCAAAGGCCAGGTTCAGTAAATCTAGGGGAGTTCTTCTAAAAGGAATGAAACATGGCTTAAGCCTCCTCCCAGAGCCGCACTCCTAAGTCTAGCACCAGGAAACTACAATGAACCTCCCCCAGTCCCTTCCAGATCAGACGTGCCCTGGAATGTGAAGCCCCTAAACCCTTTATCTGGGAAAACGCAGCCAGCGGATATTTACATAACAATAAAATCAGCAAAACCCAGCTATGGTACATGAGGTAGGAACCACTCCACAGTCTTCAGTAACTGCCCGGCTAGTCAACTCCACCCTACTTAAAACTCACTCAGAAACCTGATTAACTCCAGTGGTGTTCAAGTGGCTAGTAGGAGGCAACTCTCCCTACCTGTGTGCTTTGGTCTGGAGAACACAGTAGCAGCAAGTCCTGCCCCCTCCACTAGGGCAGTCTCGCAGAGTCTAGCCACAACCAGTCCAGTCGAAACAACATCTCACAGGCTTCCAAAGCTCTGGGTAGGAAACACAGAACTCAACACAGAACCTGAATCTCTGAACAGAGCCCCCCAGTCTCAGATAGAATCCTTCCATTGTCTGTGTCTCTTTCAGTTTTGGGCCACTCACTAACTTTCAGAGCAGGGTGATCCACTTTTCACTAGGCTTTACCTTTCATAGTTCCTCCCCCATTAAGCACATAGGTTAATATGCACCTTTTAATATAATTTCCAAAACCAGAGCACAGCCAGTCTCCAAACAATCAACCGTAGAGCAGTGAGCAGAAATGTACTGGGGTGAAAACACAACATGTAAATTCAGCTGGCTGGCGCTCGCTTTTCCTCTTTCCTCCACAGGGGGAAAGTCGAGAGGTCCCTTCCTCTAAAAGCCTTGTAGCTCTGAGGTTTATGCACCACTATTCACCTTTTTTGAGTTTCACTGGTCCTCCTGTATTTCATAGGCTTTTCTATTACACAACACTCTAGTATATGAGCACCAGACAAATGCTAATGGAGTTTATCTTCACAGCAGGACTCTAAAGCCAGGTCTACACTATAAAGTTACTTCAGTGTAACTACCTCGCTCAGAGGTGTGAAAAATCCACACCCTGAGCGATGCAGTTGCACTGACCCTCCAGTTCTCAGAAGAATAAACTTGATTCTGCTCTCATTGGCAGGGGTTTTACAGTGGTGTCGCCCCATTGACTTACAGGAGGTACTCCTGGTTCACATCGGTGTAACTGAAAGGAGAATCAGACCCAGTGTTCCTCCAGAAGGTAACATAAGAAATTGCTATTGCAGCATCAGGTAGTAAATTGCCCCTTGCAGAATCTTCTTGCCAGCTGATCATTCTAAACATCACCTTGCTTCAAATCCAACTCCCTGGAGTTGCTTGAGCAGCTACGATGTGTGGTTAGAGGTTTCCCTGATGTCGTTCACACATACAAAATGTACGGAGCTGACTTTCAGTTTACTGATGGAAGCTGCCTACACAGTCTTCAGCTGTGTGTGACAGCAACAACAGCCCTCAGTGCTCCAACCCCCTCCCCTACAGCTGCAGGTCTGAAAGGATTCTCTGTGCTGCCGCTCACCTACTGGTCCTTTAATATCCTGGGGGGGCTGAGATTCTCCAGAGCATACTGGGTTTCTCCAGTCACCCAACTGGACTGTCAGGCTGGTACGTTTTACCAGCACTAAATCCATTAAAGGAGGAACTAGAACGACACGGGGAAGACGTGCGACAATACTGCCATTAAGGTCTGACTACGAAAATACTGATGGGAGTGTTAACGCTTCACAGTTGAATCATAAAAGGTTGTTCTTGCCACTAACCCGGGTTTCATCATCGGTAGCCCGCAACACGACCTGGTGTGTTTGGTGCATCCCAGTATGAAACAGGCAGGAGCAATGCTGTGTAGGTAACACAGGCGCAAAAAACTGTTGGAGCAGAAGCGATGGGTTCACAGGCAAATTCTTGCCCTTGGACATGTACTGCCTCGTCCTGCAAGACACATAAGAACGGCCATAACGGGCCAGACCAACGGTCCATCTAGCCCAGTATCCTGTCTTCCCACAGTGGCCAATGCCAGGTGCTTCAGAGGGAAAAAACAGAACAGGTCATCATCAAGCGATCCCTCCCATTGGCCATTCCCAGCCGCTGGCAAACAGCAATCCCTGCCCATTTGGCTGACCAGCTGCAGAGGAGAAAGGGCCACTTAACTGAGCTGCAGTGGATGAGTGTGTGAGGTCTGCAAAACCTCTGTGCCGGCCTCACTGCAAGGGTGAAGGGAACAAAGCTACCTGGAGTAGACTGGTTGGCCATCCACACTCATCTCATTGGCTGGGCATTGCAGGGCGTCCCGCACTTGTGCCTGGCGGCACCATATATTTTTTGCCATGTGCTACTCAGGCACGACTGGCACAGCCGCACCCAGGAACCCTGCGCCGATGGGGGCAGTGAGAATCCCTGCTTTGAAAACTGTTATTCCTTCCAATTCCTTGCAGCCAAGGGAGGGCGGACGCCAGTTGATGCTTCCACCATTTGCCTTTGCCAGAAGTGCTCTTTAAATAGCAGCCGAGCCGTCCTGCGCTCATCTAGAGTGTGATTAAAGTCAATGTTCCTGCTACGGAGGTGTCGTCATGGTGATACACAAGTGCTATTCTTAGCTCCTCAGGGCTCTTCAGTCAAGTTGGCTGCATCCGAAATTCGGTTTCTTTCGTTCAGCTCCTATTCTTTGGGGGAACTTGGAGCGGGGAGGGGGCATGGATGGGTGAGCTCTTTTTGGCAGAGGGAATCTGCTGTGGAGACTAAATTCATAACAGCTTGAGGTGAAGGACTGCTTCTCGTCTACAGAGGCCCACACGCCACCCTGATATCTATCATGAGAAGAGCAGTCTGATTTTTTTTCCTTTCTGTTGATGCAGGTGGTTTCTCGTACCTTCCTCTGAAGCATCAGGTGCTGGCCACTGTCAGAGACCAGATGTCAGACCCAGTCTGGCAGTGCCTGCGTTTCCTTTCAAAATCACACTGCGGGAGAGCATAACCTTAACTGGGAGGGACACAGCATCATCCCTGGTAGGGCACCACTCTCAGGAGCGGCACCGTCAGACATTTCCATGGGAAGATATGGGTATGGGACACGTCCCCTGAGCAGGGAGTGGTGGTGACAGGCAAACCAAACTTCACAGGCAAACATTGGGCCTAATCCCGTAAGTCTGGCATGTGGGGGGGGCGGAGGGGGACGACTCTTTTGGCTCCGGTGAGTTCTCCATGCAGAGGGCTTTCAGGATCGAGGCCACTCACGCTCTTTGCACGGAGGAAGAACGTGTCTTTCCGGCACACGATACTCAGGGGCAGAGCCATTACAGGCCCTAGCAGCATTGGGAGCCATGTTTCACCTTGAAGTCACATACGCAGTCACGCTGTGTGAGAGCGAGAGAGGCTATTACGCTAGCACGCATCGTGGATCCTCTGTGGGAGCGACACCTTTGTTCAGTGATTGAAGTAGATTGAAAGGAGGATGCCCTCCCGCTCTGCTTTAAACAGGAGAGGGAGCTATGTACCCTCCACACACACTCCCCCTACTTTAACTCCTGCCCTGCTTCTGGGTGATGCTGGGAACTGCGGTGCTATCAAAGGAAATCCGTCTGTCATTTAGCAAATATGTGAGGCTTGTTTTGGGGTCAGGATACCCTCTCTCCAGGCAGCCAGGCCGCTGGCTGGTGTCCAGGCTGAACGAGAAGATGCCTTTGGTCTTCACGGGCCATTGTAACCCCCGCCCCTGCTGAGGCGGGCCAAGTCAGCGCCGGTTCCGCAGCATTTCGCAGAGAGATACGGGAGTCCCCAGTCTCAGAGAACAATGAAGTGGCTGTAGAAGAGTTCACAGTGGAAGAGTTTCCCTCTTTTGTATTGTGTTAGTAATGTAATTGCGCAGCAATTGCTTTCCAAGTCTGGTGTCTTATTCTGAGCGTAGGAGGTGGGCAGTGGCGTACCGAGGGGGGGGCAGGCCGCCGGGCACCAGCTTGTCAGGGGGCACCGGGCTGGACCTTCACCATGCACAGGAGGCGGGGGGCACAGGAGGCTCTGAGGGGTGCAGAGCCTCCTGCGACCCCCCACCCTCCATGAAGGGCTGGACCGGAGCTCACTTACCTGCCACTCCAGCCCCGCAGCCCGGCGCCAGCTCAGATGGGGTGGCCTCACCCCCCGCCCCCCAGTCGAGGTGGAGGAGGCTGGGTAGGCCCTTCATGACGCCACTCAGCCACCCCTCAGCCTCCTACACCCCCCACCCTCCATGAAGGGCCGGCCCAGCCCCCCGCTCACCCCCCAGGCCAGGGGAGTGAGGCCGCCCCATCCATGCTGGCACTGGGCTGTGGGGCTGGAACAGCAGGTAAATGCGTGGGCGGGGCAGCAACGGGTAAGTGTGGGGCACCGGGCCAGCTCTTCACGACGGGTGGGGGGCGCAGGAGGCTCTGAGGGGCGCCCCTCAGTGCCTCCCCCCCACGTGTTGTGAAGGGCCAGCTCAGGCCCCCTCCCCAAGCTGGGGGGGGAGTGAGGCCACCCCATCCAAACTGGCACCGGGCTGTGGGGCTGCCCCTGCAGCAGGAAAGGCGGGCGCCGCGTGGCAGGTAAGTGCGGGGAGCCTTCCCCCGGCCCACACTGGCGCCGGGTAGGGGGGCGCTGAGGCGGCAGTGCAACGCCCAGAGAGTAAGCGTTGTGCGCGGCATAGATGGCTCCTGCAGCCGGGGTATTCCCTGGAAGGAGGAATACTGAACGCAGCCTGCAGCATTGCCAAGTAAGGACAGGTTCCGAACCAGCATCCCAGACACCCGGGATGCAAGAACACAATTGTGCACGGATGCTCCGTTCTGCGTGGCAGCACCGGCTTTATTGCAACAACCGTTGCTCCGCCAGCCCAGCGACACCAGCTGGCTTTGCTGGAAGATGCCTTCATGGATCTACCACGCGGCGGTGGCCAAGTGGCCCTGCCTTGAACAAGCGCTTTGCAATTCTGTGTGCTCCCGTAATGCAAACAGGGCCCACGTTAGGTTTCACCACCACGGAACTGGCTGTGAATGGGCCCTCGCTGGCCACATCTCCTCTCCTTGAAGCCACAGCTTCCTCCGCCTCTCTACCAGCCTCACAGATGCCACCCCGGCGGCTGCAACGGTCACTGCCAAGCCCTCAGGGTGCCCACCGTGGCACTGTTAGCCAAGACTGCTATCAGAGGCCTTGCATCCAACACCTCCCTTTCGGTCAGGTTCCCAGGCTATCGCTCCTGCCTCTCCAGCAACTTTCTTTAGTTTGCTTTAGCTGCAGCGAACTGGCTGGTGTAATCTTCCCAGTTCCCCAGGAGCCTTGCAGCTAGCCAGTCAGAGTGTAAAAAGCAGCCTCCCTCTCGAAAGTTACTCCACAGCCAGACTTTTTCTGGGTTCCTTTTTCCTCTTCCCAGCTGATCTGTGCAGTTCTCGTCCAGCGGCTAAGAGTTTACAGTCCCCTGCTCTAACCACTACAATGTGCTGCTGCCTCCTAGCCCATATGGGAACACGGGTTAAGGATGGAATGCGGGTGCCATTCAGATCCTGGATGTTACGCTGAGTTAAGGTGTGTGTGTGTGTGTGTGTGTGTGTGTGTGTGTTATTTTGTTGTTTACAGTAGACTGCAAGGCAGGAGTGCAAGATATCACCAAGTTGCCAGAACAAAAGCTGAGTCGCACTAAGATGTCCCTTGTCATTCCTTGTTTTCCGTCTGCGTGAAGATGTGAATATATAACCTCCCTTATGTTTTGTTTATGTTTTTATATATAAGGGCAGCCCCTAGATACCCCAGCCAAGATCTACTATTGTGCTAGAGACTGTACAAACACAAACAAGACAGAGGAAACATGGGTGGAAGGGAAGAATTATCATCACCATTTAAAAACAAGGAGAGTAGCTACCGACTGCATCTGAGGAAGTGGTCTGAAGCCCACGAAAGCTTATGCCTGCTGAAATCAAATGTGTTAGTCTTTAAAGTGCCACAGAACTCTCCTTGTTTTTGCTGCATACAGACTGACACGGCTACCCCTCTGGAACTCATCACCATTTAACAGGTGGAGAACTGAGGCACAGCGAGGCGAAGGGCCAGATTGTGACCACTCCCCCCCCACAAGTCCTACCGCTAAGGAGCGGGCAGAACGGCTCACCAGTGAGAGATTGACAATCCAGCCCTAAGGAATCTGCCCAGGATCACACAGGTAGTCAGTGGCAGAGCTGGAAATTGAACTCAGACCTCCTGAGCTGGAGTGTAGTTCCTGGACCACAAAACCATCTGCTCTGCTGCCCACTTTCTACCCCACCTTAGAGACATCTGCGCTGGCTCGCCTTCGCTTACGTTGTGAGCAATGTCCATGGAGACAGACTTTTAAGGAAGGCACCAATTTTTAAACCTTGAGAGCGAGAACATGAATTTTTACGTTCCAGTTGAGTCCTGACGTTCATAATCTCTAACAGAGATGCCAGCTGTAATACGTTCCACTGCAACTCCCACCTGCTAAATCACTTAGCAGTCACAGAGGCATCGCGTGTTGAAGTGCTCTCAAAACAAACGAGTCACGCGACCAAGAGAAAGAGCAATTGCAAAAGCAGAAAATGCCACGAAACGCAGCCATCTCCCAGGGGACAGTGCTTCACTTAGTGACATTAATGGCTGGTACCTTTAAAACAAATAAAATGAAATATTCAACCTGAGGAATTCCCTCGTGCAAGATGTTGTCAAGCCGAATGCTATGGGCTGAATAATTGTGCAAAAAGTAATAACATGGGTAGCAATGTACACCGACATTAGAGTAATGGAGAAGTATGGTCTAATGGATCCTGGCCAGGACTTTGATTAAGGACCTTTTAGGTTCTCTCCTTGGCTCTGCTAAAGATTTACTGAATGACCTTAGGCAAGTCACTTAAGCTGTGTATGCTTCAGTTGAAAAATGCTAATGTTTTCTTCACAGCAGTGTTTTAAGACTTACTTCATTAACGCATACACAAATTTTCAGCCAAAGCATAATGTGCTTTGTGCTTTCTCCCATACTGCCCTTCAAAATGAACAAATTATCTTCCTGCAAATCCCTGTTCAAAAACTCTACTCTGCTGTGATGCCGCCACAAAATTTGACGACGGTTAGGCTGCTGGTGCACAGAGACCACTGCCAATTATGCTGATCAATACTGTCTCATTTTTGACTTGTATTCTCCTCTCTGTCTGTGTGTATCAAGCTGTCATCTCATGTTTTATACTTAGATTGTAAGTTCCTTGAGACAGGGACTGCCTTTTTGGTCTGTTTGTAAGGGCCCAGCACAATGGGAACCCAGTCTGCGAATAGGGCCCGGGTGCTATTGTAATACAAATTAATAATAACTTATAACGTTTATAAGCTGGTTTGCAATCCTCTGCCCCAAGGTTCTGTGCAAATCATCCATATTAGGGCTGGCTGAAAAATTTCAAATGAAACATTTGCCCGTTGTCCATTTGTCAGAATCAAAATGTTCTGATTTCGAAAGCTCCTTTCGGTGAAATGAGCCATCAAACAAATCGAAATGAAACATTTAGACATTTCAGAAGACAGATTTTTTCAGAAGCTCTTTATTTGATAAAAAGTGTGGCTATTTAATCGTTTCTCCCCAGTTCAGGACAAACACAAATGTTGCACTAGTGGAATTTCTCCCGGGATGGACATTTTGTTTTCCAATGCCTTTTAATTACTATACATTATATTTCATGCTTTTGGTTACAAGATGGGACTTGTAGAAGCCGTTTACCCCGAGATGTATCACTGCACAGCCACGGATAAAAGCCATAGCGAGCTTTTTGGAGCCTCAGGAATTGGCTGATTCTTGGCTATTAGAGTGGAACGGCCATTGGGCTGACGTCTTTAAACCATTATTTGAGGACTTCAATAACTCAGTCATAGGTTAGGGTGTTAGACCAAGAAGGGGGAATTTGACTTTGGCTCTGAAAACCCTTTCTCTGATGGTGTGAGTTTCTGTCACCGGAGTGGAATAAGGGATTGATCCCAAATGATTTAACAATGAGATTTATTGAAAATCCTCTAAGGTCAAACAAAGAAATAAATATGCTAACAGGATCCACAAGGGACATAAACTAAGAGTAACGTTACGATTTGTCTTCATCCTCCAAGACGCTGGACCCCGTCAGGAATGAAGGCACCCCAGGTCTTGTCCTCCACGAGTCCAATGGTCTCGGCCTCTCAGGAACACTGGACAGCTTTCCCTTCCTCTTCTTAGGTCCCTTGTTGTCTCCGGAACAATAAACTTAACACACGCTCACACGACTGTCACTCAGATGGACAGCAACAGCCCTTGGGGTTTCTTTCCTTATATACTCTCTTTCCAGCTAGCTCCAACCAATCAGATAACAGGGATTTTCCCGCTCTAGATGCCTTTGCACACGACCCCAAGCTGTGCACGCGTCACTACCTCTGCAGGTTTCCCGCCTTTCTAGCTGTTACTAGGCAGAATAAAGCTCTTGGCAGCCTGAGATGGCCGCCCTGGGCATCAACACATTAGTCCATACAGCTTTTAAAATGCGATAAGTAATTAACCGAAACATTCACTTTTTTAAAACTTTTCGCCTACAAGGGGTATATTACAGGAGTGGGTGGGTGAGATTCTGTGGCCTGCGTTGTGCAGGTCAGACTAGATGATCAGTGACCATCAGACAAGATGACCATGACTAGCTGGTCCTTTCAGACCTTAAAGTCGCTGAGTGTCTGAGTCTATGGCAAATCTTTCATTCTCATCAGGGACATCCCCTTTCTGCCAAGATGGCACTAAGCGTGAGGCAGGCACCAGAAATTAGACCGGCTACCCATCCTTCTTGCAGGAGGCAAAACTCAACGTCAGTCTGGGGTCCCTGTCCAGTTTCTAGTCTTCGGAGCTCCCTCCCATGCAGCCAGCCTCCCTACAACACGCAGTAATGCAACCAGACAGCCATGACGTGTATTATCCTCTTCCAGGAGAGAATGAAGGCGGGCTCCAAGCAACAGAGCACAACGCAGGCCTCGGAACAGCGTGACCTTGAAGCTGGTCATGACAATTGTTGCAATAAGGCTGGACACCAATAGCTAAATGTGAACAGAAGACAAGACACGTCTGGGACAGAAGGCAAAGCGAACACGTGTGTGCACTGAGGAATCCCAGGGAAATGCACAGATGCGCCTTACTATTGTATCTCTGGAATGCTTTATGAGTGTGCTTGGCCAGGATTTAGCCAGGGATGCCTAGCTTCCAAACTATGCTCGGTCCCATGTCTGGGTCGCCTCCAGATTTCACTCCACCCTCCTAAGGCAATTCTTCCTACACACTGGCACTCTTCATGCTGCTGTGCATTGTTAAATACCTGCTGCCTTCCGTCCCAGAAATGGCTTGGCTTCAGTCAGCATTTCTCTGCTGGGTCAATACAGCTTGATGACCATCTGAAGTGATGGCAGTATCTGTTTATTATTCTCATGCTTACTGAGGGGTAGACTGAGGCACTGAGCTGCTACACAACTTGCCTGAAAGGTCACTCAGCAAGTCAACAGGCAGACAAAGGAACAGAATATCTGCAGATCTAACCGCTGGACCATGCTTCCTCTCATTTTGACCTTGGATTATAAATAAAATATAGTTTAGAAAAAGGGCTGCCCTATTAGCTCTAATATGTGAACATGTGTCATTCATGATTAGGTGACAATATTCTAGCAAAGTGATGGGTTTAAAGAGGGTTGGGGGGAGGGGAAGTCACTTTCCTGCTGGAAAGGAATAAGCACGCAGAGTAGTTGCTCGTGCTGAAATAAAATGTCTAAGATGTGTTAACTCAGAATATTTAATTGGTTTTATTTGAAAGCACAATGGGAAGATGTTTGAAGAGACAGACCGAGCGTGCGATCGGCTGGCTTTGTGTCTGTGAGGCAGGTGAGCACGCAGAGGGCTGGAGAGTCATCTGGGAGGGAGGGGGAATTGGGAAAAGACATTTGTACGCAGTCAGAAAAACGACAGACGTGTTTCAGTATTTGTCTAGGTGGCTTAGCGCCCACACCTGCTAGGGCTGAGTGCTTCCAGTTACCATTACAGGAGACACTCACCATTTTGTCCTGATGAGGACCTAAAGTAGGGTTTGATCGTGTTCTGTCCCGGTGTGGACGTGCAGGGCAGGGAAGGCGACTACAAGAGGTCTCCACTCCCCCTAGCTCCCCTGAACAAGGACAGGGGACAATCACAGCCACATGCTTGGGAGATCTCAAAGACTGCTCCCTCCCAGCACCCCAGAGTGCAGGCTACCCAGAAAGGGGCAGGGAAAACATGGGGCCAAACTCCTCTCCCACGCTGTACTGGCCCATGAAGCTGACCAAATGTGGATAGTCACAGGCGAATTGCCATAGGGGGGTCAGGCCATTGGGCCATCCATCCAGTAACTCCGTCTCTGGCAGTGCCATGACCAGCTGCTTCAGAGGTAAGTGGAAGAAACACCACAGTGGACAATTAACCTGCCCATAAAGGAGACTTCTTCTTAATCCCTGGAAATTCATGGCTGGCTAATCTTTGAAGCATGAGAATTTATATCACTAGCAGAGACCTATTACTCTATCTAATGTAGCTTTGGACACGCTCGTTATCCATACAGATATTCAGTCCTTTTTGGAATCTTCCTAAGTGCTTGGTCTCAATGACATCTTGTGGCGAGGAGTTCCATAGGCTAATCATGATACAATCTGCAAAACAGCATTTCCTTGCCTCAGTTTTTAATTTGTTGCCTTTCAGTTTCATTCCATGTCCTCTTGTTTCTATATTGCAAGAAGGAAGATATGGCAGAGCCTGGTTTATCTGCTCAATAGCATTCATTATCTTGTATGCCTCTGCCAAGTCACTTATTTATCTCTTCTCTAAACTAAACAATCCCACTCCTTTCTATTTCCCTTCTTATGCATGTCTCCCCAAGCCTCTAAATCATTGTTATCACCTGTCTCTGAACCCTCTTTATTTCTACCATCCTCTTTCAGGGATGGGGTGACCAGAATTGAACCCTATTCCTGTGATGGCATTATAACACTGGCAACACTGATCTCCATCCTGCTCCTTCAGTACCCTAACATTTCGCTTGCTTTTTTATCCAACTCTGCCCATTGATCAAAGGGATGTTGCAAGAGGCACGTTCCTTCCCCTTCCTGTCACATTGCCCCATGCGCCCTGCAACTCCTCCCTCCCAGCAGTCAGGAAGGGCTACACCACCCACAGTGCAGGGCTGTGCGGAGAACACATAATCTGGCTCATGGTGCTCGATCCTGGTATTGACGGGTCCAAATCAAAACCCTGGGTTTGTTCTTCCTCCCCTTCCCAGACTTTGAATCGACATTAGCTCAGGTGTGCTGGTAGCACTGTGCAGTGATTTCATTGGCCATCTTAATATTTCACCTGCCACAGCCAAGAAAAAACAATCAGCGTTTGCTAACGCTTTAAAGCTGGTTGGAAAAAGGAATTTCCATTTGAAATTTGTTTTTGTCCCAAATCAGGATGAAAACTCGAAATCTTGAACTATTGTGCAGAATGGAAACTCCAGAATGTTAAGAGTCAGAAACATCAACATGATCTTAGCAAAACATTTTATTTTGATAATGCCAAAACATGATAATATGCAGGTAGAAGATTATATTGTATAGATAGCAATATTAAATGTATTGCTAGAATACTAAAATTAATTAGAAGGTAAAAAAAAATTTTTTTTAATTAAAAAGAAAGAAATGAGAAAGTCGAAATGAAATACTCCATTTCAATTTCAAATCAGTAAAAAAAATTATCTATTGAACGCTGCATCAAAGCAGATACAGTGCCGTGAAATGTTTAATTTTTTGACAAAACTGCCTTTTCCCAGGGAAAACGTCTGCCAAATTTTTTTCAACCAGTTCTACTTACCCCCCACAGCGATCTGAGATACCACAGATTTCCCTTATGCTTAAAGCAAGGAATACAGGGGGGAACTCAGCCATATCTGTTGGTAATGGTGAGCTCTGTGACATTATAGACTGAGAAAAGACACCACTACCTACTATGTACATAGCCATTTTCATCTGTGTCATTTAACATGTTATGCCAAGGGGGTGGGCATTATTATCTCCACTTTAGAAACAGGGAAACTGAGGCATAGGCTGTTGCCGTGACTTTCCCACGGTCTCTCAGTGAATCAGCATTAAAGCCAGGATTACAACTCTGATTTGCTGGTTCCAAGTGTTCTGCTCTAAATACTGGCTCATATGGCTTTACATCCTTAATTTTTCTTGTAGTCTCATAGAATTCAGAGATGGAAAGATCTACCAGGTAAGCAGCTATCTCCCTGTAAACACAGGATTCTTCCATGCAGTGTGCTGGTATAGACTAGTACTTTATGGAACCTCTAATACCACAAGTGGTAAGAACTCCATCATTTCCCTTGGGGAACCAATTCCACAGCTGAATAGACTGCAGCAGTAGGAAATATTTCTTGACATCCATACATTGCTTCTATAATCGGCTGATATATTATTAATGGGAGGCAAAATAAATCTACGTATTAATGCTGGTGGACACGGTTGTGTTCTAATAGCTGTTAGAGTAATGTATTCCCCTTGTTTTTAGCTTCTATTAGTCTTTTTACAGAATGTTACAAGGCCCTTGTGAATCCATTAGCCAGTCAGCCATGTGAAATTAATGTAGAGCAATTTTCATAAGCGTTACTCAGAACTAATAATAATTAGGCATTATTTTCCCTGCAGATGACACAGAAAATAAAGGCTGAACTTTTATGCCAAGATGGGTGAATTAATTCTCATTTACAAGGCTGCTCTGCTAGCTAGCCAGAAAGCACCCAAGTAATTAAAACCAATTTGCTTACCGCAATCCTACTGCAGAGTTTTATCATTGCTGTAAGTCCTTGGGCTTTTATAATGTTGCAAAGTGTGGGACATTGAATAGACATTGCTGCATGCTGCATGACTAAGCATTCTCTTTCAAGACAGCTCAAGAGAATCTAAAAAAAGTCTCAAAGTTGAAAGGACCAGAAATTATTTGGCAACATACCTCTTTGTTTGAGAGCTAAAGGACAGATTGTGTGAGGGTTTTCAATACCTTCTGCCATGTGCTCAGCACCTTCAACTCTGATTTGTTTCACTGGGAACTGAGAAAACTCAGTTGTGCTCATGGTAGGTCTTAAATATAAATAAAATACAATTCACGTTTGCCTTTCTTTTGTAAAAATCTGAAGTAGATTATTCAGCCACTAGTTGTCATTGCAGAGTTCCAGACAGGGTAAATAAACCCTGGTAAACAAAGGACACAAAGCTGGATTTCAAGCTGTGTTGTTTGAGCTCCCTCTTTGAGCCTGCAGTTAGTAACTATCTTCTTTATTGAATACCTCCTGTTTAGAAGGACTCTGCTTTGATATGTCATGAGACTTTGTTTAATTACCATAATGGATGCCTTCTTTAGATGGTGACTAATGGGCAAATTGCAGAAATTCTCTGTACTAGCTCAGTTTTTAAGATGGCACTTTGTACTAAGCCCAGTGTTCAAAAGCAATGCAGGTGAGAGTCTCACTGGTTAGTCACGAGGCCAAATCTGAAATTTCTGAGCGTTGTCAGTGGCTGCAGTTGAAAGACTATTTACCAGCAATTTTTCCTGCAATGATATCTAAAATACTGCTCTATTTCCTGGTACTTAGACTAGGAAATAACTGCTTGCTCTGATGCAACTGTTTGAGAAGTGCTGACTTCTGAAATGGTCAACACTTTTTTTTCCCCCATCTTCTCTATATTTATTGATCTAGTCTCTGTCTGTCTCTCTGCTCTCTCAATTGTCTCTCTAAATCTATCACCCATTGCATTGGCCTAAGCCCATATCAGTAACATAGAGTTAAACTGGATGATCCCACACAAAAGCATACTGGTAACTGGTCATTCCCAGCTCCTCCACAGACATTAAGCAAGTAACTTAGCTTGCTGGTGCCTCAGTTCCCCATCAGGGGTCTTGTGAGGATACATCCATTAAAGATTGTGAAGTGCTTTGAGATCTACTGATGAAAAGTCTTTATAAGATATAAGAATTATTATGATGTTTACTATAAAAGGAGAGGAAGGTTGAGATGGTGAAACTGATTTTTATTAGGATTTGAAAATCGTTACTAGCAAAATAGTAAAATAGCAAAACCAAAGGAGTGAAGAATCAGGAAGTGCAGGCCGCTTCCTAGCACCTGAGCGAAGTCGCTTGGAAATCTTCACGTTATCCAGCCCTTCGGGGATGAAAGGCTTCCCTTCCCTGGCCGTCTCTGCCTGTATCCACTGCAAGTAGTTGAAAACGAAGGTGTACATCCCGGGATGCTGTTCTTCCCCACAGCCTTCTCCCCAGCTGACTATGCCAACTGCGAACCACTTCATGACGGTTCCATAGGTGCAAACTAAAGGTCCCCCACGGTCTCCCTAGGGGTTAAAGACAGCACAATAGGATGATACAGCATCTTTGATAGCAGTTGGAGCCCAGAATTAAGCCAGAGATGGGCCTGACGGGGGGAATTCAAATACCTAGCCCTTCAGAGCATGGGGGCATTTAGATATGGATGAAACTTTCACAGAGCAGGCCCATCTCTGTGACAGCCCCCTGGAACAATTCAGCTGGGAAGGTGATTTCTCGTGGGGCCAAGGATCCTGGGCAGCAGCAATGCAAGCTACCGCCACCGCACCCCAACAGTGTGCCTTAACCTTGAAAGACAACATCGCCGAGAGGTGGGGGCAGTCGCTCAGCGTGTGTGAGAGATGATTCCATGCTTGGCCTTTCTGCAGAAATGACGAATGATGGAGCCAGCTAGCTGCCAGTCGTGGTTCTGTGTGTGTGTGTGTGTGTGTGTGAGAGAGGGGGAAATTGAGATCACATTTCAGCAGCTCAATAGCAAACAATGAACAATCAATCCAATAAAATCTTTCCGTAACCAGGCTAAGGGCATTCAAACCAAGCTTCCATTTACAAAGGAGCCCAGATGACGCACACAAACTTCCACCGTGCATTATTGCCACAGTGAAAAAAGCAGATGCCTGCGCTTGCTGGTGTGGCATAAAAGAGAATGATTTGTTGAGTTTCTTGTATGATGTGTAAGTGCATATGCAGCCAAGCACCATTGATCCTGTCTGAGAGAGAGAACCAACGTAATGTACTGATCAAAAAGCACCTGGTAAGATACAGCCTCGCTCTTGTAAATGTCACACAACTTAGTTTCAGTCTCAGAGCAGTAAATATTGCAGAGGTACATCTCACACTGGGCCCCACCATTTTACTTTCTTGTCTCCAATAATTTATGTGGCATGCAAGGAATTCACTCTCAACATGTTGCCGGAGGCAGAGCCAGCTTTCCTGGGAAATGTCGTCTCTTTCTTTCATCCTCATCTGAAAAGTATTGCGGACAATGGCACATGCTGCCTCCTCCGTACATGCTGCTCCCCTGAACTGTTCCCTCAGATTAACTAATGAACAAGGAAATGGGCTTGCTACAGGGTTGGATCCTGCTCCCGCTGCCATCTATAGCCAAGCCCCTTTTGGCTCCAGTGGATGAGGGCTCAGGCCCACATGGTGTTTATATTTTTTTCCCCTGGTGGTTTTATTTATTTATTGGTTCAAAATGAATGCAGGGAAAAATAATGCTAAATGCTGAGTAAATGTTGCAGAAACTCCTGATGAGTATTATTTACTACTACTCATATTGCAGTAGTACTTTGGAGACTCAGTCATGGACTGGATCCCATCTGAGCTGGGCACTGTACAAACACAGAACACAAAGATGGGCCCTGTCGCCATTTTAACCACATATTTCACTGGGGCATATTTATGCTCTCCTCACAATGACCTCTGACTCACGCACTCTTCCTATTCTTGGACACAGTGTTCCCCTCCTAAGGCCCACACTCTGAAATCAGTGGGTATTTTGCTACCCACTGCAGCAGAGGCAGGATCAAACCCCACATGCCTTATCCTGTAGCAATGAAGCTGCATGCCATGCATCCTACTGCAGTATGAAAAACAAAGCCTGGAGAGTGGGTGTAATTTACAAGCTACCGTATATTCTTAGAGGCTGCCCACTGACAATGGTTTACACTTAAGAAGGGTTTTTCACAAGAACATCACAACTGCTTGACACATATTAGTGGGGTAGCTCCTCCGTTTAAAATTGGGGAAACAGAGGCAGAGAAGTGGTCCGGTTTGCATAGGAAATAAAACCCAGGAATCCAGTATTCAAAGCTCTAGATCCCACAGAGAAGGCTGCAGCTCCCAGAGTTTTCATTTTATACAGTAGCTATTTCCCCCTGCTTCCCTCGCCACACATGCTTGTCTCTTCCTTTGTACTGCCTCTTGTGCAGCTTGGATTCAGTCAATGCTCAGATAAGGAGAGAGAGCTGGCCACAGAGCTTAATGCATCAGCATCAGAAACAGGCACCTGAAAATCTGCAAGTGGAGAAAGCTAGGCAATACCCTGAAAATTCACACCGATTTATTTTGCCTTACCTTCTCCCTGAGAGCCAAAGCCTGCCTCTAATCCCTTTCCCAGTGGAAGAGGCTCAGGGTATGAGATTTGGAAAGGCATCTAGGCACTTAAAGATGCAGATAGGGACTTAGCAGGATTTTCCAAAGGCCTGAGCGCCTAAGGTCCAAAACCCTATACCTAACGTGCCTCGGTGCTTTTGAAAATCCCTCTAGGCACCTATCTGCATCTTTAGGTGCCTAAATACCGTTCAAAACCTGTCCCAGGGTGCTCCAGACTTAGGAAGGAGAGGGCGTGAGGAGGACAGAGTCCTGCTGAGCGTAACACTGTCCCCAAACCAGACTCGCCAGAATGTGACCGATTCCACGAGCATTTTTGTGATGTCTCTGTTGACCCCAAGACCATACTAAACCCAACTACGTGGGAATGTTCAGCTCTCCGCCTGCCATGGAACAACTTTGGTCAGCAATACACACCAAGTATTTGCTGCTGCTAATTAGTTAACGTTCCCCGTTCCAGGGCATTCAGTTAGCTAAAAATAGTCTCTTTGCTTCAGTTGCTCTGTCTTCCGGCTTAGGGACAGGTCAAAACAACTACATTAAATCAGCTCTCATGCTTAATTCATGGACTCCATGATGGCTCGTGAATCCTTCCATTAGAAAAGGAGACGGGAATGGTATATTTGCTGGTAAATAATTTTGAGTTTTGTAAGAAATGGCCCTGAAAAACAGGGCACCTTACTTTTTGGAGACATCCAACCATTATATCTTTATCCAATGTCCATTGAGGCCAGCAGGCCCCGAGTCACTTTTCCCCTTATTTTTATTCATGCCTGCAACACTGAAAGTTATCCAAAGAAACACATTCAGCTGCCCTTTTGGATGGGAGAAGAACGCGTCAGCTGCTGGCTGGATCAATACACAGCCCCTGCAAGTCACAGCTGGTTTCATAGCTGCATTACCAGAAGCATTGCCAGCAGATCGAGGGAAGTGATGTTCCCCTCTATTCGGCATTGGTGAGGCCGCATTTGGAATATTGTGTCCAGTTTTGGGCCCCCCACTACAGAAAGGATGTGGACAAATTGGAGAGAGTCCAGCGGAGGGCAACAAAAATGGTGAGGGGCCTGGAGCACAAGACTTATGAGGTGAGGCTGAGGGAACTAGGCTTGTTTAGTCTGCAGAACAGAAGAATGAGGGGGAATTTGATAGCAGCCTTTAACTACCTGAAAGGGGGTTCCAGGGAGGATGGGGCTAGGCTGTTCTCAATGGTGGCTGATGACAGAACTAGGAGCAATGGTCTCAAGTTGCAGTGGGGGAGGACTAGTTTGGGTATTAGAAAAAACTTTTTTCCCTAGGAGGGTGGTGAAGCACTGGAATGGGTTACCTAGGGAGGTGGTGGAATCTCCATCCTTAGAGGTTTTTAAGGTGCAGCTTGACAAAGCCCTGGATGGGATGATTTAGTTGGGGTTGGTCCTGCTTTGAGCAGGGGGTTGGACTAGATGACCTCCTGAGGCCCCTTCCAAACCTCATCTTCTATGATTCTATGATTTCTGTGTTGGTCTATACGTCACTAGGACCAGCATTTGAAGCAATGACATTTGTCATTAGGGGGTAAAGGCTTTTGTGAACAGATGACTCTCAGAATTAGTTTGTTTCTGAATGCATCATCTTTAGGGAAAGTTGTGGGGAAGGGAAATCCAACACGGCATGCTAATGATATTGTGTAACATGTGGGCAGGAAGGATTGATCTAGTGGTTAGGACATGAGCCTGGGGCTCACGCGATTTGGCTCAGCCACAAGGTCCCTTTGAGAGCCTGGAGAAGTCACTTCATCTACCCTGTGCCTGAATTCCCCATCTGTACAATGGGGCAAATCGCACTGCTCTGCTCGCCAGGGTGTTGTGAGGATAAAATCCATTAGTGACTGTGAGGTGCTCAGATGCTACAGTGATGAAGGTCATGAAAGCACCTAGACTAGATTTCAAAGAGAACATTTGGAGAAAGATCTCGTATTTGAGTGCTTTGAGATCTAATAATGAAAAGGGTTTGGTAAGAGACAGATTTTCTAGATTCTAGGCCACAGGAGACCACTGTGATCATCTAGTCTGACCGCATGCATATCATGATTCTTATTGGACTTCCCTGAGTTAATTCCTGTTTGAACCAGAGCAGATCTTTTAGAAAAAACATCCAGTCTTGATCTGAAAATTTCCAGTGATGGCAAATCCACCCAACCCATAGTAAGCTGTTCCACTGGTTAATTACTCTCACTGTTAAAGATTTTTGCTTTATTTCAAGTCTGAATTTGTCTAGCTTCAACTTTCAGCCGTTGGTTCTTGTTATATCTTTGTCTGCAAGACTGAAGAGCTTTCTATTATCAAATTTCTGTTCCCCAGGTTGGTAGTTAGAGACTGTGATCAAGTTGCCCCTTAACCTTATCTTAGATAAATTAAATAGATTGAGCTCTTTGAGTCTTCCACTATGAGACATGTTTTCCAATCCTTTTATCGGTCTTGCCGCGTCTCTCTGAACAGCCTTCAGTTTTTCAACCGCATCATTATCATCTTGCTGGCCCCAAACTGTCATTTGCAGATTTGTTACTTAATGAATATTCCCTCTTTTGCGAGCCTTTCTGTCCCATTTATGTTGCAGCGTAGTGTGATAAAAGACGTTGTGGGTCTTTGCCACTTGTGCGAGGGATTAGCACTCATGACCACGAAGACACAAAGCAGGAACATTGGCATTAGACCAGCAAGCTGCTGAATTGTGCGCAGCTCAGATGCCACAGCCTGCTCGGACCTGGGTCTCCCTGCTGACATTGCCAACAGCTGGCCAGCTGTGATGATGCTGTTTGGTTTTCTAGCACTCATCACCAGGGTATCTGTGGGCTTGCTCATGGGGAACTGGATTGAGACCCACTACTTCACACAGATTAGCCATTCTGATTTGTATTACAGCAGTGAGTAGTGGCTCCAGTGTGCTCAACACTGTAGAGCCAGTCCCTGCCCCCAACGCCTTACACTATAAATCACCAAGACAGACAAAAGGTGGAAAAAGGGAACATTCCCCCCAGTTGACAGATGGGGAATTAAGGCACAGAAAGGTTTGTCCAGGGTCACATTTGGAGTCAGACAAAACTCCCCTGAGTCCTACTCCATTGCCTTTTCCATAAGATCATCGTTCCTTCACCTGAACAAGATCTGAACTGCCAGCAAAGCAAATAGCTCTCTGGTCCATTTGCCAAGGCACTGGCCTAGCCAGCTCCCTCCTGTCCAGAAACCTTCCAAAATAGAACTGGGACATTTCCTGAATCTTCACTGATGGATGGGTCCAGCAACAGCTGTTAGCCAGGATGGTCAGGGATGCAACCCTATGCTCGGGGTGTCCCTACAATTCTGACTGCCAGAAGCTGGGACTGGGTGAAGGGGATGGATCACTCGATAACTGCTCTGTTCTGTTCATTCCCTCTGAAGCATCTGTCACAGGTCACTGTCGGAAGACAGGATACTGGGCTAGATGGACCATTGGTCTGATCCAGTATGGCCGTTCTTATGTACTTAAACTCCTTGCTTATTTAGTGAGCATAACAGGCATTTTCTTTGTGAGCTAAAGCCCTTAAACTTTAATCATTGGTAATGTCTTTGCTTCAGCATTTAACAAAGGGTGCTTCAGAAAACAAGGAATTAAACCTAAGAGGTGATTCAGGGGTCATGGAAGAAACATAGCACAGATGTACCACACAGGAAATCTGTAGCCTGTTCTTAAGTGTATGAGTACTTTCATCATTTGTTAATGCCAGTGTTTATGGCTAACTAGATCCAGTCAATGACAGATTCTATTAGCATCCATTCAAAGTCATTCTGTATTTGTCTGAGGAACTTTTATCTAGCTGGTATACAGTAGAGTTGTGTAACTGAATTGATTTTTTTAAAGATAAAAGTACCTCGGACCTACACTATTGAATCTCCCTGGAATATCACAGAGACACCATCAGTAACCCACACAACAGTTACGCTTGTGTTGCAGCATCAGAGATGATATTCTCTATGGTCTGACCCGCCAAGCGGGCTATAGTCACATACACTTCCTCGCAGTCAATAGTGTGAAGCTTCTGTATTCTCATTCGCAGCGGCTCTTGTTAAAATGCCCACATTCATGACGGTGACAAATCAGCCTGTGATGCGTCCCTACTATTATGCTGTAACACAAGAAGGAGAGCCATGGCAGCAGACACTTAGAACCAGCCCTCCAGGAAGGTGCAGTAGCACACAACGTTGTGGCGAGGCAGACAGGGAAGGGTAACACTTCCTGGCTGGTGCATATGTGGCTATGTAATCTCAGCAGTAGGTATAACCAGACCTGAATGTCGCCAATGTGTGAAGATGTTTGGATCCAGAATTCTGGGTCCAGCCCATCTCTAAATGTGACAGATTATGAGGAGACAATTCCTGCTTCCCTACCATGCACGTGGACAGCACCCAGAGTCAAAGACACGACCCCTTCAATGACTATCCTTTCCCTTCCTCCCTCTTCCACGTTTACTAGGCCTCATCCACACTGGGGCTCCAAGTCTAAAAACACATTGAAATGCACATTCCAGACTCATGAATTTCTAGCCCTGTTTGGACCGGAGCCAGTCCATGTGGCTGCAGTGCTGAGGTCCACGTACTAGTTTAGGTTCCTACTAGAACTGAGCAGAGAAAGCAATTCCATTTGGCGGAAGATTTTGATATTTCAAAATTTTCCACAAAGGAGAATGGAGTCTTGGCTCTGAGGCACTCTGCCTGGTGGGCTGCCCTGGAGACAGGTCTCTAGGAGCCCTGAGAACCCGGGTTGCTGAGAAGCCATGAATCTAGGAGTTGGGACTCCCCAAGCTTCCAGGTTCCCATCTCCCCATTAGCTCTCCAGCCGGGCAGGCCAGCTGGCAGGAACTGCATCGAAATCGAACCATCTCTGCCAAACGTTTCAGGTCAGACAAATGGGCCGATTCCAATTTAAAAGCATTTCATCGGGACTTCTGCAACCAGCTCTAGTTCCTTGCCTAGGACTTTCCCATGATTTCAGACTACAACACGTTTCCGCCTGGCCGAGCCATGTCAGAAACCTGCCGACCTGGCGCTGAAGACGGGCAGCAGCTGGGACACAGGGTTCACGTTAACCTGGAGGCTCCTGGCATTTCACACACACACACACACGAGTCGGGGCATGTGGAACGTTTTCTTGTGCACAGGCACTTTCTGTAGTCCCACATTCCTTCCTCATTTCTCAAGACATTCGAGCATGTGATAGATCAAACTATAGACCCACTCAGCTCTTTAGCTACATGAGAGTCATTGTGCCGGTACGGCTAGTCTAGTTGTTGCAAGAGCATAAATCAAATGCACAGTTTACAGCAAGACCAGCCGAGAGCATTATTTAATGATATTAATGCTACCCCCCGGCAGTTTTCTTTTTAAAAATGTGAAGGGAATTTCACGTAGGTGAAAGTTGACAGATTAAGAGCACTGGGGACTGAAGTTCTCTGTCTAGTCAAGAATGATTCAGCAAAGCTGCCCCATGCTACTCTTTCAATGGGACTCGACCCTGAACTGGAAGCATCGCTTCTATGGATGGCAGAGATGTCCAGTCTCCATGGCTCTTTCAGCCTTGATACCTCAAACTGGGACTGCCAGCCAGGTTGGGGGGGGAGGTGTCTAATTGTTGCCAGTTGTGATGGTGGTTTTGTGGTGTCAAAGCCTTGTGCACACAAAGCTGGACTGACCTCTCTACTGGGCTGATATTCAGCCTGAACTCTCGTTTGCTGCATTTCTTCTGCTCTGACTCCCCTGGACAAACCTAACCAAGCCCCACCCCTAGATGTTTCCACCCTTCTGAGATTTACACGCGATTTATGTCTTCTACAGCATTGACCAGAGGAAAGAGAGACGCATCCTGTCCTCCATTTGTTACCACTGGAGCAGAAATCAATACTCCCCTCATGCCCCATATGTTGTCTTCCTGTATCACAATGAGAGACCATCATGTCCTCTCTAGAGGGAATTGGACTGCCTAGTTTTACCAGCATTTGCTTTTTCAGCTAAGAGTGTGGAAACCAACAACAAGACAAAGCCACCAGCCCTTGGCCGACAGAGCTGTGCTGGCAAAACTCCCAGTGGAGATGCAGCTCTGCCGACGGAAGACAGAGCTAATGTTGTTCCGGGAGGTGGTGTAGATACGCTGGGCGGAGAACTCCTTCTGTCAGCCTATGCCAAGTCTACATTAGAGACTCTGCTGGCAGTGAGTTATACTGGAGTAGCTATCCCACCTCAGGCTCTGTGACATGCACATGACCTGAGACCACCACACTCCTTGTCACCTCAGCCTCCAACCAGCCAGCAGATAGTCACAACTTTGGGCCAGTACCTGCTTTTGGTTTGAACCAGCTGCCTCAATACGAAAGGATCCATCTCATACTCCCAGTCCCTGAGCCATCCCCACTACTCCTCCACAGGTAAGATATAGTTCTGCGAAGGGGTAATCTAGGATCCTCTCGTTTTTCTCTTTTTGGTTGTCCATGCCCCTTCGAAGATCCTGAATCAAGTCAACGTGTCTTTGTAGCTAAGGAGGATGAAAACAGTTCGAGCAGTTCTGCTCCTGGGGTGCCAGATGGGGGACTGCTTCAGCGCAATGCAGGGCACTGTGTCCCCTATGGAACTGAGCATGCCAGCACCTGCTAACCCAAAGAACCCAGCACCCCGGCTCTCCTGTTCAATATGCTTTTAACAGGCACCAAGATACTCTGCCAGTTCCTTTGCTGAACTCTTTGGCAGAACACACGCACTGAAGCATTAGCAACCCCAGGGAGCTGCGGAAGGGATCAATGTTCATTACCATAGCAAATCAGCTTCCATTTTGATTTCTTTCTGCTCACGTCAAAGGCACGGTCATGCAGGCGCCTGTTTACTTTACCTTGCAGGCATCCTTCCCTCCTTCCTCATAGCCAGCGCACAGCATGTTTTCCGTTAGCGCCGGGACCCGCTCAGAGCACTGCTTCTTGCTGATTAGCTTCATCTCCACTTTCTTTAGCATGTTGGTTAATTTCACCTTGTCCCCTAGCCAGAGAAAGAAAGGAGAGAGAGTGTGTGTAGGGGTTTGTGTGTGGTTAAGGAACAATCTCAAACAATACAATTAAAATAGCTGGAGTCAGATCACAGCAACGGCAAATCGCCATGGGTCTCCAACCGCACCTTGAGTGTCTGTGTGTAGACAGCTCTGGTCCAGCCGCTCTGACCCCAGCAACCTGTCTACAGCCCCACTCTGACTTCCACCAGCCTTGGTTACTATTTGCAGGATGACCCCAATACATTCCCAGTCCTCCATTTCCCCAAAACCGGGTGCTCTGCAATGTCCGGCCCTCTCCTGGGCAGGCCAGGAAACTAATATGGTTCAATTGTTCCTTTATAGAGACAAAAAACACATCACAGCTTATTAACTAACTGGGGTGAATAGACCCTTTCCCATGTGTAGAGCGGTCAGCACAAGCCATAAGCCCCACGTCAATACCATCGGTGTGAATTTCACCCTTTCATTATAAAATAGTGAGTCCAGCTCACCCTGTCAATGTTCCCCAGCCCTGCCTTGGAGTGAGGACCTCTGAGGAGACGGCATTTCACTCTCTGTTGTCCATTCAGTCCAGGGATTCTTGGGTGAAACCTCCAACCAATGGCATTTGTGTTTTGCTTTCTTAGTGCTTAGCTAACCTGACATTCTGCTTGTCTTTTTCCTTAAGAATACCAATTTTCCCCATTTTTGCTGGAGAACCGGTGACCTGGGATAGGAGCTTTCCCAGCGCTCGGTGGAAAGGGTAGAAATGTTGAACCTTTCACAGAGATCATTTCTTGTTCTTTTTCTTGTTCTTTGGAGCGCCTAGGAGCTCTGGTCACGGGCCAGGACCCCACTGTGCTAGGCGCTGAATCTGACCTGGAAGAATCTGCATGATGGAAGGGTCTGATTCTGCTCTCAGTTACCTCAGGGTAAATCAGAGCTGAAGTCAATGGTGTGACACCAGAGTCAAACTGGTTTGAGGAGAGAATTTTGCTGGGGAGGGTGGGCAGAGGGGTCCTCATTACGTTGCGGCCAGTAGGTGCAAAGTGGCTGCAAGGCTCCCCAGTGAATTCGACTTGGCACTGAACGCCCCCACCCCCAGCCCTGTGCCACCTCCAGGTGCAGGGGGATGTGGGAAGCACAACTTAGGGCACCCCTGGAGCTGCTGTAGTTTGCACTGGTGGGGGTGGAGGGGGGGATTCCAGCCCCCATAGTCCCTGAATAGGAGAGATGCACATCACCTCCTTCGTAGCAAGGAAGCTGACTCTCTATAGGTACGAACATGGCCCTCCTCAGAGCAGCCCAAGCGCGTTCTGTCTGTGGACGCTCGGCATCGACAGTGCTTCTCCCAAAACAAACCTCGCAGCCTCGGGGGAGGGCTGGGAGAGTGGCTCAATGCCAGCCTTGTCCTCCTGAGTCCAGGCTGCTCTTGGGGCCAAAATAGCTCCTATCATAATTTAGGCTGCCAAAGGAGGCTCCAAAGTTGCATCAGCCTCCCCTGGCTGACGGATAGGTGGCACTACCACTGAGCGTACCTTGTCCCCACCCAGCACCGGTGTGTTCATGTGGGAGCCTCCGAGGGCATTGCAATTCTCCCCCAGCCAGCTCCAGGAGTCTTACAGCCCATGCACGCTGCTGCAGGAGAGTATAAGTACTGCAGAGATAGGACCAATCCCTCCCCGCATTTCCCGAGCATTGCCCCAGAACTCACAGTACGCAGGCCCCTACTCCCTGCCATTCCACTGGGCATGTCTATGAGAGTTGGGCTTGATTCTGATCTCATTTACACTACAGTAACTCCACCTTCTTCATGGACACCCGGGCGCGGTCAGAGTCCCTGTGGGAGCTCAGCTCACTCGGCATTTTGCCAGCGAGGCCGTAGAGAGGCAGACCGGCCCACCGCTAGGAGAAATGAGACTGAAAACATTGTTCCGCTCTGGCCACTGAGTGAGGAGCTGATTAAAGACATGCGGCTGAAGAAATGCCCTGACAAAATAACAAATCTTTGAGGAAATCCCTATGCTGAATAACCGGCAGGGAAATTACCCCTTCCATTTACTACGTGAGGAACTGGCTCCCAGAAAAATCCTACATGTGCCCAACCTTCATCTGTTCCCATGCTCAGCCTTTCCGCTTGTATGCTGCTGTTATCACAGGGGCAGCAGAGTAAAATAGGAGAACCTAGTTTGTGGGGGCAAAAGGGACAGCAAGAAAAACACAGGCTGTCAACTACATGGAGAGGGAATTCAGAAAGAAGACGTGGCTGAGACAATAGGCTCAAGTGGAGTCTTGACTTGAGGTGTCCAGGGGGTGGCTGTTATACCCCCTTGGTTGGTCCCATCCTACCCAAATGGTCTCCTTTCTTGAGTAAGCCTTTCAAATATTTACTCGTGATCACTTCCCTGCTCTTTAGCCAAGCTGGACGTACTGGGCCAAATTCCATCCTGACGTCGCTTCTGTTACTTCAGTGGGCTTTCACCAGAGAGAAAACTAGGCCATTCCAATGTTATCCTCTCCACCTAAATCACTCCCTCCAGCTGAAGAGGAGTGAACTGGGACCGGGGCTGGAAATCACTGGAACAATCAGCCTGTGAACACATTTCGCCCAGGATGGTCCTATCTCTCCACTGCCCTTCATTACGAACCGGAGCTCGCAATTCGGGCCCAGATTTACCTGCCGCCCAACCAAACCGGTCGGGTGTCTAGCTTTTGGGACTGAAAATTGGGGTGTGTGTGTGTGGGGGGGACGACACCTTTTGGGGCCTTCATGGGCTCCAGTTGGAGATACCGTCTCAAGGTGTGAGGTGTCTCATGTTGGGGGAGGGGAAGGGGCTGCCCTTCGCACTGGATAGCGGTGGCTCACATTGATGGGAGCTGCTGTATGTGAAGGGACCTTGGTGGCGTAAGTTGGGGGGAGGGGGCCTACTCTTCGTAAGGGTGGGTGCCTAAGCAGCTTCCACCTGCATCTCCTTCCTCCCCCGACCCTTCTACCTATGTCCAGCAGCAGGGTGAGCAGAGCCTCCCTTCCAAAAACTAGAGCGTCTTGCCTGAGCTCCGTACACCTGCCCCCGGTTTGCTGTAGGGGTGGTTATTTTAAAGTGAGTGAATGCAGGCTTTATTAGCAAGTAGGCCCCTTCCTCCTCCCCCCATAAACACCCCCCCGCCCACACACACACACAGAACAGTACCTGCAACTGTGGCTCCCCATCCAGCAACCCAGCAGTCCTTCCACGTCTGAAGGTCACGTATGAAGGGCAGGCAGATGGGCATTGTCTGCTCACTGAACGCTATCGGTGAGTCAAGGAGGATCAAGGCTATGTCATTGTCCATGTTCACCCTGTCAAAGTCCTCATGAAGAATCACCCTGTCCAGCTTTTTCTTCTCCACTTGGTGGCTTTCCAAGTCGGCTGCCCCAAACGTGACGTAAAGATCTGGAGGACTTGGCAACGAAATGGAGACAGAGCGTGAACAAGGACAGCAAAGTCTGTTGACAAAGGTGGTGGTGGGGGGGCCTCCTTTGGCGCGGCAGCTCAAAGTGCTTTGCACATCGGAGGGTTGGGTCAGCCACAGAGGCCGTGGAAACCCACTCTCATGGCTAGCGCCGGCAGCACTGTGAAACCGCTTTCACAAAAGGCTGGATGCTGCCACCCTCCGTCATACGGAGGAGCACCTTGTTCCAGGAGCAGCCAGCTCGCTTTCTGTGGGAGTATTTGTGGAGAAAGGGGGCCGTTCACCCTTCTTCGAAAAGGGGCCTATTTTTGCTCACATTTTTTCAGAGGCGGCATTTCCCTTGGACAGGTTCTGTCACTAGATGTGTATCAGAGACTTATATCTCGCCCCCAGCAGCCTGCTAGCAACGTGCCTCACAATCTTTAATGGATTTGTCCTCACAACACCCCCTGAGATCAGGGAGTGAGTGCTGTCCTCCCCAGTACAGGGAAGGGGGAAACAAGGCACAGAGCGAATAAAGGGCTGGTCTTGTGCTCATTGACTTTAGTACAGCAGGACCAGGTATTTATGACTTTCTCAAGGTCCCAGAGGAAGTTGTGAAAGAAAATAGAAGCAAACCTCAGTACCCCAAGTCCCAGGTTAGCACCTAATCATCGGCCCATCTGTTTTCCTGACCTACTGTATGACCGTAGGTCATGAGAACTCCCCTTTTTGTGCCTCTGTTTCCCTCCTGCCCTTTGCCTTGTTCTGGTTGTAAGCGCTTCAGGGCAGGGACTGTCTCTCGCTATCTTTGGGCAACGCCTAGCCACAATCATAATTTGTGTGCCGTTATTTGCACCGAGAAGGAAGTACTTTGGAGTAAACACAATCACTCTGGGTTTTGTTGTTGCCCGAGCAGCGCCATGTTTCATTTTGCAACCAAGTGCAGAGGCTCTTCCATTGGCAGGGTTGCCTAATTTTTGTGCAAAGATTTTTGCCCAGCACCACCCATCACGCACCTCATGTGGAAGCCAGGCTGCAAGAAGACAGTAAAGTTCATAGTGAAAACAGGGGGCTGGGCGGAAGGAGTCCTAGATGCAGCTGTGTCACGGATTTCCTTTTTTATGACCTTGGGCAAGTTCCTGAACTTCGCTTTCCCTGCCTGTAAAATGACGATGGCTGGGCTTTGAGATCCTTGGCTGGAAGGGACTTTCCAAGCACCAAGGGTTATGGAGGAGCCCTGTTATCCTAACAGGGCTGGTGATGGGATTTGAGGGGGTGGAACTAAAGTGCTCTGGGGCGTCCAACTGGCAAGAGTATGATGATGAAAAGCAGGACTGTGTACGGGGCCACCACCCAGCCCCAGTCACTGATATTTGAGGCAAGAGCATTTGGGGTTCTCGGAAAGCCACCCTGGGGATCTTTTTCTCCTCCTATTGGGATAAGGCAAGAAGCATCAGGAGACCTGCTTCTTCCTCCTCCCAAGAGACTTGAGGCGGCTGGTTGAGGCAGATTCTCAACCGTGGCCTCCAAGGTGGGGCTGAGAAATGTCTCCTTGCTACAGATTAGGGGAGGAGGGAGGTGGTTTTTTCTCCCCTCTCCACTGCCTTTATATGGAACATCCCTGACCTCTGAAACACCAGCTGCTGGCCATTGCAATCTCACTGGCTTTGTGAGGGATGAGGGACAATTTAGACTGTCCTATTATTATTGCCTAGCTTGATATATTGCAGGCAAGGGATGAATCTGGCCTAATAAGATTTGTCCTTTTGGAGCAGCCAGAAGGTAAGGATGCTAGAGTCATGCTAGCAGGCTTCATGGTTAATTGAGATGAAGTCAGCATGGTCAAAGGCTTGTGGAGTGAGGTTCTTCTCCATCCCCACGTCACGGCGCTGGGAGGGTGGGGATGGAAAGTTTCCATGTGGCATAAACTTATTCCCTTGTCTGTCCCTAGCTGCTTTGGCTGACACACTTTATTTGAGGACTGAGCCCTGCCTGGCACTGCCTCTACACAACGGTTGCAATCAGAAGGATTCTCCCCCCCCCTGCAGTACTCACAGTTCGTTCATGAAACAATGGGCCACGGATAAAATCCACCAGCTGCTTATAATAGCCCCTCCACAAAAATGCTTCTCTTTGGTCTGGATGCTCACGTGCCAGGGGAACTCACCGGACACGGCGCCCGTACCCTCGCCAGTCTTTGACTCTTTCAGCATGGATGGTTTGTAAGAGGGTCTGAGGCCGCATTCTAAAAACAAAATGCAGTGCACAGTGTGTGTGTGTTTGTGTATCTGTCTGGATAAAGGTCACAAACTCACTCTGCAAAACAGATACATGATCATATGCGGCGCCCCCGTCTACGTTCACACCGGTTTTACACTGTTGTGCCTCTCTTGGCCTCCGTGGAGTTTTTCCTGATTTACATCACGTAAGAGGACGTGATTTCAAACACCCCGAAGCTCCAAGCAGTAGGGAAGAGGATTTGAATCCTGGGGCTTGGTTCAGCCTTTATAAAGAGGCAGGCGATTTGCGCATTTCAAATCCACTGTTTGCCTTTTGAATGCCTGTAAAGTTAGGAGGATCGGAAATTCTTGGCGTCTTAGGTGCCGCATGAGCAGAATGATGAATACAACATGGGAGTCAGAGATTAACAGATTTTAAGGCCCAAGAAGGGACCATTATGATGATCTACTCTGACCTGCATAACACTGGCCATATAATTTCACCAACTGAATCCTGCACCAAGCCTACATTAATGGCTGAGATAGAGCGTCTCTCTTAGAAATACAGCCCATCTTGATTTAAAGACTTCAAATGAGCGACACTCCACCACCTCTCTGTGCAAGTTGTTCCAAGGGTTAATTACTCTCACTTAAAAACGTGAACCTTATTTCCAATCTAATTTTTGTCTAGTTTCAACTTCCATCCCTTGAATCATGCTCCTTTGTTTGCTACCTATCAATTTTTTCTCCTCACTTACAGACCGTGATTAAACCTCCTCAGTCTAATCTGTGATAAATAAAATATATTGAGTTTATTTAGGCTATCACCATAAGGTAGGATTTCCAGACTTTGTCTCATTCTAGTAGGTTTTTTTTCCCTGAATCCTTTTCAATTTATCAGCATCATTTTTTAAAGTATAGACAACAGAAACGGACACAGTGTTCCAGTAGTGGTCAATAATGCTGTAGACAGTGGTAATAACACCTCGCTACTTCTGCTTGCTATTCCCCTGCATATACATCACAGGATTTGCATTTGCTCTCTTATTCGCTGCATCATACTAGGTCATGTTCAGCTGGTTACATACCATGATCCCTAAATCCTCTTCTGAATCACTAGTTTCCAAAATACATTCCTCCATCCTATAAATGTGACCTATGGCTTTGGTTCCTACATGTACAATCTAACATTTAGCTACATTAAAACACATCATTCCTATGAGCCTCGCTGTCATGAAAATGAAGATGCATGTGAAATGTATGAGTTTAAGAAGCAAGCAGCAAATATAATGAAGAAGATTGTAATTTCTTTGGGGCAGGAACTGTCTTTTTGTTCTATGTTTGTACAGCACCTAGCACAATGGGCTTCTTGGTTTATGACCAGCATGCCACAGCATTAACAAAATACAAATAATAATAGACATATGCAGCCAAGGATAAAAGCTAGCAGGTATATTTAGGATATAGAGGTGAAATATAATTATGTAAGACAGGGTCTACAGACCTTGGGCTTGTCAGGTATTTAGCATAGCCAGTTTAGGCGCTAGGATAAGTTAGCTATATTATAAAGATAAATTAGCATAAATAAGTTAATAATAAGCTTGCTGAGCTTGTGTCTATATTTGTGATAGGCTGATGTTTTGAAAAGAACTGCTGGCTTGGAAAGCAATGTTTACCAGAGACCAGTAGACATCACAAGATGACTGTTGGTAGCTGGGATGAAAGGTTAGAGACTTAAGGGAACCGCCTACTATGGTGAGAAACTGATGTAAATGTTAATGAATATAAGGCGAATTACCAAGTTAGCCTATGAAAAACAGGGCACCCCAAAAGTAGTGGGGTGTGGAGGTTCAAATAAGGAAAGGGAGTTAAAACCTTCATAAATACGTGTGCACCCCAGTGGGTGTTAGAGTAACGCACTATAAAAGCTGTGTCCCAGCCTGCAAGGACGTGGGGAAGATGCCAGGAGGACGACCACTATTGATGATGATGATGCGACTAACACTTTGGGTTTTCCCAAGGCCTGGGGTGAGTCATACAAATACTACACATTCTGGCTTGGGCTCTCTCATTCTTACCAAACTGCAGTGTGTGTATTGTTCTTTGGTTGACTAATAAAAGTAGTAAGAGAGCACAGTGTTGTCCGTGTTGTGCTCCATGGGGTCCCCCTTGTATTGATCTGCTGTAGTCATTCTTGGGGCTGAATTCTCACAGATTAAATTAGATGTAAACCCTCACCGTGGGGTGGGTAACCCAGAACTCTAGATAAAGCTGCTACACAGCTTAAAAAAACACTCTGACCCCCTAAGTGGGTGGATCCTGCCAGTTCTGTACAAGGAAAGCAAGTCAGAAGGCATATCGAACCTAAGGGTTTATGATGGTGTTGGGAATTCATGCGTATCTATGCCGATGAGAGGAAGTGCTGCTGCAACAGAAAATACCACGAAAATCAGTTGCCTTCAAACGCTAGAAAAAATCAGAGCTTTGGACCCAGTGGTCTTTGCTGCGCTGTCTCATTGTACCTATGATAATTGCTCAGTTACTGCACCTATTCGGGCTGTGAACACAGATGTCCAAGATGTCTACAGCTCACAAGCAGCTGAAATGCCTTTTCTGGTGGAGGCTGGAGAAGGATGTTGGTGAATGGACAGCCTACGAGGCAGTGCCTCGTTCTCAGGCCGGTACAAAGGACGTGCAGTTATAATAATGTAAGTGAGAGCAGAACCAGGCTCCCACTGAGGAAAGTGGGCAGGGTTTATAATCCACCTACCTGCATGTGAGCGTCTCATTAAGGCAGTTAGAAGCCAGAGGGTAAGGAACAGCATTTTAATCCCATTCTAACCTGATGCTCCTTGCTCATGTTCAAAGAGGTGAGGCTGCTGCAGATACCGAGGGGTAACCGCCCCACACCATATCTAGCCAAAGGCCACAATTGCCTCTGCCTAGAGGTGACCACAATGTTCCTCCTCACCTGCATGTGACATCACACAACCTATTCACTGGAGGTGACATCACAATAGGATGCTATGCCTAGCTGGGGGGAAATCAAAAGATTTTTCAGCGGGGCCAGGGAGAGCTAGACCTGAGCTGTAGGGCTGGCAACCAGGGCAGAAATTTCCCCGAAGTTCCAGACTTGGTTCAGCCCACGATCGGGGGTGGAAATTCACTTTTGGATCCTGATCTCAGTTCCAGCTAGGTCTTGGTGTGTTTGACGCCTTTGCTCTGGTTCCAGACCATCTCGAGTAATGAGTGCTGTAGCTTTTCCTCATTCCTGTATCATTTTGTCTTGCTGTGTAAGTCCCCAGCTCCGCCTTCCCTGCAACACTTTTTTCTCTGCCCATGACAGGAGCAGATCCCTTCCTTTCAGCCCTTGGAAGGACTTTCTCTTCCCTCTCTACACCTTTCATGTATTCTCTGTGGAAAGTGGAAACTCACTGCTAGGGTAAGTATCAAATGGCGTTCAATGAAGAGTGTGGCCATAGAGATGTCCAAAGAGCGAACCGTCTTCCCCATGGTGAACTGCAGGTTAACCACAGCTTATATGGCCAAACTCATCCCCAATGTCACTCCACTGAGCTGAGTTCAGTGAGGTTCCACCAATGAAGCACTGAGCCCAGTTTCCATCTTGCACTTTCAACAACAGCTGGAAAGTTGCAGGGCCCAATTCACCCAGGGGTAACTCCACAGTGAATTCAGTGGAGCTCCATATTTTTGGGTCAGATCCTCAGCTTGTGTAACTTCAGTGGAACTATGCTCATTTACCTCCTCTGGAGAATCTGATCCCTTTTTTCCTAGTGCAGTAGCCCTCAAAGGCCGCAACGCAGATCAGAGCTGCGCCCTGCCATGCTCAGTGTTGGACAATCAGAGATGGCGACATTGTCCCAGCCCCGAAGAGATTATCATCTAATTTGAAAGAGGGTGAAAGGAGTGAAAACAAACAGCAGGAGGAAAGTGAGGAGGGAGGATGGGGTAAACAGTGAGCGTATGCGACAACATAGGCTAACAACAAGCCAGGCTCCAAATCATGTGAATGGTTTTTGTTTTTACACTTGAGGATCAAAAATGAAATCAGCCCCCCCAATAAAGAAATTGGCATCCCAACATAACGTGAGTCAGAGAATCAGGGTTCTCTCACTCCCGGGTGCAGACCAGGAGTAATTCCACTGAAATGTATAGAGTTACACTGGGCTTAGAAGACAAAGAATCAGAACTTTCATTTTCCTTTCCCCTCTCTTTCCATTTCACCCCATGCCCAGGAAATCAGAGAAAAGTGCCAGTTTCCTTGACAGTGAACAACAAACCAATTCAGTGGTGTGATATTTAACAAAATGCATTCTGTTACTATAGCAACTGGAAATTCCAAGCAGGATGCTAGAGCATATGGGAGCATCTCCAGAGAGAACAGCACATTACGATCATACCAGGAGCAGTCTCTCTTATGCCCCCTCTTCAGCATAAATGTGATGACAAACAAAAGAAGTTTCCTCTTGCTTTTGAAATTGGACAGGAATGAGCACAGCTCCAGGAGCAAAGACATTCTGAGTGCGAATTCTGGTTCTGGCACAGATTTTCCCTTTGGGATTTTGGGTAAGTCTCTGTGCCCTAAATGTCCATCCGTAAAACAGGGATAATGATACTTTCCTTCTCTCACCCTGAGTCTCTCCTGTCTATTTAGCTCACAAACTCATCAGGGCTGGACCGTCTCTTACTATGTATTTGTACAGTGCCTAGCACAACTGGTTGAAGCACCTAGGTGCTACTGTGATACCAAAAAATAATAGTAATAGTTATTTTACAATTCATTACATTTTAAAGACAACCTGAAATCTTCTCCATTCTACAATCATACACAACAACACAGATGGAACACCAGGTCTTTTTATTAGCAAGCTGCAGCCTTTTATTATATTTGCTACATTTTTCAGCTCTAACCCGTCATATATTTCAGTTCACAAAACACACGCGATGTGCTTTATCACAGTGCGGGAAACCAAATTGAATCTCTTTGTATTTACACACTTTTTGGCCCAGTAGAAAACTAAAACCCCTCACACTATGTATATATATATATTTTTTTTTACTAAAATTGTTTCAGGAAATAGGCACTACAGGTAATAATATAGACTGCTGTGAATGGGGAACAGTGAGAGACTAAATTCCTCATCCCCACCAAAGACATCAAAGTGTGGCTACTCTTGTTAAGATAACCCCTAGAACAGCGGTTCTCAAGCGGGAGTCTGCGAGGCGTTTCAGGGTGTCCGTGAGCCCTGAATCCTCTCACCCCCGGGGCTAAAGACAGAAGCTCGGAGCACTGGTGGGCGAAGTCTCAAGCCCCTGAGCCCCACAGGTCTAAAGTCTAATACCCTGCAAGACAGAAACCTAAGACCCCCAGTTCCACAGGGCTCAAGCTCCCCTCCCCCCCGTTCAGCAGCTGAAGCCCTGAGCATCCCCAGCCCTGCAGGGCAGAAGCCCCCATCCCTGCCATCTGGCGACTGAAGCCCGGAGCCACTCCCCCTGCCCCCTCCACCCACTGGATCCTGGAATTTTTATAGCATGTTCGGGGGCCTCCTAAAGAAAGAAGTTGAGAACCCCTGATGTACCTGACCCCAACTACACAAACACACTTCCTCCTGCACGCACATGCACGCACACACACACACACAGTCGCCCCAACACACTCTACCCTGGGTCTCCCTTCCCCACACTAACCACCCACTACACTAAAACTAAACTATCGCTAACGCATCAACCCCCTCCCGCTACAGTGGCGTGACCCAAAAACCGTACAAACCACATAGAAGCTTGAACTTGGACAAGACATGACAGACACAAAAGAGTCCTTAAGGACGCTAGCGCCCTCTCGGGCCAGGTCGTTACACTACTTTTGTATAACATACTTTTTTATAAACAACTTTGTTGAAATGACATATTTAATTTCATTGAAACAGAAGAAAATTGTCAAGAAAGATACATCAATTTCTTTATTAATATGCCTAGCAAGGAATCTATTTGTCAAAAAACATTTCCTGAATCTCTTTTGTTGTCTGTATTGTTACAGACATACTTGATGACAGGTATTTTGAAATAAATTACCAAAATAATTGAAACTGGCGTGATTATATTTTGACAAATAAAATATGCAGAATTTTTAAAATATTGTGCACAGAACTTTTAATTTTTTGGCACAGAATTCCCCCAGGAGTCGTCAGAAAACAACACATCAAGTTGCTTTACTTTATGTTTCTAGCAAAAACATAATACAATGCTGGGGCAGTGGTCTGCACATAGATTATTTTTTAATACTAATAGGACAGGAAACCCCAGTACCCCGAAGCCCACAGTAGCCGCTGGGATTCTTGCCTAGATACTGTTGATGGTAATCTTCAGCATAATAGAACGCTGGAGCCGCACGGATTTCTGTTGTGATTGTGCCAACGCCACTTGCTGTCAATACCTGTCAAGACATGGCACAGAATTCCATTAGTGGTTGGTTTGCTCCTGGGTGAGAAATAAACCTGATGATAAACGACATTAGGAAATCATATTCAAGAGGTGCCGTAGACTTTTACAGTCACTTGTACAATCGTTACGGAACAGCCTTGATTTTATCACGCAGACTCGAAAAACACCCAGGCTTTGATATTATTTTGGCAGCAGACACTTCAGGGATCAGAGTGCGTCTATGCACTGAGCAGTGCGCGTGTTTTATCTTACTTCCAACTGGTTACATTTTGAATGACATTTCCTTGTTTATTAATCTTTTTGGGGGGAAGGAGGGAGCACCTGTGACACCAAGGAGAGCCAAAAATAGATTCTATGGGCAGGTCTAGCTGCAACTAGCCCATGTCAGCTGACTCGTGAGGCTTAGGTTATGGGGCTGTTTAATTGTAGTGTAGACATTCGGGCTCGGGCTGGAACCTGAACTCTGGGACCCTGCCCTCAATTGTCTACACCAATTAACATGCCACACATCAGTGTGCTGTCAAAGTGACACCCCCACAGTGAACATTGCTACACCACGTAGACATGCCCTTAAACTATGATCAGTTCCATTGACAATCCATTCCTTAAGGTGGAGCTACAGTCCTGGGGTGAAATTCTGGCTAGAAGTCTGCTCAGGCCTAATTTCAAAGTCCAACTCGAACCCAACTAGACCACAGCCAACCTGAACCTGACCCAAGCCTTAGCACGTCAGGCTGTTTTCAGAGTTGACCCAACCTGGACACTTGTAGTCACATCTCTTTGGGTTTGGGTTGGGTTGCAATGGTCTAGCCAGCGGCCTGGACACCATGTTCTTTATTTTGTTTCCTCCATACAGCTGCTGAGGCTAATTACCTCCCACCGCTGCTCCCACGACCAGCGCCCGCTCCCGAACCTTGACTGGCTGGCCGTGCCCCAGTCCAGCCCAGCTCAGCACCACACACTAGTTCCCCCTGACTACTCCCCCTGGAGTTGTGTCAGCACCACCGACGCCGCCTCAATCCTTGGGGCTCAGCCTGGTGGGGTCTTCCTGCTCCCCAGGCCACGATCCATCTCTGGCCACCTCCTGCCAGTGGAGTTGTTGCAGCTATGGCGGCGTGCCCAGCTCCTGTCGCCACCCCAGTGCGCTGTGTGTGAGAGGCACTGCAACTCGTCGGCACATGGAGGTGGCAGGAGCTGGTAGGAGTGGGGCACAGTCGCCTTGGGGGCGTGCCTACCTGATCAGAGACTACCTGAGCCTGAACATGACAGGCTGTTTTCACACCCCACCCAAATCTGTAGTCGGGTCCCGTTGGGTTCAGGTTGGGTTGCAAGACTCCAATTCTAGCCCCACTGAAGTCAATAGGAATTTTGCTATTGACTTCAATGGGACGAGGCTTTCACCTCTGGTGCCTTAATGTTCCATTTGTCCTGCAAGAAATGAGCATCTTCGAGATGAACTTGAAGTCATTCAAATAGATTCACCCCGCAGGGTTTGAAATTCCCTTCAGGAGAGGAGGAACTTTAGGGTTGCAGTACTGCAGGGTAGCACTGATTTCCAGTGAACTGACAAAAATGTGTACATTTCAAAGTATTTTACAAAAGGTCAGCAAGCGTCATTATCCCCATTTTACATCAGGGGAAACTGGTGCACAGAAACAGACGGGCACCGATTTGTAAAAAGTGATCACTCATTTGGAGTGTCTTAATTTGCAGGTGCCAAACTTGACACTTAGAGCCTGATTCTCAGAGTTACTGAGCGCAAGTCCAAAAAATGCAGTCAGTGAGAGCAATGGGCGCTCCGCACCTCAGGGAACGAACTGCACCTTTCGGAATTTAGCCTCTAAGCTAAAGAAGTCTGAGCCAAAGAAGTCACTGCATTTTCTATTGATGTAAAAATTTGAAGGTGCCTGAAGCTCCATTTGGAAAACTTTGAAGGTGGCAGTGCTCTGGATAACACCGATAACTCGCAGGTATTATTTTCTGGCTAATAAAATGGCCATCAAGAAAATGACTTTGACTAACATGGAAAACACAGCTTCGAAGCCCAGAGATTTGAAGACCAAATACTAAAACAAGTTAAGAGCCCCATGTGGGTTCCACTCACAGAGTCTCTGGAGTTTCTTTCCTCAGGGCACATAACTCCAGTAGGATCAGAAAGATATTTCAAAGCAAATTCCAGCTCATTTCCAAAGAGATGATTTGCCAATACTGGGGCCAATGGTAACGCTGCATGGTTTGCAGTTCAGAGAGCGGGGTGTATGGGTGGAGATTTAAAATTAGACTTGAAATTCTTCAGGCCTTAGTCCCCAATCTGAATCTGAAATTCCTCATAGGCTCCTAAAAGCTGAAAGGTTTTCTTTTTAACATTAAACTGCCATAAAGTTTAAACTATCACATTTTTCTTCTCTAAAGCAAACAGACAAGTGCGGACACTTTGGACCCCAATTCTCCTCTGATTTAGGGCTTTATCCTATGAACAGCAAAGCTCCCATCAACTTTAACGGTGCAAGATGAGGAACTTACACTGGTGCAGCACAGGAGTAACTCTGTGGAGGCAAATGGAGATACACCGGAATAACGTAAGTGTGACAGCAGAATCAAGCCCTGGAAGACTGTATGGCCAAGCACTTATACAAACATGCACTAAGCCTCACGACACTGACAAACAAAACCGATAAAAGGAAATACTTTTCCACACAGCACAGAGTTCATGAAACCTACTGCCACAAGGCAGCACTAAGACCAAGGACTCAGCCAGATTCAAAAAAAGGGACTGGACCTTTATAAAGATAACAAGAATCTAGAGTTATAATAGTAAATGTTCAAAATAGAACTAAGGGTTTTGGAAGGAATATAAATCCCTCCTGCTCAGGACATGAGCCAACAGCTATCAATTGGGGTTGGGAGGAAATTTTCCCTGGGGAAAAGTTATGCCATAATTACCGGCTTCAGGGTCTCTAGCGCCTACCTCTGAAGCAACTTGTCCTGACTACTGTCAAAGACAGCTTAGTAGGCTAGATGAAACACTGGTCTGATCTAGTCTGGCAATTGTGTATGTGCATGGGTATATTACTACTATACTCATTGTACAGACAGGTGAAATGAGACACATAGGCAGGTTAGACATAGTAACGTGCCTGAGATGCCACAAGAAGTCAATGGCAGACCTGGCACTAGAACTCAGGAATCCTAATCCTGAAGTCTAAATACAGGGGAATTAGGAGGATCCTGGGGAATAATCCTAGCGAACCTGCTGACTCAGGGTATGTCTATACTGACGCCGCTGTCAGTCAAAGTCGCCGCCGTAAAATTGACCTATCTGGATTGATTGAGCAGTCAGTGAAGACCCGCTCAATCGATCCAGAAGTCGACGCGGGTAAACCACCCCCTCAAGCGGTGTAGCGCTGCGTTGACAGGAACATGGTTCCTGGTGGCGCAGTGCAGTGAAGTCACCATGCAAAAGGGAAGCACAGCAGTCAACGGGAGTTATGCAAGCTACTCTGCATAGCTTGCATAACTCCCGTCGACTGCCACTGAATCGCCAGGGCAGTGTAGGCCAGGGCTTTAGGTGAGATCCTTGGCTAGTCCCTTCATTGCCTTTTGCTTCAGTCAAGGTAGGCTGGAACACTGGAGGGTTAAAAGGCAGGTCCCTCACTGGGAACTGGATATTGCATTTGAACTGCGCTTTCCTGGATAAGGATATTTCAAACACTAAAAAGGGGTACTCTCAGGGGAAATGGATAAAAGTAATCTGTCAGAGTTCCGAGTGAACAGTAAAGAAAGCTGAATGTATATTTCCCCACAGAGTCTGCAACGAGTAACTCTCAGAGTCTGCCTCATACAGCAGAGGAATCAAACACAACCTATTTTAGAAAGCATTATTTTGTTTAGTTTCTTGCACTGAGGTTTCCCAAAGAAAGAACTTTTAAAACTGTCTCCACTCCAGAAAGACTGGCACAATCTTTGATCATCATCATAATCATTAATTTATCAAGCATTATAAATGTACGTGGCACTGCATGACTCCCTGAGTCAAGATTACTGTGTTGTAGTGATGGATAGACCTGTACTGTATACAACTATTTTTGTAGCAGATTTCTATCTGTGACGTTTACCTCAACCACCTAATTTTGTCCACTAGAAAATCCATCCTGTTCAATATCGTACCACAAGAGGGCATGAGCATCATTTTTCCTTTTTAAAATAACAGGCTACTAAAAGACTACAAGTGGAATAATGCGGAAACCGAAGATCATTCATTATATTATACTTTGGTCATTAGTGAAAAATACCAGCATTGTTGTCAGAAATATGAGCCGTGTTAGATTTCCGCACCCTGCCAAACATTATCTTAAATGGTTTGCTTTCAAACTGTGCAAACATTTTTCTAAAACATACAGTGTTAGTACAAAAACAGCAACGTCACAAAGAAAGATGTGTCGGCCCGGGGGCCAGATCTTTAACTACCTCAAAGCCTTTAGCTACCTGAAAAGGGGTTCCAGGGAGGATGGAGCTAGGCTGTTCTCAGTGGTGGCAGATGACAGAACTAGGAGCAATGGTCTCAAGTTGCAGAGAGGGAGGTCTAGGCTGGATATGAGGAAAAGCTTTTTCACTCGGAGGGTGGTGAAGCACTGGAACGGGTTATCTAGGGAGGTGTGGACTCTCCATCCTTAAAGGTTTTTAAGTTGCGGCTTGACAAAGCCCTGGCTGGGATGATTTAGTTGGGGTTGGTCCTGCTTTCCCTTCCAACCCTAATATTTTATGATCTTTGGCTGGTGTAAATCAGCACAGTTCCACTGACTTCAGTGCAGTCATTACAGCCATAGTCCGATCAAGAGTCTGCTCTAACAGACTCCCAGAGTGACACTGTGGCCAAAAGGGATAATATGGATTATGACATCCTGTGTCTGAGAAAACCACCCCAAAACCCCATATTCATCAACGTCATATAATTATGATATATTCTGTACACAGTATGCCTTGTTTGGTATTATTTTAAAAGTCTTGTTCTGCTAATCATTAATATCCTATTGGATTGTATGTGCTAACATAGTACATAAAGTTATAAAATATTTTGGTAAATGCTACTAGAACATGTTGTGAGGTGGGAATCACCTAAACCAGCTTTTCGGGTATAACAATGAAGTGGCCAGATGTGCTAATGGGCCGTCAAGGAAAGACTTCACTACCAGGGATTGCTTACAGTGAAGGCTTTGCTGTAGAATGCACATTTGCAATAGGGTTGCTTGATCAATGGGAAGCAGCCACCACATCAGATGCATGGATCGTTCTAGCAAGCTGAAACAGATTATAAAAGGGGGAGCGTGACATCATCACAGGGCTCCACTTCCATTTGACTGAACATTTGAAGGGTTGTCTGGAAGATAAAAGGACTTTGAAAGGAGGGAGGAGAGCCCCAAGCAGAGAAGGTTGCCCAACCTGCATTTAAGGAACTGCTTGTACGAGCTAACAAGGATGAGACATTGCTAATTCAAGAGCTTGTTAGCGTGTAAAATTTAGACTGCGATCTTATGTTTATTTCATTTGGTAACTACTTTTAACCTCTTTACACTTGCTCCTTATAATCACTTAAAATCTATTCTTCCATAGACAATAAACTTGATTAATGTTTTCTCTCAACCAGTGTAGTCTTGAATTGGAGTGTTTAGACAAACTGCTTTAACAAAAGCTAGCACACATTTCTTCCACTTTGAGGGAAGGGCAGACTGGATAATAATCTCCCCATGTCAGGTTTTTGGACCAGGTTTAAATGGTATAATCCTGGGGTCCCTGGATGGGGAGCCAGGTGAAGTATCTCTATTGTTGGTTCATGAGTGGTTGGAAAGTATTCACTGAGCTAAGATGGGTGTGGTCCCTTCCTGTGGAGGGCTATGTAAGTGCAATACCTGCCAAGGTTTGTGGCCTGTCACAGCATCACAATGTGAGAGGGAGCCCAAGCTGGTCAGACAGAGTGCTCAGTGGTTCCACAGCTCCTAGGTTGTACCCCAGGGTTTCTCCATATGGTCACAACTATCCTTGAATGTGGTAACAAGGAACTGTCAAGTAGGAGTAGAGAGGTTAAATTACCTCTATATTTGGTACTGATATGACTGCTACTGGAATATTGTGTCCAGTTCTGGTGTCCACAATTACAGAAGGATGCTGAAAAACTGGAAAGGGTTCACAGAAAAGCCATGAGAATGATTAGAGGATTGGAAAACATGCCTTAGAGTGAAAGACTTAAGGAGCTCAATCTATTTAGCTTGTCAAGTGAATAGGTGACTTGAAGAAAGTCTATAAGTACAGTACCTACATAGATATGTGATAATACACGACTCTTCTATCTATTTGACAAAGGTGTAAAAAGATCTGGCTCCTGGAAGTGAAGCTGGACAGATTTAAACTAGAATAAGGTACACATTTTTAACTGCAGGGGGTAATTATTAACAATTGGAACAACTTACAAAGGATGATGGTGGACTCTTCATCACTGGAAATTTTAAAATCAAGATTTGATATTTGTCTAAAAGATATACTCTAGTTCAAACAGAAACTAATTCAAGCCAGTCCTATCACCTGTGTGTTATGCAGAAGGTCTGACAAATTGATCATGTTGGTTTCTTCTAGCCTTATAATCTCTGACTCCATCCACATACTCCAGAGTCACTAGCAGATTCTACTGGAGAGAGGTTCAGACTAAAGCCTGGATCCAAACACCCTTATGCTGTCTAGTGCCTCCTCAAAGTGGGTGATGGTGGCCGGGGAGGAGACATGGTGGAGCAGCCAATGGCTGCAACGATTCAGTGCATCTCTTCAGTAGCGTTTGTCAGCCAGGCTCTTATGGAGACCTCTTCAGCTTGATTCTGAGGCACAGCAATGGCGGAAACACAGCCTGCCTTTGTCCTGAAACTCTTATATTGCTGCATTCTGTGAGGCCATTCGTCACTGTTGTGGCAGACTACACATGTGGCCATCACACTTCTCCACACTTTACTCTTCTGGTGTGAAGACTGCAATACCTACGGCAATACTGTTATTTGTTATGATGAAGTAGACTAAGTGTCACATCTGAAGGCTGTGACAAAACCCCAGGTGCCTGAGGTTTCAGTGAGCAGGAACACTTTCCCTTAGATTTTTCTCTTCCTTTTTGTTTACCTCTTCCCTGGGCCTACTGCTACTGCTTCCTATAATCCCATTTGTATCACAAACTATATTCCAGTATCACTTAGCAATCTTCTGGTAGTGTTGCCACCCATGTCTTTTCCATCTTGCAGGAAATTAAGGGGCATCCAAGTAACTTACAGAGCCTACATAAGTACATCATTGGGTTATGAACTTGCCTCACAACTTGTTGTTATGGGTGTGCAACATAATGGCATGCAAATGACACACCACATCAGTTTGTCTCTCTGGACAAAGATTCAGAAGTAGTGTCCCTGTTAAAGTCCAGTTATTCTGGTTGGTATGAACAACAGTCCTCAACAGTTTGAATATATAGCACACTGACACTAAATAAGCTAAGTCAATCAAAACAGAGGGTAGTTCTACAGTTACTCCCAACCTGTAGTTTTCAGTAGTAACTATATAGCATGCAACATCACTGCCCTTTGATTTGCTACTGCTCTCTCAACTGACAATATGCCCACAATTAACATGGTGGCTTCACCTTCTTGTAGCCAGATGATTATATTTAGCCAAACTGTATTAAAATATTTAATCATTTCAGCATCACAACAACAAATTAAAAGGTGCTTGTTTATATTCAGATGGGAGTGCTTAATGCTTGGAAAATGCTTTGAGAATTTTAGATGAAATACTATGTTTAAGTGAAAAGTACTCACCTAGTACCCTCAAAATAATTTAAAACCAAATGAAAGGAATGAGGCAGGATCCATTTGTGTGTGGGTTGGATCCTGCCAATCTCTGTAATAAGTCGGGTGGCTATCTCTTGGTTAAACAAATGGAAGTTCAGAGGTTGAGGCCACTTTAAAAATTTGTCAACAAAAAGCTTTAAAAATTATTCTATTCAAACCTTTTCATTTTTCAAGCAGACACATTAATAAAGTCAGCAGAGTATTAATTGGTTTCAAGCATTTTGCGGCTTTTAATAAAAATGGCATCAGTGTGTATATGATTCAGTGCACACATCAAAAGCAGACGTACTGCATGTGCTCAGGGCACTGTAAGAATCTAACTTGTCTTGTGTGTTTTGATGAATTAATCTAAACCACTTCTGATAGAGCAGGCTCCAGGCCTTTGTATTCCTGCTGCTGAAAATACTGAGAAATATCTTTACTCAGATAATACCTTGTACTTCTACAGCACTGTTCATCCTTGATGTAAAACACTAAGGGCTTGTCTACACTTACAGCGCTTCAGCTGCCGTTGCGCTTTGTGAAGACGCTACCGATGCCGATGGGAGAACGTAGGTACTCCACCTCCCTGAGAGGTAGTAGCTATGTCGATGGGAGAAGCCCTTCTATCAACATGGCACTGTCTACACCAGGTGTTTGGTCGCTATAATAGCGTCGCTGAGGGGTGTGGCTGAGGAACATAGTTATACTGACATAAGTTAGTATAGACCGGGGCTAAGGAATGAAACCTCCCAATACTCCTCTGAGTTTTCTAGCAAACCAGTGGCTAATCAGGAACTTCAGGGTTATCATCTTTTTGTAGATCGTGGTTACTTAAAATTCTATATCAACAGCAGACTTCAGTTCTTTTTGTTCCAAAGAACAACCCCCTACATGGAGAGCTAAAGGAGAATTGCCATTAGTAGCATACGGCCTATGACAAACTGTTGGGCAGTTCTGATTCTCTTCAATAAGAGAGTACACACATACACCCTGGCCACCTGATTACAGTGCTATTGTTCCCACTTGATACAGATTAATTGACTCTGACAAGGGCATATATTAGTCATTGGCAGAACTGGGAACAGAACTCAGAAATCCAGACCCTCCAGGCTCATGCTGTAACTGACAGGCAATGCCCTCCTCCACTTTGAATCTGAAGAACTTATGTAATTAACATGAGTCATAAAAGATGTACAATTAACAAGCAATGGTTTTATTTCCTCCTTTCAGCAGCTAAGGCATCATTTAGATGTAATATTGCAGTAAAAGTCAAGGCAATCTGTGTTACAATATATTTTGAAGAGTTGCCTGTGTGCTGCCTACAACTGGATAATCTGCTACCCTGATGTGAAGTGTTATACTATTATTCTCATTATGTATCAAGATTCTGACAGCTGGTTTAGGACCTTGTCTTTTCCATCTTGCTTACGGACGTTAAAATACATGGTTGGCTTTTCCCGTCTGGTTATCGCCAGGGAATGAGAGGTTACTCACCATGTGCAGTAACCAGAGTTCTTTGAGACGTGTCGCTCCACTTCAGGTGCGCCTGTGCCTTTGATCAAAGATCTTTGGTAGCAGTGCCCATTTGGCCTGCACATACGCCAACATGTCCTCATGCCCTGCATCAAGGTTACAGGGGGCTGTGCGGGCAGCTCCTGTTCTACCACAAAGTCCCATGATGGAGATTCCGAAGCAGAGAGGAAGGAGGGCAAGTAGCTGAGCTCCCACAGGGGGACACATCTTGAAGAACTTCAGTTACTGCACAAAGTGAGTAACATCTCCTTCTTCTTCAAATAGCATCCCTGCGGGTGGTCCATTTGAGGTGACTCCTTAGCAGAACCCCCTAAAGAGGTGGGTCAAAGAGGTGGGGCGTTCGGAGCAGAGTTCAACACAGAAGAGATGACTGCACTGCCTACAGCTGCATCCAATCTTGCAGCAGGCACCAAGACATAATGATTAGAAAAGGTATGCTCCCAGGACAACGTTGCGACTCTGCAGATGCCTGTATCGACACATCTGTAAGCACAGCTACTGAAGTAAAAAGTGCTCTAGTGGAATGTGCTATTGCTCTTGAAGGGGGCTGAAGCTAAGTTCAGTAGCAGCAGATCTTAATACACCCAGAAATGCACTTTGACAACCTCTGTTTCAAAATAACCAAACCCTTGTTTCTGTCCGTCATGGATATAAATAGTCTAGGAGATCTTCTAGAAGATTTGGTCCTGCCTAGGTAAAAAGCTAATGCTCTCCTGGCATGGAGACATGGGCATTGAACATGGCTTCTTGACTAATCCAATGTGGTTGTAGGGGGAAAAAACCTGGAGATGAATGGTTTGAAATATGAAATTTCGAGAATACCTTACGTAAAAATCTGGGATGGGCCTGCACAGATACTTTCTTTCTGGTGAATACCATAAATTGGGGATGGGTTCCACCATCAAACCCCCCCAATTCTCCAACCCTTTGGGCAGAAGTTATAGCTATCAAGAAGGCTGTCTTCATCTGTATATCTAACAAAGAACACACAGCTAGTGGCCCAAAGGGAGTTCATAAGGTTATTAAAGATTAGGTTTAGGTCCCAGCTCGGAGTAGAGTCTCTGACTTGAGGGTAGAGATTTGACAGACCTCTTAGGAATCTTACGATGGCAGGGCGAGCAAAGAGTGAAATCCCCCCCTTTCCCCTCCAGTCTGTGAAAGGCTGTTATTGTCGCTAATTGAATCCTAATGAATTCATAGAAAGACCTTAAGTAGAGAACAGGTACAGTTGTAGACTCCGACTCTAGCCAAAAGCGGTTGAGAAGGAACTGAAGGCAGATCGCCTGCACAGCCCCATAAAGCCATAAAGCACAAGGATGTGTGGACTGTATGGGTGAGCCAAACGGGACCTGTTACCAAAAACCTCCGATCAAAGGTGCAGGTGCAGCTGGAGTGGAGTACCCACGGGGCCACTACTTGAAGAACTCTCTGTGATGCTGCAGAATGGGCTGAAAACTTATTTCCTCAGTGAAACCTGCACTCAAAGCCATGTGTGTGACTTCATCTTGGAAAGTTCTCTGGCCTGTATTATACAGGAGGACAGACTAGATGATCACAATGGTCCCTTCTGTCCTTGGAATTGAAGGAAGAGCCACAACTTGACCATAGTGACTCCATCTTAGTTATTTTATTTTAGCCTTCCCTCTTAGCTCTTGAACCAGCAGGGCCCCTCTGTGTCAGAATGCTTGTCTGTGTCAGGGTCATGGAAAGTTTCCTAGAGAGGCAAGAAGATAGCTCTGGCTGGTTTCTGCTAGTTATGTAACCCTGAAAGATAAACCAGGCACCCATGCTAGATAAGGTTAAGCTAGTTGTCAATATATTTTATGAATATGTATACCTGTATAATTAGATGGTGTAGAAATGTAAGCCAATAAGAGTGTTTGTATAAGAATTGAGTGTACCTATAAAAAGTAAGAATTTATACATATGTAATTCCTTTGTCTATGTTATTATAAATATGGAAAGAATGTAAACTTCAGGGTCTCTCGCTACCCACCGGTTGGGAAGCGTCTGACCTCTGCAGAAATAAATTCTGGAGACTGTTCACGAGACCTGCTTGGCTCTTTTTATCCGGTGCAGGGAAACGAACCTCCTGAAATATTTTTCAACAGAATCTCTGGATCAATGAAAGGCAGGTCACACAGGTGTCCTGAACGTACTTAGGAAGCAGCATGACCCTGCAAATTAAAACACGGAAGTGATGACCAGCAACTGCAGAATTCTAAGCCCAGATCTCATGCTGAATCACTGGCTGGCTTTGGACAAGTCACTTAGATTCTTTGTCTGTTTCCCTTTCTCTGCAATGGGAATAATAATAATACTGACCTACCTCAGAGGGGTGTTGTAAAGGCTAGTTAGCTAATGTTTGCACAGAACTTTGGAGTGCTACATAACTGTTCGTTCTTCCAGACAAGCTATACATTCTCAGAGCCGACTTTGCAGTATGCCTCCTGCCAGAGTAGGTAGGACAGGAGGAGGCTGGCAAGACTTAATTATACTGTGGGAGTGTATCATTCGTACCCTGACCTGATGGCTACCTAGTGGACACTTACAGCAGGCCTGGTGCTGGACACCGGGTCAAGTGAGGCTGCCTACAGGGAGCTGGAAGGTGGCCACTTTCACTCAGGCGCCTCACTGGCAGCAAGTTCCCGGGACTTGGCCGCCATCCACTAAATAGTAGAAAGTATTCAAGGTCGTAAACAAGATAGTTGTGTGAGCTAAGAAGCTACCAGTAATATGTAAGCTGTTCCCGTGTGAAGTAGGTGAAATCATATAATAGCCAATCAGCAATTGTGTGACCATTGTATGCAAAGATGATAAAAAGGTATATAAGCTGGAGAACAAGATGGAATAAACGATTCTGCTTGCAATCATATTGGTTGTTGTGCTTTATCCGTCCCGCATCCTCTGCCATCAGCAGTGGAATCCTCCCTCGTCCTCTGCCATCAGCAGTGGAACCCAACATTATACTAGGCTAAATCCAGCACAGTTCATACACATGCACATTTCTCTCTGAGGGCAGAGTTTGGTCCACTGATTTTATGATTGACTTTGATCCTTGCTGTGACAGACATGGAGCTGATATTTAATAATGTTATGAATAGGGAGACGTAACCATTTTCTGAACACTGTACATGACCTGATCAGCAAGGGAAAGTTATGGTATAATGGGCTATCAGAACTCCCTGTATGGCTGTACTGCTCCAACTTAATTGGGAGCTGTGGGAAGAGCAAACAGGAAAGCAACACAATAGATCATGATAAGGACGCCCCAGCAACACCTGAGAGACAATGGGGCAAGCTGTTAGCTTCAGAAATCATGTCTCCAGTCTCTCACAAGTTGCAAGCCTTTGCAAAGTGGGGAGCCAGGAGATCAGATGAATAATTAGGAGTTAAAAAAGTTGTTCTCACTAATTACCACTGGAATTGCCCCAGAGGGACCAGAATTACACACTGTGGCCATAAGTCAGACTAGCTGAGATAAATCACAGTTGAAATATAGGGGACTGCAACCCAGGGCCCGGTCTGAGAGTGGGAGAATCATGTGATTCCACCTGAGAGAGAGGTGGTGCCTTGAGGCCTGTAAGCTAACAGGGTGCTCTTGGAGAGATCAGAGGTGCACTTAGTCTGGTAACTATGCTGGTGCTGTATCTCCAAACACCCCTCTCCAGCAACAGTCTGCCAGCAACAATCCACCCCTCCAGATCAGACCGAAATGACAGAGTGTGTATACCAGGCAGACTGCAGAGCATAGCACTGAGAGAGAAACAACAATCATCTGCTCTACCTTGGGCTGCATTACAATCCATGTCCTGCGCTGGTTGTGAAGGACAATCTGCCTGTTGTCAGTGGCACACTGATCTTATGAAAATGCACAGAACAAGGAGCCATATTCTGGTCTCTGTCACACCAATATAATTCCGGAGTAACTCCACTGGCTTCCATGCTGTCACTGCTGATGTAGACTGGGGTACCAGAACAGAATCCGACCCTGTCTTTATAAGCTTGACCTCTGGAACAGATTCCTAAACACTCCATCCTGCCTTCTCTTTGAGGGAAAGTGGATGAAAGTGAGGGATGACACTAGGGGTCATTTAGAAGTTATGCAATGATAGCATTAGCAAAGATAAAAGATACCTTGCTCAACCAGTGTCTGGGAACTAATTAGGTGTTGAAGGAGCCATTGAGAGAGATGGAAATTCTGTTTGTCTAGCCAACTTTAATCCAGCCAAACAGCCTTTTACTGTACATCCTGCATGGATAATTTATGATGGCTAAGAAAAGGTATGGCCAGTTCTGACTTTTTAGAAAGCTAAAGCTAAAATCTATTCAGTAATTTTAAGCAGCAGACTACTCTTTGCAGATCACTAACATTCCTTACATGATGGCAGCAAGGTAAAAAAAAAAAGCAGTGGGCAGCTGCTAGTTGCTCATGCCTGAGACCAAGCCACTCATTTACTATGTGTGTACTTAGGTATTTTACTAAGATAAGTCACATAACCTATCAGTTTCTTCAGCAGTAAGACCGGGATGATAGTGTTCACCTCTCTCGCAGGGGCATTGGGAGGATAGATTTATTACTGTTTATCACACAGGACCAGATTCTTATCTGATGCCAGTTCTACACTCGTGTAGTTTCACTGGGGCACTGTAACCTGGCTGGCGTGGTGGCAATCTCACTCAGGTTTGGCACATCCTCTTCTGTGTAGATGGAGACGGAAGAGCAGAAATGCCAACGCCGAGTGGCGCTGTGACCTATTATGCAGCGATGCAATGCTTGGAGCACAGAGCCGGGCCCAGCCCCATGGGGCAGGAGCCTCTGCTGCAGGATGAGCTTGCTCTCCAGCTTCCCTCTCCCCTCACCCAGAGTATCCCCTCCTCACCAGGGTGGGCTCACTGTCTTCACCCCTGCCACCCCCCTGGGCCTCCTCTCCGTGCTGGGGTGGGGTCACTCTCCAACACCCCTGGGGTGTGATCTTTCTGGGAGTATGGGTTTTTTCCCCACACCTTTGCAATGAAATTGACTAAAAATTTGCATGACAAAGTTGTAGCCTTAATTACGATACAGTCTTTAATGACATGCTCACGTGTTGTTTTTCCTCAGGACACCGGCATCATTCACTTGTCCCAGTCACCCTTCCCCACCCTGATTCCTCATCCCAGTCCAGCCTTCCAGCCCCTCTTCCCAGTCCAGGGCCCCTAGCACTGCTTGGCACCCTACCCTAGTCTAGCCCTCCAGCCTCTGCCTGGCTGCTCATCCCAGCCCAGTCCCTTCCCCCTGGCTCCTCATCCCAGTCTCCCCTCTTGCCACCTCTGCAGACCCAGCTGCATTCCAGTCAGAGCTCATCCACCCCACTGCCTTGATACCAGCTGGGATACAACCTCACACTCAGGGAGACCCTAAACCTCTGCCTACCAGAAGCTAGGAGTGGAAGAGAGGGGTGGATCACTCCATAACTGCCCTGTTCCGTACACGCCCCCTGAAGCTCCAGTAGAGGCCACTGTTGCAGACAGAATACTGGGCAAGATGGTCTATGATCTGATCCAGTATGGCAGCTCTTATATTTGTATGACAGCATCAAGAGAGAGTCTCCCTGCTCCCAGTTCCTGTGTCCCTGGCTGCTGGGAGCGGCAATTTCAGGGGAATGGAGCATGCTCGATGCAAACAGACTATAAGGAGAATTTAACTGACAAATTCAGCTTGTTGGAAAATTGGTCTCCCCCCTGGAAAAATGTGGACTTTTCTGCAGAATGTGTTGGATTCTAATGGTGCCATGGTGCCCCATGGGAGCTGCTGTTTGGGTGTCTTAAGTTCAAATTCTCCTCTGTGGGCCCGGCTATCCAGCCAGGCTGCCCTTCTCATGATGCATCACTTTCTCATCTCTTGGTGAGGTGAAGGGAGTTCCTAGCCATGACGCATCAGAGCAGTTGTAGTTTCACCAGCAAATTTTTGTCCAGGCCTACAGCCAAACTCCAATAGATGTGTACTGAGATTTTCAGAGGCTCATAACTCATAACAAAGGGAGGCAGATTTTTATGGGGATGGCAAAAAGCACATCCTTGTCACCAGGGTGACTCCCCCGCCAAATTTAAAGGTGCTGCTCCGAAGCATGGAGATGCTAGAGTGTTTTTTAACATGGTCAAGACAACGTATTTTCCTCTGACCTCATTTTTCAAAATGGCTTAAACCATTTTTTCCTGAAATTGTCCAGGATGGAGAGTGTTTTTGATTAAACCCCTATTCGTTAGGTGTTGAACGTTGTATTCCAAAGAGGGTTGTTTATGACCTGTTCCTCTTTTGCTCTGGTGGAGCAGAAAAGTATGGGAGGGACACACGGGTACCTGGGGTAAGAAAAACACCCATTTCCTATAGTGCCTGCAGTTATATACAAAGCCAACAAAAACATGAGTATATTCAGACACACTATCCATGTAAGGGTGAGACTGTAACTCGTCCCACCTGCCTACACAGAGCAGCAGCAAGGGAATATCATCCCAAACTGCATCACCAGTCTGAGTGTGTGTGGGGAAAAGGAAAGGACAGGTGACCTGGGACCCCTTCTCCTCCTCTCTCATGCAGATGGGCATGGAGTGGGGAATGGGTGGAGCTTTTACTCCACGGCCAGAATGCACCAACCAGCATAGATGAGTCTGCATGGCAGGGGAAATAATCTACTATTAGCACGGACCACTAGTAAATTACTATCTAGCTCATGGTATTTTGGATGAGATGTAATGCCAAGGTCCTCAGCATTTGTGGCCATGAGAAGATCCCACTACATTTATCACAAGTGTGAAGCTCTAGTGTCCTGGTTCAGCTGCAACTTTACTAATTATGTATGGCTTACTGAAATTCCCTATGGAAATTGATATAAAATTCTTCTTCTCTTTCTAAACCGTCATGGAGCATTGTTGTGTGCCGTCAGGCTGCTGCTGCATTTCACACTATAGAGGTGACTGCGTTTCAGTGGTGGGTCAAGCGATTTCTGTACATGTTTTGGGCCAAATTCAGTTTAAATGTTATGTAACTCCACTGATGTCTCTGGAATTACACTGGAATTTCACCAGCGTAACAGAGATCAGAATCAGGTCCATAGCTTTAAAGCACTTCTGGATGCTTCATGATAATCGAGAATATATTTATATAGTATAGCAAAGTTACAATTGTTGGAATTATATTTAAAATAGCAGCTAGGAATTATAACTTTGCACTCTACCAAGTCTTGAAAAGTCAACAGAAAATGTTTAAAATCAGAGTACTGAGAGATTCCAGCTACTAAAAGTAGAAATGGCTAGAATAATGTATCCAGTAAGCAGATAATGTGTTAGGAGAGTGAAATTCCACAGTGTTTTGGCTTCTGGCTTCATAAGGTAGTGAGTATAAGATAGTGTGAAATAAAAAGAAGTCTTTGTTGTTTACATCTGAAGTTTAAAAGCAGCACAGTGTGAATAAACAAAGGATGTTCCATGAAACGCTATGTCAGTGATATGCTCTCTCAGTGTGAGTTCCAGAAAGTGCCTGGCAAATAGATGCATTGCTTTCTAGTTTTAGGGAAGACGACGCTAAACTTTTAAGCCTGCCTTCCAGAAACTATCTCATTTACCCAGATCTTCAGGTTTTTGGTACACTTTCAAATGGCAGAAAACACAAGAGCTCAGTAAGACTGAGAAGTCTGGATTGTTGTAGAGTTTACTTTCAGGTTGGTTAAGCTCCTTAGTAAAGATAAGCAGTCTCAATGTGATCTTGGAAACCTGAATTAAGGCACTGCTGTTCCTTACTTTAAACTGTTCAGTTGCACTCCGAGGAGCTGGATGACAGAAACCCATCCCGCATAAAGAGACAGTTGACACTGTGATTTTTGCATGAAGATGCAGCATGACAGTGTATAAAGTGAAAGAACCCAAGACTAATATCTTAGGCCCTGATTCAGCCTGGCGCTTAAATATATGCCTAACTTTAAGCATGCGAGTAGTTGCATTGATTTCATTGGGACTAACTAGGTGGTTAAAGCTAGATATCTGCTTAACACGTCACTCTTAACGTAGAACTTTTCATCTCAAAGACTCTCAGAGCATTTTACAGAGCAGGAACCAAATCCTGATTTCAGGTACTCCAGTAGAGACCCTGTGTAATCGCCAATTAAGTCAAGGGATTTGTTCTGAATTGACACTGGTGTATCTGAGATCCAACTCTGTCCCTGTGAGACATATTCACTGACTTCAGTGGAGTTGTGCCAGCTTATGTCAGCAATGAATTTGGACCTGTGGAAACAGGAAACACTTTCCTCACCACTGAAGTGCAGCCACTTCTTAGGTGGCATGCAACTGCCATTCTGTACTAGCAGTGCTAAAAAACAGCTTTTATTTATTATCATTTATACTCCAGTAGTGCCTACAGACCCCAGCCGAGATCAGGGACTCCTTGTGCTAGGTGCTGTATAGATTAAGAGACAATCCCTGCCCTGAAGTGGCTAACACTCTAAACAGGGAAGCCGAAGGGTTAATGGGGAAAGGCTATAACTGGCCTCAGAGAGAAGACTGACGCCTACTGAGTCCAACACTGTGGCACCCCGGGCTCTCTTGGGCAGACTCTTCTCCAAATACACAAGAGGTTGAAATCTACTTCACATAAGAGATCTGAGGAGATCAGGTTATTGGGGTGAAATTAACCCACCTAACATTTGGCAATGTAATGGGAATTTGATAACAAAGACCTCCTGTCAGACCCTTTCCTTTACCTCTGCCACAGACTATTGCTCACTGTCAGAAGATCACAACTGTAAGACACTTAGGGTACATCTATATGGGAAACAAAGAGCCACGGCGTAACCGTGGCTGGCCCAGGTCAGTTGACTCAGGCTTACAGGGCTCGGAAAGTGGGACTAAGAATTGCTGTGCAGACATTTTGGCTATGGGACCCTCCCACCGCGCAGAGTCCCAGAGCTTGGGCTCCAGCCCAAACATCTACCCAACAATTTTTCAGCCCTGGAACCCAAGCTCCACAAGCCCAATTCAGCTGATCTGGGCCTGCCATGCATTTTTTATCCCATGTAGACACACTCTTACAGCCAATTCTTACAATCCTTCATAGAATCATAGAGTTGGAAGGGACCTCAGGAGATCATCTAGTCCAACCCCCTGCTCAAAGCAGGACTAACCTCAGTTAAATAATCCCAGCGAGGGTTTTGTCAAGCCGCAGCTTAAAAACCTCCAAGGATGGAGATTCCACCACCTCCCTAGGTAACCCATTCCACTGCTTCACCACCCTCCTAGGGAAAAACTTTTTCCTAATGTCCAACCTAGACCTCCCCCCCTGCAACTTGAGACCATTGTTCCTTGTTCTGTCATCTACCACCACTGAGAACAGCTTAGCTCCATCCTCCCTGGAACCCCCTTTCAGATAGTTAAAGGCTGCTATCAAATCCCCCCTCATTCTTCTCTTCTGTAGACTGAACAAGCCTAGTTCCCTCAGCCTCTCCTCATAAGTCTTGTGCTCCAGGCCCCTAATTATTTTTGTTGCCCTCCGCTGGACTCTCTCTAACTTCTTCACATCCTTGTTGTAGTGAGGGGGGTGGGGGGGCCAAAACTGGACACAATACTCCAAATGCGGCCTCACCAATGCCGAATAGAGGGGAATGATCACTTCCTGTGATCTGCTGGCAATGCTCCTACTAATGCAGCCCAATATGCTATTAGCCTGCTTGGCAGTAAAGGCACACTGCTGATTCATATCCAGCTTCTTATCCACTGTAACCCCCAGGTCCTTTTCTGCAGAACTGCTACTTAGCTCGTCAGTCCCCAGTCTGTAGCTGTGCATGGGATTCTTCCGTCCTAAGCGGAGGACTCTGCACTTGTCCTTGTTGAACCTCATCAGATTTCTTTTGGCCCAATCCTCCAATTTGTTTAGGTCCTTCTGTATCCTATCCCTACCTTCCAGGGTATCTACCACTCCTGACAGCTTAGTGTCATCTGCAAACTTGCTGAGGGTGCAATCTACCCCATCCTCCAGATCATTGATGAAGATGTTGAACAAAACCAGCCCCAGGACCAACTGGCTTTTCTGTAGGAGTTTTGCCTGAGTATGCATTGCGAAATTTGGACCTTAGTTTTAATAACCCAGCATTTACAACCAGACAACGTGCGTGAACGCCTTAGACAACCTCAAATAATGTCCACTTCCTTTTGCTTTGAGTGCTCCAGTTAAGCTGTTGGCCTCAGAAGCCCAGAGCCCAGAAGAACTATGATATTTCTGGAATTCTTAAAGATGACTGAGTTGCACCATGAATGGTGTCCAGAAAGGCAGAATTTATTAACTTTGCAAATTCAGTTCATTTCAACAACCCAAGCTGCTGCAGCTTCTTCCCACCTCTCCCCACACCCAGGTGTAATTTTTTTCCTTCCAAATCAATTTTGAAAACTGGTTCCTTGTAGAAATCTTTTGCCAGAAGAGGGGAACAAAATCCATACAGCAATAATGCCAGCTGCAAAAGTATAGTTATTTGTTCATACCCTCTTCCTGCTGCCAAAAATGCAGGGACGAGCCTACAGTACTATGTGGGGAGGAATGCAAATAAAAATACAGTGTAGAGAAACAGTGGAAGTCCTATAGACTCGGCTCCTAGATGTTCAATCTTAGAACTAGATGCCCTTATTTTAGCAGTAATCAAATGGTTTCTGAACACTACCTTCATCATTCAGGACTGCAAAAGGGTATATAACTCTTTGTGCTACATCCATAAACCTTTGCACTATTTGTATATTTCTTTCACAAGCTTTAACCATGTTTTATTTAGGATGTTTATAAGACACCAGCCACCATAGAATCTAGATGCAAAATGCTCTCACTACTTCAGTTAGTGACTCTCACTACAAGCACATTCCATATAATTAGTTTAAATACTTTGAGTGAAGGTAGATAATGGTGTTCAGCTGTCGACAAGTTAATCTTGTAGTAATCTTGGCGAATACAAGGCCATTTTAGACTTTAGAGGTCAAATTCCATTCCCACAGTATAAATCCACTGGTATTAATAGAGTTACACTGGTTTTATGCTGGTGTACATGAGAGTTGATTTTGGCCCTTAGCAAAACAAAAAGGCAAATTGAATGTGGTCGGCCTCGATGCCAGACAGAGAAAGCAAAGGAAGTCTAAGGAATGCACTTTACATTTTAGAAAGAACCTGGCATTTGCAACGTATCTTCTTCCTGCCAGCTATGGAGCAGCAGTGACTTGGCAACATTTAGAGAGCCAGATGTCATCCTCATCTGGTTGTCTTGGCTCTGATTGTTTGTTTGAAATGAACAGCAACACAGAGCGAGTATGGGGTCTACTCACATGACAAGATATAGAGCTAGCAAAGATCTTATGGTCAATGCCTTAGTCTCCTGAACCTTGCTTCAGTTTGCATTGCTTTGTTGAAATTTCTGAGACTCACCAGACAAAGCCCACAAGATGAAATCAGGGTTAACAGGACAAGAGTTTAAAAAGGGAATAAGGATTTGTTTGACAGCTGTCTCTCTTTACGTGATGAGTATGGAATAAGATGGTCCCCAGCACATTCTACTGCAGAGGCTTTGAACACAGTTAGCTATTTGGAATGCTGAATAAATGTCTAGGTTATATAAGGTTGCAGTTGTATTTGTAATTTATTTGGTCAATCACATTGCTACTTCTTGCTTCCACTGTTTCATTAACTAAGTGTCATGCTATATGAAACTGATGGCAAGGAGAAAAGCATCAAGTCAATCATTGCGCCAGTAGATTTCAAAATTGCAATGCAGAATGGTGCAGTATTTCTAGTCCATTGTTATTAAAGCTACTTCAAGTTATTAAGGATGCGCTGGTAAATATGGAGCTATGTAGTCAAACCTAATGCATTGCTACAGCCAGATGTTCCTTTAGATTCAGTAAAGAAGTTGAATTCACGGGCAAGTGTTCGCCAGGTTTTTGATGTGGCAGCTAAGTCACAAATGCCTTTTGACCCAGGCAACAACAGCAAAGGAAGTCATTTGGTTTAGGACCCCATGTGACTGACCTTATATCAGAAGCAGAATTACTTTGTAACCAAAAGCCTGATAGAGTGTGTGTGTATGTTTGTATACACATCAATATGTGTGATAAGAAGGCTGCTTTGTTAAGGAACCTGCCTGCCAACAAACCCATTTTTGTCACCATCTGCTAGAAAGAGAGCAAGCACCTGTTAGGAGCAGCTGCTGAATGCAGAATGTAGGTAAGAGAAAAATCAGTTTCGTTCACGAGTTGGCCTGCTGCAGGTAGCACATGGCTTACACCAACAGGAATGCCAACTGTTCCTTTTTAAGCTTGTCCTAATTAGGAAATGGATAGTGTTATGAAATCTCAAAACTGTTCATTTAGGTTACTACAGGAAGCTTAGAGCAAAACGATCATGGATCCCTCCTCTTCCCAGAGCTCCCCAGCGTCAGTTTCAGTTGTCTCTTTTTTAAAGCAAAAGTGCAGGGAAAGCTAACAGAGCATTCAACACCCTTTCACACATCGCACTGCACCTCTCCCCAGCAGAATTCATCAGTGCTGTCCCTCTGAGGAATAGCCGTGTAAACAACCCTCTCGCTATCCTTTCCTTTACGAAACAACTGTTTCTATTTTGCTGCTTCTGTGGGTTCTGTTCACTATGGCTTATCTGTGGATCCTTCTGGAAAAAACAAATGCACAACTAGTACTGAATAGAGTGTGTGCACTCATCATCATCACAGTCATGTGCACCAATGCAAAACTACCAACTTCATGCTGTGCAATAATTTCCCCAAGGGAAGAGGTGGATTTCTGGGTATTTAAAAACTGGGCTGGAGAAAAGCAGTAAAGAATATATTGTCCTGTTATTACAGCATCTCGTAGGTGCCACAAAACAGACACAGAATGGGAGGGGAAACAGAGAAGTGAAGCGATTTACCCAAGATCACTCAGTAGGTCAGAGTCTATGAGGAACAGAACCCAAATTTCCCAAGTCTTAGTCCAATACTCAATCCAGTAGACCAGTGTTTCTCAAATAGTGTTCCACGGAACCCCAGAGTTGAAGGGTTCCACGAAAAAGCGGAACTGCGCCGCCGAAATAAAGAGAAATCGTGTGCCGCCGAACAGCTGATGGCGTCGCCGAAAACTGCTTAGAGCGCGCGCTGCCGAAAAGGGGAAGATTTCCTGGACTTTTTGGAGGAGGATATGGCATGGCCACGCAAGGGTTCCGCAGCGGAATAGAGAAACACTGCAGTAGACCATGTTGCCTCTCCAAACATGGCCTCTGTTAGGGAATGGAATAGAGGTCAAAGCATGACTGTTCAGGTGCTTATATCAGGTCCATCACCACAGTTTCTCATTCTCTAATGGGACAGCAGATTAGCTGCCCTACTAGTTCTTTTCTTTCTCTGTCTCCTTGAATCTCATGTCCATGGAGAGTTCTAACCTGGTTTTCTACAGCTGCATGATGTAGTATTTGTGCTTTCCAAGCCAACCCTACTGTCTCACATGTCACACCTGGCGTAACTGAGATAGTTACCGTCTTCAAAATTTGCAGGCAACTGGTTGTCCTCTGAGTTGGAGCTTTTTTGTATAATGGGAATTGAAATTTAAAAATTGACAAATGCAAAATTGTTTTTCATAATCACCTTTACAAACACAATAATAATACCTAATAATGAGAGATTATCCAAGGAAGCAGTGATTCTGAAAAAGATTTGGGGGTCATGGTGGATAATCAGCTGATATGAAATCCCAGTGTGACCCTGTGACCAAAAGTGCTAATGCAATCCTTAGATGTATAAACAGGGGGATCTTGAATAGGAGCAATGGGAATAGGAATGGGAATGGGAATAGGAGCAATGGGAATAGGAGCAATAGTACAACTGCTGTTTGAATACTGTGTCCAGTTCTGATGTCCACAATTCAAGAAAGATGTTGAGAAATTGAAGAGGGTTTAGAGAAGAGCCACTAGAATTATTAAAAGGAGTAGAAAACATGCCTTATAGTGATAGACTCTAGGAGCTCAATCTATTTAGCTTAACAAAAAAGAAGGCTAAGGAGTGATTAATCACAGTTTGTAAGTACCTACATGGGAAACACATATTTGATAATGGGCTCTTCAATTTAGCAAAGAAAGGTATAACACGATCCAATGGCTGGAAGTTCAAGCTAGACAAATTCAGACTGGAAATAAGGAGCACATTTTAACAGTGAGAGTAATGACTCATTGGAACAATTTACCAAGGATCATCACTGGTAATTTTCAAATCAAGATTGGATGTTCTTCTACAAGATCTGCTCTAAAAATTGTTTTGGGGGAAGTTCTCTGGCCATTATACAGGAGGTCAGACTAGATGACTCCAACAGTCCCCTCCGGCTGTGGAATATATGAATCTCATTGTTTGGGGATGGCAGAGCAACATTACGAGGAGCTTCCTTCTCATTTTTGCAACAAGCTGGTATCTGATGATATGTAAGAGCAGCAGGTGAACTGAAATTATTTTCCTTTGTGCAGGAATGATTTGTCGCAGGAAAGGCAAGGCTGATGCTCAATCCTATTAATTAAATGTGGGGGGTTACTTAAGGCCCAGGTTTCTCCCATTGTTCCCGTCTCTCTTTCACCTCCCTTCCCTGCTTCCTCTTGTTCTCCTGTGGTCTCCACCTTTGATTCCTTCCCAAATCTGTCTCCTCCTTTCGCTCTTCTACACTGCCTCCCATTCCTCAATTGCTCTCCTGTCTAATAAAGGCGAGGGCAAGGTGATTTGGATCACACTGAGTACTTTTAAAATAGCATGCCGTTCATATACATCTGCAGTCTGGTGTTTTTCTTAAAGTTTAGGAAAAAATTGCTCTGAGTGTAATAGCACCTGGGTGAACATGCATAGGTAAATATGCACACATTCCTGTTGTATTGAGACTCAAGGCATACACCCAAAGCCAAATGAGGTGTTTTAGAGGCTTAAACCTCAACTGCACCTTAACTATACCTACAATACACCTCAGCTGGATCAGGGTTACTGGTGGTAATGCATGAACATGAAAGAACACAGCTTGAAACATAGATCTCAGGCTGAGGATTCAGGAATGGCAGAAAAATAACATCTCTTTTGTTCGTAAGGTGAGTAAATTTGATCTTGAGACAGTGAGACAAATACAGAACCTCACAAAAGCCATTGCCACTGAGTCACTTCCAGAGCAGAACCACACTGTAACCCAGCTATTTTATAAACTAATACCTTTAAACGTCAAGCAACATTTTTTTAAATGCAGAGTTGTCTTTGTAAGCATATAGATTTCAGCCTCCTGGGACATACCTAATGAGCTCTGAATTCACTCTGGCTAGTTTTTTAGTAGAGGCTCAACTAATACGTGGGAACTGAATGGGGTCCATCAACGCTGAATGCTTTTTCATTTGAGATTTAAATGCATAAACTGAGCCGATGGGTTATATTCCCATGAGAAACGACATCAGATGAGGAAAAAGCAATGGACTGCAGATTCAGTGATGCAAAAACATTCAAGGACAGTACAAGCTAATTAATGTTACCTTTTGCCCTCTAACTTAGCCACATATTTATCTAAGTGCTTCTTCTCCACTCCTAGGTGGAGGGTGAGGCAGAGCTGTTTGACAGGCATCAAGGCAGGCGCATGCACAGCTGAAACAGAGGCCCCCGGACCTCCTTTTTGGGCAACAAAGTCAGTTTGCCAGGCTAAGGCTGGGCAGTGCCCTCTGCCTCTCATTTTATTTTGTACACCCTGCCGCACAGGGGAACCTGGGCTGTCAGCCAGGAGACTGGGGTTTGGAATAGTCCAGTGTTTTCCAAACAGTGGGTCACCAGTGGGCTGTGGGAAGGGTCTAGGTGGGTTACCTGTCACCGCCCCCCCCAGCCCTGTCTGCCCCCACTGCTTGAGTGGGGAAGCTCCCCCCACTGCATTTTCACTTCCACTGGGCTGGGGCAGCAGGCAGCGGTGTGGGGAGCGAGGTCCGGACAGTAGCAGCGCAGAGGAAACGGCTGGAGCCACAGTCAGCAGCCTGGTAGCGACCCTGGCTAAGCCGTTGGGAAAGAGGGGCTAGCTAGGAGAGAGATCAAGGGGTGGGGCGGGGCAGGAGGGGGGAACCAAGCAGGGGTACTTTCTTCACCTTGATATAGGTGAAGATGGGGATTGCATGGCCCCCTTGCTGGGAGGTGATCTGTGTTATTTAGGGTCTGTTTCAGTTAGACCCCAAAGGCATAAAATGATCTTTGAGGGGTCACTCTCACTTCAAGGAGTGATGAGCTCAAAGTACAGGGGGGTAGCAGGAAGCCTGTTAAAGTTCTCTACCCACAAGAGAGCTGGGGCAGCCAAGCAGGGAGCTTGGGGCCAGGCCAGATTGGGGAGGGGAGGAGATGTGGAAGGGAGAGGGGGAATAGGGGTCTGGAGGACCCCCACTTTAACTGGCACTTCACAGCCCTGTATGACAGCTCCTAGCAAGCAACATATCTTCTTTAAAGGTTCTCTTCTACTGTAATGCGTATGAATACATGCTGTGTGTGTGTGCACGAGTATACACCTACATATATGTAAGGATGGGTCCCCAAAAAAGACAAAATGCAGTTGGGTCGGTTGCCATTCGGGATTAGACAGAGCCTGCGAATGAGAGGCTGCAGATAGCAGAGGTGTACCAAGGTCTAGCGTGACAGTTCATCAGGATAGGAACCTAATGTACCAGTCTCAGAGCCGCAGAGAGCCGGTAATGGGAATACGCTCCCAGGAGCAGAAAACACAACCCTGTGAGCGCTACTATAGAGACCGGAAATATGGGCCAAATTCATCCTTGATGGAAGCCCAGAAAGTTAATAGAGTTACATCAAGGATGAATTCTGTCTGATGGATCCTAAATATTTCATTTTTAACCCCCCCAACACACACACACACACACACACCCACACACACACCACCACCACCCCCCCCCAGCATTTTTACTACTGGGAACAGATCAGTCAGATACAATACAGTGAAAAATCCTAACTAAATGCTTTTGCCTTTTTTTTTTTTTTTTAATTTCAGCTGAATTGAAAAATCCTCTCACATGCTGTTACAGTTTAGGGACTGCTGGCATCTCTGCCTCTGAGAAGAAGAAGAAGAGCAGTAAGCTGAATGCTCTGCAGCTGAGAACGTGCTTGTTGGAAGCGGCGTGCCTGAGCAGATGGTGGAATGATTACTGACACTAAATGTTATAGTCTTTTTTTTTTTTAAAGCCCCTTGAATTCTAACAATGGGGAGAAAATAATTACAAAGAATACAGGAAAGCGGCTTGATTCTAAAACAGTGCATGCATCTTGTTCATTTCTGATACCTAATGGTGGACAAAAATTAACACTAGTTGGGTTTGTGAGATAAAAATCTAACAGCAGGCACGCTGCGCTAGCGAGTTTAACAATGTCATTGTCCTTCTAGGGCTATTTATTCACAGAGAGGTGGTGCACACCACATGCTTTCGCTTGATATTAAAAACGAAATGCAGGAGAAGAGAAAAAGGACCCCGGCTCTACATATTGCACCAGCATCGTCCGCGTATTAACACACAATGAACCAGATTGTGAGAGCCTTAGTCATACTGGGTAGTGTTTTACTTCATGTGGAGTCCCATCATTTCAATAGGATTACTCCCAGAGTCAGGTACTTGGCATGAGCAAAGGCATCAATATCTGGCCCTATGTGATCTGCACAGAAAGTCCTGCCCTTGGCCTTGTCTGGGCTCCACAAAACGGCAGACTGCTTGTGCCTTTCTCCTGCTGGGGAGCAAGTCACCTGGAAGGGGGGAAGAGGAGGAGGGGGGCCATCATCCAGCCCAGTGTTTACACCCATCCACGGGGCAGGCTCAGCACACTGAGGTGACCGATCTGTGCAGTCCTTATGGCCGATGGAAAGTGCCAACTCCCTGTGTGTGCTGAGCAGCCCTAGGTGGGGCTGTGTGTCCAGAGTAGTGGTTCTCCACCCGCAGCCTGTGGGCTGTTCGCGGCCCAATCAGCACACAGCTGCCACCCATGCGATACCCTCAGGGCCATAGAAGTAGTGTATATGTGTGTATGTGTAGTGTGGATGCAGCCCACATAACACAGAGTGCTGCATATGCAGCCCACAATGGTAAATAGATTGAGAACCACTGGCCAAAGGTACAGTACCACTGGGTCATCCCCCGGGAGCGGTATGGCTCTACAGCCGAACTCCTACACAGGGTTGTGCATACACCAGAGCCTAGCTCTTTGTAATCCCTAAGGGGAGACTGCCAACAGTGCGAAAATAGTATGTGATCATGTCATTAAAGATTGTGGCATAATGCAGCCACACAAGGGGCTGAATTACACTTGCACAGACAAACTTAATTCCATCATTCGAGTTCTTGACTTAGCAACCTTAAGAATATTCTTTTAATGTATGTTTGTGTGTAATTTCCAGATAGTCCATCACGTGGCCTCATATTGATACCCGCCTGAGTCGTGAGTGGGGTTGGAAGGTCTAGATCCACCGCACTGCCCTCTGCCACTTGAACTAATAAGAGTAATCGTAGGTTGTCATCCTTTATGTGGTACCTGCACTATAGGCAGAAGAGACACATGCTTTGCCAGTGGGTTTCACAGATATTGGCTGACAGCAGAGGAAAGGTGAGGCTCAGGAATCTTGGGTTCCATTCCAGGCTCTGGAAGAGAGCATGCGCCAGTACTCACAGATCGTCTGCCTGTTCCCTGCAAGTTTGACCCCTTCTGTCCCATCCCTTCCAACCTCTCCCTGTCCCAGTCCTCTCTCTTATCCAGCCTTCGCTTATCATTCCAGTCTCATTCTCCCAGCCTACTGTTGTGATAATTGGGCCTACAAATTTACTCTAACTGTGAATTCAAATGAAAAAAGCGAGTGAGAGTTCATAAGATGTCCCAATAACCTAGAATAATAAAATGTTGGTGGGAAAAGGTACCAAAAGGAGACAGAAGGATGAATGAGTTCAAACAAAAAGGTGTCCTGATGGAACTCAAAGATCATGCCTGGTAAACAAGAACAGTGTGAAACTGAAAATCAAGTGACCAAGGACAAAATAATGAGGGGATAGGCTATTCCATCCATCACTCTCTTTTGGGTCCTCAAAGAAAGAGATTTTAGGGAGAAAAATTGGCTACTATAGCAAGCTTCACCATCACAGCTGACACCCCCACCATCTCCTGGAACCCTAGACCTTCTTTGTCCTAATCCTGAGAGATGCTCTGACCAGACTGGGACAGACATTGCCACCTATACCTCCTCCTTCCCTGGCTCCTTGTCTCAGTTTCTTTGCCCTGCCAATAGCAGTTCTCCACCCGCACCCCAGCTCCTCATCAGGTCCGTCTCCCCAATTCCCTCGCTGGCTCCCAGTCCCCTTGTCCACCCAGTCTCAGTCTCCCCATCTCATCTGATCTCAGGGTTCCCTTCCCCCAGCTGTCCACCACCTCCCAGTCCTGCTTCCCATTTTCCTTTCTGCCTCCTAGTCCTGGCTCTGGCTTTCCTCCCCGACTCCCTTTCCCAGTCTCCTCGCCCAATGAGTATCAGTCTCTTCTTCCTCCATTCCTATCCACATACCAGTCTGGGCCCCAGTGTTGAACACCGCCATTTTACAGCCTCACAGCCCTAGTCAACTGACACAGGCCAGCACCAGGTGTTTAACTGCAGCATAGACATAACCCCAGATACTTCACCTGCCCCTGAGTTTATCTGCCAGCTTTGATAGTTTCACAATCACACTCTCATTTTTTTAAATGCTTTTCACTCCCGCATTGCTGTGTGAAACACCCACACCAAACACAGGAAAGTGACTGAGGGTAGGTCCACGCTGTGTTTTAAACCCCGCAGCAGTGAGTTTCAGAGCCCAGGTCAACAGACTTGGATTCAGGCTTTGGCGCTCAAAACAGCAGTGTAGACATTCAGACTTGGGCTTTAAAGCTTGGGGAGGAGGGTGTGGTTCAGAGCCCAACCTCCAGCCCAAGCCACATCTACACTGCTGTTTTTAGTGCAATTGCATGAGCCCAAGTCTGTATACCCGGGTTCTGAGACTCACTGCTGTGGGTTAAAAATGCAGTGTAGACATACCCTAAGCCTACAGGGGAAACTGATTATACACAAAGTGCTGCCCAATGCACAAAATAAACTGGGAAAAACAGAAGAAGAATTATCTCCAATTTCTCTCCAATTCTAATCATCTTCAGTGACAATTGTATCAATAGCAGGCAGAATTTCAGACATAAGGGTGAATTGATGGTGTAGAGAAAAGATCATTCACTATGGCCAGTGATAAGAGGAGGATTTGCATCAGGAAAATGTTGTCAATGTAAACCTTGTGCCCTTAAAGTTTAACAAATGGTCAAGATCTGCAATCCTCTCAAAGATTCTTAACAGCCATGAAACTCCTTGGCAGAAGTCATACATGAATTTGGAAGTCAAATCCTTAACAGTAATAAAAGAATAAGATTTTAATTTCATCTGTAATAATTTTGAGCCTTTGAGGTGGTATTTTTGTCTATAATCAAAGTTCTTATTGCTCAATAGCGTCCACAGGAAAGAAAAGGAGTAATTGAAATGTTACATCTTCATTCAGAGACTCCACCACTTAACACGCAAAAATAAAATGAAGGGTGCAAAGAATGTCAGCACTGGATGATTAGATGAATACTTCTCTCCTTGAGATATATGTCCTTGATACAAGTGCCTGTATCATCAATAATGACAACAGGCAGCATTTGTCTCTGCAATTTAACTGGATTCAGAGGCTGTTACTTAAACGGTAATAACATAAATGAAGGTTGATAGATACTAGTCCTTGTAGTTAGGCGTTACTAGCCTCTGAGATCAAAGGCTGAGGATCAAACTGTATAATAAACAATAGCGTTACATTCGTACTGTATTGAAAAAATAAATATCCTTATACAAACCATGGTCACACATAACTCGGTTCAAGCTCCGTGGGTTTCTCATTCTCATGTACCACATCAATTTGACTTGAACAAAAACACTTGTGAGATGCCACTTCACAATCAGTTACTCAGGAAAAGGATAGGTTTGGGTTTTTTTACTTGTCATTTCAGATAATCGATGACACTCGTCTTTAAAATAAACAAGTGTAGAGACAGATGACATGGAAAGAGTTGAATTTTACATCTGTTCTCAAGTACTTTAACATTTCTCAGTGAATCACTGAAAGTAAAAACAGTAAAAGTTCAGGGGAACGTGAAGTTGGTTTTATTTGATTTGGGAAATGTGTGTTTTTAGGGTGATTTCCATATTCATTGTCATTCCCAAGGTCACCACAATATTCACTGGACCCAGACAAATCTTACTGAATAATATACTCGAACATCAGCTGCATCATCCTACCCTAGAGTTTGTTCTTTACCAAATCAAATCTACTGTGCATGTCAGGAGGCATCTCACTTTTAGCAGTGGTAGGTATCCTTTAGTCAACTGAGATGTTACAGAAACGTTGTGTATTCTCTCCCCTGACCCTTTCTAGGTGAAAGTCAAATACCCCGCAGTTTTGTCTGAAGAGAGTTGAAAGCTGTGACCCTTAACTAACATCCTGGCTAAAATTCTTTCTTAGTAGAAGAAGTTGTAATACTGAAGACTATGCATATATTATCACCCCTCCACAGAAAGGGGGGAATTAGCAACCTCCACAGCAGAATCCCCCTGACCCCATTTCTCAAGATCCCACTGAGGATGATTCAGAATCCATGCAAGAGGAGGTGGTGGGGATTGAACATAACGGAGATTAGGACTAGGAGTAATTTATTTTGCATTGGTTCAGGCGGTGGGTTTGGGACAATGCACATCATCCCTCTATTGGTGCCGTTTAGATTCCTCAGAAAAGGTGCGTACTGCCTGAAGCTGTGCGCCTTTTTGCAGAGAGCTTCCTCCGTTGTGAAAATCCCCTCTATCTTTAAAGGCGGCCCAAAGATTAGTAGTGCCCGTTGAAGTCATGCAGCCCGGAAGCAGGAGGGAGTGGACCATTGGGGGTATGGAGCCTGTGCATGAATGGCCCTGGTCTCATGTGGATTCTATGGGATCCATAAAGTTTGGGGACCAACCTTGTGACATGTTTCATACTGAGATCTTATTCTTCATAAAGGTTTCCTCTTCCTTGGGTTGACCGTGGTATCTGGCCCAGAGTTATTAACTATCCAGCATACAAGAGCTTTGTCCTAACTACAGGCTATACCAGGGGTGTCAAACTTCCGAGCCGCCGGCCGGATACGGCCCACCAACCTTTTTGGTCCGGCCCCTGGCGGCAGCGTGCACTGCCGCAACATCTGGCGGCGTTGTACTCTCTGGCGGCGTCGCGCGTTGCTGCCACGAGATGTTGCCGCATCGCACACTGCCACCAGAGAGTACAACGCTGCGAGATGTCACAGCGTCACACGCTGCCACGAGATCTGTGTCCTCTGGCGGCAGCGCGTGGAGCGCTGTGTGCATGAGATACGGCGCTCCAAAAGGCAGGAGAGGGACAGTGTGGTCTTAGGGCATCGCGCAGTACTAGAATTCTTAATCATTGATCGATTCTTTTAATCGTAAAATAGTAGTAGTTGTAGAAGTGAATTTACTGCAGTTTCTACATCGCTGATATCTAGCAAATAAAATATAATACTACATATAAATGGTTGTGCCTAATATTTCGATTTATGGTATGTATGGCCCACTTGAAGTACATTTAATTCAAATCTGGCCCACCATAGCAAATGAGTTTGACACCCCTGGGCTATACTGAGCCACGGCTTTCATTGAAAGCGGTGGGAAGTTCTGCTTAGAAATCCCTGGCAACATATGGACCCACATTTTTGATAATTTAAAAAAAAGATTTCCATTCACTGTGTTTTTCTTCTCCACACAAGGTACTGCTAGTACTTCACCTGCGAAGAACTCTGAGATACCTTGAGTCTCACAGAGGCCATGTAAACCCAAGTTTTATTCTAATCTTTACTCTAACTAAGAAATATAATATTTGTTGAGTATGACACACCTGCTTAATAGGATATTGGGTAGGTTTTCTTGATGGAGTTGATTCAGGAATTTTCCAGTGCTGACAGAGGGGAAATGCCACCTATCGATCCAACATCCCTTCTCTGACCTGTTTCCAATACCACAAAATGTCACTGATTACCAAGTTTGAGTCATTTTCAACCCACAGTGTGTGCACATAGCTCTAACAGGTTATTCAGATTATGCCAAAAAAAGTCAGATGCATAGCACAAAATCTGAGTCTAATTAGTCAAAAATCCAGACATAAAAAACAAATAAAATGTGCAGCCGGCACCGGAAGGCTGTCTGTTACAGCAATCTTTATAAGGAAGTATGGTCTAATACTTAAAGCACAGGACTACAAGTCATGACTGCTTCTGCCATTGGGTTGCTATGTAAAACTGTACACTTAGAGTTGAACCAAATCCCACTGAAGTCAATGGGAGCGTGTCAATTGACTTCAATGGAAGTTTGGCTCAGGCTCATATTTCCTCTGTGCCTCAGTTAATCCATTTGTAAGATGAGGACATTGCTACTTACTCTACCTACCTGATAGAGATGCTGTAACGTGTCAGAGATGTAACATATAGACATGATTCAACATCATGAATGCCTTAGCGTACCGCCATTTGGGAACATCTCCTTAGAATCCTGAACAACCTGAAATGTGGACTTCCCAGTTCCTTTGCCTCGTCCATCATGCTAAATTCTTATTTACTCCATTTATGGTACTCATTATGCCACTCAATTTGGCAGAGAACCCAGGTAGTCAGCAATTCAGATTGCTTGGGATTTTCAGAAGGGGGTAATACTGTTTAATCCATAGCAATAATTTTTAAGCAGCAGCCATAGACTCTCCGCTTTCCCCCCAGCTCTTTTGGGACCTTAAAAAAGTTGTTGATTTTTAGCAAAAGCTTTACAGTTCACCTTTAACTAGTTAGTGCTTGTGAAATGCACTGAGAGCCTAGAATAAAAGATACTGTATAAAGCCTTATTTAATTTCATATTGGCCTACTCTATCTGGTGGAATTCTGCTACCATGAACCAATTTCAGCTGTCCCACCTCCCGGCCCTGCCCCTCAGAAAAAGATCAATTGAGGGAAAATGGACATGGCAAGAAACAAAAAGAGACTGATTAAATATTTAAAGTGTTACTGTAAATGAATAAGATGCACAAGCCAGGTTAGTAATGACCTTCCCTCTAAGCCACTGGAAATTTGCACTAATGCTACACTTGACTCCTTCAGGTCTCTCCCACATGCCAGCAAAACTCCCTCTGGTTGCCACAATGCATAATGCATGTGTACGTGCTAAGCATTTAACTGCTGCACTTTCCATGCAATAAAACATCACTGGGGCCAAACCAACAAAACGCTCCTTTCCGAATGGTCAGAAAAGTCCCTGGAGAAGTTTGGTTCTTGGCATGACATATAGTAACATGATCATCACATTAAGTTAAAGGATTCCATTAAAGATAGTTCACTAAAAAAACATGGTGAGAAATATCTTGTGTGGGTATCACTCCCCCACCTTCTCCCAAGAAGGAAGGAAAAGAGAGGAAGATAAATATTGTAACCAACACTGTACAGGTTTTACTATGTGTTTTCAGTGAAGTGTAATAGAGGGCCTAAAACTTGTAGGACTGTGGTGTAGATCACATATTCTGTACATAAAGTTCTTCTCTCTGACTCACAGTGTGGCTATCTCATTTACAGTTTTTCTCACTAGTCTATATTCAGCACTTGCAAGACCTTCAGAGCTTCCACAGAGATGTCAATGGATGTCCCACTCATGGTGTACGTGCAGAAATTAATAATAAAACCCAGCTCTGATATGGCGCTTTTCATTTGTAGATGCAAAGCTCTTTACAAAGGAGGTAAGCATTATCCCAATCTTACATTTTGGAAAACTGAAGCACAAAGAGATGAAATGACTTGTTCCCAGTCACCCAACAGACCAAGCTTGGAATAGAACCTACTGAGTCCCAGCCCAGTGCTCTATCCACTCACCATAACAGACATAACTTCAGCAACCTGGAGAGTAGATTTCATCCTGTACACGAAAGTGGAATTTCTGTGAGTTAACCAAAAATTCAGAAATGTCCTATTATTATTGTGCTAAATCCTGAAGTCCCAACTCAGATGAATGCCCTTTGGCTTCAGTAGGAGTTTGCCTTGATAAAGACTGAGTGAAAATTGAAAAAGGACCTCACAATTTGCCACATTAGTATTTACATTGCAAGTTCCTTATGCAAGGACTGATCCTACATGTAGCTGTGCATCTCCTTCAACAAGCTGAGTTCCTGCAACTCCCTGAAGTCTATACTCACTTTCTACACCATCTATGACAGTTGTGCTAAGTAAAAACAGAGCAAAAGCTTCTAGATTTGGCCCACTGATTTCAGGGGGAGTTGAAGGCACTCAGCACCATGACCTGGCAGGAATGTGATCAGCATCTTGCTCTGCAGGTTCCTTGGAAGAGTAAAACACATTTTTCTGTACATTTTTCTGTACCTTTGACATGCACAAGGTACTTTTTTCCCATTTGCAGCCATTCAGAGAGTTCTTTAATCAATGTCATAAATGCTGCTAAACTACATCACCTATGGTATGTTTCTGCCTTCCAGTAGATGAAGAGACTGCTATTCAAAAAGAAAACTGCAATATGTCCTGCATGAAATGTCAGCTGAGGGTGGGAGAAGATAATATAGTGGCAGATATTTGATCTAACTCTGCATCAATAAAACATTCATATTTATAACAGAGCAATGGAGACTATCTTAATGGAACTGCACTGGTGAGAGCACTTGGCATACTCACCTGTAATTAACTTGAGAATGGTTTGTTGATGTATCTTGGGGCATTGCCAAATGTCAGTATGACATTCTATGCATCTCTTTTTTTAGCCATAAGAATACGTTCGCTTGCATCACAATTTAGATTTTTAATGAACAACAAATCCATGTATTTAGCTGATAATATAACAGGATACTAGTTATTAAACATACTGGTGATTCTTTGAATTTATACTTAGTGAAGCATGAGAATATCTGTAGTTCAGCTGAGCTCGCTAGGCATGTTTCTGAATTTCTTTTGCGTGTAAAACATGGAGACAAAGTTCATAGTAGGGGTGTAATGTATTCTTACAAACAAATAGTAAGGGGCCAACGCTTACACTGCCTTTGAAATCAATGAGCCAAATCTTAAAGGTTTTACTCAGCTTTTACTTAATGTTTATCCAGTCCTTACTCAGGCAAACTCGCATTGTTTTAATGAGTAAACCCTGGGTAAAACCCTGAAGATTGGTCCAATGAGCATTCTGCCAGAGTAAAATCTCTTTAAAAACTGAGTGAGGATTCAGAACTGAGACACATTCTGCAAAGGTTTGTAATCTTTACTCATGCAAACAGTCCCATTAAAGCTAAGGGAATTACTCTTCTGAGTGAAGGCTGATTGCATGAACAAGAGTTTGCAGGCTCTAGATATCTATAGGGCTCTTATCACCATAGTGTCTAAGCACCAGTCAGCAAGAGAGCATCTTTAATCTCTCTCTCTCTCTCTCTCCCTCTTTCACCCCAGAGAATCTATGCTGACACAGGAAGACAAGTATAGCATCACCATTCATTCCTCTCCATGGCTTGTTCCTCTGTTAAGCCCAGCATAGTCATGTCCCTGAGTAAGATATATCCTGCCATCTAGTCAGTAGTTGGCCTCTGGATCAGTGGTGCCCAAACTTTTCCTGTCGCACCCACCTTTACCAGTAATGGAATCTGTCCGTACCCATCTCCTCCCCCTCCTCCCCCAGTTACTGCACCTGCACAGTTTGCTCAGCCAAGGTGCTTGGGCTGAAGGAGGAGCTGGGGGCAGAACTGGGGATGGGTGAGGAGCTGGGGCTAGAGGTGGAGCTAGCCTGGGACCAGAGATGGAATGAGGGCAGAGCTGGACTGGGGACCAAGCAGGGGGCTGAGTGGAGTTCGGACTGGGCTGGAGGTAGAGCAGGGGCCAGGAGCCTTAGCCAGGGGCTAGGGCCGCGTGCAAAGCTGGGGTGCAGAACTGGGCTGGGTGGCTCTTCTCCTCCACCCTCCCTGTGGGGGCTGGCCTGGGCCTCCCGCATCTCCCTGAACATTCTTCCATGCCCCTGCAGGGGGGTGCACCCCACAGTTTGGGGACCACTGCTCTAGATCAGTCTGACCTTGGCTGGGTTTGCGTTATCGTCTTTGGCATCCTATCATCTGTTTGAGATTTGCAGTTTCCCCATCATCATAATCTTTTTGATTGTAGCCAATCCTGTCCCCAGATTTCACATCCTATTCTCCTTCTAACTTCTTCATTTATTTCAAATTCATTCCATTTTACATCTGCCATCTTTTGGAGAACTCTTGTCTCTATTGACTTCAGCCTGCTGAGGTCTATACATAATACAATAAGACCATTAGGACACTGGTTTGATACATTTTCACTTTGGTATCAAACATAATATTTTTATCAGTCCGTAATTTTGTCAATTTCTGAACAGCACTTTTAGTTGAGAAATATCTCCTTTTAACTTCATTCTCGATCGAACTGTCAGTACTGATCAAGCTTCCAAGATACACAAGATTTTACTTTTTCTACAACTTCACCACTGCTGCATTTCAACACTTTATCTATAGTCCCTTTCCCACGATACAATAAATGCCAAGAAAACAAAGTTGTTGCAAGTCCAAGCAGACTATGTCAATCTTCCTAATACCACTCATCTAACATTCTTAATGTTCAGTTTTACAACATGATGAAAAGCAATTGTGATTCCATGCGCTTTTGTCTTACCCCAAACTTTCACTTGGACCAGTTGCTTAATTTTCCACCAATCCTTATGGCACTGCAGAAGTCTTCATACAAAGCTTTTATAATTGTAATCATCTTCTCTGGAACTCCATATGATTTTGCTACTTTCCATAATGCTTCCCTCCAAACCATATCAAATGCATTCATGCAGTCAATGAAAAAACAGCAAATTTCTTGAATCTCCATTGTGACTTCCTCCCCCCATCGTCTGTCGAAGCGTGAATATTTGTTCAGTGCAACTTCAGCCTCATCTAAAGCTGAATTCTTCCTCACCTACTTCTTCCTCTAAAATTGGCCCTAATCTGTTGACAATTAATCATCGTAATTTTTCTCAGTACTGACAGTAAGCTTATACTTCTATAATTATTGAGATCGGCAGGACCTCCTTTCTTCAAGATTGGTACAACTATTGTCTTTAGCTAGTCATCCGGTACCTCCTCTTGCTCCCGTACCTTCTTGTATATTTTTTCTAATGCTTTGATAATACTTGTCCCACCAGCTTTCAGCAGCTTATCTGTTATATTTTCTATTCCTGCAGCTTTCCCCTTTTTAATGGCTTCACGGCTCTTTGTATTTCTTTTTCTGATAGTGGCTCAGTGTTGATAGCCACACCTGGCATACCTACCTCAAAGAGCTATCTTTTAATTTACCAAGATCACATATGGATCTAGTTGTACCCATCTTATTCTTGGACTTTAACTTTAATATGAGAATCTTAAATATGAATTCAGACTCAATACCCTTGCAGGTGATGAAGAATCATCCTCATTTTACAGATGGGTAAATGGAGTCACAGAGCCCCTTTAGTTATTTAAGCAGAGCTTTCCATTGAAAGTAATGGGGAGTTCAATGTAAAAAAGTGTCTGGCATGATGCAACCCAGAGAAATGAAGGGTCTGTTACTCCTCATTCTGACATCAGAGTAAATCAGCAATAACTCCTTTGAAGTGAATTGAGTTACTCTGCTGTAAAATAGGTGTGAGGGGAAATCCATTCCCATGTATCTTGTACAAGGCTAGAGGGTGATTCAGTGGCAGGAGCCCTTTCTCACAGTCTTCACACTTATGGCACACTTCTTCCCCAACAGGTTACTTCACATATTGGCTTTTCTGCCTTATTACATGCATAAGTTGCAAACAGCCCTTAAGGATATTGTATTCTCTCTCCCTCCTCCATTTTGTCAAGAAACTAAACATGGCAGATGATTATTGTCAGAATATGAAAAGTGACCAGAAAATAGCAACTTGGCTTTATAAAAGAGGATATTAATTTGTTTTTTAAAATGCTAGGGGTTGTCATCATTGCCATGCAGCTCTCACTTCATCCTGTGATGATGCAATTGCTGCCTCAGTTGCTCTACCTCCCAGCTAGGTGGTTTACTTCACTTTCCATGTAGCTCTCTTCTCAGATGAAGACAATGTAGCCCTCCACCCAAACTTGAAAATCCACCTTGGGAAGAAAAAGTGCAAGCCAAACAAAAACCAGTCCTTTGTCCTCCAGTCTGGGAACATATTTAATTCTGTGGGCAAGTTAATCATAGAAAGGTAAGGGAGGTACCAGAAAATCATTGCACATCAGTTGTTTGAATCAAACGCAAACGAAGATATCACTTGATTAGCAAAAATATACAGACTCATCACTTCACTGGGGTCACCCTATGTGGCAGGGTAGAGAGGAGTCACGGCTCCCTGGCTCACAGCTCCAGGTCCTCTGATTGGTGGACATTTTGATACTACAGTGTTGTCTGGAAATGGGTCAAGTTGGGTATCAGTCAAAAGCCCTTTCTCCCCATGGTACCAAACATACTAATCTGGAACAAGTATGTAGTTATATATTCAAAAAATGTTTAAAAATCTATTTTTTTAAATTATACTTTAACACAGGTATGTCAAACATGCAGTTCACATGAAGCACAAACCCAAACACCCAATGCCCTTTAAAATGCTACCTAGCTGTCTTCTTTGAAAAAAAAGACTAATGTGTTTGAAATCATTTGCCAAAAGGTATAGGATTTGCAAGGCCAGTTCCACACATCCCACGTACATTCTGCTCTCAATGACTTATTGCTCATAGTGGAGAGCTGCAATATCACAGAACAGATCAAGCAATTCCAAAAGGTTGAATTGACGACAAAGCCAACTTTCAGAGTGGTGCAGTGATATATTAAGCTGGTTGAGTTTTTGCGGCTCTTGATTCGATCCATCACGATGGTTAATTGGAATTGGCACCTCGCAGCACTGAACGACTTTGTGAAATTCTTTTTTGCTTTAGATTTAAACAATTAACATGCGGTGATTTTCTGGTACCTCACTCACATAAGAGGTGTAGAGAAGCCTGATACTGACAGATAGGATGCATTTTGAAAAGGAAATTGGGTTTTTAAAAAGGTCACCACAGACCCCTTGTGTGCACTTGTTTCAGATGAAGCCCTAGAACACAAAACAGAGCAATGTAAGTCATTGGGGGTTGGTAGGCATAACACAGCATCCAATTGCTCTTTCCTGGTTTTTCCTGAGAACCCCAGAACTCCACTGAATTTCAAACAAAACATGAACGATGGCTGGGATGAATTCTCCAGAAATAACCATGCACCATATAAGCTTCTGTTACATGCCAAGACGGGGCAATTTTAAAGCTACAGGATGAGCTTACTTGCACTGGAAACCCATTCACATATGATAGACCAGAGTGCACTAGTATCACAATGAAAGAAGTCTTCAGTGATGAGATACCTAAAGATTCTATCGAATGGATACTTTGGGTCATGACTTGTATGAATCCAAAGAATTATCCAAGGATCTGTCAATCTATGGCTCCAGTCAAGAACAGAGTAAACCTGCATTCAAATGCAAAGAAGAATAATAGAAGATTAGGGTTGGAAGGGACCTCAGGACCTCATGCTCAAAGCAGGACCATCCCCAACTAAATCATCCCAGCCAGGTCTTTGTCAAGCCAGGCCTTAAAAACCTCTAAGGATGGAGATTCCACCACCTCCCTAGGTAACCCATTCCAGTGCTTCACCACCCTCCTAGTGAAAAACTTTTTCCTAATAACCAACCTAGACCTCCCCCACTGCAACTTGAGACCATTGCTCCTAGGTTCTGTCATCTACTACAACTGAGAACAGCCTAGTTCCATCCTCCCTGGAACCTCTTTTCAGATAGTTAAAGGCTGCTATCAAATCCCCCCTCATTCTTCTCTTCTGCAGACTAAACAAGCCTAGTTTTCTCAGTCTCTCCTCATAAGTCATAAGCCCCCTAATCATTTTCTTTGCCCTCCGCTGGACTCTCTCCAATTTGTCCACATCCTTTCTACAGTGGGGGGCCCAAAACTGGACACAGTACTCCAAATGTGGCATCACCATTGCCAAATAGAAGGGAATAATCACTTCCTGCGATCTGCTGTCAATGCTCCTACTAATGCAGCCCAATAGGCCACTAGCCTTCTTGACAATAAGGGCACACAGTTGACTCATATCCAGCTTCTTGTCCACTGTAACCCCCAGGTCCTTTTCTGAACAACTGCTGCCTAGACAGTCGGTCCCCAGTCTGTAGCAGTGCATGGGATTCTTCTGTCCTAAGTGCAGGACTCTGCACCTGTCCTTGTTGAACTTCATCAGATTTCTTTTGGTCCAATCCTCCAATTTGTCTAGGTCACTCTGTATCCTATCCCTGCCCTCTAGTGTATCTACCACTCCCCCCAGCTCTGTGTCATCTGCAAACTTGCTGAGGGTGCAATCCACCCCATCTTCCAGATCATTAATGAAGATGTTGAACAAAACCGGCCCCAGCACCAACCCCTGGGACACTCCACTTGTTACTGGCTGACAACTAGACATCGAGCTGTTGATCACTACCTGTTGAGCCCCATAATCTAGGCAGCTTTCTATCCATTTTATAGCCCATTCATCCAACCCATACTTCTTTAATATGCTGATAAGAATACTGTGGAAGACCATATCAAAAGCTTTGCTAAAGTCAAGGTATATCACGTCCACCACTTTCTCCACGTCCACAGAGCCAGTCACCTCTTCATAGAAGGCAATCAGGTTGGTCAGGCATGACTGTCTTCTTGTCTGACTGAAGAAAGTCAGGAAGGTCAAGAAAGTCTGAGTGAAGGTGACAAGGACCATTACAGAGTGAACCGTACACGGTTCATGGTTTACTCATCTCCTGGTCTTGTCCAGATATCAGCATGATGCTGATCTGTGTAAGACTTTGGGAGAGTATGAGTTCTCTAGGGAAAGTATGATATATTCAAATACAAAAGAACAATGAATGGCAAACTAATGTACATCTCGTATAGTATTTCTATATCAGCACCATGGACAACGGTACCTTATGCCTGCAGAGGCCTTTCAGTGTAGCTATTATAGATGGAACGGCTGAGATACAAGCTTCCAATAAACCAGAAACTGTTAGCACCTGCCCAGATTTGGCTGATCACTTCACACTGAGGCTAGAGAGAAAATACTGAACTATGACCAAGTCCACCTCGTGTTTGACACATACGCAGAGGAATCAATTAAAATCACTAGAAAGAAGTGATTCCATTTTGCTATATCATTTCTACCAACTGCATCTGAGAAAGTGAGCTGAAGCTCACGAACGCTTATGCCTGCTGAAATTAAATGTGTTAGTCTTTAAGGTGCTACAGAACTCTCGTTGTTTTTGCTGTATACAGACTAACACGGCTACCCCCTCTGGAACTGTCCAATACAAAGTCATTGAGTCCATGAACATCTCCAATGGCACAATAAAGAAACTGCCATCTCATGCTCGCATGAAAGACAAGTTAACGGCATACTTTGCAGGAAAACGCTCCAGCACGTGAACAATTGCTCTACGAATTTTGTCATCGCACTGTGTAACGAAACTGTTGCCTTGCACTGCTCAGTGGAGTTTCTTCATAATCCCCACAAGGAGGCTGATACTAAAATTATTTTGCATGCCATCAGTGCCACAAAGCATTGGTGCTACTAGACTCTGGATTTTTGCAGAGTACACAGACGTTCTAGTGCTCTCTACGAGACACGACCCAAGACTTCCGCATGATTCTGTTTTTGTGCCTGCTGCTGCGGAACAGAATCATTATATATCCCCTCAGAGGTATGTTCCTATCACTCAGACCTCTAAAATCTGCTGCACTGCCAGCTCTCCACGCTCTTTCAGGATGTGACATGATTGGAAGCTTGATAGGAAAGACCAAATTATCTTACTGAATGCAGTTTAGTTTAATTCATTTTAAAATAAACCAAATTAAGGCCACTTTAATTCTGAATGAGTGTGTCCACACAGGGGTATAATGCAGTTTAACTAGTCAACGAAAGGTGTGAATTTAAAACGAATTCAGACTAAAGTTTCCTGCACATCCCGTGTAGACAAGCCCTAAGAGTTTCAGGTGTTCTGGGTCCCTCAGATAATTATGTTTGCACTGCACACATACCAAGAATTGCACACATGTGCGCTATGTCAGACCTGGTTTACATTGGAAATTAGGTCAATATACATCCCTCCAGGGTGTGAAAAATCCATGCCCTGAGTGAGGCAGTTAAACCAACCTAGCCCCCAGTGCAGACAGTGCTAGGTAGATAAGAGAATTCTCCTGTCAACCTACCTATAGCCTCTCAGGGAGGTGGAGTAGTTACACTGACAAGAGAACCCTTCCCATAATTTAGGTAGCGTCCTCACTGAAGCACTACAGCAGCTGTGCCTTTTAAGTATAGACAAGCCATCAGTCCTTAAGTGTGTTACCAGAACCTTTTATAGCACTTCCAAACATACATAGCATGCTGCTAGACATTAGATAAACCTCTGGGAACAGCAAGGTCATTTGTCCCTGAAGCTTCTTCCACTCTCTGGTGCAAAGCAAGGACTGCAAACTACGGACCACTTACTTGCAGACTGGGAGATCTCAGAATGCAGCTATTTCCGAGTTATCCCTCCAAAAAATAAAAGTAACGGTTAATTATCTCAACATTACACTCATGTCAAAATAGAGAGTTGAGATTTAAACTGCTTTTCAGCTTTCACCTACAGCAGTTGCTACCAGCGTGACAACGATAGTAATTGGAGTTCTCTGAAGGTACCACAGCGTTCTCTTAGCTCTAAGTGCTCTGTGTACTCATACTTTCTTCTCTGAGGTACAACAGTGTTCTCAGTGTGACTCCCTTCTGCTGGTATGTTCTATGGCTCCCAGGGTGAGGCATCTGAGTTGTCTGCATAGCTCAGTTAGATTAGTCTTTTCCTTTGAGACAAATGCCTGAGACCCTCTGCAGACATGCCTCCAAGGGCATATAGAGACCCACTCATTCAATGCTCATCATCTGTTTCTTTGCAGTCTAATAAGGTCCAAACCTATTACTGTTAACAAATCCTAGCCTTAAAGAACATGTAGGATGGTGAATCTGAATCCACAGACGGCACAATTGTCAGAGAACTGCAATTATAAGTAAGCATTTTCCCTTTCGATAATAGCACATACTCAATGTGCCTCACTCTAGGAGATTAATAAACCAGAGGGATGTGTCTATCAGACTCAGTATTAAGTAACAGTGTAAAGCACTTAGCTAGTAATAAAATACAGGTACTGTGTAAAACTGTTCAGTTCAGAAATACAGTATATATAGTAATGTGTATTAACAAGCATCAAGCAAAGAACAGAGGAGATGAGGAAGAAGTGGAAGAGAGTGAAGGAGAAGTGAGAAAGGGAAAGAGTAGAACAGCTATATTGAGTCAGACCAGTGGTCCATCTAGCCCAATATCCTGTCCTCTGACAGTGACCAGTGCCAGATGCTTCAGAAGGAATGAACAGAACAGGGCAATTTCAGGTGACCCATACCCAGTCCCAGCTTCTGGCAGTTGGAGGTTTAGGAACACCAGAGCATGGGTTGCGTCCCTGACGATATTGGCTAATAGCTATTGATTGACCTATCCTCCATAAACTCATCTTATTCTTTTCGTTTTTTTAAAACCAGTTCTATTTTTGGCCTTCACAATGTCCCACAACAATTAGTTCCACAGACTGCGCATTGTGAAGAGGAAGATATAGAGGAAAGTATGGATCATAATTTATGCACTTCTCCACATATGTGGCAAGGAGAACCTCTGAATGGCCCAAATCCCATGGAAGAGAGTTAGGGATCTCCACAGATGGGAAAGGCAGCTGCATGATATGTTCCTCACCCCACCATGGAGACACGTCTTTTCCCTGAGTGCACACTGCAACAGACTTTAACAACAGAAGCACTCGGATACCATGGTAATGGGCAGCAGTATAATACCCAAAGATGAAACAGAGGCTCACTTCATTGTCTCCAAGAAAGTGGGAGGCAGCAGTCCATGAACTGCTGATCTGTTCTCTCATTCAATGTATCTGAAGAGAACTCAGCTCTAAATTAGAGTTGTGAAAAAAGAGCAGGCTGTTCACATGTTAAAAATTACATCTTTAAAATAGTTATTTTATTTCTGCCCCATCCTCAGTCACCTCAAATAAGCATTCCAGGACAGATGGGACTACAACATTCGCCCTCCTGGCTCAAACCACTGACCAGGATCCTGCTTTCTGCTTTGGCAAATAGCTGATATTTTGGAAAACAATTAAATAAAAAAACCAACCAACTCTTAATGCACCTCGTCAGTGATGCTTTACTGCACATGGGGAAAAATTATTCCCAGACACTGCTAATTTTTAAAAGGCCCTTTTTGTTTTGCGGGAGCTCAGGAGTCTGATCCTGCAAATTATGCACATGCTTCCCACTAAGGAGCTAATCATGTGAGGAAGGTATTGCATAATCTCAAGGACTTTGTTTTCATATTGTACAGATGTCGGATCTGCAGCCCTTGCCTTGTGAGTATTTCCTCTGGCATCACAAAAAGAAGGAATTCTGCTAATTTGAGACAAATCCAGTTATTAACAGAGGGTCAAACCCTGCTTCCTTATTCCTCCAATTTGTTTGGGTGTCTGGCTAGTGAGTCTTGTCCACATGCTCAGGGTTTAGGTGATCACCATATTTGGGATTGGGAAGGAATTTTCCCCCAGAGCAGATTGGCAGACGCCCTGGGGGGTTTTCGCCTTCCTCTGTAGCATGGGGCATGGGTCAGTTGCTGGTGGATTCTCTGTACCTTGAAGTCTTTAAACCATGATTTGAGGACTTCAATAACTTAGTCATAGGTTAGGGGGTCTATTACAGGAGGGGGTGGGTGAGGTTCTGTGGTCTGTGTTGTGCAGGTGGTCAGACTAGATGATCATATTGGTCCCTTCTGACCTTAAAGTCTATGAGTCTCCTGGTGAATACACGAGTCTAAATGTTATAAGGTGCCACCATCACCACCTCCTTTCCTGCCTTGCCCTTTTTGTGATACTAATGTGATCTTTTTTCCCTGGGTGAATGTATTTCATGAATGTATGTCAAATACGCAAATAATTTCATGTCAACTGAAACTGCATTTTTCGGTGAATAAAGTATTGATCAAAAAATTTCACCCAGCTCTAGACAGAGAAGTGCCAGGTATCTTGTATTTATTATTATATAAAGTACTAAATGGTGAGGCTTACTAGCTGCAGGTGAGAACTCCTTGATGGATGAATATGGCAAGGAAGCTATGTAGGCTTGAGATGGATTAAGTACTTCTCAATCTTTAATGAGACACACGGAAGGCCAATCCATTCACAAATTGGAAGAGGAAAGAATGATATGGGTTTGGCAATCCCAGTGGGAATACAGCAAATAGAAATGCCAGAATGTTATAGATAATCAGCTTCAGCAGTCCTCAGAAAGAAGTTTAAAGAACCTATAAACTTGAACACATTTTACAGCTTTTGGAAGGAGAGCTCATCCGTAGCATATGCACAAAAATTTCTACACTCTTCTGTGTCTCAATTACACCATTTTGAGAAGCTAGTTTGTGCTGCATTCACAGTTGTTTTAGATGTTTTAATGCAATTATATACCTACAAAAACCCCTTCATTAATACATCTTTAAAACAAATCAATTAAAGAATGGCATCCTTAACTCACCCCATTGTAGCTGGGAATTTCAGTACACATGGTATATCAGACAACTCATTTTGCTGATAAAGAACTAGACTACAGAACAATTGTGTTAGGCACAAGGGTGAAGTCATCATTTTGTTTTATGATCAAGCACATTGCATTTCATAATATGCAATATTACATATGCATATCATTAACTACCTATCTTTATCTACAAATTTGATTTTTTTCACACAGATATGGCACCAGCTGTCCACTTTTTATGCAATAATAGGTACAGGAAAGGACTTCGGGGCACATTACTCACTATTCAGACTATTAATTAAATATTTATGTTCACCTAATACTTCCTCTTTGCTTCACAGTGGGCCTGATTCCTCTCCCACTGAAATCAATGGGAGTTTGGAATTGACCTCAGTGGGAGCAGAACTGTTCCCTATAATAATTTCAGTTGGCAAATCTGCAACTAAAGTAGACAAAGCACAAAAGGACTCCGAGTTCTTTCATGTCTAGTTCTCTCTCAATTAGGTACGTCAAGAATATAGTAGGTCAAGAAAACACCTGCCTTACCAACTTGTGCTGAGCTTGAAAGTGTCATCAGGTATTACTTCCACTCCAGCTACTGATCACTTCCTTCTCTTAAGCACCAGACCTTGTCAAAAAGCTACGGTTTGTTTTTTTCTGTTGTAAATTATAAATGAACAAGACTGTTCCACTGGTGCTAGGAATGTCTGACAGCATCTGGAGGGCCATGGTGAGGTCAAAAGCTGTTTGAAATTCAGATTATTATTTAACAAAAAAGGTGACTGTACATTCTTTATACTTTTTAGATCCCTTAGGCATGGAATGGCTGTTGCTTCAGTTAAGGTGACTTGTCATATGCCTGATTTTAAACAAGTGCAGAAATGTGCAGAACATTAACTCCATTTTGGTGAGCTTTCAAGGCATTTCAATTCCCCTTGACAACATAATTTGTTACATACAGGAATTGTATTTCTATAGCATCAATGGCTGTGCATGTCCTTTACAGGGAAATAATGAATGACAGGTCCCTGCCCCAAGGAGCCTACAGTCTAAACTAGGCATAATGCAGCAACGGATGGAAATCACAAAGATTTGTGGAAAGGAGTATGAGAGAATGTGGGAAATAGTCCTTGCAGCATCAAGCATTCTCAATAATTATTTTAAAAATTCAGCCAAACAAAAACACCATGTACGGTAGCAATGTTAAATCTAACAAGGGATGATGGGGAAAAAATACCCCATCCCATATAAACAATATTCCTCAAGCAACAGCCCTCTCCCCAAAACCCAACATAAAAAGATGAACCTTGCAGCATGTCCTGAAAGTCAGTAAAGGGAATGCCCTGTCAGTAACAACCTTCCTTTTAAATTTGGGGAGCTCCAGTTCCAGCTCCTCCATTGACCTCCTCCAATGACCATAGCAGCATGGCACAGACAGAAAGGTGATCTCTAGAGTAGGCAAGTCCCAGGCTATTTAGCTAATCAGTATCTAATAGCAGCAGAGATCCTTGAATGAACCCGATTTACACTATCTGACATAGGAGTATTTTTACATCTGGCATTGCACAACAGAGCAACATCCATACAAAGGTTTGATTTGTATTTCCATTTCATAAAACACATTTCTTTTCCCAATTATTCAGAGTACAAAGCACAGCAATTACCCACTTCAACTGTAACCCAAATAAAATTCATGCTAATTCACATCATAAAGGCAATTCTTCTAATAATAAATTTAGAGCAAGGGACTTTTACTAGACAACCTCATACCTAGGGGCAATCATAGGCTTTGTGCTCACTAACACCGCATTTCATACGAACATGTAGGGGTCCAATACATTCTGTGCCCTAGTTTATGTTGGGTTTTTCTGCTATGTTAATGTGTGGAACATCCAGTATGTTGCAGATAATGTTACCTCTGTCTTTCTGGGTGCTTCTTATTCCAAAGTTCTCCTATAATACCTTAAGATTAATGAAACGTTATGATCAGAAAGGAAGAAGGTGGGTTTAAAGCAGTTTATAGTCTTGGCTATTGCTGTGCATGTAGTTATGACATTGTTGGGGCTCTCATTTCTGTATGCTTCCCTTTCAATTTCTACAGCATCTACTTGCTCATCAGCTGTGAGGCCCTCCATTTTGGAGATCACTTTCAGTTCAAGATGGCTGCTTTCACAGTGCTCTCCCATGGAGGCTTAATATGCATTGTGCTGTCCCATGGAGACTTGATATTTGCTCTTTCTTGTTGAGTTGTTTTCTTTTAATCTAAAATGAATGTCCTTCATACTGAAAGTTGCTCTTTGTTTACGGACAGACAGAACAGCTGTGTTGGGTGATCAGATAGTAAGTGTGAAAAATCAGGACAGGTGAGGGGGTAATAGGCACCCATATAAGAAAAAGCCCTGAATATCGGGACTGTCCCTATAAAATCGGGACATCTGGTCACTCTACAGCTATGGAAAGTGCTCGGCCAGAAGTTATGGGCTTGATTCAGAAACCACATAGTGAAATTCTAGAGCTTAAGAAATTGTTCGTTTCCTTGATGGTCTTTTTCATTAATAAGAACAAAACACAGGTTTCCCCAGAAGCCAGCAATGGTATTTATGAAAACAAAATTGAGTAAAACTTTCCATGTCCTTCTTTACTTTTTGTAACCATTTAAAACCCCACACTGCAGTGAGCTTTACAAAGTTTACAGTCAGATCTGCACAGCTCTTAAAGCTTCCAGCCTGTGCTGCACTGAACTTAATATATTTTACTGCACTGCAGGTGCAAATTGAAAAAACAGGGTGTTCAAAACACATATCCAGTGATGCAGCATTGCAACAGCTCCTCAGAGAGAGACTCAGAGTACGAAGTTTCAAAATAGCTTCTTGATTCATTAGGAACAACAGCAAGTTTGACGCATTCCCCACATCTCTTCCCACCCATAGATTCATTATAGACAGAAGAGAGATGCATGCTTAGTAGAACTGAATTCCTCCCCCGCTACTACTCTGTACCAGGCCCCTTGGTGAATTTTATCTGTAACTTTAGCAACAATCTGAATTATTGTATAGTTTGACAGGGTGATTTATTGTATCTTGTTGAATTTTTCTCAGAACATCTTTAGCAGATGATCTTATGATAAAGAGAAAAAAAAAAGATGTAACCATTGTACATGACAAAGACTCATTATTAGAGATTACAAAAAGAAAATGCTGATTTGGGACAGATAATGACATCCAGTGCTGAAGACATACAAGAAACAGAAAAACGGGTGACTGAAGAGATTGGCCATGCAGTAATAATAATTCATTGTGCTAAGTAATCATATGCAGGCCCATCGGTGGAACTATGAAAAGTCACACACTGTGCCATAACTGCTGATTAAACTAGATTTAAGCAGGAAGAAACAGCTTGTCCTATTGCAAAGAAATAAGAAGCCCCTTGGTGATGTAGAAAATGCTGACTGCATGTATTCGTAAATGTGTCTGTATTGCCACACTCTCCTCTTCTCAGGTTGTACTGAGCAGGCTTGTGATGGGACAGCATATGTGAAGGTCTGGGCTGCACTGGGCTGAAGCAACATTTCAAGCTAATATTGCTGAACAAGAGGATTTTAAATACAAGATAAAAAACGTATTGTGTCTTTCATGGAAATGCGTCCAGAGGGGTTTTACAAACACCAATCAAAAACAAAAAACAAAACAAACCTCCAAAACATAACACAATGTGGCGTGCCCAAAACGTATTTAGCAAGAGAGAATAATTTTGGAGGAAAAGGTAAGATCTGAGCTTACAGCCAAAAGTGTCACTTTATTCTGTATTTCAGACACCAGTGTGAGAGCAAGTTCCATCTTTATCTCTAAGATCAGGCACAGAATACAATGGCCTTGCTATTATGATCCTGACGGATATCTGAAACAAGCCTGAATCTATCATTTATGAAAACCAACAAAATTACATAGCTTCATACAAAGAGCCACTTTAAAAATTGTAAAGCAGGAGAGCGGTGAGGTGACCTGAAATCCATTGTCATCTTTGTCAACTTTTTCTAGTGCAGATCAACAGAAGAATAAACATTTTCTTTTCCATTTGCTGAGCCAACAGTAAATTCAAGCAAAAAGAAAAAAAACCCACCCCTTAAAGATGTCCTGAACCACAAAGATGTGCATATGGCTTAAGGACAAAGTTCACCCCTGAGTAGCAGGCCACCATGAGATCCACTGAAGTCTCATGAAAAACCCCACAAAACATCTATGCATCTCAATCACTACTGGATGAAGTGGGACGTCAGTGGCACACAAGCCTTGTTGAAGGCTTGTGATCCTAGAGCCCCTTTACACAAGCTGGCAAAAGGTGCACCCCACTGTTGTCAGAATATTTAGCCAGACAGGTGTCTTGTAAAGCATCACATAAAAACAAGTGACACACACTGGTCATGAATATCGTTGCGTGATGTCTGAACAATTAGAGTGTAAAGAATTATGTATGTGTGCTGGAAATAGGTTATTAAAATATGTTCGGGCCACACAAACGAAGCAGAGAGGATAAATATGTGTGTCATTGACAAAGGAATGTTGTTTCATTTGTTTGCGTGTCTCCAATGTAAATTGAGCAAGGTGAGGCCAGGGACAATGGAAATACATTTACATTTAATGTAAACAAAGCGATTATGCCAATCAAAAAGCAAATTGACCAGAGAATCAGTATGGCATCTACCTCACTGTAGGGGTGAGGAACTTTGTCTGGGTTTACAAAGTATACATTTCATGGACTATGAAAAAAGGGGAAAGAAACCTTTAGTTATCCATCACTTTGGGGATAAAGGGGACAGCACCATCTAATTCCATGAACATTGGATCCTGTTGCCTGAAGGGCTGGAGATGCTAGTGGCTTGACGGAAGTCAGACAGCTGTTTAGACAAAGATTGTAGCTTGCTAAAGTTAAATCATAGGCAATGGAAAAGGAGTTTTTTGTTTGTTTGTAACCATTTTCTGTTTGTTATCCCTACTTACTATCATAGAATCATAGAATCATAGAATATTAGAGTTGGAAGGGACCTCAGGAGGTCATCTAGTCCAACCCCCTGCTCAAAGCAGGACTAACCTCAGCTATATCATCCCAACCAGGGCTTTGTCAAGCCTCAGCTTAAAAACCTGTAAGGATGGAGATTCCACCACCTCCCTAGGTAACCCATTCTAATGCTTCACCACCCTCCTAGTAAAAAACTTTTTCCTAATGTCCAACCTAGACCTCCCCCTGCAACTTGAGACCGTTGCTCCTTGTTCTGTCATCTGCCACCACCGAGAACAGCCTAGCCCCATCCTCCCTGGAACCCCCTTTCAGGTAGTTAAAAGCTGCTATCAAATCCCCCCTCACTCTTCTCTTTTGCAGACTAAACAAGCCCAGTTCCCTCAGCCTCTCCTCATAAGTCCTGTGCTCCAGCCCCCTAATCATTTTGGTTGCCCTCCGCTGCACTCTCTCCAAATTGTCCACATCTTTTTTGTAGTGGGGGGCCCAAAACTGGACACAGTATTCTAAATGCGGCCTCACCAATGCCGAATAGAGGGGAATAATCACTTCCCGTGACCTGCTGGCAATGCCCCTCCTAATGCAGCCCAATATGCCATTAGCCTTCTTGACAACCAGGGCACACTGCTGACTCATATCCAGCTTTTTATCCACCGTTACCCCCAGGTCCTTTTCTGCAGAGCTGCTGCCCAGCTCGTCGGTCCCCAGTCTATAGCTGTGCATGGGATTCTTCCTTCCTAAGTGGAGGACTCTGCACTTGTCCTTGTTGAACCTCATTAGATTTCTTTTGGCCCAATCCTCCAGTTTGTTTAGGTCACTCTGTATCCTATCCCTACCCTCCAGGGTATCTACCACTCCCCCCAGCTTAGTGTCGTCCGCAAACTTGCTGAGGGTGCAATCTACCCCATCCTCCAGATCATTAATAAAGATGTTGAACAAAACCGGCCCCAGGACAGACCCCTGGGGAACTCCACTTGTGACCGGTTGCCAGCTAGACATGGAGCCATTGATCACTACACGTTGAGCCCTATGCTCTAGCCAGTTCTCTATCCATTTTATAGTCCATTCATCCAACCCATACTTCTTTAACTTGCTGATAAGAATACTGTGCGAGACAGTATCAAAAGCTTTGCTAAAGTCAAGGTATATCACATCCACCGCCTTTCCTACATCCACAGAGCCAGTCACCTCATCATAGAAAGCAATCAGGTTGGTCAGGCATGACTTTCCCTTGGTGAATCCGTGTTGACTGTTCCTGATCACCTTCCTCTCCTCCAAGTGCCTTAAAATGGATTCCTTAAGGACCTGCTCCATGATTTTTCCAGGGATTGAGGTGAGGCTGACCGGTCTGTAGTTCCCTGGATCCTCTTTCCTCCCTTTTTTGAAGATGGGCACTATATTTGCTTTTTTCCAGTCCTCAGGGACCTCCCCTGTTGCCACGAGCTTTCAAAGATAATAGCCAATGGCTCTGAAATCACCTCAGCCAACTCCCTCAGCACCCTCGGGTGCATTGCATCCGGCCCCATGGACTTGTGTATGTCCAAGCCTTCTAAATAGTCTTGGACCCGTTCCTTCAGCACTGTGGGATGTTTGCCTCCTTCCCATTCTGTGCCACCCAGTACAGCAGTCTGGGAGCTGATCTTGTCTGTGAAGACAGAGGCAAAAAAGGCATTGAGTACCTCAGCTTTCTCCACATCCTCCGTCACTAGGTCGCCCCCTCATTCTTTAAGGGGCCCACTCTTTCCCGAATCTTCCTCTTGTTGGCAACATGCCTGTAGAAACCCTTCTTGTTCCCCTTCACGTCCCTTGCTAGCTGCAACTCCAATTGCGCTTTGGCCTTCCTGATTTCATTCCTGCACGTTCGAGCAGTGTTTATATAATCCTCCCTAGTCACCTTACCAAGCTTCCACTTCTTGTAAGCTTCTTTTTTGCATTTAAGTTCGCCAAGGACATCTTTGTTAAGCCAAGCTGGACGCCTACCATATTTGCTATTCTTTCCGCACATCGGGATGGTTTGCTCTTGTGCCCTCAATAAGGTCTCTTTAAAAAACAGCCAGCTCTCTTGGGTTCCTTTCCCCCTCATATTAGCCTCCCAGGGAATCCTGCTCATCAGTTAAGCTAAGGCAGAGGGTAGCACAATGGCTTATGGTTCTGGGTTGCCTTGAGGGCTTACATAAGTCACAGGGCTTACATAAGTGACGCAATCTTTGTGTTGGCCTCTAGACAGGAGTTAATTCAACCCAAAGCAAGCAACTGCATGATTGTACTGGAATCCCCATACTTTCTCTGCCTGTGCCCGCGTCGTGCCACATCTAAAATGCAGATTGTAAAAGCTTTGAGGTAGGAACCATGTCTTTCTAGGTCTTCTTTGAAGTGCCTGGCATGATTTTGGCTGGTGATAATAAAATGATAGGTTTTTATGATGATGATGATGGTTTGGCATCGAGAAGATGCCTCAACAGCTTATTGATGCAAAAGTTGTTTATGTAAGATGGAAGGATATAGAAACTTGAAGTGGTCCAGTGAAGGATCTGGATGTTAAGTAGGGTTAAAATGGTGTCAGGTGTGGATTTGAGACTAAGTCAAGGTTATTTTGTGCACTTATGCACATGTATGCCAGAAACAAAGACAGAAAATGAGCCTGATTCTCTGCTCTACTATACCACTTCAGTGCTGGTGTAACACCATTGAAGTCAGTGCTATTTCACTGGTATAAAACGTAATGTGATGGAATCAGACTGCTGGATCAGAACATTAATAGTGCATGACTATGGCCTCCCACCCATATATATAAATGCAGATTACAATTATAGGAGGTCAAATCCTGCAGACCTTCCTTAGGCAAAGTAACCATTGTCATCAATTAATAAGAATTTTTCTGAGTGAGTACTGCAGGGGTCTGATCAGGTGCACAGATCAAAAAGAAGCCTATTCTGTTGTCCACATACAGTATGCTAGCTACAATGTACAAAACAGACCTCACGTGGTACATTTTATTCTTCAGCTGAGAAGCAACATTTGTCAGCTCTCTTGCTCTCTCTTGGCCATTTCCTATCAGAGGGCAGGAAAACTAACGCCGGTGATTCTGATTCACTAAACAGGGACTTCCCATCCCATGATCAAGGTGACACTGCAGATAGTTGGTCAGAAGGACATTGCAGTCTAAAGTTAATTCCTGTTTCTGATTTGTAAATCCTGTGATTTGAGAAAGTCCTCAAAACTATTTCTTCTACTGCATGAGAAACCTAAAAAGGAATAGACCTAATCAAGGGTTTGGAGCTAGATGCATTTCTTACTCACTGCCCTGAAAGATATGGTAAGATACTGCAACAGGGACTTGGGAGAATTTTCTCACTTTGGATAAAGCAAACAACTGTTAAAAGTTTTTTAAACACTGAATTTAATACAGGATACTCTGTTTGATTTTCTTCTCCTACCTTTCACTTCATTTCTCTAGGACATTTTACAGCATGGTTCTTTCAGCTAGATCTGGAGTTTGTATAGGACCTGCACTACTTTGTGAATCTAAGATAACAGAACATCAGAAGCACCATGTGTTCCTGGAGTTTATGTAGTCCACCAGCCCCAGGAAGTAGCATAGTCATCTACCCACTGGATTTTGCCCTATCTGCCAAGCAGAGCGGTCATACACTAAAACAGACTCAACTGATTTGCAGAATTCCCCCATCCTGCAGCTGGATTCACTGTGTGTGACCTACATGCATGATGCTGCAGTCAAAGCTCCAAGCTGGGATCCTTATGGCCTGCAAGCCTCAGTTCTACTAAGGAAGCCTCACTTTGGCTGAACTAGAAGGAATTTGTGCTAAGGTTTTCTCAGCTGGAAGTCACTCAGTGATACTTCCCAGCCCTCAGCCTAGCACTCTGGTATTCATGACCATTTTTCTGAAAGTGGTTTACCAGCATGTGGTGACTATGTTAAACTTAATTAAAGCCCCTGAGTGTAAAGCAGCATTCTTTCAAACTTTGCTGTAATGCAGAAAGAAGCATCCTGAAAATATCTGGTAATATATGTAACTTACAATGACTTTGTTTTCTCCATACTAAACCTTTACATTTCCACAGTATTTGCCTGTCAGTGGTGGCAGCTGATATTTTTGAGGCAAAGTTGAGACAGCATGCTACAGGTAAAACATACAAAGACAGCATGCCGGGTCTCCTGGAGACTTTACTTTTGTTCCTTCTTGCTTCCTTAATAGAAATCAATCCAACTAAAAAGTCTACGTTTGCTCTTGTATATGTAAAAACCATGTTTGCTTCAGAACTACCAGAACACGCAGTACACAGCACCTGCATCGCTCCAATGCTAATATTCTTAGGCCTTCCTCTTTCTTTGCTTTACGTAATTTGATGCCCAATCATTTTTTAGTAAAAATTAAACCAAAAGATGTTAATTACAGAATGTGTGCCTGAATAAAAATACCAACAAAAATGATTCATGAAACTGTTGTCCTGTAATCCGTTAGTTTATTAATAATGCAATAAATTCTCATGAAGTTCTTTCAGGGCTTATGATTCTTTGATGAGAAGATATCGCTAGAGGGGTAAAAAGGATCTTGTGCTCAGTGAGTCAAACAATGTTTCTAGCATTAAGTGCTAGCTTGACTGTTGAAAAAAAAAATCTATTTCAAAGTAGGTTTCAAATCACCTTCAGATTTGGGATACAGAAAGTTGCCCATTCTTTATGTAATAAACGTGCAGAATGATCACACTGGGCCAGATTCACACTAGTTTTGCACCAGTATAACGCCACTTATTTTAGTGGAGTTACTCATGATTCACACTGATTAAAGTGAGATCAGAATCAGGCCCACTGTACTTCTGTTCCCTCATTATCACACAGAAATGGAACACGAAGAATTATTCAGAAAAAGCTTCTTACTGTATATGCATCTGCTTATCAAATGGCTCTCTGTAGTGATCATTATCATAGTATTTAAGCATTACAACTGGTTGAAATATTTGTTTAAAACTATTTTTTTAGTTACAAAAATGGTACTTTGTCCAAAAATGGAAACTTTTGTGAAAAAGTTTCAGTTCTGTAGAAATTTTCCAGTTTTTCCAAAGAAACCAGAAATTTGACATTCAATTTTGGGGGGGAAGGATTAGTTTATCTCCCCCGCATCTTTTCCCCCACAGTATACAATAGACTGAATGATGTCCAGCATTATTTTGTTGTTTTTCTCCCTTTTTCAATTTTCTCTCTTTAAAACAAAAAATGAACAAGCCAACAAAAAACCCACTTGTTTTTGCTTTCCTAACTTTTCAAAATGTCCACACATTTTGAAAAGTGACAGATTACAAAACATCCTAACTTTTGGAAACTTACAAAGGGGCAAGGTGGGCACCATGTTGCTTCTTGCCAAAGTTAAAAAGTAGTAAAGAAAAAAAAAAAAAGAAAAAAACATGGACAAAGCCCTAGACATCATCACTCTTGCATTCAGTGGCAAAAAGGATAAAAAGAAGTTAAGGGGGGAAAACAGAAAAGACAAAAGCCCCCAAATTTGAATTTTTTTTGAAAAAGCATTTCATGAAAATGGTTCCATTTCAAAAAGAATATAACAAATTTCAATATTTCAACAAAACAGTTTTTCCTTTTTCCAAGCAGCCCCACTAAGCACTGATGTGGCAAAGAGATATTTCACATTTTCTTTACTGAATTGACCCATATATCATAGTCCTCCATTTCTGGTTGTTTGTTTCACTTTAAAAAAAAATGTAGTAATCATGAGAGGGGTCTGATTCAATGTCCCTGTAATCACTGCCCTGCTTTTTCATAGAAAAGCTATAGCAGAGGCAGTGGGGAAGCTACCTCACATACTCCTGCCAGTGTACCTCTACCCTGACTTGGAGGGAGAAAGCAAAGAAGTTGTGTTGGTGATTGCTGAGGCACATGTCACACCTTACCACTAAGGACTGAACATTGGGTCAAAGGCTGTGGCTGTGCTCTGTGAAATAGCTGCTAAGATTCACAGAACAGAGGCCAAGTTAATGCTTATCAACATGGTTTTTTTATATAAATTTATGCTCATTTTCCAAAGAAAAATACGCTGTAGAAAGCAACATGTTCCCTGACTTCTCCTTCTCATGCAAAGCTAAATGCCCTTGCCACATGCTTCCTTGTCCTCTGTATATGTGTCAATATGGGTGTGGTCATGACACAATCTGTTTGCAATTCCTGATCTATGGTTCCCATTTGCAGAGCAGGGGAAGATAGGGGGCCATGGTACTTATTGCACAATTACCTCACCCTTATGGGATACTTCTCATGTGATTAAGTGGTGACCAAAAGATGATTGGGTTCATGCTATATTTGTCAACTGCAGTAGTGTTAAAAGCACAATATTAAAGTGTTAAAAGCACAATATTCCCTCTCATATTCAACTGAAATAAAAATTACATAATTTGTCACACCAGTAAGAAAAATATTCAGCTCCTCATACATGCCAGCAAGCGCTATTCACAAGGCAAGGATCAAACAAATGGAAGAAAGGAGAAGTTGATAGTTGTGAATATAAATCAGAAGCCAGAAATTGTAGAAAATTGATAAGAGAAGCAAGGGCATAAAAGAAGAAATCTATGGACAGTAGAGTTACGGACAATAAGTTTTTGCAGTAGATTAGGAACAAAAAGAGTCTGAACAATGGTACCGGACCATTATTAAATGGAAATGGTAGAAATATCAATAATAATGCGGAAAAGGTAGAGGTGTTCAATAAATATTTCTTTTCTGTATCTTGGAAAAAAATCAGATGAGGTAGTCATATCACATAACACTCTTTCCATTGCACTTATATCTCAGGAGGATGTTAAGCAGCAGTTATTTTTCAAGTTAAACATTTTTAAATCAGCAGGACCAGACAAAATGCATCTAAGAGTTTTAAAAGAGCTGGCTGAGGAGCTTGCTGGACCATTAACATTTATTTTCTATAAGTTTTGGAACACTGGGAATGTTCCCGAAGACTGGAAGAAAGCTAATGTTGTGCCAGTATTTTAAGAGGGTAAACAGGATGACTCAGGTAATTATAGGCCTGTCAGACTGAATTCAATCCCAGGCAAGATAAATAGAGCAGCTAATATGACACTTGATTAATGAAGAATTAAAGGAGGGCAATGTAATTAATGCAAATCAACATGGGTTTATGGAAAATAGTTTGCGGCAAACATAATCTTTGATGAGATTACAAGTTTGGTTGATAAAGGTAATAGTATTGATACAACATATTTTGACTTGGCACTACACAATTTTTTGATTAAAAACACTAGAGTGATATACAATTAACATGACACATTAAATAGATTAAAAACTAGCTGACAGGTCTAAAAATACAATTGTAAATGGAGAATCATCATCAAACAGATGTGTTTCTAGTGGTGTTCTGCAGGAATCAATTCTTGGCCCAATGCTATTTAACATTTGTAATCAATGACCTGGAAGAAAACATAAAATCATCACCAATAAAGTTTGCAGAAGACACACAAGTTGGAGGAATTGTAAATAATGAAGAGGACAAATCTGGATCACTTGGTAAACTGGACTCAAGCAAACAATATGAAGTTTAATATGGCGAAATGAATACATTTAGGAACAAAGAAGGTAGGCCATACCTACACGATAGGGGAGTGTGACATTGTCTGACAGCAACACCCCAGAACCCCCACATTCCCCACTATCATATAACGATATATTTTGTACAAAGTATGCCTTCTGAGGTATCATTTTAAAAGTTTTGATTTGTTGAACATTAATATCCTGTTGGATAGTATGTGCTATCATTGTATGTAAAGTTATGAAGTTTTGTTGTGCATGTGCTACTGAAATACACTGAAAAGTAGAAAACACCCAAACCTGCTTTTCAGGTACAACAATGCAGTAGCCAGACATGCTGATGGCCCATTACGGGAATCTGTTCTCCCAATGGCCATCTCAAAATACTTCACAGAGGACGCACTTACAGAATGGGGATTGCTTGATCAATGGGGGGCAGCCTCCTATGTCACACACACAGATTTTTCCCAAGCAGGAGGAGGCTATAAAAGAAAGGAGTGACATCACCACTTGTCTTCACTCCCCCCACAATGCAACCCATGAAGTAAAGCCTGGAAGACAAAGTACTTTTGAACAAGGGAGGGGAACCCAGCTGCAAAGGAGACACAGCCTGTGTATCAAGAATCTGCAAGCCTGCTGTATCATCAGTGATATTGCTAATCCAAATCCTGTTCAGCATTATAGAATGTAGACTGCAAAATTATTTTTATTTCTTTGGCAATTATTTCTGATCCTCTGTGCCAACTACTTATAATCACTTTGAAAAAAATCTATCTTTCTGTAGTTCATAAATCAATTTTATAATTTTACCTAAAAACAGTGTGCCTTGGCTGAAGTGCTTGGAAAATCTCAGCTCAGTAACAAAAACTAGTGCCTATCCTCTCCATATCAGGGGGAGGGGGCAGAGGACTGATTAATAAGCTTGCGCTGTACAGTTCTCTGTTCACTGCAAGACGGTGTACTCCTATATTGCAGGGTTTGGGAATTGGTATAATTGGCTGGTGCCTGTATCCATGGTTGGTTCAGGAGTGGCTCAGAGAGATTTCCTGTAACATAGTGGGGTGTGTTCCTGCCTGTAAATGTCTGTGTAAGCAGAGCACCTGTTAGAGGTTTGTGGTTTGACATCAGCATCACAGGGTGAGAGGGAGACCAGAAAGTTCAGTTGTACCCCAGTCCCAGGCTGCACAAGGAGGGGACCCAACACAGGGAGTCTATCATGGTAAGCAAGACACAAGTAGTAATCCTTCCACTCTACCTCGAGCTGATTAGGCCTCAACTGAGTCCAGTTCTGGGTACCACATTTCAGGAAAGATGTAAACAAACTAGAGAAAGTCCAGAGAAGAGCAACAAAAATTATTAAAGGTCTAGAAAACCTGACCTGTGAGTAAAGAATAATGGAGTCACTTTCTTCTAATACTAAACAAGGAAGTTTATTAGCTTTAAGTTGAACTGTATTATTCCTAAAGCAATTGTGTCATTCCCACACTCCCAGTACAGAACTGGACTCCAAAATGTGTGTTCTGCATTGACCAGCCCTCTCCTGAACTGTTCAGATATATTAAATGTGTAGCACCTCTAAGGGATCAATATACAATAGGTTGTTACCTTCAGTGGAGTTACCCACACAGTTCACCATACTGGATTGGTTTTGATTAAAGAATAAAACTAGTTTATTTAACTAGGAGATATACTTGTACTCACTCAAAACCTAAGCCATTAAAGTCAGAAATGGTTACAATAGAAATAAAGATAAAACATTTTCTAGTGCTAAAAAGTGACAAACTAGCTTTGATTCAAGGTGAAGTCCCTTAACACGTTTCCAGTAACCTTGCTGATTAAATTGTCAGGCCAGGATTTGCTCCAACAACTATTTCTTTTGTCTTCTTAGGTGAAAGAGAAAGAGATGGATAGGGAGAGAACTTGGAGTGTTTTGCCCCTCACTTTTGTAGTTCAGTCACCCTTTGAAATGCATTTTCCTGGAGGTTACCCCCAGATAAAGTTCATTCCCGCTGTGAGAATGGAGACTAGGAGTCTGGTGGTGGCAGAGGTTCCATGGTGTTGTTTGCTAAGATGCAGATCTGCTTGTTCCTGCCACCTTCTTGCCAAAGAATGGCCACTTGACAGGTGATTGCCCATCAGCTTTGATGATATCTGGCTAGAGGCATCAACTTAGAATTATAAAATATTAGGGTTGGAAGGGATCTCAGGAGGTCATCTAGTCCAATCTCCTGCTCAAGCAGGGCTAATCCCAACTAAATCATCCCAGCCAGGGTTTTGTCAAGCCAGGGCTTAAAAAACCTCTAAGGATGGAGATTCCACCACCTCCCTAGGTAACCCATTCCAGTGCTTCACCACCCTCCTAGTGAAAAAGCTTTTCCTAATATCCAACCTAGACCTTCCCCACTGCAACTTGAGACCACTGCTCCTTGTTCTGTCATCTGCCACCACTGAGAACAGCCTAGTACCATCCTCCCTGAAACCCCCCTTCAGGTAGTTGAAGACTGCTATCAAATCCCGCCCCCCCCCCCCCTTCTCTTCAGCAGACTAAATAAGCCTAGTTCCCTCAGCCTCTCCTCATAAGTCATGGGCTCCAGCCCCTTAATCGTTTTTGCTGCCCTCTGCTGGACTCTCTCCAATATGTCCACATCCTTCCTGTAGCAGGGGGAGGGGGGGCCCAAAACTGGACACAATACTCCAAAACTTGTCCTTTGTCTTAGAGAAACAGATTTACCTACTCCCCAGACTTGTCTGGTAAACTCACTTCAGTCATGATTTCAGCTTATGTTCATAAATTTACGTACAATTTTGCTACATACATTTCACCATGATATTATAAACCAACCGGCTAGTAGTTTTCAAGTGATACCTTACAAGGCATATTTTGTACAAAGATTATTACAATGTGTGCAGGGTTTGAATATAGGAGTGCATTCATTCTCAACAACCCAGCCTCCTGTTCCATGAAATGTCTAGCAACAAGGTGTCCTCTAGCACTCCCAACTGATGGACCGTTATCTATAGTGGTGTAATGATCTAAGTTCAGTTCAGGGTATAAATGCACACTACTCCTATTAATTTCAGAGTTGAATTGTGACAGGGCTGAATTTGGTCCTACGTTTTCTGATGCACTACATAAACTGCTATAATGGAAGATAGAGCTGGAAAAGATATTCTAGTTCATCAGGTTCAATCCCTTGTATCTATTGCAGGTTTACCCTCTAAATATTTCCTTTGAGGGTCTTATATAAGTCTTTTTATGAATCTTTTTATTGACAGTGTCTCAGTAACCTCACTGTTCCTTTGTCTAAATGTAACCTCAGTAATCTCCATTCTTTTGTGCAAGTATCTATTTTGGTCTTATAATTGACCAATAGAAAGGTCCTGAATTAATGCAGGTATTTTTTCTATCACATAAAGTGAAAGAACCTATGTAATTCAGGATTGGAATGATCTTCCTTATCATTTCACTCCTTTGCAGCACTACTTTTAAGCATGATAGAAGGTGGACTGTACTTTTAGCCATGTTTGGTTCTTTTATGAATTAACCTGGGTATAACACTGAACACAGTGTATGTTGTTCAGTTTGTCTTTTTCCTTTAAAAAAAAAAAAAAAGGGTTGGTTTGGAGTTTAACCCATGCGGTACCTCCATGTTTCTTGGCTCCCCATGATTCCTATCTATTTTATTGTTACCATAGAGATATGTAGGAGATGTGTGGGTTTGAGTATTTATATCGCAAGCATTTGTGTTTCTTTGCATTTGTACTTACGTTGTTCTTTAGGGTTTTTTGTAGAGTTTAAGGCCAGACGGAAGTATTAGATCATCTAGTCTGACCTCTTGTAAATCCCAGGCCATTACATTTTACCCATGTACCCCTACGCTAAACCCAATTGCTTAAATTAGACTAAGTATTTCAGTTATCAGGAGACTAAACTGTGCACCTCAGGAGAGACCAAATGCCATGAAGGCCCGAGGCCCCTGCAATAGCAGGGACATGATTAGGGGTGAGATGCCCAGATGACACCAGCAGATGCACAACACCCTATGCCACAGAAGAAAGCAAAAAACTTATGAGGTCCCTGCAAATCTGACTTGAGGGAAAAATTCCTCCCCATCACCAAATCTGGTGATCAGTATGACCCTGAGTAGGGGGCAAAACACGTCAGCCAGACTTCTAGAAAAAGGATTCACTCAAGCATCTCCCAGCACTGGTCCACCTGATTCTTTGTTCTGTCTCCAGCTGTGGAAATCACCAATGCTTCAGAGGAAATAAAAACACCACAGGAAATCCCCCCAGAACATATCTAGGCAATGGGGCCTCGGGGGGAGGGAGAGGGGAGAATCCTTCCTGACACCTGTCTGTAACGAGATGAAGTCCTCAGTCATGAAATTGGATTATAATCATTGTCTTAGTGCAGAGCTGCAGATGTTATGAACATTTGGAGGGAAATTCAGGCAATCTCATTGTTCACAGGGCCCATGCCTCAGAACCAGTTATGGGACTGAAAAAACTTCTGATATTTTTTTATCCCTACAGGATGGAAATGCCATAAAACACTGAATCTTACATTATTTCAGCCCCATAAATGGTTCCCTAAAGCATAAAAATCAGAATACTTTGAAAACAAAGCACGCATAGGAGTTTATCTCATTTTACACAAACAACAAGAAACCTGGGTACCTATGGAATCTGAATGCACAGCTTGAGAAAGAAGAAGCCCCAGAAAGCCTAGATCATTTACTTGGCCAAAAGAGAGTAGCTTGGGAAGATGTGACATTCCATGCTGCTCCTCCTGCCTCTATAGTAAGGTTACAGAACAGTGGAATACTCAGAGTCTGTCTGCTCACCTGAGAGTATCATGGTGCCTTTGGCAAAGATTAATGAATTAGATAATGACGACAGACTACAAGAGTTGCACCCATTATGATAACTGCAAATCACAGAGCAAAGTCGAATGCCACATGATTGGATGTTCTAAAAGGAATCATTATTTAATGGTTTCTACAGGAGTAGAAGAATAAGTGGGTTTCAAGAGTCAAGAAAAATCTTGTTGACTTCCTCTGCATTCTGGATATGTTTCCCTGCTAAAAATTGCAGCAACAAAGCTGCCAGGTGAAGGGACTTCAGAGGATCTGACCTTCTCTCTGTGAGAAGAGATCTGGAACTAGTGTCAATAGGAAGCATGAATGGAGGTTTTTCAGCAAGGCTGAGGGCATGTCTATAAGATGAGTTAGTGTGTTGCACGTTAGGGTGTAAATCTACAGTGCTCCAGCATGCCACACACTAGCTCTCCATGTGGACCCTACTGTTGAACAGTAAGAATTCCCTAGTGCACCTTGTGTACGGCTGTTTGGGTGGTATTAAGTCCAAAGAAGTCAGCAGTCTGATGCTTATTGTAGCTGAACTATTGTTATTAGGATATATATTTGATATCAAACAGAATGTGTTTAGTAAGCTTATTTATCTCTTGACCAGTAGGTGAATCATGCAATTCAAATAACTCAATCTCCTCTGATGCCTACCATTCATTCATATTTTATCATGAAAGTTGTACATCTGAGTACATGTAGAGTTTACCAAACCCAAAGATGTTCAAAGCACATTATGTGAATTAATCAAATCTCACACAACCCATGACATATTTAGATAAACTCTAAGACTCAGTTTAAGTGGCTCATCTAAGATTGCATAGTTGCAAAGCATCTCTGATTCCCTGTCCCCTACTTTAATCTCGAGACCAAAATCCTATACATGTTAAGTAGATGCCATTTGCAAGACTAAAATAACAATGTTACTGTTTTAATACAAGATCAGGGAGAGTGCAAAGAAGAAGAAAAACAACTTTACCTCTCAAACTTTTTCCTTCCCTGTTTCTCTGCTAAGCACATTTGGTATTTGTTTTTAATTCTGGCCAATGTTCAGTTCTAAAAGCCCGATGCATAAAGTTACTTGATATTCTGAAGGCGTTATTTTAAGATGAAACAATGTAAATTCTGATTTGTATGGCAGATGGCTGGCAGTTCACTGTTTGGCAAACCAACTGGTATGGTATGTTAGAAAGTCAGAGCAGCAGGTAGTACAGCTCAATTTGAAACGACCACAGATGCTAGGAAAGGAGCGGGGGAGGGGCACAAGCTGGTCAGGAAATTAAGAACAGTAGTCAGAGCTCACAGGGAAAAAAGATGGTAATTAGCTGAAAAGTTTTCTTCCAATCAGCACTTTTTGGATAGAAGTTACCAGAGAAGCTAGAAAACCCATTAAAACTGACTTAACTTGAAACAATTAGCTTGCTTTTAAAACTGCCCCATGGATGGTACAGCTTTCCATGTGGCCTGCACTGGACCTACGTTTCAAAGGTATAATAGCTAGATGGAGGCTGAAATTTACCCTTGTGCAGAGGGCTGGCTTAAAGCCAATACACCACTTCAGTCCCATTTTGAGGGATGAATTTCATCCTCAGCCACTAAGTGGGGGAAGGTCTACAGTAGAAATGGGCCCAAATGAAAACTCTAGACACAAAACACCCTGAAATTTATAGAAGTTGGAATTAAAACTGTATTATGTGGTTTACTTCCGTCTGTTTATTGCAGCAAATGAAATCATCGGACTTAAAACACTTCAGACCTTGGATATGGATTCAAGTTTTCCCATTCATGACCATCTCCAGCCTGAAGTCTCTGTCCCCCCGATATTTATGAAATAGTTGGCATTTTAGTAACAAAGATAATACCAGCTGGTTAAATACCTCGGTGTTACCCTGTTGGATGGGAACTGGGTAAATGATTTTCATCTAGGAAATTCCATTTTAACACACACACACACACACACACACACACACACACACACACACACACACACACACACACCATTACAGTCACAGTTAATGTTGCACACGCCCACTGACCTTTGTCCCCATGTATGTACACATTACCATATAGGGTGTGATTTTGATCCTACTTTCATAGGTTTTACACTGATGTGACTTTACTGACTAATGAAATTACTCCTAATTTTCAGTATGTTAGATCAGAATCAGGTCCATTGTCTGGTCACACTAGCATCCATTATTTCTGAAATTACACAGTATAATACAATACAATTTTTGTTTAACTGTAGCTAGATATATAGTAACTTTTAATATCCTCTCTTTCGTACATGGTTTCCTTTGTCGTCATAATCATCATTGGCTTTAAATTAGCTAAAATAAGCTCTCTTCTTTCTAAAGTATGTATTTCAATAATTTAGTCTGCAGCTATGTACTGTATCTCTCCCCCACAAATTCCCATCATCACCCTTCCTTACACGAAGCACATGTGATTGAAGCAGCTGACTACAAAGCTAATATACCTGTAAACATATGCAAAACATTGCCTAGAAGATGAGGCAATTGCCCACAAAGATAATTTAGCTGAAAAACGTAGGAGGACTGTGTATACCAGCAAATTTACACTATTATTTGTGATACTTAATCTGTAGTTCACACTGGAAGAACAGTTTTCTATATATGTTTCATATGAACTATTTTCATGGACACTGTCTAGCATAGAATATGCTGCATATGTGTATTGAATGATGCAGAAAAAATTATTGTATTATATTGTATTATTTGAAAAACAGTAAGTAAACAGATATTAATGACTATCATAATGAATATACAGAAGGGGGGAAGTTAAGGTTGCTTATGAAATCTTAACTTTGTAATTTCCTTTGAATGCCTAAACAATGCAAATTTAACATTCTTGTACTTTATTTTTTAATGGAATGTCATAGAAGTTTATTTATTTATTTTAAAGGTAAAAATTATCAAAACCAGAAATATTTGCCCCCACTGGACTATCACATCCCATGCACCCTTTACAAGGTACAAATGAAGGGGTGCCTCTTCTTGCCTTCAGATCTGTCCCGCTTTACCCTACAAGGTGACTGAACCCTGCACACCAAATAAAATGCATGGAAAACCCTCTGTGACCTGGATAGAAAGTTTCAAGCTCCCATCACTTCAGGTAGAAACCCCAATGAGCAGATGTAAAACTTTGTTTACTGAGTGCATATAGTTTTCCAAGTGAAGGAGGACAGTGAGTAACACAAGGGCTTCTGTAGATCCAATCCTGCAAGGTGCTGAGAACTCCTCCACCTCCAGCAGATACTCAGCACCCTCACAAAATAGGGCTGCTGAGAGTTAAGATAATCTTTAAGAGTGCTCCCATTTTCTGATGCAAGGTACAAACATAGTCTTATCGGTGTTTAATAACCGCAATGGCTGTCACCCATCAATGATCTATACCAAAATCTTGCTTTGAGAAATATTTCCAAACATACATTGTTTTAAAATGATAAAGGACCTGTTTATGCTATCACTTTCAAATTAAATCTCCCACAGGGCTTGTAATATGACCCACACCAGTCAATATTTTCATCAGTGATCTGAAAAATTTGCAGATGACATAAATATTGGCAGAGTATTAAATAATGAGGGCGACAGGACAGTTACACAATGACCTGCATAGCTTGGTATTCAAACAAAGTGGGTTTTAACAGAGCCAAATGCAGTTATACATCTAGAAACAAGGAATGCAGGCCACACCTACAGAAGCGGGGACTGTATCCTGCAAAGCAGTTCCTCTTAAAAGGAGCTATGGGTCATAGTGGAGGATGCTCAAGATGACCTCCCTATGAGAAGCTGTGGCAAAAAGGGTTAATACAATCCTTCGATGTATAAACTGGGGAGTAGTTGGCAGGAGGAGTAGGGAGGTAAATTTTACCTCTGTACATGGCATTGGCGAGACCTATACTACAATACTGTCTACTGCTCTGGCGCCTGCATTTTTAAAATGATGTCAAAAAAATTGGAGAGGATGCAGAAAAAATTGCAAAAGAGATAATTCAAGGGCTGGAGAAAATGCCGTATGTTAAGTGACTTAAAGAGCTCAATTTGTTTAGTTTATCAAAAAAAGAAGATTGGGAGGTGACTTGCTTACAGTATAAGTACCTTTATGGGGAGAAAATACCAGGTACTAAAGAGCTTTTTAATTCAGTGGAAAAAGGCATAACAAGAACCAGTGGCTGGAAGCTGACAGTTCAAATTAGAAGTTAGGCACATATTTGTAACAGGGTGATGAACTATTGGAACAAACTACCAAGGGAAGTGGTGAATTCTCCATCTCTTGATGTCTTCAAATCAAGACTAGCTATCTTTCTGGAAGATAAGCTTTAGCCAAAAAACAAACACAAGTCATAGGGCTCAATACAGGGGTAAGTGGGCGAAATTGAATGGACGGTGATATATAGAAGATCAAACTAGATGATCTGATGTTCCTTTCTGGCCTTAACCCCTATGAATCTGGGAGAGACAGCCACTCATTAAACATCTCAGTTGATAACCACGTGGGAGCGTTGGGGCTGCAGGCCAAGTTTGGGGCTTTCATGCAGCATGTCAGAAAGGGCAGAGTGAATGAAGAAATACAGGAGTGGTCCATTAGCTGGTGGTACAGATATTAGGTTACATACTGCCTCATGACATTATAAAGTCCATAGGGCTATTAACGTTAAATAAAGTACTGATTGAAGAAGTATGGGATATTACTATTGCAGGTAATTAGCCTGCTATGTAGGAGGTCTGAAACAAGGTCGGTGGATCACCAAAAAGTATCTTCCCTCTGCCCCACTTTATGATTTTTATTGGTGGTAAATGTGCCAGACTGATAATCAATGCTGTCTGTCTATTTATTCCCTCCGCCCCCCGCCCCCACAAAAATGCAACATGGAAAGCAATTGGGCAATCTTCCCCACACTGGCAGCCAATATGCCTCCCCCTGGTTGGAGAGACCCCACCCCTAGAAATATGAAGATGCTTCAATCTCTGGAATCCATGGGTTCCTGGCATCTCTTGGTACCGTGAACCAGGATACCAATTAGTGCCGACAGTAGGGACGTTTTTGGTATGTGGACACTGGTCGTAGGAATACAGGATTTGCCAAACTGCATCACATCATTGTTTATCAAGACCCATATCCTACCTCTGTCAGCAGCAATACTTTACAGAGGAAAAAACAATCCATAATGCATCTAGGCATTTGTATGATAGGTAAAGAGATGTTTGGGGAGAAGAGATTCTTTCCTTACTAATATGTCAGACTGAGGTATTCTCAACAATCAAGTGACCTTGGATTATGTCACACTAGGAACTAGTCCAGAAACCACCAACCACATAGTCCACCAGATAGATTTCAGAGGGAATGATTTTTAACCACTAAAGACCCAATCCTTATTGGAATGAGTGACCTAGAGGTAAAAAGCTTCACCTACCTTTACTAACCCCAGGAGTCATCCAGGGCCCAAGATCCCATTTAAATTGGGCTATTAAATACTAAACCCTTGGTTTGTTCATTCCTAGAGAAACTGCACAACAGTATTCTGGTTCTTTGCTCCTTGAAAAATCTCATAAATACAGCCTATGCCTAGATCCTTGCCTTATCATTATCCTTTAAAAATCCAGCTAGCAATATCACTCATCTTTAGAGATAACTTTAATTAGTGAAATCTCATTGTCTTCTAACTCCTTCATTAGAAGACAATGGAAAAAAGCTGCAGCTGAAAATGGTTGAAGGAAAACATGCACAATAGTCACCGCTCAGCAACATTAGCTTAACCCTTAAAAATGCAACACTTTCCAGTCAACCACAAAAAGAATGCCCAGGGGGATTGATGTTTACACATCGGTATGACTGAAATCTCCAAAAGATTGCAATAGGAGTTGTGTATTTTTAAAAGCGCTGTATTCGGTTCTGGTTTGGCCTCAGCTGGAGGACTGTGTCCAGTTCTGGTCACCAATCTATAGAAAGGATGTAAAGAAACTTGAAGGGATGCAGAGGTGAGCGACAAAGATGATCAACGGGATGGAATGTAAGTGATATGAGCAAAGGCTAAAGGAACTATGGAATTAGGTATGTTTACCTTGGAAAAGAGGAGATTAAGGGGGAACAGGCAAGCAGTCTTCAAATACTTGAATGGCTGCCTTACAAAAATGGAGAAAAGTCGTTCTCTTGCCACTGAGGGCAGGAGAAGAGGCAACAAGTTCAAACTACAGCATAGCAGATTTAGATTAGATCTCCCAAAAAACTTCCTAACTGCCTTGGGAGATTGTGGAAGCTTCTTCACTGGAGGTTTTCAAAAGGAGGCTGGACGCAACAAATCCTGCATCTTGGCAGAAGGTTAGACTAGCTGGCCCTTACGGTCCCTTCTAATCCTATGATTCTATGTAATTCAAATATGCCAACCAGTGTAGGAATAATTATTCCAGTTAAAAGAGTAAAATGAATATAACAGGGCTGGGATTCTCCAACTTTATTACATGGATCTCATCTTAACAGTAAGATTGTATCATAGGTTACATCCCTTCCCATTAATCTTCATGTAGACCACCTTCCCTCTTATACCTATAGCAATTACTTACATGGAAAAGTAATATTAGGAAGATATTTAGTGTCAGGAAACAATTAGTACAGGGACAATTAGTAAGAAATAACCAGACAACTTTCTGGGGACTGCCAGCCAGTGGTCCATGGACTACAGTTTGGGAACCTGTGATAACGATAATAAGTCAAATTCTGTTCTCATATGCCTGAGTGAATCCAGAGTACCTTCACTGACACATTGATTTAAATTGTGAGCAGAATATGTCCTAGTTTCTTCAATTGCAGTGTTGCCTGAATAATAAGGGAGTAAGAAATTCAGGATTGTGTTGAATATATACCGTACAATGTAAGTGACATATGTGAGACATAAGTGTTTTTTATAAAATAGGCATTATACAAGGAAATTATTTGATTTAGGTTCCAATACTGCAAGTACTTCATGTAGTGAAACAATTTGGAAGTCAGGCTGTGACGGGGCTCCACTCACCATGCTGGCGCCTCCTGCTGGTGGACTTGGGGATTAGCTCTACAGGTAGGTATGCTCTCTCCCAATGGTGACTCACCCGCCATCACTTCTGCGCCCGGATCTATGACAGTCCAAGGACCGCAGCATCCTCTTCATGACACAGCACTCCGGCTGTCACAATCCATGTTCCCCTGCTTCCGGCAGCCTGTGGTCCATTGTCCAGACACTCCCTCAGTGACCCCAGCACCTTCTTCGCCCTTACCTCAGGGACTCAGCATGCCAGTGCTAGCAGCCAGCCAGGAGCTCCCTCTTCTGCCCCTATTGCTGCCCAGCACTGCTCTGTCCAGGGTGCTAGCTTCCTTCTGCCTGCAAGGCACCCAGCCCTCCCTCCTTGAGCTCCAGGGAATAACTGATCCTGCTCTGCCCTGCAGCTCTTATCACATCGCCTGCCAAGCCCTGATTGGCTGCTCCTTGCAGCCCCTCTCTAATTGGCTGCTTCTATTAACCCCTAACAGGAAAGCGTGGTGCCAACGCCCCACCACACAGGCTTATTGTTATCATTAAAGAGAAATTTGTTCTCAGCTGTTAATTTGTTTTCTCTGCTGACACCATAGGTGGGTGTCCAGTGCACACATAGAGCCTGGAGGCAATCTACAAACTGAAAACAATACTGAGCCTGATGCACAGGTAATGACACTTCTGGATTATATGGCCAGATGATCTTTTCCAAAGTTTACTAGTGGTCCATATTTGAACATCTGGAGTACAATGCAAGAATTAACAAGGAAAAAGCAAAACTTAATTACTGACTTGTGAAGATGCAATGTGCTGATGAGAGACTTCGATGGAGCTCAGGAATACTTCAAAAGGAAAACATACGTTTGTGAAGAAAAGTTGTTTTTTAACTGAACTCCATAATATCCTGAAAAAACTGCAGAGAATCAAAAATATTACCATTCACTGGGCCAATACGCACATTGTGCTTGCACCTAAATTTCTCCAGTCTCAGCACAAGCCTTCATAATGCAGAGCACTCCAGAAGGTTAGATGACTTGTCCAAATAGCCCATTCTTTTGAATGCATTTCTTTCAAAAGACATGTATTTGGGTTCTGTGATGCTGAACTGTGGCGAAAGAAAGGACACTGGGACAAATGACCCCGGAAAGAAGGAAATTCAGAGTGAGCTTGACTTGACCCCGGAAAGAAGGAAATTCAGAGTGAGCTTGGCTACAAATAAATACCATGGACATCTTGGCCAGTTTGGGGCTAAAAGAACCACTCAGATCTGATGTTCTGAGGGTCTCTGGAAAGTAGGAATATGTTCGGGGACTGTATAAAGAAAGCCTGTCTTTTTCAGACGGAGTATCCACTGCCTGAGCTCCTGGGTAATATATATCATACGTACTTCATGATTTCCTACAGAGGCAGTGGCACCAGTTGGTGGGGGGGAAGGTTTCCACCCTTCCCCTCCTCAAGGTTTTTGCACTTGCTCAAAGTTCCCTAGGTTTCAGAGCCAGGGATGCCACAGCCTTACCAATTTTTAGCAGTGGCCCTGTACTAAATCAGTACGACTACTGCTGGAGCAGTCCGGAGTGTCGCTCCAGCCGCACGGCCATAATGTCAGTGAAATTTGACTGAACCGCTCCTCTGTTCAGACAGAGTGGTAGCTGGGCCAAATTTCAGTGAGAGGTGTTGCGACCTAGCACACGGGGCTGCAACTCAAATTTGGCTCAGCAGCCCCTCTGTCAGACCAAATGGTGTTGCAACCTGGTGCACGGGGATTCTGCTTCTGTATAGCAGAGTGCAAGGGAGACCCTCCATGAACTCAACTGCTGGCAACACCAGCTCCTGCACTGTATGGGTAAGAGAGAGAGAGAAGAGACTCCCTGGCCAAGGGAGAGATGGTACCCCTGGAGGGCAATGAACAAGCAGGGACTGGAATGGGGTCCCTGTTGGTGGGGGAAGGGATGGGGAGTGGAATGCCCTCCCCCCGCAAAATGTTTGCAGTGGCACCAATGCAGATACGTTGAGCAGGAGACATCTAAATCTGTTCACTATTTTTTGGAAAACATTTTTATTAATAATAATTTGCCCTGGTTCAACATTTTCTTGCTAAGACAGCCTGATTTTACATTCATTGTACTCTCTGGGTGAACAGCACAGAGGACTATTAGACTAGGTTAGTTTCTGCCAAAGAAAACAGATTGCTGACTTCTTGATAAAGAGTCTGAATGAAGGTTCCTCCCCATGCACGTTCATAGATTCCAAGGCCAGAAGGGCCACTGTCATCTTCTCTGACCTCCTGACCATAGAACTTCCCCATCATAATTTCTAATGCATATCTTTTAGAAAAACATCCAATCTCGATTTAAAAATTGCCAGTAATGGAGAATACACCACAACCCTTGGTAAACTATTCCAATGTTTAATTACCCTCTCTGTTAAAAATGTATACCTTATTTCCGATCTGAATTTGTCTAGCTTCAACTTCCAGCCACTGGACTGTCTTAGATTAGACCTTTCTCTGCTAAACTTAAGTGTCCATTATCCAATATGTATTCCTCAGGTAGGTACCTGCAGACTGTGATTAATCACCCCTTAACCTTCTCTTTCTTAAATTTAATAGATTGAGCTCCTTGTTTTCTAATCATTTAATCATTCTCATGGCTTTTCTTTGAACTCTTTCCAGTTTTTCAGCTGCATTGTGGGCACCAGAACTAGACATGGCAACCATCACGCCAGTGCCAAATATAGAGGTAAAATGATCTCTCTGCTCCTACTCAAGATTCCCATTTATGTATCCAAGAATTTTATTAGCCCATTTGGCCACAGCGTCACACTGGACAACCACATCCAGCTGATTATCCACATGACCCCCAAATCTATTTCAGAGTCACTGCTTCCCTGGATAGAGTGCCCCATCTTGTATGTATGGCCTATAGTCTTTGTTCCTAAATGTATATACATTTACATTTAGTCATAGGAAGACACATAGGCTACGGCTACTCTGACGGTGGCAAAGTTGCCGCTGTCAGATTGATTTCTCTGGATCGACTGAGCAATCAGTGAAGACCCGCTCAGTCGAACCAGAAATCGACATACTAAGACCACCTTCACAAGTGGCGTAGCGCTGCGTCGGCACAGTGCAGTGAAGACTGCACACTGAAGAAAGAAGTCGACGGGAGTTATGCATGTTTTTTGCATAGCTTGCGTAACTCCTGTCGACTGCCACTGAATCTCGGAGGTAAGTGTAGACAGGGTCATAGTGTTTGCTTGCATCCAGTTCACCAAGCCAATCCACAATAATATCTGTTCTCTTCATTATTTATCGTTCCCCCAATTTCTGTGCCATCTGCAAACTTTATCACTGATGATTTTTTGTTTTCTTCAGGTCATTAATAAAAATGTTAAACAGTGTAGAGTGAAGAAATGATCCCTACAAGATGCTGTGAGAAACGCACCCATTCAACGACGATTCCCCATTTATAATGACATTTTGAGACCTATCAGTTAGCCATTTTAATCTATTTAATTTGTGCCATGTTAATTTTATTTTTTTTAAATCAAAATGTCATGTAGTACCAAATCAAACACTTTACAGAAGTCTAAGTATATTACATTAGCACTATTACTTTTATCAACCAAACTTGTAAAATCTCATTAAAAAAAGATATCAAGTTAGTTTGACAGGATCTATTCTCCATAAACTCATGCTGATTGGAATTAATTATATTACCCTCCATTAGTTCTTTATTAATCAAGTCCTGATATGCTGCTTCATTATGTTAAATAATGCTGTTGTGGAACTGTTATCAGATCTCTCAAGCATATAGACTCCTGTATGTGGATATAAAGGTGCCAAAGATTTAATCATTTCACATGGAGTTCCTGAAATGTGATGATTTGGCTTCTTTCTGGAGCAGACCCAACTGCATAATCTTTCCTCACCAATGAGGTCCCCATCCTAGCATGCTTGTTATTTCTGAGTGACTGAAGTGCCCTGAGTCACATGTTCCCACATTATCTACCATGCAAACAATGGTCTGATCTCTTATGTTCTTAGTACAGGCTAAGGCTGTTTTTGATCAGTCTAACTTGAAACAGAAACTGTGGGAAAGGATGCACATCTAGGCTGGCTCACTGAACATCATCTGTATAAGATACTATAATTCCTAATAACTTTAGAAGCAGATGAAACTGAGTATCATGTTGAGAAAACTCTGGATATGGTCATGAACATCATTGAGAGCTATTTCTCAGAAAGGATGGGTTTGCCTATTTCAGTGTTTGTCAATAAGTCCTGTTAGATATAAAAATACTTTCTGAGAAGCCTGGAGGTTTCTGCTTGATCTTCCAAGATTTCTACAGGCTTTTATCTATCTACTCAAAAAATTGTGGGTGAAAAAAGTTTGTTAGGACTCAGAAGTCTTAGTTTGAATCCTCCACCTCCAAAGCAGATAGCTGATTTCTTAGGTTCCTTCCTTTATATCCTTTTTCACTCCCTACTTGGAAAAGAAAAGGAGGAGGATAATTCAGAGACAGAAGACATGTCTCTTCAAGTATATTTTCAAGGTCTAACCATAACTGATGAAGCTCTATTCAATCCGGAGCTCTCAGCATATAGGGAAGGCATTTTAAAAAAATATAATCTTTCCATTTGCAGATTTCTTCACTGAGGAGAGAGTGAAGGCCTAGAAGGAAAAGCACAACACTCCAATGGGGGCAGCAAAGGCTTCCTGTTTAAGGATTCCTGCTTCTTTCCCAAATGGCAAAACAACCATTTGAGGACCTCAGGGAGTACACCCTCAAGGTCTCGTTTGGCAGTAAGTGTGGAATGCCCCAGGGTATTTACACCTGCCTGGCTTCAGTTGTTTGCTGGGTGAGGTGTTGGGGAAAGCAGATCATCAGGTCCTGTTGCCACTGACCGTGCATGGGGGATGGGCTAATGCATGCTCTGCTGAGGTTGGACCAACGTCCTTAGTGTCCCACAACTTCCATTAGCCCAGTCCCAGTTGAGACTTTTATGGAGGCAAGGACTGACTAATAGCAGGCCAGGGATTTTTCTTAGAGTTGAGGGGCTTGTCTCATCGTTGTGCCTTACCTCCAAATCCCATCTGCAAGTGAAACCTAACATACAACAGTATTCAGAAAACAAAAAGTCCCAAACCGACTAACCCCGCTGAAAGGAATTAATAACACTGTTAGCTAAGCCAGAAATGCAAAAACTAGAAAGAAATGACACTTCAGAAGTGGGGCTTTTGGGGTTTTTTTTGTTCTGTTTTACCACAAAAGTATTTTCCGCCTCAGTGTGGGAAAGAGCAACTGTCTGCTTCCTTTGTGGAGGTATAATGTAACCCACTGTTCACTGGGTATGATGGGTCCCTCTCAATGCCCAGTATGGCGCAATACATCGCTTTAGTTCAAGCTGTAGAGGTTCAATCCCCGTGATGCCCCCCATTATAACAAATTATGGCCACATGCTACAGAAGCAATGTTACTAGCACACAGGGCTTAGCCCCACTTTCAATTTTCAAACTCTTCCCAATCCCTAGGGGATGCGTGGTTCACCCCTCGTGCTGCTAGCCCTGCCAGGCACTTCCAAGGTTTTTTTTTCGTTTACTCTTTTGCAGATGTTCAAAGTCAAAAGTCAGCAGCTAGATTTTGCAAACTGGCATTTGCAACTTTCAGATGATGGCCAGCAACTAAAGCTAGCACTGGTAGAGAGATATTTTATTTCCCCCATCTCCCTCAAAAAAGGAAATGTTGGGTTTTCATCTAATTTTTTTCATTGACTTGAGTTTTCATTAAAAAGTTTTTTAAAAAAATCAATTTACAAAAGTAAAAACCTGTTTCCAGGTATCAACAACAAAGATTTTGACTATATACAAAAAATTTTTTTAAAGGCAGCTTTTTGGTAAAAACAACTTTTTAGTGAAAAATTTTCACTTTTGCTTTAATAAAGAGCTCTCACCCTCATTGCAGGCTACTGGAAGATTTTCCATCCTCTTTTATGCAGAAATTAAGGTCAGATAAATGAAAATAATATGAATGTTTTTAAAAGCATGTATCTGAAACAGCTGAAAGGTGTAAGTTTAAAAACCAGACTTGCTGCTATGCCAGTACTGTTTCTAGTAGCTACTCTCATTCATAATGCTGTTATTAGCAACATGAAATCTCCATTCACCTGAGTGGGACTCAGAACTGCCGCCTTTTCATTCCACTGTCAATGCATGCCATGGAGATAGTATGATATGAAAAAGAAATGCAACAATTTCAGTGTAAATCTACAGAGACCTTGTCACATTGTACTATACAAACTGAGCAAAATCAAAATCGCTGGTCGACACTGATCTAGTAAGGTGATGTTAAGATGCTTACGATGCTCTGAGATGACATGAAGTGAACATAATACAAGTGTATGGATATCACATTCTGATTTCCAGAAGATGGCAAGATTTTGTCAGCATAAATCTATAGTAAACAGGATGAACATGCAAAAGACTAATTTGATAAAAATGAACTAAAAACTGTCACACAACTTCAAGAAAAACGTAAGTGTGAAAAACAGGAAATTTGTAACTTCTAATGGTTAAAACAATATTTGCAAAATCATAAGAACTGGAAAAAATTAAACTATATCTATCCCTCAGTAGAACACTATCAAAGGAAATGATAACGCTAATCAGATCTCTGGGTAGGGGAAAAAACCAAATCTGTATATTGTACACACATTTTTCTATAGACTACAGGGTAATATTTTCAATGAAAGGCTAGATTGGGAAAAGGAAATTAACTAATAAATCTCTCCAGAGGACTGGAAAGATATAATGCTAATCACTATGAATAGTACAAGTTCTTCCTCAGTGAGAGAATATCAATGGAAAATTATGATGATATATTTCTGCACACTAGTCTTGCAAAACAAAGCAGACACAAAATTCATAATCAAATCCTGGAGGGAAAGCCATGTCCCAAGTTCAAAGACTTTTGGTCTGGTGTCAGGAAATCAAAATAAGAGTTATTTTAGTAATCTATAGCCCATAATAACCCTATTATTATGGTGTTAAGGAAGTGTCCCGAATAGCTGAAATTAAACAGAGGCAGATACTTAGACACCTTGTGAATGAAGACAGTAAATTATTTCACTGCTATGGTTACCAAACCAAATACCCACTATATAAATGTGGTTCACAGGGGTAAAGGAATGAAGGGAAATGGAATGACTTGCTATTAGCGTATTGAGGAAAGATGAAGCAAATGGGACCAACAGCTTAAAAACCAATTAATAGCTAGAACTTTTATAATAATACTATGCATACTGATTGTAACCTATAGCCTCTCCCTTGTAAGCACTGCTGTATTCTCTTTGCTTTTACATCTGTTGCCTTCTTCATTACTGTTTAGCTAAGAAACGAGCTTGTACACCAACCATTCTATTTGCTAAAATATTAGCAGGTAAAATGGAACAGCAACGGCAGTCCACCTAGATGATGTTATGATTAAAAGATATTCTAACCTGGCAACTACTCCACGGCCGCAGGGCTCCCTTGGTGTAGAACTAAGGTGGTTTTGCCATGGGAAGCAAGAGCCATATGCACAGGGACTGTGCCTCGGGTGCTGACTATCAGTGCGGAGCTGAGACAGAGAGAGGAAGGAGTGGGAAGGGGCAGGGCACACACGAGGGCTGGAGATATGTAAGGGGTAGAGGGTATGTAAAGGCTCACAGAGCTTACATCAGCCACTGGACTGGAATAGGCTGTGGACTGGCTTTGCAGCCATTCTACAAACCCAGGGGTGATTCTTCTCGCCTCCACACATCTGGCCTACGTGCTACCTGGGTAGTTGGGCCAGCTGATGGGCAGAGATAGCAGATGATGCATATGATTAGCAAATGCCAATCTCATAGGATTGTGAGTAGCCTGAGTATCATGTAACCTTCCAGAAGTGATTTTTGACACCCTCTGAGTTGCATTGGGTAGAAGCTTTTGTCCTTTTATACCTGCATTTCTTCATTTATCATAAATGCAGCCAACAGCTAAATCCCACCTGGCATTTCAGTTCTGCACTAGTCCTCACCATCACTGAGGTGATCTAAAAATATAAGAATCAAGAGAACATCCAACAGAAACACGTGTGCCTATTGCCCGGAAATGGACTAGTTGGGTTCCTATTAGGCTACATTCTTCCTTTACAAACAATCCACCAGGCTTTGTGTAAACAGGCTATCTGAACTGAAGACAAGAGAGCCAGTAGCAAAGATGATAAATCTCTCTTTTCCTTAATGACAGTCATTTCAGTCAATAGTATCATTCTCATCAATCAGATGGAAATAGCTCTTCCAGAGATGCCAGTCTTATTAAAGAGCTGGCAGAAATGGGATCCAGTGTGTATGTTAGTTATTATCTGTGCTCTCTATTCCCAGAAGAGGAAAGAAGCTGTCACAGTCCCATGGTTGGCTGCCCCTTCAGAGACTCTTTTTCCAATCCCTAAGTGCTGTGCACCCTTTGAAGTGACAGCCCCATGCCACCACATCTCTTTGGGGTGGGATCCCATGATCCAGTCATTCTCTGAGTCTCCGAGTTACACTGCTCTGGTTGCCAACTGTGATACATGCCAAGCCTGTGGGGCCTGCTAGGTGCCAGAGAGTCCCTTTGGGAGCCTCTGGACAATAACGTCTGCAGTGACACAGAAGCAGCTTCTCTTAAAGTAGGATTTATTTTGCCAAAAGGTACACAGCACTCAGAGAAATGAAGGTAAAGTAACAGAGGCCTATGTGCACACTGTCTTAGCTATGCTTGGCATTCCCCTCAAACCCATGGGGACACAGAACTTACCCTTGGGGTCCCCATTCTCTTGGGGTGCAAGTTACAGCATGCTTGCGCAGAACCCTGACTCTCAGCCAGTCTCTGTGTCAGCCTGCAGCAGCTGACAACCCTTTCCCCTCTCCCTCTCTGTAGGACAGATCTTTTAACAGATCAATGTCCCTCTTCTCAGCCTTGGCAAACAGCCCTGTCACCAACAGTGGAGCTAAGGATCCCCTCTTCGTGGCTATAAACTTGGCTATTGTATTTGAATGGCTGCTTATCTAGGCCATTGTTTTACCTTTCCTGCCTGGTTTCTTTAATAACCCCTTTTGCCCTAACTGTGCATTCAAGGAGAGTAATATCACAGATAATGAAGGGGCATATGATATTTATTTAAAAATACACAATTCCTTCAGCTGTTTAAAATACCTAACTGCTCAATTGTTGGTGTTAAGGAGGTAGTGGTTTTGTAACCTACCGACTCCTCTGTGTGGTTCTGCAAGCTCAAGGAACAAAGTGCACCAAAGATCTGTAAACATCAATCTTCAGTAGATCTTATTATGTTCAAGCCTGCTGCCCTTCATCTGGGTGTGCTTTCATACTCTGCAAGTGTGCACTGCAATTCAAGCATGCACTGAATTGGGTTCACACAAGCCTCATCAGAGCTATTCAAAATGTAGCTGGAGACAAAATCCTGGGCAAAGCTGCACTGCTGGCCTGAGACATTGGGATGACGCTGTGAAGTAGGATGAACAAAAAAGAAAGATTAATCCACCTGACAGTCTGCTACAGCCTCCTGAATGCAAACCCAAACAAATTCAATACAACGGTTTTTAAAAACAGCCTTGTCATATTAATGCACAGCCAAATGTTTACCCACTTTATACCTGTGTCTACTTGAAAATTTCCTTATCATAGCTAAATAGGAACCTATCCGATCAATTAGTACTTCCTTGCAACCCTTTTCTAGCTGAGAAAAAAATTGATTACTTGCCTAATGCAATCGGAATTCTCCAAATATAATGTATACTGTTGGGGTCACATGCTAGTGCCAAGTAGACCCAGATGGGTTACAAGCATTTCAGATAGTGCTGTGCCCACATGCCTTGGTGAGAGTACACGACAGTGCTGTGGCCATGTGGATAAACATGTTTGTAAAGGGAGCCATGCTGGCTCTTCTCCATCTGTTCTTATTACGTGGTAGCACCTACTGATTTTCAATGGGATTTAGGATCCTAAGTGACCGAGGTGCTTTTGCAAATTTTACCCCCAGTTTAAAAGACGTGACATAATAGGCGGAGGAGATTAACAAGAGGTGGAGAGGGGAAGGGGTAAAGAAAGGGTAACAATAATAATAGGTTGCTTAAGCACAGAATAAACTCCCTTGTCTTTGTTCTCTTGTACAGAATAAAATTTCTAAAGGAAGGTGGGGAAAGGAGAAAGGCAGTGTGGCTCTGTGGAAATAACCTGGTTTTATTCATCATAACTATACCCCCAGAGAACTGTAGTTCTGAAGACTAGCAACCAGTAAATCCTCTTTCTGAAAGAGCAAGGCTGAAAAATAAACTTAACTAAAAATAAACTGCAAAACTATGTTGATGAAGTATGGCTATCTGACTTAGACTCATATCTAAACAAGTAATCTGCATGAAACTCCAAGCAGTTGCCTTCTGAGTATCAGTAACAGGAACTGTGGCTATCAAAGCTTCAAAGCCCTGGTGGCTCGAGTCTTGAACCTTTGGACACTGAAAGCTGTGCTGACAGTTTTCAATGTGCTCTATATTATCATTTGAAGATTTGGGCAGCCTTAGACTTCCGCCCAGAGTCAATAAAAAGTCAAGATTTGCAACAACTCCATAGAGTTTGTCTGCACGGGGGTAGGAGGTACTGCACTCTACAGTGGTGTGATTTCTAAAGTGCACTAACGTATTGCACATTAATTGATCTATGTTGACCTTACTGGTACACGTTAACATAGTGTGGTTTGAAACAGTACTACATTAGAGCACACTAGCAGGGTCTACATGGGCCAGTTAATGCCAAACGCATTAGTGCACTTTAGAAATCACACCCTCATAGAGTGCATTACTTCAACATGTGGACAAGCCCTTAGTTCTCTCATTATAAAAACAAGAAGCCTAATTTTCATTTACACTAAGGCCTCTTTAGTCCATCCTGGGTAGGGAGACAGGGCAGGCTTTAGGAGCCAGTGATCAAGGCAACCGTCCTGAGTACCAGCATTTGGGGGCACCAAATTATCGATCTCCGGGGTACCAAATCCCCAGTATTTTTTTTTTTGGGGGGGGGGGGGGGTGTTGGTTGACAAGTTTGTTTGTTTTTTGCTTGTGCCTTTTTGGTACGGGGATACTAAAAACATTTCCGCCCTGAGTGACAAAACACCTAGGGTCGACCCTGTAAAGAGGCCTTAGAGTGGGTGTAAGTGTAATTTATGGAAAGGGGAGTTAGTGTAAATGAGACTCAGATCCTGAAAATCTATTACACCCAACTTGTGGAGAACCACAGCTCTGAAGAATCACAAGCTTGAAGGGAAAAACACCCACCACAGATATTGAAATAAGTGCAACTCTGAAACCACCTTTAATAACAATACAGGATGAGAATGAAGAATCACTGTATCCTGTCAATAGGAAGATAAGGAATTAGAGTGAAAATATATTCTTTTTCTAGGAGAAAGGAAGGAAAATATATTCCCTTTTTTAGAAGAGGAAGTGGAAAGAATTCCATGAGCAGCTGAAAGGGTCAACAAGCTTACGGAGGACTATGTTAAGATACCAGCACACAGCACTGAAGAGGCAACTGTAAGGTAAACTTGGTTTCACAAGGCGGATGAGCCCTCCAGAGGCAGAAGCAAAGCAGTGGTGAGCTTTCAAAGATGCCCTTCACAAAACTGCATTTAATAAGAGAGCAGAACAACTGAAGCCATGCAGGAAATTGAGAGAGACAACGCAGAGACTCAGTCAATTTGCTGAGAAGGCTCAAAGGGGAGAAAAAGGAACAAGGGGTTTGAAGAGCCAGCATTACGGCCTCCTTTGACTGGGCCCTGTTAAAACACAGAGTCATTTTAAAGAGCTGCTAAACTACTGGGAATTTTTTAAATAGATTTTGTTAGACACAATTTTGTCTGAATTTCAGATTTCCTGATTCTCTTCTCATACATGCCAAAGTAACCAGCACTACAGGAAAAGCTATGCTAAATGGATTCTATAGCAATAAGGATATTGGCATGGAAACATGATCTTTGCTTCTAAGAGTTTATCTGCTCCTGCTTCTTCATCCTACATATGTAATTATAGACGTTTGTTCATGGCATCACAATTGACGGTAAAAGAAATGATTGGCCCTGACATGGGCCTGATTCACCTCATGTTTAGTTCAGTGGAGTTACTCCGGGGATTCTATTAATATTTATTATTATTAATTATGATTATTTATTATTATTAATTGTAATATAGTAGAGGCCCAGAGGCCCCAGTCAGGACAGTATCACACAGGCAGACATGGTTCCTGGGCACGTAGCGCTCACAATCTAGTCTGAAGTGAGATGCAACAAAAAAGTATGACAAACAGGAGGGAGGATTATCATAATGAAGATAAGATCACATGGTTATACAGGTTAGCTACTGCACAGCTTGATGGTGCTAAATCGTCTGAAATCTTTTCAAATACATACATAAATACATACATATATAAAATGAGCTATACCCAGCTGCCACGTTAGCTATCATTGCTTTTTTGTAGAAATCATAGCAGAAGTGGGCCTTGAGGAGTTGAAGGGAGATGCCTAACAAATGACTTCAGGAAGGGTATTCCCTGAAGAAGGAGCAATGTGAAGAAACCATGGAGATGTTTGTGGGAGAAGCAGACAAATAGTCGTTTCAGGTTAATGAGTGAGAAAAAAATTTCGATGGATCAGCAGGAGCAGGTGAACGCAGACAAAAAATATTTTCATGGAGAGATTATTCATGAAGAGAGATGAAGACCTACAGGCAGGATTATTTCTGGCCTTGATTCGGGAAAGTTTAAATAAGTGCATCTAAACAGAAGTTTAATTCCCTTTGATGTCAATGGAGCTCAAACACATATTTAATTTGTTTGCTGAACCAAGTCCTCTAAGAAAAATGATTTTTTTTTTTAAATTTTCCAAAAGATACCAATAGGTCTTTAAAGTCTTTGAACCGTTTTCTGATCCCATTACACCAATGTCAATACTAACTCTGTTAAGTTACATCAGTGTAAATCCAAGGGAATTGAGAGTAGAATCTAGCTGTTTATCTTTCTGAATTTGCATGTCTGTACTGCCAACTTGCATTATTTAAAAACTCACAGAAACAGAATATAATTTAGTCATCTTGTTTACAAAACAGATGCAACAACAGGTAAAATTACTTCTATGGGAGACAAGTGCCCTAAACATTACTCAAATGGTCACTGACGAGATTGCAATGGGATTTTGCAATAGAGCTGTATTAACTCCTCAAATATACTGCACAGCAGAGTTAATTGTGTGTGGGGGGAAAGAGATATAGTCAACTCTCTCTTCTCCCTCCTGCCTCTCCCTCACCCCCAAACATTGGGTCTGACGGTTACTCTGATCCCTGGAGTTTGATGCATGTTTGAATCACAGACTGCAGCATGTCTGCACCAGATGGGCCTGAGTTAATGAACACAAACATCACTTTTACTCACCAGGGAAATGTGCAGCTCAATCTGATTTGTACTCGACAACTAAAAATATTTTAGTATTTTTAGTGAGCATTTTACTGTTACAAAATGGCACTTGAGGAAAGCATTAAAAGAACACAGCCTACCCGACAAATGTACTTTGACAAATTAAGAGCAGTGCCTCACAGCCTTTGCCACCTCTTCTCAAAGCTAAAGTTAACATCTGATCAAACCTTAAAATATGAAGCCAGAGTATAAACAGAACTACAAGATCTGGAGTCTGCTCATGCTTCCACTGAACCAGGGGCAGAACGTCCATTGATTTCAAGGATTAGGTTCTTAGTTAGTTTTTATTACAGCGGGCAGGTTCAGGAAAATGTAACTTTTCAACATATAAGGGCCAGATCTTCAGCTGTTGTACAACAGTGTAAATCCATTGAAATCAATGCATCTAAACTTATTTATGCCAGCTAAGGATCTGCCCCCATATAGGTGTACGTATTTGCTTGAAGTGACACAAAGGTTTAATTATGTGAGGATGAACAATCAAATTTTACCGAACTATGATATACAGAAGTATATTCTCAAGGAATAAGCCAGAAGTATTAGCTAAAAGTAAAACCACAAACCAGAAGTGACTTAATTGCTCAGCAAAACAGCTCCTTGAAGGCAGAGAGGACAAAAGATCTGGGGATCTAGAGAGAGGACTCTGAAAATACATCATCACCCACGTTTTCAGAATTTAGTGAAATCTTGAGATCACCATTCTCAGAATGCTGCTGGGTGGCCTGAAAACCCCAAATTTAATATTAGCCTTTGGATGCAACTTCCTGATCACTCACAAAAACTACCCATGCTTGATTGTGATGTACAGTACACCATCATGAGACACAGCTCTAAAGCAGCTGTACAGAGTGAGCTGGAAACATACAAGACAAATCACATTTTGGGGTAAATGCTCAATACAACTAGATGCTCCATTCAAGGTATGGTTAATAGAAATTTTTGCTGTTGCTTTTCAATTATCGTAATGAAGTTTTTACCCAGGGTTCCAATATCACAGTGAAGAAAAGACATAAAAAATAACACAAAAGGGAGTAGCACAGCTAAATATGACTTTATATCAGACTTAGGGAGAAGTGGCACTAGCAAAGCCAGGTCATATAAGAACTAACTCCCAGATGCCACTGATATAATAGATGAATCAGAGCTGGGCGTCTGGATCTTGCTGCTGCCAAAGTCACACCAGCAATTTGCACCTGCCAAATCAAGATACTGTAGGCAGAACATATTTAACATTACCTCTATCACTCAGAGGCAGTGCCAGGAGAGCGTTATTAAAAAATGACTTACCCGAAACAAAATCAGAATGCAAACGTGCAGCATGCAAGCAAACTTACCTTCCATATCAATAGTCCCAAATGAAGTATGTGCAGAAAACATACTGCCTGACTTCATTTCTATAAGGATCCATTTACCTTTGGAACGATGTGGCTATTGTTGATCCTGCCAAGTATCTCTGCATACTGTTAGCCTTCATATATGTTAGGCGTCATACACGTCAAATTAACCAGTATTATGGGCACTGAATTAATATGATTGTGTGTGTTGGAAAGTAATGCTAATGGAATGGTATTGTGGTTTTCCCACAATGGTGTTCACTTCTGTTCACTCACGTCAAGACACACACACACACACACACACACACACACACACACACACACACACACACACACACACACACACACACACACACACACACACACACACACACACACACACAACCTCGCGATGCCCTGCAAAGCTGAAGTTAGCTTTGGCCCTGGAAAATACAAAACCTGTCAAAAGACAAAATATATTAATGTTCTGCCCTAGTACAAGCTTGGTACCTTCACAGGCTGATCATACCTGGAACAAAACAAGAGCTAAGGAAAGGTACTAGACTGGTCTGAACTGGTGGGTTAGAACTAAGTGACATCTAGAAAGCCCTATAACTTGTAAACAGGTTTCATACAAAGAGAGGTGGTTCTGAATGCATATTTTGAAGCACACGTTCTGTGTAAAATGAACTGGTGCTAAGAAAGAGGGAGAACAATTTCCCGGGAAGATTGGTGTGGTATTAACTCTTTCCTTGTGCTATTGTACTACTTTGACTTTAGACAATAAATTGGCTAAGCTTGGTTATTTGATCTCGAACATTTTTAATATTGAACGGCAAGTGTAGTCAAAATCAATTAGCTATACTTTTAGCAATAACATGTTTCAGAATTACAATACAGATATTAATTTTGTGTCAAGAGAGTGTTGATATAGAAACTCACGATACAAAAACCATTGTGTAGAGTGGTCTATTCCAATTACAGAGCTAGTGTAAAAGCTACGGCAGAGCTGTTGAACCCAGATACACCAATGCTGTCCTCCAGAAAATAGATGGGGAAAATTAACCTGAGTGAGAAGTGAAGTGGAGAACTGCATCTTGCTCCTGCAGGGGACAGGCTCATCTGATCTACCTGCCACAATATCAGTAATTATTATATGTTCCCTATGCTTTATACAGTCTGCAATTCAATTAGCCAACTTCTTTCTTTTTTCCCCTGGCTCTTCACTTTGCTATACATATGCTAAATAAGTCAGAATACACAAACATTTTAATGGAAGTTTCTTTCAGTTAATAGTCTATGTACAGCATACAAGAGATCAAGCACTTTGTCGGTTTTTTTATACGTCTTCTATATTGTGAAACACATTTTACATAAATGTGCCTTGCTTTTTATTAAACAAATATGTGAAAGCCTTGAAGGTTTTATGTTAATTCTCCCAAGCTAAGCAGAATTGAGGAGAGGATCAGTTCCTGCATAGGAGACTTCCAAGGTGCTGCAGGAAGTGGTGTTGGTGATTCAGTAGATGGCAGGCTTCTTTAAGACTCAGTACTGAATACCTATTCCAGTGGTTATGAGGAGGGCACTGTGATGCTGGTAGCGCAATATTCTGGATTATAGGTAAATCTAAGTCTTGATTACTTGTGATTTCTAAAGATCCCATGGCATTGGACAAATACCTCAGGTAATTAAATTCCTTACCCAGTAGATTCAACTGGATATGGTACTCGTCTTCACTAACTAAACTATTAAGTAACATTACTATGTGCTATCACACAGCTGTTGGATTTCACCTCAGAGATGACTGCTGCTCAGTAATGGGCAAAACAATTCCTATATGAAGTTGTCATACTGTTATCTATTCATATGTTGCCAATATTTGCTGTATTATTTCTACCAACAGCACCTGAGGAAGTGAGCTGAAGCCCACGAAAGCTTATGCCTGCTGAAATTAAATTTGTTAGTCTTTAAAGTGCTACAGGACTCTCGTTGTTTTTGCTGTATACCGACTAACACGGCTACCCCTCTGGAACTTATCTATTCATGAAGTTTGTAAAGCATTTAGAATCCTTCAGCATGAAGTACACTAACTTTGTGTTAATAACTACATTGCAGCCCATGAAAGCTTATGCCTGCAGAAATTTGTTAGTCTTTAAAGTGCTACAGGACTCTCGTTGTTTTTGCTACATAATAATAATTATTATTAATCATGAGACAGACACACAAGGTAGGTGAGGTAATATCTTTTATTGAACCAATACGATATTCCCTCACCTGCCTTCTCTCTTTTATATCCTACAACCAACGTGACTACCACAACACTGCAAACAGCTATTAATCATGTTCATTACGGTAGTACCTAAGGAACAACCAAAAATGGGGCCCCATTTTTCTGGATACTGTAGAAACGCAGAGCAGTAGATAGTCCCTGCCCCAAATAATTTCTAATTTAAGGCTATGTACACATGGACAGCGGCAAATTCGACGCCATCAAATTGATTTTTCTGGATCGATTGAGCACCAGTGAAGACACGCTCAATCGATCCGGAAGTCATTCTACTAAAACCACCTCCAAAAAAAGAACCTGCAGTTCGGCACCTAAATCCCTTTGTGAATTTAGTCCTTAATCTCCTCCTTTTTTCTGTCTTGTCTAAGTACAATAGAAACTTTCTGAGGCAGGTACCATCTCTTCCTATATGCCCACCCAGTACCTGGCACAATGGAGTCCTGTTCTCAGCTATTACCATGAGAGACCAGTCAGATAATTAAAAATTGTGGTGATGGTAAATGGGGAAAGAACATTCTCCCTGCCACAGAAGTTCTGTGCCCCTGTTGATTATTGTCCCCCATTGTGCTCGCCCCCGGTACCATGGGTTAACTCTTGCCTCGAAGAGACTTAATCATTTAGAGTGTGGTTCAACGGAGGTGCTGAGCCACAACGGGAGCTGAGAGTGGCCAGCGTCTCAGAGGAGGCACTCGTGATGCAGCTTAAAGCCCAAACATTGCCAAAAGAAAGCAGTTTTGTTTAAAAAACACAATTTGGGCCCAATGGCAGTTTTGTCACTGGCGTCTAGTGAGTAAAATGGAATCCTTTATCAGGGAAAGCCTGAGAACAGTGGATCAGAAAGCACAGTATTTATCTAACGCAAATGCTGGACAGCTGGTAGCATTGGCTACTCGTATTTTATGTGAGGCTCCTCACATAAATGCTGATTCTGCATCCCATACAAGGGCGCACCGCACCTGCAGAATCAGGCTCAGGAGATGCATCTGATGGATGGCATTATGCTCCTTATGTCAATGAAAACATGTCTGAGTAAATAAAAGTTAGATGTGGGCTGTGCTCACATTGGACATTGATCAGTGGGAAGCACAGCCTTGCTCCCATGTGGGCTATCCACATCTCCGGTCACAGAAAAGTCAGCCAGGGGGCTGTTAGTTCCCCTCCCAGGCAGGTGAGCCGGAATGGCAGCCAGGGGTGAGGAATATGTAGTGCCAAAGTTCCATCCCCCTATGGCCTGGCCAACAGAGCCAAGACAACGTGGACGGGGCAACCAAGGAAGGAACTGGGACTCCCTGAGCTTGCTCAGGGCAGATTGTATCTTTGCAATCTATCCCACCATTTGTACAATACTTCTTCTGGAGGACCCTTCCATTTTGCACTGAAATGGCATGGTATGTGAGACTCTCAATTTTAGGTTTTATGGTAGCAATGGTGTAGGTGGAAATGAATTCAAAGTGCACCAAACTAAGCATGGATGGAAATGATATTCCAGCTTTGAATTTTGTTTTATAAGGATGGTTCTGTCTTTTATAGCTGTTTAGTCAGCAAACCAGAGCGACAGCTAATGTAAAACTGACCTATCAATGTGGCAGCAATATTGTTTGATACAGATTGATTGGTACAGCTGCCCTGTCTCTCTTTACTCAATCATCCTAAAGTGAAGAAACCAGGAGAACAAATAATATCTCAGACTATGCCTGCATTCATTTGGCATTTTCCATGCATAATTTATTCCCCCTGTACTTCCAGTCAAGATGTCTCTACTTTGCAAGTGCAAAGTGACAATTCTGGGAGATTTGGGAAATAACCTTTTACATCTGTTACCAGACAGAGGATACTATTTGGCAAGTGTTAAAAAATACCATGGAGCATCAGGGCTTCAGAAGAATACAATAAATAGTCTGTTTCATGAATTATAAGGTCATTCAAAAAAATATCATGTTGAAAGTTCTTTCTCCTAAAAATATCATAATTTCCCAAGCACTTGTCTCATTTTTCTATGTTCCTCAGCATTTGCTTGTTCCTCAAACTCTTCTTTTGCCACTGTATGCTTTCTCTGGATTTTTTTGGAACATCCTTTTTATTATTTATTAACTCTAACTTTTTTCTCCAGGCAACTGTAAATTCATGTCATCTTCAGAATAAACATCATTTTCCTTTCTGTCCAGGCCTCTTACCACTTGTCTGTGCAGTCCAGCTCTCCCAGGGGTTTCGCACTAAGTCTGTCCAGCTTTTTTTCCTCTCTCTCTCTCTCTTCTACTTTCATCTACTAGGTTCATTCTCCCCATCCCCCACCTCAGTATCCTGTCTATTTAATTTAGCTCTCTACTTTTAAGTCTTATTAGTCTTGCATCAGAAGTGCACAGACTAATGCTGTTATAACAAAGAGAGGGAGAGCTTGTAGGCCCACTTACAAAGTGATTTAGCTGGAAGCAGGGCACCTTGTTGCATACTAATAGTGCTTTAATAATGCTACCTTAACACCCTGGTGATTTTGTTAACAGAATGCAGATTCTGAATAACCCTGGAATGCAATTTGTGTACACATGATGAGTTAAGATAATGGCTAAATGTACAATTCAACCAAACAAGTTTGCCATAAACAATAATATCCCTGACACTAGAGTCATTCTCTCTTTGTTTTATTTATTTCTCTCAGCTTCCTTTCATACTACTGTCCTTTTATTTCTATGCTTCCATTAAATAACCCCTAATTTTGCATGCTTCTGTTATTCCAATTAAAGATATTTTAGTACCAGTACATTTAATATTTACATTTTGAGATGTTACCTATGCATCTCTAGATAACTGCTATTTAATTAAAACAATATAGTCAAGGTTGGTAGGTTTAAAATTTGGCCTTGTTTTTATATCTGCTTGCAAAGATGCTCAGGCATTTCTCTGTATTTGTTTTTGTTTCCCCAAAACAAATGCTTTGGGGCCCAACCCTGCAATACTCGCTGCCGGGAGTGACCCCGTTATGTTCACTAAGCTCTACTTGCTTGAGTAAAGGTTACAGAATTTGCTCTTAATGGTGTTTTTTTGTACAATAAAATCCAACAGCCTAACTCTCATCAGAGCATCCCTGCAGTAACTTAACAGTACCTAATCCGTCCTACCATAACAAACCAGTGCCTGCACATGAAAGAATGGGGGGAAATGAACTTTTGTAAGAAAAGAGAGTGTTGCTTCATGTTTCCAAGTGGGGAGTATAAATAAAAATTAGACTTAAAAAAAAAAAAAAGGATCAACAAAACTACGGGAAAAACATTGACAGCGTCTTCCTTTTATGTAAATACCTGGAAACTTTTGAAATATTGGATGAAGTGTATTGATTTTTCTATTTGCTGCTTTGATGGGGGATTTAATTGAAAACCTAAGTAACTCGGCTTCACTGAAGTTTATTCATACGTGATGTTCCACAGCAGGATTGTGAAAAATCAAAAGAGCTTCTTCTGGTTGGCTGGAAGAGACAGTGACAAGGCATTTTTCACACATTTTACAATCTAGCTGTTTATAATCATCTCTTGAATGCAGAAATCTTTTTCATCTCATTTATTGCATGTGGATGGATACTGGTTTGTTGTAGCAAGTTGCTCATAAGGAAAGCAAGGCTTCTGGCAATGGATTTGCTTTTTGTGTTTTAAACACATCTAGAGAGTCTCATGAGCTGTGAAAACATATCTAAAAAAGGAGATAGCACTATGGGCCTCCAAACTAGAATGACTGCTTTCCCTTAACACTGTTCATTAGCTTAATTTTAACTTCCTCGAATATATTGCAATATTTCCAGCCTCTAAGCAAATCTTAAGAGCATGAGTTCCAGCTCCCAGTATGCTTTATTGTTTCTAAATTGCAGAAGGGGAATTTAAAAAAAAGATTAGACGAGCTGGAGCAGAGAAACTGGGTAGTACAGTTTGCACTCATGTGAATATCTTTCCATCTGTCAGTGGATAAGAGTGGCACATCCTACACTGCCCTTTAACCTAGTTCTGATTTTAAATACCTCTAAGGAGCTTTAACAGTGGCCCTGAATTAGTTTGCCAATAGCCTTGTATTAATTTGCCAGTGTCAAAGATGATCCCTTATCTGGCAGCAATCAAGAGTTGTAAGGTTTTTTGCTTTGTTCCCTCCCCCCCACACGCATCTGCACATGTTAAGAAGCTTACAACCTTTCCTTTCAGATGCAGACCTACCCACCACAGTTCTGGAGGTCTTTATTACCTGGAGATTGAGCTACTGCGGTGTGCTCTGTTTGGGAAATACAGAAACTTCAGCTGGGGTAAACTGTAGCTGCCTGTTTATATTTTGATCTATAAAACTTTAAATGGAATGCGTGATGGCTACCTGAGAAACCACATCTCTTCTAAAGCAATATGGCAGCAGATGTAATCCGCTGAAGACCTGACCTAACAGCCTCTCAGTTTAAATGAGAGGAGACTAGTGCTAATGTGTTTTGAGGAAAGGATCCTTGACTCTCATCTAATAAGCTTGTCTCGGTCTAACAAAACCCAGATTTCTCGGCTTACAGGACAAGGGCCTATTTTCCCAAGTCCTCTCTTAATTTCCAATGCAGCAAAGCTTTCAAGGCACAGGTAATCTAATTGATTTCAATTGGTGGATATTTGATCTACAAACTTTTGCATGTATTCTTCTGAAAGATATATACAACTCATAGATCTAAATACGTACTCTAATTTTATATCCCATGTAATAGAACAATTAAAAACATAAATGAGAACGACTTCATCGGAGATGCCACCTTTTCAAGTTTGTTCCCCAGATCAAAGCTGTATGCATCACAATATCATGATGTAACGTCTTAAAGTATACAGTGTAATATGATGACATCATGAAAATGTAACTGCATCACACTGAAAAATGTAATGTCACAAATTTCATCACATGACATGATGTTCCAACAGGACAACACTCTGCCTACCAGAGATTATTTTTGGGACAGTAAACATTAGAAACACTGCTCAAAAAAAATCCCAAGCCCAGATAAACTCGGGAATCCCTCAGCACTTGGGATGGCTGGCAATCCTAGCTTTGTGCTCAAAAAGCACAATATAACTAATGATACTCAAAAAATCCGACCATGGTTCCAAATAGGTCTCCACATCTGGACCAGGCAGCAGGATGCAGTGGTTACCCATGATGCTTACTGATCATATGTATTAAAGTATGTTTATGGTATTTTATGGGAAACTGGTAACTTGGCAGAAAGTATCAACAAGGAACATTTAGTGCTTCCTTTCAAATCCTGCTGAACAGCTCCTGGGTCCTTGTTCAGATGCATCCCTGAAATTGGAAACGGGGATTTGTACAGCAGACAAAAGAAGAAGAGCATTTACTGCTACAATGTTACACCCTGATAAGGCAGTCGATAGAGCTGGTACAATTATTCTTTGTGAACAATTTACCCAATGAATTTAGCCCTTTCTTCTGTTCATGAATTATTCATAAACAGATTTTTTTTTTTTTAACAAATGTGTTTTATCTGCATTTATTCTACAAGTAATCTATGTGAACCAGTTTTAACCTATGATTTGTTAGTGAACTGGTCGGTTGCTATGACTATTTCGTATTCCTACCACATGACTGGTTGCCTAAATCACATGGTGTTTGTTTCTGTTCTCTAATTGGATGACGTAAATTTTATAAACTGGAAATGCCATTTCCTGATTTCAAGTTTTATTTGCAAGAATATTAGAAAACTCTTTTCTTTTCATGTGCCCAACACCACTAGTCAATGACCTGTGTCCACACTGACTGAAATTTTACTTGTGTTGACTGAATTGGTTTCTAAGCTTTTGGAGACTCTCTACCTTATATCCTCAGTGACCCAATGTTTTGATGTAACAGAATAGGAATATAAATGATAACAGATGTGAAGCACTGAGCAGATTTGTCAGTCCATATTTAGTAAAGAGAAGAAAGCCATCAAACAATGTGATTAATGTGTGAAGAGAGCTGAATTAAACCTTCTGTCTGTTCTTGATTGTTTCTCATTAACATGATTAGGATCTTAGAGTTCTGTGGTCAGTATAAAAGATATTCATAGCTACCTTTAGTTAATGCTGAAGCATTTTTATGGCAGTGGTGACAGGCAGTCACCTGCAATTTTGCTGGCTGTCAGCTGTATGACTCTAACGATCCTAGCTTTTCACAATTCTATAACCATCAAACCACTCTCTGGACACAGAATTTACTCATCTCTTTCAGGACATCAGGATTTACATATAATGATATTACATAATTCACAGTCCATAATGGAAAGACACAAAATAGGTGTAATGTAGGAACCAAGTCATTGTGTGTAGAGGAGCTGGTTTATGGGAGTTTTTTCCACTGAATTTATAAATGCACTGGAAAAAGCAATGCTACAAGAAGGAGCATGATGACGTAATGTACCCTGTGAAGGAGTGTACTACCCCTTTAAGAGACAGTCCTGGAGCCTATGGCCAGGACAGCCTGGCATATAACTAAGAAGGCCCTGCCTGCCCTAGGGTCCGGTTATTTAAACAGGAAACTGAGCAAAACTGAGGAGTAGAAGCCACACAGGCTGCCGTAAGTGGTGGTTTCTCTCAGGCTTCTGGAGACTAGCCTAACAAGAAGAGACATTATTTTGTTGATTTTACATCTCGGAGCACTGAACGAGAGTCCTTAGGTGAGGACCTTTCAAACTGGTCATTGTAATTGCTCCTGGCCTGAAACCTTCTTAAAAGGGGACGTGCTATTTGGTTAGTGTATGGGGCTTCTCCTTGCTCAAGGCTATTAAAGCAAACCTACTGCTGCCCCAGTTAGGGAAAATTAAGGTAGAGCACACCAGTAGCACAGGGATGGCCCACACCTTTACACACCTCTTTTAAAATGGTATAAATAGGGGTTAGATAGGTCAAAATTCATAAGAAAAATACTTTACACTTATAATTTGAGAATCTCAAACCATTTCATAAACATTCATTAACTAAGCTTCACAATACTCTTACATAAGGGTAATAAGTACCTAGGTTTTATTAAGAATCTAAACCATTTTCCAGACAGGTAAACTGAGGCACAACACAGTTATGTGAATTAATTAAGATTATAGTGGAAGAGAGACAGGAGTTTATGGTTCACTTCACCCCTGCCCTAACCACTAGATACAATCCTTCAAGAGAAGAGATATCAAGCCAATACCTAATAGGCTTTGCAGATATCACAAAACCAATTCACAATTTGGTACCATTGGGAGTCTATGTTCAAGAAAGCCTAGTACAGGTCAGAAACAAGGTGCCTAGCCAAGGTTATCAGGCCCTTACTTTCAAAGGCGCTAAAAATCATTCAAAAGATTGCTAGAAAAACAAGTATATCATGAGCGTAATCACAGAGTCACAGAAATGTAAAGCTGGAGTGGATCAAGAGGTCATTTAGTCCATTCCCCTACATTGAGATAATCCATCTGCCCACGCTGAGGCAGGATTAAGTATACCATCCTAGACCATTCCTGGCACACATTTGTTGGAGGTTTAAGAAGAGGTTAGACAATGGGTTTCCGGTTCTTTAACCTCCTTTGTTAATGGGGCATTGTAATAGGTTAGCAGATTCTAGGATGCAGAACTCCCTTGCTGTCTTTTCCTGGTGTCAGTTTCAGGAGCCCGGCATACATCTCCCATTCTAAATCACACTGTCAGCAAGACCAGAGAAGTCCCATTAGTTCTATCCCAGGACATAAAAGGGATTGAGTGTCTCTCTGAGGCTGAGGGAACGAGAGACAGGGAGGGTTCCTGCAGAAAGCAACTCTAGAGATAGCCAAACACAGGAGCAAAGTCTGGCAGGAAGGTTATGTTTATTGTTATTTAAATTAACAATAAAGGAAACCTCAGGAAAGGGATAAGTTTGGACTCACTCCAGCACGTTCATGATCTGTTAGGAGCATGGTGGGAATGCCACCTGCTTACAGGCATGCATTTTATACTCAGAATAAAGAATGATTTTATCAATGTCTTTTCTTTTTCGGCTGGATTCCAAAGTTCCCAGGCTAGGAAGTGGGAAGGGTGGGAAAACATTTGATATGATTTTTATATAATTACATTAAATAGTGAGCACTAATAAACATTTCAAAGCTTTTTAAGGAGAAACCTTTCCCCACACTTCAGTATGCTACCTGGTAATCTTCCTTGTGTTTTGTTTCCTGCTGTCAGCGTAAAACATGAAGTATTGGCAGGCACATAACAGGCTAGGTGATAAAACTGTAACACTGACATCATAACGCATCCTGCTGCACACAGTCACTGAGAAAGGAATCCTGTACTTTAGGTTTAAAATGCTAGTTATGTTTTGTGTTTTTCCTTCCCATCCACATTAACTTCCAACAGGACTACTGATTCAATGTGCAGAATTTTGGAGCTATTGAGACCCTCTATAATATCATGTCTCATTTAAAATAAAATAAAAAAAAAAAGAGAAAGCTTGAGGTGTTCATGTTCAATTTTTGTGCCACTAACTAAATCTTAGCATTGGAATATTTTAAATGGGTTATTTTAATTAAGCAAATTAAATTAAATTAATGATGACTTCTCCAGAATGATGACCTAAGTTTAAAATATTATTGCTACATGCTAAGCTCATGTTTATACTATTGTCTTTATACATTGGCCAATAAACAAACTCTAATTATAGACGGATCAATCTACATTTCATGGCAACAACAGAATCCTGCACATGAGAGGGTAGCATGTTGACCAGACATCACACCAGCCAACTCGACTGTAAAACTGTGTATTGTACATGCAGCATAGAGAAAAGTAACTATACTTACAGAGTCTCAGACTGCGAGGACAGAAAGGACCACTATGATCATCTAGTCTGACCCTCCGCACAATGCAGATCACAGAACTTCACCCACCCACTCCTGCAATAGATCCCTAACCTAAAACTGAGTTACTGAAATCCTCAAATAATGATTTAAAGACTTCAAGGTACAGAGAATCCACTAGCAAGTGACCTGTGCCCCATGCTGCAGGGGAAGGTGAAAAACCCCCAGGGCCTTTGCCAATCTGCCCTGGGGGCAAATTCCCTCCTGACCCTAAATATGGTGATCAGTTAAGTCGTGAGCACATGGGCAAGACTCACCATCCAGACACGCAGAAAGAATTCTCTGAAGTAACTCAGAGCTCTCCCCATCTAACACCCCATCACAGGCCACTGGACATATTTACCGCTAGTAGTCAAAGATCAGTCAATTGCCAAATTAGGCTGTCCCATCATACTAGAACAGGCACCTACTTAGTTTAACATAGATCACAAATCATGAATGAAAAAACCCACCCTTTACTATTAACTAGTTAATTATTGTTAAATATTTGTACTATAGTACAGTCTAGACCCTGTGATCAGGCCCTCATTGTGCTAGGCGCTGTACAAATATATTATGAAAAGCCAGGCCTGCCCCCAAAAAGCTTACAATCTCACCTATATGAATCTTAGCCTATATGTTATTGTAACCAGACCTCAGAACATTCTGATCTTTAGCCTTTTCTCATGCCCACACTATCCATAGCCAATTTATTTGCAGCCCCTTTTTTCAAAGGGATAGCACATTTTTTTTTTGATCAAGTGCTCAGGCTATCACCTCTCTCCTGACTCATCCTCTCCTATAATCAAGGTACACGTTCCTTTTCTCCAGAGTATAACTACAATGATTGTTACCATAAAGGACCTGATACTACGAAGTATTGAGTGCTCTTAATTTCCAGTGACGTCAACTAGAGAGAAGGGCATTGACACCTAACAAGAACTAACAATGAAGTGGATTTGAGATCTCTCAGAATGTGACAAGGAGTCAGGTCCTCCCAGGATTGGGCTCTAACCAGCTACACAACAATTCCAGTGAGTTTAAATAAAAGCAAAATATTGCAAAATAAAAGTGGCATAATATCACCATAGCTAGACAAAAACACTATGGAAAATGTAGCTAGCTAGCTCTGAACTCTTAGCTACAAGATATTGATTACATAAGCTGAAAAAAGTACATTATAATCTAATACAATTTTATGGAACATGCAATGCATCATATCTCTTAACAGAAGAAAAGACCCAGCTTTTGCAAACACAGCAAAACAAGTTGGTTTGTTCATCAACAAGAGGAAGATAAAATATATGGCTATCAGTGTTCCAAATGCAACCATCAAAATAGGTGGAGAAACACTAAAAGAAGTAAGTCATTTTACTTATCTGGGGAGCGAGATGTGCTATCATGGTGACACCATGTTACATGTCAAACAATGAATATCAAAAGCAGAAAACAACTTTATCAACTTGAAAAGATTTGGAAAAGTAGCATGAACATCCCTGATACAAAAATATGAATTTTTAACACTGGCATCATGCCTGCCCTACTCTACAGAGCAGTCATGGAAATCCACAACAGCTATTGATAAAAATATTTTTCAGAGTCCATTGGAGAAAGAATTTATTAAAACATCAGACATTCTAAGTAGAGCATACCAATGTTACAACTCAAACATGGCAAGAAGACAACACTGAACATATTTAGGCCATACATCCAGGATGCCACCAACACAACTTCCACATCAAGTGATAACATGGATACCACAAGAGAAAAAAAGGATGACCTAGAGAAACACTATGTAGAACAATAAAGATAGGTTGATGGATTTGGCTTATGACAGTTGGAAGCCTGAACAGACCAGCGGAAGATCAAAATAAGTTTGTGGAAAGTGATGAACATCTTATGCACCCAAGAGCATGGGAGAACAGTGACAAAATACTTCCTGTGTAGTTTTTGGATGATTCCAAATCCCAAATATCAAAGAACAAGAGAAGCAAAGCTTTAAAGGGACAGACGGAAGAAGAAAAACAGGGAATGAATTGGACTCGCTCACCCATACACTGCAAAAAAAACCCAGCCCTAATTTCTCTAAACTATATATCCAATATAGCACCCACCCCCACAAGCCAAGAACCTTCTCTCCAAAAGGAATGCTAATCCATAAGCATGTATATGAGCTCTGGTACTATGATGATGGGGGTGGGGATATAAGCCCCTAGCTATATTAGATATAGGATATGGAAATGATATTAATCAATGGTGACCACTCCGTTCATATTTTCCAAGCTTATATTAATTTCACCAGGGTGATCCTGTGTCCTGCAAGACTAACTTGCTGAATATGAATTTTTCCAAATAATTCCCAGGCCCTTGGAATATCACCACATTCTGACACTGTTTCAGAAGATTATGAAATCTGCAGCAACATGCAATGCATTACAGCTAGATGTGGTGATGTAGTGACATTGCAACGTAAATGTCATTGCACACGAGCTTGTCCCAAAGGAGAAACTCAAACTATCTACTCTAACTGAATTAACTTTGTTAGCACTTGCTCTCCCCATTGTTGTTTCTTACCCTTGGATGTGTGTGTATATATATATATATATATATATATATATATATATATATATATATATATATATATATATATCCTATCTGTGATTTCCATTTCATGCATCTGACAAAGTGGGTTGCTGCCCATGAAAGCTTATGCCCACAGAAATTTGTTAGTCTTTAAGGTGCTACAGGACTCTCGTTGTTCAAACCATGTCATTACTCTGTTAGACAAAGAATAAAAAATTAATTAACAAGAACAAGTTCTAGTTATACTTTTCATTTGACAAAAAATAAGATGAGCTAGCTAAGAATCAGGGCATTTTCATTTGGCAGTGGAGAAAACAGAATGAAGAACAGCCCCAGATATTGTGGCAGGATGTTAATTCAGGCCTCATAATGAAATTCAGAAATAGAAGAGATCAAAGGAGGACTGTGTTTAAAATAGAAATCAGGTACAGGTGTAGATTCTGAAATGGAATGATCCTCTCCTGTTTTTAAAGTGACATGGTAATTCTAATGACAAATTGTGTTATAAATAGACTTTAATGATAAATATCCTAAGTCCGGCATATGCATTTTCTCTGTTTGAATGGCAGAAGTAAAAGACGGTTTGCTACCATATTTGAAATGTAAACACCACAAAAGAAAATATGGAGTGAAGTTCAACAAAAAAACACAATCTGCCACTCTTTACACTCTCCACTTGATTATTGTCCTTCAGCCCACATCACACTTGAGGATAAAGCTAATGACATTGACCTTGAGGTCCTCCCACTGACACCCTAGTAGTGTACGCAGCTGGCAGTTAGAGCGACCTTCTGAACTCTACCCCTTTTGGCATACTCCATTAATGCATCCTGGACTAACAGCTGATTGAAAACAGTGGCAGTCAGGCACTACGCACATGACCCCTGACACTGCAGGCCTTTTCTTCCTCCTCTCAGTCCGCAGCCAATAGGCATACTCACTGGGTTGGCTACCATAGTAACCAAACTGCTGCTCTGCAGCACACTGAACAGATGTCATATGAACCAAGATGAATGCGATGGAGGGAGGGGGCGGATGGGAGAGGAGGATGGAAGAGAGGCATCGCACATTTAGAATTAAATGTTCCCACCAGAGGGAGTGAGTCATTTTTTAAGTGCAAAGCTGTATTTTTTTTTTTTATTTTTTTTTTTTAAGTTCTAAACACACACACGCACAAAGAAGTGTTCTTTCATCTCTTTTGCACAGGTGTTAAGCTCCACAAGCTCGCACTACAAAATGAAAGCTATGATTTTCTCTCAAGTCTAAATGAATGCCTCGTCCATTTCAGAAATCCAAGCCAGCATTCTGCCAGCATTTCAGAAATGCCCTGTAAAGCTTTTTTTCCCTCCTCTCTCCTTCCAGGATATTACAGAAATGCAACACTGCATGAAGGCAAAATATATTACGCTGGCATTTTATGGCCAAATTATACCCAAATGTAAGTTTAACAACAAACCATATTTCATTTTGAGAGCTATAAAGAAAATAACGAACTGATACGGGGTTGAGTTTGATTGTCCCCGACTTTAACACATTAAAATTAGTGACTTTATCCTGAGGGGTAATTTTTAAATACATTCATAACGGAGCTGGATTATTTTTAATATGAACACTTGAATAACACAAGAATTGTTCCCCCCTGTCCTAGCCTGGGGCGAGTGTGTTATAAATAACTACTCTACCATATTTAAAATATAGTCTCTACAAATATTTCCATGCAAAGGTTATCTTCCTCCGACATTAACAAGTACATCTATGCTCTTTATATATTTGCAAAATATAAACTGAATTCCATTGGCTGCAATGAGGCTTCCCACATAGTCTAGCTCTGATCACTGCTAAGGGCCCAATCCTGCAAGGTGCTGAGCGCCCTTGACTGCTTCTGATGTCAATGGGGCTGGGGATACTCAGCACCTGGCAGGACAAAGCCCTTAGGGTTCACAGACAGAGCTGTTTTACTGAAGTCCTGATCCTGTAGCTGGATCCACACAGGACAGGGATTTGCCTTTGCAGATCCAACTGCAGGATATGGCTCAAAGATTAAAATACAGCGTTCAGTTAAATGGAATGGAACATTTGCCAGCCCCTCCCGTTTGGAATGTGTGATGAATTCACAATTTTATAGAGCAACAGCAGCAGATTTTGCTTTATAATTACTAAGAAAAATGCTGCATATGTTTGTAGTTTATATCTATTTAGATTGCAGGCTATTATACCCAAATGTGCAGCATGAAACACACACACACCCCTCTTCCATAATGAAAGAAGAAAAAGAAATACAGAAATGAAATTTTACTTAAATCCTTTATCTTCAGCACTCACATGCAGCAACAGAATAATTTAGCTTTATTTCACGGTTAAGCAGTGCTCCAGACCATCCAAAAAGGCTGAGAAATAATCAACTTCAGCGAAGTAAAATGACAGAGAAAACCAGATCCTTTGCACACATGCACAGACAGAGATGACTGCTATATTTAAGTGTATTGCAGGCACATTACAAGACCACTAGAGGGCAATAAAATAAACAAGGTTTTGCTTTGGCTATAACACTAAATTCACTATTTACAGTATGTAAATCCATTACTGCAGTTTTCCCCCTTGTTATATTAAAATGCCATGTAATACTGTAGAAATTTATTTGCTATGATTGTTAATACATAAAGTAGCATGTATATATATGACAAGAAGTTTGGAAGAAAATCACCCAAGATATAATTAAGCAATTGAAACAATAAAGAAATTATTTCACAAAGATTAAAATGAGAGCTGATGTTAAGTGTGTGCATATATATTTTAGGTGGGGCTACAAGTATCACCTATGAAGGTTGCCTGACACTCCTAATTCTAAGACCCTGTGTTCAGTTGTTCATAACTTTGCCAAACTTTAATCATTTGGGTTGAAATTTTCCATGCCCAGTGTTGGCCTCAAGCTCATTTTTTTTTATTTCAGCAAAAATGATTTAGCTGTTAGTGAGCATGAGACTAGGGGAAGATACATTGTTTTGTCCATGTTACATTTTTTTTGCAACCTGTTCTTTGAAAAGTTCTAGCACCACCACCTCCCATCCACCACCTTAGAGCAGGGATTTGAAATTAAGATGGGGGGAGGGTGGTTTTTGTGTCAAGGATGAGCCAATCTGCCCAAATTTGGCCATGTTATTTGCTTTTCAAAAACTGCAGTTTGCACATGCTCAGCAGAGACATCTTAGATTTTAGCAGCTAAATTCCCCCAAGGATTCCAGCCACACTAGGCAAGCTTCTGCCCAGGACTGAGTTGTGTGCTGGACTTCTGTGGGCCACGCTCACAGAACGCACCTGGGCACAAACGTCTGAACTGAGAGCAGGGAAGCCTATTGTTCTGCACTTCAATGGCCTCCCTGCTGGACCAAGCAGCATGGAGGAGGATGCTGCCTGATTCAAATTCAGAGGGGACAAGAGCCAGACCTGTGAAGAGTGGGGGAGCAGGCTGAGACAAGGAGCCTGGGATGAGGAGAAGAGGACTGGAAGCTGGCAGAGGGGGAGAGAGAAATTGGGACTCGGAGTCAGGTGGGGTAGTGACTGGAACTGGCTAGACAAGAAGACTGGGAGCTAGGTAGGACACTGGGACTGGAAAGTTGGTTTGGGAGACTGTGACTGGCTGAGCAGAGAGACTGGAAGCCAAGGAGGGAAATGATGGAGGGGAGGATTTGTAGGTGGGGGAGACACCAACATGGATAAGGAGCTAAAAGGGTAGACTTGGACTAAGAATCAGTGGGGCAGTTAGGAGGAGGTGTAAGTGAAGAAAAAGGAAGGGAATTAGTTATGTAAGTTGACTGGATTGAAGAACTCATGGATCTGAAGGTGCAGGAGGCTTAGAACTACTTGAATTCAAAGTTGCAGAAATTATCTGGAGCGTGCATCCCAAGCAAGGGAGAAAAATTCATAAGGGAAGGGTTGCAGACCAAACTGGATGAACAAGGTTATTAAGAGAAAGCAGAAGGGCTATCAGGAATGGAAGAAGGGAGGGATCAACAAGAAAAGCTACCTCTTGGAGGTGAGAAAGTGTAGGAGTAAAGTGAGAATTACCAAAAGCCAACCACAGCTGGACCTTGCAAAGGAAATTAAAATCAATAGTAAAAGATTCTTTAGCCATATAAATAAAAAGGAAACAAAACAAAGAAGAGGTGGGACTCCAAGTACTGAGGCCAAGATAGACATTACAAATAATCTAAGTATGGCCCAACACCTAAACAAATACAAAAACGAACCAAGACACGCAGGTAGGTTGTCAATCAAAACATGTACTAACTATGAACCAGTTAGGACAGCAACAGCCCAAAAAGTAGGTATGTAGCAGCAGGCCCTGAGTAGCTGCACACCCCCCACGCTATGCACGCATGCACACACATGGCTGTAGGTTATAGCTCTGATTCACCACAGGTGGATGCTGTTGCTGTGGTGCAACTTCCTCATTTGGTCACATGACATCATCATATGAAGGAAGAGTGCGCTCTTCCCTATCTGCGCCCCTTTCTGTAGGCAGTATATCTTGCTGGTTAGCAACACGTTCTCCACGTGGTAAATGCACTTGCCATGCTCTGTACCCTGCAGCCCACAAAATCATGCCGCAAGTATTGAAAACACTTCCAGACCCTGATCTAACATATGTTGCTTGTCCAGGATAGAATGCCTGGACACTTGCATGGATTCATTTGTTGAAACTCACATACTTCCTAGTCATATCAGTCATGTTTAAGGAGAGTGAAGTGGTGGGATAAACTTTTTCAAAGAGCATAGACAACTTGGTACTCATAGATGAGCTAAAGAGCCGGTATAATAGGGTTTCTCCAGTCCTCTACTGAGGTGTACTCCGATAGCATGTAAAGCACGACTCAGTGCAATAGGGAAGGGTGTATCTCGATCTCGGCATTCCTCCAGTAAGTGAGCCACATGCGTCTTCAGAGCCCCTTGCAGTCTCTCCACAATTCCATTTCCTTGCGGATGGTACACAGCCAATTTGAATGTTCTATACCAATATTCGTCAGAAAGCCTTCACACTCTTTGATACAAATGGTGTCCCATTACCTGAAACAAGGCTCTCTGGTCAGCCAAACCTTGCAATTAAAGTCCATAGGCAAGAAATGAGCTCCTCTGAGGTGCCTTGTGAAATTATGAATGCAAAGGGGTAACATGAGTAATAGTTTATAACAGTCAGCAGTCATGCAGTGCAGTTGAGGAGCTAGTAATATCCAGGGCAAGTCTCTGCCATGGTCTATGACTACAGGTTTCCAAGGGGCTGGAAGAACAGTAGTTCTATGTATTGTAGAAGCTGAGTATGCCTTCACACAATACTCAATGTCTGACTGTAGCCTTGACCACCAAACATAACTATGCAGAAGTTCCTTCACCTTCTTACTCTCAAATGTCCTTCATGAGCCACATCCAAGACTGCTTGTCACAATGCTGCTGGGACTGTTACCAGGGCTCCTCTGCATAAGATACGTCAAGTAGCACGTCTTCCCCATGAGCATGGAACAGATTTTGTAGACTGCAGACAAAGTTCTCTTAAGGACCGGATCTGTCTGAGCAGCATGTATCGCCTACACAGTTCAACGTCTTGAAGAGTGTGTCAGCAGGCTGCCTTAAGTTAACTGGCATTTCCTCCAGAAAAAGCATATGGTGTGTTCTGCCATTTCTAAATTTGAGGGTGCGAGCCCAGCAGAATTTCTTGAAAGAGCATCGGCAAGCAAATGATGTCTTCCTTTGATATGTACCACATTTAAGGGTACTGTTGCAACTGAATAATACATTGCTGCAACTGAATAATCCATTGCTGCGGGTCAATGGCCTTACAAAAGAGGCCCAGAATAGGCAAATGATCAGTTTGTAAGGTGAAAGGTCTTCCCGCTAAGTATATTTTGAAGCATGCAATATCAAAAACCATCACCAATGATTCTAGCTCAGTCTGGGAATATTTTGCTTCCATCCGGGTGAGAATATAAAGTACACAAATATAATGGGCCATCCCTCCTGGAGAAGAACTGCTTCTTGACCCTGATTGCATGCATCAGTGTGAATCATTACAGGCTTCCTTGGATCAAAATAAGCAAGGGATTGGATCCATCAGAAGGCTTGCCACAAGATTTCAAAAGTCTGCTTTGCTTCTCTACTCTGAATCCACTGTCTCTGTCTCTGGGTTAAATCCCACAGAAGCTTGGCAAAGGTACTAAAATGGGGAAGAGCATGGCTACATATGTATTGAGCTAGGCCAGGGACTGAATGCAAACCACTACTATCAGCGGGTAATGGTAGCAAAACAATAGCTTATAGTTGTTCAGGTGTCAGTTTCACACCATCAGCTGACAGACAACGCCCTAGAACAGGGGTTGGCAACCTTAACAAAGGGCCATGTCCAGTCTTCCCCCCTTCCCCTCTTCCAGTGCCAGCAGCAGTGTCCGTGGCAAGCATGGAGCAGCGTGGCTCTGGCCAGGGCGCTGCGTGCCGCAGGTTGCTGACCCCTGCTATAGAAACTCTACAGCATCTTCTGGAAAACTGCCTTTGGCCTCATTCAATTTTATGCCAGCTTGTTGGAGTTGGGTTAGCACCTGGTCCAGAATAGTATCATGCTCATGAAGAGTCTTAGCAAAGATGAGAGTGACATCCAAATAGCAATATGCACCCTGAATATTGTCAAGGAACTGAAAGGCCACTCTTTGAATTACTTAAGAAGTAGAGATTAACCCAAAAGGGAGTCATTGATAGCAGGTACCTCCCAACAGCATGGTGAAAGTCGATAACAGCTGCAAACTGTCAGCAACAGGTATTTGCCAATAACCAGACTAGTAATCCAACACAGAGAAAATCCAGGCTCCATTTACCAGCATGCCACCTCTTCGAAGGTTAGCAATTGAAACTGTTCACGTTTCACATATTTACCAAGTGACCTAAAATCTGTGCACAGTCGAATGTCACCATTCTTGCATACGACATGGGTGGACTCCAATCCATAGGCCCTTCTACCTCCCAATGATACCATTATCAGGCACTGCAGTTCTCCCTCAGATTTTGTGCAGTAGGTGTATGATCTATGGGCAGTGCAAAAAGCTTGGTGTTCAAATCCAACTGCAAAAGTATATCCTGTGGACAGAACACCATTAAAGCAATCATGCTGTCTCTGAATGATACATTGGGTATTCCCATGTATTCTAGGCAACATAACCACACCTGTGGTGTCCTGTATGAGTCCATGCATATGAACACCAATACCAAGCTGTAAGCACAGATCCCAGGATAATAATGGAATGGCATTTGCAGCAGTGCCTTTAACAACGTAGAACGTTGCAGTCAAGGATACGCCTTTGTAGAGCACAGAGTATACAGCTTCACCCACTGTCTGCAAAGCATTATACAGCCTTTATAACCACTGCAGTCAGACAAAAGTCCAGATTGTGAACTTAACCAGAGGGGAGGACATTAACTTCAGCACCTGTATCCACCACACACTCAAGTGGTGTACCATTAATTTCCTCAATATGGGAAACCAGCTCCAATGCTTGGCACATGAGACAATCTTTACTAAAGGAAACAGCAGGGTAAACACCTGCCAAAGGTGGTCCCACAGAGCTTCATATTCACAGTATGGACTGCAGGCGTCCCCTCTTCATGAGGCAGTGTAGCACAGCACACTAACTTAAGGAGTCCTTCAAAGCCACAAGCCCAGTACTTAGCAGTTCTAACCTGACAAGCAGGGAAACTGGCCAAATAACTATTACTATAGAAACAGTGAGGAGCCAGCAGTTTTAGCAGCTGAGGCCCTGGAGCAGGAGTAGGCAGCATCATATGACTGGGTGATGGCAATAGAAAGAGCAGCTGATGGTTTAAGCAGAGACACAAAGGTAGCAGCAGTCTGACACACAGAACCCCTTCCAGCTCGAGCCCTCTCAAATGTCTCACTCTTAACAACCACAGCATCAAAAAGCAGTTAGCTTTCTAGCATCTTTAGCCAGTAACCGTTTACCCAGGTGGTCCTTGGTACAAATACATCTTGGAGCATGATCATCATAATATCCCCAAATTCACAGTCCTGGGCCAACCACCGCAAATGACATGCAAACTCACAGCTGGTTTCACTGCGCTGCTGCTGAACTTCAAAAAACGTTTTCCTCTTTAACAGAACAGAATTTCCAGTGCTAAAATATTCGTTGTGTATCTACAAAGGAGAGGTTGGACTCCAGGACCAATAAGTATCAATGCCATCATGGCCTTAGCAGTTCTGCCACAAGGGTAACCTAGCAGCATTGAAGAGTAGCATGATCTGCACAAAGTTCCAGAAATTACGAATAAAGTATCACCAGCCAACAGCCAAAGGATATGAAGGCAACATGGGTTGGAGAATGGAAGCGCTCATTGCCCTAAGGTTATCCTCTGACACATCCCAGAACAACAATTCCAAAAAACACACCAAAAATCTCAAAGCAAGACACACAGAGAGATTTTCAATAAAAACATATCCTAAACATGAACCAGTTAGGACAGTAACAGTCTGAACAAAACATAACAGTCCAAACAACAGATATCTAGCAGCAGGTCCCAAGCAGCTGCACGTACCCCATGTGATGCACCAGTGCTCACGCATTCACACACACAGAGGAACAGCAACTGGAACACTGAGTTGAAAAAGCAAACAGTAACAGGAAGCAGGTAGGCAACACACACACACGTCACAGTTTTTAAATGAGGGTTATGAGGAGTCTGGGCAAAGCAGCCAAGTGGCTAATGGGAATGAGGATATGGAAGTAGAAATTACTACATCCAAGATAGAAGCCAAACTCAAACAGCTTAATGAGAACAAACTTGGGGGCCTGAATAATCTCCATCCAAGAATATTAAAAGGAATTAGCACATGAAATTGCAAGCCCAATATTAAGGATTTTTAATGAATCCATAAACTCAAAGGTCACACTCCATGACTAGAGAATCACAAATATAGTACCAATATTTGGGGAAGGGGGAAAAACATGATCTGGAAAACTAGAGGCCCATTCACTTGACCTCGATCATATTAGAACAAATATTGAAAGAGAGAGTAATTAAAAGACAGAGGTAAATGGTAATTGGGATAAAATACAACATGATTTTGCAAAAGGTAGATCATGAGAGACCACTCTGACCTCTTTCTTTGAGAACATAATCAATTTTCTAGACAAAGATAATGCACCTGATCTAACCTATCTAGATCTCAGTAAGTATTTAATATAGTTCCACATGGGAAATTATTGGTTAAATGGGAGAAGATGGGGATTAACAGGAGACCCAAATGGTGGGTAAGGAACTGGTTAAAGGGGAGACTACACCGGGTCATGGTGAAAGGTGAACTGTCAGGCTGGAGGGAAGTTACTAGTGGAGTTCCTCAATGATTAGTCTTGGGACCAGTCTCATTTAACATTTTCATTAATGACCTTGGCACAAAAAATGGGAATGACATGAAGTTGGGAGATATCACACAAGAAGATTTGGACAACCTTGAAAACTGGAGTAACAGAAATGGGATGAAATTGAATAGTGCAAAATGCAAGGTCATGCACTTAGAAACTAACAACAAGAATTTTTGCTATAAACTGGGGATTTACCAGTTGGAAGTGACAGAGGTAGAGAAAGACCTAGGCACATTGGTTGATCACAGGATGACTACAAGCCACCAACATGATGCAGATGTGAAGGAGGCACTGGTGAGACCTCATGTGGAACACCGTGTGCAATTCTGATCTCCTATATTTAAGAAAGAGTAATTCAAACTGGAACAGGTGCAGAGAAGGGCTGCTAGGCCCTGGTCTACACTTACCTGGAGATTTGGTGGCAGTCAACGGGAGTTACGCAAACTACGCGGAGTAGCTTGCGTAACTCACGTCGATTGCTCTGCTTCCCTTCTGCGCGCTGTCTACACTGCACTGTTACGCTGCTTGAGGGGGTGGTTTACCAGCGTCGACTTCCTGATCGATTGAGCGGGTCTACACTGACCGCTCAATCGATCCAGAAACATCGATCTGGCGGCAGTGAATTTGCCGCCGTCAGTATAGACATGGCCTTAGATGATCAAGAGAATGAAGAACTTCCCTTATGAAAGGAGATTTAAGGAGCTTGGCTTGTTTAATCTAACCAAACAAAGGCTAAAGGGAGATATGATTGCTCTTGGAACTGGGTGAATACCATCTGGTCCGGGTGACTTATTACTGTTTAATTTATCAATTGGTTCCAAAGCCTCCTCTAATGCCATCTCAACTGGGACAGTTCCTCAGATTGCTCACCTAAAACACGGCTCAGGTGTGGGAATCTCCCTCACATCCCCTTCAACGAAAGGGGATGCAAAGAATTCAGTTAGTTTCTCTGCAGTGGCCTGGTTTTCCTTGGGTGCTCCTTTGGCACCTCGGTCGTCCAGTGGCCCCCACGAATAGTTTGGCAGGCTTCCTGCTTCTGATGTACTTAACATTATTTTGCTGTTAGTTTTTGAGTCTTTGGCTAGTTGCTCGTCAAATTCTTTTTTGGCCTTTCTATTTATACTTTTACACTTGACTTGCCAGAGTTTATGCTCCTTTCTAATTTCCTCTGTGGGATTTAACTTCCAATTTTTAAATATTTGTCACAAGAGAAGATATTAGGGGAGGTAACAGGAAAGGAATGAAGGATGCACAGAATAAGCTTGCTGGGTTGGTACAGTTGACATGTTAGTTCCTAGGGATTTTTGTATTAGTGGGATGGGGTGTTTTTTATGATTACATTATTTAATATTACTTATTTATTTTGTTTAAAAGGAATTAGAAGGGGGAAAGGTGAGATTTTTGGATGACAGGAAAATGCAAGCGAGTAAATGAGAACTCACTCAAAGTTTGGGGGAAGGTGAAGTTTCTCCTAAAACAAAACATAAGAAGCAGTTCCTTTAAAATTCAAGGAGTAAGTGGTACAGCTGAGTTGACTAAATGTTATCAGAGCAAGGCACAGAGTGGTGCCAGCCTGGAAAGATATTGACTTCAGAAAGCAGCACGAAACTAGTGTCGTATTGAAAGGTTGGGACTGGTAATGCCAAAATGTACACTCTAGGGGACAAGAGGCAGCACATTCTTGGAGAAGGATCTTCATCTGTGGAATTCATTCCCTCCAGTGATCCAGCAGAGACCTACCCAGTAGGCCTACATACCACATCTATCTGCTCATGCAGTGGCTTGACTGTGGGCCATTAGTGTGTTATTTATGGATAGCTGAGGCAGTACAACAAGGAGAGATTTTTGGCTAACTATTCTGGCCAGTTTGACAAAAAGCCTTATGTGTATGCGATCCATGTTACGTGCATCTATGGGCACATAAACCGTTAAGTATATAAATAAGTTAGACACAAAGGAGAGCCTGAGAGAGCAGTGAGGACAGAGAGGAGAAAGAAAATGTGACCAGAGAAGAAAAAAAGAAAGCCTGGAGCAGACAGCCAATGTGGCACTACAGTGGAAAAATATGGTGTGTAGAGAGCAGTGTTAGAACTGCAGTGCAAGCTATCACTCCAAGAGCAGGAAGAGCAGGAGAGGGTTCTGGTCCTACTTTCAGGTTAGGGGGACTCTGTAGCAAAGCATGGGATCAGAGTCAGTCTAAAAGGAGCCAGTTAAAAGCAAGGTGGGGTGAGCTGTACCTCTCTGCCTTAGGTAGCCTCCGGTTCTTGGGGCATAATTGTTCTGAATTCTAAGAAATAAAGTAGTGTTATGTCACAGCCCTCCAGCAAGAGAATTTATGTTTTTATCTAATTTCGCTCTCTGTGTGCTGTGAACATCACAGAAAGACCGGAGTACGAGGGGAATCAGGGGGCAAGGAAAAATGACCGAGAATAGCAAATGGAGATAGAGAAAGAATAACGTGGGTAGGGAAGGGAGCAATGGGCAGAGAAATTGCTGGGGAGAGAGAGAGAGTGTGCAACTATGGGAGGAAACAGGGAGCAGGGTCTATTGATTTAAATAACTAATTTTAATCATGATTAAAATCAGCGAGCAGGAAACCTTGATTTAAATCATTGGTTTTAAGCAGGTTTTCCATTTGTACTTTTAGTTATTTTCCTAAAGAAGGGTGGATTCTCATTGGTTGGAAACCATTCAAACAAGGTGATTTACAATTAATTACAGCATTTACACTCAATTTGGTGTTTCTTTTTGCTAGCCAGGAGGAAACACTGCATCTATAAACATTTATTTAAACAATTATACAGCTTAATATACAATACATATGACTGAATAAATGTTAAATAAGAAATGTATAATTCATCATTTTCTTTATCCGATTATTAGTTTTTTTTACTTTTGATTTATGCCAACCTCTATTTGGATGGAAATTCAAATTCAAATTCAGAAACATTTTCAAATTGTTTATTAGTTAAATAAAACTACCTTAAAATGTGCTTGATATCTATAAAAACACATTTCTCATTTAAAATTAACTGAATTATTAAACAAAGGAAGTATTTTCTGTAGTTAATGAAACAGTTTCTGGTCACGACGTCCTTCATGATTTTAGAATTTGTCGATGTCATCCTCTCACAACTCATTTTTGTTCATTGATTTGAAGAGGAAAACAAGCTCATCTGCTTTTTCAATTCCCAATTGGCTTCTTTACTTTAAATAAACTAGTCATTGAACTGAACTAGTGGAACAAACTGAAATGAAGAAAATATTCTCTCTGCACTTGAAGAGGTTACTGCTACCAAAGCTGGCTTAGCATTTCAACAAACTGGTTCCAAGTACTTATCCTGTGACTTCCAACAGTTCAGTGATTTGACTTGCTTTAAAACTTGGCAGCAAATATGTATTGCTTAATATTATTTTTGTTATTAAATTTCAATTATTGTAATAGATCATAACAATTTTAGGCTTTAACATAGGTTGTCAAATTCAAATTTAACTTTAAATATAGATTTTTTAAAATAAACCTACTTAATTTAGAATAAACAGATTTTTTTAGATTGTCAATTTATCTGTTTCAGAGATTGGAACCATTGGAGCAAAGAGAAAGTATTGGGGGGAAATGAGATAGAAAGCAAGAGAACAAAATTAGAGGGAGATAGGAAGACAAAGGCAAATTTCACAGCTGCTCTTCTGGGTATTCTTTTTTTTCCTCCAACCATCTCATTTTTGGTTTCTCTCTCTATTTCTCCACATATTCCAGTGCATAGAAAAGATTCTACATACAATAATGATCCCATGGACATAAAACAGAGAAAATGCCTATGGTGGTCTACACTATCACACCCACTGTTAATAGTACTAATATAGATACAAAAATATTAGAGCAAAGATTGGAGACTTTGACTATGGGCTCAATCTTGCAAAGTGCTGAGCACAATTATGAGTTGGCAAAGCGGACCACATCCCAGAAAGCATTTACCACCTATCAGGATCAAACCATATGGGTCCAATCCTGAATTTCCAGTGTGCCTGAAACTCCCACCGAACTTACTAGAAGTTTTGGGCATGCAATGAATATGGAATCAGACCACATGCAATGTGTGGAAATTAGTCTGGAAGAAAGAGCTCTTGGCATTAAAATATCCTAGGAGCAAATGGGAGTGACAATGCCCCTTGCAAAAACATGCTCTGTTTTTTCTTTCCAGGAAATATTGATTTGTTTTACCAAAAGCAGAGCACTGTAATTGACTGAGTGGTGTATTTCAGCAGCAGGAGATGCAAGGTACACTTACAATTGTTCTGGGAACCAGTACTTAAAATGAAAAAAACATTATGGGCTAGATTTTTATCTGTCACATTACTGTAAAGCTGGAGTAATTCCACTGATATTAATGGAGTTGTTCTGGATCTGCAGCAGTTCAAATGACTAGAATCTGGCTCTGTGAGCCAACTCCTGAGAGGTGCAGATCACATGAAGTTACTGTTGATGTCAGTGGGAGATTTATGCGCTCGGCTCTCGTTGGGATTTGGCAATACACTGGCATGTGCAATATTACATATGATGACCAACATTTTCAAACCTGAATGCCTAAATGGAAGCTCCTAGATCCAATCACAAATGTCTTTTGAGTCAGTGGGCCCCATAGATGCTGCCTGTGTAGTTCCCATTGACTCAAGAGACATTTGTGGTTGCCCAGCACTTATGAAAATCAGGCCACTTGGGTATCTCACTATGGATCTAGGAGCCTCCCTTTAGGCACTCATGTTTGAAAATTTTGGTTTTATATTTCAGAGCTGGGTAAATAATGAAAAAATTCCATGAGCAGTTACTTGATTTTTTTTTTTTTTTTAGATTATATTCATTCTGGTTTGTGCCCATTTTTGTCACACATACAAAAACTGAGATTTGGACAATAGACATCTGTTTGAACAACAATGGAACATTAGGAATAAGAGCAAACTGGTGTGGCGAGAGTAGGAGTTGTTCTGAAGCTTTACCATCAAGTATATTCAAATACGTTTAAATAATTTAAAAAATCCCAAAACTTAGGTTTCACCTGCATTTGAGGCTTCTGAACCAGCCAAAAAAGCAAGTGTAGAAAATGGCAGCAGATCCACTAGAGAATGCCTCTAGGGAAGAATACTGCCACATGTCCTCATGTGACACCTCACAACGCAGGCTGGGATTTAAAAAGACACGGTACCTACACAATAACAAAATTAAACTTTTTTCAAAGGAAAAATAAGGCAGCCAAATGCTGAGATCCTATCCTACTTTTTACTTTACGGAAGTTATGGGAGTTTGATTGAGTCAGGTTTTGGGTAAAGACTCAAGGACTTCAAGCTTTAACCCAAACTGAACATAGAAGAAGCTAATTATAAGACCATACGTTGTTTTAACCCTTACCTTCCTTTATCTCAACCTCCTCTATTTTCTCTCATCACTACCTGTTACATAATGCTGACCCTAAACAACGCTTGTTGGGAGCAGGAACTGTGTTGTGACAGGGGACCGGGTGAAGACAGGCTGAGCCAGCCCTCTGCCATTGGAGCCCTAATTGAGAGAGAATTGGAGCCGGCTGAGTAAGCCTGCACGGAGTGGGCCGATGAGGAACAGCTGCTGGGCTGGTTGGCAAGGTGCTATAAAGGTTCACAGGAAGGCAATGCAAGGGGAGGGGGGCAAACAGCCTGAATAAAGGAGAAAGCCACAGAAGGAGGGTAAGCTCCTCTGGGTCAGTGGCGGAAACTGTGAGGCCCCTGAGGCTGGACTGTGTGTCAATAGACTGTGGCGGGTAACAACCTGTAAATAAAGCGCACTGGTGAGAGCACGAAGCCAAAGTCTGTGCGTGGATTGGGGGAGCAGAGGACCTGAGCAGCAGGAGGGCCCTGCATGAATCTGCTATATGTGTCTATCTGTAAAGTACCAGGCTCACTTATGACACTCTGTAAACAATCAATGTAATGATCGCATTTATTTTTATAGCATTTAATATGCTTATGCAAATTGTAAACTCTGATATGACACATGCATAATCAAGGGAAGGAAATCTAAAATCATGAACTAGAAGCCAATCAGGATGGTCCACATGACTGGCCTAACACTACACAAAATATGGTTGTACTCGTTTGTTGACAGATCACATCTGAGGGGCATCTAGCTTCTGTCTGTTGATGTTACAGCATGTCTTAATGCTCATAAACTCACTCTCTGGGTCAATCATAGCACTCTAAATTGAAGACTAACTTAATCATCTGCCTAAGACGTATGAAAGCATGACTTTTCTATAATAGAGTTGGAATCTTTTCACGAGTTGAAATGTGTAAACAGCAACGGAGGACTAAAGTTCTATAAGAAATACTGCAAACGCTTAGGGTATGTTTATTTTATATTTACATTAATTTCTAACAGTGGTTTAAGTTTTAGCTTGAAGCAGTGGCTGGGGACATGTTCACAATGCAATAAAATTAAAAGGCATCTTTGCCAACCTCAGTGACCTCCATCCTAAGCAAATGATTGCAAAATAGAAGGTATGGTTTAATATTCTTCATAATCACTAGTCCAAATGCATGATCAACAATGGGATATAAAAGTGACTGGATACTCACAGACGCCAGAGGGCTAAGTGAAGGGCCTGGCCTTTATGTAGATGCAAAATGTGTATGCCTGGAGGAAGGGCCAAACAGCAATTTCCTCATATGCAGCCTGCTTGAGGGCAAGGGACATCTGCACTCTGCAGTCAGTGAAACAATCAGTATGCAATGCATGCTGCACCCAGTCAAGGATGTAGCAGCTCGCCCTGTGTTCCAAGGAGCTCTGAGAGGCATTAAATGCCTTCCAATGCTCTTCCTAGGACAGTACGCCTCCATATTGCCATCAGTGCCTTTAAGGTACAACTGACCCCACTGTTTAAGCCTAATTTCAAAATAAAATCATCTTGATAGTAATATGAAAATATCTTTTTCCCTAGATGTAAGACCCTACAGTGTAATGACGTAGGGAAGCTTATTAAGAAATGTAAATCAGATGAATGATGACTGTTGTGCATTTCTGTGAGCACTAAAGATACATGTGATGTCCTTAATGAAGCGCATGTGGCTGCGGGCCATATCAGACATAACAAAATGCCAAAAGAATTAGTAAATAAATATATACATCTCACAAGGAAGTCTGGAATTTGTCAAATTCTTGTGTATAGAATTTCAACATAAAGGCAACTAAGTACAAGTGTTGTGTTACTCAGTCAGAATTACCCAGCTCATGGACATGTTTATCTTGTTGCTATGAAGTCAATTTCTGGAGACTCAGACAAATGGATAATGATATGCCAGGTTCATCCAATTAAAGGTTTTATCCGACTCTACTGCTGTCATATAGAAGTGCAGCCGGAGTGCCATACAAGTTGCTGGTTATCCTACTGCTGAAAGTGTCTTACAATGATGCCAAGTTTTCTGCTGGGTAATGTGAGAAGAATTAATGATTGTTCATTGTAAGCTTGTCATCAGCAGACTCCCATATCCATGGAATGCACAAACACAGCTATAAAGGGGATGTTTATACCACAGATAAACGGCAAAACAAAAAGACAGCATTTGGGGGGGTCAAGTTCGTTCATTTTCACAAAACTATGGTCACCACCACGGTTCACTTCAGTATTGATGGAAAGATGGGACAAACATTTTCACCTCTGACACTTGCAGTTCTGAGCCAGACATGTTTTGAAGGGGAGTTATCAACTACTAAAATTCAAACACCTTATGAAAAACAATCTTCTACATCCTAAGAGACCTTTAAACAGCCACCTTCTCTTAGCCAAAACCCATGTGAACAACCTTCTCCCAGTCACAATACATTATTTAAATCTTTAAAAGACTGTTTCTGTGCGAAATGATACTTATCAATAATCTCCCTCTAGCTGTCAATGATTTATCACATAACTGCTCTGAGTATAAGAAGTATAAAATCAACAGGTGTAAATTCTTCCAAAAGAAGCAGGAAGACAACAACTAATGTCACTCAAGCTTCAATTGCTCCAATACACAGGTAGTGATATCAAACAACAGGGCATCTGATGTTACAGGTTGATGGATGCCCTCCTATGCGGAATATGACAGTATGTAATAAAACATCAAATTCATCCCTGGTGTAATTCTATTAGCTGTTATGGAATTATACCAGGGATGAATTTGGTCCAGTGTATTCCTTTAGCTGCTTAATTCAATGAGAAAGTTTAGACATTTCATTAAATGCCTGGTCTTCAGCTCCAGTCATCTGTCAAAATACTCAAAAACGTTAAGCATTTGATTAAATACCAAACAAAATGATAATTTGACCCAGTCAGTGAAAGTTTCAGTCATTACCTGAATGGCTGGTTTGACAATACCTTAAAAACAAATTTCATCCTAGTCTTCTTTCAGACCTTCATGGACTCATAGCTATTATGCTTGGAAAAACAGACAAAACAAAAAAATCCCACAACACTACCACATTTACAATGTCATTGAGTCCATCCTCCAGCTAGAGTAGGATGGTTCTCTTCAGTATATTTTCTCTAATGCTTTGCCTGTCTACTATTGTTTTAAGCCTCTCCAGCAATGAAGTTTCCACCACTCCTCTTGAAAGACTGTTCTACAGACTAATAGCTCTGGCCATTTGGAAGATTTTTTCCTGATATTGTCTAAATTTGCATTTGTTTAATTAAATTCCATTACTCCTAGTTATATCATTTTTGTCACACTAAACAAGGTTTGCAAACCCTCAAAGTAAACAATAATCAGAGTCCTCTCTCCTTAGTTGTTCTTTACCTATGAGTGCACAACAATTATTGTTTGGTTTTATCTTCTCAAATCAACTTATTTGCTAACTTAGATCAGGCCCTAAAAGACCACAGGGGGAAATAAAGGACTTATTATTGCTGTTGCAGTTCAACCAGTTTGTCAGGAAACAATCAGACAGCTTCTGTGCTTCATCTAGAATTTCTTGTCTAATTGATAAAAACAACTTATTACTACTCTATGTGGCTTGGCTTCAGTGCTGGATTTTTTTTTTTTTTTAAATACATTCCTCAAAATTCTAAGGCTTTTATTCTTTTTTTATCTTAGAGCCCACAGTGGTCTCTCCTGATTGGTAATACTGAGAAAAAAATTGCAGTCATTGTCTCTCCAAGACGTCTGCCACCAGCCCAATCACGTAGCAGTATTTCTCTGTATGGAGCCTCTTCATGTCCAAAGTCAGCAAATCAACTTAAAATGTCTTCATACATATAACAACGGGTCAGCAGCTTATTTTCCTCCCACAACAGCCAACATCTCTATGTCAAAGACAGAGGTTTGAGACTCCAAAGTCTACAACTTAGCCTTAATTATTAGAGACAGCTCAGACATTTCTTATGCATTTAGAATCCCCACCACAGTCAACAAATGCAGGAGAAGCCCTTAAATTGCTTTGCATTTGGATTTTGTCCTGTAAGGAATTTGTTTTTATAGCAAAGAATATATTTTGTGCCATATGTCACAGACACCTACATCATTTTAGGAAGCATATTACATACACTTCCTTAAAGTAACCCAAGCATGTCTTACACTGTTCTTTTGCAATTAACGTTAGTGGATTCCTGGGAACCTGCAAACCTGGTGTGTGCAGCTTGATTGAATCTAGTACGATTGCAATTTTGGGGGGAAAAAAACTTTCCCTCCCTACCCAAATTTTGCATCTGGATTATTGCCTAGATAATTCATTTGACAACCGGACCCAAACTAGCAACTGTCTTGAAAATTAAATAACCTCAGGTTCAATTGTGTTTTTAAAAAAAAACCAAAACACCTCAGCTTCAGAGAAAATTGATTAAAGAGCTAACTCACAGCACATTCACCAAGCTCTGGCCCCTGTCTTCTGTTTTTATAATTACACCTACACTTTTGTTACAATTCCCTAACAGTGAAACTGGATTATAATACATATGACCATTCACTGACTCCCATTGTATGCACTCAATTTCATAAACAGTCAAAAGATACTTGGCCCCGATACATATTCATTCTTGGTTGCTATATACCATTTCTCAGTGGTTAAACAGCTGCATTAATCAGCAACACGTTTCAGATTAAAATAGATGAATGTATGGGGGCCGGTCAGGTTCAATGCACAACTTCATTTTTGCCCTTGGACTAGTAAGAGGTAGGCATGCTACATCCTGAGTATGCTCAAGTTGTGGGAGGAGATCTTCATACTTCTGGTCACTCTTGAGCATATGATTAAGCAGTGACTTTGAAGGACACAAAAGAGCACACTTCTATAGCCACTTGGTCTTCTGTACCTGGAAGGATAATAATGCTGTGTCACATAATAGGAAGCGCGTGCAGTTTGAAATCTTGGATTCTTCAGGACTCTGACAGGGATGCAGGAGGCTTATGGGGAAAAAATATAGGCTTCTCCCACTTTAAAGCCAGTGTTTTTCAGCATTAAGATAGCAAAGTGATGCATAACTTTACTTTCTCATAGGCATAGGAACTGTCATTCAGAGCTGTAACAATCCATCTTGAACAGAAGCCTGTCTCTAACTGGCCTCCATCAGCTGCTTTAGAGAAGTGTAAGAAACCTCACAGTGAGATGTTGTGGGATATCCCATCCTTAAAGGAAGTTTCTTCCTAACTCCCATGAGTTAATGGTTGCCTCATGTCCTGAAGCAGGAGGATTTCTATCCCCAATAAAACAAAAACATTTCCTTCGGTGTAACAAGATAACATAATGTATACTTGATCCTACCTCAGCTCAGGGGGCTGGATTAGATGACCTCCCAAGGTCCCATCCAGCCCTTCATTTCTGATTCTTTAGCTTCCTGAAACCACTCACTGTTGATTTTTTCAAGGTTCTCAGCTGAAAAAAAAGACAGCTAACTGGCCTTAATACATGTTCAGTTACATAGTGAGATAACAGGCAAGACAACTTGGTTTTAATTCAGTTACAGTGTCAGCAAACCATCAGTACCACTCACATATATATTGCTGGTACTATACATTTAGCATAGTCCAGAATGCGATGCACATCAATGCATATCTTGGAAAACCCAGTAGTATGCTACACATAAATGCCCTTTATCTGACTTGATAAAGTTTATGGAGATGCATCTGACATATGCAAAAGCGAGCTCAAGCACTGTTGCATATCTATTGTTAGTAGAACATGAATTTATACCGATTGCTGTATATATTTGCCTTAAAAATAGTGAAATTCAAATCAAAGGGAGAAAAGGTTCCTACAAAATATTGGCATGGGTCACTGCTCTCTCAACACAAGACATATATCATAACTACAGTGCTACTGTACATGATATGGCAGTTGCTCTAGTAACTACAGTACAGGTTTGTCATGTAGTAGAGTAATTAACTGAACAGTCACTTTTTTAAGTCCCCTTCAGAGTGCAGAACCAAACTATGCATGATATCAGTTACATATTTCTGCCCAATTATGTAAATACATTCATTATATGTACTTTCCATCTAAAGTGGAATAGGCTTCAAACTAGCTAGATTTTTATAAATTTTGCCATTAGGAAATTCTACTATCAAGATGGCAGTTCACATAGCACTATGTTATATTGTTTTGCATTGTTTTATTGTTTTGTATTGTGATTTTGCTTTCAAGTTAGTATCAGTTTGGTGACAAAATGCAGAAGACACTCACAACCTTTGGGAGGGCAAATGGAAAGCCATAAGACTCACATTGTGATGTGGCTCAACTGCTGTTAGCAGAAGAGAAAAGAAATCAAAGTTAGAAAGGGAATGGGACCAAAGTAACAATAAGTAGCATGAAGTTCTGTAAGGTACACATGAAGAATGAAACCTCAGCAGCCACTTTGTACATAGACAGATAAACATAGGGGGCTTCAGATATATACCTATGCGGTGCAACTTCTCCTATAAAAATATGTAAACAATTGCACACAATTTGCATACACAGTTAATATGTTGCTAGCAGCCATTTGCAAATTGATTATTTGCATGTTCAAAGCAGCGATTTGCATGCAAATCATTGTATTTGCATATGCAAAGTAGTCGATTGTATGCATAATTTTGTGCATAAAAATAGTGAATGCAGAGTTATAAAAATCAGGCCCACTCAATAGAGCTCAATAGCTACAGCCTCCCATTTGGACTGGCATAAACTTCTGGCTTGTGTTTTATTCCTTAACACTTCAGCTCCCTGCAGTATTAATATTAAATGTTCTTGAAGGACCTCCATCATTCTATCTTATCTACCAACACCTCTAAAGCACATATCATCAGAATACCTAAGTGCTAGTTCGCCAACATTCTTGTTCTTCAACATAATCATTCTCTAGTGAGTGCCCAGTATAGGTGACATGATCTTTCTTCCTGGAGGGGAGATGTGGAAGGTGCCATTCTCTTAGCATCGCTTGCTAGCTATTCTGCAACATGGCATTATGTCATAGGTACTCCATAATTGTATAATAGCCGGTTACTCCATAATTGTCCATCATAGGAATTTTTACACCCTCCTCTGCAGCCTCTGGTACTGGTCACTATCAAAGACCAGATACTGTAGTGTGAAGACCTCTAGGCTGATCTGGTAGCAATTCCTGTGTTCTTACATTATAAGAAGCTGAATACTCTAGACAGAGATGTTGAATGATGTTCTAAATGCTGTCTTAGTGGGGAAATATTGTATTGAGGAAAACTGGAGAGAAAACTAAAACATTGACATCATTCTACAGTGATGACTTGTCCCATCAATTGCAACAGTTGGATTGTGAACTTAACTTTCACAGTGGGACACCAGTTAGGTCAACGGCATAAAATGAAACACACAGTCGACAATGTTTTTAGATAAAATTTCTGGATCTTCAAAGAACAAAAAATGGTTGGCCCCTTCATATCTAGAGCTGTAACACTATTAAGAAACTTTCTGTTCTGATAAAGCAACAATAAAAAAACCAGGGCATTAGTTTTGAACATGACTGTACATGATGAAAGTTTGCAAATTAAAAATAGAATAGACAGACAATGGACATTTCAGTAACCTTCCTGTTCACAAGAATGGTGAAAGTATTAAAACTAGAGGAATCTCAACATCCACATATACATTCTCACATTTAAACAAAGCTGGAGAGTTAGCTTACATTCTTCAGGAGCATCCCTTTAATCATCTTACTATTCTGCAAAGTAGTCTCTTCTGAGATACAATAATTCTGCTGCCATTTGTCAAGCTGAGTCCTAGAGGATCTCTTATCATAGACAAAAACAGAACCTAATTGTAATTAATTTGTATGGGAATGTTCACCGGAGCAGCTGAAGTTGAAAGAGTCTGCAGTTTTCTCTTACTCGCTGCCTCTCATATTAAATAAATCTGGTATTGTTTAGTATCAATCCAGAGGGTCACCCTAAGTCACACATTAGACTGCAAGTCTCCTTCAAGTCACTCCTGTTTTAAGCAGGTATGGAATGGACTGCTGAGTAAAGTACAGTTACATTTTAAAGACTGAAACACACAATCAGAGATGGCCCTGAGTGGCAGAGTACTAATCTGGATCCAAACTTTCCCAAATTTCATGAGTGCTTGGATCTGAGGTTTGCTTTGAACCATTATAGGAATACAGGCCAGCTGCAAAGTTGAAATTTGGACAGCCCTAAGGTCATAGAATCATAGAACCATAGAATCATAGAGTTGGAAGGGACCTCAGAAGGTCATCTAGTCCAACCCCCTGCTCAAAGCAGGACTAACCTCAGCTAAATCATCCCAGCCAGGGCTTTGTCAAGCCGCAGCTTAAAAACCTCTAAAAATGGAGATTCCACCACTTCCCTAGATAACCCATCCCAGTGCTTCACCACCCTCCTAGTGAAAAACTTTTTCCTAATATCCAACCTAGACCTCCCCCACTGCAACTTGAGACCATTGCTCCTTGTTCTGTCCTCTGCTGCCACTGAGAACAGCCTAGCTCCATCCTCCCTGAAACCCCCTCTCAGCTAATTAAAGGCTGCTATCAAATCCCCCCTCATTCTTCTCTTCTGCAAACTAAACAAGCCTAGTTCCCTCAGCCTCTCCTCATAAGTCTTGTGCTCCAGCCCCCTAATCATTTTTGTTGCCCTCCGCTGGACTCTCTCCAACTTCTCGACATCCTTTTTGTAGTGGGGGGCCCAAAACTGGACACAATACTCCAAATGCGGCCACACCAGTGCCGAATAGAGGGGAATAATCACTGGTAATTCTCCTATTAATGCAACCCAATATGCTATTAGCCTTCTTGGCAACCAGGGCACACTGCTGACTCATGTCCAGCTTCTTATCCACTGTTACCAGGTCCTTTTCTGCAGAACTGCTGCCTAGCCCATCGGTCCTCAGTCTGTAGCTGTGCATGGGATTCTTCCATCCTAAGTGGAGGACTCTGCACTTGTCCTTGTTGAACCTCATCAGATTTCTTTTGGTCCAATCCTCCAATTTGTCTAGGTCACTCTAAGTTTTGTTTTGGCACATCCACATAGTCTGTATTTTAAGACTAAAACACTGATATTTTCCACCAGAACAAGTAGCTCAATAATTCAGCACAAAGCCACTGAGATGATTCACAAAATCTTTTATAACAATTCAAATAAATACAACGTAAGGTGAATAGTGAAAGGCACAGCTATTCTAGCAGTCCACAGCAAACATACAGAACATCAGCAGACCTTCTGTGATCATTCCCAACTTCCCTTCCACTTTGAGCATGCATGGGCTATCCAATATTACCTTTTGATAATCCTCTTTAGATCTCAGAGCAGCGTCCATCTGTTCCTGAGAGAACGTGAAGATAGCTGAGCGATACTGTGTACCAAAGTCATTACCTTGCCGCATTCCTGGGGAGAGAGGAAGGACACTGAGCTCCTAGGATCATGCTTCTTATCTAATACAATTGCAGTGTAATAGACCTAATCTTAACAGATTCCATGCATCTGGACTAGCTGATTCCCTATTTCTCAACAGTCTTTTAAGGGCATATACAGTTGGTATTTTTAGCAAGTCCATTCATTTCCTGTTTAAATAGACAAGAAGTGATTCCATTTTGATATCTCCATTTAAATGAGTTGTAAATTAAATGTAAGCATATTATGTTTTGGTAAATCACATACGCAGTCAAATACAGATGTAAAGCCTTAAAAAAATCATGGAGCTGGAGATACATTATGGGCTTAGCTCATTTTACTGTAATCAAGATACTTCTAAAATACTTATTTTGCATCTTGCAAACACTCAAATCTTTGTGGTTTTGACAAGTGCTTAAAATTTGCCTTAAATGAAGGATTAAATCTTGCTGAGGAAAAAGTTTGCAATGCACTGGAAGAGGCTAGCAACCCTACCCTGTTACTGGGTGATGATCCTGTAAAAAAAGGTTAAGTGTAATTTGTTGAGTCATAACTTCAGTTGGTTCATTTCTTTACCTGGATATAAGCGAGATGGGAGTGACCCTGGACAGAGAAAGTATCTAGGCTGAGCAAACCCTTGAGCAGGAATCCTGTGGGGAGGCAGACCTGGTGAGAAGGTTTGGCTGGATTTTGTGTTGTTTCATATTGAGTTCCTTTTGGGAATAAAACCAAGCACTCAACACCTTGTCACTCAAATCCCCATCAGTATGCATTAATTGGGCCCTGACTGAAAGACAGGCAGTTGGCAGAGGGTACCAATTAACTGAGTAGAGATACAGCTAAGAGGCTAGTTTGGTGGAAGCAACCATCCCTCACCCCCCAGCCACTGAGACTATATGAGCAGACAGGACGAATGTGCTAGCAAGGAGAGTCGAGAGTCTGAAAGAAGAAAGGACTAGCAAGCTTGGTTATTGTACCCCACCCTCTGCAAGGGGGGAAGCTGGTTATTGTGTGTAAATAGGCTGTAAATAACACTCTAGGCTGTGGCCTGCTGGAGGGATCTAACAAAGCACAGTGGTGTTTAAGAACACGTGGGACTGTGGTGGTCTGTTACTGAGGATGGAAAAAGTCTCATGTTTTGATTTTGTATTAGAGCAAGTTAGGCAAGGCACAAACATCAAGCTGTTCAAGAGGTCTCCACTGTAAGAGTACCTTTGCAACACACATGCATTAATTTTGATGAAGAACATACAGAAAGTAATGTTCACTTAATGCCACTATAAGACCAAATCCAAGTGGTAGTCAATCAGTGCCTTCAAGGATTTGGCCTTCGGAGACTCAATCCTTTAAACACCATCATACACAAGTAATTTTATTCAGTGGAATAATCCCTTTACTCTTTCACATGAGTAGCCCATTCCATTGGGCTAGCTCTGTGAGTAAAGTGACTCACATTCATGGTTTGTAGGATCAAGGCTAGCTTCTATCAACTAACCTTAAAAATAAGGGGCTGAATCCTGATATCCTTTGTTCAGTCCTTACTTAGTAAACTGAATAAAGACTTAAGGATTTGACCTAAAATTGATTACTACTTATAATTATTAATAAACTACAATAAAGCTATTCATCATATATTAAAATATAATACCCATTTAACTCCTTTATCCCTGCCAAGGAGCAGAACGAAGACTTGAAAAGGCAGTATAATTTAAAATATCAGATACAGTCCCGCTAAAATATTTCAAGAACTAACAGATGTAGTGCCATTTTAAAGGATGTCTCTGGATGGTGAGTCTATGCAATGGCTGACTGATTATAAAAAATAAGACTGGAAAAAGTAGTGTTTTTAGTTTTTGTTTTTTAAGTGGTGGGGAAATATAGATATAATTATAGTCTTCATTGACTGCCTAATAGTATATTCTAGTAGGTAATGCATATTTTGCTCAGTTAATTGGTAAAGTTATATGTGTTAGGATGTTTTTAAAATATGGTATTGGTGAAAGTGGCAATGGTTAAACGCAGGCATAGCACAGATACATGCTAGGCAAGTTTCTACATGTAGCCACTTTGCCAATGTAACTAATTCCCATGTGCCATTCAGATAAAGAAGTCATCACTATGCAAAAATCAATGTAGCCCATGTAAAAATGGATTCAAAACTGGTTAAGTGATAGATCACAAAAAATAACTGTAAATGGAGAATTGTCATCCAATGGAAGTGTTTCTAGAGACATCAGCAGGGATATGTTCTTGGCCCAGTGCTATTCAATAATTTTATCAATGATCTGGAAGAAAATAAAATCATTGGTAAAATTTGCAAGTAACACAATAATTTGTGGAGTGGTAAATACTTATGGGACAGGTCAGTTATATAGACCAACCTGAATTGCTTGGTAAAGTGAGTTTATTTTAACAACTTACATTTTAACACAGCCTTATACAAGGTCACATATCTAGGGGGGAAAAGAATGTAGGTCAAACTTACAAGATAGGGGACTGTGTCCTACAAAGCAGTGACTCTGAAAAGAAATTAAGGGGTCATTGAACATGAGTTTCCAGTTTGATACTGTAGCTAAGAAGGCATATGAGCTGCTTGGATGTATAAAGAGGGAAATATCAGCTAGGGTGGTATTATTAACTACTTATACAACTTTACTGAAACCATTACTGATTAGCCCGTGTCCAGTTCAGATATTCACATTTCAGAAAGGATGTTCAAAAATTGGAAAGTGTTCAGAAAAGAGCTACAAGAGTAATTCAAGGACTGAAAGACAGGCTTTATAGTGAGAGATTTAAGAGAAAGTTAAGAAATGTCTTGATCATAATCTACAAGTACCTGCATGGGGAAGAGATTTCTGATAGTAGGCAGCTCTTTAATCCAGCAGAAAAAGGCATAACAAGATCAAATGGTTGAAAGCTGAAGCTAGACAAATTCAGATGAGAAATAAGCCATAGATTTTAACAGTGAGGCTAATTAACCACTGGAACAACCCACCTAGGGATATTGTGCATTTTCCATTACCTGAAGTCTTTAAATTGAGACGGGGTGTCTTTCTAAAGATATACTGTAGTTCAAACAGAAGTTATGAGATTGATGCAGAAATTAATGGATGAAGGCTTTTTGGTTTGTGTTATGCAGGCCAGAGCAGGTGATCATAATGGTCCCTCCTAGCCTTGAAATCCATGAACTCAGCTTGCCCTGTACCGACACCTGCTAGCCCAGACAAGGCCCTCTCCTGAACAGTAACTGTCAGTAATATTAGCAGTTTTGTAATGTGACCAATTACGTATGAAGTTCTAGACAAAACCTATTTAATTCATTTTCACTTGTAATTTAAATAGATTTGCACCCAGGTCTCCAGAAGTGAAAAGCTAATGCACTAGTCAACTGTACCATCTAGATGACATAATTCTAAGGTATAATACAGATTCCTTCTGTATATATACATATATCTCTCAAGCATCACTGCTGCTGATATAATTATTTCTAATGTATTTTATATGTGTAACCTTTGTTGTCAAGGGGACATCACTGATTTTTAAAGCCCTTTGGCAACTATTACTTGTTGAAATCTACTAATCCACTGAGTAACAAACGAGGCAAGAAATTCAATTTACTAAACAACTGCTGTATGATGATTGATCTTAATAATCCTGTCTTTGTTTAAAAAAAATATACTAAATCAAAAAATGCGAAATGTGCTATTTAAGTATCCCACAATGTCATCTGTGGTTAACTCTGCTCTCTCTTCTGAACAGACTCTTAATTGCTTTGTCCATTATGACATTACCACTCTCACTCCCTTTCTGTTAACATAATAATACACCACATACATGTAAGACTTCAGCTAGGAATTCAAAAATATGAACAATTAATGTAATAGAAATGCTAAAGCTATTGGAAGAGACTTTGTATTGGTAATTCAAAAGCAGGTCTTATTTTAGCTTTTTAAACACTTTACCATTGATTCTAGCAACACCAATGCTTTATACATGTGAAATTTACAATATGTTTTTAGTTAAGGCAATCACAAATTGAATATGATTCAATAATGTGATGCAGTTGCAAAAAAGACTAATATCATTCTACCTTGTATTAACAGGAGTATCATATTTAAGATACGGGAGGTAATTGTCCTGCTTTACTTGGCACTGGTGAGACCTCAACTGGAGTGCTGTGTCCAATTTTGGGCACCACACTTTAGGAAAGATGTGGACAAATTGGAGAGAGTCCACAGGAGGGCAACAACAACAACAACGATAAAAGGTTCAGAAAACATGACCCATGAGGAAAGGCTAAAAAAACTAGGCATGTTTAATATTGAGTGGAAAGTCTTCAAATATGTTAAGGGCTCTTATAAAGAGGACTGTGATCAATTGTTCTCCATGTCGACTAAAGATAGGATAAGAAGTAATGGGCTTAATCTGTAGCAAGAGAGATTTGGGTAAGGTAAAACTTTCTAATTATCAGTGTACTTAAGCTGTAGAGTAGGCTTCCAAGGGAGGTTGTAGAATCCCTATCACTGAAGGTTTCTGAGGATAGCTTGGACAAACACCTATCAGGGATGGTCTAGGTTTACTTCGTCTTGCCTCAGCCCAGGGGGCTGGACTTGATGATGTCTCAAGGTCCTTTCCAACCCTACATTTCTATAATTCTATAATAGGCCAGAATTTGATTTTAGTTACACCAAAGGAAATCCACAGTAACTTCACTGAAGTCAATCAGTTACTCTAGGTTTACTATGGTGTGAATGAAGTCAGAATATGGTCTAATGCCTTTACATGTCAGGAAGCCACTACTCAAGGAAGCATTCAAAGGTAGGGAGAAGCAAATATCCCTTCTTCACAAGTAGTTTCAGTATCAGCCCATGACTCAAATTATCCAATACAGGAATGTTTAAAGCATATACAAAAGTGAAAAGTTCCAGAGGGGTAGCCATGTTAGTCTGTATACAGCAAAAACAATGAGACTCCTGTGGCACTTTAAAGACTAACAAATTTAATTTCTGCAGGCATAAGTTTTCATGGGCTGCAACCCACTGTGTCAGATGCAAGAAACAGAAATCAGATAGGGGGTATATATATACATCCAAGGGTAAGGAACAACAGTGGGGAGGGTAGGTGTTAGCAAAGTCCATTCAGTTAGAGTAGATGAGGCCTATTCACAACTGTTGATTAGAAGGTGAGAATGTGTGAACAGTGACAATTACTTCTTGTAATGAGATAACCATTCCAAGTCCCTATTCAGACCCAGTTTGATTGTGTCAAGTTTGCATATGAGTTCCAGCTCTGCAGTTTCTCGCTGGAGTTTGTTTTTGAAGTTTTTTTGCCATACTTCTATAAACTTGACACAATCAAACTGGAACTACATAATTATTACTACTAGTAGTATTATAGCACCTAGGAGTCCCAGTCATGGTCCAGGACCCCACTATGCTAGACACTGTACAAACACAGAATAAAAAGTTAGTCCTTGCCCCAGAAAGCTTCCCATCTAAGTATAAGACAATATATGGGGGAGTACAAGGGAGTACAATGAGACAATATTGGTCAGCAGGACAGATTCCAAGGCCAGAAAAGATCATTGTGAATATCTAATCTGACCTATTGCATAACACAGGCCAGAGAATTTCCCTCAAAATAATTCCTAGAGCAAATCTTTTAGAAAAACATCCAATCTTGATTTTAAAATTGCCAGTGATGGAGAATCCGTCACTACCATTGGTAAATTGTTCCGATTAACTACTCTAACTGTTAAAAATGTACACCTTATTTCCAGCCTGAATTTATCTAGCTTCAACTTTCAGCCATTGGATCATGTTATACCTTTCTCTGCTAGACTGAAAAGCCCACTATCATATATTTGTTCCCCAGGTAGGCACTTATAGACTGTAATCAAGTCACCCCTTAATCTTTTCTTTGTTAAAATAAATAGATTGAGCTTTTTGAGTTTCACTAGAAGGCATGTTTTCTAATCCTTTCATCATTCTCGTGGGCCTTCTCTGAAACTTCTCCAATTTATCAACATCCTTCTTGAAGTGTGGGCACCATAATTGGACGTAATATTCCCACAGTGGTCACACTAATGCCAGATACCGATGTAAAATAACCTCTCTGCTCCTAGTCACCATTCTCCTGTTTATACGTGCAAGGATTACATTAGCTGTGTTGGCCACTGTTTCGCACTGGCAACTCATATTCAGCTGATTATCCGCCATGATCCTCAAATCTTTTTCAGAATCGCAGTTTCTCAGGATTGAGTCCCCAATCCTGTAAGTATGCCCTACATTCTTTGTTCATAGATGTATACATTTACATTAAGTCATATTAAAATGCATACTGTTTGCTGGGCCCAGCTTAATAAATAATCCATATTGCTCTGTGTTTGTGATCTGTCCTTTTAATTATTTTCCACATCCCCAATTTTTGTGTCATCTGCAAATTTTATCAGTGATGACTTTACATTTTCTTCCAGGTCCTTAATAAAAATGTTAAATAGGATAGGGCCAAGAATTTATCCCTGCGGGAACCCACTAGAAACTCACCTGTGCAATGATAATTTCCTGTTTACGGTTACGTTTTCAAACCTATCAGTTACCCAGTTTTTAATCCATTTCATGTGTGCCATGTTCATTTTATATCTATTAATGTTTTTAATCAAAATGTCATGTGGTACCAAGTGAAATACCTTTCAGAAGTCTAAAGATATTACATCAACACTATTATCTTTATCAACCAAACTTGTAATCTTATCAAAAAATATATCGTTAGTTTGACAGAATCTATTTTCCATAAAGCCATGTTGATTGACATTAATTATATTACCCTTCTTTAGTTCTTTATTAATTAAGTCTCATATTAGCCACTCTATTATCTTGCCCAGGATTGATGTCAGGCTGATTGACCTATAATTATCCAACTCATCCTTTTTAAATATTGTCACAACATGAGCTTTCTTCCAGTTTTCTTGAAATTCCCCAGTGTTCCAGGACTTATTCAAAACCAGCCTTAACAGTTCAGTGAGCTCCTCAGCCAGCTCTTTTAAAACTCTTGAACGCATGTTATCCAGACCTACTGATTTGAGAACTTTAATAACTGCTCTTTAACATCCTCCTGAGATATGTGTGAAATGGAAAGCGTGTTTTCACATGATGTGCTAGAGACCAGGCAGTCATGCCTAATGGGCAGAGTAGAAGTCAGGGAAATGGAGCCAAAGCATGGGTCAGGGCTGGAGTCAGGAAACAGTAGCCACACCATGAGTATCATCATCAAGAGAATCAGTAGACATGCCAAGGGTCAGCTGGAGTGAGGAACCAGGGCCAGGGTGAGGAAGCTGGAACCAGAAGCAGGGTGAGGTAGCAGGGACTGAGCAGGAGCAAGGTACAGGAGCAAGGAAGGAATGGGACTGGGAGTGGGCTGGAGCAAGGTAAGGAGTAGCAGACACAGGGTTGATCACGGCCGCAAGAATGAACACAAATACAAAACAAATATTTATGGAACACTTCTACCTTTTCTGCTTTATTATTGATAATTCTACCATTTACCTCTAGTAATGGACCAATACCATTGTTAGGATTCTTTTTGTTAGCTGCCTTCACTTCCTGTCTAATATCGGGTCCATTTTTTTTAACCAATACAGCCTTCTTCCTCAGTTGTGGGATTACGGCTTTTGTAGCATCTAGTAAAGTGTTCTTAAAAAATTCCCAATTATCATTCACATAGGCAGTGGTCTCAGCACACTAGTGACCTAACTGTTATCATGCTTTTGTAGATATTGTAGCAAAGGAGAGTTTTATTAACCAATATCATATATAAACCAAAATGCTGTATATTTAGGTGAAACTGTATAACTATGAACAGTATTCCCAAAATGCTTGTACCTTTGCTAAGCTTTATGTGGAAATCTACTAATAGTTAAACTGTTCCATCCTTTGTTCTTTGTTTGTGCAGAATCTGTTAGAAGATGTATGTTCTGTTAAGGAAGGTTATATATGAATTGTGTTGGGTACTGTTAGTATAAAACAGTTTGTGTTTCTGTGGTCTAATGCTAATTGTACTTTATAGTATGTTGAAATCTGGAATGTTACTGTGTGCTGGTACAATATGACAGGGAGGACTGGGACAGATGTCTTTGTATCCTGAAAAATAGGTATGAAACAAGATAAGAAAAGAGGAGTAAGGTGTATTAATCTTGTACTTGTTGTAAACAAGGGAATTATAAATATAAATCAAATTAAGTTCATACTTTGCGACAGACACAAATGAAAGATTTAAGCTGTGAATGCTGCAAGCCTGTTTCCCAGAATTGGTAAAATATGTATCTCTCTGTTTGTGCGGATTTATGTATGTTTAATATACTGATTGAACCGAGTTATCTGATGTCTTGTTATTCACTATCCAAACCCTAATTCTAACAGTTTTAAGGATGAGACTATAACAAGCCTCATTTGGACATTAGTCTACACTGAAGAAACAAGTGCAAGAGTTACATGTGGAGATTTACCGAGGGCATAGAGTACATAAAGTTATTGCCAGCAAACTCAACAGATGTAACCCTCCTGTAACTGGATTATCAGCCACTGACCTTGACTTCCCTGGCTCTGAGTCCTGAAATCAGACAGGACAACTTTTCCTTAGTGGATTTCTAGCAGGGTTTGACATCAGTAGGTACGTAATATAACAAGGTTACTTACCAGTAACTGATGATCTTTGAGATGTGTTAGAATCATAGAATCATAGAGTTGGAAGGGACCTCAGGAGGCCATCTAGTCCAACCCCCTGCTCAAAGCAGGACTAACATCAGCTAAATCATCCTAGCGAGGGTTTTGTCAAGCCGCAGCTTAAAAACCTCTAAAGATGGAGATTCCACCACCTCCCTAGGTAACCCAGCCCAGTGCTTCACCACTCTCCTAGTGAAAAACTTTTTCCTAATGTCCAACCTAGACCTCCCCCCCGCAATTTGAGACCATTGCTCCTAGTTCTGTCATCTGCCACCACTGAAAACAGCCTAGCTCCATCCTCCGTGGAATCCCCTTTCAGGTAGTTAAAGGCTGCTATCAAATCCCCCTTCATTTTTCTCTTCTGCAGGCTAAACAAGCCTAGTTCCCTCAGCCTCTCCTCATACGTCTTGTGCTCCAGCCTCCTAATCATTTTTGTTGCCCTCCGCTGGACTCTCTCCAACTTCTCCACATACTTTTTGTAGTGGGGGGCCCAAAACTGGACACAATACTCCAAATGCGGCCTCACCAGTGCCGAATAGAGGGGAATAATCACTTCCCGCGATCTGCTGACAATGCTCCTCCTAATGCAGCCCAATATGCTATTAGCCTTCTTGGCAACCAGGGCACACTTCTGACTCATATCCAGCTTCTTATCCACTGTTACCCCCAGGTCCTTTTCTGCAGAACTGCTGCCTATCTTGTCGGTCCCCAGTCTGTAGCTGTGCATAGGATTCTTCCGTCCTAAATGCAGGACTCTGCACTTGTCCTTGTTGAACCTCATCAGATTTTTTTTGGCCCAATCCTCCAGTTTGTTTAGGTCCTTTTGTATCCTATCCCTACCTTCCAGGGTATCTACCACTCCCCCCATTTTAGTGTCAACTGCAAACATGCTGAGGTTGCAACCTACCCCATCTTCCAGATCATTAATGAAGATGTTGTACAAAATTGGTCCCAGGACCGACCCCTGGGGCACTCCACTTGTGACCGGCTGCCAGCTAGACATGGAGCCACTGATCACTACTCGTTGAGCCCTATGCTCTTGCCAGTTCTCTATCCATTTTATAGTTCATTCATCCAACCCATACTTTTTTAACTTGCTGATAAGAATACTGTGAGAGACCGTATCAAAAGCTTTGCTAAAGTCAAGGTATATCACGTCCACCGCTTTCCCCACATTCACAGAGCCAATCAGGTTGGTCAGGCATGACTTTCCCTTGGTGAATCCATGTTGACCGTTCCTGATCACCTTCCTCTCTTCCAAGTTCCTTAAAATGGTTTCCTTGAGTACCTGCTCCATGATTTTTCCAGAGATTGAGGTGAGGCTGACAGGTCTGTAGTTTCCTGGATACTCTTTCCTACCTTTCTTGAAGATGGGCACTATATTTGCCTTTTTCCTGGGGGTAACAGTGGATAAGAAGCTGGATATGAGTCAGCAGTGTGCCCTGGTTGCCAAGAAGGCTAATAGCATATTGGGCTGCATTAGTAGGAGCATTGTCAGCAGATCGCGGGAAGTGATTATTCCCCTCTATTCGGCATTGGTGAGGCCGCATTTGGAGTATTGTGTCCAGTTTTGGGCCCCCCACTACAAAAAAGATGTCGAGAAGTTGGAGAGAGTCCAGCGGAGGGCAACAAAAATGATTAGGGGGCTGGAGCACAAGACTTATGAGGAGAGGCTGAGGGAACTAGGCTTGTTTAGTCTGCAGAAGAGAAGAATGAGGGGGATTTGATAGCAGCCTTTAATTACCTGAAAGGGGGTTCCAGGGAGGATGGAGCTAGGCTGTTCTCAGTGGTGGCAAATGACAGAACAAGGAGCAATGGTCTCAAGTTGCAGAGGGGAGGTCTAGGTTGGACATTAGGAAAAAGTTTTTCACTAGAAGGTTGGTGAAGCACTGGAATGGGTTACCTAGGGAGGTGGTGGAGTCTCCATCTTTAAAGGTTTTTAAGCTGCAACTTGACAAAACCCTGGCTGGAATTATTTAGCTGAGGTTAGTCCGGCTTTGAGCAGGGGGTTGGACTAGACGACGTCCTGAGGTCCCTTCCAACTCTATGATTCTATGACTGAATTTTGTGTTTCATTTTCCTGAGAAATCCTCTAGAAACTAATCTATGAGAATGAGGCATCTGGCACTCTTGAAAAAGATTTTTCTTTCTTCACCTATGATAAACTCTAAGAAAAATATCAAAATATTCACCAAATAAAACTGCTCTGTAGATGGCATGTAGAAATGGCATCTGTAGAAATCTCTCTTTCCCCCAAAATAATGGCATGATATTTTTCTTAGAGTTTATCGTAGGTGAAGAAAGAAAAATAATCCTGATTCATTGGGTGAATCTTGTATCAGAGGAAAATATGATGCATCTCTGAAAGGAGGTTGTTTTGGGCCCGCATCCTCCCATGCCCTGATATACTATCCCTACTTACAACTCTCATTTGAGCTTTGGTTATCAGTAGTTTGCATCTGCACACACAGACATTTAGATATACACATATGAGTTGTGAGTCTGATTATACTCTGGATAAGTAAGTCAAAGAAAATAAATAAAGTATTCTGAAGCTGAAGGGCCAGATCCTCAGCTCATGTCAATCACACAGTTCCATCTAATTCAATGGAGCTATGCTGATTTACACCAGTTAAAGATCTGTCTTGAAACATATAAAATGGAAAATAGTTATCTGAGAAATATTCTCTTTTCCTATATAGTGCCTACCACAAAGGGGCCCTGACTCTAGTCAGGGCCATTGGACACTACCGTAATAAAATGAAAATAATGATCATAAAAGAGCAACACCTAGATATTATAGCTCACTGAACCCCCCAACCCTGCAACTGAATTACCCAGAGATGTGTCCAAGAGCACCCAGTTGCAGGACTAAGACCTAAAAAAACCACAGGCAGACAGATGAGTGCAATGGTAAAACTCAAAAATGCATTTCATTCTTAGATACGTTACTGGTTCCAGTCATGTTCCCCATTTGAAATATGGAGAATTTCTTTAAAATCAGCAGAATCCTTCAAAATAGGATGCATTTTTAAGTGCAACCACTGGTATAAGGATAGGGCATAGCAGACTTTTTTTTAATTGGCCAAACCAAGGATTTCTTTCAAGAGTCGAGCTGTATCTTGTGATTTGGAAGTAATACTCATATACCACTCCTTATCGTCTTCCCATAAAAGAAAATCTAACAGCACCATTCTTCAATCTTTCAATTCTCAAAGGATCCCAAGTATAATGGAGACAAATGACTAAGGTCTGTTACTCACTTCAGTACAGCTCAATGAAACTTTAAAGGGCAGTTCATAGCTCTTATTTTCATCATGAAATTTTCTCCATGATTTATAGAGTTTTCTGGAGCTGTCCCTTATTGCCTTATACTCACAGAAAACTGATATATTGATTGGTCATTTTCCCTTCCCCAATCAATACCTGCTGAGTTAAGACTAATAAAACTCCTTCCTGCAGCTCCTCATATAATTACTTAGCAAAAATCATTTGCACCATGTCACCCATGACTTGATGTCATCACTCACTATAATGATTACATCCACACAGTTTAAAAGTTGCTAAGGGAAACTAAAACTCTAAAGAGCACATTATTAAAGGAGGAAAATGGTAACAGGAAAAGAGTTTGGTTACAGTGTGGGCCTGAGAGTTCCTGATGGACTTCTAGGTTCTGGATTGCAAGGAAGATACGTGAAATACAATGTAGCTTCTTCAGTGGATTACAGTACATTAATGAGCTGCCAGGCATTTAAACTAGATTCTCACACCATCAGCACTATACAAGGCATACAGAGCTTTCAATTCATATGTCTTTCAGTGTCAAGGAAAAAGATGTAGGATAACAGTTTAGGAACTGGATCCATAATGAGGCAATTGGAAGAGAGGAAGGTGATCAGGAACAGTCAGCATAGATTCACCAAGGGTAAGTCACGCCTGACCAACTTAACTGCCTTTTATGATGAGATGACTGGCTCTGTGGATATGGGGAAAGCAGTGGATGTGATATATCTTGATTTTAGCAAAGCTTTTGATACGGTCCCCCACACTATTCTTGCCAACAAGTTAAAGAAGCATGGGTTGGATGAATGGACTATAAGGTGGATATAAAACTGGCTAGATCATCAGGATCAATGGGTAGTGATGAACTGCTCAATGTATAGTTGGAAGCCAGTAACAAGCGGAGTGCCGCAGGGGTCAGTCCTGGGGCCAGATTTGTTCAACATCTTCATTAACGGTCTGGAGGATGGAGTGGATTGCACTCTCAACAAGTTTGCAGATGACACTAAACTGGGGAGAGCGGTAGCTACCCTGGAGGGTAGGAATAGGATACAGAATGGCCTAGACAAATTGGAGGATTGGGCCAAAAGAAATCTGAAGAGGTTCAACAAGGACAAATGCAGAGTCCTGCACTTAGGACAGAAGAATTCCACGCACTACTACAGAGTGGGGACGGAGTGACTAAGCAAGAGTTCTGCAGAAAAGGACGAGTGGGTGACAGTGGACAGGAAGCTAGATATGAGTCAACAGTGTGCCCTTATTGCCGAGAAGGCTAATGGCATATTGGGCTTCATTACTAGGAGCATTGCCAGCAGATCGAGGAAAGTGATTATTCTCCTCTATTCAGCATTGGTGAGGCCACATTTGGAGTACTATGTCCAGTTTTCGGCCCCCCACTACAGGAAGGATGTGGACAAATTGGATAGAGTCCAGCGGAGGGCAACGAAACTGATTAGGGGGCTGGAGCACAATACTTATGAGGAAAGACTGAGGGAACTAGGCTTGTTTAATGTGCAGAAGAGAAGAGTGAGGCCTTTAACTACCTGAAGGGGGTGTTCCAAAAAGAGGATGGAGCTAGGCTGTTCTCAGTGGTGGCGGACAACAGAACAAGGAGCAACGGTCTCAAGTTGCAGGGCGGGAGGTCTAGGTTGGATATTAGGAGAAAGTTTTTACTAGGAGGGTGGTGAAGCACTGGAATGGGTTCCCTAGGGAGGTGGGGGAATCTCCATCCTTAGAGGTTTTTAAGGCCCGGCTTGACAAAGCCCTGGCTGGGATAATTTAGTTGGAGTTGGTCCTGCTTTGAGCAGAGGGTTGGACTAGATGATCTCCTGAGGTCCCTTCCTATCTAATAGTCTATGATTTTATGATATGACAGAAGAGAAAAAAATCATTCAATCTGACCTTCACGATTGCACAGGCTGAGGGTATTTACTATCCCATTTCCTTGCCTAGTCTGTAGTCATTTATGCACGTGTGAAGGGAGAACAGTACAGGTGTAGAATGTTACCAAATCACAATTCTCCAATCACACAGAGGAGAATGTTTTAGACCCTCTTTGCACTTTGATAAATGACTAGAAAGGTGTAAAGCAGTGGAGAATTGGGCCAAATTCTTCCACTTAGCACTGCGGAAGCACTTGCTATTTAACCACAATGTCCTCTCATGGTGGAGAGTTCAAATTACTACATTTATTTATTTGTTTCTTTTAGAAAGCAAACGCTCATGTGTTTTAAACAGTCTATTTAATTCAGCCACTCCATAGCCTTGAGAAGCGATGTTCTTGCATTAATGCTGTATAGATTCTTGATCAAGCCTTAAGATTTCATGGCTTCGGATGAAGTATTGAAGCAAAAGCCCTGTGGCCTGAGATTGCCAACTGACTGATGTAAATTGATGTTCCTGATACAGTCAGTGCGGTGCTCACTGTACATTACACCAGTAGCCACTTTTAATATAGGGAAGTTTGTTATTAAACTAGCTCTTTGCTTAAAGCCACAGACACATCCATAAGGGCTGATGAAGGGAGGGCAGAACATGTCCTCTTAATATTTTAGAGATGACATTTTGTCTCCTTGCCAACTTCTCCCCAAGGTCCATTCTTCATATAAAGGTCCAAATCTTGAGTGAGAGCAGGAAAAAGATTCTTAAAGTCTTTCTGGCTCCATTGAAGTCTTTTATGCTTTATACTTACAATAAACTGGGGCAGTGTGATGGGGTGTACAAGGCCTGCACTGGAGAAGAAGGGGTTAAGGAGCTGCTCTGGACCCAGGCAGCTCTGTCCTGCCACACCTGCAAGCCATGCACAGGCTGGAGGAGGAACTTAAAAGAGAAGTGGAATAGCCCGCTTGCAGGCAGCTGGTGGAGGTAAGCAGACCTATGCTCGTGGGTGCTGCAAAAGGATCACTATGGGCAGCCCAGCCAGTGGGGCCCCTGAATACTGATACCCAATCTGCTGAGGGAAAAGGACTCTGGATATTTGTAAGGTTGTAAACTTATTCTTTGATTTATTTTGTTTACATGTCTTTGCTGTTCTCTCTTGTGTCAGGAGGCTAGTAAGAAGTGATCCAAGGAGGCAGCTGCATAAAACTCCATGGTTCAGGATTTAGCTACCCACCTTTGGGCACTGGATTGGAACCCGGTGGAGAGAGTTGGCCTGGGTTCCCCTACCCATTCCTGATGGAGCTGGTGAGGAAAAGTCTATCCTTGACACCAGAGACCCAGGACTAGGAAGACCCCATATCTCAGAGACTCCTTACTGGGACTTTGGCTGGGTGAAGTCTGAAGCCCCTTGGCTCAACGGTGGAACTAGCCTTTGGTGGACTCTTTATGTACCCTGAAAGGGGTGGACACAACTTGTGGCCCAGCCAGAGGGTCAAGTCACAGAACACTGCATGGCAGGGATGGCGTCAACAATGGGCGGCAAGCTAAAAGAGCACTTGCCACTCCCTTGCCTGACCATTATGTGGCATGGACCCCTTCACAGGCAGGCAAGCTTTGAAGTGGGTGGGCTGTACTTGGAGAAAAACTTTGAGATGGACAGTATTTGGAGAAAAGTTCTAAAGAGGGCTGTGCTGGAGAATAGCTTTAATTGGTTATACTGTCTCCTACTGCTATTTACTGTTTCTTGTTTTTGTCTATATTGAGTATACTACGGAAATGTGGTTGTAAGGAGCGGAAGAATATTGTGACACGAGGGTAGCATGACTGGCAAGACTAGGCCTGAGTTGGCATAAGTAACAATAGCTCTGCCCAAAATGACCTAGACATAACCTCGAGGTGAAAGCAGAAGTAGGCTGACTGCAGAACAGGTTTAAACCAGCTAAGGGCTAGCTACAGCAGTAAACAAGTGACTGTAGCTTATGGTGGATTGGTCCCCAAGAAATCACCAATAGTAAAGAGAATAACAAGTGTTAAGGACCAATCCCCAAGTGGATTGAAATGTAGCCAATGAGTTTACTGCTAGGATTGGGGGAGGGGGTATTTTAGGACCCCCCAGGTGCACCCTACCCTGAGGCTCTCCGTGGATCCGTGGAAGTGCTGGCAGATGCCCCGGGGCAGATCGGTTTCCTGGTTGCAACTCGCTTCATAGGGTGGAGAATGGGCCTCCCCATCCTCTTTGTGATAAGTGTCTGATTCCCAACTGTTAACAGCTTGCAATAGTTTAAGATTTGTAACTCTCATAGCTTAAAATGCTGCTTGAATAAACTGTTTGTGTGGGCACTTCCTCGTCCGGCTGCTCTTTTTTCACTACCGAGATCTCAAATTATGAACTCTCTGTCTCAACAGAGCACAGTGGTCTAAATAAATTATTATAAGGTGGGTGCACAACTGGTTGAAAGACCATACTCAAAGCGTAGTTACCAATGGTTCATGGTCAAACTGGGAGGGTGTATCTAATGGGGTCCTTCTGGGGTCAGTCTTGGGTCGGGTACTAATCAATATTTTCATTAGTGACTTGTATACTTTCCACTTCATTATTCTTATAAATATGCAGATGACACAAAGCTCTGAGGGACTGCAAGTTCTTTGTGAAACAGGATTAAAATTCAAACTGACCTGGATAAATTGGAGAACTGGTCTGAATTCAACAAGATGAAAATCAACCAAGACAAGTGCAAAGTTCTTCACTTAGGAAGGAAAAATCAAATGTAAAACTACAAAATAGGGAATAGCTGGCTAGATGGTAGCACTGCTGAGAAGGATCTAGGGGTGATAGTGGATCACAAATAGAATATGAATCCACAATGCGTTGCAGTTGTGAAAAAGGCTAATAATAATTTAAGGGTGTATTAACAGGAGTGTTGTAAGTAAAATATGAAAGGTAACTGTCCCACTCTATTCTGCACTGGTGAGGCCTCACCTGGAGTATTGTATCCAATTCTGGATGCCACACTTTAGGAAACATGTGGACAAACTGGAGAGCATCCAAAGAATAGCAACAACAATAATAAAAGGTTTAGAAAGTCTATGAGGAAAGGTTAAAAAAAAAAGGGGGGGGGGAGTATGTTTAGACTTGAGACAAGACAATTGAGGGAGGACCTGATAACAGTCTTCAAAAATTTTCCAGGCTGTCATAAAAACGACAGAGATCAATTGTTCTCCGTGTTCACTGAAAGTAGACAAGAAGTAATGGGCTTTAATCTACAATAAGGAGATTTAGGTTAGATATTAGCAAAACCTTTCTAACTATAACGATAACTAAGTTCTGGAATAGGCATTCAAAGGAGGTTGTGAAATCCTCATCATTATTGTTTTTTAAGAACAGGTTGGACAAATACCTGTCAGGTTTATTTGGCCCTGCCTCAACACAGGGGGCTGGACTTGATGACTTCTGAAGGTCTCTTCCAGCCCTACATTTCTCTGATTCTGTGATTTCATTATTGTCTTTAGGTCATTCTTTGATAAATATTGCCATCAAGTTTTGAGGATTTTAGTTTTAATGTTACTATGGAACAAGCAATGGCAGATATTGTGCATTATGTCCTTTTTTACCAGAATTTGCCATCGGAAAATCTGACAGGACAAACCTGTGATAGAGCCAGCAAAACACTGGAAAAGTATAATGGAGCACAACCTATTAGAACTGGTCTTCAAAGACCACATACGGACTTTGGAGACCAGAGAGGCTGAACTAAAGGAGCTAAGGGAGACAAAGAGGTACACAGATGAGACGTTCTAGGACACAGTAGAATGGTCCAACCTCTGGTATGACTGTCTCTGTACTGTTGAGGAGGATGAAAATCTCAGGGAAGGAGAACATCAAACTGGAGTGGAGGGAAATGATCCCATAGTTGGGAACCTCCTTCCAGATTATGTCATGGTATCCTCTCGCACTTAGGATACCTCTCCGGGGGAGGGAACTCCAGTTATTAGGAAAAGACAGGTAATAGTAATGGGGGACTCGATCATTAGAAACACAGATAGCTGGGTTTGTGATGACCAGGAGAACCGCGTGGTGACTTGCCTTCTGGGTGTGAAGGTTGATGATCTCTCGAGACATCTAGACAGATTTATATGTAGTGCTAGGGAGGAGTCATTAGTCATGGTACATGAAGGTATCAATGACATAGGGAAGGATAGGAGAGAGGTGGAGGCCAAATTTAGGCTGCTAGGTAAGAGACTGAAGTTCAGGACCTCCATGGCAGCATTCTCTGAAATGCTTCCAGTTCCACATGCAGGGCCAGTTAGACAGGCAGAACTGCAGGGTCTCGATGCATGGATAAGACGATGGAAAAGGGAGGAGGGGTTTAGATTTATTAAGAACTGAGGAACCTTTTGGGAAAAGGGGAGCCTATATAGGAAGGAAGGGGTCTACCTAAACCAAAATGGAACCAGATTGCTGACACATAAAATTAAAAGGTTGTAGAGCAGTTTTTAAACTAAGGGCTAGGGGAAAGCCAATAGATATGAAGGAGCACATGGTTCAGATAGAGACATCTCTTAGGGGAGGATCTATTAATGGAGATTCTCTATATCCTAGTAAGGAGGAGAGGATGGAAGAGGATAAAATATGGGTAGGTTCTGATGAGAAACAGTCAAATGAAAAGGAGTCCCATTCAATTACATCACATAATGGCAGACAGCAAAAAAGTGACAATTTTTAAAGTACTTATTTACAAATGCTAGAAGTCTAAATACTAAGATGGGTGAACTTGGGTGCCTCATATTAAATGAAGATATTGATCACAGAAATTTGGTGGAATGAGGAAAATCAATGGGACATAGTAATGGCAGGGTACAAAATATATTGGAAGGATAGAGTAGGTTGTACTGGTGTGGGAGTGGTACAATATGTGAAAGAAAGCATAGAGTCAAATGAAAGGAAAATCTTAAATGAACCAAACTGTGCCATAGAATCTCTATGAATAGTAATTCCATGTTTGAATAATAAGAATTTAGCAGCAGGGATATGCTACCGACCACCTGACCAGGATGGTAATAATGACTGAAGTGCTCAGGAAGATTAGAGAGGCTATAAAAATAAAAAACTCAATAATAATGGGGAATTTCAACTATTCCTATATTGACTGGGTGCATGTCACCTCAGGACGAGATGCAGAGATAAAGATTCTTGACACCTTAAATGACTGGTTCTTGGAGCAGCTATTCTCCACAAGAGGAGAGGCAATTCTTGATTTAATCCTAAATGGAGCACAGGATCTGATCCAAGAGGTGAGTATAGTTGAACCGCTTGGTAATAATGGCCATAACATAATAAAATTTAACATCCCGGGGAGGTGGGGGGACACCAAAGTCACCCACAATGGTAGCATTTAATTTCAGAAAGTGGAACTACATAAAAATGAGGAAGTTAGTTAAACAGAAATTAAAAGATACAGTGCAAAAAGTGAAATCCCTGCAAGCTGCATGGAAACTTTTTAAAGGTACCACAACAGAGGTTCAATTTAAATGTATATCCCAAACTAAAAAATATAGTAAGAGGATCAAAAAAGTGCCACTCTGGCTAAACAACAAAGTAAAAGAAGCAGTTAGAGGCCTTTAAAAAGTGGAAATTAAATCCTATTGAGGAAAATAGAAAGGAGTATAAATTCTGGCAAGTAAAGTATAAAAATATAATTAGGAAGGCCAAAAAAGAATTTGAAGAACAGCTAGCCAAAGACTCAAAAAATAATAGCAAAAAAAAAAAAAAAAAAATTAAGTATATCAGAAGCAGGAAGCCTGCTAAACAACCAGTGGAGCCACTGGACGATTGAGATGCTAAAGGAGCACTCAAAGAAGATACGGCTATTGTGGAGAAACTAAATGAATTCTTTGCATCAGTCTCCACAGTGGACGATATGAGGGAGGTTCCCAAACCTGAGCCATTCTTTTTAAGTGACAGATCTGAGGAATTGTCCAAAACTGAGGTGTCATTAGAGGAAGTTTTGGAACAAATGGATAAATTAAACAGTAATAAGTCACGAGGACCAGATAGTATTCACCCAAGAGTTCTGAAGAAACTCACATGTGAAATTGCAGAACTACTATCTGTGGGATGTAACATCATTTAAATCAGCTTCTGTACCAGATGAATGGAGGATAGCTAATGTGATGTCAATTTTTAAAAAAGGGTCAGAGGCGATCCCGGCAATTACAGGCTGGTAAGCCTAATTTCAGTACCAGACAAATTGCTTGAAACTGTAATAAAGAACAGAATTATAAGAGTTCCAGAGGGGTAGCCATGTTAGTCTGTATACAGCAAAAACAACGAGAGTTCTGTGGCACTTTAAAGACTAACACATTTAATATTTGTAGACATAAGCTTTCGAGAGACTTCAGCTCTCTTCTTCAGATGCAGTAATACAGAGCTGAAGTCTCTCAAAAGCCTATGTCTACAAATATTAAATGTGTTAGTCTTCAAAGTGCCACAGAACTCTCGTTGTTTTTAGAATTATAAGACACATAGATGAATATGATTTGTTGGGGGAAGAATCAACATGGTTTTTGTAAAGGAAAATCATGCCTCCCCAATCTACTATAATTATTTGAGGGAGTCAACAAGCATGTGGACAAGGATGATCCAGTGGATATAGTGTACGTATATTTTCAGAAAGCCTTTGACAAGGTGCCTCACCAAAGGCTCTTAAGCAAAGTAACCGGTCATGGGATAAGAGGGAGGTCCTCTCCTGGATCAGTAACTGGTTAAAAGATAGGAAACAAAGGGTAGGAATAAATGATCAGTTTTCAGAATGGAGAGAGGTAAATAGTGGTGTCCCTCAGGGGTCTGTACTGGGACTAGCATTGTTCAACATATTCATAAATGATCTGGAGAAAGTGGTAAACAGTGAGGAGGCAAAATTTGCAGATGATACAAAACTACTGAAGATACTTAAGTCTAAAGCAAACTGTGAAGAGTTACAAAGGGATCTCACAAAACTGGGTGACTGGGCAACAAAATGGCAGATGAAATTCAATGTTGATAAATGCAAAGTAATGCACATTGTAAAACATAATCCCAACTATACAGATAAACTGATGGGGTCTAAATTAGCTGTTACCACTCAAGAAAGATCTTGGAGTCATTGTGGATAATTCTCTGAAAACATCCACTCAGTATACAGTGGCAGTCAAAAAAGCTAACAATGTTGAGAATCATTCGGAAATGGATAGATAATAAGACAGAAAATATTGTATTGCTTCTTTATAAATCCATGGTATGCCCACATCTCAAATACTCTGGGCAGATCTGGTCATCACATCTCAAAAAAGATATATTTGAATTGGAAAGGCTATAGAAAAGGGCAACTAAAATGATTAAGGATATGGAAAAACTTCCATATGAGAAGAGATTAATAAGACTGGGACATTTTAGCTTGGAAAAGAGACGACTAATGGAGGATATGATACAGATCTATAAAATCATGATGGTTCGGAGAAAGTAAATAAGGAAGTGTTATTTACTCCTTCTTGTAACACAAAAACTAGGGGTCACCAAATGAAATTAACAGGAAGCAGGTTTAAAACAAACAAAAGGAATTATTTCTTCTCACAATGCAGTGAACCTGTGGAACTTCTAGCCAGAGGCTGTTGTGAAGGCCAAGACTATAATGGGTTCAAAAAGAACTAGATAAGTTCATGAAGGATAGGTCCATCAATGGCTACTAGCCAGGATAGGCAGGGATTGCTGTTTGCTAGAGGCTGGGAATGGCCAACAGGATGGATCACTTGATGATAACCTGTTCTATTCATTCCATCTGAAGCACCTGGCATTGGCCAGTCAGGAGACATGATACTGGGCTAGATGGACCATTGGTCTGACCCACTATGGCCATTCTTATCTACTTGGAAGTAGACCCATGGAGTACTTGTGCACTGTTTAATGCAGTGTAGTAACCCTGGAGTTCAGGAAGCAGTGGAAGCTTCTGCTGTAATTCATGATGTTGCTGGAGTAGTGAATGACATGGGAACACTTTGTGGTCAGTTAAAGTTATCCTTTATCCTGTCTGAACAGGCAAAAAAATTGCCACCACACTCTACGGAAAAAGAGCACCTCAATCATCTTCATGTTTTTAATCGACATAAGGAAAGACTAGACCTTACTGATATTTCTTCAACAGCAAGGGAATTTGTCCATAAATGTGGCTCATTGTGTTACTTTTGGAAATGCTTAATTAGAATTTCAGAGCATTAGTGCAATATTACTTACCATTATTGAATGTTTTTGCAGTTTTTACTTTATATCAACATAAACTATTGAAATATTAATCTGAATGACTACCTGTACATAGTTTGATATTGTAAATTTGCATTTGTTTTACAAGCAATCCACCCTACATGTGACATCCTTGTAAGCCTTGATGATGTAAGGTAGGTCATCGCTATTCCAAACAACTGTATCTTCAAACACCTACTCTGTGAGCTTATTTGACACAGAATTGATTACCACTACAGCAAAGACAGACTTTGATGCAATTTCCTTGTAAGCCTGTACAGTCACATGCACATCTCCACATTCCCTCCCTGTGGGCCAGTACAAGGCTAGACTGTATACATTTGGGATTTTGTAAAGTTACTGCCAGTGACTTTGGGAAACTGAGAAGATAAAGAATGGGATTTTCAAAAGCACTCGGTATGGGCCTCTCTCTGCCCCACTGAAATCAGAGGCTTATCACTGACCACACTGGAAGCAGAATTAGGCCAGCACTGAATGCTTTTGAAAATTCCATCTGTATATTGTTTTTAAATTCCACGGATGAAGCATTTAGTCTAGAACACAGCATTTTAAAAGAATTGTTCAGATCTTAAAATGTAGAACTAATTTTTCTTTATGGTAGGTTTTAAACTTAATCTAAAAAACTGATGGCCATTTTGCTCTCTCTCCCCCAACTTTTAATCTGTGGTCGCCCATATGCTTACAGAAAAGCAAGGGGCAGGGAGAGGCACAGTACCACAGGTTTGTCTCTTTGGGTATTATGTAAGTGTTGGATCTTCACTCCTCCGCAAAGCCAGTCATGCCTTGTATGATGAGGACCATGCAAGTTTCCCCACCCCCTCCACCTGCACCAAGCATTGCATTGGACCTGGAGCAAGAAGAATCAGCAGGGACTGGTGGAAAGTAATCCTTCCCCTATCCCAGACTGACAGCTACAGAGGCTGCAGCGGTGCTGTTCAATGATCATCCAATGCATAAGGTGCTTGAAAGAGATCTGCTTTATTCTGTGATCTGTTGCAGGGAGGGTGGAAATTTGCTGTGAAGGGGGGTGGTAGCAGTTCCTACCTGATTTTGGGTGCTGTGGTGGGTGCTTAGCTACACTGGATCCTGCTCTCACCTCTGCACCCACCACCCTTCCATGTGACTTGGAGCAGAGCCCCCACACTATATCCATTGTGGGGGTGCTCTCCCCCACTACCCACCCATTCCCTGTTCCACCACCCCAACTGGCTCCAACTTACTTTGTATAACATGAGCTTCTGCTACACCCCACCCAGACTCTTCAGCTGGGAAGCTCAGCTTTGAAAGGTATAGTCCCCAATACCACAGCAGTTCTATGTGTAAGCAATGAGTGGGAACAAGATGACTGATGCTCTATAAAGTCATGTAGTGGTGAATCCACACTATCCTAACTCTTCTGGCATATGCAGACCCCTCTTTCCACTGCCTGCAGTGCAGGGATATGAGGGGAGCTTCCTAGGGGCATGGACAGTACTTAATGTGTGCCAAGGCTGAGTCTCAGCACCTCTAGGCTTGGCAGTTCATAGCCCCGACACCTCTGGGCTTGCTGCATCTGTTAGGAAAGTAAAAAAATTGCTTGATCCCCGGCACGTCTTTCATTATAAATTATGCACTGGGTATGGGTCCACTGCACATAGGTGATGTTGTCCACCTGTATGAGCTCTAGAATATTGTCTCCTTTCTGGCTACAAAGCAGAGGGAAGAACTTCGTTCTAAAAAAGCAGATGGGGGGACCCTTTGGTTTGTAGGTATGTGAGAAGTATCTGCGTAATTGTTGGTGGTATTTGTATTATAATTATTATTTTAAGTAGCTCTGTGTCCTTAAGAAGAGGTGCTAATCTCCAGCTGATGCTCTCCATTTCTGCTGCTGGAATTAATTTCCACTGAAAAAATAATTATAATGTTTAAGCATGCTATGGCTGCTAAGGTGGAATGGATTGAATTGCTTCTCAAGACGGTAAAAATACCTTATCATAAAACTGGAAAAGCTGAGGGGAGACTTTGTTTGAAGAGAGTGCTCCCCTTCTGCATTATTATATATTAATTCACTCAGATATAACATTGCTTAAATGTATTTTTGCACTTTTTTTGACCTTTGAGTGAAGTGTATGAATATACTTTAGCCCACAGAAATCTACTGGTTAGTCTTTCACAAAGATTTGTGTAGGAGCATGCCTATTGAACATTTCTGGCAGGCAGGATTTTGCAATCTCCTTTTAAATCCAAATTCATAATGCCTCTCATTCAGGAATAGACTGAATAATAAAATAGAATGATGAATAAATAAAAGGTGTCATCTTTAGTGATATCTAAACCCGTGGCCTCTAGGAGAAATGGGATGAAAGCTTTTAACCGATGTTAATGCAGCCACACCATGTTGAACTATGAACCTATCAGACAGTGACAGCTAAGCAGGGATAGGTATGGCCATTACTGGGATGAGCCCTCCAATGATTAATTAGGAAGTAATACTGATGAATGATTAGGTGGCACTCTCATCCCTAAGTCAGGACTAAACCAATGTCCCAGCATGGTGCCAGGGGTACTGTGCTGCTTTCAGATGTAATCTAAAAATTGAAGTCTTGGCCATTAAAGTTTGCAATGCAGTTGTCATAAGATTAAGGGTTTTAGCCCTGGTTCCCTTGCAAAGCTCCAACTTGGGTAATTACATTATTTCTATCTATATTCCTGATGAAGTTCAATTTAATAGGTATAGTGTTATCCATTTTTATTCTAATCCATTCTTGCTGTGCATAGCATTTGTATTTCACCTCTGCACATTTCTGTGATGAGTGAAGCAAGACCTATATATAATTCATATATTAGCTTATAAAGTGCTTGAGATGCTTCAGAATGAAAGATGCTATATATATGCAAGACTTAGTAATATGAACTTTCAACTGTAAAGTCACTGATTATTACACTACAACCTACGGTCCAGTGTAAATGGAGTAACTTTGTATTTATTTTGAATTCATCTTTTTAGATGGATCCGAACGAACACTGTATCCATTCTAAAAGACTCAGTGAAGACCATACATTCAAACTATCCTTTAGTGTGTTTTACCAGGGAAGACCTATGACATTAATTTCACATGTCTAGTCAGCTGAGATGTAATCCTGAAATCTTATTACATCGTGCCCAATATCTTTGTTCCACCAATGCCAGTCTCAACCACCAGTCAGTGAAATGTCCCTCATTTGAGGAATGTTACTACCATTATTTGCATTACAGTAGCACCTAAAGATCTCAAACATTGGAGCCCCATTTACTAGGGACTGTCAAAACATTTAGGAAGAGACAGTCTCTGCCCCAAAGAGTTTACAGTCTAAATAGACAAGACAGACAAAAGGAGAGAGGAGAAATCAAGGCACAGAGATGGGAAGTGTCTTACTGAAAGTCACAGAGCAGGTCAGCAGTAGAGCCAGGAACAGACGCTTGGTTCTCTGACTCCCAGCACTGTGCTCTAGCTACTAGACCAGCTGCCCTCATGTACTCCCAAAGTTAACTACATTCCACCTAAACTTGGTGTTCCTGAAATTGGGGTTACAGAGAGAGTCAGTTACACTAAGAAAGGAGTCCCACAGCACTTAAGTTTCCTGTATGAAAAGCTTTTGTGTCGCTCATTTTAGGTCTTTCTCATACATTGTAAGAACATAAGAATGGCCATACTGGGCAACACCAATGGTCCATCTAGCCCAATATCCTGTCTTCTGTACCCAGAGCATGATGTCCTCCATTTAGGCCGTGGCAGGTTGACTGTCACATTCTATGCTTCTCCCACCGTCTTTATACTTTCTGCCATGCCATTCCTTACACCTGGAATGTCCTCCCTGAACCTCTCTCCCACCCTCCCCCAACTTCTTCATGTATCTTTTAAAGACCAGTTCTACCGTGATGCCTACAAGAAATCAGCCAACTAATGATCAGGTATGGTGATATAATTAAAAATATAGAAACTTAGAACTATCAAGTAGTGCTCAGAGGTAGCTTATCTGACCACACAATCTTGTTACTGGTACCTTTATCCTTCCTCTTCCTTCTCTTATATTGTTTGTCACACTTAGGTCTTGTCTAGAATTAGACAGGGACTGTGTCTTGTTGTGTGTTAGCACAATGGGCCCAGCTCTGATTTAATCCATTAGGTGCTCCTGCAATAATAATAATAATAAAAGTAATAATAATAATGAGTTGTCATTTGCCCTTAGTTGCAGACAAATTCCTGGGACATTGTGCTCTCAAACACAACAAGTACTTCCTTAAAAATATGCGAGGGAAAATTGCAGGCAGGGAAAAACAGTCATTCAACGAAAATATTGTTGTTTATAAGATGCAGCAGCTTTGACCTCTTGTACCTAATTATACACAAAAACAAAGATTAAAAGCCTACTAATAATCACTGTAAACTATGATTAATGGTGCCATGCCTCATTGCTTCAGATTTCTAGACCCAAGTACAGTTAATTCACAAGTGAGTTATCTGAGGAAGAAAAGAATGTGCAGCATTTTGTTGTAACTTTATCTAATGCTTTTATTTTATTTGGAGTATGAACAATCCATCCAAAAAAACGCCACAAGGAAAGACTTATTTTAAATTGCATATTTCTGGTTCTATAAATATAGGGCCAAGTTCAGCTGTCATTACTTGCTTTAAACACCCATTGACACCATGAAAGCTCCTGAAGACAATTAACTATTAAAAAGCTCAGATTTGCCTTTGGAGAATAAAAACCAACAAGACTGAACAAAGCAGAAGTTCCCCCTCTTTTCCCTCTCCTCAGCATTGCAGGAATTAATAAATAAGCCCAAATGACCCCTGGGTTACTTGTGATAGAACAAAAGCATTTTCCATGCACTAGTTCTCAGTGGTTATGGATATCCTAAACAAAGAACAATTCCTCCAGGTGAATAGCAGGTGCATGCTGTCTCACAATGTTGGAGTCACAGCAGCATCTTCCATTGGTGACAATGATGGATGCCCTGATTTTTCTCTTCTGCAGGGCTGAATTTTGCTCATTGTGGAGATATTAACAGATAAAGTTAATTTTCAGCAGTCCAGAAGGATTGGATAACACATCGTTGCCACATATAAAATAAATAAGCTACAATGGCTTAAAAAGCAAAAAGAAATCATAACCCAATTGGACTTTTGCCCTCGAGCCAGTACAGCTTACTTTATAATGCAAACCATTCAGCCATCTTATTAACCACTGTGCTTGCTAACACTCTACTTCATTAAAAAGATGCAGAGTCAAATATCAGTTTCTTGCAGTGGTATGAAAAAACAAGCCCCTGAGCTGGAAATATAGATCAGAAAAAGTCTATTTTAATTTATTTAAATAAAAAAAGAACCTTGTATGCAAATTAGGTCAAGACAGCTGAAATTCATGAGAAAGGAAAAACAACCAAACCAGTATTTACTTTTTATGGCGTATTCAGGGTTTAAGAATAGGGACTGGGAAGAAAAGCACATAATTCAGTTCACTTTCAAAACAAAGTTGGATTATCAGTCATGCAGGAACTCCGCAACAAAGGGAGTAGCTACTCCCTGTCCAATCCCCCTGGCAAAGAATACGCTTGCTATTTTGCAACAATGTCTAGAAAAGAAATACCTCGTGGATCTGTGATCTCTTCTCCAGAACGTGATGATGATGGACAGGGGACTACAAGACAGGGTGGCTATGGGGTTTGACTGTCACCAGCCGATGGCTACACATCACCGTGATTTAAATGCCAGGGGAAGGAGCTAGAGGAGACTGGAGACATCAAGAAAACTTGTGCATCTTGGTATTCCCTGGCATCCCCAGGCAGTGCTGGAAGTAATGATTATGGCTCCCTCATGCCAGGAGTCTGTCATTCCTAAGAGTTAAGCTGGGACGTTTAAACAGTGGCCCATCTGCGGAGTCCTACACACCCCTTCTGCTGTTCTTTAAAGCTAGAAGGGAAGCATACATCTCTGAGCAAGGATTATAGGCCTGGATCCTATGTTGTTTTGTCTGACTGTGTGTCAACAGTGTGTAGTGATCTTCTGCATTCTTGCTTCTTTTTTACAACAGCATTTTGGCACTTAATAGTGTTTTCATAGACCCCAGGAACTCCTCCAGCAAGTGCACTGTAGTAGGGATCATTTCTATTATAACTAAACCATCCCTAATAGACAATCTCCTCTCAGCTCAACTTCCTAGCTAGTTATCACCTATTGTATATTTGTACTGCTGATTATTCATCCCTACATGAACCAATACTCATTTGTCTTTATTGTATCTCATTATATTGATTTCAGCCCATTTCTCTAATTTATCAACACTGTGCTGTATTTTATTCCTATCCTCCAAAAGCCTCCCAGCTTTGTATTTACCAAATATTTAATTAGCATTCTCTCCACTCCATCCTCCGAGTCATTAATGAAACTATTGAATAGTACTGGACCAAAAACAGACTCCTAAGGAGTCAGAAATTCCATTCTGAATAATGTTTAGTGTGTCTAGTGACAATACCTTTTGCTTCTTTGCTGCTTTTTTTTACACTTTGTAGTGCTGGAAGTATCAGAGTCTCACAATTATACTTGAAATACAAGACAATGGTACTAGATGCTTTAACCTGGAGAGTTGCCAGACTCCGTGTAAAGTATGGAGGAAACAGAAGCACAGAAATGTGAAAAAATATACATAGCTTAAAGAGTAAATTTTCCCTGTTCTTAAATTCTTAAATGAAATTGTAGGCCTGTAGCAGAATACATAATGCCAGTTTGGGTTGTTTTAGCATTTTCTATGTGTACAGCTGTTCTACTACTTGTATAAGTAGACACATCTGCTCATTAGCAATACAATGTAATTTCTAGTGTCTAATTCTAATTATTTGCAAATGATAGATTCCTTATGCAGTGTCTAAAAAAAGCATAGTCCTTCAAAACTGGTGGCAAATAAATATGCACTACACCCTGCAAATTAAATGGGTCAGCACACTGAAGACCGGATATTAATCTGCAGAATTAATATATCGGCATTGGGGCCAAAATGTTTGGAAGATCACAGAGAGGACAAATTGTTTCTGGATCTCCTACTAATGACTGACAAATACAGGAGGTTAAACCTCTGCCAAGTCATGACAATTGTGATACATAATGCATTTACATGGACAACCTTTGGACCATGATAGACAGAGTCCTCTGGTGTCAACCCCATTTCTCCAAGGGCTTGGGGAACTTGTAGACTAGTTTTGGCTGCATACAAACAATGACAAAGTTCTCTGACTATGTAAAGTAAGATATCTGCCTCCCTGAATGTAAGTGAGGCTCGGGGGTATACAGAGACATTAGTGGTCTGAAACAGATGGAAAGTGCATTAGACAGTTATGACATCTTCTAAAGTAAGTACATTAATTTATTCATGTCTGAATATTGGTGACATCATAGAAGAATTTTCTGAAGCCTTCACAATCCAGCATTAACTTCGAGCACTCAGCTGCTAACCTGCCAAAGATCTGCCAGACCATCCATCCACATCCTTTCTGGTTGTCCCATACCAGAATGACTCTCCACCATTCCTTCCATAATAACTTGCTCCAAGTTTATTTCCATCTCTATGCCTAACATGACCAAAGTACAAAAGTTTACATATGATTCCCAACATCAGGATCTGCTTCTCTGCAGTAATATTTCTAACATAGGCATTTGTCTTTTTTCCACGCAAGCGATACAAGGAGTCTTCACCAGAACCATATTTCAAGTTTAAATGTTCTTATTGTCAGTAGTATTAAGTTAAAATTATATAATCATAGGCCTGGAAGGAACCTTGAGAAGTCTTCTAGTCCAGTCCCCTGCACTCAAGACAGGACCAAGCATTATATACACCATCCCAGACAGGTGCCTGTCCAACCTGCTCTTAAAAATCTCCAATGATGGAGGTTCCACCATATCCATAAGCAATTTATTCTAATGCTTAACTATCCTGACAGTTAGGAAGTTTTTCCTAATGTCCAACCTAAACTGCCCTTGTCACAATTTAAGCCCACTTCCTCTAATCCTATCCTCAGAGGTTAAGGCAAACAATTTTTATCCCTCTCCCTTATAACAACCTGTTATGTATTTGAAAACTATCATCATATCCCCTATCAGTCTTCTCTTCTCTAGGTCAAACAAACCCAGCTTTTTCAATCTTTTCTCACAGGTCATGTTTTCTAGACCTTTAATCATTTTTGTTGCTCTCCTCTGGACTGTCCCCAATTTGTCCACATCTTTCCTGAAGTGTGGTGCTCAGAACTGGACACAGTACTCCAGTTGAGGCCATATCAGTGCAGAGTAGAGCAGCAGAATTACTTCTTGCATCTTGCTTACAACACTCCTGCTAATACATCCCAGAATGACATTCACTTTTTTTGCAACAGTGTGACACTGTTGATGCATATTTAGCTTGTTATCCACAATGACTTGTCACAATTCACATCCATTAAATTCCTATGGAAAAAATTTGGTTTATCTCCAGTCATGCTTTCATACATTTCAAGATGCTACAGTTTTTCCACACTTTCTTAAGGGAGACATAGCTGAGTGAGCCATCCCTAATCATCCTCTGATTTCTTAGCAACAGCCTCCTGGGTTGGATATATATGATCCCATATAATTAAATTAATCTACTGACTCTACAGCTTTTCCATTAACTGTGGTGTCCATTTCAATGCTGTCAACATACGTACATTTTGTTTTCGCTGCATTCAGGAATAGCCCATATTCCTCACTAACTGTTTTTAGAGACTCCAACATTCATTGCATTGCATCAGCGGTTGTAGCAAAGATCAAGAGCCACAGCTTTAGTGCTGCAGAACTATTATGCAAAAGATTCTCAATACTCAAAGGGGTCAGATTCTCATGATGGCTGGATCCCAGCAATCAGGTCCCTTCTTGGCAATCATGCTTGGAAGTCCTTCCGGTTTGTTTCCCGAATCTGGATCCAGACTCTGGCCCTGGATCCATGTTTGGTTTCTGGCTCTGGATCCAGATCCATATTCATCATTTACAGATCGGTACTTAGGTGTTGAATTCAGATTTCCCCACCCCCTTTTTGGGGGGAGGGGGGGCAGCTCAAGATCTGTGCTTTGTTGCAGATCCAGTTCCAGGTATTGTAGTTCCCATATCCATGCGTGGCTGTCAGATTGGGATCCTGGTTTTGCAGCCCCAGATCCATATTTAGCTGTGGATGCAGGCTTTACAGATTATGATCCTTTGGAAGCTGGATCCAATGGTTAAAGAGCCACTTTAGACACATAACCAGGCCTCTTAAGTCAACCTAATTAACCGAACTTATTCAAGGAACCAAAGGACATGAAGAGGATAAATTAATTACCTATATACCAATGCTAGGAACCTGTGCAATAAACAGGAGGAACTGGAATTGTTCATTTATGAGCATAAATTTGATCTAGTTGGTATTACTGAAACCTGGTGGGATAATTCCCATTATTAGAATGCTAAAATCAACTGTTATTGCCTATTTAGTGAGCAAAAGAACACCACCAACCTACACTAGGTAGCAGGATGATTGGCTCCTTATACACCTATTTATACTGTGTAGGGAAAAAGTTGCATGACCATGGGGCACTTGAGTTTGAGTGACATATGCTGGAGCTCTCATGATGCCAGTATTAAAACATCCTTGGAATTTCTAACTATTATAGATGACAATTTCCTAACTAACAAATGTTGCAACCAACATGAGGGAATTCTGCATTAGACCTCCTGTTGACAGATAAAGAGGAAATGCTCAATACAACTAAATATTAATGGTAGCTTAGGTACAAGGAATCATGACTATCACAGGTACAATGTGCAAACAAAATAAAGTCCAGATCAGTGAGGCAGAAGGGCATATGTATGTATACTCATATCTGGGGCTTTAAAAGGGCTAATTTCACACAACTGAAAACAATTATGAGTCAGCTGAGCTGGGAGGAAGAATTTAATCAAATATATGAATGATAATTGAGAATTGTTTAAGAATACTTTTTATTTGATGCCCAAAAAGTCACAATCGAGGAAGAAAGCTGTACTGGTATAAAAAAACGAACAAACAAAAAACTGCTTTGGAGGGGAAAGTGAAGGCAGTTATAAAAACAACCCCAAAAAATTCTAACAAACAGAAGAAAGAGGAAGCTGGTCGTAATGAATATAAATCAAGAAGCCTATAACTGTAGAATTGATAAGCGAAGCAAAGGGACACAAGGATAATAAGAAGGAGTCTTTTTAAGCAGATTAGGAACAAAAAGAATCCTAACAATGGTGTTGGTCCATTACTAGATGGAAATGGATGAATTATCAACAACGTTGCAGAAAAGGCAGAAGTGTTAAATAAATATTTCTGTTTTGTATTTGGAGGGTGGGGGGGAGAGATGAGGTAGTCATAGTATATGACAATACTCTTTCCATTCCACTAATAACTCAGGAGGATGTTAAAGTTAGATGTTTTAAAATCAGCAAGTCTAGAAAACTTGCATCCTAGATTTTTAAGAGCTGGCTATGGAGCTTGCTGGATCACTAATGTTGATTTTCAGTAAGTTCCAGAAGACTGGAAGAAAGCTAATGCTGTGCCAATATTTAAAAAGGGTAAACAGATGACCTGAGTCCATCTGTCTGACCCATCTGTGAATCTGATCTTGACACAGGCTGCTTGGAGTGGCTGTTATGAGATGTGATTAATAAAGAATTAAATGAGGATAATATAATTAATGCCAATCAACATGGGCTTATGGAAAATAGATCCTGTCAAACTAACTTTATATCTTTTTTTATGAGATTACAAGTTTGGTTGATAATGGTAATAGTGTTGATGTAATATACCTAAACTTCTGTAAAGCATTTGACTTGGTACTGCATGACATTTTGATTAAAAGCCTAGAAAGATACCAAATTAACATAGCACACATTAAATGAAGTAAGAACTGGCTAACTGATAGGTCTCCAAATGTAACTGTGAATGGGGAATCATTAACACACAGGTGTTTCTCATCGGGACCTGCATTCTTTTTAACATCTCTATTAATGACCCGAAAGTTAACATAAAATCATCACTGAAAAAATTTGCAGAAGACAAACTGGTGGTATGGTAAACAATGAAGAGGACAGGTCATTGATTCAGAGTGATTTGGATCACTTGGTAAACTAGGCTCAAGCAAACAATATGCATTTTATTATGGCTAAATGTAAATGCATACATCTAGGAACAAAGAACGTAGGCTATACATATAGGATGGGGAATTCTATCTAGAGAATCAGTGACTCAAACAGATTTGAGTGTTGTGGTGAGCTTCCAAGAGGCCCTTGATGTTGTTGTCGAGGTAACGGTAAATCTGTATCCCTCGATGTCTGAAGCGGGCAGCAACCACCACCATTCATTTTGTGAATACCTTTGGCACGGTCAATAGGCCAAATGGGAGGGCCATAAATTGGTAGTGGTTGTCCCTCACTAAGAAGTGCAAAAAGTACCTGTGGCCATGGAATATGGAGATATGTAAGTGTGTGTCCTTCAGGTCGAGGGTGGCATACGAGTTTTCCAGGTCCAGGGAGGGAATGATGGAGGCTACTAAAACCATATGGAATTTCAGTTTCTTGAGATATTTGTTGAGTTGATGGGAAAGAGGAATTGAAGTGAATTGAAGGGTATACCCCAATGTGACAGTATTTAGAACCCATTTGTCTGATGTTATAGCCGCCCACACAAGGAGGAAGGGGGAGAAGCAGTTTGAAAAGAAAGATGGGGTTGGATCCTTGGTCAAGACTGATAGGTTCCCCCAGGAGCATCTTCAAAAGGCCTGCCTGCCACTTGGTGGGTAGTGCCCTGAGCTCAACTGGGGCGTGGTGGCAGCAGGTTGACCCTGACTGCACTTATAGCTCCTGTTTCTCCTCATAGGGCTTGCTCCTAGCCTGGCCTGTGAACCGTCATCGTTGCTGGGGCCTGAAATGCTTCCTGGAAGCCAGTGGGGTGCACAGCTCTAAGGAGTGGAGTGTGGCCCTAGAGTCCTTAAGGCTGTGTATCCTGGCGTCTATTTAGTCAGAGAATAGATCTGTGCCATCCAAGGGAAGGTCCTGGATGGACTGTTGGACCTCCGCTGATAGGCCAGATGACTGCAGCCATGAGGCTCTTTGCATTGACACCGCTGATGCCATTGTTCTGGCCGCTGCGTCTGCCGTGTCAGAGGCTGCCGGGAGGGAAGCCCAGACCACTGATCTGCCCTCTTCCAGAATGGCCAGAAACTCCTGCTTAGATTCCTGGGGCAAGGAGTCAGTGGCCATGGAATGCCACACATTAAAGTAATATCTCCCCTGTAAAGCTTGCTGGTTCAATATGTAGAGCTGGAGATTCGCAGTTGAATAAATTTTTCACCCAAAGAGGTCCAGATTTTTCGACTCCTTGTTTTTAGGGGTTGAGCTTGCTTGCTGTTGCCTCTCTCTCTCATTGGCTGCTGACATTACAGGGGACCCCGGAGATGGGTGGAAGTAAAGATACTCAAATCCCTTGGTGGGCACATAATATTTTTTCTCTGCCCTTTTAGATGTGGGGGACAGAGAGGAGGGGTTTTGCCATAAGGCCTTGGCCAGCTTGACACGTCCCTCGTGGACGGGAAGGGCCACTCTGGAAGGGGCTACTGCTGCCACAATCTCAGAGAGCGAGTCAACTGGCTCCTTTAGCTCCTCCATTTCCAGGCCTAAATTCTCAGCTACTCTCTTGAGCAGCTCTTGGTGTGCCCTATAGTCATTCTGCAGGACTGTGGCAGACAGGCCCATTACTGTCTCATCAGGTTATGATGATGAAGAGGCCTGGTAGAGGAAGAGAGGGCGACTGTTCCCCCATAGCTGGGATAGCCTTCTCTTGGGGGATCCCTGAAGTCCCCCTGCTTGGTCCGGTTCCTCGTCCGAGTCTGGGGTGCGCGTGACACTGTCGCCAAGCATCTTTTGGATGTTCCCAAGACAGATTGGAGATGCTATGACCTTGGGACAGTAGAGAATCCCCAGGGGTTCCAGAATGGCCAGGGCCCAGGCCATTGCATTGGTGACTACAAGCCCAGTGGTAGAGCAAGGGGGAACCTGCCTGGTAGCGGGGTACCCATGGCTCTTGGGTAAGGCACTCTTCTCTCCCTCTGAATCCGAGCCTGAGGACCACGGTGGTGCTGACCTTGTCTCCGGCTCCTTAAAGCAGCGGTGGGTGCAGCGTTCCAGTGCTGGGAGCAGTGCCGGGGTTCCGCCAATCAGTGCCGAGCCTCCCTAGGTTGCCGATGTTCTGGCGACTGGTAATATCACTCAAGAGACTGACGCCTCAAATCCAGGGATCGGTGCCAAGACCCTGGTGCCCTACGTTGAGGCTCCGGTGACCAGTACCGTGGGTCTGAAGAGCAGTACCGGCGTTGGAGGTGGGTCTTGAGGTGGACTGGGAGCTATGAGGGGTGAGGCTGCAGCTGACTCGAGTTCCAGGAAAGACGAATGGCTCGGCACAGGTCTTGGCTTGTCCCTCACTCCCAACTTGTCCTTTTTAGGTGCTAGGGAGCGCCCTCTCTGTGTGTGTCTTCTTGTGCCACTTCTTCGACACCAGGGAAGGTGACCGATGCCAGGATGAACTTGGTGCCCGGGGAGCACTTTGGGTAGACACCAATGTACTGGGCGTGGATCCGAGTGGCCCGGCTAGGAAACCGGTCTGAGGGCTGACTCCATCAGGAGCACTCTTAGCTTGATGTCCTGGTCCTTTTATGTGCGGGGATTAAAGTTCTTGCAGATCCTGCACTTGTCCCGAATTTGGGTCTCACCCAGGCACTTCAAGCTTCATGGGCTTTTTTACAAAAAACACATGGTTTTAAGCCCCGTTCCTAGAGCTAAGTCCTGGTGAACAAATTACACTTATGTTACTAATTCTAACTAAATGAACTTGATTAATGACTATTTACACTACTACATGAAAAAACACTGGTTTAAAGGCTTGTCGAGGCAAGGACGTTCCAGCACCATCACTGGCAGTAAGAAGGAACTGGAGGTGGGGGAGGGCCAGCAGCACCCGCATGCATCTTCAGAGGGCAGTAGAGCCAGCCCGACAGATACCACTAAGAGAAAAATCTCCAGCACCAGTGCATGTGGCATGCACACACACCTAGCATGGAATGGACATGAGCAAGCCTCAAAGAAGAAATTCTGTATTTATCCCCAGAACAGGGGGGGACAAACTTTCCCACATTTTCCCATCAACATGCCTCAACTTTAACTTAGGTAGAACACTAGTAGGAGTGAAACATTAAGTTAGCCTCCATGCTATTTAATCCATGAGCTCACTGATGAGACTGCCAGCAAGGTGGCCAATTGTTGCCAACTGTGGTGGTCTTTTTTCTGATGTAAACAATATCATAATGTATTGAACATTAGTCTGTTCCACCCTGTATCCTGTACTGCACAAAGAAAGAAACCTTACAATGTAAGCACCTGACCCGGTATATCCTAACTGACAGATGTAGATCCTTCTCTCACAAATAGTCCCATTTGAAGAGAGTGTTTCTACAATGTGGTATTACTCCTGGGAGTAAAGGTTTGCAGGATCAGGCCCTACATGAAACAGACAAATATGGATCAAAAATAAAAGGCACAAGGTGACCAGAAAAATGTTCAACCTGAAAACAGTGCCAATTTTTTTCTTTTCTTTCTTGTCTACTGTGAACTGGACTGAAACCATAAGGAAACAGATTTCCAAATATTTAAGAAATATAAATAACAAGGCCCGAACATTGCCCCTCACATCTCCTGACATAGGGACTCTTTTGCTCTTGCCCCACATGCAGAATCCCCCAGTGTCCACTCCAGTTACACAAGCTGAGATCTGGAGAAGGTTTTGAGCCAATCTAAGAGGAGAAAACGCACGCACACACCCCCTCCCTCTTGAAAGTGTCCTTTTAATATTAACCAGATAGGTAAATATAAGACAATAGTAGTGACAAGGTTGAAAAAGTGGAAATGAATTATTTTTGTGTAATATTTCAGGGCATTATATTGGAGTTGATGTTTATTGAAACTATATACACACATGTAAAATATTTTCTCAGTACAATTCATCATTTCTGTTTGAGCAGATGTGCATAACATCATCATGCTGCCACTTCCAAGGAGGATAAATTAAACCAAAATGTTTGAATAAGGCGAGAAACTAATACATTGCTGCTGGTGATACCTCTGAGCATCATGTCTTACCACCTTTTGCTCATTTTCTCTAATCATAAAAGATATCCATAGTAATTTAAAAAAGATGAAAAATGTAAAACTTATGAAGGGGAAAGTTTCCATGCATGAATAAAATTGCCAACTCTGAAGCTGCCGAGAAATATGCTTTAGTTTAGGAGACAAAAGATAGCATTAAGGAAAAAATTGTCATAATCAAAGATGAAAGGATTTTCTATTGTCTAGTCTCTCTCTCTGTGGGAATTTTCCCAGCACAGACAGCTGTAAAGGGGGAGGGGTATTGTGAGCTTCTATAGCCTCATTCTGCCTCTCCCTCTCTGTCAATAAATGTCTGCAATCATATTCTTGAGCTCCCAGGTGATTTCAAGGTTCATCTCTTCCATGCAGCTCAAACACTAATTATCCCAGCTGTAATTAGTAAGATAATTAAATACTGGCTCACTCATCACTCTACCTTGTGTCGGGTCATGATTCTCCCAGAAGACCTTGAGCAGTTTCTCAAATCTGATGTTTTCTGGCTGATATACTACTCGCACAGCTTCTGCATGGCCAGTTTTCCCTTAAAAGACAACACAAAACCCGAAAGTATCAGTAACAATCAATAACATCCAAGACATGAAGCACAATTTCCTGCTTTCCAAAACACAAAAAGGTAACGTATTTGTTTTCACCTAACATAATTTTTAGCACCAGGTTCTTTTACAGATTCTTTTATGAATGTATCCACAGTAAGACAATTGCTAGCTTGGATAAGGCCCATAATGTACTAGACTAACTGCAGGCAAAACTGAGATGAGTAAGAGCAACCTTATCATAGGAGTTCAACAACTTTCAGAAAAATGTAAATTGTGGTAAAATATTTCTTAAAATATACGAAATGAGTAAAGTAACTGAAGGCAAAAAACAAATTTCATGAGCCTGTTATACAGTATCAAACACCTGGCTGCAAATGATCCTATATTGCCCAAACCACTGAATACCAATGGGCTTCAAATGAAAGGCTGTGAGTGAGTGACAGAGCACTATGACAGCAAGTGAAATCGAAGGGAGGAAAGTGCAAGGCAATGCACAGTGAAAGACATTATTCCTATCTTTGGCTACTTTATGTGCTCTATCATGCAGTCCTCACACACCCAAGATCCAACTGATTGTACTGAAAGTGCTAGCTTCACAAAGCCTGCAGAATAAGGCCAGTTAACTTTCTTTGATTATAACTATTTAATATTTATATTAACATAGTGCACATACTTCTCAGTCAGGATCAGGCCGCCCTTGTGCTAGGTATTGTAGATGCATATACAAAACGTTTACGAATAAAGAAATATTTTCCTTCATTAATGTAAATTTTCCATAAGTAAAAAATGCATATTCTATTAGTAAATCCACATTTTCAACATCAATAAGGCACTGGAAATGTTAACAGGAAAAAAGAATAGCCAGTTCTACATTTTGTTAGGGATGGGTGTACCCTGCTTGAACACACACAGTTAGGCTTTGATCTCAGACACCAGTGTGAATCCAGATTAACTCAATTCACTTCAGTGGACTTGATCTGGATTTACAGCAGTGAAACAGACAGAGGAATCTAGGCTGCTGATGGATTCTGAATTAGCTGCTACTTTTGTAAGAGTCATTGGGAGAGTGCTGTGAAGACATTGGCTCAATGCACAGTAGAACTGAAAAAAGTAAAAAGGATAGAGAAGAACAGGGAAAATATATGATAATATAATATCAATCAATGGTGCCTCCTAATTTCCAAACTCAAATACTGCAATCATTTGTGTTTGCTTTATCTCAGAGCTGAAATAGAGAAGGGCAAGGAAACCAGGAGAAGCAAAGTGAGTCAAAAGAAAGTGTACAGGTTAGATACAAAAGGAGATTTAAAAGATTAGGATTAAATTTAATCTGAAAGGTAGAAAAGTAAAAGGGGCTATGACAGAGGTGCACTATATACAATCATGAACATTATAGAGAAATTCAACTGGGTTCTATGTGTCCTGTCTCATAATACAATAAAGGGGCACTCATTGAGATTAAAAGTTAGCAAATACAAGGAAATTATTTTGTATACAGCATGTATCTAAACCATGCTATCCTCTTCTGCAGGATATTAATCAGGCAATGATTAGTGATGGCCCAATTCTGCCTTCACCTGTGCAACTCCCATTGAAACCAATGGGAGTTACTCATATTCTGAGGACAGAACTTGACACTAGGTTAACAGGATTAGACACTGACATGAATAAAAATAATCTGCAGTTTAACTTGGTTATAAAGTTACACTGGCCTCCAATGCCAGGGTATAAACGGACAGCTAACTGGGGTCAGAAGGGGATTTTAGCCCTATAATATATCATTACATAATTGGCCAGCTGCGTTATGAAAGAAGGATGGGGCCTTTCGCTTTCCTTCATGCACAAGCATAGAGTAATGTCACTGCCTAAACCAGAGGGGCAGACTAAATGGATGATCATCCGTTCCAATATGGCAATTATGACTTCCCTGTGTACAGTGGCTAATGATGAAAGCTCAGGGAATAGTTGCTAACATCATCAACACATATTTCTTCTCTCCTTTAACTCAGTGTGAGCTTTCCAAAAGGGTCTTATCTCACCGACAGGAGTAAATAGCACATCCAAGCTGGCCAGCTTGAGATCAGAAGACAGTCTCTCAAAGAACTTCAAAACAACAAAGGTTCCCTCTTTCCTCACAACTGGAGCAGCAATTACATCTTGTCGATGTGCTTTGTTCTGACTAATCTGGGAACTCAAAGAATCAGCTTTCTACTTTTCCTCTGAACAAGAAAATCACTGTGTTGCTTTGAGAACTATCATCTGACCTCAAGAAAAAACCCTTGTGATGTGTGGCCACAGGACAGTGTGGGTTGTTAGAACATAAGCATATCTAAAACTAATATCCATCCTCAGACGCAAAAACAAGAGGACAATGTCTGCAGGCCATGTCAGATTCACCTTTAATTTTCCTCAAAGCCTTTACACAAACTCCTCTCTGAAGCCTATGGATTTTCTTCCATAACATAGCACGAAAGTTTCTGCTACTCACAGCATCATTAACTGCCATTCAACATGCAGAGCACTCACCTGCAAGTGCTGAGCAGTTTCATTTCCCATGACTTTGATGGGTATCTCAGCAATGATTTTGATATACATAAGCAGACAAACAGGAGGCATCATGCAGGACTGGGTGCTGTGCGCTGCACTGGAAGGAGCACATAGAGCAGACGTGGCAGGGGAAACAATGGAAACAGGGTTCCTGAGCGCATGTCTGCACTCCAGCTAGCAGTGAGCCTCCTAGCCACAGTAGACAGACTTGTGTTAATGGGACTTGAACCATCATGCTAGAAATAGCAGTGGGATGTGGCAGCTTGGGCTGGAGCTGAAGCTCTCAAGCCTAGGAGGTCAGGGGCTCTTGAGAACCTAAACTGGAGTGAGCCCAAACTGGAATGCCCATGCTGCTATTTTTAGCATGTTCTCTCCAGTCAGCGGTTCACAGGGTCCTCAGGTCACTTATTCCTCCTGATTAGCTGATTTTTAATAATCATCATAAGGTTTAATACTCTATCCAGAACCAAGCATCGCTTTAATGTCCAAGAGGAAGTTTTAACAAGTATGAAGATTTTTATGAACCTCCCCAAAAAACGCACCAAAGTTTAAATCAGGTTTTTAAAGTAAATTACTGTATCACTAAATATTATTTAATTTGGTGTTAAATGGGTAAATAGAAATCCTATATTTATTTATAGGAGCCATTATCTGATCCCTTTACTTTCTACAGACAACTGTCCTTCCATTTCAAAACAAGCTTAGCCATAGGAGAATTTAACTGTAGATTATAAGACTTTATTACACTGTTGGTGAGATAAACCTACAGCTGATTGTCTGTTTAGCCTATATCCATTTCCTCCTTGGAAAACATAGCCACTCTCCGAGGATTAGCTGCAGGGTGATGTGTCAATGGAGAGTCAAACTCTGGCAAAAAACACTCCAGTAAAGGGCAATGGAAAGAGACATCTGTGTGACACCTCAGTGCTTCTTGTCAACTTTTCCTTTATAACAATGTTCAGATTCTCACCTACTTAACTATTTTTGATAACCTTTGATTTAAAAAAAAAAAAAAAAAAAAAAAAAGACTATGTATAGATAGATTAGAATTGCACTTTGTGACAACTGCATTATGGACACAAAATTGTTATCTCAATCCCATTTTCATGTGTGCATACCCATGTGGCTCATGCTCCAAGTTGCAATGTGGAAAATTCCCAGGTTTACCGCTAACCTATTTCTCCTCTGTCCTAAGTATCTTCCCTTTACCCACAGTGATATGTGTTTGTTTTACTGACAATACTACCCTTCTTTTATATTTTAGTATAAAAGTAGCAGAACACTGGATCAAAAACCTAAGAGTTTGGGCGGCAAAGTGAATGATAGCTGTGGGTAATCAATATATCAAACTGCTAGAACCTGTACCTCAGTCTCTCCCTCTGTACAGGAGGAAATGTACCTACCATACAACATGCTGTGAGGCTTAACTGGGAGCAAATCCAGTCTGCCCATTCTAAGGTCAAATATGGGGACTTGGTTCAGGGGTATTTCATAAGGAGTAGGGTATTTTTTCAATGCGAGAAATTAAGAAGATTCAGTGTTCAGTTGCAACTAAAAATCATATTGATATTTCCATCTCTGTGTTGGTCTAATATAAAAAGGTTTTGCAATGTAAAACAGTTATGTTCCCTGGTTTATTTGATGAAAGCTACTGCAAGTATGTGCACAGATGTGTAGTCATAGCTTTAGTTGAGGTCCTACATAACAGGCCATAGAATTTCACTAAGCAATTCCTGTATCAAGCTCATAATTTCTGTTTCAGCTAGCATATCTTTTAGAATTGCATCCATTCCTGATCTGAAGAATTAAAAGGATGGAAAATCCACTAGATCACTAGGTAAGTTATTCCAGTAGTTAATAAACTTTGCTGATTGTACCTTCTTTTTAGGCTGAATTTGTTAGCTTCAGCTTCCAGCACTGGTTCTTGTCTGCCTTTGTCTTCTAGACCAATGTTTCTCAATCTTTTTGATACCAAGGACTGGCTTGCTGACTTTCTAAACTGTGTCAGGGAGTTCTCAGGGACTGGTGCCGGTACATGGAATGGTCGTTGAAAAACACTGTTCTAGACTAAATGGCTCTCTATTAGAAATATTCTCCCCATGTAGGTACTTATAGATCAAGTCATGATCAAGTCATCGCTTAATCTTCTCTTGGATAAATTAAATAGATTGAGATTCCATAGTTTTCACTGTAGGCAGATTTTCCAAACCTTGAATCAGTCTTATAACTCTTTTCTGAAGCCTTTTCAATTTGTTAACATCCTTTTTAAAGTGTGGACACCACAACTGTACATAATGTTCCAGTGATCCTGTAAGTTAGACTTGCTTACGTTCTTTATTCCTACATGTATGACTTTGAATTTGGCTGTTTAAATCCACAAGAGGATAGCATTTGTCAGCATGGGCCTAATCCTGCAGCTGTTACCCAGACAAAAGTCCCATTGAAATCCATAGGAGTTTTGCCTGAATAAGGGTTTCAAGATATGGTGCCTGATCCAATACCCACAAAAGTCAACGGGATCCAACAGACATTGCATCAGGCCTTTCATTAATATTACCAAGGTGAGATCTTTCTAACACTGTAACATTTGTTTTATTAGAGGATTAATACATGGTGTGTACAATGAACATTTAACAAATGTTAAAAGTCACTGTGACAGACTGACAATATCCTGTAATATCCTGAATGAACCTTGCTGAATTAGGGTTAACACCTTTGGGGTACAACTATAGGCATAGTTTGCCTTCTGTTTTGGGGGGTGAAAGGGAAGGAGTGCCACCTCCACCCGCTGACTCACCTCAGCAGGCCACCCAGCCTGTCGGGTTTGGAAGGGGGGCACAACCAAAAATTATAACTCAGCTCAAAAAGTTTGAAAACCACTCAGGATGCAGGCAGGAGTAGCTCAGGGTGCAGCTAGGGACTGTGCGCGGTGAGGGGTGTAGATCAGGGTTCAGGCAGGGATGTAACTAGGGGCTGAGTGTGGGCAGGGGTGTAGCTCAGGGTTCAGGCAGAGTACAACATATTAGAAGTGCAAAGGTTCACGTATTATTGTGAGTTTGTATGGAACCTCTTTAGCAGGAAGACAAGATTAATGCAATTTCTTGAAGGTATGAGGAAGTTCAAAGGTCTTTTTGTAATAATACTTGTGAAGTGGATTTCCTAGGAAGTACCTTGAGGTGAGGGGAGTGCAAATTCTCTCCTCTGAAGCAAACCTTTTGAAGGTGTGTCCTGGGAAGAGAGGCCCATTAAATACTAATTACCTGCTTCTGGAAACTCCAAATCAAAGACCACTGGCCTGTACAAAAGCATGGACTAACCTTGTCATGAGCTGAAGCTGTGATGAACTTGTAACCACAAGTAAACCGCTAGAGTGGCGTGTTGAAAGACTGCTCTTACCAGAGCCCCTGTTAGAGGTGGGATGGACTCTGGTAACCTGATTAGCATGCATGTAGGTTATTTTACTGTGTTTAATATATTTTCTCTGTAATGCTTTTTATCTTAAGAATAAAGTAAGCTTGCTTAGAAAGAGCTGTGTGGTGAATTATATCTGCAGCAATCACTCTGCTATTAGTCTCTAAGAAAAAGCAAGCAGGTCTGTTTAGATTAGACAGATTGTCTTTGCTGGGAGCAACACAGTGAAGGCAGGGAATGGTTCAGCCTGGAAATATCCTGGTCAGAAGGGTCTCCACCCCAGAGAGGCAACAGCCAGAAGCTAGAAGCCTGAGACTGGGGTTCCCTTGCTGAACCACTGATGGAAATACCGGTGCAGTTGCCCTGATCTATGACATATATGGTGGCAGCGTGTCTAGTTTGTATATATGCATTTTACTGTAGTAGTTCCAGTAGGTTGAATATTATTACCTTTAGACTCCATTGTTTAAGCAAATATTTTAAAGGACCTTGTTTGGAAAACACATGGTATATGACTATATGTGGTATCAATAAGTTTAGATTTTTTAAAAATGTTTCAGTTTTACTAATGTAATGCTCCTGCCACCCTTTTGGTTTTCACCCATTTCTTTCCTTTTTACATTTCACACGTTTTATAACAAAACTAGAATATTGGTTTTCCTTTGTTCACTTTCTTCTTCTTACAGTTTAAACAAGGAATGAGAACATCTGATTACAGTATCAATAGTCAGGTTTGACAGTCTAGAATATTAAAAGTTGAAGTTTGTGCCATGTGTCACTGGAAAAGTAACCTATCATAGATTGACAATACGGGTTCAGCTTCAAGTTATAAACTTGATATCATGATAATTTGGCTATTGTAATTCTACCATTCATTGAGCAGGTATCATAATTAATAAATGAAATGGTGAAATGTAATGCCAGTTTATTTAATTGTAAAATCCATAAGCATGTTCTTAAGACATCTGAGTTCAATTTCTGGTCCAGTCACAGACTTCCTGTGTGACTTTGGACAAACCTTCTAGTCCACATCAGGATCCTATACATACAATAGGGACAACATGTCCTTACTTCACAGAGGCCTGGTGTGTGAAAAAATCTATTAATAATTCTGAGGTGTGCAAATAACACAGTATTGAGGGCAATATCAGTGCCTAGGTATGTTGTACAAGTGCCATTTGATAATTGGCAACATTATAGAAGGAAAATTAGGCTAAATTAATCTGTGGAGTAACTCCATCCCACTGAAATCAGTGGACTTAAATGGTGTAGGTTAAATTCAGTTTGAATTTGTGCTATTATGTTTATATTCAATCATAAATCAGTAATTCACTGTTTTATCAAAATATTAGATTTGTACTCTTCTTCCATATCTGTTATTATAGTTTTGATTATACGTATGTGCAGCAAAAAGATCTTTACAAGATTAGGAAGAAGTTGTTAGAAAGAAATGGAGTAGGCTCAGGAGCTGCTATTTTATCCCAGACAGTGGAAATATTTTAGACTGAGTACATATCAAGCTGTTCAATCTTTTCATTTCTACTTAGAAGGAAATACAATAGAGTTTTTACTTAAAATACTCCACTACTCAGAGAAAGCATTACAATGTTTGATTTCAAGGGCTCTGTCCTGCAGTCATTCCAGGCAAGGAACTCCCTTGAAGTCAATGGGAGTAATGGATGTAGAAGAACAGCAGAAGTATAAGGAATGTGTCATGAATTCACAAAACAGTAATTCAGATTCAGAAAGGAACAACAGAGATAAATGGATGTAATGCTAGTGTCTGATGGTGTCTCTTTATAGAAAATTTGAAGACAGGAGATTGCAAATATGAGATAGCCTGGAAGATAAAAAGAAGAGGCTGGAGCAAACTAATCCAATATCTATGCTTTTCAGTTAGAATGCCAAAAATTGGAGCTTTATCCTTTCGTCATTAGTGTGATTTCAATAAGAGGCTGCTATCTTGAGGAGGTAACTGAACAGAAAGTTAGATTTCGGCAGACATGCCAACTCTCAAAATTGGTGAGTCTGGAGAACAGTTTCCTTTAAAACAAGACCATGTACATCTCAGTCTTTACTATTTGATTCATACTGGTTAGAACCAGATGGGAAAAATGATATTGGTATTAAGACAAATTCTGTTTAATATCTACTCTGCATTTCAAAATAACAATCACGGATATATAATATATAAATAATTATGTTGTTGGTCCAATAGATTATAATTCCACTAAAAGAAAAATGCAAAGAGCAGAATAGCCAATATGGCTTCACAAGAGACTGCTCAAAGACGGGAAAATAAAAAAGAACCAGCACTAGAGACAGAGATAGGAGAGGGAGCCTAGTAAGGATATACAGCCATTTAGAAGGTTTGCAGGCAATAAAAAGGCAGAATGCATCCATGCTAGACAAAGGCATTAGAAAATAAGAAGGGTTTTTTAAAAGCGGTCTGTAACAAGTGTCATTTTTTAAATGTTTATGAGATATTAAGGAAATAAGATAAATTGTCAAAATTTTCATTACGACAAAAAAGCAGCTAAGGGAATGCTTGGAAAAACTGAGAACATACATATCAGCATGCTTTAGTTGCTTTCATCTTAAAAAAAATCTCTCCTTTAACCCTGCTTGCCTCTCCAACTACTGTCCCATCTCCTTTCTCTCTTCCATCTCAAAGCTAATTGAATATGTGGTTTATAGTCACTGGCGTTCCTCTCCTCCAATTCCATCTTAGAACCTCTCCAATCCAGCTTCCACCCCTTGCAATTCACTGAAACTTCTCATGACAAATTTTGTAATGACCTCTTTCTAGCCAACTCTCAGAAACAGTACTCCATCCTCCTTGGCCTGTCCACCAGTTTTAACACCTTTGACCATGCCCTTTTTGAAATCTTGGCCTTCCTTGAATTCCACGACTCTCTCTTCTCCTGGTATCATTCCTTCAGTGTGTCTTTCAGAGGATCATCCTCATCTCTCCTCCAACCTTCTCTGGGCGGTCCACAGGGCTCTGTCCTTTGTCTTCAAACTCTACACCCTATTTCTTGGTTAATCTTAACCACGAACACAAATTCAACTACCATCTCTCTGCTGATATGATTCAGAGATCTACCTCTTTACTCCAGACCTGTCTTCTTCTGTCCAAACTAAAATATCAGCCTGTCTGAGATCTCCTAATAGGCATCTATCCTTCAGCTCTAGCTCAACATAGATAAATCAGTGTGCTCTTAGTCTTCTCTTCCAAGACCTCCCCTCTACATCCTCCTTTGCTCATTGTAGAAAACACCACCATCTTGTCTCTCACTCAGCCCCATAAACTAGAACATTTTCTAAATTCTCTCATTCAGGTTATGTCTAAATCTTGCTGTTTTTTTCTTCATAACATCTCTAAAATACAACCTTTTAATTCATAAAGCTAAATCTCTTGTCCAGGCTCTCTTCATCTCACCTCTAGATCACTACAACATTGTTTTCTCTGACCTTGACAAGTGCAATCTTGCCCCACTCACATCCACTCATAATGCTGCTGCAAAGACCATTTTTTCTAGCCCATCACTTTTACCATGTCACCCACTCTTTGACTTAATAGGATGACGATAATTCCGATTGCAATTCCCTGTACAACAATGCATCCCTGTAATCCAACCTCTACCCAGGGGCTTGCTGAAGGTTCCTTGGTTTCATCCATTAATTGGATGATAGCCTGTTTGACGTTGTCCATATCATTGTTAATCTGTATGAGGTGGGTGGCTAATTGGTCCCCTGAAACTTCACTTAGCCGATTTGTTAGCTTCCGGTTAGTTTTCTTTCTTCTCCAAAGTTTTCTGGGCTCTTCTAAATAACTCTATTTTCTTATTCAATTGCCATCAAGTGTGCTACAAGCTGTTAGCAAACACTCTGCAGCAATTCCTTTCACTTCTTTAGCCTTTCTTTTCTTTTTTTTCTACCTCCTGATCAAAAACTTGACTCACAAAACCGCATGGATTATTATGTTCAGAGATAATTTCACTGTCTCTTAGTTATCCTAAGCCTCCCCTGTGTTCCTTAATGTATTTCCTGGCAAAATTTTCCAAAGCTGTACTGTGGGCGATGCCCACAAACTCTATGGCTCTTGCCTCAATCATCTTAACATTAAATGACCTTACTCAAAATCCAAAATGAAGTACTTAAACTCTAAATTTAAACTTAGACATAAACATTAAACTCTATAAAACTCTACTGGCTAGCCTAATTTCCAACACTATAGTAATGACCACTATATTCTAAACTTTAAAATCTCTAACTCTCAATCTGAAGGCATCCCTTCAATAATAAAAGAAGAGATAATAAAAGGAGAAATAACACCCATGACTGGTCTCAACAATTTCTTTCAGTTACTTCAGACAAGTCCCCAAAACAACAGAAGGGTGGGTATGAGTTCCCTTCTCTTCCCTCAATGGCTAATGTGCTCTTAGCTGATCGAGAGGTCTTTACCCAGTCGGGACCTACCAAACAGCCAGGGTAAACTGGTGATAGATGGATCTGGGCACAGCCTGGGAGAGCTGTAGGGACTGAAAATACTTTGGCCTTTCTGGTGGCTTAAACAAAACAAAAATCAGCTCCCCCGCCACCTCAAAGTGTGGGTCACCGGGCCCCGGTGCTACTGCCATTACTTACACTTCTGGTACCTTAATATCAATACTCCTATACTCCAAAGCCCCTTAAATGCGCATATCACTTTAAACAGTACAACTTTTTCTTGCAAGATTAATTGCTACTCATAAACAGATGCTATAGTGCAGTGAAGAACAGAATCACATAGATGTTTGGAAAATTCGCAAACACAAACTATGTGTTACAGGAGGAAGTTAACCAGGTAATCAACCCAGTGTTACAGGGAGTAAAGGGACTAGCTCAGGAAGAGTGATTCACTATTTATAATATGCAGGACATAGACCAACTGTTTAATGAAACCCAGCTTAAAATTAACCAACTGGTCACTATGAACAATGATCAGCAAAAGGACCAATATCTAGGAAAGGAAATTATTTGCTCCGCATATGGAGAATATGTTATAAATACTATCACAGATACATTGCAAGCTCTAAAATTGGGGAAGGTTCCAGGCCTAATCAAAGATGAACAAGTACTAAGTTGGTATTGCCCTAGGTGTTTTCAAAGGCCAGAAAGGGAGCAATCCACATGTTTGGATCTATGCCAGCATTTGTCATTGGGAACAATGAGATAGATGGGATCTGTGACACCTCACCCCAACCGAGACAGTTGTTCTTTTTCAAAAAATTGTACAGTGGCATAGTCCTTGTATGTTTCATTCACTATTTCTTTGCCAATGTTTGACCCAGAGAAGGATGTGTACAAGCAATTGGAAGCTGTCCAGTCCACAAGTCACCTGGAAGACAACATCTATAGAGAACGTGTCAATGTGCTGTGGGTCTGCAGTGTTGGTTGGCGCTACGCCCAGCTGAAGCGGCGCCTCATGGTGTCTGACACCATCAGTTGGTCGAGAGATATTTACATCGAACACATCACCGGGCACAGACAGTACCGGGATGAGTAAGGTGGTGTGCCACTGTGAATCAGCGTCAGAAAGACTCAAAGACCTTCCCCTCCACCGACAGGAATTTATAGATCAAAGGACAATCTACACCACATCACTGACTCAATGAAGGACAATCCACTACTATGGACATATCTACTCCCCATTAACCGCATCCTATGTAACCCCTGCAATAAGTGATGTTCTTGAATTATCGATCGCTTTTTTTTCCTCAAATCAAGCCCTCAACCCCTGTATCTGGGTTACTACAGATTATGTATTCCTTGCACTTGTTAAAACTTCTAAACAAACTCTGCTCTCGTCAATAATCTGTACACTATCCCCAGATGTCCAGCAACTCTTTGTGTAAACTCTGAATTGTCTGTACTTTTAAACATTACCTTTAAAAAAATGTATTTGTAGTGTTAGTCTTAGCCTTATAGCTCTTAGCTCTTGAGCACTGACTGGCTCTCCACCCCTCTACTCAAGAGTTGAGGAACCGGACATCTCTCTCAACCAGGTCATCAGGGAAAGGTGTGAGTATATTAATCCAAAGCATCCCGCACAAATATATATCTATCACATGAGTCTCTAAAATAAGACTGTATTATCCATTATCCATTTGATTATTCATTTTCTTTTAATCAGTCATTTGTCTATCATTTTATGTTATCTTAATAAAAGCATAAAAATTATACAAATTTGGCTATCAGTGTGAGCACTCCTGTTGTGCACCTTAGGGTTCCTATAAACTCTTCAGGAGCCTGATTCCAGGACAAGAACCTCATGATCTTCTGATCAGATCAATTGGCGAGCCTATAACCCCATTCAAATTACTAAAACACCCAAAATCAGGCTACACCCCTTTCTCTATTGCATCAAACATAAGCTACTTCACTTCATTTTTAGGCCTTTTATGACCTATCCCCACCTACCTCTTATTCATTATCAAGATGTTGCTCCCCACTTCCAATCAGCCTATGATGCCAGCCTCCATTACCTAGTGGTTAATTTTTCAAACAAAAATCTTTCTCTTGTGCTGTCCCCTCACACTTAGGAGGAGCTCCCCATAAACTTCCACAATGCTACCTCATTATCCTCCTTCAAAACCCACCTTAAATCCATATAATGGGTTTGCTATAATGCCTGCAAAAAACTTGATAATGGTTGGAATGCTGGCATGCTGGGATGACTGGCTATTATGCTGACCAATATTATCTCATTGTTTCATTGAATTCCCCCATCAGTCTATCTATATCTATCCACTGTCTCATACTTAGATTGCAAGCTCTTTGGGGCAGGGACTGTCTTTTTTGTTCTGCGTTTGTACAACACCTAACACAATGGTGACCTGTTCCATATCAGTGCTCGTAGACACAATGGCAATACAAATAAATAATAATAATAATATGCATTGCAGAGTCATAAGGGAATTAGCTAATTAACTTTTTAATTATGGTAATTATATTTAAGTCATGGAGAGCTGGGGAAATGTCAGATGATTGGGGACAAAAAAACAACATGGAAAGCATCTTTTTAAAAGAAAAAAGGCCAATAACTTCATAAAGAAACTGGAGAGATTCTGAGGAAAAAAATAAATATGCCTAAACAGAAGCTTGTTTAAAGACAGCAATGGCAGATGGGATAAACCACATCAAATATCTGAAGGGAGTAAACAGAGATTGACAGAAATTGTTTAAGAAGATCCAAGGGTTAATAAGGAGTAACAGGGTGAACTGAAACAAATGAAAATTTAGACTGGGTATCAGGAAAATGTCAACAGTGAAATTTATTAGAGTGCAAATAGTTACCAAAGCAAAATGGTGGAAGCTCTGTCACTTGAGTTATTTAAAAGGAAATGGACAGTGCAATTGTTAATATATTGTACTGCAGAAAACAATATAGTAGTGGCACAAAATGGACTATATGACTACTTCCCATTGTTAATGCTTAGGTCTTCTTGATATACAGAGATTGCTTTGGGATCCTTAAATCAAAATAAATGGAAGATCACTTAACCCCTTCAATGCCACATTCATGCAACTACATCCACACATTTAAAAGCTGTGACCATGTAAACAGCTCTGTCATGCCATGGTGTATGACATCTACCCATCCCATGATCAAAAGTACTATTTTTGAAGACTTATGTGTTGTCTTAGTTGCTGGAACTGCTGAGGTAGTATTTTTAAAAATTATAGATATAATAGTAAAAGATATTTTAAAAGTTAGGGAAAAAGAAATCTTCAAATCAAACACCTAGAAAACATCATGTAGTTAGGTCGTTAGCTATGAGTGGGTGACAAAGCAGCAGGACTGTTCTTATAGCTTTAAAGCAGGGGTGGGGAACCTTTTTTATGTCAAGGGCCTGATGGTGGCCCTGGTGACGGGGGAGAATTCGGCGGCGCGGTTTCACGGCGGAGGCAGGGGAGAATTCGGCGGCGGTGCGGTTTCACGGGGGCGGCAGAGTTCCGTGGGGGGACATTTCTACAGCTGCCTGACCCAGATTCAAGCTCAAGTTTAAAAGATAAAGGACAAACAGATCAATCTTTAGCTCCTTAATAAATCTTTCCAAATATTTAACTTTTTGTGTCAAACCTTTTAGACATTATTAATTCTTACCCCATTTTTAATGAATTATTGTGTCCATGTTTAACCACTGGAAGCCATATATAATGAATTATTACTGATGATTAATTATATTGTAAGAGACCATAAGACCAACTTGGGTTTCAGTCATACAGGGAATTAATTAAAGTTGACTTCAGTAAACAATTTGCTGTTTACACTGCCACTTACAGACAATAAAAGGGTCCCTTTTTCCATTTGCTACAGTTTCACTTCCTATCAGACCAATTAAAGTGTCTACATTCTATTTGGACCTACAGAACATTCATTGCATTTGACTATCCATCATTCCATATTCAGCTATTTGCAAATGAAGAAACCTAATTCAGAGGTCACTTGTATCCCACATAAAATTCCCATGTAGATAGCAATGTGACTAGATATGATTCTAATTCGAGTGAAACCAGTATCTCCCACTTTAACTTTGTTAGTCCTTAATGAGGAACTTATGACCAAAAGTGGTTGAAAGACACAAAAGTAGAGCAATTATTAATATCAATGTTTAAAACAAGACTCAAGGGAGCTGGTATGCAAGTTATGAGAATCACACCATTTGTATTTAAGTATATTCTATAGTGCCTGTCATTGTGCTAGATACTTAGAAAGAATAACATCAGATCTGGCAGAACAAAAGGCACAGAAATTTCTTTCCCATGGATAGCACTCACACCCAGATATTCTCACGTAGAGTGGGAAAGGGTTCAATCTTGCTGACAAAGGCATAATAAAATCTAGTGGCTGCTAGTTGAAGTTAGACAAATTCAACCTTGAAACAAGATGTAATTTCCCAGCAGTAAGGGTAATTAAACATTGGAACAGTTTACAAGGGGAGGTGGTGGACTAACAATCACATGGAGTCTTTGAAATGAGATGGGATATCTTTCTAAAAGATATGTTATAAGCCAACTTCTGGGAGAAATTCTATGGCCTGTGTAAGTGAGGAAATGGAAGGGATGAGGGAGGGAGGCTGGATTATCCTCATAATCCTTTCCGGTCTTGGAATCTGTGAATCTACAAATCCCCCTGTTCATTCCCTTCCTTCCCAGGTCATAAAGATAATAAAAAGCTCTGCATTGTCCTCAGCATGCTTATAACATTTGCACTTCTGGATTAAGGCCGTGACAATAATCAAATATCATGCTTCAGGCAATCAATTTAAGGGGTCAGGAAGGAAATGCAGGATTTTCCCCCCCGGTTGCCAAGAAGGCTAATAGCATATTGGGCTGTATTAGGAGGAGCATTGTCAGCAGATCACGGGAAGTGATTATTTCCCTCTATTCGGCATTGGTGAGGCCGCATTTGGAGTATTGTGTCCAGTTTTGGGCCCCCCACTACAAAAAGGATGTGGACAAGTTGGAGAGAATCCAGCAGAGGGCAACAAAAATGATTAGGGGGCTGGAACACAAGACGTATGAGGAGAGGCTGAGGGAACTAGGCTTGTTTAGCCTGCAGAAGAGAAGAATGAGGGGGGATTTGATAGCAGCCTTTAACTACCTGAAAGGGGATTCCACGGAGGATGGAGCTAGGCTGTTCTCAGTGGTGGCAGATGACAGAACAAGGAGCAATGGTCTCAAATTGCAGTGGGGGAAATCTAGGTTGGACATTAGGAAAAAATTTTTCACTAGGAGGGTGGTGAAGCACTGGAATGAGTTACCTAGAAAGGTGGTGGAATCTCCATCTTTAGAAGTTTTTAAGCTGCGGCTTGACAAAACCCTCGCTGGGATTATTTAGCTGATGTTAGTCCTGCTTTGAACAGGGGGTTGGACTAGATGACCTCCTGAGGTCCCTTCCAACTCTATGATTCTATCTGGTGTTGGAGAAAATTTCCCCCCCATGTCAGAGTGTCATGGACCCTGAGTATTTTCTGCCTTTCTCAGTAGCAGGCGAGGATCTTCTAGGCATATCTCACCTAATCAATTCCCTGCCATTTCAGGGCCTAAGGTGATCAGTCAGTTATCAATTTTCATATTTTTATTTGTGAATATTTCATGGTGTTATTACAAGGGAAGCACCAAATGTCTAACTGTAGATTGAATGTGAATAGCTGGAAATGGTATTGACCTAAAGTCAAATTACATGAATAGTGAATAAAACAATAAGTACTACAATTATATATTGTACTGATTTTACTGCAGCAGAATGCTAATAGAAAGAACCAAAGACTAGATCCACCAAGGGATTTAGGTGTCTAACCGTCACTTTAGGAACTGAAATCTAAAATTTCAATCCTCATAACCTCCGGTCAGCTGCCACCTAACTCTATAGGCACCTAAATTTCCACTAGTAAAATCCCCATGGAACCTAAAAATCTTGCAGTGAGCATGTGCACAGCCACCTCAGTCCTGCCACCTGGCCACTTAGCTCATGCCTACTGGTTCCTTTATTTGGCATACAGCAAGCTACGCTGAATTGATCAGACTCCAGCACAGGGAGTGGGTATAGGGCGTACCACACATCCAAAGTTACACATAAAACCTCTCCCTTTATATTTCATTGTACTTACTGTATATTGCATTACACATTTTGGGATTGGCTTGGTTACTTTGGAGAAACCATTCCCTGTTCAGCATGCTCTGTCCATGTCCATGTTTGACCTACTCTTTAAATTCCCAACTTATCTTGTCCATTGCTATCTTGTTCTTTGTCAATGGTTCCCTGGATATTCTCTTATCTTAACTACTGTAGACATTTTGTCGCTGAGCTCACTGACCCATTCATCTACTTCAGTTAGCACAAACTTTCTGTTTTCAGCCTGCTGATCTATTTACCTCTTTGCTCTTGTCTTCCAAGAAATAAGGCCTCCCTCATTTTTACTTATTCATGTCAAGCCAGACCTGCAATGCCGAGACCCAAATGGTGTCTTCAGACTGAGCGTTCTCCGGCCTATTTCTCCTGCAGGGCACAATTCAGTTGGTGTTCCCAGAGGCTGCCTAATGGATTCAGCCCAGCATAGGACTCCAGAGGAGGAGTTGTCCCTCCCTATTGTAACCTTTAGCCCAGCAAGCAGAGCACTCATCAAGGAGATAGGAAATCAAGTTCAAGTCCATCCTCTGCTTGATGTTGAACAGAGACTTGACCTTGGATCTTCCCCCAGAGAGCCTCAACTATAGGTATCATTAGGCAGGTATTTTTCAATCTCTCCTATTGAAATTGTTCCAAGATGTATAAGTAATTAGATATTCATTGGGCCGGTCAGAGTGAGAATAACTCTACAACCCAGTGGTTTGGTCTCTGACCTAGGAGGAGGGAGACTCTGGGTCCAGTCCCACATCCTGGCTGAGTTCTCTAACTGTAGGGCTAATGGTTATAAAAGGTTTCCTCCTCAATTTTTTTTGCAAAAAAGGGCTTAGGCACCTAATTGCAGGACAGGATTCACAGCTATGAATCCCAAGCACAGGAAGGTGTCACCCTCTGGCCTAGAGTTAGGCAACAAAGACCCTTTGAGGTGCAAAGTGCAGGATCCATCCATCTCCTTGGCATCTGCTATTGGCTAATTTAGGCAACTCCCTGCTCAGTGCACTGGCTTTTATGGATTCTTAGGCACCTAACTCTCCCGATACATTGTGTAGGAAACCTGGGTGCCTAACTCAGGGATTCCACTAAATGACAGGGGGCCTATATGTTAGGTGCGCAATGCTGAGTCTAACTTCCCTTGTGTATCTAACCCCATACCACATTGGTCAACCAAAATTTCACAAAGCAGAACCCCCGAGTTAGATATTGCTTTCCACAATGTATTTTGTTAGTAACTTGCTATTGTCGTCACCACAATACACTATGAAAAAACTGCACTGCAGACAGTTAATATGCTTTGCATAAACAACTGTAAGAGATATTCAGGTGTGAGAAGGGCTGGCAGTTTTATTGTTCTTTGGGTTGTTATTGCACCATTATAAAATATGTATACTTAGAGAAACGTAATGACAAGATAGCAGCACACAGACTAATGTCCCTAATTTACAAGGCTTTTCCATTTTTCAGCTTACAAGTATTTCTACTCAGAAAAATGATCAAATATTGATATGGCAGTAGCACTGAGAAGCTTCAGTCAGGATCAGGTCCTCATATTGCTACGTGCTGCCAAACACATACAAAGGGCCCAGAGGAGCTTGCAACCTAAGGGTTTGATCTGGCACTCACTGAAGCTGACGGAACAATTGCCTTTGACTTCAGGGGGTGCTGGATCCGGCTTTTAGAACTGTAAAAGGAATCTGAAAATGGGATGAGTGGTAATAACATAAGATTTTAAAAAACTGCAAAGAGGACAGTGAATTACCCACATATCTGCTATTGCAATCCACATAACTCCTGCTTGGCTGCCTCCTAACCATGCAGGCATCTAAACTCTCTTAGTGCCTACATATTTGCAGAAAAAGGTCCTAGGTCCCTTTGATTCCGCCTCTCAGCATGCCTGTTGCTATCTCACTCTAGGCAGGTGGATGCCTATCACTTGCCTAAGCCAAAGAGTAACCCAAAAACTGGGGTAAGAGAGGCACTCCTCCGCCTAAGTTGTGTGCCAGGCCCAGTCCAATAGGTCTGTTCAGAGACCTGCTCTTACCACTGGCCTCCGGGATAGTCTAATACAGGTCTCTCTCAATCTCTCCTATGGAAGTTGATCCGTTTTAATTAAGTCATTAATTAAATAATTAATTAGTAATAATAATTAATAAGTAATTAAATATTGACTGGGCCAAGAAAGAGTGAGAATAATTCTACAGCCCAACAGTTCGCACTCACCTGAGAGGAAGCAGATCCCTGTTCAAATCCCTTCATTTCATTAGGCAGAGGGGGGAACTTGAACCAGAGATCTCCCACACCTCATGGGCATATTCTAACCAGCTAAAGGTTATAAGGGAAGTCATGCTTCTCTTCCCTCACCCCCAAAGCTGTTTTCATGGCCTCTGCGTATATCCATTTGATTGAGTCCTGGATGTACATTAGGTGCAGGAGCACCTATCTTCCCCCAGTTCATAGACTGCTAAAAGAGACAGTCCACCTCCCTGCAGCCTGGATTTAAGCACCTATTTCAGAGACAGAAGAGGCGCTTAGGACACACTCTGCTCACTGGCATCTCCCATTGGCTAGCTTAGGCAGCTCCCCCCTTGTGTGCAGAACTTCGGGGATCACATTCTAATGTGCTTATCTCTTCCCAACTATTGTCTAAGGAACATAGGCACCTAACTCAGGCTTTGTAGATCAGTGATTTTCTAGGTAACTAAAAGATATGCAAAACAGTGAGAGTCCTCTGGCACCTTAAAGACTAACAAATTTATTTGGACATAAGCTTTTGTGGGCAGAAAAAGATAAAAGATTAGCGTTGCAATGATGAACAACCACAACATTTAAGTCCCTTTGTGGCTGCAGGCCTAAAGATGCAGATAGGTACTTAATGGGATTCACAAAGACTCCTAAGCAGGTCAGGTGTCTAAATCCCATTTACTTCAATGAGAGTTAGGCACCTAACCTGTTAAGGCAATTTTGTAAATCCTACTAGGTACCTACCAATTTCTTCAGGTGCCTAAATATTTTGGCAATCTGACGTCAATGCTGCAATGAGGGATTACAGGGAAACTCCTCCTCACCTTCCTCCACCTTTACCCCTGCTGGACCACCATCAGAACTGTCCAGAATTGTCAGAATGGGAAGAAGTGGCCAAGCCAGCCATGCTACAGGAAGGTTGTTGCACCCCTTTTAGGATTATAAAACCTGTATCTGAAAGAATACTTGTAAAAACTGAATATCAGAATTTTTAGCTTTAGAATAGGTCATCTGTTGAAATCCATTCTCTGTTGCTAGTGCCCCAAACATTGTGACATTCTGATTGACAGTTTAGTCGTCCATGGGAAATGAGTTTGGTGGTTTCACTGTTTCTCAGTGGAAAAGCACCCACCTCATTTACACAGCATTATAAACTCATCACTTGCCAAATCCCAATACTGATATCAAAGATTTTATTTGCTTAAAAGATCAACTTTGGTTTTTTTTAATTGTTTTGTTTTTTCTCAGAAATGGCCAAACTGAATTTTAACAAGCGCACACACACGCATATACAGAGTACTGATATGAGTAATGCATGATGGCCTAATCACACACCCCTGAAAAATGGGGTTTATAATATGTTGCTGATATATCCTTGCTGGTAAGGGGCTTTATACATCTTTTATTATTATTGGGACATGAGACTCAATTATTAAAATATGAATTACTGCTATAACACAACCAAAACAGAGCTATTCATAATACTCATAATGGTTATAAGATCACAATTACATGTCTATATAAAAAAATTAAGTCCCTGTGAGTTTTACCTTTTCATAAGCCTGAAGGATCACTCCAGTAGGCTCGGCACCAGCTGTTATAATTCATATCAGAGAGACTATTTCCTTTATTATTAAAAGGGTGATGTAAATCAAATGCAGACCCGAGGAAAAAAAAGACTTTCATTTATTAAGTTTACATAAAAAAATTAAGAGATGTTAATAAATACTGTATCTATAAGCAGGTCCAAATCTATCTAAAATGCCCCACAGTGATGTCTTACATCAGTTGTTATTGAAACATTAATGCTTTTCTTATAGGCTTAGTGCAATCGATTTAAACTTACAGTCATCTTGTACCCATATGTGCTGCTCCCGTTGATGAGATGGCTATTAATAAAGAAATAGATGGCTATGAATTAAAGCAAGCTCTACTTAATCACATTAATCCAGAGTATGTTAAAGGCTTCAATTTTCTAAATAATTTTGGGCTTAATGCCTCCAAGATGGGCAGACTATTCTATTGATGCAGCATCTGGTCCAATTTAAACTGGATTGTGAGAGAGGAATTGTTAGGCCTTTGCAAAAATAAGGAAGACTGACAGTTTTAGGGATGCAACCAAAACTGCTACAGCTGAGACAAAAGATACTGCAAGATATTGAAAAAGACCTACAACAATTAGAAGGCAGCTCACTTCTCTGCAAATGCAACTCTACTGTTCAATGAATTGTATATGATTAACTTACTCTTACTGATGGGATGAGTACTCCATACACTTAACCATTACTGTGTTTTCCAGTCACTGAACATCCAGCAGCTGCTGCTGTGAAATATATTCACTTACCCATTACTTTGGGTTACCAATTAGAGAGGAATTATTTGAAAAGAAATGGTATAACCACTATCACCACCCTCCTATTAACCACATTTCCTGGCTTCAAGCATTTTTCCTGCCTTTCTAAAGGTCTTGATTTTTGGTAAGTGAAAGTGAGAGTTGTACACTGAACTCCAACTCCAAGGAGTATTTTGGCTTGTGGTATCAAAATCTTGTTGCTTCCGAGTAAACAGACACAAAAACAATGTTTTCAGTAGTATTAGGAGACTTAAGAGAACAAAACCTTTTGTAAGAGAATTGGTTGTTTTAGAACAATTCTGCAGCAAGCGGAATTTTATTTATTTATTTAGCATCCAATCTTTACAGAGTTTCTTCAATGCAGGATGGACACTGAATATTTTATAATCTCCCACAGGGTAAAACTATAATGTTTCTTATTCTATTCTATTTCTCTTACATTCAAAGTGTCAGAATTGTTTAAGGTCTCAGGGAAAGCACTGAGTACAGGGCCAGATTCTGCTCTGTTACACAATTGTAAATTAGTAGTCACTCCAATGAAGTCAATGGTATTACACTGGTCATAAGCCATTGTATATGAGAAGCGAATCAGGTCCATATTTTTAGGTCACTGTTACAAACCTGAAGAAAACTTTGTCTGAGAGCTGCTTTCAATTTCAAGTGATGTTTTTATAGACTGTTCAAAGTTGATTTTTAGTAGGAATATAGTACACCGCATGTATCAACACACATCATAAAATCCTCACAGTAGCAAAATATACATGGGTCAGATTTACATGATACACTAAATTGTGTGCCTTTGTGTCTCACAGGACTGTAAAGGGAGAAAAATTTCACAATTGAGGGGAAAATAGGTTTTTATTTAAAATGTAAGGTTATGTGGCTACCTCTGGGCTAGAAAGTAAACAAATTAAAAAATGAAAGCAGTTATAAATTCATGTTCTTGAATCACTGCGAAGCTGGAAAAAGACAGAACAAGCTTTGCTGTATATTCTCCCCTTGATACATACACATTACTCCTACTAGCACTTACAGAAGTTACATGGTTGTAGATTTCAAAGCATTTTATGAAAAAAGACAAATATTATTATCCCTGTTTATATCTGGGGACAAGGGGCAAGGAAAGTTGATGCAACTGTCGAAGGTCACATAATAGGTCAATAGCAGAGCTAGAAATCAAACTCAGGTTTCCTACCTCCTAAGCCAGTGCTGTATCCTATGAACCAAACTGCCTCCCAAAACAAGCCCTGTTGCAAAGGCAATCTAAACAAGCATGAAAAGAGGCTGAGAAAGATAAAAGGCAAGAGGGATGAAGGCAAAAAAGAAGAAATACACAGAATTAGGTTACGGGGTTGCATGGGTGGCACAGCAGTCTCTAACTTTGCTTGATTGGAATTTTTTCATATAATTAAAAAAAAAATTCAATATAATTCAAAAGTAATTAGAACATCATTACTTTTGGTTACCAATTAGAGAGGAATTATCTGAAAAGAAATGGTGTAACCACTTTTCCTGGCTTCAAACATTTTTCTGCCCTTCTAAAGATCTTTATTTTTGTTAAGTGAAAGTGAGAGTTGCACACTGAACTCCAACTCCAGGCTTATCTTGGCTCGTGGTAAAAAAATCTTGTTGCTTCTGAGTTAAAGGGACACAAACAATTTTTTCAATAGCGTTAGGAGACTTAAGAGAACAAAATCCTTTATACGGGAATTGCTTGTTGGATTGCAGGAGATGGTGACTTTGGAAGGGGGATTTGAAGGAGGACAGGAAGGCTGCAAGGCACACAGAATCACACATGCCATTCTAAGTATAGGTGGCAGCATGGAAGAAACCACGAGGGATGCTATTGGGAGATGAGAAAAAAAATGGGCCATGAAGGGAGAGTTATCTTCTCTTCAGACCAACCTCAGTGACACTGGTATAATGTCTCAAATAAAATGGCACCTGTAATAGGGCAACAGACCAAGGCCCTTTTGGCTACAGTTGTGGGCCAACGACATAGTAAAGATATATGATCAATTAATCGTAAAGTAAGAGAGCTACCATCTGAGTCACACTGGCTAATCCGCATGGATGGGTAAGTCATTCTTAAAAAAATATTATGTCATTTGTAATATGGCACGACCTAGAGGCCTCAGTGAGGATCAGGCCCCCATTGTGCTAGGCATTGTAAACAGATAGTAAGAAACCTGAAGAATTTAAAGTCTAAACAGACTAAACAAAGGGTGGAAGGATTACTTCTAAAAGTTTACAAAATATTATGGAAGCAATGTTTTTACCAGATAAATTATTCCTTTAAATATTCCCCCATCACAGTCCATTCTGAATATGGAAACAAATTTCTCATCTCTGCTAGGAAGGATAACTCAGGGCTTGTCTACAAAAGGAAGTTAGTGCACAACAAGGTAGGGTGCAAATTTACAGCACACTAACTACTCTGCAGGAATTCCCCATGTGGACACTCTTAATGCTCAGTAAAAGTGCCTTCTTATGCTTTAGCTTAATACACTTTCAAATATATTAAGATAAACTGCCCAATGACACTTTTAGTGTGCAGTAAAAGTTTCCACATAGAGAATTAGTGCAAATTATTTTAGTGCAGAGTAGCTGGCGCATAAAAGTCCATACCCTAGCTCGCTGTGCACTACCTTCCCCATATAGACAAGCCCCCATATTCCTCAGGTGGGCAAAGGGCTCACTGACATCAGTGGGAGTTTTGTCTGCACATGGAGATCATGCCTTGATGCATAACTATTTTTCAGTAAGCTCTTTCTTTAAGGAAAGCTGGAGAAATCAATAAAGCAATTTTTATCCAACCTGTCAAAAAAGTTGGAGTAATTTAAGTTGATTAAATGGCTATAGCTACAAATTAACAGCCATATTTCATTATCACTGGTATTTATTTCTGGGTATAATATCATGAAACCTGCCTTTTGTAAAAGACTCTGATATGGTGCCCCACATACCAGCATTTTCCATCACACCTAGGCTCCTCATCTGTTCCCTTCCATCCCTCTGCCAGAACAGCCATCCCAGCTCTTCCAACTAGAGTGCAAGGCCATCCTTCCCAGTGGGAACCCTCACAGCCTCACTGCTGGGAGATCATATTTATCAGGGGAGCATCCCTCACTCCCCATGGCCCTCTCATTTTTCCCCTGGGTCCAGCTCTCTGGCGTGGAGGCACCAGAGGGTAAACGCCTCTCTACCCTCCAGCCCTGGCTCTCTGGTTTGGGGAGATCATCTGGCAAACCTCTCTTGCTCCTCTCCTTGCCTTCAGATGTCCCCCAAGGAAACACCTACTGTGTCTGGCAGTTCTCATCCATCCATACTGACTGACTGACTCTGGCAGCCCTGACTCACTGAGCCTTTCACCAGATCTCTCTCCCCGTTAGGGCACAGGTGCCGTCTTTTAAGACTAATTGAAATGAGCTGATGAGACACAGTTGTACTGGCCCTGCTCCGTCTTAATTGGCCACTGTGACACTGCGACACAGCCCCAGACAGACCATTCTAAATTAAAATACGAACCCGTATATTAATTCACCGTGTGAATTCATCATCACCTTCATCTAGACATGCTCCAAAATAATAAGGAAAATGTCACACACCTTCAACCTTTTGTCGCTAGAATCTGTATGGCTACAAATTCTAGTTCAAATATCAAATATAATAGTTAGGGTGTACTACCAGCTTCTGGATCAGCACAGTGATGGAGAATACTAAAAAAAATATTGCAGTGTATGTTCATATTATTCATATTGTTAAAACAGAAATGGGGAGAGGACAGTGCAACATGAACTTCACAGGTCATGGTTCTGGAGACAGACATGAAGTTGCCTATGATGCCCTGGAGTCAGGAGAAAGTCCTGAGCAATCTGAGCATGCTTCGTCTTACCCCTGATATTTCTTTGAGACAACCCAACATCTCCTCATGACTGATGCTGTCAAATCCTCAAGAGAAATCTAGATGAGTGAATATGATATTTCACCATTACTCATGACTGCTTGCTCTACAAGCAAGACCTACACAGTCTGTGTGGCATATTCCAATCTAAAATCTGACTGGGGGTTGGGATATCTAGCATCCTGGCCTACGTGGTTAGAGTTAGAAATGGCTCTCCATTAACTTATTGCCTTGCTCAAAAATGAGAAATTAGAAACATTAATATACTCTTTATTATGCCGATACAGTACATTAGCAGAAAGCGAAACTGTACACACTTTATGGAAATGTGACATTAGAACAGAATCACTGGAAGGCATTTCAGCCACAATTAACATTTTATGCACTTTGGAAAGAAAATAAAATTAATTTATAATTTCATCACTTCACTGAATAAGCACAGGCTGAGCCAACTGGGCGATTGGTAGAGAAAGAAAGGAAAGTTGCACAAAGAGTATTGTGAAATTTTCCATAAAGGATTTGTTATGTTTTCCCCCCTCAAGGGCCTTAACAGTGGCGTTGAGATCTTACCATCACATACTACTGATTGTAGTACTCATAGTACTACTTACTCTCAGGGATACTAGTATGTAGGTGCAATGAAGCACCTTTACCAAAAGCTAGCATACTAAGTAAACTAGAGCAAATTTTCCTTATAAACATCCTCCAAAAATTCAATGGCACCAAGTATAAATGAAACCACATTGTTCCTCTGACATTTCAACTTTTCAAACAGCTTGCATTTGTTTTCACTTACTTTCTTTCTGAGCACTAAGTCTGTATCTGCCTGGAAAAATGCAGAAAAATATCTAGGACCTGGTCTACACTAAAACGTAGGTCAAGCTAAGTCATTCAGGACTGTGAAATATTTTACAACCTGAGCACCATAGTTAGATAGATCTAACTCCCGGCATAGATGCAGCTAGGTTGACGGAAGGATTATTCTGTCAACCTAGCCACCACCTCTCAGAGAAGTGAATTATCAAAACCCCTTCTGTCGATGCAGAAAGCAGCTACACTACAGCAGCACAGCTGCAGCGCTACAGCTGTGGCAATGTAGTGGCTGTAATGTACACATGCAAAAATAAAAAGGGGTTTCAGGCCCACATCCTCAAAGGTATTTAGGTGCCTAACTCCGAAAATACCTTTGAGGGCCTGGGCATCAGTTCTGAAGTTGTATTTAAATATCTAAAGAAAAACTAGAGCTATATATTTAGCTGATCCACTTCACTTTAAAGAGGGAAACTGAAACAGGAATGCATGAAGACCACAAGAGCCCCAAAGGATCTGTATCACCTGTCCCAGGACCAAATTCTGCTCTCAGTTATGTGCTGAGCAAATCCCTTTGAAGTCAAGGTGTTTGCAAAGTGTATAACTCAGCAGAATTTGGCCTAATACTTCCAGTTTTATAAACAAAGAAATAATAGTCTTATCTAGAAAGCTTGATAAAAAATAGAATTTTAAGCTCCTAAAAACAGATTTTTCTCATCATTTACATGAGATACGTGCTATGCAGGCTCTTATTTAAAATCACTGAGAATTATTATCCTGCTGTGAATGAGATTGTGTGCAACTTGTAGACTTTCAGACATAAGCACAGGAGTGTGTATCCCATAAAGAAGGTAGGTAAAAGTTGGTTATAATGATTGCACACAGTAATTACAGTATTATCTCAATATCAGGAAGAGATAAGATACTCCTGAAAACATTAATCATCATCTCCACAGCACCTTAGTGTTGTGTCACCAAAGGAATTAAGATTTCAATTTGTGGAATAAGCAGTTGGATCAGTAAAATAAAACAAATCCACTGCAATAAACAAGTAATGTATGAACAGCCCACACAGCTTATACCATCTGCTTTCCATGAAGAAAAATGGTCTCCCAACAGTTGTAATGCCTTTTTGTTTTTCACTCTCCCTTACCCACTATGTACAGCACCCCTTATTTTTTATTTTATTTTTTTGAGTTACCTGTCTAACACTGGGAAATACTTACTACCAGGAGTAGTTCTTACTACCATGAGTAGCCCCATTTGACTTCAGTAGAGCTACTACCTGTAGTAATCACTACTTCCAGGAGAAAGTGTTTGCAGAATTGATCCTTTAGATTGTAAATTCCCTGAGGCAAAGATTGTCTTGTGACTTGTCTGTAAAGCATCACACATATGAATTGCAGTGTGTAAATGTAAAATAATTAATAGCATCAGTAAAGGTAATATAGAACGTGAACTCCTAGGCAACCTCTCATCCCATATTCACAAATATTAACACAAACATCAATATGTGTAAATTCCTAAAATGAGCAATCTCTTCCTCCCACATTCTGTTTTGTCAGCAGCACTGTTGAGGACCAGTAGAGCCTGCCCTAGCACCCAAACCTTAAGAGACTCATATGGGGGCAGCTATCCAGGCACAGCCTTCCAATGCAGTTACATATGAACTCCCCTCAAAAAAACAAGACTACGTTAACGTTTTTTTAAAAGAACAATGCAGAAATCCTGCTTCCACATTGGGATTATGGCTGCCCAATAGAGCTGCAGCCAGGAGCAAAACTACCATTCAGACAAATTTATGCCACGCCAGAACCTGAGCTAACAGCTCTCCAAGAATACCTCCAGGAATACCTGGCCTGAGGGTTTATCTGCAACTCAACCTCACCAGCTGACACAACAGTCTTTTTCATAAAGAAAAATGTCTTTGTCTCTGCATTGATTACCATGCACTGAATCAGATAACTATCAGGAATCATTACCAGCTAGCCCTGATTCCTGAGTTGCTAGATCACATGGGAACTGTCCATTTATTCACTAAGTTGGAGCTGGGGTAGGAGGAGAGGGGGCGTACAACCTCGTGCAAATCAAGGAATAGGGTAAGTGGAAGACTGCCTTCCAAATCTGGTATGGCCACTATGACTATTGTGTAATGCCTTTCGGGCTGACCAACGCCCTGGTCACCTTCCAACATTTTATAAAGGATGTATTACAAGACATATTGGACCACTACATAGTAGTCTACCCAGATAACATATTGGTCTTTTCCAGCCATCCTGACCAGCATACTGCTCACATCCGAATGGTTCTGGAATGCTTATGGCAGCATGGCCCTGATGACAAGCGTAAGAAGTGTGTCTTTGATCAGGTCTCTGCAGAGTTTTTGGGCTTCACCTTATCCCAGCCGGGATTCAGATAGAACCATGCAAGGCCCAAGACATCCTAAACTGGCCAGCTCCCCACCCAGTATGTGACCTGCAACGCTTCCTGGGGTTTACCCATTTTTTTTAAATTGACAATTCATCCTGAATTTCAAATGGAGCCCTTCACTGCTCTCCTCCAGAATAATGCCCAGTTCCATTCATCTCTGAAGGTTCAGTATGCATTCAATCAGCTTAAACTCTCCTTCACTACTGCATCCATATTGACTCATCCAGATACCATGTAAGCCTTCATTGTAGAAGATGAGTACACTCAGTTGGGTCTCCCAATGACTTGGTCCTGAACAAGTGCTACACTGCTTGAGGAAACTCCCCTTGCAGAGCTAAGCTATGAAATACTTGATAAGGAACCAATTATAAGAACTGCCTTTACAGATGTGACGTTCCCCTCTGCAGTCTGGACTGGGGTATAGCTGTGTCACCCCATTCCCATCTTGCACTTGCCCCACTGTGTGAACCACCCACTCCTGGGTCAACCCATGCCCAGCTTTCTGCAAGCAAGTGCCATGACTCTCCCCTAGCAGGACACGTGGGGCACTTTAAGACCCAATGATTAATATCCTGCTCCTTTTGATGGCCCTGGATGTACCCCACGATAAGGTCATTCATTGCCTCCTGCAATGTTTGTGTTCCTGCCAAGACACCAAGCCATAAGCCCCAAGGTCTCCTCCAGCCCTTGGGCACCCCATCGCAAGCCAGAGTGGCCATCATTGTAGACTTCATTGTAGAATTACCAGAGTCCAACACATTTACAACAATTTTGATGGAAGTGGACCACTTTACCAAAATGACCCATTTCATCCTTTGCATAGGCCTCCCCACTCCACTCAGGAGACAGCCCACCTATGGATTAGCCATATAGTCCACCTCCATGGCCTTCCAGAATGCATCATCTCTGATCAAGGATCTCAGTTCATGGCCTGGTTCTGGCAAAAGGCAATGCTCCTGCTGGGGATCCAAACGTCTATTTTCTTCTTACCATCCTGAGTCCAATGGCCAAAAGGAAAGGGCCAACCCTTGCTCTACCTCCTTCTACTGCCTGACTCTGATCTCCTGGTAATCTGACCCTGCTTGCCTCATGACTCCCAGTTTGCCCTCTGGCCGGTCTCAGACTCTGATCTCTGCTGTCCTTTATTTTTAAATGATAAAATCCAGATTATTTTCTGTTTCACGGTGCACAGTGGTGCATTGTAGTTTGGCCCTTCAGACTCTGGTCAGCAAAGCTAACTAAATGACCCTGAATGTACACAGAAAGAAGCTCTTCTAAATAAAAAGGTGCTATGTCTTCCATAGCAGTTTTCTAGGTGAAACTGCATTTTAGCTGTTAACTGACATTCAGTGCATGCCTTAGACTTCTTTTTGCCAAGGTCATAATATTTCAGCAGCATCTTCTATCGTATAACAAGATGGTTTCTGAAGTGAAAATGGTTGTGATCTTGTTACTCTATTACTTTAGCAACTGCCTGCCAAAAAGAGATTATAGGTGAACATTTCATGATTTTGTCTGCACATTTAGGATCATAGGAGTCTAATCTCAAGCCTATAAAGAGGCCTATTTCTAACAGTGGTCTGGCTATAACAATGGATATAATGATATGGAATTCTAATATCTAATATACTTCTAATATCTAATATACTCTATAAAATATTAATACACTAACTTTGATCTTTTCAATATTTCGTACTTTGATTGCTTGACCTTTCCACCTTTTCTCACAGGTGAGTGAGGCTAAAAGGAAGGAGAGAGGTGGAATGGGTAGCCAATCACGCTGAAGAACGTTGAACAGATCAAGGTTGTGCAGCACACTGATATTCTTCACAGAATCTATACGTCATTAAAATTCTTACACCCCATTCTTACAAGAGAAGCTGTAAAGAGAACAGACAATGGCACAACAGGAATCTATTCTCTTGACAATGATGTTCACAATAAAAGAAAATGTTCTGAACTATTCCCATTACTGTCTGAAGACTTTAATCTTTCAGACTTCAGTTTCTGTTCTTGAAATACTTCAAGTCCTTTTAGAAGTTATAGAAAATGAGGTTAATGTTTGTATAGTTTAATTATGCATTTAAACATTTTGGAGAGTAAGACACTCCCCTGGAAAGATGTTGTGATGTCCCAGTTTTATTCCCAAGAAAGTGCTGGGCTTTTCAAGACATAGTCCACTATCGCAATATTCTGATAATTTTTGGTAGAACATTAAACTATACTAGGTAGGGGACAGGGAACACTTTGAAGAGCAAAGAGAAATCCTTCCCCATGCTGATTGTTTCCTTCCTTACCAATGAGTACAATGGAAAACCCACAGCACTGGCCTGTGAAAACAAATTCCCCTTCGTTGCGCCATCCACATCTGTGATCATGGTATTGATATGCAAGCATTAAAAACAGGCACCAGGTCACTTAAGCAAGCTTTTTGCATTCCCTCTCCTAAAATGAAGACATCATAACTAACAGTGAATGTGAAATGCAGCCTTGCGTCCCGTTTCATGTGTAATTAAGATGAAGCAGAGAAGGGGCTAACTCTGAAAATCACCAATTGACCATAGGAATAGGAGATAACAGAGCAAGAAATTAATTTGGTCTTTCTCCACCTTCTTTTCCAGCTACAGAGAAATCTTGAGGGTGACCTTTGGATGCTTAGAAACTTTAAAGGCAAATGGAACTCCTAGACATAAAAGGTACTCCCTGTCACCACCTGCTATGCAAGATGCACTGGTATCCATCAGTAAAATATGTGCATGGTGTATTTGTAAAACAATTTCACATCTGAATATTGCATGTAACATTGCATCCCACATAAATGCTTGCTGCAGACTTTTACATCCTGATAATTTTAAGGATTACTCATTCGTATAAAAGATACACAACATTTAAGACAAAGCATGGGGGTTGCTTAGATTATGAACAAGGCCAATGAATACATTTCTGGATCTCTCCCCCTGGCCATAACAAATATTTAATAATAAGAAAAAGGCATATTTTCTGTACAATGTAAATTATGATCAATTAAGTGTATTTCTATGGAATAAAATGACCTGCTTTCATGTTCACAGGTTCCTCTTCCCAGAAGTCAAAAAAAAATCCAGTTTTTCAGAAAATGGTCTTAAGCAGCAGCTTTTATATGGTAATTTCACACAACCAGTTCATGAACAACGGCATCATTTGTTTCACTTCTGACTTCAGTGCCACTGGAGTTGTACAGATTTCAAAAAACATATGAATATACTGATAACCACAGACTTGTTCGGAACATCTCTAAGCAAAATATGAGGAGATATTTCATAGCGAATGAAGAGCCTGGGTTGTGTAATACTTGCCAAAAATGGCATATTTGTGCATTAGTCTAATGCACTGAAGATAGCTCAGAATGCTTATCCACTGCAGAATGCATTTTCATGCTTTCATCTGTACACTAGATACTATGAAATGTAAAAATAATTTTCTATCAGTGTATTCATAAGCTTCAAAATAGCTCGATTGCCTCTAAATATCAACTTAACAAGGCAACACCAAACCAATTGATAGGACAATCTGTATAATAAATATTTGTGCTCTGTATAGTATGACACTGCTCTGACTGCTATCTCTTACAAGCAGAAATCATGGCTCTGCCACCTTCCCAAGAGGGAGGTGAACCAGTTAGAATCCAGTGAACTTTCAAAATGTCTTGGACAGAGCTCTACACATCAATAATTATATTGACAAATCCCTTCCAGTGTAAAGAAGGCATAAGGTTTTGACATGGTGAGAGTTGTTCTGAGGCAACGGTAACTGTCACTAAATGAAAAATCTATGTTTGTTTTACAGAAAAATGCTAGATTCAGTGTTTTAACTGAAACTGGTTAAGCTAAACTGGTGTAGTGTTTTAAACTGGTTTTAAATGGCTATTTTCAATTTTTAAAAAATCCCTAGTTTTTATCATCATCTGACAAGAGAAGGTGTGACACCCATTCCCAAGCCCTCCTCCCCTTTGGACATTATATGCTGCTCTTGCTTGTGCACAGGTGATCACTATGAAAATGGTACAATACCTGCCTTTGTAGGTAAAAGTAGGGATCAACTAATTTATCAAGTGCTCTGAGATCCTTAGGTGAAAGGCATATGCATATGTGCAAACTAGGATTATTTGTATCGTAATGCTCCATTTTTGCAGGGCACCTCTAAGGCATCTGACCCTAAGCTATCCTTTGTCACACCAGGTCTCAACTTAGATGGCCAATTGCAGATTGGGTTCCATAGTTTCCCCCCCTCTTTATTCCAGGAGCATTAGTTAATTAATTATCGTGGAGTAATTATGCATGAAAGACATGGTACACGCTCCAAAAAAGTAGAGTCTAAATCAGACAAATACAGTACACAGGTGTAACAGGGTTGCCCCCCTCCCGCCCATGGTTAGGGCTTTCTCTGCAATGGCCTGCTAATAATTCCTCCCTCGATTTCTCCTTACAGACTCCACATGCTTTTTCTGAGATCAAAATACCCATCCTTGGGGTCTGGGTTTAATCACACAAAATAAAACTAAAATAAAATAAAAAATAAAAAAAGTCCTAAATTAAAGTCCCACAAACAAACATTTCTCTTCCTAATCCCAAGCCGCTCTGCCGGGAGAGCTTTTGCACTCTTTCATTGCTTGCTCAGGGTCTTTCCTGCATTAGCAAGTTACTTCCAACTTTTCTTGGCTGAAGTCTTAGTCCCGGATCTCCACTGGAATCTACTCACACCTAGCAGTCTCTATTCTCCCTGAGCAACATCCCCAGCTGCAGTGTCCAGATGCTTTTTATAGGGGAGCACCTGATCCCTCTCAGGTGGGGCTCATCTGGTAATCAGGGTTGGCTTAGTTCCAGGCTCTTCAGCCCAGGGACCCCGTTACAACAGGATATTACCCCCTCTCTCTATAGAGCTATTCTGAAGTCTAGCAGCAAGACCAGTCTACAGTGCAGGTATTCAAGAAAGCCTACACTCTTTGTATACTTCACCGGCCCCCCAGTCCATCCCCTGTTCCAGCCTCTGTTCACACCTCCTCTGACCAGCGGCCAGCACTCAGTAGTTTTAGAGGGCCCTCAAAATTCTACCCTAACTCGCTGCAGTGTACCAGAACTTGTGTGTGTTTTGGGATGGGGAAAATTGTAATATACTTTACTATCCAACATAAAAGGTCTGATAATCAGGGGAATTAGGGTCAGATTTTGTGGGCCTTTTACACCTACTGATCAGGCTGTTGAACAGAATGGACTGAGAGTGCCAGATGGCTAGAAGACGACACACACACGGCTGTAAACACTCCACATGGTGCATGGAAGTGGAGAATCAGGGCCAAGGTGTAGTAATGTGCAAGTTAAGCTTTCAGAAAGCAGTTAATGCCAAGGGTACAGTGTCCTTTCCCAGTGTTCTAGTCTGGTGGTGGGTTTTTTAAGTTCAGTTACACTGAGTCTTTACTTTCAGGAGAATTTTTACTGCTAGTTGCCACTACTGAAAGATTACCTCTGTGCCTATGTAAAAATAGGTTCTGTAATTTTTGCTTTATAATATCCTATAAGTGTTTCATTTTTTGCTTAAAAAAGAGACTTAACATCACCTTTCACTTTCCATTTTGTTACAGATGGTTTCTGTTTCCTTGGGTGCTCTGCAGCAATTCTCTTTGGCTGATGTAACATCTATTAATTGCTAGGACCTCCAAAATTTCAACAGTGCTTTATGTCATCCCTAGGTGCCAGGTAATAAACAAAAGTGGTAGAGCAGTCTCAGCAGTTGGCATAAAAAGTGTTGACAGGAGAACAAAAGCAAAGTAAAACCTCAAAGCTATAGTCTACTAACTACTGTGTAGGAGGAGCAAGCAGTGGAGAACTATGCCCGGCGTGGGTACACTGTAAGAGCAACACTAATCAATTTGAAATGGCTGTAAAGATTGCCGGATTTGGATTATGGGGAAAAACAAATGGAAGGTTTTTGGGTGCGGTAGGGAGCACCTCAAGACATCCAAGGAACAAAAAGAAAGACTGATCCAACTCCTGACTTCTGTCAGTACTAAAGGAATTGTTTGAATTGTACATTATCAGTTTTCCAAAGAAGATGTGTACAGTATTTATAATTTCCTGAGATCATATAGGAAAACATAATAGACAAAAACAATGTAAACCTGTTTCTTTTCCACCCTTAGAGTCTTTTGTATGCATCCCAGCTAATTAGATACTAGGGAATGATGGTTGCCTTGTAAATGTCTTAGATGATATTAACATTTAGATTGCTAAGGTAGATATCGTTTTCATTATGGGCCCAATCCTGAGAGGCTATGGTCACTGTCCACTCCCACTAACACAGATCATAATATCACAGGATCAGGTCCATGATCTATGAAAGCAAAGGAAACAGACATACCTGAACAAACCTCTTCATAGGTGGGATTCAGGGTATGCCCTCCTGCATAACCCACTTGAGTGGAGTAGACTCCTTTCTGTGTCCAAAACTTTCTCTCTGCTCCCCAGAAACATCCCATACCTGCATAATGTGTAAAGTACACAACAAGATGTCAAGATCTACTTCCTATAAGTCAGTCACTTGCACATTCATTAATGGAGATTGTCTGTACTAAAAATTACTGATGCAACTGGCACATGATGGTCAAATGTCCACCAAGATTAGCTATGGATTTACAATTCTGTGCAAATCCATTCCCCTTCATGAAGGAAACATGGACAAAACTTCTGATTCGTCTGAATATTAACATATGACAGCTAGCAAAATTTAGAATAACCTATAAGATTTTCAAAGGCATACATTTTAATGACATGAATCCCCACCCACCTAAAAAAAAGTTGCTTAAATGGCAATTGTACATATTTCTATAGCAGCATTTTCCTTTAGTTGATTAGCAAGCTGTCAAAACACAATAATTTGTATTAATGGCAAACATTTATTTAATGTTCTGCTTCCTGGCACATGCAATCTTTAAAGGTGGCAGAGTAATAATTAACCAAATTATAGATCATGGAGGAGAAAAAACTCAGGCTTAGTTAATTTATGCATGCAAATATCTGATGTGCATACAAAAATCAGGTATTCATTCATTCACCCACGTGGCCAGTTATCAAAAGAGACCAGATTCTCAGCCGATGTAAAATGGGCAAAATTCCACTGATTTCAGGGGAGATACATCAATGTATACCACCTGAAGAGGTGATTGAATGAGGACCTGATTTACAATTTTTGTACACATAATTTCAGTTTGTGCAAATTGATACATGCAATTCTACATGCCTTACTTAAAAATATGGCCCTAAAATAATGCTATATTCCATGGAAAGCTGCTTCCATAAATTTATTAGCTCACTCATAGGCCATTCTGAAGTATGTTCATTATTTCCATGACCTATTGGACAAGATTCTCTGCTAGTATGAATCTACATAGTTCCATTGACTTCAGTGGAGCTGAGCCAATTTGCACCATTTGCAGATCTGGCCACTCGAACCTGTTCTGGGAATGGCATGCGTTAACTAATTGCTAATGACTGGGAACCAACATGACTAACAGTCAGGATTCTCTGACCATTTTAACTAGTTAAAGAATTACATATTGTTTGTAAAGTTCTCTAAAGATGAAAGTGTCATGTAAGTGCTATTATTATCTAACTAATGTATGATTACAGACGGCAATCTATTTCTTGTCTGAACTCTTGTATAGTTTTTCGTATCTCTTCTCCTACTAAAACCCTGGAAATAAAGGGTTGTGTAACATACAATAAATTCCAATTACAGTTGGAAAACAGTGAACAGTTGTAGGTTTTGCAATGATAATACTGTGGAGATTTCGGGTTAAAAATATTACATAAAGTTGCCAATAAAGCACAGCTAAAGAACAAAGCAGTGCCTTCTATAAAATACAAATTGTTCACAAAGGCGTACCATTCCTTTGAAGCTTCAGAAATCATCTTCAAACTAAAGTAACTTATTCTGACAACTCTTATCCTTGTTTCCAGTTGTAACGTGTTAAAAATATAGGGACAATGTCACTGCCGTTTTAGAATACCTGATGTCAATTACATCCAGCCTGTTGTACAGCATTGATGCTACCATTATATAATCAGCTGAGCATGGGACTGGGGAGTCTACTGATGTGTGGTTTATACTCAGCTTTGCCTGTGATTTGCTATGTGTCTTTTGGTAAGTGACAGGTAAATTTTCAGCACACACAAAGCATGTGTGGATACACTTGTTCCTGTGCCTTGCAGGTGCAAAGATCTACCCACATGCTGTGCAAATTCTAACACCTGAGCACACACTTTAATAGTCCAAAACCTGCATATGCAAGTGTTAGACTCAGCAATCACAAAATCCATGGGGACCACTCAAACATGCAGGTATTAGACTATTTAAGTCAATTGTCTGGGGTTCTCTGCATAATGTCATTCTCTGGATCCCTTGTTATGACCCTGTGGCCTTCACACCCATCCCCAGCATTTTCATTCTTGTTCCCCATAATCATTTGATCTCTAGGCTCAGTGGCCTCCTCCCACACCTGAGGAGGTGAGTCTTTTGTTGTTCTGGTCAACTCTGCCCAGCTATGTCATTTATCAAATCGGCCAGCACCTTCACAAGCAGTAAATCCTTACACCAGTGAAATCAAACAGGTAATGTACAGCAAAGCAGTGCAGACTATATTAATAGGCTATAAAGCAATTTAACCGTTGATGTCTCTCTTTGCTAAAGTGTTGACATGTTTGAGGGGGAGGGGAGAACTGTCAGAATCTGACATTCTACTAATAAAAGAGACACCAACACATGCCTGAATTACAACACACCAAATAACGGGGATTTTGGAAACACACAGATCTCTGCAGGGCAGGGATTTTCTCTTACTATGCGTAGAGTGAGCAGTTACTAGCATAATGCAGTCCTGATCTTAGGGTTTGTCTGAATGACAAGTTAGTGTGTGGCATGCTGAAGAACAATAGATTTATACACCAGTTTGCCATGCACTCACTCATTGTTTAGACATGTCCTTAGTTAAGGAATTTTGATGCTATTCTAACAGAAATAAATTACTATTTTTATTAATTAGTATTATTTTAAGTCAATTGTAGATGTTTTTAACCATTTGATATCATTCTGAGGAACAACAATAGAGAAAATTATGCAGGGAGAAGCGGAGGGAAGCACCCATAATGGAAATTTGAATGTTGAATCACTAATGTGTTTTCAATCTATCCACACAGCACCTTCTGATCAGTTGAGCTACAGCATTAGAGATGGGCTGATAACAAAGATGCATCTGGAGCAAAAATAGAGGAGAAAATTTTCTACTATTGTAGAAAAGCATAATTTGAACTAGCTGGATTTGCAGCAGAGCATGTAAGCATTAAAGATATTTGTCACTTTGTAATCACCAATTTGTAAAACAAAAACAATTGTTTTAGTGATAGGCTTGAATTTCAAAAGAACCTTTGAAACTATATGCTTTTGAACTTCACAATCAAACTGATTCAAACTTGAATCTTTTAAGGCACATCTACCCCTAGAAATAACATTAATCACACAGTGTGGGAATGAATGCTAATGCTCAAATTCCTTTTTAGGATTCTGCTGCCATTTTCTCAAGCTGTACTCTCAACGTTTACATCATTTGAACAACTCCTTAATTAACTTATAGCCTCACATTCAACTGAAGAGCATTTGTTTCTCTGAGCAACAGGAATCATTGGCAAGATTGTACAAATAATTAGGGAACTCTGGTTATTTAAGAAAAACACCTTAAAACAAGCAGTTACTCCATTACAATGGATGAGAATCCGTCAGTGTAAAAACAGAATAGACAATGATACCTTAATTCTTCTCATCTTTAATAGCTTTTGAAATATTACATGTAGATTAGTCAAAGATATAAACTGAACACTACAGCTTTGTGAAGAATTGATTTTTCGGTTCTCAAGAAAAATTTGGTTCTCAAAAAAAATTGTTTTCACAGAAAGCAAAACACTGAAAATAAAAACATTTAGATTTTGAGCTTTTTAACTACTTTTTTATTGAAAGCAAAGGACAGTTAGAAATGCCATTTACAAAGCCATTGGAGGAGGATGTTCCCCCTCCCTTTTTCAGGCCTGTGATTAGAGTACTCACCTGGGATGTAGAAGATGTCGATTCAGGTCCCCACTCTGACCAGTTTGGAGCAGGGAGTTGAATTTGGATATCTCATTTTACAGGTAAGTGCCCTAACTACTGGACTATAGGGTATTCTGGTGTGGGGGCTCTCTCAGTCTCTCTTGTTGAAACTGTTCCACTTTGTGTAAAGTACTTAAATAGTGGAGAACCAGGATCTGAATCGGAGTCTCCCACCACAGCCCAAGTGAGTGCTCTAACCATGAGGATATAAGGGGGAAGGTCTGCTTCTTCTCCTCTGGTTTTAGGAGAGGTGCCTAAGTCCTCCGGTGAATAGCTAGAAAAAATATTGGAGGGCCGAAACTATTCAGCAAATTTGTGTTGAATTCACAAACAGTTTTGGTCAACCCAAAATTCCATTTTTCAGTGAATAAACTATTTGTCCAAAACATTTCACCTAGCTCTACTGAACACTGATAAAGCATCTGAGTGACATACATAGAAAGTTACTGCTCATAAAGTTCCATCTTATTTATCCTCATAAAAATGTTTCTCACTTTGTAATATTATTCTTTGTTTTGTTAGAAACTCACTGTATGCAAATAAAAATCAAACAGAATTTTAAAACAATAGACTAAAAAAAGTGTAATTAAAACTTATGAAATGTTCAAGATGCTCACATTATTGATCAAAGCATCTGCATGAACTTACTGTTGTTACCTTTGTTCTCCCTCCTGCTATTCCATTCCCATCTGCAATGTTTCTTTCCATTCCTTGCCCTAATGATACTTGGCTCATATATAGCACTTTTCATTCAGAAGGCTCAAAGCACTTTAGAAAAGTAGTAAGTGTCATTATCCTCAGTTTGCAGGTGGGAAACTGAAGGATAAAGTAGTAAAGCAGCTTGCTCAAAATCACACAGCAGTACAGCTCAGAATAGAACCCAGGTCTCCTACCCCCCAGTCCTGTGTCTAATCCATTGGACCTCTTTGTTATCTGATTACATGCTAATTTTGGGCCCACATTCTGTGAGGTGCTGAGTTCTGTGGAAATTGAGGGAGCGCCACATCTCACAGAGTATCTGGTCTTTGCATTGTATGTTCTCCAGGGCAGAAATGTTGCTTTTTATATGTCTGTAAAGTGGCATGCATATTTATGGTACTATCTAAACAAATCAAAATCATCATCCATTCTTTTAATGCCTATGCAATTTCAGCTGGAATTAATGTCTCCACTAAAACATACGTATGTGTAAGGTGTTTTCATTTGGGGCTTTTTACTTTTAAAACAGCTCTTCCTTTTTTGATCTTCCCCCATGCCCTTTACCTTCTGTTTTATCCTCCTCTTGTGAGAGTAAGGTACAGTCATTTCCACCAGTGCTGCCAGCATTACACACAAATGTGTTCACACACTCCCCATCCCTCCCAGCAGCCCCGTAAGATAAACACGGAAGCTGAGGATTCACTTTCTCAACCTCTGCGGAATGAATGCATTATTTCTGTGACATGCCAAATCTCTGCTGGCCTGTAGCCTTAAATCGCTGATATCCTCAAAGGCACTTTTCCATGGGGCAGATGAAGAAGCTTTATCAATGCCACTAGGACATCAATGCTTCATTACAGAAGATGGAACTACAAAGGATATACATCCTGCTCATCTTTCTGTTGGCAGATTTTAAATGTCTCAATGTTCTCAGTATAGGAAGAAGGTTTTCATTTCAAAATACACATTTGGGAGAACAGCTTGTAGTGGTATGCTGGGGAAGGGGGGGGTGGACAGAGTGTACTAGAAGTTTCTTCCCCATCTCCAAATCCTACATAAACAGCAGGGCAGGATCTATCCAAGGTTCAAGAAAGCATTAGGCAGGGGGACCAACTCCCATAAGAACATAACAGCCATGCTGGATCAGACCAGTGGTCCACCTCGCCCAGAATCTTTGCCAGTCACCTGTACCAGAGCTTCAGGGGCAATTTTGAAGAAATCCACCCATCTTCCCCTCCCAGTTTCTGTCAGCCAGAGGTTGAGCGTGTCCCGAGTATGGGGTTGCATCCCTGACCATCTTAGCTAATAGCCATTGCTAGACTTATACTCCCATTGATGGACCTATTCTATGCCAGCTCCTGTACTGAAACCCTAAGACAGAACGATTCTGCTAGCCCGCTGAAATGCTGCAGTACACAGCCAATGCTAGATGGCTGCTCCTATACAGTGTAGCTGTAAAGGGCAGACAACAATACATCCCCCAGGTTCACCTCATGGAATCCTGCCCAGACTAACAGGACTCCTGGAGCAGAGGATGCATCTGCCAGTATCACTGCTCCCTGTAGCAATGTTGGCCAGGGCTGAACTTGGCCCTGCATTTGAATATAATTTATTTAGTTGTTTTTACAAAATCACCCACGTTTTCAAATGCCTCAGAGAACCTGGGGAATCACTCATCTGCCTTAATGCACATTTTTTTTTTTCAGTTGGAGGGGGTTAAATGAACCATGCACCAGCTCCGTATGTTAATGTAATAATGCCAGATGCCTACACTGCCCCCAAAATACCAATTGCACAAGACTGTTCAATTTGCCTTTAAAGACATTGGTCTGTAATGCAGCCGGTGCAGGATGGCTGCCATGGTCCACCCAACTAGAGATGTTTCTCAGTGTTGAGCTGAAGAGATCCTTGTATATGTAACGTCCCTGATTCCTGGGAGCTTTTTGAGTATATGTAATTCCAGAGCTTCTGGAGTCCTCAGAGCTAAATACTGTTCTCTAATGGGCATGTAGAAGTCCACTGGCTTCCCTGAGAACTTTGCGCACACACATATAGGAGCAACACCAAAACTTAGTATCATTATTAAAGTGTCCACTTTCTTAAACACATCCACATGTCACGAGCACCTCTACAGCATTTACTAAAGGCCTGAGCCTTCGCCATCTGAAGTCAATGGAACCAGAATCTAAAATTCCCAAAGACCTGTGCCAGTATGCACCAAGACCAATGTAAAAATCTGGGATGGATTAGCTAGGACATGTCTTTTGGATTGTTCCAAAATCATGGTTAGGAATATCCACAGGATTTTTCAATCTATAAAGAACATTGGGGAGCTTTCTGAATGAAAATTCTGCATACAGAGTGAACGTTATCCATCAAGATTTCAAACAAAATTTTATTACTGATGTGCTAAGGTGGTTAACACAAGGCAACTACAGAGACTACAAAATGTTCAGAGCCATCGGAAAACAAACGGCTAGTAAATGGTTAGGAGGAACATAAAAGAATAAATATGGAGCACCAGCTCAATTGAAGGAAATAAAACTCCTGATGACAGATGGCATTAAGCAGATGATCATGCTAGCTAAGTGTAAGCCATAATGCTACAACAGGGCTTGATAAATATGCTGAACAGCTTGCCTGGGGCAAATAAAATAAAGCCCTCGACAAGAAATTTAAAATGCAGTTTGCCTAACAGAGCAACTAAAGAGGAATTTCTTGGCTCATCATTTTACCAAAATGTGTTCTGTTCACAAAGATGTACTCCTATGCTGCTTTTTCCATACGAGTAGCAGGAGCTTCATGTTCATTTAAATTAACAAATGCCCATGAAATTTAGCAGTTTACCAGTACAGCAGATGCAGAAATTTGAAGCATATATTATATGTGCACAGTGGATTATGATGACTGGAAGATCATGAGGGGAATGTGATGATAGAAAAAATGAATATAGCTGCTGAGAAAACTGCCTTAATTTTCACTCAGATAAATGTGCATAATGTGCCATAAGGAGAAGTATGAATCTAGGAAGAGAGAACAAGAAATTACTGCAATGGAGAGTCCCACCAAAATAGAATAAAAAGGGATTATTTTATGATTCATAAAATGTGTTTATCCAATAAACTCTTCATGCATGTTCAAAAATTATGAACAGTATGCAACTCGTAAATACGGTGACAAATCTGTGACCACGTAGGAACTTCACAGTTGTCGCCAGGACAGAAACCATAGTTGCACTGAACCTCACATTGACAGGAACTCAAAACCTTCTGTTCCAAAGGCAGTTCTGATCCTATTCAGGAGAGAGCAGTGGCATGCATATGCACACACAGCTGCGAATTTATTAAAATATGAAATGTTCTTCCTCTCCAAGAGAGCTTCCTACTCTCTACCTCAATACTCACTCCCCCACCCACCAATCTCAGGCAGAAGGCTAAATGAATAGATAAGCCTTACATGCTAAAGTCAACAGACTTGGACTCTGATGGACCAACAGAGCAAGAAAATTCCAGAGTCAAGGATCTGCATGCAAAAACACCTGTGCTGGTCTCAACTGTTGTAATGGTACATGAGAAGAGAGCGTACCTAGAGTCCAAGCCATCAAACCAACACCACGAATTGCACCCAGATGTGCACAGGAAGCACATGCGAACAGGAATAATTTAGAGTGAGTAAAGCAGAAACAATTTAAGAGTAGAGACTCTGAATCATTAAGTTAGCAGAGGACATGAAGCAGAAGGTGGAGAGCTAGTGGCCACACAAGAACCAGGAGTCACTCAATGAAATTAATAGGAAGCAAATTTAAAACAAGCATAAGGAAGTACTTCTTCACACAATGCACAGTCAACCTGTGGAACTCATTGCAAGGGAATGTGAAGGCCTCAGAAAAGAATCAGATAAGTTCATGTAGGATAGGCTCATCAATGGCCACTAGCTAAGATGGCCAGGGACACAACCCCATATGTTGGATTTCCCTAAGTCTCTGACTGCCAGAAACTGAGACTGGATGACAGTGGATGACGGATCACTGGATAATTGCCCTGTTCTGTTCATTCCTTCTGAAGCATCTGGCAGTGATCACTGTCAGAAGACAGGATACTAGGCTAGGTGGACCACTGGTCAGATCCAGTATGGTTTTCTTATGTTCTTATGAAGGTGGCTAGATTTCTCCACCATAACATACACAATTATAGAGCAAGGGTGTGATCCTTAGAGAGAGGAGAAGGAGTTTTAAAGTAGTGGCACTGTCATGAATCATCAGGCCCACACATACACACATGCATCATAGACTCTAGCTCCTGGTTCTCCCTGATGGGGGAATATGCCACAGGAGGAAAGCTGGGAAGCAGCTTTTGGAGTTAGGGAATCAAGCTTCTTTCCTCCCCATAAAAAGCAAAATATCTAGAGAAGAAGATAATAATTTGCATTTGTCTAGCACCTTTCATCTAAAAATCTCAAAGCATTTTGCAAACGTTAATTAAGTCTAACAACTGTGAGTATTATTATAAACTATTATTATAGCTATCGTACAGCTGCCATATCAACATGCCCTCAGTTATGGAGGGAATTGCTGGCAGAGCTGAGATCAGAGCCCAAGAACCCTGACTCACAAGTGCCTGCTCTAACCACCAGACTACACCATCTCCATTTCAGGCTGCAAGTACCAGGTGGGCAGATATGCAGGATCTTTCTGATAAAATTATACCATTTTAAATTGCTTGTCCTCTTCTAGTTTGGCTCATTTATACTGTGCCAGAAAACTCTGTCCAGGATTCTTCTAAAGCTAGCACCAGTAAGAAATTTGTATACAGAGTAACACCAGAAAGGAAACAAAATAAAGAGTTCTCCCTCTGCAAAAAAAGAGAATGTCAAAATATTAGGATGAATTTTAAAATGTCGCCCTAGACAGTGCTCATTGATGATCTTGAGGTCTGCTAGGCTAACGATTAATCCAGACTAGGATTGGCCATGGTGAAGGAGAAATCAGCAATTTTTAATAGCAAACAGGAGATTATCCTAAAAAGTGGTTTTATGTCTCATTCTGAGAGAGTCTCAGTTTTCTTATAAAAACTTCATTTCATTCCTTGAACTAGCATCAAACAACATAATGAGCCCAATTCTGGTCTCTCTGACATCAGTACATAAAAGAGAGTTTAGAATGTATAAATTGATAAAAATGAGATCAGAATCAGGCCTCTGGAATTCAAATAACAGGAGATTCTCTCTCTCCAGTTATTATTATTATTCATTACTTATATTACTGTAACACCTACGAGCCCTAATCATGAGCCGGGACTCCATTGTGATGGGTGGTGTCCAGAACAAAAAGATGGTCCTTGCTCAAAACAGCTTACCATTGTATTTAAAGGGTAATTTACATGGGTATGTCCTATCAAATCCAATACGAATTTACACAAATTGTTAGAGCTGAGTTAAACAAGTGATTATTAAGAACTATCCTGTAGACAAAATATGTGTTTTAATTCAACTCAGAAAGAAAACTTGCTTTATGGATGCATTTTCCTAATGCTGTTTGGAGGAGCCTTCATTTCATAAAAACTTAAAGTATGTTTCAGACATGGCAGCTGCTGAAACTAAGTAGCCATAAACGGCCAGACTTTTGTCATGCCTGTCCCTTATCGGAGATGTTATCATTATTCAGGACTTTAAAAAAAATCATTATTTTTAATAATTGAGGATCCTAGAATGTGAGTGAGTGGGTTGATATGATGGAAAACAGTTGGACAAAAATTTCACTCAGAGCCATGAATGCTTGCAAAATTAACCACTGAGTCACGTGGGCAGTTAAGCAGAATCAGTTCAAGTGGCAACACTGCAGCCAAAAAAGGACCTGACCAGTGACTCAAGAGGAGGAGAAGTGCTGTTCATGGGACAAGAATAGTCAGTATTTCAGTACAGAATGCTCTGGATAAAACTACCTGTCCTCAGTGTCCCGTGTTTTAAGAAGTAGCACAGAGAGGTGCCAAAAGCAGTTTCCTCCAGTTTCCTTAGCTGGAAGGATGATGACTGGGATATTGTATGGGCCGTGAAGGGGAATTTTTGGGGGAAAGGGAATGTTAGGGGTTAAACATCACAATCTAGTTCCTTTAATTTTTGTCTCTTTTCAATTTCTTATAAAACAGCTGGCTGGAACAATGCAGAACAAATTTATTGTCAAAACTTATTGATAAATACAAACGAATACTGTGAATAAATAAAAATGATAGCTGCTCTCTTGCATACCTCTGAAGTTTCCAAAAATTGACCCAAGCCACAATCTGAGTTAATGTAGCAGAATTTCCAAGGAAAGAATATATACGGGGCAACTAGTTATGCCAACTAGTGCACAAATAACTGCAGCTGAGACGCTTTTCTGCCCCACAACTCTGCCACCATGCAAGTAGGGGCTAAACTCTTAATTGTAAACCTGTGAGGGCTCTGATAGGGATGCAGAGAACCCCCTATACAACAATATATGAGAAAAAGAGGCTAAGGAAGAGAAATAAGGTCCTACCATCAACCTGATCATTTACTTCATTGCAAAGGATCACCTTTTTTAGCTCAGTCATCAATTTGAGCCTTTCAGATTATTTCATGATCTTCCTTTGAGCCGAGCAGTCCAGCACTTTGCACCAAAGATTCATTTTTAGATCATTCTCAGTCATTTGACACACTTTAAAGGTCCACATCTCGAGTGGAACTGGATGTACATATTGAATATGAGATGTCATCTGGGCTGTATAATCCTTTTGATTCTACTGAAGCTGCTTGTTTCATTTAACTAATCTCTTCAGGAAAAGTGATGCCTTAGCCTTGTCGCTTGAAGATCTCCATAATTTATCAGTGACCTTAGGGCTTTTGAAATACACAGATGGAAAATAAAACATGTTCTACAACTATCAAAGCAGAGCACCACAGACATTACTTGTCATGGACAAAACAAGAAGCATTTCTAGGGCTATGTTGCAGAAAATAATATGTTAAAGTAAATAATAGAAACCCTATCTTTTCTTTTCTAATTATCTCTAAGTTAAATTAAATCTAAATTAAGTGTCATAAATATATGCATAGGAAGCAGCCTCACAGTATTTGTTTTATTTATATCTTTAGATATAAATAACAATAAAAATAAACATACAAAAATCTCTAGGCATCCTAACAATTAATTAAATTTACAATCATAAATGATAACTACCCAGCAGCAAAAAATAACCATACACGAATGAATTGATTCAGTGAGCCCATAAATCAAAGCAGCAAACAGCCACTTTAGCCTCTCCCCATCCTAGCCTACACAGGCACACACCTTCAACCCTTCTCCAATAAATCCCCATCCAATAAATGGCTTTTACAGTGTGCCCAGAAGATCAAGTTCAGACTAATTTGGACCAAGGGGTCCGCATTTGAAATGGACTTCCAAGAGTGAATTACTCATCTGTTAGTAGCCAATAGACTTTTGTTAGCTTCTCAGTGGAAAAGGAAAAAAAGTATCCCCTGAAAATAGAATGACCCAAAAAAAAAAAAAAAAAAACCAGGAGAAAATTGTTATAGAAAAATGAATGCAGCAAAACAAATAGAATAGATATTTGAATACCATTTCTCCAATACTCAGAGTGCACTCGCCTACAAAAAAGTGGCATTTGACCATTTTTAAAATATTAACAACTACAGTAGATTTACTGTAATCTGTTAAAGAGTAAAGGCAGAATTGTTTTTCAGTTTAAGAAAACCCACAGAAACAACAGAGATTGGACAATGCAAGCAGGCTCACCTTCTAACTTGGTAATATCCTTACCTACAGATAAACTTGACTATGTCACTGCATAACATTTCTTTCAACAAAAAAGGGATAAACTTATTTTTGTAATTGTTAACACAGCATTTCTGTGGAACTTCTGTGATAATGATTTATAAATTTGCTTATATTTTCTAAATAAACAGAGAAATATTCCCTAAAATACAGCAGTCCGTTGGTGTCTAGTAACCCCACACAATGGAATTGTCATTGGCACTACTTGCGTTCCATGGAAACATTCTCCGTAAAAGGCCCACATTGGCTAGTGCAGAGGGTAGTGCTGTGTTTTGGATGTCAGAACCACTGGAGCTGTAATCATTGATCCTATTGCCCCTTTGACAGCCTACCCACAACCCAGTGCTTTGCATTCCCGACCTGTATTTGGCACAGAGACTCCCTCCATAGATGAGAAGGAGTATCAATGTCCCCTTGTTATTTTATTACAAGGGAGGGTAAAGCGGAGTGACCTCTTTCTTGTCTCTGCACCTTTACATTGTCCCCGTGTAACGTAAGCATCTCAACCTCTTCAATCGCTCCTCATACAGAAGTGTTTACTTGCCTCTCATCATCTTCATTGCCCATCTCTGGTCCACTCTGTTTCTGATATCTTTTTTCAGAAGAGGAGAACAGAACTGGACGTAGCACTAAGTCTACATTTATTTTGCTTAAATTTGCAAAGGAGAAGTCAGGAGCTTACAATATTTTTGTTTGTGAACCAAAATCTAGCTGAGGCCAACATTACCCAAATTGCTAGTAGGGTGACTCTGATACTAGTCATTTTGAGACATTAAAGAGCTAAAAGGCAGCCAGAGAATGATGGAAGGGAGATATATAAGCTCTAGAATGATCCAGCCTCCTTCCCTGTGAACTGAGGGGAAGTCAATTAGGAGCAGCTGAGGCCAATTAAGGTCCCATCAGGGCCTGATTAAAAAAAAAAAAAAAAAAAACACCCTGCTGCAGCCAGGCAGCTGGTGAGAGTGTTGGAGGAGTGTGGTGACTGATGAGAAATACAAGTGAACTAACTGTAGGAGAATGCTGGGAGGAAGGCTTGCCTGCCAAATCCCAGCAGCTGAAAGGACAGAGGGGGGGAAAGTAGCCTGGGGGGATATAGCAGCTGGAAGCACTGGTGGCAGTGCATAGCTGCTATTATTAAGGCCCCTGGGCTGGGACCCAGAGAAGTGGGTGGGGCTGGGTCCCTTCCCTCTCTGCCCTACAGGGCATTACTGGGCTGGCCAATGCTTGGAAATAGAGCCATGCAGGGCACTCTGACCCTCCATGAAAAGTAAGGGATCCACAGTAGCTGAGCTGGTGATTTGCCATACACGGTAACATAACCAGCAATCATTCACCTCCTGGCAAGTAGTGCATTGAATCTGACTGAGCTGCACCAGAGTGACCACTGAAATACAAAGAAAATTTGCATGGCATAGTAAGGTTGCCCTGGGTAAGTGATTTTTACAGATGCCTCCAGTTCATTGTTAATCATGAAAGGGGTTAAGTGCAATTCTTTCACATTTTCACCAAAAAACCTCTTGCAAGAAGTAGCTAATGAGGGTCATGACTTGCACTATAGATGCTATCTCCTATTTTCAATACTTCAGAGTTTTAGCCTTGTAACTCCTGATAACCTTAATTAGTTAATGCTAATAGAAGTCACATTGCTAACTAGATTATTGTAACCAGAGACTGGCCTAAACCAAGAATCTCTGTACACTGTTGCTTCATTTTATTGTTTAAATTACTACTGGACTAAATAGAAAAGGAGAGCATTGCCCTACCTGATGCACAGATTCCTGGCTTATTGGCATTATAAATGTTAAACATTTCTTTCACGAAAGAATATGCCATATAAGAATGTTGCAGTTTTTCAGATGTAATTTTAAGTATCATGTGAATAACAATATACAATTATATTGTGCCTTCCATCCCAAAGTGCTTCACAAACTCTCTGTCCAGTATGATATCCTCAAAGAGAGGTTATTTAACTGCAACTATAGTTCCTTAACCTCTCAGTGCTGGATTAGGGTATAGACATTATGGCCCAGAGCCACAAAGGGCCTCAGGTGCCTCAACCCCAGATTTAGGCACCTAAATCACAGTTTCAGGCTCCACTTCAATCCTCAAAACCCTCAGTGTCTGTCACCTAATGCTGTAGACCTTTAAAGTCTCTCAGCACCTAAACCTCTGCTGTAAACGTTCCCTAGGCACCTAGTTTCTGCCTCTGTATGTGCACAGTGCTGCCTCTCTTGGCACCAATCTCCTGCCTAAACCCCAGTGCAATCCACAAACCAGGAAGATTGCAGGCAAATATATCTATTTTAGCTGCAGGGCCCAATCCAGAAGGCAGCCTCTGAGCACAACTACTGGAGCAGAGCCCATTCAAAATCTGACCAAAATCACTGAAGCAGGGAAACTGGATGCTGGATCTCCCACTCTTTAGGTGCATGCCCTATCTAACAAGCTACAGAGTAACTCACTCACTTCCTGGTCCAATTATTCTAATAATTTATCTACTGGAAAACAGCTTCTAAAGGAGAGAGTCCCATATTAGAATATCCAATAGCCATAGGGCTAGAGCACTCTCCTGAGAGGAAGGAGACTCCTGTTCAATTCCTTTTTTCCCTCCATCAGGTAGCCCGGGGAATTGAACCTGGTTTTCCACTTCCCAAGGGAGTGCTCTAATCACTGAGCTAAAACTTGTAAGGTTGGCAGCTCCTTCTCAGTCATTTTGCATGGAGTTAGGCAGGCACCTAAGCCATTCTTGCAATGAACAGTTTGGGGGCCTTAATCTGCCTGACTCCAGGAGCGGGGTTCCCAACTGTGGATCCCAAGTGGAAATCAACACCTCCCTGCAACCTGGACTTTAGCACCAAACTCCCTGAGAGGGGCAGGGCTTAGGACATACCCCTCTCATTGGCATCTCCATTGGCTAGTTTAGCTGCTCCCTGCCTGGCATGCTGGCTTTTGTGGATCCCACTCTTAGGCATGTATCTCTCACCATTCATTGAATAGGGAGCATATGTACCTACTCCAGGCTTTATGGATCTCAGTATTGTTCAAATGATTTTTCTAGTGACTAAAAGTTAGGCATTGCAGCACTGAGTACGGCAACATCCAAGTCTCTTTGTGGATCTGGCCCTATAGGGCAAATGCCTCAGGCCCCAGATCTTGGAGTCTTGTGATAAAATCAGAATCTATATTGTCATATTAAAAAAAATAAGGTTCTAGTCCTAAGGGGTATATCTACCTGAGGCTCCTTAACCTTGAGTTAACTGATTGCTAATTAAGTCATTGCAAAGACTAGCCTGGACACTCCCTAAATGCTTACTCCAGACTAAAACTTGGCTTGGAACATTAGATTTTTATTGGTAAACATTGATTTCACCATATACACACACATCGACAAAATGTTTCCATCAATAATAATAATAATAGAAATGTGCAGATAGGTAAAGAAAAATGCTGCTTGAGAACTTATTAGTCTGATTTAAAGATATTTACTTTGTATATTTTGACATGTAATGTTGACAATTTGTGTGTTAAAGGTTATAAATCTTTAAGGTTTTAAATCTCAGTATTTACACTCATTAAATAATTATTGTCTGGCCCCCACCCATCATTTCCCACAACTGGGAAAATTAAAATAGATACAAATTGGAAAAAATGCTTCAAAACAAACACTGATATTATCCATTGAAATGATAAAAAAAAATTAAAATTGAATTCTGCCACGCCTAACTATAATTGCTTGTTATAGGCTGATCCAAGAGTGACGCACAAACGTTCATAGTCTTATGGCAACACTGTCACCTGTGCATATATACTATCATAGGGATTCAAGAAACCTGTGCTATGATGCTTCAGAACCTTCTGGAAAGCCAGGCTCATTGGGATTTGCACAACCACCAGTTTGTTGAGAGCCTGAGGCTATATAAGACTGGTGCAAGTGCCAACCATCTAAATTCCTCTCTCACCATAGTCTGTTGTGGAGTCAAGGAACCTCGCTTTTGACTGTCAGACAGATTTTTGACCTCAATGCTTTTTAGTACATAGTTTTAGGATCAGGACAATATTAGTGTAGTTAACTCTTTTTCGTATTACCACTGTCCCAATGAACCCCATTAGTGGACTATGCAGAGGCTCCCTGAAGAGGAACTGCAAGCCATTTGTAGCCATACATCACACCATATAATGGCATGGGGAGGTACAATTTTGACACCAAGGCAAATCTCGGTTCTCATGGAGGGCACTGTCACAGTTTTCAATGTCCTCACATAGCAGAATGGGCCTTGATGTTTAAGGTCTTATCCACAAGGCCTCCACACAGTACAGTGGTTGGTACTCATTTTATCTGCCTCAGGATAAAGGGTTGAAATGATCCTGTGGGGATTTGAACCTTTGACTCTGAAGTGTGCTTGTTCCCAACCTGATGCTTAGACCGCCACGGCTATGACTATAAGAAAGACCCCAGCACTGAGTCTCAAAGAGGGTCAATTGACTTGGACTCACAGGGCTTTGGCTGCAGGGCTAAAAAGAGCAGTATAGACATTCCTGCTGAAGCTGGAGCCCTGGCTCCAAGCCCCTCCCCTCTCGCTGGTTTCAGACTTGGGCTCCAGCTTGAGCAAGAACATCTACACTTCTAATTGTAGCTCCGTAGCCCAATCCCCACAAGCCCAAGTCAATTAACCCCGGCACTAAGACTCTGTGCTGCAGATTTTTCTTTGCAGTGTAGATATATCCTAAGCTGTTTCCTAAGATGGTCAAATTCTATATCTTGCAGGGTGAATTTCATAGACTATCATGCAGTTCCTGCAAAAAGACATTCCCTTCCTGAAGGGCAGTGGGGATTTTAGGCTCCAGGACCCTATATAGATATTGTAGCTAATTATAAATACATTTCAATATTTCATCCATGGTACATCTTTTTTGCTTGACATAATTCACTGACTGCTACGACATAATTCACAACATAATCCTCAATACTTATCCATTAAGGTTCAAGCAGAAATGTGTCACAGCAGGATTATATATTTATGATTATAATGTTGGATTTAAGCCTATATATTTTATCTCAAAGCCTGACATGTTGCATGTAGTTTTCTTGGCTGGCAAATACATAATTGTGACTGTTTCAAGATTACCTACAGCTCAGTTCAAATCAGAATTTACAGCAGTTGGTTCTTATCTTATTTGAAACACTGATTGTTTTCTTTCTCTTAGATTTTCATGCGGTTTTTTTGTTTGTTTGTTTGTTTGTTTGTTTTCCCCCATGCTACAGTTAAGGCACTGTCTTGCACTGAGGGCAATACAAAACTACACTGCCCCACCTGGAGGGGAGCATGGCCTCTGCCACATTCTCCTAAAGGGTGAAGTTTGCACCCCTTTCTGAAGTCAGGGGTATGGCCCATTGCCTCCCTATCCTTTGCATTGGCTGCCACCAACAGTGAATTTAATCATGTAGAGTTCCGTGCTCCTTAACTGTAAGGGTTCTTAATGTGCCCAGCACCTGGGAAGGGATAGATGGAAGGGACAGTGGGGGTTCTTGACCCCATCCCTCCCTTGCACAGCTGTGCAGGGAGCAGGCACAATTTGACCCCGAACCTCTACAGAGCTGCACATATGAGGCTCTCCTTTGTATTTGTCAGTATATGCTTATTTATAGGCATTTTCACAGCATACTTCTCATCTTGGGGTAAACCACAAACACTCAGAGCGTGGAACAAACATTCAAAGGGACCATCCAGACTAGCCTCTACAAAGGAGTTAACTAACTTAAATTAACTGCCAATCAATTAACTCAGGGGAAAAACTTTCCTGAAGACCAGCCCTGAGTCATTCACAGGTTACGGTGCCAGTGGCTCGCAGTGCTGCCAGCATTGTCCCACCATTTATACATTCATCATTTTGTTTTTAAAGGAGAACTGAAGCTTTTCACTTGTAAAGAAACACATACTAAGGAAGAATTGCATGCACAACCCATTAACATAGCACTGCTGCATTTCAGTTCTATAGGTTTGCTGAATCTATTTTGGGATTTCCTTATCCTAAGTCCATGGGGCCGGATGCAATGCACCCGAGGGTGCTGAGGGAGTTGGCTGAGGTGATTTCAGAGCCATTGGCTATTATCTTTGAAAGCTCGTGGCAACAGGGGGAGGTCCCTGACGACTGGAAAAAAGCAAATATAGTGCCCATCTTCAAAAAAGGGAGGAAAGAGGATCCGGGGAACTACAGACCGGTCAGCCTCACCTCAATCCCTGGAAAGATCATGGAGCAGGTCCTTAAGGAATCCATTTTAAGGCACTTGGAAGAGAGGAAGGTGATCAGGAACAGTCAACACGGATTCACCAAGGGAAAGTCATGCCTGACCAACCTGATTGCTTTCTATGATGAGGTGACTGGTTCTGTGGATGTGGGGAAGGCGGTGGATGTGATATACCTTGACTTTAGCAAAGCTTTTGATACGGTTTCTCACAGTATTCTTATCAGCAAGTTAAAGAAGTATGGGTTGGATGAATGGACTATAAAATGGATAGTGAACTGGCTAGAGCATAGGGCTCAACGAGTAGTGATCAATGGCTCCATGTCTAGCTGGCAACCGGTCACAAGCGGAGTTCCCCAGGGGTCGGTCCTGGGGCCGGTTTTGTTCAACATCTTTATTAATGATCTGGAGGATGGGGTAGATTGCACCCTCAGCAAGTTTGCGGACGACACTAAGCTGGGGGGAGTGGTAGATACCCTGCAAGGTAGGGATAGGATACAGAGTGACCTAAACAAACTGGAGGATTGGGCCAAAAGAAATCTAATGAGGTTCAACAAAGAAAAGTGCAGAGTCCTCCACTTAGGAAGAAAGAATCCCATGCACAGCTATAGACTGGGGACCGACGAGCTGGGCAGCAGCTCTGCAGAAAAGGACCTGGGGGTAACAGTGGATAAAAAGCTGGATATGAGTCAGCAGTGTGCCCTGGTTGTCAAGAAGGCCAATGGCATATTGGGCTGCATTAGGAGGGGCATTGCTAGCAGGTCACGGGAAGTGATTATTCCCCTCTATTCGGCATTGGTGAGGCCGCATTTAGAATATGTGTCCAGTTTTGGGCCCCCCAATACAAAAAGGATGTGGACAAGTTGGAGAGAGTCCAGCGGAGGGCAACAAAAATGATTAGGGGGCTGGAGCACAGGACTTATGAGGAGAGGCTGAGGGAACTGGGCTTGTTTAGTCTGCAAAAGAGAAGAGTGAGGGGGGATTTGATAGCGGCCTTTAACTACCTGAAAGGGGGTTCTAGGGAGGATGGGGCTAGGCTGTTCTCGGTGGTGGCAGATGACAGAACAAGGAGCAACGGTCTCAAGTTGCAGGGAGGGAGGTCTAGGTTGGACATTAGGAAAAAGTTTTTTACTAGGAGGGTGGTGAAGCACTGGAATGGGTTACCTAGGGAGGTGGTGGAATCTCCATCCTTAGAGGTTTTTAAGCTGCGGCTTGACAAAGCCCTGGTTGGGATGATATAGCAGAGGTAATCCTGCTTTGAGCAGGGGGTTGGACTAGATGACCTCCTGAGGTCCCTTCCAACTCTAATATTCTATGATTCTATGATTCTATGATTATCCCCTAATGACTTGATATAAAAATTATCAGGGCTCTCAGAAAAACAGGCCATAGAGGCCCCCATGAGCTTGTATAGCCCATTTCAACACAAAGGCTCCCAAAGTATTTTGCAGACGTACATATAAAGGAATCATATCATCCATCTCTAAAATACAGAGTGGAGAATAGCCAATAGTTAATATTAACAGTACATGAGCATTTAAGCCAGGAAGTAAAGAAGAAAGGAACTTAGGGAGGCAAAATGAAATTTAGCCAGCACTCTGAAGTTAATGTCCCCCACATCTTGAGTAAAGTTTTATGCCACCTTCAAATGCTACAACTTGTCAGGATTCAGTTTTACATCTCGACTGAAAGACATGACCCTATAGGCACCTCCAGCAGCAACATTGGCCCCGAACCACCAATCTGAGACATTGGTCAATAATGACTGGGGTAGGCAAATCAGGACAATATTATGTATCAGTTCATTTAAAAAAAAATCACCCAATTTGTTGTATAATTTATTTGGCAGGCTACAATACTGTCTGTGCTGGAAATACTGTGTGTGTTGCATTTCAAGCATTGTTTTTGTAGACCTTAACTAAAAATATAATTATTTACCGAGAATTTTACAAATCTTCTCAAGATATATACTGAAAAAATTGGCCTCTCTAGATATTTTTATAATCTCATGGAGAAAGTCCGCAAGATTTTAAATAGCTAAGTACAAAAACAAAACAAAATTAAAAGGAAGGATGATTTAATGGCTTAAATTCTGCACTTGGTTGCAGGAAAACTGGTTTCCTGGCTCTGATACAGATTTTGGGTATGACCACTGGGAGTTAGGTGCCTAGATACCTTTAAAAAATCTGACCCTAAGTCACTTTTGAAAATGGGACTTGTGTGCTTTTGAAAATTTGACCCTTCGGGCCTCATCCAAAGCCTAACAAAATCAACATAAAGATTCCCATTGACTCCAATGAACATTGGTTATGGTCCTAAAGCAAGAATTTTTGGTAAGTAGCTACTGACTTTGGATGCCCAACTTATGAGATACCTAGGGACCTGATTTTCTGAGGTACTGAGCACAGATGGTTCCATTTGACTCCAAGGAGTCCTTCTGAAAAATCAGAATCCAAAATATGAAGGCCCCCAAAATTAGTGACTGCTTTTGAAAATGTAGGCTTTAATCTCTCTCTGTCTTAGCTTCCCATCTTTAAAATGGAGTGGTGGGGTGAAGATAAATCCATTAACATATGTGAGGTGCTCAAATAATACAGAGACAAATGCCATAAAGAAGTCTAAAAATACCGATTTTTTAAATGCTGATAAACAATGTACTTCTATGTGAGATTCGTATTTCCCCAAAAAGACGCTATATCTGTGTCCTCCTATGATGACTCTATTGTAAGTCAATTAACATCAGTTTGACTAGTCACTTTAGGCATAGTTCTCTTCTCACCTACACCAGTGAAAATCAGGAGTAATACCAATGGACCAATAGTCAATAGAGTTACAGCAGTGTGAGTGAGAGAATTAGCCCATTTTATGATACATTTTTACTTTTTGTCCTCATGAAAATCCTGACACCCTAAATTCTTCTTTAAGATCAACATCTGCCATTGCAGACTGGTGAGCAGAGGCCCCAATCCCATGCCCATTGAAATCAATGACATTTCTTCCACTGACATCAAAAGGTGTTGGATCAGGCTCAAAATGCATAATTAAAAGGTTTTGTTTGAGATGGGTAATATTGATTTGAAGCTGCAATCTGAGTAGATGAAAAAACGGAATGTTGTATTTTATATACAATGCATGCTATAAAATGGACATTCACACAAAGCTAATTTTCTGCTAGCTCAGGAATTATAAAATAAAAACACGGAATAAATAGCTTCTGCGAGCTTCTGAAGGACACAGAACATACTGCTTCCAAGGCCTCGTTACTTTTGTTTTCAGGAGCAAAAGGAAAAAGATGTGATCTTTTGAAATACAAGAATGTTACAAAGACTTCTGCCAGTCAAGGACAGCTTTTACTTTGCATTAGAGATTTTACTATCCCCTTATTAGTGCATAATGTACTTAAGGAATTGTCCTTGGTAAAGACACAGTGAACTGCAGCATTTTGTAAATATCTGGGGCCTGATTTCCCATTACTCTGCACCTTGTTCAGTCACTGCCACAGTTCAGGGCAACTGCATTTGTATTCCCCCGCTATGGTCCAGCAACAGCACCCACTCATAGGCTTCCAGCTCCCAAGCGGTAACTTCTCTTGGGCAGAGACCCATGTCTTTCACCCTCCTGTTCAGGGTATTCAAAGGCTAAACAGTTCTCTGCCTCCACTGTTATTACTCAGCAAGGCAGACCACCTAACCAGGCCTACATCTGCATTTCACTTACTCCTCGAGAGCTTTAAACACTGTAATTGCCACAGTCATACATTACCACACAGCTCTTTCTAAGCAAGCACATTTAGTCTCAAGGTAAAAGAATTACAGAGAAAACATATTAAAAACAATAAAAGAACCTACATACATATTAAGCTTAGCAAAGTTCACTCCTGACTTCATCAAAAGCTCTGGACAGTGAACAGTTCATCAAAATCACAGAGGTTTTTCTGTGGTCACAAGTTCATAACAGCTTTTAGCTCAGAACAAGCACATAGACTGGGCCAGATCCTTCCAACCCTTCCCAGGAAGGACTGGGGCTCCCCTTGGAAAGAAAGTTCTGTCCATCTATTGGATCAGAAAGAAGGCCCTGAGTCAGTTTTAATGCAGACTATTTAACTAAAAATCCTTTATTTGTCTGTGGGTCCCTGGAGAATGCAGTTTGAACCAATAGATGCGAGCCTCTCTCCTGGTGGTTGTAGTTCTCTGGAGGAGTTACAACATGATTTCATTTGCCTAATCACCCCACACCACACCCCTGTTCTTCATTCCTGGAGGACTGTGGTCCCCTTCCCCATGGAATTACATACAATCCGACGCTCATAATGATACATACATTTAATCCAGTAAAGTTTGACTTTGTTCATTATAGTTTTTCCAAGAAATTGCAGGAAATTGCCATGTCTGTCACCAGTGCAAAGTAGCTATGAAACGCTACCAAGTCAGAATGATAGCATTTTCCACCCACTTTACACTGGCGTCCGTGATGACACAATGTGGGGCAACAGAGAATCAGCTTCCTAGACTTCATTTTAAGATTTATGACTAGCCTGATATGACTAATCTGATTTCCTTCTGTGAGAAGATAACTGATTTTTTAGGTAAGGGAAATACGGTAGATCTAATACACTTGGACTTCAGTAAAGCATGTGACTCGGTACTACATAGGAAATTATTACTTCAATTGGATAAGATGGCACTTACAATTCCTGTAGTAAGATAGGTAAGGAACTGGCTAAAGGGAAGAAGGCAACAGTGAACTATTGGATTACGGGAAGGTAACTAGTGGAGTTCCTTAAGGATTGGTCTTGGGACCAATCTTATTTAATATTTTTATTAATGGCCTTGGCACAAAGAGGTGTGTGCTAATGAAACATGCTGATGATTCAAAGTTGGGAGGCATCATCGATGCAGAGGGGAATTGGAATATTATACAGGAAGAAATGGATGACCTTGAAGACTGGAGTGACAGAAATGGGATGAAATTTAATAGTACATAGGCAAGGTCATGCTCTGAGGATCTAATAATAAGAATTTCTGCTATAAACTGTGGGCTCATAAGTTGAAAGTGACAGAAGAGGAGAGAAACCTGGGTTTGTGGGTTGATCACAGGATGACTAAACCACCAAAGTAATGCAGCTGTAAAAAAAGGCAAATGCAATTCTAGCCTGTCTCTAGCAAGGCATTTTCAGCAGAGACAGAGAAGTATTAATGCCATTGTACAAGGCACTGGTAAGACCTAATCAGGAATACTGTGTACAATTCTGGTCACCAGTGTTCAGGAACAATGAATTCAAACTAGAACATGTGCAGAGGAGAGCTACTAGGATGATCAGGGGAATAGAGGGCCAATTTTATGAGAGAAAACTTAGAGTCTGACTTGTTTATCCTAGCAAAACAAAGGCTGAGAGGAGATATTATTGCTCTCTATAAATACATCAGGGAATAAATGCCAGGGAGGGAGAAGGAATGGTTGCTCACCTAGTGCAGTAACTGATGTTCTTCGAGATGTGTGTCCCTGTGGTGCTCCACTTTAGGTGTTGTCACATCCCGTGCCCTTGATCGGAGGTCTTTTAGCAGTATTCATCCGGGTTGTGCGTGTGCAGATTCCGTCTTGCAGCACCTCTGGCATGCCCCAACCCCCTCAGTTCCTTCTCTACTGCTGAGTCACCTTATTGAACTCTGAAGTAGAGGTGAGGAGGGTGGGTAGTGGAGCACCCAAAGAAGGATACATCTTGAAGAACATCAGTTACTGCACTAGGTTAGTAACCATTCCTCCTTCTTTGAATGATGTCCCTGTGGGTGTTCCACTTTAGGTGACTCAGCAGCAGTGACCATCAATTGTGGAGGGACATCGGCGTATGAATGAAAGTATGAATAGACCTATTGTGGCATCGCTGGCAGATGCCTGATCTATTGCATAATGTCTGGCGAACGTGTGGACTGAGGTCCATGTGGCCGCCTTGCATATGTCCATGAGAGGGACATTATTTAGGAATGCCGTGGTAGTGGAAATCATTCATGTCGAGTAAGCTCTTGTACCTGATGGACTCTGTAGGTCTTTTTTTATGGTAACATGTATGGATACATTCTTTTATCCACTTGGATAGCCTTTGGCTGGATATGGCTTTGCCCTTTGTACGTTCAGCCAATGAAATAAACAGTTTATTCAATTTCCTGAATATTTTTGTTCTTTCTAGGCAGAAAGATAAAGCCCATCTGACGTCCAGCGTGTGGAGTGCGGTTTCCTGTGGATTCGCATGCAGTTTGGGATAGAAGATAGGTAAATGAATGGGTTGGTTAATACGGAAATCTGAGACAATCTTTGGCAGAAACTTTGGATGGGGTCTAAGCATGACCTTATCTTTATGAAATATTGTGTATGGGGGATTTGCCATGAGTGCACTGATCTCCCCTACATCTCTGGCTGATGTGATAGCAACCAAGAATGAGACTTTCATGGACATATATAACAATGATCAGGTTGCTAGCGGTTCAAATGGTGCTCTCATAATAGCCCTTAATACCAAATTTAAGTCCCATGGTGTTATTGGGGAACGTATGACAGGGAATACTCTCTGTAACCCACCAAGAACCATTTTACCATGGGGTGAGTGAAGACCGTAATTTGATTGATATGGTCATGGAATACTGAAAGTGCTGCCAGGTGAACCTTTAAAGAACTGATTGATATAACTGATTTTTTTAGTTCTAGGATGTAGTCTAGGATGATCAGTACCGATGGGGATGTCTCTGTGATCTGTCTTTCTGTACACCAAGAATCAAATCTGTGCCATTTTGAAGGTAAGTCTATCTAGTTGTAGGTTTTCTACTATTTAACAGTATCTGTCTAAAATGTTCAGAGCATTCCAACTCCTCTGGTTGGAACCAATTAGGAACCATGCTGTTAAGTGTAATTTGTGTATTTCTGGGTGATAAATTAGACCATCATCTTATGAGAGGAGATCTTCTGGGGGGAAGTGTGATTGGTCTGTGTGCCGATAGACTGAGTAGATCTGAGAATCATGTGTGCCTGGGTCATGCTGGTGCTATCATGATGACCTTTGCTTTGTCTGTCTTGATTTTGTGAATAATCCTGGTTATTGTTGGAATGGGTGGGAAGGCATACAGTAGTCCCTTCCTCCAGTTGAGCGAGAATGCGTCACCCATGGACCCTGTTCCTAGTCCTGCCCTGGAGCAGAACCAGTGACATTTTCTATTTTATTTTGTGGCAAACAGGTTGATTGTAAGAAGACCCCACTGTCGAAAAATATCGTATAGGACCTCATTGTTCATCTGCCATTCGTGATTCTGTGGGAAGTGTCTGCTTAGGCTGTCTGCAGTAATGTTTTCTCTTCCTGGTAGGTATGCAACTAATATTTGGATGTCGTGTTGTATGCACCAACTCCATAGTCTTATTGATTCAGTATATAGCGAGCACAATCTTGCTCCTCCCTGGCAATTGATATTGAACATGCATGCTATATTGTCCATCATTATTCTTATTGATCTGTTTCTTATGAAGGGTAGAAAGTGTTGGCAAGCACTGCGGACTGCCCTGAGCTCTAGCACATTTATGTGAAGAGTGGACTCTAGTTTTGACCACCTGCCTTGTATCGTGTGGTGGTGTAAATGTGCTCCCCAGCCTATGAGGGAGACATCTGTCGTAATCGTAAGTGTTGGTTGAGGCTGTTCAAATTGAATTCCAGACATCATGTTGCTTTCATATATCCACCACGATACGGAATCTTTGATGTTCTTTGGGATTATCAGATGTTTGTTGAGGCCGTGTTTGTTTGGTCTGTAAACCTTTGCTAGCCATGACTCAAGGGCTTGCATACGTAACCTGGACCACAAATGTTGTGGCTGCCATGTGTCCCAAAAGCTGAAGAGCAAGATGAGCTGTTATTCTTGGGATGATCCTCACTCGTGATATTAGGTCTATGAATGCCTGAAACCTGGGCCTTGGTAATGATGCTTTGGCTCTTATCGAATTGAGCTGTGCCCCAATAAATTCCAGTTCTTGTGTTGGGGTCAAAGTGGACTTTTCGGTATTGATCTTGAGTCCTAATTGGTGGAATAGTGTTATGGTTTGTGCAGTGGCGTGTCTCACTAAAGTTTCACTGGTTGCCTTATTAAACAGTCATCCAGATATGGGAAAATTGTAACGCCTTGACTCCTTAGTTGCACAGTGACAACTACGAGCACTTTGGAAAAAACTGTCGGTGCCATAGAAAGGCCAAACAGCAGCACTTTGTATTGGTAGTGGCTTCCTGACACCATAAATCTTAGGAAGTGTCTGTGCATAGGGTAGATCATAACATGAAAATAGGCATCTTGGAGGTTGAGGGCTGAGAACCAGTCCCCTCATTGCAGTGTTGGTATTATCGCAGATAGTGTGACCATCTTGAACTTCTGTCATCTCACGAATTTGTTTAGTGCTCTCAGGTCTAGAATGGGTCTCCATCCTCCGTTCTTTTTCTATACTACAAAGTAGTAGGAATAAAATCCCTTGCCTCTGTTTTGAGGCAGGACATGTTCTATGGTCCTTATTTGTAGTAGGTGCAAAACCTGCAAGTGAGTTGGGTCCCTGAAGAGAGATGGAGAAGGGTTGTGAGTGTGGGGGATGGATATAAATGGGATAGTGTATCTTGAGTTGATAATCTCTGTAACCCATTTGTCCATTGCAATCATTGACCAATTCAGATGGAATTGTCTGAGTCGAAATTTGTTATGGATGGTTCTGGTACTGCATGCTGAGTGGGATTTCTCAGTCCTTCGACCAAGGACTCAAAACTGTTGTTTGGATGGCACAGATTGAGATCCTGAGGATGTTTGCTGAGGTTGTCTACGTCTATGATCTCTCTGTTTTCCCCTCTGTGACTCATATTGCCTATACTGGTGGTGAGGCTGATACCTGCGGGTATACGGTTGGAATCTATATTGCTTCCTTCTTGATGCAGGGGTATAAATTCCTAGGGTCCGTAGTGTGGCTTTCATTGAGTGTAACACGTCATCAGTTTTTTCTGAAAAAAGCTGGGTCCTATCAAAGGGGAGATCCTCTATTTTTGTTTGTAAATCTCTGGGAAGAGCAGCCGTGTGAAGCCAAGAGGCCCTGCGCATCACTATGGTTGTGACCGTGGTTCTAGCTGCTATATCTGCTACATCCAATGAGGTTTGTAGCAAAGTCATGGCTACGAGTTGTCCCTCGGTAAGTAGAGATTTGAATTGTTCCCTTTTATTGTCAGGTAATTTGTTTTGTGAATTGGGCTAGTTTATCGTAAATAGTATGGCCATAATTTCAGAGTAGTGCCGAATAATTTGATACTCTAATCAGCAGAGTAGAAGATGAGTATACTTTTCTTCCTAATAGGTCAAGCCTCTGCCAGTCCTTGTCCTGCGGGATTGACTTATAGCTTGTTTGTTTTCCTCTCTGGTTTGTGGCATCCGTGACTAATGAGTTTGCAGGTGGGTGTGTGAATAGAAATTCCATCCTCTGGTCTGGGATATAGTATTTGCTATCGTTCCTCTTGTTAGTGGGGGGAATTGTAGCTGGTGTCTGCCATATGTTGTTGGCTGGCTCCATTAACACTTCATCCATAGGGAAAGCGATTTTTGAAGATGTCATGGTCTGCAGGATTTTCAGTATTTTATTATAAGACTCTGTGACCTCTTCTAGTGGGATCTCCAACTCTTGTGCTACCCTCTTGAACAAGTTGTTAAACTGCTTGGGGTCGTCCATAGAAGTGGATGTGGTTGGAATGACTGCTTCATCTGGTGATGAAAATGAGTCATGCATAGGGAGGGATGTTTCCTGTTCCCCACTTGTCTCTGTTGTTTGTATTTGTTCAACTGCCTTAGCAGATATAGATGGATGTGATTGACTAGGTGACCTGACTCTACCTGTGTGAGAGTTGGTAGGTCTATCATATGCTCTAGAATAGGTGGAGCAGGCTTCCTAATCATGCCATCTCATTTGGTTTGGTATGGCATATGGGGAGGAAACCATGGTGGTCCATACCATGGATATGGCATGTTACCACTTCAAGGTGTATATCCCTGTGATTCCACCGGCGGCCTGGTGGGTGAAGAGTGCTCTGAGGAAAATTGGGCCTCAAGGTCACTGTCTCCTGATATAATAGAGTGCATGGGGGAAAGGGCCTCATCATGGGTGAAGTGCATTGGAGATTGCTCTATATCTGATTGTGGAGAAGATGTTAAATGATGTTGTTTATGTGTTCTCTTTGCGGGCGGTGCCGTTGTCGGTGCCGTGTCTGCCCATACAAACAGTTGGTGCCAGCTGTGGCGCCTCAGTGGTTGTTGGTGCCATTGGTGGGTTGGGCACTGACCTCGGTGCCATGATTTGTCTCGGTGCCGACCCCTTTTCCGGTGCTGCACTTGCGGCTGCAGTCACTGACAGTGCCGTAGTTGGCACCATTGAGTGGTGCTCAGGTGCTGTATGTGCCATATTGGAGGAGAATGCTTTTGTTTATTCCTCAACTCCTCACCTGGACGTTTTGAGTCCTTGGGCGGCACAGACCAGTTTGTACCTGAGGGACCCATCGCCTCATCAATACTGTTTTTTGGAGATAGCCTCTTAGGCAAGCACCTTTTCTTTGATGCTACGGTCTCCAGCGGAGATGAGGCTCTCTTTCTGGGAGCGTGTCATGTTGTCAGAGGGAGGTTTGTCCGGTACCGGATCAGAGAAGGGTCTGAGGGCCTTTTCCATGAGAAAAATTTTAACATCAGGTCTCTATCTCTCCTCAACCTTGCCTTCAAGTTTCTGCAGTGGGTGCATTTTTGACGCACATGGGCTTCTCCTAGACAACAGACACACTGTGAATGGCTGTCTAAGGCAGTCATAGCCTCTCTACATGAGGTGCACCTCTTGAAGCCTGGTGAACCAGGCATGCTCAACCCTAACACTATTCTAATAACATAAAGAAAAAAAGAGAAAACTGGGACTTATTGTTGTCTTCTTTTTTTAAAAAAAACAAAAACTAACCAAGTAACTAAGTACTGACTAAAAATGACTAAAGTATGAGTAAAGTAACTAATTTTTTAACTATTATTCTATCTAGAATGAAGAAAAGCTTCTCCGCTCCTGACACTCCATCTCAGACCATGGACAGTTGAGAAGGAACTGAGCGGGTCAGGCTGTGCATGCACCAAGGGCACACCAAAGGCGCTGTGAGACAGAAACTGCATTCGTGCGACCCGGACGAGTACCGCTAAAAGACCTCCGATCAAGGGCGCGGAACACAATGACATCTAAAATGGAGCACCCACAGGGACATCACTTGAATAAGAATCTAAGTGATTCCAGGATCTGAGTTAGAGAGCTGAGACATGGCAAGGGACGCTGGGGCTGTGCTGGAGTGTTGGCATGTGGCGAGGGATGCTGGGGCTGTATTTGATATAATGTCTGGACACAGTGTTGGGACTTGTTTTCTTATAGTTTACGTGCATGGCACTTTTGTAATAAATTAACCCCAGAAGGGCTATTAGCACTAAGAAAGACAGTTTGGACTGTTCTAGGGGACTCTGAAAGAGGAAATTGAGGCAGGTATGCTCCGGCAGAGGGCACTTCAGGTGGCATTGGCCTGTGACAATTATGGCAAAGAATGTGGGCACCTGGTCTGGCACAAGGGAGTGGGACATGCATTAGTACCAGAGGGTATGTTGACACAGCAAAGAAAAACCAGCAGCTGGTCTGTGCCAGTTGATTCAGGCTTGCAGGGCTTGGGTTCGTGGGGTTGTTCCACTGCTGTGTAGACTTCTGGGCTCAGGCTAGAACCCGAGCTAGGTCCTAGAGCCTGGAAGTCTACACAGCAGTGAACTAGCCCTGAGTCCCATGAGCCTGAGTCGGCTGTGGGTTTTTCTTTGCTGTGTAGACATACCCAGAGGCTTCCCCTTTGGGTCACTATGACTTCTTAATCCCATGGAGCTGGAGGCTCTCTTGCTCTCCCCTACACACACACTTCCCTCAGTCTCAGGTATTCGTTTGCATACAATGTGAAGGTAACTTGCTCTTAACTCTGTTTCCTCTCAGATACTGAATGGTGGCCATGGTCCGAGCTACATGGTTGTGCGTGAACCTTTTCAAAATATCTTTCCTAGGTTTAGCCAGGAGCAGGTCTGTTAGTCTGTCTTGGCTAAAGTTAGTTAGTTAGCAAGCACACTAACGAGCAGCTCAAGAAAGAGCAGCTGCTGAGTTGGTGTGTGCAGCAAAGTTTGTCTGCTGCTGATCAAAAGAAATTGGAGCTGGTGGCCATGGTAGGCTCATATACCTTAAGGAAGGATAGGGCACCTGCTCCAAACCAGAGGTCAGAAGGGGTCCCTTTTCCATCTACAGGGCATGCAGGTGACCAGAGAGATGGTTCCACAGATGGTCCAGAACATGTAGTGGCTAGGGCGAGAGGTCCAGACCTGTGGAGGCTGGCGTGGAAAAGACTACTTGTGCAGGAATGACAGATGGAGCTGGAACCAGGCACCAGAGTGAGGAGACAGAGCTGGAATGGCAGAAGGTTGGTGACCAGGACAAATGCAAGCAGCACGAACAGGAGAAGAGGGTCAAGTCATGCCTCTGGGACTCACACAGAAGGATATAAAGGTGTGCCTGATCAGGGGCTGGCAAGCAAACAGATGTGGGTACGATGGAGTCCATTGCCCTGCTGAGTAAATATGGACACTGAAGAAGATTCTGAGATGTTACTGTGAGATTGTAGAAATGTATTTTTCTTGATGTATTATTTTGTTAAACCCTGAGATTTCAGGTGCAAACCCATCAAGGCCAGATTCAATAGCTGAATTCACTGTCTACCCTCAGTGGGGAAACAGTCAATGCTAAGTGCATTTCTGGCCAAGAGTCCTGCTTGACTGGTCAGACACTGACACAGCTAGAAGATGCTGTGGGCCAGAACTCTGCTGGGAGCAGGGAAGACTGTGGCACAGTAATGTGACAATTTGGGAGTTCTATCAGTACCACTTATGATTTGTGGATGATTTTATGAAACTATATCATGAAGTTACTGTTTCATGGAAAGCCTGCATGTATGTGGATCAACCATGAGTCAGCAGGGTTGCCTCATGTCTCTACCAGGCCAGACAATAGTGGGTGATCAGCACTCAATTCTAAGTAAAATACTTTGGGACAATATGTTTGCTCCAGCTGGGAGAAGACACTTCCTCCAGTTGTCTGAAGGGAGAAGAGGAAAGGTACCAAAAGACAGAACAAAAGGCAGAAGGTGACCCCAGCAGGTATCTACAAAGGGATTCCCAGAGGAGAGCCATTTTACACTAGATCAAGATGAGGGAGACTGCTGCAGGGGCAAGGGGGTAGAGGAGTCTGCCTGCCAGCCACAACACAGATGATCCCCCCGCAAGGACTATCAAGGGAGAGCTAATGAGGGATGTTGTATTCATGATGTTTGATTGTTTTGGATGGTCTTTTCTCTCCTGTGCTTTATCTGTTAAGTAAATAGCAATGTGCTAGGATTGGTGTGAAGCTTTTCTACCAGCATGTGTTAGGCATCTACAATTACCATATTGCCCCAAAAGAGTTAAACTGTAAACCAGAAGCTTCACACCTTTGAGGTGGAGCTCTGGGAAAGGGGTGTGTTTAGATACAGGGGAGTCTGAAGAGTTATTGCTGCGCCCAAAAGTGCTAGAAGGCAGGTTCTGATACTCGGGGGTGGGAAGGGGTGTGAACTCAACAGGCTCCATAAGCTTCACACACCATAGGGCATCCAGAGCGCACAGGTTTGGTTTCTGCTCACATCATCGTTAGCAGAGTGGCTAACGGGGCACTCACTAGGATAGACTGGATCTCTGGGCTGCAACTCCACCCCCACCTTCCCTTATCCCACCCATGTTAACCTGACAAGCCCAGGTGGGTTTTTCCTCCAGAAGCCTGTATCAGAATAAGGCCTGCTCAGCCCAGATAAATCTATTCCTGGGTGGGAGAGAGAGACCGCCATTTGTAGCATGCTTTCTGTAATGCTGTCTCACAGGGTACGTCTCAGAGGCTCCCCCTGGTCTGCTGTTGACATCCCACTTGATCCCCCACCTTCTTTTGCCAGAATTTTTAAGGTTTTAGCACCTCCTTTGATTCCAGGTTTAGGTCTGGGAGGAGTAGACCTTGCTAGACTAGAGGATTCTAGGATGGGGGTTATTTCCCATTTAATAGTTTCCCCAAGGACCCAGGGTATTTCCTATGGTGGCACCTTATCTTTGTGATTGTTTTGTTTCCTGTTTGAGCCTCCTTTGATTTAATTCTGTGCTTTCACGATAACACCACACCAATAAACTGAAGTGCATATAATTATAAAAAATAATACATGTAACTCCCTCATTCTCCACATCTCCTTCACCGTAAAATTCCAAATGACATGGTGTGAGGCTTAGTGACAACCATGATTTTCTTATGTGGCCACAGATTTGTTACACTGCTTCCAAAATTGCAAGAATATTAACATATGCATGAAAACAATCAACTTATTACATTCTTAACTTGAATTTAACTTTGTAAAATACTACACAATAGGTAAAAGCTCTATACAAAGAATTTGGAAGGTAAGATCCTCTGACATTTTTCAGTTACTGCTTGGCCACTAATTTCCAGCATGAACAAAGTCAGGCTGGAAGTTAGAAGAATGTTTCTAATCATGAAAGGAGTGAGGTTCTGGAATAACCTCCCAATAGGAGTTGTGGGGGCAAACAACTTAATTAATTTTAAGAGGAAGCTGGAGCAGAAACCACCCCTCAAGTGTTTTCTGTTTTGGGAGGGGGGGTTCTTCTCCTTCCTCTGAAGCATCAGGAATGGCCATGACTGAAGATGTGTCATTGGGATCTGAAGTGGCATTCTCTCGTTAAGTGCTTGACTGGCTGGTTCTTGTTCCCATGCTCATGGTCTAACTGATTATCATATGTTGGGTCAGTAAGGAATTTTCCCTGAGGTCAGATTGGCAGTGACCTTGGTGGGTTTTTGCCTTCCTCTGAAGCACATTGGTGCTTGTCACTTGCCAGGATTATCAGGGTATATCTCAATCATTTCCCTGCCATTGCAGGGGCCTCAGTCACTGGTGCACCTTGGTACCTCCTATTCTCTGCCTGTGACCATAATAGTCTAGCTTCCTGAGGGCTGTAATATTTTGGTCTCGTTTCGGTTGCTGAATTTAGTGGGCAGACGCTAGGTGGTGTTGGTGACTTGTGATATACAGGATGTCAGACTAGATGATCATGTATCTCTTTAATGAACATGCCTTTAAGGTAACAGTATGAAATAATTTAGTTTGGAGAGATGAGGTCTCCTTTCCTTCTACAGTGTCTTTACAGATTAGTTTCCTCCTTCCAGGTCTATAGAGAGATGAGTGTCCATTTTTATCGAGTCTTGTGAATGTATGACAGCTTGACCATCTGGCTGCTTTACAGATCTGCTCAGCGAGGGCACTGCCTTCACCTGCCCAAGATGCTGAAAGAGATCTAGTGTGGTGAGTATGTTCCCTCTGGCTCTCTCTGCTTCCAGAATATGCTTCTTGAAACATCTGGCAATTTTGCTTTAGATAGTTCCTCTACAATTTAGGTCACAGCACATGCACCTGGTACAACATTCTCAAGGCTTCTGATCTCTTCAGATACAGATTTAAATGTCTTCTGACATATAAAATAAAGCTAGGCTTTTTCTTTTGCTCAGGATGTGGATAATAATATGTTAGAAAATATATTTTCTACACATCATAAAAAATGAAATCTTATGGGTGAACTGTAGTTGTGGGCTAAGGCATTTGACAAAAGAGTATTGCTCCACACGCTGCCCTTGGCCCCTAGTACAGTGCAATGCCCTGAAACTTTTCTCTTCAGTGGGTGGCTCTTAATAGAGTCACCATTTTGTGTGCGCTCTAGCAGTTTCTACATTGATAAACCTGGGACATAAAATTCACACCTGGTGCAGCTCTAGCAGTGAAAACAACGATGGTAGAGGTAGTATAGACAGGGCTCAGGCATTTTCAGGGAGGTTCTATAGCCTCTGTTATACAGGAAGTCAGACTAAATGATCACGGTGGTCCCTTCTGGCCTTAGAATTTATTCATCTTAATTTTTAGCACCATACCATAACATAAGTGATGTGGTGCTCTCTGTTTCGGAAACAGGGACCATCACATTATATGCACTTATTGCATCCCATATATAGATAGAAATAAACAGATAAAAAGAAAATCATGATTAACTTTTAAAAAGAATTCCAACTTTCCTAATCAAATCACCTGAAAATGATATTCTGCTTGGAAAGTTTGGATACAGCCACTCTTTGAACTGAGGGAGAATTTGGCAATTAACTGATCTTTGACTACTTGCGGTAAATATGCCCAATGGCCTGTGATGGGATGTTAGACAGGGTGATTTCTGAGTTACTACAGAGAATTCTTTCCAGGTGTCTGGCTGGTGAGTCTTGCCCACATGCTCAGGTTTAGCTGATTGCCATATTTGGGGTTGGGAAGGAATTTTCCTTGCAGGGCAGATTGGCAGAGGCTCTGGGGGGTTTTCGCCTTCCTCTGCAGCATGGGGCATGGGTCACTTGCTGGTGGATTCTCTGGTAGAATCTTTGTACCTTGAGGTCTTTAAACCATTATTTGAGGACTTCAGTAACTCAGCCATAGGTTAGGGGTCTATTACAGGGGTGGGTGGGTGAGGTTCTGTGGCCTGCGTTGTGAAGGAGGTCAGGCTAATTGATCATAATGGTCCCTTCTGACCTTAAAGTCTATGAGTAAATAAAGGAGAAACTTTGATAAATGTTTCTGGCCTCAACACAGCACTGCACTTAAACATGTGTAACTTTGAACAAGTGAACAGGCCCACTGAAGTTACATGTGCTTTGCTAGCTAAAAGCCTTTATTTGTAATTTTTAAGACTACACCTAGATCCTGTTGCTGATTTGGGGTCCTAACATCCTACTTTTCAAAATTTTAGTACCCCTTTAAATATTGTCTTTGTTCAGATATTTTTTGTCAAAAATAGGCCAATTTGTAAAGATTTACCCCCTCCGCCCCCCACCGACACACCCCCCCACAGGCAAAATGTTTCAATAATTGAAACTTTTATTGCCAGATAAACAGGAAAATTGCTTGGATAGCAACTTAATGGATGAGTTCTGCTCTACCATGCATGACACCTAGGTTTGATTCCCAATGCTTCATTTGCTTGACCAGCAGGAGCTGGGAACACTTCTCCATCTCACTTCAAGTGTCATAATGATTTCATTATAAGAGTCCATAGTATCTCCTGTGAGATTGTGTGCAGTTTCTAGGCACCTACTGTGTGTTACCATTCTAGGTGTTCTTTGATTGGTTGATGCAAGGTGGGTCAACGGATCACTAATTGGTTGGCGTTAATGCATTTCCCACTAGTATGTCACATTTGAAATCTAGACTCCCACAGTGGTAGAAATAAGGAAGCATTTCTTTATTGTAATGAACAGCATGTGTATCATGTAATACAGCTGGGCCATGGTAAATAGAGTAACTTTTAAGTGAATTGGAATAACCTGAGGACAGTTTAATCTCTCTTAACCGTGATGTTCTCCCATAATGAAAAGACTTGCAGCAATAATTACAGCCCGCATACACCCTGTAAATACCTGGATCAAAACAGGAAGTCATATCAAAGTAAATGACATTGAATCAGCACCGGCATCAGTGAGACTGCTTCTCAGAAACTAGAACTATATAGCAGGATGTATTACACAAGTTGGGAAAAGGATTGTCTTTTGCATCTCAATGTAGACCTGACATTAAACATTACACTATTATTTTATTAATAAATCTAAACATATTTGAGTACTGAGAATATTTATTGTTATCAAGTTACACTTGTAAAATCATATGTTTACTTATACATTTCCTTTATAGATATCATTAACAAAGAAGTTACTTCTAGTAATTACTGTTCTTCAAGAGTTGCCTCTGTACATTCACATTTATGGGATTTGGCATTTCTAGCAAGCTGAGGAGCTACATAACAAAGCCATGTCCATTGGGGGTGCAGGAGTGCTGTCACGCTAATGACTTCATTGATTCTGTCTATATAAGGTAGCACATCCTTGTCCCCGACCACCTGAGTTCCTTCTTCCTATCCTACAGAGTCCTAAAATACAAAGAACTCCAAGGCAGAGTGAAGGCAGGTGGGTACTAGAAAGGTATCAATGCAACTCTGAAAGAACAAAATTACTAGTAGATAACCCCTCTTTCTTTTGCAAGGACCTGTGTGAATTCTCACTTATAGCAGATTAGCAACCACTGTCTCCAACAGAGGATGGTGAGCGAGGACTTCTAGGCAAACTGTAGGTTCACCTTACCAAAGTGAACTTTGGATTGTGTTGCCAAGTCCAATGAATAACGCTTTTTAAAGGAAGAATAGAACTCCACGTTGCTGCTTTGAAAATCTCTACCATAGTAGAGTAGACCCGTGGAATGTGTTTTAAGCCAAGTAGTTCTGGTTTTTGAGCTAAAGTATAACAATGTTTAGAACAAATTTTGAAACAGAGTAGTTAAGGGCATAGAGGTAAGCGATAATTGGGATAAAATGCAACGTGATTTTACAAAAAGTTAATCATGCCAGACCAACCTGATCTCTTTCTTTGAGAAGATTACTGCATTTTCTTTGTCTAGAAAATCGGTTGATTTTATCCACCTGGATTTCAGTAAAGCATTTGATACAGTTCCACATGGGAAATTAGTTATATTGGATAAGATGAGGATTAATACAAGAATCAAAAGGTGAGTATGTAACTAGTTAAAAGGGAAACTAGAACAGGTCATGCTGAAAGGTGAACTGCCAGGCTGGAGGGAGGTTACTAGTGGGCTTCTCAAGGACTGATCTGGGGACTAATCTTATTTAATATTTTTAATGACCTTGGGACAAGAAGTGGAATGTGCTAATAAAATCTGTGGATGACTCAAAGTTGGGAGATATTGCCAATATGGAGGAGGATCGGAATATACAAGAAGTCTTGGACAATTTTAAAAATTGGAGTAATAGGAAGTTTTGCTATAAGGTGGGAACATATCAGTTGGAAGCAACAGAAGAGGAGAAAGACCTTGGTTGATCACAGGACAACTATGAGTCACCAAAGTGATGCAGCTACGAAAGAGGCTAATGTAATTCTAGGATGCATTAGACGATATATTTTCAGTAGAGTTAGAGAAGTGTTATCATTATACAAGGCAGTGGTGAGACCTCATCTGGAATACTGTGCACAGTTCTGGTCTCCAATGTTTAAGAAACATTAGTTCAAACTGGAACAGGTGCAGAGAAGGGCTACTAGGATGACCAGAGGAATGATGAACTTGCCTTATGAGAGGAGACATAATGAGCTCGGCTTGTTTAGCCTAACAAAATGAAAGATGGGGGAAGATATGATTGCTCTCTATAAATACATCAAAAGAATAAACACCAGGGAGGGAGAGGAATTATTTGCATTAAAGGCCAATGTTAGCACAAGAACAAATGGATAAAAATTGGCCATCAATAAAGTTTAGGCTTGAAATTAGACAAAAGTTTCTAACTAAAGGGAGTGTGTGGGGAGGGTGGAAGGGGGGGGACTAACTTGTATTAAGATCAAGTTTGATTTGGAGGGGATTGTATGATGAGGTTGCCTACAATTGCATGTGGTCCATCTGCAACTGCTATTACCAAATATCTCCAATGTCTGGAGACAGGACACTAGATGGTGAGGGCTCTGAGTTGCTACAGAGAATTCTTCCCCAGTTGTCTGGCTGGTGGATCTCACCCATGTGTTTGGGGTCTACCTGATTGCTATATTTGGGGTCATTAAGGAATTTTCCTCCAGGTCAGATAGGCAGAGACACAGGGGAGTTTTCGCCTTCCTATGGGGCATGGGTGACTTACTGGTCTGAGCTAGAGTAAATGGTGGATTCTCTGTAAATTGAAGTCTATAAATCAAGATTTGAGGACTTCAGTAACTCAGCCAGGGGTTATGGGCCTACTACAAGAGTGGGTGGGTGAGGTTCTGTGGCCTCTGACATGCAGGAGGTCAGACTAGATGATCATGATGGCCCCTTCTGGCCTTAGAGTTTATGAGTAATTCTCATTAGACCTCTTAATCTAGTGGGAAAAGTCTCTTTACTAATAGATTCCCCTTCACACTTTTTCCCACAGGTGGAACAAATAATCTGTAAAATTTTCTGAAGGATTTAGTCCTGTCTCGTTAATAGCACAGAGCCCTTTTCACATCTAAGGAGTGTTGGTGGGATTCCCCTGGGTGAGTAGGGGGTCTGGAGAAGAAAACAGGGAGGGATATAGTCTTAAATTTTTATCTGTAGCAGTATATCTTAGGTATAAAGTTGGGGTGAGGTCTCACCATGACTTGTCTTCATGGCCTATCCAGCCTACGCAGTAGTACATAAAGCACTGAGCTCACTAACCCTCCTAGCACAGACCGTAGTTATTAAAAATGCTGTGTTGGTACACAGGTATTTTAACAAAGCCTGAGACCAGGGTTCCCAGGATAGACCCACAAATGTTGTTAAAACTAGGTTCAAGTCCCAGGCTAAGAAAGGTCTTCTAGTGGTGGGAAAGGCATTCATCATGCCCTCAAGCAAGAGGAAGGTGAGAGAACAAAGGTTTGTCTCTAACAAAATTGTTATAGGCAGAATAAAGCAGATACATTGACCTTCAAGGAACCTACAGCTTTAATCTTGTGATTTAAATGCAAGAGCTCTGCTAAAACCAACCACGATGGGATTAACTCTTTACTTTTCACCCAACACATAAATTGTGTCCACTTGAGTCTGTAGCACTTCAAGGTAAAGGTCTTTCTGCATGGTAACAATACTAAACTGTGTTAATATAAGCAGTCCATGAAAGTTAGCAAACTATCCTCCAGGCAACCAGAATAATTGTCCCTTGTTCTTGAGAAAGAAAGTCTGGGTGCAGAAGAAGATGTGATTCTGTGGTTATCTGAAAAGGACGCAACACTACTATCAGTATGATATTAGCTCTTTCCTCTCTGATCTTTCTTATGACTCTGGATATCAAGGGAATGGAGAAACAGCATAGAGGCCATGACTGCTCCAATGCAGCAGGAAGGCATCCAACAAAGATTTCTTGTCCCTCTGACCTCTGATGCAGTACAGACAGTGGTTGGCATTCTAACTGAACATGAATAGGTTGATTCTTAGTTGACCTCACATGAGGAATAGCAAGGATATCACTGAGTATCTTAGGAAGCATTTGTGTAAGACTTCCTGTTGAGTACATCCGGCTGTGCATTCTCCTCCCCTGGTAGGTGTACAGCATTTGTTGAATGTGAGAGGAATACACCAGAGCCACAATTTCCTTGCCTCCAAGGGCAGTGCCCAGAAGTGCACTCCTTAGTTTGTGGATGTAGTACATGGCTATGGAATTCACTGTGAGCACCTTTACTACACAGTTTTGTATGGATGGGTGGAAGGTCTTTAGAGCCCATCTTACAGCCCTGCATTCCAGAACGTTGATGTGCAGTTTGAGCTCCTAAAGGTTCCAGTGGCTATGAACACAGATGTCCTGACAATGAGTGGCCAACCCAAGCTGGGGGCTTCTGCAGTGATTGTAACAGTAAGGGATGAAGGAGTGAACGCTGCCCCTTTCAGTTTATTGTCTCTGATGCTATCCAATATTGTAGGGGCCTTATTTGCAGATGAGCAAAAGATATAACCTGGGTTGAAGAAACCATGAGACTTAGGAGTCTCATGAAGAACTGCATCACTTGCATATTGGATCCATTGAGACTTATCAGGGAGTCTCTTATGTTTAGAAATCTCCTTTCTGAGAGAAAAGCCCCGGCTTGAGTGGAGCCTAGCACCACCCACATAAAGGTGATCCTTTGCATGAGCTTTAAGGAGGACTTCTCCCAGTTGATCAGCAACTCAAGGGACTACAGGAGGTCGCATGCATTCTGAATTGTAGCGGGGAGACCCTATTGAGAGCTGGCCCCTAGGAACCAATTTTTTAGGTAAGGATAAACAAATATGTCCTTGCATCTGAAATGTGCTACAGCTACCTGGAGGTAATTTGTGAAGACCCTTGGTGCAGTGAACAGACCAAATGGGAGGATATAAAATTGGAAGCGTCACCTGTCGACCAATGGGGAGTTAATGGGATCACTCAAAAAATAAGGCACAATTTGTGTGAGTAAAGGTATCAGAATGTGTCCCTTAGGCCGGAAGGAGGGAAGAAACCAGTCAACTGAGAAAGTTGTGCAAACAAAGTAGATAAAACTTCCACCACAAGTATTTGAGTGCACTGAATGACTGGAGCTCTAGGGTCATAAACCATCTCCAGAATTTTGTATAAAACACTGAACTATGATAGCACAGGGTCTATCATACCAAGTACTGCTACTGTGTATTCATACAAGACACTTAAAATACGTGATTAAATATACCGCTTGTCAAACTAAGGCAAAATACTTCCAATACCCACTTTTTTGGTCATACATTTCACCAAAACCAATAGTTTTCAGTTGGTTATGATGATTAGAAAAAGGCTATAGCAGTCCAGATTGTGAAACCCTAAGGAGTGTTGCTGAAATCAAGAAGTCTGACATGCATAACCTCCATACAGTTTAATGTTTTTCTTTTAGACATGGTATCTTACCAAATAAAACCATCTGTGTTCCCTCTGGAAAAGGTTCAACTGTTCTGTTTCCATTGATGTGGTGTTTATCTAGGAGACAAGAAGAAAAGAAAAGTGTAGTAAAATATCTAATTGCTGTGGAAACACAAATATTCTTTTTAAAATGGCTTTAAGCAAGCCTAAAATTTGACTGGTCAGTAATTATGGCATAGGTGTACATTGATTTTTGCTTACTCATCTGTATGTCAAAAACATATAAATTCACCTCTCCATACAGCTTATCTATTTCTAAAGTGACACTGAGTGAGCATTATATAAACAGGAATAATAATCATCACCACAATCACAAGTGAAGCATTCGTAGAAGCGGCATTCTGACCCATACAGAGGAAGCAGGAATAATGTAATCCTGCATTGTTGGTGGGACACGTTACTGCTGGATCATAAGCCTTTTGACATGATCACACATGTGAATTTTGACTTTTTTCCACACTGCCAATCAGTAAGATAAACTGAAAATTCATGCATTGTATTCTAATGTCACATTCATTCAATAAAGATCACTTCAATAATAGGCAATGATGTATAGTTCAGTCTGTTTCTACTTTACAGATTACCCATACTTTATACTGGTTTAAGATTATTAAATTATTGCCATCATTGGAAGGTATACAATGGATCAGATGTGACTACCATTTCAGTTACTAAAGCTTAACCTGGTGAGGGGGCAGCAAGTCTGGTTTTCATTGGCTCCACTCACTATACAATTCAAAATTGATAGCAGTTCCACCCAAGCACTGATGTGCAATTGTTTTCAATCCCCAAACACCTGCCACTCAATTATCTTTCACCTCCAAGCATAACTCTGAAACTGAAACACTTTTCACCCAAAGTATATTTAGTCTCTGTTGTAATCAAATTCCAACCCTTCTTCCAGTCAGTTCCTGGAGAATTGATGCACTAGGCTGAATTCAATAAAACTACACCAGTTCTTTCACTGAAGCTGAAAAGTTGCTGCACTTGAGTTTTAATTAAACTAAGTTGTCTTTTTGTATTTTCCCCACTATGTGACTGTCTGCCCATTTTATGTTCAATTTCCAATCCCTCTCTTGACAGCACAACAGTGACTCTGTGGACCTGATATTCTGTGGCAGTAGAGAGATATATGCCATCAGCTATAATTTTAGGCTGCACAAGTGTGCTAGAGGACAGAGAGGACATAGGAAGCCCTTCCTCTGCCCCAGTGAATCTGCACAGGGGCCAGGCATAGCATGAGATTCGTAGCAGTGGGGAGTGTAATGTGCATGGGGAGGAGGCAGGCGCTAACATTCTGTAGTCCTAATGCACAGAGTGGGGGATTTCTATACAAGACAAGCAGAATTCTGTCTCCATTACCTCCGTGTTAAGGTCGGCTGTGCTGGGCTGAAAATAGATACAATTCCAAAACATATTCTGTATGATATCTAGTGCCCATCCCAATACACTGCCTCCAGTATTAGCGAAAATCTACTAATTTGGACCCATATAGTTACTGTGGGATGAAATAGACTCTATGCAAAAGCAGAATGAAATATCTGAGTTTTAAGTAAAATAAAACATGCAAGATCTGATCCCAGAATGTTCTCTAGGCTCCTTCCCTGATATCAACCCCTACATTTTCTGACCACACACTCCTGAGTGAGTTAGTCCTGATAGCAACAGAAAGGGGCAAAAGAGCGTGAACCCAAGATAATGTGGTTGCTGTAGCTCTCTGTTCAGTAATCACTTTCCAGAGTGAGGTCCCACAGGACCTCGTCCTATTGATTATTACACTTTATATATATAGTGTAAAACCTCACTGTGAGCAAACCAGGTTGAAATGGGGGTATTGTATTGTTTAGGAATTCTTTAAAATGAATGTTTTCCATTAGCAGTCAGGTGAATTGCAGAAGTAATCCCAGCCTGGATCAAACATTTACAGAAAGATACTGAGGGGGAAAAGTCAGGATGATCTACAAGTGGAGTAAGGGAAACTATAAAGTGAATTATTATCACCTAGGAAGATTGAAAGCCCTGGACTATGTGGGCAGAGAGATGGTTACATATTGGAAGTAGGTAGAGGGATTAGTTCCAAATTAGGGTAATATAGCTAGTGGCGTACAATAAATAAGGCAAAAACTATTATTGCAAGGGGGGGAAGGTATGAGAAAAATTGGATTTATCATGGGAAAATATCTTCAACCTTAACAACGGAGCACCTGTGTCTCTCTCCTTATTCACTGTGCATCAGTACAGGTTAAATCCCCAGATGTGCCAGAATAACACTCCGCGCCCCCGCAGAGGACCTACATGTACCCAGTTCCTGGATCGGGACCTTAGACTGTAAGCTTTTGGAGCAGGGAGTTGGCATGCTTTATCTGTAAAGCTCCCTGCATACCTATAGTATACACTGTATACATAATACATGCATTGTAATAATCAATGACTTATAAGATGTCGAATGTTATAAAGTTTTTTTTTATTTAAAAAATTCTTCCTTTCAAAGAAGACTGGGTGAACTAAAGTCACTTCCTCTATTTTTAAGCTAATTTACTGTGCTGCTATTATATACAAGTCCAGAGAAAAATTAGTGCTCCATTAAATAAAAAAAAATCCATTAACTTAAATTCCTCATAAAGGCATTGCCACAAATTTAACAGCATTTACCAGACCTATTAATTTAACAGAATATATTCTCTATTGATTCAAGATTAAAGTCTGTATTTTTTTCTTAAAATACTGAACATTAAGAATTGTTTACTGTGGTACATCCATCCACTTGCAGCTGTGAATTTGTTTGGTACATTCTGGCCAATTGAAAGTTACCCCAAAAGCAAAATTCAGAGTGCTTGTATGAGGCATTATGCATCATTTAAGATTGCAAGATTTCATTTAATGGAGCTGGAGGCTAAGATTTTCAGAAATGACTAACAATATTGGGGGCCCCTGTTTGAGGGTCCAACTGGAGATGCCTTTGACATACCTGATTTTCAGAAAGTGCTGAGCACCCACCTTTTGAAAATTGTGCCCTTTATGATACCTCACTAGTGCCAACACCAAACAATCATGAGATTGGTTTAAAATCATGAGGTTTTTTTAAAATGCATTTTGAATTCTTTTATTTGCTTTCTAGTATTTGAGCGGTTACAGTACACTCAGGCCATGTTTTCAAGTTTATCTCAGCAACCCATGAGGGCTAGAAATTTACTATTACTTTAATTGAAAACTGAGAATCTCACTGAACCAAATGAATCCAGTAGCTTTTTAAAAAAACAAACAAACAGCTATTATGAGACTCACATGGCATTAACAAAACTGGTGAGTCCAGCTGGGCACCCAAAAACTTAGACGATCACTAGTCATGTCTGAAATGTTAGCTGTCATTTTTCCCTAGGCATATCTGTAATGACAGCATGTCATAGTCACTTCAAACAGAGGCTAAGAGGAATGTGGTGCATAGGTTTTGTGCTGTTCCTGATCAAGTGGATGAATTTCACCCTATGCTAGTCAAACAGGAGCAAGGGAGGCTGTTCAGTTTAATAAAGCTTCCTGACCTGCAGTTTTTTGAGTTTATTTAAATTTCAAATTTAAACTGAGGGTCTGATTTTGTATATTTCAGGAAAAAAAAGAAAATGCAAATGATGCAGCAGGAAAGTGTCAGATTCATTGTTTCTGTGACGGTGGACAAAGTTTAGGAGAAGAGAGAATTATCAGCAGTCTGAAAACTGATGCAGCAACAAAAGTAACCTGTGAACTGCTTTGTGAGAAAGTGAGACATCCAGAAAAGAGTTCCTTGTGGTCTGATTGGTAACCCACAGCGAGACACACAAGCTATCAACGCTGATCATCCCCTACTGCTATTTCATATAACACTTTTTACTGCTGTACACCATCAATATACAGTACATAATTGAAGGCCACTGGTTTTCTTCTGAGTCTTGTAAAAAAGAAGCTCTCTCATTTTAATTTCCAATGAAAGACTAAAACCTTTAGAAAAAATGGTAGTTAGTCAGTGTAACATTTAGTGTCTAATGACTAAAGTGTCTGAAAATGTGAGCAAAGAGAAGGAGCCCCAAGTCAGAGCAAAGCCCTCAACAGCAGCAAAAACAGAAAAAGGACAACAGAGCCTTTGGGTAAAAATTTCAGCACCAATCACACGTGAAAATTCAATGCAAAAGAAGTGAAAATAGTCTCATTTGTCGTTACTTCCTAATCAGATCATTCCTCCCTAATCCATTCAAGCATCTATATTTCAGTAGCAAACAAGCTATATGCCTATTGTACTTGTACTCTACTAATGTAAGTTCACTGAACACAGACTGCATGGTGTGTTGAATAAAAGGGTGGTAACAAATATATTGTTCAAGCTTCCACATACCCATGTGTCACATTTTCATGAACTCCATAAATACATGTTCTTCAGTTCAGTTTATTTACAGTCTGTAGAAGAATAGCTGCAAATTTTACAGGAGGCTTTAAACACTTAGAGCTCTGCTTCCTTAAACTAACTCTCAGGCTTAGACACCAAGAACAAGATTTTCAAAAATGGAATAAATTACCTGATTTTCAAAGTTCTGATTACCCAGCAGCTTCTATTGACTTCAATGAGAGCTGCAGGTGCTCAGCACTTCTGAAAACCAGGCCACTTATTTATGTGCCTAAATGTAGACTTTAAAGCTAAACTCTAGACACCCATTTCTAAAAATCTAGAGAGAATCAGAGCGTTTAGGGAGCCAGAGTGTCCAGTTCCGGAAAGCACTTAAACTTATGCTTAAATTATCCCTGTTCAGGACAGCAGGTAAGAATATAATTAACTTTAGATATGTTCTTAATTACTGTACTTCAGTGGGACTTAAGCACATGATTGAAGTTAAGCACATGCTTAACTACTCTCCTGAACAGGGATACTTTCCTGAATCCAGGGCCAGAATGAGAAAACTGGATAGCTGGAAGCAGTAGGAAAGGATCAGTGAGTCATTTGGAGCCCAATGCACTGGGAACTCTTTTACATTTGTACTTGCATATGGAGAATCATTTGGAGATAAAGTCATGAGGATATAAATGAGGTTATCAATAAAGGATCTTAAGGAGCTGGAGTACGATGCATGAAATTTAACTCCATGGTCTTCCTTCTGTTTGATTTATTTTGTTTTTTCTTCACTGTTTTAACATGTGTCAGTCCTAATCCACTTTATTCTTCACAATGCTTTACGGTCCCATCCGTTTTATCCTCCACACTCACACACCCTCTATCCCTCCAAGTCCCTGTCTGAGGTCACTAGCTTCCTAGTGAAAGAGGACTGGAAAGAAATCTCTTTGAAGGTCATCAGCTATACTACACCAGCTGGCCTTTGGGTTTGCTATTGAGTGATGTGGGGCACTTATTTCCCTCAGCATATGAAGATGTTGCCACTGCAAGGGTCCTTATTCCCACTGCCCTGAAGGGTAAGTAACCAGAAATCATTGGAACGTCCACCTGTAGCATAAGACCATCAGGTCAGCCCTGCAGTATTATCTTCCCTTTCTCTTTTTTACTCTGTCAATGGTTTTAAGCATTTTAATTGTGGTTGCCAATAAAGTGTCAACCTTTACCAAGAGCTGCCATTCCACATTATCTCATATATCACAAATATTCCATCCAATAAGTTTAGGGAAATTCTGTGATATTCTAGCTACCGTCTTATGGTAACTTGGTAAATGTTGACTTTTTAAATGGCAACCGCTGTACATGAAACAATACACACCCTTTAGCAATTACTACAGGAGGAGGTAGCTAGGCTGAGGAGCATCCATGCCCACGAGCCATTCGTTGAGAGAATTCATGTGGAGACGTCCAAGGCTAAGGAGGCTATCCGGCTAGAGATGTAAGGTCTGAGGCCTTGTTTTTTTGGCTAAGCTTAGGCTTTGTTCTGCGGCTAAGCAGTAGCAGCCATATCAGGAGAGGCAGCAGCCATAAACTAAGTAGCATGTACACATATCCTCACATTCCTGAAATTACTTCAAGACAATGGAATATCAGGCTGTTAAGAAGGTGATAGTGTCCTAATAGTACCTACCACCACCAGATAAAGAAACAGATTTTAAGATGCTTATTGAGGAAAGGGGAAGAGCATATTTGGATACAGACTGGCTAATCTAGTGAGGAGGGCTTTAAACTAGGTTTGATGAGGGCAGGAGACAAAAGCCGACAGGTGAGTCAAAAACATGGAGACCTAGGAGAAAGGGTCAGAATCTGGGGGGAGCATAGGCTATTATATGGGGATAAGTGGGAGACAAGAGAGAACATACGGGGGAAATCAAATCAGTATTTTAGAAGTCTGTATACTAATGTGAGAAGTATGGGGAATTAGCAGGAAGAACTTGAAATTCTAGTTATTAAAACACAATTATGACATAGTTAGCACCATAGAAACTTGGTGGGATAATACATGACTAGAATATCAGCAGAGAAGGGTACAGCTTGCTCAGGAAGGACAGACAGGGAGGAACTGGTTGAGAATTTGAAAGTGGAAGGCAGCTTGGGTGAAAGCGATCATGAAATGGTAGAATTCATGATCTAAGGAATGGTAGGAGGGAAAACAACACAATAAAGATAATGGATTTCAGCAAGGCAGACTTTAGCAAACTCAGGGAGTTGGTAGGTAATATCCCATGGGAAGCAAGTCTAAGGGGAAAAACAGTTCAAGAGAGTTGGCAGTTTTTCCAAGAGACATTATTAATGGCACAAGAGCAAATTATCCCACTGTGTAGGAAAGATAGGAAGTATGGCAAGTGACCACCTTGGCTTAATCAGGAGATCTTCAATGATCTGAAGCTCAAAAAAGAGTTCCAGAGGGGTAGCTGAGTTAGTCTGTATACAGCAAAAACAACGAGAGTTCTGTGGCACTTTAAAGACTAAGAAATTTAATATTTGTAGACATAAGCTTTCGAGAGACTTCAGCTCTCTTCTACAGATGCACTAATAAAAAGTGGAAACTAGATCAAATGAGAAAGGATGAATATAAACAAATAACACAAGTATGTAGGGACAAAATTAGAAAGGCCAAGGCACAAAACAAGATTAAACTAGCTACAGACATAAAGGGTAACAAGAAAACATTCTACAAATACATTAGGAGCAAGAGGAAGACCAAGGACAGGATAGGTCCATTACTCAAGGAGGGGGGGAAAACAATAACAGAAAATGTGAAAATTGTAGAAGTGCTAAATGACTTTTTTGTTTCAGTTTTCACCAAAAAGGTAAGTAGCAATTGGAGGGCTAAAAAGGAGAATGCCAGTGAAAATGAGATAAAATCAGAGGCTAAAATAGGGAAAGAACAAGTTAAAAATTACTTAGACAAATTAGATGTCTTCAAGTCACCAGGGTCTGATTAAATGCATCCTATAATACTCAAGGAAATGACTAAGGAGATATCTGAGCCGTTAGTGATTATCTTCAAAAAGTCATGGAAGACAGGAGAGATTCCAGAGGACTGAAAAAGGGCAAATATAGTGCCCATCTATAAAAAGGGAAATAAGGACATTCTGTGGAATTACAGACCAGTCAGCTTAACTTCAGTATTTTGAAAGATAATGGAGCAAATAATTAAGTAATCAATTTGAAAACACCTAGAAGATAATAAGGTGCTAAGTAGCAGTCAGCATGTATTTGTCAAGAACAAATCATATCAAACCAACCTGATAGCTTTCTTTGACAAGGTGAGAAGCATTGTGGATAGTGGGGAAGCAGTAGACTTTAGTAAGGCTTTTAATACTGTCTTGCATGACCTTCTCATAAACAAACTAGGGAAATACAACCTAGATGGAGCTACTATAAGGTGGGTGCATAACTGGTTATAAAACTGTTCCCAGAGAGCAGTTATCAGTGGTTCACAGTCAAGCTGGAAGGGCACATCAAGTGGGGCCCCTCAGGGATCAGTTCTGGATCTGGTTCTGTTCAATATCTTCAAAAATGATTTAGATAATGGCATAGAGAGTACACAAAGTATTCAGATGATACCAAGCTGCGAGGGGTTGCAAGTGCTTTGTAGGACACAATTAAAATTCAAAAGGATCTGGACAAACTGCAGAAATGGTCTGAAGTAAATAGGATGAAATTCAATAAGGACAAACGCAAAGTACTCCACTTAGGAAGGAACAATCAGTTGCACACATACAAAATGGGAAATGATTCCCTATGAAAGAGCACTGCAAAAAGGGATCTGGGGGTCATAGTGGATCATAAACTAAATATGAGTCAACAGTGTAACACTGTTGCAAAAAAAGCAGTCATTCTGGGATGTATTAGCAGGAGTGTTGTAAGCAAAACATGAGAAGTAATTCTGCTGCTCTACTCTGCGCTGATTAGGCCTCAACTAGAGTATTGTGTCCAGTTCTGGGCACCACATTTCAGGAAAGATGTAAACAAACTGGAGAAAGTCCAGAGAAGAGCAACCAAAATGATTAAAGGTCTAGAAAACATGACCTATGAGGGAAGATTAAAAAATTGGGTTTGTTTAGTCTGGAGAGGAGAAGACTGATGGGGGACATGATAACAGTTTTCAAGTATATAAAAGGTTCTTACAAGGAAGATGAAGAAAAATGGTTTTCCTTAATCTCTGAGGATAGGACAAGACACAATGGTCTTAAATTGCAGTGAGGGCAGCTTAGGTTGGACATTAGGAAAAACTTCCTTACTATCACGGTAGTTAAGCACTGGAATAAATTGTCTAGGGAGGTTGTGGAATCTGCATCATTGGAGATTTTTAAGAGCAGGTTAGACAAACACCTGTCAGGGATGGTCTAAATAATGCTTGGTCCTACCATAAGTGCAGAGGACTGGACTAGATGACCTCACAAGATCCCTTTAAGTCCTACAATTCTATAATTATGACATTCATATCATACTACACATGATGAGAGATAGCAATAGAAAAAGTTGCCAATTCCAAAGCACGTGTTTTTCTAGTTCTGTGTAGTAGGGGAAAGCAAGAATCAAAGGGTTGCAGAGCCACCTGAATTTTTTTTTTTTTTTAGATAAAATGTTTTCCCCCAACACTGTACTCAAGACCTCCTTAGAAAGAAGATATTTGTAAAGCTTAAATTGCCCTGCAGTGCCTGGTATTGAATGTGCACTGCTGTATCTTGTGAGATTGTGTTTTGACTATATAAGCAAGAAGTAGATAAGAGAACTGATTTGTGAAACAAAAGAAAAGAAGAGATACAAAAACCCATTATGATATTCATGACTTGTGATCTGGTGACAACAGGACTGATATTTGATTGGACTTTGCTTTCTTGATTTATTTTCTTTAATTAGGAGACAGTTCAGTGGACTTCACTTTGTAAGGCTCATGGGCTTGGCTGATTTTGCCTGGCTTTGCTTACAAAAGTATAACAAAAACAAGAAGTTATTTGAATTATCCTAACAGTTATTATAGGCCCAAGTCTATAACAGTGCTTTTAAGAAACAGTAGGAATGTTCTTGAATACCCACCAGCCTCCTCTATCATTATCCTGAAGATATTTCCTTAATAGACCTTTGCCTTCCCTGTTTTGATGTCTGGTTGGCATGCCAGGAGAAGGTTATATATGTATTGCATGCATGGCATAATCTGACATACAGATTAGATAAAATATAAAAAATGGACCTGATTTTAAGAGAGCCTGAGCTAGACATGATTATTCTACATGTCCAAAAGTATTGTGTACTCCACAGAAGACAAAGAGATGATCCCCGACACAAAGAATTTATAAGTGTTAAAACTGTTGAATACGGAAAACAGAAGGGAAAGAATCGATGAGGAGGAGAAAGTTTACAATAACAAGATAGTCCTATCATTGCCATTAATTCTGGTGCCCTGCATGTTCTTGTAATTTACTGAGTTGACAAGGTTTGTTAAAGAAAATTAATGCTTAAAACAAAGAATGCATTTGAAGTGCAGGACTTTTACAAAATGGTTTGCATGAAAGCTTCACTCTGACAAAGAAGGTTCCAAACTCAAGTAATCATCTCCTGATGAGAGCACTACACAGCCTCTTTGGTACCCAGGTCACTATGCCACATTGTGGAAGCACACCCTCACTGTGTCCTGGTGCCACAGTGTTTCCACATCTGTTTCCCTCTTAGATTCAACAATAGTACTGCAATAGACCTGCCCTCCCCATGGAGGCCCTGTCAATCAAAATCTTTAGTCCAGGGAACATAAAACAAATTGATTTTATGCCCCTGCTGGGCTCCCCTTCTGCCCCACTCAGTCATAGTGTGCTGAACCTCTGGACTTTCTCCCCAGAAGCCCAGCTCCTACCCAAGCTGCTGACTCTCAGGGCTTCTTCCCTGGAGTCATTGCCCCAGTCTGTGGATCCTTCTTCATAGTTCACTTCCAGGACATCTGCCTTCAGACTGACCTTTTCATGGGCCTGCCATAGAAGCCTCCATCTCCCCTACCATCCATTCCCATCAGGCCAATCATAGTAGACAACCTCAGTCTCACAGTTCTTTTCCCCAGCTGTGCTCTCTCAAGCCTTTATGGAAAATCACCGAATTTCTCCCCAGCAAGGTCTGACAATTGGCTGGGGATCAGGTGGCTCAATTCAATCAGTCTCAGCTATGGGGGCAGCAGTCGCTGATCCACCATGGGAGAGGCTGAACCTGACTCTCCTTAAAAGGCAAACCAGCCTGTGACACAGCAAATATCTTATTAGCTAATCTTTACTACAGAAATTTAAGAGACAAATTGAATGAAACATTGTAAACTTAAATCCTTTTGTCATGTTGTGCTTGTTTCAAGTAAACACACTACAAAGTGTCTGTCAAGTTTTTTAAATGTTTTTAAGTGTCACCTCAGTGGTTTCTTTCCCCCTTTCCCACAGCCTGTGAGAAGCACCTCTGTGAATCTAGGGGTAAGGAGAGAGAAAGCCAGAAGGCAGCATGGCTGAAGGGATAGGTATTGTCCACTTCTCCACAGACCAACACTATTGTAAGTTTCCAACCTAAGTTAATGCTGCCTGAGACAGCCATTCATCATTGCTTCCTGTGGTTGAATCACTCCTGCCTCACCCATGTTGGAAGTTCCAAGAAGACCACCTGATGAGAGCCCTTGAAAGCATGTCTCAGGCTGAGGCATGCTATCATAGGGCCAGACAGGACTACAAGAAGCAGAAAGACAGTCTGGTGGTACAGAGCCTTTATGCAAATGGTTCTAGCCTCCATGGATCTGCAAGGGGTTGCACAAGTATAATTTATGGCAGAATTTGTCCCACAGAATCTGTATTACTGGTGATAAAGCACAAGTCACAAAGAGCTCAACTTGACTTTCGCACCCAAGCTCGATTTGCAGGACTGGCAGTTGTGGGGAAAAAAGACATTAACTTGTAAAGGGAGTAAATGTGATGTGGAGTCAGAGAGATAATAAACACAGAATCCCATGATGCCATGTTTATAATCACTTTTTCTATCAGATATTAGGTTTTCTGCTTGGTTTCCTAACATAACTGCTTATGTCTCCAGATTTGACTAGTCATGTTTGACAGAGGGATGGAGTAGATGACCTAGTGGGTCTCTTTCATCTCTCATCCCTGAGGTTCTATCATTCTCCTTCCTATGGCACAACATAACTGTTAACTTACTACCAATTAAAAATTCAGCTCAGGTTTCTAATAGTAGTTCATGTCCTACAACTTTTTCTAGTATTATGCTATTTTACTCACAATATGAGTTTCAACCACTTTCAAACTACTGTGATAAAGTTTCATAAACATTTATATTACAAATTTTGTTTTAAAATAAATAACTTTTCATGTATGAATACTGGTCACAATGAAAGACATGATGGTAGTTAGAAATATATATTGAAATTTGTTTTGGAGTTGATGTATCACAATGTGACATACCACATTCAGTTTCGTGCACTACATCAAATAACATTACTGTATACAAAGTGATTGATGCTATAAAATGTGATGCATCTCAGCACAATGTCAGTTCATAATCCAAAAATATGCAGACTCCTCAAAAAGCCAAGTTTGTTTTTAAACAAAATAACTAGATAATAACACAAGAATTCTGTTGCGTATTTGTTACTGGGAACATTATGGATAGAATAAACATAAAATAGATATTTTAAAATGAAAAATCATTACATTTTTAGAAGGGGCGGTGCACAGGTAAAGCCTTATAATCAATAATATCATCGGAGTGTTTCTCAATATTTATTTGGTGGCTGCCCTTCTCAATTCTCATTTTCTCACTATAAGGTCTTTTTTCTTTACTATTATATCTTTAAGCAGTCACCTGTGAAGTCACATTGGCTTCTTCTTGATCCTTGCGGTTTTCTTTTTCGATGGGAACTGTATTCAGTTTTACCTTACTTATATTGTTTTGTAGATGCTTCGGTTTTCTACCATGCTTATGGATTGTAATGCTTCCTCTTATTCCAGTCTCCTCACTAGATTACTTATTTCTCAAAAATATGCTGTCTTGCTGAGCACCCTCAACTCATCTTTTCTTCCATATCACTACTTAAGTAAAGAATGTCTTCCATTATGCATAGAACCCTTAATGATTCATTAGACAAACACCTGTCAGGGATGGTCTATGGTCCTGCCATAAGTGCACGAGACTGGACTAAATGAACTCTAAAGGTCCCTTTTAGTCCTACGATTCTATAAGTCCATTGCCCACTCATCCTTCAAATCCTCCAAGACCCATTTCCTCTGTGCGGACTTCAAGAAATTTGACAACTAAAAGAAAGCTTCAGGGACAGTCAGGTATGTATGTATTTGTTTTTAAAGTATGTTAGTGTATATAATGAATATAAAAATGTACATTTTGTCTCATTCATACAACCCACCTTTCATGTGTTGCCTGTCTTTTTAGGCCCATTCTTGCAAAAAAAGTTACATATGTGCTTAATTTTAAGCACATGAGCAGTCCTACTGAAGTCAAGTTAAAATCATGAATAAGTATCTGCAGGATCAGGGCTTCAGATTGAAAACTATTCAGAGTAGGGACTGCATCCGCCTAGGTAGCTGTTCAGACCTTAGCACAATGAGGCCGTTATCCTGAATGATGACTCTGGCCCTACCATAATACAAATAAAATAATAATAATAATAATAAATAATAGATACGGTAAAAATAACATAAGGCAAAGTTAGCCTACCTACAGCAACTGCGAGGTTTTCCTGTCTAATGTCAGGTAGAGTTGCAGCTAACATGCTGCTTACATGGTTACAAAGAAAAGCCAGGAAACGTGAATGCTGAAGACTCAAAAACCAGAAGACAAATAAAAAGAACACAAAATGTATTATTGTCATTTTCAACTCAGACCTCTCCTCACATCCAGGCTACATGTAAATCTTGCAGATTCTTTCTACATAACATTTCTAAGCTGTCTCCTGGCCTGTCCATTCACACAGCTAAAACTCTCAACCAGGCTCGATTAACAGCGTCTTTTCCCTGGCCTTCATAAATGCAATCTTGCCCTGCTCATATCAATTCAAAATGCTGCTGCAAAGATCATTCTTCCCAGCCCATCACTTTGACTATTGAATGGCTGGTGCTGGCAATACTGAGTATATTTCCCTCTGAATTTCCTTCTCTGCAAGAAAAGAGTAACAACCTAGAACTTGTGGGTGTATATTGGCAACCCCATCCCTTTCCTGATACACTCCTGGAATGGAAACAGAATGCAGCACCAGTCATCCATGTGCTACAGACTATCCATGAAATTTCTACAGTTTGGCACCTTTCCACATATCAGAGGTGCCAGCAACGTTCAGTCACTAGTGTAGGAAGGGAATGCAGTTGATGTAATATAACTGGACTCTAATAAAGAATTTGATACAATGCCTTTCAAAATCTTAGCTGAAGATTTAATTCCAATTATCTTGGATAGGAGCACTGTCACGTGGACTGAAAAGTGGCTGGTGGACTGGGAACAAACTGTGATGATAAACCCTGTGTAAGTGAACTGGGAGGATGTCCAGTAGAGCATGGCAGGGGTGCTTATTAATCTTAGGTTTATCTAACATCCTTAGATAATTATTAATTTAGATAATAATTAATAATTATTTCAAAGAAGGGGTGAAAAACAAATAAAAATATGCAGTGGATACCCAATTGGGAGGTGGTGTGTACACCATGAAAAATAACACAAGGAACTCTGTAGTAAAGCAGAGAGAGTTTTAGCTTTAGTTTTCCTTTATTATGGAGGAACGACTCAATCCTGATACCTCCTGGGAGAAAATTGCCCCAAAGAGGAGAAATTATGGTTGCAGTGGGACTGGCAGATCTTGGAAGGAAACAATCTGTACTATCCTAATGGGTTGGTGCAGAGTGTGCAACCCTGTGTGCCCTGAGCTGTCCCAGGACAGATTGTGTCCACTTGAGATACAATATCACCTGGTGCTCCTCCTTGGGTAGTGTGGCTGAACAGCGCCTCTATTTTGGGCCTGTAGCATAAATGTCACATTATAGCACATATTATGTAGAGAAAAGTTGTGCATGTAGAATAGTACACACAAAATGTTAAACATTCCCAAATAAATCTTTTTTCAAATGGGCCAGCATTTTTTTAATATTTCTTTTTATTATATTATTGAATAATATTTACATAACTAAACCATAGTCTCAAACATGTCTTCCGATTTTAGATGTTTCAATTTTGGGAGCCCAATTTATGTAATTTAGCCCCAATATTCAGAGGCGTGGAGATCCTGCATTCCAAATGGCTTTAATTTTGCATCTCCAGTTGGCTTTGACACAGGTATCTCAAGATGGATAGCCAAAAACAGGTATTCAAAATGAGTAATACCTTTTGAATGCTTGCCTGCCTGTGTGTGAATTTGTGGCTAAATGGTATAGCTATGGTTTTACAAAGGTTTAATTACATACAGAGAGGGAAAGAGAGGGAGAGATCTACAAATGGTGGCAGATGACAGAACAAGGAGCAACGGTCTCAAATTGCAGTGGGGGAGATCTAGGTTGGACATTAGGAAGAAGTTTTCCACTAGGAGGGTGGTGAAGCACTGGATTTGGGTTACCTAGGGAGGTGGTGGAATCTCTATCTTTAGAGGTTTTTAAGATGCAGCTTGACAAAGCCCTGGCTGGGATTATTTAGCTGAGGTTAGTCCTGCTTGGAGCAAGAGGTTGGACTCGATGACCTCCTGAGGTCCTTTCCAACTCTATAATTCTATGATTCTATTATTATCCTAAGTGGGATAGACAGAAAATGGTGCTTCCCCTACATTTACTCTTCTGACTAGAATGACTATTTATTTAACTGTATAAATATTACAAGATAATATTATTTCATTCATCTATTTGTAAGCCTGTGATGTTTGTAAGAATGACTTCCAGTCGAGAAAAGCTTAGCACAGTTTTTTCAGGCTTTGCCAGAGAAAGCTTGTGTTCAGCTCACATAACTGAGCTCTTGTCTACAGGATCGCATGAGGATCGTACTTCAAAAGACAGTTAAGGACTATAGGCATTTTGTTCACACATTGAATCCAGTCATTTAGGTTAATTGGCCAAGTCTACTCAGCAGGCCAAATTAATCCCTAGTGTAACTCCATTGACCTCACTGGAATTACATCATGGAAGAAGAATCTGACCCATTTGCACTTTGCAGAAATTAGAGAGGAAATATATAAGAAAACCAATTCTGATATCTTACCCAAAACATTCTTATATAATACTTAGTAAATATACAGGACTTGATTCTTCATTGCATGGACACTATGCAGTGTTTTATATCAACTCTGCATTCACTTTGTACAGAAAGAGTACATTGTTACACAGGTGCAAGGCAGTGGAGATAATGATTTTCATTGAGAGACCTCAAAGCACTTTGGCCCAGATTTTTAAAGGTATTTAGGTATTGATGTGCTCAGGACTGCAATGCCTAACTGATTTAAAGGCTTGACTGTCAATGGGATTTTGGCTCTTAAGTGACTAAATCCTTTTTGAAAATTAGATTTAAGCACCTAAATCAGTTAAGCATTGCAACAGTTAGCACAGCAATGCCTAGATACCTTTCAAAATCTGTATGCAGTGTTATTGTAGTTGTATCGGTCCCAGGATATTAGAGAAACAAGATGGGTGAAGTAATGTCTTTTATTGGACCAAATCCTGTTGGTGAAAAAGAAAAGATTTTGAGCTACACAGGACCTGAGGGAGAGCTCTGTGTAGATCAAAAGCTTGTCTCTCTCATCAACAAAAGATGGTTCAATCAAAGATATTACCTCACCCACCTTGTCTTTTTGAAAATCGGAGCATTAATGAACACACATTCATCAAACCTTACAACATCCCAGTCAGGTATTATTATACATATTTTAAAATTTGGCAAATTGAGGTATAGACTGGTCAAGTACCTTGTCAATGTTCACAAAATCGTGCTAAAGTATGCTCTGTTCTAATTCCCTTCCAACTCCTTAAAACATTCTGTTTATTGAACTAATAAAGCAGAATGGTGGGAATTTAGGAGTCACTTTCTATTAATGAGTTAACATCACTCAATCATCCACAATTTCATTTTCAAATTTTAATTTGTGTCATAGTTCTATTTATTACAATGCCTAATAACAATGTCTAACTCAGACATCTGTTAAAAGTATGTAAAGTTAATTTATTGGAAAATCTCCAGCAGAGCTCAATTAAAAAGTTCCCCAGTTAAGTTGATGCCTGCGATTTTTAATGAATATCTAAAATAGATATTGTTAATAAAAATAACAACTAATTAAAATATAATTAAAAACATTAAAAACTTGCATTTAATATTGAAAAATATAAAACACAGAATTCCTTGCAAGATTGTAGAGCAAATTTTTTCCAATAGATTATTCCCATATCCTATATGATTTAATGAAGTATATATTTCAGACCATTGTAATGCATTAGTGTCTAGTGAAACTATTTATTGTACAAAATACTGCAGGCAAATATAATAATTCATTGTTTAATAGATTTTTGTTGTCCTAATTTTACTTTACCTTCATAAGAAAATTTTAGTGTCTCTGTGTACTCATTGGTAGTCCTATATTTTTCAAAGTGGATTTTGCTATATTTAAATAATTACAGTGTTTTGCAGCATATCTGCAGTACTGTGAATTAAACGAATAAATGAAACAAACAGTTGTGTTTTCTCATCTGATCATCGTCATCATATTATCATTTTGAGCCTGACTGCTTGTCTCCACTATGCCGTTAATCTGTTTTTAAAAATGGATCTACATGAAACCATGGAAATGAGGTACAGCACAGTAATGCTTTAGTGAAGCATTACAATAAACCATAGTCCCTTAAAGCACAGCTGACATTTCTTTTTTCCTTGTGAAGATGTCAGTAGCTTTAAGCAGGAAGCAGCATGCAGACTGTGATATAGTATCTCTCTCATACACATTCCCCCTTGATGGCAGATTATCTGCCTTGAGGTTACATTAGGCTTCAGTCAGCTGTCAGTCAGCAGATGAGCAGGAACGGTCCAGTGCCTCTTCCCCCTACTCCCATCTGACAGTGATAAATGATCAGGCCTAATGCTCAGCTAAGCTTGACGGGTCCAGGCCTCCCCTTACAATCTGTTACAGACTAACATCAACGTTTTTCCCTTAATATCTCTTGTCGGCATAGCAAAGCAGGATCATTGGGGTGTTAAGGTTAGGCCTATTGGCTTTTTTCTTTCAAAAAAGGGAATTACTACTTTGCTCCTTTGAAGAAGCTCGTAATCTGATGGGGAAAATAAAGGAAGATGAGAACACATGCTGTTATAAAACTGTACAGAGAACATGCCTTGGTTATTTATCTCCTTAAAAAACCAGATACATCTCACCAACAGCTTCAGAAACATACATCAGCCTTACACATATCTTGTCTGAAGTACTCTCCTACTTAAAAACCAATGATATGTTATTGCTGTTTGTTGTTGTTTGGGGGCAGGAATGGGGGAGGGGATTTTTAAAACGATCACAAGAGGGCAGGTGAATTAAGTGTTAATTTACTATAATTATAAGGGTTTTTTACAGCTCAGCTTCTAATACATACCATAGTTTCAGTTGCCCTTCTGCTTCTTAGTACATATATTTTACATGCTCAGTTTGTTCTCCTATGCAAATAAATACTGTGATTAACCCAGGAAGTTAGGATCCAACTGTGAAACCCTTACATAAAGTTGGTGAGTACTTACTCACATAAGTAGCCCTATTGACAACAATGGAACAGCATGCATAAGTAAGAGTTCCACAATCAGACCCTTATTTCATATTTTTCAGTCTAATGACATATACATAAAGGGTAACATTTTCAAAGACCCAAAAGTGATTTTGGAGCAGTGGAATTTACAAGAGCACCTAAGCAGATTTGGCATTTAACTCTCATTGAAAGTCATGGGAGTTAGGCATCTAACCTGCTTAGGCACTTCTGTAAATCCTTCTAGGTCCCTATCTCCATCTTTAGAAACCTTTGTAAATCTGGCCCTTAGAAATCTAGGTTCCATTTTTAAAAAATGACTTAGGCACTTAGGAGCCTACATTCCAAATCAAACTCCTAAGTTCCTATATCACTTTTCCAAGCGACTTTGAAAATTTTACCTATAAACAAATTGCAGAAACTTATTAAAATATAACTTCTAGACTCAGCTCAGCAAATTTCAAAAGTGAAAGTGTGTATAGTGGTCTCCACCTGGCCATAAAGAGAATTTGTCCACTTCAGTAAGCCACCACACCAGCTGGCACAATGCTATATGTTTAGCACTCAGTGCTCAAGAGAGTCAGAGATGGGATAGAATGGGTGAAGCAGGTCAGGTCTCAGGAGCAGAACTGTGAAGAAAGGATGGAGGGCACGTTAGGAGGGATTGTGCATTCATGCAGCATTTAACAAATGACAGAAAGTAATTTCAAACAAACACAGTATTAGCTAGGTTTTGTGGGTACACTGGTTTTGAATTACAAACAGCAGCACAGCTAGGGATCTGTTCACTAGGTCCATAGAAAACACTGGATTTTCCATCTAACGAAAATTGACATGTCGTTCTTTAGTCCTCAGAACATCTGTGCTTGCAGGACAATCGGGAGTTCTATGGGCACTATTGACATATACAGTATATGTTTAGTATAGGAGGCATCTGCTACCTCTGTCACTGCTTGGAGAAGGAACAGGCTTCTCCCTAAAATGCCCATAAATCATGATGGATTGGAGGGGAAAAACAGAGGCCCTGACTGGAAAGGATGATGTGGAACAGCTATCCAAAACCCTCAGAACACAATGAAGGGGTGACAAAGGCCTGGGAGATGGGACAAGGGGTCAGCCTCTCCACCCTCCAGCTCCCTTCAAGACAAGCATGATGCGGAAATATTCTGTAAAACCTGAAACATGAAGCAAGCCAATAGGACATGGTCCATTACCAAACAATCCAAAGAGATACCAGAGGGCCTGGTTTCTGTCAGACACACAACCGCAGCAAGATTATTTCACTCTACTCACTTTAGCAGAACAGGTATGCACCAAGTCGCAACAAATTTAATAGCTCCTCTGTTTAATAACTCTTTCCCCTGTTCATACCTTTCTTAAAGTGAGGCACCCAAATCTGGACACAACACTCCAGTTGAGGCCTCACCAGTGCAAAATAGAGCAGAACAAGTACTTCCCAGTCTTAGTCTACACTACAGCCGCTACAGCACCTCAGCTATGTTGCTGCCGCTGTGGCACCCTGGTGTTGTTGCTTTCTGTATCAACCAAAGGCATGCACTTGTCTTTATTACATTTCATCTCATGGATTTCAGACCAATTCTCCAATTTATCAATGTCCTTTTGAATTCTCCAAAACGCTTGCAACCTCTTCCAATTTGCGTCATCTGTAAATTTTATAACCACGCTTTCCACTTCATTGTGCAAATCATTAATGAAAATATTGAAGAGTACTAGGTCTAGAATAGACCTCTGCTGGACTCCACTACATATCACCTCTAAGTTTGACAGGAAACCATTGATAACTACTCTTTGAGTAGAGTTTTTCAACCAGTTGTGCCCCCACCTTATAGTAATTGCATCTACACAACATTTCCCTAGTTTGCTTATGAGAATGTCATGTGAGATTGTCAAAAGTCTTACTAAAATCAAGATATATCATGTCTACCGCTCCCTCCAACTCCCTCATCCACTGAGTTAGTTACCCTATCAAAGAAGGAAATTCTTGGTTTAGCAAGATTTGTTCTTCACAAATCCATGCCAGCTATTATTTATCACCCTATTATACTCTAGGTCCTCACAAGTTGATTAATCATTTGTTCCAGTATCTTTCCAGGTACTGAAGTTAAGTATGAAGTATGTTTAGTTTGAATTACTTTAATTATAAATGCCAAACATGCAAGGAGGAGGTAACTTTTGACTTTATACAAATTATGAGTTGGAGCCGGAGGGGAACTCTGCCAGCTTATAGATGGTAACTTTTGATCTCTACTGAGTTGAGGCAAATTCAAATGGGTTACCTAGAAGTGAAAGGCTCTGTATACCATTACCAGACTCCTAAGCTGTCCAGTTATCCATTGTTAACAAATCTGTATTTAATGTAGGGTGACCAGATAGCAAGTGTGAAAAATCAGGATGGCGTGGAGGGCAATATGCACCCATATAAGAAAAAGCCCTGAATATTGGGACTGTCGCTATAAAATCAGGATATCTGGTCACCCTAATTTAATGTTTCCATATCATTCTCACATTAAGAATCTTGAACAGTTTAAATAGCTATGAAAGTACTAATTATGTTTTTCCTAAACACATACCCAATTCTATTAATTCATGATTACTTGTTCTCTTCATTCCCTCTGTAGCACATGGCATTGGCCAGTCGGAAAACAGCATACTGGGCTAGATAGACCATTGGTCTGAACTAGTATGGCTGTTCTTATGTTCTTACTTTATAGTAAAAATATCTCTCCCAGGAGGTTATATCATATTGCTCTAGATCAATAAAACACTCTAGACCTAGTTTCACAATCAGTGAGGGAATAATGAAATGATAATTGCTGCCTATGCAAAGCAGGGATTACTGCTGAACTATATTTAGTGTTTGATAATGGGAAACCTAAGCTCTATTTAGAATACAGCAGATAACGTCTGTAATGGTATACAGGTGTAGTCTGCTCTAAGTTTACTTTATGAGACTGTTCTGAGATTAAAACAACGAGAGTTCTGTAGCACTTTAAAGACTAACAAATTTAATTTCAGCAGGCAAACTGCCTGCAACACAACTGACCTGGCTCCTGGTATCAATGCACACCTGCCACTGACTGAACATCCTAGAAGGATCAATCTTCTTCAAAGACAAATGATAAGCAGCTAGAGAATTCTACGATGAGATCTCCTGGGACAGTTTGAAATAAAATATTGGTGTAAAGAATAAATACTAAAGGACCTGTTAAGGCAACAGGGATCAAAACCTGCTCCAATTTAATTCAATGACAAAATTTCCATCACAAGCAAAAGCAGTTATGAGATGAGTACCCCGGAATCTTATAAACTTGATTCCAGGGAAAGGCTTAGTTATAAAAAAAGTTCTGAGAAATGTTTTGATAACATGGAATTCTAAGATGCAATCCAGGACTTCTGAAAAGTTCCCCAGCATCATGATATCAGCATGAGATTAGCAAAAACCATAGGCTCAGTTAGAAACAGAACACCTTTGTACTACAAAGAAACAACAATTTTGAGCTCCCTGAAGTCCAGGTGCTCAAAAAGGAGATTTGGTATGGCAGGTAAGGATCACATGAATGAAAATCTCAGAAATCTTTTCCAGAGCCATTCATAAAGAATCATAAATCTCATCCTTCCCAGTCAGGCATGCAGGAGCTCCCATATGGCAGGACTAATGCAAGAGCTCTCACCTGTTAAATCATAATAGCTTGTGCCAATTCTAAGTGAGAATTCAATGGCAATCAGAGACAATGGAGTTCAAAATTTCAAAACTTCCACAGAAGGTTATAAAACATGCATTTTATTAGGAAAAACAGAACAAACAAATATGTATTCAGATCTTTTTTAACTAAATGTGTAACATATACTTGACTCAATAAGCATTTTAGGTTCCATGCTATTCTTACTTTCATATATATACTGTATTGTCCATGACTGCACTTACTTCAGAAGTTTAGTGGGATAAATAAATATTATAACAAATCCACAACCATGTAGAGATTCTGGGCAGACACTGTGCTGTACACTTTGGCCACTTGAACTTCACAGCAGCAGTGGGGATAGGACTCCAGTTCCAAAACCAAAAGGTAAAAACACTTGGAGCTAAACCCTGGCCCCACTGAAATCAATGGCAAAACTCTTATTGACGTCAGTCGGGCCAGGATTTCACCCTTGAGAAGAATCTTGGCCTTGATCCGGCATGGTACCTAATTAAGCACAAGAGACGTTCCAGTGAAGTAAATGGGACTACTAACCTGCTTAAAGTTAGGCAGTTGTTTAAGACCTTGCTGAACTGGGGCCTCTTTTAGCATGTAGTAGGACACAACCTATTACACATAGCTGAGCAGTTCTGATTGTGTCCAAGAGAGGATAGTAGTGTGCATACATGCACATGCACCTACACCCCAGTTAATTACAATATGTATTCTTGTATATGTGCTTTTCTTTAATTAGTATTTCCCTGTTATAGACAGTGATGGTTCCATCTTGTAAATCTGTAGTTAGGCACTTTTTCAAAAATAGAATTTCTAATTCAATCACTTGAAGTCCCTACAATCAGTAACACTTTGTCTTAATTCTAAAGTCAGCTGTTACTGCTTTTATAAAGCACTCACAATATGCTGTAGACACAGGGGAAAAAAGTTGCTGTGCATTTTTTTCAACTAGAACAGCTGAAAGAGTTTATGATGTGAGGCAGAGATACCGCCTAACATCCCTCTGATCCATTCTGAAGCTGATGAAACAGACCTTGACCTAAAGCTCCAGCTGTCCATTCCTATGGTGTAGAAGTTTTTGCAAATTTATAATGAAGTTGTGAATGTATGAGATATGGATTATTATACATTTATATGCTGTATAATGTGCACATCACTAGCCTATGAAACCACATATTTTTATTACCTTTACACTTCTCCGTCTTCTTATCTTCCCTCCTATTCTTTGTTATACTCAAGAGTTGTGTCTACTCTGAAATGAGATTGTAAGCTATTTGGGGAAGGAACCATGTCACCCTAGGTGTTTGTAGATTACAGAGCACAATGGAATCAGAGGATTGAGGACTTTGGGCACTACTACAATACAAATAAATAATCATAATAATCACTCTAGACCCTTTAATAAGCATTGAGGCACTATTCAGAATTATAAACTAGGGAATCACTTCACTGGCTACTGAAATGCAGTAACTCTCTGGTGCAACATAATAATGATTGATTGTGTCTACAACACTACGCAGCAGTGAAAAGACTGGATGTGAAAGAGAATAGCATACCCATTTGAATCTATAAGGGAATGTTGGGTAGGCAGACTATCAATGCCCTAGATGGAATTTGGCAAAGATATAGGGCTCAACACCCTACCCTTGCAAATTGTACCGTAAGGTTATTAAATGACTATGAGTAGTCAGGGCTTCACTTTTATGTCTCACCCAAAAGACAGCATCATGCCCCCTGTCACTACCATAAGGTTACTGACTCAAAAGGAAGGCGACTACTACAATGATCAATGCCAGTTTTTATAGCTTATGTATTTTATCCTAGGATTCTTCATCCGAATACTGAGCTAGCCTGACTCTGGTAGTTAAATACAAGATCTCAGCCCAAGGTGGCATGGCTACAGATATGAGGCTCAGTATTGTACTTTAAGAATAGAAACTTCTCACACCTATTGTGAGGAAGGAGGAGGATGACTACGGCATACTTAATAGACTCTTTAAAAATGATATTAGTTTGGCATGTTTCTTCCCAAAACAGCTCTCTTTTGACAACATGATTCACATCATTAATTTTAAAAGTTTATATAACAACATTTTTATTTACTGCACAGGGAAATCAATAAATCCAGGCACATTTGTTTCAGACTGCTTAAAATTTCTGCATTAAACACAGATTTCCATTATGACTGATCTAATAAGTCCTATTCTCATCTGGGCTATCAGCAACTCAATAAGTAATTACCATTCACCTTAGGCAGTTCCAGTCCATTTGACCAATACTGATGACTCAGGAGAGGCAATAAATGAAGAGCACAATGCTAATAAAAGAACAGAAAATGATGTGAGAAAATGCTGTAACTCACACCGTTTTGCTATGTTTATAGAGAAGTGTTCAAATAATATAAAAGTGATGTGATCAAATGTAGAGATTTATTTTAACTTCGGTGGTTTACTTATTTGTATGATTAAATATGAGTTGTTCAGATTGAAATTGAAAAGGAAACAGTATGCAGATCTGGATGTATTGCTCGTTTGTATATATTATTCTTTGTACTACCATAGCATCTAGGAGTCCTAATCATGGATAAGGACCCCGTTGTACTTGTACTTTGTACAAACAAAAAGACAGTCGTTGCCTCACAGAACTTACAATCTAAGAATAACATGAAGCCGTTGGAAAAAATAGAAAAGCCTTATCTGTGCATTACTAGAATGGACATTATGGGCTCATTTCTGTTTTAGAAGACTGAACCTTACTTGGGGGTGTAGGGCTAAGCAGTGGTAACTTTTATAAGTTATGGGGCCTGATTCTGATCTCACCAAGACCAGTATAAATCAAGATTAACTCCATACAAGTCAATAGGGTTACACTAGTGTAAATGTGATCAGAATAAGGCTCAAGGATTCTTGGTTGCTCTAGGAACCTCTTAATACACTTTTTTAAAGGCTGTAGTCAGTACTCCTCCCAGCACAGGGAGCAGAGCAGGGTCATCACCCCATCCAGACATGCAATCTATTCTAGCGTTGCCACTTTTGCTTCTCAACAAAATTCCCTAAGATTTGGCCCTAGGAAAAGAGCAATGGTAGTGGGTAACAGATATAGATTGTGTGGGTATCCAGTATAACTGCACAGGTCAGGTTAAACAACAAAATAAAATGGCTTAAAAATGATAAACTTCACACAAAACTCCAGGTACATGTCCTGGACTTCATGCCTCATAGCACACTTAAGGCATGTGGCTCACTGATATGACCTCTGATCTGGTCACACTTTGTTGCTTATATAAATGAACCAAAACTTCCTATCTAGTAGCCAACTATCCAGACAGAAAAGATTCAGATGATTATTGCTAGTTTAAGTAACAGTATGATAAATGTTTCCAGATAAGTTTCACATTGAAGTGAAATATCAAACTCTGAAATACATTTTCAGAGAGCTGTAACACAAAGCTTCCTTCGGAAAATGTACATTTCACTTGTGTTTGTTTATAGGGAATACTTTTATATTTGATATCTCCAATCAAGTTAATGCCATAGTTTAAGTGGAAGGAGGTCTTAAACATTTAGCTTATTGAGCTGAGCATCTTCAAATCAAAATGACACTTCTGTCAACTATTCTTCCACTAGCATTATATTTTTTCTAGATCTGCCCAGACTATTTAAAGGGGGATATTTCTGCATTCTCAGTCAGGTCAAGTATCTCCACACAAGATGGAAACTCTTCAGTCTCTCATGATTTAAGGCAAAGACTCAAGTCAAAAAGGTGCTGATCCGGGAACTTTTATTCACTGATGCTGCTGCTCTTATAGCACATGATGAAGATCTACTACAAGAACTCATGGATAGCCTTTCAAGTGCTTCTCAGGCATTTGCTCTCACCATAAGCATTAAGAAAATGTATTAGGACAGGGGGTTCCACAAGATCCTTTAATCACCCTAAATGCAAAAAAGCTCAAAGTAGTCCAAAAGTTCAGCTATTAAGGTTCTACAGTGACTGTATACATTACGCAGAGAAAGCATAAGTATCATTTAACTCACTGTGAGTGTAAAATTCTAATAGAACAGCTGTGATTATTTCACCTGCTTCTCAGTTTCCCTAGCCATGCTCTATGGCCAACTCCATTTCTGAGAGACCCCCACCTAGTCATTATATCCTTCTGCCCCCTAATCACTGTCCCTTGTCCACTTCTCCACCATTCACTGCCCTGTAACTTTTCTCCTTCAGCTATAAACACGTACGTTTATAATTTTTATATTTACAGAAATATATACTTACAAACATGTAACCATGTAGCTCTTACCTGTTTATAGTTTACAATTCCAAAAATGGACCAGGCAGTGAAGAGGGTAGCAGGGTGCAGATGAGTAAGGCCAGAAGCATAGAGGGCATGGCGTTGTGGGACAGTGCTCAGAGGAACAATGGGGGTGCATTCAGGCATAGAAGTAGTTCCCCTCCTACACCTTGGGATGTGGAATTCTCCTGCAGATCTTAGGGAGTTCACAGAACAATAGCCTATGGGCTTTGGAAGGTTCAAGAGACAAGCTGTAAAAGCAGGTCCTTGCACACATGCAGATTTATACAAATCCTTCCAAAAACACACCCTCATGACAGAATCAAAATGCATCTGTGGTGGGGGGAGTTCCCATTTACTAAAGATATCTGTTTACCAAAATTACACCATTAAGGGAAACTGTCACCTCAAAATAATACATTGTAAACGAATGAATTGCAAACCATCCAAGGAAGATAGACAATCTGTGTGGAAGATTCAATACTCAGAAGAATTTAAAGAACATTCTGCAAGGAACAGGAGGACAACAGGACAGTGTGCTGCCTTCCTGGAGCCAAGACATGAGATGCCTTGCTAAGACTGGGTAGGCTTCTGAAGTCAATGGGAAAGGAGGCATAGGTGGTTGTTCATATCAGCACTAGTTACATTGCATTGTGGGATATCGCAGGACCATGTTGAATAAGAGGAATGTCCAAGCAATCTTCTTTGAGTTCCTTCCACTCCCACAAGAAAAGGAAGACATAAGGCAGAAAATTCTGGAAGTGAATTGCTTGCTAGGTAAGTGGTGTAGGAAGTAGGTTTTGTGGAACATTGATCTGCCTTCTATGGGGGAGAGAAGACTGTATAGTTTGGACGGCCTACACTTTGGCAGAAGGGAAACCAATCTCCTCGAGGACAGACTGGCTAGAGTAGTCAGGAGCATGTTAAACTAATAGTAATAGGGGAGGGTAAAAAGAGGGAAGATATGAGCACTCAGTTATTATAAAATTGAGATACTGAGAACAAAATTAATCAAGGAACCAAAAGACATGAAGAAAAGAAATTCTTGAATTGCCTGTACACAAATGATAGGAGCCTAAGTAACAAGCAAGAGTAATTGGAATTGTTCATTCAAGAGCAGAAATTTGATCTAGTTGGTATTTCTGAAACATGGTGAGATGATTCCCATTATTGGAATGTTAAAATCAATGGTTTTAACTGATTTAGGGAGAACTTAGTGGGCAAAAGGGGAGGGGGAGTGACACTCTATACTGAAAATAGTATGATCTGTTTCTGAGTCACTGGTAATGTGGAAGAAAATCATCTTGAATATTTATGAATCAATCTTCCAACATATAAAGCACAAGATGGGGTATTAGTTGGTATTTGCTACACACCACAAATCACCCTAGGAAGCAGCATGACCACCTACTTATGGGCCCATCTATAATGTGTAAGAGAAAAAAGCTCTGTGATCATCAGAGACTTCAATTTGAGTAATATATTCTGGAGGTCTCATAGTGCCAGTACTAAAACATTCTTGGAATTTCTAAACATTATAGAATGTTCACTAATTCAAAGAGTGTTGCAACCAACATGGGGGAATTCTATACTATTCCTTGTCTTAACAGATAAAGAAAAACTGATCACAGAACTAAAAAATTAATGGCAGCTTAGGTAAAGGTGATCATGACTTGATAACATTTATAATGTGCAAACAAAATAAAGTCCAGACCAATAATATATATATATATATGGTGCATTAATAGGGCCAATTTCACAAAGCTGGAAACAGTTATGAGCCAAATGAGCTGGGAGGAAGAGTTTAATCAGAAATATGTGTATGATAATTAGGAATCATTTAAGAACATCTTACTAGATGCCCAAAAAGCCACAATCTCACAATCAAGGACTAAGACCATGCTGGTTAAAAATCTGACCTGCTTTAGAGGGAACGTGAAGGCAGCCATAAAAAATAAAATATAATATATAACAAATGGAACAAAAGGGAAGTTGAGCCTAATGAATATAAATCAACAGAGTTAAATACAACACAAAGAATGTTTTTTTAACATATTAGGAACAAAAAGAATCCTGTCAATGGTTGTGGTCCATTGCTAGATGGAAATGGTAAAATTATCAATAATGATGCAGAAAAGACAGAAGTATTCGATCAATATTTCTGTCTTGTGTTTGGGGAAAAAACAGATGATATAGTCTCATCATATGGTAATGATAACACTCTTTCCATTCCACTCCACTAGTATCTCTGGAGGATGTTAAACAGAAGCTACTGATGTTATATGGAGTGTTATTGTAGTCGTGTTGGGTATTAGCCCAGGATATTAGAGAGAGAAGGTGGGTGAGGTAACATCTTTTCCTGGACGTTCTGATGTTGGTAACAGAGACAGGCTTTCAAGTTTAGAATGAGCTCTTCTTCAGATCTGGGAAATGTACTCAGAGTGTCACAGCTAAATACAAGATGGAATAGATTGTTTAGTATACATTGTTAACACATATTGCCTTGAGATATGAATCACTCAGAGGCGGTTGGGGAAGTGAGACCATGGCATGAATCCCCTCCACACTGGCCTGCAAAACTACTCAGGCACTGTGGCTGGGAGTAGGTTGTACCATCTAAAAAGATGACACAATCCCTGCCAGAAATCCTGGTGGGCCATAGCAGCTCCACATCACCCAAAACAAAGGGTGGCATGTAATACACATAATCTGGTTGCTAATACCTATATAGCACTTTTCATATTCAAATCACTGTATAAATGTTACTTAATTAATTCTCCAGTAAGAGAGTTAACTATTATATCACAACCATTTTGGATGGGAAAACTGAAATACACAGAGAATATGTGAACTAAGGAAGGATGGTTTTTTGGTTATGGTTACGGACTGAGATTTAAGTTCAGTTCCTAGTTCTGCCCCAAATTTCCTGCGTGTCCTGGGTAAATCAATCTCTCTATGTCCTAGCTCCCTGTGTGTACAGTGGAAGTAATACCTTACATTAATGTTGCAAAGAGAAAGTCACTAACATATGAGAGGAGCTCAGATTCTACGATGATGGAGGCCATAAAAACATCTAGAGATAAAAAATAGCTCAATGCTATAAAATGAGTCAGGTCAGATCTGGACTCAGTAATGCCTGGACTCCAGGCTCATACTTTGTAATTGGACCATGCTGTGTCTCCTAATTTTAATATAACCAATCTCCATTATAAAACACAAGTATTCAATACATATAACATATCTGAACTCCAAGTTTTAAATCCATGGAATTTGTGTTTTTCTAATTCAATAATACTTTTTTATGTTAAACTCTTTCATACCACCACATATAAGTTGAAAAAAATGAGAGAAGTAGAAATTCAGTCACAAATGGGGCTATTACTATATTGCTCTGTCACATACAGTAAAGGTATAGTCTAATATATGGGTTCTCAGCTGAGTTGGGGGTAGGGTTGGGTCACAAATAGGTCCAGGGCAATCAAAACCACTCTCCCTTTTTTATAGCTGGATGGGAGAGCATCCTGAAACAATAGGAAGGGGTCATAATTATTTTCTCTTATTACATGGAAACATGATAGGAAAAGGTTGAGAAGGATTGCTTTAATACACATAAGCAATGCTGTTAAGCCGATTCTCTATTCCTTCACCTGGGATAGCCATTTATAACTGAGCACAACACCACAAATTCAGAATGGTAGATTTTACACTCTCTTTACACAAGACTAAATCATTATCCAAAAGCCCTATATTCTTCACCTAAGACCATGGCTCACATAGTTTTAACTACTTTCAGGACCTTGGTCAGCACCCAGAATTACACTTTCAGGCTATACAAGATGCCTTTAATAACTCTTTGGTTTTTGCAAACAGCAAAGATCTTAGGAATCGGTAGCAGGCAGCTATCTTGCCCATTTTCTGTCAGGAATTGGGGGTCATTACTAGAATACATCAGAAAGAATAGGGATGTTAAAACTGTTTAAAACTAAGTTTGTAATATTTCCTGAAATATAATTGTGTAGAAATGCACTCATAAGCTAAGCATCACCTTCCCCTATATGAACTATGGTTTGCTCCTGCAAAGCTGTCCTTATTCATGTAAGCAATCTACTAATGAAAGGTATAATTGCATGAGTTACAGTTTTGCAAGATTAGGTGCTATGTTAGCAGAGTGGACTTAAAACTGGGATCATTCAGTAACATATCATTATTCCATGAGAAAAAGCTAAACCATCCATAATGATGGAAATATTAAAACAACGACCTTTTTAAGTTTTGAAAATTCAGTATTATAGGCATAAATATTATTGCCTCTTGTGATTAAGGTTGCCTCACACTTTCTATTATAAGAACCTATTTTCAGTTGCTTATAACTTTGACAAACTTTAATCATTTGGGCTGAAATTTTCAATAATGGGTATCTGCCTCGGGTGGAAGATTTTTAGTAAATTTCAGTTAAAGCTGGTCAGCCATTTTTCAGAAGAAGCTTAGGGGGAAAATGTTGCCCATGTTCATTTGTTTTTAAACCCATTCATAGATTTCAAGGCCAGAAGGGACCACTGTGATCATCTAGACTAACTTACTACATAACACAAGCCATAGAACTTCCCCAAATTAATTCCTGTGAACTACAGCACATTTTTTTAAATAATATATAATCTAGATTCTAAAACTGCCAATCATGGAAAATTGACCACAACCTTTGGTAAATTGTTCCAATGGTTAAATACCCTCATCATTAAAAATGTTTGTCTTATTTCCAGTCTGAATTTGTCTAGCTTCGACTTCCAATGATTGGATCTTGTTACACTTTTGTCTGCTAGACTGAAGAGGTCGTTATCAAATATTTGTTCCCATACATAAGAATTTATAGACTATGATCAAGTCACCACTTAACCTTATCTTTGTTAAGCTAAATAGACTCAAGGAGCTCAATCATAATAAGGCATTTTTATAACCTGTTAATCATTCTCATGGCTCTTCTCTGAACCGTCTCCTTATCAACATCAACATCCTTCCTGAATTGTGGACACCAGAACTGGACACAGGATTCCAATTGCACCAGTGCCAAATACAAAGGTAAAGTAACCTATTTCTAGTTGAAATTCCTGTTTATGCATCCCAGGATCACATTAGTCCTTTTGGCCACAGTGTTGCACTGGGAGCTCACATGAGTTATTTATCCACCATGACCCCCAAATCATTTTCAGAGTCACTGCTTCCCCGGATAGAGTCCCCTGACTCCTCCTGGCTCCCAGGAACTATTGTGGCACTGGGCACAGGAATGGAGAGCAGAAAGATTGTCTTTCCTGTGCTCTCAGTGGTTCCTCTGCTGGTGCCTAGGCAACCTGAAAGAGAAGGAGGAAGTATCTGATTCCAATGCAGAAGAATAAGAAATGGGAGGAGAAATGGGGCTTACAGAAGACAAAGAGGGAGATGGCAGCAGAAGAGGAAGGATGGAGGAGCTCTGGGGATGGATGAATGTGAAAAGATCAGGGGCCAGAGCCGAGGGAGAAAGATAGGAGAAGAGGTAGAGGAAGAGAGGAGCTGGAGGGGAAGGAAAGGCACAGAAGTCATGGGAAGTGGGGGGTTTGATAGGAGCAGAGGGGGACAGATACAGGCGGGGGGCACAGGGTCAGACTAGTCTATAACCATTAGAGAGCATTCCCCTGCAAAACCTGGAATTGAACCTAGGAGTCCCAACTCCACATTCCTCTGCTGTCAGTAATCAGCTGTAAAACCCACTGGCAAGGTGTGTATCTTACCCCATGCCAGTGGCTGGTCCAGACAGATGAAACCAGCCTATTACTGCTACCAGTTACTTCATCAGCTCAAGAGACAGAGGTCTGTGCAGTAGTTCTAAAGGTCCAAACCCTGAAGTTGGGGGCCAGTATGGTTCCACATGATAGCATATCTGTTTTTCAGTTTTTCTGGGTTTTTTAATTAGAGCACTGAAAAGTTAGGAAAGCCCAATCTTTCATTCTGCCTCTTTGTGTGAAGGCATAATTATATTATTTTTAATTAAGATATTAAATGTTTATTGAAATGTTAAATGTCTTTAATATTTATTTAATCCACATATTTTTTCTACAGGACCCTGCCTCATTCAGTGCACCGGATGGGTGATGCCGTGCAAATTAATCAGACGTGTGTAATGAATGAGGCTGTTGTAAGTAGAAATGCTGTCTCATTTGCTGCACAAGTTGGAAGGTGTATAGTGAGTGAGCCGGGGGATTGCAGTAAGAGAGAGTATGGCAATCATAGAATCATAGGACTGGAAAGAACCTTGAGGGGTCTTCTAGTCCACTCCCCTGAACTCAAGGCAGGACTAAGTATTGTCTAGACCATCCCTGACAGGTGTTTGTCTAACCTGCTTTTAAAAATCTTCAATGATGGAGATTCCACAACCTCCCTAAGCAATTTATTCCAGTGCTTAACTACCCTGACAGTTAGGAAGTTTTCCCTAATGTCCAACCAAAACCTTCCTTGCTGCAATTTAAAACCATTGCTTCTTGTCTTATCCTCAGAAGTTGAGAACAGTTTTTCTCCCTTCTCCTTGTAACAATATTTATGTTCTTGAAAACTGTTATTCTTTTCCAGCTCAGTCTTCTCTTCTCCAGACTAAACAAACCCAATTTTTTTAATCTTCCCTGATAGGTCATGTTTTCTAGACCTTTAATCATTTTTGTTGCTCTTCTCTTTGTCCACATCATTCTTGAAATGTGGCACCCAGAACTGGACACAATGTTTCAGTTGGGGACTAATCAATGTGGAGTAAAACGGAAGAATTACTTCTCATGTCTTGCTTACAACATTCCTGTTAATACACTCACAATGATGCTTGCTTTTATTGCAACATTGTTACACTGTTGACTCATATTTAGCTTAGGCTCCACTATGACCCCCAGATCCCTTTCTGCAGTACTGCTTCCTATGCAGTCATTTCCCATTTTGTATGTGTGCAATTGATTGTTCCTTCCTAAGTGGAGTACTTTGCATTTGTCCTTATTGAATTTCATCCTATTTACTTCAGACCAGTTCTCCGGTTTGTCCAGATCATTTTGAATTTTAATCCTATCCTGCAAAGCACTTGTGAACCCTTCACAGCTTGGCATCATCCACAAACATTATAAATCTACTCTCTACGTCATTATCTAAATCATTGATGATATTGAACAGAATCAGACCTAAAACTCATCCCTGAGGAACCCCATTCGATATGCCCTTCCAGGTTGACTGTGAACCACTGATAACTACTCTCTGGAAACGGTTTTCCAACCAGTTATGCTCCCTCGTTATAGTAGCTCCATCTAAGTTGTATTTCCCTAGCTTGTTTATGTGGTCATGCAAGACAATATCAAAAGCCTTACTAAAGTCAAGATATACCACATCTACCACTTAACTCATGGTTATGGCAGCTGAGTGCTACCCTGGAGAATTGGATTTCATTATCTCTGCCTCTGCTAGAGATTCTACATTATGCTGGTCAAGTCACTTAAACCAATTTTCATGGCTGGGTACTTAATTGTGTCTTCTTCATTTTCTGTGTATCTTGCGACATCTGAGACCAGATTTGCAGAAGTGCTCTGCCTCCCAAACTGCATCTGAATCAATTGGAGCTGTGCTTTTAACATACAAATAGACTTGGCCCAGTTCAATTTTTATTGTTTTATAATTTCAACATTTATTTTTAAGTGTTTTTTATTTTTATTTATTTAAATTTTCAGAGTTGCAGGAAATTATTGGAGAGTCAGACAATGGGGAGGGGGGGGGTTAGACAATAAATTATTTAATGACAGTAGATATTGAGATTCAAAAACACAAATTATAACCATTAAAACACAAATTATCAACATCACCTGTCAAAATATATGAAGTTAATATTCTTAAATGAAACTCTAGTAAATTCTCAAGCAGCATTTTTTTACTTTGCCTCTCTGTAAGTTTTGATGATTATTGATAGAAATATTTTTTAGTCAGTTTGGGTGTAGGTGGTGAAATTGACAGTTATATTTACCAATAAAAATGTAATCCTTCCAAGTCTACCTATAAAATGCTATAAACATGTCTGAAAAATCAAGACCGAGGTGTCACAAGTTGGGCCCCCAAAATTACTGGACAATTTTGGCCTTGATATCTCTGTGTTTCAGTTTCCCACCTCTAAAATAGGGACAAAAATAATACATAATCTCACAGGGCTGTTGGAAAAGCAAACTCATTATTGTTTGTGAAGCACCATAGAAACACCCATGAGGAAATTAATAATTTTACATTCAGTGCAGGGTTTGGATGATGTGCATTAAATAAGGCCCGGGGTCACACACTGAATGAGAAGGGTAAAAATAAGTAACAAATAAGTACCCATTCACTAAATGGAGCAGAGGTCCTGTGGAAAAAATAGTATGCGATAATGTAATTAAAGGCTATATCATAATACATACGCACAGGTGGCTAAATTATGGTAACATGGACAGCCTTAATTCTCACATTTCTTCACTCTGAAGAAATGAAGAACTAAATTCTTTTAATATAGTTTTTGGATATAAGCAATAAGTATTTCAAGTATTCATTTAGCTATCTAAAAAGGAACCACTAATTGCTGCACTTTTCCTTAAACTCTTGCTATTTTAAAAGCAAAAAAAATTACATTTATTTTCTATCATATGTGTTCATTCTTATGTATTCCTAGTTTTCTGTGAAACTGCATTTTTGCATCCTCTTACTTTTCCACATTGCCTTAATCACATGATAAATTGATAGAACTGAAATCTACAGAAAGCCTGGGCTTTAATTTCATCAGTTTTAGCAGGTGGTTCAGGCAGTCTTTCTAACTGTGTTAGTTAGCACGTGTTAGCTGACATGATAATATCACACTTTAAATCCTAATCTAGACCAGGCATTTAAGGCACTAATCCTTCAGGCTTTTCACAGGTAAAATTCCTATCCGACTAAAGTAAAATAAGTTTTCAATTTAAGTCAGTGGGAGGTTTCCCTGAGTAAGGACTGCATGCTCAAGTGCAAAAGTAATTATTTTAAATATTTTACCAGTATAGTTAGGTCGTGACAACACTACAGTTTTCATAAATTATTTTCCAAAAAAGGAAAAAAATATTGGCTGCACAGTTTATAGATGCAATAAAGGCTGCCCTGATATGGGTTTTTTTGTGAAAAGGTTCCACTTTGTACACTGTAAATCAAATTAAGCCCTGCCTGGGGAGTCATCATCCCAAGCATCTAATGAAGAAAATACATCAGGGCTACTGCAAGTTTATTGGAGAATTCCAGCAAAAAGGAAACAACAAAACAGCCAAGAAGAACGAAGACTTAATGGGGAAACATATGATATTTAATTAAATAAATATTCTCAGCAGTGCTCCAAAGAATGAAATTATTTGCATGCTGGACAGCAACATATTGAACCACACTGCTGAAAAGATTTATACTACATTGCTCATTTTTTTCATTAGCACAAATACATCCTCTACTTAGAAATTAGGTGTCTGAAAGCATGGCAATATCAAACTTTCAGGAACTAATTGTGCATTAAGAGTTCCCTGAAAAATATTCCACTTTTATTAACTGAATATTTGTTTTATTTTTGTTATTATTTTCTGTAATTACATCAAAAGAATTAGCTAAATTAATTATTGCCACACTAATGCAGTCCTAATTATTACCATTGAAAGTAGTATGTAAATGAAATTTAAGGCTTATTTATTTGGAACTCAAGTGAAGAATTATTTGAATAATAGGAGAGGAGTTTGTCTTCATTTTTTCTAGGAGATGCCTGTGAGAACAGGAAACCAGTGAGACAGCCTGTCATTCTGGTGTAGGCCCTACAGTGAGAGATGGAGGAGTTCAATGGTTAGGAGTTTGCCTGTTCATTCCCTAACTATGACTTAGATCCTGCAATTGATAGCACATAGGTGGACTGCTGAACATATGCAGAGCCCCACTGAAAACGACCTGCACAGTGTCAGTTGCAGTTCCGAGGCCCATATTTGTTCTCATTGGTATCCATATTGTTCTCTTATTGTCTGACAATAAGAAGCTGTATTCTCTTTGTTCTTCCTCAAAAGGAAACAGAATATTCAACACTGTTGGTAAGTAGGGGTTAGAGATTTTGCTTTGTTTTTGTTGTTCATGTTCCTGTGACAGTGAAAGAAGTTATAGACTATGGGTGAATTCCTAGCCCCACTTAAATCAGTGGGAGTTTTGCCATTGACTTCAATGAGGTTAGTATTTGACCCTATAAGTGTAAGTAACAAAAACTCGATCATACTCCCACTGACTTCATATTCCATTTCTGATTCCATCCAATCTCACATGTTATTTCCGAAAGCTGTACAGTACTAATACTGAATAGTGACTAAAGATCTGTACATTTGTTGATGCATGTTTTTGCAGACAGGCATATCAACAACCAAGCATTTTCAGTGCATCACATCTAATTTTTCAGGGAATCGTCAAAGATTTGTAGCCATATTTTGTAATCACATTTCTTCATATGCACCTTATATAGAAGCCACTTTTTATAGTGTTTTAGATTGAGTTACTTTATATATTCACATATTTATATATTAAACATATGCTTCCAGCTCATCATCATTCATATAGTTCATAATTCATATTAGCAAATCTGCAGCCTCTTAGGACATCATTGTTATTATGCTTCAGACTGTGGCCACTAGGAACATCATGGAGACAACAGGGATAAAACTCTTAACCCCTTGCTCATAAAGCATAAACCCATACCACTTGAGTTAAAGAAGAATCTCCATTCGTTGTTAGCTGTAGTGCTTATGACACAATTATGCAGTTCTGATCCTCGCTAGGAGAGGGCAGTGCTATACCTGGACACTAGCCTGTTCATTAAAAACACAAGTCAGATTATTTTAGTTTTTAATAAAAATGTTTGTTGTAGGTTTTTGTCTTCAGAAACTTAACCTTGATCCAACTACCTAGCAGCATTTCAGCACCAAATTTTTTTTCATAGTTTCCAAGGCCAGAAATTTATAAAATTATGGAAAATGTCATATTTCTTAATCATGACCAGTTTTAGTAGTTTACAGTTGGACAGCTGAAAGAAAAGTTTCATGCACAAATATATTTAAGATTTCATTTGCATGCCTAAATTCATAGTTTTCTCCGTCCATTTTTCTGAGATGCCCATTTATCCACACAATACTATGTGTGTATAACAGTACCCTTTTAAAGTTCACAGCACACCAAATTCTTTACATGTCAACTGGAAAATTCACATAGGAGTACTAATCAGGGTTTTAAAGCAAGGAAATAGAGACTATAATTTGATAGTTAGTCTACATGCAACATATAGTTAAATTCCAGAAGTTAGATGAAGATCAAAGAAGCTACAGTGGAGAGCATACTTAAATAGACTTAGCAGAAAGGAGGAAAAAATCAGATGGGAATAATATGTTAATAAAAATTATTACATTTACAGGCAAATACTATTAGAATCTCTATTTTCAAGTGCAAACCTGCTGTTCTTTCAAGTCCTATCAAATAGCATCAATGGTCAGAAATACATTCATTTATGTAATGACAATCTTTGGCATCACTACATTTGCATGAATTTCTTCAAAGCAATTATCACTCTTTGGAACTTTAGAGGACATTTAAAATGTTTATATCTCTGCTTTATCAATAATGTTTTTCCCTGTCCCTAAATTCATGATGATAAACCAGACTTCTGCTCTGACCTAAAATATCACTTTATCCCTCTTTCTTCTGAGATCATATTTATTAGACTACAGAGCCAGAGGAAGTGAGCTGCAGTTCACAGTGCCACTGGGAATTTTTACTACATGGTTTTGCACTATAGAAATAAATTGTTTGTACACACAATGAATACAACTATTGTCTTTAACAGTATTGTCAGGCAACTACCTCACAAACTGAAACTTCATATTTCTATTATTAATTACAGAAGGTTCCATCCTCCAATGTGCTGAGCACTCTGGTCTTGATCCAGCAAAGCACTTAAGCACATACTTAACTTCATGCATGAAATCAAATGCCACCCAACAGCAAATGGGGACCATCCCAGCAGCAAGGGAGGGAGACACCCGCTGAGGGCACTGGTTAGCTCCAACCTATCCGTTAGTGTCTTTGGCACCCACTGGCCAGCTGGGGCAGGAGAACTGAGTAAAGCCAGAAGGAATCATTATGATCGTCTAGTCTGACCTCCTGTATAACACAGGCCACAGAACTCCCCTAAAATAATTAGAAAAACATCCAATCTTAAATTAAAATGTTTCACTGATAAAGAATCCACCACGAGCCTTGGTAAATTGTTCCAATGTTAATTATTCTCACTATTAAAAATTTACACCTTATTTCCAGTCTGAATATGTCAGGCTTCAATTTCTGTCCATTGGATTATGTTATATCTTTTCCTGATATATTGAAGAGCCCATAATTAAATATTTGTTACCCATATAGCTATTTATAGACTAATCAAGTCACCCCTTAACCTCCTCTTTGTTAAGCTAAATAGACTGAGCTCTTTGAGTCTACCCCCAGCTCCAAGATTTAACCTGGATCACAGGCCATATGGCTCCATTCCAGAAGCCCCCACCACTCACCCTGAGGTTAGGTAGGTATGGGAGTCAAACCAGCAGATGCTGCAGGTCTAGCTGATCACCCATTTGGAGGTCAGGAAGGAATTTTTCTCCCCTAGACCCAACTGGCAGATGCCCAGGGAGTTTTTCACCTTTTTCACTGCACCTTTAAGCTACAGGTTACACCGGAATGCACTTAGTACCTGAGGTACTTGGTAGAGTCGTTAATTTATTGCTACTTGCAGCTGGTTTACTGTGCAGTTAAACAGCTCCCAGTGGTAAAAGATCTGGGATTTTCCTGAGGGGCTTTGGGCTCATGGGATAAGGTGAGACTTTGTGGCCCTCATGAGAAGAGGTCAGACCTTATGGTCTTTGTGGGTCAAGGTCCTCACCCATCTGCAACCTCTGTCCCCCTCGTAGGGGGGGGGAGGGGTGATGGTACGACTCAGGGTGAGCTGAGTTCCAAAGGATAGGCTGAGGACAGCCTGCCCTGAGTTATGGGTTATACGGTAGGAGCCCTGTGATCCCCACTCTGGAATCACCAGTACAGGAGAATATGGGTGATGGGCAGGTACTGCCCGTCCCCATGTTTAAAAATTTCATATAAGTAGCGGCCTGCCAATTAAAATCTATCTACATGTCTGTCCTCACTTCACCAACTGTATCCAGATCAATGGGACATGCTTGAAGTTAAGTTATGTTTAAGTGCTTTACTAGACAATGACCAAGTGCTCAGCAAATATAAAGACAGTATCCCTGCCCCAAATTCTAATTCCAATTTAAATAAAATGCAGATTTTTAAATATTTCAGTTACTCATAAGATTAGCTAGATTCCAGCAGATTGACTGGGAGATGATACATGTGTGTCCAACAGAAAAGAAAGATATAACAATTTGAATCAAAATATTATGAAGGAATAATAGCAACCATCATATAAAATTATGGTCTAAATTCATCCCTGATGTAATTCCAGTGAAAATCAAAAGAGTTACACCAGCGATGAAGTTAACCTGTGTGTGTTTTTTGGGTTTTGTTTGTTTTTTAAATGGATGTTGTTAGACTTCAGGATGTTAAGCTTTCATAAACCTCCATTCAAAAGCTTTTATGAACTGCTGTTCCAGTTTCCATAGAAACAGAAGATCATAATTTCTGAGACAATATAAAACCTTTTTCAATACGTTTGGTAGTAATTTTCAAAATGACCTCCATTTAATTAATGTGATGGTTTGACCCATACTTTAACATTATTTTCTAAGAAACAAGTAGAATTGCTCCTTTAAAAATGCAAAATCAATGTTCATGCAAAGCAAAAAAACCTTAAAACTTTGTGATCTTCTTTAAAAAGTGTTTCTATATATGGCCTGCTAATATTTCTGCTTCTACTAATACATTTGCTCTAACCTTGTGGAAAATTACACATATTTATGACCTTGGTGTCTTTGCAAAATTAGCAGTCAGAAACCTGCCATGAGAACCAAATAAATAATGAGCTGTCCAGTCTTTATACATCCTATTGTAAGAATTTGAACCTCCTTCTTTCTCAGATTTTAAGGATACATTTGCTTAATCCAAATGCAACACAAATACTTTTGATACAGCTATTGGGTCTATTCTGTTCTCTCTTTGATGCACACATGTAACTCTCATTTGTGTTAATGGGAGTTCTGTGTGCAGTGAACAGAGAGGTGAGAATTATTTTTCTAGTATGATAAGAAAATGCAGTCAGACAAGATCTTACCTTAACCACCCTTATTCTAAATAAATCATCACTATCTCCTTCCAGGACCCACCTATTCCCCATTTCTCCCTCTTTCTGCTTCTAGGGACCCAGTTCAGCAATGGATTAATAATGATCCAGGCCCTGTACTCTGGAGAAAGCCTTCCCTTCACATGTGATATGCCTCTCCTCACTTTTTACTTCATATGTACAGTTTGTTGAAGCCCTTCCTCCACTTATTATATGATATAATCAAATCCATGAGTGGATTTGCAGCACTGCATTTGCTGTTGATCTTGGCCAGGATATTCAAAGATAAAGCCTAAAGTCAGGCTTTTGAATCAATATTTCATTATAATGATTTCAACAATAGCAGCTTAAAGTTGGGCACCTAAATAAGTGACTTGATTTTTCAAGTGTGCTGAGCACCCTGCAGCTCCCATGGGATGCTGAATATTTTTGAAAATCAGATCATTTATTTCGGACCCTAACTGTAAGCTCCTATTGTTGAAAATCTTAGCCCTTAGTTACATTTAGCCTTAATCCATACCTTGCCCAATTTCCTTTGTCAAATTTAAGGGGTTTATTGCTCTTTCTGATTGGTTTTAGGATCTTAACTTGTTTTCTCTTTACTTTCAGCACTTTTTCGCATTCTCATTCCTTCTGTCTGTTTCTAAGGCCCCATCTTCATATGGCCACCTCTCCTTTTCTTACTACCATCATGATCATCTAGCCTGATCTCCTCTACATTGCAGGCCACAGAACCTCACCCACAGACTCCTGTAATAGGCCCCTAACCTCTTTCTGAGTTACTAAAGTCCTCAAATCATGATTTAAAGACTTCAAGTTACAGAGAGTCCACCATTTACACTAGTTTAAAACTGATGTGACCCAGGTCCCATGGCACAGAAGGCGGCGAAAACCTCCCAGGGTCTCTGCCAATCTGACGTGGGGGAAAATTCCTTCCCAACACCAAATATGGCGATCAGTTAGACCCTAAATGTGTAGGCAAGCCCCACCAGCCAAACACCCTGGAAAGAATTCTCTGTAGTAAATCAGAGCCATCCCCATCTAGTGTCTCATCACCGGTCGTTGTCTCAATTGCTTCTTTCTATGACTGAATATTTTGAAACCATGTTTACTCTTTCCTGGAAATCCACACACCAGGATGGAGTAACCATAACCTAATAATTTTCAGAATCTGATAGCTCACCATCCTCCAAAGTACTTAAGGGGAAATTATTGTCTTATGTCATATTATCTTATGTTTCTTGGGTATCTTATACTGCAGTTTCACTTTCTTTTTTGGTTCCTGCTTCTGTGAGTCAGAAGAACTACTAATTTACCCTACATTTGGTTTTCTTACCATACTTAGACTTTGTTATTAAGCTTTCTATGCTAGGACTATCATCCTCATGTGGAGGCAGACAGAGCCCTGATTCTAATCCAACATTAGGGAAACCAGAATCAAGCCTGTTAGCTCCTATATGATCAAGTAATTAATTCACTGAATGCTGCACTATTGGGCTTGAAATTCTAGCAGATGGGTTAGTATTTTCAGTAATACCAGCTTCCTGGTCCAAAGTAAAAGATGATATGTAACAAAGACGTGTTTGGTGTAGCGAATTTGTCAGGTCTGAGATGAGAGTTGTTTGCAAAGAACAGAGGACTGTATGCCAAGGAGCGTCTGTTACAGAGAGATCAGATTTAAACCTCAGTGTCAGCAAGCATACAATACATTTGTCACAGTTAGGAAGGCACTACAAAGCAAGGCAGTAGAGAACCTGTACAGATGGAAATGGAACAACCACCCACTGCTCTATTAAATGAAGACGATTCAGTTATTTACCTCTATTGAAACTGTTATTTTAGGTGAGGGTGCAGATGTGTATTCCACTCTGGTGCACACACGCCCAGCGCACTGAAACTAGAGAACTTAGCATAGCAGTACCCACAGGGGCGGCACTCGCACCATGTGGCTCTAGCCCCTCTACTGCCTATTTAAGGGCAGAGTCACCCGAAAGCCCCTCAGTTCTTTCACACCAAATATCATGAGCAGAGGGGATGGAGGAGGGATTGTGGAATGCGCAACTGCATCCTCATCTTGAGGAACAACCGTTATAATAAAGATAAGTAGCCATCTTTTCTTCTTTGAGAGGTTGTGGATGTGTATTTCTCTCAGGTGACTCACAAGCAGTACTCATGGGAGGTGAGGCTCAGAGTCTACTTAAATAATGGCTGTAGAACTGCCTCGCCAAGGTCTGCATCTGAGCTAGACACAGTGGTAATCACATAGTACCGGCTAAACATAAGTGTAGAAGACAAGGTAGCAGTTCTGCAAATGTCCAAAACTGAAACATCAATGAGGAATGCTATTTATATTGCTTCAGCCCTCACTGAATGAGTCCACAATCTCTGAGGAAGTATGGACTCAACTACTTCATATGCTGTTATGATGCAGGAAGTTATCCATCTGGAAATCATTTGCACGAAGACTGCCTTATAAGAGGAGACTCAAAGAGCTTGGCTTGCTTAGCCTAACCAAAAGAAGGTTGAGGGGAGATACGATTGCTCTCTATAAATACATCAGAGGGATAAATACCAGAGAGGGAGAGGAGTTACTTAAGTTCAGTGCCAATGTGGACACATCTGATGAAGTGGGTTACAGCCCATGAAAGCTTATGCCTGCAAAAATTAAATTTGTTAGTCTTTAAAGTGCTACAGGACTCTCGTTTGTTTTTGTTTTGTTTTTTTAATGTGGACACAAGAACTAATGGATATAAACTGGCCATCAGGAAGTTTAGACTTGAAATTAGACGCAGGTTTCTAACCATCAGAGGACTGAAGTTCTGGAATAGCCTTCCAAGGGGTGTAATGGGGGCAAAAAACCTAGCTGGCTTCAAAACTGAGCTTGATAAGTTTATGGAGGGGACGGTATGATGGGACAGCCTAATTTGGCAATTGACTGATCTTTGACTACTGGTGGTAGATATGCCAATGGCCTGTGAAGGGATGTTAGATGGGGTTGGTTCTGAGTTATTACAGAGAATTCTTTCTTGGGTATTTGGCTGGTGAGTCTTGCTCACATGCTCAGAGTTTAACTGATCACCATATTTGGGGTTGGGAAAGAATTTTCCCCCAGGGTAGATTGGCAAAGGTTCTGGGGGGTTTTCACCTTCTTCTGTAGCAATGGGGCACAGCTTACTTGCTTGCTGGTGGATTCTCTGTACGTTAAAATCATTAAACCATGATTTGAGGACTTTAATAACTCAGTCATAGGTCAGGGATCTATTACAGGAGTGGGTAGGTGCGGTTCTGTGGCCTGCATTGTGCAGGAGGTCAGACTAGATGATCATATTGGTCCTTCTTACTTTAGAGTCTATGAGGTTGCCAGGAGCTCAAATGGAGGCTTCATAATGGCAGCCAAGACAGAATGAGGGTCCCACAAGGAAGCTAGCTCTTGCACAGGCTGATGGAGAAGAAGGACTCCCCTTAGAAATCTCCTCACCACAGGGTTCGAGATGGGTGGATAAAAGGCCAATGTCACTGCGAAGTGAACCCTCAATGAACTGAGTGAGAGACCAGAAGATTGAAGGTGTAATAGATACTCCACAACGTCCTGAATACAGGCCAGCACAGGCTGAATTCCATTAGCAAGCAACTAATCTGAAAAATCACTTCCATTTGGCAAAATAAGCTACCCAGGTAGAGGACTTCCTGATGTTAATCAACACCTGTCAAATCAACACTTGTCAGAACGTTGTTTCTCCTCCTCTTCTACCCATGCAGCATCCACACTTTGAGATGCAAAGTATTGAATGCTGGATGCAAAATACTTAGCTGTGGTGCTGAATCAGTAGGTTGGGAAGGAGAGGAAGAGATATGGGAGCCAAACCAAGAGTAGGTCAGAGAACCAACATTGCCTCAGCCATGCTGCAACAATAAGAATCAATTGGGCATGATTCAAATTCAGCTTGAGGATGACCTATGAAATGATTGGAATTGGAGGAAAAGCATACATCAGAGCTGATCCCAGTCGAGGTAGAAGGTGTTGGTTAAGGAGCCTGGACAGAAACAAGCTCGAGAACAAAACTGATGGCTCTTCTTGTTGTCTCTCATAGCAAACAGCACATTCCTTTAACTTAAACAAAGGATCCTCCACACAAATATCCTCAACAGCTGATAACAGGATGCTAGATGGGGAGGGCTCTGAGTTACTACAGGGAATTCTTTCCAATGTGTCTGGCTAGTGGTCTTGCCCACATGCTCAGGATCCAACTGGTTGCCATATTTGGGGTCAGGAAGAAATTTTCCACAGGGTTAGATAAAAAAAACCCAGAGTTTTTGAAATTCTCTGCAGCATGTGATATGGGTCAATTGCAGGTTTAAACTTGTGTAAATGGTAGCTGGAAGTCTTTAAATCATGAATCAGCCAGAGGTTGTGTGTCTATTACAGGAGTGCGTGAGTGAGGTTCTGTGGCCTGCAACATGCAGGAGGTCAGATTAGAATAGATGATCATGATAGTCCCTTCTGGCCTTAAAGTCTATAAGTCTAAATGAACTCATTCTATATGAGTCATTCTCAGCCCACAGGGTAAAGCCTCTTCAGCACTGATTGTCTAAATCATGTTAAAATATTTGATTTTGATTTTGCAGGTTGGAGACGGTATCAATATATTATTGATATTACAGTGTGCCTAAAGGGTCTGACCAAGACTAGGGCCCACTGGGCTGAGCACTGTAATAAAAATGTAAGAAAAAGAAAAATACACATAGCAAGAGACACTCTCTACCCTGTAAAGCTTACATTCTAAATAAACAAGACAGAGAAGAGATAGGAGAAAGTATTGCTTCTTGATGGTATGTTTCTTTAGAGTTTAGAGATACAATTTCTTTGATGCAAACCCAACACAATTATGCATAAATTAATACAAACCATAGGTACCGTATTTCCCCATGTATAAGACGCACCCTTTTTCAAAAAATTTGGGGTCTAAAAACTGGGTGCGTCTTATACAGTGGTTGTAGATTTTTTACTTGCATTTATGATGAATAAAACTTGAGTTCAATAACTTTATGTAATACTTTTTTTTTTCAAATTTCGGGCCCCAAAATTAAGGTGCGTCTTATACATGGGAGCGTCTTATACATGGGGAAATACGGTAAATGACACCCAGTGAATCAGAATCCCACACATTACTTAATTACTATATATTGCAGAGCATTATATGACATTTTTCTGAATCTTTGGAAATGAGATAATGTATCAACACATTAATTGAAATTTTGGTCACAATTAGCATGTATTAAGTTGCTGATTAGTTATTTGCATTTAAAACGTTTTAATTGGTTTGATTCTATTGATATAATGTAATTTATTTTTAAATTATGTCATTTAGAGGTGTGCATTTAATGATCATTGATTAGCTATCAATAGTATTGTAACACATGCATATTATTATGGTAATGTTTGAAACTCACATTTTTCAAGAAATAAGAGAGAGAACAACTTTCTTTGTAGCTTCTTGTACAGCATTTACCTCTTTAACAAAAAAAAATTTATGCAGATGCCACATGAGTGCACGGTGTCTCTCCTGCCTAGTTTTTTATTTCTTAAAACATTTGAAATTCCTTTTATTGCTTAAAGCATTCGAAATTCTGATTGTCTCTCTCATTAACACTAGTATCACACCAGTGTATTTCTGCTGACTTCATTTGAATTAATCCTAATTTACTTCAGTGATAATGAGAAAAGACACAGGTCCACACATACTGTAGCACCAAATTTTCATCTGTTTTACTTTTTTAGTAGAAGACTGTGACACCCTCACTCACAGGGGGTGAAATCCTGACCTTATTGAATTCAATTGCAAAACTCCTGTTGAATTCAAGGGGGCCAGGATTTCACATGCTGAATACTGTGGCAGCCGTCAGCTCCCCTCTAGTGGGTCCCATGCTTGTACTGTCTCTAGTGGGCCAGGCGTGTCCAGTCACCCCGTCTTCCATAAGGAGGGGGGTAGGGACCCCAGGCCCACCCGCTCCTCCGGGTCCCAGCCCAGGGGCCCTAGGAGAGGCAGCTATGTGCTGCTGGCACCGTGTTCCCAGCTGCACTGTCTTCCCCTGGGCTACTTTTCCCCCTCCTTCTGGCTCCTTGAGCCGGATACCTCCGTTTGTCCACAGGCCTCTGCACTCCGTTCTGCTCCTCTGCTTTAAGTCAGCTCGCCACTCCTCTTCACTTCAATCCGATCCACGTCACTCCGATGCACAGCACAGCACACTCCTCCTGCTTGTGCCCTGACTGTTTGGGGCGGAGGGTTTTTATGAGGCTCCTGGCTGGTCCTTCATTGGCCCCAGCTGCCCCTAATTGCCCCCTAATGGCGCTTAGTTAATCCGCAGGGAACAGAGCCCTGAGCATTCTGGGGCTCACATACCTCCCTTCCAGCACTCTCCTACTGTCCTCTGCCCTCACTATCTCACAATACACACTTGTTTTCAAATAGTCCCACTGACTTCAATAGGATTTATCACAGTATAAGACACTATTCAACATAAATAAGGTATTACAACCTGGCCTTTAAAGACTATTCACTTCTAATAGATCTTAATAGCTAACTGACAGGTCCCCAAATGCACCTGTAAACAGGAAATCATCATCAAAATGGATTTGTTTATAGTGAGCTCCCACAAGGATTAGTTGTTGGCCCTACACTATTTAACATTTTTAATCAATGATCTGGAAGAAAACAAAGTCTTCACTGAAAGTTTGCTGATGACACAAAAAATGGGAGAGTGGTAGAATGCAGAAGACAGGTTGCACTCTAATACAGAGCAATCAGGATCACTTGATAAACTGGGCACAAGCAAATAACTCATTTTAATACAGCCAAATATAAATATATACGTCTTGAAACAAAGAATGTAGGCCATACTTACAGGATGAGGGATTTTATCCTGGGAAGCAATGACTGTGAAAAAGATTTGGGGGTCAGGGTGGATAATCAGCCGAACATGAGCTCCCAGGATGATGCTACGGCCAAAATGGCGAATCCAGTTCTTGGATGCATAACAACGGACTTTCTAGCAGGTTCAGAGAGGTTATTTTACCTCTGTATTTGGCACAGAAACACTGTATCCAGTTCTGGTGCCCACAATTCAAGAAGGATGTTGATAAAATGAAGAGAGTGCAGAGAAGAGCCAGAAGAATGATGAAAGGTTTGGAAAACCTGCTTTATAGTGATAGACTCAGAACAAAATCTGTTTAGCTTAACAAAGAGAAGGTTACGGGGTGACTTGGTCACAGTTTATGAGTGCCTATATGGGGAACAAATATTTGATAATGGGCTCTTCGATCTAGCAGAGAAAGATGTAAAACAATCCAATGGCTGGAAATTGAAGCTACATTAATTCAGAATGGAAATATGGCATATATTTTAATTGGTGAGAGTAATTAACATATGAACAATTTACCAAGGGTCATGGTGGATTCTTCACCACTGGCAATTTTTCAGTCAATATTGGATGTTTTTCTAAAAGATCTTCTCTAGGAATTATTTTGGGAAAAGTTCTATGACCTGTGTTATACAAGAGGTCAAACTAATTGATCACAATAGTCCCTTTTGGTCTTGGAATCTATACGTCTTCTGTATTTTGAATTTCTCTGTATGCAGAAAGTTATTCATAAAAAGTAATTTTAGATATCATTGACAAAAAGTTTCCTGAACATTGAATGTTGGTATCTATACAAATATTGGTGAAAGTAGCAAAACCATTGCTTACTATTTTTATATTATAAACTTTCTAAAGAGCCATGACCATAGTATCAATGTGCAAATAACTAAGCTAAATGCAGCAGAAACATACAATACTTAATAACTGCTAAGGTAGGTTTTGTTTAAAATTGAGTCAAATAAAGGTACAGTATACTTCAATAACTTATAACATCAGTTTTTAGAATTTGGGGACCTTGTGTAGGATTTTTAAGGTTTTACATAGATTGTTTTTAGAGTCCTAAGAAAACTATTAAGCATATTACATTTTTTTCTTTCCTTTTCTCATAGATTATCAGCCTCTTAAAAATCTGAAACTGTTTTCTCACTGATTCTGTTTGACAAACATTGATTTTTTTCATCTGATTTTAATGAAATTGAAAATTAATGTGCATGTTTTTGTTTAATAACTTCAATTTAGACAGCACTGTATTCACATCAAAACATCTTTGTGTACCGGCATCATCCATGATGGAAGCCTAACTATGAGAGATTCATTGCTTAGTTGACCGATGCAGAGAAAAGAAAATATTGTGATTTTTGCAGCTTCTAAAAAAATAGCATCATTGGTCCAGATTCTCTCGTCTACCTCCTTCACTTGGCAGGCCACAGGCACAATGAAGAATCAAACCCTATTTGTGTTTTTAAATTTCTTAGATGTAAAAACCACTAACTACTGTCACATGATGGATTTCCATGTCAAGGAAGTTATGAAAGGTGTATTTTTAGAGAAGACTTTAAACTGAGACCCTGACTGCCTGTGATCATTAAAGATCACATGAGAATTTTCAGGCATTAACTCCAATGTTTTAGCCACCTTTTGTGACACTGCAGACCAAAATAGCTTAGTAGCAATTAAAGAATAAATATAATTCCTTTGATCCGAAAGCACTCTTTTGTGGAGTGCAGCAGGGATCTAGTCTGTCAACTCTATTGACTATAAACAACTTTGAGTCAGCCTTCATGGCAGACTGCAATGGCTAACTATTTCCCCAGGTTTGTTTTTTGTTTTGGGGGGATAGCTGGGGGTGGAAGTGAGGGAGGGAGAGATTTGATAGGGTGTCAGTGTCTCTTCCAACTCACCTGTTAGCAGGTGCAGGAGCCCTGCATAAAAATGGTAACTGATTCCTGCTGATTTGCTCTGACAGAAGCAGCTCAGTAATCCCACCCTGGCTATCAGCAAAGTGGGAATGGCTCTCCGGACACAGATCTCTGTATGGGAAACAGGGAAAGCCACACTTGGGGAATAAGCTTGGACCAAGGTTCACAATTTAGTTCTTGTTATCTGAGCTATCAGTACAGCCAAACCACAGGTGAATGGTAAATTTGAGCTAAAGTGTAGAGTGGGCAATATTTAATTGTGTACTAATGGCAAGAATATGGTCTGATAACTTGTAATCCATCAGGATTAGAAAGCAGAGCTTTATACCATTGGAAAGCGGGGATTCCCAACCTCCCAGTAAGAAAAACAGTACTTGCTTTGAGAACCAAAATGGTGTTTACGACATAAGATTATTCACATTTTTATGTATAAAATAGATATTTTGGTTCATTTTTGGAGATTTTTAATTGTATTGGTTATAATTTTCCTGTTCTTCTGAGGCCTGTACGGTTAGACTCATGGTATTAAGGTAACCTGATTTTATAAGAAGAATACAATTTTTTTTTAAATCTCTACAGATTTTCTCTGTGGCGCATAGCAAATTTATGACATAGTATAAATGCTTTATCAGCTCTCAGTTAGGATGACCTTTATATTTCACTACAGCTTTCCCATTCACAAATAAAGTGACCAATCCAAATTCTTGCCAATAAAACCTTTATGCCACATTGTACCATCATGTAATGTCATCATTCTCTCTCTCCATATTTTCTCAGCTAACCCAGTAGAACAAAATGAATGCTGAATCTTTCCAAACCTTAATTTACTTATTTTAAGAATGGTAGCAGTCAAAATAATAATGTCTGTGTGCAATAACTATTTGATATGTCAAAGTTTCACTTTTTTTTTTTTTAATTTCAACCACCTTGGAGCAGTGTTTCTTACCAGGATACACATGTGACTAATGCACAGTTGCTAAAAACATGAAAAAGTAGCACACTCCCAGAATATAAAATTAAAGATTTTCAAACTAAACAGGCAATGTGTTTGCATCAACAGGAATTGTAAAACAACAAAAACACAATAAGGGCACTTGCCCTACAAATTAGATGATAATAAGCATGCATCATCAGAGGACACATGTTAGGGGAAACTGGCAGTGTTATAAATATGAATTATGCAAACAACCAAGGAAAAAATCTAGTATATTTTCAGCTATGAAACACAAATGCAATAAGTGAACTAGATGCTGCATTAAAATGGATTAAATACACACCAATTTTCTTTTGACATACCTTCAGTAATTTCACAAGAACAACATCTAACCTGAATGTTTTGTGCTGTAATCTACCAACTTGTCTTCGCCTCCCAGCTAATCTACTAGAGCATAATGTATTTATTTATTTCAGTGTTTGTTTTAAATGGCTGTAAACTGAAACAGACTACAGAATAGTTGAGCACATTACATCATTCATTTCTGAGACCCACTCCCCCTCTGTGTCATTTGATTTTTGACTGAGCTAAAGCACTAAAAAATTAGACTTCATTTCAGTATGCTAATAGCAATCTATCCAAAACAATGTAATCAAGGCCTCATGTGCTCCTATAATTTCATTCTTGACATACGCCTGGCAGCTATTTATTGTTGGAAGGTGTTGGAGGGGAGGTAGAGAGGCAAAATTCTTATTTCCCCTCCCCCAACAAACACAACGACTTTACCATTTAAAGCAGCATCTTTGTGAAATACACAAAATGGCAATAATCACAGGGTTTACATATGTCTTGTCTTAAGCAATCATAGCAGAGAGTTAACAGAGACACACATTCAGATATGCCAATCCCCAAACTGGCCACCTCTGATGAGCCAGCTGTGAGCTACAATTGTCACATTATAATTTAGGCAAAAGGGAGGGCTGGGGGGAAGGCATCAGAATCCACACTGGATGAACATAATTATTCACAGCAGGATGCTGCAGAATTAATTTAGCCAATCAGAATTATAGTTGGGGGCTGGGTATATGCAATATGAAGAAAGAAAGAAAATACTGATGAAGAGATCAGAAAAATGTTACTAACACCTTGATAATATTTTGATTATTCATCACTCAGAATATTTAGAATACAATTAAATGAAAACATAACTGCTACACAAAAGGTTTTTGGCTCTAATAGGATTTGACTTGGAATTAGAGAAACTGTGAATTTGGTGTGCCAGTAAGAAGCTAGCAGTGTGAACATCAAGGCATTGCACAGTCTATAAGATTAATCTAAATTCTGCAGCAATGTTCCTAGGTTCTGCATCACTCTAGCGAAGCATACTAGAAATTCTGCAACTGCTCCATTTAAATTAAATAATGGAGTAAATATTAAAATGTATTATATAACTGCACAATAGCCCATGTACTCTTTTTATTTTAATTATAAATTCAATTTATTTTATGATGTCCCCATACTTTCAGTTTCCAGTCTGCCACAAATTTTATATTGACAACATACAGTTGCATTCTAGAAGTTGTAAAGGAGAAGCTGGAGTTTTGGCAGCTGGGTGAGGGACAGTGGGAGGCTTTGGCATCTGGGGCAGTGGTTTGGGGACTGCGGGATAAACACATTGATTTGATGTTTCTGCTAAAGTGTTCAACAGTGAAAAATGTAACAATATTGACATATAAATGATCCTCATTACATTTTAAAGTTAGCCCCCCACTGAGATTCATGGGACAGTTGGCCACTCTCAAAGATATTATTTCAAGCTCTCTGTATATTCTGAAAGGCAACACTGCATCAGTTTACAGTTGGACCACGTTTTCAAAGTTTTCTTCATACCATGACTGTCTGTTATGCTATACTCTGGTGCCAAGAGGAGTTAGAAAGGAAAGCAAAAAAAACCCACCATAAATAAGTTACTCAGATTCAAATGTCGTGTCCAGACCAAGTACCACATCTATACCCTTGTGATCACCAAGAGAGGAGTTATGGGAGGAATCATTCCGTTCCCCACCCAGAACCTCTGTTATACTACAGCCACTTTGCAGAAGATAGTCCAGCCCAATGACTAGAGATGCCTCTGTGGCCCTAGCATCATCCTTTTGCAGGAGGAAAGGACCATACAATCCATACAGCATCAGAACTTCTGTCCCTATCCCTGCCCTGTTGCTGACACCATCTGTGCATACATGGCCACAGAGTGCAGCTTTCCCTTTAAATAAAAAAATATATGCATTGATTATACTGTAAAGCAGCAATCTTTCCTTTCTTTCCGGGAATTCTGCAGGGATCACAGATGTAAGTGGAGAAAGCAGGACCCTTGAGGTCTTCTAAAAGAGAAACATAAGATTGTGTTCCCTGATTCTAGTAATGGTGAGAAAAATGACAGGAAGGTTGGCAGGATTTTATTTCTGGCAATAATGTTTGATCTATGCCAGTCTCAATGAGAACCATTATTTAATTCATAAGGATATAGGGTCTTGTGATGAAAGTGGTATAACTACAAATTCTGATTAACAATCACTGCAACAATAAAATGGGTTCCCATAGCAACAAGACTGAAATTATACAACAAATGGCAATGCCATATCAGATAATTATTCCATGAAATGTCCCTTTTTGGAAGCCATTTGGCTTTCTAATACCTTTCTATTTAGAAAGACAAGGTGGGTGAAGTAATATCTTTTAATGGACCAACTTCAGTTGGTGAAACAGACAAGCTTTCATGATTACACAAGAGCTCTTTTTCAAGAGCTGCAGACATATCTTCACTGGCACAATGATTGATATCCCCCACAACACACCTTTCAAGATATCACCTGTGGGTAAACACTTTTCACACCTGGGAAAGGTACTCTGTGTCACAACTCTATACAAAGAAGACCAGATTGTTTCGCAGAAGGAGTTAACATGTTGTACAAGAGTTCATTCAAGATGAAGTGGGCAGTTAACACATCTTCAGTCATATGACAAAGGAGGTTTACTAGGTTATATAGATTGTTTTAATGAGCCATAAATCCAGTGTCTTTATTGAGTCCATAATTTTTAGTGTATAACAAAGTTGTGAATTTAAGCTCCCAGGCTCATCTTTTGAAGGTGTTGTGCAGGTACTGTTTGAGGACAAGGACTGAGAAATCAGATACAGAGTGATCATTTTGTAAAAGGTGTTTACCCATAGGTGATATGGTGTTTTTGACTATTATCATTTTTCTGTGTCAGTTCATCCCAGGGTGTAATGATTGTCTCATTTTACCCACATGTGTTATTGGGGCATTTAGTGCACTGGATGAGGTACCTCACATGTTGTGATAGGAATGTGTAAGACCCCTGGGTCTTGAAAGGTGTGTTGTGGGGGATATTGATCATTGTGCCAATAAAGATATGTCCGCAGGTTTTGCATCTGTTATGGCAGGATCTCGTGCCATTTTGAGTTAGTGGGTCCTGGTAGAAATCTATGATGGAGTTTAGGGCATCTGTCCTAAGGATGAAAATATTGCTGATGTATATCATTGGTTTCATGGTGCATTTGTCCTGAAATTCTCTCTTGAGGTGGCCCATGAATAGGTTAGCATATTGGGAAGACATCCTAGTACCCAGGGCTATTCCCATGGTTTGGACAAAGTGTTTGCTATTGAATATAAAGTTATTATGGGTGAGGATGAAAAAGATGAGTTTGGTAATGTGTTTGAGGTGGATATCTGAGTGTTGTTCATTATCTTGTAGATATTTGAGGCAGGCAGCAATGCCATCATTGTGAGGGATGCGGATGTATAGGGAGGTAACATCTATGGTGGTAAGGAGGAAACTGGCCCTTTCTGTGATGGATGGTTTCAAAGAGTCCCTCTATTCCTTTAGTAAGAGTGCCATGACCAGACATGATGGATCTTTTGATACAGTCTCCCACAGTATTCTTATCAGCAAGTTAAAGAAGTATGGGGTGGATGAATGGACTATAAAATGGATAGAGAGCTGGCTAGATCATCGGGCAGTGATCAATGGCTCGATGTCTAGCTGGCAGATGGTAACAAGCGGAGTGTCCCAGGGGTCAGTCCTGGGGCCAGTTTTGTTCAACATCTTCATTAATGATCTGGAGGATAGGGTAGATTGCACCCTCAGCAAGTTTGCAGCTGACACTAAGCTAGGGGGAGTGGTAGATACCCTGGAAGGTAGGGATAGGATACAGAGTGACCTAGACAAATTGGAGGATTGGGCCAAAAGAAATCTGATGAGGTTCAACAGAGTCCTGCACTTAGGAGGAAAGAATCCCATGCACAGCTACAGACTGGGGACCGACGAGCTAGGCAGCAGTTCTGCAGAAAAGGACCTGGGAGTTACAGTGGATAAGAAGCTGGATATGAGTCAGCAGTGTGCCCTGATTGCCAAGAAGGCTAATAGCATATTGGGCTGCATTAGTAGGAGTATTGCCAGTAGTGATTATTCCCCTCTATTCAGCATTGGTGAGGCCGCATTTGGAGGATTGTGTCCAGTTTTGGGCCCCCCACTACAAAAAGGATGTGGACAAGTTGGAGAGAGTCCAGCAGAGGGCAACAAAAATAATTAGGGGGCTGGAGCACAAGGCATATGAGGAGAGGTTGAGGGAACTAGGCTTGTTTACTCTGCAAAAGAGAAGAATGAGGGGGGATTTGATAGCAGCCTTTAACTACCTGAAAGGGGGTTCCAGGGTGGATGAAGCTAGGCTGTTCTCAGGGGTAGTAGATGGCAGAACAAGGAGCAATGGTCTCAAGTTGCAGTGGGGTAGGTCTAGGTTGGATATTAGGAAAAAGTTTTTCACTATGAGCGTGGTGAAGCACTGGAATGGGTTACCTAGGGAGATGGCGGAATCTCCATCTTTAGAGGTTTTTAAGCTGCGCCTTGACAAAGCCCTGGCTGGGATGATTTAGCTGAAGTTAGTCCTGCTTTGAGCAGGGGGTTGGACTAGATGACCTCCTGAGGTCCCTTCTAACTCTAATCTTCTACGATTCTATGATCCTATGATCTGCCTCAGTTTCCTTTTTAGTGCATCTTGGGAAACATGTAGAAGGTCCATGATGAGGCTCCCTTTTTTCTGTTGTTTTAATCACTATCAAATTGTTGGATTTCAGGGACTGTATATCAGTCCTCTCGGCAGAGGAGAGATTATGGTGGATATGATGTTTGTTAAGGAATCAATGTAATGATCAAGTGTGTGGTCCAGACAATTCTTTTCTTATGACTATTCATGGGGATGTGATAGTTGTGAGTGGTGTCATCTTTGTTGTGAAAGAATCCTTGAAGGTGGAATCAGTGAAAGTATTTTCTAAATTCTCCACATTAGTACGGTATCAGGTTGTGTGATAGGGCAGACCTTCAGTCCCTTGGAAAATACAGATAATTCAGCTCCAGCTCTTGATAAATTGACGATATTGGATTATCATGTAGTATCCATGTGGTAAGTCCTGGTGTCATGGTTTCTCCTGAAAGTGGTGTTCTGTGGGATGTGGATTTGTTGTAGTTGTTTTTTGTGTTAGATGGCTGTCATCAGGTTTTTTTAACAGTTGTTTTGCATTTCCTGATTTTTGACTTCCACTGTGTGGGAGTATTTGATGATTTTTTGTTTAAGGGGGTTCCTTCTGGAGTATGTGGGGTGCAGGAGGTGGTTCCTCAGTTTTTCTGAAGTCCTGCAGAAGCTGATCAGCACATTTGGAATTGTATGTATCAGTCAGAGGGTTATAGATGGGATTTCTCTGGGGATGATGTTTAGTTTCTTGCATTTGCTCAGGAAATAGATGTAGCTGTTAAACTTGTCTTTCTTTTTCTTCATGTGGAGTTTCCATTTTAGATGGCAAAATTTGATATCTTCATTGTTGTTTGCACTGTTGTTGTATCCGTGTTTGTCCCAGGATATTAGAGAAATAAGGTGAGTGAGATAATATTTTGTATTGGACCAACCTCTGTTGATGAAAGAGACAAGCTTTTGAGCTTACGCAGAGCTCTTCTTCAGGTCTGGGAATGGTACTCAGAGTATCACAGCTAAATATAAGATGGAACCCTTGCTCCTCATTTCTCATCCTATAAATTCCATCAACATTTTTTCTTCAAATATCTGAGGTATATCCAAAATAATAATAAGCCAATATGGAACTAGCCAACAAAAGCCAGGACAGTCAAAGAGTGGTAGCCTGTCCCAAACTCCTAATGGTTTAAAAAAATACACAACTATATTCGTTAAGAATGTAATGTTGGCCCACCTGTGGATTCCCTGATTTTTCTTATGTAATGTTTTTCTTTACATAGCAAATATTTTAAATATTTCATTTTATTAAAACAAGTCTTTATTTAACATACTGAGAAAGATCTCTTTTAAATGAATACTCATTAAGGAAAAAATTACAGTTGTCCCAGTGCAGGTGCACTGCTGATTAAGGTAGTTAGGCACTGTGACCCAGAGTGTGCACTGAATGCCCAAGAAGAAATTTGGACTAGTGCCTGGAAGATGAATCTAGTTACCAATGTCTTGCAAAAATATGCAAGAAAAACTCTCCAAATAGTCTGACCTACTCTGTTTTATTATAACATGGAGTGGCTCTCTCAAGTAATAACACTGTGCTAAATTCTACAGATCTCTATTGAACAAAATTCTCCATTGACTTTAATGAAAGTTTTGTCTGCTTAAAGACCAAAGAATTTGGCACCATGAACAAAGTGATCAGATCACTAGAATGGATATGGCTCTCCAGGAAAGTTTAGTGCCTGAACTAATACCAAAATATTAAATGGCTGAATGGGCAGCCAAAACACTCCAGGATATGTCTACACAGCAACTAGACACCCACGGCTACCCTGTGCCAGCCAACTTGCTCTCACGGGACTTGGGCTACACATATGTACTCACAGGTAATCCAAAGGAAGAGCTCATTAGTTTAGTGAGGATCATCTTGAAAGCCATGACAGGGTTTCAACAAAACAGATTTCAATTCAGAGACCAGGATGTAGCAGAATATTCTCTTTTCTTCATTCTTCCCAATACAAATCAAGTGAGTGAACTCCATGAAGTTAATCATTAATTCAGATCAACATATGTCGATGCATCCCACATCTAATTCATGTTATTTTTCTTGCCAGTCCATGAAAAATGTCCCAGATTAAATCACAGAAAGAAAGAACTATTTCTACAAAGATACAAAGCTGTGTCTATTTGACCACAATTTTCAGGTAATTTGCTCTGCTCAAATTTACTACAGCATTTCAATTTTTCCCCTCCAGACTGAATTGTACAGTTGCTGCAGACAACGACAATCACATAAGCCAATGAAAATATTCCTCATTGATTTCTACTGTGAAAAATCACCATCAAGTTGCAAACAGGTCTTTAATGATTTACTTCAACATAAATCAAATTAGGAGTTTAGATATCTTACACTTTTCATATAAAAATACTAAAAGTGAAAATAGAAACTGTACACATTAGGAAATGCATTGGCAGTAATCTAAATCCCAAATCCTTTTTTCTCAATCTTCACCATCACCATCCTTAAATAAATATAAAACTGTTTATACTTAAACAGAATAAAAAGAGCACCTACTCATACACTCCTGGTGCTCTTAATACAACTTAAAATACATGTCCAAAGGTCTCTTCATTATGGCTCTGAAACACTCTACTCACAAAATTCACACCTGCTATAATCATATGTTCATCTACTTCCTGAACAATTAATGCAACTAAATAATTTAAATCCCCAAACTCATTTTTATACCTCCCTTATCTAAAAATATAAATTACCATATACATAAATTACAGATAAAGGCCGAATTCTGCTCTCTTTGAAGTCAGCACCAGAACTCACACTGACTTCATGAGAGTAGGATTGAGCCTAATTATTTTAATGTAATAAACATTGTCATCATTGGAGGGATTTATCCTGCTACCTTTCAAGTCACTGGGAGTTTTTAAGTCACTAGTGGACCTGGATTTCTTATGGAAAAGAAATTTTAACAAGTTTAAACCTTATGAACTGAGAAACTAATAATTCTGAGACTTTGAGGACAAGGCCTGCACCACTGTGAAGCAAAACATGAGGCCAAAAGTGAATATTCACAGCTGGCAGGTTAAAAAAAGCAAGTAATATAAAATATATAGCTGAATATTTGACATTGGAGAGGAGGAGGTGGCCATATTTGAATGCCTATCCAATTAAAATGAGAAATGCAATACCATAAGATTACATTCTTATTCATATGTGATTATGGGATTAGTAACGAAACTGAGGATATTAGAGAAGGGGTTTTGTAACCAAATTCCCAGAATTTACAGCACAATGTAAAACCCTTGAGGAAAACAGGAATTTCCCTTTGAAAGTGAAAAATAACTTCCTAAAGATATCTTCCAGAGAAACTAAAATTAACATTCAGTGCAGAGTAACTAAGAGCAAAGGTTAAGTATCATGTAAGGAGGCTAATTTAATTGTTTTTTCTAATGAAAGTGAAAAAATAGTGTCGAGAACATAACAGACCTGGAATACAGATGCCTACAATGAAACAATATGATTTTTCTCATGTATAGAACATGTTCATTTTTCTGCCCACAATTATTTAGACAACATAAACCAAACCACAACACAAAAAGTAAGGTGACATATAACCACATCTCATCAGGGAAGAAAACATAATTGCACTAGATCAGTTCACAGGAGAATCGTACACATTAACCATGCCCTGGTTATAGAAAGCTGCAATATAGTGTTTAAATGTACCTTTTCTTACAACTACCATGGCGTAAACAGCAGAAAAACCACAAAGTTATTATTAAAAAATTTAGATCACCGTGAGTAAAGAGACCGCCTGAAGATATCTAATTCATAAAAGGTATTTTCCAAATAAAAAATTTCTCTGAGGATTGTCGGAATGAAGAATTGAGATAATCATGCACTCAACAGAACAGGGCATGCTTACTCATAAAGGCAATCCAATTCTTACTATAAAACAAATTTGTCTTTCATAAACATCTATATCTCAAAAAGATATTGAAAACTGTAAGACAAAAAACCAAGAGCAGAGGGAATACTATAAAAGCTGCTGAAATAGAGAGAACATTCTCTATGCAGAAAGGTAAGTAGAAAATTACAAGCTCTCATTAGCAAAAGGCACAAGATAATCTTCCCAGCATTAAAATTAAATCCTATAATATGATGCACTATGGCTAAGTCTACACTTGGAGCTAGGGGCATGATTCCCAGTTCATGTAGGCATACTCACACTAGTTCTCATCAAGCTAGCATGCTAAAAATAGTAGTGTAGCCATGGTATCATGGGCAGTGGTAAAAGACAGCATGGTCTAGATGCCTCAAGTACAAACCCACCCGAGCTCCATGGGTATGTACTCAGGGTGGCTAACCTGTGCTGCTGCTCACCACTATCCATGCTACAATGGCTACAGTACTATATATAGCATACTAACTTGATGACAGCTAGTTTGAGTATGTCTCCTCAAATTGGGAATCACACCCCCAGCTCTAAGTGTAGAGGTAGCCTAAATTTCATCATAGGTCACTTTTCCTCAGATTTAATGTTACAAACCTACAAGAATTCACAACTGGTGTAAGCAAGAATAGAATCAGGGTCATGATTCTACCCTGCCAGCAGATCGCGGGAAGTGATTATTCCCCTCTATTCAGCACTGGCGAGGCTACATTTGGAGTATTATGTCCAATTTTGGGCCCCCCCACTACAGGAAGGATATGGACAAATTGGAGAGAGTCCAGCAGAGAGCAACAAAAATGATTAGGGGGCTGGAGCCAGGCTGGATAAAAATCAATGATTTTTTTTTTTTAATAAAAAAATCAGATTTTTTTTAATTTTTTTTAAATAATCAATAAAATACTACATTTCTCTCTCCTTTAAAAAAATAACAGTTACAATTAAATCTCATCACAAACATGCTAAACCTACACTTACATTCTCATAAAAATGGATTAATGGCTCTAGTCTGTCCAACCCAACTACCAGCTCTTGCTTCTTGAATGTTCTGGGCTTTCAGTTTCTGTTTCTCAGCAGACTAAAGTCACATGTGCAAAGAAAGACACAGGCTGGATAGGATTGTTGTTGTTCTGTATGTGGTAGAGGAGCTGGGCCAAGCAGGCAGAGGAGTTAGTTAAGACACTGTCTGAAAGACAGAGAGACAAAGGATGGAGGCAGAGTAGAAAGGAACAGTGGAATGGACTGGAAAGAAAAAGGGAAGACATTATTTAGTACACACACAGCTTCCTATATTCCCCCACACTTTTGGCACAGAAAAACTGTCATGGTTTCTGGGCATAAGAGAGACCCTATCTGGGGATATTTTGAAGAAATTCCTGCTCTGGGTAAAAAAAGGAAAACGTGTCAAGTGTAAGCAGTGCAAGAAGGAGATGCAGGGCCTAGTTGGAAGAATGAAACATCATAATGAAAACTGCTTATTGGGAGAAAATGATGTGGATGAAGATGTGGATCAACTGGTTAGTAACTTAAATAATTCACTTTGCAATGCATCATTCTTCAAGACTCTCTCTATGCCTTTTAATATAAGTGTGATTTAACAAGTAAATTCCCAAGCTGTTTGCTATGTTGGATGTTTCTAGAAAAGAAAGTTTATCTTAGCTAATCCTTATGGCTTGTTTAATTAGTTAACTAGGTTTAGAATCTATCACCCAAGTATACGGTACAGAAAGCTGCAGTAACAGAATTCTAGAGTTGCCAGTTGCCACTGGGTGTCATTTTATATTACATAATACATGCCCCTTATTTTGGAACATCATGGCCACAGACCATAATGGTGATGCCATAAGTTTAGTCCTTATTTTACTTCAGCATAACTCAGCTTTCCCAAGGGAACCCCATCCTATACTTGTTTTCTCAAATAACAGAAGTGCCAGTGAATTCTATGGGGCTTACTACAAAATTAAGTGCACTCTAAGTGCAGTCACTATTAGCTTTTTTGGTAATTTGGAATTGGATCTGCATCCTTGCTAAAAAAATTTAAATGATTAATTGAATAATAGAGTGAGAAGAACTGAGAAGAATGACTAATCATTTTTTAATTTTGTTTCAGGATCCCATTTAAGCATAAGAGACTTTGACTGTGACTGTCTATCTGCAACAACTTCAGAGTCATCCGGTGGTACTTTTAGCAGCAGTGCTGCAACTAAAGGTATTTCAGACAACAAAGTATCAGTAGCAAGCAAAAGATTTCAATCATCCAGTAAAACCACCACCATGGTTGGGTTTGTAGTAAGGACCAGCAAATACCAACAAGACACCATAGATGAAAAGATTGCTTGGTTCATTTATGCCACAAATTTTCCTTTTCGCATTGTTAACAATAAACACTTCACTGACATAGTTGAGTCCATATGACCAGGCTACACTCCACCTAGTAGAGCAGACATTGGTGGAAGGTTGCTAGATACAGTGTATGAAAAGGAACTTGAACAGTGTGCAAGAAATGCTGAGGGGACATTTGCCAGTTTAAGCCTTGATGAGTAGATAATGTACACAATGGTCCAGTAATATGTGCCTGTGTGACAACAGAAGATGGGGTTGCATATCTTTCAGAAACAATAGATACATTGGGAAATGCCCACACCGAATATTTAAAAGAAGTGACAGTGAAAGCTGTAATAAACTGTGAACAAAGATTCAACTGTCATGTGCACAGTTTTGTCACCGACAATGCTGCGAATGTGGCAAAGATGAGAAGATACCTAGAAGAAGAAATGGAAGAATGCTCCTTAATAACATATGGCTGCAGTGACTATTTAATGCATCTTTTAGCCAAAGACTTAAGTACGTCTTCTCCAGGAATAAAAGAAAATGTTGTTGAAGTCGCAAAATACTTCCGTAACCACCATTTTGCTTCAGCTTCACTGAAGAGAGCAGAAGGATCCAAACTAATTCTCCCTCAAGATGTTTGATGGAATTCTGGGGTTGATTGTTTTGAACAATTTATTAAGAACTGGCCTATTCTCATAAAACTTTGTGAAGAAAACCATGATAAAAAAAAGATAGCAGTATCTCATCCAAAGTATCTAACACTGGATTCAGGAGGAATGTAGAGGATATGCTCAGTATACTGAAGCCTATATCCATAGCCTTAAACAAACTTCAGAGAAATTGTTGCTGCATTGCTGATGCTGTCAAAATTTGGAAGGTACTTCAAGAGACATTGAAGAAAGAAATACCTCACCAGAAAGTTAAATTGCAGGCAGTGAAGAAGCAAATGGATCAAGCACCAACTCCACCTCATTTTCTTGCGAACATTCTTGACCCCAGATTAAAGGTAGATGCCTAACTTCTGAAGATGATGCTGCCATGGCATGGGCATCTCAAAATCACTCCTCAATTATACCAGTCATAATTTCAGGGCTGGAGCGAAACCATTTAAACAGTACATGTTTACTGATGATGTTTTGAACAAAAAGTCACTCCCTTGAATTGGTGGCAATCATTAGCCAGGCACCTTGAAACAGAGTTCCTTTAGTTGCTAAGCCAACTTTTCACAGTAGTAGCTTCCTCTGCAGGCACAGAGAGAATATTTTCATCATTTGGTATTATTCACTCAAAGCTAAGAAATCAACTGGAAGTTGAAAAAGCAGGAAAACTCATATTTCTGTTTCAGTCTATGAATAAAAATGACAGTGGGAGTGGGGAAGATAAGAGCTTGTTGCAGAAGTTTTAAGGATAGCGTATGTTTATTGTTGTGATGACTTGTCTGTTAGAGTCAATACAATTTGAAAATTTAAAAAAAAAAGGCGTTTAAGGACAGCTGTCAGCTGGCAACTCAGGAGACTGCTGCAATTGCAAATGTGAAACATGTATGTAACATTTAAGATTTAGTTTAATAAAATATAAGTGCTATTGTGTTTGTGTGTGTGATTTAGTTCTTACCATTCCTAATATACTGCTGCTGCATCTGCAGCTTGACACAGGTAATGAGCATTATGTACTATTTCCTAAATTAATAAAAATCAAGTTATCTAAAAAAATTACACAATACCCTCCAAGATGTTGTAAAAATGTCATACTGAGTTGTAAATTAATATATTTTAGTGATCAGATTTGCACCATTGTTCAAGAAATATGTGATGAAGTATCAGTGGGAAACTTGATTTAAATCAATGATTTTCTCTTGGTGATTTAAATCATGATTTAAATCAATCCACCCTGGCTGGAACACATGATTTATGAGAGGCTGAGATAACTAGGTTTGTTTAGTCTGCAGAAGAGAAGAATGGGGGGGAATTTGATAGCAGCCTTTAACTATTTGAAGAAGGATTCCAGGAGGATAGAGTTAGGCTGTTCTCAGTGGTGGTAGATGACAGAACTAGGAGCAATTGTCTCAAGTTGCAGTGGAGGAGGTCTAGGTTGGATATTAGGAAAAAGTTTTTCACTAGGAGGGTGGTGAAGCACTGGAATGGGTTACCTAGGGAGGCAGTGGAATCTCCATCCTTAGAGGTTTTTAAAGTGCTGCTTGACAAAGCCCTGGATGCGAGGATTTAGCTGAAGTTAGTCCTGCTTTGAACTAGATACCTCCTGAGGTCCCTTCCAAACCTAATATGCTATGATTCTGTATGGGGTATTATTCTGTCTCTTTAATGTGTGTAAATCAAGACTAACTCCACTGAAGTTACACCAGTGGTACTCCACAGAAGTTACAACCTGTCTGAGAGAAGAATTGGGTCCATCTTCTAAATATCCCACTTATCTGCAAATATTTTTACTTCTGATAAAGCAGTTATCCTGGTCCATATGCTTGTGATCTCACATCTCAATATATGCAATACTATCTACACTGGTCTTTAAAATCCTCTCTTTAACCAGCTCAATAAGTCCAAAACTGTGCAAGCACATCTAGGGCCAAATTCTGTTCACAACTGCTTTTATTACAGCAGTAACCTATGTCTTTCTTCCTAAGACAATTCATTCATCTATTGCCATTTCTAAATACTATGTGCTTCCTTTTCTGATCCCAATTCCTCGCAACACTTTTTTAATTCTCTTCATTTCTTGACCTTGTCATTTTAAATCCCAGATCAAAAACCTTGTTCTTTTTCTCTTCTTAATGCTAATTTCTCTGATCAGATGCCTCTTTTCTGCCTCTTCTAACAAACACAGAGCCTGAATCACTGCTGCATTACTCCGGTTTTTTGACATATCATTCCACTGAAACTCCAATATCGAGAGGAATCTATACATTTAGTTCAGTGGAAGCTCAAACAGGCTGCTATAATATATTTGTAGAAATTTTTAAATTTAAAAGGAACTCCGTCTTTCTGCTGATTTGTATCATTTAACTATTGCTATGTACAGCTTCCTGGAATTGGCATGGCTGAATTGTAAATGTTTGTTTTATTGTGCATGTGCAACATGACTTCTTAAAGGTGCTAGTTATAACTGTTATTGTAGTATAGATACCAGACACATCAGTAACAGTAGGAAGAAACCTTAGTCAGGGCTTCTTCACACATACAAAAAGCCTGCAGTAAGCTGATGCCTAAACAGAGAATCATTGGACAGCTCTTTTGTTATTGCAGAAAGAAACTGACAGTGCTGATAACAACACAAACAAGTATCTTGCAATGCCTTTGAAAGTTCAAAAAGGAACTGTCAGTTCCAAAAGTAGCATAGAAATTCTTCCACTAGTTTTAAAAGCAAGGTATCAATGCACCCACAAAAATAGAGAAATGTCTTGAAAAACCTTTGAAGGCACAGAAAACTAGCAACAACAACAAAAAGAAAACATTTTCACTGCTTTTCAGATGACATACACAAAATCCAATGGTGCAGCAGCCAAAATGGTACAACTTCTTATAGTACCATGGAGAACTCTCAGGATGCTTACATTAGCACAGCAAAAGTTTGCACACATAACTTTGATGGAATGAGTGAGTATTCACTGCTCTATGAAGAATATGAAGTTACAAAAGGTGCCAAAAGTACTGTGAAGACAATTCTGATTATGCCTTTGGTGGAATAAAGAAATATTCTTTGCCAACATTTTTCTATCCTGTTAATATCACGGAAAATGAGATGGTCTGCCTGCCCTCAGTTATGGTTGTGGTAAGGTGGCCTTCATTCTCCCGTGGGTCGAGCGCTTCTTTTGGTGCGGTGGGCACAAAATGGCCGCTCGGGGCTCCCACCAGCCTTAAGATGGCGGCCGCCTCGCTTCTGCCGAGTCTCCCTTTGGGCCTTCGCAGTGCCCTCGGGACCTTAGATTCTATGGTGGGATAGCGGGTGTCCGAGCCCGCCCTCTTCTTCGGACACCAGCCCAGAGACCCTGGCTGACAGCAGTGGCTGGCTGCTGCTATAATGCACTGTATAAATCTTCCCTCTGGGCTGCTTCCCTACCCTGGTTTCTCTCAGGGCTAAGTGACCACTCCGACGACCAAACCCCCCTGCATTTCTCTGGCTCCTGCCGCTTGCAGTTCTCCTTCCCCCATTCTCCACACTCTCCCAAACCTCCAAACTCTCCAGATTCCAGGAGACCCCTGCCTGGCTGGCAGGGAACTTTTATCTGCTCCCAGGAAGCCCTTAATTGGTCTCAGCTGATCCTGACCTCTCCTGACCCTAACTGGTTTCAGCTGACCTTGGCCTCAGCTGGCCCTAATCAGCCTGAAGGAAACCTTGGGCAGCTGCTAGGGGAACAGGGCTTTGGTCATTCTTGGGCTAATGTAGCGTCCTTCTACTACCCTCTGGTAGCCCCTGTCACTTGGTGCTTAGTGCTACAGTAGCCCACAGCGGCCAGGAGCAGCAAATGCAAGGAAAGTTGTGCTCACCCCCTGCATCCCTGGGCTGCAGCATGCTCAGAGTAGACATAATCTTCAGAGAATTTAGCTGCCAAAGTCTATCAAGTCTCTACTGAGCATGTGCAAACTGAAAACCTCATAGCCTGGCCAAATTTGGATGTCTTTTCACAGTGATGAAAAAAGGCACACGCTTAGCACCAGGGCAACTACCCACTCACCCGAATTTCAAGCCCTTGCTCCAAAGTGTGGACATGCTAGAGCTTTTCAGAAAAATTGTTGTAAGGCTTTTTTTTTTTTTTTATAAAGAAAACATGGGCAAAGCAATATACCTTTCCTTTAATTTCATTCTAAGAAACAGTTGAATCACTTTAGCTTCCCAAAAAAGTTCAGTCCAAGGCAGACACCGAATATAGAAAATTTCAATCTGTTGAAAGCAAACTCAAAGAAGTGGTGTGACTTCAACCTCTTTGTCCTGAAACTCCTGAGGAGTGTTTCAGGTGAGACTACAGTTTTAATGGACAATGGTTGCCCCACAATTTGGAAATTTCTTTTCTGAGTTGCACTTGAGGATATGAGCAGCAGTAGCAACACCATTACTGACCATCATCAGCATCATGGTTGTCACAGCCACTCCATGATGGGACTGAAGAATCTACCACCACACATTTGACCCTTTTTTTCCTGATCCTGAAAGAAGATCTCACCAAGCAAAATGATGAAAGAATCAAACAACGTTGCCATTTACAGGGCTGTGACCTAAGCAACATCCAAGATAAACTGTTCGCCTCTAGTATGTCAATTTGTATCCTCATCCTATTCCCAGCTCTCTGTTTGCCTTATGTCTAATAAGAATCTGCCTTAGCCAACTTGCATAAATCTAACCTTGCAACACTTCACTCAGACCAGTGAAGAACAATATCTAAACAGCCTGAATTCAGTAAAAACATTGACTCCCACAGACTGCCAAGAAGCAAATAAGATCAGCTCAGTCTATTCAGAGATACATGTCAGCTGTCAAATTGGGAGGACATATATAGTGGGATCTCACAGGGGTCTGTCCTGGATGCAGTACTAATCAACATTTTCATTAATAACTTTGATAATGGAGTAGAGAGTGTGGTTACAACATCTGTGGATGACATCAAGGTAGGAGGGGTTGCTAGGACTTTGGAATTCAAAATAACCTTGGAGAATTGGTCTGAAAGCCACAAGATGAAATTCAATAAGGCCAAGTATAAAGTACTACCCTCAGGAAGGAAAAATCAAATGTCCAACTACAAAATGGGGAATAACTGGCCAGGTGATAGCACTGCTGAAAAGGATTTGGGGGCTTTAGTGGATCACAAATTGAATGTGAATCAATAATCTGATGCAGTTTCAAAAGACAGTATTATCATTCCGGGGTGTATTAACAGGAGTGTCATATGTAAGACACAGGAGGTAATTATGCTGCTCTACTTGGCGCTAGTGAGGCCTCAGCTAGAGTATTGTATCCAGTTTGGGTGCCCTAATTTAAGAACAATGTGGATAAATTGGAGAAAATCCAGAGGAAAAAACAACAAAAAGTGATAAAAGATTTAGAAAACCTGACTTATGAGAAAAGGATTATAAAAGTGGGCATGTTTAGTCTTGAGGAAAAGAAAACTGACTGGGGGACCTTATCATAGTCTTCAAATATTTTGAGGGCTGATATAAAGAGGATGGTGATCAATTGTTCTCCATATCCATTGAGCCATTTACTTCTTGTCCTACCTTCAATCTACAACAAACAAGATTTAGGTCAGATATAAGGGAAACTTTCTAACCATAAGGATAGCTAAGCTCTGAAACAGGCTTCCAAAGCAGTTGTGGAATCCCCATCGTTTGAGGTTTTCAAGAACAGATTAGATGAACACCTGTCAGGGATGCTCTAGATATACTTTGTCCTGCATCAGCATGGGGGGCTGGACTAAATGACCTCTCGAGGTCCCTTCCTGCCCTACACTTCTGTGATGCTATGGTTTTATTTCCGTGCCAATGCTCTGTCTCCTTAGCACAAAAGGCATGTGGCAGTACACAATAAGAGACAGTGGTAAGACCTAAGGATACAAATGGTTCATAAAATCAAACTGGAATTCATAAATTGTACAGGGACGGATTCAGATTCTCCAAATCATCACAAGTGCTCAAGACGTTTCCAGCTATGCATAAAACTAGGGCCAAATTGTGCTATTTTGGCACTGACTTGCACTAGGGCTGGTCCAGAATTGCACCACCACAGTGGGAGCTTAGAGAGACATTGTAGGTCAAAATTATGATTCAGGCCTTGGGAAGATTCCCTCCCTGAGCAGTTTGTACAAGGCACTGTGTGGGATTTGCCTGTCAGTTACAATGGTACAAACTGCTTCCACTGCTATTTTGAGCTCTGAGTGAGCCAGGCCATGGCTCTATGCCCTCCATAATCCCTTTAGGATGACATAAAGACCCAGCAGCAACTTCAAGAGCCGTCTTTGTAGTCTGTCAAAGGTGAGGTACAGGAATTATTACAAAAATCCTGTGCATTGGATTGTAAACAATCAATAAATGCAACAGTTATGGGATCAAGCTTGATCTTACGTGTGCAGGCACACACATAGCCAACTATCTGATAAAATCAGCTACTTGAGATGTCTGTGCATAAGGTAGCTGATTTTAAAAGCTACACAGCAATGTATCTCCCTGTAGCTCAGGGTTAATTTTTAAATTAACTTGTCATTTTTAAAGAAACTACAGATGCTAGTTTATGCTATTACGTTAGCATGTAATGAATGGTGTATCAACACAAATGCTTACTTCCTGTCTAAATAACAAAATAATATTTTCCTACCACATAAACCTATTGCCTTATTTTTACACTACAACTTCTCAAAATTACATGTTATGAATTATTCATGGAGTTCAATTTAATTAATTAACTTTTACTGAAGCTACATCTGATTCAAAATGGGTTTGGGTTTTTGTTTTTTATTAAGGAATTTAACATATCCTTAGAGAAAAGAAAAATCTACTGTACAACTGAATGCAAGAGTGTGATGCATTGATGTTATTCTGTCCATAAGTGATGTTAGACAGAGAAGAATAAAGCTAAGTAAGAATTATTAAAAACAAAAAGTTCTGTCTTTTTAAAGGCAGACAGTGAGCTGGATTCAGGATGACACCTTCGACCAGGATAATTAAAGCATGCTTGTTAGGTTTGAACAAAATGAAGACAGTCCTTAGAGTTCAGGATATTTATTTGGAAATAAGATGTGAAATTGGGCTGTATCCACCTTCCAAGGCCTTTACACAATGTAAAAAATAGCACAGGAAAAACAGGAACCAAACCATAAGTCCAAGGCAGCGAGTACAGTTCAAAGGGATTTGGGAAACATATAATGGATATTTCATAAGAGAACGTCATATCCTCCTGGAGATGTACATGTAGGAAAATACCTTTGTGGCCAAGATCTTGTTGTCGGGGATATAAAAGAAATATAAAAGTATAACTAAGGGACCCCAAGGAGATACGAAGCAGGAGAAAGGATAACTAGAGGCACCTGATACCAGAGTATCTGCAACACGCACCCTAGCCAAAGGGTCAGGACAAGCTAAGGGAAAAAAGGATGTGTTCTGTAGAAATGGAAGATTTTGCTTTTTCCCTATAACTAATCCAAATGGTTCCTTTCTAAATTAACTTTTACGGAGTTTAAGACTATTATGAAGACCATTTATTTCCATTATCTGATTTTGGCTTTATATGTTAAATCTCATTTCACTGCAAGCCAGGTGTAATGGACAGTCAGTGAGTTGCACTCAGACCAGCCCAAAGAGGTGAAATACCCTTCAGCCTCCAAAGGGTGTGTTATTGTGTCCTTGGTGGGTTAGGTGGTCTAGTGGTTAGTGCACCTAGGACCTCCCCTCCCCCCCAGCAGTTCAATCTTACAGTCCTGGTCCTCCTCTAATCAAAGGTGAGTTGAAGTGGACAAGTAGTTCAAGTCCCTCCTATCGGTGGGGCAATGGCAGGGGAGCCTAAGTCCGCCCACTCAACCCTGGGAGAGTCAACAGTGTCTGGCCCTGAAGGCATCCTCTGAGTTAGCCTCCTGGGTCACTTCCTACTGCTGCTTTTCTCTGCCCACCTTCACTCCTAAATAAGGTGAAAAGAAAAGGTAACCAAACTGTCAGACCTAACCAGGCTCAGCATACAATCTGATTCCCTCAGGGATGCTTCTCCAGCACTCCTGTCAGGAGCCTTCACTGTAGGTCTGTCCTCCTCCACCCTTCTAAACTGGGTTGCTTCTTTTCCAACTCCTCTAATAGGAGCATGTGCTGCAGGGCTGAAGGGGTGGGGCTACCTGGGCCCAGTATTGCCTTTTAACCCCTTCCAGCCCAATGTGGGGTTTGTATACCCTCATCACAGGGTGTGTCTACACTAGGAAAAAAGGTGGGTTTTTACCGTGTGTTACCTAGCATGTGGTAACTAACATGGTAAAATCCTAGTGTGGACAAGGCAGTTTGTGTTTTTTCACAAACTTTATGTCAAGATAAATCCAGGCCCCACCTTTAGTGTCTAGCTTGCAGCTAGCTAAATCCCTTAGTGTCTCGATGTCTAGCTGGCAGCTGGTAACAAGTGGAGTGCCCCAGGGGTTGGCCCTGGGTCCGGTTTTGTTCAACATCTTCATTAATGATCTGGAGGATGGGGTAGATTGCACCCTCAGCAAGTCTGCAGATGACACTAAGCTAGGGGAAGTGGTAGATACCCTGGAAGGTAGGGATAGGAAACAGAGTGACCTAGACAAACTGGAGGATTGGGCCAAAAAAAAAATCTGATGACGTTCAACAAGGACAAGTGCAGAGTACTGCACTTAGGACAGAAGACTCCCATGCACAGCTACAGACTAGGGACCGACAGGCTAGGCAGCAGTTCTGCAGAAAAGGACCTGGGAGTTACAGTGGATAAGAAGCTAGATATGAGTCAGCAGTGTGCCCTGGTTGTCAAGAAGGCTAATAGCATATTGGGCTGCATTAGTAGGAGCATGGCCAGCAGATCAAGGGAAGTGATTATTCCCCTCTATTCGGCACTGGTGAGGCCGCGTTTGGAGTATTGTGTCCAGTTTTGGGCCCCCCACTACAAAAAGGATGTGGACAAGTTGGAGAGAGTCCAGCAGAGGGCAACAAAAATGATTAGGAGCTGGAGCACAAGACTTATGAAGAGAGGCTGAGGGAACTAGGCTAGTTTAGTCTACAAAAGAGAAGAACGCGGGAGGATTTGATAGCAGCCTTTAATTACCTGAAAGGGGATTCCAGGGAGGATGGAGCTAGGCTCTTCTCAATGGTAGTATATGATAGAACAAGGAGCAATCATCTCAAGTTGCAGTGGGGTGAGGTCTAGGTTGGACATTAGGAAAAAATGTTTCACTAGGAGGGTGGCGAAACACTGGAATAGGTTCCCTAGGGAGGTGGTGAAATCTCCATCTTTAGAGGTTTTTAAGCTGCAGCTTGACAAAGCCCTGGCTGAGATAATTTAGATGAGGTTAGTCCAGCACAGGGTTGGACTAGATGACCTCCTGAGGTCCCTTCCAACTCTAATATTCTATTATTCTGATTCTATGTTTACCTTGAGCTTTTAACATGTGTACAAACTACAACTCCTTTGTCCACACTAGGATTCTATCATATGTTAACTAAGACATAGCACAAAACAAAAAGCCATCTTTTTTCTTAGTGAAGAGAAGGCCTAGGACAAAGTAGAAAAAATGGGTGTCTTGAGCCAACCCTGCTCAGGATATTTCATGCCTCCTCAGTGGGTTTTGATCCTATGTCCGCCACAATTCCAAGGTAGGCTGGCAGTTTAGCTCCTGTCTCTTGCACTAGCTGGGCTGTCCAGTTACTATTGACACCATGGGCAGGGTAGCAGTATTAACAATAATGGGAAACTGTACGGAAAAATGCTAATTTAGACGAAGTCAAAGGAATAGGAGTATGGGAAGGATGAGAGCAACCACTGTAAAAGATCATACTTTTGATTTGTCCCTGTCTTGTTAGTTGCATTCTTGATTTGATTTATGCAGAGGGGTTTTAGTTCTAGCCATAATTTGTAGTACTGAGAGTTTCAGAGGGCAGAAGTAGGGATCAGCATTAAAAGCTATTCAAAGGAAGAAAAGATGGGAGGAAGAAGAATGGTGCACAGCATCAGAAGGATATATCATCCATAGGAAGTCGCAGAAAAAAAACTTATGCAGTATGTAATTTGTTTCTTTATTTTATAAGGTTAGACTACAAAGGGCTGGGGACAGGGAGTTAAACGGACAATTCATGCAAAAAAATTCATCTCCCAGCACAGCACTAAATTAAGTGACCTTTTTATAGGCATTCTGTACATCCTGATTTTTTTAATGCTTTTTTTCCCAGACATTTCCACAGCTGGACATAGAACCAAGGTGCGGGTAAAGTGGGTTGTTTCTTAACTTCTGTGTGATCATGCCAGTTCAGTCTGTCAACACCCTTCTCCTTCAGTTCTTTCTGTTCACAGTGCATCATAAACCCATGCACTTTATAGGTAAATTATATAGCAATATTGTTACATACCAAAGATAATTTAGAAGATAACATATTACTACGGAGTTAATAAAAAGCCGTAATTCACTAAAGTACCTCTCTGAGGGGATAAAGTAAAATACCACATCTAGATCGCTGTATGAATGGCAGCATGTCTTCATGAATAAATTTGAATGTATCTTCAATGCATAACAATGTATTATTGGTAAAAAGATAGATAATGAAATTAGCAAAAAAATCTATCAGATATTAAGATAAATACAATTTAATTTGAAAAAATATTTTGTATTATGAGTTATAGTATAACTGTTGTTCAGACCGTTATTGACCATAGACTTAACAGGTGTTGAAGTAAACTGCTTAGGCCTTAAATTTTAGTCAAGAAAAGTATGTATTATGGGTAAAGGGAGGGGGTAAAACAGAGTGAGACAGTGCAGAAGAAAAGAATGTAAACAGTGCTGAAAAATATCAATTGTCTTAGCTGAAAATGCTTGTACTGCAGTTTGCCTATGTCTGTAACCTTGACTAATGATAAGAATGAATGCTGTGATTCTAACACTGTTATAAATATATGTTAAAATCTGCCTGAAGGTGGAGATCCTTTACTGACCAGAGACAACCCTGTCAGTGGCTCTCCCTTCGCATATGCTTGTGCTTTTGTACTAATAAAAGAGTCTCAGATCTCTGATGAGCCTCAACTAAAACGCAGAGTGAAGCTTTGTTTCTTCCACACAGGGCTTATCTTGCAAAAGGCATATGGCCAAATTTATCCCTGGTGTATTGCCAAAGACGCTCTGTTCTGGTAAAAGTACTTGATACATCACTGATTTCATTGATTTGAAAGGAACATAATTTAACTTCAAAGCAGAGAGTTACAAGGGGGTCCAAGTGAAACAGGTTAAAGCTGGGAGTCAAAATGCACAAATGTAAAAGACAGCCAGATTCAACTTTAAATTTCACAATTGTTTTTGTCAAATTGATTCCTCCAGTAGGGGACCTGTAGAATGATCTTTTAGTAACAGGTAAGCAAAATGGTACTGGAAACTTTGGGGGAATTTTAAAAATGGTTAAGACAGGAAATTGCCTATTAGTAGAGTCTGTATCTCTGTCTCCTCTCTACCTAACTATTCTCCATGGTGACTGTGGCCCTTCGTGCCTATTTCATTATGCATTTTTTCATTGAATGGGTTGCTCCACAAATGGAAATGCTGATACAGAAATGCTTTAATTAATAAAAACATACATAGAGAAGCACTGACCCTTGCCTACATGCACATCAGAATGATTGTAGTTTTAAAAAGTGCATTCAAGACACACATCTTCAGGTTGCTCTTGTAATGATCCAGAGACTAACCATCTTATTTTAAGGCTCAGTCCCACAACTCACATTGACTTCAGTAAGCCACTGGGCATTCAAACCTGTAGTCCTTACTCAGGCAAAACAAGATATTGGTCTGGGTGGTATTTAAAAAACATCTTGTGGTTAGAAGCCCCTGGCTTGCTAATATTCAAGATACCTTTTAAATTATGTTTTGTTTTAAACTTCCCTTTTATTTTTAAATATAAACCTTAACCTCCCCTGTAACTGTATCTATGTGACACAGTAAAAAAGAGTAGTTGATTTGTTTTGTCAGTCTGAAGCAGAGCACTAGGGGTATATGTAAACAACTGTGCCAGAGAATTCTGAGTCATTGTCAGTAAAGAGCACCTTGTCACAAATAGAAACAAAGATACTGTCACCAGCTCGCCTGAGCCAAGGGGTGTCTCACAAGTCAACTCACCTCATTTTCAACAGTCAAACCAATGTCTAACTCAGGCTGGCCTGCCTGGGCCTTACACTCAGACAAAGTAAATCAAAAGGCTTCTCAGTGACTTAAACATGACCAGGCCTCACTTCTTGGGTTATAGTAGAGGGAAGAGCAAGCCTGCCTGTCTGTTCCCCCTCCCCCTGCCCATTTTGCCCAGGAACTGCCAGGTGCTGGATTTCATGATATATAGTTAAACTCTCTCATTGCTGTGTTTTTTTAAAATGTAATATTGCAAACTTTGTCACTTTTGGTGACAGAGTTTATCATACAAAATGCCCTTATCAGTATCATACTCTTTATGCTCCCAGAGGATGTGATCATCTATTTCTTTGACCTTGCATGTCTCACATAGCCCATCTTTGTGTTTGTTAATTAACACCAAATTACTGTTTAAGTCACAGTATTCAGAGCAGAGCTCTCTCACTCTTTCTCTAAGGCTCTTGCAGTATGTCAGCATTTTTCAGTTCCAGGGCATACTTGCTGAAATCTCTTCCCCCTTGTTTCTTTTGTCCTTACTTCTTGCCATGCCTCTTAGTTCAGTTTTAATTAGATTTTTAAATTCCTGTTTACTTAAGAGTGATCTCTATGTCAATTTTTTCATTCTTTATAGCATTTTTTGCCAGTAGTCCCAATAGTGAATCCGACAAGATGACAACAGAGGTAGGTCACGCACCCAGTAGAATGACAACATCATTCCTGCTAGTTTGGCTATCATTAACAGCTACAAAAAAATTTTTATTCCAAGTGTTGGGACACAGACGGCTGTCTCCATTCTCTCATTTTTTTCATCTTTAGACCCATCCATAAATAATTAGCAAAGTTTGCCCCATTTATAACATATATATATCAATTTGCTAAATGTAATGTTTAGCTCTCCTTCTACCCTTTTTAATTTAATTACATAGTTCCACATTTATATTAGAGGATGTGATTTTTCCACCCATAATGCATTTTCCCATGGTTATATATGCTAATTTCTTTTATATCTTTCTTTCCTCTTAGTTCCTTTATCCACACTTTAATCCTATGGACATGAGGCATTTTTGTTTTTTTCCCCATATTGTGCACTGAATTCCCAGCATTCTTCATATATTTGTTTAATGTTTCCATCTTTTGTTTCCTATAACTTTTGCCCAAAAAGTGAAGTTCAATAAATTCATTCTTAACGCTACAGGCATTTCACCAACAGCTATCTGCCTTAGATACAAAGGTATCATCAGCCCTGAACTGAGCCAAGTTCTCTCCTTTTATTTTCCCTCCAGGCTCGGCACTGGCTACAGGTATACACGGCAGAAATAGCTGGGCCCATAGGCTCTTTTTAAACCTTTCTCTGCTGGTGTGGGGCCTTGCTGCTCCATCACAGGCAAATTCAAAACAGATTAAAAGAAACATTTGTTCACATAGTACACAATTGGACTGTGGAACTCATTGCCACAAAACAATAAGTAGTACAACAATTTAGCAGGATGCAAAAAAGGATTAGACATCTATATGGATACCAAGAACATCTGGAGTTATACAGAAAATCAAGAGTTTTTGAAGGGATATAAATCTCATGCTTCAGGGCATAAACCAACCTCTATCTATTGAGGGTTACAATGCAATTTCCCTGAGGCTAGGATACAACTACCAACTGCAGCATTTCTTCCTTATTCATGCAAAATTCTCATTAATTAACTTCAATGATAGATTTGCCTGAATACAAGTTGCAGGATTAGGTCATTTGTCAATACTTTTGAAGGGCCAAAGTCTGATATTAGTTGTTACTTCAGTGTAAATCAGGTAACTCTGTTAAAGTCAATGAAGTTCCCTGATTTACACTTGAGTAATTTAGATCAGAATTTGATCCTGAGGCAATAAATTATTTAATGCAGTTTTCTATTGATTTGGTTTGTATATCAGCTCACCTTCTCAGGCTGTATTATCACAAAACATTTTTGACACTTTTAACCCTTTTCTCTCTGCTTATGCTGTTCCTATGAATAAATAAATCACACTCTTTTTGACCACTCTGTTCTCTGTTGCTGTGTTTACCATATGGTCATAGTTCCCAGAGAAGGTTCCATAACGGGCCACACCCAGTCAGACCTGCTGGCAGGAATCTGGTTAGGAAGCAGCAGGTGCTGTAACATTGGTTCCAGGCAAATGTGGAGTGAATTGTGAGACTCCACTTGGAAAGAAGTTAGAGAGACATAGAGAGACAGAGAGAAAGATCACAAGTACAGCTCACCTCTGTACTTTAGGCACTCTATTATGACTCCCCCATGACATCACAAATCTCTTCCTCTGATGCAAAATTGAAAATAAACACCAGAAGTCTTGACAAGGCTCCATCACTTATATTTAATGAATCTATACGCCATGAATCAATTCCAAAAATATTTTACTATGACTGTCAATCTGCTTTCAGAATGATTTTCCTTATAATTTAAAAGCAAAGCCAACAGAACTTACACTATGCACTAAAGTAAGAAAAGTTGGAATATGTGAAAATTGTTTGTTTTAATTTTCACAGTAATTACCCTCTTTGATCTCTGTATCAGTGTCGCTGGGTCGCCAACTGAGTCAGGAGCAGATGAAGGCTGGAGTAGGGGCTGGTAGCATGGAAACTGGCACACCTAGAGCAGGAGCAGGTGCCAGCAGGAGCAGTCTGTTGAAACTACTGTCAATGGGAGTGTTCCCTGCCAGTCAGAGACACTGAGCAGGCTGCAGAGACTGCTTCCCTTAGAAGTCTATATACCTGCCTTGGGATCACCTGGGTGGATCCTTATCTGTGGTCTGGCTGCTGATCCTTGGTTGAATGGGGTGTGGCCTATCATTTGACCTGCAGAAAATTACCTCTGATGACTCATCACACTCAGAGATGACTCATCACATTTAAACAATCTCAGATTTAGGTCTGGTCTAGACTACACAGTTAGGTTGATGTAAGGCACTGTACACACTACTGTCTTGTAAGTGCCCCACTACATCGACATCATAATTTCACCTCAAGGAGAAGCATGGGGCTTAGGTTGGTGTAGTTAGGGCACAGACACTGTTACTTACCTTGGCTTTTGTCTGTCTTGTCAATTTCATGGCTCAAGCATGGAAAAAGAAATGGACAAGAAAGCCAGGCAGCTACAGCCTACTCTCAGCTCCTCCCACTGCCCTTCTTTAGTCAGTGGAAGCGCTCTTGGTGAGGATGCGCACCAATCGACAGAAGGAGGGTAGTGTGGACATCAACCACTGCAGTAATTATTGCAGTGGTTGTAAGTTGACGTAAGAGAGGTCGACTTAGGTCTATAGCATAGACATGCTCTAGAGGCAACTCAGGTTTCAGCAGGCGCAGGCTCAGAGGTATCACAGTCAGGTAGCATGCAAGATCTCTACTGTGTCAAGAGTATGCAATGAAGGGATGGAGTTGTACTACATTCTGCTTTACAAGACACAGCTTTTCTCCAACATGAATCTTTGATCACTAGATTTGCAAAGTAGCAGTAAAAGTTAATGTACAATGGACTATTCCAGCGGCTCTCAACTTTTTTTTCCCCAGTACCAGTCGAGTCAGGTCAAGTACCACTGGTCCTGACCCGAGTGGTACTCGAATAAAAAAAGGAGAAACAGTGGCGGCAGCGGAATGAGCTGCGGAGAGCAATACTCGCCGCCGAATCCTGGCCCCCGTTACCCACATTTCGGTGGCAGGGTTTCTCGAATGCAGAGCCGGCCGGGTTGCTTTTTGGCAGCGATGGGAGGGATTTCGGCGGCAGTGATCTGCGTCTTCAACGGAGGGGGGGGGGGGGTTCAGCGGCAATGCGGTAAGCTTATTCGGCGGCGGGGGGGGGGATTTTAGGCGGCGGGGGGTTGCGGCGGCGGTGGGGGGGTGAGTTTCGGCGGCGGAGGGGGGGAATTCGGCGGCAGCGGCAGGTACGTCTCGTGTACCACCAAGCCTTCCTCCGCATACCACTAGTGGTACGCGTACCACCGGTTGAGAACCCCTGGACTATTCAGTACTCACCACTTTCAACTATTAAACTCATTTCTGAACATCGAAACATTTTCAAGACATGGCTGCCAGAAAATACTCTCCCACCAAAGCTATTATGTTCATTACAATAATAGATGAAACCACTAACTCCAGGTACAGTGAAAGAGGATACTGTACAAGCTTCCACCACAAAGCTCTGCCAATGTATTTCAAAATTGACCCATCACACAACCTGCCACTTAGTCGCAGGATTTCTTCATAGAACAGACCACCAGTTATTCCAAACAAATGTTCACTGGGAGTACAAAGAGAGTATTCAAACTATTTTCACTTGAAACTTAGGGTAAATTATGCTCTAAATCTCTAATGGTGAAAATCTAGTGCATGTACCATATAACTAAGATCCCGTCTCCTATGTGCACATTAGATCTAAATTAAGCAGTCGGGTTAGCAGAATTCCCCTACCTCAGAGATTCTCTCTCCTTCCTGCCACCACCCAAACACTAGCCAATATAACACAACCAGTACAGTATTCCTTCTTATTTATGTTAACATTACATTTAAAATAGTTCCAGAGGGGTAACCATGTTAGTCTGTATACAGCAAAAACAATGAGAGTTCTGTGGCACTTTAAAGACTAACAAATGTAATATTTGCAGGCATAAGCTTTCGAGAGACTTCAGCTCTCTTCTTCAGATGCAGTAATACAGAAAATAGGTAACACAGAGGTATTACTGCATCTGAAGAAGAGCTGAAGTCTCTCGAAAGCTTATGTCTGCAAATATTAAATGTGTTAGTCTTTAAATGCCACAGAACTCTCGTTATTACATTTAAATATACACTGCCCTCCACATTTTCAATGCATAGAAGATTTTTGTATTGAAAATATATAAACTTTATTGTAAAAGGAAAGCTGGAAGTTTTGACATCTGCACAGAAGATAATTGGTGCTTCTGACACCCGGAAATGTAGGGGAGTCTGTTTTGGATTTTGGCCATCACAATGCATCTATGGTTTTTCTTACTGGAAAAGGGATGCCTCTGTTTTTCTTCTCCCTTTTGAGCAAGGGCAGACGAGACTAAATATGGAGAGATGAAGGGTTTGAACTCTTCATTTCCCACCTGAGAAACTTACTAGTCTTCTGCATCCCACTCCACCATCTGGTGTTGCAGCCAAAAGCAATGGAGAAGCTTAATGTTTCTGCTAAAATGATCAATTATATAGTTAGCAATTTTAAAGTGTCCTGTTTGCATTTAAAGTTGCATTTTTAGGCTTCAGAGTTAACAACCCATTGAGAACATTTCAAACTTCTCAGAGCTATTGTTTCATGCTGTCTGCAGACTCAAGCAGACATCATGGCATTAGTTACATTTGATTCTCCTTTTTAAATCATACTTTGACAACTAATAAGGACAAGACCTTTTTTTTTTTCTTTTTAAATAAAATCAGATTCTGGAGCAGAGTTATGTGGAAAACACAAAAAGGACAATCATAGAGCAATTTACAAGATTGTATATTGAGTTATACACAAGGCCATGCCTACAACACCCAAGACAGAATAATATTATGGATTAGCATACTCTGCTTTACACAGAACACTCTGTTCTCTGAGGTGATCATCTCGTCACACTGTTCATGTTATGTTAGCTCCCTGCTGCAGCAGCATGATAGATGATTGTGCCTGTTTTGTGGGTTAAATTTTCTTGTGTGTTTTTAACAGTATGAAATTTGATGCAAGGTAACTTTGCAGAAAGAGTCCCCTAGGGCTGAGAATTCATTAGCATGCTAAAGCAACTTGCTCCAACAAAGATGTTAACCCAGATGCCTATGGGAGTAGGGGAGGATTCTTTCAGATGTCTCACACTGCTTCTTTTGAAGCAGAGGAAAGACTTTTAAAATGGTCATATAAACAGGAGGAATTGAAAGACTGAGTCTCCTATCACTTACCCTAGTTATATACCAGTATAACTCTGTTGACTTCATTGAAATTACTCTTGATTTATACTGATACACACACTGATTTACAGAGAAGAGTCAGGCTGTCTGTATTTATATAAATGCAGTTATGTATTAACGACAGTCTTCTCCCAAAATGCTAATGAAAAATTTGCCCCCTTACTCTGGGGGGCCTCACTGACAAGCAGAATGGAAGTCCTTTATGTAGAAGAATCTGCACAGAAAAAAGAAGACTGATATTAGAAGCTCATTTAAACCACCCTCCCATAGGCTGTGAACTATAGAACGATCTACTGGAGATGGGATTCAGTAACAGGCATGCTCTGTGAGACCATGATACTGCTGCCACCATATCAGGATTACAGCTATCAATCTTTAACCTTTTAATTAAGCCTCATAGCCCATAGCAGCATGACTTTTCATAGGTCACAGCCCATACTGGCATGACTTTTTATAAACTATATCTAGATGACAAAATGTAAATGCCCTTCATTGTTCTCATGTGTTCTTTCAATCTAGTTCTAAAACCATTTTTGCTTTAAGTGTAAGTTTAATTTAGTTTTTTATTCTTAATGTTGACCAACTGAGAGAATCTGTATCAGCTAGAAAGCAAGAGAAACCTGGTGGGGCTAATTGTTCCAGAGGTACCCAAGGTCTAAAAGGGGAAATGGGGTACTGTGGTCTTTGCCCATATAGATGCCACAGATAAATGACTTTGGTCCATGTGGACACAGAGTGAGTCCTCAGACCTTAGGAATGCTGGGACATTGTTACCCACTGGTTGTTATAAAAGGCCATTCAGAATACTTGTTAAAAATCTTTTCCCTTTTAAATATACTCAGGCACAATGTTTGAACATTCTTTTCTCATTCTTTTCTCATTACTTTATTGGACTGAAGTAATTAAATTAATTGGCCCTAGCAAATAGCAAGTTGAGCTCTAGGTACATATACAAGTACAAAAACTACCAACATTTAGTAAGGCACTTTCAATCCAGACACCTATTTCCAATCACTCATAACTTTCTCAAAAATGCCTTGAGACTCGAATTTCTCAGGCTTAGTCTCAGTCCGGGAGGAAATTCAATTGTAAAATTTTTTTAAAATCTGTTCAGCTTTTATTGATGTTCAGCCTTGGAAAAGAGTAGGCTCTCTCATTTAGAAGGGCTCAGTGACGTACCAAGGGTCTCTGGCATCCAGGTGCCAAGCCTATATTTAAACCCCCGCCCCCGCCCCCCGGTCTCACACCCCTCATACAGGGCAGGAGGGGTTTCGGCACCACCCCCCAACTGCCCTAGGGAGGCGGGGGTCTGTACCTGCAGGGGGGGAGTGAAGCATGGGGGAGGGAAACAGGGACAGAAAAGGCATAAAAACGAGCCCAAGTGATGCAGTTGCAAGGCTGGTACTGTCCAAACTGCAAGCAGCAGAAAAAGAGAAAGAACGTCAGAGAGCCTTAGAACTGAAAGCAAAGGAAGTTGAGGCCCAGAAATTGGCCATGGAGGAGAAGGAAAACAGCAGAGACACTAACTGGACTTGCTAGAAAACCAGAACCAGAACCCTCACACACCACTGATTCCCACCTCTCCAAAAATCCATAAATGCAAACAATTGTACCCTGCATACAAAAAGAGAGACGAAATTCCAGAGTATTTCACTACTTTTGAGAGGCTGTGTGTGTGCCTCAAGAGATTCTGGATGACAAGAGAATCCCCACTCTGGTTGCAAAGTTAACTGGTAAAGCTCTGAATATATTCAATGAATTGCTGATTCAGGATGCTTTAGATTAGTGTAAATTCAAAGAAACTTTTTTTAAATTATTTCAGTTTACCCCTGAAACATATAGTGTGAAATTTAGAAATCTTAAGAGAAATGCTAGTATGAGTAATGGGGAATATGTAAACAGGATGAAAGATTTGATGGGAAAATGGGAGAGGTGAAAAGGCGATGCAAGCTTTGAAGAAATGTTTGACCTTGTTGCTCCGGAGCATTTCCTAAGCATATGTAAAGATGATGTGAAACAGTGTCTATGGGACAAAAATGTGAAAACCATGGATGAGATGGCATCTCTAGATGCCTTTGAGCAGACCCAGGCATCTATTGAGAACAAACCACAGAAAGAGGAGTTTAAATCTGGTGGGAAGCAGAGTTCCCCTTTTACCCCTGGGAAAAAGGAAGGGGGCTAGGAGATTGGGCTCTCACCTCCCCAAAATCATTCCTCTAATCCCCATCCCAAATCTCCTGTGAAAACAGAAGAGCCCAAAAGGGAATTGGGCACTGTAATTCCACTGGTCAACGGACGAATACATGTCCTGTACTAGGAGGAAGCAGACAACAAATAGCTCATGTTAATTCTGCTGTCCTCAACACAGAAACCTCACAGGTGGCTGAGACTTATCATACTGGTTTTGTGAGATTAGTCTTTTGAGAGCCAGATATTGAGCACATTAAGGTTGTCAGCATTAATGGTAGAGAGTGTCTGGAGTGGAATGACAAAGGAGCACAGATTTCTCTGATCAAGCAGAGTGTGATCCCAGATGCTAGCATATTACCTGGTCAAATAGCAGAAATTGTGGGGATGGGTAGAACCAAATTCCTTGTGCCACTAGCTAGAATTCATATGATGTGGGAAGATTTGGAAAGTGTTTTGATTGTGGGGGTGATGGTAGACATCCCGTTTGACATGCTTATTGGAAATGTTTTCTCCATGTAGCTAAAATTGTTAGTGTGGCAACCCAGAGCAAGAAGGAATATTATGCTGCGACCCCAGAGGGTAAGGATAAAGTCCCAGGAACTGCTGAAGGAATGGGAGAGTCTCTTTAATTCCTCTGCAGCAGAGGGAAGCAGCATGTTTCCAGGTGTGGGGGAGGTTGACACCAGCTCCTGCATTGCAGCTGAAGGCACCACAACTGGAAGGGAGGAGGGTGTAGTGCTTGTCAGTGAAAAAAACTGTCCAGGCTGTTAGCTGTGAGCCCTTTGCAGATGAACAGGGGACAGATCACGCACTAGAAAGCATGGAGATATGTGTCCTAAGGGGGGCCCAGAGGAGGAAACTGGGGAAAGAATAATGGGAGTACATAAATGTCTCCTCACTGGTCACTTGAGAGAGATTGCCCAAACAGAAGGGCTGATTCAGCATCTGTGCACCCAGGCACTTAGCCTGTGACTCAGGTTTTGAGAGCGAACTGTGTAACTGACCTTTCGGAAGAGAGCAGTCACACAACTGACCTCTCAGGGACAGAAAAAGGGGTGATAGAGGGTACCCCAATCCAGGTCCCAGTTTTCCAGGCAGTGGTGTACTAAGGGTCTCTGGCGCCCAGGGTCTAAGTCTACATTTGCAGCTCTCAGGTCTCATGGCCACCCCGTGCAGGGCAGGAGGGTCCTGGCACTGCCCCCCAGCTGCCCCGAGGAGGGCGGGGTCTGTACCTGCAGAGGGGAGCGTGAGGCTTGGGTGGGGGGCACAAATGCAGGCTTGGCTCCGCCACTCCTTCTCCCCACACTTACCCACTGCACGGTGCGCAGCGCCTGTCTCTCCCACTGCAGCCCCGCAGCCTAGCACCCGCTCAGATGGGCAGTCACGCCCCCCAGCCTGCGGAAGAGGGCTGGGCGCCCCTCAGAGCCTCCTATGTCCCCCACCTCCTGGACATTGTGAAGGGCTGGCCCAGCACACCCCCACTGGCAGGCTGGCACCCGGGGGCCTGCCCCCCTCCCCCCGCCTCTCCTCGGTAAGCCGCTGTTTCCAAGACACCGATCCTGATATTCTTGTGGAAAGTAACTGTGTCTCTTTAAGACCATATTCAAATTCTACTGAGGAAATTGTTGTCTGTGAGAATGCAAATGACCCAGCTGGCAGAGGGGAGGATGGCTTTCCTCTGGCTGGTTAAGACACAGAAAGCAGCTGAGAGAGACCTACTGGGAAAAGGTGCATCTGACCAAAGAGTAGACACTCTTAATCCAGATAGCACAGATCACAACCCTCTAAGAAAAGGGGTCTCATTCTGTTTGTATAGTACCTAAAATAAATCTGCCCCAACCAAGATTGATGCCTCCAGGTTCTACTGCAATACGGATAAATAAATAAATAATAATAGCCAGAAAAGTCTGGTGGGATTTTAGTTGGCTAACTGATCACATGACTCTTATAATGTTAACCCTATAAACTCTCCACTCTTACCAGTCTGTCCTCAAGAAAATTTCGAATAGATTTGAAGTTGAAATTGTATGTTTTAGCCAGTTAACATTTGTAATAGCTTGTGCTGCAAGCAGTGCTGCAAGGGTAATAAGCTTCATTAAATTAATCTCTCTGTTCTATAACAATATTCAGTACAAAGAGGAAGAAAATGCTTTTGGTGGCACATAAATTAACAATTTGTTGGATGTCAATTCTTCAGAGGGCCTTCTACCTAGTGGGATTAAAATTGTGACTCTGCTGGGGAAGTTGTTTTTCAATTTATGTTTGTGGGGGGGTTTTTCTGTTAAAAAACATATTTGACTTGGTGGTTTAGCTAAAAAATTAAGTATGACCAAGCAGGACTGGGGATATCAGAGTTCATGACTCAGACTTGAACCAAATCTAGTGGGGGCTGGGAGGTCTGTGGAGACAAATGGCCACATTTTCAAAAGCAGCAATTTATTCTGAGTTCCTCTATTTTGGGTGTCCAACTTAGAAATGAAGGTCTTAATTTTCAGAGATGCTCAGCACCCAGAGCTCCTATTCACTTAATTTAGAATTGTGGGCCTCCTCTATAGACTATCATACCCGGTTAGACTACATCTCCCATCATGCACCCCAGTCTCCCCTTTTGCTGAGCCTGCCACCATGTTGCATCTAGAATTCCTTGGCCATGGTGCATAAAGGGAGCTGTAGTCTGGCTGGAGAATCCAGCCGACAGAAGGGAAAGAGGGCATGAATCTGTCATGACAGCAATTCCAAATACCTATTTTTCAGTTTTCAACCAAAAACTTTAGTTTTGGGGTGTTTGGGATTTTGACAAAAAGTTGAAATTCTCTGCAGGAAGCAGACACTTTTTACAAAAAATTTTATTTATTCAAAATCCCAATTTTATGGTAGAAAACTGTTTTAACGGCCACTATGATCAACAAGTCTGCCCTGCTGTATAACACAAGCCAAAAAATTTCACCATTATTTCCCCCATCAAACCCATATATTGTGAATGAGGTAGAGCATATATTTATATTTTATCTAGAAAATCTTATTAATAAAGAATGGGAATATAAATAATTCCAGTCAACATACTTTTATGGAAAATACATTTTGTCAAACAAACGTGATTTCCTTCACTGGTGAGATTACAAATTTGACTGATAAACATGACAGTGGATGAAATATACATAGACTTTTGTAAGGAGTTTGAATTAATCCTGCACAACATTCTTATTTAAAAATAGCAATATCAATAAAGCACACATTAAATGGATTAAGAACTGGCGAGCTGCAGATCTCAAAAAGTAGTTGCCAATGAGAAATTATCATTGAATGGGGCATTTGCACCATGATCCCTAAATCCTTTGCACAGACACTACTTTCCAGGATACAGTCCCCCATCCTGTTAAGTGTGACCCATGTGTATGCCATTGGAATTGGCTGTATTAAAATAAAATGCACATTGTTCAAATGATCCCCGTTTAACAAGCCATCCAACTTGCTCTGTGAAACGGACATGTCCTTATCATTATTTACCACACCATCAAGTTTTGTCATATGTAAACTTTAACTAAAAGAATTTTATGCTTTCTTTCAGACCACTGAAAAAGATATTGACTAGCACTGGAGTAAGAATAGATACCTGGAGAACCCCACGAGAAATATCACATTTGTATCATGATTCCCCATTCGCAATTAGCTATTGAGATCTATCAGACAGATTTTAATCCATTTAATATATGCTACACTGATTTTGAATAATGTTAATTTTTTAATAAGTGTCATGCTGTGATGATTTGGGGATTCTGTCTCTACAGTTTATGAATTCTGGTTGGTATGATGAAGCTATTATGCAGCTGTTGTAACAGATATGGCAATTTCCTTGGGAGATCTTATTTAATTAAGTTTAAGTATGTTTGGGGTCTGTGAATGATTTAAGGATTTTTGTGGACTGGGATTGTAGGTAACCTCTCTCTGCTGGAGAAGTTGGATGTGAACTCTGGGAAGTGTAATGAATTGCAAAGAACTTTAATGAACAACGCAGTAGACTAGAATGGACTTTTGGGATAAACAGTGTAAAATGGTTTGCCTGGGGAATCTCTAGGAAAAGGTGAATGCAAATTCCTCATCTCTGGTTCTGCAAAAATCCAGTTTTTTGAAGCTATGCTCTGAGGAGGAGATCACTCTCTGTTAATTACCTGTTCCCAGAGATGAGATCAAAGTCTCAAGCTGTATAAAAAATGGATGAACTGTCCAACTGGTTGTTCTGATTCTGAATTAAGGTTGTTATGAACTTGCAACCACAGAAGAAACCCTTTGTGGGATTTGAAGGACTGACTTTCACCAGAACCCTTGTTGGAATTCTGGTAAGATTATTAGCATGCAAGTAGATTCTTTAATTGTTTTTAATATGTTTTCTCTGTAATGCTTTCTCTTTAAGAATAAATGTGCTTGCTTATAAGAACTGTGTGGTAACTTCTAAGTGCTGGCAATTATGCTGTTCATAAGTCTTTCAAGAGAAAACAAAGCGCAGATGCTGGCCTGTTGAGGTGGTCTAACTTGCTGGGAATATCACAATGGAGGCAGGGAACTGTGCAACCTTAAAAAACCCCAGTCAGGAGGTAGAGAGATGTGGGTTTCTGCCCAAAAGAGATGATGGCTGAGAAGCTGGGAGCTTAGAGTGGTGTCTTTGAGAAATCACGGAGTGGGAATACAAGTGCAGTTGCCCTGAACTGGGACAGTTATCGTCATGAAATTGCTGTATCGTGGAAAGCCTCTGTATGTATATCCACCATGGGATCGCAGAGTCGTGTCAAAGGTTCCCCAGACTTTTATGTTTCACACCAGGGACAATCAGAAGTGCTCAACTCCTAATGACTGGTCAACAAATATGCTAAAGGAGTTTGCCAGGAAAAGACGCTGCCTCCTCTGACCTAAGGGAAGGGGAGTTTTTGGAGCAGTGCAAGGTCACCAAAACACAGAATACAGAAAGCCAGATTTTGGAAGGAGGGAGGGAGGTGGAGCATAATCAGGAGAACTGAGAAAGAGAAAAAGGAAGTCCGGGCAAGAGGAAGGAAAGGCATGGACCACCCAAGAACAGAGAAGGCAAGCTGGGCAGAAAGTCTCAAAGGGTATGTCTATACTGCAATAAAAAACCCACAGCTGCCCCATGCCAGCTGATATAAGATTACAGTATAGACGTTCAGGGTCAGGGACCGTTCCCCCTCGCAGGGTTCCTCAGCCTGTGCTCCAGGTCAGGCCCAAACGCCTACACTGCAATTTTATAGTCCTGTAGCCCAGGTCTTGCAAGCCCGAGTGAGTTGAGAGGGGGCAGCTGCGTATGCTTTATTGCAGTGTAGACATACCCCAAGAGGGAGAAGCAAACCAAGAAGTGATGCCTGATGAGGCAGGGGACCCTACCTACCTTCTTGAACACAAGACGGTCCCACAAGCACTCCCAAGCAAATAGTGAGTTACAATGGGGCATGTTAGGATGCTTGTTGTGTTCCATATGATCTGTACTTTCTTGTGTTTTATCTGTTAAGTAAAAAGAGCAATGGAGTTAGAACCTGTAAAAAGTGTCTGTGTGTTATATGCTTCACAACTATCATGTGCCTCCTGAGAGAGTTAAATAGTAACCCAGAAGGCTCACACCTTGTGGTGGAGTTCTGGGAGTGGGTGTGTTTAAGCTATGGAGGAGTCTGAAAGATTAGCACTGAGCCCAGGGTTCTAGGCAGCTGGATTCCAGCTCTCGGATTGGGGTGGTAGAGACAGGGTCTGCGACCCAAGAGTATGCCTAGGGACACCAATGACAGGGGCAATGGCTGGGCTCCATCCTCCAGAGGCTTAAAACATGGCTGGGTCCCTTCACAGCAGTCTAATATGTGGCTGACAGGGGCGCTCAGTGGGGATATGTGACACACGCAGTACTAAGTTAAATGCTTTACAAAAATCTAAGTATATTATGTCAACACTTATCAACCCTTTATCAACCAAACTTACAATCTCATCAAAAAATGATATATAATTTGTTTGACAGGATCTATTTTCCAAAAAAAACATGCTGCTTGGCATTAAATGTGCTACCATCCTTTCATTCTTTAACGAGTGCATCCCATATTAGCCTTGCCATTATTTTGCCTGGGTCTGATGCTAGGCTAAATAATAAGTCATACTTTAGTCTTTTTAAAATATTGCCTCTGTGACAGATGGGGAATTACTATATAATAATCTATGAATACTGTGATGTAGTAATATTATGAATACTGTACACAACCTACTTATTGAAATAGACTATATAACATATTGGGATAGTGGAATATTTATTAAATAGGTATATTGCTTTAATTCAGTGGGAGCTGTGAGAAGAACAAACAGGAAGGCAACACAATGGCTCCCCAGATAACATCTCAACACACACTTGAAAGGCAATGGGGGAAGCTATTAGCTTCAAGGATCCTATCTATATCCTTTCTCTAACTCAAAGTGACACAGCTGTTTGGGCAATGCTGGGAACTAACCCATCAAAAGGCTATAAACAGTACACACAAAAAATGACTTAGTCTCTGGGAAGGAAGGTGATCAGAAGAATTGAACAGCTTTCAGAGTGGACTCTCCCTAAAGTGGGGGGAGGGAAGGAATGTTTTGTGCGTTATGGGAACAGACTATATCCACCAGACCCAACGGGGCCTCAGGAGTTGTATAGGATGCTAGACCTACCATGGACCCTATGTGGACAATGGACAGACACCTGGTAAGTTAGCACATGCATATGCTGATTTATTGTTTTAAGATAAAATGTATCTGCTTGTGATAAAATGCTTTTGTTCTAAACAAATAACCATTCGTTTTAAGAAAACTGTTTGATTACAGAATACTACTGTCATAGCTCCTGCATGGACATAGCTGCAGGTTACTGAAGATAAGTCAGGCCTGCTGAGGTAATCACAGGGGACTGCAGCCCAGGGCCCAGTATGAGCGTGGGAGAATAATGTGATTCCACCCCAGAAGAGAGGTGATAACTTGAGCTCCAAGATCAGAGGGGGTCAAAGGTGCAGTGAGCCCAGTAACTGTAACATATGTGGCAGCAGCATGGTGGAATGGTGACAATGGTGAATCTCTAATAAGTGCCAACAGCAGTAAAAGCAAGTATTGTAGTAGGAAAAAGCAAGAGAAAAAGTGTCTCATAATCCTTTTGGGAAATGTATAAGAAAAAGACAAGAAGGATTAATTATGAGCAACTAAGGAAAAGTCAGCTGGTGAAGATATTCAGAGAGAAAGAGAACTAAACTCTCAAAAGCTGACAAACGCACAGCAGCTTAATCTGCTCTCTCTGTGGACCAGGAAAAAAAAAGCTCTGCTGATCCAGTGCCATAAGGACAATCATGAAGAGTACCCATGTTGGAAGTAGGGATATCAGAAGTGGAGGGAGACAAAGTCCAGAAAAGCCCCAGCAGGACTGGGAGATCTCAGGGAAAACCTCCTGGAGAGGAGTGGAGAAGAGGATGACACAAGCAGCAATTGGGCTCCATCCAGAATTGAATTCACTATTTCAGAAGCAGTTGGCATTGGAGAGGTTGCAGACTGAGGAAAAACTGCAGTTTGAAAGAGAAAAGCTGCACTTAGAAGCAAAGTGACCTGCAGACCTGGAGTTAAAAAGAGCAGAACAAAGACAAAAGCAACATGAACTGGAATTGGAGAAAATATGGGAACGGCACCCTGATCTGATAGATGGGGGCAGACTTCATATGTTGGTTCCTTGAGTGGCATAGATTCTAAATTGTTAGATAATAACATAGCAGTTCCTCATCCATCAGAGGCACATATTTAACTAATCCAGTTTTATATTTTCTATAAGAACATCTTTGAGCTAACTTTAAATTTTTCAGGCCACTCCATAAGATCAGATAAAAATGGGAATGGCTTTTTTTTTATTCCAGGCTTTCCAGTGTCCAGCATTTATATGTCATTATCAATTCTCTTAGAATACCATACAAACTGTTTTAAATGGCTTGACTTTCTGCATTTCCTCCTAATATTTTTGTGATTAATTAGGGTTAATTAATCTAGAAAGACTAATGAGCACCTTTCCCCCTCCAACTTCTTATGACCTGTCACCATAAAAGAAAGAAACAATATTGGAAATATAGCAAGGACAATATAGCAAAGACATTTTAAATTTACTTTTTTTTAAAAATATGATGCAAATATATATATATGTATGAAAATTTGCACTCTATTTTTGTCAGATATTGGAAGGCTTTTAGTTATATATTGTCTACAAAGCGAAACAGAATGTGGATCCAATTTTTATCTCACTTCCACTGCTACAATTCATGAGCAAACCAACTGAAGTTAATGGAGTTACAATGGTGAAAGTGAAATTAAAAACAGATCCAATATTTTGAATCCAGAGCACCTTTACACATCATCCTAAGGCCCATTTTACATTTGGATAGTTTCTGTTAAAATTTAGCAGATATAAAGGCCAGGTCCTACTCTCAGTGATGTCATCATCAGACTAAAGTTGGGCCCACTGGGAATGCAAAACTATTAATTCATTAAGTGAATGGGAGGGGAAAAAAGGTGGAGAAGTTGCAATGTAAGTAAAAGAGCAATATGACTGATGAGAGCTTCAGTATCAAACTGGAGAAAAGCCTGTTCAAAGTCTCTGGGTTAAGTTTAGAGATGAGAGCAACAAGGGTGATGTCATGGTGGGCATCTGCTATAGACCACCAGACAAGGAGGATGAGGTAGATGAGGCTTTCTTCAGACAACTAACAGAAGTTTCCAGATCAAAAGCCCTGGTTCTCATGGGGGACTTCAATCACCCTGACATCTGCTGGGAGAGCAAGACAGCAGAGCACAGACAATCCAGGAAGTTTTTGGAGGGTGTTACGGACAATTTCCTGGTGCAACTGCTGGAGCAACCAACTAGCGGCCGTGCTCCTCTTGACCTGCTGCCCACAAACAGGGAAAAATTGGTAGGGGAAGTAGAAGTGGATGGCAACCTGGGCAATAGTGACCAATGACCAAATTCAGAATGCTGACAAAAGAAAGAAAAGAGAGCAGCAGAATATGACTACTGGACTTCAGAAAAGCAGATTTTGACTCTCTGAGGGCACTGATGGGCAGGATTCCATGTGAAGCTAATATGAGGGGGAAAGGAGTCCAAGAGAGGTGGTTGTATTTTAAAGAAACATTATGGAGGGTGCAGGAACAAACCATCCTGCTGTGCAGAAGGAACAGAAAATAGGGCAGGCTTAACAGAGATATCTTCAGTGAGCTTAAACACAAACAGGAACCGTACAAAAAGTGAAAGCTTGGACAGATGACTAGGGAGGAGTATACAGGGGTGAAATCAGGAAGGCCAAAGCACAATTGGAGTTGCAGCTCGCAAGGGACATGAAGGGTAAGAAGAAGGGTTTCTACAGGTATATTAGCAACAAGAAGGTCAGGGAAAGTGTGGGTCCCTTACAGAATGGGGGAGGCAACCTAGTGACAGCTGATATGGAAAAAGCTGAAGTACTCAATACTTTTTTGCCTCTGTCTTCACAGACAAGGTCAGCTGCCAGACTACTGCACTAGCCAGCACAGCATGGGGAGGAGGTGAGTAGTCCTCAGTGGTGAAAGAGCAGATTAAGGACTATTTAGCAAAGCTGGACAGGCACAAGTCCATGGGGCCAGATGCAATGCAGCCGAGGGTGCTGAGGGCGTTGACTGATGTGATTGCATAGCCATTGGCCATTAACTTTGAAAACTCATGGCGATTGGAGGAGGTCCTGGATGATTGGAAAAAGGCAAATATAGTGCCCATCTTCAAAAGAGACAAGAAGGAGGATCTGGGAAACTACAAATCAGTCAGCCTCACCTCAATCCCCAGAAAAATCATGGAGCAAGTCCTCAAGGAATCCATTTTGAAGCATTTGGAGGAGAGGATGGTGACCGGGAAAAATCAACATGATTCACCAAGGTCACATCGTGCCTGACCAACCTGATTGGCTTCTATGAGAAGATGACTGGCTCTGTGGATGTGGGGGAAATGGTGGACGTGATTGTAACCCTTCCGTGCCTAGGGCAGCCACCTGAGAATGCCAAGGTCAGGGCAGGCTGTAAAAAGGGAGCAGATTCTCCCAGCACTGGTGGGTGGCACTGAAGCCAGACTTCCCAACCAGCCACAAACTGTGCTTCTGATTCCCCCAAACCGGTTATCAAGAAGCCAGTATGCTAATACACACAGCCGCCTTTACTGCATTCCAGTCTCCGGCTCCCAATCAGCCACTAGGTCCAGTAAAGAGACCAGTTATTTAAATTCTATGCTCTTTACTAAAAAGGTTCCCTCTGACCCCAAAGGGTCAGCCACAGTACCGGATCAATATAAGTTTGGATCTTACCCAAAATACCACGCTGCCAGCCAATTCTTTAGTAACTAAAACTAAAGGTTTATTGTAAAAAGAAAGAAAGAAATCATAAGAGAAATGTTAAAGGATTAAAATGATCAGATACATACAAATGATTTAAAAGTCCATATACATCAGGTTTCTGGAAGAATTGTGGCGTTTGCAGGCTTGTAAAGTTCCTCTGGTATACATCTAGTAATTGGATGGGTCGCAGTCCTTTGTTTCACAGCTTCAGTTCAGTTGTAGAAGAGCTGATCCAGAGATAAGTTGGTATCTGAAGCTGAATCCAGACTAAAACGTAAAATGGATTCCCCAGGCCTCTGCCTTATATACCTTCTGGCCCTGGCCATGCTGTTTGTGGAGTTTTACAGGAACTAAAATGGAGTCCAGTCAAATGGACCACTCCTGGTGACTTATCAGGTATGTCCCTGGCTTCTTCCCCTGGGCCCCTTGCACCTGTGAGTGTCTCAATGGGCCATTAAGCAGGCTATTGTTCTGCAGCCATCCTGTCTGAGTTGTTACCCAGACAGCACAATTTGAAATACTGATCATAGAGTCGGAAGGGACCTCAGGTGATCATCTAGTCCAACCCCCTGCTCAAAGCAGGACTAACCAGGACTAACCTCAGCTAAATAATCCCAGCCAGGGCTTTGTCAAGCCTCAGCCTGAAAACCTCCAAACATGGAGATTCCACCACCTCCCTAGGTAACCCATTCCAGTGCTTCACCACCCTCCTAGTGAAAAACTTTTTCCTAATGTCCAACCTAGACCTCCCCCACTGCAACTTGAGACCGTTGCTCCTTGTTCTGTCATCTGCCACCACTGAGAACAGTCTAGCTCCATCCTCCCTGGAATCCCCTTTCAGGTAATTAAAGGCTGCTATCAAATCCTCCCGCGTTCTTCTCTTTTGTAGACTAAACTAGCCTAGTTCCCTCAGCCTCTCTTCATAAGTCTTGTGCTCCAGCTCCTAATCATTTTTGTTGCCCTCTGCTGGACTCTCTCCAACTTGTCCACATCCTTTTTGTAGTGGGGGGCCCAAAACTGGACACAATACTCCAAATGCGGCCTCACTAATGCCGAATAGAGGGGAATAATCACTTCCCGCGATCTGCTGGCAATGCTCCTATTAATGCAGCCCAATATGCTATTAGCCTTCTTGGCAACCAGGGCACACTGCTGACTCATATCCAGCTTCTTATCCACTGTTACCCCCAGGTCCTTTTCTGCAGAACTGCTGCCTCGCTCATCGGTCCCCAGTCTAAGTCCTTTTGCTATCTAATACAAAGCACTTCTTCACAGTACTAAAATAGCTAAAATATTAGCCAAGAAGTGCTATGTATCGCAAGGCAGAGTTGAATCTTTTGCTTTAAATTTTCAGAGACTTGCACAGGGACTTATGCACATAATTATCATTTAAATCAATGGAAGTTTTGTAGCTAAATCCCTTTGTAAGACATTCAAATGTAGGGGTCAGTGTTTACCAACTGTTACATTCATTGAACAGAAAATCTATGTCATGCAGTTCACATGAGGTGGGTAAACACTGCAGTAATGCACTCACATTGTCACACCTCTGTTTTCCTTTTGGTTAGAAAAGGACCATAAATATGCCAGCATGCAGAGATGAATTGTTTGACTATGAGCTGATATAAATAATCCTCTTTCAGGATTGCTATCTTAATAATATTTCTTTCTCAAAAGGGTTTATAAATAAGTACAAAATAGCTTCAAGTGATTTTTTCCCCACTCCCATGGACTGAATATTTTAAGTCTGTAGAAGAAAAACAATACTTGAATGCAGGAAAACTAGAAAACTTAGGGGAAGATTTTAAAAACCAGCCAGTTACATGACCTTTTCCTACAAGTAAGTTCAAATATAATCTCCATGATTTGGAGAAAAGGTAGGAAAGATGAGGGGAAGGAGGACTGTGAGTGTTTTGGGAAGAGTAAAAGAGTGAGGGGATTTTAGAGGGAATGAATGACACTGGGATGAAGGTTTTATGGATGAAGTAGGAGAGAAAAGTGATTTTGGCAGTGAGATAGGAATAAAGACAGCTGCTGTCAAAGTCTTGAGAAGCACAGGAGAGGAAATAACTGAGAAAGAAGTAACCAACAATCTCCAACAACATGTGACATTAGCCAGCATCCTGGATGCATCACAGTGAGGGTTCAGACCAGGGCACAGCACAGAGACAGCCCTAGTGGACCTAGAAAAGGACCTCCTTATGGCCATGGACATAGTCAATATCTCCCTGCTCAAACTGTTTGGGCCTTTCTGCAGCTTTTGACATAATAGACCACATAATAGACCACAGGGTTTTGCTAACTTACCTTATGAAAAGGTTAATGGTGACCAGATACTCCAACACAATTAATGTTAACAACAAAGGGGAAGGAACACAAGCCAAATCTGGGAAAAGCAAGTTAAAGAATATTTAGATAAGTTAGGTGTATTCAAGTCATCAGGGCCTGAAGAAATTTATTCTAAGGTACATAAGGAACTAGCTGAAGCAATCTTGGAACTGTTAGCAATTATCTTTGAAAATTCACGGACAACTGGTGAGGCTCCAGAAGACAAGAGAAGGGCAAACACAGTACCTATCTTTTAAAAAGGGGAACAAAGAGGACCGAGGGAATTATAGACCAGTGAGCCTAATGTCAATATTTGGAAAGATACAGGAACAAATTATTAAACAATCAATTTGTAAAAACCTAAAGTGTAATAGGGTTATAAATAACAGCCAACATGTGTTTGTAAAGAACAAATCATACCAAACCAACCTAATTTCCTTCTTTGACAGGGTTACTGGCCTTATGGATGAGGGGAAGCAGAAGCTGTGATATATCTTGCTTTCAGTATGGCTTTTGATGCAGTCCCACCTGACATTCTGATTAGCAAACTAGATGAAATTACTATAAGGTGGGTACACAACTGGTTGAAAAATCATAAACAAAGAATAGTTAACAATAGTTTGCTGTCAAACTGGTAGGGCATATGTATTGAGGTCTCTCATGGGTCAGTCTTCGGTCTGGTATTATTCAATATTTTCATTAATGAGTTGGATAATGGAGTGGAGAGTATGCTTGTAAAATTTGCAGATGACACCAAGCTGGGAAGCTTGCAAGCACTTTGGAGGACAGGATTAAAATTCAAAACCACATTGACAAATTAGAGAATTGGTCTAAATTCTACAAGATGAAATTCAGTAAAGACAAGGGCAAAGTACTTCAGTTAGGAAGGAAAACTTAAATACATAACTAGAAAACGAGGAATAAATAGCTAAGTGGTAGTATCGCTCAAAAGGATCTATGGGTTATAGTGAAACACAAACAGAACACAAGTCAACAATGTGATGCAGTTGATAAAAAAGGCTAATATTATTCTGGAGTGTATTAACAGGAGCATTACATGTAAGAAATAGGAAGTACCGGTAACTGTCCTGGCTCTATTCAGTACTGGTGAGACCTTAGCTTGAGTACTATGTCCAATTGTGGGCACCACGCTTTAGGAAAGATGTGGACAAATTGGAGAAGGTCCAGAGGAGAGCAACAAAAATGATAAAAAGTTTAGACCTATGAGGAAACAATTGTTATATTTCCCTCCATAGGCACAGAATATCCTGAATGTAGCAGATCTGCTGTGCTGTAGTTCCACTACAGGTGGCTGGGGCAGGATATGGGAAGCCTTCAGAGAGGGCACAGATCTCCTGTGGATTCAGTGACAGAGGCCTGGCCACCTAGTCACAGAACCCATCTATAAAACTTCCCTGTTGAGGATTACGGCTACAGGGAATACTGCAGCTCAGACTGTCCTGAACATCCTCTGTAGATCCACAACACACAGCCAATTTAGTCAAATGGTGTGCGAGGACCAGCTTTGGCTCCAAATCTACATGTTGTAGTAGTCTGGATTGTAAAAGAAAAACTGATGTGACTATAGCACATAAACAATTTCTAGTTGGGATGGATTCAAATTATAGCTGCTTCTGTGGTTTTGTTCACCGTGTCCTTCACACCCTCACCAAAATCTTGCAGTAGCTTGATTTAAAAAAGACCCAAAACAATAAAAGCTCTAAAATACAATCCTCCAAGGTACTAGTTCAGTGGGTGGCTCAGTGTAAAGCAGCGTAAGATCTTTTTCCATCAAGCAGCTATAATATGTCACTTTTCACTTTTCAAAAAAATACACTAAAAACCTGCTGTTGGAATCTTCTCTCATTAATTGAGCTAAATAAGTTCCTGAAAAGCCTTTGGTAAAACAGACACTAGATTACATTAATTAATCATTTAATTTTCTTCTGATTTTTCTTCCACTGCCACAGGCAATCCTGCCTCTTCAAAGACAGCTACATTGCAAGAGCAACAGCTACAGTTCACTAGGGCAGCATCAGAACTGAAGGAGAGTCACGAGGTGAAAACTTGAGCCTATTTATTGGGATCATATAGCAAAGAATTAATTCAGCTGTTAATAGAATTAAAATGTGCTTCTGCTGTGATTTCATTTGTGCAAAATCAAGCCATAAAGAGGTCTTTTGTATTAATTTGTTTTTATTTTTAAGAAATAAAGCATCTTATGAGTCCAAGGAAGGGAAAATTGTTTATTAATCTGTTTGATGAACAGTGTGCTAAGTAATAACATGAGAGTACTCCATGTTTCTAAAACTCAACTGGCTCTTTATTAAAAGAACTATTTACAGAAGTGTTGAAAATGCAGCTAGAATTCCAGCCATGTGCACACAGACTGGCTTCCCAGTGTATCCTCCAAACTCCTCTCTTCTGCAACCTGTGTTCCTGCCTCCCAAGTTCCATGCATGTTGCTACATAATCTATGTTTCACATACATTTGCACATTTTAGTCCTAGTTCCCACAAAGGGTGAAAGTAAAGATATGTATTTCCATATAGATAGTCAATTATTAATAACCATGTTAAAATAAGAATACAATACTTTATATAGTGTTGTTCATTAGATAACTTTACATACCATAAAAACATCCTAGTGATGTAGTTAGTATGTTATCCATTACACAAATTGTAAATTGTGTCACGGTGAGATTTATTTATTTATTTATTTGCCAAGCTCTTCTCTGAGAATACCAGCCATCTGTACCCCACTCATATAAACTGGAAACTGTAAAATTCAAGTGTCTTGGCTGATCACAACTATTACCACTGCAATCAAAGAGAGAAACAGGCTCTGAAGCAATAAGGATCCAAACCATTTCAGTCTTTAAAAAATGGGTTAAAATCAACACTTGAATGTTTACCCAGAAATCAATTGGTAGCCACTACACATCACCAAGCAAATGTGTAATATACCCTCTAAGTAAAACAGCACTTAATAAGCAGGCAACTGCACTCTACCATAGCTTCAATTTGTACATGTCTCAAGGTTTAGCCCCATGTAAAGCCCATTGCAGTAATCAAAACTCAAGTTGATAAAAGCATGAATAAGGCATGGCAAGGTACACATCCGAAAGAACAGCTCCCAACCTTTTTGCCAAGTACAAATGATAAAAAGCATGTCAGAATACACTCATTTTGTAATTGTACAGTGAGCAAACATGGCAACATCCATCTGGAAAAAAAATGATTACATCATTTGTAAGAACACGTGTAACACAAACACCCCCCACACGTCAGCAGCCAGGATCAAAGCTAGGACCTCTGGAACGTAATGCATGTAGAAGACTCATCAATCTCTAGCTGGTCTAGCTGCCACTAGAGGGGGACAACATGTCATACCAAGCATGCATGGGTTACGCATGTATGAATCCAAATAACAAATATGCAATAAAACGAATGTCAAGCTACTCAGAACTCGAAGTACAAGTGATGTTAGAGTTCCATAGTTTGTCAAGGCTGTCCTTCCCCCTGCCAGATTTCCTGCTTTTCAGAAAACTTCATGCTGAGCTATTCTGTCCAGTAGGTATCTTCCTCACTGTATATAGGTGCCTGGACTGTTGAAATCGCAGACATTTCTGGGGCCTTCCTCCCATCCCTAGAGAGTCCCAGGAAACAAGCCATGGCTAAGGACCAGATGAGGTCCTAAATAGAGCCTACCAAGGTCAGTTTCATGCCAAATCCCCCCCACACACACACACACCATGCATTTCTCTAATAATTTCAAAAATAAAATCAAAGAATGTTATCACACAGAATCCATCTTCTTTGAGAATGTATAAGGATCTATCAAATTGAATGTGATCATTATTCTATAAACTTTCATTTAATTAACATTAGCATTTTTAACCATTACCACATTATGAGATGCTGCTGCTAAAATCATCTTCTTGGCCTGTCACTTTCACCATGTCACCTCTCTCTTTGAGTCTCTCTGCCAGCACGTCCTTTTACACATCATCAAACACAAATTTTAGGGCCACTTCAGTACTCAGTTTGACTTCATTTATCTACTCAGATCTTACCAGGTCAAGACTCCAATCCCTCTTCTCCAACAGTGTGGCCACGCTCAATCATCCCTTTGTCTGCTTTTTGCACAAATAACATAAGTTTTCCATCCATGCTGCTCCATCTTCAAAGTAGTTCGTAAACCCACTAACCTGCCCTCCAAAAAATCCCCCGTCAAGACCCACCTCTACTATGAGGCTTACATTTACTGCCCAACAACAATGGCTAGACAGGTGACCAGTTACACATTCACTAATTATCTCTTATCATTTGAGAATAGGAAAGAAAGAAAGAAAGAAAGAAAGAAAGAAATGAAACCTGCAAATAATACATGATTACAAATATAGTGTTATTATAGTTACCCTCATCTTCCTACTTTGTCCCTCTTCCATGGATGTAACACCCACCTGATATGTCTTGTCCTTAATTCATTTGTAAGCTGTTCAAGGAAGGGTCTGCCTTTTAGTGTGTATTTGTACAATGCCCAGCAGGATGGGGCCACAATTCTGAAGGGGATCCCTGGACACCATAGTAATATTCATATTATTACAACTATTTAATGATTAAACTCTCAGTTCTCTCTCAATCCAAACTCCTACTGAAACCAATGGGAATTGCAAAGACTGGATTTGACCCTGTTGCTTTGTATAGTACTTAGGATTTAAATTAGGAGCTTCTCTTGATGATAATTTGCTCTACTTCTATCTGAAGAGAATTAGTGGATGACACACTGTGAGCAAAAGCATCCCTGTATTTACACCCTATACACAATTGTAATAATCTTTGTACAAAATATGCCTTGTGAGGTTTCATTTGAAAATGAATAACTTAACTCAATAATATTAGGAGAAATGTATAACATTATATGTAAAGTTATGAACATACCCATGTGATGTTATTAGCACATGTGCAAAACCACACAGCCCTGCTTAACTAAAAGTTGTTAAACACGTCTATCCTAAACAAAGGAATGTGTGTTTACATCAGTTTACATATAAGTAGTATACAGGGCCAACAAGGAGGCAGGGGGAAGAGATGGCAGGAGACTGAGCAAATCCGTATTTCAGCAAATACTAGGTCAGGGAGAAAGAGCATGGAGCCACTGTTTGAATAAACTTTGCTTTGAGGAGTAATCTTCAGAAGAATCCACTTCAAAGGTTCACTGGACTATAAAAGCCCCAAGCTATCTCTATTTCACCTAAGAGTATAAAGGCACCAGCACCTTTGGGCCTCTGGGACAGATCCTGCCCAAAGAAAGGGTCAGTCACCATCTTGCTGTAAGACTGTTGGCAAGAAAGGTCATTTTAAACAAAGCCATGAATCAAAACTTGCTAGATTAAGTTTTAGACTTTTAAATGCGTGTTTTCACTTGTATTTGCTTGTAATTACTTCTAACTTTATCTCTTATACTTGAATTCACATAAAATCTTCTGTTGTTAATAAACTTGTTTTACTTTTTAATCTAAACCAATCCAGTGCTGTGGTTAAACTGAACTGTTTTGTAACTTCAGTTAAAATAGCAAATTGTTGAATATTGACTTCTTACAGGGGCAATGGATCTTAATATCTGAGCTTTCCAGGAGAGGGCTGGACAGTGCAGAACACACATTCTGGGGAAAATTAGGGAATGGGAGTGCATTGGGATCACCCTGCAAGGAGTAACCAAAGCTGGTGGGAAGCCAGAGTGTAGCTGGAGTGTTGCTGACAGGCTGGTGGGGTCAGAGGTGATGGACCAGGACTGCAGCTCTGCACAGACACTCAGGGTGTGACCTACATGCTGGTAGGGTGTTTGTGAGTGGCCCAGGTTAGGAGCTACAACAACAAAGTATTGTGAGATACCCAAGTTTGCAGGGCAGGCAGTGACACAACCTCTCACTGGTCCAGATTGCACCCCAGAATTTGACACACACTTATACAGAAACTCTCTAAGTGGAACAATGAGCATACCACAAGCCAGTCATAACTACAGAGTTTCTATTTGGGAACTGTCTGAGTCCAGCACAGGACCATAGGTATGGAAAAGATAGAAATGCTGTGGAATGAAAAGGGTTGGATGACTAGTGATATGCAAAGATTGATAATTAATCAACAACAAGAATGCTGCAATATTTTACAAGGCAATAATCCAATCCAGTTCCCTAAGGTAAAGACTAGGAGACTGAAGGCCAAGCAGTTTATTCAAACAAAGGAACTGGATTATTGCCTCATAAAACAGCATGGCACTCTGATTATTACCTTTGTGCTACAAGCCCTTTTAAAATGATATTTCCCCATAAATGTTTAAAACCTAACAAGCAGCAGAGCAGAAAAAGGGAAAAGAGGCTATGGGGGAGAAGGGAACACATTTAGTTTCTGCACCTTCTTGAAAAATGTAAAGAGACCTTGACATTTTAAATGGAATGCTTCTTCAACCAGGTTTATTATAAATATTAATAATAAATCCTATTAATAACTAGTGTACTAATAGTCTATCTACACCATCTCATTCCTCTCAACTTTGTTTCCTCCTCCCACTTGCAGATTTGTCCTTTTATTGTACTATCCCCAAAACCTAGAACACTCTCTTTTGTTCTGCGTTGCTAGAATCTTTCATAACCCCCTCAAATCTCACTTATTTCATCTTTGTCAGCACATCGCACTGGTGCCCCCCAGATTTCACTGACTCCAAAAAAGGGGTAAGCTATCTCAGAAACTGTCAATCTTTCAGCAGTCTACCAGCTATGATTAGTGAGACTACAGAAGCTGAGAAAAATTCTTGGACAAAAATTCAAGGTTGTGGCATTCTCAGTGGAAGGCCAACAGCTAAAAAACTCCCCAGGTCCTGAGATCAGACCCTTCTTGCCACCTTTAACGCAAAAAAAAAAAAAAAAAATTCTTTGTGCAGGCCTTCCCTAGATAACAATGGCTGTATATAAATACCCATCAACAACTCCCCCACTCTAATCCCACATAAGAAAGTGGTGTACATCAATGGAGGAGTGGATAGTATAGTCCTTTCTGACTTGCTTTTCTTTATTTTGTATTTTGTATCTAGTTACTATAGTGATGAGTGTATTTTAAATGATTACATAGATCAGATACCTATTTTGCAGACAGCAGAACTGAGGCATAGGGAGGCTAACACATATATTTTCAAAAGGGCCCTATAGCGCCCAATTCTAGACACCTAGGACTTAATTATAAAGGTGCTTAGCATCCTCAGCTCTCCTTAACTAAAACTGTCATTGTCAGATCTCAGAATTTGGACCTACATGTCAAAAGATGGAAACTCTAAAATTTAGGCATCCAAAAATACAAGCCAATTTTGAAAATGGGAGCCTCAGCGACTTACCCAAATGACTAAGGGCAGGTCTACACTGCTGTCAAAATTCAGCAGCAGTCAACGGGAGTTACGCAAGCTAGGCAGAGTAACTTGCATAACTCCCATCGACTTCGTAACTTCCTTTTAGCGTGCCATCACCACTGCGCTGCACCAACAGGAAATGCGTTCTCGTCAACGCAGTGCTACGCTTTTTGGGGAGGCGGTTTTATTAGATTGTCTTCCGGATCGATTTGCTGGGTACTGAAGTTAGATTTACCAGCCTGTAATTGCTAGGATCACCTCTGGAGCCTTTTTAAAAATATGATGTCACATTAGCTATCCTCAAGTCATCTGGTACAGAGGCTGATTTAAGTGATAGATTACATACCACACTTAGGCTATGTCTACACTGACAGCGGCAAAGTCGCCGCCATCAGATCGACATATCTGGATCGACTGAGTGGTCAGTGAATACCCACTCAATCGATCCAGAAGTCGACGTACTAAAATCACCTCCTCAAGTGGCGTAGCGCTGCATCAACAGGCAGAGTGCAGTGAAGACAGCACGCAGAAGCACAGAAGTCGACAGGAGTTACGCAAGTTCTTTGTGTAGTTTGCATAACTTCCATCGACTGCTAACAAATCGCCAAGCTAAGTGTAGACCAAGCCTTAGTAGTCCTGCCATTTCATGTTTGAATTCCTTCAGAACTGTTGGGTCCTAATGACTTATTACTGTTTAGTTTTTCAGTTTCTTCCAAAACCTCCTCTATCGACACCTCAGTCTAAGACAGTTCCTCAGATTATCACCTAAAAATAATGGCTCAGGTGTGGGAATCTCTCTCATATGCTCTGCAGTGAAGATCAATGCAATGAATTAATTTAGCTTCTCCACAATGGCCTTGTCTTCTCTATTAGCATCTCAATCGTCCAGTGGCCCCACTGATTGTTTAGCAGGCTTCCTGATTCTGATGTACTTAGAACTATTTTTGCTGTTAGTTTTTGTCTCTTTTTCTAGTTGCTCTTCAAATTCTTTTTTGGCTTGTCTAATTATACTTTTTACAGTTGATTTGCCAGACTTTTTGCTTCTTTCTATTTTCCCCAGTAGGATTTGACTTCCAATTTATAAATGATGCCTTTTTGCCTCTAACTACCTCTTTTACTCTATTTTTAGCCATGGTGGCATATTTTGGTCTCTTAATATTTTTATTATTTGGGGCATATATTGAATTTGATCCTCTATTATGGTGTTTTTAAAAAGTTTCCATGCAGCTTGCAGGCATTTCACTCGTCACTGTTCCTTTTAATTTCTATTTAACTAGTTTCCTCATTTCTTGTAGCTCCGCTTTTTGAAGTTAAAATGCTACTGTGGCGGGCTTCTTTGGTATTTCCCACCCACAAGGATGTTAAATTTAATTACACTGTGGTCACTATTACAAAACAGTTCGGCTATATTCACCTCTTGGACCAGATCCTGTGTGCCCCTTTGGATTAACTGCCTCTCCCCTTGTGAGTTCCAGGACTAGCTGCCCCAAGAAGCAATCATTAATGTGTCTAGAAACTTTACATATTCATCTCCTCTTGAGGTATTACATACCCAGTCAATATGGGATTAGTTGAAATCCCCCATTATTATTAAGGTTTTTATTTTTATAGCTTTTCTAATCTCCCAGAGCATTTTATAATCACCATTATCATCTGACCAGGTGGTCGGTAGTATATTCCTACTGCTGCACTTATTCAAGCATGGAATTTCTATCCATAGAGATCCTATGGTACAGTTTGATACATTTAAGATTTTTACTATATTTGACTCTATGTTTTCTTTCACATATAGTGCCACTTCCCCCACAGCACAACCTACTCTGTCATTCCTAGTCTATGACCTCTCAGACTACATTTTCCAGCACTCATTATCAACTATCATTTGCAGTTAAATATTTTTTTTTAAATCGCTTCTCCCAGAAATCTGTCGTCCCATAGGCAGCTGCCATGCCTAGGAAGTTGCCACCTTAGGCAGCTGCTTAATTTGTCTGTAGCTAGAGCAGCCTTCACATCCCTGTAAATTTGGAGTAATGCCATTTTTTCCAATGGAGTTACTCCAAAATTATACTGGAGCTCAACAGAGCTATGACAATTTAGATCAAGTCAGAACCTGGCCCTTCATCAAGCTGACTCTGACACTTATGAGAGCTGAATGAGGCACTCCTATTTCGTCTTACACCAGTGGTTCTCAGCCTTTCCAGACTACCTTACCCTTTCAGGAGTCTGATCTGTCTTGCAGACCCCAAGTTTCACTTCATTTAAAAAGACAAGGTTACTTATCAGTAACTGATGTTCTTTGAGATGTGTTGCTCATGTCCATTCCACTATAGGTGAGTGCACGCCACCGTGCACGGTTCCCGGAACTTTTTTCCCTTAGCAGATCCCGTAGGGCCAGCTCTGGTGCCCCCTGGAGTCCCACGCGCATGCTGCGGCATATGAGGCACTGCCCCTCAGTTCCTTCTTTCCACCCGTGACGGTTGCTGGAACTAGCTTTGCTCTCTGCAAGTACCATTCCCCATTGTTTGAACTCTTTGTTATTCATAGTCCTTAGTTAGTTTTAAGTAGTTGTTAAGTAGTGTTCAGTTGAGTTAGATAGAAGCCCCTGAGGCATGAGGTACTATGCTGTGACACACTGTACCCCATGTACACCCTTAGAGTGTGATTTGTGTATCATTCATGTTCACCCTTACAGTGTAACTGTGTATTGTCTAATGCAAAGTATGTCATGTAAAGTGTTTTTGGAATGCTCATGACATACTGAACATTATTGTTATGGTAGCATGTTTCCTGCAATGTCATACATATGAAACTCTGCTATGTCATATCCCCAAATGTGTGTCTCACCTGGCTTGAATAGATGCAGACAAACACAAAACTCTGGTTCCACGCCCCACAGAGGCATGCATACAGGAACAATGGACTGGCCTAAGCACCTTTGAGCACTTTGGCTCAAGTGGAAGAAATCATGCCCATTACCGGACATGGCCGATCACCTGACCTCAGGGGGTCGAGGAATCTTGTTAAAAGAAAGAGGCATCTTAGTTTCTTGGAATCCATCTTCTAAGTAGTATTCAGGAGACTGAGAATCTACCTACGGGGGGGAGCCCGGCTGAGAGATTGCAGCCAGCCTGTGTGGTAAGCTAACATCAAAGACTGAAAAGCTACTGAAATACAGTATTAAGCTTAGTTTAGGATGCGAGTTATCTTTTAGTTAATTGTGACCAACTCCCTGATTTATATTAATCTCTTGATTTATATCAATTTGATTTATAATCACTTAAAATCTTGCCATAGTCAATAAACTTATTTGTTTGTCTAAAACAGTGCATGTGGATTGAGTGTGCATAAGGACTTCGCTTGGAGTTACAGAGCTGGTGCATATCAATTTCTTTGATAAATTGATGGACAAATGTAAATGAGCTTGCAGGGTGCAGTGTACAGCACTGAACCCTACAAGATGGCAGTTCCCAGGGTTGCATCTGGGGCTGAGGATGTTTGCTGGGGGTCAATCTCATGAGCGTCTGGCCAAAAGCACTCCTTCACTGGGCCAGGGACTGATTACTCACAGGAGGCTGGGCGTGGTTCACACAGCAAAGCGGAGTAAATCGGGGCCCAGGAGTGAGGAATTGAGGTGACATAGCTACACACCAGTCCAGATTGCAGGAGGAGAAAGTCACATATGCACATTGAGAAATTTCTGTATAATGATGGGATAAATCTCCCACTTACAAATATTAAAAAACAGAAACACCTTTATAGACAGATAAAGAGAGGGAGACAGAGTTGCAAAATATGCTCAAAGTGATCAGAATGAAGATAGGCACACAGCTTCTCACATATATAACTGTCAATGTTTTGCTACTATCAGGGACATGGTGATCACCAGGTAATTCACCATGCAGTGTATTGTTTTTTAAAAGTGTAATTGTAAAATCAAGTAAGTAATCAAGATGTTAAAACAATCATTCTTAGGGGCAAGGAATGCAGGCCATAGCTACAAATGGGGAACTGTATCCTGGAAAGCAGTGGTTCTGAAAAGGATTTAGAGGTGATAGTGGATAAGCAACTTAACATGAGCACCCAGTGTGATGCTGTGACAAAAAGGGCTAATGAAATCTTTGGATGTATAAACAGGGAAGTAGTCAGTAGGAATAAGGAGGTGATTTTACCTCTGACACCAATACTAGAATACTGTGCCCGTACTTGGTGTTCACATTTTTAAAAGAATGATGAAAAATTGGAGAGGGTGCACAAAAGAGCCACAAAAATTATTTGACAGCTGGAGAAAATGCCTTACAGTCAGAGACTTAAAGAGGTTTTAGCTTACCAAAAAACATTGAGAAGTGACTTGATTACAGTGTATAAGTTCCTTCATGAGGAGACAACACTAAGTATGAAAAAGCTATTTAATCTAGCAGAGAAATGCATAACAAAAATCAATAGCTGAAAGTTGAAGTTAGACAAATTCAAATTAGAAATCAGGCACAAATTTCTAACAGTGAAGTTGATTAACTATTGAAATAAGCCACCAAGGAAGTGGTAGATTCTTCTTCTCTAGATGTCTATAAATCAAGACTGGATGCCTTTCTTTAAGATATGCTACAGCTTTTAGTCAAACACAAGTTATTGGGCTCAATACAGGGGTAACAGGGTGAAATGTAACAGCTTGTGATTTACAAGAGGTCAGACTAGATGATCTGATAGTCCCTTCTGCCCTTAAACTCCATGAATCTATGAAAATACTTGAAAATAGGTGGCTTATGTTGCTTTGTTGAATGATTTGGGGCAAGTCATTTAACTTTTCTATGTTATAATGTCTTTATCTATAAAATGAAATTAAAAATACTTATCCACTTTTGTAACGCACTTTGTGATCTACAAAAGTTCTGAGTAGTGTCACTTTCATTATTAATACCGAGGACACATCTGGAGGCAGGCAGATGTGCTTCCACAATGAGTCTGCATTACTTTGATGAAGAGACAATCACAATTGTACCTAGTAAATTATAATGATCTATAGTTACTTTCAGTCTTTCATCTATATGGACCATTGGAGAGTGGGTAAACTTGGCCCTTTGTGGGCACCTGCTGGGGGAACTGCAGTACTACTACACCCTGCCCCAGGAAAGAACAATGAAGGTGGGTCTTTCAGGCCTGTTTAGTGAGGCCTTGTGGAAGCAGCCAATCAGAACATAGCAGGCTCAGCTAAAAAGAGTGAAGGGATTTGTTAGTAGATCAGTTCCTGGCTGGGACTGGAGGGCTGAGGAAGGGTACTCCTCTCTGGCCAAAGGCACTTGACTAGCTGTATCTGCTGCACCTGAGGAAGAAAGGACCTGAGAACTTTAACTATAAGGTAACAGGTGGAGGTAAAGGGACCAGGTGGGAAGAGGCCCTGGAAATGTAGCAGTAACTAATTAAAGAAAGTGGTATGTAGCTGCTGTTTGTAGGGTTCCTGGCTGGAGCCTAGAGTAGTGGGCAGGCCTGGGTTCCCCCACTAGCCAAGTGGCCTAAGCCCTGAGAAGAGGACAATGTTCCTTTAGAAGTCGGAGCAAAGGGCTGTATTTAAAGAGCCCAGGGATGGAGCTGAAGATCTGGATGAGGGCAGACAGACCCACTTTTTGAATACTTTGCTACCCCAAGAAGGGTCTAACTTTTGATTGTGTGGCTTGAACAGAGGGCTGAGACACTGAAGACCCACCTATTGAAGTTGGCAACCTACAAGGAGTGCCTGGAGTGAGAGATTGCAGTACCACACCCAGTCAGTAGAAGGCATTTGAGGTGAGTGCCCCTGTTACAATCACTGAGCAATTTTAAACTTTACTTATGGTGCAGACTATATTGTATATCAAATTATAATGAAAATTTACCAACTCAAACACAACTTGCTTGCTCACCCTCTAGCTATGACTGATGTAAAAAGCTATAATATTTACTCATCCCAGGTGAATGGACAAGTAGAATCTATAAGACATACATTCATTATTTCCCAAAAAATCCTCTACATTAAGATAGTTAAGTCTGACAGTATATATCAGTAATGTAAGGGTCAAAAAACATTATAGGGATGTTGTAATTATCTCCAAAACAGGTATCACAAACCACAGAAAATCAAAGTAAAATTAAACCTCAAAGAAACCCAAACAATGTTAAGGGATGGAACTGCACAGATTAGGTACCCAAACAACCTTAACTCTGCCCTCTAGTGAGGTTATGCAATAACCATATAAGTATAATTAATCCACTTTAGTGTGTGGTCCCAGATTGGATTAAATGGATTTTTAAAGACACATTAGGTTTTTTTCATATCTTCCCCTTATACATCACTACAGGACAGATCTTTAGATAAGGTAAAAACATTCTTCTTTCACAGTGAACATAAGGGCTTGACCCTGCACTATATGAGTGTGGAGTGCAAAGGAATTTCATTCTGTATTAATGAGTGAGCTGCTGTGCAGTCAACAAATTACTGTTCCTAACACCAGTAGCAAGACCAATGAAGAGAGCATGTATCTAAGTACCTCACTAGTACTGCACTTGAAGATCATGCCTAACACTGTGTTCTACTCAAACATCCATTCGTCACCCTTACCCTGCCCTTCTTTTTTTACCATGGGCTCTTGAGCAAAAGGGTGAAAAAGGGGCTTGACTCTTTCACTCAGTGTCAAGGACTAACTATACTTACACTCACTGCTCACAATTGTGCTGGAATACAAAAACCTTGCAAACCCTGCTGCACACCACTCAAGGATTTGCATGATAATGTCAAAAGGACAGCTGTTGAAAATCTAAAGTCAATCCTCCAAGAATTTTCACTAACAAGGAAGCAGTCCTTTTAGCATATAATGACTCGGAGGAGGCTGTGAAATAGAACTGTCTTAATCCTATCTGCTACTGATGATTCTGAAAGTGCCTGCTCTAATGTCCTAAAAACTTCTGCCCTCACGTCTTCTAGTGTGGAATGGATTGTACTTTTTTTTTTTTTTTTTTTTTGTGAGGAGGGGTTTGTAACTGACTTCAGTATATTCAGGTTATGAAAAAAAATCAATTTTCACTTTAAAAAGGGTTACTAAACACCAGCAGTTCTAACATACAGCTTCTTTAAAGGGGGATTCATGAAGCAACCATGCATTTGGAATGGGGACCTCTATCATTATAGGCCAGAGTCAGTTGTAATATTTTCTAATAACATTTTGCATAATCCTTCCCATGGATTCAGCATGTTTGGTGACAAAAATATAGACTACTATATAGGGGAAAGGGAACAACATTCGCAAAACTCACTGTCTGCAAAATATAACTTGCAAGCAAATATATATGCATTCAGAACTACTGCTGAGAATACTTGTAATAAGAAGAGTGATCGTTAGCTATGTACAAGAATTTCTAGAGTGTAAACACTAAGGGGGGAGAAGTAATCAGCACGTTTGAACGGTAGTCTGACTAGAAGCACTGGGGTGAAAACAGGCAAATGAAAATACATTTTAGATGGAATATTAGGAAATATTTCCTGCAGTGAGATCTGTTAGAATTTTATAGTTTCCCAAAGGAAACAGTAAAAATCCTATCACTTGACACACTTAAAACTAGTTTTGGACAAAGTTCTCAAGAATATGTAACTAACAATACTGCATGGCAAATAAATAGGTCATGTTATCCATCCAAACATGTCTATTCATTTCTAACTTATGTTAAATTATACTACAGCACTGGCCTGGAATACTGAAAGAAAGATATATGAAGAATACTAAACACAAGTATAGAATGAGGTTCCCTTGTAGCGGATACAACAAATAAGAATTTCCCAGCACAAAACAACTGGGGAAAATATCCTGCATACATTACATTGAAGTACAGAACAATGTAATGCCCAATATACTGAAAAAATTGTTCAAGAATAGTTCACCAAAATGTCACTATTATCCCTGTAATGCCAACAAAATCTGTGTCATCTTGGATAATCTGCCACATATTATCGGACTGGATAGAATAAATTGGGGCTAATTCAGGCTATGGATTGTAGTTTTAGAAATGTTTCATGCTTTTGTTACAAACAAATAAGGAAAGTTGGTGTGTGTGTTTGGGGGGGAGGGGAGGTTGGTACCACTCCTGTCTATCTGAGTCAGTCTCACACCTCTCTTACTTTAGGCAAAATTACCTCAAAGTTATTTATGATTTGAACTCCAATGCCCCCCACCCAGATGTATCCCACTGCTAGGTGACTGCGCAAATGACTGGGGGGTTGCTGACAACCTGTTTATTCAGATCATCAGATGACCTCGTTCAGGGGTCTATATCTGAGATGTTACGGAGGGATTGTGGAGTACTTTGCATTTGTCCTTTTCAATTTTCATACTATTTAGTTCAGACTCTGTGTCTAGATCATTTTGAATTTTAATCCTATCATCCAAAGCACTTGCAACCCCTCCCAGCGTGGTATCATCCACAAACTTTATATAGTGTACTTGTGCACCTAAGTTTGCTAAAACATGTTTCCTTCCCCTCCCCGCCCCCTTCAGGGCTTGTTTACACACACACATGGTACAAGGATACAGTTATACCAGTATAAATGCCTATACTGGTATAGCTTATTCCTTTTATGGGAAAAACGAATATGCTGTAGCTGTATAAGGCACATTTATACCGGTAACTGCATCCTCATTAAGGATTATAATGGTAAAACTCTATAAGTTAAAAAAAAATCACACCCCAACTGACATAATTATACTTACATTTGAAAAGATTACATGTTTACCAGTAAAGCTTGATTTTATGATACACATACACACACAAACTGATGAAAATATTTCCATTGATTTATAATCAAAATTTATAGAGGGGCAAAGTAACAAAAATGCTGCTTGAGAACTTACTGGAGTTTGATTTAAGGATATTAGTATATATTGACCTGGATGTTGACAATTTGTGTTTTAACAGTTATAAAGCGTACTTATGAGTCTCAGTGTCTACTTTCATTAAATAATTATGTGCCTCCCTAGCCCCCCAATTTCCATAATTGTGAAAATTTAAATTGATACAAATGGGGAAAAATGCTTAAATGAACACTGATATTATCCATTGAAATAATTAAAAATTTAAAAAAAAAAAATCTAATTCTGCCAAGCCTAATTATACTGGTACAAAAACTGTATGTAGACCAGGCCTTGGAGTATTATGCTATTGGGTTCCATTCCTACATTAATACAGCTCCTTTCTTCCCAAAGACTCAAAACACTTTATAAATTATGGACCATTCTCAGTTTCTATGCACCTTGTGCAGTCACTTACACCAACGCACAGGAGGTGTATAATGTTACCATGCTGATTTGATAGTGTTTTACACTCACTTTGCACTTGTATAGACGACTATACATAGTGCACGACAAGAACAAATTAGGCCCTATGTATCATTCACCATTTAAATGTACTGGGATTAGTAGGCTTTGCTGGCTCAGCATGGCTAACAGTATGACTCCAAAGTAGGCTGTGAGCCAACATACGCCTTGTCAGAATATTAGCTACTAAGTAAGCACATTCCTGATTGGAGAGGCTGGTACAAGTACAAACAGATCCTTTGTAAAGCTTATAAAGGAATGACAGGATAATGGATGAGGATGTTTTATTCGAACTAGCAGGTAAAGGTATAAAGTTGGTAACTAACAACATCTGGAAAGTAATATATAACTTGTTTGTATCAAAGAACAAAAGGAGAAGTCATAGGAGGGGCAACTTTGTATTGGCCTAGGAGACAACATGATGTTACGCTGATGGAACTGATTCTATTTCGTTGGCATACATGTGTTAGTGTACCTGTAGCTCCTATGGGGCTCTAGTATCATCCTTTGTTGACAATAAACCTGACCCAGAGCCTTTGCCACTGAACCAAGCCTGTGATCTTTCTTCATGACTAACATTGAGGTCTGCTGAATCAGCAACCCGCACTATCTGATAGTGCAGCTAACACCAGAGCTCCAAGAACAGCAGCACATGCAGCAATACAACAGGGTGGAACATGGCATGCATTTAAAACACATTTCCTAAAATCAGTTGTGTGGTTGCAAAGTTCCATGGAATCTTTAATGATCGCAAGTGTTGAGAACTCTTTTTGTCTCATCCAAAATAAGGCATCTCAAACACCACAGTGCCCCCATCACACCTCTTAAATTTCCAACACCGCTTCCTGAAGCACTCTAGTTTCTTTGCAGGGGTGGGGGAGTGGTTTTGTTTCTTGAAGTCTCCAGTCTTAATATTAACCTGACCTTAGATCACAGCTCAAGGTGGTACAGCTGCAGAAAAATATAATCCTTTTGTCATTTCTGTATAATATGGAAAATCACTGACAGTGAGTTTAACATTGCTGCTCTCATTCTTATGAATACCAATTCTGACATATATATGACATATATATGATTATGTCACCCTCATGCAAAAACTTTTGTACCCCTCAAAATGGACAAGGCAGTTCCACACTGGAGTGCCATGTCCCACAAGCAAAAAAACGTTTGCATTAGGTTGACATAATCATCCTACTCTATATAAGGAACTGCACCAGCCCTCAACCACCTCAGTTCCGTCTCCCACGTTGCAGATGCCTGAAGTTAAATAGAACTCAGTGGTAGAGGGGAAGTTGGGCAGGTAGTGAATCTCAAACAGTTCCCGATATGAAAATCTCTTTCTTCTTTGAGGGTCTATGGGCATTCTCACTTGAGGGAGATTAGAAAGCAGTGTTCCACCATGTAAATGGTGGGCAAGGAGTTCTTAACTAAAGATGGACTGCAAAGCACCAGTTTGCCAAACTGAATATCGGAGCACAATGCTAAGTCCAAGGAACAGTGTCTGGTAAAAGTGTGCACCAAACTCCAAGTTGCTGTTTTGCATAGCTCCAGCAGGGGAACCTGTCTAAGGCACATCACTGATACTGCAGTAGATCTCTTAGCATGGGTCTCTAAACCTGAAAATACTGGCTTCCTTGCTATGATGTATCAATGTTTTAAACATCTAATTCAGTGAGAAAGTCTCTGATAATGGTTTCTCCCTGATATTTTCCCCCAAATATACTATAAATAATCTAACAGGTTTTCTAAAGGGCTTGGTATTTTCTGAGTAAAAACATGTATGGTATGGACATGCGCTTCTCCAAGCTGGAGTGAGGTCTTGGGATGAACACAGAGAGGTAAATACACTGAGGAAAAGTGGAAATCTGAGACCACCTTAGCCATGAAGCTGGGAGGGGACCACATAGTGACCTAGTCTTTGTACACCACAATATAAAATGGAATGGCCATCAAAGCACCAAGCTCACTTATTCTCCTTGCAAATGTAATTGCTATCAGGAAGGCCATTTTGATCAACAGATGCTCTAAAGAGGCTAGAGCAAACAACTCATAAGGGCTCATCAGCTTCGTTAAGCCAAGATTTAGGCTCCATGACAAGAGGGGCTCCCTGATAGGGAGAAATGCATTTACTATGTCTTTAGGGAACCTAGAGACAGTAGGTTGACAGAAGACTGGTTTGTCATTTACATAATTGTGGTGAGCCAATATATTGCTACCAAATGGACCTTTATAGAATACAGAAAGTAATCTAGACTGAAAGTATTCCAGCTCGAGATAGAGCCCTTTCCTAGTGGCCAAGTAAACTGATTCCATTTCTCCTTATAACATCTCAGGGTGTACTTTTTCCTGGGTTGAAAGAGGATAGCTTGGATTCTCTGAGAGCAGAAATGGTCCACATTAGTCAGCTGGCTATCCTCCACACTGCAGGGTGGAGTGTCGACAAGTTTGGATGCAAAATCCTCACTTGCTGTTGAAACAGGAGGTGTGAAGACAGATACGGTGGGTATTGTGGTTCTCTGGCGAGATGCAAAGAATCTGGAGACCACGATGAGATTACTAATACAATCTTAGCTTTGTCCAACCTTACCTTCCTTTCGAACTTGGATATCAGGGGAACAAGAGGTGTCTATAAGATGTTGGCTCCAGTCCAGCACAAACTCATTTTTTGTCTCTGTTTACTCTTGTGCAGTACATTTTGACATCTGGTGTTCTGCACAGATGCAAAGAGGTCTACTTCCGGGTGGCCCTGCTGGTTTCAAGGACCACTTATGTTGATTCTGAAACCTGCTGGTGAACAAGTCCACCTCCTCATTTTCCTCCCTTGGAAAGTGAAGGGCTACTAGGTGTGATGTTTGGATTCACCACAGGTTTCTGACCTCCACTGTTACGAGCTAGGAAAGAGCTTTGCTCTGCTTTTCGTTGTAGTGCATGGCCAAACTGTTGTCTATGAGTGCTTGTACTGCATCAGGCTATAGGGATGGGTAAAGGCCTTTGAGGACTCACTGCACTGCCTTAAGCTCCAGTACCTTGTTATGGCATCTGGAGTCCGAGGTGTTCCACAGGCTATGTACTTAGAGATCTCAGCAATTTGCACTTCAGTTTACACTGGACGCGGTGGTGACTCTGATGAGCGGAAGGGGGAACAAACGGTGCCCCTGGAGGAAGTTGGCTCTGTTTTGCTACCAGCTGTTGGAGTACTCAAAAAGGGATGGTCAGTCTCCACTGAAGGTTGTGTAAGTTAGAGAGTTATAGATACTGAGGGCAATTTAACCACAGATGAGCAAATGGAACATCCAACATCATTTTTGATGATTCCCATAAGATTAACACTGTCAGATTTTGGTTTATGTTTAAAGCCCTAAACTGAGTGAACCTGCTGATTCGGACAGGTCTGGTATCACTTTGTTATATCTAAGCAAAGAGGATGGCCAGCTACCTCCGACGAAAGAATTAAAGGAATATAATGCATCTTGTTCAGTTTTTAATTTACCTCTTCACTAGATGCTATGCAGACTTCATGGAACACCATCAATTTACTAGATGGACAATGCAAAAAAAATGGATGCAAAGATTATTCATTCATATATATGTACACTGACATTGCAGTTAAGAACTACTGTGAGCACTTTATCATCTGTTTATCATTTTGTTTTCCTCTTTCTCCAGCTGTATAACCAAAAAGAGAAAATTGTATTGCAGTGAAGCAAGAACATGTGTGGAAAATTGTCAAAATACAGTTGGGGGTGGGGGGATTTTAATTCTTATTTTCAGATCATTCCTGGCTGGCTCATGTCTTCACCAGGAAAAAAAAGCTACTTCTCTTTGAAAACTGTCTTTCCTACAATATGAATGCCACCATAATGCAGTGATAGATCTTGTATACCCAATATTTGGTAATTTGTTCAGAGCAGTTAAGGTTTAAAATCAATACTTGTGTATTTAAATGTACACATGACCAGATTCTGTTTTACTGCAATTTCTTTAAGCCTTCTTTAAACTGTCTGAAGGGTGGAAAGTGATTGTAAATGTAATTTACTCACATTTTAAGGATCCTTTATGCTATCAGTCTGGTCTCTATAGGATGTATGATTGTTTCAGCCTCATCCAAATGTATTGACCTTCAGATCACTCTGCAAGGTCTATTTTCCTAAAGGAAGGAAGGAATAGGTGGGAGAGGTAATGGAATAGCTTTAATTTTGAATGGAGGAGAGATTTTACCTTTAGACAATGGTAATATTTGCTACTGGATTGATAAAGGTCATGGGCCAGATGTGATGTAAATTGATGTTGTTCCCCTGAAGTTAATGCAGCTATGCCAGTTTAAGCTCTGTACAGGATCTGGCCCTGTTCATGCACCCAAAGCACTGGATGAATTATTATTACTAAAATGAAATAGGAGCTCTGTGTGGCCTGCAAAACCTACTATTGTGTTTTAGTGCTTTTCTGTGCTCTTGAGTGTTAGGACTTCTAATTCATGGGCCCTATTTAATAGAACTGGCAGCAAAGGTAAAAAGCAAACTCCATTGGATTTAGAGCCAATGGTGGTATGGTATATTTTGAAATGAAACTGGGGGGGAAACCATAGCGCCTGCCCCTCACTGCCTGGGAAGACTAAATGAGACTTTTAGCTGAAGTGTTAGAAAAGAGGTTATGGTTTTATAAGCTAAGGGAAAGACTAAAGGATATATGGTAAAACTTATATGGTATAACTAAAATGACAGCAATCCCAAAACAGTTGTTATAAATGGAGGACACATCTTGCTGTGTAGCCTGCTATAAAAGGAGAAGCAGTTTGTTGTGGAAAAAATTGAAAGTGTTAAAATAAAAATCTTTATTTAAAAATATATATGTTGGCAGTGGAAGATGAGGTGACCAGCAATGGCAGAATCTGGAGCATCAACATAAGCAGAATATGTTAAGACACTCTTCAGCACTTCCCATGGATTCATGTAGTTTTCTTTACAATATCTACTGGCGGCCTCTTTGTGGTAAAAATTGTGCTAAAATCTACATAAATTGTAATATAACTCATAGTATTCTCCTAAACAATCATGTTTTAAAGGTACTCGAAATTTCCAGTTTTCTATGTATCTGTCTAAATCCCATAAATGAGTCAGTACACAGGGTGTTCCCTTTCACCCATTTAAAAGATCTGTGTGAAAATAGTATATGCACATGTAAATTTAAAAGATGTGGCCCAATTCTGATCTCATACCACTTTTACTCTAGGGCAGTTCCATTGATTTCAGTAACGTTAGTCTTGGTTTACGCTACTATATATCAGATCACATATATATATAGATCAGATTCATACCCTTTACAGTATATTAGGTGACCACATTGCACGGAATAATATTATGAGTGTCTCTGCTTGTAATTTAATAACAGCAATCAAATCCTACCTAAACCCTAATTCCCACCTCCATCCCTTAAGAGTTTTACTTTGAGGAATTATGCAGTTCAAGATACAATATATATTGAGAGAGTCAAATTAAATACAAGCTATTAATTTAAAATCAAATTATTAAAACTCATGCAACTAATAATTAAATAAGACATTTTAAATGTCTACTACTACAATGAAATTGTCCAGAAAAATCTAAATTATGGCGTAGAATTAAAATAAAATCTAAAAGTGATGAAGCATGTCAAACCCCTACATTTTCATGCAACCCTATCAGCATTACAAGAACAGCCATATCCTTCTTTGTAATTCTTATAAATTAAGCTGATCAAGGTATTGGGAGCAAGTTGTTTATGTTTTGTATTTTGTTCTTACAAGCACTTAGATGAAGTCTTTAGAGAGAAGTGTTTTTACATGGGACAAAATTCCCCCTTTATTTTTTTAAATAAAACTTAAGTAGGCCAAAAGAAAGCTATAATGGTTCATATCTCCCTTTGGGTACACAAATGTGTTTACTAAAGACAACTTATGTTTTCCAAAACTAGAGCAAGCACTTAAAAAGTATAACTGGCCTATTAATAAATGTTAATCTTTGTAGAAATATTTTTAATGGATTGTGACAAGACCACATAATCATGCTGTAAGGCCTGAGATATCCATTTGTGAAATTATATAAGCATTTAGGAGTTAAACATAATACTCAGCGCTTCCTCTAAAAACACTGATACAAGGGTTTAAAAAAATCTTGTACAGGGTATGTACCAAAAAGTTTACATTTTAAAATACAATAAATAATGAAACAGGATAAAATTTGAGACTGCATACTATTTCTGAGGAATACAAGGAGAAATGTAGGTCAGTATATGAAGTACGGCAGTTAAGGTGTTTCTCCAATTGTAAACTTACATGCTGAGACATCTTTATTTCCATAATCGCATCACATGATACGGTTTCCACAGGAATGAACAATGTACTGGCTAACTACACCATAAGCAAAACAAAACTCATGCAAACATTTTCTTTCTAATGAATATCAGTTTGTCATGTATGGCCAGGCACCCATTTTAGTAAATATCTGTTGAGTAAAACTTATTTTAACAATCCCAAGAAACCAGTGGATGGAAACACTTATTTAGAAGAATGTTAAATTACATAATTAAAAGGGGCTCTCTAAAACTTATTTTAATTACACCAGCATCTAATTGTTAATCTTTTAACAAGATTAATTTATGTAACAAATATCTGACACATCTTGCTATGAGACCATTTTTAATGTACTAGTCAATAAAGTTCTTCTATATATATATAATGTCTAATTTTCAGCATCCTAAAATTCACAAGCCCGAGTGTACCTTTAAAACAAAAAGCACAGATCCTGTCAAAATCTTTCATAGAGATTGCAATGTCTAGTGCTCACATGCATATGGCTTTTGGATTTTTACTCCCCCCCCACCTCCCAACATATACAAAGAAAAGGGAAAATTACTCTTATAGAATGTCAGAAAATGTGAATCTTACATATTGAACAATCTTTCTTTAAAGACAGCAAAATACTTACTATAAGTGAAGATGATCCATAAAAATCTATGGTTTACAGTTACTCTCTGAAACAATGCTGATTGTCAGAGTAGAAGTAGTATAATCCAACTATATCCAGGCCTAATAGGCAATATATTAGTATTTGTTGCTATGAAATTATAAAAAGGTGTCTGTCTCACTGAAAATCCAGGCACTTTTTGAGAGCACAAACAATGAATTTTCAAGTCTTTAATTTTATTGAAATCATAAGGGATCCCAGCTTCAGTCATCAATGAATTGTTTAATCCGATCATAAGAAAAGAACTGAATTTTTTTCACAAGTTTTCAAACATAGATATTTTAACTACAAACCAAAGTTTGCTTATCCAGTGTAAGCAGTTCAAAATTCAGTTATCTATCATCCTCAAACCATTCCTCATTTGACAGAAGTGAATTCTTCTCCATCTCTTATATTTTCTTCCTCATGTAGAGAATTCACTAATCTCGCATGTATTTTATTAATATACACTACAATGTTTTAGAGCAACAACAAAATGACCATGCTCACATTTCTTGTTTGCCCTTCAGGCGTAGTCTGGGTGTCTTCAGCTTGCCCTGTTGGTCTTCAGTGTTGTCACTAATTGCTGGGGGATGTAGTTAGGACAGCATGAAGCAGCAGAAATGAATGCTGTTGCTTTAAGAGCACATTTTCTTTTACACTAAGATAAAACAACTTTGTCTCTACTCTTACTTCACTGCTGGGTCAGATGAAATCTTAAAGGAGGCTCCTTTAAAAGTTAATGTCTGTAGCATATATGAAAAAGGCTGAAATTTCCATTCTGAACAAATTCCAAAGCAGGTCAGATTTGGTTTTAAAGCAGATTTATGTTCATGACTTTGTTTTTGCAAAAAATTAAAAATTATCCCTTTTTATTTAGAAATCCCTTTTATAATCTTCCAAATTACTCCTGTCTCTCTTAAAATGTAATTATACATACAAAAATCAGATACTGTATTTCCCATATATATGGACAGACATTGTGGAGGCATCATTAAAAAAGCCTTTTATTTCCCTTATCACTGGTGACTGAACGTCACTTAATGTACCACCATTTTCAAATAGCCCAAGAGACTTAAAAAGCCTTCTGAGTTTGAAAACCAAAAAGTTCTGAGTTTTTCTGTATCCCAGGACGGTTTTCTTTCTTGAAGCTCAAGCCGTGAAAGCAGACAAAAGAAGCTGATTTGACTGAGCTGTGCCAAGTCTTGCCTTATTTTTCTTTCCTCAGCTCTCGCTCTCTCTCGCTTTCAGCATGGCAACCTTCCCAAACAGCCTTGGCGGGGCTCCAGCCTGTGCCAGTCTGTCTGAGTTCTTGTTTCCAAAAGATGCCCTTTGCGGATCAATTAATATATTTAAAAACAGGAAACTGTGGGTCAGTAACCAAATCCTGGCCCCAGCAACCACTTCATCTGCCAAATCGCCTTATAGATTTCATGGTTTCCTACCTTTTACAATGGTTACAAACATTTCTACTCAGCGATCAAGCAGTACTGGAAGCCATTCACTGTTCAGTGATAAGAAATCTGTTCTCTAAAAATGTCCACATGCGACACGTGAACAACGTGCAGTAAATCAAGATTCTTTTGAAGAAGGGTGTTTGTACATTTTCAATAAGTGCCGAATACTTCTTACAATAATATTAGGCTTTCCTTTTCTGCTACTGAGAATCATGGGAAGATTTCAAGAATGGAAGCATATAGATTTAAAATAAGATCTGCATGCAAATCACATACTCACATTTTAACTTTCTAAAATTTCACTGTGAAAGTTTCTGGCTCTTACCAGTACACCCATTTTTAAGAATCAACTGAAAATTAAAACTAAATCTGTTCCCAGTTGTCTAATGCAGAACAATGATGTTTAGCAAATGCACACATTTCAAGATGGGTGAAAAAAGTCACTTTTTAACGTTAAACTTCAAGTTCCTGTTATAGGATTCATAAGAGAAATTACTGTTTATTCAAAGTTCATTTGAATGGAAAATTTATCCATATATTTCAATCTTTTTTTAAAATTTAACCAAGTCCCATTTGGAGCTATAAACAATAGGATTTTGTTTACTTGAGAAAATTACTGGAATAGTCTTCGCTCTCGTTTATAACGTCTCTGTCCAAGCAAAATGTGAACTTTTTTAAATGGATACTTGTCTTAATGAACGCAGTTCATTTATTCAGAAAATATACTTTCCTAAATGTATAAACTATGCTCACTAGCTCAATGGATGCAACTTTCTCTTCTTAGGAAAGAGCATCAGTATCAAGTCCTAAACGTTTTGTGACCTAGCTACTTGAGAAACCTCACTCCTTATGCAATATTTCCAAAGCTGTGATTAATGGAGACACTTCAACAGGAGGCCCCTTTGGTTTAAAAAGGAGGAACCTGCTGGCCGGACATTAGCCCTGCAGGCCATTCACCCTAATGCAGCTGGGAACAAGTCTTCAAGCCAGGTTAAACTGACCGGCCGAGCTCAAGATGGCACATTAAAAATAACAATGGGCTCTGAAGCCTACGGGTGTTGGGTGGGCTAGAGAGACCAAGCTTCTGCTCAAGCCAGAACATCAATATTTCTATTTCAGCATATTCCCTTGAGCCCCTCTAATGCAAGTCTGTCTACTGTGGAAGAATCCAAACTCAGGGGTCCTTACTAACACGTCCGTTGCCTAGCGGATGGTCCAGAATAAGCCAAACAACAGATTAGCAAAGTCAAAGTTTATTCTTTATGTAAAGAAGGTGGTCCCTTATGCAAGGGGCGACTCAACATAAAATTCTAAAAGCTTTTATAGACTTATACAAACAAGTCTTTATACGTCACAGTCTCCATGGTCATACATACTAAAAAAACTGTTTATCTAGGAATTTTCTAGCTCAGTATATTCAACTTTCCTTATCTAAGTTACAAAGTCTTTCTCTGCATTCCATCCCTGCTGGCGTCTAGGCCTCTTACCTATTTTGTTAACCCTTAACATTCTAAGATTTAAACATCTGCTAGAAAGGCACTTTCAATCTCGGGCTTTTGCAGCCATTTCTATTGATCAGTTCTCATAAGAAACAGAGACCCCATCTTCTTTTCCCTTCACAATCCCCCCTTTGTTCCTATTAATTCTACTACTAGGAAATTATTCACAGCCTGAGCATGTGCTATGGGCTGTCCTGAAAAAGTAAGAAAACCCCTTTTCCCTTCACACTACCTGCACTGGGAGAGTCACTCCCAGCTCCAGTATAGACATACCGTTAGTTTGCCAAAGCCCAGAGTTCTTTAACCTTTCAGCCATGTTGCAGAGTTCACCTCTTCTCACAGTCCTTTTGGGAGAGAGATTACGTTGATAGGCTGATGATATGGATGTGGAGGACTGAGGTGGAAGATTTATAAGGTCATTTCATGTGCAACCTGCTAGAACTTTTAAATTTGTGAAGTGCCAAAACAAAACAGATCACAGAATCACAGAAATATAGGGCTGGCAGTCTAGCATCCTGTGTTGAGGCAGGACCAAGTAAACCTAGACCTTTTGTGACTGCTGTTTGTCCAGCCTGTTCTTAAAAACCTCCAATGATGGGGATTCCACAACCTCCCCTTCCACCTGTCCCTGTTTGGGGAAGCACAGTTGAAAACAGTATTTAAAAAAAAGTTTGGCTCTCTAGATAGCTGTGTGCCTAATGCTCGCAAGCTAAACAGATTAAAATGCACATGCAGACAGAGTGCTCAAGAGAGTTGGTAGCCAGCCACGTCTCTTAGGACGTGCATAGCTCCAGAGGACGTTATTGCCATTGAATCTGAGCAACACCCAGGCACTGTAAATTTGAACCCAACCGTTGATGGAAAGCTTAAAATGACACCTAGACCTGTTGCTACAATCCGCCTCTTTCAAAGGTAATTTTTATTTTATTTTAGGGAAATGCAATCTCAGTACAGCAGAAAATTCAGGAGGATTTCAAACTCTTTTCTTAAAATAAAATAAAAAGGAATCCTTCCTGGGAAAGGAGGGGGAGTCAGAGGGAAGAGATGAGGAGAGAGGTTGGAGCTGCAGCAAGAAGAGGGGGGATTATAGGGACAGGTGAAAGGGGAGGGCAGATGGATTGGCAACTCAGAGGAAGGGGATAGGGATTAGAGTGAGTCAGGGGATACCGATCAGTCTCACACTCTTCTCTCCCATGAGTGTGCCAGATCTGGGAGAACTGTCTCTCTGGGGAGTGTCTGTGGGAGCCAAGATCTAGAATCATAGAATCATAGAATATTAGGCTTGCCCTTATGGGAGTCCAATGCTCAAAGAGGACCCTCTGCTATATCATCCCCCAGGGCTTTGTGCCAGGCTCTGTGGAGTGTCTGAGGTAACCCATTCCAGTGCTTCACCACCCTCCTAGTAAAAAACTTTTTCCTAATGTCCAACCTAGGATCCCTCCCTGCAACTTGAGACCCTGCTCCTTGTTCTGTCATCTGGACCTGAGAACAGGCATGCTGGGAGGCTGCATCAAGAACACACTGCTGAGGCTAGGAAGAGGAGTTGAGAACACTCACTGAGATGAATTTGAGCAGTTCACATGTCTCAGAGCTATGCTGAAGGCTGTATTCTTTTTCTCTTCTCCATGGGGTGAGAAAATCACCTTGAAATGAATGGGCTCACTTCATGACCTGCTACAATGCCCCTCAGAGCCTCCTGTGCTTTCAACCAGGACATTCTGTGCTGAGGAGCTGGTTATAGCAAAGCACTTGCTGATGATTGATTTCATACAATGTTATAGTAGCAGCACCCTTCCTAGCTCTGCTTATCTTTGTTAAAACTGAAAATATTTTGCTGTCGAATCCTCCAGGTTGATTTTTTATCCTATCCCTACGTGCTCTAAAATTAATTTGCTTACTCAGACGGTCTTAAAATCCTCCAGTCCCTCATGGGGGCACGGGGACCGAGGGGATTAGTGATAGGATACAGAGTGACCTAGACAAATATTGTGACCCTGTGCTCTCTTGATTCTCTTGCTATCTCTCCAACTGCTCCTTCAGTGACTCCTTCCATGCCTTTCTCCCCTTATCTGCCTGTGCCCCTTAAGGATCTGGGTTTAGTTTCCTCTTTTTGCCTTACAATTTATGCTAATCTTGGATGATCTGATCCATTCTCATGGTTTCCACTACAACCTCTACTTTTCCATCCCTGATTTTTGAAGATGAACACTCACATCTACAGCTAACTCTGACATTTCATTGATATTAGATCTTCTACCAATCCAAACTTAACATGGTGAAAACTGAACTTCTCATCTTCATCCCCAAATACTCCATCACACATCTGTTAAACTCCACTATCTTCATAGTCACTCTGACTCTCAGCTTCATTGTCGCATTCAGCTCTGCTCTCTTCATTAGCCACCACAGCCAAACTGTCACAAAAATCCCATATTTTTTTTCTTTCACAATGTCTTTAAAAATTTCCTTTCTTCTGTGAATCTATTTTTAAAAAATCCTTGCCCTGACTTGGTCATCTCTCACCTTGACTATTGCAAACTGTTCTCTCTAGTTTTTACACATTACATCTTGATCACCTACTGTGATGTTCCAGGGTACAATCCAGACCAATGGGGGGCTGTGTCACCCTTGCCCTGCAACTTGGGGTACAATGCAATGCCTTACTGTTGTAGCTCCCAACCTGGACTGCTCAGAAAAATTTTGTCAGTCTGCAGGTTGCTCCCAGATGTGTTTGTGTAACTGCAGCCTGCCAGTCACATCTTGGCTCTCACCAGCCTGGGTTAGACTGCAGGATGAACTCAACACACTACCTGCCTTGGAGTTTCCCCAATAAATGTATGTCTTGTACTGCCCAGCCCTCTGCTGGGCAGTCCAAATATATTAAGTCCGTTGTTCCTTTAAAGGAATAATATACACACAACTTGCTACCCTAAATAGAGTTACACAGAGCTTTCAATTTAAATACACTGGATTAGATAAAATAATAAAACAAAATATCTCTCTTTGTAGTTAATACACTTAAGTGAGTACAAGCAATAACGCATAAGAGTCAGAAATGATTACAAGAAACATAAAGTTTAAATGCTTTCTAGTTCCTTACTTAAACTATACTAGATTTAAAGCAGTTTCTCACCACATGCTTCCAACAGCATTACTGAACAAACTCTTCAGGTCAGTACCCTTCCCCCAGAGTCCAAAGAGTTGTTTTCTCAGGTGCAAAGAGTGAGATGGCCAGGGAGAGAAAGGAGGGGTGGCTGTTGGGGTGAGTGCCCCCCTTTTTATAGTTTCAGTCCCTCTCTGAAAAGCATTTCCAGCTGAAAATCAAGAGACAGGGAATCTGGTGGAGGAAAGAGACCTCCTGCTGTTTCTTTTCTAAGACACACATCTCTTTGTCTCAGCCTGCCTTTTTTGCCAAAGAACGGCCACTTGATAGGTAATAGGGAGATGGCTCATCAGCTTTGTCAACACCTGGCTGGGGCATCAGCTGGCCCTTTGTCTTAGAGAAATTGGTTTAGCCACTTCCTAGACTAATCTGGGAAACACACGTCAGTCTTGACTTCAATTTATGTTTATAACTTTACAAATAAGGTTACTAAATGCACTTTACCATGATCAGACCTGCCAACGGGGAGGGCAAGGGGGGCAATTGCCCAGGGGACAGGTGATTTAAAAGGGCCCAGGGCCTCCGGCCACCGCCAGTACCGCAAGGCTCTGAGGCGCACACAGGGCAGTACCAGCGCTGGGCCTGAGCGATTTAAAAGGGCAAAGGCCTCTTCCGCCCACGACTCCACCCACACTCCACCCCAGACCTCGCTGCTCGCCACATCACTCCTTCCCCCACTCTGCTCATCCCCTCCCCCCCCGCTCATGGGGGGGAGGGACGCAGCAGCGAGCGCAGAGGGGGTAGAGGTGGACTGTGGGCGGGGCCGCAGAAGAGGCAGGATGGATTGTTCTGCCCTAGGGTCTGCAAATGCTGTCCACTGGCCTGACCATGATATTACTGATCATCAAGTTATGACTTTTCAACTGTACCTCACAAGAAATGCCTTGTACAAAGATTAATTCAATAGTATGTAGGGTTTGAATACAGGAGTGCAGTCTGTCACACCTATAATCTGCACATACAAAATTCCGATGCTAAAATCATCTTGTTCTCTCCCACTCTGCCCACATTTAGCCCATTTTCAACTCCCTCTTATTTAATTTTATTTATTTATGGGGTTTTCTACCACACTCATCACCAGAGTATGAGCGTCTCACAAACTTCAATGGATTTCGTCTCACAGCACCCTCGTCATATGGGCACTATCCCCCATTTCACAGATGGAACACAGAGGCACAGAAAGATTAAATGACTTGCCCAAGGTCACACAGCAGGGAATTTCTAGCTTAGTGCTCAACAATAAGATTGTCTTCTCTCCCACATCTAGTTCAAGCTTCTTTCCTTCACTTGAAGTACATAGTGCAAATGTACCAAGATGGACTAGATGATTTAATATGCCAAATTTTCAAAGGAGGACAAAGATGAGATAAGGGTATGCAAAAGTGCACATGCATTTGTGTGCCTACATTTGCACATGCAAGAACAGTAAGTGTGTATGGAAATGGAGATGCATAAATATTAACACATTTGTACACATAAGTGCACCTTTATCGATTGAAAACTTGGTCCAGTAGGGCTCTGCTGGCTCCAATATCTGTGATTATAAGAAATGTAAGAATGATATTTTAAGATACTCTAAATATAGAGTATTAGAAATGTAGGATTGGAAAAGATCTTGATAGGTCACCTAGTCTAGTCTCCTGCACTGACAAAATATTATCTAGCCATATCTGATAGCTGTTTGGCTAATCGGTTCTTACAAACCTGCAGTGATGGAGATTCTACAGCTCCCTAGCTAATTTGTTCCAGTTCTTAACTACCCTTACAGTTAGACATTAGAAAAAACTTCCTAAACTAAATCTCCTTTGCTGAAATTTAAGCCCATTACGTCTTATCCTGTCCTCAGAGGATAAAGAGAATAATTTATCCCCGTCCTCTTTATAACAACCTTCCACATACTTAAAGACTGCTATCATGTCTCTGGGCCCCTCAGTCTTCTCTTCTCCAAACTAAACAAACCCAATTTTCTCTATCTTTTTCACAGATCATGTTTTCTAGACCTTTAATCATTTTTGTTGCTCTCCTCTGGACTGTCTCCACTTTGTCCACATCTTTCCTGAAGTGTGATGCCCGGAACTGGACACAATATTCCAGTTATCAGTGCTGAGTAGAGTGGAAGAATTACTTCTCATGTCTTGCTTACAACACACCTGTTAATACATCTCAGAATACTTACTTTTTTTCCAATAGTATCACATTGTTAACTCATATTTAGTTTTTATCCACTAACCCAGAGAACCTTTTCTGCAGAACTCCTTCCTAGGCAGTCATTTCCAATTTTGTATTTGTGCAATTGACTATTTCTTCCTAAGTGTAGTGGTTTGCCCTTACTGAATTTCATGCTATTTATTTCAGACCAGTTCTCCAGTTTGTCAATATCTTTTTGAATTCTAATCCTGTCCTCCAAAATACTTACAATCCCTCCCAGCTCAGTATTGTCCACAGACTTTATAAGTGCACTCTGTATGCCATTATCCACATCATTTAATAGAACCAGATCCAGGACAGATTCCTGTGGGACCCCATTCGATATGGTCTTCCAGTTTGACTGTGAACTACTAAGGACTCTCTGAGTATAGTTTTCCAAGTAGTTGTGCACCCTTATAGTAGATTCATCTAGGCTGTATTTCCCTAGTTTGCTTGTGAGACTATCAAAAGCTTTATTAAAGTAAAAATGTCACATCTGCTGCCCCCCATCTACAAGACTTGTTATCCTGTCAAACAAGGATATTAAGTTGGTTTGACTTGATTTGTTCTTGACAAATCTATGTTTACTGATACTTATTACCTTATTTTCTTCTAGGTACTTTCAAATTGATTATTTGTTCCATTATCTTTCTGGGTACCAAAGTTAAGCTGACTGATCTATACATTCCCTAGGTTGTCTTCATTCCCCTTTTTATATATAGGTTCTATATTTGTCCTTCTCCAGCCCTCTGGGATCTCTCCCGTCCTCCATGAGTTCTGAAAGATAATTGCTAATGACTCCGATCTCTTCAGCCAGTTCCTTAAGTATTCTAAGATGTATTTCATCAGGCTTGGTCAATGTGAAGGCATCCAACTTGTCTAAGTAATTCTTAACTTGTTTGTTCCATATTTTAGCCTCAGATCCTATCCTATCTACACTGATGTTTGCTATGTTAGTTATCCAGTCACTGCTAACTTTGTTAGTGAACACTGAAACAAACAAGACATTTAATACTTCAGTCACTGCTGTATTTTCTGTTGTTGTCTTTCCTGCCTCACTCTTTCTCTTGCTTCTAATGTATTTGTAAAATGTTTTCTTGTTATCTTTTATGACCCTAGCTAGTTTAATATCATTTTGTGCATTGGCCTTTCTAATTTTGTCCCTACATGCCTGTTGTAGGGTTTTTTGTTTGTTTTTTGTTTTTATATATTCATCCTTTGTCATTTCACCCAGTTTCCACTTTTTGTATGACTCTTTTTTAAGTTTCAGGTCATTGAAGATCTACTAGTTAAGCTAGGGTAATCTCTTACCATACTTCCTATCTTTCCTATGCATTGGGATAGTCTGCTTTTTGCCCTCAACAATGTCCCTTTTAAAAACTGTCAACTCTCCTGAATTTTTTCCCATAGACTTGCTTCCCATGAGATATGACCTACCAATTCTCTGAGTTTTTTAAAGTTTGCCTTTTTGAAGTCCATTGTCTTTATTCTGCTGTTTTCCCTTCTACCAGTCCTTAGAATCATGAACTCTATCACTTTCATCTAAGCGACTTTCCACCTTCAAATTCTCAACCAGTTCCTCCCTATCTGTCAGAATCAAATCTAGGACAACCTCTCCCCTAGTCACTTCTCCATCTTCTGTAATAAAAAGTTGTCTCCAATGCATTCCAAGAACTTGTTGGATAATTATTTTCCCAACAAATGTCTGTGTAGTTGAAGTTCCCCATCACCACCAAGTCATGTGCTTTGGATGATTTTGTTAGTTGTTTAAAAAAAGCTTTATCCACCTCTTCTTCCTAGTTAAGTGGTCTGTAGTAGACCCCTACAATGACATCACCCTTGTTTTCTATCCCTTTTATCCTTACCCAAAGACTTTCAACATGTCTGCCTATCACTTCTATCTCAACCTCAATGCAAGTGTATATATCTTTGATACAGAAGGCAACACTTCCTCTCTTTGTCCCCTGGCTGTCCTTCCTGAACCAATTGTAAACTTCTATACTAATATTCCAGTCAGGGGAATTATTCCACTAAGTCTTTGATGCCAATTATGTTGTAATTGTGATTATTTGTTATAAGAACATAAGAATGGTCTTACTGGGTCAAACCAATGGTCCATCTAGCCCAGTATCCTGGCTTCCGACAGTGACCAATGCCATGTGCTTCAGAGGGAATGAACAGAACAGGTAATCACCAAGTAATCCATCTCCTGTCGCCCATTCACAAATTCAGGCAAACAGAGACTAGAGACACTTCAGAGCATGGTTTTGCATCCCTGCCCATCCTGACTAATAGCCATTGATGGACCTATCCTCCATGAATTTATCTAGTTCTTTTTTTGAACCCTGTTATAGTCTTGGCCTTCACAACATCCTCTGGCAAAGAGTTCCACGGGTTGACTGTGTGTTGTGTGAAGAAATACTTCCTTTTGTTCGTTTTACACTTGATGCCTATTAATTTCATTTGCTGATCCCTATTTCTTGTGCTATGAAGAGTAAATAACTCTTCCTTATTTATTTTCCCCACGCCAGTCATGATTTTATAGACCTCTATCATCTCTCCCCCTAGCCGTCTCTTTTCCAAACTGAAAAGTCTCAGTCTTATTAATCTCTCCTCATATGAAAACTGTTGCATACCCCTAATCATTTTCATTGCCATTTTCTGTACCTTTTCCAATTCCAATATATCTTTTTTCAGAGGGGGCGACAAGATCCACATGCAGTATTCAAGATGTGAGTGTACCATGGATTTATAAAGTTTATAAACTAGTATTTCTAGTTCTTCCTGTTTATTCCCATACTTCTTGTATTAGTATACAGACATCTAAGATGGTAATTAGATTTCCCCTCTGTTTTCCCTCTGTCATGTCTGGCATGTTTCTCATCTCTTTTTTTGTCTGCCTTGAAAGTTCTTAAATAATACAACTCCATGAAAATAATGAATCACTTTATTTTGGATATTTGATTAGGGGAATATTGCTCACACACGACATTTCCAGGAACTTTCTTTTTATTCTTAAGAAATTATTTTACTATCTTGACATGTTTTGTCATTTTGAGGTTAAGTTTAGCAGCCTCTCACCTATTACATTACTGTTGTCAGTTCTTGGCATTCATAATAAAGAGCACCCACCTATGGAACCTGCTGCCTCGAAGAGCTTGCCAGAGCTTGTTTGGGAGTTTGTTTTTTGAACCATTAATTTTAGTGAATTCTTTTATTATTGGTAAAAGTTCCTTAAGTGGCAGGGAAAAGTCAGTGAGAGTTACTGAGACATTCATATTGGGGAGGATAAAGGGAGACTCATGGATTCCATTTTTGTCTTACTTTAATTTATTGTTAGGCACCAAAATGTCATGATGATGCTATAAAAATGCTTGAATAAGTGAATGATGCTAAAACATATGAGTCATTATGGGCATTTCAGTTGTCATTTATAAAAATAAGTACTTTATTTTCAGCCACCTGAAGTTTTCAAATAATACTTGCCTGCACAACTTTCTTGTTTTAAGATTTGATTTTTACACCAAGGTGTGATCTAGACATTTTTTGAGGAGGCTAAACTAGTCATGTAATACTGTGGGAAAGGATTAACACTAGAAGTGGGAAGTCCCAATGAAAGTCCAGTTCAGATAACTGATGCCAAGTCTGCTGAATGCAAATCTGAACTGTCACAGCTCAATGCTTTTAAGGTTAGCATGTTTGGATGTCAATCAAGTGTAGTTTTCTATCCCTTAACTGCAGACAAATAGCAAGGAAAGGGCTGCCACAGGGGGGAAGCAGTTGGATCTTTCCGCTGCCATCCATCATGGGGATATTCTTCAAAACCTGTGCTCTTCTAGTTTGACACCACAATGTGATGTTACAACGTAAACTATACTTGACTATGCTATACTTATGCTATACTTGACTCTCATGATGGTCAGGTTTTGTTTGGCTGAATCAAACTGAGCTTGCTTGACATGCACAGAGGTTTTCCCTATCTGCTTGCCCAGTCCTTATTAGAACCTTTTCTGAAGATGCATTACACATCAAAGTCCTTGCACCGAAGTTTAAAAATAGTTGTGCTTATCAATGTCTTTCACTTCCCCACAAGTTCTTGAGGGTAAAATATAGCTACTTGAAAAGAATAGCATATTAGTACCCAAAATTCACAGACTTTCATGATGTGATTCCAAGAAACTTTATCATACTGTACACTGTGGAAAACATGCATACCACTTGAGGTACATTGGCTAGGCACAGTGGAACCCTATTTATCGTTAACTTGATTTACAATGAAATTCTGCTAATACAGAAGTGGATTCAAATTCTCAAATTTCTTCAGTGATGATGAAAAGGGATAGCATGGAAAAACACAAAAAGGGTCTAAGATATAGGCTTTACCCAAACTGGAATCATACAACTGGGATCAAAACTGTCATTTCACATGTTTGGATTAAGAACACATTCTTTGTTATATGGTGAACAAGAACTTTGTTTTAAAATTCAAATGACAAAATGCTTCAACTTTCACCCACATCATACCATGAATTGCTAATCAAACAATTAGGTTTATACACAATGAATATTTTTAATGGTTCTGCACAGCTTAATATCTCAATCCCTCATTTGCATTCAGCCACCAGTCTATAAAGAATAAATTTTTACTCAGGTTTCTCATTTTCTACACTTTAGATTTCACTGTACTGCATAAAATGTAGTACAGCTGCCTTATTGTACTATATTAGCGCCTATTGGCACTTTAAATATATATATAAAAATAAATAAACCGTCCATTTTGTTAACTCATAACTTGCTATGTTTAATGCACCTCATTGTGCATAAATGTTAAAGGGGCTGGCAAGTGGTGAAGAGAGAGCTCCACTGGTATCCTTCAGAACCACAGAGAGCAGACTTGTTTCTTCTGGCTTCCACTGTTTTAAGGTAGGCTCTACACTGATTGAAATTCTACTAACTGGATGAAATTTACCTCTGTGTGGATGGCCCACACCAAGCCTACTATTTATATCTCACTTAAGCACCATGTTAGGCATTTATGTAGGACTTAAGAATTATATAGGGCACTCAACAAAAGACTGAGGCCCAGTCTACACTGGCAATGGAGGTCAACGTAACGCCGCTTATGTCAACCCCCTAAAGTATGCGTCTCCATTGGCACGTAAGTTCCGTCGATTTAAAGCACGGTAAAAGTCAACCTAATAAAACCACCTCTGCAAGTGGCATAGCGCTGAATTCGAATTCCATGGGTTAAATTTGCATCAGTGTAGGCAGAGTGCAATGTAAATCGACACCATTGGCCTCCAGGAGGTATCCCATAATGCCTGTTGTAACCGCTCTGGACATTCACGCTCTGCTGTAACATTGCCACATAAACAGGAAATAGGTCCTCCAATCAAGCCCCAGGAAATTTTGAATTTCCATTTCCGGTTTAGACAGCGTGGAGAGAGCTTTGTAGCTGAACTGTTCATGGAAACTGCACAGCCCAAATGCGCTCCAGTTTGGAGTAGACCAGAGGTCTTGGATCTCATCGGTCTGTGGAGTGAAGAGTCTGTTCTGGCTCAGTTCCAAGCCAGCAAAAAAAATTTAGATATATACGAGAAGATATCTCGCACCATGTTGGAGAAGGGGCACAACAAGGATGTGCAGCAGTGCTGTGTTAAAATCAAAGAGCTGAGCCAGGCTTATCAGAAAACTAGGGAAACTGACAGCTGTTCTGGCTTCTCTCCCAAAACATTCCGCTTTTACGAGGGTGCATGCAATTCTGAATGGTGACCCCACCACTGTACCACCACGCAACATCGATACCGCCGAAGAATCCGTACTGAGGCTCCTTTCTCGCCTTTGAAAATACTGCAGGATAAGCCATGAGGCATTTGTGATGCTCAGAATGATGGTGCAGAGCTGAGCAGTCTACACGTCTCTTTGGTAACAGCGTGCGTGTGGCATAGAAAAACGGCACAAAAAAGTGTTTGCAGTTTGTTTGGGACAAGAAGGGAGGGGTGGGAGCACGTTCCATCATGGGAGGATGACAAGCTTCCCAAAAGCCTCTGCAGTTAGTTGCACTGTGGGATAGCTACCCATGGTGCACTGCTTTGAATGTTGACCCAAGTGTAGCGAGTGGGGACGCACGAGCCCGGTGCAAGAAGTGTGATGTGATCACGCTCCTGTGACTTCCAAAATTCAGAGGTTGAAAGTCAATTTAAAGTAAATCAACTTCAGTCTGCAGTGTACTCATATCCTGAATTACACTTAGTGAGTGGAATGTGGAGTCCTACTGTAATAGGAGAGAACTGTCTTCAAGCACCTTGTGATAAAGCAATCCCTGAAAAACACTGGCAGTAGAGGGCCAAATATTCCACATAGCAAGGAATATAGAAGACATAAGATATGCACTAATCCAGAATAGTCAGAAACCACTGAAATGTGGAGGTAATAGGAGAGAACTGCCAATCCCTAGATGCTCTATGATGCTCTATGATGCCCTTTCAAGTTATAAAATAGCCACAGAGAACAACTGATTTTTTTTTAAAAGGATCATCCATAAAAATCAGATTTTCAGTGCACATCAGGTACAATGCTATAGAAGTACTACAGACTGCACTACACAGCACTTACATGCAATGTAGTCATATCCTGAATTACACTTAGTGAGTGGAATGTGGAGTCCTACTGTAATAGGAGAGAACTGTCTTCAAGCACCTTGTGATAAAGCAATCCCTGAAAAACACTGGCAGTAGAGGGCCAAATATTCCACATAGCAAGGAATATAGAAGACATAAGATATGCACTAATCCAGAATAGTCAGAAACCACTGAAGAGGTATTGCCTAGATGCTCTATGATGCCCTTTCAAGTTATAAAATAGCCACAGAGAACAACTGATTTTTTTTTAAAAGGATCATCCATAAAAATCAGATTTTCAGTGCACATCAGGTACAATGCTATAGAAGTACTACAGACTGCACTACACAGCACTTACTCAGCTGTTACATGAAAGCCCCATCTTCTAAAGGGTTATAACTTGATCATAAAAACCATACACTGGCATTCTAAGCTAAAACTTGGCAATACAAATTTAAATCAATGAATGAACTGCTTTTAATATTGCCAAATTTGTTTCAATAGTTGGACAGATAAGTTAGAAAAGGGCAAAAATAATAGAAGCCATGGGATTTCAAATGGTTTTAAATGCTCTTATAACTCAAAATCAAATCTCTAATCTAATAGCAGTCAGACACACTATCATGCATGGGATCCAACTTCAGGTCTTTTGATGTTGGATTTCTTGCCAATTTCTTCTGTCTTGAGCCTTCCCTTTTTGTGGATAGTAATTTAGAAAGTGATAGCCTTTCAACTTCAGCAGTTCCTTCAACACCTATAATATCATGGGAGTTTCCCCTGAGAATTCTATCTTACTTTTGGGGTTCAAACCATAGTGGAAGGGATGAGGAGCAATCTCCAGATGGTTTAAGATCAAGATTAGTTAGCCACTGTGGTCATGCTAGACCTCTCTAATCTCTAGTAAATTTGCAAGACTATTGACTCTGGGCTTGCTGCTTCAGCAATTATGAGACTACTGATGTGTCTGAAAAATCCCTCCACTTCCTCCTAGAATATGCAAAGGTAGCAATCAAATTGGATGAGGATGGAGAATTGAGCGTCAACAATGAGAGATTTGAAATGCAACGTCTCCCAAGCTTCTCTCAGATATCCCATTTTGTTCAATGTATATAAAACCACTTGTCAAGATCATTTCTGAATACAGTATAAAGTATCATCAGCATGCTGATGAAACAACTATACACCTCTTGCTCTCTGGATCTCAATAACTCAGTCTCTACTCTGGAAACCTGCTTGGATGGCATTGCCGATTGTATGAGCCAAACATGTCCAATTTTCAATTCTGGAAAGATGGAAATCTTGCTAATGAATAAAAGTCATTGTTACACATGGGATTTTTTTTTGTTCATCTCCCCATTTATTGAGGAACCAGCAGAGAAACCAGCTTAGCTGCAGGCAGGTAGCCCATTAGCCTGGAGAGAACTTGTGGTACCCATAGTGCCATCAACTGCCTCACACAGATACCTGAGGTCCCATCCCCTACAAAACTGAGACTCAAAGTCACTGGTTTCATGGGGCCAAAGACGAGCCTTGAGTTAACTGCAGAAGGGGGTACTATGAATAATACATGACTTAGAAGAAGAAAGTCCTATACTATACTTTCAAACCTAGTGACTAAATCAGAATTTTTATTGCTTTTAAGTTTATTCATAAAAACATACTTGCAATAAAAATTAAAATTGTGGATAGCCTTGACACTTATAAAGTCAAAGGCTAAAGGTGCCTATCAAACAAAGCACTGAGGGCCCAAATACCAGTTCAGGCAACCAGTAAAAAAAAATATATATGAAAACGTGCAAACTCACTGAACTGAACTGAGTGTGTGTAGCCATATTATATCCACCCTATGTTCCTTACATTTGCTGTCTATAAAATAGCAAACTGTGTAGAATGCCAATTGTTAACACTATTTAGATTTTAAATGTTGTTCTTTTGTTTTTACAATTTAATTGCATATTAACTGCTTGTTCAGTACCCTGAGCACTATGACAGAGAGCATTATATAAAATTAACAGTATTTATTTATCAACAGCTTAACTTACTTTAAAAATTTTTTGAGTGAAGTCTGTTTCAGAAGAAGCTGCAGTTCCATTCACAGCCCAACACATCAGGTCAGCGCTGATAACTGTAGAAGTGAGTTTCTACAACTCTGTACTAGGTAGGAGGGGGCACCCACAAGAGAAAACAAATGAAAGAAGCAAACCCAATAACCTCTGCAGACTATATATATTATAATGTTATCTCTGGTGCAGTTATTTTGCTTCTGATAACCTTAAAAAAGCTCTTAGTGTGGTTTGTTAAGCCATATCAGAAAATCATCCATTGGTTTCAGAGCATGAAACACTCTTATTTGTTTATTTTTTAAATGGAAACACAACCTTTGGGAAACTGCAGATAACTGCAGATCCTTTTAAGATATTTTCCTCCGTGACACAGAGCCATTTCAATCACAGATGAATGTTGTTTTCTACATGTTGTAAAATGCAATTCCTAATGCAAATATTAAACACATATAGGACTCACTCTTGCTCTGCAATACTTGCTGTGCAAAAGCTAGGAGATCAGGCACTTGGGCACACACATTCCCAAGCTGATCTTTTAAGATATGGAGGGCATATTAGTCTATCAGTTGGGGCATTACAGAATACACAATTTTCTTTTTCAATATTCAAGAGAAGACTAAAAAGATACATTATTTCATACTACCTTGCCTGTACTGCTCAACTGGAAAATAAGACCTCACACATTTTAAACTATGGGCCAACGCTTATGGAAGGGGTGAACTGCAACCAATAAATCAAACTGTATAATTGGATAAACATTATTATACCATCTCTTGTTTTATACTTCATTTTAAACAAGGAATTATTTATGCTTAGGATTTCATTTGAAGTGGAAATTTTAATGCAAGTTTCCTATATACTAGACAAGGTTTGAAAAAAAAATCAAAAAGGGGTTGAGGTGCAAATTTACCATAACACTGTAATTCCATACATAATAAATAAAATAACAGATCTAGACAATAATACTTTCTTATATGCTGAGGAAAAGCTTTAAATATTCACACTTTGCCATTGTTCAACATATACCTTGTGATGGAGGCTTGGAAGTTCGGGTGGCCTATTGGTTAGTGTACCTGACTGTCAAGCCCTTCCCTCTCTGTCAGAAGGGAGCCAGGAGCGTTTGGGCCTTCCCTTTGTGTCTGGGCCTTTGCCCTTACGAGGTGCATGGTAAGGGGACTTTAGCCTTCCCTCTCCACCAAGTCCCAGGGCCCTGTGGGAAATAACACTGGCAGGGTCCTCCCTGCAGAGAGTTTAAGTCCACTGCCCTGGGCTACTTTCTAAGTACTCCTTCAAGACCTGCTAGTTTTCAAAGTCGAAGTTACTCACCTTGTGCAGTTACGATGGTTCTTCGAGACGTCTGTCCCTATGGGTGCGCCACTGTAGGTGCATCTGCATCCCTGCACTGCTGCTAAGAGACTTTTGGTATCAATCCATCCTACCAATCCCCACCTGTCAAAAGGCTAGCCAGCATGTGTGGACAATCCCTCCTCATTTCCTTCTCTACCTCAGAGCCAACTACTAGAACTCTGAAGTGGAGGGGAGGAGGGTGGGTCGTAGAGCACCCATAGGGGACATATTTCAAGGAACCATTGTTACTGAACACGGTGAGTAACGGTCTTCTTCAAGTGGTGTCCCTATGGGTGCTCCACTGTATGCAACTCCCAAGCAGTGCTCACCACTGGGGGCTGGGCCTTTGAGTCGAGTCTGATACGGATGTTAGTATGGTAGCACCGAATTTGGCATCTGCAGTCGAACCCCCCTGGATGACATAGTGCTCACTAAAGGTGTGTGCAGATGCCCAGGTAGCTGCTCTGAAGCTATTTTATATAGGGATACCCTTGGAGAAGGCAACGGACAAGGAGACTGACCTTGCAGAACATGTGCATATTGAAGATGGGGTGTTACATTTCACAATTGGTAACAGAGTTTAATACGGCCTGTAGGCGTTTCAGGTTCCGTGGGAGGCCACAGTGGCTTCCTACAAGGGGAGTAGCTCACTCTTGGCGAGGGATCAGTCTTGTTAATTCGCCCTCAGGCCGGGCGAGTGAGCAAAAGTCTATTGCTCCAACCCCTAGGCAGGGTGAGCAGGCGGATCGCTCAGGCCTCAGGCAAGGCGAGCGAGCAGGAGTCTATTGCTCCAACCCCTAGGCAGGGTGAGCAGAGGAGGCAACAGCTTCAGGCGGGGTCAGGAGAGCAATTCTCCTGGGGTGGCTAGGGAACGGGGGAAGGGGAGGGGGACGCAGGCCCACCCGTCTCCACTGCGTCCCAGCCCAGGGCCCTAGCAGTGGCAGAAGCGGCTGCCACTGTGCCGGCGGGGCTCCCGCCGCAACACACCGGCAATATGGCGGACTCAGCCACAGGCCGTGGCTGTCCCTGGGTTACTTCCTCCCTACTGACCCTAGTACCTGCTGCGTCCGTGCCGCAAGGGTAGTCCACCTGGGTTAGCACTGTTAGTCCTTCCTCGTCGACCGGGGGTAAGGCAGGAAACTCCTCTTCAGGGGGCAGCTCCTCCAAGTCGTTGTAGGTTGGTGCAGGCGGCTCGGCCTCGGGCAGCTCCTCCAAGTCTTGCCCAGCTGTGGGGAGGGGCTCGGCGGCCGGCAGTTCTTCCAAATCCGGTCCGGCCTCCGGGGGTGTCCGCCACTCAGGCGGCTCTGGGGTCTCGGCCCAGTCTGGCAATTCCCGAGCACGGCCCCGGGCTCGCGGTCGGGGTAACTCGGCCCAGTCGTCCTGGCCGGGTTGCCTAGTCCAGCTCCTTGAGGGCCCTACCCAATCCCCGGGCCCAGGTGGGGCCGGGGTTTGTCGGCGGCGGTTAGGCTCTGGCCTAGGCCTCTGCTGGCGGGGCAGCACGTCTGCCTCTGGCAGCACTCTGGGCCCTACTGAGCTCAGGGGCCAGGCTTTTATCCTTCCCCTTCCTGTTGGGGCTCCGCCCCGCGGCTGCCAATTGGCCTGGCCGGGTGGCCCTATCACGGCCCGGGTCTCCTGTTGCCGGGCAGACTCTGGGGCCGGGTGTGAGTTGGGCCAATCAGAGCTCTTGGGTCCTTCCCCAGGCTCTGGCTCCGTGGGAGGCCACAGTGGCTTCCTACACGGCCCAAGACCCACTTAGAGAGTCTCTGAGCTGTAATTGCTGTACCTTTTGACCTATCTGCAACAGAAAGGAAGAGTCTCAGAGACTTTCTGAAGGCTCTCGCCCTGTCATAATAGAAGACCAAGGCTCTCCTCATGTCGAGCGTATGGAGGACGCCTTCCCTATTATCCTGATGAGGTTTGGGATAAAAGGCTGAAAGATGAACAAGCTGATTTTATGTGAAATGTGGAAGTCACCTTTGGAGTGAATCTCGGATGTTGTCTAAGTGCAAACTTGTCAGGAAAAAACACCAGGAAAGGGGGATGTGTCATCAGAGCTGCTAGTTCCCCAATCCTTCTTGCAGAGGTGATGGTGATGAGGAATGCCATCCTCATGGAAAGGGGAGTTAATGAATAAGTGGCCATGAATTCATGGCCTGTAAGATTTTTTAATACTAGGTTGAGATCTCATTGAGGAGTGGGAAGTCTGGGTTGTGGAAAGAGGTTTGCTATGCCTTTGAGAAACCTCTTCATAAGCAGATGTGAAAAGATTGAATATCCTTCTGTCTGCTTATGGAAGTTTGCAATTGCTGCTAGATGAACCTTTAGCGAACGGATAGAGGGACCTGATTTCTTGAGTCAGCAGATAGTCTAGGATCACTGGTAGGGTGGATGTATTAGGGATGACACCATTGGACTGGCACCAGATCTGGAATCTCTTCCATTTCTGAAGATAGGTACAGCAAGTAGCTCCTTTTCTACTGTGCATAACACCTCCTATATTTTCTCAGAGCAATGTGCTAGAACCGTGAAGAAGCCAGGCTTTGAGTCATAGAATCTGCATGTTCGGATGGAGAGTGTCTCTCTCATTCTTCGTTAGAAGGTAAGGAGTGATTGGAAGAGTCATTGGTGAACATAGTGCCAGCTGTGACAGGTAAGGGTACCATGTCTGTCTGTGCCAAGTGGGAGTAATCAATACGTTTGCTCTTTCTCTTTTTGCTTTCTACTGGACCTTCAGTGTCAGAGGGAATAGGGGGAAGGCATAAAGAAGGTCCTTGTCCGATGGAAGGAGGAGAGTGTCTCCCATTGAGTGTCGTCCAATCTCCGCTCTGGAACAGTACTGTGGACATTTCTTTTTCTGGTAAGTATGAATAGGTTTATTATCAGTGTTCCCCATTGTCAGAATGCGTCATGGAGTACCATCGAATCTATCTCCGATTCGTGGTTGTGTGGGAATTTGCAGCTGAGACTGTCCGCAGTCATGTTGTATATTCCCAGTAAGTAGACTGCTGATATTAAGATATTGTGGGAGATGCACCAGTCCCATGGTTTTAGTGCTTCTACACACAGGGAGTGAGACCTGGTGCCTCCCTGATGGTATATGTAGTACATGCAGGCCATATTGTCCGTCATAACCCTTATGTGTGTGTCTTTGATCAGCAGAAGGGAGTGCACGCTTTTCTGACCACTCTGAGATCGAGTAGGTTGATGTGGAGGCATTTCTTGGCCGAAGACCATTTCCCCTGTATTGTGCAACCATTGAGATGCGCGCCCCATCCTGTGAAGATGCATGAGTGGTCAGGAGTAGAGATGGGGAAAACCGAACAAACAGAATTTCCGTACAGGAGTTTGCTGGATCCTTCCACCACTCCAAGAATTGCTTGACCCTGGTGGCCATCAAAAGTAGTTTTCTTACCTTATCTCTGTTCAGCCTATAAACCAAACCATACCATGTTTGGAGGCATTTCATGCATAGTTTGGCATGAGCGATGACTGATGTGCCCGCAGCCATGTGCCCTAGGAGCTGCAGGCAATGTCTGGCTTAATTTTGGGGACTGAACTGTACTGTCTCTATCAACAAGGAGAGTGTGATGTTGGTCTCCAGGGGAGCCATGCTAAGATAACTTAAACAGGGCAAACTGCAAAGAATGGGGCAGGCAAAGCCCTAATTGCTAAGATATACTAAGCCAGCAACAAACAGGTTCTGATGACCTCACTGATCATTCAGTAGACAAAACACAGTTCCCTTAAAACTATCTAGCCCTTTGGCTAGTACCCAGACAACCAAGTCAAATATGATGGCGATTTCTGAAAATTTTTATCCATTATAGTAAAAAAGTTCTACCAATCCCAACAGTCAATGAATAGTTCAGATCTTACCCAAATACATGCTTAAAGCCAATGCTTATTAACTAAACTAACATTTATTTTAAAAAAAGGAAAGAGAGTAATGGTTAAAAGGTCAGTATACATGCACAGATGAAAATAAAGCTCTTAGGTCAGTTTCAAAGCAGAGATAATGGAATTGCAAAATTCTTAAATCACAAAGTCTCAAATTACCCAAACTGCTTTTTGGGGGTGGGGGTGGGGGGGGTGTCATCAGTCCTTGTTTAGAGCCCCTTTGTTAGAAATCCAGTCCAGAGAACTGAAGACTAAATAGTCCATGTGCAGCATTTGTTCAAATTCTCCCATGAGAATTAGCAGGATGATTCCAGGCTGGTGCTGGGATCTCAGTCTTGTGATCCAAACTTTCCCTGATGAGCTTGGACAGATTTGAGATAAAAAAGATCAATCCACTAGAGTCTTTTATAGATCCATGCAGGCTGAACGATATTTTCTTGACAGCAGGTGCCTCCTTGAACAATTAATAGATGATGACTTGGGATCCTGAAGTATCATCTCCTAGATCCTGTGCACACTGGTAACTAGTTACATTAGCACAAGGTAAATGGCCATTTACAACCATTTACAGGTATTTACTACTTAAACTTCAAAGCGAAATACAAACAATAATATTGTTACATTCAAAGTTCTATCTAAATGTTCATATGTTCCTTTTGAACTCAATCAATAGAACAGTGATAGATAAACTGCTTTCCTGTCTACACTGCTAACCTCTAACAAGAGACATGTAAACATCAAATAACTACCAACAGTACACTTGCATATCAAAGCTCTAGTCTACTTATGAGGAATGACCCTCACTACCACTGTATTTTCCTATAATATATCTTTAAAGGTCAGATTTGGACAACGCAGTTTGTAAAGTTGCTTGGCTTTTTCGGGCCTAGCATCACAGAGATTGAGAAATCTGTGTTGTGGGAGGAGCATTTTGGCCTGAATGGAGTTGAGATTAGCTCCTATGAATTCTAGCCTCTGTACTGGTATTAAAGTCAACTTTGTTTATTGATCTGTAGGCCCAGATTCTGAAACAGGTCCAGTGTGGTCTGAGTGACTCATTGCGCCCCTGTGAAGGACTGTGCCCTGAGAAGCAGTCATCCAGGTAAGGATAAATCATGGTACCTGGAGAACGTAAATGAGCCACAACTATCAAAAGGACACAGGCAAATCAGCTAGGTGCTAATAAGAGGCCAAAAGAAAATACTATGTATTGGTAGTGGTCTTGGCCTGGCATGAACCTGAGGTAATGTCTGTGGCTCGGTATGATCAAGATGTGAAATATGCACCTTGGAGGTCAAGGGCCAAGAATCAGTCTCCTTTTTCTAATACTGGAATGATCACTGATAACATTACCATCTTAAACGTCTGAGCCTTGATCCAACCTTTTTTTTTTTTTGGTTTCAAGAAGTAATGAGAACAGAAGCCTCTGCCCCTTAGATGTGTGTGCACTGGCTCTATGGCTCCTATGCTGAGGTGCTGGTTTATCTCCTGACATAGCAGGCTCTTATGAGAAGGTTCCCTGAAGAGGGACAGGGAAGGGTGTTTGGGAGGGGTGAAGGGAGGAGAAACAGATGGAGTATCCATCTCGAATGATCTCCAGAATCCATTTGTCGGAGGCTACCCATTCCTAGGTGCTGCAGAATAGGGTGAGACAGTTTCAGAAAGGATGGGGGAGGTTTTCCAGCATGAAGTGAGGAGAGTGCTCTATGGGGACCTCAACCAACCCGTCAAAACTGCTTCTTTGAAGTGGAGGCTGAGAGGAAGTTTGCTGAGACCCTGATGTCTTCTGCCTGGGGAACCTGGGCTTCTTCCTCTGGGGTTCATATGATCTCTGTGCCTACTGAGATGGATATTGGGATGAATCTTGTGAGTGATGTTTGAATGGTGGTTGAGGACTGTACTTTCTTTTAACCCAGGTGTATAGATCCCAAGAGATAGAAGTGTGGCCCATGAATCTTTTAACATGTAGAGGGAGGCATCAGTCTTTTCAGCAAACAAATTCGTCCCTTCAAATAGGACGTCCTCCACCGTCGTTTGGACAAGCCGGAGAGATGAATCCACAAGATCTGTCTCATCATAATGGCAGCTGAAATAGAACATGCCGCCATGTCAGCTGTGTCAAGTACCAACTGGAGAGACTTTTTGCCACCAGCTGGCCCTCATTAACCAAGTCTTTAAATTGATCCTTGTGAGAATCCGGGAGGTATTCAATAAAAGAAGTAAGTTTCACATAGTTCTGATAGTCATATTTAGCCCGCAAGGCTTGGTAGCTCACCACTCTGAATTGGAGAGGAGTAGGCCGTTCTGTCAAAGAGGCCTTCCTGTCAAAGAGGTCTAGGCATCTCCAGTCCTGCTCATAAGGAGTAGACTTAAAATGGTGTTGGCAGCCTTTAGAATCAACTTCATCCACAATAATCGAATTGGGAGGTGGGTGTGAGAACAGGAGTTCCATGTCGTTTACTAGCACACATTTCTTGTCCACCCTCTTACAAGTTGATGGGACAGATGCAGGGGTCTGCCATATCCCCTTTGTGGGGTCCAGTATAACCTCATTAATAGGGAGGACCATTCTGGAAGAGGAGTAGGCATGTAAATGTCCACCAGCTTGTGGTGCGACCACCTCTTGCAAAGATATCTGGACTGCATCTGCCACCATCTCTGCCAAGTCATGGAACAGTTTAAAATCATCCTCCATAGATGGCAGAGGGGGCATCACCGACTTGTCTGGTGACTATGATGAGAAGTGAGTTGGAGGAGTGACTTTCTCCTTAACTTCGGCATCTGATTGCACCCTTGCCTGCTTGGGGAGCTCAGATGTCCTCAAGGCAGTGGCCTATGGATGGTATTTCCTCAGCTGCTGATAGGCCACACTAGAGGTGATGGAGGCTTGTTGCCTTGGGCCTGCCAGAGGTCTCAATACAGTCATTGTGATAGGAAAGGGCCCTGTGGTTGGTATTAGCGTTGCCCAAACCAGGGAGGTTGCAAGTCAGAGGGGTGGTATACCCAGTGACCATAATGAAACTGGGCTCTGTATGGCAGGTGAGTAGAGCATTTGAAAGCTAGGTCCTCTTGCTCACTTTCTGATTCTGACGACAAAAAGGGAGGTGCATGGCAAGAGGGCGTCTGTGAGCCAAGGCCTCTGAGTGAACTCTGTACTGAGGCCCCAGTAATGAGCAAAGAAGAGTCCAGTGTGTCGGACACCGAAAGATCCATCTTGCACCGGAACTCTGTTGGTGCGGAGGGCATTGGTACCATTGGAGGCTGTCGGTACTGAGAAGCTTGTACCAACTGAGTTGGAGATGCAAACCTGATAGCAGGGTTTATCAGTGCCTAGCGTATTGTCAATGGTACTGATGTTGATGACCATACCAACGAAGCCTTCCCTGGAGCAGATCTCTATGTTCCTCACGCGCCTGCGGTACCAGTGCTTCTTTGCTTGTGCCCATTGGGCCTTTAGGCATTTCAACTTGTCCTGTCAGTTTTCCTGCACATGCCCTGGGTACCAGATTTAGACAGCTTCAGTGCCATTGGTACAGATAATACTGACTGAGCCAGGGATCGTTTTCGGCTCAATCAGGGCTTGCTATGGGGACTCATGGAGTGGCTTGCAGGCATCTCTATGAACTCACCTCTCTTTGAACTGGAGGGTTGTGGTGAGGATTCCCACCAGAACTTCAGAGGTTGGAGGGTTGACTCCAAAAGTAGTGTGAGCCTCAGTTCTCTGTCCTTCCTGGGTCTGGGCTTCAGCTTTTGCTGACACAAATCACACTTCTGTGAAATGTGTTTCTCTCCCAGGTAGTGAATGTACTGTGAGTGAGTGTCAGTCACTGGGATAGATTCCTTGTAACTGAGACACTTTTTGAAGTCCAGGGAGTTGAGCGTACCCTGGTACAGAGAAGTCCCCCCGCACAGGGTGTCAATGAAAAACAAAGTCCTTTTTTCCCCTTCTTTCTTTCTTTCTTCTTTTTTTTTTTTAAGGCAATGACAAAAATAAAATGTAAATGAAACAAAAAAAGAAGAAGGGGCTTCAAGGAAAGCTAAAATTAGCCATTCTAAAAGAGTTAACAATCCATGAGGGGACAGCTATAGCGCTGTCTCTAGCCAGAGACAGCTGAAAAGGAACTGAGGAAGGATTGTCCTTGCATGCTGACTAGCCTCGTGGCAGGTGGGGAGCAGCGCATGCATGGGCAGGACAGACTGCTATCGAAAGTCTCCAATCAGCAGCGCAGGGATGCAGACATACCTACAGTGGAGCACCCATAGGGATACTACTCAAAGAAGTGGGTGGTGGTTAGAGAAGGCACTCCCTGGAGGCCTTACCACTCTGTGGTCCCCTCACAGGCTCCATCTTTTGTCTGGTTTCCTGCAGAAGGATTCTTCTCTCCAGCAGTCTGTCCACCACCCCTTACAGTGTTACAAGGATGAATTTGACCCTAAATTTAGGTAACTCCTTTGAAGGCAAAATGGAGTTAAAACCATCAGCAAAATGGACCATATTCATCCCAGGTGTTTATATAGTAATAGTAAATAATATCCTCTGAAATAAAAATATCCTCTGAAATAAAAAATCTTGTGAAAATGTATTTCCTGAGTTTATTTCTCATCCTGACAGGTTATGTTTAACAATGCAAGTTTTTGGCCCTCACATGTTAGATACATGTCTTCCAAAACCACTGTAGTAAGCAGCTATTGAATCTTGCTTCTCAAGCCACTACTTTTCTCTAGAAATAATTATCTTCTTTTATTCCACAATTTGGAATAAATCTTCAGAGCAACTTATATAAATAATCCTCTGGAAAAAAAAGATCCTTTTGAATTTTTTATTTTATTTTATAAAGTGAAGTTATGGTATCTACGGTATGAGTCTCCTTCAAGCCTTATTTGCATTCAAGAGGCTGCCAGTTGGGTAAAGTTTCTACTCTTTAAGTAATGCTGTTTCCCAGCAACCTGCATTCTGTTGCCAGGGAGAAACTGTGGAGAGCTACCTCATTTATCAAGCCCACCACAGTCCTGAGGGGTTATGGCTTTGTGCAGTGTTGCTTCATGCCTGTGCACACTGGTGTTTGGTTTAGTCAAGGACTTACTGATGAATGACATAGCTCTTTGTGGTTGGCTCTATTTAGAGGTGATATGGAAGTGAACGTTTTTCAGCAATGCAGTGTTACCTTGGGAGTGCATTTGACAGCTGGTTATGCAGTTCTGCAAACATATATCCTGTAAGTTTTTGATCTACCAATGACTGTGTATTCCTGTTTTTGACTTTTTGTCTTTTTGTAGATGTCAAATGCAAAATTCACACAAAAAATTAGATTTTCATAACTTCTGCTTTTCCAGGCAACATCTTCTAAAATGTAAAGGTAAAAGAGTCATTCCTTTCGCCAATGTCAATCCAATTTTTAATGATTTTTCATACTTACAGTTTTGGCCTGATAAGATCTATTTAATGTTTCGGTACAAATGCCAAGGGCAAAAAAAGACAAAACATTAAAATGTAAAAGGGAGAGAATGCATGACATGCGGATTTCTATTGCCACCGCTATTTTCAAAAGAATTTATTTCATGGATAAATCTAAATAGATATTGCAACATTCAAGAATTTCAGAAATCACATCTTTCAAGTAGTAAACAATTACTAAAAATGAGCAAAGAAATGTAATATCACATTACATCTTTTCTGGTTTGGATCTCAGCATACTTGGTCAAACTATAATGAAAATTGAATAAACCTATAGAAATCAATTAATCAAAAATGCACTAGATAAGGGTCATTTTTTAAAATGAAGAGATAAACAATTCCCTCTTCTGAACTGGAAAGGAAAATTGAAACTTGAGAAATGCAATGCACGTAGTCTATGATCTTAGTGCTCATCTTACCTCTGAATAGTCCTCCTGTGGGAATATCCCTTCTTTTTTACTTATATTTAGTACAACCTCATAGAAAAATGGGTGTCAATTTATTTACATAAAAACAGTGAATCAAGAAACTGAAGCTATAGAAAATGTTAAAGAAATTAATTCTACTAAATCTCAACCTTTCGTCATTACTGTTTCTGTTGTGTGCCTCATTTTGAAACATAATCTCACACTGGAACCCACATTTGGGTCATGACAGGTTGCAAAATTACAGTATGGTGATACTGAATCAGTATGTGTCAATCACTTTTCATACCTGTCACATGGTCAACAGGCTTTTTAATCATCTTAGGAAAAAACATCAAACATTTTTCTTTATTGCTCACATTACTAACATTATAAAAAATTGACAGATTCATTCATACTTCATTCAACAGTTCCATTACAAAACCTTACTTTTTATATAATTAGCAAATTCTCAAAATTGTTAACACATTTTTACTAATATTATGAAAAACCATTAGATTTATTCATATTTCATTCAGCAGTTCCATAAAAAGAACTCAATTTTTTATATAATATAGCAAATTTACCTTTCTTTTGCCATCTCAAAATATGTACTCTATTAGCTTGCTGATAGTTGAGTTTGAACTCATCTTTTTGTTGGCAGCTATAAAAGGCATTAAATAGGGAATTTGGATATCCTATCAGGCACCCACATTTGATAATTGGGCTTTGCATTTTCAGCTGCTGACTTACTTGTAGCATCTCTCTCCTGCTTTCTGATGATACTGTCTACAAAGTACAAAAGGTTTCTTTCACACGAAGGGATTGAAGAGATAATGCAAAAATTACCAATCTTTAAATATTAGCATTAAACCAAATCAAATATTACCGACCACTTTTTACAGCTGCCAACAAAAAAGTTGTTCAAATTCAACCAAACAACAAGTTAATGTAGTACATATTCTGAGATGGTAAAAGAAAGGTTAATGGGGGAGGAAACTCTGTTATAACAAGTGAGTAAAGAGCAAAACAAATTCCACTACATTTTAAAAGGTTAGTTATACTTTTGTGCTATTAATTTATATTATGACATGTTCACAATATATGAAGGTTCAAATGACTTTCATCAACATGTATTATAGAAATTTACCAGATACTGGCGGAATGAAACTCCTAAGAAAACATAATTTTCCTAATATCATTTTCTTTAAAAATTTCATAGGAAGTGCACTAAGTCTAATGAAATGACCATATTTTCCTTCTGCATTAATATGGAATAAATTTGTCCCAAAAGTTCAGCTATCTGTACTAATGACATCAACGGAACTGATATCGAAACACACATGTCAAATACAAGCAGAAGAGGCAAAAGAGAGTAACCATGGTCAGCCTCAGTCCCAAGCCTAATCTCCACTCCTTGTGCCTCCTGGCCCCTCTGTTCTCCAGGGCTGGACACTAAAGGACCTGTAAACCAGGAATTCAATCCATAAATATGTGGGATCTGTGTTTATAATCTTCTGCTACTTAGAGAGTTTTTGGAGGCCCTTCAAATCCTGGGGCCTCCTGCTAAATTTCCCAGTAGCGGTGTCCAAACTTATACTCACAGGATCTGAAGCCTTTCTTTAAAAAAAAAAAAAAAAAAAAAAAATCAACAATTTCATTTCATTGTCTCTTGAGTTTAGCAAATCAGATTGAGAAATTAATTCTAAGCATAATTAGAATTCAATGAGAATTCATTTGATACACTAAATTCATGTAATACTTATTGCATTAGCAAGAAAGGAACAGTCAACTTTAAATCTGGATAAATTTAAAAAGAGTTCAAAGTAAATTCAGGTACTACGCCTATCCATGAGTGTCCCTGCTATTTTCTGTGGTCTGGCGATCACATTTTCCTGTTTTCTGAAATGTTTTTCTCTCCATTGCAGCTTCATGAAAGACCCATAGAAATAATAGAAAACTAAATAATTAATGACTATACAGCAGCAGTAGCAAAACTGTCCATACTAAGTGCTGTCAAATCCACAAAGTAAACAAAAGGGGGTGGGGAAGGAGTGAAATACATTATCTCTAATCTCCTTCATTTATACTAATCTTATGTCGGTTGTAACAATAAGTAAATATTTCTGGACAAATGTGTCATTTTTAAGTTGGTTGTGTCCCTTTAAACATTTTATTTCAATATTTGAAAACAGGGTCAAAGTGTGTTGCTGATCAGAAAAGTAACTGTAAAATTACACCTTGTTACTATATGCTTCTCCTCACAATGGAATCTATTTTCCTTTCATCCCTGCACAGTTCCATGAGGCTAGAGTCTCCCTTCAAATATTCCATCATAAATAAGGAGTACGTTCACTGAAATGGAAGGTCTTTAAGGTCCGGCTTGATAAAGCCCTGGCTGGGATGATTTAGTTGGCGCTAATCCTGCTTTGAGCAGGGGGTTGGACTAGATGACCTGCTGAGGTCCCTTCCAACCTTAACATTCTATGATTCTATGAAAAGCATGAATCAAACCCAAATCTCTCAAGTCCTAGTCCAGTGCGTTAACCATTAGATCACTATTTTTCTCTAAGATTCAAACTGGGACATGAAGTTGCTGGAAAAATAAAGTTGTTTCTTTATAAAACTCATCCTTAACATTCAGCCAAATTTAATTAGCAAATTTCATTAGGACATGTAACATCTTCTCTAGTGATCACTCACTAATATTTCTATAAAACAAGTTATGGTAAACTGAGATTGACAGCATAGTCTGGAAGAATGAGCATAGGGTTGAGAATGAAGAAAAAGTTTTCAAATATTTTTAAATTACTACTGAATAGTTTAAAAGCAAACAAAATCAGAACTGCATCACCATGGGTGGTTGCCTTTACTAAGTGATTGATTTGCTGCTCCTGAAAGATACTAGATTGAAAACTATAGAGATTGGAGTCCTGTATATCCATGGAACAGATACAGACAAGTGTCACTGCAAGATTCCCCAGACCATCAAGCTAATATATCTCAATCCCAAACTTTTAATCCAGTAAAATGTAGAGAAGGAACAATCCCTGAAGCAAGTATAATTTAGTCTCCATGTCCATTTAATTCTTGAGCTTTCTAGTAAGATGGCAAAATATGCCCATAAGCTAGTGAGATGGCTTAGCCACAGAAATCAGTAGGATTTTTCAGCAAGACCAAATCAGAATAAGTTACTATAGGCAAAACAAAAAAACATACATAACAGAAGTTTCCCTAAACTCGGGTTCATCATGTTTGGCACTGCTTTCTTTCTCTCCTTTCTTTCTCTCCAGCAGTTCCTCTCAGGACCCTTCCACTGAGCAGATGCGCAAAGGAAGGGGTAAATGAAGTTAAAGTTAATGCCCTGATACACTGGAAATTAAGTCGTGCCCCTGCTTTCTATACCACAGTAAAGTCAAATGTTATTATTGTTTCTGTGAGGTGAATCTCTCTACTAGGAACAGGACAGAGACCACAAACAAATTACTAGCTAAAAATTATTTCTAGCATTACCTATCTGGACTGATCAGACTAATGGAGCAACAGTACTACATCCAACCGTTTCACAAAATCTAACACTAAATATATTTATAATTGGGTGTGTGTGTGTGTGTGTGTATAAACAGTAGTGCCATTTAATTTACTCATATAAACATTTGATACAATATAGCAACTGAAGATAATTTTAATAACAAACTTTGATTAGTGAGGATAAACAGAAAGTGATATTTAATTCTGATACAGAGAATAACATTCCACTCTAGCACATTGTAAAAGTCATGCTTATAGCACTAATTTTCAAAAATGAATTTCAGTTTCTCTACTGTAGTGAAGGAAAATAGCAAAATGTATTCAAGTTCCCAGACTGAGAAAATTGTTGAAGATCAAGTAAATTCAAGCAGATTACAAAAAATAGTACTTGATAGAAATTTACAAAGATTCCCATAAAAAGGTAGGAGAAACTTCAGAAATACATATCAATTACAGTATGATGATTTCATAAGCCTGTCACAATCTATACTGTTGTTACAAGAGAAGGAAATCTGAAGCAGAATTCCTTTGTTTTGATTTCTGCATGCATTATGACAAAACAGAAGCTGAACATCATTAAAGCATATTTATCTCCAGATCCTGATGACTTCTGCAAACCAAACCGTTTGTACATTGCTCTTGTAAGATATTTTGTCACAAGAAAGTTACAGTAAAAATACATCTTGTATTGTATTGGTTAAGGTCAGTCACTTTAGAGAAATTAATATAATGATTTACTGTTTAAAGACTTGATCCTGCATGTTGCTTTAGCACCTTACAAGATCAGGGCCTAAATTAGTAATATCCTTAAAAGAAAAAGAAAAAGAAAATCATAGACAGGTTAATTTCTCATCCAGTCCACATAATGAAGGGTCAAGGAGTTAAAGAGGAAGAAAATACGGGATTCTTACCTATTAATGAGGAAGTAGACCATTGGTGGTTGAATAAGGAGAGAGGAAGAGACACTGACTGTCAAAATGTACAGAATTTACCCATCAAAACCCAACACAACTCATCTTTCAGTAGAACCTGGTGCAATGCAACTTTCAATGAAAAATTACTAGTTAATAGATTGCCTTGTGTTCCCTATTAAATCATTTTAAACTGCCATTCATATTTTACACTCAGCTACCTCCAGGAACAGAAATTTGGCCCAACTAACCTTTGGGCCCAACTGAACTTTACACTACATTTTAAAACTTAATTTGCACCTAATTTCTAACAGCATTTTACACTTTGTTTTAACTTTTACAATTCCTTTTAGGTATAAAGCTCTTAAACACAAAGGTACCCATGGTGGATTGATTTAAATCACCAAGTGGAAAGTCTTGATTTAAACCATTGATTTTAATCAACTTTTCCATTGGTACTTCAGTTATTTTCTAAGGAAACGTGTTGATTGACAACTAAATAGAGCTTTTACAGATTTGGTACATCCTTTTGCTAACTAGAAGGCTACACTATAACTATATACATTTATTTAAGAAATCATGTAGCTTAATATATTCAGATATTTATTAAGTGTACATTTTTGTATATTAGAAAATGATGAACAATATATTGCTTATTTACTAGATAATTAACTTTTTGTTCATATTTGCATCAAGCTGCATTAGCACAGTAACTGTAATTTAATTAACACAAAATACCATATAAAATTTATCTTTATTAAACAAAACAGCCTTACGTGTTTTGGAAACATACATTTATCTTATCAAAACATGTTTCACATGCACAACTAAATGATTTATTAAACAGAGAGATTAACTGTAGACAGTGGATTAAGGTGATTATTTCAGGTTAGCCTGGGAAAATTTTCAAATACACCTAAATGAAAATGACTGGAGCTTAAGTTCCTACTCACCTAAATCTCTTGAAAATGAGACAATCTCCTAAATTACTCAGGCTGTCCTTCAAACTTTTAAAACTAATAGATCTCATGCCCTCCCTCCTCATTTTTATTTATAAACTGAATGAATTAGTTCAAATTAAGAAAATATTCTTTCTGTGCCTGCAGGAGAGGCTACTGCTGTCAAAAGCTGGTTTAGCACTTCAACAAACTCTGGTTCCAAGTGCTTAGCTAGTGAATTCCACCAGTTCAGTGGCATAACTACTTTTAAAATCTTATCAGCAAACATGTACTGCTTAAATAGTTCACCTCCAGCCCTGACATTTATTATGGTTGACATGATTGATGGGGGATTATTAGATGTCCATGTCATGGCACTTCTTCAGCAGTTAGGCATCTACCGTGTTACTCTGGGTTGAGAATATCGGAAAGAAAATGAGATAGAGTAAGTGCTTGATCCATCCACTTCTTTACTGCCTGAAATTTAACTTTGTTGTTGTGAATTTCTTTCTTCAATGTCTTAAAGTTCTTTCAACAGCATCAGAAATACAACAGCGATCTCTCTACAGTTTATCCATGCTATGGAAATAGGTTTCGGTATATTCAGCATATTTTCTACATTTCTCTTTAGTCCAATGATCTACACAAATGTCATTAGAATAGGACAGTTCATAGTAAATAGCTCAAAAGAATCAACCACTGAATTCCATCACACATCTTGGGAGAGAACAAGTTTTGGATCCTCCTGCTCTCTTCAGGGCAGCTGAAGCAATGTGATTGTTATGGAAATATTCTGCAATTTCAATGTTTTTCTTTATTCCTGGAGGTTGTACTTAAGTCTCTGCCTAAAAAATACATCAAATGAGGACTGCACCTATGTTATACATTTTAGGTTCCCTTCATTCTCTTCTAGATTTCATCTCATCTTTGCCACATATGCAGCATTATCTGTGACAAAGCTATGCATATGAATTTTTGTTCGGTTTGTTATACTTTTACTGCTACTTGTTTTTAATATTCTGCTGTATGGCTATTCTCTGGCGTATCAATTGTTTCTGTAAGACAGACAACCAAGTCTTCTGTTATCACACAAGCACGTTACTGGATCATTATGTACATTGTTCCACCCATCAAGACTCAGATTAATAAATTTTCCCATCAATGTTTTTTGCAGAGTGTACAATTTCCTTCTCGTACACTGTATCCAGCAACTTACCAGCAATATCTGCTCTGCCAAGTGAAGCATAGCCTGGTCATAATGATTGAATCTGTCAATGAGATGTTTGTTCTGAACAATATGAAAAGAAGAATTTGTTGCATAAATGAACCCAGCAATCTTTGCTGCACTGTTTACATTTGACATGTGTTCCTTTTTTTACGGAGAGGTACAGAAATTTCTTGAAAGTATCTTTTTATCACCTGCAGTCATGGCAGGTTTTTTTTTCCCTCCAGCTCCCAGATGTTGAAATCAGTGCTGGAGACTGTACTCTGTCTGACAAATGTTATCCCTTCTTCCCACAGTGTCCTGCTTTGACACCACTACTGCTCCTTTCTGGTTGCACATGCTGCTCCTGCTCCCTTGTTTCACAACTCCCCTGTCCCACCTTCCACTACCCCCAGAAAAACAAAAGAACTAACAACAACCCAAGACTTCTGCTCATGTAACCCACATGCCTTTTGCACTGCAGTAATTGTTTAGAAACAGAGAGGGTGGCAGTTGAGACATTAATGGATTTCTTTTTGTTTGTAGCTCTCTGTGTACATATGTAAGGAGACAGAGCAAGGCAATTTACTTGATGTGTCCAGAACCATCTAAAAGCAAGGGCTGGTCGCTAATGGGTAGATCAGTGTTCTTCCATGCACTGGAGAGTAAATTCGCATCATGCTGGGAATCACTCCTAATTTGATAAATGAGCTAATCAGAGCTCAGGTATGGAGAAGCTATAAAACAGGAGATTGAGACCACCTAGGTGGACTCAGTGGATGGTTTTGATGAGATACTAGGTGGTTTCTCCTAAAGTCAGAGGCTGGGTCCCCATACCACTGATGACTTCGCTACGCTCTTGCACTCAGTAGCACAGCCCATGGGTCTCCAACAGGATCAAGCCTTTAATACAATACATGACCTACTGTGCCATATTTATAAAGCTTGATCTTAAAAGTTAGAATCAGGGAAAAAATATCTTTCTTTATATAGAATAGCACCCTTTAACTCAGAGTTTGACAGAGAGGCTCATGGAGTCAGCACGTTTATTATTTTTTATTTAAATATTGCATGAGATTATAAATTTAGGCCTTAACATATTTTATATTAAATTCAGATTTCATTTTAAAACAAGTTTATTTTTAAAGAAAAGAATTTAAATAATAAAATAAAAATATCTGATTTAAATCAACAAAACCCTATTTAAATTTTTTAAAATCCACTTTTTACATTTTTTTCTTAAAAAACCATCAATTTTTATTCACACTGCAGGTACCAAGTTGATGCATGGAGTACAAAAAGCTTAGAGTAGTAGGTTATACTGTATAAAATGAGTAAATTTTGCACAAGTGGCCCAAATTCTTCTGCCTATGGGATTACAAAGTGTAAATTGGGACAATTTTTGACCCAGTGCATCTCTTGTTGAGGTGCTTATCATTGCATGCTTTGATTGCTGCAACCTTTCCTCCTTCTAGTTCATGGATAATCGGTACATCATTCTAACCACATCAGCCCCATCTTTGCATCCTCCCATTGGCTCCCTTTTTGCCACGACCTCAAACAGAAGCTTCTTGTCTTCATCTTTAAGATACATCATGATTTAGCCCCCCTCTAATCAAATCTATTTTACCATGCCATCAACCCCTTCCTTTGATCTGATAAAGATGCCAGTCTTTACAACCCTTTAGTTCCTTTCTCCCACAAGTACGTCCATGCTTTTTACCACATTGCTCCCATCAAAATCCATAGTACTATTTTATCCTGCTGCAAATCTTTCCTTAAAACTTATCTCTGTTGTCATACCTACCAAACTGCCATCTGACAATGGCTAACACTACTGATTATGCAAAAAACATGCTTGTATTACTGTTACCCAATTTCCTACCCTCCCATTTGTCTGTTTCATCCACCTGCCTGTTGCATCTTGTCAAATTATGACAGTAAGAAGTCCGGGGCAGATACTGTTGTTTGTTACTCATTTGTACAATGCTTAGCGCAGTGGAATTATGATTGGGGCCTCTAGATATTACTATAATATATATGTGATAATAATGAGAGTAAAGATAATAAGGTTTTCAGTTACCACAGAAGTCTGATATGCAACAAACAATGCTGTTTCATTCAAGATTTTTAACTATTCTGAAAATTACTGGATAGACCTGATTTGCCTACAAAGGCAAGGAAGGGCACACCCTCCTTGTGAATTAATTTTTCAAGTAAAAAATATTTTCAGTTACTGAGATTTCTTCCAAGGTTCTCAAAGCTCTTCACAAACATGAAGGATTTAAAAGGGCCAAATTGTGCAAGTAAATCTTATTGATCCCCATTTTCTGGGGCCAGAAAAACAGCATAAGAAACAAGCTAGAAAAGTAATGTGCCTCAGTCATAATTATACAGGGAGTATGTGGCACAGCCAGGAGCAGAGAAAAGATTCCAAAATGATAGAGAGAAATTACGTGTTTGCTTTTGTGGCAAAACGGTGGCAGGTCCAGCAGACAGCCAATTATGATGTATTATTTCTGTGACAGTAGTGCATAGGAACCCCAGTCAAGGACAAAGCCCCCCATCATGCCAGGAACTGCGCAGACAAGTAACAGAGACAAATCTCTGCTCCTAGGTTTGTGAGAGGGGGGTAGACAAAATTGACCAATGGAATCCAGCGGGGTCGGGACTACGGCGCAAAAGGCCAGCGAGCGGCAGATGTTTTAGCTCACCAAGTGAAAGGCCTACATCTTTCCATTTCCCATGGCCGGCACTTACCCCCTAGCGCTGCTCCAGCATATGTCATTGACCCCAAATTCATCCCCATTTGTTTTGGCGGGGTCACGGAAGGGATGGATTTGGCCCCAGGTCTCTAGGCATTCCTGCCCCACACACACTACAGCCACTTTTTCATTCCACTTGTCTAGCAGAAGCCCCCTCCGCACCCAGCCGGCCATGAGTGACACAAGCGCCAGCTGCTCTACGGCAGCTGCTCTGGGGGCCTGGAGGGGCCTCAGTCTCCCCCCTGTCTAGGGCAGCCTGTCCCATCGCCCCACCCTCTGCAGTCCAGCTGGGTGTACCCAGGAGACGGGCAAACAGCCCCCCGCCCTCCACAGGGCGCAGTGCGGAGGAACAACATCCCGTGCCCTGCCAAGTCAGGAGGCTTTCGAGCCCTGCCCTCATACCGCCTTTCCTCCCCGCTTCTCCCTGCCTCTGAGGGGCGCTGAGGCGGGAAGGCCTGCGCCTCAGGCTAGCCAGCGGCTCAACGGCACGAGCCCTAAGCAGCGCCTCCCACCCACACGCACAGAAACGGAGGAGGGGGGGGGAGGGGAGAAGTACGCGCGCATGCGCTCCAGCCGTCTCCGAAAAGGCAAAGAGCGGAGCGCCGGCCTGACGCAAGCGTGCGCTGGCGTCTTCCCAAGTCCCGGGCGGGAGGGGGCACAGTGCGCCTGCGCAGACGCCAAGGCGGACCGGGGGGGGTGTGTGCGTAGCGCATAGGCGAGGGCGGGTCCGCACCCACCACCACGTTTCACTCGCTCCGCTCGAGTTACGTCTTCCTCCTTCCCCCACTACGGGTCTGTCTCAACCCCCCTCCCCCCTCAGGACTCGTCGTCGCCTGAGCGCGGCCGCGCCGCGCGCTTCGGCCTCAGTCCGTCGCCTCACAGCCGAGGTCTGCCCTACCTGAGACCCGGATGCTCTGATGACTCCGGCCGGGCAGGGCCTCCTCCCTGCTGGGCAGCCTGGAGGCCGAGTCTCCCATCCGGGAAGGCGAGCCAAGGAGAGCGCGTAGAAGGAAGCGGCGGGGCGCCGCTGTCATCCCCCCTCGAGCGTCCGGAGTCCGTTGGCGGCCGGCCGGCCGGCGCGCGCTGGCCGTTGGTCGTGTGGGGGGCGCGTGCGGCGGCGGTGGCGAGACCCGCCTCCTGCTGCGCTGGCGGCTGCGTGGCTTGCGCACTGCGCGAGAGGCAGAGCCCGGGTTACTTGCATCCAAGCGCAGCCTGCGCGGATCCGTGGGCTCTGCCGCCTGCCCTAGGGACAGGGTGTGAGCACACAACCACCCCCCCACACACACACACACAGGGCTCTGCCGACCCTAGGTGTGAGCACACTCAACCCACCCGGCCTCTGCCTGCCCTGGCATCTCACACCCACCCTGCCCTTGGGCTCTGCCTGCCCTGAACTGTGAGCACCCAATCTCCCCACCCGCACTCACCCTCCCCCAAGCTCTGCCTGCCCTGGGGTGAGACTTGACAACATTCCTATTCCTTCCCCCTCACACACACACACACCTACCTCTGCAGTAAGGTGACCAGATGCCCTGATTTTATAGGGACAGTCCGGATACTTGGGGCTTTGTCTTCTATAGGTGACTGTTACCCACCCACCCACTCCCGTGTCCTGATTGTTCATACTTGCTATCTGGTCACCTTACTCCCCAGGCTCTGCGCATCAACACCCTGCATAAGCTCTTATAAAGAATATTGCTCAAGTGAAAAGGGCTTCATAGAAAGATGATGAGAATGATTCAGGGTGAAACTTCCATGGAGAGAGATTGAAAAGGTGGGGATTGTTTACCTTAATAAAGAGCTGGATACGAGTGGACTTGATAAAAGTATGTAAAATAATGAATGGTTTAGAGAAGACAGATCAGGAGCTTCCATCTCAAGAACAAGGGGACAAGCAATTAAATAGAAAGGTAGCAAATAAAAATTAAAACAAAGAAATACTTTTCCACTCATAATTTGACAGGAACCCCTTGCCAACAACTATGTTGAGGCCAAAATTTAGTAAACCATGGAGAGATTGAATATTTGTAGGGAAATCAAGAATATCCAGAGAGAGAATAATTGATGCAAAAATAATCTGGAAGAGATAAGAATCTCATGCTTCCCAATTTAAGTCAATCACTAACTCTTAGGAGTTCAGATGATACCTAATGTGGGGGGCAGATCATTCCACATCTGCCTAATGTGGGGTTCTTTCATCTTCCTCTGAAACATCTGGTGCTGGCCCCTGTTGGAGATTGATACAGTACAAGATGGACTTTGGGTTTATTTCAGTCTGGCAATTCCTGTGTTCCCAAGGAGAACAGTGTGTACTTTGACTCTTTCATTATTCATCAATTGTAGGCAATTCCACCTTTTCAAATCAATTCTCAAGGTATGCCAAATTTTGTATAAATTTATTAACAATCATGTAGGGTGGTGTACAACATTTCATGGAAATTTACACAGTATAAGAACCTAGAAAATTCCCTAGGTCATAGTAATGAATCAGTGTTCCCATTTAGTCTGATACAGTAAACAAGCTCCTGATATTTTTTTCAGTATAAATAACTAAGAACCAGAAGTGCTGAATAGCAAAGTGAGAATTGTATTTAAAACATCCATACACTTAATTAAATGTTTTCTCATCATTTGCAGTCTTTTCTGTGCTTTTTCCTGTCTCTTATTTACCTTTTATTCATTGAAGAAGCCCCAGAAGAATGGTCAGAATTTTCAAACACACTTGGCATCATGCTGAGCAATATTGTCTCTTTGTTTCCTTGTGCTCACCCATCAGTCTGTATCCATCTGTTGTCTCTTGTCTTAGACTGTAAGCTCTTTGGCGCAGGTACTGTCTTTTTGTTTTGTGTTTGTACAGAGCCTAGCACAGTGGGGTCTTTGTCCATGATTAGGGCTTGCAGGCTCTATGGTAATAATAATAAATCCATATTGAGGCATCTAATATAAATAAAAATGGTCTAATTTTCAGAGATGCTGAGCAGCCTCAGCTTCTGTTGGCTCCAAAGAGACTGGATAATATTTTAATTAAATAAAAGTCCTAATTGTTGTTCAGCAAGCTATAGAATAGGTACTTTCGCCCATTCCACAGACTGAGATCTAATGGAGGGATCTAAAATTGTAGTTCTAAAGTATAATTTCTGGGCACCAGTTTGCAATTTAACTGGCAGTCATAACCAGGTTCTCTTATTATTTATTAAACTTTTTCTCCCATTTTTCTTATAATGAGCCAAACAAATTCTGTGCTAACTTATAAAACAAATGCAACTGTACTGTGCATCAGAAAAGACCAACATATTTATACAATGCTTGGATTCCCACATTTTAGTCGCAGTATTCCAAGCACACATATGATGCATATAAAAAGCAAATTAAGGAAATCAAGAGGGAAATGGACTAAGAGGTAGAGAGCCATCTCCTCCTGCCTTTCATCCAGGCTACCTGCAGGGAACTTCAGTTGACCAGTTCTGGAAACTCTCAAATTGACTCAAATTTTTCTGCTGTTTGCCATCTTTTGTATCTGATCCCTTCCTTCACAGCCAGGTCTGCCAGGCCTTTATGCCAGAGGGTGGGATTTACTTTTCCAAGGTAGCAAAATTTGATGTCTTACAACCAGTAAACTCTATGTACTCATCCCCTTTGGTATGATGATAGCTTCCATTTATTGGGTATATGATCCAGTATGCAGGTATTTGCTTTAAGGTTGAGTAAGTCTCTAGGATCATGCAATGTAGTTGTAGCTGTGTTGGTTCTAAGATATTAGAGAGACAAAGTGGGTGAGATAATATTTTTTATTGGACCACGTTCTAAGTTGGTGAGATAGACAAGCTTTCAAGCCACACTCTGAAGAAGAGCTCTGTGTGGCTTGAAAACTTGTCTCTCTCACCAATAGAAGATGGTCCAATAAAAATATTACCTCACCCACCTTTCTCTCTAGGATCATGTGAATTTTCATACTGTGGCCTGCATTTCCCACTCTCAGAAAGCCAGGCTGGGGGGACCGACCAGTGTGAAAGGTGTCTACTCATGAAATCTCTCAGCAAACAGGTGGGAGAGCTCCAAAGGAAGTGGCTAGGCTAAGGAGCATCCATGCACATCAGGAATTCATTGAAAGTATTCATATGAACATATCCAAGGCTAAAGAAACTATCCGGCTAGAGAGGACTGCTGTCGCACTCCTGGGGGAGGATGATATGGCTCTGTCACAGGGAGGACACCAGCTGCTGGTTACTTCTGGCAGCAGGAGGTGCTCCACTCCTGCTTCCAACCACCACCATATGTCAGCCTGATGTGGCATCCCAGGAGGCATGCTGCCTGCCAGGTGCCAATATCTGAGATGTTACAGATGGATTGTCAAAGATCATCCGGCCCTCTGCTTACTACCCCGTGCTACTCATCTATATGGGCACTAATGATACTGTGAGGTCTGACCCTGAGCAGATCAGAAGTGACTACAGGGTTCTAGAGTAAGAGTGAAGGAGCTGGGGGGGGGGTGTTAGACCGGAACCTCAAACAGGAACCAAGCCTAAGCCTAATATTTAAACAGAAGGCAGATCCTCCCTTACCCCAGTGGTAGGGGGCCTTTCGGCCTTGGAAAATAACAAAATGATCCGGGGTCAATATACTTAGAAAACAAAGGGGTTTATTGAACAAGGGGAACGGGGTCACAATACAAGTCAGGGGTTTCAATATGAGTGATGGTATTATTGATTAAGTGTCTCTGGTGTTGTTTCACTATGCTCACGATATTTCTTCTCCAATGGTGGTGTTGTCCTCTATCCGTCTGTTCCTTTCCCGATGGTTCCTCGTCTGCTTCTCCTCCTAGTCCGATGTTAACACGTCTGCTTCTCTTCCTCGCTTATTCACACAAAGTCTCTATACGCAGTAGCAAGACCAACAGCAACGCCGAAGAACAAACGCAGCAACACAGAAGAACGAACACGAACAACCGTTGGTCCATTCCTCAAATAGGATCACAGGAACTTCTGTGAGCCAATCCGCTCGATGGGATTTTCCCGCTCCTAGTGGCCTTTGCACACGGCCCTAAGGGTTCTGCGCACGACCCTTAGCTTTGTGCACACGGCCCTTAGCCTTTTGCACCCGGCTCGCTATGGTCTATGGCCACTCCTATTGGACCCTTCCTTATGAATATTCAAATATAACTGTTAACTGAACTGAACTATTGACCCTGTGTGTGTGTGTGTGTGTGTGTGTGTGTGTGTGTGTGTGGGTTCTCTAGTGGCTACTATTTACAAGATCACTAACCTATTTACAAAAGGGGAGGGGCAGTATAGGGTCTAAGACCCACAGGTCACAGGGGGTCAGGTGGTGTTCTCTTCGATCCTTCTGGTCAAGGGCAAGGGCCCAGGCAGAGACAGATGCATTCTGAAGGTGGATGCCTGGCTGCGAGGATGGTAATGCCAAGAGGGCTTCGGCTTCCTTCACTACAGGATGTTGTTTGGGGAAGAATGCTAATCAGAGATGGGGTTCACCTATCAAGGAAGGGGAAGAGGATAATTGGATACACACTGACTAAACAAGTGAGGCAGGCTTTAAACTAGGTTTGATGGGGGCAGGAGATGAGCTCACAGGTAAGTAAAAAACATGGAGACCTGGGAGAAGGGTCAGAATCTGAGGTAAAGCATGGGCCATTATAGCAGGGATAAGGGAGAGACAAGAGAAAATATAGAGGAGAAATCAAATCAGTATCTTAGATGTCTGTACACTAATGCAAGAAGTATGGGGAATAACCAGGAAGAACTAGAAATCATAGTCGTTAACCACAACTATGACATAGTTAGCATCAGAGACTTGGCAGGATAGAATACATGACTGGAATGTTGGTATAGAGGGGTAGAACTTGCTCAGGGAGGACAGGCAGGGAAAAAAGGGAGAAGGTGTTGTCTTATAGATCAAAAATGTATATACTTGGACTGCATTTGAGATGGCAAGTCTCTGGGTAAGGATAGAAGGGATTTTAAAAAGGGCAGGGGATATCATGGTAGAGGTCTACTACAGACAACCTAACCAGAAAGAAGAGCTGAATGAGGCTCTTTATAAACAAGAAACAAAATCATCCAAAGCACAGGACTGGTGGGGATGGGAGACTTCCGCTACCCAGCTGTTAGTTGAGAAGATAACACAGCAGGGCACAGATTATCTAACAAATTCTTGGAATATATTGGAGACAATTTTTTATTTCAGAAGGTGGAGAAAGCTACTAGGGGAGAGGTGGTTCTAGTTTTGATTTTGACAAATAGGGAAGAACTGGTTGAGAATTTGAAAGTGGAAGGCAGCTTGGATTAAAGTGATAAAAAATAATAGAGTTCATAAGTCTAAGGAATGGTAGGAGGGAAAACAGCACAATAAATATAGATTTCAAGAAGCCAGACTTTAGGAAACCATGGGAAGCCAGTCTCAGGAGAAAAAACAGTTCAAGAGAGTTGGCAGTTTTTTAAAGAGACTTATTAAGGGCACAAGAGCAAACTATCCCACTGCGTAGGAAAGATAGGAAGCATGGCAAGAGACCACCCTGGCTTAACTAGGTTATCTTCGATGATCTGAAACTCAAAAAAAGAGTCCTACAAAAAGTGGAAACTAGGTCAAATTCAAAGGATGAATATAAACAAATGACACCAGTATGTAGGGACAAAATTAGAAAGGACAAGGCACAAAACAAGATTAAACTAGCTAGAGACATAAAGGGTAATAAGAAAACATTCTACAAATACATTAGAAGCAAGAGGAAGACCAAGGACAGGATAGACCTATTACTCAATAGGGGAGGGGGAAACAATAACAGAAAAGTGGAACTGGCAGAAGTGCTCAATGACTTTTTTGTTTCAGTTTTCACCAAAAACTTTAGTAGTGATTGGACATCCAATATAGTGAACACCATTGAAAATGAGGTAGTATCAGAGGCTAAAATAGGGAAAGAACAAGTTAAAAATGACTTAGACTAGTTAGATGTCTTCAGGTCACCAGGGCCTGATGAAATACATCCTGGAATACTCAAGAAACTGACTGGGGAGATATCTGAGCCATTAGCAATTATCTTCAAAAAGTCATGTAAGACGAGAGATTCCAGAGGACTGGAAAAAGGCAAACAGTGTCAAACTGTAAAAAGGGAAGTAAGGACAACCCAGGGAATTACAGACCAGTCAGTTTAACTTCAGTACCTGGAAAGATAATGGAGCAAATAATTAAGCAATCCATATGCAAACACATGGAAGATAATAAAGTGATAAGTAACTGTCAGCATGGATTTGTCAAGAACAAATCATGTCAAACCAACCTGATAGCTTTCTTTGACAAGGTGAGAAGCATTGTGGATAGTGGGGAAGCAGTAGACTTTAGTAAGGCTTTTAATACTGTCTCGCATGACCTTCTCATAAACAAACTAGGGAAATACAACCTAGACGGAGCTACAATAAGGTGGGTGCATAACTGGTTGGAAAACCGTTCGCAGATAGTAGTTATCAGTGGTTCATAGTCAAGCTGGAAGGGCATATCAAGTGGTGTCCCACAGGGATCAGTCGTTGGTCTGATTCTGTTCAATATCTTCATCAATGATTTAGATATTGGCATAGAGAGTACACTTACAATGTTTGCTGATGATACCAAGCTGGCAGGGGTTTGCAAGTGCTTTGGAGGATAGGATTAAAATTCAAAATGATTTGGAAAAACTGGAGAACTGATCTGAAGTAAATAGGATGAAAGTGAATAAGGACAAATGCCAAGTTCTCTACTTAGGAAGGAACAATCAGTTGCACACCTACAAAATGGGAAATGACTGCCTAGGAAGGAGTACTGAGGAAATGGACCTGGGGGTCATAGTACATCACAAGCTAAATATGAGTCAACAGTGTAACACTTTTGCCAAAAAAGCAAACATCATTCTGGGATGTATTAGCAGGAATGTTGTGAGCAAGCCATGAGAAGTAATTCTTCCTCTCTACTCCATGCTGATTAGGCTTCAGCTGGAGTATTGTGACAAGTTCTGCACATCCCATTTCAGGAAAGATGTGGACAAACTGGAGAAAGTTCTGAGAAGAGCAACAAAAATGATTCAAGATCTAGAAAACATGACCTATAAGTGAAGTTTGAAAAAATTGGGTTTGTTTAATTTGGAGAGGAGAAGACTGAGCGGGGACATAACAGTTTTCAAGTACAATAAAAGGTTATAAAAAGGAGAAGCAAGAAAAATTGTTCTCTTTAACCTCTGAGAACAGGGCAAGAAGCAATGGGCTTAATATGCAGCAAGTGCAGCTTAGATTGGACATTAGGAATACTTCCTAACTGTCGGGGTAGTTAAGCAATGGAATAAATTACCTAGAGAGGTTGAGGAATCTCTGTCATTGGAGATTTTTAAAAGCAGGTTAGACAAACACTTGTCAGGGATGGTCTAGATAATATTTAGTCCTGCTTTGAGTGCAGGGGACTGGGCTAGAAGACCTCTTGAGGTCCTTTCCAGTCATACACTTCTATGATTCTATGTTAATTCTGGTTTTAGTACCATCTCAGAAGCTTGAAACAATAGGGCATGACCAAAACATACATGCACACCTCCAACATTGATCACTGGGGCAGTTTTAATTTTGTAACTTCCTTGGGGTGACCAATGCAGGCTAATTTTTTTGTTGGATGAGATGTAATTGGTGGTTCAAGGTCTTTTTAATCTCTCATATTGCTTGTCGACTGTGGGGGGGTCAGATATTTATTGCCAATTCTTTGTTCTATATTTGCCTCATTATATCTATATTTACTCCTTAGTAGGTCATTAGGAACTCATATAGTGTAGCTGGCAGTCTGGGGAAATAGTACACAATTTGTAGCGCTTCAAATAGTGCAAGTGCTTCCTGACCCATTACATTCAGTTTTTCCATATTAATCCAGGTAGTGTATTCATTTTTGTCAGGTTTCTTTTTCCCCAGAGTCAGAGAGGGATAGCTTCCCATTTACCCAGGTCATTAGTGACTTCTGTAATAATTAGGTCTAAATTGTTTATAACTATTTGCTTTAAATCTGTGGGGATTAGTATTCTTAGATATTTTAATGCCATCGACTGCCACTAGAAATCCCACTGACTAAGCAAAGACCAGAGTGTGTGTTAAATTAGTCCGAATGCTTAGACTTGCTTCAGTTAATCTTATACCAGGACCAGGACCTGAATCTTGCAATGAGTTCTAACTGGGTATCGACCTTTGTTAGGGTTCAAGTGTAGAACCAGTGCATCAGCCACATACAATTTAGCTTTTTGTCCTATCTTACCAGTCGTAATATCCATTATATCTGCACAGTCTCAGATTTTGTATACCAGCTTTTCCAGCACTATATTGAAGAGCAGAGGGCATAGCAAGCAGCCCTGGCTTGTTCCTCTCTGTACCAAGAATGGTTCCAAAATGTAGTTATTGGTAATCATCTAAGAGGAGGGGTTAGTGTAGAGCAGTTTAATCCAATTCATAAAGTAGTCACTGAATCCTATTTTCTCAAGGACTGTAAAGAGATAATCTCAGGTTATACTGTTGAAGGCTTTTTCAGCATCTAGCAGTAATTCTACCAAAGGTTCCTTCTAGTGCTGTAATACTGCAGTTACATTGATGAAATGCTGGAGACTGTCTGACCCATTATGTAAATCCAACCTAATTTACATGTACAGTTTGAATAATTTTTCCAACTTATAAACAAGGGTTTTGGCAAGAGTCTTTGCATTACAATTAATCAATGAAATGGGCCTGAAACTTGTGTGGTAAGTGAGATCTTTCCATGGCTTGGGTATAACAAATATAATTGTCTCTTGCACTGGGGGAGGTAGGGAGCTGCTCTTTTTGTCCTTGTTGAACATATTAAGGAACCTGTGGGATATATGGGATTTTTAAGAAACTAAATTGGAAATCCCTCACTGTCCAGGGATTTACCACATTCCATTTCTTCCACATTTAGGTCTATTTCCCTCGAGGATGAGCAGGGTGTCTAAGAACTTCTTCCGATCTTCTGAGGTGCCTGGCAAAGAAATTCTGTCAAGGAGTTTGTTCAAGACCATCATAGGAACTGGGGAGAGGATCTGCTTTGTATAATTCTAAATAAAAGAGCCAAAACTGGTTATTAATGTCCTTTTGTGTCATGTATGTTTTTCTTTCAGCCTCATGTATTAAGGGTGCTTTACCTCTTATATTTTTGTTTCAGCCTAGATGCTAGGAGTTTGCCTGCCCTATCCTCTGATTCCCAATATTGTTTAAGATAAAACTTAGCAAATTCTGCTCTTTGCATATAATGTTTGTTTAATTCATATCTCATTTGTACCAGGATTTTTAGTTTGTCAGGCTTGGGTTCTTTGACATAGTCTCGATCTAAATTTTTATTTTATTTTTTTTAATTGAGGGTTTCATAGCCTGGTTATCTCATGTAGTGAGTAGTGGTGCCTATGTGTACATTACACACAAAAAATACTTTAGAAGAGCATTAAGATTGCAAACTCAAGCACTCAAAAGTTAAAAAATGCTAGAAATAAGGTTTACCTGCACAATCTTAATGTGGCCTCCTGTGCATATGCATTACGATACAGTATATACCTGTTCACATTATTTTTTCCACAGGTCTCCTGTCTTATTCAGTGCACAGACTGGATAGTGCTCACTTAATAACCGACATTCCTCATTTTGTTTTATCATTCCTCAAGGCCCATGCCTTACCTACTGCAGATCCTTCAAACCCTTCTCTGAATGCCAAATTATTCATTTCCTCTTGGTCTTTCTATGGTGCTCCTCAATATGGTAATTATTTGTTTTCACAAGTGATGAAATTTTCCCCATTTTACAGGTGGGGAACTGGGTTGTGGCAGATGTGGAGCTGTTATGTAATAATTTTATGAATACTGTGACCTAGTTAGCGAGATAGTCATTATATAGCTATATTGGGGTTGCTGGAATTTCCTGTATACATGTATACAATAGCTTGGGGACAATTACAAAACAATGGCTGAGCTATTTGCAGTAAAGATGATAGTTCCAGATGTCACCAAAGATACATGGCCATTTTGTTAACTCTTGGAGTCTAGAGATCAAAAGGACACCAAATGGTTTAAAAGATTCTGGAGAAAGGGACTGGGAATTGCAAAGAGCTGTTTGCAGGGGTCTACACAGGAATTTAAATGTGACCCCTTTTGGAGTGATACATTCTGAGGAAATCGTGGTTAATTCCAGGGACTATAGTTCAAAGCTTTGACGCATGAGTAGGAAAAATGCATGATTCCACCTCAGAGAGGTGATTGCTCAAGGCCAAAGACAGGAGGAGGTGCACTTAGAGACCAGGAAGGGTCAGAGGTGCAATGAACCCAGTAACTGTTACATGAGTCACAGAGAGATCGAAGTCGAAAGTGTCTGCTAAGTTTGGGTGCCCAACATGAGGCCTCTAGATCCTGATTTTTCAGAGCACTGCTCCCATTGACTTCTGTTGCACATGTGAGTGCTCAACACTTCTGCAAATCTCTCCCCAAGGTCTCAAGTTGGACACCCAGAAAATGAAGACCATAGAATTGATGACCACTTGGAAAAAGTTTGGTTTAAGTAACTTGACTAGCATTGCACAGGAACTCTGTTGCAGAGGCAGGGATAGAAACCAGTTCTTCAGGGAATCATTCAACAATCTTAACCATGAGACCATCCTTCCTCTTCCTAGAATCCCCTAGCTCATTCACCACACACCTTCCAACTTCTGTAGCAAATGAGGGAAGGAGCCTATAGACACAGCTTTCTTCACTACACAACCCTGATTCATCCCTAGAGCACAGTCCATCCTGTGTACTGAATGAGCCTGGGTCTTAGCGGGGAGTATTGAGAGCACAGGGTAGACAATTTATTGTCAGTTCTGGTGCTCAGCACCACAACAGCATTGCAGCCAGAAGTAGCAAGGAAAGTCCTCCTCGGCCTTGGACTAGCACATGCTCAGTGCAGACAGAAACTTCAAAGAATTTAGCTCTAAATTCAAACAAATTTCTGAGCTCATGTGAACTGAGATTTTTCTAAGGCTTATAACATGGCCAGATTTTTTGAGGGGAGGCATTGTTTTTAATGTGATAAGAATGTTAAAAGGCACATCCCTGAAACAAAGGCAACCCCCAGCCAGATTTCAAGTGCCTGCTCCAAAGCATGGAGGTTCTAGAGCTTCTTAGTGAAATGGTTGTAAGAATGTGTAACATGGCAAAACAAAGTATTTTTCTCTAATCTCATTTTAAGAAACATATTAACCATTTCTGCTTAAACTTTCCAAAACTGTTCAAGCTGAGGCAGACATCTAGCATGGAAAACTTCAGCCTGAACAGTTAAAGTTTGACAAAGTTGTAAGCAACTGAAAAAAGGCATTATTATGAAATTGTCAGGCAATCTTAAGTATAGGTGTCACTACTAGATCCACCTATAATATGTATAGGTCGTGTTACAGCTTGCCTCTAAATGACCATAGAATTATGCTTTGCATCACCAACTGGCAAGACCCTCTGCCTCTCAAAAAGTTAAACAGTGGCATTAACAAATTCTAAAGAGAATATCCAGTCAAGGGGGCAAGAGAATTTTATCTGCCATAAATTTCAGCTATTGTCAGCACTAGAACAGAACTGAACTCCATCTGCAATGGTGGTGTATATTACTCCAGAAGAATCACAAAGATAGATGCAATAAAATTATCTACACCATCCATTTTCTGGAGATGGAAGAAAAGATTACCCATCATGCATTTCCCCTTGGCATTTGTGATCTAGATGAGCATTCAGATACAGCTAAAGCTATATAAATTATACTAAAAATTGAGTGCCCCCCCCCCAAAAAAAATCAGTGGTTCTTCTCCCATGAGCATTCACTGGGTGCAATATTGTACAATACAGTACTATAATTATTCAGTATATTGCAGTGAATTGGGATTTACAGAGGGATGTCAAAAATAATGGACAATTTAATATGATTCTCTACCGTACATTTAAGGACTGTTTTATCTTGCAAAAAATAATAGGGAGTTGGACACAGTGGAAAGCAACATCAAGTATATAGATTATAAGGAGAAAGAGTTGTAGCTTATAGAACTAGCCTGCTTGCTTGCATTATTATTATTAGAGATATTTTTATATATATTTTGATATGATTGTGTGATGAAATAATAAAATTAGATATTTTATTCAGCTGTAATGCAAGGTACCTTTCAGGCCACATTTTGGATGACAGCTACTGTTAATATATATATATTTGACCTTTGGCTTAGATAAATGTAGAACAGGATAAGATATATATGGTCATAACCTTTACCCTAGACAAGTTAAGTTAACCTTTGGTTTAGATAAGTATCAATGTAGGACAGGATAGGACATATATGGTTATAACCTTTACCCTAGACAAGTCAAGAGACATTAAAAGGGGAAGGGGCAGTCATAGGTTACGCCCAAGAAACTTTACAAGAACACCACAGAACCCACAATAAGCTAGAAATAACAAAGGTGAGATAAAAAACCACCTGGAGAAGGATGTGGAGAAGGATGTACGAACCTAGTAGCCAATAGACAACATGTACCCCAAAAGTTTGAAGGTGGAAAGGCCAAGTATGGGCCTGGATAAAGGACCCATATTCTTGGGGGTATAAGTAAGATCAAATCCAGCTCATCGGGGCAGTCGACTGTCAGCTATCCCTGCTTAAAGTTTTATTTAGTTTTAAGATTCATTCTTTATTTTATATTCTTAAAGTTGTAATGTTAGTCTTAACTTATAGCTCTTAGCTTTGAAGCAGCTCTTATTCCACTCAACTCCAACTTGAGAAATTAGACATCTCTTTCAACCAAGTCCAGGAAGGGTGTGAGTATACTAGTTTAAAGCATATCATAGATATATCTATCAAATAAGTCTTTACCTTTAAGATTGTATTAATCCATTATCAATTTAATTATTCATTTTATTTTCTCTATATTAATCATTTGTTTATTATTTTTTGTTATTTTAATAAATTTATAAAATTATACAAATCCTGGTTATCACTAAAATTCTTCCTGTGTTGTACCCGGTGTCCTTATAAAACTTACCTGAAGCCTAATTTAAAACACAAACCTCATAATCCTTTAATTAAAGCAATTGGCAAACTTATTACCCTACTCAATAAATTAATAACTATAAAATCAGGCTACAGAGTTTTGTTAGAGTGAAAAATTATTAACAGTACATAGTAAAAAGACATATGCTCTCTATCACAGCTCCAGGGTTAGCTGTATCTTTGACTCCTCACTCAGTCCTTCTGTAGAAACCCCTTTCAAAAGACAAGACCAGCACATGGACTTCTCTCACAGTGGAATCCTGCAATTCACCCTACTTTTAGACTGGGTCTCCTGGTTACAGCACCTCTGTTTACAAACCATGGTACCTCAGCAGGTTCATCTGTGTTTGGCCCCTGCTATAGACTTGAATGCAACCCTGCTGGCTAAAGCATATTATCTGGAAGCTTCTAATAAAACTATCAGCAGTGAAATAAAGTGTTGACATTTGCATTGTAATCATTATGCTTCAGAGTAATCACTCTACTGGTATTAACTGGACAGTTCACTTCTCTCTCAAATCTATTGATTCTGTCTGTCAGGAAGATACCTTATAACTGGATCAAATTTTGAAAGATTTTCTTCACAACCAAGAGGGTTAGATAAATAGCTTTAATGAAAGCTTAAATTCTGCAGAAAACACTGGAGATGCTCAAAATCTGCAAACAGATCCTTACTCTGAAAAATAGTGCAAGAATTTCAGAGTGAGTATTTCCCATAAGATGCTGGATGTTGGAAAATATGCTGTCTATTACTTGATGTGTATAATTGTATTGTTTTCCTCTCTGCTCCCATAAGGCAGTGGTTCTCAACCATAGGTACATGTGTCCCTGGAGGTACGCAAAGGTCTTCCAGGGAGCATGTCAACTCATCTAGATATTTGTCTAGTTTTACAACACATAGAATCATAGAATCATAGAATATTAGAGTTGGAACACGCTACATAAAAAGCACTAGCGAGGGCAGTACAAAGTAAAATTTCATACAACTTGTTTATACTGCTCTATATAGTATACACTGAAATGTAAGTACAATATTTATATTCCAATTGATTTATTTTATAATTATATGGTAAAAATGAGCAAGTAAGCAATTTTTCAATAATAGTGTGCTGTGACACTTTTGTATTTTTATGTCTGATTTGTAAGCAAGTAGTTTTTAAGTGAAGTGAAACTTGGGAGTACAAAGACAAATCAGACTTCTGAAGGGGGGAATGGGGACCAGTAGTCTGAAGGGTTGAGAGTCACTGCCCTATAGTGCATAGACATAAATCTGATAAAGGAGCATGGCATTCTTAAAGATGTTGTCCTCATTTAGAATTGAAGCCACAAAATAAAAAGAAGCTAGTGGAATCATTAAGAAATTCTTATGGGAAATTCTGTCAGTGGAAGATTGCAACTGCTGCATTGATCACATCCATGAGATACTCCCAACGGTTATTCAGAACAAAACAGAGGCCTTTGCAATATGGATGTGGGCTGCCAGTATTTTGGTGAATGCATTTTGCAGTCTCAAAGAAATTCTTTGGCTTTGTCAATCAATGCTATTTTGTATGTAATGGTGGTAAGGATTTTATAAAAACAAATGATGGTGCTGTGTACACTTGCCTACTAAGGGAAATAATCTTTTTTAATAGCACTGGTTTTCACTGCAGGGCTGAAAAGCAAATCTACAATACACTGTAATACGTTTTTTAGAAATATGCTCATGTGGTGCTCAGTAGAGCCTGCTGTGCTGGTGCTATAAAACTGAACTGGAGTTTCATAAGGTTTCACGGCTATCGTACATTACTGTATGGCACAGTTACCGTTATTAGTCAAGTTTCTAAGAAACAAGCATAGGATTTAAATTAGTGTATATATACAGTACTATACACAATAATAAAGGCTCATGTGGTCTGGATTACTTGTTTATTTGTTTACACTATACTAGGTATTTTAATGATTACATTGAATAGACAATTCTTTCCATTGGGCTTGCTTCCCTCCCCCCAACATCTTCCGAGGCTACCTTAGCCACCTCGTTTCTTCAGTAATGAAATAATTTCCTTAAGCCATCTGGTGGGATTCATCTGTAATTGCAGCATGAAGGTCCATTGCTGCTACAAACAAGTGGTTTAACATGCCTTGATGAGATATTTAAGAAATTAACCTGCTTTCTCATTTCTAGCTAGAAGAAGAGCTTGTGAAAGTGGGACAAAAACAGTCTGTCATTAAACACAATGAGAACTTTTCATGTTTTCACAACAAATTTCTTAATTTGCTATAGATTAGAATAATGTAGCAATTATTGAATGGCAACAAAGCAAAATTCTTCTGAAACTAGGACCATAGCACAAATTAACACTCCTTGGTAAAAAGTATTCACTTGGCAATATATGTGGATATTATAAAGTTTGCATGTTTGGGATGGATTTGATATATATGTCATCAGAAAATGGATTAAGGGACATCTTAAATTTAAAAAAAAAAAAAAAAACAACATTGTGGAAGTCCGGAACAATTTCCAAAGGCGTTTGCACTTACAAAGTAGATTAAAGATCAAATAATAATCATCTCTATCTGAATAGCAGTAAATGAACAGCACATGTAAAATATATCTACCTGATACTTAAGTAGTCCTCAGCCTGGCTGAAGCTTGCTAGTTTTGAATTATTTTACAATATACAGAGAAAGACTCAGTCCCTGCCCTAAGGATCTTACATTCTAAATTAGACAATGTAGTTCATCATTATTAATATTATAATTATTTATTTATTTGTATTCCCATCGCACCTAGCAGCCCTAGTCACGTACCTGGACCCACTGTGCTAGGAACTGTACAAACACAGGACAAAAGGATAGTCCCTGCCCCAAGAAGCTTACAATCTAAGTATAAGATGAGACAACAGATAGATGTGGACAGATGAGGGGTACAAGGGAACAACGAGACATTATTGGTAGTGGTCTCTGCACACCAGCCGCCTAACCGTTGTCATGTTTATTTTAGGCATTATTACAAAGAAGAGTTTGGGGAAGGGATTTGAAAATAGATAATGAGGTAGTTTTGCAGATGTTTGCGAGAAGTACCTCCCAAGCATGAGTGTTGCATGGGAGAAAGCACAAAGGTTCTTGTTTGGAAATGTAACAAATGGGCTGTGAAGGCTGGCATCATGGGCTGATCAGAGGTGAGCACTGGCAGTTCCACAGCAAATGAGGGATGATAGATTGGGTGGGGATTTATCATAAAGGTCCTTGAAAGTGAGTACAAGCAGTTTATGTTTGATGGGCTAGAGAAGGGGGAGCCAATGGAGTGATGCAAAGACAGGGGTGACATGGTCAAAGCGACAGGCTAGGGAAATGATTTTTAGAGCAGCATTCTGAATGGATAAGGGTGGGCCAAAATTGCATTTGTCAAGGCCAGAGAATAAGATGTTGCAGAACCACAATGGAGCCAATGTGCAGAGAAAAACGGTGCAGATATTTTTTCTAAATACATTTCTTCACTGGTGGAGTAAAGTTGTTAGGTTATGTGGCAGCTTTATGCTTTAAGAAAAGATTAAAGTAAAGAGATGGTCGCTTGGTGCACATGCAGAAAGTTGAGGAATAAATGATAGCATGGAATCGGGCATTAAAATAAGTGAGAGAAGGTTGTGAAAGAGGCATGTAGCAAAGCAATTTGGGAGGAGTACAGATGTTGGAAGGGGAGGTAGGAGGATTAAGGAGCTGCTGTAGACACAAGAAGCCACCTCCTCACACACCTCTACTGGTCATGCTCAAAAGGGAGCAGCTCAGTTCAGTCTGGGCTCACCAAGGAGGAGAGCAACTGGGTGTAGCAGCTTCCTGCCAGGAAGCCAGTGGGAATCCAAACTGCTGGGACTGAGTTTCATAGCCTAGCCGCTAGAAGCCCTTCAACCACTGGAGCCAAAGGTGACAACTCACTGTTGCCAGGGAAGGGGCTGTGGAGACAAACCTGGGAGGAAGCCAGCAGAGATCCCAAAACAGAGCCATGATGCTAACAGAGGACAGAAACAAAGATAGGAAGTCACCCAGGGAATGTGGGTAAGAGTTCCAGACACTAGGTGTCTGGAATTATTGTTTTGAAGGGTCCTTGGTTGGAAACTGGTGGAGTAGGGTAGGCCTGGGTTCCCCCACCCTGCCCCCTTGATGGTAGTCGCTAAGCAGCTAACCTTTGAGCTCTTGTCACAGGGCTTCTCTACCATTGACTGCTCCTTTAGACAGAGCAGCCCTTCAACTCTCGCCACTGGGTGATGTTACGATGGACTGTAGCCACTAGGCAAAGCAGCCCCTGGACTCTTGCCATTAGGTGACACAGTCCAAAGTATCATCATTAGCTGGTCCTGCCAGCCTAGGACACACAGTCAACCCCTGATACACAGTGATTGCAGTACCATGGTATTTTCTCTTCTGAGCATAGGGAGATACTACAATTACTGCTGAAGACTCGGCATTTGCTATCAGACTTTTTGGTCTCCACTAGTCATCTTTGTGCTACTTAATCTTGTTCTAATTTTTATTGGCCTGATCTTGCTCTCAGCATGAAGTCAATGGGAATTTTACCATGGATTTCAATGGAAGCCAGTTTGGATCTTTATTTTGTATGGAGTGTAAAGAATAATGCCTTCCCACATAATAATTAAAAAACAAGAAGAATGCAACAATAGTATAGTGTGATATAAATTGCTACCTGCCTTTAGGTGATCTCACCGTGCATGAGATGTCTTGTGAGTAGTATGGAACTAAGAACTCTGGATTGAGATTGAGCAGTTATGGCTCTTACTCCAAGTGACAACACATCTATCCCTGAGATAGACCCCCCAAACATAAGCAATAATATACATCATGTCATCTACTCTCAGATACATGCAAGCTGCTTCCAAAGATGTCAATGGGAAATGCATATATTTATTTATTTATACTCATAGACTCAGAGGGGACCAATACAATCATCTAGTCTGATCTCCTGCACAACTCAGCCCATAGAACCTCACCCATCCACTCCTGTAATAGACCCCTGACCTATGACTGAGTAATAAAAGTCCTCAAATCATGGTTTAAAGTCTTTAAGGTACAGAGAATCCGCCAGCAAGTGAGCCGTGCCCATGCTACAGAGGAAGGCGAAAACCCCCCAGAGCCTTTGTCAATCTGCCCTGGGGGAAAATTCCTTCCCGACCCCAAATATAGCAATCAGTTAAATCCTGAACATGGGGGCAAGACTCACCAGCCAGACACCCAAGAAAGAATTCTCTGTAATAACTCAGAACCCACCCTATCTAACATCACTTCACAGGCCATTGGCATATCTACCACCAGCAGTCAAAGATCAGTCAATTGCCAAATTAGGCTGTCCCACCATACCATCCCCTCCATACATTTATCAAGCTCAGTTTTGAAGCCAGCTAGGTTTTTTGCCCCCACTGCACCCCTTGGAAGACTATTCCAGAACTTCACTCCTCTGATGGTTAGAAACCTGCATCTAATTTCAAGTCTAAACTTCCTGATAGCCAGTTTATATCCATTTGTTCGTGTCCACATTGGCGCTGAACTTAAATAACTCCTCTCCCTTTCTGATATTTATCCCTCTGATGTATTTATAAAGAGCAATCATATCTCCTCTCAGCCTTCTTTTGGTTAGTCTAAACAAGCCAATCTCTTTGAGTCTCCTCTCATAAGGCAGGTTTTCCATTCCCTGGATCATCCTAGAAGCCCTTCTCTGCACCTGTTCCAGTTTGAGTTCATCTTTCTTAAACATGGGGGACCAGAACTGCACACAGTATTCCAGATGAGGTCTCACCAGTGCCTTGTATAAAGGTACTAACACCTCCCTATCTTTACTGGAAATACCTCGCCTGATGCATCCAAGGACCGCATTAGCTTTTTTCACGGCCACATCACATTGGCAGCTCATAGTCATCCTGCAATCAACCAATACGCTCAGGTCCTTCTCCTCCTCTGTCACTTCCAACTGATGCATCCCCAGCTTATAGCAGAAATTCTTTTATTAGTCCCTAAATGCATGACCTTGCACTTTCCATTATTAAATTTCATCCTATTTTTATTACTCCAGTTTATAAGGTCATCCAGATCTTCCTGTATGATAACCCGATCTTTCTCTGTATTGGCAATACCTCCCAACTTTGTGTCATCCACAAACTTTATTAGCAAATTCCCACTTTTTGTGCCAAGGTCAGTAATAAAAAGGTTAAATAAGATCATTCCCAAGACCAATCCCTAAGGAACTCCACTAGTAACCTCCCTCTAGCCTGACAGTTGACCTTTCAGTATGACCCATTGTAGCCTCCCCTTTAACCAGTTCCTTATCCACTTTTCGATTTTCATATTAATCCCCAACCTTTTTCAATTTAACTAATAATTCCTCATGTGGAACCATATCAAATGCCTTACTGAAATCTATGTAAATGAGATCCACTGCATTCCCTTTGTCTAAAAAGTCTGTTATCTTCTCAAAAAAGGAGATCAGGTTGGTCTGGCAAAATCAACCTTTTGTAAAGCCATCTTGTATTTTATCCCAATTACCGTTAACCTTGATGTCCTTAACTACTTTCTCTTTACAAAAATTTTCCAAGACCTTACATACTACTGAGGTCAAACTAATAGGTCTGTAGTAACCCAGAACCCCTTTTTTGCCCTTCTTAAAAATAGGATCTATGTTAACAATTCTCCAGTCATACGGTACAGCCCCTGAGTTTACAGATTCATTAAAAATCCTTGCTAATGGGCTTGCAATTTCATGTGCTAGTTCCTTTAATATTCTTGGATGGAGATTATCCCCTCCTCCCCCATTTAGTCCCATTCAGCTGTTCGAGTTTGGCTTTTAACTTGGATGTGGTAATTTCTACCTCCATTTCCTCATTCCCATTAGCCACCCTACCACTATCCCCAAGCTCATCATTAGCCTCATTAAAAATGGAGGCAAAGTATTTGTTTACATATCCGGGCATGTGTAGATTATCCTTAACCTCCACCCCATCCTCAGTGCTTAGCGGTCCCACTTCTTCTTTTTTTGTTTTCTTCCTATTTAAATGGCTATAGAACCTTTTACTGTCAGTTTTAATTCCCTTTGCAAGGTCCAACTCTACTTGGCTTTTGGCCTTTCTCACTTTATCTCTTCATGTTCTGACCTCCAAGAGGTAGCTTTCCTTACTGATCCCTCCAATCTTCCACTCCTTGTAGGCTTTCTGCTTTCTCTTAATCACTTGTCTGAGATGCTTACTCATCCAGCTTGGTCTACAACTCTTTCCTATGAATTTTTTCCCCTTCCTTGGGATGCAGGCTTCAGATAGTTCCTGCAACTTTGACTTGAAGTAATTCCAAGCTTCCTTCACCTTTAGATCCATGGGTTCTTCAGTCCAGTCCACTTCTCGAACTAATTCCCTTAATTTTTTTAAGTTAGCCGTTTTGAAGTCAAAGACCCTAGTCACAGATCTATTTTTGTTATTCTTCCATTTAATTTGAACTGAATTAGCTCATGGTCACTCGAACCAAGGTTCTCCCCTACAATCAGTTCTCCTATGAGGTCCTCACTACTCACCAATACCAGATCTAAAATGGCATCCCCTCTTGTTGGTTCAGTAACTATTTGGTGAAGGAATCCATCAGCTATCACATCCAGGAAAATCTGGGCCCTATTATTACTACTAGCACTTGTCCTCCAGTCTATAACTGGGAATTTAAAGTCCCCCATAATCACACAGTTCCCATTAGTATTTACTTCATTAAAAGCCTTAAAGAGGTCTCTATCCATGTCCAAATCAGATCCTGGTGGTCTGTAGCACACCCCAAGCACTATCCCAGGGGAAGCTCTAGTAGCTTTCTTCCCCAATGTGATTTATTTTACATCCCAAACTCTAGGGGCCTAATATAATTTAATTTCACAACATTTATGCAAAAATCAGCTGTCCCCAGAGTAAAAAAAAAACCAAACCACCACACCAATAGATAAAATAACCACTGCAAGCGCCCAAACCTGTACCCTCTCACACTGTGCAAGTTCTTGGATAAAAAGATAGGCTTTGAGGAGTGCTCTGAGCATTAACAGATCCACATTCTGACAGATCAGGAAGGGGAGTGAATTCCAAAGCTAAGGAACCTTCATGGAGAATACTTTGCTGTTGCTCCCTCCTGTTTTAACAAAGCTGTTCCAGCTTGAACACCTTCGTTAATCTCAAGTACACCACTATGACATGTGGCACAGAGATGATCTCCCAGGTAACCAGGTACCAAACCACTTAGGGCTTTAGTCTCTGATCCTCAAAGGATTTGAATGGGAGTTAGGCACCTCAATACCCTTGAGAATCTGGGCTTTAGAGATTAAAACCAACACCTTGAATTCCACTTGGAAAGGTATTGGCAACCACTGCAGATCCTGGAGTACAGGAGTGTGATTTTCAAAAGAGCCTAAGTGATTTAGAAGTATCAGTCCCATTGAAAGTCAATTTAGCAAGCTGGCTGCCACATTTTTCACTGGCTTTGGTTAATTTCAGTGTGCAGTCTTATGCAATGCACATGACAGTTGGAGCTGCTGACTCTGAAATAATATCTGAAAACATTCAAATGTCAGGAGCTGATCTTGATAACTCTCAAGCGCTTTCAGGTGTTCTAATGAAAGACAATGCTCTGCTCCATCACAAGACTGAGATCTTAGAGAAAATTAGTAAAAATGCCAATTTGCTTGTCTTGGGTTTAATTGAGGAAATCTCCAAAGGAAAATCTTACCTCCACAGAAAATTGTGAAAGCTTTTCATACTCATGTATCAAGCAAAGAGAAAATGTGGGATTCTCTATCAAAATAGAAGGGATGCATATTTTCTCAGATATTATCTGGGCCACACAAGCTGGAAGGAAAACAGTAATTTCTGTTTGCAGACTGGTTTCTTCTCAACTTGGTAATGGACAGCTACCTTATTTCATTTCAAATTACATGTTATTTCTCATGGGTGAAAAGACTTTGCATGTGTATGCTTGTTGATAACTAAGATGGTACTAGACAATTTCTAACTGCTCAAATGAGAGAAATGAGAGAGCATAAAAGAGAGGAATTAGTTAACTCGTATTCTGAACTAATGAACTAATAAGGATTTTTATTATCTCAAAATTTTAATGTGTTGTTTCACAATCTAATTTTTTGGGAGGCCTCTTTGCTTCTATAACTGTTTTATTATGTACAGAGACAAGATTGTCGCTTATGTTGCAACCTATGGCTAAAAATGTCATTACTTTTGGAATTAATTATAAATGCTGTGTGATTCTCTGATTGATCATTCGATCAACTGTTTGGGGATTTTGGAATATGTAAATTGCCTGCTCCATTTTACATCTATATATTTAATTGCTTTTATTGAGTCACATAATTTTCTAAGAGCTTTATGGTGATTAGAGAGGAGGATTATTGGTTTGATACTCATTTTATATGAATGATCATTTTCTTTTCAGGTTTTAGCTTCTTCTTTGAGCTGTTGTTCTACTGGCATTTGCTTTTTGTGTTTATTGCTGAAACTGCTGATGTGTAATGGAATAAGATGACAAAAACTATCGGAAAAGATAAAAAAAGAAAATACACACTCAAGGGCCAAATTTTGCTCCGTCATATCCTTTACAACCACGCAGATTCCTTATTTGTAAAAGAAAATGATTTAACCATTTACTCTCCCTTGTGGTTTTCCAGTTCTCTCATTCAAATACTTAGACATCATTGTGCATCTCCACTGATTTCAATGAGTTGTACAAGGTCTACCTGGATTATCATTCAGATATGTGCATTTACAAGCAGCCATCAAGATGATGAGGTAATAAGATTGTGCGACAATACAAAGGACCAGTCCTGCAGTCTTCACTCATGTAAATTGTCTCTGCACACACAATAATCTATTAAACTCAGTGGGCCTACTGCTGCGGGAGGATGGTCTTGTGGTTAAGGCAGTGGAGTGGAACCCAGAAGGTCTGGGTTTGATTATTGGCCTTGTCACAGATTTTCTGTGTGGTTTAGGTAAGTAACAATCTCTCTGACTAAATTCCCCTACAAGAGCCCAGCGTGGGACTACTTTTTAATCCCGCTCTTGTCCCGCGCCGCAGTACCCCTTCCACCCGCTCCCACATTGTTTGCTGAATTTTTATCCCATACCCACTATTGTGGCTGTGGGACCCACAGGATCCCAGTCCCACCGCAGGGCTCTATCACCTCCTTTTTTTTTTTTTTTTTTGGCTACCCCATTTTTCCACACACACATCGCCCTACCCCCCCCCCCAATCCCCAGTTTTGCACCCTGGGCAGCTCTCCCGCTCACCCTGCCCTGGTTACAGCCCTGGATGGGAGCTTGGGAGGCAGAGGCTGAGGGGGGTAGAAAGGAGAACTGCATGGATTTAGGCCACAGGTTAAAACATCCCCTCATATTTGTATATGCTATTGTGTGGTAATAAAGTGGTGGCGTTGGGTGCATTTGAAATACAAAATATCCATAAAGAAATGCAAATCTCCACAGCATCATTTCTGTAAATTTTGCTACAAACTCAAAAAGGGGCCCATTTTTTAGAAAAGTGCCACTGAGATCCAAAAATTCTTATTGAGAGAAAACCATAGACTCATAGAAATGTAGGACTGGAATGGACCTGGAGAGGTCATCTAATCCATTCCCCCATGCCAAAGCAGGACTGAGTATACCTACACCATCCCTGGCAGGTATTTGTCTAACCTGTTCTTAAAATGGGTCACTTTGAATGAAAATGACTTGGCACTAAAAACAAGCAGATATTCATTCATTTGCGCTTTTATTTGTTTTCAAAGCGAAAAATAGACATTTCCTGGAAATTTCACATAATGCTGAATTTAGGGGATGTGACATTTTCAAAACAACACTTCTTATATTTTCCCATCAAATTCTATCAAGTACACATTCTGAATTCCATGCAAATCTAGTTGTGGGGCAATTATTATGGCTCTACTTCAAAATGCAGTACCTCAAAATAGCAGGGAAGGTGACAGCAGAAAGTTAACTTTATAGGTTAACTTTCCAGCAGGTTCAAGGATTTGGCGAACTCACCTTGAATGAGAGAAGTTTGCAGAATGACGTATCAAATGAAGTTGCAAAACATCGGGTTGATACTGTGTAAGATTTGAGCAGGATTTTCTACTGTGTATTGTAGTCAAAGAATGGGCATTAAAGAGTCCATGGGGATTCACAGAGTTTAAGGCCAGAAGGGACCATTTGATCATCTAGGCTTGATCCCCCTGTATAACACAGGACAGAGACGTTAACACAGTTACCTCTGTGTTGAGTCCATAACTTGTGTTTGTGTTTGGAAAAAGCATCTCTTCCAGAAATGCATCCAACCTTGAGCTGAGGACATCAAGAGAGGGAGAATCCATCACATCCCTTGGTAGTTTGTTCCAACAGTTAATTACCCTCACAGTTAAAAAATTGCACCTAATTTCTTATTTAAATTGTCTGGCTTCCAGCCATTGGTTCTTGTTGTGCCTTTCTCAACTAAATTAAAGAGCCCTTTATTACCCAGTATATTCTCCCCTTGAAAGTACTTATACACTGTAATCAGCTCATCCTTCAGTCTTCTTTTTGTTAAGCTAAATGGACTGAGCTCTTTAAGTCTCTCATTGTAAGGCATTTTCTCCAGTCCTTAAATCATATTTATGCCTCTTTATAGGACCCTTTCCAAATTTTCAACATCCTTTCTTAACATGTGGACACCAGAGCTGTATGCTGTATTCTAGTATCAGTCTCACCAATGCCACATACAGACATAAAATCACCTCCCTACCTCTACTCACTACACCCTTCATTATACAATCAAGGATCACGCTTTTTGCCACAGCATTGCAATGGGAGCTCGTGTTCAGTTGCTTCTCCCCTATAACCTCTAAATCCTTTTCAGAGTCACTTCTTTCCAAAATACAGTCCTCCATTCTGTAGGTATGGCCTGCATTCCTTGTTCCTTCATTTATAATCTTGCATCTGGCTATATTTAAATACATTTTCGTCGAATGGGCCCAGTTTACCAAGTGAACAAGATCCCTCTGTAGGACTGTCCTGCCTTCCTCATTATTTACCGCTCCTCTGCAAATTTTACCAGCTGTGATTATATATTTACTTCCAGATCATTGATGAAAATGTTGTATAGCATCAGGCTTGGCACCGATTCCTGTGGAATCCCACTGTCCCTCTGTGGCAATTAATATCAGTTCAAATTCATTTCTGCACACTAGGGAATGCCTTGCTACCAGTGATCCACTGGCCAGCTCAGATAGGGAGAAAGAGCTTTGATAGGCTTTCAAGAGAGTCCATTTTATCTTCATTGGCTAGATAGTTGGAGTCTGCAAGATGATGTTGTGTTTGGGGCAAACAACACAATTCAAGCATCTGGAAATGAGAGAAAAATATCCGTAAATGATGAGAGAGAGAAATTAATTCAGTAGCGTCAGCAGAAAAGAGAGAACCTTTCTTCAAGGTTGAATGAGCTAATTCAGACCATCTCCAGAGAAAATCACCTTCATAATTCCCCCAAGCAACACAGTAGGCTTCATCTTGGCTGCAGTCTTGGCCACGGTGAGCCACACCTTTGTTACCTCTAGGCAGAGCTGCTATGATTTTCTCTAACCAAGGCAACATTTGAAGCTGCAGCTGGTCCAACATGCTGCAGCCAGTCTCCTAAATGGAACAGACAAAGGCATGCCACAGCAGTGCTGCATTTTCAATAGTGGGCCTAATTCAAGGACCAGGTTATCACCTTCAGAGTTTTCAATGGATCCTCTACCTTAAGGACTGCCTCTCTCTCCACATCACTCCGAAATTACTCCGATCAACAAGGGTGATGCAGATGTTGGTTCTTAGGACAAAGATCACAGGAGCGGGTAACAAAGTGTAAGTCCTATTTTGAGGGCATATTGGGATTTAAATGGTGTTTAGACTTTGTATTGGCCCTCTGTATGGGGTGAATTTCACCCTTAATATGAATTGTATAGTATTTACAATATTGAATATTGAGTTCTTTTTTATTTGCCTTCTGGCTTTTGACCCAGTAGGGTGCTGTTGCTTAATTTTCAAATTTCAAGTTCAAATCACAAGCATGATTTCAGTAGTGGGGCTTTAAAAAAAAAATACTACACATTGCGAGATTCACACTAAAATGTCATGCGAACTGGCAATATGGCATTTCAGCCTGGGCTAACTTTGCATTTTTTATACTTTAGGATCTAATGACAAAATATTTTAAAAGAAAATGAATGCAATCTATTGGTAATTGCTAATGTGATTGAGAATGTACATAGAAGAATTGTAATGGTATAAACCTGAAGAACTCTAGTTTTAAAAGGAACCTGTCTAAATTTAGAGTGATATATTACTAAGTAACCCACTTAGAATTCCACTCTGGTTTCAAGTTTAAGAACTACTGCACAGAGGACTGCCATAGTTTCTGAGGGACAAACCAAATGAGAGAAGTGGGTTTTTTTGCTATCAAGTAGAAACAGATATCCCCGATCATCTCAGTGGTGGAAACATCTTTCTAAGTTAATTTTCATTTAATTAATACAATCAGGTCTCATTGGAAATGTTTCTAGTTGATTGAGGGTTAAATCCTTTGGGTTTTATTCATGCAAAAGTCCTACGGCTGTAGTGAGGATTTTATTTGTGTCAGACCTTCAGGATAGAGCTCCGAAGTGGTCAATGGTGTAAGTCAAATCTGGTTTCACAAGTGAAATGAGTTTGGTACACTCCCTCTAAGACCTGATCCAAAGCCCACTGTCGTCAATAGGAGTCTTTGTATTGGCTTCAATAGACTTCTAGTCTCTAGGCTTCAAAGGTCTCCCTAGTGGATTGCATAGTAGCCTGGATGTGCAGTGAGGATCGCCACATCAGGAGATGCAGAGAAGGGAAAGGAATCCTCCCCCTACATATGGGGAAGCAGCAATACAGCCACTCTGTGGTCACTGCTCCAGCCTCATGGCTTGTGACCCTGCTATCTGCATTCCCACTGGACGAATACACCTAATGGGAGGTGCAGCCAACCCCCAAGTCTCCACTGCAAAGCAGCACGCAGGCAGGTTCCATATGCAGCAGGTGTGCAGCCCCTGACTGGACTTGGGAATCCTGCCTGTCTCTTCCTGGCCTCCAAGCAGTAAGCCTCAGCAGTTCCACTTCACTCTGCTGTCCAGGAGGGGAGAACAGCATGTGCCTCTTCCTGGACACTTTCCCATGTTGCAAAACCACCAGGATTGTTTGGCAGGATTGGCAGCATCTGCTGACGACAAGGGCCAAGGTCACAATAAGAGGGCTGAGATGCCCAGGCAGAGTTATGCAGGAATAGCTTGCATGGCCCTTGGCCATTCTATCCTGCTCTTTCATCTGTTACTTCCATGTGCAAACAGAGATTTAAAAGGAAATAAAGCCATTGGGACCATCGAATAATGGAAACAGAACCAGAATTCATGAAAAAATTGTGTCTTCAAACTATCACTATTTCATTATAAATAATGCAGCAGAAAACAGTGAGATTCCTGCTGTTGAAATTAATAGATGGTGATGAATTCTACTTAATTTAACAGCATCGAGTCCTAGCCTCCTTTCTATGGGAAGGCATGTGAAGAATTTGACCCATGAATCCATTATTATTATTATTATTCTCACTTAGGTTTGTTCTTCCTCCCCACACCACTCATCTCCCATCAAGGACCATAAAAACTTGTTTAAATATTAAAATCACTTAAAATTTGAACCAGAGAAACCAATGAAACATTAAAACCTCCCCCCACACACAAAACATGTGTCTATAAAACAGATGCCCTTGTATAAAAATTCTGCAGTATTCTATGGTAATGACCAAAACCACTGCAGTGCCACGCCCTTAACGTGCAATGTTTGGGAGCATGGCTGTAAAATACTGTGATGGGGCTTCACCTTCATCAGTGTGTGCACCCAATTAATCACACTGTGCACCTGGGGAGGTGAGTAGCTAATTGGCTCTTAGCCAGAGCGGGCAGAGCTAAGCCATAGTAAGTAGACTGTAGGAACTCGGGGGTGAGGAGTAAATGGCAGAGGAGACAGGTCCCTCTGGCTGAAAGAAGACCAGAGTAGGGTACACAGAGACAATGGGGGAAGTCTACTACAGAGGTAGCATAGGCTCCTGCAAGGGGTTTGTAAATAGAGACGAGATGACTTCAGTAGCTCAAGAGGGCAGAAGAACTATTCCGGTTTGTTTGGACTTGTTTATGATACGCCAGAAGGGGTCTGAACTTAGGTGACTGGCTACAGGGTTGAGCCACAGAAGACCTGAGGCCAATGGCAGGCAGCCGTGAGGAGGTGCTGGAGCTGAAGATGAAATCAACATCCTGCACTGCCGTAAGGAGGAGGGAGCCCCACTGCAAGCTCTCATACTCTTTTATTACCAGAGCACGAAACAAAGCATAAGAAACCAGACTGGCATCCCAGTTGTCTTAGCAAAGAAGCCAAGGACTCAATGGCTTTAGAGACTGAACTCCCCTCTCAGCTCTGGAACCAAATTAGAACACACAGGTGTGGAAATGTGAGGGAACCTTGTGCTAAATCATGCCTCTTCTGCAATTAGATAGAAGATTGTCGGGCCAGGACTTGAAGTGCTCCCTTATTCAGATCTGACTGATTCCTTCCCACAAAAATATCCATTGGAGGCAGTCTGATGGGAAGGAAAATCCCACAAGGTTCTTCTCAGGGGGTGTTGTTAAACTCATTCTATTGGGGCCAGAGATCCCAGAAGGTCTGGACCATCCATGCAGAAACCCTGAGCTTCCCCATTAGCTCTGTGGCCTCCTAATGTACGTCTACACTGGAATTAAAAACCTGCAGCTGGCCTGTTCCAGATGACCTGGGCTTGTGGGGTTCAGGCTAAGGGCTTGTTTAATTGCGGTGTAGACATTCGGGCACAAGCTGCAGCCTGAGGTCTGGGGCCCTCCCACCTCACAGATTCCTAGAGCCCATGCTCCAGCCAAAGCCCAAATGTCTACACTTCAGTTAAATAGCCACTGAGTCAGCTGGCCCGGGCCAGTCCTGGGTTTTTAGTTGCAATGTGGGCATATCCATAGCCCCACTCCAACTCCTGAACTGCCAGACATTCCTGAACCAGCAGCTGGACCACATTTACTGGGAAATTCCCAAAGACAGAGAGGACTCCATAACATATACAGATGCAGCATTTGGGGGATGCTGCATGGCACTGCTATCCTGGCCCTTCCTCTCCTGGGCCCATCCCTTGCATGGATCGTGTACTTGTAAAGGGCCTTCTGGGGGAAGGAGAGGATCGCGCCATGCATGACCTCTGGTTTGATAGAATGGCCTGCCACATCTGGAAAGGGTCCCTCTGCATGTGGATCAGAGATGGACATCAGGCCCTCAGTATTTCCTCTAGCCAAACTCTCAGTGACACTAGTGAGTAAAAACTAACCCCTGGATCCTGCAAAACCATCAACATGGGCAGAACTATACATCCCCACAGAGTCTAAATGGAGTCAACTGGGCTCTGCACAAGCATATGGGCCCACCTGCACGGATCATTTTTCAGGTAGGACCCTGAGCAAGGAACTCAGGATTTGGAGTCCAGGGCAGCTCCTAAATTCACTGTTAGAAAAATTAGCTTCCAAGAGCAGTATGTATATTATATTATTTATTTATACAGTACCCAAAGAACTGGTGTAAATGAGTGTAGCTCCAGTAAAGTCAATAGAACTATGCCAACTTACACCACCTGAGGATCTGGCCTTTACCGTATATGTGCAAGTCCTTTAAGTACGTAAAGTGGCAAAGAGTAGTATGTCATAAACAACAAAACTTCAGTTGCACAGATTCAGTGGAATTATGTAATTCTTTCTTAAAACTAAAAGTATTTCAAGTGTTATTTGCCAGCACTGCATAACAATCTACAGTAATTATATAATTAGTAAGAAATTACTGATCCTATTAGGTACTTAGAACAAGTCAAATTTAGTTCTAATTTTTTTTTTTTTAAACAGGGAGGGAAATTCTGTACATGTATTTTCTGCATAATGATAGGGATTCTTTGCTTACTGACAAGAAATTTTTCAGTAAATAAAAAGTTTCAATAACATTTGGAAAATGATTTTGATCAATTTTGATAAAAATACCCATTACAAATGCCAAATAGAAAAATTTCAATAATTTTGCATTTTTTTTCAGAAAAATTTCATCTTTAAAAAAAAGGCCATATTTTGATGAAAACCTTTGTGTGAAAAATTTTGACCAACTCTAGTGATGAGGTCACACAGCTGGTTTCTGGGGGAAATGGGAAGAGAAACCAGGAGACCTAACTCCCAGGCTTGCTTTTTAAGGGCTAGATCTTACTCCTTCCCTTCTAGCTGGGCCTTAATTGGCCTCGGGTGCTCCTAATTAACCTGTAGTAACCTGTGCTCAGTCTGCAGGGAAGAAGGCCTGGAACATTCTGGGGCTTATCTATCTCCCTTCTATGACCCTCCTGCTGCTGTCTGGCCCTGCTGTCTCGCATATCCTCCCTCACTCAATACCACGGGGTTGGGCTACTTGGGACGAGAGGCAGTGCAGAAGCAACAGGCCGTCAGCGTTGCCATGTTGGCTTATGGCCCTATGCTGTATACAGAAATGGAAGTGTTGCAGGGATAGGAACCATCTGGTCACTCATGCGTTCTTCTCTTTGTTTCTGTGCATCCAGTGGAGCGGGGCGTGGTCTGTCACAAGGGTGATCCTCCACCCCACTAGGTAGTAGCGGAGAGTCTCCATAGCCCATTTATCTGCCAGACATTTCTTTTCAACGACAGCATACCTCTACTCCTGGGGGAGGAGTTTCTGGTTGAGGTACAGGACTGGGTGCTCCTCCTCCCCCACCACCAATGAAAGGACAGTCTCTAGCTCTACGTCCAAGGCATCTATCTGTAGGATGAATTTCATCTCGAAGTCCAGGGTGATGAGCATGGGACAACTGCATAGGGCTGTCCTCAAGTCTGTGAAAACTTCTGCTGTATCCATCCATTTTACTATATCCGGGCCCTGAGTTTTTATTAGATCCATCAAAGGCCCTGCTCTAGTGGCGAAGTGACGGATGAACCTCCTGTAATACCCCACTATCCCTAGAAAAGCTCTGACTTGTTTTTTGTGAACTGGTCAGGGCCAGACCTGTATTGCTTCTACTTTATTCCACTGGGGTTTTATCAATCCTCTCCTTACTACGTATCCAAGGTACCTGGCCTCAGCTAGCTTGATCACACACTTGGGAGGGTTTTCAGTGAGGCCAGCCTTTCTGAGAGCATTTAACACTGCCTCTACTTTTCCCAGATGTGTCTCCCAATCGGGGCTATGGATGACTACATTGTCTAAATAGGCAGTGGCATACTTGGTGTGGGGCCGTAGTAGTTTATCCATTAGGTGTCGGAAAGTTGATGGGGCCCCAAGTAGACCAAAGGCAAGGACAGTGTATTGAAAAAGGCCACTGGATTAAGTCCACTGCATGGAAATCCCACTCCTGACACCACGTGTGACAAATTGCCCGCTCTGCTATGGTGGGTCCTGCACTTTGCTCTCATGTGGTGGGTCGGGGCCCCACCTGTTGCCTCTGTCTCTGGACGGCGGTGCCTCTGTAGTGCACAGTGAAGGGGGAGGGGGAAGGGACCCGGGCCCGCCCTCTACTCCGGGCCGCAGCCCAGGGACCCTATGAATAGCAGCTATGCACTGCTGACACTGCTCAGAGCTGAACTTCTTTCCCCTAAGCTATTTCCCCTTCTCTGATCTTTTGTACCTTTCTCATGGCTCTTGGTCTGGTTCCTCTGGTTGATTTCAACACTCCTCCCACACTACTGCCAGCTCTCCTTACTTTTTCCCCTGTCTGGCTGGAGCAGGGGTTTTTATCAGGACTCTAGCTGGGCCTCAATTGGTCTCAGGTGCTCCTGATTAACCTGTAGTAACCCCTGCTCAGTCTGCAGGGAACAAGGCCCGGAACATTCTGGGACTTATCTATCTCCCTTCGATCACTCTCCTACTGGGAGAGACCCCCAGTGGGCCATTCTCTATTCAACCTTGACCCCCGGCCCGCCGGGGACATCAATTGGTGGCTTCTTCACGGAGCCATGAGCATGGACATGTACTTGGCGTGGTTCATCCCTTGCCCTGACACCTGCCCCTTCTACAGCATGAGGGAGAACCTGGTGCACATTTACCTAGAGTGTGCTAGGCTGCAGCCCCTGTTCTGGCTCCTCCAGAACCTCCTGCTGAAGTTCTGCCTGCACTTTTCCCCACACCTGTTCCTATACACACACGCCATTCGTGGCCCCACGAAGTCGCAGGACCTCCTCGTCAACTTCCTCCTAGCCCTGGCCAAAGTGGCCATCTACAAGAGTAGGGAGAGGAGGTTGGCTGGGGGGCACCCTGCGACCGTGGGGGCCTACTTCCATTCCTCCATCCGTTCACACATCTCAGGATCCACTGGCTCCCTAGATGCCTTCCAGGAGCAGTAGGCACTGTCCTGGATTCTCTGCTCGGTGCCCCCTTCCGGTTCCCTTCGTTTGACCCTGTGACCTCCATGCTCGTTCCTGCTTTTTCATTAATTGTTCCACGGAATCAGTTGTGTCCTGGGTCCACTGACTCCTCCCCTTAGGCTGGGGGAGGAGCCTTTGACTTATGCCCACCCACTTTCCTGGAATACAAATAGAATCACTCTCCTACTGGGCGAGGACCCCCGGTGGGTCAGTCTCTTTTCCATCTTGACCCCACAGCCCACCAGGGACATCAGTTGGCAGCTCCTTCACAGAGCCATGAGCACGGGCGTGTACTTGGCGTGGTTCACACCTCACCCCAACACCTGCCCCTTCTGTGGCATGAGGGAGACCTTGGCGCATGTCTTCCTTGAGTGCGCCAGGCTGCAGCCCCTGTTCTGGCTCCTCCAGAACCTTCTGTTGAGGTTCTGGCTGCACTTTTCCCCGCACCTGTTCCTCTATGCACACCTCATCCGGGGTCCCACAAAGTCGTGGGACCTCCTTGTCAACCTTCTCTTAGCCTGGCCAAGGTGGCCTTCTATAACATCAGGGAGAGAAGGTTGGCTGGGGGGGTGCTCTGCGACTATGGAGCCTGTTTCCGTTCCTCCATTCATTCATGCATCTGGGCAGAGTTCCTCTGGGCAGTGTCCACTGGCTCCCTAGATGCCTTCCAGAAGCAGTGGGCACTGTCCAGGGTTCTCTGCTCAGTGTCCCCTTCTGGTTCCCTCTGTTTGACCCTTTGACCCTTACTCCCTTTCCTGTTTTCTCATTAGTTACCCTCAGAAATCAATTGAGTCCCGGGTCCATTGGCTCCTCCCTTTGCGGCCACCTACTTCCCAGAACACAAATCGGATGATCGTCCTGCTGCCGTCTGGCCCTGCTGTCTCACAAATGATAAAGTATATATATTGATATCATAGGTCAGATTCTGATCTTGGTTAAACAAATGTAAATCTGAACTAACTCCATTGACTTCAGTGGAGTTACTCTAGATGTGCTGCAGCAAAACAGAGAGCAGAATCTGTCCCAATTGTACCTGTAGTTTAAAAAGCTAAACACAACTCAAAAGTGCTTGAGTGAGAGCAGAGCAACACTCATTTCAAACATCACTCCAAATATTATCTCTCTGTACAGGGGCCTGAACCTGTGACACTGACTCACATGAGTCACACTGGGCCAGAATCTGATCTCAGCCCCTTGAATCAGGGTTTTATTTCACTCTTTCTTACCCATCCTCCATGCTCAGGGGACAATATTTAATACACCACTTTGTGCTGCTCTGGCTGAAACCATCCACGTCTCCCCAGCTGGAAATCCCTCCAGTGTGGAAGAATCGCCAATGGTCATAGCGCCAGTTCCTATGCCACCCCACTTCCACAGCTCCACAGAGGGTGCATTGGAGACATATCAGAGAGGAGGTGGCCTGGAGTTTGCTGTATTCCAGCTGTGCCCAACAAGCTAATGGTCCCTTGTGGACTCTTGCCAGTTAGCATAGGTTAGAGCAGTTCCCAAGCTGTGTTGTAATCCAGCCCCACTGTGCTGGAGCCACAGCAGAGAATTTGCCTCACTAACTCTAACACACACGCATGCACAAACTAACACCTCATAAGAAAATTAGAGTTTGTAGACCTATGGAAGAAGGATGTTTTGAGGAGACCCTAGAAAGAGGAGAGGCTCACAGAGTCCTCTAAGAGGTTCCAGGCATAGGGAGCTAAATGGAAGTAGTCAACAAAGATGAGAATGGGTTGAAAGAATGATTAGATGTGAAGCTTGGCCGGAGCAAAGGGGGCAAGGCTGGGAGTGAAAAGAGATGACCACAGAGAGGTGGCAGTGGGCTAAACTGGGCCAGACTTTGAAGGCGAGGACAAAGCGGTTGAATCTGATGTTGCACATGAGAGGAAGCCAGTGAAGGAATTTGAGGAGGGAGTGGATGTGGTGAGAGCAGCAGACAAGGTAGGCGAGTTTTACAGCTGCATGCTGAATGGATTGGAAAGGGTGAAGGGAGGCAAGAGAGGAAGAAGTTGTAATAGTCAAGGTAAGAAATTACCAAAGCCTGGACAAGCCTTTAGCGGTGGAGATGGAGGAGTAGATGCAGATTTTGGAAATAACTAGCCTGAGCTTCATCTGATGCAAATTAGCATTGCTAGAGATATGCCAGTTTACACCAGGGAGGATCTAGCCCATTGTTTTAAACAGATTGGGTTAAAGAAAATCGAAGAGAATAAGGCTTTGTCTACACTACAAAGATAAGACAGCCTACGTTAGGTTGACTTACAGCTACTGCATTAGTCACTGCGGTGCTGATGTCCACACTCCCCTCTTTGGGTTGGTGGTGCATATCCTCACCAGAGCACTTCCACTGACCTAAAAGGGGCTGTATGGGGAGCTGAGAGGCCGGTCTCTCAGTTCCGCTGGTAGCTCCCTGGCGGGAGCCAGGATACACCACAGGTTCCCACAATCCCAGCAGGCTGCCCCCCCCCCATGCCTGTTCCCCGCAGGAAGGGGGAGTCCAGCTGCCCAGACTTCTCGCCCCACTCCGCTGGAGCTGTGAAATTGATAATGTCAATCAACAGCCAATGTAAGGAATGCAGTGCCTACACTGACATTGCATCACCCTAACTACACCGACATAAGCCCTACACCTCTTGTTGAGGTGGTTTTATTATGTCAGCATAACAGGGGAGTTACATCGGTGGGAGGAGCATTTCAGTTTTACACCTCCATTATTTTGTCGACAAAAGCTGACATTTGTCAACAAAATTCTGTAGTGTAGACCAGCCCTAAGAAACAGACCTCAGGGAGCTCTATTTCACCCAAAACTTAATGTATGCGCATATAAGGAATGACCAATCTGGGAAAGGCTGTGGAGATAAAAGACACTAGGTCATTCAAGAGCAAATGTCACCTCAATAGAAAACAAAGAAGTAAAATGAACACGTCTCAGTGGGCCAAGTGGCTTTTCAGGCAGGCTCCAGAATTCATGTTCCGATAACAAAAATAAATGTACGGAAGATTTTTTTTTTTTTTGCAGCAATATAATCAGCATATTTGTGTCTGTGTGGCAGATACTTGAAATAAAGCTAGAACAACGTTTATCTCTTATCAGCACTCGGGATTTGCAATAATGAAAAGATTTGCATAACAAATGCTTTGCTGGTTGTTCCTGGTTGGGGTGAAAGTATTAATTTCTCCCAGCTTTCTAGAGTTTATTTATTTATTTATTGTTAATACATCTGCTTTGGGGCTGCAAACATAGACACCCCCCCTCCCCTCTTCTCTTTAACTGATGCTACTTTTTAAAAACACCTTCCGATGCTGACTTTCTCACACTGCAGATTTTGGGTTGAAATGTAGATAGTTTCCCCTAGCTTACACCCTTACACATTCTTAATGGCTTGCGTATATTGCCATCGCGTATAAAAATAACGGGCCTGAGTCTTTTCATTTATATCCATCAGCTTTCCATCAGTGTCCCTACACTGACTTCTGTGGAGTAACTCCTGATTTACACCAGGAGAAGCGAAAGAAGGATCTGCCCTATGGAGTCAATTAATTATGAAGTCAATCAGGAGGTGAATATATGCACCAGCGTTGGTGAGGGCCAGAGGGGAGCCCAGCTGCTGCATGAGAGCATCCTGATGTATGTCAGTCTCCTCTGCCCTTTGATCATGTATGCCTGTAGTCATGCCAGCTTTTGTGTGATCCCCTTAGATATCTCAAGCTTTATGCCAAGTCTGTGCATGGAGGGGGAAATACTGAGGTGCTATATAGACAGGGGCACTGGTGACTCGGCAGGTGGCATGATTCGCTTTGAGTACCCACACTGGCTTTGCCCCCTTCGTGGCCTTCTCCTGAAGGGCGAGCACAGCTGCTGGGCTGTCACATCACCCCCTGCACCTATCTGTCCACTCTGATGGGGATCACATCGGTTCCATCTTGTGGGGGCCCAGCTATTCCTGCATGGAGCAAAGCACGTGCAAAGCAGCCATATTGCCCCACCCCGAGCAGTACACACAGCCGGGGAAGAGGGCCTTCCTTTCTGCACCTGCCCCTCTCTGAAAAAATCCCTTGAGTCAGGGGGCAGCCACGGAGTGTTCTGGGGATAGGAGAGGGTGTGGCTAAGTAGTCCTGGGCCCCAGCTATTCCCAGCTGCTGCAAAGTGTTCTTTGCATTAAAGCAACGTGAGCTTTTGTTTTACCAACTCAATTCTTTTATTAAAGGTTACGTAACTAACACAACAGAAAGCCGACCCTGCTGTTCACTGCAGCCAGCAGCTCCCTCTCTGTCCCGGCCATTCAGGGCCCACCTTCCAATATAGACAACGATGCCTTTGCCCTCTGCAATCACACCCCACATCCTTACGTGGAGACAGCAGCTGCACACAGCTCATAGGGCTCTCAGTCAGCCAGGCCCAATTTAATGCAACCCATTCTATCAGCAAGTGGAGCTGCAGCCAGTTACACACACCAATTTCCACACATGGTTAGCAACTGACCCCTTCTGAGTGACCACAACACAATTGCTCACATGCATTACAGAGCACATGATCTCATTGTGCAGGGGCTCCCAGTGGGTATGCAATGAAGGATGATACATAGCAGCTCTGCCTTCCCCCAGACATGCACCATGTAACCTCCCTCCCCGGATGTTTTTCCCATTCACAAAGAAAAAAATCATGCATTTGCTCAGCCTAAACAAGTTTCAAATATAACAGCAAACAAAGAACAAATATATCTCCGTAAAGGCCAGATAGCCCGTTGTGTTATTTGCATTGTGACATTCTGCATCTGAACCTAAATAAAAAATGGCAGCTTCCTTCAGCGTTAGCAGGGAGGGAGATTCCTGTGCATTTAAAAGGTGAAGGATAGACATAACACTCGCATCATCTCCTTTCCGTTCTGCTACAAACACCGTATGCACCTTTCCACAATGGGCAGCAGAGGAAAGCATAGGACTAGGAGGCTGTGAACTATTTGGGATGCAGAAATAAGGGAAGTGTTATTATTGTAGCACCTACGTGGTGAAGGTATTCGCTAAATTATATGGAACAAGAGCATGAATGACTGAGAGCCTTGTCAAGAGAAAGGCATAGAAGGGTAAGTTTCCTTGTGGATTTCTGCCAATGCATCTCATTTTTGGCCTTTCACTTTTAGTGATCTGAGGTGTTACCAATTTAAGTAAAGAAAAAAAAGTTTTAATGGAGGATTTTTATCCCATTGGCACAGTTTTCAATTGTCTGCAAAGCATTGTTATACAAAACAATGGCAAATTTGGAAAAAGATTGGAATAATGGTCCAGCACATGAATGCTGCATTACAGTTGTAATTTACTACATAATCATACCATTGCTACCAAATAGCAGCAACTGTGGATTTATCAGCCAACTGTCTCATTTTATAACTTACAGCAGCTAAACTGCCTGTTGGAATTTTGAGCCATTGTTCCCTCAGAATCATGTAATAAGCATCTATGCGAGTTTACTCTGGTAGACTCATTAGAATTTGCAGCATGAACATTGTTTCCCTAGGTAATCGCATTCTATTCTAACATGCCAGTGAAATCCAAGATAAAATCCCATTTCATGTTGACCAAGAGTCAGCGCATTACCCAGGCGGACATTAATATGGTAAAGTGACTATTTCTGCTGAAGAGAGGAAATTTAAAAAATATTACCCTTCTTTCCAGTTCATTGTGCTGGAACAGTCCATATTAATGGTATCCGTAGGTCAAAAAAAAATGCTTCCTCATTCATGGTATCACCATCAATGGACATCATGTAGAAAATTTAACGGACACTATATTTATTTATTTTTCTTTATTTAAAACACATGCATGGCATCTCTCATTTCAGGGTGATGTGCTTTTTAATTAAACTATAGGCTGTGGAATAAGTGCATTTAAGAAGTATCACTGAAGACACTAAACCAGAAAGAAAAGGAATTAAAAACACACGATTCCCATTTTTTCCCCCTCAGACATTGATGTGAGATTATATGAATCATCAACATGCTTTTTTTTTTTTCTCTGAATAGAAGAAATTTTGCTTCGTATCCTGCTGGTGAAGGGGAGTTCTGTGCAAAATAATAATTGATTTACAGGCTTTTGAATTCCACATTTATCTAATGGATTTTATTTTGTCAGAGACTGAAATTAAAGTTGAATTTAATGCAGTACTCAGCATTCTAAAATGATGGTCTTAAAGTGAGTGACATTACTTCCTAACCACTGGAAGATGGCTAGATATTCCACGTCAGTTGTTACTATTTGAGTATTTGAGTATTATTTGAGTATAAACGGTTTGAGTATAACGATTGAGTATAAACGGAGTTACGGCCATCTTGCATCTTTTTAATTCCCTCTTTTTAAGAGAAAAAGAGGAAAAGAAAAGCAGGAATTAAAAATGGATAGCAAAAGAGTCAAGACCTCAGGATTCTGCTTTCCCCAGTTGTTCTTGGCCTAGACACTACAGTAAGGTTGCTTTATAAATGCAGTATAGCTGTACCCTTCGTCTGTGTTTATCTGTAATTGAAGGTCAGATTGTTGCACTTGTAGCTTTGATCTCGCTAGCGCAAGTACTGATAGCAGTGAAGCCATGGCAGCAGACACTTCACCATGGGCTAGCCATCCAAATAAGTCCCCAGGCTCCCAAGCAAGCTTGCATATTCTGTGCTGTTACAGCTGTGCTGCTGTTGGTACTCACGCTAGCGTGATTAAAGTTAGTTCAGTTGTCTACCTGTGCTGCAATAACACCTCCAGTTGTCATAGGCATATCCTTATTTGTTGTGTGACCTTGGGCAAATCACTTAACCATTCAGCTCCTCGGCTGTCTCGCATATGAAAACATTATAAATACAGTTTGCCTGTCTCTTAAGAGACCTAGTGAATAGATAATTGTGTCCCGGCCCCTAGGCTTCACTGAACATTGACAAATGCATAGCTGGGAACCAGGCTGACTCACCTGTGTGTTCACATTGTCAGAAAAGATGGTAAGCTTATGAGAATGTGCTTAGTGTTTAGACTTTATGAAATGCTTGTAAATTGCTGCATGCATTAATCTCACTTAGAATATCTGTGTCCTATGTTACAAGGTAATATTTAAGTGTTTGCTCTGTAACTACGAAAGTGTTTGCTATGAAACTGGAAATCCCCCCGCCCCCCAAGTCAGGAGAGAAGCATTACCAAATGTGAAGTACTAGTTTGCCACAGGAGGTGTCATGTCCTCTCCAACAAAAGAAGGCCTAAAGACAGACACGCCAATGTGCAACATCAGTGGACAAAAGTCTTTGCTGATTACCCCCACGCCCATGAAGTGGAGACATGCACAAACCCTCATCTCATCAGCTTGACCTCTGGGGGAAGGGGATAAAAATCTCTGCCAAGAAAAATTGTTATTATGCCACTTAGAATTTGGAAAGGGCAGTATTTCTAAGCATAAGCAAGAGATCCCTAAGCTGCTTATCTTGGCTTAGCCCTAAAAGGTATATAGAACTTGCACGTTACAGCAGCTTTTATTACTTATTATTTATTAAAGCTCTATTACTTTTTGAAAGCTAAGACAGTGTGTCTATGTCATTTGTGTCTATGTTTACCTGCTTTAACCCTGTAAATAACTCTTACTTCTCTTTCATAGTTAACAAACCTTTAGTTAGTTTAATATAAAATTGGCTACAAGTGTTCTTTAGTGAGAGATCTAGGGTACAATTAACCTGGGGTTAGTAACTGTCCTTTGAGACTGGGAGTAACCTGAATATTGTGATTTTTGGTGTAAGGGACCATCTATCAGATGGCAGGCTTTCCTGGGTGGCAAGATAGACCAGAGTGCCAAGGAGGACTGTCTGTGATTCAATGTTAAGGTTGTCATAGTGCTTAAGTAGTTCACACTTGATACTTGGTTGCTGAAATCTAATTATGGAACGCACAACCAGTATGGGATTCATACCCTGGTTTGTGACAGGCTGCCCTGAGGTTAGCTCCCATGTTTGTGAGCCACTCCAAACTGCTTGACAATAATGACCTATAGTTCTGTCATGGTGATAGGACTCATGAGCTTCCACACTAAAAATACAAGCTGCCACCATTTCAGTTCATGAAGTAACTAACAGGTAATAGCTATATTGTTTTATGCCAGCTGAAGATCTGGCTCTGAAAATATTGCTGAAGGATGAATTTTGGCATATTCTTTTGCCCCTATTTATGCTGGTTCAAAATTAGTCAACTTCTGATGTCATGTCTTACCATGTGAAAATGACAACAAACCACTGAACAAGGAACTTTATACATTTATTGTTTACTGTCACATGACAGTAACTAGATACCAAATTAGGTACAAGCACTCTGCCAAATCTGTCCCAGAGTCCCATATTTTATCTGTTTTATGGCCCTCATTCCATAATATTTGTGTACCTCCAATCTTTAATGTGTTTAGCCTCACAATATCCCTGTGAGGTAAGAAAGTACTGTTATACCCATTGTGCAAATGGGGAACTGAGGCAGAGAGGCTAAGTGACTTGTTCAAGATCACACAGGAAGCCTGTGGTAAAGTAGGTAATTGAACTGAGCTCTCTCAAGATGCAGGCTAGTACCCTCATCATTGGATGACCATTCATGCCAAGTTAGGGATATCTCTGTTACTTTGGAGTCCAAATTTAGAAACAGAAACTTGAAGACAGTACTTTATTCTTCTACGGTATCTTTCATCCACTGATCGTTAGGCTCTTTGCATCTGTTTGTAAACACTGACTAAGTACAAGTGACAACACGACAAGACCTGAGTAAGAGACAGTGCTGAGTTGCACTGCCCCAGAAGCACACTGGAAAACAGTTTGTGAGTGAGAGTGACAATCTGCCTCCATGTTCCCCCCTGCTCCAGACAGAAAATAATTGCCACCTGCCCTATACCTGGTACAGATTATTTTCCCTGGTTCACTAGCTACTTGAACTGTGAAAACAACTGATTTTTTCCTTCATGGCAATTCCAAAATAAACTTTTTTTAATTGTTTCAGGTTGACCCAAACCCAAAATTTTCAGCATATCAAAAAGTTGAAAAATATCATTTCAGGTCAAACAAAAAATTTCATTTCAATATAGAGGTTTGACTTTTTTTTAAAAAAAGAATAATGAAATTGGATGAAATTTCAGAACAAGATGTAGTTTTGTTACCAGTTTGGAGGGGTCCGCTACTCCTCCCTCACCCATCATTAAACAAGTTTGGACTCTATTGTACCTATCACCAGGCAGTTTTTCCTATAAACATCCCCAATGCAAAATCAAGTAAAACACAACGCCTTTATTATGGGGAATACATTAACCAAAGGATACTCGAGCTTAAGTAATTATGGGTATAAAACTCAGCTCCCATACCACTAACACAAAACCTTGGATCAAAACATTCAGAGTTTACAGTTCACCAGTTTTCTTCCCCCTTAGCAAAGTGCTGGTCACGACTGTCAGCAACAGAGATGGAACCACAGGATCCAGGCGCAACAACAGGAACAGTGTCAGGTAAGTTAGGATAAGTCTCTCTCTTTCCCCTGGAATGGGAGCCAGTGTTGTGGGTGACCGTCCTCTTCATCTGGGACTGCTGGAGGATGGCGTCTCACAGCTGCCTCTCAGATGGACAGCACAGACCTGCCAGCTCTCTGTCCTTTTATAGTCTCTGGCTAGATCATTGGGTTCAACAGGTAGTGATCAATGGCTCCATGTCTAGCTGGCAGCCAGTAACAAGCGGAGTGCCCCAGGGGTCGGTCCTGGGGCTGGTTTTGTTCAACATCTCCATTAATGATCTGGAGGATGGGGTGGATTGCACCCTCTGCAAGTTTGCAGATGACACTAAGCTAGGGGAAGTGATAGATACTTTGGAAGGTAGGGATAGGATACAGAGTGACCTAGACAATTGGAGGATTGGGCCAAAAGAAATCTGATGAGGTTCAACAATGACAAGGGCAGAGTCCTGCACATAGGACGGAAGAACCCCATGCACAGCTACAGACTGGGGACCAACGGGATAGGCAGCAGTTCTGCAGAAAAGGACCTGGGGGTTACAGTGGACAAGAAGCTGGATATGAGTCAGCAGTGTGCCCTGGTTGCCGAGAAGGCTAATAGCATACTGGGCTGCATTAGGAGGGGCATTGCCAGCAGGTCATGGGAAGTGATTATTCCCCTCTATTCGGCATTGGTGAGGCTGCATTTGGAGTATTGTGTCCAGTTTTGGGCCCCCCACTACAAAAAAGATGTGGAGAAGTTGGAGAGAGTCCAGCGGAGGGCAACAAAATGATTAGGGGGCTGGAGCACAAGACTTATGAGGAGAGGCTGAAGGAACTAAGCTTGTTTAGTCTGCAGAAGAGAAGAATGAGGGGGGATTTGATAGCAGCCTTTAACTATCTGAAAGGGGGTTCCAGGGAGGATGGAGCTAGGCTGTTCTCAGTGGTAGTAGATGACAGAACAAGGAGCAACGGTCTCAAGTTGCAGTGGGGGAGGTCTAGGTTGGATATTAGGAAAAAGTTTTTCACTATGAGCATCGTGAAGCACTGCAATGGGTTACCTAGGGAGGTGGTGAAATCTCCATCTTTAGAGGTTTTTAAGCTGCGGCTTGACAAAGCCCTGGCTGGGATAATTTAGCTGAGGTTAGTCCTGCTTTGAGCAGGGGGTTGGACTAGATGACCTCCTGAGGTCCCTTCCAACTCTACTATTCTATGATTCTATGTTGCTAAGCTGATCCCACCAGTTTTTTCCCCACTATAACAGAAAAGGGTGGGAAAAGAACTCATGAAGAAAAGCACCAAGATGGAGTCCCTCTTGTTCTTCTCCAAACAAGATGGCATTTTGGCATAAAAGTTATAACACAAACACACCATGTACATATCCCCTCCTTGGTGCTCTTAGAAGTGTGACAATACTTCTGAGATGTACCATACAACACTTACATCACTTTAGTTTCTTATGGTAGCAAACTTCCATTTAACCCATATGGACAGTAACGATCCATATTACTATCAAACCAAATTGTATCATCAAAATAACAGCAAAAGGATAGATAAGAATATGCCATGTCTTTCCGGATGAATTTGAAAACAGATTCTCCCACCAGTACGCAAAATGGGAATGTTTCTTGATTCTATCCATGACTTCTTTAACTGTAGGTACTTCAGATACAAAATGAATATCACATCCGGTGACACTGAATACGTTGCATAGACATGTCATAAAACTCGTCAACTTTAAACGTTTTGCAGATACCTCCTGTACATGTGTAATTATGGTCAATTATAGCAACCACAGAATGATTCTTACAAACGGGCTCTAGATGACAATGACACATTCCTGAGTCAACCTTTAAACACACATGTTCCTCTAATCATTAGAAGAAAAACAGTGACCAAAGTCTTTTCTGAGTATATCAAGTTCACAAGTCCCCACCAGTGGCCGTTTTGGATGTCAAAAGATGTCAGACGGGCTTTTAACAGACCTCGTAGTTCTTTAGGGATATTTTCTTGCCAACCTTCTCTCAAAAATGCACTAATTGCTGTAGATAGCCCAGGTTGGCCTTGCACACAAGCCAGCGCCCAGGATATGTTCCTCTGTAATTACAATCAGTGCTTTGCCATTGGCACGTTGTTCTGAAAACCACACTGACAATATCTGAGCAATTTGCTATTCTAGGGTGTTTAATTTTCCTATAGAGGATGTAAGGGGTTCAATTAGTGATGTTATATCATTACCTACATTACTAACTTTGGAGGCCAAGCCTTCAACATCTACCAAATTCTTAATTCTTAGCCCTGTACTCCTAGTACTTTGGCTATCCAGTCCCCTTTGTTTTTGTTTTGTTTTTTATAAGAGATTTTAGGAAGTGTTTTCCTTAGCCAAGCATCCCAGCCTTTTGATATTACTGAAACATAAGGTCTACATCTCCCTTGTATGTACACAGTAGATATAGGTATAGGGACAAGAATTTTTCTTAAGGAATATTCTGGATTCACCAACCTGTCTGTGACTGTTCTCCTTTATCACTACTACTCCAACTTTATATTCCTATGGGGGTGGCATCACTGGTCTCTTCATAGATCCCAATTACGTGCCGCATTCCCATATCATTGTGTTGCACTTGCAAGATTTTAATTCCTACAAATTTACTCTAACATTATTAGCTACCGTAGCCATTTGAAACTAATAAATAGTTCTAAAAATTTTCAGGTTACACAGTACAAGTCCAGGAGGGCATATATACATTTGCAGTAATACTTACACACTATATTTTATTAATAGACCCTTCTTAACCAAATGGAATCTATACTAAGTCATTCTTTTATAAAGAATAAAATTACCAACAATAATATTACATCATAACAGGCAATTGAGGATTGGTGTTTTCCTAGGGCATAAACAGAAAACAATAAGCAAAGATAGGTTTTTAAATACCCATATTTTGTCTACTGCTGCCCAAGGAGAACATCCAGCATTATGTTATACTGGCTAACCGATACAATTCTATTACCCCTTTCTTTAAAGTTAGGCAGAATGCCCTTAATATTTTAAATCCTTCAGAATTCAGCATTGCCTGATGGTTAATAGATTTGTACTAGCTCATAGGTGAGTGGCTTATTTTTCTTTTTGAGACTTGGATTTATTATTAAAATTCACATCAGCAGCCATTTCTTTATGCATTGTGGTTACTTCTTGATGAGAAGACTTTATTTGTGCTTGAAGAGAAGCATTTTTGGTACCCCTCTTCTTATTTTTGTTTGGCGATTGGTTCGAACTAAGTGGTTTGTTTTCAGACTCTTTCCCACTAGAAATTACAATCACCTCATCTTCATTTCTAAAGCTAGAATAATTTAATGGTTCCGGATCCTCACTATCAGAGAACCCATCTTCTGAGGTTTCTGGGATGCTAGAGTCTTCACTTTCCTTAGCTACATCTGACATTGGAGTATTTGGTCTGCAGTCATAAACCATTTTAGTGGTCTTTATTTGTCAGGGACATCTCTGTTACTTCTTTACTACTGAAAACTTCTGTTGCGTCTTCCAGAGCTATCATTGCTCCTGAGATTAACTTTAACTTCGTAATGTACCTTGATAAAGTTACTACCTCCTCTACAACAACCTTAGTTTTAAATGTTTGCTCAACTTGCTTTTCTTCATTAGCTGTTTCCCCATGTCAATAAACTCTGTCACAATAGCAGATGTTCCACAGGATGACCCTTTTTTAATGTTAACAGTTGCATGGATCAATCTTTTATTGGAATGCTCTAATCTTTCAGCTCTTCTTTTGGCTAAAGTTTCTTCTCTTTTAAATTCATTATTTGAAGTAGAATGTTCTATGCTGGGCACTAACACAGATTCTTTGGTTCTTCTTCTTGGAGCAACTAACAATTTCCTTGTTGAAACACCCTATCCTTTAGATGAACTTCCATCTTGTTCTGGTAAGGAATTTCCTTGTACTTGATTACTTCTCTGGGATCTAGTTAGGATCATATTTGGTGTAATTTTTTTGCTTTGTCCAGCTGCATCTGTTTTTTAAATTTTTTTCTTTTTAGGAAGCCTCTGTCCTACTCCCTCATCAGAAGGGGAGGATGTTCTAGCTCTTTTCTTAGAGGAGCCTACACTGATTCTTTCATTTTGGCTTTTCTGTGCCTTTTCCTAGCTTCTGCTTCTTACCATTTTCTTTAGTCTCTTTCTGATTTTTAGAAGCTGTACTTTTGGTAGAAGATAAAGTGGCACTTTTTGCCTTATCTATTTCTTTTTCTTTGTCACTTTTAAGAGTCCTTTGAATTTGTTCTGCTTGCTCTCTCCTTTTATGTTGAGCCCATCTTCAGAATAACTCCTTCGTGGTAAGCCATTTATGGCTTCCTTGGTTTCATACCTTAGTAACTTTTCCCATATTTGATTTCTAAACATTTGTTTTTTCCTTTTCTGGTGATGTGTTACTTCAGGCCTTTTTACTGAGGATAGAGGGATTTTCCCCTTCTCCTGCAAGTCCCAGTGTCTTGCTCCTTCTTTTCTTGCTTGAGTAGTGGACTGCTGGGGCAGCTGTTGGCTTCTTTAAGAGAAGTCTTTGGTGGTTTCTCTCCCATCCTGCTGCTTCTTCTTCTGATGAGGAGCTGTCCTTCATGCTAGCAAGTGAAATACTGCTGCTGATTCTCAGTCCCCTTGTCCTGGGGCAAGTTGCTGACAATAATCCTTGTACTTGTTCCAATTTTTCTTCAAGCTGCTGGACTCTTTGCTGACAAACGGAGTGATCTGTCTTGGCTGCTTTGCTATTGTTGAGCTCTTTCATCTGCTGCCATATTGCCATCTGAAATTCTGAAATCTCTTTTGTCAGGAGTTGATTTTCTTTTTCCTTCTTTTCAAGCAGACTGATGAACTTCTGATTTTGTTGCTCTAGTTTAGCTACCTGGGTTGCATAGCACATGTTCTGGGATTCTATTCTATCCAGTCTGTTATTCAGTTTTACAATCTCAATGTCTTTAGTGGCCATTTGCCCCTTTAAAAGACCTATTTCCTTCTCCTGCTCATTTACCACCTTGTTCAGCTCTTCACTGATTGTAGCAAAGCCATAGATTAAAGCTTGCCTTTTTGCCTTCTCACTAGGATGAGACTCATCCCTTATATATCCCTCCCACTTTTGGGTTAAGGTCTCAAATGCATTTCTCCCTTTTAAAAGGTCTTCCGCCCATGGGTTACAATGCTTGCCGAATGATTCAATATAAAAACTCAATGAATTTTTATTAGTCTGCTTTTTCCATCTGTCTGTTTCACAGATCCATATGGTAGTCATGTCGTATGACTTTCAGGCTTTCCTTACCACAAATCTTTCACAATAATAGGCACCCAAAGTCTTCGTCGCTGCACTCCAAGCAGCTCAGTACTTCTGACCAATGGATCAGCAAATACAATTGGAGCACAATGCCTCCCCAATCGGAACACGCAAGGTTCCTTACTGAGTCCAAGCACGCAAGTAGCTGAGTTCCTAAAACTCTGCACACACTCAATCTCACAGGCACTCTGAGTCCGATCACAGTGGGGTTCCAGCTGCACGTGCCATCTGTGCAAGTGCCCCCGTACCGTACCACACTCCTTGCCACAGTATGTCAAATAGATCACTGTCTCAGCAGGCTGCACTAGGCCTTCTCGGATTTTAAGCCTCACTTCCACGCCAAGTCCTTCACAGACCCCAAGAACATCGCCTACTGTTCAGATGGGTGACCCCTCCTGGCTATTTCTCCAGCCGGGATCAAAATGGCAGGGTGGTATAGCTTCTGTCACACTGCAGCAGACACTGCTCTGAACAGCGGGCGCAATGGGTCCCTGTTCCCGGACACACCAGTCCGATTGACACACAAGGCTGATAGTCGGCACACAAGGCTGATGCCCATGGTGGGACTGTCCACGCCAACCCCAGGCACCTCCTGTCTCTGTGACCAGCAAGGGCCAAGGGCACAATGCTCTAGAGATTTGACACCCAAAGTCGAAATCCTATGACTCTCGGGCCAGTGTTGCTGCACACTAGACCATCCCAAGGTACCCGAAGGCACCAAAAGTATGCGACGCCCAAGTTCACTCAACCCGACCGCACACACAGCGGGTGGCATACATGGCCACTATGACACCCGAGGTCACTTCAAATACTTCAGCACACAAGGCTGTTCTGTTGCATGGCAAAAGGTTGCTGCCCACAACGTTACCCTTCCGATAGTGGAATTCAGCTCCCACTATAACGCTGCATGCTAGGCAGCCCAAATACCTGAGAGTATTGGCTCACACTGCACAAGGCTGTGCCTGTCTGCGACACACTAGGCCACACCATCGTTCCTGAACTGCTTGCCTTTCACCTGCTGGGTTAGAGCAGCTTGATCACCCCCTGATCCCTTGCCAGTGGAGACCTTCCCACACAGCCTAAATGGGCTGCACTTAACCATGGAGTAAACAAAGAATCAAAACTGCGACAGAAGTCCTGACCTGGTCGCCAATTGTTACCGGTTTGGAGGGGTCTGCTACGCCTCCCTCTCCCATCGTTAAACAAGTTCGGACTCCACTGTACCTATCACCAGGCAGTTTTCCCTATAAAAATCCCCAATGCAAAATCAAGTAAAACATAACACCTTTATTATGGGGAATACATTAACCGAAGGATACTCGGGGTTAAGGAATTATAGGTATGAAACCCAGCTCTCATACCACTAACACAAAACCTTGGATCAAAACATTCAAAACGTTACAGTTCACCAGTTTTCTTCCCCTTTAGCAGGGTGCTGGTCACGACTGTCAGCGGCAGAGATGAAACCGCAGGATCCAGGCGCAGCCACAGGAACAGGGTCGGGTAAGTTAGGGTAAGTCTCTCTCTTTCCTCTGGAATGGGGGCCAGTGTTGTGGGCGACTATCCTCTTCGTCTGGGACTGCTGGAGGATGGCTTCTCACAGCTGCCTCTCAGGTGGACAGCACAGACTTGCCAGCTCTCGGTCCTTTTATAGTATCTCTCAGTGGCGGATGACGAGGGGCACGGAGGGTCAAGAGGGGGCCATGCCCCTGGGCACCGGCCTAGTGGGGGCGCTAGCTGGGCCCTCCTCGGAAGAGCTGCCCCTGCTGTCTCAGACGACCAGGGGCCGCTGGGCTTTGACATCCCCAGTGGCCGCACCGACCCCAGCTCAGGCCTGCCGGCAGCTGAGGGCTCCCGCTGCGGGAGAAGCTAGCGTCCTCCCGGCCCCTCTACTGCTGCGCTGGGCACAACAACACCAGGGAGCTGTGGGGACTCCAGCGGCAGGGCTCCGGTGAGAGCCTGTCATGCCCCCCAACCCCGCCACAGGGCGGCTCGGGGGCATCTGCCCCTGTCACTCCCACTCCCAGAGGCACCCGCCACCCCCACAGTGGGGCAGGAGTGGGGAAGAGTGGGAAACGGGCTTGCAGATCCCTTCCCCCACTCCGGGGGCACTGCCGCTGCCGCCAATGGCGGGGTGGCCCCCGGGCACTGGAGACCCACAATACGCCACTGGCCTCTCTGTTGCTAGGCAGATCCCACTGGTTCTTTTCCCGCCAAAACAGAAAAGGGCGGGAAAAGAACTCAGGAAGAAAAGCGCCAAGATGGAGTCCCTCTCGCTCTTCTCCAGACAAGATGGCGCTTTGGCATAAAAGTTATAACCCAAACACCCCGTGCACAGTTGGGCAGTTCTTTGACAAAACCAATTAAGCGAATTTGACACCTTGAACCGTTCGTTTGCTGAAGTTCTCAGTGAACAGGCGCAGCACACTGGAGTTTTGCGAGGGAGTTCTCCAGGTGAAGAAGAAGTGACTCCGTGACCCCTGGGGCGAGTATGTCGTCTTTGTTTGTTGTGTGCTTGCCGTTTGCCTGCTTGATCGAAGTTTATAGCGCGGTCCGTTTGGGGAGCTGTGCACTGAATCTAGTGACCTGCTAGGCAAGGCAGAGAGAGTCCTAACGAGGCTCTAGCCTGCCATCCTTTAATCCCCAGTCCCTTGACAAGGGGTCAGGGCTAACTCAAGGAAAATAGGGGTTTAAAAAGCCAGCTCATAAGTGACCAGAAGAACTAGTGAAGAGGGGAGTTTTGTCAGGGAGCGTGAGAACCAGATACACCCCATAAACGTTTTCTAAACTTAGGCCAATAACCCCCTTCTCCCCAAAAAAAGTAAAACACGCACACACACACAGAACAAAGAAACACAAAAAATCCCTGCAAGAGTAAAAGTAATGCAGGCAGAAGTCCAGCAGCCCAGCATGGGGCTATCCAATGTATTGACAGAATGCAGCAAGTATGATTTGCCCGCTGAACACCCCCACCCTCCCTCCTCAACCTATGTGGAAGGAGAAGCACCGGCTCTGCTGAGTAGTCGGCACAAGAGAGTAAAGAGGAGCCTTGCGCCCCCTTCCTTCCCAGCACAGGGGAGTTAGATGGGCCACAGAGCGGTTACACAGCTTGATCAAAATTATGGCACCCATTTACCCTGGCTGAGGATCTGGCTCCCATTTTGTTCAGCCCCATTAACGAGCTGAGCAGAGAGAACGCTTCACCAGGGTGGCAGGGCACCTGCTGTGTCTCGCCGGGCTTAGCACTTTCCCCGTTGGCAGCGGTTGGGCCTGGAGTAAATCAGCCCCACTCTGGACACTGTCTGTCCTCCCACTCGGCATCGATCTGTTCAAGGTGGGCCTTGGGACAGGTCCCAGGAGTATTCCTCCACCAACCAAAAAAAAACCAAATTCACAACACAAAATAAAGGGGGAATCCCTTTTCCTGCCCCCTCTCTGGGGGTCATCTTGTTATTGGCTGCCAGATTGGTTCTTCCCCCTGTGGAGAGGAGAGGAGAGGACAGTAATCTCTCACCCTGGCACACCCTTTCTCCCTGCTGTCACTAGCCCTGCAACAGCTTATCCTTCCTCCTCTGTCACCACCCCCCGCGCCGAGACAGGGTTCTTAAAGCTCCCGGGCAGCCCTTAATTGGACCCAGGTGTCCCTAGTTGACCTGAGGTAACCTAAATTCATCTTACAGGGAAAAAGATCCTTTATCATTCTAGGGCTAATATACCTGTCTTCCACTGCCCTCTTACAGCTGTCCAGCCTGACTTTCTCACAACCCATTCCTGAGCCTCCACAAAGCTAAACAGAGAGAGCTGGACTATAGCTTTTCCCTCTTGGAACCAAAATTTGTTACACCCTGCCTTGGATTTAAAGCTGTACCCTGGTTAGAGGTTCTGTATCTTTCATCCAATACAAATCCTCCAAGCCATCCGATCCCTCCTTCCGGTGTTAATCTTCCAAGAAGAAAAGCCATAGAAATTGAAAACAAAATTATTTTACTACTTAAGAATGTCCTTTCAGAGGCCTCTGTGTAGATGGCACTCCTGCTGGATGGCTTAGATCAGGTGTAAGTCCTCAGAAAGGCATCCTGATTTATTTCAGTAGAGCAATTTGTAGGCATCAGCGCCCATAAATATGACATTGGAGGAAAGATTTAAACAACTCCAAAGACTAATCAATTTAATAAGCTTTAAGGGTTATACCTAAAGTGCCAGCTGCCAATCTGCAGGCGCTGCAGCCAGCATTAGGCATTAGGATGCTTATGCTGGATGCTCCACATTACAATTGCAAATGGACTATTTTGCTGTTTCACAACATTAGCCTAGCAACAAATGAGCAGGGAAAAAACATTTATACTGTAGCTTACTTGGAAAGGCATTTCATATGCATTTAACAAACAGCCTGATGCAAAAACTATATACCATGTAAGATGCGGGTGCCCCTCTCCAGAAACGGCACTGTATTTCTGTCTAGTCCTAGAACAGGCAGCAAGTGAAGCCAGAGCTTCTCATCACTTCCCAATGTCCAATCTGCCCCTGTGAAACTGATCATCTGTTTGCTCTTGTTTAGTTTAAGAAATAAAAATTAGAGATGAGCCTGAAGCAGATCAAAAAGACAGTCCCTGCCCGAAGGGAGATGAACCCACAGTCTTCGGAGTATAATTACAGTTATTGTTATTTATTTGCGCTACAGTAGCAAGTAAGGACTCCAAACAGGCATCATTGCTCAGCTGAGCTGGGCAGGGATTATCTTTTTAACAAGTGTCTGTAGGTGCTTAGTACAACCAAGCACTGATAACGGTTTGGGGACCTTATGTGATACTATGCTGCAAATAAATTATCATAATAATTATACTCTGAAGACTGAGGGTTTATATCCCTGCCACACATATATAGCCTTACATTTCAAGTAACAACACAATGCAGCACGTGGACAAAACAACAAGAGGTGGCAAAAGGGGGAGGAAGTGAATGAGGTAACAGTAAAACAACCCTATTTTACTTCCCTACCTCACAGTGTGTTGTGAGGATAAATGCATTAACGGTTGCAAAGCACTGTGAGATCTACTAATGGAAAGCATTACTTAAGAGCTAGGTATTATCATTATTTATTATTATTATTTATTTTATTATCACAATGAACATTGCTTATGGCTCACCACCTGGCTAGCCATTAGCCGACCCATGACTGAGAAGGTTAGAAGAATACTTTTCTTATGGGCAGGAAATTCTGTTACTATCTAGTGCAGGGTTTCTTATACCTTCCTCTGCAGAGTCTGGTAGTGGCATTCCCTCCTAGGGTTAGGATATTGATCCAGTAATTCATATGTTCCTCAGATAAATACAAAGTGCAATATAAAGGATAGCTCTTCCCACCTTGACACATAAGTAAATATCAGCCAGGTAAGATGAGGATAATAAGCTAAACCCAAACCCCTCCAGCCCTCAGCCCGGCCTCTTCCCAAAAGCTTGGTGCAGGGGAAGAGGAAAAGTAGATGGTATAATGAGGATAAGGCAGCATCTCTTCTGAAAAAGAAAATCATGCCTTTCCAATCTTCTAGAAATCTTTCAGGGAGACAAGAAAATCGTGGATAAAGGACAGCTGGTAGACATGAGGATGTTGATGCATAGCTGTCTGCTATGAGCCTGTCTTCAGCAGCATCTGGTGCTGGCTACTATCAGAGGCAAGGTGTCAAAATACGTGGATCACTGGTCTGATCTGCTATTGAATTTCCATTGTTCCTAGACACAAACTCAAGCCATTCACAGATCCGTTAGAGGTGAATAGCAGCTAGGAAAGCATTATGTTGTCATGCTGGAGGTCATGCCAGCAGCCTGTCTTTGATATATTGCCCATGGGCTGCATGGGGCCGGAGGAAACACCCTTGGCCCTTTGTCAGCTGAGAGGAATAGATTGTCCCCTGAGGAGGGGTTTGGAGATTCCAGTGGCTTGCCAGAGTCTGCTCTTAACCTGAGTGAGACTCAAAAGGAGTTTGAGGCTCAACGGGTTGATCCTTCCTTGTTCCCAGAGAGGAATACAGCTCAGAATAATACCCCGGCTGGGGAAGGAAAGGGTGGGATTTGTTTTTGTTTTATTTTTTTCTAGAACAAGGTTTGTAGGTACCTGGAGGCTCCCATAGGGAAAAAGACACCCAGGTGAGGTCTGCAAATAGGTGCTTGTACCTGATAAAGACAGGATGGTGTTGCACTGAGATTTGGGAGGGTTTGTATCCAACCTAAAAGCAGGAGATGTTTGGCCCTCTGGAATACCATCGGCAGGTATTTTCCAACCTGCCAGGTTTAACTAACAAAATAATGCATTCCATTGAAACTACCAGGCCATGCTCTGCCCCTAACAGAGCATATCATGCAAAAGGAAAAATGCAAAGATAGAATCAGGATGAGGTGGAAAGCATGCTGGGTGTGGGGGTGATTACATAGTCAAAAAGCCCCTTGATGTCTCCCGTTGTAATGGTACGCAAAAAGGATAAAACCCTGAGGCTCTGTGTATATTTTAGAAGGAAAAACTCTATCACCCAACCTGATCCTTACCCCACACCCCACATAGAGGACCTACTGCATCCACCAGGGGACAAAATTCATAAGTACTCTGGATTTGACTTTGAAGATATTGGAAAATTCCTTTAGATGCTCATGTCCCCGAAAGTCCGCTTTCATAGTGGAATCTGACCTATATGAGTTTAAGGTTTATACCTTTTGGATTGATTAATTAATACAGAGGCTACCTTTCAGAGGCTTGTAAATGACGTGCTGCAGGGTGTACAGACCTTCTCCAGGGCCTATGTAGAGGACTCAGCTATTTTTAGTGACTCCTGGCAATTGTATTGCAGAACCTTAGAGAAGCCAACCTCACTGTCAAGGTGTCCAAATGCAAGATGGGAGCTGCAGAGGTACCTTATTTAGAACACAAAGTGGGCAGTGGATTTGTTCATCCTGCCCTTTAAAAGTAGAAGCCATTCATAATTGGCCTGCCCCCCCCAAACCACAAAGCCGGTCTAATCCTTTATCAGTCTGGCCAACTATCACCAGAGCTTTGTAAAGGGGTCTATTGACATTGTAGCCCCCAGAACAGCCCTTATGAAAAAGGGGAAGCCAGACGGATTGACATGGAGTGAGCCCTATGAGAAAGGCTTCAGGGACATAAGAGGCTTTGTCTAATGAGACAGCTTTAGACAGTCCCGATTTCAGCTGTGCACAGATACTTCGAACATTGGGTTGGGTGCAGTGCTAGTGCAGGATGGGGCAAGGGACAAGTGCCCCATTGCCGACTTAAGTACAAAACTGACCCCCACTGAACCGGACTCTGCGGTCATTGAGAGGGAATGTTATGTCACAGTTTGGGCTATTAAACTACTTAAGCCTTATCTGTATAATAGGCATGAGAGCAAGAGATCCCCAGCTGTTTAATCTGGGTTAGCTCTAAAGGATATACAGAGCTTGCTTATTATAGAAGCTTCTATTACTTTTTGGAACTTAAGATTTTAACTCATTTGTGTGTCTACGTTTACCTGCTTTGACCTTGTGAATAACTCTATGGTTTCCTTTTCCTTTTAATAAATCTTTATATATTTATTATAGGATTGGCTACAAATGTCTTTGGTGCGAGAGCTAAGGTGCAATTGACCTAGAGTAAATGATTGATCCTTTGGGATTGGGAGTACCCTGAATATTTCTGTGATTCTTGGTGTAAGGAACCATCTGTCACAAAGGTAGGTTAGCTGGAGGCGAGATAGATTGGAGCACCCCAGGGGACTGTCAGAGTCTAAGTTTAGGTTGTTATAGTGCCTGAGGAGTTTACGCTTCAGAACTGGTTGGTAAAATTGAAGTATAGAACTCACAGCCAATTCCAGGTAAGTGCCCTGCTTCTTCACAGTCTGCCCTCAGGTTGATGATACTGATGTTCTTGGGTCACTGCAGGCAGCTTTATAACCAGACTTCCTCATCCCCGCACCCTTTCTCTGGCTGCAGAGTGAGTATGGGGTTCCTTTGTGGCTGAACTAGTTGAAAAGGCTGGGTTTAAAGCTGATGCCTTTTTTTGAAGCTGAAAGCTAGGCAGTAGTACTGTAGAGAAGGATCTGGGGCTTATTGTGGATCACCGACTGAATACTGTGTCCAGTTCTGGGTGCCACCCTTCAAAGAAAGATGTTTAGAGAGTCCAGAGGAAAGTAACAAAAATGATCAAAGGTTAGAAAACATGACCTATGAGGAAAGGCTGAGAAAACTGGGTATGCTTAGTCTTGATAAAAAGACAGAGGGGGGACCTGATAACAGTCCTCAAATTTAAGGGCTTTTGTAAAGAAGACAGTGATCAATTGTACTGCATGTCCACTGAAAACAGGACAAGAAGTAATGGGCTTACTCTGCTGCAAGGGAGATTTAGATGAGATATTATGAAAAACAGTCTAACTATAAGGATAGTTAATCTCTGGGATAGACTTTGGTTGTGGAATCCCCATCATTGGAGGTTTTGAAGAACAAGCTAGAGAAACACTGGTTAGGATAGTTTAGGTATACAGTCCTGCCACGGTGCAGGGAGCAGGACTAGATGACCATTTTAGATCCCTTCCAGTCCTGTATTTCTGATTCCCTATACCTTTTGTGATTTTTTTTAATACAAAATCAGACAATATTACACAGTCACTACATGTTAGGGTGGGGGAGCAATAAAAAAGACATCAAAATAGATTTAAAAAAGGAAGGCAGTGGGAAGTGGTGGGAAGAGGAAAGGGATGGAAAAGTCAGGTGCATGGATGTCTGACAATATTTGAGCTAGCTCAATATTCTTTAGTTATATGTATCACAAAGAACACCGGACCAATGGAGTTCCTCTTCATGAGTAAAGTAGAAATGGTAGACATGTGCCTAGGGAGTTTATGAAGCATTTGATTCCCTATATTTTAATTCCATGCTTCTTGCTTATAATTAACTAGCCTAGCATTATTTTTCATCTTCCTCCTCCTCCTCCTCTCCCCATCTTTATTAACAGAGAAATCCCTTTGGAGAATCGGTGCTTGCTTGTAGCATGTCATAACAAGACATGTTTCCCCCAGAAGTTACTGTAGCATGCATGGTCCTGAAAAAAATTCAGGATGCCATATGGTCTTTCTGATAGATCTGACTGAGCACTATCCTGCACTGTAGCTTTGCTCTGCTGGGGAAGAAGACGAAGGAATTAATCAGAATCATTGGGGTGTCGGCTGTCTCTGGAGCAAGACAGTGGAAGCAAGGCTGCAGCAGTACCGGGTTTGCAACTCGCCATGGCGAAACATGCAGAAAGTGGGAACTAGCTGCTGCTATCCTTTGGGAGAGCAGTAAAAACATCTGTGTTATTTGGGACTGTTCCAGGGTGAGGGAATCACAGATGAATCCTGGAAATCTGCCTATTATCTTAATGAGGATGTTTCCATATCATGGCATACAGTTCCTGTATGGGCTGAGAGACATATAGTTGAGGAAACTGAGGGAGGGAAAGATGGTGCCTATGACCTTCCATGATCCCCCATGGTGACCGCTTACATAGGACACATACTTTCCTTCTTTTCAGCCATTTAAGCCATCAAGCCTTTCCTTTAAGGAATCAGTATCTGACCTATGCTGTGTGTTATTGTTGGTGCAACTTCAGGCCTCAGGAGGATATACCCATAATAATTTTTAAAAAAGAGAAGAAAAGGCTTTGCATGGGCTTTTAAGCAAGCAAAATATGGAACATGTGTGCACAAGAGATTTCTCACACATGCACAATTTCCCCTCTTAAATCTCAGATGGTTCATGTGCTAGGATCTGGCACAGTGCAAAGATATAATCTGTGTGGATGTTCAAGTGGGATATAGCTAGGAATAATGGAGTGAAATAAAACAAAGAAAAGAGTAGGCAAAATTTCAGTTAAAATTTCCTAATAGAGAAGTCTTTTAGGCAAACAATAAAAAAACCCCATTACATGATCAATATGGATAACGTAAAAACCAGTAGGTAGATAAGCTCTTCAGGGCAGGGACTGTCTCTTACTTTGCATTTTTATGGTACCTAGCATCGATCTCAGATGGCTACAGTGATGCAAATAATAATTTAAAAAACAAAACAAAACACACCATTCAAGAGAAAGTTTATTAGCTGTGATGGGAGTTATTTTTGCTTGGACCATTTAAAACTCATTGTTTAGTGTTTGTTAGCTTCTACTTAACTCAAAAAGGGCACAACGCCAGTTTTGTTTTGGTTTTTTTCCTTTGCAGGCCACCCCTAATTACAAATCAGTAAGTCAACCTGTAATGATAAGTCTTCCATTCAGATAACAGGCTGATGAAAGTCGGTCTTTTTTTGTCCCTCCAGACCCTTCACTATCTCTGAATTCACTAATAGAAAGAAGAAAACAAAATTCATTAGTATGTTATAATTCACATATATAGAAATTCCTAAAATAAAGACCACACTAAGTTTGTGACACAAAGTAACAAGATCAAGGAGGTGCAAATTAATACACCCATCTCTAACTTGTCACATGTCAGATAATTGCAAGGGTATTGGATCAGCACATGCTGTCACTTACCTTCTGCACTACACTACCCAGACAGGCATGGTGGGCTGACTTTAATGGCAGAGTGTCAGCCTCCCTTAACGTTGAATTTTCCTGCATTTGCTTGAGCCGTTGTCACAACAACCTTGACGTTACTTCAACACACAGCACTTCTTGTATGCTGAATTATACCAGGCACATCGAGTCACGTTAGCATTTGTTATTTTTATTATTATGAGCACAGCAACAGAATCACAAATATGCTGACACATGCACTCTGCAGCATTCAAACAGATGCTAATATAAGATATGATTTAAATTGCAAATAGGGCTGGCTGTTATTAGTAAGGCACAAGAAACCAGCTACAAAGATCTCCTGCATTTCTAAAGATCACCTTTCATTCTTAAGAGGGAAGCAAGGTGCATTAAGGGGAAAAATGATCTTCCACTCAAAATGCTGCTGTTACTAGAAGTTGCTCCAATGCAATCAGGTGTAATTCATTTAACCACCATGGCTATGCCTTTGCTTATGGAATGGGTGGCTTCTGCCAGTGCCTGCCTGGGGTCCCTTTCATGAATCACAGAAGTCACCCATTCCATAAGCAAAGGTGTAGCCCTGGTGGATCAACACCATCCCAAATAGCCACCCACCCTCTGCACTCGGATAATTAGCATGAGTGGATTATCAGCTGCTCTTTGCAAGGAATGTTGATGAGCCTCATTAGCAGCAGGCAGAAGATATAAAAAGCCACAGGGAAGAACTTGGCTGAAGCCAAAAGGAGAACAGAATCAGTCGATTGTGTCGTCTGTTTCTTCTTGGGGGACTTGGCGGAAACGAGCTAGACTTTGAACTGAGCTGTGGCAAACCTACTAGCTGAAGGACAACCCTGCTGTGTCTGTTTTGGGTTTTAAAATAGGCAGGGCATTACTGATGCTTTGTTTTCCTATTAAACCATACCGTTCAGGTGCTTAAACCATGCCCAGCCAGGCATGCTGTCTTTCGCTTGGGCCAGAGTTTGCTGAAACAGGAAACTGACCCCTGGGACTATAGTGAAAATCATTACGCAGCAATCCCTCTGGATTGTGCTAGTGTGAGCAGAGACAGCTAGCTCTCAGGACAGACAATGGAGCACTGTTAGAGGGAGAAGACTTCCACAAAGCAGGAGAAGGTGACCAGACTGGCATCCGGATATTAGTCCAAGCAGATAATGCCTACTCAGGAGCAGCAAGAGACTGAAGAAAAGGCAAGACCTGTCTGCAAAAGGCAGGGACGGAAGGGGGGGCTTGCCTAGAGTCCCCATCTGGAGCTGTGAGGCAGAGCATGCTGCTGGGACTCTCCCACAGGAAGATGGACATTGCCAGCTAACCGTCAAGAGCAACCCAGAGCATGAGAACTGCCATAGCGAGGGTGTCACAGTTACGGGGCAAGCTGTACTTTAGCCCCCCTCCCTTAGTGGCAGGCTTTGCTCCCCACAAACCCTTCAAAGGGTGGAGCTCTGTGGTCCAGCTACCCTTAGACTGGCTCATCAACTGTGTTAATGCCACAGTGGGTTTGGCACCTGTAGGGAACCAGGGAGCTGGCTGAAGTTTCTCAAGAACAGCTGCATCAGCAGGAAGCACTATTTACTCACCTGAAAGTACGCAGCAAGCAAAGCAAAGACGAAGAGTAAAATCAAGCAAGGTCTATGCGCATGGGTCTTACCTACACCTTAATCTCTCCTTGGGAGCTTTTGGAAGTTCCCCACAGCTCAGATTCCTCCATCTCTGCACGGGGTGAAGCAGAGTGCCCTGTTGCAGCTTCTGCGGCTCTGCCGGAGACTCATCTCCAGCCACGGCTGCTGCTCTCCCACTCAGCCCCCTCTCTTCCCCAGGGATAGCATCTTCACGGTTTAAGGATTCCCTTCCAATCTTAGATTCAGCCCAGGAAGAGAACACTTCGACAGCCTGGATGGAGCCCAGCGGGGGTACTCCTCAATTAATAGCTTTTCCCACCCCTCCACTGTTGTTCGTAAGAAGCCTTTGTATTTTCTGTGATAGTACCTTTTCTTTGCTGTTGTTTTGCCTTTCCTGCTTGGTTCCTTTAACAACCCCTTTTGATCTCACTCCACAGCAAGTGATCCATCATAATCAAACACATGGAGGCACACACAGTTATAAAAAAGAGCACAGATATTGCCCAGTTCATCAGCGGGACGCCATGAGATCCAACAGAGGCAGTGATCGTGTGCTTCACCTACAGTAGGCCTGGGCATATCAGCTGTGTGATGATTTGGGAATTCTGTCTGTCTCTATAATTTAGGAATTCCAGTTTGATTTTATGATCTATCTATCCTTATGACCGTCTTTGTCTGTGTACTGCCTCGTGTTCCTTGTGTGAAGGATGGAAGGGAATGGCGCCTGCGCAGCTGTCCATGACTAGGGACAATCATTAAAGACTATCAGTTTCTGAATAGATCTTACCTGAGGAGAACAAAAGAGCAGCTGCATCTAAGGTCTGGTCTACACTACACACCTATATCAGTATAACTATGTTGCAATGTAGTTATAAGAATTTAACCCCTCGTGTAGACAGTTGTATGTCAGCAGGAGAGCTCTCCATCTTCACGGAAGCACTACAGCGGCACAGCTGTGCTGATGCAGCATTTTGTAGACTTGCCCCTAGATAAAGCCAGTTTTCTCCAACTTCTATGCTGGGGGGACTGGGAGTTGAAGGAATGGAAAATCTCCAAACAGGAAAACAAACCAGGTGGTAATGCTAACCTTTAAAAATGCACGGAGATTCACAGAGACAAAGGAAACTTGGGCAGGACAGGGGGATGCTTTCATAGCAGAGGGGTCCTTTATGACTGCAGGACCAGCTGAAGTCAAAGGGAAAGGGCAGACACCATGTTCCCGAGGAGATGCCATAAGGAGAAAGGACTTGGAATCCTGAAAGGATACTGCCCAAATCATGAAGAGTGGTGAACACACTGAGACAAGGAAAGGTGTATTGGTGTTTTATTGTTTTGTCCAGATCTGCATATTTCTTGTGCAGTCTAAAATAACTAAATAACTAAAATGATTGGTTTTGGAACCTTTTTCAAAGCCTGAGTGTTTTGTGCTTCAACTATCCCATATTCCTGGAAAGAGAAACTGAAAGCCAGAGTGCCGCATGGTTGAAGCTCTGGGAAAGAGTTTGCTTAAAGCAACTGAGGTGTCTATGGAGTGGGGGGATCACCACTGGTACTGGATGTGTAGGGCAGCGAGGCCATGAAGTCCCTTTTCTGTGAAGGGGTAACAGATGTAGCTCCTGTACCAAGGAAGTGCGCCAGAGAGGCTAAAAAAAGACAGTGCAGGAGCCTACCCAGACCAAGGGAAGCTTAAAGCAGAGGGATCCAGTGTGTCGGGACCCAAACACAGCAGCCTCAGGGGTGTCCAGCAGGGAGAGTTTTAGCAGGTCTGTGGCAAGCTCTGGCCTTTGATGGAGCCTCTGCTCAGTCTATACTTGGCAGGAGAGCTGGCCAACAACCAGGCAACCATTACATTAAATCACAAGAGCGACTTGGACTTGGGAAATGCAGGCAGAGGAACGCCCCGCAGTGACAATAATAATGCATTGGGACATTCGTGTTATCGCGGGCTGTGCTCTCTAATGACTTGATGTGATCATTCTGGTTTGGTTGGATTTTATGTCCACTGTACACAAGTGTAAGTGACGACACAAGGAGCAAGGCAGTGGAGGACCAGGCCCAAATATCTTTGCAGGCTTGTGTGCTAGTGTGATTGCAGCCTTCCTGGCAGGGATTTAACCCGGGTCCTCCAGAGCTAAAACATGAGCTGCAAAAGCTTGAGTTAAAGAGTCACGCCTCCTTAGCTTGTGGCTGCAATAATCGATCGGCACAGATGGGATTGGTAGCACCCACTCACCAGTGGGTTACATGAGCAAGAGCAAAAAGCCAAGTATCACTGAATTTAGACAACCTGCTTCGTGAAGAGACATAAGCATTAACATTAAGGCTAATGAGAATACTGTACTTGAGAAAATGTACCAGGGCTCAGTTCATTGTGGTCGATGGCTCTGAGAAACTCCTTGATATACACTGAGAGCTTTTACTGTATCTGATTTATACATTAATATTGATGTGGATAATATGATATGCACTTCAGTAAACAGGTGAAAGTACTTGCTACGCTTTAAGGGATGTTAGTAACAAATGTATTTAGGCATAAGAAGAGGCTGTTCACAGAGATCTCATAGCATGTGTTTCTCATGAGAGGTTTTGAATGAATATCCGTACTGGCTTAGAGATTCAAGTCAGCAGTCACACAAAGAGAACACGTTGTTCAACAACCTTAAGAAGATCAGTAGGATCCTAGGTTGTAGAAAAAGGTAAAGCAAACAAGGGACATTTTTCTGAGAGTTGCCGGCACTCAGCACCTTAAAAGATCAAGTCTTAAAGGGACACCATCACCTTAGAGTTTACTCAAGTGTTAGGCTTTATAAACGCCAATTTATGTATCACGGAGGCTCAGTCAGAATGTCTCCAGGTTTTAAAAGAAATCTAACTGCAGTCGATTTTTTTAAAAGAAATAGTTAAACAAAACGTATTGCCAGGTGTGTATCTTAAAAGTTCCTATTTTATTTTTTAATATATTAAAATTTGGGGACATGTCTGGAGCGAAGCCTAGGGTGGTGGGGGGGTCAGCAATGGGAAGATAACTGAGGGATAAGTGAGTCAGGAGGATGCATATGAAAGATGCACCAGACCTGGCTCAGAACAGAACATCATGGAGGAGTATAACACATTCAGTGAGTTCTCCACTGTCCAAGTGACGGCACGAGAACTAACCTGTGTGAAGGAGGAGACTGAGGTTGTGTGGCACAGAGGGTCAGGGACAAAGTTCTAGATATAGGGCCAGAGTGGAAAAAGGAAATGGCAGGCATATCAAGGTGCAGAATGTTGGCAGACAGTAGAGTGTAAGAGGGGAGTAGTAGTAAACTAGGACTGAAAGGCCCGCGGTTATGTGTGAGTTAGGAGGTCTGTTTTCACATCTGCTGTGTGCCTTTGTACAAGCACTTCACCTTTCTTTCCCCTGCTCCCTTATGGCTCTTTAGATTGTAAATTCTTTGGGTCAGGTGGGGTCTCTTACTCTGGATTTGTACAGCACCTAGCACAAAGGGTCCTGATCTCAACTGGGGCCTCTACTTGTATGTACTGTAATGCAAATTATTTGGTAATAATGGATGAGATAATGAAGTGATGGGGGGTCATACAAGTACATAGATAAACATAGACAGCTGCAGAGACCCTTGAAGGTGAGAATGAGGAGTTTGAATATGATATGGAACAAGATCAGAAGCCAAGGGGAGATTCCAAGGAGGTGGGGTAGAAACAGGTGGAGATTTCAACACAACAGAGCTTTGTGATGGTAGCATGTTGTATAAGCTTTATGTGAGACATGTGAGGGCAGAGAGGAGGAGTACGAAACAGTAATCAAGACAAGAGACCTCTACACCTTTCTGTTGTTTTGTCTGTTAAAACTACCCACAAAGTACTGAGTTGTCTGGCCAGCAACATTTGTAGTCAGCAAACTCGCCACAGAAATTATTCCTTGACTGGCAAATGGTACGTCATTCAGTGCCCCTCGCACCAGTGTTGCCAGAAAGATTACGCTTCCGCCAACATTAATAGAACAGACAAATTGTCTCAAAGTCCTTATGCAATCAGTCCGCGCTCTTCTCAATATGAGCGCGTAAACATGATGTGCGAGTCCCTCCTACAAAAGATCTGACAGGATAGTCGTCATCATTAGCCGCCTGTCAGATGTTCTGGGGCCATTTACCTGCCGTCTGACAATGACAGCTCTGTAGAGACAAGAGGCTGCATTCACTGGCGTTCCTTTTTAGTGTTTGCGTACCACGCCGTAATGTTCTTCTTAAATGTAGAGATCAAATCAGCATTAACAAAAAGTGCATGCCCATCAGCTTGGCTTACTTCTTATTAAATGTTGCAGTGTTCTAACAATCTGCAAGGACAATTCAGCCACAGAGCACCAGACACTTGGTACCAACACCCTCTGTTGTGTAGAGCTGCCTTAGGGTGGCTTTAACTTGTGGCAGCTGCCAACTGTCCCACCCACCTCCAGTACATTCTGTTCATCTGTGGGGCAAACCAGTCTTACCTCTCTCTCCCTTCTATTTACCTGGCCCGCAATGTGGTATTGTGGCATTGGTATTGAGCAGGGCGTTAGAAGATGGGGGTGCTAGTCCTGAGTTTGCTAAGGACTTGCTTGAGTTCTGCTTCCCCTGCCATGGTTTACCTGTGCTGTCTATTTAGACTGTAAGCTCTTTGGAACAAGGAGATTGTTGGAGAGCAGGTACTGTGATTCTATGTCTGCTGCAGGCACAGAATTCAATTCTGGGAGGAGCGTTCAGGAGGAGACACCACGGGAGCAAGTGGGTGTGGGATCTGGTAATGGGAGCAAGCAGGTGAGGGAACAGAGCAGAGAGGGATGGATATAGGCAGGGGATGTGACGCTGCAGAGCAGAGAGGGATGGATATAGGCAGGGGATGTGACGCTGCAGTCTGAGAAGGCGCTTGGAGGAAGCTGGGCAGGTCAAGTGAGCTTGTTATCAGGGGGATGAGAAAAGTGTGTTGGGTACAACACACAGAATGCTAAAAATGGCTGCTGCAGGTGATGGGTGTTGTTTTTGGCATGTGGTACCCAGCTTTTTTTCAGAATGATGCTCAAATCCAATGCTGATGGGGATGACATAAGAACCTGAACAGAATAGAGCAGAGGAGAATGAACGTGATTCCTGGAGAAACTGTGCAACTTGGGTCTGGATTGAGGAACCCCATGCCATCAGAAGTGACTGAGGTTGGCTGTGTTAGAGTCTTATGTTTTCTGAGCTTATCAAAAAATGCTTTATATTTTCATGACTTCCATGGGAAACAAAAAAAAATGTTCATTTCAATCAATTTTTTCCCACTAATTTTTTGGGGCTGTTTTTGACAAAATGAAAGCACTGTGGCTAACCCTGGAAGAAACCTGAGAAGAGGCTTCTGGGTCAGAAGTGCAGGCTGAAAAAGGTCCTCTTGGTGCTGTGAGCAAAAGAAGCTGTTTCCTGCTATTTGATGCCCTCTGCATTCAGAGGCACAGGGCTTTGTACATTTCTTGTAAATAAACAGAACTGCATCAAAGAAACACCTGACTAGGACCAATTTCTACTTCCAACTGGAATGCTCCCGAGGCCCCAAAGTTTGACAAGCCAATCAGATCAAAAGGGCAACATTATATAAAGCACAATGCCATTGGGGGCAACCATGCAAAAGGTTGGGGGAAGAGGAAAAAGAGGGCAGTGTCTAGGATTGCCACCTTTCTAATTGCTGGTAACTGGACCTCATTCGCTCCTCTCCACCCTCCCTCCATCACTCACTGGATCTTCTCCACCTCCCTCCCACCCCCAGCTGGGCTCCCTCTGCTCCAGGGCTGGGACGGGAGCTGCTACAATCTGACAAGGAGCCTGTCTGCAGTTAGGAGATAGCCCCAGCTGAGTAGGGGCTGGTGCAAGTCAATGACCCGATGCCTTCCCTTCTCCTTGCGGTAACTGGACTTTTGGTGACTGGTCAGGATGTCTGACTGGACACTGCCAAGTCGCATTTTCGACCAAATAGGTCAAAAACCAGATACCTGGCAACCCTACATGGCACCCGGACACAGAAGCCAAAAACCAGAGTGCCCGAGTCAAATAGACGGGTGGCAACCCTTACTGTTACTGGGGTGACAATATCCACAAGTTCATGGAACACTAGGTCCTTCAGGTACTTGAGCCTAGATTGAGAAAAAAGGCCAGACAGATATATTGTCCATCAAGGAGAAGGGTAGATACTGTGCTATAGTGGATAGCAATCACTACCAGGGCTTGAGAGAGCTGTGTTCTCCTGCCACCACGGATTCTTACCCCCATTTGTAAACCACTCTGACACCTATTAAGAGTCAAGTGTTATTATGATCAAAGACATTTCAAATCGGAATGTAGCAGTCTGTCCAATAAGACATCGGGTCACTCGGCCTGTGGGATTCAGAAAATCACTTGACTAAGTTAATGGAGGGTACATTTAGATCAGTTTAAAGGAAATACTTCTTCACGCCAAGCCCAGGGTATGTCTGCCCCAGGGTGAGCACGTGAGGGTGCATTGGATTGTACAGTACAATGTGGCTGTAAAAAAACTAATACGGTCCTAGAATGCATCATGCAAGGTATTTCCAGTAGAGATAGGGAAGTATTAGTAGCCTTATACAAGGTGCTGTTGAGACCTCATCTGGAAGGCTGTGTGCAGTTCTGGTCTCCCATGTTTAAGAAAGATGAATGCAAACGGGAACAGGTGCAGAGAAGGGCTACTAGGATGATCCAAGGAATGGAAAAACCTGCCTTATGAGAGGAGACTCAAAGAATGTGGTTTGTTCAGCCAAACCAAAAGAAGGCTGAGAGGAGATATGATTGCTCTCTATAAATACATCAGAGGGATAAATATCACAGAGGGAGAGGAATTATTTAAGTTCAGCACCAATGTAGACACAAGGACTAATGGATATAAACTGGCCGCTAGGAAGTTTAGACTTGAAATTAGACAAAGGTTTCTAACCATCAGAGGAGTGAAGTTCTGGAACAGCCTTCCAAGGAGAGCAGTGGGGGCAAAAAACCTAGCTGGCTTCAAAACTGAGCTTGATAAGTTTATGGAGGGGATGGTATGATGGGGCAGCCCAATTTGGCAATTAACTGATCTTTGACTACTAGCGGTAAATATGTCCAGTGGTCTGTGATGGGATGTTAGATGGGGTGGGTTCTAAGTTACTGCAGAGAATTCTTTCTTGGGTGTCTGGATGGTGAGTCTTGCCCACATGCTCAGGGTTTAGCTGATCACCATATTTGGGGTCAGGAGGGAATTTTCCCTGGGGCAGATTGGCAGAGATCCTGGGGGTTTTTACCTTCCTCTGTAGCATGCAGCACGGCTCACTTGCTGGTGGATTCTCTGTACCTTGAAGTCTTTAAACCATGATTTGAGGACTCCAGTAACTCAGTGATAGGTTAGGGGTCTATTAAAGGAGTAGGTGGTTGAGGTTCTGTGGCCTGCGCTGTGCAGGAGGTCAGACAAGGTGATCATAATGGTTCCTTCTGATCTTAAAGTCTATGAGCACCACGAGGCTGCTTTGAAAGACCCAGAGGGGGCATGGCTGAGTGGGGTTTCTAGAGAGCTTCCCTGGGTGATAGCTCTTTACAACCCTTTCTAAAGGTGTAAAAAAGTCCACTGCTTTGTGCAGACTCCCAGCACAGATGGAAGTACCGTGTCTCCAACCACTGCCACTTGGAGGTACACCTGCCCTCCAACCCAACTCATTCTAGGGCCCAGATCCTGTAAGATATTCAGGCTCTAATCTCCAATGATTTCATTGGAACTTAGGAGCTGAAATATCTTTGAAGATGTGGGCCCTGGAGCCTTAATTTGGCCCGTAACTAACATGTGAAGCTCACAGGTATAGAAGAGTCAAATATTGTGTCTGAAATTTTAAGAAGACTGGATAAATTTATAACCAATATCATATGTATCTATGTAAACTGAGGTAAGGGTAATAACCTCAATACTCCAGGACTATTCATCACAGGGGTAAGGAAGGAATTTTGCCTGCACCACTGTATCTAATACATCTGCTGCATTTTGACAGTGTTTCGTATATAATGTTTGTAAGGTGCTTTGGGACAAAAGGTGTTCTCTAAGTGTAATATGTTATTACATGTTCCTACTGCTTATCTGGTAATTATATTTCAAGTTACTAACTATATAATTAGCAGTTTTCAGACATCATTGCTCTATAGAAAAAAAAATCAGATAATTACCCTGTAACAGCATAGTACTTTCCTTACATTGATATGGCCAATGTGACAAGAATTATTATAATGAAGGTGTACCGAGTTCTGCAATAGAGATCTCACTTGGCCATCTTGATTAAACTAAGTTGCCAACAAGCCAGCTGCAGCAAACCATATATTTCAGATATGATACATTCATACTGATTACTAAGATTCGTTACCTGCAGCTAAAATTTTAACACTACAGAACACAGCCTCACAGATCTATATTGCACTGTATCCAAGCTGGAGGTCTGAATGAAATGGAAAACTGGCTAAGTGAATCTATTTTACATTGCACCTGCTAAACAAGAAGCTGATTTTAGCTGTGTTCTGGAAACTTTTCTTTGGGTCCCTGGAGCCCACCACGTCTTTTCCTTTTCCTTCACGAGGTCCTGGATTTTCACCACCCACTGTTGGCCTGGCAGGAACAGATGAAATTTCTTTCCTTTCCAAACTGAACCGCCATGCATCTGTTTTGAACTTTAAATTCACAGCAGTCCCCATTCGCTGTACAGTACTTGAGTATTTTGCTTCCATAGTCTTCCCAGAACATACTGAACCTGGGACTGAGCCTGCTGGAAATGTTTCATTTACAATGTCCTCTGAAGCAGTGGAATGATCTTTTTTTTTTTTCTTTTACCCTCCCACTAAGCAGCATTTAAATATCTAGTGCATAGAGAGGGGGAAAATCTTATCTCCTGGATTTTTCTGATTGCTCATTAAAACAAGATTGTGGATTTTTATCACCATACGCATGTGTGAGAGAGAGTTGGATTTTATATCATGTTGATCATTTTTTCTCCTTTGTTATTTTGGTTTGCATCCTGATTCATGTCACTTAGACCTAGGTGCCTTATAATAAGCTTCTTAAAAGTTGGGGTTTGGTGAAATCTGGGGTTATAGTTCAGCTTGTTAGAGAGAGTTAAAAGTTTGATTTTTTTTTCACGGTACTGAGCACCTTCAACTCCCATTGACTTCATGGGAGCTCACGGGGCTCTTCACATCACAGGATCAAACCCACAAGCAACAGCCAAGCAGGGCTCTGGATTTTCCCATGCTTCAGAGGATTTAGGCTCCTCTTTAGTATTTGTCATCTTCAATATGCTTTGCAAACAATAACTCATTCATTCCCACGGTACCACTCAAGGTATGGCTGTATTTGTATTACATCCATTTTCCAAATGGAAAAACAAAAGGAGAGAGATTAAATGACTTCTCCACATGAACAGAGGCAGTCAGTATCTGAGCCAGGAGGGGAACCCAGGAGCCCCTGACTTCCTGCGCTGCCCTCACACCTCTAGACCTTTTTTGCTTGCTAAATACCCTCTCATTAGCTTAGGTTTTCTCGACATCGTCTGTTAATCTTTTTGCATGTTTCATGTTATCTCTTCTAGCCTTCTTCATCTTGCTTGGTGACCTTTAATCCTATTACTAGGAACTATTTTAAAATGCACGTGATGCTTCAACAGCCTCTCACAAGTTCTACCTATTTTTAAGGTTTGCTGGGGTAAGGAACCAACCTCTTGTTCATCTGTAACATCAGATTTTACTGGGCATTGTTCATTTTTTATTACTGGGGTAAATCTTAAATCCTCAAATTCTTTCTAGTCCTTATTCACTTTTGACTCTGACAAAATACCCATTGAGCTTGCTCCTCAGAGTCCTCTGGACACTGTTCTGGTAATGTAAAGAGGCTTTAAAGTCTGAATAAATTACATTCACACTCACTTTATGGACATTTTACATTGCTAAAATAGTGTAAAAGGATTTAGTGTAGATGAGAATCAGGCCCACTGACTTCAACAGGCATATTTATATAAGGTCTTGTTTAAATTTGATCATATCAGATACTGTGAACATTTAGGCAAAAATCAAAATGAACTTGAACATTTTTGGAGGTTCAAAAACCTTGGGTGAACATAAAGAAAAAAAAAATTCCTCACTCCTGACTGTGGTACCAGCTGGAAAGGAGAAATTCTAAAACATAACCAGAAAGGCTCCCCTTGCAGTATTAGAACCACATGACAATGAAAATTTCACAAGGAAATTCTCATGGCATGAGTTACAGCCTGGCTTCCAGGCTTCCATTAAGATTCTTATCTCTTCTTGTACAGCGTGATTGTAATCTCTTGAGTGTAAATCTGAGGATTTGCTTCAGACCACTCTACAGTGAAGGACCAATTGCAAGATTCAGACTGCAAATCCAACCAGGGGTGTTTGGATCTAGGCCCATCAGAACTTTCCAGTATTATTTTCATATCTTTGCTCTGCTGTTCTGTAATGTTCCTTTGGGACTTGATCCTGCATGGTGTTAAACACCCTCAAACCCTAAAGACGTACAACGGGGGCTGAGGATGCTCCTATCTGGTGCTCCTATCTCCTATTCTGACCCTTTTGTTTTTCAGATGTTAAAGGCTCCAGTCCTGCAAGCACCCACCAACTCCCCTTGAAGTCAAGTGATTTGGCCAAGGTTACATAGCAAGGCAGTGTCGGGAGGACCAGCTTTGGAACCATGACTCTGTCTTGTGTCTAACCAACTAGATCCTAGTGGAAGCTTTGTCATTGACTCCCATGGGGCCAGGATTCCACCTAGTATTACCTTCCCTGTTTGTGGGGATAGATAATGGGGTTACTAACAGTTACCTACTTAGCTACATGTGGCCGCAGACATGGGTGGCACGTGCACCCCGCCTTTGGGGAGGCTAGCCTCCTGCCCCGATCCTTCCTCCTGAGGCTCCACCCCTTCCCCACTTCCCATTCTCACCAGCCGGCCTACCAGGACAGCCCTGAATTCCAGCCGGTGCCCGGAGCAGCCCCAAATCCCAGCCAGCAATGCAGCAGGCAATGTAGGTCCTCAGGGAAGGGGCGGAGCAGGGACGGGAAGAAGCGGGGCCACCACAGCCCAGGCGGCCCAGTCTTAGCCAACCTCCCCTGGCCTATTATACCCACTGCCCATGGCTGCAGACAACTTAAACCTTGTCTATTTTTGGATTTTGCTTATGGTAAACTATTACTGCCCCTGTTTTACAGGTGACAAGACTATGGTCTCAGAAAGGTTAAGCAACTTGGCTAGAAGACAGCATCATTTGGTGGATTAAGTGTAGGGCAAGCTGTCAGGCTGAGTCCTTACCCTGCTTTTGACACTGACTTGCTATGTGACCTTGGGCATGTAATTTACTGCTCTGAGCCTCTGTTTTCCTGTCTGAAAAGCTGGGGAAATGTAATATACTTTCCATGTAATGCATCAGTGTTTGTAAAGAGCTGCAGAAGTGCTAAATCTTGTTTAGGACAGGCATATCCAGAGAAAGAAATCAAGATCTCCTAACTACCAGGCATGTGTCTTTCACATGCATTATTGTGAACAATTTTCAGTCCCCCAAAATTTCATAACAGATCAAAATTTTGAGGAGTTAAGATTCATGCAAAATGTACTGATGATATATTCCACAGGAATTGTCTTGAGAAAAATTGTCACCAGTTTCATCCAGCGCTATATGTAATTTGGAAGAAATAAGGCACAAGTTGCTTCAATTTTCCTGGGTGTTGTTTAACTAATTACGAATTTTCAATGCAGAAATAAAAGCCAAAACACTCCCCAAATTCTCCTCTGACAATAACCAACTTTCTGCAAACGTTGCTTACTTTTTCAGATTAGTGATACCGAAAATAGCAAACTTCTAATCACATAATCCAAACAAGACAGATTTCAGCTCCTCTTGCTCTAGATTTTCTTTCTCTCATAAGAATCAGAATTTTAACTCATCTTCTCTCCATTAGAGTATCATTTACTTTGGAAAAATTTTGTTAGTGCTTATTTAGCTCTGCACGGTATGTTTCCTGGCTATCTGAAGCCTCCTCCACAGCAGGAAACTGAACTGTTGCTGAGAATTATTTTCAGCAAAGTTTCCTCCTGCCGTGGTACTGAAAACAGTTTCATTGCTAATGTAGATTGCAGCAAGTGTAAGAACAATCCATCCTCAGTGAAGACTTCAGAATTTAGCCATAAAGCTCGTTCAGATCCTTCTGGAGATAAGGAGCTCTTTATAGGGCGGGAAGACATGAGATGTTATGCTACGCAAAACCATGAATTTAGAAATGGAGCAAAATATATCACACAGTGGAGGGCATTACAAATATTAAACTCTCCACATTAAACTGGCATGCAAATCTTTTTGCCAGTTGCTGAAGGAACTCTGCTTAGAGTAGGTTTTGATTACACATATATACTCAGCTCAACCAGAGCTGAATCAGAATGTGACAGGATCCTAGCATAGGTAACTAGAGCCTCAGGGATAACAGTTCCTTATTAATTCCTTCCCCCCCTCCCCCCTTCTCCAGCTTTCTATCTGCCTTCAGGAGACCCCCAGGAAAGTAGGTATTCTAGTAAAGTAAGCGTCTGTCTGCTAATGAGCTCATTTCCTCTCTGCTCTCCAGACTGGTTCCTTCTCTCCGACCCCATCAGAGAATCCAATAAGCCCCAAACTAAAAGCTCCTTAGAGCATTTTAATTGCAAAATTGATAACATCTCTTGCCAGTAAACTTGGCTCCATTAGTGAGGGAAGTGCCTTGTGTGGAAAAAGAGGTCCTGGAAAGACATGATGGCCAAATGCACTTTACCACCCTGTTGGAATGGCAACTCTTACTTTCCGTGTAACTGTAAATCATTTACAAAGCCATGAAACAGGACTTGGACCCAGTGGCCTAATTTTAGAAGGACAGTGTTGTGCAAGGTCATCAATATCAACCCTAGCAATTGCCATCTTTCCTCATTCCTCACTGTGCTTATAGTTTACCTTGGTATTGCCCTGTTCCATGGGGGAAGCAACTGCTCCATTCTTGGTTCAGTACAACTTCTGATGCCATGTAATGTGTAGTGAGAACTCAGCAGTCAGGCTGCTTGGAGAGAAGACAGCACTTTTATTAACTGCATGAGCACTCAGCTCATTTTGGGGCTTCTGGAAATACCTGGCTGACACTGAGCATGTTCAGAATTCTAACACAGGAATTAGCATAGTTACATCATCTAATTTCCATAGCAACGCACAGACCAGCTGATATATAGGTAGCAAAAGCCTCCAGGGCTTCTCACTAGTAAAAATGTGTAGCTTCCTATAGAGCTCAATCCGGCAAGTTGCTGAGCATTTGAGACTAATCCTATGCTTAATGTTAAGCACATCCTTAAGTGTTTTGCTGGACCTGGGCCAGAGTACTCAACACCTTGCAGAATCAAGCCCATAGTACCCATAGGTGAGGTAATATTTGACTGGGCCAATTTTTGTAGGTGAAATAGACAAGCTTTTTTGCTCTGCAGAGCTGTTCTTCAGGTCTGGGAAAGGTAATCAGAATGTCACAGCAAGATATCACCTCGCCCACCTACTCTTTCTCATATCTGAGGACCAACAACACTGCAAACATGATGTAAAGTGCAGTTTTAATCAGAAAAGTGGCTATCTAAATATGCCTCTTCTTGGTTTAATATATCTGTTCCGTATGCACCTTCCAGTCATTAACATCTGTTCATTTTACTAACAGAGATAGCTTCACCACTCGTAACCCTGGAAAGCCAATTCAGCTATGGAAGAGCAAGGTACAGTCTATTCTGCCTTGGGCACCGACAACATCGTTAGCTAAATTCTGATGGTAAAACCTGTGTTATGACGGGTGATGACAGAAGAGGCGGAAAGAGAACAAGTTAATGTTTCACATCCCAGAAAACTTGATTTGCAAGGCCTGCAGTTATAAGAAGGATTTTTTTGACTTCTTGAGGGGAATCATCATGGAATCCCTGATGTCATTTTTAGAGTCACTTTGATTTTTTTAATATGTAGCGTTTGCAGCTTCTTTTACACTTTCAAAGCACTTCGAAAATGCTGGCTAACAAATGTTCACTACGTCTATGTGGGGGAGGCAAAGCAGTATTCTTAGTGCCACTTTACAGATGGGGAAACTGAGATACAAAGCTGAGAGTCCTGTCCAGCACAGCAGTGGTGAAGCTGAGATTAGAAATCAGGACCTTTTGGTGCCCAGCCTTGGTGCAGTCCACTATGGAATGCTGCCTTTTTCAATTGGCGCTAGAACGAAACAGAACAATTTTTAATGCAAAAATAATTTCAATTTTCAGGGGAAAAAAAGATTTGAGATAATAATTAAATTTCAAACACTTTTATAAGCTTAAGTCTCCTCCTAGAATTCAAAAGCTTCTTTCATTTTCCAAATCTTCAGTATTTCCCCGGACAGCACCTCCAGTGCCGCCAAATCACAATTTCTCTTTTTGTCTCTTACATATTGTAAAGCATAAATCAACAAGCTTCTATCCAAGGATGCACACTCATCTGTGCTGTTCTAATTCTATTTATATGTCCTGGCCATCACCGTGGTATCAGAGTGCTTTACAGAGACAGAAAAATTCAGCAAGAAGGCTGATGCCTGGGGGGGGGGGGGGGGAACAGGGAGGGAGGAGAAAAAAAAATTGCATGTGTAACTTTTTAATTATTTTGTTTTACTTTATTTTTTGTGAGCAAGTTAATGTGCTTTGCATATGGACCTGATTCTTATCTTGCTTACATTGGTGTAAATCAGGAGTGACATCAGTAAACCAAGTAAAATCTGAGTAAGTGAGATCAGAATCAAGCCCCATATGTACAGCGCTACAAACAGGGGTAAAGCAAAATCTTCCACTTCTGCATCATGTGCCAAAACTGTGAGCATAGAATCATTTGTATTCTCACTCTCTGCTCTGCAACTGAGACTTCTTTTTGACTGGATGCTCTCTTGCCATCATCTGCTTCAGAAGAAAAGCTCCTAGTAAAGAATATCAAGATGCAGTTACTTTTAAATATACAACATAATATGCCCTCATTTCTTTATAGATTTTTTTTTAAATGTTAGTTCCTATAGAACGTGCAAGCCTGGCAGCACTAGGGAGTCCTCTATCAGCCCACAGAACAGTTACAGCATGGCCATCAGTAGTACAACCTCTAGAAGAGGAAAGGGAGTTTGTTTTTCAACCCCTGGCCTCTGCTGAGACTGACTTCAGTGGCTAATAATTTTTGCCCACCACAAACTGATCTGAGATCACTAACTTATTTCACACAGCCAGATCACATTCTGACATTCCATGTCTCTATCTATCTAGGAACACACGTGGCACCCATCCCTGTATTATCTGAGCACCTTACAAACACTGATGGATTTATCCTCACAATACCTGCACGTGGTGGGGAAGTTTCCAATTCCGACAGAAGCACTTTTTCTGTTGAGCCCAGTGGTCTTTACTTTCTCCCTTGATTTATCTTACAGTGTTGTTTGCATGCTGTGAAGCAGGGGTCACAGTTAGCCCAAAGGCAGCTCTGTTTCCACTGGATTACTGGCTGGAATGGATGGAGCAATCAGGAGTCAGGTGCGTCAGGACAAGGCCCTGTCATGAACTGCGTGAGCTGAGCACTCAGCTCAGCCTGGGTCTGCTCAAGCTTCTGGAAGCATCTAGTTCACGCAGGCCGTGCTCCCATGCTGACATCATATCCTCTCATTTGCATAGTCACTCACATACAAGTAATGTAGCACATATATAAACCCTATGGCCTGGAGCTCCAGAGGGAAAAGAGCTCTCTATTCCCTCTCTTGGTAAAAAAGGGAAAGTGCTGCCATAATTGATTTGCATAGGCTACCCACACTCAATTCCTTTCGTGGCACTTGTGGAGTCACCACGCTTAGAGATGAACATAGAATGTAGCGGGTCACGGGCTCACAGAGCAGGGAAAGAGCTCTGACCTTTGCTACAAACCAGGATTCTGCTCACGGGCCTGAAGTGCTCTTGGTTCCCCTTGCACAGGGGCATAACTTCAAGAGATGATGCAGAGGATGACAGCAGAGCTAAATGAACTAAAGTGAGGCCTCTCTTCTGTGGCATCTTAATAAAGCTGAATCATTATGCTGAGTTAGATGGTTACTTCTGCAGGGGACTAGGCAAGCAGCTCCCTTGGGACTGGAGACAGACCAACAAAAAGACACTTGGATACTGCTACTTGCTGATCCAAATCGAGTGGGAGTTTGCTGGATGGGTGAGATGGTGCAGTCAAGGGACTATCACCTGTGGGATATTCTCACTGTGGGAAGGGAAGTGAGTGAGACAGATTATTGCCAAAGTTACTGGAAGAGGGGAAGTATTTTACTGTTTATTTGCATATGTAGTCTGTTGCTGCATTTTCCCAAATTTATGACTATGTTCTCTTCCCCCAGTGAAGGTTTCCTTGTTTGTACATAGTCTTGGAGTGCCCATGAATTGGGAAGTTACACCTCTTAAGGGAACACAGGAAGGGTGCATTTAGTTTTCCCCCATTTTCTGGATAGGCATTTGAGCTGGTTTAGTTATTTGTCAAGAGGAATCCTAGATATATTGAACCCAGCCCTTTTAATGGCTGTTAGCTAGAAGGGTTAGCAGAAGGGTTGGCAGAAGAGTTACACCTACCCTTACAGACGTTTGTGTAGCTTGTGTGCTAGTGTCTTGTCTACTGGAATAAAGCCTCTCCGTATAGGTACAATCATGAGCATTACAATTTCTTTTTAACAAAACCTGTCAGAAAAGAACAACTGAACATTTTGGAAAACTTTGAAAAAACATTGATTTGAATTCTGCTATCAATTACATGGTTCATGCAAACCTATCTGCTTCGGTGAGGCTGAGTAGGTATAAATAGGAGAGCAAAATTTGGTTCATTGTCTCTAGAAATATTTCTGCTGATATATTTCATAGTTTAAGGTGTGTCGGGATTATCCTCTAATCTCTTTATTTTAAGGAACATTTTCCATTGAAACAGGAAGAGTTTCATTTTGGAGTTCATCTCCTCCTCTTCACCTGAAGTCCTAACCTTCTATAGTATCCTAGCCATCACCACAGCAGCTAACTATGATGCTGCTAAAGGAACTGTTATTATTTATATTACATTAGCTCTTAGAAACACTTTGATGGAGTCTGTCAGGCCTTCTTTGCCTCCTACTTAGGAAAACCCCACTCAGCCTTGGGTACCAACATGACTTAGTCCTCCAGGAGCCTAGAAAGAGTGGAGAGAGACAATAACCAATCAGAAGCCAGCAGGCTAGTAAAGATGGCTTTCCTGCTTCACCTCCAGGGGAGTGCTGGGTGAGGCTGGGACAGGCGCTCTGCTCTGCTCCTATCCCTAACCCAGAACTCTGGGGCCAGCTCAGGGACTCAGTTTAAAGCAGTGTCATGCTTTGTGTTTGTTTACTAGTTTAAAGGTACAGATTCTAAGTTTGTCTTTTGACAAACCACTTAAAGACTGATACTGTGCTCACCGCAGGAGTCATCCTGCTCCAGGCAGGCTGATATCATGAGCCCATTATGCTAGATACTTCACATACACATAGTGAGAAATAACCCCTGCCCTGAAGACCTTACCATCTAAATAAACAAGACACACAGAGGGTGGAAGGGCAAACAGAGAGATGAAGTGACTTGTCCAAAGGCACACAGTAGCTCACTGGCAGAATCAGGCATAGAACCCAGGTCTCCGGAGTCCTGGTTCCACGCTGTCCCTATTGGCGTATACAACGTTTCCAAGTATGTCTGTAGCTGAGGAATAAGCAGCAGGAATCCAAGAAACTCCTGCTCAGCAAATATTCTGTTTCCTGCAAATGTCCCCAGTAATGAAAAAAGTGCAAGAAAAAAAAAACATATATTGTCCAGAAACAGCTTCTTCTGAAGAGAATACGCAGACAAACAAAAAAATATACTCAGCTTTGTTAAAGTAGCGATAAATGTCCCGATTCTCACTTTCTCAAAGGCTGCTTTACACTGCTGTGGTACTGTAAAGACACTTACAGTGGACTTAGATTATATTTATGCTCACTTTACATGCCCTACCGTCAGTGTGGCATACAGCAGCCTTACTGTAAATGAGAATATTGTGATTATTTTTAAAACATCATTGGACCCCCTATAAATTATTTAAATCTGGCGCTATTAGTAGAGATACATGCTGGCGTTGTCAGGAAATGGATGCTGATTTGGTTCATATGCTTTGGAGTTGGCTCAAGATAATCTGATTCTGGAAGAAAGACAATAGTAAAATTAACTTTTTTATGTCATCTGACATTTTGCTTAAAGGCGAACATGCAGTTTTGGGGTTACAAGGTACTGTGGGGGATGTCTGATTATTCCAAAAAGTTCTGGCTGTACAAAGCCCTGATAGTAGCTAAAAGATTTATTCTTCACTATTGAAAGTCAAAATCCAGTCCGATGACAAAAGAATAGTATACAGGTATAGCTGTGGTGGCAGTCATGGCAAGGATCTCCTTCTGCAATAAAAGTTATAAATGGACAGACTTTGTAGAAATGGTGGGTGAATTGGTGGGCTGGGTCATGACTCTTTCTTCTGGTGCCCTCTCTCCTCCTCCTTTTACTTTCTTCTTTCTATTTCTTTTTTCTTTCCCTCCATTTGTCTCCTCTCTATTTGTATTGCCTTTTATGTCATTTGTATTTCATTGTGTGTGTCAAAGCTAATGTGACTGATAGTTTTATCTTCTGCATGGTAACTGTCACAGTAGGGTAGGGGGGTTGTTATGTTTTGTTATATAAAAATGAAATTTCATAAAATGTTTAAAAGTCAGGGCGTTCTGTGGAACTCCTTGTACTAGAAATAATGGAAGCCAAAAGCTTAGTACAGGTTAAACATTTATATGAACGATAGATTGAAATTCACCTTATAGAAGGAAGCACAAAGTCCATGTGCCACGTATGGCTTATATAGTGCCAGATTCAGAACAGCACTTAAGTCCATACTTAACTTTAAGCAAGTGCTTAAATCCCACAATGGAATTTAGCAATGCTTACTGTTAAACACATGCTTAAGTGGTGTTCTGAAGAGGAATGGATTTATGCATTTGCTTGAGTGTTTTCCCAAATATAAGCCTAAACTAGTGAGAAGGAACGTTGGCCAGCAGTCACAAAATCCATTTTTTGAGGCCTCAGGTGGGATTTAAGTGGTACATAGACCTTGTGCTTGTCCTCTGCACCGCGGTGAATTTCACCAAGGTGAATGAGTAGTTGCCATCACCACCTGGTACAACCAAGGTCTTAATCTGATGAACTGGTCCCATTACCTAGAAAAAAAATTGGGAGCCGCTGGTATAAAAGCTAGTTGTATGTTTGCATGGTCCGAAGGAGTTTTTTTTATTAAGGCAAAAGTGCTGCTAATAACCAAAGCAAATACTAAGTGAGTTTGATTGTAAATTGGCTAAATAAACAGACCTACTTTGTTCAGTTTGTCATTATAAGGGATGTAACATGAAATCCTGCTAAACAAATAAATGATAGAGGTCTAAACCTGTTAGAAAGAATTAATGTACTTCACACCAAGGCTGTGCATTTCAGCACTATTCCCTGCACTTCTAGAATTGATCGCCAGTGAAGGAAACATTACCGATCATGTAAATTTAAGATTATATCATTCGATCCAACTGAATTATGTCTCCATAATCCCCTTTAAGCACCCTGAGAAAATTATAGCTCAGGGAAAGAACTTATCATTAATTTTAAGATGCTTTAAGGAATCTATGCATTACAGCTCCTTCTGATGGAACTTTGGCTATGCAAGATTTGTCTAATCAATGGGAGACAGTCGTATATAGATTTTCAGATTTATTTCTGCTTTGAAAGCAACCCTCATATGAAACAAATCACTCTGCTGAAAAGGTAGCTCTTGAAGGATGTTGCATGTTATGTCTGAGACGTGGCGTGATGTTTCCCCAGTTCACCAGCAGTTTTTTAATCTGCTACACTCAGCATTCTAGCATTGGTGCAGCAATTAACGAGCAGGCATGGAGAGGAGAATCAAGTTGCACCATTTCTGACTCATGCATCGTCATTGAGAATTGACAGCAGCCACCTCACAAGAAAACCGAGTCCTGAATCTAGACTGACTAGGCATATACTTTTAAGCACGGCAAGAACAGCAGCAAAACACATCGCTGTTTTGATTTTTATAAACTACATTAAAGTGGGGTCTTCAGAGAGTGATAAAATATTCACGGACTATATTTGTTTCCCGCCCGTAAACTTCCCAGAAGATGACTTCGAAGTAGTCGTTGGAATAAATATATGCAAGATGTCTCTTCACAAAGTTATTTAATTCACTAGAAGGGACACTTCTCATGCAACAGCATCTTATTTACAGTGAACTACTTCTTTATGCTTCCTCTAAACATCAGAAGCAATTTCTGATAAATTACAATCCAGGAATAGCAAACCAACCATATCACCTGAGCTGTTTAAATTAATTCGTTATAAAATATCCTGCTATTTTTCCTGTGGTTTTCTTCAGATCACATTTGAAAGCATTATTCTTGTGAGATTTTTATTTTCAGTATCTCTCTTTTAAAAATAAAATGTCCTAGCAAGAGGAGGCTATGGCTATCTTTTTTTTAAACTTTATTATCCTTGACCAGGAGTACCTTTTGATTCTACTGTATTAGAGTCCTTAATGTTGTATATTACTAACAATTGTGATAACAAAAACAGTCCAAACAGCAGGTAACAACTAGTTTAAATTCAGATCACAGATTTATCCATGTAACCATTTGGAAAAGGAACCCTTACATTTTCTATGACCTCTAGGCCTCTCTACTAGAATGAATGCTCTCCATGCAGTAATAGAAAAATGAAATATTGTTTGCCATTTTTAATTGAATCTACTATTGCCTTGTTATCAAAGGGATTGTGTCTTGCTGACCGCATATAAAACATAGCACAAGAACTGACATGGTCATTCAAAGCATAAAACCCTGGAGCGCTGGAAAGGTGATCTGAGACGTTGTAACAGCAATTAACATGTTTTCTTGTTTTCAGTTTTAGGTACTGAAAATTACTCTGAAATAGGTTATTTGGGGTGGATCAAATTTGTTTGAGGAGGCCTCTGTCACAGTCAGAGGTCTACTTAATGTACTGTAATACAATTCCTGATACAATGCAATGGGTAGTAATGGGAGACTTTAGGTGTCTGTTGGAAAAGTAATATGGCAAAACACAATGTCCTGTAAGTTCATGGAATGTACTGGGGTACAACCATTTTTTACTTGATTCTGACTAACAGGGAGGAATTGGTTGTGAATCTGAAGGCAAGTTGGGTGAAAATGATCATGAAATAATAGATTTCATGATTCTAGGGAAAGGAAGGGGTGAGAGCAGCAGAATAACAACAATGAGCTTCAAAAAAGCAGACTTTAACGAAGTGAGAGCGCTGGTAGATAGGATCTCATGGAAAATAAATCTAAGGGGAAAAGATGTTCAGGCTATCTGGCTGTTTCTCAAAGACAATATTAAAGGCACAACATCAAACTATCCAGATGTGAAGGAAAGGTAGGAAGAATAGTAAGAAGCCAATATGGCGCCATCAGGAGTTCTTTAAAGACCTTGAAATCAAAAAGCAATCCTACAAAAAGTGGAAATGTGGACAAATTGCTGAGGAGGAGTACAAAAGAATAGCAAAAGCATGTAGAGATAAAATGAGAGAGGCTAAGGCACAAAATGAGTTACACCTAACAAGGGACATAAAAGGCAATGTGAAGAGGTTTTATGAATACATTAGGAGCAAGAGAAAGATGAAGGAAAGTGTAGGTCCTCTACTTAGTAGGAAAGGAAAACTAATAACGGACAACATCAAGAAGTTCTGAAGTGCTTCATGCCTATTTTGCTTCAGTGTTTACTAAAAATTTAAACTGTCACCAGATCCTTAGCACAATTAATATTAATAATAAGGAGGAAGGAAAATGCAAGCCAAAATAGAGAAAGAACAAGTTAAAGAATATTTACATAAAATGTGATGAATTAAAGTTGGCAGGGCCTGATGAAATTCATCCAAGGGTATGTAAAGTACTAGCTGAAGCTATCTCGGAAACATTAGCAATTGTCTTTGAGAACTCCTGTAGGATGGGTGAAGTCCCACAGGATGGGAAAAGGGCAAACGTAGTATCTATATTTTTTAAAAGGTGTACAAAGAGGAACAATAGAATTAGAGACCAGTCAGGCTAACTTCAGTACCTGGAAAGATACAGGAACGAATTATTAAACAATCAGTTTGTAAGTACCTAGAGAATAATAGGGTTATAAGGAGTAGCCAACATGGATTTATTCAGATAAATCATGCCAAATCAAGATAATTTCTTTCTTTAATAGGGTTCTTGACCTAGTGGATGGGGGAAACTGTAGATGTGACATACCTTGATTTTAGTAAGGCCCACATGACATTTTCATAAGCAATCTAGGGAAACATGGTCCAAACCAGGGTTCTCAACTTTTTCTTTGTGGGTCCCCCCCACCCACCATGCTATAAAAACTCCAGGGCCCAGCCGTGGGGGAAAGGGGGTGGGGCTCCAGGCTTCAGCTGCCAGATGGGTCCACAGAGCTCCAGGCTTTACCCCTGCGGGGCAGTGGTGCTCAGGGCTTCAGGCTTCAGCCATGGGATGATGGGGAAGGTCAGGGCTTCTGCCTCTCAGGGCTGAGGGGCTCGGGGATTTAGCCCTGGGGGTCTCAGGGCTTCAGCTATGTGGGGCACCAGGGCTTGGGTCGCCGGTCTTCCAGCTTTAGCTCCATGGAGTGCCAGGTCTTGGGGTTCCAGGCTCCCAGATTTAGCCCTGTGGGGTGGGGAGGCTCTGGGTTTTAGCCCAGTGAGCCACAGGGGCTCAGGGCTTCAAGACACCCTGAAATTGCTCACAGCCCCCCAGGGAACCATGAACCCCCTGTTGAGAACTGCTGGTTTAAATGAAATTCCCATAAAGTGAGTGCACAACTGGTTGGAAGACTATACTCAAAGAGTAGTCATCAATGGTTCCCTGTCAAAATAGGGGGGCTGTATCTGGTGGGATCCCACAGTGGTCTGTCCTGAGTCCAGTACTCTTCACTATTTTCGCTAATGACTTGTATAACCAAGTGGAGAGAAAGCTTATAAAATTTGCAGATGAGACCAAACTGGCTGGGGTTGTGAGCATTTGGGAGGACAGGATTAGAATTGAAAACAGCCTTGACCAAAAGGAGAATTTGGTCTGACAGCCACAAGATGATATTCAACAAAGACAAATGCAAAGTACGACACTTAGGAAGAAAAAATCAAATGCACAGATACAAAATGGGGAGTGAATGGCTAGGCGGTAACTGCTGAAAAGAATCTAGGGGTTATGATGGATCATAAATTGAATATGAGCCAAGAATGTGATGCAGTTGCGAAAAAGGATAATATCATTCTGGGGTGTATCAACAGGAATATCATTGTCCCACTATACTGGGCACTGGTGAGGCCTCATCTCGAGTACTGAGCACCGTACATTAACAAGACCGAGTTAACTGGAGAGAGTCCAGAGAACAGCAACAAAAACAAAAGGTTTCAAAAACCTGACCTATGAGGAAAGATTAAAAAAAATCAGAGGCGTTTAGTCTTGAGAAAAGAAGACAGACGGAGGACCTGAGAACAGTCGTGTATTATGTGAAGGGCTGTTTTAAAGAGGACAGTGATCAGTTGTTCTCCATGTCCACTGAAGATAAGAAAAGAAGTAATGGGCTTAATCTACTGCGAAGGAGACTTAGGTCAGATATTAGGGAAAACTTTCTAACTATACAGATATTTAAGCACACAAATAGCTTTCCAAGGGAGCGTGTGGAATCCCCATCATTGGAGGTTTCTAAAAACAGTTTAGACAAACACTGTCAGAGATGGTTTAGATATACTTGGTCCTGCCTCAGCGCTGGACGCTGGACTAGATAGCCTCTTGAGGTCCCTTCCAGCCCTACATTTCTATGATTTGAGGCAACCCATGAAAATTCTTGAAGCCAGTCTATATCCTGCAATTTCTGAAAATAGACAATTCTCCCATACAGAAGGATGGGGACCTCAGTGGCTGATGGAGAACCAGAGTCAGCAGCTTTCCTCAGCATCAATCTCTTTCTCCTTGGGAGACTCCTTCATGTCAGGTGTCCACAGACATCACCATTGTTTATACTGAACTCAGGGAATGAAAGAACACAGAAGGGAACCAGAGCATAGATGAAAAATTGGATTCAGTGATGACATCAGGTCTTGTTCCAGATGTACCACAGAGTTATAGTGGAGCAAAGAATTACTCAGTAGAGCTGTTCAAGATAGCAATAAATAGTCTGTTTCATCCACACTTTCTCTCGCCTATCCCTGGAAAGCTATGGGCAATATTCCATCTTCCTTTTTTGATAAAAACCACTTGCAGTTGATCCAATTTCCCATCACACAGGAAGCTAGTGTCAGAGCAGGGTTACGTCTTCACTGATGGTGGCAAATTTGCCACCGTCAGATTGAACTATCTAGATCGATTGAGCGGTCAGTGAAGACTCACTCAATCGATCTGGAAGTCGATGCGTTAAAATCACCCGCTCAAGTGGCATAGTGCTGCATTGACAGGAATGCATTTCCCATTGGCACAACGCAGTGAAGGCGCTATTCTGCATAGCTTGCATAACTCCCTTTGACTGCCGCCGACTTTTCAAGGTAAGTGTAGACCAGGCCTCAGATGCTCTGCAGATGGTCATGAGAGGCAGCCTGTACGTAGGAACCAGTCTTATTATGGTTTCAGAAACCAAGTGATGAAGCACTTCTGCATTTGGGTGGGAGTTATCAGTGCCTTCTAGTTAGAGCAGAACACTAGCTTTCCTGAAATACAAGAATATACAACACCGATCAAGAAACCATTTCTTGATGCTAAAGTCATATCCAGGTACAAACCTACCATTTCTTGGGAAGATGATCAAGAAGACAACTGCCAGTCAATGCCAGGAACATTTGGAAAAAGTGGAAATGGTCTATGCCTTCTGATCTGGTTGCAAAACCCAACATGTGCTGAGATTGCGAGCTTGTCTGATAGATAGCCTTCTTTAAGTTACAGATCCAAGACAGCTTTCCATGCTGATGTTAGATCAGTCAGTCTGCATTCAGTTTCACTAACCACAAAATGAGTGGCTTGGGGGGAATGGGATTGAGATAGTGGTTTTGTTTGCTCCTTTGGGGCAGATTTAAATCAGTAGGTACATTGGAAAATTATTCATCAACCCAGGGAGTTCTGCCAAATGGAATCCCAGTGATTCCTGTTTTAACCCTTTTGTTGTTTGTTACACATGTGAAGCAACTCCAAGAACCAGTAAAGAGATATGGACTGAAATATGATCAGCACATATCTGAATAAAACTATCAACGAACAACCCATTGTGTGAGATGCTCTTCATACACATAGTAAGGGAAAGGCTTGCAATCTAAAGAGACAAAGAGTGGGGAGAGGAAACAGAGATGAAGTGACTTGCTCAAGTCTGTAGCAAGGCTCACAGTAGAACCAATGTCTCTTGTGCCCCAGGCTAGTGCTCTATCCACTGCTTCAACTCTTGAGTGAAAAAGAATGAGGTGGCAATGTCATCCCACTGTCCCGCTGACTGGCAGAGATCACAGACTGATATGAAAGTTATTTAAGGCTCATTTGGGATAACACATAAGCATTACGAATTGGGCGGATGTGCCATTTTGAAATCTTTGATTCTTTGATACCTCTGTTTACTGATACAGTTTGTTGTAGGCACGTGTATAAAATGATCAATTTCAAAGGCATCTGGGGCCAGGTTTCACCAGTAATCAAGAACAATTTCATTCGTCTCCAAAATATTCAGGGACCTGCGGCCTTTAATCCCAGATGTGGATACGGCAATCCATGCCTTTGTAACCACAACGCTACACTACTCTTCATCAGGGATTTCCCTTCAGAAATCACCCATAGACTGCAGCTGTTGCAGAACACAGAAGCACAACGACTCAAGGCCTTTACAAGAGTCAGCGATGTTGTCACTCCATGACTTCCACTGGCAGCTTCTAGGCCAACGAGGGTGCTTTAAGGTTTCGATGGAATTCACCTCTATACAGAATGCTAATACGTGATTTATGCAATGCTTTAAACTCACAAAATAAAGCTTAAGTGGGACTTAAGTGGGGCATAGGCCTCCTGCTATTATTAGTTTATAAAGATCTAAATAATACAAATCTACCCAAGGAATTGCCTATTTTCCTACGTCCTACTATGTTTATTGTATCAAGATTGGAACTGATGATGCTTCTTAAGTAAAGGGCCAGAGACTGTTCCATTACACCAACATAAATTGAGAATAACTCCACGGACTTTCTCAGAATTAGTCCTGATTTGTTCCTGTATAACTGAGCTCAGAATCTGACCTATAATCTGAATCTGACCTATAACCTATAACTGAAGCAGGTATCTCTGCCATTCTTCATCCTAGCATCTGTTAAGGCAAGACTGAAGAATTTTATATTCATTTTAATTCCAAGTTTGGCTTTTTTTTTTTTTTGTCTAAAGTCTCATTGCATTCCGACTCGTTGTTGTTCTTTTTCCAGTCTCTTTTCTGACCATGTATTGGGGCATGTTTTCATCTGTCTTTTTTTAAAAAGTAATTTTTTCAATTAGAATGATGACATTTGTCATTAATTAATTATGTGTTAATGAACTATATAGAACTGATGAGTATTTGAATAAGGGAAAGGCTAGATTAGTAGCCATGAAAGCAGAGGACTGTGATAAAGGAGATTAGGTTCTATTCTTGGTGGATTCCCTGGGTCATCTTAGATAAGTAACTTAACATCTGTGCCTCAGTTTCCCATATGCAAAATAGGGATAATTCTCCCTTCTTTGCTGTGGTGTTTGACTTATTTAATGTCTGTGAAGAAGCACTTTGAAGTCCTTGGATGGAAGATAATAGATATGTTTTTGAGCACAGTCTAACAAAGATAGTCTACCCACTTTATGGAGTCCAAAAAAAAAATCTTCTCCTTGGTTTTATCAACATAGAAATTAATAATAATAATAATTAATAATTAATAATAATAATTAATAACATAAAATTTAGCTCAAATCTTCTCCACAGGCTTATCTGCTCCTACGGCTGCTACCCCAACTTTTCTCTGTCGATGTCCTCAATCCTGTTTTTCTAGAGACCCACGTCCATCTCCCTTATAACTGGGCGGGCCTCTTGCCTAAGTGAATCAACAGACCCCACTTAACCCTTTCCTAGCAGGGTAAAAGAGAGAGGAGTGTTTTGTCATTAAGACACTGTATTAGGAGTTAGGTGCTCTGAATTCAGTCCCTGTCTTTGCCACAAACGTCTTGTGTGACCTTGAGCAAATCACTTACTCTCTCCATGCTGCGGTTTCCCACTTGTAAAATTGATATGATTATAATACTTTTCACCCACCTTATTTCTTGGTCTTACTCTATTTATAGTATTGCTAATCCCAAGGGTTCAAAAATCATGCCTTAGGTCCACAAAAAATCATGAGGTTTAAAAAATAATAAATTGTAGGTTCCCTTTATTTGCCTTCTGGTTTTGAGCTTTTAAGGTTCACACTCTCAAGCTTTTCCCTGCAACCAAGAGAGCTAGAAACTTATTTGATTCTCACTTAATCATGAACTGAGAGTCTAAGGAAAAGTACAGACTATCATGAGTCTCATAATAACTTTGAGTGAATTGGAAACATTTTATTTAGATTGTAAACTCTTTAGAGTGTGAACTGTCTCTTAATATGCACAGCACCTAGCACAAAAGGGGTATGATTTTAGTTTGGACTTCTAGGAATTACAATAAAATAAATAACATTAACAACAATCAACAACTGCTAAGAGGGTGAGATACTTCAGGCCAGACAGTTATAGATTTATTAGTTAGTTTGTTTGTTTGTTTATTGTTTATTAGCCCACCTTAGAAACCAGTTCTTCCTCTATATACAGACTTCACTTATCTGAAGCATTGTAACTTTAATTTGTAAATGATAACATTGCAATATATCACTTACACTGAGTTACATGGGGTTGAACCAAATGTCAGTGTAGAGCAATGAAACATTTTTGTTATTTGTTACTGTATGGTAAGTTTATGTTGATTACTCTAAGTATCATTTTTGAAAGTTAACTAGCATTAAAGTGTTGATAATTCCCTACTTTTGCAATCATATTTGCATAGTGTACAACAGAGTTTAGCAGAAAAAATTATCTTAAGTGCTGTTTTTCATCAGCCCTGTCAGTCTCATACTGTTTGCTTCATCTTGGTATATGGGGCATTCTGTGACAAATGGTTATGACATTTTTCATCTAAGCTTTGCATTATTATATAATAATTTTGTTCTTTCTCATGATTGCACCCTTTACGTGTAGTGGGGGAGGGAGGCAGAGATCTGTTTTACAAAAATCTTGTCTACATTTATAAATCCTTTCCCTCTCTCCCCCTTCACAAAACAGTAATATCAGAAATCCTTCCGGCTATCCTGTAGACTCAGTCCTGCCCCCATTGAAGTCAATGGCAAAATTCCCAATATATTGAGTCTAATATATAAGCAGTCTGGACCCTTTCTGCTCTGCACTCACTGTCTATTCAGAATATTATTGAACAGGGCTAATTATTTAACCATTATTATCATAGGCCTGATTTTCCCTCATTTACACCTCTTCAGTGAAGTCCCCCCCCCCCCCCCCCCATTTACACATAAGGTGATCAGATAGCAAGGGTGACAAATCAGGACACTTTTTTTGGGGGGGTGGGGGGTATAGTTATGTACATAAGACACAGTCCCTAATATCCGAACAGTCCCGATAATATCGGGATGTCTGGTCAACCTATTTATACCTGTATAAGTGAGAAGAGAATTATTGTTTTCTTGTGGCAGTATTTGTAAAAGATACTGAAACATTTCCTAAGCGTTAACAGCCAAGTAATAAAATCCCCAGAGTTCAGAAATGCAGCATGAATGAGATATTTCCATAGCTATTTTCCCCTCAGTTACATCTCTCCTTGGTTTTGTAACCAAATTTAGGATCTAAATTTATTCCTATTTATACTAGTAAATACAAGAAGAATAGTGCCTAGCATTTATAGAGTGCTTTTTACTTTCAATCCTTCTTTATAAATTACCTAATTCATCCTTATTCCTATTACTAATTGAGATTTTACTTTATCATTAGTGTGTGTGTGTGTGTAGCATCTTATATTTTGCAAAAAAAAATTGTACATGAGTTATTAATTTATAGTAAGTACCTACTTGAATTCTGAAGATTTCAAATTTGCTTCTTGGGAAATTTACATTTTTGAAATGTTTGGCTTCTCTGCTAATGTTTATCTCCGTCTGCTTGCCTTGCACTCCACACATGCAAGTACAGTATAGAACATGATATGCTTTCATTAATAACAGCCCAATAAAAACAGACAATATTCTTAGTTAACTATATCTTGAGTTATGTAGATCCCAATTCTCCTGCATAAGCAATGAAAGAAAAGCAGATATTTTGTCCTTACTAAAAACAAATTCTGTGATACAAATGCAAACCGACATATGGTAAAAATTGCCTGCAGCTCTGCTGATTTACAGCACTGTCTTCACTCAGAGATAATTCATTAAAAAATCAATTTCATACTGTGTGTGTGTGTGTGTATAAATTTACTTGTGTAAATATCAGTCTATGAAGGTATTACATAGCTTTTCATACAGATGAGAGGGAAAAATCCCTAAGATATGACCACCAGAAGAAAAAGCAAAGGTATCATTAGAATTCATCCTTCAATACAGGTCAGGAATGTGGGTTAGATAGCACAGCTTTTAAATCTACTACCTGAACCATCTGCTGTGTAGTGCAAGTTGAATCTGCTTATGTGAAACACAACTATGCAGACATTTATATTGTGGTATACAGCACAAAAGGGAATAGAGAAGTGCCTGATTCAGGGCTCTCTCGCTGACCCATGGAACAATGGGAATAAATATAATGTATATTCATGGAGAGAGCAATATAAAACCTAAGATGTAGGATATCAAGGCCATTTGCACTATAACCAATGCAGCTTTCAAAACAAATAGCAAATTCAAAACAAAAAGGGAATTTTTTTTTAAATTTTGAATTTCTACCACTATTTCATAAAATAATGACTGGTTTTAAAACTGCAAGGAGGAAAAAATACCCCTGATAAGAAATGAATTTTGACATGAGCCAACTTCAACGTATTAAAAGCCAACGTATATTTACCAGGGAAAGCCCTGAAATCTCTCTCCTAAATTCCATACTCTCTTCTCTAAAATATGTGTTACTTAGACCAAAACATTAAGTAGCTTCCTAGCCAGAGACTTGTATTTTCCCTTTTTCTCCTTTTTTCTAGTGTTGTTTGCTAAATGTGATGCCCTGTTCCCTTTGATCCACCACTTTGAGATCTGTGCACGATTTCTTTCCCTCTAGGAAAATGTACAAATAAATCACTGCTTTCAAGAGACTATTTTTTTGCTGTAGGGTCTCGCTATAGCATGTGAAATATTGTTTAAAATTTAACAATTTTAAATTGGGAGGGGGAAATAAGTATATGGAATAGGGACGTGCTCCCTCCGCTCCCATTCAAAGTAAAATCCAGTAGTGAGAACAGAAGTAAACAAAACAATAGTGTTTCAAAAAATATTAATATGAAATGGCTGTACTTCTGTAGCTGTTAACTCCATGGGAAATTTTCAAATTAAGATAAACTAAACTGGCCAGTGAGAATAGAACATACTTTTATTCCAGACCGAGTGTTCACATGATGGGTTACACTGGTATAATTTAGCAGTATATTTATCCTGTATAATTATGCTGGTAAATTTTCCCTTGTAGACAAGACCAAAGACTGAAGTCCCAGTCTCTAGGTTGTTACCATAGATTCCAGAGCTTTTCTTCCTATATCTTGGACTGGAGCCGGGTAGTTTTGTGTCTGTATAACTTCTTTTTCCCTCCATTATTATTTGCAAGGGCTTTGGTTCCCCCCCCCCCCCCTTTTACTGTGCAAGTTTACCTGGCTTCTGGACAAAAATCTTGGGGTTGTTTTGTTTTTGTTTTTGTTTTTGTTTTGGGGGGGGGGGGTGTTCTGTTTTGTTTTTGATTTTCAGTTTGTTTTTTTGTTTTGTTTTCCCATGCCAAAGTGCATGCCTGGCTCTTTACATGGACCCTAGAAATTCTGCAACATTAAAATGTGAAAATTATAGGGTGAATTTTAGATTACCATTTCCAGAAAACAGATCCTCATACCACATTGAATCAGGCATCTGAAGGAATTAACAGCTTAGTACATGATCAGTAGGCACATGTGTTACATCAGAATAACACACTTTCTCCAAATGGTTGAAATGTTCACTGCTATGCTGAGTCCTTTCACAGAATGAATCATTAGCTCTAAATACAAAAGCTAACGGAGAGTATGTTGCTACAGGATATGTTTTTTATTTTTAAAAATAAATAAATCTAGTGCATCATAGGAGTGCTGGCCCCTAACTCAGACGCCAAAGGATCATCATCATCCTCTGCTAGGGATGCTATTTGTTTACAGACCCTTCCTCCAAATTGCCCAGTGCAACCTGCCTAGTCTGTTTTTGTCATGTTTTTGTTATGAGTTTTGTAAACTCTTTGGTGCACAGATTGTCTGTAGTGTGTCTCTTGTGCAGTGCTGAGCACATTCTAGGTGCTTAACAAAAATAAATAATACAAATGTATTATATAGGGTCCAATTCTGCACTACCCAAAACTCCCAGAGACATCAGTGAGAATTCAGGATTAGACGCATAGTGAATTATTTATTTTTAGGATACTGTTTCTGCTTCCAGCCTGGCTCAATCCTGCAGTCCTTACTCAGGCAAAATACTCATTGAGGCCGAGTGTAATTTGTTAGATATAACAATTTATAGTTCACAGGGCAAAACTATAGCATCAGCTGAAATTAGACGGATGAAAAGAAAGAGAATTTACACGTTGTCATTGATTTGGTTCACATTCTTGGTGAATGATTCCTCCAAAGTCACTGCGCTGTCGATACTTACAGAGCTCATCTTACTTGGATTTTTTTTCTCTGAATTGCTCATGCATCATTCCAACCCAATGCTGCAAGGACCCAATACTGCAAGATTCGGAGTACCCAGAACTGCAATTAACATCTCCTTGCAGGAGTGGGACATTGGGTCAAAGGCTTAGTAAACCTTTACTGGGAAATTCGGTCCCAGTCGACAGGAGTTACGCAAGCCACACAGAGTAGCTTGCGTAACTCCCGTCGACTTCCTAACTTCCCTTTAGTGCACCATCTCCACTAGGCTGCGCCTTTTGAAGATGTGGTTTAATTGAATCAGCTTCCAGATCGATTGAGTGGGTCTTCACTGCCGCTCCATACATCCGGATAGATCGATATGACGGCAGCAGATTTGCCGCCGTCAGTGTTTACATATCCTTATTTAAGTGACTGATATTCAGGGGATACATCAGTTGTCCAAAAATCATAGATATGGTTTTGTGGGCGGTGGTGGGGAGTTCTTAGTGTCTTTAAAAGGAGTAATTCTAAACCCATCTTAACTCACTTTGAAACCTTCCCCATCCCATACTGTGTTAATACGTAGGTCATGTAGGAGCCCTCAAGGGATATCCTGAATTAGGCTTGCAAAAGGGATGCAGCATCTTTTCAAAGAGAATCTACACAGATGTCATGCCATATGGACCGAGAGAATTCTGGCCAATTGGGTCTTTAGGAGTTTTATTGTGTAATTTCTTAATGTGTTAATATTTTGGGGCCAAGGGAGGGAATGGATCATCATGTAAGCCCCAAGGATTTATGTTTTAAAAGACCATAATGTATTTCCAAGCACATTATCAGGATAGGCTCTAAACATCCATCGAAAATATGACGAGTTGAGGATAGGGTGTTAGCTAGAAAAGTCCCTGGGGGTACATTTTAGCTATTAATTGTGCTGGTTTATAATCTGAGGCATTTCACCCAGACCTGCAAAATAGAAACAAGTAGAGCCAATGGCCAGCACAGGACCACTCACGTGAGTAAGGGCTGCAGTCAGACAATCTGGGGTCTAGTCAGCCTCTGGCTTACAGTTTAATTTTTGGGTGAGTCAATTGATCTCTCCGTCCTTCGGTTTCCCTACCTGTAAGATGGGGTAATAATACTTACCTTACTGCAGTGCTGTAAGACTTCATTCATTCATATTTGCAAAACGCTTTGAGGAAAAGTGACCCAGAACCACAAAGCATCATTGCAGAAATCATGATTTGGGGGGGGGGGAATTGTCTGAAATTAAAGCTGCCTTTGCATCCATGTAAACAGTAATCTCACACACAATATGTGTATTTATTTTTAGGGACTATAACCCAGTTTTAGACAAACCCAAGAGGAAACATGCCATGGATCATATATATTATGTGGTGCCATAGACACTCTGGGCCTGATTTTGATCCCAGTTACTCCAGTGTCAGTCAGGAGCAATTTCATTTAAGTCAGTGGAATTTCATTGGTGTATAACTGTGTGAGCGCAGAATTAGGCCCTTGGGCATTAATTGGCACTAGTAATGCAGCATTCTCATAGCATTGCTATTACTGTTGGCGTCTGATACTCAAAACCTTCGATTTTGTAGTTGTGCTGTTCAATTTGTTGGAATTGTTAACGGTTCAAAGCAGCCTTACGACATTCTACTTGTAACTTGTTTTTCCCAGGCAAATACTATATCATTTGTTTCTGCATCATCGTCTGTCATTCTGGTAAATGAGATACAAGATGAGTGAGGTAGTATCTTTTCTTGGACCAGCTTCTGTAGGTGAGAGAGACAAGCTTTTCAGCTTACACAAAGCTCTTCTTCAGGTCTGAACAACAGCACTGCATGCATTACGATAAATGGCAGACACATAGATTTTGTGCCTGGGCTGGTAACTTTTCCCAGCAGTTTTCCAAGTTTCATTTCAAGTATTTCCCAGAAAATTATTTTGACCTTTTAGACGAAATGCCAGTAACTTAGGTAGTAGTAGAATGATATTTTTATTATTAATGGAAACAATGCCATTAACAGCACTGCGGGAGAAGGCACCAAGAGCTGTAGGTCATGGCAACTGTGTAGTGTGTAATGTGTGTGCTCAGGATGTGCAGCGTGTGCACCTGTGAGTGTCAGCATAACCCGCTGCTTATTTGCACATGCTTGCATGTGGTTGGTCTCTTCAAGGTGTGCAGTGCCTGCTTGTGTATTTTCTCTAGTATGACGGCATGCATCTCCCAGGCCTTAACTTTAAAGCAAAAATCTATGTGTGTTTCTATAACTGCAGAGCATATGTGGGTGACTCAATGCAATACACATATTAGAAATAATTTGAATAACAGAATAGCCACTGCTTCTGTGGCTAGATCCCAGTAGCCAGCACATACCTTTGAGAACAAGTCTCCCTGTGAATGGGGAAGGATCCCCTGTCTTATTTAGAGCCTGTTTCACCCATTCTGGGTTCCGCTGCTGTATAACGCAGACAAGGCTATAAGCTAGAACAGTACACACAAGAAGGATCAGTGATCCACTGTAGACACATGTGTTACTTATCTCCAGTATACATGCGGAGCTTATGGTGAGCCAAAACGTGCTCTTCTCCTTGAAATTCACCTTGAATGCAGTGAGATGGGATATTTTCCCCCCCGCCCCCTCCCTTCCCTGACAATTGTCAGTGGAGAGGCTGCAAAAAAAAAAAAAAAGCTAAAAAGCCACTGCAGCCTGGATGCAGCTGTCAGCTCTACTCTGCTACAGTGATGTCAGCTGCAAAACACAGCCACCCCCGCCCCCACCCTCCAGCATGAGCCGCAATCCAACTCCTCTCTGCACACACCCAGAGTCACAAGAATCAGAATAATTACAGCAGCGTGGCCATGAAATCAGCGCTGGGATGATGAGTGGAGGAGACGGAGCCCGCACCGCAAACAAAATCCTCAACGTGAAATATACCCAGAGCTGCAAAAAACTCCACATCTGCGTCAAACCCATCCCGATAAATAAAGAGGAAATAAAATAAAAACTGAACGGGGATCTCGACGGGCCGTTCTGGAGGCTGCCTGCCTTCATCTGCCTCTGCCCAGGGGCTGCCAACTCCTCTCTCGGAGCGGGGGGCTGAGGAGGTGGGACAGTGCATGTGACTTTCTCGCAAGGTGAAGCTGCAGGGGAGTCGGTCAGGATGGCTTCTCCCCGAGGCGGCTGCTGCGGACGGGGAGGAGGGGAAACGGGGTGGGCTGGGCTGGAGGATCTTTGCCTGGGATCTGCTCTCCGCTGCTCTGTTGTCTCCTGGGTTTAAAACCATCCTTTCAATGGACAACACCCCGGGCATCAGATAGACGGAGCAGCGCCTGTCTCCCCAGCGCGGAGCGCGGAGATGCACACGAGGGCAGAGGAGTGTGAGTGATGCTGGGGGCGTGTGTGGGGGGGGGGGGATTTTTTGTATTATTCGTTTTGATGGCGAGGATGATATTCGTCTTGCGTTCGGTGCTGGGAGGCGGCAGATGGGAGATCTGTCTGTCTGTCTGTCTGTCTGTCTGTCTCTTTTCTTTATGTTTTGTTTTTTGGTTTTGGCTGAATCCTTTCAAGCGGGGGGACCGAGAAGGGGGGGGACCGTGGCTCCGGGTTGGCGAAGGAGACGCGGGAGGACACCGCTCCCGGCTCGTCTCTCGGGGCCGCTCCCAGGCGCGGCCGCCCCCCAGTAGGTCTCGGACTCTGCGCCGCGGCACCGGATTCTGCCTCTCCGCTAACTCAGCTTGTGCTTCTGTTTTCCAGCCGCTCGCCCGCCGGCCGGGCCAGCCTCGCCTCCTGCCTCCCGGGCGCGCCGAGAGCTGCCCGGGGGCTGGTCCTGTGTGACCGAGGGGCGACGGGCTGCACCGCTGGGGAGCGCCTGGGGGTTTCCCCCCCTCCCCCGGCTCTGGCTGGAGTGACTTCCCGCGGGCTGCCCGGAGCCGCCGGCCTTTTTCCTGTCCGTCTGTCCTCCCCGTGTAGACACGGTTTTGGGGGTGTCTGGGACTCGTTCCTGCTGCGGTTTGCCAGCCGCAGGCAACCTACCCGCCCATCCTCCCCCCCCCCCCGCACCCCCTCCACACCCACACACCCACACACACACACACACACACACACACCCAAAATACAAGGGATTATGCAAGCACAGATCTCCGCATCGCCTTCGGCACCAGCACCCGACTGGATGGAGAGCCTCGGAGCCGGGCGGCGGTGTGAGGAGGTGATTTCCTTTTCCTCTCCGCGATTGTGGATTGTACCGGGGGGGGGGGGGCCGGGGGGGGGCTGGCTGGTTGTGTGAGATGCTGAATTAACCGCTGGGCTTGGCTGCTTACAACCAAACATTGCGTTTGCTTTGCAATCTCTGCCTCCCCCGCCGAGCAGAGCAGCCCCCCCGCGCCCCCCCCCCAGCCCCCTCCGGGCGCAGACCGGGCAGGGAGAGGTGATGGGGAAGGGGATGCTGCGCCTGGGAGACCAGACTGCAGAGAGGTGAAAGCTGCTCCGAGCTGTTCGTCTGTGCTGCTTGATCCCCCCCCCGGGGTTGTAGAGAGGGGAGCACGGGGCTGGGGGCGGTCAGCGGGGGCGAGGGGACGGAGTGTACGAGCGGGGAAAGAAGGAGGGTTGAATCTAGCTAGACATGGGGGGGGGGGTACAACGCCCCCCTCCTCCTTTTCTTCTGCCTCGGAGCGATGCAGGCTGGGCAGCCCCTGTGCAGATGCCACCGAAACGGGGCCGGTTCCCTTTTATTGCCAGTCCCCTCTGCCTGTCTCTGCTCGCTACGCGGCTGTGACCTTTGCAATCCGGGCCCCGTCCAGCCCTAGCAAGGTGCATGGGCTGGAAAGGGGTTTGCAGAGGCTGGCTGTGATGCAGCCTGGCGCGCGCGCTCCCTCCCTCCTCGCCTCCCCCTCCCCCTCCCTGCCTGCCTGCCTCCCCCCCTCCCTCTCTGCTGCATTTTGCATGAGCGATCTAGGTCATTAGCATTTCGGCGCATGCAAGGCTCGACAAAGCTGCTGAGCAGCCAGATGGGCCCCTCTCCCGGTTTTCCGCACCACTTGGGAGCTGAGCTCGAGGACTGACTGCAGCAGGGCGGACGGGGGCAGGTTGATCACTCCCGGCCAGGCCCCTTTCTGGGCAGCACGTCGGGTTTTGCGGGAAAGCAGCGGCCAGCCCCCGCTGCCCGGCGAGCGGGTAAGGTAACGGGACGACCCTGCAGGCGCCGGTCGCTGCCTTCGGGTCTCCCCCCCCCCCCCCGTCCTTCGCTCCCTTTCTCTCCCCCTTTTCCTCCCGCACGGCTGGCCGAGCGGGTGTCTGCCGCCCTGCCGCACCCATTGCACGGCTGGTGCACCTCGGGGGGGCTGGGGGCTGGGGGGGGGGGTGACCCCCTGCCATGGAAAAGAGGCAGAGGCTCGCCGCGGAGAGGACCACGGAGAACAAAGAGCCATTCCCAGGCAGGGCATGTTACCCATTGTCTGCGTGTGTCTGCCTGGCGCGAGGGGGTGGGGGGGGCTGCTTTTCTTTTCCTCTCTCTTTTTTTTTTCATTCCCCCCCCCCCTTTTTTTTTTTTTTTTTATTCCTTCTTCCCCTCCCTCCCTCCCTCCCTGCCGAGGACGGGCCCCTCTCTCCGTGTTCACAGCGGACCTTGATTTAAATGTCCATACAATTAAGGCACGCGGTGAATGCCAAGAACGGGGCTGCAGAGCGTCGATCCGAGCGCGGAGGAGAAGCCGGCTGCACGCCGCGGCCCCGGGGCTCTCGCTCGCGCGCGCGTGTGTCCGTCCGTCTGTGTCCGTCTGTGTCCGTGCGTGCGTGCGCTCCGGAGGTGACGCCGCGCCTGTCCCAGCTGACTGTAATGCAGCCTCGCCTGCCGCGTGCCAATAAATGATACCTCTCCGTGCAATAAAGCAGGCCTATCTAGCTACGTCCATCCGCGTGCGCTGTCTACATCTGTGGAGCGGAGCTACGGACACGTGCGATGCTCAGAGACGTGGGTGCATTGGTGGATGTGGGTGTTACGGGCCGGGTCTCTGATTTGCAAATGAGTTTCCATTTCCTCAGAGTAAGGACTTTAAAAAAAAAAAAAAAATCAGGTTATTGCCCTTGTTTGTGTGGGGAGGAAGTATTTGTCCCTTCGCCATCATCCCTCTCTCTCTCTCACACAGACACACACACACACACACACACACACAAACACACACACACACGCACGCACTAGGAAAAGCCTTTTTCGGAGCCTGCCTGCACCGTCCCTGTAATCCCTGTCATTGCGATGGAAAGGGGCTGGGCCGGCTCTCGGTCTGCGGGGTCAGGCTGCGTGTCAGTCTCTCGGACGGATAGACGTGCGGTGGGTTCCCTTTGTATGGTGATGCCGCCCCCCGCCCCGCAGCCTCTCCACAAATGGTCCCGATCACCCTCCAGCAGGGACCGAGCGTCTGCCTCCCTCTGCCCCGGGCGAGCCCGGACCCAGGGAAGTGGGGGGAGAGGCGGGGGCGGCAGACGAGCTGGTCCGCTGGTGTGTGTGCGTGCAGAGGGGAGACGTAACCCCCGGTGTGTACCGGCTCCGGGGGGGAGGAGGGATGGAGGATCGCGCGGGCAGCGCAGGGGGTCGGGAGCCTGCCTGGCATCTGGGTACCAGCCAGCCAGGCCCGGGCGGGGCGAGGGGGGAGCAAAGGGGGCTCCCCTGACAAGGGCTGGACGGGGGGAGGGGGTGGACGGAAATCTCTCTGTGCAGCGGAAGCAGCGGCGCTGAGGGGCTCCCCAGATTGTGGGTCCGTCTGTTTCAATCGCTGGCACAGACAGACAGACAGACGGATGCTTTACCGCGGCTGCCTGCCCCTGTGTGTTGCAGATCCCGCACCGCCTGGCCAGCTAGAGCAGCCACCTTCCCCCCCCCCGGCTCCCCATCGCCCGGCGGAGAAGCGCGAGCCGCTGGCCCGGAGCTGCTCCGGGAAGCTCCAAGGGCAGCGCGCGTCGGTGCCCGGGCGAAGGGCCGAGCCGAGCCGGGCCGGGCCGGGCCGGGCCGTGCAATGCAATGCGCCCGGGCGCGTTCCCTTCGCTGCTCTGCTCTGCTCTGCTCAGCGCAGACGGAGGCCGCTTGCCCAGCCCCGCACCCTCTGCCCGCCGCTTCTCAGGGGCCGCGCTCCGGCATGTCCCTGATTGCAAATCACCTGCCCAGGTGCCCCCCCAATGAGAAGGTAATGAACCCCCCTTCCCGATTACAGCGCACACCTGCAGCCAGGGCCGTGCTGGGGGAGGAGGTGTCCGCTCCTCTCCTGGTGAACGACAATTAACAACCACCACAACCCACAACCCGCCCTGCGCCGGGCCGCTTCCTGCAACACACCCGGTTTTGGTTTCCCCCCTTTTCTGGTGGTGGCAAACCTGCCCGGCTGGGCCCTGGGAGGAGAGGAACGAGCTGGGCCCCGGGGCAGGAGATGCAGACACCGGGAGAGGTTTGCTCCGGGCTGGAGGGGGCGAGGCGGGTGTGAGATCGGTGCAAAGGGGAGTCGATTTAAATTCGGGGGGGAGGTTCCCGATCTGGGGGACTGTTGTGTGTGTAGACACAGCTAGATGAGCTCAGCTGGAGGGAGAGAGCCTCTTAACACACCACAACACAACACACCAGCACAGCCACCATCACACCGGCTCTTTCCCCAGCTCAGCTCGCCGCGGTCCGGCTGGATTCTCCATCAATGATTTAACGGGCTTCAAACTTTAAACCTCGCTGCCTTTTTTGGCAACTATTTTAAAAACGGCTCCCCTGGTTTAACAGCTTTAATGCGTGGGGGGGGGTGTTTGGTTGTTTGGTTTTTATCTTTTCAGTTCCCCAAAGACGGTGGATTCTGGGGGGGTTTTAATTGTGTTCGGTTAAATCCGGCCTTTGTAAACGATGCTTCTCAATAAAAAGCGGCTTCGTTTCTTTTCTCGCCTGTTTCGTTCCCCTTCTTTTCTTTGCTTAGGGTAAAAGATGGGCCGCGGTTGCTCTGGGGGAAAGGGCCAGGCTCGGCTGAGCTGCTGTGTGCAAGGGGGCAGGAGCCCGGCTTAGCTACCAGAAAAACACACCCACACCCACACACATACACACACACACACACACACACACACACCCACACACATGGTTTAAGAAAACCCGAACTCCCCAGGTCGCTTTAAAACACACACACACACACACACCCGCAGCCCCCGCCTGGCTCCTTCCCCCCAGCGGTGTCGGCTGAAGGCGAGGGGACAACGTGTAAACCGAAGGTCGAAGCCCATCCGAAGCTGGGTCCAGGTCGCTGGGGGTCACTTGAGAGCAAACTTCGCTGCGTTTCCACCCCAGGCCGCAAAGCGCTTAGAAAACGCAGCCCCGCCCTGCCCTGCCCTCCGGGCCGGACCGGCTTTCTCGGCCCAGGCCGGCTCTAGATTATTAGTAGTATTATTATGAGTTTTGCAGCCCCCAGTCGCTTCCCGTGTGCAGGTAGGAGACAGGCTTGGATTCAGTCTAACCAGGGGTCGCTTTTCTCGCCACCCGGCTCCATTTCTTCCCACCTTTTCTGGGGAAGCCGGGACCAGCTTCTCCCTCCATCCTGTCCCAGGCACCGGGCTTTATCTAGCGCGTTTAGACTGAGGTGAGTTTGCGGGGTTTTATTTGACTTGCTTTCCCCTTCCCAGGCCAGTCTCTGTCCCGTCACAAGTCAACCAGGTTCCGCTCCGAATTAGATTCGCTTCCAGCCTCGCTGGGCTCCCCTGGCCCTGGACTGGGCCCCGCGCATTTCCCCACTGCACCCAGTCATCTCGGGGGGGGGGGGTTGGGGGTTTAAAGACGGGGGTGGGGGGTGGAGAAACAAATGGCTCCGGCTGATCTTTCTGGGAGTTGAGCACTTTCAAACTCAGCGCATGGCGAGGCGGAAAAACTTCGGGTTTCCAGACCAAAGAGGCGGGGGTCTTTAAACCCAAGCCAAAAACTACACCAACCCCGAAACCCAAAACCTGCCAGACCCTTTCCGGCGGGTTTTGTTGCTGTGCGTTTCAATCCGGCCTGAGACCTCAACAGACCAAAGAGAAGGGGGGTGACGGGTCCCCAGAACGGAGGTGAAGAGGATCCAGCCGAGACGGGTCCCTGACGGGCCGGGGAGGGCGGTGGGGGGCAGAGTAACCTTTTGCCCGGTCAGGGGGAAAAGACCCCAAAACACTCCTGAAAAGGCGGGTCCCGTCCCGGCGCACGGCGCTGTCAGGCCGGGCCGCCCCCAGGGCGTTGAACTCCCGGCCCGGCTCCCTTCTCGCCTGGCCTCTCCTCGCCCTGACCTCGCCTGGCCGGGGGGGGGGTCATCTCAGGTCTAATATCCCCCCTTCCCCCCGGTCATTGACATTCACTTCAATCCACCCGCAGTAACAAAGACAGATCCCCCTCCCCCCCCGCCCCTAAAGCCTTGTTCTCCTGCAGGTCCTGCTCCGAAGTGCCCCGGTTTCCCAGCCGGAGGGAGACCGGCATCTCTGCAGCTCCGGGACCCCTGGCTGCAGCGCTCCCGGGGACTGCAGCGGGGGACAGGATCGGGCCCCTGGAGCTAGTCCCTGCCATGCGGGGAGGCAGGGCCCAGGACAGCTGTGGTTGCTCGGGGGTATGGCGAAGCCCGAGAATAAGCCAGGCGGGGTTGGTAGATCTCCTGGACCCTTGGGAGGAACTGGACTCTGCTCCCTTTTTCTTTTCGGGGGCGGGAAGGGGCCCTAGGAGATGGGCTGGGCTTTTTTAGGCGGGGTGGGGGGGGGGAGGCGAGTCCTTGCAATTTTATTCCAAGCACGTAAGATTTTAACGCCCCCCCACACACACACACACACGCCCTTTTCGATGTAAACATAACGGTTAGACACCTGCCAGGCTCGGTCCCCTGTTGGATTATATGGGAGAATTAAGCAGCTTGTGAAGAGTTGCTGCCCTGGAATAGCCTGCAGGCGTCTGGATTCAAGGTCAATTTCCTCTCAGCGCTAGGGATGGGGTGGAATGACCGAGGCAGACAAGGAGGGGCACAGATAAATAGGTAACACAAATGGAGGGGGAGCTGACAGAAGGGAAGATAGCTAGGACCCAACTACACACTCATCTACACTTTTATTTCATTTTTATTCCTCTCTGCTCTATGCACAATTTATTTTGTATTGAGAGACTCCTTTAATTTCAAGAGGAGCCTATTCTAGGCCTCCATGAGGTTTTCCCCACCCTTCCCCTCAAGCTTTCTTAGCCACAGAGGTTTAACTGCTCTTATAATATCCCATCTGAGGCTCCATTAGTCACCTTCCAATTAGATGGCCAATCAGGAAGGAGCAGTGCTCTGTCCTTGCAGGGAATCCTCTTTTCAAGTTCAAGGTTCTCCTTCCTATAGTGTTTGCCCCCCTTTCAGTTTATTTTTGTATCATGCCTCTCCCCCCAAAACCACCCACACAAACACACACACACAAACACACACAAACCAGCAGCAGTAAAACTGGGAGCATTCTAGGCTCCTTTTTATTAGATTTCCAGGGAAATCCATTTTTAATATCTTGGGCAAATAATAAATTAATGCAAATTTCTTAGATCTAAAAAAAGGAAAGGCCGATTTTTCTTTAGCTCTTTTTGGACAGCCCAGTCACCCCAGCAGAGCTCCTGTGTGTTCAAAGCAAGATTAAGCCTTAGTTACACGTGATTCATCTCTCACTCATGTTTTGCCTCCCTGACGTCTCCCTTTCCCAGCAACAGAATCGCAAATCATCTTAAATGCTCTAAATTTAGAACTCCAGAGAGACTGTAAACAGTATTTTGATGATTTCATTGCTTTAAATAAAGGGGGCAAATAGAAAAGCTGCATTTCCACCGTTATGGAATGACTGCTCAGCCAAGTGCACAAGCACATTGCTTTACTGGTGTCTCTTTGCTTGGTCCTGTCACCGAGCAGGCGGCTATTAAGTCACCTTGAAAGGAAAGAAACCCTGGATTTTGAAAATATTATTTCTACTGTCACCTAAATGCGGCATCTAAAATGTAGTCTTCAACTAATTCACTATCAGAAGCTGCAATTACAGATCAGAAAGACAAGGAGAATCAACAGAGCCAAGGTCCTCTGTTTGCATGTATTTATTTATTTAAAGCCTAAAGGCCCAGATAACAAGCGTGTATGCAAACCTCTAACCCGGCTGGGCTAACTTCTTTGTCACTGACTGATTCAGACAAGGGTGTATGTACAGGGAAAGCATCATGTCCCACAAACAGGATGAAAGGAGAGGGAAAGGTTTAAATGACTGACTTCTCCTCTTGTCACTTACCTTTCTTCACTGAAATCCTGGGACGAGCCTGTCTCTTTCTACATGCTTTCTTTCTACGTTTTGTGCATACGTGTACGTATGTGGCAATGAGCTTAAGAACAGCCATATTGGGTCAGACTAATGGTCCATCTAGCCCAGTATCCTGTCTTCCAAAGTGGAAAGTGCCAGACGTTTCAGACAGAATGAACAGAATAGGGCAATTCTGAATGATACATCCCATTGTCCAGCTTCTGGCAGTTGGAGGTCTAGGGACACCCAAAGCATGGGGTTGTACCCCTGACCATCGTAGCTAGTAGCTGTTGATGGACCTATTCTCCATAAACTTATCTAATTCTTTTCTGAGCCCAGTTATATTTTTGGTCTTCACCGCAGCCCATGTCAATTTGTTGCACAGGGTGACTTTTTGCAGTGTGAAGTATTTCCTTTGTTTTAAATCTGCTGCTTATATGTACACACATGTATGTATGCACACTAGTCCTGATTTTCCAATGCCCTATGTCTTGTGTCATCATTTACGCCAGTGTGAAATGCTCTGATTTTGATTTGGTAGCATTATATAATCATAGAATCATAGAAGATTAGAGTTGGAAGGGACCTCAGGAGGTCATCTAGTCCAACCCCCTGCTCAAAGCAGGACTAACCTCAACTAAATCATCCCAGACAGGGCTTTGTCAAGCCACAGTTTAAAAACCTCTGGAGATGGAGATTCCACCACCTCCCTAGGTAACCCATTCCAGTGCTTCACCACCCTCCTAGTGAAAAACTTTTTCCTAATGTCCACCCTAGACATCCCCCACTGCAACTTTAGACCGTTGCTCCTTGTTCTGTCATCTGCCACCACTGAGAACAGCCTAGCTCCATCCTCCCTGTAACACCCTTTCAAGTAGTTAAAGGCTGCTAGCAAATCCCCCCTCATTCTTCTCTTCTTCAGACTAAACAAGCCTAGTTCCCTCAGCCTCTCCTCATAAGTCTTGTGCTCCAGCCCCCTAATCATTTTTGCCCTCTGCTGGACTCTCTCCAACTTGCCCACATCTTTTTTGTAGTGGGGGCCCAAAACTGGACACAATACTCCAAATGCGACCTCACCAGTGCCGAATAGAGGGGAATAATCACTTCCTGCGATCTGTTGGGAATGCTCCTACTAATGCAGCCCAATATGCTATTAGCCTTCTTGGCAACCAGAGCACACTGCTGATTCATATCCAGCTTCTTATCCACTGTAACCCCCAGGTCCTTTTCTGCAGAACTGCTGCCTAGCCCGTCGGTCCCCAGTCTGTAGCTGTGCATGGGGTTCTTCCGTCCAAGTGCAGGACTCTGCACTTGTCCTTGTTGAACCTCATCAGATTTCTTTTGGCCCAATCTTCCAATTGTCTAGGTCACTCTATATCCTATCCCTACCTTCCAGGGTATCAACCACTCCCCCTATCTTGGTGTCATCTGCAAACTTGCTGAGGGTGCAATCTACCCCATCCTCCAGATCATTGATGAAGATGTTGAACAAAACCAGCCCCAGGACCGACCCCTGGGGCACTCTGCTTGTGACCGACTGCCAGCTAGACATGGAGCCATTGATCACTACCCATTGAGCCCAATGATCTAGCCAGCTCTCTATTCATTTTATAGTCCATTCATCCAACCCATACTTCTTTAACTTGCTGATAAGAATACTGTGGGAGACTGTATCAAAAGCTTTGCTAAAGCATTTCACACAACATCTGCACCAGCATAAATGATGAAAGAACATGGAGTGCTAAAGGTCTTTTTATAGGGCTAAAAATCAATCATGAACACATCTATCTATCTATCTAAGTTTGTATAGACCACTTACCACCATCATATCTAAACAAATCATGGGGAACCATATTTTTCAACACCATTCTTTCTCATACAAAACATAAACATACAGTGAAATTTCAGGCTAGTATGGGTAATACTTTAGCAAAACTCCCATTGACTTTAATGTGAAAAAGGGCCACTGGAGCAGATCCACACTGCAAAATGAACAATCTTGCACTGGTAGGAATATGGTCTCTGCAATTTTGTGATGAGGCCCGTTACGGACTTTTCCCTCCCCCGAAGCTATATTTCATGGCTCTCATTGTTCAATAAATTCCCATTGCAGGAATGTATTGTTCTCCTTCTTCTATATATTTTTCTGTGTGCGCCTTCTCCTCCTCCCCATTAGGATTTCCACAAATAAATCATTGTGACCTACATGACATAAGCAGGATTCCGCATCTCTGATATTCATGATGACATTTTCATAAACATTTTTTTATTTGTTCAGAGGGCAAACCTGCTATTGAACTGATTCTTTTATGCAAAAGAGCTAATACATGACTGGATTATCTCACTGTTAATATGGATCTGCCTGTGTGGTTGAAGTTGCTCTACTGATAGTATCTTACATGGGGAAGACAGAAGTAGAGTGTGTGTGTGTATGTCATTTTCTATGTCAATTTGTTCCACTATGAGTGTGAACCTCAAATGTTATTTAATTTATCACAATAATGCATAAAGCCTCTTAAAGCTGCAGACTTGGAAGAGGAAATTGTGCACATAGGTTAATAACCTACAGTGATTTGACTGACAACTAAAATTAGACTTGAACACAGCAGAGTGATAGGGGAAAGTCTGTCACATTATGGGGGGGGGGGGTTCAAATCCGGACTCGTGAGGGGGTGTGTCACTGCTTGCCCTGCAACCCAGGATGCCTTGCAATGTTTGGCTGCTGTAACTGCCTGCCTGGGCTACTCACAGGCAGCCTACACAAGCATGCAGGTCACACCCTGAGTATCTGTGTGCTAGACAACCCTGGTTCAGCAGCTCTGACCCCAGCAGCAGGCCTGCAGCTCCACTCTCAGGCTTCCACCCGCCACGGTTACAAGGAGCTCAACACACTCCAAGTCCTCAATTTCCCCCCAAAAACATCCACCCTGAAGCTCTCTCCCGGATAGCTCAGAGACATAATAAGGTTCAGTGCTCCTGGAAAGAGTCAATATACACAGCAGCTTATCACTTTAACTGGAGTTAATGCTCACTTAAATTCCACAGCACTGAGTTGGTGTATAATAAAAATAAACCATGTCATTAACAGAAGAGCATGGATTAAGCGAGTTCGAGTATAAGGAATGAAGACAGAAGGAATTACAAGTCAAACAAAACAAAACGTGCTCCTAATGGCTAAGACTTAATTTAACAAGCTCCTGTGTGGGTTCAAGGTAAAATCCTCACCACATGCTCTCAGCAAAATGACTCAAAACGGCTGACCACACTTTTGTCCAGGACCTCTTCACAGAAGAGCAAAGAGCTGGCTTCCCTTGTCTCCCCCAAGTGAAAGTGATTTTAGGAGCTCTCTTCCCCTTACTCTATAGTTCAGTTCCCAAAGACTCCAACCCTCCCTCTTGGGCGGAAGGACCCATCTTCCTCAGCTTGCGAATGCTCTCCCCTCCTGCATCTGTTCAGTGACTGATGCCAAAGATGGAATCTGTCCTTCCTTATATCTCACAAAGTTCAGTGATCTTGCTTCAGTTGGCAGGAAGCCCTCCTGTGGGCTCAGCTTGCTGTGTCCACCACGAAGCTGACCTCATGCTGTTTCTCCCTCCCTGTGGGCTTCCCATCCCGCTGTCTGTATATGGGGCTTCCATTGTTTTGATCCTACCATGCTTAATTTACACAGGAGACAGGTAAGTAGCTGCCCCATCCTGCCTGGGTGGGAACTGTTCCTTCCTCTGTTTGGCCACACACTTTAACACATCACATCAATAAGTATTCATAATTCCTCCTATAGCGTTAGTACGTACATTTCATAATGATATCACCCGTGTGTTACAGGCATTTATAACAGACCTTACATGATACACTAATATTGTATGCAATCAGTTGATTCAATTGCTTATTATGTGAGGTTTAGACCCCCTGTCTTTATAGCTCAGATAAAGTTTCTCTTCCCTTTGGAGGTGTAGCCATGCTGTGTCTTCCCCGCATCTTGTTAGCTTGCTACCTTGCTTATCTGATATGTAAATACATTTTCATCATCTTCCAAAGTATTTTGGAAGTAACTGCCTGGTGGAGAACCACATTCCCATGTTTAGGGTGAGGCAAGTTCTGTTTGACTGGCAAACACATTTTAAGAGTTATAGTTTCAGTCTATGTGCATAGCTTTGCATCAGTTGCTTGCACCCACATTACACAATGATATTAATAACCAGTTATGAGCTTTCCAATGACATATGACATGATACCTTTTAAGAGAGACGAGGTGGGTGAGGTAATGTCCTTTATTGGCTCAACTTCTGTTTGTGAGAGAGACAAGCTTCCAAGCTACACAGAGCCCTTCTTCAACAGGAAAGGAACTCAAGAGTGTCACAACTCAATACAAGGTCGAACAGAGAGTTTAGCATAAGTAGTTAACACATATTCTGAGGTGTTCAGTTTGGATGTTTTTTGAGTGTGTTAAGGTAGATATCCCAGGATAAGACAGTGAAAACCTCCTTCACCAAACAAGGACACTCCACCAGAGAAGTAGAATGGACGATGGACCACCCACCCCAAGGGACTCTGCTTCAATATAGAAATAAAATTCCCTCTGATCAGACACCCTGACTTGTCACCACCCTACACTGGAACCCATATGGGGTATCATCAAACAACTACAACTCAGAGCCAATGGGGACCTCATCTGGAAAGAAATCTTTCCTACACCCCCTCTTCTGGCCTTCAAACAACTCCCCCGACCTCGTCAAGGTCATCATGAGAAGCAAGCTCCCCACAGACCAGGACACACTGACTCAAAGCAGCGCCAGACCCTGCCAGAACAACAGATGCAAAACCTGTAGCCATATCTCCACTGCTACAATGATCAACACCCTCCACAACACACCTTTCGAGACCCATGGGTGCTACACGCGCCTATCACAACATGTGGTGCACCTCATCCAGTGCATTAAAGACCCCAGTACAATTATGTGGGTGGAACCAGACCATCACTACACTCTGTAATAAACTCACACAGGAAAACGATAAAAGACAAAAACCTTATATCACCTGTGGGTGAACAACTTTCACCAAGAGATCACTCTATATCTGCTCTATCAGTCCTCATCCTCAAAGGAAAGCTGCACATCACTTTCAAAAGATGAGCCTGGGAACTTAAGTTCATAACTTTGCTAGCCACTAAAAAGCATGGTCTTAATAAAGATACTGGATTTATAGCTTATTACAACAATCTGTAACCCACTAACCCCCCATTTTGTCCTATGACTACAGGGGTGTTAAAGGGTCACTTCACCTTGAATGGTCCCTTAGAGTATGTGCTAACTACTCATGGACCTTATATTTAGCTGTGACACTGTGAATACCTTTCCCAGACCTGAAGAAGAACTCTGTAGCAGTGGTGTACACCGCAGGTCTCCGGTGCCCAGGGGGCCAAGACTGCATTTGTGCCCTCCCGCCTCATGCACCCCCCCCCCCGTGTGTAGGGCAGGAGGGGTCCCACCGCTGCCACCCAGCTGCCCCAGGGGTGGGGTCTGTACCTGTGGGGGGGGGCATGAGGCTGGGAGGGGCACAAATGCAGGCTTGGCTCCGCCGCCTTCCTCTTCCAGCACTTACCTGCCATGTGGCACCCACCTCACAGGGGGCCAGGCCAGCCACAGGATGCAGGAGTGGGAGCAGCCGCCCCTCAGCCTCCTGTGCCCTCCTCCTGTCGTGAAGGGCCGACCCGGCGCCCTGCACTTACTTGCCACTCCAGCCCTGTAACCCAGCGCCGTCTCGGATGGGGCGGCCTCACCCCTCAGCCTGCAGGGGGGGAGCACCAGGCCGGCCCTTCACGATGTGCAGGGGACGGGGGACGCCGGCCCCTCCAGCACCCCCCTCCCCCTGCGCGTTGTGAAGGGCCAGCTCGGCGCCCCCACCCCTGCAGGCCAATGCCTAGGGGTCTGCCCCCCCACCCCACCCTCCCTCTGTATGCCATTGCTCTGTAGCTTGAAAACTTGCCTCTCTCACCAATAAAAATTGGTTCAATAAAAGATATTACCTCCCCCAACTTGTCTCTCTAATATCCTGGGACTACAGCAGCCCTGCATCGGGCAACCTTTAGATACAGATTAGTGAGTTGGGGAGCACCAGGGAAACGCAACGGCTACATATTAAGGGGTGCCTCTTCCCTCTGATCTTGGGCTGTTCTTAGTGTCACAAAGATACATTACTAAAACTATGGTGGGGGACTTGTTCAAAAGACCAGTCTCATACTTTTCCTGGTCAAATATTTATAGATGGCAGACTACTGTGGCCTATTATATATATATTTTAGCTGCATTTTCTCCTCCCCTTGCCTAATATTTTGAGATTTTACATAACAAGAAACTAATGCGATCAAAGAGAAGGCAAAAGCTCAGCTCTAAAGAAAAATCCTATGTTGGGTTAACGAAAGATGGCTAGGAACCAGGTAGAGAGGAATGCACAGGGCTACTACACCAACTGTGTTTTCTTAGGTTGGTGTGAAATTCACCTGTTCAAGTGCAAGTTCAGGGCCTGTCCCGCTGTGAGTACTGCACACAGGCTATGAAAGGGGATTGTAGGGAAACTCAGCTGTAGACAGGTGCCTGCTGATTCATCCTCTCTGTGTCCTGGAAAGCATGTCCATGTAAGGGGGGTATGCAGAGGGCGGGCCAAGGGAGGATTCACAGGTCGGAATCCAAGAAAACACTTTAAAATGGGCTTTTTACTTTAGACACATAATAGCCTCACTGAAGCCATGGTCTGAAAGTTAAGCATATGCTTAAGTGATTTGCTAGATCTGGGCCTTACAAGGATCCATTGGCTCCACACAACCACTGCTGGCAGGAGGAAATTTGGACCCTGTTCTGGCCTTCAACTGGAAATAACACATGCAAGGGGCAGTGTAAAAAGGGCTATATAGCAGGCTTGTGTCTTGGGCCTCAGCTGGGTAGATTTTACCACCCCCATCCATCAGCATGCCTCCCTTCATAGTGCCCTCAAATATAATATAGATACACTGAAAGTCTTGGTAAAATCCAGATCAAACTTAATTAATTAATAACTGCACTCCTCACTTAAGAGGACATTGTCAGGTTTATCTGTTCGCCTGTCTGTCAGTCTAGGTATCTATATGACCCCCCTCAATGAATGTGGTATTTCAGTGCTTAAGTTATACATATATGAAAGTATTTCTAATAAACCGTTACCTATGCTGCAAGTTATACCATAGAGTACTGAAGCGGAAAGTATGTTAAAAGCCACATTTAGGGGTCTTATCTAAGGCAGCAAAAGAGATTTGCACGGGGGGGGACGGACATATATGACCACACCGCATCCAATTCACTTCTGTAAGACTCTGCCTGCCTGGATCCCTTTTTACTGCCGCTGTTTGTTTGTTTTCCTGCTGCCTTTTTCTCAGACTGGACAGTGAACATAGAGGCTAGTCAGAGGAGCTTCCCCACGTCTTTCAATCCTTTAGCAATTAGCCTCAATCATGGACTGGACTGGGCACAGAACCCAGTCATTAACCTAGGAATATGGCCCCTAGTTTCTAGGAGATTATCAAAAGGAAAAAGATTTGTTTTTTCATTAAACACTCACGGGGGGGGGGGGCCTTGCCAGTGTCCTTTATACAACCCCCCGCCCCTGCAAAAAACCCCACACCTGAGCCACAAACCCTCCCCTCCCCCCAAAAAATGCCTGAGCCAGTGTCATGTTTTAAACATCACATTATGGTAGCTCATAAGCTTTCTGGCAGCATCCCACTTCGCCATTGTAGGGAAGACACCAGCCCTTGAATTCGTTCTGGGAACACCAGCAAACAGGCTTGATGCTGCAGTCCTTCTTAATGCAATAAGGACTCCTCTTGACCGCACGATCCGGCCCTGGTCTTGGGCGGCAGATCACAGAGCTGGCAGCACTATTGGAAAGAGCATCGCCGCCACCATTCTCGAAGCAACTTTTGCCAGAAGATTTACGGAGCAGCAGCACCGACAGCAGCTTTGGAGGAAAAAAGTGCCAAGCCATCAATTAACAAGAGGCGTGTGTGGAGGACGCGTGATGGGCACAGAATCAATGCAGCCACTCACTGTGTTCAAATGCCAGTGGGAGAAGAGGAATTTTATTCTTTTTTAAAGTAAAAAATAATATATAACATTAGAGATGTCTAATATAATAACCATATATATATAATATATACATGTATTTGTCAGACGTTCGCCATGTGACTGACAAATTCACAGAGCAAGAACGATTTCTGTGACAGGATCGGTCTTTGAGAGATGACGGAGGAGAACTCTGAAAATGTTTGCTTCGACGGAAGGGTCCAGGTCCATGGCCTCACACAATCCCACTTCACAAGATGTGTGCAAAATCCCGGGGGCTGATCACTGAGGGATCTGGAATGACAGTGCTGGTTAGCTGGGCCAACGTTTGCTCTCTCACACCAATCCCAAGACACACAACAGCAGTATACGTCGGGGACAGGTCGTGTGACAGGTGCATAGACCCCATGCTGAGGAGGAAACCCTCAGAGGGGCCCTGGCTGGGGGCAGGACTAGCCCCACCGCTCTCATCCTGTCAATCATGCATGGGTGGGAGGAGGTCTTTAAAAGGGAGGAAACATTTAGCTGTGGGGTGAGAGGCTGTGGTGGCCATAGCCTAAGCAGGAGACTGCTTGAGTGACTCCTAGTGCAGTGGTTCTCACACTTATTTGATTGTGTCCCCTTTCATTGTGTCTGAAGTAGTTTATCCCTCCCCCTGCCCAGACACCCAGCCATCAGCTGCCACTTTCGGGCCACCCAGCTCTGAAAGCAACACCACCACCGCCAGCAGCAGCGGAGAAGTAAGGGTGGGGTAAGGCTGGCATGGCATGGCATGGCATCGCCCCCCCTTACTTCTGCACTGCTGCTAGTGGTGGTGCTGCCTTCAGAGCTTCACACACACACACACACACACACAGAAATAATACTGTCATTTGGAACAAACAGCAGAGAAGGGAAAGAACAGGAAACATCAGCCGAGCCATTAAAACTTCAGGGGCCTTGATTCTGTTCTTTAGCCCTTACACACACAGATATCCTACATGGCATAAAGGGACCCATTCTCTGCCTGCTATTCTGTCTCTCTGACATCCAAGAGCCACCAGCATATAGGGACATTTACCAGGTGATTCCATACCAGGTGATACCAGGACTCACCATACTATCCTCCTACTTATCCCTCTCTGGACTTGGCCACAGAGACTAGATGATCCAAGAGAACAACATGATTTCCCCTCCCCTTAACAGAGGGCATGCTGCATGGTCCCCGCAGCATCTCTACCATTACAATTGCTTTCGCAGGATGAGTCTCCCCAGCTCCCCAGACAGCACCCATGACCTCAGCCTTCAAGGTCCACATCCTCACCTGGCCCAGCTACTGCAATGGCTAGATACGGGCCCTGTGTATCAACGCTGCAGTACAGAGACTGAGCTGGACCTGTTCATTGACACAGCTCGCCCTGGGCCTGAACCTCTCACCCTTCGCCACACAAGTAGTGCCTATGGCATCACTGAGCGTGATATGAGAAGTCTGCAGCACCAGGCCTGTGATTATAACCAGTTGCATTTAGATAGCACTTTTCACCGGAGGCTCTCAAATCACTTTGCAAACGTTAATTAAGCCTCACATCACCCCTGCGGATACTATTAAAGCACCCATGTCCCAGCTGGGGAAACTGAGGGGGTGGCGAGATTATGTGACCTGCCTAAAGCCAGGCGAAGAAGCAGATCCAGCAATGGAACCCTGAAATCCCAACAGGTCCCAGACCCAGGAAATAACATTCTGCAATAGAGAGCCCGGTCGCTGAGGGGTGTGGCAGGGTGTATAAAGAGATGGGGTAGATGCAGCTGTGGCTAATTGGCAGACCCTCAATAGCTGGGATATTAGCCTGCAGGACAGGCAGGAGGGATGACCAAGGAGTCTGTAGAGAACTGACTCTGTGTCAGCTGCCTGGAGGGACAAAGCAGTGAAGAAGTTGCTCTGTGAAAACAGCTGGGGGCAGGCAGGCAGTCTGAGGAAGCAGGGAGCAGCTGCTTAGTATGGAGCCCTGAGTAGGGCTGGTTCTAGGAGCAAGCAGGGCGCTTGCCCTGGGCGCCAGCTTATGGGACTGTCTGTTGCACTCTTTGCTACTCCCGAAGGGTGGGGACTGTAAGTGACCTGGCTGGGGGCTGAGTTGTGAGAAGGGGCCAACCACGGCAGGCTAGAATGAGCTGCTGACGCGGTGCATCAGAGTCAAAGAGGCTGCTGTGTTGTGCCTGCCCATGATGGGGTGCACTGACTGGTGAGTGACCCCCACACAGAGGTGCACCATTTTAATACTGCTGAGTGGCGGGAACCCCTGTAGGTGGCTACTTTCCCCACTGCCCCACCTATGGGGGAAGAGCAGCCATTCAGGCTGCGGCAGGAGGCACGGACAGCTCTCTCCTCCTCCCCTCAGCAGCTGACCCCATTTTCACAAGACGGGAAGGGGAAAGAGCAAGCAGAAAGAGCCCAGCAACTCAGGGTGGCTCTGCTCCCTCTTCCCACCCCTCCCCTCCTGTAAGCAACGGGGACAGTTCCTCTGCTCCTCTCCCCACTGTCCCCCACAACTCCTGGGGAGGCGAAGAACCCCAGGAGCTGCAGAAGGAGCAGAGATGAGACAGGGCGTGTGTACGTGCAGAAGTAATATAGGGGCAGAATTGACGTGGGGACTCGGGAAACAGGATTGGTTTGGGCCAGAATTAATTGCTGGGCAGGAGGATCTGCAGACGTGGGAGTGACGCTAGATTCCCCGCACACATACATTTTTCAGACCACTTCAAGCATCGCTCAGCCATTGTTACTGTTATCGGCCCAGGTCTATTCTGGTCTATTCTGTATAGGTTTCTATGCCACATTCTTCACTGCGGTATCTGAGCGCCTTCCGGTAGAGCATTAAGGCACAGGACTGCACATCTGTCACATGTTGTTTGTTCTCTCGTTGTCTCCTCAGAGAGAGAGGACATTCCGTTGTTTTTGGTTTTTTTGATGTCTTGTTTCAGTTTTTATTAAATAAATATACCTGTTGCTGTGTGTTTATAATAGAGGAGGCAAGGTCAAAGAAATGCACCTTGCACTTGAACTGGAAAGCGTGGCGATGTGATGGCCCTTGGTTCCTGGGGGAGTTTATTTCCCAGGGGAAGATTCTGTCTCCTGCACGGACAAACTCTGCTCTTATCATTGAGAGTTCCATTGTGAGGAACATTAGAGAAGCAAAGTTGTCAGCCATGGCTTTCATCCTGGACCTTTAGATAGTCTTTTAGGTAGCCTGGGCCCATGCCATGGAGCATTTTGAAGATAAGGACTGAGACCTTGAACTTGATTCAAATTCTGTGGGAAGCCAGTGTAGAGAGCAGAGGACATAGGAAGGCATTTACAGAGCACAACAAGTTTTCACGTATTATAAAACACTGGAGCTATCCTACATGTTCTTCAGTGCCACCTACAAATACTTTATTAACTATATACAAACAGAGCACTCTAGTAACAACACCAAAGAGCAGTGTTGCTGGCTAGATCATGCAGTAGAAGAGAAGGTGGGTGTTGTTGGTTTTTTAAACCTTTCCCACTTCCACCAGCAAACTGGTTAATTTTAAAGGAAAGTTGCTAGTGCATAGATGCCCATCACGCTTCCTTGTGGTCATACCGGCTTTTACTTCCTACTTTAAAAAAGCCAGATTGGGATTATTGTGAACTACCAGTTAAATAACTTGAAGAGAAGGGGAAGCCTAAAAGACTGCAGGATGAAAAAGTCCTATTGAAACTCCAGTTTGAAGGCAGTTCCTCTTTTAAAGGCAAAGCATCAGATGAGGAAGAATCTTGTAATTTAATCATTTCTAGTACATTTCAACAAATATGCCTATCTGAACATTGCAGCGTCTGGTTATACTCTTAGCTACACTGGTATGAGTCTGGCTGGAATAACGCCATTAAAAGTCTCTGGAGTTTCACTGATGTAGAAGCAGCACGAGATCAGAATCAGGCCCTAAAACAATAATTCCATTTTGAGAGTTGAAAGTTATCAACCATCTGAGCTGTAACTTCCTGTAAATTAAACTGAAGAGGTTCTGATGAGAATTGAGGACAATAATTTCTGTAATTTTTTACTAGAGATGAATTCAAACTACACCTTTTAGATCAGGATCCAGAGTTCCAACACCTCCAAAATTCAGGGCTGCTCAGCTCTGGATCCAGAGTTTAGATCCAGGATTTTGATTTAGACCTAAGTTTGACTTGAAAAAGGTGGCCCTTTAAGGATTGTGGGGCCCAGGTTTCCCTGTGATGGATCAGCTGCCCTCCTAGCTAATCTAGAAGTCAAATGGCCCTGATTAATTATTAGGCCCAACTGGGAAGGGGTCATGAGTTGCTTACAAAAAGGGTTAAATGAGCTGGGTGGTGGAGAAGCATTGCTGTTGGTCTGTTCTCTCCTACCACATGACTTGTCCTGATGCAGCAGGAGAAGGCCTCCGAGATCCAGCAGTCTGCTTGGGTTGTGAGTTTTGTATTACTTTGTGAGTTTTTTTGTTTGAACTAATAAAAATGTGTCCTGGAAGAAGGGTCTGAAAGACTGGGGCCATGCCTACACTACCACTTTTGCTGGCAAAATGTATCTTGCTTGGAGGTGCATCCTAGTGATAAAAGACTTGCACCCATGTAGATTTCAAACCAGTGTCTGCTGATTTCACCCTGATTTCAAACCAGTGTCTGCTGTATCTGTGCAAGTCACTTTACATGCTGGTGCAGCATGCCCCCACGAGGGCTTGCACGGGACCGGCAGTGTAGCTTGTGTGTAGACCTGTGTGTGCAAAACAAAACAAAAACCCTCTACTACTGTATATACTCCCATAAGGGAGTCAAAGGCAAAACTAAACTGGTCAATGGGATTTATCCTGTGAGTGAAATAAATTGTGTGTAAGTGTTTGCAGGATTAGGCCCTAAGGGTTTGACTGTATGGGAAATCTGTACCTGTTATATCAGTGTAGTTAAACCACTAGTGATACTGGTATAACTCCCCATGTGGACACACTTATTCTGGTATAAGAGTGGCTTTTTGTGGGTTAGATTAAACCCATTCCAAAGCAATAAACTAAACCAAAAAAAAGACACTGTAATAAGAGTGTCAGCACAGGGAGGTATGTTGATATAACTCCTCATTGGCAACTGTTGACCCAGCCTGGATCATGTTATATGCGTAAGAGGTCTACTCAGTAGTAAAGGATGTGGGTTCAAATTCACACCTGCGTTCATAATGGTATAACTCTTCTGTATAACTAAGCCCTTAGGCTGTAAACTCTTCAGGGCTAAATCCTTGTTTGTTAATCTGAAAGGTGCTAATGGCTGCCAGCAACTGTCTATGACCAGATCTACACTACAAACTGACATCCGTAGGACTACATCGCTCAGAGGTGTGAAATCCACATCTCTGAGTGATGCAGTTAAACCAACCTAATCCCCGGTGTAGCCAGTGCTATGTCAACAGGAGAGCTTTTCCCAACGATGTAGCTACTGCCTCTCACGGAGCTGGATTAACTATGCCATCAGGAGAAGCTGTCCTATCCTTCACTACAGGGGCGTGGCTGTTTTAAGTGTAGACCTGCCCTTAGATCCAAAGACAATCACAGACCTTGTTAAAGCCACTGGGAGTGCAATGCACTCTTTCACACTCATCAGAAGGAGCATTCCAGCCCCTTTGTATAGTAAAAGCAATTGCAGACAATGGGGAAGGGGGGTTCCGCTCACATGGCACATGTGATGGGTCACAGGGCAGGCCAAAATTAAAATGGACCGAGGAGCTTTTCTGATTGCAAATGCAGGGGCTAAGAGATTAATTGCAGAGTGTGGGGAGAGGAAAGCCAAAGGGAGGAGTTGTAAGGGTGACTGTGAGAGGAAGCAGACAGGCTGAGCTTCTTGGGCACAGAACTTGCTAGAGGGGCGGGCTTGGGAAATTGTGTCAGAGAAACGGGTTTTGTGTAGGTGTTTCTGTAAATAAACAAGGTTACATCAAGAACATTTCTGACTCACAGCACTGATTGTTCCCGCCCAGCCATCCTGATGGAAACAATGCTGCAATGCCCTGAATTTGGCTAACAGTTTGGGCCAAAGGGGCACCATTTACTTAAATGTTCACAAAGCACGGAGCACACAATTCTATATAAATAATAATAAATATAGTACTGTCATTTACTTCTTCTGAAGTCCCACTGGGTACACAATTAAGTTAGCAAAAACAAATGTCATTGAAATATTTTCTATTTCTGTAGAGTCTGTTTTCACTCTTTGTATGCATTTAATGAGATTTTAATTCTTTTTTTAACAAACATTTGGTGTAGAGGGGAGACCACAATCAACCTATTTAGATCTCACATTTTACCTGCCATTACATTTTTATAATGGGATAATAAGTTTGATCTTAATTGTTAGGGGATTATTAGATGGGGGAGACTACTACTAGATACTACTAGAGAAACTCTTTTTATTTAATTACCCATTTATCAGAATTTTTTGAGTGAATCCCTACTATTCTATTACACCAAAAAAAGGGGGAGCTCCCCCTTCTGCCGAACAGCAGCACTGCACGATAAGAAGCGCTGCTGGTATGATTTTTCAGAGGTGCTGTGTACTCTCAACTTCTGCTGGAGTCAATAGAAAGGTAAGGGTGCACAGCACCTCTGGAAAAACAAGGGCCATGTGTTCCCAGAGTTGTACATATCCTCACTAAGCATGTCAATAATGCCAGGAAATAAAGAAAAAGCATCTATGTTGGTTTCTGCTGCACTATAAAGATGGCAGCAAAGAACTTTTTTAGACATCTTCATGTAATAATTCTCTACTGAACAATATGCAGAATCATGGAAACTAAAAATGGAAGGAAAAAGATCTATGAGCTAATCTAGGGTCAAATCCAGCTCCTACTAAATCTCAATGGAAGTTGGGTCAAGCCTTAGTCCAGCCCTCAAGTTATCTTTAGGAAAAGGGGAGAAGGTGGGGAAACAATTGGCTCTTTCAAACTATTTAAAAGACTAGGCTGATGACAAGGGCAGAATGAGATCCAATGGCTGGAAGATAACGCTAGACAAATTCAAATTGGAAATAAGGCACAATGTTTACCAGTGAGGGAAATTAATCACGAGAGCAATTTAACAAGAAATGTGGTGAATTCACCATGACTCGAAGTCTTTCAAGCAAGATTGGACGTCTTTCTGTAAAACGTGCTTTAGTTCAGCCAGAAGTTATGGGTGTGATACAGGAGTCACTGGGTGAAATTCTATGCTGTGTTATGCAGGAGGTTGGATTAGATGATCGTAATGGCCTCTTTTGGCCTTAGAATCTATGAACCAATTAAAATATTTTCCTGGTGCGGTGATTTGTTAAGCAAAATCCTAGAAACACTTAACTTGCAGATAAACATTACGGACCCAATTCTGCACCTAGATACATAGAATCGTAGGGCTGGAAGGGACCTCGAAAGGTCATCTAGTCCAGTCCCCTGCACTGATGGCAGGACTTAGTAATATGCACCATGCCTCCTGAACTCATATAACTTGTGTGTGGCAGGGAAAGGGAGGACTAGATAAAGTACTTGGCACACGACAGAGAACAATCTTGTACTAGCTAAGCAGCCATGGACTAAGTAGGGGTTAGAAGCAGCTCTCAGGGCTGGTCTACACTAGAAGTGCCACGTTGGCCTGCTGTAGTGTGTCTGGTGAAGACTCTATGCCACGGATGGCCAAACTTACTGACACCCCAAAACCTCCCTCCCTGCTGGGCAGAATCCTCTAGCCCCACCACCCTGCCACAGGGCAGACGCTTTGAGCTCCCCACCCCAGCGTGGTAGGTAGAGAATAGGGTGGAGCATGGGGGCTCCACGAGTCATACTTTAACTATAAAAGAGCCGCATTCAGCTCATGAGCCAGTTTGGCCACTCCTGCTCTATGCCTTCGGCATAATTACTGCACTTCTGCATGCGCCGCTCAGAAGGGTCTTTTTTCACACCCATGAGCAACGCAAGGTAGATCGACTTAAGCAGTGTAGATCTGCCCTGAGTGAAGTCAGTAGGAAAAAAAATCGCATTGACTTCAATGTGAGTTGGATCAGGTCTTTGGGAATCTATCGGTAAAGTACAAAATGTCCTTTGTTAACAATGATTCTACACTTGGATATGTACTCTCCAACCACTTAACCCCATTGGTTGCTTCTGGGCTTCATTTCTTAGATCACAGACTGTAGAGGCCGAAGATAACTGTGGATGGAAAGTGATTATACAAAGTTGCTCTCGGCTCCCATAACACCATCACATTCAGAATTTACCAAAGGCAATACTTTTTCACACAATGGGTAATTCAATTGTGGAACTGACTGACGGAGGATTTACTGAAGCCAGGAATTCAAAGGGACTGGGCATTTACATAGTGAACACTAACAAAAAGAGTGTTAGAAGGGAGAACTGTCATCTGGATCTACTCTGGCAGTAGAAGAGGACAGGACGGAGGTAAGAGCTCTACAAGTGGCATTGAAGAGTAGAGGCAAGTCCCACTAAAATTGTGGTTTATATCTTCATACGCCTAAATAAACATGAACTAATTCTGATAAGGTCTGAACAGTATTAGACCTGGATCCCAAAGTAGATTGAAATAGAGCTGCTTGTTATATAAAAACCGTGCCGTGTCCATATCTGCACTAAGGATTTGTTTACTGAGGAATTTTTTCACAGTACATCACATTTTTGTGCCTTTGTTTTATATTTGGCACATGATGGAAAGGATGATCTTGGGGTTATGGAACAGGATAGAAATCTTGTCAACATGAACAGTTAGTTCATGGCAGGCTGGGGTTTGAATCAACCCCATACCCTAGTCTCCCTCTGCTGGATTGTCCGTGTGCGCCCTGCTGATGTGTATTAACAGTTTGTTAATGCACTTTGATGTACTCCTGTTTCAAAGAGGACTAAAACCAAGTGCATTCACAAACTGTTAGTGCATCTCAGCTCGGTGCACAGGACAGTTGGTCTGAGGCAGGCACATGAGAGGGAGATTCACAGCCCAGCTTGCTGTGAACTAAATATTTGTGTAGACAAGTGGGACATGAGTTCTATTTCCAGTCTTGCTGGAGATTTGCTGCATGACCTGGCTGAGTCACTTCCAACCTTAACTTCTCACAATTCAGTGTTTTGGCTCTTCTTTGCTAATAACATATGATGAGGTGAAACTATTAAAAGGGGAAAGTAGGATGAATGTTATAGAAGTGCTGGAACCGAAACGCCCCATCCATACACCTCTGAATGTTGAGAAATTTTGGATCTGGACCCAGATTTAGTGTCTCAGTCCCATTTCTACTGAATATCAGCAACAACTCTGTAGCAATAAAATGTATTTGGCTGTGGAATGGTCTCTCAAGGGAGGTGGTGGAAGCCCTATCATTAGAAAGGAGAGAGACTGGAAAAGGCAATAGAAAATATATTCTAAAGAGAAATCCTGCACCTGTGGGTTGAGCCTGAAGTGTGATGGACCTTTGAGATGAAGACTAGCGGATTAGATCAGTGGTTCTCAACCAGGGGTACGCAGAGGATAAGCAGAGGTCTCCCAGGGGGTACATCAACTCATCTAGATATTTGCCTCATTTTACAACAGGCTACATAAAAGGCACCAGTGAAGTCAGTACAAACTAAAATTTCATACAGACAAAATGAGAAAGGAAGCAATTTTTCATTCATGGTGCACTGTGACAATTTTGTATTTTTATGTTTGATTTTGTAAGCAAGCAGTTTTTAAGTGAGGTGAAAAATGTGGGGTACGTGAGACAAATCAGACTCTTGGAAGGGGGCAGAGTAGTCTGGAAAGGTGGAGAGCCAAATGACCTAGTGAATCTGGCATCTCTCTCAGCAGTGCTGTTCTTTGCATCTCTGGCTAGGTCTGGTCCTGTGCAATGATAACTAGCTCCACTAGAGGCCAGCAGCTGCCTTATTTTGCTCATTGTACTGTTCCTTTCCTTTCGGAAGGCTCTGGAAATGAAATGAGATAAAGCCAAATGGCCGCATCTCGCACCGTTCCCATGCCATGTGGTCCTATCTAGGAGGGACGTCCATCATTTTTTAATATTTATGCTTTCTCAGTTTCTTAATGTTTGATATTACCACCCATCAGCATTGTGTCTCAGCACATCACTAAGCCCTGGTCTACACTTTCCTGGAGATTCGGCGGCAGTCAATTGTTGTGCCTTCTGCGCACCGTCTTCACTGCACTGCGCCGACGGGAACTGCGCTACTTCAGGGGGTGGTTTTATTCAGTCGACTTCCTGAGCGATTGAGCGGGTCTACCCTGACCACTCAATTGATCCAGAAAGATCGATCTGGTGGCGGTGACTTTACCACCGTCAGTATAGACATGCCCTTAGTGTCTCCGAAAAGGTCTCCTGCTCCAAAGCATTTCAAGTGAGACAGTGGATTAACCAAAACCCCCAGATGCAAACTCCAGAACTTCAGCGAGAGAGGGGATGTGGATTGGAACCAGGATCAAGATGTGAATCTCAGAGCAGGGCCATAGCTCTACAATAGGAGTTCAGATCTGGATCAGAACTAGGCTAGCAACGCCTAGTTCATTTCAATGGAATTTAAAAAAACGTGTTCCTGTTTTTTCACCTCCTACCTTCATCCCTAAATTTCCCGTTTAGCACACCCAAATATTGACAGGTACCTTATGGAACTGGTAACATCAAGTATCAGTTACAGAGGAAATGCCATGAGAGCTTTCGATTTTAGTAGCCATCCTGCTTTATACATTAGGAGATAAAAGTTTTCGCTCAGATGCCATCTTTCTGTGGTCGCGTTGCCAACTCTTGTGTTGTTTAGCACGAATCTCATGGTTTTTGGCATCTTTCTGAAAACTCCAACTCCTGGAGGGATGTTACTACATGAGCATCTGAGCTGTCACTCTAAAAATACAAAACAAAGTGATTTCTAGCCCTCATGGCTGTGAAGAAAAGCTGGAAAAGGTAAATCCTAAAGGCTTAAAAATCAGAAGGCAAATAAAAGGACCCCAAATGTATTGTCTTAAAGCCAGTCTCATGATTTTTGGGAGCCTGGAGTCATGATTTTGAATGCTCGGGGTTGGCAGAGCTCCAGGGGTGAGTCTAAACAAACTTTCTTTAAATCTCCAGTTAATTGATCGACAGTTAACTCAAGGTAATTACCATGTTTGTAGAGGCTGATTAATAATTGTGTCAATTTAACTCAATGTTGAAAACTAGGTGTTCTTGGGGTACGTCTCCACTGCAATTAAAAACCGCAGCTGGCCTGTGCCAGCTGACCAGGACTCAGGCTCCAGGCTTTTAATTGCAGTGTAGACGTCCCAGGTGTGGGCTGCAGCTCACGTTCTGGTACCTTCCCACCTTGCAGAGTCCTAGAACCCAGGCTGCCTAAGCCCAGACATCTGCACTGTAAGCAAACAGCCCCACAGCCCAAGCCAGCTGGGGCAGACCAGCCACTAGTGCCTAGCTGCAGTGTAGACCTACCCTTGGACAGGGCAAGGAGGGAACCTAGGGTTTGCCTCAGCCAGCTAACACACGGTAAACTGACAACTGCCTTGTCCACCCTGGTCATTTACCATGGGTCGATGATTAAACGTGATTAAAAAAAACTCAACCCACCATTTTTCCTTGGAAGACCAGGCCCAGGCGTAGGCGAGCCCCGCGAAGCCTCACATAAGTTCTGTAAGTGAAACCCTGGCTCCATGGACGTCTACGGGAAAACCTCCCGCTGATTTCCACCAAGCCAGGATTTCACCCTGTGCCTCCAAGTCACCTGCAGCACTTCAGAGAACTACTTTAAAGGGAGTTTAGACACAGGCCCCCACACTGGGTATGCCTGCGCTGCAGTTAAAAACCTGTGACTAGCCCACACCAGCTGACTCAGGCTTGCAGGACTGGGGCTAACGAGCTGTTTAACAGCAATGCAGCTGTTTGGGTGCAGGCTGGAGCCCAGGCTCTAGGACCCTGCAGTGTGGCCATGCATACCGGCTAGGATCATGGGCGTAGTTTGGGTGGACGAGGAGGGGGAAGGGGCGTTGCCCCCTACGCGGGGCCCTGTTGGCCTGGTTGGAGCTGCCCCCTTCCTCCCCCGAAATGTAGACGTCAAGCTACGCCTATGGCTATGGTCCCTTTGCTCTCTGCCCTTTCCTAGGGACGTTAGAAATAGCTCACTGGAGCCAGCGGTCAGAGCAGAAAGGTGGTACCTTGTTGCAAGGAAGGGAGGCAAATCCCCCTAAAATCGTGTCCCCTCTTTATTCCGGTTGTTAAGCACTGCCTGCCAAGCAAGGGAGCTGTCCCTCTCCCCCACGCTTACAAGCCCGTTCCCCTTTCCACTCCGCCAGCCAACAAACCTAGCACAAGCAGGCTGCAGACAGGAATCCCCTTTCTCTCCCCCTAGCAGTAACTTTGCCATTTGTGTGTGTTCGGTTGCTGCTGTATCGTCATAGAATCGTAGGGCTGGAAGGGACCTCGCACAGTCATCTAGTCCAGTCCCCTGCACTTATGGCAGGACCAAGCATTATCTAGACTAGTGGTCTCCAAACTATTTACGTAGTGCACTTATGGGGAGCCAGGGCTGGGAGCGGGGCCAGAGTTAGGGTCGGGGCCAGAGGAGTTGGGATCCGGGAGTGAGCCAGCAGTCAGGGCTGAGGGCCAAGGACCAAGCCCAGGGCCATGGGTGGGGGTGGGTCTGGGGTCCGGAATGGGGCCAGAAGCGGAATCATGGTTGGGGGCCAGGAAAAGAGCCACAGCCAGAACGCGTTCGGGTGCAGGGCTGGGAGCCAGGGGCCAAGGATGTGGCAAGGAGCAGGTCTGGGCCGGAAGCAGAATGGGAGCAAAGGCTGGGGATGGGGCCAGGGGCCGAGGAGTGGCCAGGAGCAGAGCTGCAGTCAGACAGCAGTTGGGTGTGAAGCCAGAACTGGAGCAAAGCAGGGCTGGGTGGCGCTCCCCTCCCCCACCCCAGGAGCTGGCCCAGGCCTCACCGTGCCCCCCTGAACATAGGGGAGCATGCCCCACATTTTGGGGACCTCTGATCTCGATCATCCCTGACAGGTGTTTTTCTAACCTGCTCTTAAAAACTTCCAGTGACGGAGAGTCCACAACCTTCCTAGGCCATTTATTCCAGCACTTCACTACCTGGACAGTTAGGAAGTTTTTCCTAATGTCCAACCTAAGCTGCCTTTGCTGCAAATTAAGCCCATTGCGTCTTGTCCTGTCCTCAGAGGTTAAGGTGAACAATTTTTCTCCCTCCTCCTTGTAACAACCTTTTAAGTACTTGAAAACTGTTATCATGTCCCCTCTCAGTCGTCTCTTCTCCAGACTAAACAAACCCAGTTCTTTTTGTCTTTGGGAGATGTTTATTTTTTTCCTTATAAGAAGCCAATATAACTACAGTATTTTAAAATAGGAAAAGAAAACTGCAGGAACCAGTAAGACCTGAATTCACCTAAGCACTTTAGCCACCAGGTGTCGCTCTTGTCTGCAGATGCAGGGTCTGCTATTGGCCACCATTAAACCTTCAATTCATTAATAAATTCCAACTTTTGCCAGGTGAAGATAACATTCCCATTTTTAAGACTCTCCCAGGTCTAAATGTCAAACAACCAACTGTCTAAAGGTAGTAGTGTCTGGATCTAGTGTTTTAATCCAGCCCATGATTTGCTATATACACACAACATATTATTAATGCAGTACTATTTATTATTCATTAATATAGAGGCAGCTGGAAAATTGAGATCTGGATTTGGACTCTGAACTCAATGCCCCCTCCAAATCTCGAATGAGTTTGCGTTTTACTTTGGGTCTATCTCTATCCTGCAAAAGAAACCCTGGTTCTTGCAGGTCACTCCTGCTCTGAGGATGTGAAACAATAATCTGTGACTCAGCAGATAAAGTTATAAAATATGCCAGTCTTTTGTGACAAGGGAATTCATTTCTCACAGAAAGAAAGAAATTCTGCAGGCATTGGCATTATTCTCTAGAACTTCAACTGTTCTGTGTTTCAAAGGATGTCTTTGTGCTTTCTTCTTGTGTTTCCAGAACGACGACTCTTTCTTGGATTCCCATCACATAATTTTCTGCTAATTCTGTTTTTTTAACTCTAGTTCAAACATCTTTAAAGATACCAAGTCCAAGGTATTATGAAATGAATCGAATCAAAATGTCAAGCCTTTAAGTGGAGAAAGAAGAGTTTTCTGAGGAAGTCCAAGAAACCAGTTGTCTTGAATGAGAAAGCTTATCAGCTAATTGAACAGCTGATAAAACCAAAATAATTCTTGGTCCACAAAGCAGAGACACTAAATCTAAATTGTAAGGCCCCTCCTGCAAACATTTAAACGTGCCAGCTGCAGGGGGAATCTGAGTTAGTACATGCATATGCTCTAATGGTAGTAGGGATGTAAAAGGTTAACTGTTTAAACAGTGGATTACCGTTTAAACTGGGGGAGCTGGCTCCCCACCAGTGAGTGCAGTCGGGCAGCTCTCACTGGCGGGGAAGCACAGAGGCCAGCACAGGATAGCCACAGCCAGGCTCAGCTCCCCTCAAGCAGGGAGAGACACGGAGGGAGGGTAGCCACCGCGGGGCTCCGCTCAGCTCCCTGCAAGTGAGAACTACCCAGCTACAGGGGGGAGAGTTTCAGCTAGCCAGCTCTCACGTGGCAGTGAGGAGCAAAGCCCAGCACGGCTCCCCGCCCGCCCCTTTCCCCCCAGCGTTTAACCGTTTAAAGGTTCTATTTTTAGAATGTTTAAGCGGATTTTGAATTAAACTAATTTTTACATCCCTAAGTGGTAAGGCCCTATAGTTCCATTCAGAAGGAAGGATTCGTATGAGAAGTGAAAGGACCCCAATTCTGCAAAAGATCTAAAGGACACCCAAAATATAAGCTGCTATCATGCCCAAACGTCCTGATGAGGACGTTGGAATAACCAAAGAAGGGTCTTCTACAGTTAATCCATCTCAGTTTTTACTCTGAACCCTGCAAATTCTGCAACACGACTTCAGGAGTTCAGTCATTTTGTTGTGTTACCCATGAAATGAGAACATGATCAATAAAGCTCAGCATTACATATTGCCCTAAAGAGTCTCGGTGCTTTGATTCTGCAAACCTTCCAGTGACAGGAACTGCTTCTCCAAAACATACATGAACCTCTTGAACCTGTAAACTTGTACAAACTGTCTCTCATGACATTTCTAGCATAACTGCTTGTGAATTGGCCAGAAAAGTTGCTACAAGCTGACTTTTTTTGCAGCGCTTTGGCACTTCTGCTATGGAGAACCTGACTTTTTTTATTTCATCCACACTGCTCTGCCCACCTCTGCTTTGAATGCTGACTGGTCCTTTTTGGGTTACACTTGAAGCAAACACATAACAAACTTGTCTTCAAGCGATTTCAGAACTTTACAGTTGTTTCCACTTGTTTGTCTCAGAAGGATCAACTACTGTATATTTTTCTCAGTTAAATCAGACTGAAGAATGAGATGAACCTGAAGAAAAATTGGCATATTAGAAGCTAACCTCAGAGTTGGTTATCAGTGAACTATTCCAGGAACTTCATAGAAAGCCTATGGCAAAATGCACAGCATCCAGAAGTCTTATCTGATGAATGTTTCATATTAGGTCTTCTGTTCTGACTAGGCTTGATCCTGAAGGATGCTGAGTGCCTCATGAGGAGTGCTGAGAGCCCTTAACTTCTGCTGATATTGAAGGAAACTCACTGAGGGTGCTCAGTACCTGGCAGGATTGGGCCCTAATGACGCTTAACAGTGTGTTTGGCACTGACTAGCATGTACAAGCTCCTCTGCTTTAGCTTTCGTAAGCCTGAATGATTTATGGACAGGAACTAGGTCTATAGCATATTAATAATTGATGCTTCTATTTTGATATGTGATCTAACAAATGATGATGCGAGTTTAAAATAGGCCTAACTTTTCTGGTTATATTTCAGTTCTTGGATGACGAGTTGTCCATAGAAATCTACAGTATTTTTTTCACTGTGCACTAAAATATAATTCTGTCCAGTCAAAGAGGGATGTTAGTCCCTGTTCATAATCATAAAATGACTAAAAAATGAAGGCCCCTCCATCCCATTGAACAGATAGCTAGGATAGTCTCAGGCAAATCTGCAGATACTCTGACCCCCATTCAACATGGCTGATGTAGATACAATGGATCCTTGGTGCTTTGATTGGTTCAAAACAACCATCTAACTTTGTCTCTGTTAAAGCCATAGGCCATGTCTATACCACGGGCACAGTGCCCGTAATGTAGGTGCTTCCTACATCAACGGAAGGAGATTTTCCATCAATAAAGGTAACCCACTTCCTGGAGCAGCATTAGCTAGATCAACAGAAGAATTCTTCCATTGACCTAGCCTCATCTATACTGAGGGTTAGGTGGGCTTAACTACAGTGCTCGTGGGTTGAATTTTCACATTCCCGAGCAAGGCAGTTAGGTCAATCTAAATTTTAAGTGTAGACCAGGCCTTGGACAGTCCAGTCACAGGGATGTAGTTAGCTCTCATCCACACTACAGCTTTAAAAACATGTTGTAACCACTGGCATAACAACAGTAATTGGGCTCTTTGACTTGGGTGTAATAGTGTTGAAGACAGGAGCTAAAGAAATGAATGGGAGGGGAAAGTAATGTCTCCCCTGATGGTTGTTTGTTACTTAATTACATTAGCATTTAAATAGCTGGAGCTAATCCTTGAATCATTATAGTGAATGCAGTGGGGAAAGGAATATAATTCACACATTTGTTATTACTATTGTATAGCTATATACAGTTCCCTATAAGGTGAGGCTGTGGCCATGTCTACACTACAGAGTTAAGTCGACTTAAGTTATGTCGATGACCATGAGTCTCTTTAATAACATCGGTTGAGCATGTCCACACACTGCTCCTTTTGTCAGCTGAGCGCGTCTCTTGCGTCTACAGAGAGAGTGTTGCATTGTGGGTAACTATCACACTGTGCAACTTGCCAGCCTCTGTCACCCTCTGCTAGGAGCTCTGGGAATGAATCACAGTGCATCATGGGAAAGTGCTCGCCATCCCGTGATGCAGTTCTTTCCCTCCCATCATTCCATGGGCTTCCAACTTTATTTTGTGCCGTTTTTCAACAGCCCTTGTAAACTGTTCACTCACCTTCTCTGCCTGACAGCATGGATCCTGAGCTGCTGAGCAAGCTGGTGATGAGTGTTATGAACACAAGATGGCTGGTCCTGCAGCATTTCATGAGCTGCAAGACAGAGAGTGATGCCTGCCCTGCTGTCTGCCATGGAAACAAATAATTCATGCAACAGCTTGCCACAGTGGACTGTCGGTGCTGGGTTCTGGAAAAAGCACTGGGATTGCATCATGATCCATGTATGGGATGACGAGCAGTGGCTGCAGGACTTCTGGATGCCCAAATCCACCTTCCTGGAACTGTGTGCAGAGCTCACCCCATGTTAGGGTGCGCAAGACTTTGTAACGTGAAATCAGCTTAGCTTGACAAGAGCAAGGCCCTGAAGGCAATGCTAAACTTTTATAGCAAGTATAACAAGAGTTAGGCCTCTCGGGAGCAGGACCCAGACACTGTCCTCTGACAAGGCTTAGCCCAAAAGGGGAAGTGCCATGGGGCCTGGAAAATCCCGAGATGAAAATATAAACCTGCTGATGCTCGGTCAGCAGAATAATCACCGTTTTAGCAATAAATTAAGCAGTATCAGCACTGTGATTAAATTCTTCTGAAGTAAACAACTAACGTCACCTTATTCCAAGAAGTCCCTAATTAACCACCAATAGACTAATGGAACATAAGATAAGGCCCAATCCCTGTAGGGACTGAGATACACGTCACCGACCCCAGTGATAGCAAAAAGGTATAAGAAGGCCTGGTAGCCCCCTCCTCCGGAGAGACTCTCCGTGGATCCGCAGAAGCACTAGCGGATGCCTCGGGCAGGATGGTTCCCTGGTCGCCACTCGCTTATCAGAACGAAACATGGGTCTCCTCGTTCTTGTATTGGTAAGCGCTCTCCTTCCTGTTTAGATAGGTCTACCTCTCCTAGATTAATGGGCCCCCAGGAGTATATTGCCATGGGTATCCTCTTGGTGTGTTTCTTCTTTGCTTTATGGTTCACCTCAATGTTTACTAAGTGCTGCTGCTGCTGCTGCTGCTCAGCCAACGATAATAACAACAATAATAACGAGTGTGGGCATTTTCCCCTGGTATAAGATGTATATATCCACCTGCAGATTGCTACTCCTTACCTTTTATGTGGATAGTAGCCTCTTCATACTTTTTCTGGTATGGGCAATAGTGCTAGAGATTCTGTGGCACTGCTGTGATATCGGTGAGGCTGCCCAGGGGTAAACATGCCCACTCCTATGTGTCATAACCTACTCTTTACTCTTATGGTTGATTGTGCCTGTATTTTACTTCTTGTATTGGGTCTTGTGCTGGAACTTCTGTTGTACTACTGCGGAAGGTTTCCGGTAACTTTTCTCCTTCACTACCTTACATAATAAATAAGCTAAATTTGAAATCATTTTGTCCGTTTGCTCCATCCCGCCACCGAGATATAATACCGAACATTACACCCCGGCACTGTGGTGCAAGGACATCAGAATGAGAGCTGCCATCACTATGGAAAAGCGAGTGGCAATCGCTGTGTGGAAGCTGGCAACTCCAGGCTGCTACCAGCCAGTCGCAAATTAATTTGGAGTTGGAAAGTCCACCTTGGGGGTTGCCATGATGCAAGTGTGCAGGGCCATTAATCACCTCCTGCTATGAGGGACCGTGCAGGAAATAATTGATGGCTTTGAGGCAATGGGATTCCCTAACTGCGGCAGGGCATATTCCAATTTTGACCCCTGACCATCTCGCGATGGAGTACATCAACCGAAGGGGCTACTTCTCCATGGTCTTGTAGGCATTGGTGGATCACCAGAGCTGTTTCACTGACATCAATGCAGGGAGGTCAGGGAAGGTGCATGATGCACACATCTTTCAGAACTCTGGACTATATAGAAAGCTGCACACTGGGACTTTCTTTCCAGAAGATTTCAGTGAGGGATGTGGAAATGCCCATAGTGATCCTTGGAGATCCCACCTACCCCTTGCTCCCGAGGCTCATGAAGCCTTACACCTGGATATCAGCAAGGAGCGCTTCAACAACAGGCTCAGCAGGTGCCAAATGACCATTGAATGTGCCTTTGGCCAATTAAAAGGGCGCTGGCGCTGTCTTTTTGCCCGGTTATACCTCAATGAGGAAAATATTCTGAAGATCATGGCGGCCTGCTGCAAGCTCCATAATATTTGTGAGTCATCAAAGGGGGAAAAGTTTCCCCAGGGGTGGACTGCTGAGGCTGGTCAGCTGGCTGCTGATTTTGAGCAGCCAGACAGGAGGGTAATTAGAGGAGCACAGCAGGAGGCTGTTCGAATCACAGAGCCTTTGAAGGAGCAGTTTGACAATGATTCCCACTAATGCATCTTTACATGATGCATTGGGCCAGGCAATGTTTAATTGCTGCCTTGAATTACCCCTGCAGTGCTTGCTTCCTGAACTTTAAATGCAAGAAGCAAATATTTCTACCTGTAACCACTGTGTTTCAATGTTAGCACTGAGAGATGTATGTATTTCACAAATAAAGGCTCATTTAATTTCAAAGACTCAGGTTTAATAAGAGGATCAAACACAAACTTTTGATCAAATAGAGGACATGACAAAGAAGAACAGTCTCACAGTTAAGGCTGTCACAGCTGGGTATAACTCCAGCTTTCATTGGGAAACCAGTCCCTAGTTGGAGTGCACAGGGTACTGTGAGGGACCAGGAACATGCGAGGAATGCAGTGGGGGAGTTTGGGGAGAGCATGGACTGGCCTTCTGTGGTGTCTGGAGGGGCAGTCTGGCACAGATGTGCTCAGATTGAAGGTTAATGAGGGACATCAACATCTGTCTGGCCCTCCAGGAGCTTTATCATCAGCTCCTGCCCCTGTGTCCTTTCCTGGCTATCTAGCCTCAGTCTTTCATTAATTGTCTCCTTCCATGCTTTTGTTTCGTTATGTGCTCCATCTACTGACTGCAGCACTTTGCGAAATATAGCCTTCTTCTTCCTCCTGGTTCACTGCTTTGTCTGACAGATTCTCCACCGGCACGAAGGAGTGAGTCCTCGAGGCCATATCTGCAGAATCCAAAGAAACAATGAACAGAGAGAGTGTTGTGAGTGCATTCACAACTGTGAATGACAAAAGATACACACATCTATTTCTCACTGTCCCTTGGCTAGCACACAGGTCAGCGCGAGTCCCAAATATGGTGAGTTCATGGGAGGTAGGGGTGGGCAAGTGGGAATGATTTGCAAAGGGAGGTTCTATAAGCAGATAGGGAGCCTATTCTGAATATTGATACCCTTTTCCACAGGCTAAGGCAATCAAACCTGATATCTCGCTCCTAAGGGTAACGAAGGAGGCAAAGGTGTATTTCCTGCATGCTTGTGACTTCAGATCAGCTCCATATGCCACTCACCTGTGTGCCACTCTGGTCCCTGAACAAATAATTGCCAGGTGGCACAGCAAAGTTTCCTACAGTAGGGGGAGAAACAAGGCAGTTTTCCCAAGGAACCTGCAGCAGAGGATTGCAGAATACCTCCAGGAAAGTTTCCTAGATATCTCTAAGGAGGATTCCTGGGACATCCCTGTGTACACTAACAAACTTTTCCACTGTGCTCCCACTGTATAGATGGATAGGCTCTGTTCTTAATTTCTGTCCCTTATCCCTCCTGTATCGGATAACAAGGTACATGTGAGATCAATCTCCTCTCACTGTGCAGTATCAAAGCAAAATGAACACTTAACGGTGCTCCCCTCTCCTGCATCCTGCATGCCAGAGCCAGAGTGCTGGGACTGGCTAGACCCCTCCAGAGTGGAAAAGAGGACCTGACTCTCAACACCACCAGATGACCCTGCCGTGTGCTCCACGTTATCTTCCAGCTCAACTTCCTCGTCCACCACTTCCTCGTCTGGGTTGAGTCTTTTGGCTGCTGCTTCCAGTCCCCCCGAAGTAACCATGGGGCTCTTGGTGATGGAGGTGGGGTCACCACCAAGGTTGGCAGGCAGCTCCTTATAGAAGCGGCATGTCTTCGGCCCCACACCAGAGTGACGGTTGACCTCCCTTGCCTTCTGGTACGCCTGCCTCAGTTCCTTGATTTTAGCATGACGCTGCTGAGTTTCCCTCTTGTGCACCTTCTTGTGCATGCCACTTACAATCAGCCCGTAGGTATCAAAATTCCTACAGCTGGAGCAAAGCTGCGACTGCACATTCTCCTCTCCCCATATGCTCTGCAGATTCAACAGTGTGCTCCATACAGGAGAGAATCTAGTGCATAAACCCAGCATGGTCAGCTGGGAAGATGTCGTGTGAACTGTACATGCTGAGCAAACAGGAAGAGGAATATAAAAAGTTCCTGGGCCTTTAAATGGGCGAGGGTCACATACCTGTGTACCTTCAGGGCAGCAGAGTTCAAACTGCTGACAAGAGTCGTCATGATGGGTATTGTGGGACACTCCTGGAGGCCAGTTCGGGCATTGATGTAACTGCACTACTGTAAACCCCCTACTGTTTGCTTATTGCTGTATAGCATGTCATCCTTAGGGAAATTTCTACAGGTGCTACTACATAGGTAAATACATGATGTAATTATACTCGTGCAAATTTCCCTAGTTTAGAGAAACCCTGGTCATTAAATTTGTGAAGGTTCTTTTCAGTCCAAAGGGCTAGATCTTTCGTTGTCTTTAAATAAACCTGCAGAAAACAGCAAATATTACATAAAAGACACCATGCCCTCCATAATGTAGATTCAGTTTCTCCTGGGTTCCTGACAATTAAGATTTTGATGTAAGATTGATTGTGAGGTTGGAGGTTGGATGTGGACACCCAAATACTAGTGAATCACTGGCCACTTTCCTCATCTGTAGAGTGGGGGTAATATTTGTCTCAACAATGTCTTGAGGTTCAGAAAAATGTTTGTAAAGTAGGGTGAAATCCTTAGCTAGAAAATACCACAGAGGTTTAAAGTATGGTCCCATTGGAGCCATTTGGGTGGGCAATTGCTCACAAATGTAAGGACCACCTGTACAGATCAGATTGCCAAACCAGGGGGTATACTACTAGTCTGCTTTACTATGGCAAATTGCTCATCTCTTCATTATGTAGCCATATAATTTAGCCTGTACACAGCATGCTTGGATTTTGGTGTTCCTCTCTATAAAGCAGGAAACCGGCTTAATTCTTGTTATTTTTTTTAAATTCCCTGATTGGTATGACCTGCTAGCACTGTGGAATTATTTATGGTGTTTAAGAAAGTGAGAAAACCAAAGTCTTGACCCTTATGGTTATTCAAGATGCCATAGCATTTTTTCGCAAGAGGATGTTAGTTCCAGTGTCTGTTAAATGCCAACTTGAATATTTGTATACTGTCTACCTGGACAAGGTATTCTACCTGGACATTTTAACTTGAGATCCCAGTCTCCTGGATAGAAAGTGTTATATGACTGTAAATCTTATTCTGAAACTATGTGAAGATTTTTTTTTTTTTGGAATCTCTATCATTCTGTTACAAAGCCTTGTCATTGACTTCCATACTGAAGAGCTAAAGAATTACAATTCTAAGGGATTTTTTTCTGCTCTCCCTGCAATTTGGCCTTTCAGAAAGACAAAGAAAGAATCCTTGTTTTAAACAAGAATAGAAACTACAGAGCTGTTCAGCCATGACATTTAAATGAGTGAGATTTCAAGGCCTTGTATACATTGGTTCCCAAACAGGGTTTTAAAAAATGGTATCTGCAAACACAATTGACCCAGCTAATGTAGATAGGGTGTAATATTGTTAAAACCACATTTAAATATCATTAGTGAACTGCTGAGTCTATCTTCACTATGAAACATACTGTGTTTGGACAGGGTGTGTCATGGTAGTGCCCTGGCAGAATAACACAGATTGGTCTTTCTGTGAACAGAGACACAATTCTTGTTATAACCATATTATGAAGCTTTATTATAGTCCCTGGTCTTTAACATGGTCTATAACATGATTATAACAGAGCTTGATGCCACATAGACAGTCTAAAACAAACCACTATTACATGGCCAAGACGGTACCATGTTATAATGTGTTCTCTTGATTCAGTAAATGTTGATGTGTAGTCAGGCCCTTAGTTCCACCCCTATCTCTCAGCAGCAGGTATACTCCAAAATATTATATATCTCCAAACTATTAATCCTCAAACTTTTACATTTCCTGTATATTCTTTGAGTTCCAGAGGGGTAGCCGTGTTAGTCTGTTTTTAGCAAAACAGCGAGAATCCTGTGGCACCTTAAAGACTAACAAATTTATTTGAGCATAAGCTTTCGTGGGCAGAAACCCACTTTGTCGGATGCATCCATTTCTCCCACAAAAGCTTACGCCCAAATAAATTTGTTAGTCTTTAAGGTGCCACAGGACTCTCATATATTCTTTATATCTGTGTACTTTCCTTGGTACCATTATATGAAGCTATTATAAACCATTTATACGTCATTGGCTTCCCATGTTAAATGTTACCATGAAAAAAACCCACCCCATACTCAGTGTATTCATATTTGTAAAGATTTTATGGGAAAACTCAGTAACTTTGCAAACCTCTCTGAAAGATTCTCTTGGATATTGCTGCCCCCAGATGGAGAATTTATTTTGTAAACAAATATGACTAGTAAAAAGAGCATACAGGAAGCACTTTGTAGTCTATAATGTGCATGTTTAATGGTGCTCACAGGGAGTGAATATGAGGTGAAGCATTGGAATACAATGATAAAAATAATTTATATTTTTACATTTATTTTTATCATTTTTATTTCCATAATGAGTTGGAGCCCTAGTCATGGACTGGGATCCTATTGTGGTAGACAAAAGATAGTCCCTGCTTAAGGAGCTTATAATTGAAGTATAAAACAAGAGACAACAGATGGATGTAGACAGATGGGGGAGCACAATAAACAATGAGACAATACTGGTCAGCATAAGAGGCAGTGGTTTCTGCACAGCAGCAGCCTAACTGTTGTCATGTTTTTGTAGGCATCACAACAAAGCGGAGTATTGAGGAATGACTTGAAGGTGGATGATGAGACACTTACAGCCGTGGATCTCTAGTTTCAGGTGGGCATGATTATTATATAGCGAAACATGGAGAGTCTGAAGTCAGTGGGAGATCTGAGAATAAAAATCAGGTGGGCAGGCCCCACCACACCACCCACCCTTTCCAGAACAGGGAGCAACACTCAGCTGTTCTGACCTCCTCCCAGTCCCCTATATCAATAACCACTAGACCATACGTGTTTCCCAGAGCCAGGAACAGACCACTGTCTATTTAGGTATGTGCTAATATGGCTCAGTCCTTGTCTGAGCTCCTCGCAAGCATTCAGAAATACAAATAAGTCTATCACTCTCTCTCCTTTTTTTTTAATCTTAGCCTATAAGTGAAATAGCCTGATTAATTCAGAGGGGTTATCATTTGCTTGTTTGTGTGTGTGAGGTGGGTGTGCTGCATGTGCCTGAAGAACTAATTGAGGAAAAGAAAAATTGAATTCAGAAAGTGGGTTTTTCTTGTTCTGATGTCCTGTTCTAGCTAGTGGACAAGGCTTTCCCCTCAGAACAAAATCCTGGTATTACTCGTGAACTCTGAGGCAGGGTGACTATCATTTATCCCCTTTACAGATGGGGAAGTGAGAGGTGGAGAGGTGCAAAGCCTTGCCCAAGGTGAGCGGCAGAGCTGGGAATGGAGCATAGCTGCCCTAACACCGCCCTTCTCTCCCCCCACGCTCGCCCTGGAGACTGTGCCCCTCCCCGGGCTGAGAATGGAACCCAGGAGTCCTGATACCTCAGTCCCTCAGGGACCATCTCCTAGACATGAGGCCCCTCCCTCCCCAGTCTCTATTTGTTGCACCACAGTAGCTCAGAGCTGGGCAGTTAGGGCCCCCAACGTCTCACGTGATATCCCCCCATTGGCCAGAACCCGGCTGCTGGGTGAGGGACCCAAAGGGCAGGGACACCATCTGAAAGGGGCCTGCCTGCCTTCTCAGCATACTACATGCCCCAGCATGCATTGCAACGCGCCGCCTTGAGTCACAGGGCCCTGCTGGACTACGCTTCCCGGCACGCCACGCGCCCTCTTGCCCCCTCCCCCGCGGCCTGAAGGGTGGCGCGTTGCACGCTGGGGATCGTAGTCCCGCCGGGCATGCCTTCACGCACGGAGTCCCGGAGCTCCGCCCTCCGCTTTTCCCCTAGCCCCGCCGGCACAGGGTGTCCCGTGCCCTCCCGAAGACGGAAGCCGAGGAGGGAGCGAGACGAGTCGGAGGAGCGGCGGCATGGGTGACTCCAAAGTGAAGGTGGCGGTGCGGGTCCGTCCGATGAACAGGAGAGGTGAGCGCAGCACAGCCCCCTCCGCGCCCGGCCGAGGGGGGAAGGGACAGAGCCCCCCCCCACTGCTCGCTGAGGGGGGAGACACCCACCGCCCCCCCCGCACTGCTCGCTGAGGGGGAGACACCCACCGCCCCCCCCCACTGCTCGCTGAGGGGGGAGACACCCACCGCCCCCCCCCACTGCTCGCTGAGGGGGAGACACCCACCGCCCCCCCCACTGCTCGCTGAGGGGGAGACACTGACCGACCGACCCCCCCCCACTCCTCGCTGAGGGGGAGACACCCACCGCCCCCTCCACTCCTCGCTGAGGGGGGAGACACCGACCGACACCCTCCCTCCCCTCCACACATACAGCGTTCATTGAGGGGGGAGAGACACGGACCGACTGACACGGCGCACCCCGCTTGCTGGGGTAGGGAGAGTGCGATTTCCCCCACCCCTCCCATTCCCTGGAGGGGGAGGAGGAAAGCCCTGCACCCAGCACTGTGGGGGGCGGGGGAGGGGTTTCCCACTCTTGCCCCCCAGGGAGGGAGCCTGGCAGCAGGTAGCAGCAGGTGAGGGAGGAACAGACCCTGCTGCTGTGGAGGGGTGAAGCTGCCTCCACAGGGAGGAGTTACCAACAACTCTCTCCTCCTCCCCTTCTCCCCCCAACTAATTCATGTCCCCCTGTTACCACCCCACATCTCTCTCCTTTATGGTTCTCGTTCCTTGTAAGGTCTTCTCCTTTGTAATGTCCCCCCTTCCTCTCTTCTCTTCTTCCTGTCCCCATAGAATCCCCCACCTTTGCACCCAGGTACAATGGGGCTCCTTCCTTGTCTCTTCACTTCCTTCCCACTCAGATTTCTTCCTTCCCTGTTTTCCCCCTCTCATCCTCCCACATCAGCTTTCCCTTCCCTCTTCTATCTTCCTCCCTCCAATCCCCCCAGGGTGAGAGTGGCCCGAAAGTGTTTCAGAGATGGGCACATGATGATAAAGGCAGCTGGAAGAGGAAGTGTGAATTGAGGGAATTTTTAAAATGAAATTTGCCTGTGGGATGTATTAATTATAGTTTGGGAATTTTTCTTGTCTTTCACTGTTTTTTTTAAATCAGAAAAATGCAATTGCTGCAGCTTGTGAGAAATTAATGCACAAAAGGAAATACAGTATTTTTAAAATGGCCAGGAAATAAATTAAGGAAAAATATACATGCATACACACAATCGGTAACTCAATACAGCACTTCTGATGCTCCTGAAACTTACTGTAATGAACAATTGTAATGCCAGGTTTTTGTACTTCTGAAGTAAATGAGAATTGCCCCACGTAATGTTACAATTGAGGTATGTGTTATGCAGTCTTAAAGTCTGACTGTCTTAGAGATCATCCACTGGTAACAGTTTAAAAGTTGGTCTTGTGGTTTTATTTTTTAATAGACCTAAAGGCAAGAGAGTGATTTTTAAAAACCTCTGCTGTAACATTTAATTTTTAGTAATGTTAGTATGAATCCTAGGAGATCTTTGGATGTGAAATGAGAAACAGTCTGAATTCTGTTCAGGGTTATTGCTCATGACTCCCCAAAAGGAGACTTTAAAATATTATAAACCCATTGCTGACTGACTGTAGACACTTAACTTTGAAATATTCTTGATGTCTGCATGCTGTTATTGTCTTTGGACTGTAAATTCCTCAGGGCAGGGATCTTAATGCTATAGATCTATAAAGTGGCATGCAAATCTATTCGTTATGCTTTTAGGCATTGTATACATAAGTAATAATGGGTTCTCTGCAGAAGAAGTACAAGGATCTCTGTGTTGAAAAGTTACCATTTTATCTATGGTACTATGGGTATAATCCAGATCCCATTATAGCTAATGGGAGTTGGATTGAGCCCCATAAAAATAACTACTACTGCCTCCTTGCTTCTCTCTTTCCCTATGACAAGTTTACCACATTAACTTCTTGCACTGAAATGGGTGTTTGAGTCCACTCATCCCTCAGCTCATGTTGCTCATTTGTTGCATCTTGTTTCAAATTGGGTCCCAATCCTATAAACACTTACGTGAGTAACTTCATTGAATTCTGTGGAACTACTCATGTGAGTGAGGCTTTGATGCTCTTCTGGGTATGAACCATATCTTCATTGTTGTATGTTTAGCAGCTAACATAATGGAACACTGAACCTGTTTGTGGTGCTATCACAGCATCTAAATATTATTAATTCAGCGCTATTTTCTTCAATTGAATAAAAGTATGTTGGGTTCCAATGTAGTTCTTTTACTCAAGAATATTTCCAAACTAAATTTCATCATTCAGGTTTTTTATATCAATCTATAACTTCAGATGCAGTGACATTTATTTATTCTTATGGTAGCTAGGATGAGCATTTGACTTCACTTTACAAAAGTATGTGATAAAAACAAATAAGGCAAAACTAGTGACAGACAATTTGAGCTCTTAATTTAATTTTTACACTTCTGTCTTCAACTTTATTTTTAATTCAAAAACGTATTGGCAGATGCACTAAATGTGTTTGATTCATGTATAAATCCTTTTAGTTATCTAGAAATGTACCATACCTATCCATTAGTTTAGAGGAATCTTAACTATAGCATACCATTGTTCATCTTAACAATAGCCTTATCTGAAGAAGATGGTTTAGTGATCTCTGCTTCAAATTTGAAGTACCTAGATTCCTTTGAACTATATGTTCAAATCTCTGTCATGTTAACCTTTCTCTTTCTATGGTAGATACATTGAGTACCACCCAGTTTGTCGCATGTAGGAAAAAGGATTCTTGCTCAGCTTGGAATGTTAAATGTCCTAAGGCCTTCTTTTTGAGAGAGAGAATTTTCCTGAATGTCCTTGCTGAATATTTCCCACTATTATACAATGTGCTGTGTGCCAACTTTCTGTTGCCCTGCACTTTGGAGGTGGTTGCATTTCTACTATGTTATGAATATATTGGTTGTGAAGTGTGTTCTGAATGAAAGCTACTACAGACATTTAAACAATGTATCTGAGAATTGAAGTTTGGGATGGATCACTTGATGATTACTTGTTCTATTCATTCCCTGTGAAGCACCTGGCATTGGCCACTGTCAGAAGACAGGTTACTGGGCTACATGGACCAGTATGGCCATTTTTATGTTCTTATTATGTGTGAGTAATCTTACTGTTTTAGCATAATTAGTTTCACAAATGAAGTGGTACATGTCACATCCTGATGACAGTATGTGAAGCACAATGGATTTTACTCTCCATTATCCTTCTAAAAGTGAATGGTTAGAGTTTATTAATATTTAACTCTCATAGGGTAAACAATAATAAACCTGGTGATCACGCTGAAAAACTATGCAGTGACGCATAGGTAAAGCACGTAGTTCTAATTTGTTTCAGCTTGCTTAAAATATAATTGCATAACTGAGAAATGCTTGTAATACCTGGGACGTGCTTAACATTTACTCTCAAAGAGGGACGATAATTCTGAGTGATCATAATTGAGTCAAATGTGTATACTTTAAAGGAAAATAACTGGTAAGCTAAATAAATGTACTCTTAAGCCTAGTTCTATATGAGATTACCTTAATGTTTTGACTTCATATTTACTTGATAATTTTGAGGATTCAGATACAGTCAAAGCATAAAGACTACTAAAACTGGTTTCTGGTTAGTTTGTTTTTGGGAGAGTGAATACCATTGTATTAAGATTTGAGTGTAACTTTTAAGCAACCATTTCTTCAGTGGAGTAGAGCAGTTATGTAGTCTTGCACACCATACTTCCACTCAGTACTTGCTGGACCAGAAACTTTCCAGACTAATTCATTTACTTAAAATATTTGTGCAATGAACAGTATATACAGCAGAAGAAATATCTGTAAGAAAGAATGCACAGCCACATGGAATGCCTTTATGAAGAACATTTGGCAGGCTCTCTCTTCTTGAATGTCAAATTGAACAGCAGAAAATAAAAGGAATATTTCAGATGAGTTCTGAACAACTTGTCGTTAATTCTCATGATGTGTATATGTGTATGCTCATGAATATTTCTTTGATTTAGCTGATGTGATCTCTATACAGTATTATGCTCTTCCTGATGCACTCATACATATTAAACAATCTGTAATTACTGCAAACTGAAAATTTTATGAATTGTACTTACACAAATATATAGCAGGGGAAACTTGAAAGAGGATTATCTAGCATTAAAGGGATGTTAGGTGGAAGGGGCATATCACCTTAAATCACACTTCTGTTTGAATGTTTTAAATGACTGTTACAAGGAATTCCTAACTTTATGCTCAGATTTTTTTCCCCTTAGTTTTATTTACTTTGTACAATTGATAGCACTTTGTATATAATCAGCTGGTTTTCCCTTTCCTGTGGGTCTTTCACATAGCAAAGGGGAGAAAGAAAAATCTAAAAAGTCATTATAAAACAACAAAAGATGGCAGAGAGCGTATTTGAAGCTATTTCCAACATTTAAAAAATGTTTTAAGTTTTCTAGATTTTAAGCTGATGGTGCTTCTTTAAAAACTTTTAAAAACATTTTTTTGTGTTATAAAACTTGAAAAAAAAAAGAATGCTTTCAAAGTCTTCACCGTTAATGGTATTTAGCTTTCTGCATTTTTCTCAGCTTGAACAAACTTTAGTTAACAAAAGTTTAACTTCACATTTAGGTTCTTATGCAACAGCTACAGTGTACAGTTGTAAACTCTGCAGGGCAATGTTAATCTGCTTTAAATAGGAAAACAATTCCATTGGCATTAAAAAAGAATTAGGTAAAACTTCTATTGGTCTCAAACTTTGTGAAAGCTTATTTTGAACTTTTATATTTTGGGCCAAATTTGACCTAGCAGTGTTGCATTTTTAAATAAAACCTTGAGTTATTTATACAGTTAATACCATTTTAATGTTTCACAGTTTTCATACTTCAATTATTTAGTTTTTGAAGCCACATAAAATACACCTGTTAGTCATTATGGCCAACAGATTGTCTAAGTAACTGAAGGGATTGTTTTAAAAGGCATAACTCCTCAGTCCAGACCAAGATTTTGATAAATTGCAGATATACAAGTTTTACGTTAGTATATCACCTTTCCTTCAGAAATATCCCAAAAGCACTTCTTACAAACTGTATATTAGGATCACTTTGTCTACCATTGAATTATAACCACCTCAGAGATGGCATATAGTAGCTGTTTAAAAACATTCAGTATCAGTGTGTAATAGTTTAGAAATTTCCTTATATACCTGATTTCTTGGGTCCCAGATCCAATCTATAAAATTCCCTGAAAGTCATACCTACCTTGGAACTGGTAGGTTAGGTCTGGACCTAAAGTTGTATTTATCTACAAAATTTGAGGTGAAATTGGACATGCAGTTCTTTAATTTTCATTCCCAAATAAAGAGGTAGAGTTTGCATTAAACCCACAAACTCCTTGGGCTAGTCAGAGGATCAAAAGCCTAATGCCTTTGTGTGTGGTCTCTGACAAGACACACAAGACTTGTCAGGGAATTGGTGTACTTAGGTGAAGCCCCACTCCTGTGCAGCTCCTTGTGTCTTCAGGACCTGGGCTCTTCTAATGTTTTAAGAAGGTGAGACTCCCCTTATGCATACCTTGGGGAAATCAAGAGAAAGGTTGGGAGAGGGCAAATGCCTACTATTTTCTTCATGCCCCAGCTGCATAGTAGGACTTTATCTTGAATGTAGGTTTTTTTTGTTTGTTTTTGTTTTTTTAATGCTAACATACTGGCACGTCAGAGTGGTGAGTCACATTATCTAACAATTATTTCACATGACTTTGAACATCTGATACAAGTCCAAAATGTAAATTTGGTTAGGTGGCTAAGATACTTTCGATCTCTTTTCTCTTCAGAATAAATTTCCTGGTTTCCATGTTTTGCAACTCTGAAATAGGTTTTTGTTACTCTATAGTAAATATTTTCCAAGATGATGAGAACTTGAGACTTCAGTTTCCAAAGGTAGTCAGCCAATTACCATATCCTAGTGGTATTATTCTATCTTCACTGAAACAAGTGGTTGTTTATTGTGCTTCCCCAAGTGATTCTGTTTCTAGTCCCAGTAGACCTGACAGCGTTAATCAGTATTGTCAGTCCCAAGCAATCAATCAATTGTCAGTCTTTAAAAATAATTGCAAGATTGGCTTAAAAATCATGAGACTTTTTCTTCTCTTTTTTTAAAATCAGGGTTTTTTTCCCCCTCTTTGCAGTCTGGTGTCTGAGCCTTCAGGCTGCTTTTAGATCACATTTTCAATTTTTTAAGCATAACCACGAGGGCTAATATCTTTTTTTTTTTTTTTTTTTTTTTTTAATGCCAATTTAGATTGCTATGTTGCTGTATGACTCCTGGAGATGGGGTTTGAAACAAAGTATCAAATATTGCAAAATGCATATATAGAGTGCTTGCATAAAAGGACAGTTTTAGGGTCATTTGGCTATAAGACTAATGTACTTTAATGGCTTCTTTTTCATTAAGTGCTTGGATACTGTTGTGATAGGCACTATGGAAAATCCTAAAATAGATAGATAAATTCTTCTTTCTCCACTCAGAGGAAGTGCTAAAATAAAACAGAAGTCCATCACAGCACAAAAGTTGTTACCTATTGTAAACAAATCAGAATTCATGTAATATGAATGTGATATACTAGCAGGCTGAATTCCAGCCACCCTTTTATAGTGGAAAGGTGAAGGCTATCATATAGGACTACTCTCAAGATAAATTGGATTGGTAGCCTTAATGCCCTTAATTTCCTTGCCAACATACTGAATTATGTATAATTGTTTCTTGATGTCCTGTTTGGCTGCCTAACACATACCAATATGTCTTCAGGATCTCTAGCATAGATGGTGATTTTACAGTATCTTTGTAGCAATCAACAGACAGTGCGTATAATATGTGCTAAACCTGCTGGCAGCATTTTTCCCTCTCCTTTCCCCTGAGGACACATGGTTTTGAGGAGCTATCCCATCTTGCTTACGAACTTGCTGAATGTACTTCCCAAACAGATCTCTATAAATTCCACTGAGACCCTGACTGGGTTGGCAGCCCTAGACAGGAAGCACTCCATTGCCCTTTAATCACAGGGGCTAGAGGAGGATGATTGGCTCCAAGCACAACGTTGATAGATCTACTGTTCAAGTCTGGATTGAGCATAGGTCATCTTTTGTTCCACTCTGTGCTTTACACTAGAAATGTAAACATCTTTAGTAATTGTGAGGAATAAGCTGCTTATTAAAAATATTAGATGTCAATTACTATCTAACCAGACCAAGAAAATTTGGCTCATCAGAACTGGAGAGCATAAATACAAACTCAGTTAAACTGGCAGTTAAATTGTATAATAATGATAGGCAAGCTGACTGTCAAGGTGTGTGGAGGGAGAAATCAAAACTAATATTAGAGGAGCTTCTGAAACTTGTCTGTCTGAAAATCTTTCAGAACAAAACTACTTTTCTGCTCTTGACTGATGCTTTATATAATGCATTAGAAGGGAACAATTATATGGTTGGGTCACATTAAACTAATTGCAACCAGCACTCTACAAACAAATAAAATCTAGTTCTGGCACCCTTGCACCTTGACTTTCTGCTTTGTGCTTATTCATAGGATGACAAAGATATAGGTCATACATACATACATCTATGAATGAAGTAGATATTTTACCTTTTTATGATAAGTTAAACAAATTTTTTTGTAGATGACTACTTGGAAAGTGGAAAATGAAAGAAACCTGCTTCTACTGTGTTACTTTTGTAGTGCTCAAAAGTGTACGAGGTGCTTCACAGAATAACTTGAAACACATGGTCCTTGCCTCAAAGAGCTTACAATCTAAATTTGAGATGTTATGCAAAGAGTGAAGGTGACAAAAAAGAAGAGAGTGGAGGTAGGATGAGGGATTATAGTAAATATGGTTTATCAGTTTAGTCATGAACACATATTGATAACTCAGCTAAGGATTTTTTAGCATATAAAGGTAAGGAGGATACTCTATTCAGGTTCTTATTCAGCCTTTATAATTATAGTAAAGTAGAACCTCAGAGTTATGAACGGACCTGTCAACCATACACCTCATATGGAACCAGAAGTACACAATCAGGCAGCCGCAGAGAGAAAAGGAAAAAAGCAAATAAAGTACAGTACTGTGTTAAATGTAAACTACTTAAAAAAAGGAAAAGCAGCATTTTGCTTCTTCATTGGAGTGTTTCAAAGTTGTGTTAAGTTAATGTTCAGTTGTAAACTTTTGAAAGAACAACCATAACATTTTGTTCAGAGTTACGAACATTTCAGAGTTAAACAACCTCCATTCCTGAGCTGTTCATAACTCTGAAGTTCTACTATATCTGAGCATCTTTCAGAATTTATGTAAGCAATAAAACTAGTATCTGTCATGAATAGAGAAATAATATTATTAACTCATTTTGGGCATTGTTGTAAAAATGGGTTTTCTAGATGTAGTGTTATAATATTGCACCTATTTCACCCTATCAACTCCATCTGTTGGTAAGTGGGCACCTCAAGCTTGTTTCACTTGTACTAAAAACCATTTTCAGTACTGCAAGTGGAGAGTATTCCCACACTCTCGTAACAGCTTTACTACCCACACCATTTAGTCTATTACCTGGGGATGTCACCCCTCTTCTCTCCATGTGCACCTCTCTCTCTAATATATGTACACACAATTATTACATAAAGTGTTCCTTGTTGGTATTGAATCTGCTGGTGTCTCCATTCTGGCAGCTGGCATGGTATTTCTGTGTCACACCAGTGGATGAGTACGTTACTGGGAACTTGCCTCATATTCGGACCAGCCTGCCCCCTGAGTAGGTGTGGGGGTACTGTGACAGTAGCAAGGAGAACTGCCAAAGTGGTACCATGCTGATGGATACTTCCCTAAAAGAAGTCTCCTGCTGCCTTCAACATAGGGTGTGTGTGTGTGGTTTGTTTGTTTATCTGTTTTGCCTATATAAGACAAAGCATTTTATATTGGGATGTTCTTGATAATATCGGGATGTCTGGTCACCCTACTTCAGCAAGACTTAGACACTACTTTCATTTTTAAAAGAATAAATGCTTTTAAATCAGACTAAATTTAATAGAATATCTCTGGCACTGAAGTTTGACAATAGATCTGTTTTGAGTATGTGGTTAATGGGTAGCTTTCAGAATGCTATAAATGAGCTTGGTGGTTAGAGGAAGTGATGGTACATGAAATCTGGTGCTTTAAGAATAACATTTGACACTTCTTTTATTTCTTTATAGAGCTTGATCTGCATACAAAATGTGTGGTAGATGTGGACACAAACAAGGTTATTCTTCACCCTCTAAACACCAATCTTTCAAAAGGAGATGCCAGGTAAGACTTTTAAAGTAAGAAGCACTGGTCTAGTACATTAGATATGGACCTAGCAACTGGGAGGTTTTGGTTCTGACATGTGATCTTGAGCACATTTCTTAAATTGTCCAGTATAGTTACCCCTATCTATAAAATGAGGCTAATAATGTGTACCCAATTCAGTAAGGTACTCTTAAGATTTACAGGTGATTCTGGAGTGAATATTTGCTCAACACCACTCCTTAACTAATATTTCAAACCACAGTGCTGTTAGTTACCTTTTCATTTCTTCAGTTCTCTGTTCCTGTGTTGGTTGTTTTAGATATGACAGCTGGTTTCAGAGCAGGGCAAAGTCTCTGATTTTCAGGAGAAGGAAATTTGCTCATACTTTTTCACCTAACTGTGCTTGTGTCTGGTCAGCAAGGGAAAGGACATGCAGTCATGTTGGAGAGATCAATAGCTCTAGTAGGTGCCTAGATATTGAGGGTATTAGGTGCATTAGGAATGCTTAGCACGGATATGACAGTTGAAGGCAGGGATCAACTTATGTAGAAAATGGCCGAGAGACTGCAAACTCATTAACCTCTAAATGTCAAAGGTTCTGGAAGTGTTTTGAAAGGGAGGGGGAGAGTGACTAGCTTATTTCTTTCTTGGTCTGAGGAGAAACAAAACAAAGTGGGGTGAAAGAAAGGAGACTGAAATGTAGAGAGAGAACAGTAAAAATGCACTGAAAACAATATAGCAAAAGAGATGACATTGTTTAAAAAAAAAAAAAAAAAAAAGAACAAAAAGGGAGATTAGGAAGTAGACTGAAACTAGGAAAGGAAGGAAAGAATAACAAAAGTGAGAATTGTAGTACTTTACATTTAAAAAAACATACTTAAAAAGTTGGACAACAATGTTAACTATTGTATAACTTCTTTTATTCCTTAAATAACTATTACATACTTATTAGTTTATAAACTATTAGTTTATAATAGTTTCATTTATATCTTAATTTATTAATTTATAATTATAATTATATAAACCCTCGCTGGGATTATTTAGCTGAGGTTAGTCCTGCTCTGAGCAGGGGTTGGACTAGATGACCTCCTGAGGTCCCTTCCAACTCTGTTTCTAATTAATTATTAATATTAAATACAATAAAAATAAAATTTAAATATAACTATTAATGTATAACTTAATTTAAAGTTTTAATTTAAACTATTAGTTTATAATAGTTTACTTTAATAGTTATTAGTTTATAAACTATTTGTTTATGTAATTAGTAATTGCATAAACTATTAAATAACTATTAAACTATTAACTATTAAATAACTATTGCATAACTATTTTATTTCTTAAAATGGCAGAGGTTTTTGGAATGCAGTGGCATGATAATTCATCCTGGCCGGTAGACTTAGTCTTTGGGCTAGCAGATGTCAAGCAAACTTCTCAAATCTCAAGTAGCATGTGGAAAAGTGAGGCAAGAGGAGATTAAGGAGACCCTATGCAAACTTCCACTGAAGCCAGTAGGAGATAGCTCATGGCTTTTGTGGTTTGCCCAGTCAAATAGGAAGTCTGGCAGAGCTAGGTATAGAACCCATATCATTTAGCTTCTGACTCCAATTCTGTGCTGTAGCCACAAGACCAACTAATTCTGTCTTGAAAGTTGTCTACACTATTGATGTAAAGCCAATGGTAGTGGGTAAGGAGCGTGTAGTTAAAATACCTGTTGTGTGTGGAGGGGGGAACCAGTCACATGGAGAAAGTGCTTTCCCTTTCCAGAACTGAGTCAGCTCGCTAAGCAATGGGCAAAGTTCAAATCTGCCAAACTTTTATATTTGGATTACAAGGTGTGTATCCCCCTGTGGAGGGAAAACTAGCATTCCTCCCACTTCTAAATAAATAGACTGAAGACCTAAATATAGAACTCAAAACCATATAATTGGAGCAAAGTTGGAGGGAGGTTGTGGGTGTGGAACACAATAGTTCATATTCATTGTGTTTTTTTTATGAGTCATCCTTGTCTATACCTATGACACTGGCCAATCTTATTAAAGTTCTGCATTATACATCCCTCCATCTACAAATGTCAGAAAATCTGGTACCGTGGCCAAGTAACCAGGCAAGCATCTGATGTAGTATTTTCCATTTCCCAATTTCCACAGTCTGTGAAAGATTACTTTAGGGATAAATACAATCCTGCATAACTGAAAAGGGTATCAGAGTGTCAGAGAAATTTGCCTGTGGCCTGAGGGATGAGAGAACATATCTGTATCTAGCAGATTTATATCAAAACATCTGCAGTGTCCCTACCTCCTCCCAACACACACTCTTTGTGGCCATGCCCATGATTCTATGGAAAATTCCTCACTGTTGTGTTCAAGTTTAGGTAGAAGATTTCAGGCAGTAACTAAAATTCAATGTATAAGGTGTCCTAGCTTGGGATAGAGGACCATGAAGGGAGGTTGAACATGAACAAGGCAATTTATAATTCAGTTACTAATAACTCTTGGGATCCTTGTATTCCATATTAAAGGAAGCTTTCTCCCCACTTATCTTTCCCCTACATCCCAAACTCTACAGTTGATTATTTTGTCAGGTTTGACTCCCTTTTTTATTTTTATTTTATTTTAAACATTAAACAATCCAGCATGTTAACTTTTCTGGTTGCTTTATGGCTTTATTTACATATGACTGGGTGTTCAATGACTAATATTTTAATGATATTATACATTTGTAAAGCAAAACTTTATAGTTAGAAATGTTGTTTAATAGTTAGAGAAGTTGGAACTCCTGAGTTCTATTCCAGCTCTGCCTCTGACTTCCAGTTCTGCCTCTGACTTCTGTATGATCTTTGAACTTAAACCACAATGTTGAGAACTGTCCACTAACTTTGCGTACCTCATTTACTTGGAGTAACCTGCCTGAGACACACACGGCCTAATTTTCGGAGAGGCTCAGTTTCAATTGACATAACTGATGTTGAGAAATTGCTCATTACTTCTGAAAATCAGGCTTTAGGTATCTCAAGTTGGGTACTTAGAATTAATGGCTTTATTTAAAACTTGGGCTTTAACATCTCTTCAGTTTTTCCCCATCTGCAGAATGGATCTAATATTTGCCTACTTCGTTAGAGAGGGTGAAAATTAATGAATGCTAGTAAAATGATTTGAAAGCCTTATATGAAATGAATCTGACTCTGTGTTTCTGAACAAGTTTTACACCCAGAAGACACTTATTTCCCCTGCTAGCCTTCCTTAATCCAGGAAAGACCTTACATGGACAGAGAAATCCAGCCTGTTACTGTATTGAGTAGTCGTTATTACTGCTGTGCTACTAGTGTCAGTAATCTGCTCATGTACAGTAGATCAACTTCAAGATCTACAGAATAACCTCTAAACTGGTTATGCTACAATACTAGCTCCAGGCTTTTAGTTTTGTTTTGTGTGTGTTCTTCCTTCCTTGTAAAGTAGGAAGCTATATTATATGTATATCTGTTCAGTAATGCTGTCTGGAAAGGCCACCAAGAATAACTTCTCTAAAGCTGCTTTCATAAAAATGTTTTGCTATAATCCTTAGAAGTTTGTCTTCCAGCCCTGACCTCCTGTAAATGATCTTATTTTAAATCTAGCTCCTTCCATCTTCACTCCCAAGAAGATGTAATCCTCCAGGGGTACAATGTAAATAAATAGGTATTTTCATGTCTACTGTATTTAGTAGTACACTTAGGGCTTGTCTACACTAACGGTGCTGCAGTGGCACAGCTGCAGTACTTACTGAGTATGCTACCTATGCTGACAGGAGAGCTTCTCCCATCAGTGTAGGTACTCCACTTCCCTGAGTGGCGGTAGCTATGTTAACGGGAGAAACCCTTCTGATGACATAACACCATCTACACTGGGGGGTTAGGTTGATATAACTAGGTAACTTGAAAATCCACACACCTGAGCGACATAGTTATACCAAGATAAGTTCCTAGTGTAGACCAAGCCTAGTTTTATCTTATGGAGCTGTCTGTGTACTCTGTTGCAAAAGGTCAGAGCTCATGTTTCCTCACCAGCATAAAATTTTACAGTGCACTGCAAGAATTAGTCAGAAGTTTGTTTGTGGTTGGCATGGGGGGAGGGGGGAGGCTGTGAATTCATTTTGATAAGAGTGAAAAGATAAGATCTACATAACAACTGGGATGTCTGTAAGAACTAAGTTTTTGAATAACCCATAAATAGATTGCACTTCCTGAAGCTTCTAAATCTTGATTACAGACTTTTTTGTGGTGGTTTTTGTTTAGAAAACATAATATTTTAAAAGACTGAGTTTAAAAAATAAAAAGGCTAGAAAATTGATTACTTTTGGTCTGTTAGGGAAAAGGAGTTAAATTAGAGAGGATAACTGTAATTGTGTGTAACTGATAAACCCTCAGTTAATTGCATATTGGTCTAGCACAAAGTGCTGAGCAAAAAATGGTGGTTGTAAATTACAGCACTTACTAAATCTGTCCAATAGAAACCAGCATCACAAAGAACGTTGTATTTTTTATCATGTCCCTTTATTAAGCATTAAAAGTATTTTCAGATAATATGTGTGTTCTTTAGTTCCATTCCCAATTTGTGGTTTTATAGTCATGGTACTATTTTAAAAATCTCTCCCCTTTTATTGAATGACAGACCTTCAAACAAGGGACCTTCCAGGGGAAAATGTGCTACTGACTACTTTGTACATTTGATAATTCCTTGTATATAAACAAAGAACAAATAAATGTATATAAATAAGAACAAAAAATATCTTTCAGCTATAGTAATATTAGGTAAAAATGTTCAGTTACAAGTGTCCCTAATGGGGACCCTGAACTATCTAATGCTGTTTTTAGACAGGCCTTAATAAAACATAAATCATGATTTGTGTTTTTTTTAAGGTCCAAAATGTCACCATAGTTGTTGCTGAGGAAACTTGGGTGTGTAAAGAATTTACACAATTTTCACTGTCTAAGGATTTTCAGAAAGGTGAATATGGAATCAGCTGGCATCTTATTCAACTTTGAAACTTTTTGCATCGTCAGTATACCTGTTTGGAACTCATGGGTTATCTCTCCTTTGCTCACTTGATAGGCAGCAGCCCAACCAATTATAATGAAGAATGTTTTAGTGCCTTTATAGGATTCTTCTGACACTGTTTTCCCCCAAGTTCTTCTCAAGCAGATGTGGCAGCCCCTACAGAGAAATTTGAGAGGGGATGCAAAACCATGCTCTGAAGTGTCCCTGGCTTCTGTTTGCCAGAAGCTGGGAATGGGTGATGGGATGAATCACTTGATGATTATCTGTTCTGTTCATTTCTTCTGAAGCACCTGGCATTGGCCACTGTTGAAAGACAGGATACTGGGCTAGATGGACCATTGGTCTGACCCAGTATGGCTGTTCTTATGTTCTTATTATGGACTACTACCCTTGCCAACAGAAATTCTTAATAGGCTCTACTTTGAGACCCATGGGGACATAGCGCTTGGATCATCATGGCTACTGCTAACCAATGAGTAATATCCCTTAGGAGATAAATCTTATCTAGGGGAACTTGACAGGGTATTGAGAAAGCAGAGCTAATTTCCATGGTGCTCAGCAAACAGCGTAGCTGTTCTAGAGCAGGGTGAACTTTTCATTTTTAGATTTGAATGAGTGGCTGATTTAATGAAAGTTTGGGGTGAAACATCAGATAACCCAGTATGCTGAGCTCTTCAACTTTTTTCATGTGTTGGGACTAATTGTTTTTTTAAATAAAGTTAAGACTTTCTTGTCTCTGTTCCAGAAGAGATGGAGATGGGGTCTACCCCAGACCTTCTCTTTTCAGGTATCAAAGATGAGACAGGGTCAGAGATTGATGTACCAAAAGACACGATCCTGGAAAGTAATGATCTTTGGGTCCTGAGGACTAAGTAGCGTGCACCCAAGAGTTCTGAAGGATATAAGCTTGTAGTGGCTGAACTGCTAACAAAAATATGCAATCTCTAGCATAGTAATTGATTTTTAATTACACAGCTAAAGGATTGCAAAGATTTTACTGGCTTTAAAAGGTAATGGGAGTGGTCCTGGGAATTAAAAACAAAAAAGCCTATCTTCAGTATAAGGTATCATGTATTAATTGAAAATATTATAAGAATACATTAATAGACGGAAAATTAAGTCTCTCTTATCTGATAGATATTTTGAGAATGTCCGCAGAATAGCAGATAAAGGAAAGCTAGCTGATATAATTTTATTTGAATTTAAAAAAGCTTTTGGCAATGTCCCTTAGGAAACTGTGTAGTCAAGGAGAGAGAAGTAACCACTGTCATAGATTTAAAAACCAGCCAAGAGATGAGAGAGTAGGAATAAATGGTCAACTTTTTGCCATATTGAAAATTGACATAGGAGTGCCCCAAGACACTATTAGAACTGGAATTTTACATTTATGAATTACCTGGAAAACAGCTGAATAGTGTGATGGCAAAATTTGCAGATGCGAGGAAGTTATTTAGGCTAGTCAAGACTAGAGAAAATTGAGGAACTCCAGAGGGACCTAACAAAGCTAGATGAACAAGGAAGCATGATGGCAGATTAAATTTTATGTTGACAAATGCAAAGTAATGCACTGGGTTATAAACTAATTGCAATACTCAGGGGAAAGGACCTGAGAAGTTCAGTGAAAACATCTGCTCCATGTTTAAAACTGGTTGTGTGAATATAATGCCATAGTATTTAAAAAAAAAAAAAAAAAATAGCGGTACACCCTCACCTAAAACAATAAAATCTTCAGTTCTAGTCAGCCTGTCTGAAAAACAGAGCAGAAACTGTTGTTGTCTAGAGTTGGGATGCCAAAATGATTAGAGACACATCCATGAAGATGGAAAAATAAGAACTGTTTAGAGAGGAAATGAGTTATTCGTTTTTTAAAAAAATGGTGTAGAAAAGGCAAAATATGATCTCTTATGGGTTCTCTTGTAATATAAGAACAAGAGGTCATTCAGTAAAGTAGTAGAAAGGCAACACAATGCATAAGTACTCTGTTGTAGAACTCATTGCCATAAGATTATCATAAAAGGATTATCCATTTATATTGATGATGGGAACATACACAATTACAGTAAGTAGAATGACTTTTTTTTTAGAAAGCATATCAACCTCATGATTCAGGACATAAACCATGACCACTTGTTGTGTGAGGTTAGGCAGAAGCTTGTTTTATTGGGCAGGTTCCATAACTATTCACTATATGGTTTCATGTACTTTACTCTGAAGCATCTGATACTGAACATGGCCAGAAACTGAATATTGAACTAGATGTATCACTTGTCTGTTCTGGTACTGCAGTTCTTATGTTGCTGTTTGAAAGCAAGCCTACTGGGGAAGAAAATGTTTCTGTGCCTGCAGATGAAAAGAGAATAAGTTACAACTTACAGCCTTTTCTTTCTCCTTTTCTCCCTGTTGTTGGCTGCTATTTTACCTTTGCTTGGAATGGCATCGATTCACAATTGATGTTCTGTGGTTGAGAAACAAAACTTAGTTAATTGACTCGGTGCCTTTCATTATTGTGGAATTACTTGCCCTATAGAAGAGGGCTCATATTCACTTCTAAAGCTCTAACTGTGAGTGGAATTTGTGGGTTACATATTACAGTAGTTCAATTTAATCTTACACTAAAGTTTTCATACAGTGTCTTGTAATATAAAAGTGTCCGCTAAGGAAAATAGAATGGATGTAGCATTTATGAAAAAGTTCATTGACAGTGACTGGTTGGCTTGTTGACAACCAGCTGAGGGGAAGCCTGCAGCTCACAAGATCCGTACTGGTGTACTGAGGGTGTGGAAATACAGTTAATAGGTAAATTAGCAAAAACAGCCTTGTGGGACTGATGTTTCCTGCATTACTAGTATTGTCTGTGTAGCTCTGTTGCCTGAGTGTTTGAAAACAGTATTTAATAGATGTATCAGTGTTCAGTAAGATCACATACAGATCTTTCTGATGAAATTCCTTCATGTAAAGTCTTGATGACTTTTATTGATCAACTTATTAAGCAAGCTGAAGGCTTAGCTGTAAAATATTTCCTCTAGTGCAGGCCATTATCATTTAAAATTATGACTTAGCTATTTGAATGGTTGCATAGGCTTCTGGCAAAATCATTACTTTTTAAGTCAGCTATTAGAATGGCTTATTATCTTACAAGGCATATTAGACCTAAATTACATAGGACACTTCCTGATTTATGCAGTAGAGCTGAACTGTGTTCATATTTAAAAGAGACCTATAGTTTTACTGAAATAATTCTGAAAACATGTGTATGTATGTATAATCTCAAACGCCATAGGAATTCATCAAGAGCTTTTGTGGACTCCTGAGATACTTGGGCACTGTGCATGGCAGCTGACCACACATCTTGCATGGAACTGAAGCTGGGTAAGTGTGGGGATAGGCAGAGATAGAAGGATTTGAAACACTATCTTGAGGCTAGATAGGAGAAGGCTTCTAAGAGTAAGCAACTGCCATCTAAGGCTCATAAACCACACACAAGTGGAGTAGTTTAGGAGTTGCAAACCATGGGGAGGTGGCTACCATGTGAAGCTCCTACCCTGTGTGAGAGTAGGACATTTAGGAGTTGTGCCAGAAAGGAAGGTGGCTGTTGTACAGAAAACGGTAACTGTCTATACTAAGGAGCTGGAAGGTGACAGCAACATGGGAATTTTTGTGGATTTGTGACATGTAGATTAATGTAGCATCCTGGCGTAAATGTATTCAGCATTTGGGAGGCTAAACAATTGCATAAGGTCCATGGCCTTAAGTATTAGCTTTTGAAAGTAGACAAATATGGTCATTGCATGACAGCCTTTGAGATGGAGAATTATGGCTGATGTGAGACTTACGGCAAGGATTCAAAAATTCCTAAAATTGTCAAATGAAACCTGCTACAGTTATTTTAATGTTAGTTCTTTTTATATTTAGAACAAAAAGTTGAAATGTCATATAAATGTGTGACTGGAATAAAGAATCTTTTGGTTCTGCATTTGAAAGACAACCAGTTTAGGACTGAGAATATAATCAGGCTGTAAATACAGTTTCATACTGACTCAAGTGTAAAAGTGAAAATGCAAGGCAGAAACTAATCAAAAACTTTTGCTTTGGAGAAAATGTAATAAAAAGAGCCTGTAATTGTCCCTGCAGGCTTGTGTGTGCTAAATAGGGGTGTGAAAAGCAGCGACTATATTTTAACAAGTAAAACATGAAATAAACTTAGTAAAAAATAAAATTTTACAAATACGTGAATGTCTAAAAGGATAAATATGTTCTTCCCATCCCTGTCTCCTCCCCCCAGTCTGGCTCTATGCTAGCCACTTTTCCCTTCATTGTGACAATCCAAATCAGAGCTATGTAAAGTTTGTAAATTCTACCCTGTGGCCTATAATGTAAGTGAAAACTTCTTTTAATTAGAGCAAGATCTTGAGCACCTCCTAGCTCCCCTCTTTTCAGTGGGAGTTACAAGTGCTCAGCATCAATAAGAATCAGTTCTTGAATATGCTAGTTGTCTTCATACAGCTCTACAGCGTGTAACGAGATACAGTCTTTGCCACTGAGGCTCACAAATACAATGGATTTTGAAGTCAGATTGTAATAGGATCGGCTTGCAGTCTATAGTGGGAGATAAGGCAACTTTCTTTTTAGCTTCGTTAATCTACCAAAATCTATAATAACTAGGGCTGTCAATTATCTGCAGTTAACTCAAGTGATTAACTCAAAACAAATGAACTCGATTAACAAAATTGCAATTAATTGCAGTTTTAATCACGCTGTTAATAATAAAATACCAATTTAAATTTATTATAAATATATTTGGATGTTTTTCTACATTTTAAAATACATTGATTTCAGTTACAATACAGAATAAAAATTGTACAATGCTCATTTTGTAAAGAAGATAAACAAAAGAAATAGTATTTTTCAATTCATCTTATACAAGTACTGTAGTACAATCTCTTTACTGTGGAAGTGCAATTTACAAATGTAGGGGTTTTTTTACATAACTGCATTAAAAAACAAAACAATGTAAAACTTTAGTGCCTACAAGTCCATTTTTTGTTCAGCCAATTGCTAAGATAAACAAGTTGTTTACATTTACGGGAGCTAATGCTGCTCACTTCTTATTTACATTGTCACCTGAAAATGAGAACAGGCCTTCCCATATCCCTTCCTTGCTCTTTTGTAGCCGGCGTTGCAAGATATTTACATGCCAAATATGCTAAACGTTCGTATGCCCCTTTATGCTTTGACCACCATCCCAGCAGTTATGCACCCACCTTATAGTAGCTCCATCTAGGTTATATTTCCCTAGTTTGTTTATGAGAAGATCATGTGAGACAATATCAAAGCCTTACGAAAAGTCAAAATATACCACATCTACCACTTTCCCTCTATCCACAAAGAAAGCTGTTAGGTTGGTTTTACATGATTTGTTCTTGACAAATCCATGTTGACTGTTACTTAGCACCTTATTATCTTTTAAGTGTTTGCAAACTTATTGGTTCATTATTTGCTCCAATATCTTTCAAGGTTCTGACGTTAAGCTGACTGGTTGTAATTCCCCGTGTTGTTCTTATTCCCCTTTTTATAAATTGGCATTGTATTTCCCCTCTTCCAGTCCTCTGGAATCTCTCCCATCTTCCATGAGTTTCCAAAGATAATTGCTAATGGCTGAGATATCTCCTCAGTCAGCTTCTTGAGTGTTCTAGAATGTATTTCATCAGGCTTCTATCTTGTCTAAGTGATTTTTAACTTCTTCTTTTCCTATTTTAGCCTCAGATCCTATCTCATTTTCACTGGTGTTCATTATGTTAAGATGTCCAATTGCTACTAACAAACTACTTCAAACTACTACAAACAAGATACTTCTGCCATTTCCACATTTTCTGTTATTGTGTTTTCTCCCTCATTGAGTAATGGGCCTACCCTGTCCTTGGTCTTTCTCTTGCTTCTAATGTATTTGTAGACTGTTTTCTTGTTAGCCTTCATGTCCCTAGCTAGTTTAATCTCATTTTATGCCTTGGCCTTTCTAATTTTGTCCCTGCATACTGGTGTTTATATTCATCCTTTATAATTTGACCTAGTTTCCACTTTTTTTGTAGGACACTCTTTTGAAGATCTCCTGGTTAAACTATGGCACTCTCTTGCCACATTCCCTATCTTTCCTACGTAGATTTGCCCTTGAGCCCTTAATATCTCTTTGAAAAACTACCTACTCTCTTGAACTGTTTTTCCCCTTAGACTTGCTTCCCATGGGATCTTACCTACCAACTTCCTGGGTTTGCTAAAGACTGCGTTCTTGAAATCCATTCTTTATTGTGCTGTTTTCCCTCCTACCATTCCTTAGAATCATGAACTTGATCATATCATGATCGCTTTCACCCAGGCTGCCCACTTTCAAATTCTCAACCATTTCCTCCCTCTTTGTCAAAATCGAATCTAGAACAGCCTCTCCTTAGAACAGCCTCTCCTCTGGTTGCTTTCTCCACCTTCTGTTTAAAAAAAAAAAAAAAAAAAAAAATTGTCTCCAATTCAATCCAAGGATTTGTTGGATAATCTCTGCCCTGCTGTGTTATCTTCTCAACTAACAGCTGGGTAGCTGAAGTCCCCCATCACTATCAAGTCCTGTGTTTTGGATGATTTTGTTAGCCTCCTGCACCTCTTCTTTTTGGCTAGGGGGTCTATAGTAGAACTTTGCTCCTTCCCAGAGACTTTCAACAAGTCTGTTTCCATCTCAACCTCAGTGCAAGTGTGTACATCTTTGATATACAAGGCAACACTTCCTCACTTTTTTTTTCTTTGCCTGTCCTTCCTGAGAAAGCTGTACCTACTATACCAATATTCTAGTCGTGTGCATTATCCCACCAAGTCTCTGTGATGCCAGTTATGTCTTAGTTGTGATTATTCACTTCTTTTTCTAGTTCTTCCAAGAAGTATGGGGAATAAACAGGATTAGTATACAGACATCTAAGATATTATTTGATTGCCTCTCTGTATTCTCTCTTCTCTCCTTTGTCCCTGCTATAATTGCCCATGCTCCCCCAGATTCCAACCCTTCTCCAAGGTCTCCATATTTTTGACTTACCTGTGGGCTTTTGTCCTCTCCCTCCGTCAAATCTTATTTAAAGCCCTCCTCACTAGGTTAGCTGGTCTGTAACCAAAGATATTCTTCCCTTTCATTGATATGTGGACCTCATCTCCACTCAGCAGTACTTCTTCCCAAAATAGCATCCAGTGATCAAGGAAGCTGAAGGCCCTTCTGGCGACACCATCTGTGCAGCCATGCATTCATTTCCAGGATGCATCCATCTCTGCCTGAGCCCCTACTCTTAACTGGAAGGATTGAAGACCAACACCACCTGTGCCCCCAACTCCTTCACCCTTACTCCAGAGTCCTGTAGTCTCTTCTGATCTGCTCAGGGTCATACCTTGCAGTACCATTAGTGCCCACATGGATGAGTAACATGGAACAGTAGTCAGATGGCTGGATGATCCTCAATAGCCCTCCATAACACATAGATATGGGCCCCTGGCAGGCAGCACACCTGCTGGGATGCCAGGTCAGGCTGACAGATGGCTGTCCTGAGGAATTTTAAACTCCACTAATTCTAAATTACATTGTGTGTAATTAATTTTAGGTATTTGGAAGATTACTGGGCAGTCATAATTTTATAGCTCTCAAAAGTTAAATTGCCTCTTGAAATTAAATCTTTGATATACTTAGTTCTCCATTACATCCAGACATTCCATGTAAGGATCATCGATCTGATTCTGCTGTCATTTACACAAGTGTAAAATTGATGGAAAACAGATGTGAGATCAGAATTGGGGGCCTTTATTTCCAAGCCTTAACTATATAAGGAAGATCTTAATTAATGAATGTCTTGAGTGAGGAAGGTACTATTCTTGTTTTTGTTGTTTTATCTCTGTCAATGACTCGTAAGCAAAAGACAGAGAGAGACCATTTTCTCTCTTCCCTGCCTACGTAATCCAGAATTTTATAGGTATTTTTGTTTTTATAAGCCAGTTTTACAGGAATGCAGCATCTGCTGTTTAATCAAAAGGCAACATCCTTCCCTCTGGGCTGGAATGTCTGTCCTCACAATACAGAAGGTATGGCAGCTCCTGGCACTTTTTTTTTTTTTTTTAAAAAGGACACACTGCAGCAGGAGTTCTCAAACTGGGCATTGCAAGATTATTAGGGCGGGGAGGTTGTGAGCTGTCAGTCCCCTTGCATGCTGGGATTCTGGCCGACCGCCCCGCGCAGGATGACAGCCAGAGCCCTTCAGAGCTAGGTGGCTGAAGAGCAGCAGCTGCAGGCCGGATGCCTAGCTCTGAAAGCACCACTGTCCCCAGCAGCAATGCAGAAGTAAAGGTGACATGGCATGCAGGGGGAAGAGAGGGAGAAGGTCATCACAGCCTGAAATATTTTCAAAGGGTACATCAGGGAAAAAAAATTGAGAACCCCTGCACTATAGTTTTTAAATAAGTGGTTTAAAAACATTCCTTACCTGCTGCAACAGAGATTATTACAAATGAAAATTTGTAATCTAGTTTTTGTCACTTTTGTATTGTTTTTTTTACCATCCCTTCAGCATGGACAATAAAAACAGATTAACCATATTAGCTTTGTTTCTTGTGTGTTAGTACAATACCAATGTTGAGAATTACACATGGTGCTGGTGAAATGTTTAAAATAAAAACAGTTATTTTACATTACAATGATTAAAAATCATGAACTCTCTTAGTAGGGTATGAACTTCTGGGAAAAAAATGTAAACATTAGCGCTAAAGGTGAGTGTCCCTTTGAGAAGTGGTGATGCTGAAGGAACTAGATCAAACAGCAGTCTTTCCTTTTATTCATTCAGCAAAAATTCTATATGTTTTAAAACACAAGTCACCACAGAGAGGAAGATCAGTCTTGTGGCAGAGGCATTGGCCATCTTGGTACATCTGGATTCAGTTCATAGCTCTACCACAGATTTCCTGTGTGATATTGGAGAAGTCACTTAATCTTAATCTGGATATGTCTACATTGTGGCTGGGAATGAGCCTGGCAGTGCAGTTAGACAGACTCTCAGTAGCGGGGCTCAAGCTAGTGCATTAAAAATAGCAATGTGGGTATTGTGGCTGAGGCAACAACTCAGGTTCTCAAGCCCATCCAACCCTCTGGGTCTGAGCTTGGGTGAGTAACCCAAGTCTGCTGCAGCCACAATGTCCACACTGCTATTTTTGGCATGCTAGCATGAGTCTTATCTATCTGGGAGGCTAGTTCCCAGCTACAGTGGAGACATACCCTCTGTGCTTCAGTTCCCCATTTGTGAAATGAGTCTAATGCTTTTTCTCCCATTCTTTGTCATGTCTGTTTAGATTGTAAGTAGCTTTTTGAGACAGGAAGCATCTTAAACATTCCAGAGGGGTAGCCGTGTTAGTCTGTGTTCAGCAAAAACAACGAGAGTTCTATGGTACTTTAAAGACTAACGAATTTAATTTCAGCAGGCATAAGCTTTCGTGAGCCTCAGCTCACTTCCTCAGGTGCAGTAGGTAGAAATGATACAGCAAATAGGTAACATATATAGGAGGCATCATATACGTATACAAGTGCATAGAGAACAATGGGGTCGGTGGATAAAAGCTGGGTACTTGAGGCCTAATTACAACCATTGTGTAGGAGGTGAGAACATGAACTTGAATTTAAGTGTTCCATTTTAAGCCTTCAAATTTTTGGAGAAAAGTGGGGACTGTTTTGGGATGGACAAGATGTCTGGTTGCTCTGCTCATCCATTAAAAATTACTTATGTACTGGTACAAGGGTAGCAGCCAAGAGCTGAGTGTGAATCCATCTAGCTTGGAACTCAAACTGCCAACAGCAAACATAAGCTATATAACTGACTCCAGAGTGGCATCTTATGGCCCCTGCAATAGTCATCTGAATGCACATGGTTTCCCTCTACAGAACCTCTTGTTCTTTCTCCCTGCCCCTCACTCCCAAATATGACTTCCTTTGACCTTAATTTCTTATCAATAGCAATTGCAGAAATAGTACTGTGACTACTTAGCACTCTATACAAGATCTGTGCCAAACTGTGACACTGTTAACTTTTCATGGCTGTAAGGCACAAGTAGGTGTAGTACAGAACATGCATGTTACTGTATGCTTAGTCATAGCTGTAATACTTCATGGTAGTGTCTTGGGCATAGTTCAAAGGACAGCCCTTCGTGACCCAGCCTCCACTGACAGCACTGGTAAATAGAGTTGTCTCATGCTAAAGTATTGAGATGCTTTACTTGTGAAATCCGTTGCAAGGTGAAACTGATTAGGATCACTAATAGTCTGACACATATTTATTGATGTTTGATATGATTTCTTGTGGAGCTTTGAAATTACAATATTTAACTTTTTTATAGTCTTCCTTCTGGCTCTGCCTTATTTTTCTCCTTTTCCTCTTCTCCTGTTTGTTTCCCTTATGGTATTTTATTGTTGACAAGTGGTGTCAATAGCCCACTCCAAAGTAATTTGCATAATAACATGGAGTTCTTAGGATGAGTGGCAGCTGGATGTTCTGTTCAGTAGAGTGGTCAGCTGTCTTTTTCCACAAGCCTATTTTTTTAGAACTACTTTTATGGGTGTATCAAGCTCTCCACTGCCAATACTAGGCAGGGTAACATATATGCAGCTCTGATATTACAACGTTTTCCTTTCCTTCCTCCCACCTCCTTCATGTTCTATATCAGGAGGGAAAGAAGTAAAATAGTTTTAAAGCAATACTTCACTCCCCTAAAATATGCTCAGGCGTATATTTTATTTCAGAATTACATTTCTTTTGCACTTCGGTACGTTAAATTTCTTAGTTTAACACTCTACATTCAGGTTTCTTTTCATTCTCCAGTTTGCATGGAGTACACAGATAAGAAATGAAATTTTGGCCTGGTTGTACATTGAAGGCAGTAACCTTATTAGCAATTATAGCATTTGGAAAACATTCTATGGGCTAAGATGCAGTGAGTGACTAAGCCTAGACTGTATTTAGCATAAACATTAACTAGAGGTCACTATATAATTGTCCATAATTAATGTGCTTGCAGGAAAATGTGAGACAGGTTCATCTTCAAAGCGGTAATGAAGTCAGTAGTCATAGACTTTTATGAGTAAGGACCTACCAAATTCACAGTCCATTTTGGTAAATTTCATGGTCATAGGATTTTAAAAATCTTAAATTTCATGGTTTCAGATAAATGTCATGGTTTCATGGTTTCAGATAATCCTATGTTTTTTAGGTTTAATGTTTGAAAAGAACTGTAAGATCCTTAGTAAAAAGCGTTTTGGGGAAGCATTTCTTTAATGAAAAATTAAGTTTATTTTTATCACAAATTGGGCTTTGAGTTTAGTTTAGGGTGTTCCAGTGTCTCCAGACTAACACCAACTAATTGCAATGGAAATACTGTTATGAGGTTGCTTACGGTCTTCCCTGTATCTGCATTCAGAGATTTAGTCAACACTACCACTTATGTCAGTATAATTTATGTTGCTAAGAAGTGTGAAAACCCCCCACCCCTGCATGACATAAGTCCCAATGACATAGCGCTGTCCACACCGGCGGTTGTCAGTAGGAAACCTTCTCCCGGCAACATAGCTACCGCCAGTCGTTGGGGGTGGATTAATTACATCGATTGGAGAGCTCTCTCCCGTTGGCATAGAATGGTTACATGGGAGATCTTACAATGGTGCAGTTGCATCGGTGCTGCTGCATCGCTGTAATCTCTCTAGTGTAGACATAGCCTTATAGAATTTAATAAAAACAAATCAAAAGGGCACAGTTTACTTAAGAATCATAAAATTGTTAAACTTAGTAAGATGGCTGGGGATAGCTGAAAAATTAGTGGAAAAAGTTTGTGTATTTAAAAATATTCTGTTGTTGTCAGTTCAGTTTCTCTCATTTAAAAAAACCCTTTATAAAATATATATTAACCCCTGTAGGGGAACAAAAATCCCTCATTAAATCAATTTCTAAATTAATATAAAAATAAAAACCTCAATGTACTATTTACAGGGTGCTATCAGAAATTATTTTTCAGATTTAGTCAACTAAAAAAATAAATCCAAGACAGTCCCTTTAAAATATAGTGTCATAACCACCATATAAAATTTAAAACAGATATAAGCAACAACAGTATATGTGAATATAAGATCTTTGTCGCTTTTAAAGAAAATCAGTTATAGTTTGAATTTTGAGCAGCTGCGCTGTATTGTTTTGTAAGTCTCTTTAGCCTTTGATTTGTATTTAAGTTGTAACAGCATGTTAAATATTGTGGGAAAATTATAGCAACATTGTTTCGTTGGGGTTTTGGGGGGCAGGGGGTGTCAATGAATCTGTCCCTCTCTGAATGCCTATTGTTTGAAATTATCCTGAATGGCAAATGTGAAGGGTAACCCAGGAGGGTCTTAAACTAATCGCAGTTGTGTTGTCAAGTAGAGTTATCACTAGGTCACATGCTAAACACACACAAACCTGTAATGGGTGGATTACCTTTTGTCTTAATGTTGCTAACCCACAAAAAGAAGACGCTTGTAGCAGTTGTGAAGCAGAAAGTGATACCCATTTTCAAGGGGTTTTTTTTTGTGTATGCACACTGTCCTGAGACTTACTCCAGAGAAACTTTTTTCCTTTTCCCAGTCCTCTCCTTTCTATTTCATCTGCGCGGAGTGTTGCACAAGCATCATAAAGCAGACCGTTAGAACAAAACATTGTTTGTTTCTTTGCATTGCATCTGTGCATAACTTGAAATTACTCCTATCCTGAAGGCATAGGAATTAGCAGATAGATGCCAGATGTTAGGTGGCAGATGTCATTAATATTTTTGAGCCCAACTATTTTCTGGTGTAATTATTTCATACCTGCAGAACCTACATTACCTGTTGAATGAACTCAAAACAATGATGGCTATAAGTCAGTGAACTGGGTGTGGAAGACTGAAAACATGCTACACTTTTTCATACGAATTTGCTGGTAGCATTAGCAGTGAGTACATCCGGTTCCTTGCACAAGAAAAAGCAACTTTGCAAACATGGTTTGTTCCAGATTGTAAACTGATGTGTGGGGTTTAGAATTCTCAATGTATTGAGTTAATGTACCACATGTTCCTGCTAGTCTTATAAGATCAATTTTTTTTAGTGTGTAAATAGTAATCCATTTTAGTAAACATTCAGAGTTTTCCAAATACTCAGAATAGAACAGCTTTTGACCAGTGGTGCCCCAGAATAAATATCTTAATTTTTATTAAAGACGATAGAGTAAAAAACCCAACAACCCTGTTACATCATCTAGTGTAGTGGTTTCCAACTTGTGGCCCAGGGGCCAAAAGTGGTCTGTGGGAGCTTTCAAAGTTGCTCACCGCTCCCCTCCTGCTGGCTGCGGAAGAGAGCCACTGCCTAGGGACCCAGGTGGAGAGCACGGGACTACAGGACGCATGCAGTTTCCCTGTTGCAGCCACGGAGACGGGAGATCAGCAAGGAGGCAACCTCTCACTGAACTCTTTCTGTCTGGCTGCAGTGGGGATGGGAAAGCCTGCTGGAAGAGTGGTTGCCCTTCAGGGAAAATTGTTAATACCGGTAGCCCTCGAGCCAAAAACATAATTGCATAATTGTTCTTGAGGTATTTTCTCTAGTGCTTTCTCCAGTATGCTTGTGTGCATGTTTGCCTATATTAAATAGTTTCTAATGATACAGCAACATAGTCCTTTGTACATTTCTTTATTTGACCCCAGAAGACAGGTGGTCTGATGTTGCTATTCTTGTATAATTGTGTGTGCATGTCTGAGAGGGACTGTTCTGAACTGGCACATGTAAGGGAACAGCTTGTTACAGACTGATCTACCTGTATGTAGTTTTCATCGACTTGACCAAAGCTTCTGATGTGGTCAAAAGAGAGGGTCTGTGGGTTATTCTACATAAACTGTGCTGCCCAAGAAAGTTCATACAAATCATCTGTCTCTTCCATGACCACATGACAGTGCAAGTGCTCTCCAGTGGTGACTCTTCTGAGACATTTGAAATCTCGAATGGAGTGAAGCAAGGCTGCATAGTTGATCCAGTGCTGTTTAATTTGTTCTTTGCCTGTGTCCTCAAGCATGCCACAAGAGACTTGGATCAGGGGATATACATCTGCTACTTACTCAATGGCTCCCTCTTTGATCTTCAAAGACTCAGTGCTAAGACCAAGATGCTGGAGAGACTTCTTGTTGAGGCACTTTTTGCTGATGACTGCACCTTGATGGTCCATTAACATGATGATCTTCAGGTCATTGTCGACAGGTTTTTTGACGCATCCCAGCTCTTTGGTCTCACTATCAGTCTCAGTAAGACAGAGGTCTTGTTCCAACCATGCCTCATTCCAATGCCCCAGCACCAGCCATCTTCATACAAGGCATACAGCTGAAAAATGTGGATCAGTTCAAGTATTTGGGCAGCACTATCTCACATGACAGTTCCTTGGATAAGGTAATTGCCTCCAGAGTCAGTAAAGCTATCCAGGCCCTTGGCCTACTCCAAACAAAAGACCTTAACCAACACAACATTCATCTCTCCACCAAATTGAAGATCTACAGTGCAGTGATTCTAACATCTCTCCTGTATGGATCTGAGACATGAACTCTTTGTAGATGGCACATTTAAACATCGTGAGCAATTTCTCACATGCTCCCTCTGTTCAGTAATGAACATTCACTGGAAGGACAGTGTGATCAATATTAAGGTCCTTGAGAAAGCAAACACAACCAGCATTGAGGAAAAGCTATTGAGAGTACAACTTAGGTGGATTGGACATGTCATCAGAATGGAAGACCACAGTCTCCCAAAACAGGGCAAAAGAAAGAAGGGTCATCTGTATAAGTGCTTTTAAAAATAATCTGAAGAGTAGTCTTCAGTGGGCTGGCATCAATCTCAAAGAACTCAAGCAAGTTGCTGAGAACAGGACTCACTGGCAGTCTCTGACAAGATTAGCGTGTAACAGGTTTGAGTGGGATCGACAAAATCGTCTCCAGGCTGCACGTGAAAGGCGCCACGGAGCTGCATCATCAAACATCATGGATACAGACTTCCCATGCCCTCAGTGCGGTCAACTTTGCATCAGGGTTCGGACTTCAAAGTCATATGTGTAGCCATAGATGAGAATTGCAGCAATGTTGTCATTGTCCGTGATGAACTATGAACAACCTTACAAATGTAGATATGTCAGGTAACCTGGTTTAAAAAATAGTTTAAAATTTGATGTTATAAATGGGCTAATGGCTTAGACATGTGGCATAAGTATTGAATCTGGAAACAGTTGCACACTTTACTTTTCTGCTACAGGTGGGATAGGCTTTGATGCAAATAAAATGGTGATTTCTCATGGAATGTTGGGAGTGTTCAGTAAATCATATTTGCAACTGTAAATGGAGTGTAGTCCAATGCTTATTACTTATTCTGTGCATTGTGTGCCAGTTTTTAACTGTAAAGGATCCTCATTCAAAAACAAAAAACAAAAAAAAACCCCTTTCCTACTATAAAGCATAATGTCCTTTTTCTTTTCCCTGTTAGTGTATGTGGATCCCAAACATTAAACTACTTCCAGCCTTGCTGTATGGGACTTTTTCTTTAACTGTACTATCAAGGCTGCCGTTATGTGTCGTGTGGATGCTGGGGGAATACAGCTTGCAGTTTTGCTAAGAACAGGGTTTTTGTCTGGCAGATCATCTTAAGGCTATCAAGGCTGGTATTAAATAAATGAGTGGTTTTGTAGTTTATAAATAGCCGTAGAATGCTCTAGAGCAATTGTGCTTAGATTTGAAGTTGTGAGCCCAAATTGGTTTGTCAGGCTGTCTTCTGTGAGGTTTCTACTGACTCCAAATTTTATCCTCTTGATTTGAAAAAACAAATAAAAAAAATTCTAGCCTTTCTGGCTACAGAGAGAACCCTCTAAATGTAATGGCGTTGCGGAAAGTGCCTTTATTCAGACAACTTTCAGTAAGAATGTATCAATTATGCATTGTTTGTCTTTATTCATTGTGCCATATGTCTGTTGACATCCAGTGCTTATAGTTTTAAAATGTCAGACAACTTGCAACAGTTTGGGCTTATGCTGAAACAGCACAAACAGTTCTGTGACATGGAATCAGAGGAAGGAGAATCCGGACTGTGACAGTACCAGCAGCTTGCTGGTGTTCGTCCACGAAGTCACATCACAGTTGTAAGTCTTGGAGTTCTATTTTTAAAAAAACCGGGAGTTTTATCGTGCCACAAAATGTTCCTGGTTCTCCAGGGAATGCTGCAATCACACTGTCCCCAAACAGTCCAAGTTCAATTACTTAGAGCGTGTTTCTTCTTGTAAACAAGGATCACTTCCATGATCCAAAATGTTCCTTTTTAAAGGGCTACTTAGGCCAAACTGTCAACCTTTCCCTCCAGGATTTGACAGCTGGTAATCCCTCTAGGGGCATGACAGGTGCTTTTCTTTACTTCCAGACAAGCTCAGCTCATTCTTCCATTTGCATGGGAAGGGCATGACAAGTTCATAGTTGCTTCTTTTTATAGTACACTCATTGTTAGTGTCACTGTATCTTGAACCTTATTATTAAATATCACTTTTATTTATTTTGACTAAAGATTGAGAGTTACATTCTTTACAACTATACTGTGAACCAACCCTGTAGATAGAGAGAGAGAGAGAGAGTGTGTGTGTGTGTGTGTGTGTGTGTGTGTGTGTGTGTGTGAGGAGCCACTGCCTTGGAAGAATTCATGTACTTGTGTTTATTTTTTTTTTAAGAAGGGTTAGCACAATGGAAGTAGATTCATGCACTGATATCTCAGGCTTTATGCGGATGAAAAACAAGTCATGAGTTTGTGTGATTGACCAAGAGTGCTTATTACCATGGAAATTTTTTTCTCAATTGCAGGTTGCTATAATGGAGCAGAAAGCTGACTTGGCATGCAGGTTTTTGCAAAAGCATGCCAAGTCAGTGTTCCTTATTTGCTGTTATAGGTCATGGAAGAAAGACTATAAATAGGAGGATATGAAGTTGGTAAGAATGGCAAGATTATTTTCTTCTTCTTTCCCACCTTGTCATATTTGTGGAGTGACACTGGTATTTTCTTAGGCCTCAGGTACTGGTATGTTTCCACTTAATGAAGAAGTTCTAATTCAGGATAATTGCTGCCATAATTTGGAATTTACTTACTGAGAATTACACTGCCAGGTTTCAAAATAGTAGGCTTTCAACATGCACTTGTTTTTCTTACAGTATACATGATTGTGTAGCCAACTGTCTCCTATAGGGTATGGTAATTACCTAATGTTGGACTGATGTATGTCATCCCTCTTTTTTAAAAAAGAAATATGGTTGTCTGATTTTTTTGTCACATGCCAAAAGAATTCTGACTTTCTTTTGCTCTGTTCTTGAAAGATGAGATTTCTCTACAAGAGTTCTCATTCCTGTATAGTAAAGAGTTCTTTGAAAGCAGGACTATTATCAAAACTGAAAACTTATAGTCCTCACTCTTTGCTAGGAAATTTGTTTTTCTGTCACTTGGCTTTTGCAGTCATAAACTACGTATGTTCCTATTAGCAACAGAAATTTTGGTAATTCAACTTTAACAAAACAAAATATATTTATCTTTACTTTAGCTGGCTTATTCCTTGTTTCTTAATTCATTTAACTGATTTTATGTTAGTGTAGAGAGCTCATTACATAATGGTTAGTATGTTTGAAACAGCCCATAGTCAAATAAGCATCATCCTCTATTTACAGACAAAAGGCCTTCTGTGTTGTGTCTAGATACCATGGTGACTTGTGTCTTTATAAATACCTAGGTAAATATATTTGGCCTTTATTGTGTTCATATGTGCATTTAAACTGTAGGCCCTTCAGGCAAGGGGTTCCATTATTTTATGGTTTATCCAACTTTATTGTAAAGCATTCTGCACACTGTAAAGTACTGCATGGACCTGTGGCACTATAAAGAATGCAGACATCCTAAAAAGTTGAATGGTGGGGAGAAAAAGATACAATAAGAATGAATGGCTGTGAGTTTAAAGCCAGACAAATTCAAATCGGAAGTAAAGCGCAAATTTGGAATAGTAAAGGTGGAACAAACCATTGGAGCAAACTACCAAGGGGAGTAGTGTTATGCCTGGAAATCAAGACTGGATGCCTTTTTGGAAGATATATATGCTTCAGTGAAACACATGTTTTTGGGACTCAGTAGAGGGGTAACCAAGTGAAATTCAGAACCCTGTGTTCTACAGGAAGTAAGACTAAATGATTGTCCTTTCTGGCCTTAAAATGAGACGCTGGGTATTCATTCTTTTTATACTTAAATATTAGGATGAGGGGCACAGTATAGTGATAAATGTCAGTGGTAAAGGGTATAATGGTTTATCTCCTCTTGCTTTCGAACATGCATCCTTTACCCTCAGATAGATACTGTATAAGATCATGTTTCTGTTGTAGTTAATTGGAATTCTGCCAGTGGAAGAAGGAACAGGCCCAAAGTGATACATTGCAATCAAACTTTTCAGAAAGTTACTCTGATGGCTGATGGTAGCGGAAGGAGCCTTTCTTAAGTGGCAGAAGAAGCAGTGTGGTTTGTTGACTGAGCATAGAGCCAGAAGTTAGAACTCCTAATTTCTAATCATAGCTGTGCCACTTATTTGGGTGTGTGGCTTTGGGCAAGTTATTTAAACTCTGTTTATTCAGTCCAAAAAAAAAAAAAAGGGGGGGGGGGGCATTGTATAGAGGGTCCCTGGTGTCTTTTTTCTCTTCTCTTGACAAACCCCAAACTTAAATCCCATTGAAATCAAAATGCTTTTGTGTCGTCCTGGCCTGAGAGTACAGCTTTCATGGAAAATGGAGGTGGTGCAGTAGCACTGTTAATTACTTGGCACTGTCAGTCAAGATGACTAGCACACTTCTCAACCCAATTATTACCTAATCAAGGGCCTGTTGTAGATTTTAATTGAATTGATATGCGACTAGATACTGTGGTGATCTAAGATATTGGACACGCCTTAGCAATAGACTTTATTCTTTAATGTATTTAAACTGCACTTTAAACAAATTACTGTTGTTAATCTTGAATACTGAATGTTCTCTCAATTATACCAAGGTTTTGAAACCAAACCCATCAAGAGCTTTGTAAAATCAGCAGGTATGTAGTTAGGATTAATGTATGTTCAGTATTTTGAAAACTTAAACTATGCAACAAGATGAGTAAGTTGGTAGACTACCTTTAGGCCAGGAGTACTTCATTGTAAGTTACTAGTAATATATGTAGTTTCTAAACTGAGGTCAACCCAGCTGGTTTACTGTCTAATGAAAATGATGTGGATTGCTTGTATACAAAATAAAACAATATCTGCATATATACTTTATTGTGAATTTATTCATCGTTATCTCAAATATGTACTGAGGCACCTCACAGCTTAGTTGAAGGGGCTGTTTGTTGAATCTTTCATGAAGGCATTCTTTCTACCAAGTGTTCATAAGTCATTGAAGTCAAATAGGTGTGAAACATTTTGTCTGAAAACCCCATCATCTCAGTGGATAGAGCACTGGACCTGGGACTCATTTCTGTTGCTGACTGCCATTGGCTTGCCTGGTGACCTTAGACAAGTCACATCACTTCTCTGTGCCTTTATTTCCCCATCTGTAAAATGAGGATAGCTGCCTTCTTTTGTAAAGTGTTGAGATCCATGAATGAAAAGTGCTGAGAGCTAGGTAATGTACTAATTTCTGATGAACTTTTCTTAAAAAGAGGAACATCTCATTTTTTGATGTCGTTCACAGCCTTTCAAGCCAACTGTTGTACATCACCATTTTAAACCCTTATCTTCCCCTTCCCCTTCTCCTCTGTGTGTGGTTTTGTTTTTGTTTTTTGGGGTTTTTTTGGTGTTCACATTTTATCCAGTTTTCTTTCAGTTTCAATACTGGATACAACTGACTTTTTTTTTTTTTTTTAAAAATGCTGTGTTTTATTTGGAGAAGCAATATTTTCCATTAGTCCTGTGGAACAATAAATGGAAGCTTGTGTGTTGGAATGGCACAGCCCAACTCTTCCTCTGGGAGCATTCAGTCATTAAATTGCTAATGTAAAAATTAAAGTTGAAGGGAAAAAATGAAGTCGGGGGTGAGGAGGCAGCACAACTCTGCAGACACTCATTTTACTTTTACATGCTGTTGAAAACAAACAGTTTCTGAAGTTTTCTGTTTGGGGGAAAAAAAATCAGATCCCTCCTCCCTCTTCTTTAGGGCCTCCACTTCCAGGCTGTCTTGTCAGCTGCTCTAGTCTTGCATAAATGTTAATTTGTCGATCATCTGTTTGGGAGTAAAATGCATGGCTGCTTTTCCTTTGGTTTAAAATTGTAGTGCTTGTGTAAAATGCTAAATTAACAATGGAAACTGAAGTTCTCTCTCATTGGAACTGGTACAGCAGTAACAGTGCTTTTTCGAGTACTTATCCAGATACATGTTCCATATTAGGTCACTGCACCTCCAGTGCTCTTGAATCAGAGAATTTTCTAGTTATCGGTATGTAATCAGGGTGGTGCATGTGCCTTTCCAGTCCTCATGTATGTTGCATGGGTATAAAGGGCAGAGTCACCCCATCACATCCGGTTTCTTCTCTGTCGCTTGTGATACATGTTGAAGCAAATCTCTTCAGGATTTTTTCTTCAATGGTTACTTAATTAGACATTTCAAGTATTTAGCTAGGTCTTCAACACTTCTTTGGGGCTCTTCTGTGGCTCTTCTTCCTCTGTGGTTGCCAGTGGTGCTGAACATGGCTGACCACAAGAAAGTCTGTTTTTAAGAACTGCCTGTCTTGTGAGACAGTCATGCCTCTGAACAAAAGGCACACAAAGTGTCTGTTTAGCCTCAGCGAAGAACAAGTCCCTGAGCACTGTGAAATTTGCAGTTCCTTTTCAACAGACCCAGTGTTCCAGGGAGGTGTGCCTGAGGGCTTTCCTTATGGAGCAGATGATGAGGCCAGTCTCAGACCAAAGATTCTAGGCCCTTGAAAGACTGAAAGCTGTCAAACTGCGCCCTAGCCTCCATGTCCAAACTGATTGAGGGGTATCTCAGGCGGGTGCTTTTCTCATCTGGGCAGCATAGAGCTAGATCAGGCTATAACCACAAGATTGGTTTTGACTGTAAGTCGTCAAAGGAGAAAAGGTGAAAATCACCCTTTCCCGATCTGACTATGAGGCTGCGTAAGACCACCAGACAATCAGACATTAAAGATACTTCAAAACTTAGAAAAAGTTCCCTGAGCACTGGATACCCACTGAGGTGGTACAGTATGTGCTATTCAAACTCTTCAATGTTTTGCACTCATCAGGGATGCATAGCGACCCCAATCAATGAGGGGCTTTTAGAACCCTATGCAAAAGTACCATGGCTGCTGTTCCAGTACTGACTGCTTGAGTCCAGTCCTTGAGGGGAAGACCCCTGGATAGGCTACCTCTTGGTCACATCTCCCTACATCAGAATCAGCCAGGCAGCATATCTGACTCTTATGTTCGAGGACAGCATATCAGTTACTCTGTGTTGTCTGCTGTCTGTTTTGGCAATTGTCTAGTCTTCTTCCAACAGATCTGTTGCAACATCACCTCAGACCTTTAGTTTTTGGAGGTGGTCCAGAGAGGCCAAGCCATTCAGTTCCTGTCTGTCCCATTAGATTTTATTTCAAGAAGAAGCCTGGGCATTATAGAGGAGGTTCCCCCTCAACAGAGGGGAAAGCGGTTCTATTTCAGGTTCTTCCTCACTTCCAAGAAGACAGGGAGGCTTTCCTGATATTACACCTCAGAACCTTCGATACCTATATCGAGAAGTTCAAGTTCAAAATGGTCTTCCTGGAACAAAAGGACTTGTTATGCTGCCCTCGACCTCAAGGATGTGTATTTCCACATCGTGATACATCCAGCATACAAGTGTTTTCTGTGATTTGTGTTGAACAAATGCTTCCAATGCCGGATCCTACCATTTGGGCTCTCTGCAGTGCCCTGCGTCCTCACCCAGTGTCTCATGGTGGTAGTGGCCCACCTGACAAGGACGGGCAACCAAGTGTCCCCATACTTAGAGGACTAGTTGATCAGGGGCCATTCAGAATCTCAAGTCTGGGCCCACATCGTGCATGTTCTCCAGCTGTTCACATGCCTGTTTGCTGGTGAAAGAGAAGAAATCCAAGTTAGCCCCACACAACAGAATTCATCAGGGCCATAATTCAATGTAGAGGCAGAGACTGCCTACCAACAACTCAACAGGTTTCATGTGATACATGATCTCTGCTCCCACCTGCAGTCTCACCCCTTTCCCCAGGTGAGAAAAGACTTAGCAGTTTAAGGCATTTATTTCCTTCTGGTAACTTAGCGTAGCTGTTCTCAGTTTACTATCTGAAAAGACACTACCTACACAGGGTGACGCATCTTCTCTGGCAGTCCTCCAGTCATGACTGGTAAAAGCACCTATGCAGTGTGTGAAAAAGGAAGTTCCATACAGCCCCAGTTAGTCCCCAAGGACTATAATCGCGAATACCTCTATCTTTTTGTGTGAGAGGCTCAAGGCCTGCAGTCCACTACAGGAAGGTCCTCTCAAATCAATGTTTGAGAACTCATGGCCATATAAAGAGCATGTTTAGCCTTCTGAATGTTTGCTGCCATGTTACCTGACATTACCAAGACTGACAAGATGCAATCTTTTATCTAAAGAAATAGGGAGTGGCCCAGTCATAGGCCTTGTGGCAAGAGGCCATCCAACTCTGAGATTTTCCCATACAATACGCTACTTTGTCAGTAATCCATCTCCCCAGGGTGAACAATATAAAGGTACATGGCCTGAGCAGGAATTTCTGTGACAATCATGAGGGATGGCTTCACATGGCGGTCCTTCAGGATATGTTCCAACATTGGGAAGGTTCCCTACATGGACCTTATCATGACAGTAGAGATTAAGAAGTGTCACCACTTCTGTTTCTGGGGAGGCTGCAGTTTTCCCTCTCCATGATATTTTTCTCTTCCCATGGACATGCAGCCTTTTTGGGCAGCAGAAAGATGGGAGGGAACACACCAAAGTTCTGTGGAAGATCAAGCATGAGAAAGCCACAGTAATTTTCATAGCCCTGGCATGGCTGAGGCAAACATGGTTCAGGGACCCACCACAATCTCTCTCTAGTACCACCAATCTCATTGCCTTTTATCTGTGACGGGGTCTCAACTCTGATCCTGAACCTGAGCTCCCTCCACCCAACAGTGTGAATGCTTTCTGATTGACATCAGCAGAGTTGGCCTGCAGGAAAATTTCCACTAGGTCCACCTACCTCTCTAAATGGACATCGTTTAAAACCTGGGTCCAACAGCATCAGGCAACCCCCATGCATTATGGAATACAAGAAATTATGGACTACATGTTGCATCTGAAGCAGTCCAGTCTCTCATTTAAACTCACCCTGGGGTCACCTGGCGACCATCTCTAATTCACCCACTTCTTCACTGATCTTCAGTCTTCTCCCACCCCATGGCAAAGAGGTTCTAGCAAGGCATCTCAAGACTGTACCCACTTGTCAGGTATCTGGTCCCAACATGGCAACTGATTGTGGTTCTTCAAAGCTAATGGATGCCCCTTTAGAGCCTATGGTTACATGCTTTTTTCCCTACCTTTTAATGAGAATGGGTCTTCCTCTTGGGAATCGTCTGTCAGGGCAATGCAGGACCTGATGGTAGAGCCACCTTATTGTGTTGTTCAGAAAGACAGTGTATTCTCAAGTCCACATCCCAGATGTCTTCCCAAGTTGGTGTCAGATTCCATATTAATGAAGACATTGACTGACTTGTGTTCTTTCCCAAACCTCACACTGACAGAGCAGAGCAAAAACTGCATAATCTGGATGTACACAGAGCCACATTGTTCAATCTAGATAGGACAAAATTGTCCTGGAAATTGCCCAGGCTGTTTCTGGTTTATGCAGAAACAAAGGGTGTACACAGGATTATCGAATTGGATTGCCCAATGCTTCAGGGCATGTTACTGGCTAGAAGCTGATAGCTTCCTGGCAGTGTGTGTGCTTACTTCATCACAGCATAATCTACCTCTGTGGCCTCTCTAGCAAACCTCCCAATTCAGGGTATAATTGTAGAGCAGCAACCAACTTGTCTGTCCATACAATGCACGTTCACAAAGCACCGTGCATGGACACAGGGAACCAGGAATGTTGTAATATTTGTTAGATTTGTGTTGCAATTCATATTTAGACTCCTCATACTTGCCCCCTGTAAGGACTACTGCTAGGGAGTCACCTAATGTGGCATATGTATATGGAGTAGTGCTCAAAGAACAAAAAGTGGTTACCGATCTGTACAGTAACTGATGTTCTTCAAAATGTATAGTCTGTATACATATTCCACAACCCCTCCTGCCATCCCCGCTACTTTGGAGTCCTAATGTCATGGATTTTCATTGTAGTGAAGGAATAGTGTGTGACAGGCTGCTCTGCCTTTGATGTCCTTGCAGAGTGCATGAAGAAGGGAAGGTATATGAGCTGCCCGATAGATACTGCTGACTAGAAAATTCTTCGGCACATGTGCACTGAAAAATGCATTAATCTAATGTGGAATATGTACTCGACTATGCATTGCGAAGAATATCAGTTGCTGTACAGATAAGTAACCTCTTTATGCTTTCCCCGCATTACCCCAATAGTATGTCTCAACTGGAGGGAGCACCACTTGCAAGTGAAAATAGTATAGTCTCTCTGCCCACACTGTGCTGGTGGATTTCCATGATGTGTCTTACAAGAACTGAATTGAGACCACCAACTGCAGTTAATGTGACCAGTCAACCACTGGCAGATAGGAGCTACTGTTGAACACTGCCCACCTGAGATGAATGACACTTGGTGAGCTAGAGGGGACATTGCTAATCCTTAAATTATCCATTCTGTTCCGAAAATGATGCCTCAATGTTGCATTAGCTTTTGTTTGCCTTGCTTGTGTTTAGAGAAGCCAGATATGAAATTATGGATTAGACGTTCAGATACTAAATGATAAACACCATAGAAATGTCTCTAGTGTGGAGTGTTTTAATGTGTCCTGTTGATGTAGCATCAAATGACATAACTGAATATTCAACACCTGCTAGGTAGGCTGATTTAGTCAGCTGCACGGGTGAATGCTTAGGGATTTCATTAGCCACACTGTGCAAGTTACAGTAATTGGACATCTTGTCTGTTTTGTCATCTTTGCTGCTGGAGATAGATGCATTTTTTAAAGTAACATTGTCAAGTCAATTAGGGCACAAAATTGACATATAAAAAGTTGTCATATATTATGCTGCCCTTTCCATCTGAATATGTCCTAATGTGGCATTTTAAAAAAAAATCAGTGTTCCATTTGCATGTGTTTGCGTATTATTCAAACATGAAATAAGCCATACATGGGGAGCAGTGCAAGTGAATGTCATTATGTAGGACCTACAAGAAGTTATTCATGCTTCAGTAATTGATTTGGAAACTTCTGAGCAATCCTGGTTCTGTATAATCACTTGCTTTTTGATGACTAATCGTTCCACTAGTGATGGAAAACATAGAAAATGACGTGAAACTGAATTTAACAGGGGAGCAGCAACCAGTTAGTCTTGGTTTAAGATATTGTGGGTTATGAGTTCTGTTTTTAAAACCTGATATTAATCTGCCTAACTTCTAGTCTGCAGTCCATTCTAAAAATAATTCCTTGTTTGCCATTCCTTCTTTGTGTTTGATTTAAAAATGCAATGAGCTTGGACTGAATGGGATGGTTATTGTACGACACAATTGCTCAGATTGCTCCCTGCAGTGACCTTGTAAACAAGGTTGTCCCTGATACCCTTGTGAAGAGACCATTTTGTTAAAGGTGTGTGAATATATGAGGAAGTGTTTGACGTCTGTGTCACAAATGCTGTTCCTCTTTAAAGAGAAACTAATTACGTTTTGATGGATAAGAACTATTGAACTATAGATCCCCATATTGGAAGCATCTTTAATGAAAGATTGTTATTGGTTTTTATTTTCTTCTTGTGGCTGTTTTGGTGCTAATCACTTTAGGCTTAAAATTCAGCCCATGTTCAAAGTGAAATTGACACTACTTTAAAACAAATCACATTCTGCTGAAGCTCAAATTTGATTAACTTTATTTTTAAGATCAGATGTTAGAAGTTTAGTGAAGTCCCCCTCACTCTCCTTTCTCTTATGGGCTTTAACAGCTGGATCTTTATCAGCTATATTTAACTCCTCAACCTTGTTTGTTTTTTGTGGAGGTTTGATACTAATATTTCACAGGTGTTAAATGTTTTAATCAAAGTAGAAACCAGACCGCTTCAAGATTGGATTGGGGTTGGGAGGTGGAGGAGGAGGACATCTCTTATTGCACCAGCTATATTCTTTGATGGCCCTGGATTACTTGGAAGCACCAGTGAGCTAGATGCTCCTTTTGCGATATGAATGTCATCCAGGAGCTCTAGTTGACTTGCATTGTCAGACCTCATTGTTTACCTCTATATTAACTTTTTTTGCTTTAGACTTACCACTGTTGTATTACCACATATTTAGCTTCTTTGTAGCAGTGTAGTAGGAGCGCTAGTGTAAACGTTTCTTAAGTACTGCATTTTGTAACCTTGTTAAGAACAGGCCTTGATGATATAGCTGCTGAAAGATATTTGTGTCCATGTTACACTAATGCTCCCACCACTGATAATACTGGAGCCATAATGGTGCTAGCAAAGGCGGGAAAAGTGAAGAAAACTGCTAGTATAGGCAAGGATATTTAGATGGCCTGTAATTATGACATTTGCATGGTACCTTACGCCATGTCTGTACAACAACTTATGTTGCTCAGGAGTGTGAAGAAAACCACCCCCCTGAGCAACATACATTTTGCTGGTGTAAGTGGCAGTGTGCACAACAGTATGTTGGCAAGAGATCTTCTCCCGACGACATAGCTACCACTGCTCATTGAGGTGGCATAGAGCAGCTACATAGGTGATCTTACAGTGGCGCAGCTGCAAGCTCGCTAGTGTAGACATGGCCTTATTCTTAATTCTCACCTCCAAAGACACAAAATTAGACCAAAGTATTACAGCCCAAAGGAGACTAGACTATTAAGTGCCACGTAGAGAGAATAGGAAGGACTGAGGCACATCAATGTCTGAGTAGGGTGACCGGATGTCCTGATTTTATAGAGACAATCCCAATATTCAGGACTTTGTCTTATATTGGCACCTATTACTTTCGCTCCCCCCCATCCTCATTTTTCACACTTTCTATCTGGTCATCCTATGCCTGAGGCCCCTGCGATGGTGTGGAAATGACTGAGTGAGACATACCCTGCTAATCCTAGCAAGTGACCTGCACAGACACAGTATGGAAGAAGGTGAAATCTCCTCAACGTCACTGGCAATATGACCTGGGGGAAAATTACTTCCCAGTCCTACATATGGTGAACAGTTAGACCCTGAGCATGTGAGCAAGAATCAGCCAGCTAAGGACCCAAGAAGAAAGCATGCTCCATGCCAACTCAGAACCCTGGCTCACTCCGTCCATTGTCTCGTCTCCTGCTGTGACCATCTCTGATGCTTCTGAGGAATGAGACCAGGGGGAAAAAAACCCAGAATACATTGATGGTGGGAGGAAATTCTGTTCCTGACCTCTGCAGGTGGCTGGCTGAAGCCATAAAGCATGTGCTTTTAGAAATATATGACATAGACTGGAAATGAGCCCCAGGGCTGCCGAGCCATGCCTTCTACCATCACAAGCAACTCCTTCATACAATCACACTCATCAATATGTGCAGCTCTTTTAGAACTAATTACTTTGTTTGTTTCCATATCTCTTATAGGATTCCAGATCCTCACTTCTCTTATGGTTAGAAACCTTCTTCTAATTTCCAGCTTGAATTTGTTCATGGCCAGTTTATATCTATTTGTTCTTGTGCCAACATTGTCCTTTAGCTTAAATAATTTTTCACCCTCCCTGGTGTTTTTACCCCCTGATGTATTTATAGGGAACACTCATATCCCTTCTCTGCATTCTTTTTGCTAGACTAAACAAGCCAAGCTCTTCCACTCTACTATCAAAAGATAGGCCCTCTGTTCCCCTAATCATCCTACTAGCTTTTTCTTTGCACCTGTACTAATTTAAAGAAAAATAGATTTAACATGGGTGACCAGAATTGTACACAGTATTCCAAATTAGGTCTTTGCAGTGCCTTGTACAATGGCATTTAGACTTCTCTGTCTACTAGAAATATTTTTTTCTGATGTATCCTAGAGTCACATTTGCCTTTTTCACAGCTGCATCAATTGGTAGGCTCATAGTCATCCTATGGTCAACCCACAAATGCAGTGCTCTCTCTCCTCTGTCACTTCCAACAGATGAGCCCACCGCTTGTAGCAGAAATTCTTATTATTAGACTCTATCTGCACGGTGTTGGGCTTCATACCATTTCAGTCACTCCTGTCTTCACTATCATCCAGATCTTTCTGTATAATATGCTGATCCGTCTCTGTATTGATGATGCCGCCCAACTTTGTATTAGCATATTTCATTAATATGTTCTTTCTTATTGTGCCAAGGTCATTAATAAAAATAATGAATAAGATTGGTCTTCAAGATCAGTCCTCTAGTTACCTTATCTAAAAATCAGTTATTTTCTCAAAGAAGGAAATCAGGTTATTCTGGCATGATCTATTTTTGTTAAAACTATATTGCATTATACCCCCTTACCGTTTACCTGCATAAATTTAATTATTCTTTCCTTCACAATTTTGTTCTAAAGCTTTGCATACTACTGAGATCAGGCTAACAGGTCTGTAGTTGCCCTGATCACTATTTCCCCCCCTCTTTCTTAAATAGAAATTAGCTATTCTTTAAGCTCTTTATTTTTCTTCCACCTCAGATGTGTTAATTTCCATTTCTTGACACTCATTTCCATTCCACCTTCATGCCCATGTTCCATAGCAATGAAAATGTCTTGTTTTAATTTGTTTTTTGGGGTGGGGGCGTGGGGTGGGAAAGGTCTTGCTGATTCTGAAGTAAAAACTGGGGAGGGGGATTGGGGGAATTTACTTTGTTGTAAGGACTCGATACCTGGCTACTAGATTTTTTTTCCCCTACAAAATCTGCTCAGATCCCATGACTGAAATTAACATTTCTGTAAAGAAGGAAAAAAATTCGTTTATGTTTATTTTTTAAATAAATTATTGTGTTCATTGGAAAAAAAATCATCCTTATTGAAAAACTGAGGCAAAGTATTCAGTGAATATTTGATCTATTTTGTTTTTTAAAAGGTACCGATATTGGGTCAGAGCGGAGAGTTTTCAGCCCGGTTCGTTGCAATTCTGTAATCATTATTGCATTCTGTTTGGCATAGCATTACTCAGTTAAGCAGGACTGGGGAAGCATGTGGTGCTGTTTTGATCTCTAACCTACATCATAAGGGAAGAGGGAGATCCTAATTTAGCCGAATCATCTGAGTCTGTTGCCATTTGCATAGAAAATTGCACCTGTTAACAAGGACAATTGCTTTGTGGCCCAGGGCACACGGCTGACTTTTATTATTAAAATGAAACAAAACTTTTGAAGCTAGTTTGTCTGATTTCACATTTTCAAGTTGTAATTTAAGCAATACACTTATTATTATATCATATTTCCACATATTTGACTGTATGTTCTCTTGCAAAAATAGGGGAGATACGGTGTGTGTATCTCTATCTGTAGGTACAGTTCTTCTAGTATCTAACTTGCTCTTTTCTTGTGGCAATTCCAGTGCCATGCCAGTCAAACTACTAGTTACAAGATATGCCAAGTTACTAGTAAGTTAATTAGTAGTGCTCCTAGTTTTGTGGTTTTGTTTGTTTGAGGTTCCTGTTGTGGGCTTTTGTTTTTTAGCTTTTTGTTGTGTTTTTTTGTTAGCTAGTCCAAATAATCTTAAGGAAAATTACTGTAGTTTTGTTTTTGACAGTGCTTGTATTTTTTTATAAACTGGCCATCTGGCTTTCTTCCCCTGCCAGCACATGACCCTCTTTCCTGTTTTCACAGTTGTTAACCTCTAATCTGGAGTGAAAAATTAAAGATGACTTTTTAAAACTTTTTTTAGGGAAGTTTTTAAAAAAGAAAGGTGATTAGTCTCATCCATCTAGATCTGTATAAATATTGTTATGATCAGGAAAATGACGAGATAAAACTTAGACCTATAAATTTAAATGTTCTGCTCCCTGTAACTGTTCAGAATTGCACCGGCTGTCTTTCCTGACAAAAATAATTTTCTTTTGTGACTCGTGCATCAACAAAATAACTACATTCTATTGCAAAATTTTTGACTGGTAGTGATGCAGGAGTCAGAAATGGAGCATCTTTGCTTTTGAATTCCAGGCTGAGTTTGCTAGACTCTCACTTTTATTTTGTATATATGAAATTTATCTTGTAAACTATCAAATGTGATCCTGAGTAGCCAAGATGACAAACATGGAACTTCACAATGCCATTATTTAGGGTGGCTTTTCAGAACAGAAATGTACTTGTGTGATTAGTGGATCGTGGTTTAGTATATATGATCACCTTTCTACCATACAAGCCATGCTGTATGATTGAAATGGGGTACAGATATGATTAATCTGAAAGATTTCTGGAACTATCATCATTTGATGAGAAGCTTCTCAGCCTAGGAATATTTTCACAGTGGATAGGTGAGATGCAATTTGATTTAACAAGAGGATTGACCTTTTTTTAAGTGTTAAGAATTGGGACAGCGGAAGCATTTTTCATAAGCTAAGAATTTTAGCCATACTTTTGCACAAGGATAATTCAAAACTGTTTTTGTTTCTAATTCAATCTTTTCAGAGAATGTCTTCAGTGCATTTGCTGTGTTAAAATTTGATTCAGAATTAATAAGGTTAATGCGTTCATAAGCAGTGTGCTGCTCATGTACAATATAATTTTTCTTTTAAAAATGCCCTCAGATTCTATTCTCCAGATAAATACACATTGAAACAAACTCTTCTACCATTTTTATTTGCTTGCAGTGCCATAGATTTGTTCTTATGTTCTTATAGTGCGTAATGATTCGCACTTTTGCATTTACAATAGTGCATCTTTGAAGATGGAATCCCTTATGAATATGCAGTCAAACAGAGCAATGAGTCACATCTAAAAGCAAGGAAATTTTAAATGGAAGACTAAAGTAAGTGACAGACATTAGAAATTCAAAGTTGTAGTTTTTGTAGAAAGTGTAACTTGGTTCCTTGGACATAAATTAAGGCCTTAAATTTCAATACCATTTATATGAATGCAGCAAACTATATGTATGGCCTAAGCTTGTGGAGTGAAAATACCATCTCTACCAAGGACAGCTGGAATGAAGACGTTACAAACTATTTAAATCACCCTTGCATACACATTACCAAAATTGATGGTTCTTCAACATGGATAAGCTCCTACTGGACTAGGTCTTTGAATGAGCTCTCAGGTTGTCAAGGAAATGAATTTTGACCCCACAAAATATTAAACAAATATCTCTGTATGTGGTGCAAACCACATGCCACTGTTGCCAAGTAAATTAGAATAGCGAGAGAGTTTAAATGAAGCCAGCTGACTTTTAGCACTGTGGTGAGGGTTATAGTGTGGAACAATGAAGCTGAGGCTGGAGCTGAGATTTAGTTCAAATTTCAGATCCAAGTTCTTATTTATATTCTCTTGAAAACCCCATTAGAGGTTTCAGGTTTTAAGGACTTCCATTTCTTGCAAAGAATGGTGTGCCAAAAATATAGCAAACCCACACTGAACCATTTTAACTGTATCCTTCTCCATTTAACTTCATTAAAGGCAAAAATTTACCATTGCAATTGGTCCAATGTGAAGATTTTGATAATAGTACTCTAAAAACTTGCTTTAAGCTTGCAAGTAAAATGCGAAAGTTATTGACAGTTGTGAACAAGAGTTTTGACCAAAATTAAGCATTGAAATGTGGCAGCTTTACTCCTTAGCTTTTTTTCTTTACTTGTAAAACTTTGTATTACTGACAGAAAAGATAAGTGTCTCTTCAGGAAATGATATATTCTATGGGGTTTAGTAAAGAGGCCAAACTTGTAGTAAGTCCAAGCAAAAAAGGCAACTCTTAGACTCACAGATCTGTAGGGCTGGATGGGATCTTAAGGTCATTCCACAACCCATTCCCTATTAGTCCATTCCCCAACCCCTGTTAAGCCAGGATTAAGTGTACCAAGATCATCTCTGACAGGTGTTTGTCTAATCTGTTCTTAAAACTTCAATGATGATGATTCTGCAACCTCCCTAAGTAACCTATTCCAGTGCTTAACTATCCTTACAGTTAGGTTAGATATTAAGACACTTTCTAAATATCCTTGGCTGTATACTAAACTAGTTTACTTTTGTCCTTAGTGAGTCTGGAGAACAGTTTCACCAATCCCTTCATAACAACCTTTTACATATTTGGCAACTGTCACCATGTCCCTCAGCCTTCTTTTCTCTAGACTAACCATGCCCAATTCTTTTAACCTTTCTTCATAGGTGACATTTTCTGTTTTATCACTTTTGTTGCTCTTCTTTGGACTCTCTCCAGTTTATCCACATTTTCCTTTAAGTGTGGTGCCCAAAACTGATACAGTGCTCCAGCTGAGGCCTCACCAGTGCCAAGTAGAATGGAGCTGTTACCTCCCATGTCTTCCTTGTGATACTTGAGTGGTTGATTGGAGTGGGAGGCTTTGAGCCAGGGCAACTACTTTGAGCCAGCAGCCTTATAAAAAAGCAGCCAGTCGCAAAGCAAGTGAGCTGTGAACAGAGGAGAAGCAAACAGAGAGAGTTTGCCTGGGAGTTCACCTTGGGGGGAGTTCCCACAGAGTTTTTGCCTTTCAGGCTTCTGTGACCACTAAATACAATATATGAAGAGGCTCTTAGCAGGAAGACAATATGGATAGTGAGTGATCAGCTATTGTGACCTGCATAGGATGTGCCATATTTGTCTTTCTCCCAGACGATAGAAGTAACTTTGTCTGTACGCAGTGTAAGCTGCTCTCCATATTGGAAGAGAAGGTTAAAGGACTAGAGACCCAAGTATCAACCCTGAGTAGCATCTGAGAAAATGAAGACTTTCTGGATATCAAACAGGATTTGGTACTGCAGGCACAGCATGCTGAAGAATCAGAGGGCAGTGCAGGGGGGACTGAAGAACGGGGAGGAAAATTGGCAGTGTGTGACCTCCAGAAGACAAAAGAGGAGAACCCATATATCTCCAATGCAGGCAGAGGTGAGCAACTGTTTTCAGGCTCTCTGCACAAGTACTACTGTGGAAAATGGTTTGGAAGAGTCATCTGAGGGAAGGGATCAGAAGGAGACTTCATCAATCTGAAGGCCTGGGATGCATTGTTCTAGGGATGGGGGTTCCAAGACCACCACTACCAAGAGAAGGAGACAGGTGGTGGTGGTCAGGGACTCCCTCCTAAGGGGGACAGTGTCATCCATCTGCCGTCCCGACTGGGAAAATCGAAGTACGCTGCTTGCTTGGAGCTAGAATTCAAGATGAGACAGAGTCTGCCAAGACTCATCAAGCCCTCAGACCGCTACCCCTTCTTACTTCTCCATGTGGGCACCAATGATACTGCCAAGAATGACCTTGAGCAGATCACTGCAGACTAAGCAGCAGGTCTGTAGAAAAACACTGGGGGGTTACAGTGTACAAGAAGATGGATATGAGTCAACAGTGTGCCCTTGTTGCCAAGAAGGCTAACGGAATATTGGGGTGCATTACAGGAGCATTGCTAGCAGATCGAGGGAGGTGATTATTCCCCTCTGTTTGGCACTGGTGAGGCCACATCTGGAGTATTGTGGCCAGTTTTGGGGCCCCCACTACATAGAGGATGTGAACAAATTGGAGAGAGTCCAGTGGAGGGCAATAAAAATGATTAGGGGCTGGTTCACATGACTTAAGAGGAGAGGCTGAGGAAACTCGGCTTATTTAGTCTGCAGAAAAGAGTGAGGGGGGTTTGATCGCGGCTTTCAACTACCTGAAGGGGGGTTCCAGGGACAATGGAGATGACAAAACAAGGAGCAATGGCCTAAAGTTGCAGTGATGGTCTAGGTTGGATTTTAGGAAAATCTTTTTCTCTAGGAGGGTGATGAAGCACTGGAATGGGCTACCTACTGAGGTGGTGGAATTTCCATCCTTAGATATTTTTAAGGCCTGGCTTGACAAAGCCCTTGCTGGGATAATTTAGCTGGGGTTGATCCTGCTTCTAGCAGGGGGATGGACTTGATGACCTCCTGAGGTGCCTCCAAACCATAATCTTCTGTTATTCTATGATTACACTGACTCCTATTCAATTTGTGATCCAGTATAATCCCTAAATCCTTTTCTACAGTATTACTGCCTAGCCATCTATTCCCATTTGCATTTTGCATTTGTGCACTTGATTTTTTTCTTCCTACGTGAAGTATTTTACAGTTCACTGAATTGCATCTTGTTGATTTCAGACCAATTCTTCAGTTTGTCAGTCCTTTTGAATTCTGATTTTGTCCTCCAAAATATTAGAACCTCTCTCAGCTTGGTGTCATCTGCAAATTTTATAAGCATTCTCTGCACTCCAGCAGACCTGGGACCCCACTTGATAGTAAACCCCACTTGATATGTCCTCCTCATTTGATAGTGCACGGTTGATAGCTACAGTTTGAGTATGGTCTTTTAAAACCTTTTAGTAATTTCATCTAGACTATATTTTTCCTAGTTTGTGAGAATGTCATGGGGACAGTTAGAAGCCTTACTAAAATCAAGATGTGTCTATTACTTCCTCCATCCAGTAGGGCAGTTAAGCTGACAAGAAAGAAACTGAATTTTTCCTCTGATTAACACGATTGTTCATTTTATACAGTAACTTTGTTTTGCTATGTAAAAAGAAACGCCCTTCATTAAACATGTTTAATAGCCCATGTACATGTTTGTATTGAGAAATAAACCACCTCTCGAAAAAGGAGTACAAATGCACAACTAAGTCCTATATATACTGGCTTCTGTTTTTAAATCCTGTTAAAATTGATTCATGGTTGGCAATCTGAACATGTGAAACGTGGGGTCTAGGATACTTCAGTGCAGGGTGAATTTATGGTCCACTTATAAACCCTTTGAAAATAAGTGTTTTGTAACTGAAACAACACTACATGTAATTGTGTTAATTTTATCACATAGTGCTGTTCATGATTAAGTTATTTGTAGGCATTGGTGTTGAAGTATTCTCTGATTTGAGTGTCTACAATGTAATCAGCACTCTACAAGCTGAAGTAGCTGGTATGGCAAATGATCTTTCAAGGGTATCTTTGAAGGACTTCTATTTTTTTTTAAAGAGGGATTTAAAAAGAGACGATCTCATGATGTTTAAAAAGTAGTTCAATGTGTAAAGGAACAGCATAAAATATGAGAAGAATGGGAGTAGGAAGAAATTAACAGTTGGCAGCTATGGTGTATTCATCAGTAACTGACCCTGACTGGTAGGTGCTTAAAATCTGTGGTGTGAAAGGGTATGCTGCCTGAACTGTTGGGGTTGTCCTTAACTCCTCTTGAAAAAGTGTTATTGCCCTACCTCTACCAGAAAATTACAAGAAGGTGTTGGTGTAACTTCTCAACAAACCACTAAAGTCTAACACCTGTTCCTTCTCAGTACTCCTCAGTAAACATGTGGTATAAAATTTATAAACGAATGTTCTAGTGAGGGACTCAAATCCACAACTTACTAGCTGCATGGCAAGTATATCAGGAACTGTGCCACATCAGTTCTTTCACAGTTGGGCTGGATTTGTATCCGCTTTTGCTAACTGTTAAGTTCTCTACTCCATGATGAAGTAACTTCGGCCGAGTCCACACTTGCTGCGAAATTCAGCGGCAGTTGATGGGAGATACACAAGATACTCTACATAGCTTGTGTATCTCCCGTCGACTTCCTAAATTCTAATTAGCGTGCACTACACTGCACCGACGGGAAATGCCCTCCCGTCAACGCAGCGTTAATCTTTTTCCGGGCGTGGATTTATTCAGTTGACTTCTGGATTGATTGAGCGTGTCTCCATTTCTGCTCAATCGATCCTGGAGAATCGATCCAGCAGTGCCAAATTTGCCACCATGAGTGAATACATACTAGAGTCAGCAACAAGGAATACACCATTGGCTGAAGTCCTGAGGATGTTTGGCAGGAAAGAGAATGGGGTTTCATTTAAGTTTGTTTAGACAAAATGGATAATTTGTGATGTAGCACACACATCACCTTGCTAAATAGCTGAAACCTCCTGCCAGAGTTATAAAATAGTTAACCTATCCTTGATCAATTATTTTTCTGCCATGGGCAGCAGTCTCCAGAAGACTGTTATTGTATTCTGCCACAATTTAGCATTGCCAGCTCAAGTTTGCCATTCTGGATAGACAGTGTAACTTATAACTGAAGTAATTTGTGGCTAGATACCTTTTGCCTTGTCTACCCTACGGCTTCTGCAGTTACTACAACTAGTCGAGTTGCATCTGTATAGAAAAATGCTGACCAATTTTCAGAGTACGGACGAGGCCCTAAACAGTTAAGTAGTGTTTGTGTGCCATTAAACAGTTATCAGATTTATTCGTAGTTGGCTGCATTTCAGTCTGTGTGCATGGGTGGAAGGGACTGGAAGGTTATATGTATGTAAGAGTGTACAAAGATCTTTCCAATAAGAGGTACAATATAAAAGACAAGATTAGCAAAATGAATCTTTCACTATTAAATGTTTTATGTGTATCTTATTATTTATTTCCCAAATGAGGGCTTTCGGTGGAATACAATGGACATAAGAGCATATATGAGTACTACAATGCTTCAGAATATTAAAGTTATGTAGTATGCTATTTTGAGTTGAGTATTTAAAAAAAATTCAGATTTTAAAATAGATACATTGTAACTGTGGCTGGAGAGAAAATAACACATGCTACCCAAGCAAGGGTTGAAATTGGAAAATTACTTGATTCTAAGGCTACAAGAAAAGGCCAGGGTGGGGGTGGTGGTAAGTAAATCCATTTATTCATGTCTGAATATTTGTGACATCAAAGCAGAATTTTCAAAGTCTTTGTGATCTATCCCCAACTTCAAGCCCTCAGCAGCTGAGGTTCCAGTGGTCTGCCATACATCATCCATCCATATCCTTGCTGGTTGTGCCGTACTGCAATGACCCTCCACCATTCCTCCCATGATTATTTTCTCAAGGTTATTTCCATATCTGTGCCCAATGTGACCAAAGTATGTATGTTTGCACCTGTTGATTTCTGACTGGAGACTCTTCTTCTCTCCAGTAAGGTTTCTAACTCAGGCATTTGTCTTTTTAGTCTATTGAGAAGATGTGCGAGAGTCTTCACCAGCACCACATTTCAAAAGCTTCAGTTTTCTTGTTAGCAACATTAACGCCCCATGATTCACATCCAAAAATAGTTCTTAAAAAAATTAGGCTTTTTACCAGTCGCACTGTTGTACATTTCAAGATGCCATGTTTTTTCCATGCGTTCTTAAGGGAGACCATAGCTAAGCGAGCCATCCCTTGTCGTCTTCCAATTTCTTTGGAACAGTCTCCTTTGTTGGATATACATGATTCCAGATAATTGAATTAATCTAATGCCTCACCAGCTCGTTCATTAATTGTGATGTCCACTTTCATTCTGTTTTAGTCATGTAAACATACGTGCATTTTGTTTTGTCCATATTCCTCACTAACTGTTTTTACAGACTTCAACGTTCATTGTTATAACATTAATGGTCGTACAAAGAGTGTCGTATCATCAGCATATTTAGGTCAGTTAGGAGATGTCCACCAAGGGAAATCCCAGCTCCTTCCATTTTGTCAAAACCTTCCCAGGCTTGTCTCATAATCAATTCAGTGTATATTTTAAAGAGATATGGGGACAAAATACATGCTTGTCTCTCACTCTGCCCAGTGGAAAACACTTCACTGGCATGATAGTTACTATGCTCTTATGTGTCCCTTCTTTTGTAAGGGTGGAGGGGGAGTAATTCCTTCATCCAGTCCTCCAGTCATTTACTGGTTATCCATATATCAGTATAAATTTTCCAATTAAGATCTGTACAGCATTCTCCAATCATTTTCAATAATTCTGCAGACACATCATCTATCCTTGGTACTTTTCCAGTCTTCATTTTCATGATAGCGCACACATCTTACTCTTGCGAGATGGATGGCTCTGGCACCATGCTCTTTTCTGTTGTCCTATATTATGAGTGGTTCTAGTGAGGCAGACAGATCGGTACAATAATCTCTCCACCTCCGTTTAACATAATCACCCCCAATGAAGATTTTGCCATCATGATCTTTTATTAAGTTTGATCACGGGGAAAATCTTTTAGTAAGAACTGTGATCATGCTTCTCTATTATTACTCTTTATAATGTCTCAAATTCCATAATTTTGTTCTTCTATATTTGGTCTTGTCTCAGCTAGTCTGCCTTTCAATCTGTCAGCTCAGTTCCTTATATTCTGTTATATTCTTTCTCTCCAGGCCATTCTCTTGCATTCAGCATTGTTTTTTTTTGTCACTTATACATCTTCTCATGTAACTATGCATGGTCCAATATTGACTTTTTGGAATGTGTTCTTTGGAGGTTTTGAGCATGATGGTTTTCATTTTCTTCCACAGTTTTTGTTGGGAGAGAAGATGGGGTTGCATTTAACTTATCCGAGGAGTCATCAAAAAAGCATGTTCGGGTATAATCCGATCAGTGGTAGAATCATTACAGTTCACATTCGAGCAAAGCCTGTCAATATGTCAATCATACAAGTTTATGCCCCCATTTAGGAAAGCAGCTGACATAACTGAGTTCTGTGAATGTCTTGAAGAGATGCTCACTAAAACACTAAATTTAAAAATATCACGTTTGTAATTGGGGGACTTGAATGAGAAAGTTGAGGTGGTAGGCTGTCATAAAGAAGTAATGGGAAACAAAGGTCTAGGTTCCAAAATTAGGAAGGCATTTAGTTGAATTCTGCTGCTGTAATCACTTGGTCATTGTAAATGCCATTTTGACCCAACATCCTAGACATTTATATATATGGTAATCACCTGACATCATGACAAAGAACCAAATAGAATATGTAATGATACAGCAATGATGGATGTCAAGTGTCCAGTGGACAAAAACTTTTTCCTGAGTGCAGACTGTGGGTCAGCACTGATGGACCATTGGCTGTTCTTATGTCAGACCATCAGCTGTTGGCCTCAAACATAAAATTAAAACTTAAAAAGATATGACATTTGACCAGTTAAGTGCTTTTGGATTTGTTCAGAATGAACAAAAATCGGATGACTTCTATCCAGAATGAGTTTGAGCTTTTGGCATAGGTGAAAGAGAAGAACTGAACTTGGGTATAGGAAGGGGGAGTATGCCCCATTTAAGCAGAAATGTGAACTACTTGTGAAATATGGAAGCAATTGACATTCTCCAAAGACAAACAAATGTTGAACATGCAAACAATGGCGACAGTCCTGTATTTGACAAATATACTAGCATTTTAATAATACTGCTGTATCAGTCTGTTACGATGTGCTGATAAGCATCTTTTGGCATGACTGTTATTAAAGAACCATTTGATCCAAGCTTTATTCCCATCTGTCACTGAATGGGTCTGCATACTTTCTCCATTTCTTTCCTTTGCCCCAACAGTTGATATTGCCTTCAAAACAAGCTCTCGATGTAGGTCAGAGCATCTTCATGTAATTCTGTAGTTTTTTAGCAGGCATCTTTTTGGCTAGTGTGTCATTGATGTGGGCTGTGCAGAGTGCTGGCACAGCAGCACAGAGCTGAGGCAACAGATGGGAGCAGAATGGTGGCAGTAAAGATCCATCAGTAGTATTTGTAAATATATATGGTTTTTCTTTGTTGCTCAGTGAATAGGTCATTTAAAACGTATTCTTCCTCGATGACTGCCCCATCCTCTGCCATGAAACTGCAACTGATTTTCAATGACAGACTCAGGTGAAGTGTTTGCCAGGAGTGGATTGCATTCATGGATAAAATATGCTCTACTCAATCAGTAGTTATGGTCTTGATTCAAGAATCAGTGATTGAAACTGGGACCTGTGTTATGCAGGAGGGTAGACTAGGTGAATCCTAATGGTCCTTTTTGGCCTTAAAATCAATTACCAGGAATATGCCTGAGTGAACTACTTGATGCCAAGTGCAAAGCTTTCAATAGTGAAATTTAAGTGCTAAGAATTATTATGGAATAAAAAAAAGTATAGACAGGGTGTCAATTTGTGTGGAATGCAATCTATTATTTTCGTCACTTGTGGCAGAACTGTGATCATGGGAGCCTGAACCTGCAACCCTTGTTCATCTAAGTAATCCTCCATTCAGCTAATGGAGCTGTTTGTACAAATACAAGTTGGCAGTGATGGGCCCTTAAGGAAGGCCTGAACCTCTTGTGAAGAATGAGGTGTAGTTGTCAAATACACTAAATTACAAGTGACAACAGATGACTAATGTCCACATTGCTTTCTAATACTCTTTGCATTCATCACATAACCCTAATTTAATCATACAACTTCTTGGGTCACTTTTAATATTCTAGTTTACTGAGATGGGTGGGGAAAGTTAGCCAATATTTTCAGTATGGTACACTTGAAAAAAACAAAGCTATTCATAGAAGGAACAAAACAATATGACACCTTTCAGTATGGAAATAAACAACCTTTGTAATCCCATTGCAGCCCATTATATGTGTTTTATGCCATATCCAATTTTTGTTAAAGTGCAACTCTTTTTATGTGTGTCTTGAACAGCTGTTGTGTTCAAGCTCATTTCTTATTTAATAGTAGTACAACTGCATTGTGCTGTCTTTTTTTAACTCCCAAAGTTCCTCTGGCATCAGTAAAAGGTCCATGTGAGAGTACATAAAAACTGCAACAACTTCTCTGTTTATCACTGTGATCAGGATCTGTACATTTGTGCTGGAGTAAGGAAATTCAGAATGGTTATTGAACCATTGGTGTAAAACAAGTTACTTTTTATGTTCATGAGTAGCATTTCTTATCTGTAACTTTTCCATCTCTGATGCATTTTTTCTTCAAATAACTTGAACCAATTAATTTGTTTTCCAGTGTTGTTTTTAAATATTTGAGCTTCTGATTTAAAACCTATAAAAACATATAATTGCAAAACAAAGACTGCTGATTAGTTCCTTTGTTCTCCCTAATTCTGCGGTTATGGGATATTTCTTCTTATATTTTGATCCTACAAGGTACAGAGTATCTTCTAAGTCCTTTGGGAATTGAGGAGGCTCAGCATCTCACAGAAGTGGGGCCCTTGACTGCATACCATTCAGTTCTCCTTGTGAGTTATGCATATCAGTGCGTGAAATGGATCACCATTTCCTTTGTCTGCACTAGGCAAATATGAGAGACACCAAGTGAGTGAGGTAATATCTCTTTTTAGGCCTTGTCTACATCACATGGTTTTATTGACAAAACCAGGGGAGGTACACACCACAATGCTGCTTCTGCTGACAAAACTCTCCAGCTTTGCCAACATCATAAAACCACCTCGATGAGAAGCATGGAGCTTTTTGCAGCAAACTTATATCGACAAAGAGTCCGTGTAGACACTGTGCTTGGTTATGTTGCCTGGTTACGTTTCAGTAAAGGGCCTCCAGGAGATGTCCCACAATGCCCATCCTGACTGCTCTTATCAGCACCCAGGCATCTGCCCTTCCCCCTTTAAAGGCTCAGTAATTTTTGAAATTCCACTTCCTGTTTGCTCAGTGTGGAGAGCTCACATTGTGTCTTCCCAGTTGACCATGGCAGCTCCATGCAGCAAATGATCTCCCACTTGGAGCACTCCGGGGCTGTTGGATCTGCTGAGTATATGGGGAAAGAAAGGCTGCGTGGTCCTACCTCTGCTCCAGCTCTAGGAACTTCGATACCTACAGTCAGATTTCTCCTGGCATGTTGGAGAAGGGCTACGAATGGGACATGCGTCAGTGTCATGCGAAGATAAAGGAGCTGAAGCATGTGTACTAGAAGGCAAGGCAGTCAAACAGTCACTCTGATGCTGCACTGAAGATCTGCCACTTCTGTAAAGAGCTGGACGCCATCCCAGGCGGTGGACCCCACCTCCACTGTCGAGCCCTGTGGATTTTTTTTGAGGGGGGGGGAAAGGGGCTGGAGACAGCAGACTCAATCCCAAGGACAAAGTCGCGGACAAGGAAGTTGAGTTGGAGGACAAGATGGTATTGGATGACCCTGTCACTTGTCCTATGGCAAGCCAGGACCTCTTCTCGACCCAGAAGTGTTCAAACCAGGCCCAGCACTCCATGTCCGGCACACATGATGCAGGAGAGGGGAGTTCTGACAAGTGATCTTTTTGAGTTGACACTGCTTGGTTATATAAGGTAGAGCTATCCTTTGCTTTGCTATATTCTAGAAGTGGGTGAAGGGATAGAAAGCTGTGTTTGCATGTGCTTCACAATCCCCTGTGTAGCTAAGCAGTGTGGCAGAACAGTGTGTTAATGCACACTGAGATTTAATGGAAATCCTTCAGATCTCTAGGAAACTTTCCTGGAGGTACTTGCCAGTCCTCTGCAGAGGTTTCATTGGCAGGGTTGATTAGTTCCTTACTCCGTTGTCGAAAACTTTCCTGCTACAATCAGCAATCATTTGTGCAGGGACCAAAGTAGCACACAGGCAAGCAGCATAAGGACTCGGTCTGAAGCTGCTTGCATGCAGGAGATGCCCCTTTGTATCCTTGCTTACCTTCAGGAGAGAGATATCGGCTTCTATGACTCTCCACCCCGCCGGTAGAAAATGGTGGCAGAATTTACAGTTTTGTCCCTAGTCACCTGCAGTGATCCCCTTTAAAAAAACAACTAGATCCTTTGCCCATCTTCAGCCCACTATCCCCTCCTGTCCCAATGAACTCACCATGTTTAGGGCGTTCGCAGAGCTGTGTGCTTGCCAAGGCACAGTGAGAGGTGTATTTTACTATAATGATTTGATGCTGTGAGTACACAAACTATCATACTTCTGTTTGTTTCTTGTGCTTCTGCAGATGTGGCCTTCAGGGGAACCCCCTATACACCGGGGAGCACCACTGCCAGATAAGGAAGTGACTGAGGAGGAGCAAGGAGGACATATTCGAGAAGTGCTCTAAGCTCCTCAAAAGCCAAAAAACAAGAATGCAGGGCATTGAGGGATACTTTAAATGAAAATTATAAAATAGACAGGACAGAAAGGAGAGCCAGGAGTGAATTTTCATGGGCCAGGAGTGGATGACAAAAGTGATGGAGGACCAAACGGAGATGCTGAAGTCCCTAATCATGCTGCAGGTGTGCTTGCTGCCTCCCCCGGCGGCTGATACTGAGCTCTCCAAACTCTTCCCACACATTCTTTGCAACTTCCTGGCCCATCTCCGTATCCGTTCACTCCACCGCTTCAGACAGCTTCCAAATTGATAACTGGACTTACGCATAGCCTGAGAGCCTACACTGCCATCTCCCTTCCCACCAAGCATTTTGTATTTGTTAATTGGTATTTAATAAAAACATACTCTCTGAAAGTTAATCAATCTTTATTTCCCCCCTACATGGTTGCTTCTGCAATTAATGCACAGTGGCAATTGGATCATTTGCAGACTACAAATCACAGACAGGAATCAAAATTTTCATGCAAGATTCAAGTTAACAAAACATGGCAGACTGCTTTATGGAAAGACATTATTGGTGCTCATTCTCAAAATGGTGCCTCAAGGCCTCCCAGATTCGAATAGCCCCCTGTTGTACCCCTTTAATAGCCTGGTATCTGGCTGCTCAAAATCAGCCACCAGGCGATCCGCCTCCGTGCTCTACCCTTGCGGAAACTTTTTTCCCCCTAGCCTCATAAATGTTATGGAGTGCACAGAAGGCTGCTATGACCATGGGAATATTTTCTTCATTTAGATCTAACCTACCATAAAGCCAACACCAGCTTGCTTTTAATCTGCCAAATGCATATTCTACATTTATTCTGCACCTACTCAGCCTATTGTTGAAGTGCTCCTTCCTGCCATTCAGGTTTCCCGCAGAAAGCTTCATGAGCCATAAGAGTAAGAGGTACACTAGGTCTCCCAGGATCACTATGGGCATTTCAACATCCCCCATTGGAATCTTCTGGTCTGAAAAGGAAGTTCCTGCTTGCAGCTTTTTGCACAGGTCGGTGTTCCTGAAGATGTGTGTGTCATGCACCTTTCGAGTCCATCCCACGTTGATGTCAGTGAAATGCCCATGGTGATCCACAAGCGCCTGCAATACCATAGAGGAAGTACTCCTTTCTATTGATGTACTCCATTGCAAGATGGTCCAGGGCCAAAATTGGGATATGCATACTATCTATCACCTCGTCACAGTTAGGGAATCTCCATTAGCGCAAAGCCATCCACTATTTCACGCATGTTTTCAAGACTCTGTCATTCATAGCAGAATGTGATTAATGGTCCTGCACACTTGCATTTATGCAGCCCCAACAGTGGACTTTCTGTCTTCAACTGATTCATAACCGACAGGTAGCAGTCTGAAGTTGCCAGTTTCCACATGGTGATTGCCACACACTTCTCCACCAAGAGACCAGTTCTCATTTTGTTGTTCTTGCGCAACAGTGCTGGGGCAAGCTCCACAAACAGTTCCAGGACGGTGGCTTTCTGCATCTGAAAATTCTGCATCCACTTCTAGTCATCCTAAACCTGCATAATGAGGTGATCCCACCACTCAGTGCTTGTTTCCCAAGCCCAAAAGTGATGGTCCACTATGTGCAGTTACTCCATGAATGCCAAAAGTAATCTGGTGTTTCTTACTATGGCACACAGCAGGCCAGACACCCCTGATTTCTGTTCAGATTGGGAGCTCACAATATACTGCATGACCAACCTCGATGTGTTCATAACAGTGACCACAACAGTGGTGAGCAGTGAAGGGTCTATCCTTTCAGACATAGATGGCAGACGCACAGTAAACAGGGGCCGTTGAAAAGTGCTGTGAAATGCAATCAGAAACCCATGGAATGATGGAACGGAAAAAACTGCATCATGGGATGTTGAGCCCACACCTATGATGTGATCCACTCCACTTTCCCACAACTCCTAGCTGCAGAAGGTGGCGAGTTGTACAGTGGGATAGCTACCCACAGTGCACTGCTCACTGTCAATGCTAGAGCACTAACTGTGCACGCACTAGACTGACAGAAGGAACATTGTGTGAGCATGCACAAGCAATGCAATTATAGCGCTTTTTGATTGTCGACAAAACTCTTTAGTGTAGACAAGGCCTTAGACTAACTTCTGTTGGTGGAAAGGATAAGTTTTCATGCTCCACAGAGCTCTCCTTCAGGTCTGGAGAAAGACCCTAGAATGTCCAAGCTAAATACAAGGTGGGATAGATTGTTAAACATGAGGTGTTCATACATGGTGTAGGAGACAACTTAAAATGAAGTGGACAGTTGATACTTCTGCAGTCTTAGGACAATGGGAGGTTAGGTTATGTCAGGACAATGGAGGGTTAGGCTGCAGCTGTAATGCCATAGCGCTTCAATGTGGACACTCATTTCAGCAACAGGAGGGTTTATTCTATCACTATAGTTAATCTACCTCCCCGAGAGGTGGTAGCTAGATTAATTGAAGAATTCTTCCACCTATCCAGTGCTGTCTACATCAGAGTTTATGTCAGCATAGCTACTTTTCTCAGCCGTGTAGATTTTCCACTCCCCTGAGAGACGTAGCTATGCCAATGTAAGTTTTCAGTATAGACCAGCCCTTAGTAGGCAGCAGGTATTACAAATTGTTGTAATGGGCCATGAAACCAAAGTCTCCTAAGTCCATGGTTTTTAGTGTCTAGAAGAGTTACGAATTTTAAGTTCATAGACCCCTTTTTTTAAGGTGTTGTGCAGGTTTCTCTTGATGAGTACTGAGAGGTCAGATATGGAGTGAGTGCTTGTGAAAAGTGTTGACTCATGGGTAATAAGGTGTTTTTCTCGAATGAACGCACACAGGAAAGAGCTGGAGGTTTTTTGAGCCCTTCAGATATAAATAAAATTGCACATGCATTCTTTATTGTGGCATGCATAGACAGGCTCTGCATGGCAGGATGCACACACAGTTCGTATTCTTACATTACCTCACTTCTGAAGAGAGAGTTTGTTGAAACAAGAGCAAACAGCAGGCACCATTAGTAATTGTCTTATTGAATAGAGGATCCATAGCACAGTGCAAATGATGGATTCTGTATTATACTAGGTAACACAGAAAATTGTTTTGGCGCAGCAGGAGGAAATGGAGTTCTGTGTCTGAAAATGGGTAATCTGTTTCAAATAAATGAACCCAAAATAATGTTTAAATATTTGCAGATATCTGCTACCTTCACACAACTTCTTCCTTTCTCACTCTTCCACCTTCACTTACCAAAATGACTTCTTTAAGGGGCTTGCCCTCCCGTTCATGTTTTAGCAGACCAGTTTGATTTGAGGTGCATGCAGCTGGATCTTTGCAATTCCTGCCTGATATCTGAAGGATGCTTTTGGGCTTAACAGTATGCAACTTGAAGTTAGGGGAACTGGGTTATATTCCTGAATGTGGCACAGTTTATTTTTAGATGATATTTTCGGGGCCAAATCCTGCTTGCCTTTTGAGGGTGTCATGTTTGATTTCAGTAGATCAACTTGCGTGGGTACGGTGAGAAGGATTTAGCCCATTGATGCCACAGTCATGGCATCAGAATTGCTTACCCGCTCAAATGAATTATACTAGTTATAAAATAAAAGATTTCTATATTGCAGGCTGATGCAAATATCTTGGTAATCAGCAATGAAGGGAAAATAAAAACAGAAGCTGCATGGAAGTTTAAAGTGAATTTAATGCACTTGCAGGTTAGGGTAAGCACATTTAATAAAGATTGTGTTTGGAGGATGAAGGGACTTATTCAATGATCACTGCTTTTTAAAAGACAAAATAGTTTGCTACAAGTCTCTCAATGTTACTAGATAAATGTCTCTGTGTTCCTTGGGTTTGAAAGTCCTTGGTGAAGTTTCTAAAATAACTTTCATGAATGCCTACTTCATTTGAGAATGAAAAGGTTGTGTCTGCTTAATAAGCTTTGTGCATGTGTTTGCTAGCAGTTTTCTTTTCACTTTCTTTTGAATGGCTGTTGCTCTTTATCCTGGACCATTTTTCTCATTTCTTTGAAGTGAATTGGTGCTCAAGCAGATTTCTCTTTCTGGTGTCACAGTAGCGTATTTTATGGGAGGAAAATAGACAGTAGTTAGGAAACCACTTTTTGGCTGAACTGTTTCAGCTAATATGATTTTACCTTCAGTATGAAAGGGCATAATGTAGTGTTTTCAAAAACTATTATCAAGACAGTTAAAATGGGAAATCATTTTAAAAATTTGTTCTTAAAAATAGTTTTCTCACACACTTTCCTTGTATTGTGTTTATAGGGCTTACTTGGCCTGAACTGGATTAATCTGGCTGCTGTTTTTAAATTCAAACTGGTCTTGGAGTTTCTATTTAGTCTATTTCGTCCTATTTCGTCCACCAATAAGTTCTCCTTAAAAGGTTCATAGCCATAGTGGGACAGAGAGGAAGGATACTGTGCAAACGGCTAAAGGAGTCTCCATTAGGGAAAATTGTGACTTGTGAATTTGTGGAAGTGGTAGTGTAGATTTGGCTTGGGTGTCTCCTACCGTTGTCCTTTTCAGTTGCATTGGTGATGAACTATGAGTCTGTTTTCTTAGTGTAGACTTTACCCAACTGGAACTTCATTCTACAACTGGAATTTCGCAAGGCAGAGCATTCAGAAGTAGGTTACAAAATAGTCAAGAGCTTTCAGCTGAATTTAGACTTTGATCATAACAGACAATTTAGCGGGTTTCATACACAGAATGCCAAGTTACTGTAACTTCCTAGCCAAAATCTAAATTTATCACTCATGTAACTGCATTGTAGTCAGTTGACTTGCTTGAAGTTACATAAAGGATGCACTTAGCCTCTTGTAACTACAGATGACCAGTGAAAGAAAAAAATTATATTTGATATACAAAAGCGAGAAAAGTGTTTTAAAAATGTTTTATGTTGGAAATGCAGGTTTTGTCTATACCTCTTTTCCTCCTTAAAAGTTTCTAGGGATGTCTAGAAAAGTGGTAGAATTATGGCATAGTATCTGTAAGTGAAACCTGATGGAGAAGGAAAGTGATTCTTTTTATAAAAAGTTGTTAAAACTTTGGTTTTTTTAATAGCTGTTTGAGGTGAACACCTGAGAAACGTGTTAGAAAATATTCTTTAACAATTCAACACTCTTATCTAGTCCTTGAATATAGAGCTGAAAAAGTTCACAATCATTTCTGAGACCTTATAGTCATTCAGAAAAAACAAGGAAGGATAGACTTGAGGTTCTTAATATTTTTTTTCAGCAAAACCCCTACTCTTAAGACTGGGAGACTTACTTTATTGTAATATATAGAAAGGATGAAAAAAGGCGTAAACCCAAATTTTCCCTGTCTTTATAGCCAAAGGTGATCTGCATAGCATTACACTGTTCATATTTTAAAATAATTTTCTACTAGAATTGCTCACGTACAAACCATAGGGGCAATTTTGAAGTCTGTCTCTGTAAAACTTAGCCCTCACTGTTTACAGTTACAGAAGTGGTATCTCAATTGTTCATGCAGGGAGGAAGCATCATCTGTTGGTAAAAACAGAATCTTAAGTTGAGGGACATGGATTTTGTTCCTTGTTTTACTACTAATTCCTTGTGACCTGGGGAAAATAAGAGGGAGAGGTTGACTTCCACAGTTTGTAAATTGAGGACACAGTCTGGTGTGATGTTTCCTGGGGGTAACCAGGTTGTGTGAGGCACCTTGGTACCACCTGGCCGTAAGGCAGTGACAGTGGGGCCTAGGCCAGCCCCCATGAGGGGGTGAGGAGGGAGCACCACCCAGCCCCACTCTTGGCCGCCAGCCTCACTACAACTGTGCTCCAAAGCTGAGAGGCATTAACATTCTGTTATTGGTAAGTGGGGGCGTTAGAGGAAAAGTTTGGGGACCACTGCTTTAGAGTGAGGAAACCTTGTCTGTGCCTGCCAGAAGTCAGCTCCCCAATTCCACTAACAACACAAGTGCTCCTCTCTCAGCCTATGCAGGCTCCACTGACCCACTGCAGAATAGTGACAGACACCCTGTGACACACTGCACCCCATGCACACCCTTATGGTAGGATTGTGTTTCATTCATGTTCATCCTTATAGCGTGACTGTGTAATGTTTAATGCCAAGTATGTCATGTAAGGTGTTTTTGGAATGCTCATGACATTCTGAATATTATTGTTATAGTAGCATGTTTGTTGCAATGTCATATGTATGGTTGAGGCTGTGCTATGTAATATTCCCAAATATGTGCCTCTTGGCTTGAGGCAGATCTAAGCAAAACCCTCCAAAAGCAGAGAGGTAGTTCATGCCTTCCTAAAGCATGTATAAAACAACCCAGCTCTTCCAGCAACAATGGTCTAGCCTAAGCATCGGTAAGGGGATGCTCATTGACTCAAGTGGAGGAAGCCATGCCGGACATTGTCTGTCACCTGGCCCTGGAGAGGGGTGCAAAGGAACACGTTAAAAGAAGAGATGTTTTGCAATCTGGAGCTCTCTCTTCCACTTCCATATACAAAACATCAGGCAACTAAAGGACTGTCCACCGAGGGAGGGCCTGGCTGACGGAGGTCAACCAGCCTGTGGTGAGTATTACCTGACTTTGTAATGTTACTGAAAGGGTTAAGCTTAATTTAGAATGCGATTTGCTTTTATTTCATCCTGATCAAATCTGACTTACATTCCTCTGATTTATAATCACTTAAAATCTTTCTGTACTTCATAAATGTGTTTGTTTTATCTAAAGCAGTGCATGTGGTTTAGTATGTATTAGAGACTTCATCTGAAGTGACAGCTGATGCACATCAATTTCTTTGATAAATTGACAAACTAATCATGAGCTTGCATTGTTCAGTGGACCGCACTGAATATTGCAAGATGGAAGTTCCAAGGGTTGCATCTGGGCCTAGGAGTGTTTGCTGGGGTCATTCTATTTTATAATCCCATAAGTGGCTGGCCTGAAGCACTCACTCACTAACTTAAGGGCTGTTTGTTTGCAGGAGGCTGTGCATGGTCTGACCCAGGAGTGAGGGGTTCACACAGCAGAACAAGTGCAAGACGGGCTCCAGGAGTGAGGGATTGGGGTAACACAGCTATACACCAGTCCAGATTGCAGAGAGGAACGTCTCACATGCTCAAACCAATGAGTGTCCCCCTGAAGTGTCCAGCCCCTGTACCACTAGACACAGTATTCACAGATTCACTGCTCCCAAAGGAACAGTACACCCCATTTTATTAGGTATGGCTCAGTTCTGCTCACTTAAGGCTCAGCATTTAAGAGCAGTTGACCGTAAATCAAGTAAAAGTTTATTTAGCAAAATATAGAGATTCAAGTGACAGCAAGCAGAAATACTAGAAAAAAATGGTTACATATAAAATAAAGTCATCGCATGCGTTTTAGAGCGTGGACTTACTTAATTAATTACTATCATGTCTTATGGGGCAAAGGTCACCTAAAATTCTTCCAGCATATTACAGCCAGGCTTCCTATGATCTTCCATTCAAGAGATAAGCCATGCTCCTGGCTTGCCTCCTCACTGGAAAAGATTCAGGGTGCTTTCCTATAAACATAGCTATACTTCACAAATCATTCTTTACCTGTAAGTAGGATGTCCCTTACTGGTTATTTTTTCCTGTGTCTCTTTCTTGTCCATTTCACGATCTCTCGATTAGCATTTGACTCAGACTGTAGATAGGCCTCCATTGTGAAGGGGACAATAGATACATGACCAGCAAGAGAGAGAGAAATAAGTATCTCTTTCCTCGTACTTCACAGGAGAAGGTTTATCTGCTACTGGTGACCTGCCATAACTCATGTACCTTAAGAACATACTTATCAGTAAGGATACATAATTCCTTAAACATTGTCCGTACACACATTTCTCAATATTTATGATGACCAGTGGGGTCTTGGCTCTTTGTAGAGACCTTACATGCCACCCTTTGGTGAATTTAATAGACATATATCTGACCATGGGATCCCTACAAAATTCTGTGACCCCCTTTGCCCTCTGCCACTTGGCACCAAGAGGTTCCTGAGTCACACCTGGCTCTTTTAAAAAACTATTTAGTTATTTGAATGAAGAGTCTTGTATAAATGTCTATTACTAGGAAACAATCCGGTCACAGGAAAGATATTACGCACTATATTGGATGTCAAAAACAAAAATACCATTTGCTTTCTTAGGTGGAAGGGAAAAAAGGTATAAAACAAGTTTTTAAAGCAGCATGAGTGGGTGCAGGCTTCTGATGTTGAATAGTTAAAGAAGTAAAAACATGTTGACTGACTTCATGACCAGCTAACCCTTCCTTCCATTTTTCTTTGTCGTGTCCTCCTTCCTTCTGATTTGGCAATGAATGAGAAACCTGGACACTGCCCTGCTTAGTCCTGGGCTATGCATTATTTTGTACCAATATAACTATTTTGTTTAAGGTGAATGTTTTAACTGAATTAGGTTTACTGGTACAACTACTGGTGTGAACACAGTTATATTGGTATAAAGGTGCCATATAACAATATAGTTTATTCCCCTTCCTGTACATGAATAAGCTATATTGGTGTAAGCACTTTTATATCGGTATAACTGTGTACACATTAGGAGGATTGTACTGCTTAACTATACTGGTATAGTGAGTGGTACAACTTTTGTGTGTAGACAAGGTCTTATTTTTCCTTCTTAATTATTTTTCAGTGATGGTTCTTGTGACCTACCTTTTTTTTTTTAAAACTGTTCTGGAATTAGGCTTATGTGCCAGTGTGGCTTTTGTATGTGGTTAAATGATTTGTTTTAATGTAAACCAATTGCTTTATATCTTAGTGAGCAGTTCTACAATTACATTACAGATCACTCTGAGCTAAATCCTGTGTATTAAGGAATGATTTTCGTTTTTGAGATACTATTACTTCTCCAGTATTGGATTCTCTAACCCATTGTTTTGGATTACATTTTATGCTGATTTAGCATATTGGGACATAAGGGACTATAGTAATTGGTAGTGAATCGAGAGATTCTCAGACCCCGCCAGCATTTCCCTTTTGTCCTCATCCCCACGAGAGTCCTGTTCTGTTGCTTTTGGAGCTGATCATTGCTGTTGCTGGATTGGCTGAAGGACATCACTTCTGAGTAAAGCAATCTTTTCAACTGTCTCAGAGGCAGAATACGCTGTTTATGCCAAGACCCGGGCCTGGGACCTATGCTTTGCCACATTGAGCACTTCCACTAGATCTTCTCAGTTGTCTACATGTGAGATTTTTCATAAATGTTTTTTAAAAATATTAGACACATCAATCTTTACGGGAATTTATGATAATTCACAGTAAAACTGTAAGTTTGGATTGGTGGTTCAGTATTGGGTGCTCTGAGGCACAGCAGTATACCAACATCTAAATGTCTACTAACAGAAGGATAACATTTTAATCCTTTTGTCATAACACAAGCTTTATGGGATACTCTTAGAGCTCAAATGTGATGAAGGACTAAGAAGATTGAATTATTAGTCTCAGTATGGTATAATCAGAGAATTTATCTCCAACCAGAAAATACTAAAATCCTACAAAGCTGCTCTTCTGCCTCTGACTGTGAAAAATGAACTGGCAGAAATTAGTCCTCTGTTAGAAGAAACTAAGTAACTTCAAATTATGCCTGGAATGCCTTGCAGCGATGAAGGAATTTAAGTAACAGTGATTTCCTTTGTTTTTGCTAGCTAAACAGTTTTCGGATTTGAACTGCGTGTAAGCTTTCACATTTACTGTGTTTGGGTTTTTTGCTTTGAAGAGCATATTTATTTCCAAAAAGGAAAACTTTGTCTATCTTATGGAATATTTCCTCCTCCAAAATGTTTGGTTTTAATATGAAGAGATATGCAGATGGAAGCTGTATAAAGTAATACCCATGGGAGGGAGTGTTGTCTAGGGTACTGACAGCCAGGATTCTGTAATGCTATTGTGCTTTAGGTTTCACTTTTTACATTTCTCCTCAAGTCTTACATGCAAGAAAACTAACAGCCCCTTTAAAGCACTTTCCATGGCACAGTTCAGAGGGTTGCAAATAAGTTGTTAAATGTGGTGGGATACAGAGTCCTAAAGTGAGCGGAGTTTCTGCTTGGCACGTGGACACTTCCCATCTCAGACATATCTTGCTGCAGTTAGATGCAGCACTGGTTTAATGCTTTAAGTACCTTTAGTACCATGGAGAAACAAGGAAAAAACATCTTAATGAAATCCTCTTTTGTCTTTAGGGCACAGCAAAATATCCTCAATTAGTCATTATCTTTTCTTGGGGTAAATGGTTTTGAAAGATTTTGAGAAATAGTTTAACCTGATCTGTTGCTTCCGTTCCACTTAAGCCTGGAAACAGTCTGCATCTGGTATCTAGACAGTGACGTTTCAGCATGAGAATGTATCCTTTGTCTGTTGGGACTTCAGAATATTGTGTACATTTTTTCTGAACTTCTTCATCTGTTGATTACTCAGAGTTAAGAAAGGGTAAGATGAACTTAATCTTAGTGGTACCAGATAGGCCTGATAAAAAGAACTGCTTCAGATGGACTACAGCCAGCCCATTTCTCTCAAGCAAGTGCAAGGCCTTCTCTTATACAGACTGCATCCTGATCCAACACAGCTCAAGCTATCTGCATAGTTTGTGACTGGGCATTGCTCGGGATGTTCAATAGGCACCTGGATGCCTTACCTGTTTCTTAAAAGTGGGAAGCCTACGTAGTATACTACAGGGTGCGGGTTGATGGTGAAATACAAATTTAAAACCCACAAAGACCATTGGCACACCTATCAGTGAAGTACCTGCAAAAGGCAGTTCAGCAAAGCTTTGCCACTAACATTCAAAAGTGTAGAATCCATGTCTTAGGCCACGGCTACACTAGAGAGTTTACAGTACAGTGCAGCTGTGCTGCTGTAAGCAGTCTAATGCAGCTGCTTTAAGTTGATGGGAGAGTTCTGTCCCATGAGCGGCAGTAGCTGTGTCGATGGGAGAAGCCCTCCCGCCGACATAGTGCTGTCAACACTGGTGCTTATGTAACTCAGGGGTAATTTATTCTCACCCATGAGTGACGTAAGTTATGCCGATATAAACTTTAGTGGAGACCTAGCCTTAATGACCACAGAGGAAAAGCTGATACGAACTGAGATGCATTGATCCTATAGTATTTTGATTTCTCTAGGGCAGACCCTAAACTTCCCCCCAATACTGCCCAAGAAAATACCTTTGGCCAGTGACCAAGCCTGAAAATCACCTTTCAGGCTGAAATGCTTCTTGAAAATCCTCTGTTAGGTCCACTGGAGCCCCCACGTTTAGACCCACAGCCCCTCAATCTGGCCTTCCCATAGAGTCCTAGAGTTAACTCTGTTTGCTGTCCTTTCCTGGTAAAGTGGAATTCCCAGTTTCCTTTTCACTGGCTTTGAGAATTAATGGCCTTTGCTGTGCCATTTTTCTCACCTTCCCTCAAGATAAGGTAGACCTATGTACCTAATTTAATTTTCTGTTCAAAGTAGTTATCCATACTCCACTTAGAACTTAAGAATGGCCATCCTTGGTCAGACCAATGGTCCATCTAGCCCGGTATCCTGTCTTCCGACAGTGGCCAATGCCAGGTGCTTCAGAGGGAATGAATAGAACAGGGGATCATCAAATGATCCATCCCATCGCCCATTCCCAGCTTCTGGCAGAGAGAGAGGCTAGGAACACTTCAGAGCATGGATTTGCATCCCTGCCCATCCTGTCTAGTAGCCATTGATAAACCTATCCTCCATGAACTTATCTAGTTCTTTTTTGAACCTTATCATAGTCTTGGCCTTCACAACATCCTCTGGCAAAGAGTTCCACAGATTGACTGTGTGTTGTGTGAAGAAATACTTTTTTATTTGTTTTAAACCTGCTGCCCATTAATTTTATTGGTGGCCCCCTAGTTTTTGTATCATTGGAAGGAGTAAATAACATTTCCTTATTTGCTTTCTCCATGCCGGACGTGATTTTATAGACCTCTCTCATATTCCCCCTTTGTCGTCTCTTTTCCAAGCTAAAAAGTCTGTCTTATTAATCTCTCCTCATATGGAAGCTGTTCCATACCCCCTAATCATTTTTGTTCCCCTTTTCTGTACCTTTTCCAATTCCGCCATACCCTTTTAGAGATGGGGCAACCAAATCCGCCTGCACTATCCAAGATACAGGTGTACCATGGATTTATATGGAGGTAATATGATATTTTCTCTTTTATTATCTATCCTGTATCCATTATTATGGATATCCTTTTATTCCTTATTATTATTATCTAACCATTATCCATCATTATCTATCTCTTATCCATTATCTATGATATTTTCTGTCTTATCTATCCCTTTCATAATGATTTCCAACTTTATTAGCTTTTTTGACTGCCACTGCATGTTGAGTTAATGTTTTCAGCGAACTATCCACAATGACTCCAAGATCTTTTTTGAGTAGTAACAGCTAATTTAGACCCCATCATTTTACATGTATAGTTGGGATTATGTTGTCCAATGTGCATTACTTTGCATTTATCAACATTGAATTTCATCTGCCATTTTATTGCCCAGTCACCAGTTTTGTGAGATCCCTTTGTAACTCTTTGCAGTCTGCTTTGGACTTAACTATCTTGAGTAGTACTGTATCATCTGCAAATTTTGCCACCTCACCATTTACCCCTTTTCCAGACCAGACTGAGAGTGCCCTGCCCAATGAAAATCAACTCATTCCACAAAAGCTCTCTCTGCCTTCTTTGCTGAAAAGGGAAACTTACTCAACATGGCCTTTATAAAGAGCCACCATGTCTTTGTTGTACAACTTCTCAAGGCATTGCAGACTCTGGCACGGCCTTAGCTTGATAAAGATTTGACTTTGTGGCTCTGATGCGAGTAGTCATAGGACCCCTTTTTTTGCCCTGGAGCATCATGTAATTTTTCTGTTCTCCTAGATATAGCTACTGTATTGGCAAAGACTACTCAGAGCAATCCACTTGGCTGAAAAGATGTCCCCCTTGTAGAAAGTAAGAAAACAGGCTAAGTTTAATCAGATTCTGACATACTTCACTTGGGGTAGGGGAGCGAGATGAGGAGTTAGAAAGACTGCTAATACGAATTCCATGTGATTTGTGTGGGTTTCCCCCACCCTCCATTTCGTGTTTGTCATCTGATTTGCCTTTTATTTTCTATCTTGACTCACTGATTGTTACTGTAGCTTAACTTTATAACAACTTTTACAAATTGTCCCAGTGACTAAATGCTCTGATCCCATAAATTTAAGCACTTGGGTACCTTGGTGTCATGGCAGCAACAACAGATTGTCTGTAAACTGAACCACTGGTAGTCTGAATATTGCATTCAGCACTGGTTTAGGAAATGGCCTAAGAAAGAGAGACGATTTTAAGATGTTGCCAAAATGAGCAAAAAGTACTTTTAAAATGTCACTGCTAATGTCTAGTTAAGTGGGGCCATGTCTACACAGGAGACCTTACAGTGGCTGTAAGATCTCTCATGTAGTCGCTGTGTGCTGACAGGAGAGATCTCTCCCGTCGACATAATTAAACTACCCCCAACGAGCGGTGGTAGCTATGTTGGTGGGAGAAGCTCTCTCGCCCACATAGTGATGTCCACACTGATGTTAGTGGTACTGTAGACACAGCCTAGGTTTCATGCTTGAAAACATGATTTAATTGTCTGAGATTAATGATTTTAATGAATGGGAATAAGAAATGCAGGAATCTAATCTTATAGTCAGGAATATACTTCTGAACCCCAATCTTGGAAACTAGGGTTTCTTTTGATCTGATACTTAGTGTGCTAAATGTTTGTGTAACCTGCCCTCTCTCCTTTCTAGTGAGAATAGGTGCATTTGGGTCAAGAATCATGTATGGTGCAACAGTTTTAGGTTTAAAAGGATTACTCAGGTTGCATATCTTTTGTCATTCTCAAACAACATGCGTATTCCCCTATCTGTGCTAAATGAAACTAGTAATGTACACAACTGGCTGGTTTAACCATATATTTAGATTAACATAAACGGTTATGGAGTAGCTAGGATTTAGTTAATTAAGCATATCTAGAATTTGTGTAACATATTCACCTAGCTGTATAGAATTTCCGTAAAGTCACTCTGATGCAGAGCAGTTACCTAAAGGTAAATGTGAAACCTCCAACTCACCTTACCAATTTGAGACAGCCTGGAGTGTCCAAGATACATTTCAGTGTTGTATGTATAAGCATGATAGCAAGTCCAAATCCTGATCAGAGGTTCTGAATCCCACTGCATTGAAGTTGAAAATTTGTGGTTTCGTGGTTTATTTTTGCTCACCATGTGGTCTTCATGACAGTGTGCGCCAACTTCAGGTTATACAAGTGATTCAGCCCAGCTAATGCAAAAAGACAAAACTCTTTTGGTCTGCCTTCACTGCAGAGCTGGACTGTGTGATTGGCACCTGGAGCCATCCCCACAGCAAAGTCCTACCCATTTTACTGTATCCTTGCTGTTTCTGCACTTGCCTGTGAGCGGATGGGGCATGACCAATGATGGTTTGTGCTGAAACACTGTAGGTTTTTTCCCCAGTTGATTGTAGCAGTTGCAGGAGAACCTGTCTGTCTTCCAGGAGGAACTTTGGGAAGGTCATTGAAGGACTATCAACACCAGAGTGATTTTTTTGCCTGTCTTCTCACTGCAAAGAGTGTGGTTCCAGCCAGAGCTGAAGTGGAGCTTATGCTCTAACCTATACCCCCAGGTGTGTTTGCTAACCTAGGTTCAAAGCACCTCCAAACCTGGGTCAGAGGTTTTCTATGTGGATGGTAGGGGGCAGTGGTGGTGGGAATGGTGGGGGAAGGTTGTGTTAAAACGTGGGCAAAAGCCTGAGTTAATTTTGTAATGTATGCTTGCAGATACTTTAACAATATTGGAACTGATGCTCTCTACAAATTTAGCTGTGAAACTTGTTTGACAGCTTTTATCTTTCTGCTCTGCTGCATGTGTATTCTGTTACTGCAGTCTTGATAAGGTTAAGATTCTGTCATGGCTATTTTTAGTAAAAGTCAGGGACAGGTTGCAGGTAATAAACAAAAATTCACAGATGCCCGTGGCCTGTCCCTGACTTTTACTAAAAATGCCCTGTGGGGGTGGGAGTGGGGTCTAACAGTTGGAATGCTGCCAGGAGCTGACCTCTGGCTGCTGCTCTAGCCCCAGCCACTGCTCTGCCAGCAGGGACTGACCCAATCCCCATCCAGCTGCCGCTGCAGAAGTAGTCATGGAGGTCCTGGAAAGTCACAGAATCGGTGACCTCCATGACAGAATCGTATCCTTAAGCATCAGGTATCTTAAAGCTCCACACCACAAACAAGTACTTAATTTAAAACAGGGATATATAGACAAGGACTTATAGTTGGATGGATTTGTATAGGTTTTTGTGTTGTAGATTGTGGTGTAACATAGTATAATGCAAGAATGCAAAGCAAGCTTGTAAATGAATAGGCTACTTTAAATAAACAGTTAATTATGAGCCTTAAATAATTGGAACCATCATGGAAGGAGCAAAGAAGAGCTCCAGTCATGAAGCAGTCTTGAAGGGAGGATAGGTAATTCAGTGAGCGTACAAAGAAAAGCTGGAGTGCCCAGCTGCAGGAAAGTGTGGTAATGTGCACAGAGGTGTATCTCCAGGATGCTAATCCACATGATATAGTATACAAAACTAAAAGTGGGGAATTTTTTTTTTTAATTTCAGGGAAATAATTCCATAGGTTCTGGTAACTGCATAAACAGCTCAAACAGTGCTCTACAGGTCTGAAGCCATAGACCCATGGATAAAATTATAGCTCCAAACTTCAGTTTCTCTTGTAGAAGTCTTTGTGTACTCTGAATGGAGTATACTACGTTCCTGTGAGCCATTCTCAGTAGGTAGTGAATTATGCTTTACATTCTTGGTTAGGTTTTCTCTTTATGTACAGCCAGATTAACAGTAATGGAGGCTACAGACATTAAAGGATATAATGTGCGTATGCATATCTCTGAAGAGAACCAGGTGCTTATTTAGTAATCAGGCCATTAGTCTATATTAAGCTTAATGTTTTACACAGCCTAGTGTAATCCCCCTTCTGAAAATTACAGATGTGGTGTATGACTTTTGAGATTAAATCCTTATTGCTACTTTAATCCAAACACTGAATAATATGTGCTCCAGCAATGCCTGAAACTTTAAATACCATGTGATAACATAATCCTGCCTTGAAATTCAGAAAGGATAAAACAAACACATGCTTCTGAATTTACAGTAGAGTAATTTCATTTCATAAATTTAAACTCAATGTTCAGATTTGTAAAGGAAGTGAGAACATTTGGATGGCACCTGTAGAAATACCATTATGCCTTCGGGTAAATAAGAGTTCCCATGAAAGTCTCTAAGAAACCTCCAGTAAAGTAGCATGAACATTTTAGAGGCCAGAGAGCCAAATAAAATGTAAATGTGCTTTGTTTACTTTTAAACATTCCAAAATCTAATATGAGAATCCTAGAGGATCACTCCCCATAATTTTATGCCCCCCTTCTGCTCTTGAATCAGTTTGTCCTATATCAGGATCCCCCATCTCTGACCAATTGAAAAATGATGTGATGTGACAAGTGCCATTACCCATCCATGGCTCTGATCATGCGGCGTGCAATGAACTCTGTATCCAGGCTTTGATTTTTGTTTGGTAGACTATTGTACTGTTACTGCTCTCTTGTGTAATTTTTTGGTGCATATTCTGCTGTAACAAGTGTGACTTAAACATGTGCCAACTTGCCAGACGGGTCACAATCTGACTCTATTCCTAATCCAAGGCTACTATCATCGCTGTTTAGTCGAAACAAATGCTCATATTTGATCTGAACCAGAGCCAGGCAGAATAATTGTTTTTCTCCATGATGGACTTCATTCTTTGAGACAGACCCAGTGACACAAAAACAACATGAATCTAAATTAGCTTCCTAGCCTAAATTGACCAGTAAGAAATTTAAAATGAATCTTATTCTCATCTCATTACCCCGCTCCCCTTCCCTGCCAAACGAAATCAATGTGATATGTCAGAACAGTTTTCTGATTTCATTTGTAAGTTTCTGGAGAGGAGGCTGGCTGTTTCCTAAGCTGCGTATTTTCTACCTTTTTCAAGTCTTCTATATGGTGCGTGAAAGAGAGATTCCTTAAATTGATGCCAGTCTACATATTTACATCTTTTTATCTGATCTTATTTTTTACTGTATTAAATAATATGGTGCCATCTTTTGTGACTTGATCTACCTTCCTGAAAAAATTTATACTGTCATTTCTCCCCTGGAGAAAAGTACCAAGAAAAGTCACTCTAGGTCTTGTTGATCGTGTATAAAGCCCTTAACCTGGGTCTGAGACACTTTGGAGAGTGCTTCTTTTTTCCCGTTCACCCTTTCAAGGCAACCTAGGTTGGCTTAGTTGTTGATGGAATCTTGGGACTGAGATCAGCACTGGGCATGGGTAAAAACTACTTTCGGTTCATGGACAGAGGCGGTGTTTATACTTAAACCTCTACAGTGGCTGCAGCTGTGCTGCTGTAGTGCGTCAGTTTAGATGCTCACTCCAACGATGGGAGGGGTTCTCCTGTCGCTGTAGTTAATCCATCACCTTGAGAGGCTGTAGCTAGGTTGACGGATTTCCTCCATCAACATAGGCCTTGTCTACACTAGGAAGTGTTGTCGATGCAAGTTACAGCGATGATCAAAAACCGCTATAATTACAACACTATTTGTCTGTACGCACAACACTCATTGTGTCATCGAAGCACATCCACAATTGGTGCTCTAGCATTGACAGTGAGAGCAGTGCACTGTGGGCAGCTATCCCATTGTGCAACTTGCCACCTTGTGCCTGCTAGGAATTGTGGGAAGGCAGAGAGGATCACAGTGCATCATGGGTACAGGCTTAATGTCCCATGATGCAGTGATTTCCATCCCATCATTCCCATGGGTTTCCTGCTGCGTTTCGCAGCATTTTTCAAATGCCTCAGCTTCCTGTGCTCCTGCCATCTCTATCTGAAAGGATGGACCCTCCACTGTTGTTGTCAGTGTTCTGAACACATCGCAGCTGGTCATGTAATATATCATGAGCTCCCAATTGGAACAGGAATCCGAGGTGCCTGACCTACTGTGTGACATGCAAACAACGCCAGGTTACTGTTTGCATTCACCAAGCATCTGTGCATGGTGCATCATCACTTTTGGGCACCTGAAACAAACTTGAGTGGTGGGATTGCATCGTTATGCAGGTCTGGGCTGATGAGCAATGGCTGCAGAACTTTCGAATGTGCCAAGCCATCATCATGGAACTGTGCAGAGCTCCCCCTGGCCCTATAGCACAAGGACTCCAGAATGAGAGCTGCTGTCTCATTGGAGAAGCATGTGGCTATCACCGTATGGAAGCTGGCAACTCCAGACTGCTACCGGACAGTTGCTAATCAGTTTGGAGTCAGGAAGTCCACCATTGGACCTGTGTTATCGCAAGCATGCAGGGCCATCAATCACATTCTGCTACAAAGAACTGTGAGTCTTGGAAATGTACGTGAAATAGTGGATGGCTTTGCAGTGATGGGATTCTCTAATTGGGGGAAAGCGGAGCGATAGACGGCACGTATGTCCCAATTTTGATCCCGGACCAGTACATCAACAGGAAGAGGTACTTCTCTGTGGTAGTGCAGGTGCTTGTAGATCACCTGGGGGCTTGTAGATCACTGTGAAAGTTGCAAGCAGGGATTTTATTTCCAGATCAAAAGATTCCAATAGGGGATGTTGAAATGCCCATAGTGATCCTGGGAAACCCAGCCTACCCCTTACTGCCATGGCTTATTAACCCTTATACGTGCAATCTGGATAGCAGCAAGGAACATTTGAATAACAGGTTGAGCAGGTGCCAAATGACCATTGAATGTGCATTTGGCAGATTAAAAGCTTGCTGGCAATGCCTTGATGGCAGGTTAGCTCTAAATGAGGAAAATATTCCCATGGTTAGAGCCACCTGCTGTGTGAAGCTAAAGATGAAAAGTTTCTTCCTCGGTGAAGTACAGAGGCAGATCACCTTGAGGCTGACAATGAACAACCAGATGTCAGGGCTATTAGAGGAGCACAGCGGGAGGCCATTAGAATCAGGGAGTCCTTGAGGAGCCATTTTGACAATGAGCAACAATAAGGTGTCTTTGTAAACAGCACCGTGCCATGCTATGGCTGCTATTCAGCTTGCACTGTGTATCAATGTGAGCTGCAGCCACCATGTGCAAGAGACAAATAAAGATGACTGATTCTGCACAGAGTATGTCTTTATTAAATAACAGTTATTCACAACACATATGAAAAGCTGGGCTGGAGAGGAGAAAGCAGTGAGGGGTGGCAGTGTGAGCTATGACAACTGGATGTAAGATGGAAGTTGTCTGAAGGAGTGGAGTGAATGAGGTACTAAGACGAGCCAGGAATGTGTGGGTGGGGTTTGGGAAGGGCATGGAAAGCAGTTCTGTATTGGCTGCAGAAGGGGAGGGGGTGAGCGTGAGCATTCATGAATTCAGTCTGCAGCATTATTAGTGACTTTTGCAGCTCTGTTTGTTCCTCCATGGCTTTTATCATGCGCTCATGACCTGCTATCACTTGCTTCTGGTTTTCACTCCTCTCATGCCTATCAATATTTTTATTTTTGGACACTGTATTTCCATGCCTTTTAAATTTTTTTTCTGCATCAGAGAAGTAGAAGAGTTCTTGGAACATCTCCTGTTTGCTTCTCCGTGTTTGTTTTCTTATCAGCCATAGGCACTCGGCAGGTGTAGAGGGGTTTCCCCTGAAAGGCACATCTGTAGAAGCACAATAAACAGTGAAAATAGATGCATGATTGTGAGTGCAAAAACAGCGTTGATTCATTACTGTAAAATACACCTCTTTCTCACTGTCCCAGTTTGACGATCAACCAGGGCATGGTGAGTTGTCCCCAGGGAGAGGGGGCACTCAAGTTGGGGAAAAGGTTCTGGGTGATTGTTTGGGGTATTGGTTCAGGTAGATAAGGACAAAATATCAACTTGTGCCACCATTTTCCACAGGTGGGGGCCATAGAATATGATATCTTACTCCTGAGAGTAAGTAGGGATGCTAGGGTGCATCTCCTCCATGGAAGCAGCTTCAAACTGGGTTCCTGTGCTGCTCATCTGTGTGCCACTTTGGTCCCTGCACAAGTGATTGCTGATTGATGTGGGAAAGTTTCCTATAATGGGGGAAGCAACAAAGCAGCTCTGCTGAGGAATCTCTAGCAGAGGATTGGCGAGTACCTCCAGGAAAGTTTCCTAGAGATCTCTCTGGAGGATACCTGTGAGATCTTGGTGTACATTAACACACTTTTCCGCTGCACTGCCTAGCTGAACAGGGGAATGGGAAGCATGTGCAAACACAGCTACTCTTGTGCATTTCTATCCCTTCAACCAGCTATATAGTGCTACAAAGGAAAGGACAGTTGTACCTCATGTAACCAAGCAGCATCAGCTCAAAAAAAATCACCCGAGCTCCCCTCTCCTGCATCCTGCACACCAGAGGTGGAGGTCCTGGCTCCCCAGGTCATCAAATTACATGGTCTCCTGTTCCACATCATCCTTCAACTCGACCTCCTTGTCTACGACTTCTTTGTGGGGGTTGTCTGCTGCCTCGGGCCTGCAGAGGTATCCGTGGGTCTCTTGGCACCTCTTGGCGGTGGAGGTGGGGTCACCACTGAGGATAGCTTCCAGCTCATTGTAGATATGCCAGGTTTTTGGCTCTGCACCAGAGCGACGATTTGACTCCCTAGCCTTTTGGTACCCGTGCCATAGTTCTTTGATTTTCGCATGGCACTGAAGCGTTTCCAGTTCATAGCCCTTCTCCACCATTAAATGAGAAATTTGACCATATGTATTGACGTTCCTTTGACTGGAGCAGAGCAATTTCAAAAACACCACCACTTTAAAGGATTTGGTAGCACACAAACTGACTTTGGCCTGGGCCATTTACAGCAGTGTAACCAAATCTAGTGTCAACACTAACACTTTGCCACTAAAAGATTGTTGCAAAAGGGTCTATGCCTCTCTTTGAGGTGGTTTTATTTTGTCGCAAAATCAGGGGAGTTATTGTTTTAGCACACAAAGCTGACTTTGGCCTGGTCTGCACTTACCTTCATATTCGGCGGCAGTCGACGGGAGTTATGCAAGCTACACAGAGTAGCTTGCTTAACTCCTGTCAACTTTGTAACTCCTATTCTATGCGCATCTTCACTGTACTGTGCCACTTGAGGGAGTGGTTTGAACGTGTCGACTTCCAGATTGATTGAGTCGGACTTCACTGACTGCTCAATCGATCTGGAAACATCGATCTGACGGCAGCGAATTGTACCCTTAGGTACCCTTAGGTCGATAAAAGTCTGTAGTGTAGATCAGGCCCTAGTGCTCTCTACACCGGGGGTTATGTTGATGCAGCTACGTCTCTCGGGTGTGGATTTTTCACACACTTTAGAGACATGGCTATGCCAATATACGTTTTAAGTGTAGACCTGTGCAGTCTGTGCAATTCCCTCTGAGTCCATTGGCTAGTGTTCATTTGCAACTCTTTTCAGGGCTCAATACAAAGCACTTCTGTTTGGGTACTTATGACCATATTGTTCCCATCCATATCTGTGCTTTTGTAGTGCCTATTGGCCTAGTTATTCATCAGCACCGGGTTGTGCTAGGTGTGTCCTGAGAGACTTTTGTCCAGTTTTGTTGGTATGGTTGGCTCCTTTGAGAATTAAGCTTAGTTTGGTTTGATTTCTTTTTAAAGTTAGGTTATTATGGAAAACATCCCAGATACTGCTTTTGGAAGGGTACTTTTAAACTTTAGTTCCTCTACTTGAAAGTGATTTAGAACTTAAAGCTGAAAGGGTAGTTATGGTGAAAGTTGAAATTTCCAGTGTTAATAACATATTTTCAATTTAATATTTAATGGTTTCTATTTCTCTCTCAGATCTAAGATCCCTATAGTTAACTGTGTTTTTGTCTTTGTTTTTTCTCACGCACGCCCCTTCCCATTTGTCCCCTGTGATGATTCCTCTGGGAACTGCAGGAGCCAGCCGAAGGTAAGTTTTTTATTACAATTCAGACCAGTGTTATGAAAAGCTATGGTATGTCATTTATTCAGCCTTCAAATATCCAAATATTTACCATTTTTTTTTAAAAAGAAGCCTTGCAGTTGATCAGCTGTTGTCTTTCAAAATAAAAATAAAAAATAACCAAACCATACATCCCTCAAAGAATCTCCTTGCTGTAGAAGACCACTCCACATCTCTAGCCAAAAAGTGAGTCAGAGGAACTAATGAAAGCATAGTTACATGCTAGCATTGAGTATTGTGAATGAAAGAATGTTTGTTTTAAAGCGTTTTCTGGTATCTGCATTAGAGCAAACTCATTGCTGCCAATTTAGGTTCCCTTCATTTTTTGCATTTTGTATGCATATGCCTCTTATCTCCTCTCCCCACCCTTAAATTTAGTTTATTAGCATTATTTTTAAAAACTGGTAAATAGGACTGGTAAAATAAACTATATAAAATTACAGTAAAGTAAATTAGCTTGAATTTGATTAAGTACAAAAATAGAAAGCAAATAAAGGTGATGTCTTGTGGGGAATGGAGGTAATATAGTTAGAATGGCAGCAGAGGCATATATGTTTGTCCTCAGTACTATGCAAGACCTTGGAAAAAATTCTGAAAGAGAAAGTAGTTAAAGACATTGAGGTTAATGGTAATTGGGACAAAATACAACATGGTTTTACAAAAAGTAGATTGTGTCAGATCAACCTCATCTTCTTTGAGAAGATAACAGATTTTTTTAGACAAATGGAATGCAGTGAATCTAATTTACCTTGATTTCAGTAAGGCATTTGATATGCTTCCATATGGGGAATTATTAGTTAAATTGGAAAAGATGGGGATTAATGTGAAAATTGAAGGTGGATAAGGAACTGGTTAAAGGGAAGACTACAATGGGGTCATACTGAAAGGCAAACTGTCAGTTTGGAAGGAGGTTACTAGTGGAGTTCCTCGGGGATCGGTCTTGGGACCAATCTTATTTGGCACAATTTGTCTTATTTTGACCTTGGAACAAAACGTGGGAGTATGCTACTAAAGTTTGTGGATGACATAAATTTGGGTGGTATTACCAATACAGAGACGGACCAGGATATCATACAAGAAGCTCTGGAGGACTTTGTAAACTAAAGTAATAGAAATAGAATGAAATTTAATAGTGGAAAGTGCAAGGTCATGCATTTAGGGACTAATAACAAGAATTGGAAGTGACCGAGGAGGAATAGGACCTGTATTGGTTGATCACAGGATGACTATGAGCCTCCAATATGATGTGGTCGTGAAAAAAGCTAATGCAGTCCTAGGATGCATCAGGCAAGATATTTCCAGTAAAGATAGGGAGGTATTAATACTGTTCTACAAGATGCTGGTGAGACCTCATCTGGAATACTGTGTGCAGTTCTGATCTCCTATGTTTAAGAAAGATGAGTTCAAACTGGAACAGGTGCAGAGAAGGGCTATTAGGATGATCCAAGGAATGGAAAACCTGTCTTAGAAAGGAGACTCAAAGAGCTTAGCTTATTAGCCTAACCAAAAGAAGGCTGAGGGGAGATATGATTGCTCTCTCTAAATAATCAGAGGGATAAATATCAGGGAAGGAGAGAAATTATTTAAGTTCAGCGCCAGTGTGGACACAAGAACAAATGGATATAAACTGGCCATCAGGAAGTTTAGACTTGAAATTAGATGAGGGTTTCTAACCATCAGAGGAGTGAAGTTCTGGAACAGCCTTCCAAGGGGAGCAGTGAGGGCAAAAAACCTAGCTGGCTTCAAGACTGAACTTGATGATAAGTTTATGGAGGGGATGGTATGATGGAACAGCCCAATTTGGCAATTAACTGATCTTTGACTACTAGTGATAAATATGCCCAATGGCCTGTGATGGGATGTTAGATGGGGTGGGTTCTGAGTTACTACAGAGAATTCTTTCCTGGGTCTCTGGCTAGTGAATCTTGCCCACATACTCAGGGTTTAGCTGATCGCCATATTTGGGGTTGGAAGAAATCTGCCCTGTGGTTTTTTCACCTTCCTCTGAAGCATGGGGCATGGGTCACTTGCTGGTGATTCTCTGTATCTTGAAGTCTTTAAACCATGATCTGAGAACTTCAATAACTCAGTCCTAGGTTAGGGGTCTGTTACAAGAGTGGGTTGGTGAGGTTCAGTGTCCTATGTTATGCAGGAGGCCAGACTAAATGATCATAATGGTCCCTTCTGATCGTGAAGTCCATGAATCTGTCAACTAACCTCCTATATTGCTAACAAAATAAGGATATCTTTTTGGTTTGATTTGACTAAGATGTCCTGTTGGTTTGTTTTACTATAGGTATTTGCTTACGATCACTGTTTCTGGTCTATGGATGAATCTGTAAAAGAAAAATATGCAGGTAATTTATACAGTATCTTGTGACTGCACTCTGTTTATACTATAGCTATGAAAAGCAAGATATCTAATTACAATCCTGTATTTGGTAAAGGGCAAAGACCATGTAGCATGGAAAATTTTTTCTCTATGTGATAGCTTATTGTGAAGAGAGAAAGCAAAGTCTTAAAACGTCTATCTTAATCTTTCCTTCTTTCTAGTCAAACATAATGTTTAGAGTAGTGGCAGCCAATTAATGGGCATTACAATCTATTTGCAGTGTGGGTAATTGATGAATGTAACTAATTTAGTATTTTGATTTATACAGATATCTCCATTAAAATACTTAATCCAGTTATGTAAATTAAAACATTTCTATTCCTATTTCTGTACATAATTTGAGAACCGATGCCAAGTTCACTTTTGTGGTAAAGTTTCCCCACACCCAGGCCAGTTCAGTAACATATGAGTAATTTCACTGTATACCTTGCAGAATTGGGGCCTAAGTCTTTAGTTGTTTAGGTTGCAGTGGTTTAAGGGTCCAATCCTGCTCCCACTGAAGTCAACGTGAGTTTTATTGGCTTGAATGGGAGCAGGATTGGGCCTTGTATACCCAAACATCAGTCCTGATCGTACAGCTCAGTGCTGTATATAAAACAAGCCCTTACATGTTTTTGAAAATTTTACCCATAGTCTGTCACGTTTTCAAACCTTAGTTCAGAGGAAAAAGGGCTTCGTTCTGCTGTCCATAGTCAGGCAAATTCCTATTACCTTCACTTGGAATTTTGTGTGTGTAAGACTGAAGAGTGGGCCTTAAATTTATAACAATATAACTAATTTCATGGACTACTTTGGTCATTGGGTTTAAGAAAATTTTCAGGGAGGGGAAACTTTCTGAGAGAAGACTAGTTTGATGAATGACTGATAAATTGATTTTTGATGAATATTTGATGAATGATTTAAAGTCTCGTTCCATCTGCCTATATGGTGCATAATTATCAGAATGACACATTCTTTGACAGGGTAACAAGACCTGTGGATCCCCCCCGGGAGTAGTAGATGTAACGTATCTTGACTTTAGTAAAGCTTTTGATGCTGTCACACAACCTTCTCATAAACAAACTAGGGCAATATAGCAAAGACGAACCTACTAAAGGTGGGTGCACAACTGATTGGAAAACCATATTTGAGTAGTTATCAATGGGTTCATACTAAAGCTGGAAAAGCATGTCGGGTGGGGACTCACAGGGATCTCTCCTGGGTCTGGTTTTATTCAATATATTCATAAATGATTTGGATAGTGGCATAGAGAAGACACTTAAAAATACCAAACTGAGAGGGATTGCAAATATTTTGGAAGACAGGATTACAATTCAGAATGAATCTTGACAAACTAGAGAAATGGTCTGAAATGAATAAGATGATATTCAATAAGGACGAATGCAAAGTACTGCACTTACGAAGTAAGAATCAGTTGCACAAATACAAAATGGGAAATGACTGCCTAGGAAGGAGGACTGAAGAAAAGGATCTGGGGATTATAGTGGATCACAAATTAAATGAGTCATCAGTGTAATACTGTTACAAAAAAAAGTATCATTCTGGGATGTATTAGCCAGGAGTATTGTAAATAAGATACAAGAAGTAATTCTCCCACTGTACTCAGAACTGACAAGACCTCAACTGGAGACTTGTGTCCCTTTCTGGGCACCACATTTCAGGAAAGATGTGGACAAATTGGAGAAAGTCCAGAGGAGAGCAACAAAAATGATTAAAGGTCTAGAAGACATGACCTACAAGGAAAGATTGAAAAAATTGGTTTGTTTAGTCTGGAGGAGAAAAACTGAGGGGGGACATAACAGTTTTCAAGTACGTAAAAGGCTATTATAAAGAACAGGGTGATAATTTCTCCTTAACCACTGAGGGCAGGACAAGAAGTAATGAGCTTAAATTGCAGCAAGGGAGATTTAGGTTAGATGTTAGGAAAAACTTCCTAACTCTAACGGTAATTAAGAACTGGAATGAGCTACCTAGAGAGGTTGTGGAATCTCCATCATTGGAGGTTTTTTAACAAGTTAAACAAACATCTGTCGGGGTACTCTGGGTAATACTTCGACCTGCTTCAGTGCAGAGGACAGAACTAGATGTCCTTATCAAGGTCCGTTCCAGTCCTACATTTCTATGATTCTGTGATTTACTGTATTACTGCTTTAAACAAAGTAACATTGGCAAACTTTCCTCCACTCTAGTTGGAAAAGAGGCAAACAAAAATTTTAAGGGTAGGTAGGTTTACACCTATGATTACAGTAGAAAAACTATCCTATGTTTTGCCGATCTACATGTCTTTACTTATACTGTCATTCTCTTAAACATAATTATGGTCTTGTCTCTGCAAAGATTTAATAGCAAAGTGGTATGGCAAAGTCTGTTAGTATAGTTTCACTTATTTTACACAATACTGTAAAGTACACTTACTAGGCGACCATAAAGCATTACCTTAAATTAAAATTAAACAGTTTTCAAAATAAACAAACAATGTATGTTTTATGGGTCTTTGTTTCACTAATGCACAATTCTGTGATTGGTAATGGATGGTAGTTCAGGTTCTAGTGTGTCTGTGAAGCACTAATATTGTGTTTGTAGAAAATACAGATACAGAACAAGCTTCTAGCTTAATTTACAGCAATATAAATCTGGAGTAACACTACAGACTTCATTGGTGTTTCAGATTTATGTCATTGTCCCTCTCTCAAACACCTTACTGTCTAATTGAGACACATTATGAAAGATGTACATTTTCATACAGTTTGTTCTTTTTGCCTGATTTGGAATCTCAAGGGCATGACTGTAAAAGCAGTTTTTATCACTTTTCCCTGAATTTCAGCTTTTATTGTATTTTTAGGTCAAGATGTTGTTTTCAAGTGCCTTGGAGAGAATATTCTTCAGAATGCCTTTGAGGGCTACAATGCATGTATCTTTGCCTATGGGCAGACTGGTAAGTCATTGCAGAGTGTAAAAAGTGCCGTTGATGAGAAACGTGTGTTGTGATTGAAATAATAGTTCTTTGCTGGCTTTGTGACATTGCTAGGTTTTTTCCAATAGAACGATCTAGATAAGATGTGGGTTTTTTTCTGTTTGTTTTTAATACTTGTTAGGGGGCTGAGGTTAGAAGGCATTTTGGAATAACATTGCTAATTTCTGGTGCCCTGCTACCCTGCTTTCCCACACTGTAGATAAGTGTCTCCTGAATGTCCTGTGATCATGACTGTCCCTGAGTTCATTGCATCTTTAATATTCTGTAATGGAAGGCCCCTGATTCTGCATTTAGATAGTCATTGCTCATCATTTTTAATCTGATAAACAAAGATGGCTTGGCTTGTTTAATTGGCTTACTTGCACTGGGTAGAAATGAAACTCAGGTAGGCATTTAGTTGATGTCCATGATAAGGCTGCATCTCTAAGTAATTTTAATCAATTTAAGTAGGTAGCTTTTCCTTTTCAGCTTGATTTAATAAGTAGACTGCCCTTTTTACTCTGTTCTTTAATTAATTGGTGTCTTGGTTCCTTTAAACACAATTTTCTGCATGTAAAGACTAGTCAATGAAAAGTTCCAAACCATTCTTTGCCCTTTACTTCTCCCTTACCTCCACTACCCAAAAAAACTTGTTGTAAAAGCACTAACATTAGTTTCAAATGTACAGGGTCTGGAAAATCTTACACAATGATGGGTACAGCCGACCAACCTGGATTAATCCCTAGACTCTGCAGTGGTCTCTTTGAAAGAGCACAGAAAGAGGAAAACGAAGAACAGAGTTTCAAAGTGGAAGTGTCCTATATGGAGATTTACAATGAAAAAGTTAGGGATCTCCTTGACCCCAAAGGGTAAGCCATACACATGTAGAGAATGCTTGACCACGGACAATGTAACATGCTTTTGTTTCTATAAACTAAGGCTGTCTGCGTACTTTACCCTAATGGACTTCCTCTCAGGCATCCTAGCAGGGTACAAGACTTATCCTTGTTATGGGAGTGTCATTTTCCTAACCATCCCCTATACCTACCTACTCTCCCTTCTTTCCCGACCCCAAATAGCTGCTTTATTATTATTTAAAGGCCCAGTATAGGCCAAACACTTACCCTCATGCTGAAACTGATTTTCATGAAGTGAGATTCAGGAAAATGCCAATACTGTATATATAGATAGTGGCTTTTTGTCTAGTGTACTATAATGCTTCATGCTTTGAATGGTTGCTAGACGGTCTCATCATCTTGTCTATTGATTTGAATGGTAAGTTGATGAAAAATGTGGTTTTATTGAAAACTTAGCTGGCTGCACTTTTATAAGTACAAATCTTTCTTTTTAAACAGAAGCCGTCAGTCATTAAAAGTTAGAGAGCACAACGTCTTTGGTCCTTATGTAGATGGACTTTCTAAACTGGCTGTCGCCAGCTACAAGGTAAGGGATAATTTTAGAGATGGAATGGAATTTGAAATTGGTAATTCTTACCTTTGCTGCTCAAGTGCTTGTTTATAGTGGTGTGGTTATTTTTATATTGTTACTGTAATTAAGGGATTAAGAGAGGATATGCTTAAAGAAATCCTTTATGAAAGTTATAAACATGTGAGTACCGCTCTTACCACCTAACATTGAAAAAAGGAAACTGAAGACTTTCACGTCTGAGTTTAATAATTCTTCCTTGCATAAACCTAGGCTATATGAACAGTTTGACCATGTAACAGGCTCACAAGGAAGGCTGATGCATTGCCTTCACTGGAGAAAGTGAAGAGCAGATACCTAGCTACGTGTTTTGAGGCTTAGCAATTTTCAAATAAATCAATTTTGCTAAAAACCTATCTGTTCTAGCCTTAAGGTGAATGTTGGCTTTGCTGGTAGGGAGATACTGTTGAGTGGCTAAACACAGGACTTGGATTCAAGAGGAGTGGTTTCAGTTCCCTCCTCTGCCACTGTTTCGCTGTATGGTCTTGGTCAGGTCATTTAATCTCTCTGAGCCTCCATTTCCTCAAATGTAAAATGGGGACAAAGCTGTTAGTAGGATTAACTAGTTAGTAGTGGTAAAGCACTTAAGATTGGATGGAACATACTAAATAAATCAAGAGTATTATTATAGAATCATAGAGTTGGAAGGGACCTCAGGAGGTCATCTAGTCCAACCCCCTGCTCAAAGCAGGACTAACCTCAGCTAAATAATCCCAGTGAGGGTTTTGTCAAGCCGCAGCTTAAAAACCTCTAAAGATGGAGACTCCACCACCTCCCTAGGTAACCCATTCCAGTGCTTCACCACCCTCCTAGTGAAAAACTTTTTCCTAATGTCCACCCTAGACATCCCCCACTGCAACTTTAGACCGTTGCTCCTTGTTCTGTCATCTGCCACCACTGAGAACAGCCTAGCTTCATCCTCCCTGGAACCCCCTTTCAGGTAGTTAAAGGCTGCTATCAAATCCCCCTTAATTCTTCTCTTCTGCAGACTAAACAAGCCTAGTTCCTTCAGCCTCTCCTCATAAGTCATGTGCTCCAGCCCCCTAATCATTTTTGTTGCCCTCTGCTGGACTCTCTCCAACTTCTCCACATCCTTTTTGTAGTGGGGGGCCCAAAACTAGACACAATACTCCAAATGCGGCCTCACGAATATGGAATAGAGGGGAATAATCACTTCCCTCGATCTATTGGCAGTGCGCTTCCTAATGAAGCCCAATATGCTATTAGCCTTCTTGGCAACCAGAGCACACTGCTGACTCATATCCAGCTTCTTATCCACTGTAACCCCCAGGTCCTTTTCTGCAGAACTGCTGCCTAACTCATCGGTCCCCAGTCTGTAGCTGTGCATGGAGTTCTTCCGTCCAAGCGCAGGACTCTGCACTTGTCCTTGTTGAACCTCATCAGATTTCTTTTGGCCCAATCCTCCAGTTTGTTTAGATCCTTCTGTATCCTATCCCTACCTTCCAGGGATCTACCACTCCCCCTAGCTTAGTGTCATCTGCAAACTTGCTGAGGTTACAATCTACCCCATCCTCCAGATCATTAATGAAGATGTTAATCAAAACCGGCCCCAGGACCGACCCCTGGGGCACTCCGCTTGTGACCAGCTGTCAGCTAGACATGGAGCCACTGATCACTACCCATTGAGCCCAATGATCTAGCCAGTTCTCTATCCATTTTATGGTCCATTCATCCAACCCATACTACTTTAACTTGCTGATAAGAATACTGTGGGAGACTGTATCAAAAGCTTTGCTAAAGTCAAGGTATATCATGTCCACTGCTTTCCCCACATCCACAGAGCCAGTCACCTCTTCATAGAAAGCAATCAGGTTGGTCAGGCATGACTTTCCCTTGGTGAATCCATGTTGACTGTTCCTGATCACCTTCCTCTCTTCCAAGTTCCTTAAAATGGATTCCTTGAGGACCTGCTCCATGATTTTTCCAGGGATTGAGGTGAGGCTGACTGGTCTGTAGTTCCCTGGATCCTCTTTCCTCCCTTTTTTGAAGATGGGCACTATATTTGCTTTTTTCCAATCATCAGGGACCTCTCCCAATTGCCACGAGCTTTCAAAGATAGTAGCCAATGGCTCTGAAATCACATCAGCCAACTCCCTCAGCGCCCTCGACGCCCTTGATGTTCTTCTTCGAGTGCTTGCTCATGTTGATTCCATTCTAGGTGCATGCGTGCCTCGGTGCATGGTGAACGGAATTTTTTTCCCTTTAGCAGTACCTACAGGTCCGGCTCTGGTGCTCCCTGAAGTCCTGCGCGCCTGCCGCAGTATAACAGGCACTGCCAGCCCTATGCCCCCTCAGTTCCTTCTTTCTGCCCACGACAATTTCTGGAACTGTTCTGCTTGCTTTTGCTAGTGCTCCTTTAGTACCTACAGCAGTGTTAGATAGTTTATTTGTCGTTATTTGTTCTTTGTTAGTGAAGTAGTTGTAAATAGTTGATAGTTAAGTTAGGATTAGTCCCTGCTGGGACCTTTGTCCGGGAGCGGGGCATGCCCCGGTCTCCGGGTTTCAGGCCCTGCGTCACCTGCAGCAAGCCCTTTGCTCTTAGTGACCCCCCACGACAGTTGTCTAAAGTGCCTGGGGGAAGCTCATAGAAAGAAAAAGTGCAAGATCTGTAAGGCTTTCAGGCCGTGGACCCAAAAGGAGAGGGCGATCCTCCTGAAGGCCTTGCTGATGGAGGCAGCACTAAGACCAGCCTCTGAGCCGGCATGGTCTACCTCAGTGCTGAGCATCACATCAGGCGGGGCAAAGTGCCCAGTCAGCACCAGCCCTGCCACGGCACTGGACCTCTTCCTCTTCCCCATCAAAGAAGAAACAGAGAAATCTGGATAGAGACCGCCCCCCTGCACCAAAGAAGTCCAGGGAAGCGGGGTTGAGCGTGGGACCCGTACCGGACCAATCGACTGAGTGTCAGCAGGAGAGGGGATCACCGTCCAGAAGTGCCACCCCTGATAAAAGAGCCACCCCCGACTCCTGGGAGCGGAAGGGGGCCTCTTCAAATTACAGCGCCATCAATGCCAGAGGCATTCCAGGTGGCGAGGAACCTGATGGCCCTGCCTTTGCCACCTTTTCCTAGGCCACCGGTGCCATCGAAAGAGAATGCTCCGGTTTCCAGGGGGAAGCCCGCGATGGGTCCCCCGCAATGGCTGCACCGCTTCTCTGAACAGAGACTCCCTATCCCTGAGAACCAGGTCATTACGCAAGGAGCGTCGTTGTGGCACCTGTCTCCGAGGGGGTGCTCCCAATCCCCGTCTCCAGGGCATTCCTCAGCGATGGAGCACCACTGTTAGAGGCATTCTGTCGTCCTCTCAGCGCTGATCAGTCTCCAGCACTGAGAGTCTCGCGTTCTGACAGATGGCACCGATCCTGCTCATCCTCAGTAAGGCGTTCGCCGGATGGGAGTCGACGCCGTTCCCGCTCCCCCTTACCGAGGAATTAACCTGAACCAGCAGTGCGCAGAACCTGGTCACCAGAGAGGGAGCATCACCTAAAGGGGGCAAACGACGCCGTAAGTCTTCGGTCCCGAGGCACCGATCTTCGACACGACACCAGTCCTGCTCATCGTCTGGGCAAGGATCTTTGGCAGCCTGGCACTGCTCGGGCAAGTGACACCGCTGGTCACTGTCCTCACACTCCCCACCACTGAGACAGCGGTCATTGGAGCGCCATTGTACTCGGGGGTCGGGGCGCCGCTCCCACTCCGTGGTGCCATACTGCAAGGTAGCCAACTGCTGACCCCCCCCCCCATGGTCGTTCGGCAGCGAGTCTGTTTCCTCAGGGGAGGACAGGCAGCCTGCCACCCGATCGGGGCATCCCTTGAAGTCACAGGAGTAAGTTCCCTGCTCTGCAGCTCCTGGCTGGCCTCAGGGCCAGTGGCCGGCGCAGTGGCCGTATTGGGGACTTTGGGGGATTCCAGTGGCCCCAGGCTCTTTTATCATACAGGTCCTCTGGCGTGCAGTCAGCGCCAGTGACCCTGGAGGGGCTCACGAGTCAGCTTCAGAGGAGGACTCGGACCCCCAAGAGGGGATGTCGTCAGCAGCTCCCTGTCAACGGGAGGAGATGCTGCCACCTCCCGTGCCACCTCAGGACTCATCATCTTCCCCAGATGAGGCAGTCGCTTCGGGGCTGTCTGTGCCCCTGGATGATTTTCGGGCCCACCAGGAGCTCCTTAAGAATGTGGCCTTGAATTTAGGTTTGGAGGCAGAGGAGCTCAAGGAGGCCTCGGACAACCTGTTTGATGTGCTTGCTACGGCGGCGCTGGCCTTGGTTGCCCTACCTATACACGCAGATGTGCTCAAGGTAGTGAAGGCCCTATGGCAGACGCCATCATCCGTGGCCCCAATGTCTAAAAGAGCTGAGAAAAAGTACTATGATACCGCAGAGGGATTTGAATATTTGTTCACCCACCCGACCCCGGGTTCCCTGGTGGTGGCAGCCACCGACGAGTGCAATAGGCAGGGCCAGCCTGTCTGACTCCCAAAAATAAAGACGACAAACTGGATCTTTTTGGGAGGAGAATTTATTCAACAGCAAACCTGCGGTTTCGCATTGCAAATCAGCAGGTGCTTCTAAGCAGGTATGACTACAATCTTTGGGACTACCTCAAGAATTTTGGGGTGACTCTGCCCCAGGAACAGGCACTGGTCTTTGCCACCATCCTCGAGGAGGGTAGAACGGTGGCTGGAGCGGCCCTTCAGGTGGTTTCCAGTGCAGTGGACTAAGCCGGGAGAGCCATGGCCTTGGTGATTTGTATGGGTCGGGGCTCTTGGCTGCAGTCTTCTGGACTGTCACAGGAGGTGCAGCAGTCCATTCAGGGCCTCCCTTTTTGACAGGTCTGCTCTTTTTTCTGGCCAGACCAATACCAAGCTGCATGGTTTGAAGGTCTTGAGGGCCACGCTGCACTCCTTGGGCCTTTATACACCCCAGGCCTTGAGGTGTCCGTTCCACTCCGAGCAGCAGCTGCAGAGATACCAGCCTCCTTGTTTCACCCCTTATAGACGAAGGGACAGAGATAGGGAATCTAGGAGGCGCTGGATGACCGCCCCAGCTGGGCCTTCTAGGCGCTCTAACGGCCAGCGCCAATCCTTTTGAAGGTGTGCCGAGGATGGCGTTCCAGTCTCCAGACAGGATCCTCCCTCCCGTCCATTCCTCAGCTGACTTGCTCCCTTCCTGTCCTAACGGGCCAAGATAACATTGGACCGTTTGGTCCTTGGCATAATCTAGGCAGGATACATCCTGCAGTTTTCTCTCCCCCTCCCCCCACAACCCTCCCTCTCCATCCCTCTTCAGGGACCTCTCTCACAAGCAGCTTCTCGTATGAGATGTGGAGAATCTTCTCAGTCTACAGGCTATGGACGAAGTTCTGCCAGACATGAAAGGGAAAGGATTTTACTCCCAGTACTTCCTCATTCCCAAGGCGAAAGGGGGTCTCGGGCCCATTCTAGACCTGCGTCGTCTCAACAAATATCTCAAGAGACTGAAGTTCCCCATGGTCTCCCTAACCTCCTTCGTTCCTTCTTTGGATCCAGGATACTGGTCTGCTGCCCTCGACCTAAAGGATGTATACTTCCACATCGCAATCTTTCCTGGCCACAGATGATTTCACCGCTTCATCATGGCCCGCTCCCACTACCAGTTTATGGCGTTACCCTTTGGCCTCTCTTCTGCCCCGAGGGTGTTTACACGGTGCATGGTGGTGGTGGCTGCACACAAGATGCCAAGGCGTGCAGATTTACCCATACCTGGATGACTGGCTGATCAAGGGCAGGTCTCAGTCTCACATCCGAAACAGCCTACACTTCGTATGTACCACCTGTCGCCATCTAGGTCTGTTAATAAACTAACAGAAATCAACATTAATGCCAGTGCTTCAGATAGAATTCATTGGAGCAGTTCTGGACTCCATGCAGGCCAGGGCGTTTCTGCCCCAGCCTCATTTCGAAGCCACGTCAGACATTACTCGCCTGTGTGAGTGCCCATCATAGCAGCCAGATCTCGTCTGCAGCTGCTGGGCCATATGATGGCTTGCACGTACGTAGTAAGGTTTGCACGCCTAGGGCTCAGGCCCCTCCAGTTGTGGCTGGCTTTGGTGTACGCCCCGAGCAGGCACTCCCTGGACCAAGTGGTCATGGTTCCCCCCCCCACGTCTTGTCCTCACTGGAATCGTGGCAGGACCCTTGCTCACTGCTACAGGGCATGCTGTTCGAGGAACTAGCCTCCTTGATCACGTTGGTGTCGGACATTTCAGATTTGGGATGGGGGATCCATATCCGTTCCAACCACAGTACTCAAGGGGTTTGGTCGCAGGAGGAGCAAGAGATGCGCATAAACATGAGGGAACTACTGGCGATATGCCTGGCTCGCAGGGTGTTCCTTCCCTTCATCTCGGGCAAGGTAGTGTGGGTTCTGACAGATAACACTGCTTCCATGTACTATATCAACAAGTGGGTGGGAGGGGACCCACTCCTGGGCCCTTTACAAGGAGGCAGTGTGTCTTTGAAACCTTGAGATGAGCCACAACTTTCACCTTATAGCCTCTCATCTTCCGGACATCAAGAACGACACAGCAGACTGTCTCAGCAGATCCTTTTTACCCTGCCACGACTGGTCGCTCCACCCGAGGGTAGCCGCTATAATCCTCCAGAGGTGGGGTTCTCCCCAACTGGACCTGTTTGCGTCCAGACAGAACAAGAAGTGTCTCCAGTTCTGTTCTCTCTGCGGCCTCAAAGAAAGTCGAAAGGGGCTCTGATGTATGCATTCCCACCCATTATAGTGCTGCACTGAGTCCTCCTGAAAATCAAGAGGGACAGAGCAAATATTATCCTGGGCACACTGGCATGGCCATGCCAGCACTGGTTCAGCATGCTGCTGGAACTGTAAGTCGCCTCCCTGCTGGAGTTTCCCCAGTGACACCATCTCTTCTCCCAGAACCAGGGTTGATTGCTATACCCAGATTTAGAGTCCCTACATCTGACGGCGTGGAGACTGCATGGCTGAACCCGGAGGAATGGGCCTGTTCATCACAGGTTCAGCAGATTCTGTTGGGCAGTAGGAAGCCTTCCACTCATGCTGCATACTTAGCCAAGTGGAAACGGTTCATCTGCTGGGTAATGTCCCACAAAATTCCGCCCGAGCACTCTTCGATTCAGGCTATTCTAGATTACTTATTGCACTTTAAACTTCAAGGCCAAGTTATTGCCTCATTGAAGGTTCACCTGGCGGCCATCTCAGCCTTTCACCTTCCAATAGATGGGAAATTGTTTTTTCCCATTCCATGACGGTCAGGTTCCAGAAAGGAATAGAGAGTCTCTACTCTCAGGTTCGAGACCCAGTGCCCCCCTAGGGATCTAAACCTCATTCTGTCTAGGCTCACGGGTTCCCCCTTCAAGCATTTGGCTACCTGTCCATTGCTGTTGCTTTCCTGGAAAGTATCCTTCCTAGTAGCAATTTCCTCAGCAAGAAGAGTCTCTGAGATTAGGGCACTTACCTCAGAATAGCCATACACAACCTTCTATAAGGACAAGGGAGAGTTGTAGCCTCATCCCCCTTTCTTACCCAAGGTAGTATCTCAATTTCACTTGTAACCAGGATATATTTCTTCCTGTGTTCTTTCCCAAGCCTCATAGCTTGGAGGAAGAATGGAGGTGACACACACTTGACGTTAGGTGGGCGTTAGCTTTCTACGTTGAACGCACTAAGTCATTCCAGAAGACTACGCAACTTTTTTGTTGCAGTGGCAGATAGGATGAAAGGCTTACCTGTCTCCGCCCAGTACATTTCCTCCTGGATAACTTCCTGCATCAAGTTTTGTTACGAGCAGGTGAAGGTGCCTCTACCGGATGACATCACAGCCCACTCCACCAGAGCACAAGCTTCCTTGGTGGCTTTTCTGGCGCAGGCACTGGTGCAGGACATCTGTAGGGCCGCACTTGATCATCAGTGCACACTTTCATGTCCCATTATGCCATCATCCAGCAGGCATGGGACGATGCCAGCTTCGGCAGAGCGGTGCTGCAGGCAGCTCACCTGTGAACTCCGGGCTCACCTCCGAGGTATTGCTTGTGAGTCACCCAGAATGGAATTGACATGAGCAAGCCTTTGAAGAAGAAAAGATGGTTACTTACCTCATAAGTGTTGTTCTTCGAGATGTTACTCATGTGCATTCCATTACCTGCCTCCCATCCCCGCTGTCGGAGTTGACGGAAAGAAGGAACTGAGAGGGCAGGGCGTAGGGCCGGCGGTACCTGTTATACTGTGGTATGTGCGCAGGACTCCAGGGGGTGCTGGTGCCAACCCTACGGGTACTGCTAAAGGGAAAAAAATTCCAGTAACTGCACAGAGGCACACACGCACCTAGAATGAACATGAGCAACACATCTCGAAGAACAGTTATAAGGTAAGCAACCGTCTTATGTAGTAACTGTATGTTCAACCTAAGTTATTCAGATTCTAAGGACTATGCAGCACAATGTCTTCATGAAGCTATTTGGTGTACTGTTGGAAAAGCTAGTAAATACAAGATAGAATTCCAAAACTCTTAAGCCTTTAAGCAAACAAACTTGCAATACAGGGATTGGTTCATGAGTCCTATTATGAGCACCCTGTTAATTCTTCCAGTTCTTACTACTAGTTTCTATAAATAAAATTATTTCATGTACATTTTCCATATACACTACACAGCAGTCTTGCAAAATTCCATGCACTTAGAGTAGGAAACCATTGTGCTCTTGTTTGGTTTTTTTCCTTTCCCACTATCATCCTGCTAATGCTTGGGTGAATAGCTTTTGTGTCTGGGGTAGTAAGTTTGTGACCATTTTGTAAGACTGATGTACAACTTGCAGTTTCTGTGCTTCAAAGTTTCTCTCAAGCTACTGATGTTGATTTATGACATTCTAGGACTTCCCAAGCTCTTGACCAGAAGAGAAATATAATAACCTGTTCTGTTGATTGTTTTATTTTTATTTATAAAACTTGAGGTTCTAGGCCTGAATTATAATACGTGTTAATAAGACGCTCTAACTACTGAGTGAACTAAAATGCTGCAGTATTTCACAAATGAAATGTCATTTTACTTTAATTGCAGTAAACCAATGCTTTGTGCAGCCAGCCAACCAATAAAAAGGAATGCAGTATCTCCCCAGTGGGATCCAAAAAAGTTAATGGATAATGTACATATAATGACATTGTTTAAATTGAATTAGGCTCAGTGATTGTTTACTGCTTATTGTTAACTTAAAATAGCTCAATATTGAGATTTCGTCTTTAGAAACAAAAAACAAACCAAACCTAAGGAGAAACTTGCATCTCTTGTTCCTTTACTAAAATTATTATTTTTACTATTTATTGAAGTAGTTTAGTGAAAGCTATGTTTGTGCGGATCGTACCCAGGGCATATAATTAAAGGCTTACAATTTTATTTAGGACATAGAGTCTTTGATGTCAGAGGGTAACAAATCTCGAACAGTGGCTGCAACCAACATGAATGAAGAGAGCAGTCGGTCACATGCAGTCTTCAAGATCATCCTCACACACACGCTGTATGATGTACAATCAGGGGTAAGTAACAGCAGGAGATACGTTTGCAGGTAGAGATTCTAATCTTGAATGTCTAATCCAAAATACAGATTCTAATCTGGGTTTTTGTCATGTGTGTCAATAGGTTACTGTGCTTGTGCACATATGTAATGAAGCAAGGTACTGCAGATGTTTTGATGGTCATGTGAGATTGAAATCTGGCTCTTGAAATGCAATGATATAAGGAGGCAAACCCAAAGCTGCAGTAAATATAATGAGGATTCCTTAATCCTAATATCTGAAGCAATAAAACATTTATTTTAAAACAAGATTTGGTAATATAGATTTAGGGGCTAGATGAGTCAGTTTTGCAGAAATTTTACTTCTCATCTTCTGGATCCCTCCTGAAAGCAGCTTGATAATGGTCAGGTTGCTGATGTGCTGAAGCCACTGTCTATCGCACTGACCAATATTGTCTGTTTTCTTTTATTCCCCTATTGGTCTGTCTATATCCATCTGTTTCCTCTTGTCTTATATTTAGATTGTAACATCTTTGTGGCAGGGACTGTTGTTTTGTTCTGTGTTTGTACAGCACCTAGCACGATGGGGTCCTATTCCATGATTGGGGCTCTTAAACGCTACAATAATACAAATAATAACAGTGTGTGAGGATGGGAAACTGAAGTATTAGAAAAATGTTTGAATACAAAACTGGCTTTGTCCTTCAAGAGAAAATACTTGATGGAGATATTTTGTGATGGTAGACTTCAGAATAAAGAAACTTTGTGCATGTATGAAGATTTCACATTATAACTTTTTCATGGAATATTTCCAAATGTATGTTTTCTGAACGTGTTCTAAAGATTTCACCTTCTCACCAAGTAGTACCTTCTTTCCTTTAATTTTGTTTCATCTTTTTTCTGAGAAACACATTTACTTGTCCATTTAATTTTACTAAACCTCAGCAAACCAGTGGTGATGGCACAACAAATTTAACTAGAAAATAGAAATGTGCGGCTCTTGCAAAAACAGCAAATGCATTAACAGAGGCATAGCATGCAAGGCACAGGAGGTGATAGTACCGCTCTACTCAGCGCAGGTTGGGCCTCAGCTGGAGTACTGTGTCCAGTTTTGGTCACCAAAATTGCTACTATCTTTGGCACCTTGAGATGGACGTGCAACGTGCTTTGAGGCAAAGTAAAATGTTCAAAAATACCTATGTCCCACTGGAAAAAAATCAGACCCATTGATATTTTTCAATGAGACGTAGGTGCTTTTAGCACTTACATGGTACAGAAAAGCTTAAGATACCCATTAATTCAAGAGAAATCCAAATTCCAATTTGAATGTTTCAAAATTGATTTTCGGTCCAGATATACCTAGCAAGAATGGTAAGAATTTATGGTAAAACTTCTATTGAGTTAAGTCTTTAATATGAGGGTTGAACATTTTTTATCCAACTTGAAATTCCTTCTTTAAAGAGAAGGACTTTGGAAGGGATTTGGGAAACCTTCCCTACCATCTTAGTATTTTTGTAAATATCTGCCCTTCATAAAATGTGAAATTATAACATACTTCCTGCTTTCTCATTCTTATTTTCAGAGTGATGCAGTCTGAGCGTAGGGCCAGGAATCAATGTCAAAATTCAAGGAATGACTATGCTACAAGCACTACAGCAGCAAGCTGCAGCACTGTAGCTACACTGCTGTAGTGTGTACACTTGCTGCGGTGATGGAAGGGTTATTTGTCTCTGTAGTAAATCCACCACCGAAAGGCAATAGCTATGTTGATGTAAAAATTAGTCTGTCAACCTAGAAATGTCTATAGTGGGAGTTAGGTCAGCTTATCAGGGTCTGTCAAAGGTGTGAATTTTTCACACCTCCTGAGTGGCATAGCTATTAGCTAAGTCATCTTATGTTTTACATGTACATCAGGCCTGAGATTGGAATTCAGGAGTCCCTGACTCCCACTGTGGCTTTGGACAAGTAACTAATCACCCTTTTCAAGATGGGAAAACTAAGGCAGAGATGTTGCCCCTGGTTTAGATTGAGAATCGTGGTCCTTACCTACATTCCCTCCTCTTCTACTCTTCTTGCTTTCTACCTGTCTGATGCTGGCTGCATTCTTCCCTTCTGGTACTTTCTTTGCTGTCTAGGTAGGGGTCTTGGAGTTCCTGGTGCATTCTACACTACCACTTTTGAGGCAGCAACTAAAGTAATAGAAAGATTATTTTTTATTTAAAGTGGTATGTTTAAATGTTTAGTACTTGTTACAATATTTATTTTTGAATCTGTTGGATAAATGGTCCCAAGTAAGGAATGCACCCTGCATTTTTATTTGAAAACATGGCAAACTGTGAAACTTAACTGGATGTTTGAGTGAGTAAAATCTTTTAACAGTAACTCTTCTCTTGTTCATTCCTCAGACATCAGGTGAGAAAGTGGGCAAACTGAGTCTGGTGGACTTAGCGGGCAGCGAAAGGGCAACTAAAACTGGTGCTGCAGGTGACAGGCTGAAGGAAGGAAGCAACATTAACAAGTAAGGTTCTTAGTGATTTTTCTGACTGCTGTTTTGTTAAAATAGGAAATAAAGAAAAGCTACACCAAGCTTGTAATGCATGGTTTAATCAATAAGATTTCTGCAATGTACTCACTGTAACCAATTCAGGCTTTTCTGAGGTTGTTTTATATTTGAATGTTCTTTCTGTAGACATTCTTCAGTGATCTGTGAATATTTTAAGTATTTAAGATGTGTTTTATGCTGTGCTTACGCTCCCTGTAACAGTTACATATGTAATTGTGTTGCAAGGACATGATTATAAAGGATGAAAACTTTATTTTGTGAGTTTCTCACATGGAAAATTGATACATTGCTAAGCAACATAGCCTATGTTGGAGGAGAACATTAGTGGAAATGCCGTTAGCTAACTTTTTTTGTCATAGCTGATTTTTGGAAAGGCAGGTACTTGCCTTACTTCTGACACTCCTGCACTTGCAGTTATCTTCAGGAACAGGGACTGAAAATTATGACAAATTGGTGTACAAATAGGGGTTTAAATGGAGACCACCAAACTAACTTTCATTTGTCTGAAGTGGGTGTTGGATGGGCAAGGGCTGTTAGTGTTTTAGGTCTTTGCTACACTGAAGATATAGATATATATTAATTCTGTGAAGTTGAGATAAAGTTAGACTACTTAAATGACAGTGATTGGAAGGTTTTGTTCTTCTTTGGGCGATTGCACATGCATTCCACTTTTGGTGTGCGCGTGCTGTGAGCACAATTATTGAAAATTTTTCCCTCAGCAGTACCCATCAGGCCAACTTGAGTGCCCTCTGCTGCCATACACCACTGCAAATAGGTAGAAAGGACATGGCCACCCCTAGCTCCCCTTAGTTCCTTCTTACAGCCCAGGACAGTTCTTGGAATCTGGTGGTTTTGTTTTAGCAAGTTCTCTGTGTGTTTTTTTTGTATATAGTTACTTACATTTATTGTTCTTAGTGTTACTTAGTGATAAGTTTTAGTGTCAGTTTTTTTTCAGTTCCCCAACTCTGGGGTTCCATTTGTTAGTACAAAGGAATGCTTTCATCCCAGGCTTCAAGTCTTGTCTGTCTTGCTCAAAGCTAATACCTGTGGACAGTCTGCACTCTAGTTGTCCAAACGTGTTTCAGTGAGTCTCAGTTTAAGTATCTGTGTCAGCTTTGCAAGGACTTAAAGCTGAGAACCAAAAAAGATGGAGAGGCCAGGCTGAGGTTTCTTTTGATGGAGGCTGCTCTGAGACCACCTTCAGAGCCTTCTTGTTTGGAGAGAGCACTGAACCCCTTCGGCATGTGTGAGCAGTACGCCTCCATTGCTGACTGAGTCCCAGCACCGCTTGTCCTTGTAGGTGCCCAGGAATAAACAGAAGGCTTCCAAGGACATTTCTGGGAAAGACAGATCTCCAATCCCTAAGTCTGCCAGGAAAGGGGGCAAAATGTCGAATAAAGTGCAGTCAAAATCAAAGCATTCCTCCACTCGCTGTTTGGATAAGATGGCACTGTTGCTGCACTGTTGAGTCTGGAGCCTGAAACGGCATGTTTATCATCTGTGGCACCATCTTTGTCTCTTGCGCATCCGTCAGTGACTACTCATATATGCCAGAGGCATTTGCAGCTGCAAGGGACTTGTTGAGTTTATCGGCACTGCTGGCTTCATTGGTGCAGATCTCTCCTACAGTATAGGTAGATTGTTTGGTATCAGCCTCCTTGATGCAGTACCCAGTACCAAATCAACCTCCTGCATCCCTGAGCTGCCATCTATCGCTGCCATCCAGAGGGGAGGCAGCGATGATGGCTTCTCTTCGTTCTTCTCCGGACTCTTGGCACCAGTCTCCAGCACCAACTGAAGTGGCCCCTGCATGGTCAGGAGATGGTGATTCTTCTTCTTACTCGGAGGTTGGTTCTTGTGTCTCCCAGCCATGGTGTGTGTCTCACCATTCCCCTCTTATACGTTGCCGGTCCAGGCTCTTGCGAAATTCTGCAACTGGTGCTGGCACAGACATATGGCCAGAAAGACATTTGTGGTCCGTTACCTTTTGTGTCCATTCTGGAACCCATGAGCATTCTCTCCTGGAGGAAGCTGCGGAGAAACTACCTGAGGTGACCCAGCCTCAACCTGTGTTAGCTTCTTCCTCCTCCCCAGATGAAGCAGCTCCTCAGGCGTGTCTTCATCCCTCCTGATGACAGCAAGGCTCTCCAGGAACTCTTATAAAGGGCGGCCTCAGCCTTGGATATTCAAGTAGAGGAAGTTAGGGAGTCTTCTCACTGTATCATTAACATTCTGGCCACAGTTGTGCCATCTCAGGAAGCACTACCAATTAATGAGGTGATTTTAGAGCCCATTAAGTCTCTGTGGCAAGCTGCCTCCCCACTACCTCCCTCCCATGTTAAAATAAGTGGAGTGTAGATATTATGTAGACCCAATTTTAGACCTAAGGCTTTGAGCATTTTTATTCCTAGCTCTTTCTAGGGTTACTCATTCTCTCCTACCAAAGAGAGGGAATTCCGGGGACCGCAGTTTGCTACCCCTAAGCCAAAGGGTGCCAAAAAACTGGACCCATTTGGTAGAAAAATGTATTCTGTGATGGGGTTACAGCTTAGAATTGCCAACCAGCAGGCCTTAGGACGATACAACTTTAATATGAGATGTTGTTCTGAAATTTAGGGACAAGCTACCTGAGGATACTAAACAGGAGTTCCTGTTGCTGCGGGATGAGGAGAAGTTAGTGGCAAATATGTCACTTCAGGCTGATTGGGATGTAGCTAACTTGGGTGCTAAGACAGCACAGGTGCTTATGGCTACAGTCTTCAGGGCCCCAGGAAGTTCAGCAGACTATCCAAGACCTGCCATTTGAAGGGTCATCCCTCTTTTCAGATGATGGATGATAAACTTCACAGCTTAAAGGATGTCAGGGCAATTCTGAAGTAATTGGGCATGTATGCTCTTGCCCCTTTGAGAAAGCACTTTTGTCCTCAGCATTCCCACAGATATCCACTCTTGCACTTTGCCAGGACCTATTGAGGACAAAGAGTTGGAGTTACAGGTGCAAGCCAACTCCTTCCCTCCAGTTCCTTCTGGTCCAGCTAGGTTCCCTTAGGGTACTAGGCAACCATTCTGATGATTCGATCAAGGATGCCAGACCAGTCTCTCCTTCTCCTTTGTCTGCAAACCATCTATCCCATTTCTTCAGTGCTTGGTCTGAAATGACTTCGGACCAGTGGGTTTTATGTACCGTGGAAGTGGGATACACCTTTCAGTTTTTCTTTCCCTCCCCATCCGTCTTCAGGGACCACTTTCAAGAGGTGCTCTTTCTCCAAGAGGTTCAAACTCTCATCTGAGTGGGAGCCATAGAGGAGAATGGGGTTTTATTCCTACTATTTTCTTATACTCGGCCAATTTTTGACCTACCTCATTTCAACAGATATTTAAAAAGGATAGTTTCATATTGTCACACTGGCTTCCGTTTTCCCCTCCCTGTATCCTGAGCCTGGTGTTCTGCCCTCAATTTAAATTACGCTTATTTCCATATGACAATTTATCAAGATCACAGGAAGTAAGTGAGATTGGTTTACCAGAAATCTGACATCCAGTTCACAGTTCTGCTTTTCAGCCTGTTGGCAGCTCCCTGGATTTTCACAAAATGTTTGGCACTGGTAGATGTCTTCCTGAGAAAGTTAGGAGTACGTGTCTATCCCTACCTGGACTACTGGCTTGTGAGAGGCAATTCCAGGATTCAGGTACTGTCCAGTGTAACTCTTATCCAGTCAATTCACAAGGCACTGGGATTGTTGGTAGACTTTTCTTAGTTGACCTTCTCACCATTTCAGAGGATAGAAGTTATAGGGACAGTACTGGATTCTGCTCAAGCCAGTGCTTCTCTTCCAGTGTCAAGATTTCAGATAATTCAATCCATTGTTCTAGATCTCAAGACTTACAATTTTCTGCCGTCGTCTTGGGCATGAGGCTTCTGGGACATTTGGCCTCTTTAACAGACTACACTCAGGATTCTACAACATTGCTGGCCTCCGTAGTCTTCCCAAGCTGTCACCCTTGAAAACTGTGCTTAGGATGCCCCCTCATATTTTAGCCTCTCTAGTTTGGTAGATAAACCCTGCCAATGTTTGCATAGGTGTTCCCTTTGTCTACCTCAACCATCACTAACACTAGTAACTGATGCGTCTGCCCTGGGTTGCCTTCAGATGCAGGGGTTATGGTCAGCAAAGGACCTCATTCTGCACATAAATGTCAGGGAGCTGAGAGCTGTCCAGCTGGTGTGGCAGGGTTTTCTAACCCACATCAAGGGGAAAAGCCTACTCACTCTCTCAGACAACACGGCAGCAATGTTCTACTTCAACAGACGAGGAGGGGCCCACTCATCCCTGCTCTGCCAAGATGCAGTTCATCTATGGGATTTTGCATTGGCAATTCAAATCAAAGCCTCTAACCTTCCAGGAGTGCAGAACGAACTTGCAGACCACCTACGCAGGTCATTTGAGTCATCATGAGTGTTCCCTCTGTTTAGATGTTGACAGATTTCTCTTCCAGCTCTGGAGGTCTCCAAAGGTAGACCTATTCACAATGAGATACAAAAGGAAGTGCCACCAGTTTAGTTCCCTAAAGCAGAGGTTTTCAAACTGTGGGGCGCGCCCCTTTGGAGAGGCTCAGAGGAACGTTTGGGTGGGACAAGAGGCAATGCCAGGCAGCTCGGGCCAGGCTCAGGCCAGGCCTGCACAGCAGCAGGACTAGGAGAGGGAGTGCCACCTTCATCCCCTGATTCACCTCAGCGGGCCACCCAGCCTGTGGGTCAGTATCAACATCCACCATGGCCGTGCCAGTTTCTGCTCTTGGCAGCCTCCACGCCCAGCACCGGTTCCACCCCCAGAGACCATTGCACATCCTTCTCCCACCCTGAGAACCCAAGGAGGGTGGGGCAGGTATCGTGTCTATTTTTGTCTGGGTTGGGGGGCACAACCAAAAATTGTAATTCAAAGGGTATGCTCATCTCAAAAAGTTTGAAAACTGCTGCCCTACAGGATCACCGGCTGGATTCCCTCATGGATGCTTTCCTATTGCCCTGGATGAGCAAGCTCCTCTATGCTGTCCCACCAATTCCACTCCTTCTCAGAGTGCTGCTAAAAATCAAACTGGACCATGTTAGTCATTCTTATTGTCCTGGAGTGGCGTTGGCAGCACTGGTTCACCACTCTCCTGTCTCTTTCAGTAAAAGCTCTGATACCACCTCTGTTGGACCAAGATCTAATTTCTGAAGATCATGGACAACTGCTCCACCCAAACTTGCATGCTAACGGCTGGGGTGCTCCATGCTTAGATTGTAGAGAGGAATCATGTTCAAAAGAGGTTCAGAATGTGCTGCTGAATAGTAGTAAACCATCTACTAGATCTATTTACCTGTCTAAATGGAAGCGTTTCTCAGTCTGGTCTCAGCAGCCTGGAGTTTCACCAATTCGTTCTTTGATCTAGCATATCTTGGTCTATGTGTTGTACCTAAAAGAGCCAGGTTTGGCAGTTAGCTCTGTCAAGGTCCACCTAGCAGTTATCTCAGCCTTCCACTGTCAGGTTGATAACCTCTCTGTCTTCTCTAATAAAATGTCAGTAAGATTTTTGAAAGGTATGGAAAAGTGGTATCCTCAGGTACAAGATCCTGTTTCCCTATGGTTTTATATCTGGTAATGTGAAAGCTTATGTAGCCTCCTTTTGAACCTTTAGCTACCTGTTCCATACTCCATCTTTCAATGGAGGTAGCATTTTTGGTGGCCATAACTTCTGTTAGGAGGGTAAGTGAACTGCAGGCTCTCTTTATACTGTTTTATTTAAAGATGAAGTTCACCTGTGTCATCACCCAAAATTTGTCTTGAAAGTGGTACGTAGCTTCCATATCAAATAAGTGATTTATCTTAGTTTTTTTCCAAAGCCACACTTGAATAAAGATGGGAAAGGCTCCCACTTTGGATGTCAGGAGAGTGTTGCTGTTCTGCCTCGACAGGTTCAAGCGTGTCTGTTTGTCTTTCCAGTTCTTCATGGCAGTTGCAGACCAGATGAAGGGGTGCCCTGTTTCTTCTCGGAGAATATCATCTTCAATAGCCTCCTGTACTCATTTGCACTAAGATTTGGCTAATGTTATTCCACCAAGCAGAGTGACAGCACATTCAGCAAGGTTGCAAGTGGCTTCTGGTCTTTCTGGCTAAAATTTCTATCCTAGACATTTGTAAGTCGGCACCTTGGTCTTCAGGGCACATGTTTGCATCCCATTATGGCATCATTCAGCATGCTAGAGACCATGCCTGATTTGGGCAAGTTGTCCTTCAGTCCATGTTTAAATAGACTCCACCTCACCTCTAGCTTTTATGGATTGTGCATCATCAAGAGTGGAAAACATGTGCAAACACTCAAAGAAAAAAAAAATGGTTACTGACCTGTTCTGTAACTTTCGTTCCTAGAGATGTGTTGCACATGTCCATTCCACAACCTGCCTTCCTATGCCTCCTACATCAGCACCACGAGTGGAATGGACATATGTAACACATTTCAAAGAAGAACAGTTACAGAAAAGGTAAGCAAGCATTTATTTGGGAATCCATCACATTTAAAAGGGCTTTTTGAATTAATAGATCTCTTCACTTGTTCATGGGCTGGTCACTTTCTCCCTGCAGGTCCCTCACAACTCTTGGGCTGGTTATTTCTGCTCTAGCAGATCAGGCTGCTGGCAAAAACAAGAACAAATTTGTTCCATATCGTGATTCTGTGCTCACATGGTTACTTAAAGTAAGTGAACTTCTTATACATCTTTGGAGTGGGTGGAGGGGGAGGAACTGGAAAATGTAGAACACTTTGCCTACCTTGGCAGCCATCTCTCATAGAGGGTAAACATAATAGTTGAGATTCAGCACAGAATCCGTTGTGCCAGCCTTGCGTTTGGCAGACAGTCCGGCCGGGTGTTCAATAACCATGACATCAGAATACATACTAGACTTTTAGTTTATAAAGCAGTGGTAATTCCAACTCTCCGGCTGCGAGACTTTGGGTGATCTACAGAAAACATCTGAAAAACTTGCAACGCCGGTACTAGCACTTTCTCCGAAAGATTCTTAACATAAAGTGCGATGATCTCTGTACTAACGTCAGTGTTCATGGAAGCCAACATCTTCAGTGTTGAGGCCCTGATTATCCAGTACCAGCTGAGGTAATGGAGTGGACACTGAGTGTGCATGCCTGATGCATGACTACCAAAACAATTGCTGACTGGCCAACTCATGAAAGCAGAAAGGAAATGGGGAGACCAAAAGAAACGCTTCAAAGATACCCTCAAGACAAACATCAAGAGATGAGGCATTGACATCACACACTGGGAGACAGTAGCCCAAGATAGGGCTAGCTGGCAAAGACTTGAGGAAAATTGCCTCTCCCTTGTAGCAGAAAAACGCCAGAAAAGAAAGGACAGATAACTGTCATGCAGTAATTGTGGCCTAATCCTGCCTTCCAACACCATCTGCAACATTTGCCGATGAGGCTGCAGCTCAAGGATCAGACTTCAGTCACCAAACAACACACACAAAATAAAACCCATGAAAGAGATCATCCTTGACTCACGGGATCGTCGACGACGGGTGGAGGAGGGTAAGAGGAGAGAGAGAAGAATTTTTCCTTCGCAGTGTGTAAAATACAATTATTCCATCATCTAACCCTGGTTTTACATGCAGCAGCCTCATCTTTGAAGAATTAAAAGGGTATTAGCCATTAGTATCTCCAGATTAGTACATTCTTTGATGATGCCAAAAGCATAGGGCATATTTTTTGAAGTGATCTAATAAATATTTCAGTCTAGCTCTTTGAGTCTACTCACTAACAGCTACAGTCAGAACTCTGGGGCTGATTTAACATGGGCCATCTCCTTATATGACCTAAGTTTACACAGTGTCATGGCTGATATGGTTAACGTCACAGATTTTGGATAAGATGATTAGCCCTTTGCTTTAACTCAGCAGAGGTGGCATCACAAAGCGTATTCCAGTTGCACTCCGTGAACTGGATCAAAGGAGGCTATATTCTCATGCTCATGTGAAATGAGCAGTTACGGTGTCAGCTTCTATACTGCAAATAATTCTGATTTGAAGTTTACTGTAACAAAAAGAAACTGGATCTAGAAGGAATTCAGATGCTCATTGACATCTAAATGAATTTTTGTTGCTCCTGCTGCCCCCTTTTTATACCTTTTATAGTGGTTATAAAAGGATGGTAAGCTGCAGTTAACCACAAAGAGAGAAGCTTGGGCAGTGACTGGGCAGTTTGATTTATGCAAAATCCTGTTTTCTGATGGTCTTTGAATATGCTACCCTTAAAGCAAAACAATATGTGGTTGCTTTCATATTTAAAGCCAAAGAGGCAGGTGCTTTCCTTATAATGAGACAGATTTTCCTTCCATTGGTACAGATCAAGTAACTGACTGGCCAATTGGCTGGGTTTTAAAGTAATTGGGTTATAAAGGTTCGGACCCAATAGAGGCATCAGGACTAGAGTATCCCATAATGTTCATAAATTATTTTTCCTAGTTTTCCACATCAAAATTGTGAATTTCAAAATGTTTCTATCAGACTTAGTTATGAATCTTGGCAAGCTGGTATCCCTTCCTTTTCCTTCCTTGCAGTTGAGAGGCAATTATGATATTTATTAGTATAAAGACATAAGCTGGAAAAGAAACAGATTTCTTCAGACCCCCCACCATTTATGTTGACTCTGTCGGTGACCAAGGCTAGATTCTACCCTTTTGTAGACTGCACCCAGCTTGACCATCTAGCACAGGGGTGTCAAACTCACTCAAAGTGACGGGCCGGAATCACAGAACCTCTACTTTCAAGGGGCCATACAATGCTCTCCGCCGAATATTTCAGGCCCTCTGCTCATTTTCGGCGGCGCAGCATCAGTAGCTTTCAGCGCTGCCCTTTCGCTGTGGGAACACTGACATTGCCACTTTAAGAGATTTCCAGGAGGGATACCCGCCGCCGAAAAACTTAGGACGAGTTCTCCTTTTCGGCGGCACAATTCTGGAGCGAAAGGCCCCACAAATCTCTTAAAGTGGCAATGCAGACTTTCGGCGGCTCCGCTACTTAATTTCGGCGGCCAGGATCAGAGAGGTTCGCGGGCCACATAACAAAGGTTCGTGGGCCAAATGCGGCCCACGGGCCGTATGTTTGACACCCCTGATCTAGCATGTAATCACTAGGTATCTCTTTAGACATAATGTGATTTGAATCCTATATTCCCATGGTTTATTTTCAAGTGTAAAAAAAGTGAAGTGTAGAAAAGCTAAAGCTTTTTCCTATAAGGAAATTTGGAAAAAACAAAACAAACCTTCCCCCACCTCCCCAAAACGGTTGCACTTTAGTGCAGTTCATTGCCTATTGGGCTAGATACAGCAGAGAATAAAAGGTCAACTGATATAGCCCCTTAGCACTATATGTTTTGATTTTCCCAGTGGTGACCTTTAACAAACCTTCCGATAATACTGTCTCGTAATAGTTAACATTGGGAAATTTGTTTAACAAATTTACCTTGTAGACACTAAGATATTAAACATCACATACTACGTTGATGAAGCTGTATAAAAGCCTCAATAAAATAGCAGAAGTGATAAAATTTATTTTTCTTATAATATAGGAAATCCTTCAATGCTGCCGCACATAATACTTATCTATGCTGAAATATAGCCTTGCCTTTATATTCACTGTCTTGAAGTTTGTAGAAACAAGTATACTTTGCTTCTCTGCAATGTTGTAAACAACTATCCCTATCCTAGCAGATGATCCATCTCTCGCTCAGGCAGTGGACAGCAGACCCATCCTGGCTTACAGACAGCCCCCCAACCTGAAGCAAATACTCACCAGCAACCATACACCCTAAAAAAAATCCTACCCAGGAACCTATCCTTGCAACAAACCCCGTTGTCAGGTCTGCCCACACATCGTCTCTAATGACATCATCACTGGTCCTAACCACATCAATCACACCATAAGGGCCTCATTCACCTGCATATCCACTAATATTATATATATGCCATCATGTGCCAGCAATGCCCCTCTGCCATGTACATTGGCCAAACTGGACTATCACTACACACAAGGATAAATGGACACAAATCAGACATAAAAAATAACAACATCCATAAACCAGTGGGAGAACACTTTAATTCCCCAGGGCATTCTGTCTCTGACCTGAAAGTTGCTGTACTTCTCCAAAAAAGCTCCAAAAACAGACTTCAAAGAGAAACTGCTGAGTTAGAAATGATCTGCAAACTTGACACATTCAAACTGGGTTTAAACAGAGACTTGGAGTGGCTATCTTTGCTCACCCATTCTCACCTCCTACTCAATGGTCGTCATTAGGTCTTAAGTACCAGACTCCACCTCCCCCATTGTTCTCAATGCACCTGGATATCTATAAGATGCCTCTGTTACCTATTTTCTGTATTACTGCATCTGAAGAAGAAAGCTGAAGTCTCTCGAAAGTCTTCAAAGTGCCACAGAACTCTCATTGTTTTTGCTGTATACAGACTAACACGGCTACCCAGGGCTACCCCTCTGGAACTATGCTCAGTTTGTTTCAGTTTACTGCCGTAGTGAGACCTGTGTAGGGGTAACAGAATCTGAGGAAGCAGAAATGGAAACCTTTTCAGAGGCTTTTTCATGTTGTTGTTGGAATTAGTTATGCTGATCCTTTTCTAAACATAAGGCAGCAAATAGATTGAGATTAATGTTTAGTACCTGCCCAATACATTTGGGCAAAGATGACAATGGCATGCACAGTAAGCACTGCAGGTCAGAAACAGAAGCACACTTGTGTTATGCTGTCCTCAAAGCAGCTCATTTCCTTTGTCCTACTTACGTTCAGCCACATTAAAAGCCTAACAAAGGCTTAATTTAAAAAACAAGCTCATTTAAGTGAAACTTTTTTAAAAGGATGAAATTCTTAATATCTAGTGAAAAAGATAATTGAATTCTGTTTTAAAGAAAGCTCAAACCAAAAATTTACCAATTAAAGATGTCCAAAATTGTTTTTAAAATCTGTGCATTTGGGGATTGTTTTCATACAATGTGCCACTCCTTTTCAATATGACGTAGGAGACAAAATGTGTTCTAATGTTAGGATACTAGGAATACTTGGGAATAATCTATATTTTAGAAAAAATTTGAAAACCATTGACATATCAAGACTGTATTACAAGATGGACCATTTATCAGCTTTATTACTTATATGTTGCCTCTATCCCCTTTCCGTCTACCTTTTTCTGTCCTTGTCTTTTTATCTTGGATTCTAAGCTCTTCAGAGCAGGGACCATACTTTTTTATCTTTTGGAAAGCACCTTGTGCGTTGTAGGCACTACTAGAAAGAAACTTAAATAACAATGCCAGTTGCAGCTTCTGGGTTCTGTATCCAGTTATGACACCTTGGGCTAGTCCATTTAGTATTTCTATGCCCGTCTTCCTTTTTGTAAAACAGGTATAATCACACTAATTTATGTCCTAGGAATGTTGTAAATCTCAGAACCAGCTCAGAATCGGGTCTTTCATGTTTATAACTTACTTTGAAGATCCTTGGATGAAAGCTGGTAGAGGCACAATTCAGTTACATTGAAGTCAATAGAAGCAGAACCAGAACCTAAGTGAGGACTTGGTAAAAAAAAAAAAAAAAAAAAAAAAAAAACCCAATCTTCTTATCAACTTTTAAACTCTTGATTGTTTTATCAATTATACATTTATATTTCCCCTGCCTTCTGTGTGGTGGTTCTCAATTCCTACATTTTTTTTCATTTTAATGTGCCTTAAACTGCAGAATAATTTATTGATCGCATCATTAACTATTTTCTTGTACTAGGTGTTAAAGGTGTTAGTTAGGATAGTAATGTCTAAATCTTCACATTCCATAGTGTTTGCACAATAATTTTAGTGCCAACACAGTTGGCTGGTTTTAGTCTTTTTTCCTTAATTATTTCCATTCTGTTCTCATCTCTATCGCGTACTAAGCCCTTCCTTTGCAAACTTACTCTTTTTCATTATGAAAGTCTAGCTTATTCTCCATTCACCCTTCCTACTGTGCATTAAAGGAACCAGTGCCATTGCAGAACAAAGAATTATATATAAAAGTAAATTTGATGCCCTGGAACTGGGCCTGTGAACAGTCAACACAGTAATGGAGGGAACATTAGAAAATTAATAATGGATAGGTTCTGAACCATGTTGGTATATCACTCTACTAGCATGCCCAGTCTCATATTGAGAAGAGTTCCAATTCATCTGTTCTACTGAACCTTTTTTTGGAGCTAATTGATGCAATAGAAGTTCTCAAAGTGTGAACTATGAAGATTTTCTGTGGATTCCAAAAAGTGCATGATTTTCCTTCTTAAATTTGGACATATATGCAAACCTGGGATCATTTGCTGGTTATTGCTTCAAATTCTTGAAAATGTTTGAGAGAGGAGAAAGTTCCTTGCTCAAGGAAACCACACCACGTTGAACAGAAGAAGTTCACATTGAATCCCATACAGTCTCCAATGATTGCAATGTGAATACATTCCTATTTTATTTGGAGTGGGTCCTGCAAGACAAAGTAATTTGCAGAAGAATGCAGTGGCAGCTGTTAAGATATGTAGGGGGACTATATTAAGCAACGAGAACAGTGTATTCCCAGAGGCTAATGGTATTTATTATGTGAATTTAAACACTTTGAGGATTTTTATGGAAAGCTTCAATGAATGAAATGATTAGACAAACTGCTAATAGACAAATCGTTTTAATGATGTCCACTGGCAGTGTTTGACCTACATTTCATGGATTATTTAAGATTTAAAGCTGGTTTGGGAATTTTCCGTTAGAATGATTTTCTGATAGGAAAATGAAGTTTCCACAGAATTAAAATTGCCTGTGGGAAAATTGAAATGAAATATTTGATTTTCAGATCAGTTCAATCCAAATTGGAATATTTAGCTTTTTGAACAGACTCTAAATAGTGTATTTATAAGTAGTTGAACAAAACATTAGACTGTGTTTCCCTATCAGGGCATTGCCTTATGGGAGTTGTAGTTCAGGCCCACATTTTATTTTATGGGCCAGGCTCCTGGAGGACTACCTCTCCTATAATGCATTTCCCTCTGGCTGAGCTGTGTGGTGCGTCATGGAAGTCAGATGCATAAGTACTTGCCACAATCACAAATTAAACCAGTTATACTGTGTCTAACTCTAGGGCTCTGCCTACATTACTGCCGTACCTTTAGCACTTTAGCATCCTACTATTACCAGCCTGAAGCCATGAAATAAACTCATTTGAGAAATGTTTTCATTATTTTCATTGCAGAGGTAACTCTTGCTTGGATGCTGCCCCTTAACACAGCCCTCCCATCCATGTACACAATCCTCTCACCTGAGTTTGGTACCTTAAAACTGGGCTAGTTGGCCTTGCTGGGGGTATGGCTTACAGCTTGGGTACAGCTTTCACTCTCACTCTGCACTCCGGGGCAGTGAGGACACAAACTAAATCACTCAAGTGCTGATAATCCTCCAGTGGTTTTCTACAGTTCCCCCATATGCCCAGAAATGGCAGACAAATTCTCCCCCAGTCACCGGAAAGTAGTCAGAGTGGCTCAGCTTACTGCTGTACAAAAGACTGTGAGATATACTCCCAGAAGTCTTAACAACACACACAGGTGAGTGCAGAACTAATGAGGACACAGTAAATTGGATAGGACTTTGCAGTGTGACTGCTCACACCTAAGCTAGGCTAACCCACGATGTGCTCAGACCCAGGTGCTGATCACCTAAGTTAAATCTGCAGTGAAGACAACCCCTAAATGCTTTATGTAGGTCACAGGACTACAAATGATATAGTATTTAGGAAAAAAGACTGACGTGCTGATTTCAGATCAACCAGATGCTTCTGATGAGAAAGCATCATGCAAGTCAGAACCTAGATCAGACAGGGATTTTTAGGCTAAGTCATCTTAGAGTCTCTGATGTTTAGTTCTGTGTTACTTCAACCTAAGTTGATGGAAGCTGAGTGTTATGAAGATGTTGCTTGTAAAGAATAATTTAAGTTGGTTTGATTTCTCCCCTCCCCCCAATGTTGAGCCTGTGCATTGAGACAGACAGTCCTGGGATCCCACATTATGCTTTTTTAATGGGATTTCAGGAAAATAATGTATGAATACCCAGGGATTGTGGAGAACAGGGCAGAGAATAATGGAAGACTCTCGAACAGGTAATTGGATTAGGTCTAGTATCCTCCTCTCGCTCCTCAAATAGTAGTTCTGGTTCATCAAAAAGAAAAGCCACTGTACCAATCTACTATTTCCTCCCACCGCTAAATCACCGCTGAACTTTTACCATTCGTATGTATAACTCAGATCCTCCTGTCTTCACTGAAGAGAAATGTTTTGCACAGTTTGGGGTCTCCCTGAGTTTGCTGATGTAAACAACTACTGAATCTAACCTACAAAATATAGATTGAGTGAGATCCCAGGTTTCTGTCTTAAATAGTCTGACAGTTATCCCTGGGATGCGGTTGTTGATGTGAAGTTACTAGATACATTAGAATTACTTTTTAAAGTCTATGATCAGTATTTGTGAAAGTTACCAGACTAGTTGATAATGTGGAATGGTGGATGGAGCCCACTAAAACAACAAAAGCGCTTTGCCCTGTGATGAGTGTGGGCCACTCATACCCGGAGATTAACTTGACAGCTCTGAAGACTAGTCCGCTGTGTCCCCCACAGAACAAATACAGCATAGGTAATGCACAGAGTGGAACGGCCTTGCTTGTCTCTAAAAACAAAGGGGCTAGCTAAAATGGAGTAACTGTGGTTAAGCAACTAAAAATCAGCCTACAGTAACAACAATGCGACTTTCTCTCACCCTAGGTCAGGAGGTACTACATCTAGGAACAAGAAAGTAGTTTAGCCTTCTTGACACAGTCCTTGGCCACTCTGTTTAGAAGGACACTGATGCTGTCAGAAATTGCAGGCCTGACTTTTCAGAACCCTCAGTGAGGTTGGCTTTATCTATCTTCTGCTCTCTCTTGCTTCACTCTGTTTTAACACTGAAACTCTAGACCAATGAGGCAAGCACATGATTGCAGGAGACAGAACCTTCACAAGAGGCTTCATTTCCTGGAGGAGGCTCTCAGATATTATAGAAAGAGGTAGCAATAGAAGACTATAAGAAGGCCTCCAACCCGGTTTACATAGCCACCAAATAGCCTTCAGATACAAACAGCTTTTAGTTACTACCTACATGAACTGGGTTTGAACTGGTGGGCTTGGGGTGAAAGACTCTCTCATTAGCCGTCCTCTAAGTAGTCCAAACCCTCCTTTATTCTTTGGTGTTTTTTTTTTTAAAATCCCTGCCTTAATTTTTTTTTCCTTTGCTCTCTTACAGGACAGCCTTGGTGGTAACAGCAAGACTGCCATGGTGGCAACAGTCAGCCCAGCAGCAGATAACTACGATGAGACCATTTCCACATTGAGATATGCAGACCGGGCCAAGAACATAGTTAACCATGCCGTGGTGAATGAAGACCCCAACGCCCGCATCATCCGAGAACTCCGAGAGGAGGTGGAGAAGCTCCGAGAACAGCTCACCAAAGCAGAGGTACAATTTACTAGCTGTTCAAGGCTCCTATGTGTATTCTACTTCATGCTGCTGCAATGCTGTGAAGACCCTTGGTGGATCTTTTGTCGAGGCTTGAAGATAAACATCAGTAAGGCAGTACTAGACGTTATTTACGGGGAAAATCAATGTCATCTTTCTTCACCTCATCTTTCTTCCTCTCCCCATTTTGACTCTTATCCATATAAGATGAGCTTGAGCGCAATGTTGATTAGTGATGGTGGCAAAATGGGAGGTAAGCTTCCCTTAGAACGTTTCATTGAGTGATCACATTGTCGTGTCCAAGCTCAGACAGAGATCAAGGAGGAAGGTAGACATACAGATAGAACAAGGGACACAGGCATCTGAAAGACAGTGCTGGCTATAGGGAAGGCTTTACCTAACTACCCAGGAATACAGCACAATTATAACACTTCCTTCAAGATATAAATATATTTATCTGTCTTCTATCTACCTAACAGCTTTTAAAAACATTTAACAATATTTATTATAAATTGATCCCCTATTTCAGGTATAGCAGACAAGATACTTGTGATAATTTGTACATCCAACTGCATGGAAGCATGGATGAATATGATCTAATGGTTAGAGAGCAAAGCTGGAAGTTAGGGAAGTTCTGGGTTCTGTTCCCAGAATAGCCAAAGAAGTTGCTGTGATTATGGCCCTGGCCAAGTTATTTAATCTGTTTCTCATTCTGAAAAATTGGGATAATACTACTTCTCTCAGAGGGGTGTTATGGTGCTCAATGGCTGAAATTTTCAAAAGTGTCTAGTGATTTTTTTTGGTGCTTCAATTTTTGGGTGTTTAAATTGAGATGCGTGAACTTGCTGAGCAAATTAATCCCCTTTAAGGTGTCTCAAGTTAGGCACCCAAAATCAGTAGTCACTCTTGAGAACGAATCGAACAAACAAAAGGAACGCACCTGTGCCAGAATTTTCAAGTGCTTGGAGATTTTCTGAGTAGTAGTGTGTGTTGTTTATTTTATGGTTTTGTTTTTATTTTGTAGCTGGTTGCTGATAGAAAGGGATTAGTGCCAAAATAATGGAAGCCAGCTCTCTAGGTCAATGTAGCATAAGTGATCATTTCTTTCCTGTGTGTTAAATCCGACCCCCACCATCATGTCAATGGAATTGACACAATATAAAAATGCTACACAGCTTGTAGCTAAAAGTCTGCGCTGTAAAGATCACAAGCTGTATTTGTATCCTCGCCTCCCCTCCAGCTTACTGCATTTGTGTATGACCTATTCATCTTCATAGAAATATGCATAAGTGATTATTTTTAAAAAGCTGAACAAAACATTTAGTGACCCATCTGGACAGTCGCAGAATTACATTCTGGAGTTCACCTAGACCTTACAGTGTATTTTTTCCTTTTGGTGTCAGTGTCTCTCACTTTCTCTCTCAAATAGCTGTAGGAGAACAAAATCTGACACTTCCCTTTTTTACTGGAAAAATAAGGTTCCTCCTTCTTTTGAGCTTATTTTATTTATATTAGTTGAGTAAATTTAACCTAACTCATTTGGAACAAATTCCAAAATATGGTACTGTGTCCACATTAAGCCCACAAACATCTTTGTGCTGATCTTGGAAACTAAACAACCAGCTAATTCAGTCTCACTGGGGATGCATCCGTTTTCCTACATTCTTATTTCAGTTCTGTGTGTCTGAGAGCTTTTTGTTTTTCTTCTAATAAATGTGCAATATTGTGTCACTTGGGGTTTGCTTACAAAATAAGGCTAATAATGCTTAGTGCTATCTAAACAGCAACAAAAAAATCCTGCCTGTGTAGTAGGTATTATTGATCTCCATGTTGATGGAGAAGCAGACATAGATGTTAAGTGATTTGTCTAAGATCATATGAAATAACCAAAGCAGATTTAGAAATAACTTATTTCCAACTTTGTGTTTTGCTCACTAGATCCCATTGCCTTTGCTTAATCTATACTTCATTAGAATTAGGTGTATTAGACCTTTTGTTCTAGAGACTGTTCTTGTAATTGATTTGCATTAGGGCAGATAAATTCTCTCTTTTTAGGGTCTGTATTTGAAACTAGTGTAAACTAGATGATCTTGGTAGATTCACCTCATATGACAGTACATGAGAGAAGTGGTGTTATTATGTGATTTGATTACAAGTATCAAGGGAGATGAACTCTCTCTGAGGTAGGAGTGGGGGTTAAGTTTCTTTTATTGACCTGTCAAGTTTGTGTTTAATCTATAAAGACAATCTAAGTATAAATATCAAGGAATTCAGTGTCTTGTTTTTCCATTTGCAGGCTATGAAATCACCAGAACTAAAGGAACGATTGGAAGAATCTGAGAAATTGATCCAGGAAATGACTGTCACCTGGGAAGAGAAATTAAGAAAAACAGAGGAGATAGCACAGGTTTGCTTTTATTTTTTTTATTTTGGCAGTTAGGGAGAAAAGCTCATTACTTACTTCCTTTGTTTATCCCTTCATAATAGTTATCAGGATAGCCCTTTACGTTTATGGATAAGTAGGTCAAGTTCATTGCTCTTTTCAGAGGCTTCTGCTTAATTCCCAGGATAGCTTGCTTTAAAAAAACCCATGGATGGAGAGGATTAGAGGGATTTTATATCTTTCAGACAGTGAAATTGTTGACTGTGATTAAAGGTGGAGTGTGAATGCATTAAATGCAGGGTTACATCCTGAATGCCTCAAATAACAAAGTTAAGGAGCATTCAGAATATTAAGGAATACCTGAACTTGCCTTTTTTTCCTTTTGTATATAAAAAAAATCCCTGTGTATTCTCAATACCGCTCTTATCCCTGATATTTAAAGCATTTAGCACATAGCAGCAAACCATAGTTAAGTTGAAAGTTTGCACAATTCACCATGAATATTGCATGACACTTTCCATCCTTACCAGACAAATGTTGATGTAAGCACTTGCGCTGAAAAACATATTGAAAGCTGATGTAACAAGCATAAAAAATAGTGAGAAAATATAACCCTGTGATACAAAAATGTTTTTGTAGATGACATGATCACAAACAAGTTTAGCTTGTTGGCCTCGGACCTCTTGAAAGAAACGTTACCTTTTTTTTTTTTTTCTTTCTGCTCCTAAATTCTTGACCTGTTATAATGCATTTACAGAGCTGAGATCTTCAAGAGCATTATCATAGTTCCTGGAAAAAAGTGAAATGTTGGCAGTGAAAGAATAACAGCTAGTGCTTGTGCAATGCTACGTTTAAAAGGTTTAATAGTTTAACAATGTCAAGTGTAGTGATTTATTTTGAATCTTGTGGCTTCTATCCAGCGGATATTTTAGAATGAGGAAAAAATGTAAATGCGCAAAATCTGACCGTCTTTCACTGACCATCTTGGTTTGCTAAAGGAGAATACTTTCATTTTTGCTACATCAGGTTTATAAATAGTAAAGTTGTAGGTTTTTTCTCTAATGCTGTCTGATGGTGAAGCCATGTTTTCGATTGCTGGAATTTTTTTTGTAAAATGGTGTGTGGGTTTTTTTTGTTTGTTTGTTTTTTATTAGAAAAAAAATTGCTAGCTTATGTTATTTAATACAAACTCTACATCTTCACCTACCATGATGTTTCTTCCGTACCAGGAAGCATTAATAACATAAAATACACCTCCAAGAACAGAGATGATCAGTACAATAGAACTTTCAAGAATCCATCTTGTCCTTCACAGGAGCATGAGGGGAAGGAAATAATGAAAATCCCCAACAGGAGATACAAAAGCAGGGGTTGAAAAGAAAAGCAGCGAGCTGTAGTGATGATTAAAAAAAAATTATTAATGTATTAGGGGAAATTAAATAAATGGCTATTCTCTCAAAATGTTAGAAGAATACGTTACTGTTTGTTATGCTGTTGAAGTTTTTAGTTTAATTTTTTTCCCTAGGCCGATGCACTTAAATTTTTTGCAAAATAGAGGAATTCTAGCTCTCATTTCCTTTTAGTAACTTTTGCTTGATTCAGACCAGGAATCAGCTCTTTCTTTGGGCTATGGGTTCTATGTCTACCAATAACTTAGAGAATAACAGCCTTGAGTTTATAGCATGGGAGTGAATGAGAAAATAGCGATTTTAATCATGTTCTGCTATGGACTTCTTGTGCAAGTCACTTAACCCTTCTGTTTCTCAATTTCCCCTCTGTTTTAAAAAACAAAAGGCAGGGTGGATACTTCTTTGACTCACATAAGCATTGTGAGACAACTCTGGGGAACTGCTTTTATGAGCAGTGGTAGTGAATTATCTCCTTTGCTATCCTAGCTTTAGTAGATGAGTGACTCTCACCTGATCCTCAGTTTGTTCTGCTTAAAAGCTTACTATTTAGTTTTTGAGAAAGAGCTCTCTCTTCCGCGTAGCATTCTGTTTAATTTCTGAGCTAGGTGGTATTATTAACCAAGTTGTGGTTCATCTTTTAGGAAAGGATGGCAACGTAGAAAGATATCTGTCCACTGCAGAGTCAAAAATGTTTGCGTGAAGAGTGGGGTATTGGGAGAAAAACTTTAAACATTTCCCTGTAAAAGACGTACACTTTTAATACAGTACTAAGAAGTCAATTGATGAGAACAATATACAGTAGAACCTCAAAGTTACGCACACGTTGGGAATGGAGGTTGTTTGTAACTCTGAAATGTTCATAACTCTGAACAAAATGTTATGGTTGTTCTTTCAAGAGTTTACAACTGAACATTAACTTAATACAGCTTTAAAACACTCCTGTGGAGAAGAAAAATGCTTCTTTTCCTTTATTTTTTTAGTAGTTTACATTTAACACATTACTGTACTGTATTTGATTTTTTCCCCCTCTCTCTGCGGCTGCCTGATTGTGTACTTCTGGTTCCAAATTAGGTGTGTGGTTGACTAGTCAGTTTGTAATTCTGGTGTTCGTAACTCTAAGGTTCTTTTGTACCATCTTAAATGCTACAGTTCTTGTTTAGCAGGAAGTGTTTCCTGCATTACTTAAATAGTAGAATTTTACATTTTTTTTGTCGTTCTGGTTTCTAGGGGACAAAGATGAACACAGAGTTTGATTTGGTTTAATTTGTTGCCTCCTAGCTAAAAATGGGAAACAAAGGTCTGTAGACATGGTTTTGTGTTGCTGTTTCCCTGTTTCAGGGAGGCTGTAGTGAAGCCCATGCAGATCTACAGTGTGATCCTCACAACTGTACACATCTTTCACTAGCAAGGTGTAACCCCCTGAGATTATAGGGTTTCAACATGCAGTGCTCTACTTTGATCTGAGTGGCAAGAGTCCAGTAGAAATTACAGGTTCCTGTATTCCCTGTTTAACCATGATAGCAACAGGGCTTTTAGTACCCAGGCTCTTAAGAATAGTTATTTTTGATAAGTTGCTGCCTTTAATTTTGGTTTGATTTCTTAACATGTGTGCTCTAATATATCTGTTTCTTAGGATATTATACATCTTAAACATTAATATTTTGGAGGTTTCTCTTACAGGAGCGGCAGAAACAGCTGGAAAGTCTTGGCATATCTCTTCAGTCTTCTGGAATCAAAGTTGGGGATAACAAGTGCTTTCTGGTTAATTTGAATGCTGATCCTGCTCTCAATGAACTTCTGGTCTACTACTTAAAGGTGAAATAACACTTTCTTTCAACAGGTTTAAGTGGATCATTTAATACTGTTGAAATTCATATGGGTTGAGAGTTTCTTATGAGAAACAGACTTCAAAGACGTTGTCTAGTGTCCAGTGGTTAGCAAAAATAGCACAAATACAGCTTTTTTATTGCAGCTCATCTTCAACTGTTAGAGTACCAGAATGCAGTGTAAATGTGCATTAGGAGCATTCTATATCCTTAGATATTTTCCCTTTTACAGGCAGCTATTTTAGAGTGGCTTTACTCAATAAAGTGATTATGCAATAATGAAGTCCTCTCACTAAATCAATTTGCTCCTCTATGTATGTTCATAATTATATCTACTGAGTTCTAAAATGAGTTTTTACTTCTGTTACCACTGCAGAATCAATATGGCTTTGGGGGAGAGAGCTGGATTCTGTTCCAGCCAGCTCATCCAGTCTGTTGACGTGCAACTACTGATTGTAGAATTTCATATTGTTGGTGATGGGTGCAAGAGAGTGGACCCAGCTTAACTTTTGAATTCTGGGCTGGCATTTTTCTTTCTTGTAAATTGAGCAGGTGTGATATGGAGGTGGAGTGACAAATGGAATCTATGCTGTTTTAAGTCACATTCAGAGTAGAGCAGCACTTTAATGTTAAGTCCAAGTTATCACTTGTCGGCTACGTGTGTTGTCCCAGTGTGTATGCTGTCCCAGCTCTGCACAGATCGCTGATACAGCAAGCCACAATTGGATTACCTAGTAAGACCAGAGATCTGTTTCCATAACAAAAGCACCAGGCCATGTTTATTGCTGACAAAGCATGGTAAAAAGCTCCCCATATGTGCTACAACTACACTTAATATATGTATGCCTGTGACAATGAACTGGCTCAATAAACAGCGGGACTTTCCGTTCCTCCCTCAGCCAGACAAAGATGTTTCCTCTGAGACCCTCTTTTATACACTAATATAAATTGTGTATTGTCCTTCTGTCGTATAGTTGCCACCCTCTGATGTGGTAAGATATCACCCTTTACCTTGCACAGGATGGTCCGATCAAACATCTTTATCATTTTGTCTCTCCATCACACAGTGTCCACTCTCTGAGGCCAGGATGGCAGTGTCCTCGTTATCTTTGAGGAGTGAGCTTGTACCATTCCTGGTATTGGGATGTTCTGGTACCAGCTTTCTGGAATCTGTTTTCTGAGTCTTCTGTGCCTAGCACTTCTTTAGTAATGTGTGTTTTGCAATACCAGCTCTGTTCTTGGCAGTTACTGTGAATATGGCTAACTTTTGCTAACTTTGCTTTATAACAGCAGGGGTTGCCTGATACTTTTGCTCAGGCCTCATTCCTGAACTGTTATACTTGGCCTCATGTCTCACGTTCTGACTTTCTACTACAGAAGTGTCAGAGTTCTTACATTGTGGTTTGTTAATGATTTCCCTCCCACTGAAGTTGAGTTCAGTAATTTGTCTTGAGACAGCCACATAGTTAGCATTTGGGCTGAAAGTGGTTTTGTGCTGCCTCTCTTAGGAGATGTATGTTATCTTCTTTTTAGATCAGTCGTCGTATATCACAGAGCAAATCGCCACCCAAAGAATTAAAGCAAGAGAAAAATCCCTTATTCATCACTGCCCCTTCTAGCCATTAATAAACAACAAAAGAGCTGATTCAAGATTGTTGGAGAGGAGTCAAAGCATTTCTGGGCATCTTCTGTGTAGGTGTCTGGATTCTGATTCAAACTGCTAAGTCAGCCTCAGCTCTGACAGCTATTGAAGCTGTGCTGATTTCTTTGTTGCTTAATGTGAATACATGGCAAGAATACATTAATGACAAAGCACATTCAGAAGGATGATCTCAGCCACGTGCAAAATGCAGTCATTTTGATGAGATGTAGGATGGGAAAACTAGTAAAAATCCTCAGTGTTCTTGCAATTCCCTTCCAGATAGAACCAGAACTATCTATCTTAGAGTTTCTGTTTTGCTTTGCATTACTGTAGTAGCCACTAAAAATCAACTTTAGTAGGCAAGATCTGGTGAACTCCTCCCATTTTGCGGTAAAAATTTCAGCTTGGGCTAGGGTTTGTGTTCGGGGTTTTTTTTTTTTTTTAGACTTTACATTTTTCGTTTTATTTTGGATTGATTTGTTTCAAACTCTCTTTTTTGGGTGGTTGCGAATTTCTGAGTAGAAGGGGATTTCAGTTTTGTGTCATTCTTATTGGGAAAAGGCCTTTTCAAAAAGGAAGGTTTTTGCAGCATTTTCTGGAGATGATCAGAGTTTGGATTCACCTAATCTCAGAGTAAGTCTCTCTTGTCAGTCTAGCAGTCATCTTCAACCTCTTTTGTGCTGAGCCATCTGAGGTCTGCAAGAGCTGGTTGATGGAAAGCTCTTTGGCTGATGGAGAGCTCTATTCTAGGGTGTAAAAGAGAATGTGTGTCCAGTTATTCTGGGTATTCTACATGCAGACTAGTGTCACATACCATTTGCGACATACTAGAAGTGTCCTGCAGGTTACAATTATCTGTTCTTAACTAGTAGCCCCTTGTTAGCCTCTTACCACTGCTACTGTCACTACTTTACATGGAGGGTATGTCTATGTGCTGTCAAAAGAAGCATGCATTGTAGAGTACACACCCATGTAGCCGCCCTAGCAAGGCTCTAAATAAAATAGCACTGTAGCTGATGAGGCATGGCTTAGGCAAGTAAAGAAACATCTGAAGGGTGGAGGTGCATATATAAGTGCATACCCTACATGCTGTCTACTCAGCCAGGCCATTCATCCCTGTCTGCATTGCTGTTTTTTAGCAGCGCTATGTCCTGCTGCCTCTCTGCTGCTGGAGCCTTTCCCCTTTGCAGGAAGATACTCCCCCAGCAGGGAAAGGCTCTGGCTGGAGGGAGGCGGTGGGGAAAGACTCTGGCATATCTTTCTGCTTCTGGAGCCTTTCCCTGCAGCAGGCAAAGTCTCCAGCAGGCGGATGGCAGCAGAGAAAGGCTGAGCCTCTCTTGGGTGCCTCTCCCCTGCCAGAACCTTTTCTTGCCTCACTGGAAGGCTCATGGGGAGCTACTGAAGACTTTCACCACTGCCTCTTCTCTGCCAGAGCCTTTCATTGACACCTGTAGCTACACAGCACAGTGTGTATGCTGCTTGCTTTTCACTGCAGTGTGTAGCTACACATATGCTGCACACTGCTGCTGCTGGTGTGTGGTGTAGACATAGTCCAGCAGAGCACTTCTCAATCTCTAAAGGATTCCAAAGTGTGGGGGGTTTTCACTCTTTGACACGAAGGTCTAGTTAAATCTAAAATGTATTATTATTAATGTCACTTATAAATGAGTTCAATTCCAATTCTCTGTTTGTTTCTAGTTACAAAGTCTCCTGCAACTTTTTAAAGATTACTGAGTAGCTTTCAAAACGTCAATAATTAAGGGATGGGGCATATCCAAAAAGTAGGATGTAAGGGTGTGAGGTGTGCACACACTACAGAATAATCAGAAAGGAATTTCTGCTATCTGTTGCTAACATTTGAATTTGAATCTTCCACAGGAGCACACGTTAATAGGGTCAGATGACTCCCAAGATATCCAGTTATGTGGAATGGGAATTCTTCCTGAACACTGTATTATAGAAATAACCTCAGAAGAACAGGTTATGCTCACACCTCAGAAAAATACTAGGTAATGTTATGGAACTGACTTTACAATATTTTGTAACTTTAATTTTACCAAATATATTCGGACGAATGGTGCATGAAGATTTCTAAATAAGCATTTTAATTTAATCTCAAGATAAAATGGTACTTGGGTCTGTTTAGACTTTAATAATTGGCTTGCTGTGTTCCCCCCGAACAGCTCTGCCAATGCATCTCATTCCTAATCCACAGCACCCTGGCTCTTTCAGTTCTGGGTCTTTTTGGATTAGATTTCAAACAATGCCTGAATATCTACTGTGTGCATGGCTTTTTTCTAAATGAGGTTACAGAAGTAAATTATAGTTTCAGCAAATGTGCTAACTTATTTTCACTTGTCTAAACTTAACTCTGAGTGTCAAGATTTAAACTAATCTTCTATAAACACTGTTCATATGTGAAACTTCATGAAGCACTTGCTTTGTTGTCTGATTAAGTAACAATACTTGGAAAGTAGATACTACATTCCAACAGACCACAAAATGCCATGCACCTTTGGGGTCTGAGGGTACATCTACACTGACGGCAGCAAAGTCGCCGCCGTCAGATCGACCTATTTGGATCGATTGAGTGGTCAGTGAAGACCTGCTCAATTGATCCTGAAATCAATGCTGTTAATCCACCCCCTCAAGTGGCATAGTGCTGCATCGATGGGAACGCGGTTCCTGTCAGTGCAGTGCAGTGAAGACGGCGTGCAGAAGGGAAGCACAGCAGTCGACGGGTGTTACGCAAGCTACTGTGCGTAGCTTGTGTAACTCCCGTCGACTGCCGCCAAATCGCCAGGTAAGTGTAGACCAAGCCTATGTGTCTAACGAAAGCTTAATGTTCCATATAGTTTGTTGATGAACACACAATTGGCATGTAATTCCTGTACTTTATCAAAGTTCTGTATGTGCAGGCCTAGGAACTTGATCTACTTTAGAAATAAGCAGTTTAAAAGTATAGTTTTTGCCAGTATGAACCATAACACGGGAGTTGATCATGTATCCAGTAAACCATGTGTATATCCAAGTTCTCCAACACTTCCTTTAAATGGTGTACATTTATTCTTCCTATATTTCCCAGTGTAAAAATAGTTATGCGTGCTTCCAATAGGCTATATTCAAAGCCACACATTTTTTTTAGGCCCAATAGATTAGTCTTCAGTAATGCTTCTCAAGTACAGTCTGTTCAAAAATACTAAATCTTATGGAGCTTAAACAAGAGTTTAAATCAGTTCAGGGATTGGTGAAACAGTGCCAAGTTACAGGAGAAGTGCTTGCATATTAGTTTGTAATCCTTGAACCTGTTTTCCTCCCCAAACTAATTGTGAGAATGAAACAAACTATTCTCCAAAAAAAATTACTTATCTTCATATATTTGCATTAACTTTTCTTCTTCTCCTCTCAGAACATTTGTAAATGGTTCTGCTGTTACGGGTCCTACGCAGCTACATCATGGAGACAGAATACTGTGGGGGAACAACCACTTCTTCAGGTATAAAAGGTCTTCATCTAGTTATGAGCTTGAGCCAGTTTTACTTTATTATGGGCTTCTACCTGAGCTCTCAAGATGCAGTGGACCATATGCTGCCTGTTTTATGGGTTTGTAGACACAACACTGGCTAGAGGAGATTTTTGAATGGCCAGTGTCATAGCAGTTCTGCATAGTCTTGGCTTGGTTGTAATGTGCTGAGGACCATTTGAATTTATGTATTTCCAGGAGGTTATGGCCCATTTTGATGTGGACCATGCTACTGTCTTTGGCAACTTTGTCACCTCCAGATTAGTTTACTACAGTGCACTTTACTTGGGGCTACACTTTGTTTTTCCAAAAGCTGAAGTTAATGTGGAATTCTGAAGCATCCTTGGTAAACAGTATTTCTCATTGTGAGCATATTATGCTGGTCTGCAGTGTCTGCATCTTGGTTTCTGAAAGGAGTTTAAAGTGATTGACTTTGATTTATAAGTTCCTACGTGACTCTGAACATATCTGAAAGACCATCATGCTCTGTGTCATACTGCAGCAGTTCTGGTCTTTGGAGATTCTCAAAATGGAATCCTTCTGTTTTTGTTTTTTAAAAAAAAGATGAGGCTTTGGAACTCACACTCTGCCCTGGTCTGAAATGGCCCAAATCTGTTGACCTGTAAAGCATGCTGTAAAACCTAATTATTCTCCTTCCCTTTAGAAATGGGTAGGATTATGAAAGGGGAAGAGGAGGGGGATAACTTCAATGTCACCGGATAATTTGTTGGTCAATGCGTGTGAGGGTTGGTGAAACTGATGGAATTGTAAATTATATTTGTATTTTTAAATGCCGTTAGTGTGCTTAGGGCCATAGATAATCAGTGGATTATCAGATGAACACGAGCTTCCACTGTGATGCTGTGGCCAAACAAGCTAATGTGATCCTGGGATCCATAAATGGGAATCTTGAGGAGGAGATTCAGGAGTAGAGAGGTTATATTACTTTTATATATGGCACTGATGCAACTGCTGCTGGAGTACTGTGTCCAGTTCTGGTGCCAACAGTTCAAGAAGGATATTGATAAATTGGAGAGGGTTCAGAGAAGAGCCATGAGAATAATTAAAGAATTAGAAAACATGCCTTATAGTGATAGATTCAAGGAGCTCAATCTATTTAGCTAAGAAAGAAAAGGTTAAGGAGTGACTCGATTACGGTCTATAAGTATGTACATAGGGAACAAATATTTAATAATGGGCTCATCAATCTAGCAGAGAAAGGTATAACATGATCCAATGGCTGAAAGTTGAAGATTGACTCAGACTGGAAATAAGGTGTACATTTTTAACAGTGAGAGTAATTGGTCATTGGAACAGTTTACCAAGTATCATGTTGGATTCTCTATCCCTGACTATGTTTAAATCAAGTTTGGATATTTTTCTAAAAGATATGCACTAAGAATTATTTTGGGTAAATTCTCTGGCCTGTATTATACAGGAAGGTTAGTCCAGGTGATTACAATGGTGACTTCTGGCTTTAGAATCTATGAATAGACTGGTGTCCATGTGGTTTTCAGTTACGCAAAATAAATGTATAAATGGCTGTATCTGAAGAAGAGGAGAGAAGGGCTGTTGCGCATCCAGTGTGGTTTAGTGGCCATGGTTTGGATGCTTTGAAACCCTTATTTTGACTCTACTGAGGAGGGCAACATCTTCATCTACACTATATTTTAAAAGGAAAATATATGGATTGTGGGGACTCACCTTCATTTTAAAAATCCTCTAAAAGCAAGAGAATACTGTAGGGGCAGGGGATAAAAATTATTTGATAGACATTGCCTTTTTTCCCCCTTTTTTAAAGATTAAATTTGCCAAAAAAGAAAAAGAAAGTAGAACATGAGGATGAAGACCAAGAGAACTCTATGAGGTGCAGCAACAGTGTCGAGCAACTAGATATAGAAGGAGACAATTCCAGTGAAGTGTCCAGTGAAATAAACTTCAGCTATGAGTATGCCCAAATGGAAGTTACAATGAAGGCACTAGGTGGCAATGGTAAGAGGCAGCAGACATACTGGGAATACAAGCAGGGAATAGGGTTACATCCTGAGGACCTTGTAACCAGAAATCATTTTCCTTTATGGCTTCCTATTGGATAAACTTTCTTTTTGGGTGACTTCTCTTAATCGCTTGTGCCTTTAAAGGAAAAACCCCACAAAACTAGTTAGAATTCCCAGTTTCTGTTCAGGAGAGACCCAGAACTAGAACATTGGGGATATCATGATTTAGCATTGAGGTGTTTGGGCAGAACTGTGTACTCTCTGATCCTGCAGTTGACCCTGAGATCAAGTTCTTTAGTTTCAGTAGCCTTGTATAGCTGCCACAGGGGTCCCACTTTGCAAAGATGTGGGGAATTGATTCAACCTGATCTTGTCCATCTCTAACTTCCATTAGGTCACTTAGTCTATCTCTCTCTAATATTTAATACTAAACCATGGAATAGAATAACACTTGGGTTTGAATACTTTTAACAAAATATAATACTTCATCTCCTATAATTACTTTTAGTCTTTAGATTACTATTCATCCATTGATCTGAGGGCTTTACAAAGGTGGAAAACTAGCAGTATCCCTATCTTATAGATGGGAACTGAGGCATAGAAAAGTAGTAACTTGTTCAAGATCTTGTGGTCAAGAAAATTCATGGTGGAGCCTGGAATAGAATCCAGGTCTCCTTAGTCCCCGTCTCAGTGCCCTGTTCACTGGATCACTGCTTCCCTCTAATAGCTCGGCACTCAGTGGGTGTCCAAACACTTCAATACAAGCTTCTTTATTTTCAACATCTGTTTAGATCCGATGCAGTCTATCTTGAAGAGCCTGGAACAGCAGCACGAAGAGGAGAAACGATCCGCATTAGAGCGGCAGAGATTAATGTATGAGCATGAACTAGAGCAGTTGCGAAGGCGGCTGTCTCCAGAGAAGCAGCACTTACGCAGCATGGAGAGGTTCTCCTTCCACTCACCCAATGCTCAGCAGCGCTTACGCCAGTGGGCAGAAGAGAGGTGGGTGATGAGAATATACACCATTTCTCAGACTGTAGTGGTCAGGCTTGAAGTCTTATAGATATAAGATGTATTTGACTACAACACAGGTCCTTGGCTCCCAAGAAGAGCCCTGCAGATAAGCAACAATGTTGTGGGGATGCCATTACCAAGAGGAAATATCAATGTAAGAATTATCAGACCAACTCACTTTTGTTCCAATAAATCCTAGAAAATAAAGGTGGAAAAGACCTATTTTGCCACCTTATCTAATCATATGGGAATACTATCTACAGTGTGTTCTCAAGTGGCTCATCCGTTCTAATTTTAAATGAAGAGAAGGAGATTAGGGGAAATTTATAGACTCCTGTATAAACTATAGCAACAGTTATCCCAATATCGTCCACCATGGAGGCAACTCCTTCCATCAGGGGCTGCAAACCTACCCTTACAGCCACTGCCTTTCTTCCACCTATGTTCATCTGTCTGTCCTGAGCAGTCGTAGGATAGGAAATAGAATAGCACTAGATGAAAGGAAGATTGTCCCACAGTCCCTGCAAAGCTGTGGGAGTTAGTGGCTAGCTCTAATAAAGTAATTCATTTTAGGTCCATGAAAGGGACCCTCATGCCCCTTCCTAGTGAATTCTAGTGAAGATGTTCAGGATTGCTGCCTCCGGTCATAACAGGATCACTGACAGTGTTTTTGACAGTAACAGCAGCCTTATGGTGAAAGTGATGCTTTGCCTAAAGCGAAGGGTGAGGAAGAATGTAGTAGTAGTGTAAAAAACAAAACAAAAAAACCCCACACAACCGAAAAAACAAAAATCCACTGCTAACTTAAACTGCCAAAGACATTTGTTTTTGGAAAAAATAACAAATATTTGTGATGAGCATGGAGCATTTCATCTCTAGGTCACAGGTTCAAATCCAGCCCAGATCAGTTGTGACCATATAATAATGTTTTGGTGGCTTGTGTAGAATGAATTAGGTATCAGCACAGATTCCTGTGAACAGTTTTCTGTATCACAGTAGGCACTAATTGATGCATCCTTCTGGGAGGCCAAATATTGACTGGATGATGGAGCCTGAATTACCCTTTCATCTTAAAGCAGTTCTTCCGCATCTGGGGTGGGGAAGATGTGGAACAGCTCACACGTACTGCCTGTTCTGGGGATACAGGGGGAGGCAACTTGGCAACTGTTTGTAGTCACTAAATTCATATATCTTTTTTTCAGAAAAGACTAAGTTACTGTTTAGCTAATCTTTCTATTTTAAAATCAGTTACTTTGGATGTTGACTCCTGTGAACGCCTTACCTGCCTGGCAGTGATCAGCTCCAAGGTCCTTCGTGTTCTACTGCAAGTCTAGTTAGAAGTTTCCGCACTAAAACAAATTATTGATTGTCCTCTTTCCTCCCCCGTTAAAAGAGAAGAAATGTTGAACCACAGCCTGAGGAAGCTGAGAGAGCAAATTGTTAAAGCCAATTTGTATGTGAGAGAAGCCAGTTTCATCGCAGAGGAATTGGAGAAGAGGACAGAGTATAAGGTTACTCTGCAGATCCCAGCTTCAAGCCTTAATGCTAACAGAAAGGTGAGGCAGCAGCTCATTGAGCTTAGTCATTGTTCAATAAGGTTGCCTCATTGATCAGTTCACATTTGTGATCTGATGGCTCTAATGATTCAGATAATTTGCGAACATGTTCACGTTTATGAATAGTGATATTGGCAGAGCATGTAGCATGTTTATTGTAACTGATAACATGGGAGTATGGAAATATGCCAGTTTATAGAAATATGATGTGGTGTAAATTCTCTCAACTAGAACAAAATTCACACTCATGTTGCCTGATGGTAAAATCCCATCTTGCCTAAAACATAGTATTTCATAAAGTGTTAGTTTAAAATCGGTTACTACAGCAATGATGCCAGAGTTAAAAAATGCTAAGGATACATTTTTAAAAACAATGAAACATGCTCGTAAATTTGCCTGCTAACAATGGTCTCTTGACCCAAATGCCAGTAATATCCCAGTCCCTGTGGGAGTTCCTCCATGTTAATCCCATTACATTGTGATCGCCTGATGTAATGGCCATCAAAATAGCATTTTCTTTTGGTAACTGCTTATTAAAAGGTTTCACTGTGACGTTGCATTTCACATAAAACAACAAAAGATAAGAAATCTAAAGGTAAAATCAAAATTTTAATTTATACCTCTTGTTGCTTCATATTTTGCTATTTCATACCTGCTATTTCTATGTAGGGTAAATAATATCTCTCTCATGTACTTATCTGGCCTCTATCACCATAATATCTGAGCAACTCAGAATCTTTAACATACTTATCACAACTCACCTATGAGGTAGGGAGTGCTGTTATCCCCATTTTACAGATGGGTAACTGAGGCACAGAGAGACTAAGTGACTTTTCCAAGGTCACACAAGAAACATATGTCAAAGCACGGAATTGAACCATGGTGTCGCATGTCTCAGGTTAGCGTCCTATTCCCTAGACAGCCATTCCTCTCTATCACACACTGATGCTGAACAGACATTAAGAATTTAAGACAAGTGTAAAGGATACGTTTCACTCTACATTTGGAATTTTTATTAGTCACTTTAGAGCTCAGTCTTATGTACAGAGATTTTTTGTCTATAAAGTTAACAAAGCAAACATTAATTTCTTTTTTATTGTTAGCAGCTAGACTTTGAATTGTACGTTATTAGAAAAATGTGACCACTCTTCCCCTGGAACTGTGGACTGTCCTTGGAGTGGAAAAGCTTTCACACTGAGCATGCACACAAGAGAAGCACCAAAAAGAGGATAGATATTGAGAAATTTCCTCACTCTTTTTAGCATACTCAGAGGACATCTTCCCAGCCAAAAAGCCATAAACTTTAGTCAGGTTCTTTGAATACTAACTTGATCCTGAATAATCAATGTACAATGAGTAGAAAAGAATAACCTGATCCTAGAACATAAGAACAGCCATATTGGATTAAACTAATGGTCCATCTAACCCAATATCCTGTCCTCTGATAGTGGCCAATGCAGGTGCTGCACAAGGAATGAACAGAATAGATAACCATCAAGTGATCCATCCCATTGCCCATTCCTAGTCTCTGGCAAACAGCAATCCCTGCCTATCCTGGCTAATAGCCATTGATGGACCTATCCTCCATTAACATATCTAGTTCTTTTTTTAACCACTTTCTCCACACCAGTCATGATTTTATAGACCTCTATCGTATCCCCCCTTAGTCGTCTCTTTTCCAAGTTGACAAGTCCCAGACTTATTAATCTCTCCTCGTATGGAAGCTTTTCCATACCCCTGATCATTTTAGTTGCCTTTTTCTGTACCTTTTCCAATTCCATTGTATCTTTTTTAAGTTGAGGTGACCAGATCTGCATGCAGTATTCAAGATGTGGGTGTACCATGGATTTAAATAGAGGCAATATATTTTCTGTCTTATTATCTATCCCTTTCCTAATGATTTCTAACTTTCTGTTAGCTTTTTTGACTGCCATTGCACATTGAGTGAATGTTTTCAGAGAATTATTCACAGTGTGACTCCAAGATCTCTTTCCTGAGTGGTAACAGCTAACTTAGACCCCATCATTTTATATGTATAGTTGGGATTATGTTTTCCAATGTGCATTACTTTGTATATATTAACATTGAATTTTGTCTGCCATTTTGTTGCCCAGTCATCCAGTTTGTGAGATCCCTTTGTAACTCTTCACAGTCTGCTGTGGACTTCATTGTCTTGAGTAGTTTTGTATCATCTGCCAATTTTGCCACCTCACTGTTTATCCCTTTTTTCAGATCATTTATGAATATGTTGAACAGTACAGGTCCCAGTACAGACCCCTGTGGGACACCATTATTTACCTTTCTCCATTCTGAAAACTGACCGTTTATTCCTACCCTTTGTTTCCTATCTTTTAACCAGTTACTGCTCCAGGAAAGGACCTTCCCTCTTATCCTGTAACCGCTTATTTTGCTTAAGAGTCTTTGATGAGGTAACTTGTCAAAGGCTTTCTGAAAATTTAAGTACACTATATTCACTGGATCATCCTTCGCCACATGCTTACTGACACTTAACCTTTCCAAACTACTGTACCCCTGAAGCCTGAGTACATTCTAGTACATCGGTGAGGCATGATTTCCCACCCCCAATACCAGCTCTGCACAAAAGCCAAGTTGACTTTTCCCCAATAAACCATGTTCATCTATGTCTGATAATTCTGTTCTGTACTATAGTTTCAACCAATTTGCCTGGTACTGAAGTTAGTCTTAGCAAACTATAATTGCTGGGATTGCCTCTGGAGCTTTTTAAAAAAAATTGGCATTACATTAGCTATCATCCAGTCATCCTATCGGTGAAACATCTAATATAGAAGCTGATTTAAATGATAGATTACATACCACAGGTAGTAGTTCAGCAATTTCACATTTGAGTTCCTTCTGAACTCTTGGATGGATACCATATGGTCCTGTTGACTTATTACTGTTTAATTTATCAATTTGTTCCAAAACTACCTCTAATGCCACCTCAATCAGGGACAGTTCCTCAGATTTGTCACCTAAAAAGAATGGCTCAGGTTTGGAATTCTCCTTCACAACCTCAGCCATGAAAACCAATGCAAAGAATTCAGTTAGTTTCTCTGAAATAACCATATCTTCCTTGAGTGCTCCCTTACCATCTTAATCATCTAGTGGCCCCACTGATGGTTTAGCAGGCTTCCTGCTTCTGATGTACTTTACAAAAGGGAATAAAGAGGATTATGATCTATTGTTTTCCATGTTCACTGAAGATAGGACAAAAAGTAATAGACTTAATCTGCAGCAAGGGAGACCTAGGTTAGATATTAGAAAAAATTTTTGAACCATAAGGGTAGTTAAGTTCTGAAATAGGCTTCCAAGTGAGGTTGTAGTAGCCCCATCATTGGAGGTTTTTTAAGAACAGGTTAGGATAGTGGTTCTCAAACTTATTTGATCATGCCCCGTTCTTTGTGTCTGTAGTAGTTTATATGTCCCAAGCCCTGGCCACACAAGTACATATACCTGTTAAAAAAAAAAAAAAATCAACATGCAACTCTCACTAAATATTAAAAACAATATGGCATTGATTCAAACGGAGCCAATGATGTATTGTAATAAGAGCAAAAGCAAAACTGTGATTGTGATCAATGCTTACAATGGAATGTGCACATTGCATCATAGCTAATGGATTAACGTACAAATGGCTATGACTTTGTATAATAATATGCAACCTTAACAGAAATCCTTCAAAATACACAGCACTATCTAGAGTCAGATGCACAGCGCCATCTGAGGACCTGATGTGTCTGAAGGAATAAGCTTTGATAGTAATTCATTGCTGTGGGTAAAGTGTGCACAGTAAGGTTTTTTGTTTTGTTCCCCTCCACCCCTGCCCCCAAAGTTTCTCATACTCCCCTCTTCTCCTCCGAATACATTCCATGCTTCCTGAGGGGTGTCCGCCCTGCAGTTTGAGAACCTCTGGGTTAGAACACCTATTAGGGATGGTCTAAATTTGCTTGGGCCTTCCTCATCACAGGTGGCTGGACTCAGTGTCTTCTTAAGGGACCTTCCAGCCCTATGTTTTTATGATTCTATGTTAAACGTTTTATTGAAATTTTGCCTTAATAAAAAGTTATAAGTAAATAAATAAAAGGAAGGAAATGGTTAAGCAACTGCATGAGTTTGGACACTGTAGATGGTAATAACCATACATTGAACTTACAGCTTCTTATATTTGAGGCTCTTTGTGAAATGCTTAAATATTCATCCTTGCAACACTTCTGTAAAGAAAGGGATCTATGATGATCTGTGCTATCATTCCTGGGATGAAACGTGACAGTGTAATAGGGCATAGCCATGCTACATGACAGTTGGACTCAGATTCTGCTATTCCAGATTTGGCTGCTTAAACTATATGTATACATTAAATCAAGGCTTTCCCAAGTTACTTTCTGTTAAACTGTGTGCCAGTTGTCATGACATGGATTCCTTACTCAAGTGTACTTCTCTAATTGTTTTGTTTCTGCAGCGAGGTGCAGTTCTTAGTGAACCTGCTATTCAGGTGAGAAGGAAAGGGAAAGGCAAACAGATCTGGTCACTGGAGAAATTGGAAAACCGGCTGATAGATATGAGGGATCTTTATCAAGAGTGGAAGGTCTGCGAGGAGGACAACCCAGTAAGTAAGAATGGGGGAGAGAGACCAGTAATGTGGTGATAACGTTTAAGTGCCTGTGATGGTTTGTTTTTTTTTAAATGTAAAATGGGAAACTATTGGGGGTGGGGAGGGCTGGCAAAAAGATGCCACATCTTGAAATCTTGCTCTTTTATTGTACTAAACAGAGACTTTGAAAGTACTTCAGTATTTCATTAACCTGCTATATTTTATCACTTTCATATTTCTTTGCACTTGTGATTTGACAATAGAGCCCAGAAGAACTAGGATACAATGAGAGAAGCTAAGTGGAGAGAACAAGAGTTGTGATCCTGGTCAAATTTTCAATGGAGTGAATTTAAAATGGTTAATGAAACCTTGCTGAGGATAGTCCCCAAACTGACTTTACTATGAGTCCTGGTTTACACTATAAAATTACTTTGATATAACTACTATAGCTTCTCCCACTGACATAGCTATCACGTCTCATGGAGGTGGAATTATTAAGCCAATGGGAGTGCTCTCATCGGTGAGAGCGTCTTCATCGGAAGCACTACAGCAGTGCAGCTGCACCTCTGTAAATTGGTAGTTTAGACCTGCCCTGAGAGTTTCCATGGTAGTTCTGACTATTCCAATCAGTTTTTGTTTCATTCCTATATCAGATATCCTAGAGGAAGAGAACAAAAACCTGTAAAACCTCGCCAGTTCATCAGTGCTGTGAAAATGCTGTTATAATATAAAACTTATTTTTACATTATTTTTTATTCGATTCAAGGTAATTAGGTCTTACTTCAGGCGAGCTGATCCATTCTATGATGAACAGGAAAACCACAGCCTCATTGGAGTGGCCAATGTTTTTCTTGAGTCTCTGTTTTATGATGTGAAGCTGCAATATGCTGTCCCTATCATCAATCAAAAGGGAGAGGTTTGTCATTCCTATACATCATACTTTTTAGCTGTTTAATGGAGGTCATTAGGGCTTTTCATTATTATGTGAAAAATGTTCCCCAGCCATTGGCACATGATATTTCAGGATCAAATGACTAGTCCTTTACCTTCTCTCTCCTCCCTATGGCATCTTAATGATGCACCTGTGTGCTACAAATCCCAGTCTTGTGATAATGATGGATATGAGGCAGTGTAAACTCCAGTTCTGGGTAGAGCAGCCATAAATGAATGGGAGGCAGCTGTGTACGGCCTAGGTAATGCCTTGCTAATGGTAATGCCCAGAGGTCCCAATTGGGATTGAGGCTCCACTGTGGTAGGTTCTGTACAAACTCATTGGAAGACTGTCCTTTCCCTAGAGAGCTTGCAATCTAAGACAAGATAAGTGAATGGGACAAAACAATAGAAGGGAAGGGAGTGTGAGGAAGAGGTGACAGACAAGTTATGCTCATAACATAGCTGTGCACTAGCATAGCTACCTGAAAAGGTTAGAACCCACTGTTTTGTGGCACCAGATAATCTTTTCCAGCCTCTTTTCATTAGGTGTCTGGTCGTCTTCATGTCGAAGTGGTGCGAGTGAGTGGAGCGATTGAGGAGAGAATCGTAGGAGGTGATGACAGCGCAGACTATTCAAAAGAGAATGACATACAGGAGAACAAACTAGTTTGTATGGTGAGTTCTAAATGCATTCCATAAAAGCTATTGTCACACCCTAAATATTGAGCCAACTTCTCCCTTTCTGGTACTACTCAAGTGTAAAAAATGTGATTAAATGTTCATGGTACATTAATTTCTATGTTAGTGATAAATGACACCGTATCTCCTTTTGACACCTATCACCTGTGTTCAGTTATACTATCATTATTCTAGCTTGTGAATTGTTCAGTTTATACAGCCTATTTGAAAGCCTATTTGGTGTTTCAGGATTTAAAAGAAAAATAATAGCTATGAATGCTCAGTGGTGTGAGCAGTCTAGCACACTGGTTTTATTTTTCATGGGCTTGCTTAACACGCTGGGGTTCATAATTGGCCCTGAAATATCTTTATCTGGTCTTCTGTCATAGAATTTCATTTCCTGAAGGGTCAAAATAATGCAAGACTGAATCTTGTGATATTTTGGACCCAAATGGCATTTATTAAAAAACAAAACAAAAAGACTCGAAGATTTACCCCCAAACAATTTATCAACTTTATTTGGGCCCCTAATGAAACCAAATGTGTAGTCCTACTCTTAGTAAATAGTTCTTTAATTAATCTAAGAAAGATTTTTAGTCTAATAACTCTGTTCTCTCACGTGTACATGGGAAGGGGGGAACCTGTTCTCTTGTGTCTGTTTTGGTGTGGGAGGGAAAGCATGGTGGATGCCTGGCAGAGCTGTGCAAGAGCTCTATATGAGGACTATGTGCAGATGAGAGGCGCTGGTAGCCACTAGCACATCATGATAAATGCAAATTAATTGTTGGATAAAGAAGGAAGGAAGAATTATCTAGAGAATCCTAATTCAGTTGAATTTAGTTCTACTAATAGAATAGGAAACTTGCTTTGCAAAATATTACAGCCTGTTTAAGATAATGGATTGTACATTTGGAAGAGAAGATGAATGTGAAGTTAGGGTTCCACTGGGCCTTGGTAAAACATGAGTTCTGGCTGGGCGTGGCTTTTCACTTTATGTTGTTCCTGGCATTCTACAAGTAGGGCAAGAATTACTTTGACAAGATGTTTGTAGAACAAAGGCTTCCATTTAGCCTGAAGTTTTCAGAAAACCCATAGCATCCTTTTGTACACACAAAAGTCAGTTGTTCAATGACATCTAGTGGTGACTTCCAGCTGGTTCAGCCAAAGCATTTTATCTACAAATATTTCAAGGCAGACAAATATTCTTTTGTCAAAACTTGTGTGTTAAAGTAACTGTTTAATAATTTAGTCTCCCAATTGAGCAAGAAGAAATTCTAACAAACTGGCCTTCTTTTATGTTATGTTTGACTGTTACAATTAAAACTGTTTACTTATTAAAACATGTTTTTCTTTGTTTTTTCCTTCCTATAGATTAAAATACTTCAGGCTACAGGTTTGCCTCAGCATCTTTCCAACTTTGTGTTTTGCAAGTACACTTTCTGGGATCAACTGGAGCCAGTTACGGTTGCCCCTGAAGTGGACCCTTCTTTATCTCCCATCAGCAAGGAGCCACAGTGCATGGTTGTCTTCGATCACTGCAATGTAATTTTTTATTTATTTATGATTGCAGTTGCAGACAGGCAGAGCAAACTGGTTCTCTTGGAACCCTTTTCTGCCACTTTCCTTGTCACTTTCTTTACTAAACTTTGTATTGTTTGCATTTTAATGTGCATTTTATAGTAATTTAATACGATCACTGAGTTTGTAGTCTTTCACTTGTAAGTTTAATAAGCTCTTTTTACAAGCACCATTTACTGTACCAAAAACCTCACATAGAACAATAAAATGAATGAATAATAAAGGAAAATAGAAGAGACTGTATGAGAGACATGCAAGAGGTCAGACTAGATGATCATGATGGTCTTTTCTGGCCTTAATGTCTGAAAGTCTGTCTGAGTTTTCCTGTCTCTGGAATGAGTTCAGAGCTGTGAGCAGGGCCTCCTGAATTCCCATCCTGGCCCTTCCACTGATTTATTGTGGCACTGGGCAAGTCACTTAACTTCTCCTGGTTTCCTTATCTAACATGGAAGCATTTTATGAGGATTGGTTAACATTTGTAAAGTGCTTTGGTTTAAGGCACTAGACTGGGAGTTGGGCATTTGGATTCAATTCTCAGCTCTGCATCAGACTCCCTCTGTCACTTTGGACAAATCACATAATTTCTCTGCCTGACTTTTGCATCTGTAAAATAGGGGTAATAACGCTTCTTTTCTCCCACCTTCTTTGTCTTATTAGTTTAGATTTTAAGCTCTTGGGGGCAAAGATTGTTTTACTATATGTACGTGTAGCATCTAGCACAGTAGGGTCCAGACTCATCTGTAGATTCTAGGTGCCTCTAGGTGCTACTGTAATAAAAATAGTTTGAACAAAGGAACACACAGAAATGCCAAGTATTCATTTCTACCATATGGAGAAACTGAATGCAATTTGCAGGTAGGAGTAGGTACAAATATCAAGACACATCAGCCTAGTGCTTCTGAGTGGAGAACCTTAAATGCCAGTGTCAAAAACCTTTGATTTATGCAAAAAAAGCAGTCATTGAAATAATAGACTTGGATGACTGTGATTAGTCAGAATAATTTAGCTTGCCTGATTTAGAGTTCAATTTATGTAGTGTATCAAACTAGTTAAATGGTCAAACTGGGAAAGAACTCTCTTGTGCTAAGTGCCTCGCCATAAATATCTCCACTGATGAGCTCTCTTGTGGGAAGAAAGCAACATGCAGCATGAAAGCAAAAAGTCACCTCTAACAATGTATTTAGAATAGGAGGTTATGTTCTATTTATTTAGAAAATACATGGGACCAAAGAGTTAAAGGTGTTAACTTGACCCTGTAGCTGTCCAACAGTAAACAGTTTTAAATGAGTTTTAGGGTTTGATATAAAGAGACCTCAGAGTGCTTAGTACCTTGGCAAACACATGATTAAATTTTTTTAACCTTTTATTAAGGTACAGTGGGGAAAAAAGAAAAAACAGTTGAAGCATTTGAAATGCTTTCATTTTAACATCTCTTGTTCACTATCACTTTAGTTGGAGAGAGTTCTTTAAAAATAACCCTTCACTATGTTTGATAAGTCTCTTAGCCCTGGTCTACACTTACCAGACGATTTGGCAGCAGTCGATGGGAATTATACATGCTACACAAAGTAGCTTGCGTAACTCCCGTCGACTGCTGTGCTTCCCTTCTGTGTGGCGTCTTCACTTCACTGCACCGATGGGAACGCAGCACTACGCCACTTGATGGGGTTTTACTGCATTGACTACTGGATCGACTGAGTGGGTCTTCACTGAACGCTCAGTTGACCCAGATAGGTTGATCTGACGGCGGCGACTTTGCTGCCATCAATGTAGACATACCCTTAGTTAGTAATTGTCCTTTTCAGGGACAAGAGAAGTTAAACTCCAATCCTGTTTCCTAGAAGACACAACAAGACAGCAGACACACTCAGGGCGGAAAAAAAGAACAGCAAAGATAGAAAATGCAATTTCTGTCTCACTTGCAACCTCTCTGCTGGAAAAACACAGGCACGGCACATGCTCTTATCAGCCACTCTAAGACCTGACAATCTTGTATCAGCATTGGGATATTTAGGGCATTGCATTTAGCTGCCTTTCTGGTAATAGGCTTAGTGTAAAGTATACAGTCTTGGTCAGCTAAGCCAGTCTCTTCTTAGACAGAAGGAAAAAGACAGAGAGAGAGGAAAGAGAAGTGATAAGTAGAGAAGAAAAAGAATACATTGCGAGGTGGTGGGGAGAGAGAGGAGACAAAATCTCATATCCTATGTGGTGTTTGGGACCTGGTGGGGATGGTGGTGTCATCTGAGTCCCTCTCTCTGGCCCACTGGTCAAGACATCTTTCAAGATCAGGATGAGGAAGGCATAGTGGTATCACCCTAGAGCCTAGAGTCCCACGAAACAGTATGGGCAGCAGTTGTGATGATGAAGCTTGCTCTTTCCCCTTCTCTTGTCTTTCAGTCAGCCAGTATTGCAGTAGCTAGCTTTTCCCCCCAACCTATCCTCATGTGTGGAACAGCCTATCCTCTCATTATTTTTGTTCACCAATTTGGCCTAATTTCTGATGCACCAGGTTTGGTTCATTGATTTCTGGTTGCATACTTTCCTTGCTTACAAGTTGTGACCTTAACATTGTCCTTGATTTATAACAGTGGCACCTTTTGTTTGGACTAATTCAGTGTTTTTGTTGCCCTTTTGCACCTTATCCCATCAACATTTATTGTTGAAGGTTACTGAGACATTTTATGAACTTTCACTCACTTTTCACAGTTGAGCTAACAATTAGGGTAAATTTGTAGGCCCAATTACCACAATACTCTTAACTTACTCTTTTAATGTTTAACCAGTTTTGGCATTTCCATGTAGGAATTTTCTGTAAATATTTCTGAAGACTTCATGGAGCATCTTTATGAAGGGGCTTTGGCAATTGAAGTGTATGGACACAAGCAAAGCGATCCTCGCAAAAACTCAGCCCTGTGGGATTTGGGAATAATTCAAGCCAAAACACGAAGCCTTCGTGACAGGTAACTGCAGACAGCAAACTCCCACACAGTTTAAAATTCAGCCTCCCAGACTCAGTGAGTTTCTCTGGATTCTAGAGTCAGACCAGCAGTCAAATCCTGGATTAAGTCACAAATAAAAATTAATCTGATGTTTGGATCCCCGTACCTCTCTGTGCTCATTGCAAAACCACTATGGAGGTTGGTAATGTGGATAAAAATTAGTGATAAATACTCATTCATATTGTTTATAGATTTGATTAAAAGAAGAAAAAATTGAAGAATAAGAGGGGCTGATGTCCATGTTATTTCTGCAACACCATAAACGTGTATGGTTCTTTACAAAGAAAGAAAAGATAGTGGGGCTGATTTAACTGTTACGCTGGTGTCATATTAAGAGTAACTCTGAAATCAATGGAAGAGAGGATTACTTTGGCTACATGCTGATGTATTGGAGATCAGAATCGAGTCCATGCCATGAAGCATTTACAATCAAAAGACCTGCTCCTGCTTCTACTGGAGACAATTGTGGTTTTGTCATTGACTTTCAGTGGGGACAGGATAGGTCTGTAAGTTGAGACATGACGTAGGAAGTAACACACATTAGGAAAATAAGGGAAAACAGGCAAGAGTGTTACAAAATCGGATGGTTGCTTTGGTGCATGGTCTCATGCTATCTGGAGTGGCTCATGACTATGAGTGCCAATTTCAGGGCAGACTGTCAAGAAGCAGGGCAGAGACAGAAATCCCAAACTGGTTGTTTGTTCTGTAGTTAGATTTCACCAACCCAGTAACAAATGAGAACTCCTAAAGCAATATTACAGTGTTACCATGGAGTCTGAGTCCCTTTGGGCATTCCAGTCTATCTTGCCACCCAGGCAAGCTAGACTTAGTGATTGATTGCTGTACAACAAAGATAACAAGCTATTCAGATTGCTCCCGAGTCCCAAGAGACCAGTTGCTTACCCCAGGTCAATTTGTACCTTAGGTCTCACACCAAACACAATGCTTGTAGCTAGTCCTATAGTAAACTATCTAAGGATTTATTAACTAAGAAAATAAATCAGTTTCATATACTTGTCTGCATTATAAGGTTAGTGCAGGCAAGCATATATACACAATGAGTTACATTCTGTGGTTTCAAAAGATGACAGAGTTGTAGTAATCTGTCAGCTCTGAATGCTTTTTAGAGCTAACCACGGTTGATCCTGGAAATTTCTGCTTCTGTTTCATAGCTCCGGCTCTGTGAGAGTCCATACAGCAAAAGCAATGAAAAGTTTTCTTGTTAGTTATTTTTATTTCCTTCTTCCAAAATATAAGCTGATGGGATGAGCCCTTTTGCGCATAGGCTCTTCATGGTGTAAGGGGTCAATGAACAAAGTCTTTGTAAGATGTCCCATTTAGTTTTGATAGGCCGCCTTAACCCTCCTGAGTGGGTTCACAGTTTCAGAGCAAATGTCTTTTAGTTACAAAGCAAAAACTTAAATATCACTTTATAGCATGTGATAAAGAAATAAGTGAGATTAATGCATGCCGCAGTTTACAAGCATTTCATAAAGTCTAAACACATGATTAAAAGTCCAATACTGATCTTAACCATACTAACACACAGGTGAAACAGACTAGTTTCCATCAATGAATTTGTCAGTGCTGCGCTGAGGCCTCGAGTCTTAGCAAGAGCTGGCACCTGGTCTACCAGCATCACACATGGGACCTGCAGATTAAGTAAATTTGTTCTTTTCAGTTTAGGGTTTTCAAAGAAGGGAGGATTAATTTTATAGACTTTGTGGAAGAAAGTGCATTTTAGGGGTAAACTTGAGAGAAGAGAGGATGGTAGCGATGGAGAAAGTCAGGATGGGGCCACATGAAACCAGAATATGCTTAATTCTGACCTCGATAATGCTACTTGAACTGCACTGAAGTCAGTGGGATTGGATGGGTATAACGGAGAGCAGAATTTGTCCTTAATGTTTAATTGGCACGCGTTCTGATCTTAAACCATTATGAAGATGCCCGTGACTGGTTCATGTCTTGTGTCTACAAAAGTTCTAGGCCATCACCAGTTGTTACTCATTGCTACTTCTGAATTAACTAAGAAGGAAAAAGTAAATTGTGAATGGTGTTTGGCGTGTTTTCCAGATGGAGTGAGGTAACCCGAAAGGTGGAGCTCTGGATTCAGGTTCTGGAACTTAATGAGAATGGGGAGTACTGTCCAGTTGAGGTGATTCCTGCCAAGGACTTATGCACTGGTGGCATCTTTCAACTCAGACAGGTAAGATGGCAGCTACAGGAGTCATCTGTGAAAAGAGGCCGGCTCTGACATTCTGAAGGAAGTAGATAATCTTGTATATTGTACTGGTTCATAGAGTTTTAATAGTGAGCTTATGACAAAGGAACCATCAGGCTTAGACCCAATATTTGATCAGCTTTAAAGCAGTTAGAGTTTGGAGGGAAATAGATTGGATACCTTCAATATTTAAAAAAAAAAAAAAAAAAGTCCTATAGCACTTTAAAGACTAACAAATTTAATTTCTGCTGGCATAAGTGGGTTGCAGCCCACGAAAGCTTATGCCTGCAGAAATTAAATTTGTTAGTCTTTAAAGTGCCACAGGACTCTCGTTGTGTTTGCTGTATACCGACTAACACGGCTACGGCTCTGGAACTTCTATATTTTGTGTAGGTATTTAGTGCCACTGAGACTTTTAGGAGACTGAGGTCCTCTGTTACCCATCAAATAGGCATAGTGTGGACAACAGCAGTGGAAACTTTCTCCACAGTGCTCTGCCAATGTGTCTCATCCCTGATCTGGAGGGGACCCACAGGATGCTGGAGGATAGTTCATTCTCCATTGTCTATTTCGCGTTTTGGCCACAGTGCTGAAACTGTCGACTGAGGAACCAATTCGCAGGATATTTTTTAAATATATGAATACCTGGAACCTGAATTAGACCAAATTATCAAATCAGACTCCTCTCTCACAGGACATAGAACAGCCATCAGAAAACAACTTTTAGTTACTATCAACCAAGGCAGAACTGGTTTCAAAACCCAAAGCCAAAATTCTCATTCTCTTCTTACTAATCCTCTCAGCCAGTTACTCCTCCATTCTCTGATTCCTGCACATTTAGTATTTTAAAATATAGTCCACTGGTCAGGGAACACTATAAAATTAGTATACGCTAAATACACACTGTATCTTCTGAATTCCAAACTACCATGACTTCCTATTCTGCCCGGTGTGCGATAGCAGTTAGCAAGCAAACACTGTTCCTAGAGTTGTGCTGACAACATCAGCATTGAGGGTTTACAGTCAATGAAGCCAGTCCCACAAAAATTCAGCTTCAGTTACATTTGCCAAATTACATTCTCTTCCCTCAAGTGTTCAAAATCAAAACAGATGGAGGAAAATCCTATTTTCAGTGTTTTGAGTATTTTTCTTAAAAAACTGTGTCCTTTGAAAAGTTTTCATCAAAAGTGAATTGTGCGTTCACTGAATGTCCCACACTTTCTTATGGATTTAGACCTTGCAGCAGAAGTGGTGGTTCTACCTAACCAACGTCATGTTCACATGAGAGCTTGCGGTACCACTTTCTATGTAGTGAATAATCATGAGCTTCAAATTTACTATATATAAAGCCACCACCAATAGAGGTCTCTCTGTCACCAAGTTTTCACAGTTCAAGACTTCTAGTTCTGCAAATCGTTCCTTTGTGTAGGGGCAGTCACGGCGAATCCAGGTCGAAGTGAAGTCGTTGCTGGACTCTGGGACCTTGCCTCTAATGGAGGAGTCCATACTATCTGTTGGAGTTGGCTGTGTTCAAATAAAGCATGTCAAGTCACAAAAAGTTCATGAGACTCATCAGGTAAGATCCTGTCTCTTTAAGAGATCTTTAGCAGGAAGGAAAAATAATTCAAAGCTTTGCTGATGCACCTGGAAAGCTGTGGAAAGATCTTTTTGAATAAATTCACTGCTGGAGCACTTCCACTGACTGTAAATTATCTTACTCTATGTGAAATAGTGACTTCTAAATACTATTCTGACAATACTGTTTCAGTGAATATATTTAGCTATGGGTGGGTGAATCCAGATTCTGACTTTCTCTAGGAAATGCTACCAAAAAAAACCCTTCCACTTTGATAATGATTTCCACCATAATAAGAATGAGATTTGCAATACTACCACGCACTTCTGCTTTACCCGCTTCCTCTAGATTTAAAAAAACAACTAAAAATAAAAATGTAACCCTTTTTTAAGGAGAGTGTTTATACACCCCAAAAAGGCAGAAAAGCCAAACACGCTCCTTGAAGTCCACTAGGAACTTTGTTCTTGGTAATTGATTTTACTTGGAAGATACTCTGATACAACAGTGATGGGCAGTAGTAAGAAATTACTATGCATCAATGGGGATTGTACTTAATAATGGCTAATGTGGTTTTGGAAAAGTTTAAAATTAAAGGAGCAAAACTTCAGTTATGTATTTTGATCGTTTTAGAAGAGCAGGGATGTATGTTGCTTTTGCAGCATTGCAAAATCATCCTAAAGCCCCTTGTCATCAGTAGGAATTCAGTATGTGGTGGGAATGAATGAACAGGCTTGTGATATAGATGCTGCGTCAGTTTTCCCACTTCGGTTGAATATCTCCCCACAGTGGTTCTCCAGCTCCCAACAACGTTGGATCACCATAGAGACTTAATGCTTTGGCTAGATTTAATGCTTCCTGCCGTTCACCTGGCTTTACTGCAGTAGAGTCTTCTTTCATGTCTTTGTCCCATAACTGAACTGAGCAGGCTCCCAAATCTGTCTCAAAGTTCAACACTAGGGAGGCAGCTGACAAGGCAGAGGTGGACTGAGCCCAACTCTCTTAAAAGGCCACTCCATTCTTTGACCAGGCCTTAATGGTTTCCTTTTTACAATTTTTTTAAAGCTGTCAATCAATTAAATGTTTTTATTAAAGTGACGTAAGCATCTAATTTGAACCTCTGAATTCTTGGTCTGCATATCTGCATCTCTAATTTATTTATCTTTCATGTGTATCAGATTTTCTATGGACCTTGAAACTAAGAAAATGTATATCCTTTTAATTTTAACTTTTACTTAAAATTTGCTTTTGTTACTTAAAGAGAAACTCCAGTGACAAGTTACCCCTTAAATAACTAGATAAATATTTACTCTATGATCCTGTAAGTATAGGAATGAATTTCCACAACTTTTGGAAATCCTTTGCTTTTTGTCCTTTTTCTCTAGTGAATGGTGCTTTGAATTTCACTCCTGATTGCCCTCTTGATGATACTTTCTAGCAAGGTCCCCAGTTTGATGCGGGTCATTTTGATTAAAGGTTCTGTGTCCCATGAGAAAGCACTGGAAATCAAGGTGTCAAAGCTTTTTATAGTGACAGCTGCAGTGACTTTTTTTTTAATTCAGAATTGGTTTAACATTAACATTTTTCCCCACTAAATGGTAAAGCTAACATTAAAACTAACCTTTTGTCAAACTTTAGTTTCTCATGCTTGCTATAACCATACCTAGTTCTTATTAATAAGACAGTAGGTTCTTTCTTTAGTCCTATTCTGTATCCATCAGAATGGATAGATAGCAAGTGCCTTTTCACTGTGATTATTCTTTCTTATTTAAACTACTTAAATGTTTTGGCAGTCACTTCTTGGCAATTAGATGTAGTGATTGGAATCCTTTATTAATGGAGTTTTCTTTAATTGTTTTATAAGCTATGAAAATACATTCTAATTGTTTATACTAAGTGATATAAATCCTCAATTACAATACCCTTCCAAACAAGGTTTATAAAGGAAAAGCAAGCAGTGGTGGGTGCAAATGGCACTGCTATCCACTGTTAGTACTAAAGGTGATCTACCAGCATCTATCCGTATTGTACCCCATTGCTGGACATTTTAATCAGAATTACACCTACAGCTGGTAATATTTTTAGCCATAAACACTGCTTTTGCACTTAATATGTTTTCTAGTATACACGTTTTTATGAATGACTTAAATTTGTATATTTTTCGCCTAGGAGGAAGAGGATGAAATGGACAGTTACCAGGTAAATACAGTATTATTTATCTTATTTCAAATATAAATATTTTGTAGATCAGATTACCTGGTGCTAATTTTCCATATTAGATAGGCATCAACACTGTACTTCCTACTGTACAGGGTATGAATATCTAGACCGTCTCCATCCTGAAGACTAAAATCTTGAAGATTACAGAGATTTTTACACTATCTCTAACTCAGAATTAAGAGGCAGCATTTTTTGCTCTGAATGTATGGGACACCTTAATGTATGTTTCGAAAACAAGGCACAGTTACTTTTATCTTGCCTACTCTCTGACATGCTTCCCCTCTATCTATAGCCTGTGGATTAGATTGGCTGTTTTCGGAGCAGTCATAGGTACAATGTTTAAGATGCACGGAAGCAAAATAATTCACACTATTTTATGTTATGAACATGGTTTGTGTTGGACCAAGGAATAAAATATTGTCTAGTGAGCAAAACAAGGACCTACTACTCAGGACAGGGATCTATTCCTAGATCCACCACTCACACTGACTTTGGGCTAGATATTAACCTCTTTTTTGGCTTTCCCCTCTGTGAAATGGGGATCATTTTTTTTTATCTTCACAGAGTTGTTGGTGAGGCATAATGTTAGTGAAACACTGTCATTAAAAGTACACAGGAGTATGCCAAAAAACACCCCATGCCCATTGTTACTGTTACCAGTAGCATAAGAGCATAAGGATAGCAACAAGAGATCCTGTGTTTAATTTTCTCTTTGGACAGTTGGAGAGGGTTTTAGGTGCATTTCTACATGACTATAGATGTTCAAGACCACGCAGGTTATGGTTTGCTTCAGTCCTATTTTTCTTGATTGATTAAATGCCTTTGGTTATAACTGACATAGAATGAATTTGACCTAGAGTAGAAAATATATAAATAGGATGTCTCTATACAATCTATCACAAACCATGGAGATAATAGCTCGTCTTTACATTGCCTAGTTATACAGCACTTAGACTATAGTGCTCATTTCTGAGCATCTCCTGAAGCTAATTGGATCTTCATATGGATATATAAATATTTGAAGGGTGTATATACAAAAGAAGGAGAAGAAATGTTTAGGGAAGTCGGGGGAAGGGGAGGTTACAGTGAGGAATAATCGAACGAAGCTAGGCAAGAGGGAATTCATATGTAATGTCAGGAACAATATCTTACCAAAATAGCATGGCCCCACTCTGGCATTCTCATTTGTGCAACAGCCCACCCAATATGTGGAATTCGATCCTTAGGCTGGAAACTCTGTACAACAAGGACGGGTTCTTACGATGTGTCTGTAAAGCACTCAGCACAAATGGGGGCTCTACTCCTTGCCACAATATAAATGTTAACAACAAAGTGAGGCTGTGGGATGGTCTAAATCCTGTAAACTTCTTATTTCCAGTTTTATGTTGCCTAAGGGAGTACTAGAGAATATAAGGTGATAACTGGCGATAGAGACTTGTAAGGATGGGGTATAGTCTCGTCAGTGGATGTGACTGAATGTAAGGAACAATTCTGTAATAAAGGGGAATAATGGGTAGACTAGATGACTTAATGAAGATCTCTTTCGTATCTCATTGTAGTCACCAGGGCACTAATTCAGGGGGAAAAAATGTGGCCAAAAATAAAAAGTCTGAGCAGATGGATTGAAAGCTACATATGTCTCAAATGAGACTGGTTTTCTTGGATCAGTACTTACACAACTTGCTTCATCTTCATAGGACAGGGATTTGGAGAGACTGCGTCGGAAATGGCTGAATGTATTAACAAAACGTCAGGAATACCTCGATCAACAGCTGCAAAAACTTGTCAGCAAACCTGGTAGGTGAAACACTGTTGGTAGTGGGAGTGCTGAGGGTGTGTGTAGGTGTTTTTATTTTGTTTTTTGTAATGTGTGTGAAATTAAATAGCATGGGGAAAGAACAACTGAATCTCTGAAATCATCAGTGTGGGAAGAATAATGAGAACAAGATTCTGGCTTGTACTCAAGTCACAAATAGAGAAAATCTGTGTATACTTGCAGAGTAATAGGTGTTTTTGTTGAACCTGCCAGCAAGGTGATTAGATGAGGTGGGTTTTTTGATACGGACAGTGGCCCGCTAGCACTTGAGTTGAGATCACCAATACGCCTCACAAAAGCCGTAATGGAAAAAATGCTATCTGTTGTTCTGAATGACTGTTCTACTTTTCCAGATAAAACAGAAGATGATGCAGATCGGGAGGCACAGCTGTTAGAGATGAGGCTCACTCTTACTGAAGAAAGGAATGCTGTAATGGTTCCTTCTGCTGGAAGTGGGATCCCTGGAGCTCCAGCAGAGTGGTATGAATGTTACTGTATGCCACAGTGAATATAAAAACGGTGGGCAGCCTGTTCCTGGCTTGGGTTGCTGCCATTTTCTGCATCACCAATTGTGGATTATGTATGTCCTATGAGAAGAGTTGTTAGATTAGGAGTACAGTGTGAATAATTTTTTTGGTCTGAATAAGTGAAACCCAGAAATACTCCTTAGTAAACTATACTATTATTGAACCCAAAAAATAGCTAATATGTTAATTACCTAGTTCCTTCACTTAAAATGCTTCTCCGTTATAATAAAACTCCATCTACAGGAGCATAGTATGGTTTAAGCACAGAATCTGTTTAGTCAGCAAGTATTGCACATAATTTTCTAAACATTAAAAACAATCAATTATACTGGATTGAGATTGCCATAGTATAGCAGCTGTGGGTAACAACTGCAGTAACGGATGCAAAACTGTTTCTATTCTGACCCTCTGTATTCACTTGCTTCTAACTTTCTGAAATATTATGCTCTTGGGCTGATGTTTTCTGTGCTTGGTTTCTGCCCAACAGTAAACTTTTGGAGGAAAAGCTGATCAGCCTTTAAGTTATTTGGGGAGGGGGAGCAGTGGTGAAGAAGGGAAAACAATATCCATTGTGCAAAGAGTGTGAGAGAAGCTGTAACCACACTTGCTGATTGGACCACATTTGTTTGGGGTTTTTTAAATTGAATTTCTTTAAAACCAATGCTCTTGAAGCATAGGAAAGTCCGCATTCCTTCCTGAGGACTTCTTATATGCCATCTTCCAAGTTAAAAAGTTGTGAATATTTGAAAACTCCACACCGAGCATGTACAGCAGAAAACACTGCAGTTGTAAGATACATACTTCAGAAGAAATGCATTGTGAATGCATGTGCAACTATGGAAGTGTGCAAAAAGCTGATTCAAACAACTTACTTTTTTCTAATTTTTTTCTTACAAAATCTTTCTAAAATGTGTTATAAAAATCCAGGAAATTAAAAGGATAATATAGCATTACAGTTGCACCTTTAAATGACAACATATCAGGAAGTTTAAAAGTTAAAATTTAAATAGCGATGTTAACTTGGACATGTTGCACATATATACTACTTCCTATTTCTACTTTTCTTGTTGGATGTTTAACAACCAATATAATAGTTGTGCACTGTGGGAGAGTTAACCTTGCTTCTGGAACCTTGATATTTGCATTTCCTGACTTTTTGTGACTATCTGTGCAACCTTCAGTTGCATTACTAATGCAGAGGTTTTTAGATTAATATGTGTACATGTCAGTGTAAATAAAGAAACTAATTTTGTTATTAGCATTTTAGAGGCAAGAAAACATTTCTGAAAGCAGAGGTCAAATAATGTAATAATTGTGAGAGAGCTAGTATAAAAGAAGCACCAATTTAGTTGAGTCCTGTATCTGCAAGAGTAAATTAAAATAAAGCCATTTGCCAAGGTTATCATTGGCTTGACCTACAGTCGCAGCTGTGTGGAATGTATTATACTGTGGGCTTGTATCATAAGGTATGTGTGCTGGGTAAATCTGCTCCAATTTAAATGCCACCATTGTCGATATCTTATGTTTTAGGACTCCAGGGCCTGGTATGGAAACTCATATTCCAGTTATTTTCCTTGATTTAAATGGTAAGTGGTTCTTAAAGACAAAGAGCTTTTGAAACAAACTTTTGTCTAGCCAATAATGTAATAGGAGCTAAGAAGCAAACTAATAAAAGGAAGATATTCTTTGAATGGCAGATGGATTAATGTGCAAAGACTATTAGAACTGCATTTATGTCATTCAACTATAATGTTCAGTGCTCCAAAATATACAGCAGTTACATACAGAATGAACTGTCCTTTTTATACTTCCTATGTTTTGCAGACCTTAAATAAGTGAAAAGAGGAAGAAGGGAGGTATAAAATAACAAAGGGAATAAAACGTAGAAGCTAACAATAAAAGCCATTGGTAAATGCGGAACAATCATTGTGTTTCTAGTGAGTCCCACAGGAATCTGGTTTTGGCCAGTGCCCTTTTATATCTTTATCAAAGATTTGGGGGAAAAAATGGCTGATAAAATATGCACATGATGCAAATTGGTGGAATGGTAAGTAAAAATAAGTTAGTTAAGCACAGTGATTTTTATCACTTGGTATACTGGGCTCACTTGCCTTTTAATACATCCAGATACAAGGTCATACATATCAGGACAAGGAATGCAGGCCACACCTACAGAATGGGGGACTGTATCCTGGAAAGTAGTGACTTTGAAAAGGTCATAATGGATAACAAGCAGAACATGAGCTTCTACCGTGATGGTGTGGCTAAGAGGGGCTAATATTGTCCTTGATTGTATAAGCATCAAATAAGAGTACAGAGGTGGTATTATCTTTGTGTACAGCACTGCTGTAACTGTTACTATGATACACTGTCCATCTGGGTTGCCACACTTTAAAACGGATAATGACAAATTGGAAAGGGTTTGGAAAAGAGTTACAAGAATGATTCAAGGTCTGGAAAATCTTCCTTGTAGAGAGAGACTTCAGAAGCTGAGACTATTAGCTTGCCAGAGAGAAGGTTAGGAGGTGACTTGATCGTGGTCTGTATGTACCTACATGGGAAGATTTCTGATGGTAGAGAGCTCTTTAGCTTAGCTGTCAAAGGTAGAAAAAGATCCAGTGGCTGAAAGCTGAAGCTTGATAAACTCAGACTATAAATATGGCACAGGATTTTTTTTTTTTTTTTAACAGTGAGAGGAATTAACCATTGTAACCACTTACCAAGGGATGTAATGAATTCTTTGTCATGTGAAGTCTTTAAATCAACATTGGATGGCTTTGTAAAAGGTGTGGTCTAGGTCAACCAGAAGTTATGGGGCTTGATACAGGAATTATTGGATGAAATTATCTAGCCTCTGTTATGCAGAAGGTCAGACTAGATAATTATAATTGTCCTTTCTGGCCTGAAAATCGATGAAAATAAAGTTGTGGCTGGGATTTTGAAGGGAAACTAAGGGAGTTATGTGCCCAATTCCCATTGAATTTCAGTGAGAGTTGAGCATATAACACATCAGATTTCTTGGAATATTCCAGCCTAGGTGAATAGTAAATTCAAGGAGTTCCCAAACTGAAAAGTGTCTGATAAGGGATGTAGAGAAAGAGGGAGATGAACTGTTTCACATATATGTATGATGTAAATCAATAATATAAGCATACTTTCATATTGGCAGTCGTAAGTACTACAGTGCCTACCTAAGTTGAGGCCTTGCTTACATGACCACAGTTCAGTGACTGTGACCACACGTAGCTCCACCAGAACTGTATTTGAGAGCAGTTTTCCAACATATGTTGGCTGTTAGCACAAGCAACAAGGGACATTTTTTTAAATTTTTCCAGCTGAAACTGCTGTAGGCTCCTTGTCCTAGATAGCCAATACTGTAGTTCTAAACAAGTGTGTGACACAATTTGTGACCACATTAGCTGTGGATAAAAATGTTTTAACTGTTTTTCTGCCACCAAGTCTATAATTATTTCAAATGCTGTTACAGGTCCCAGGATAGATAGGGTCTCATATAGCACACTTCATACCAAAGGCTCTCAAAGCACAAGCACACTCACTGTCCAATGCAACACAATAGTTTAAGGCAAGATGTGAAGGATACCCTATTGAAATGAAGCTAAAGTGGAATTTTAATAGGCAGAAAGTAATTATCCAAATTGGCCAGTACACAAGAATTAATGCCACTATCTTATTCTGTTTTGAATGGAGGATAAACATTTTTGAGTCTTTCTGTGCTCCTAGCGGATGACTTTAGCTCTCAAGATAATCTTGATGACCCAGAACCTGGTGGATGGGATGCTACGCTTACTGGGGAAGAGGAAGAGGAATTCTTTGAATTACAGATTGTAAAACATCATGAGAGTGAGGTAAGCAAAGCACAGCCCAGAATGCTTAGATCAGGAGTCTTCTCATCGCATTAATTCTTAATAGGGCTTGTCTACAGAAGGAATTATTCCAGAATAATTATTCCACTGACCTAGACATCACGAGAGTGCATCTAGGCTCACATATCAAGTATACAGCACTTGTCTTTTCTAGGACTGATTGTTTTTAGAACTGTTCCCTAGGAATGGAACTTTATTATATTCTCCCCCAAAAGACTACATTAAAGTGGAGTTGCAATTCTTTGGGTGCCTTAACTGTGCATTTCCATATCTTAACATGTTTGGATTTCTTTTCAGTGTACCATTCACTCTGTTTCCTGGCTTTGTAATACTTGGTTCTGGGACAATTGCAACATTCTTGAAATTTTTTATACCTTTAATTTGCTAGTTCTTACTCTAAACTTTAATTGCATCTTAACACAGTGGGTTTTTGTCTGGGAATTTCCTCAGTCTTTTAAAATTATAAAAAATGTTCTACATATACTCTAAACAAGTAACACAAAGAGAGTGTTACCATGTGATATTTCTAATTATTTGAAGATATGTAGTATCAACTTTCAATAATTTTATTTTTATTTTATGGACAGGGAAATTCCCTTTTTCCCTCAAGCCTAATAATATCTCTGTATTTTAATAATATTTTTAACACTGTTCAGGCAAATATTTCTCAGCTATCAAACAAAAACTGGGTGTTTTTAAGTGAAGTATACTGAAATTTGTCTTTCAAAGACTAGCATTGTAATCTGTTCTGATCTTTCTGGAGTGTGTTCATAATGAACAAGATTGAATGGTCCTGTCCTCTTAAAATGTATATTCAATCTAGGGGGTTTGTAGCTCTCTTCTTGAGTTTAAAGTCTCAATTCTTCTTTGAGTGCTGGTGCCTGTGTGTGTCCCACATGTGGGTGCACATGTGCCCAAGTCCATACATTCTAACAAGCAGTGTGTGTTGGGCTGCACATGCACATTAGTTCTCCTCGTGCTCCAGACCAAGGGCATAAGATGCAGCACTGATCGAAACCTCTCCTGTTCCTTCTTACCATCGCATGATCTGAGCCGGAATTCCTGTCTCCACAGACTTCTCCAGCTTTTCTCTTTGATAGCCTGTAAATAGATTATGTAAATAGTTGTATAGTTAGTTAGTATAGGTTGTTCTTCCCCCATACTAGAGACTCCCTCACTGTCTGGGGCTATGCCCAGAACCCTGGTGTTCAAGAACTGTCTCTTGCCCTCACTCCTTCTCCATGAGCAACTATCACCAATGCTGTCTCTACTGCTTGGGTGAGATGCACATTGCTTCAAGGTGCAGCATCTGTTGCTTGTTTCCACCACACACACGTCAAGCTTGTGACTTTCACTTAGGAAACACCTTATGGAGAAGGTTATGAGACCTCACTCTGATCCGGGTCATGAAGATACCACCCACACACACTGTACATTGGCCCCATCAGATGAGCAGCATCCTGACAAGCATGAGCTTAGAAGCGGAGTCTACCGACTCTTCTTCCCAGGCATCCCATGAGAGTACAGGGGGCACTCTCATGTCTATAAGGACCCGTGTCCAGGTTTGTCCATAAGAGATCCCTCCCCTTTTGACAGGCCAAATTTGTTTAATGGAGAACAGATGAGCCCTTACACTCATTGAAAGACTCACAGTCAACGCTCTACACTCTGTGGGAATTCACATCCCAGCCCTGAGGAGACAACACCCCCTCCATAGACATTATACCACCTGCATCCAGCTGAGTCCCACATAAACATCAGGCTTCAGAGGCCTCAATTTTCAGCCCCCTTAATTACCATGATCTTTGTCTGTTCTCAGCTACCCACTAAGGGCTACTTTTGACACACCAATCAATATTCTTCCACTGCTATTGATGCAACCTTCCTCTATCCACCTTATCTTTGGGGGCTATCACTCACTTTTCACCCACAACTGGGACTCTATCACAACTGAGAATTGGATCTTAGACATTTTTCACTAAAGATATTCCATAGAGTTTCTTTCCATCCCTCCCCACAAACCCTCATCCTGGTCCCCCTTCAGGGACCATTCTCATGAGGTGATTCTCCAACAAGGGGCAATAGAACGAGTGCCACCTCACTATGAAGAAAGTTCCTTCAGTTTCTAGTGGTTTAGGAACATTTCCAGTTCATAATCCTTCCCTTTGGACTAGCAACAGCACACAGTATTCATGAAAGTTTTCTCTGTGATGGCATATTTCAATGATTGGCTTTTAGTAGGTGGCTCCAGCCAAGAGGTCAGATAGGCGACTTTGTTCCTGCTCCATCTTCTAGCAGTGCCAGATGTCTGTGCGAACAAAGAAAAGAGCTTTTTAACACCCACACAGACAATAAAATTTATCAGAGCAGACTCTATTTCAGCAAGAGCTTTCCTCCCCCGCAGAAAGATTTCAATCAATGAGCAATCTGATAGCACAGATTACTGGCAGACCAAGGACTATGGTCAGAGTACGCCTTTCTCTTTGAGGCAGACCGTGGGCAGTTATGTGATACCATTCACCAGACTTCATTTATGATGCCTACAGGCCTGACTTCAGTCGGTCTACTCACCAGATGAGGATTGCATCAACTCCAGAATGACCATTCCCATCGGGGTCATTGCTTGTCTTACCTGGTGGTTGAATCCAGAACAAATGAGAGTAGGCAATGCCCCTAGTGCCACTATCTTAACAGATTCAACCCTTATCGGTTAGGGTGCTCACCTGTACAACCACACTGTACAAGGTGACTGGATCCCACAGGAGGCCAGATAGCACATCAGTCTGCTGGAACTGAGGGCAGTCTGCCTGGTATGCAGGACTTTCCTCCTGCTTCTACATTTACTTCCATATCAAAGTAATGTCAGATAACAGCAGCATGGTCTTTCACATAAATAGATAGGACGAAGGAAGGTTTCTTCCCTTCTTTCTAGAAGCAGTCTGGCTTGGACCTGCTACATCAAAAACCACATCACCATCCAAGCCACATACCTTCCAGGTGCTCAAAACTCTTTAGCAGACAGCCTGAGCAAACATTTCTCTGTAGACCACATGTGAGGAACACCTCAGTGGAATCTCTTCACAAAATGAACAGGAAATTTCCCTTGTACTGCTCTGGAGGAATGTAGAATGGCTTCCTGGAGTTCCATTCACACATACACAAAACATTTTGCACACTAGTTCAGGCGTCCACTGTGGATGCGGCAGTGGGAACTGCAGTATTTTAAGCTTCTTTGCTGCCAGCATCCTTGCACCCTCCTCAGTCTGAATACTGCTTATCAGTCATCCATTTGTGGAACATGCGTAGGGACCAGCACTCGAAGAATTGGAGGTTGCTTATCTGTAACTGGATGTTCTTTGAGATGTGTGGTCCCTGTCTATGTTCCACTACCTCCCTTCCATCCTCTCTGTTTCGGATCCTACCAAATTCGCAGTAAGAACTGGAGAGGCATCATGCCGCACTGCCTCTTATGCCCTCAGTCTGGAGCATAAGGAGACCTACCACATATGCAGGTCAGTGGATACTGTTTGTTAGACTTCACACTCGAATGTACTACATGCATGCTGTGGCTGATGGCCGGCTTCCCTCTAGTGGATCTCGTGCTTCGCTCCCGTTGGGGGCCAGGAAGGTGCCCGTCACCCCGTCTTCCCTGGGGGAGGGGGATAGGGACCCGGGCCCACCCGCTTCTCCGGGTCCCAGCCCAGGGGCCCTATGAACAGCAGCTGCAGACTGCTGGCTCTGTATTTTGGAGCCGCGGCTTCTTCTCCTGGGCTACTTTCCCCCCTCAGTCCTGCTGGCCTCTCAGGCCGTGTCCGTGTTGCCCCTTGCTGGGCTCAGTACCTTCTTAGGGGTTCCTCCGCTCTTCCCCGCTTTGCTACTCTGGTCCACTACTTCGCTTTGCTCCACTCCACTCCGCACAGCACAACACCTCTGCTCCCTCCAGCTTGTGCCCTGTGTGTTTGAGGCGGAGTCCTTTTATGGAGCACCTGGCTGATCCCTAATTGGCCTCAGCTGGCTCCTAATTGCTCCCTCATGGCTCTGGTTAGGCTGCAGGGAATAAAGCCCTGATCATCCTGGGGCTGATATACCTCCCTTCATATACTCTCCTGCCGTCCTCTGCCCTTGATATATCACAATGCCCATCTACATATAGAATACAGATAGGGACCTCGAAGACCTTCCAGTTACAGGTACGTAACCTCTATTTTTAAACTCGAATATCTTTGTTGGTAGACGAATATTGATTGTAAAATGACCTCTTATAAAATACAGACATTTGTTTCTTACCAGTTCTATGTGAATTGGAAATTTTTTAAGTTAAAAATGTATGTATTTTTTGTTAATTACGGTTAATTATCCTTTGAATTGTGGTTATTAGAGGAGATGCTTTTCTTCCTTTGCAGGTGAAAATAGAAGCCTCCTGGGATTCCACAGTCCATAACTGCATTCAGCTCAGTAAAGGAACAGCATCAGATGAAAGAGTTTTCCTTATTGTGAGAGTGACTGTCCAGCTCAGCCATCCTGCAGAAATGCAGCTAGTGCTGCGCAAACGTATCTGCGTTAATGTCTATGGGAGACAGGTACATCTTTTAAAACCCTACGGCGAGTTTTGACTCCCTGTCAAAGAGATGAGAGACCCGTGGCAAAGAGCTTTTGACTTGCTCGACTCCAAACAGAGGTCAGGAATTCCTGGCCCCCAGTCAATGCTCAGACTCCTAGTATGTGCCTCACTTCACTGCAGCATTTTAACTCTGGTGTTGCCCTTTGGAGGGTTACCAACCTTGGGTTGAGATGGAGGTCTGTATATTTTAAATGTTTTATGAGAGCTGTGTGTTTGTAATTCTGAACCTTGACAAGTTTCCCTTGAAGCAAAATGGAATTTAACACTGGCCTTCAAAAAAAGTGTCTTTAAATAAACTCTTAGCCAGATGCACCTGTAGTACAAAAAGAAAAGTGTCCAGTTCTCCTGTTGATATAGTTTTTCTTTAGCTGAATACATTTGTTTGATATGTTAAAGTGATCTGGGTCCTTTTTGTAGAAGCTTTGAAAATACCAAAGCAACTTGTATATTAATCTTCAATTCATCTTCCTCATGAGTCCTGCTGGGGGCGAGACCTGGAGAATCAAAAAGGTGGGATGCTACATTTCACCAGTCCTCAGCAGCTTCAGCTCTTTAGCACCCGGTCATAAAGAAGCATTAGAAATAGCAACACCCAGCTGCTGTTTTGACTCCTTGTGTTTCCTTGGTACTGATTTGCTTTGTCCTGTCTGGGAATAACTAAAGGCTTCAAGTGGTTAGTATAACTTCAGTGTCTTGGAAGATTTTTTTTTCATGGCTTTGGTATGACACTGCTAAATACTGGAGAGAATTTTCGTCTCAGTATCATTAGTATTCATCTAGTGAATACTCTTTTCAATCCCAGTCAAGTTTAGTAGGGGTTATCCTCATGGGCCAGGAGCTCATGTTTTGCAGATTAGTGAAATTTATCTAGTTTGCCTACGTATGCTAAGTGAAACCTGCACTGTTTCCCCATCATTAGCGTTCACTACATCAGTTTCTGGATACTGACTTCTCTCGCAATCTGAGACATTTAGGGATATGCTAGCAGCAGTTGTGGCACACGTCCCCTTCTGTGGCTTCTCAGAACAGGCGTCTCTCTTGGCCTTTTATTTTCTCCATTTGACCTGTTCTGCCATGATGGAAGGTGCAGGGGGAGGAACAAATGAAAGGCAGGAGCTCAATGGATGGTTCTATTCACCGAATGATCCCTGAAAATCTTCATTCCTTGATGAAGATGGTGCTCTACTCAACACTGCCCCAAAATTTAGCTTTCTATGCCAGCCATAGTGGTGGATAAGGTGGGGGTGCTGAGCTGCTCCTCAGTTTGCCGTCTGGACACAAACTCTGGAGTGAGACTAGAAGGGGCATGGCCAAGCTCCAGCCAGAACCCTGTGGACATGTCTGAGCTGTTTTATAGTATTTGGAGGAAGAGAGGCACAGCACTAAATGTCTGACTAGGGGTGAAGTCATTCCCAGAAAGGAAAGAGTGAAGCAAATTTGCCATTATCTAGAACTAGGGGGGAACCCATTTCACAGAAATCATTTGCAGGCTCCATTTATCATAAAGAGTGTATTGAGTCTCTCCAACAATGCCGATTTCTACAGCAAGCTGAGTCAGTGATGTTTTTAACTATTTGCCAACACAAAATATTCCATCTTCTCACGAGGTTTTTTAAACCCCAATGATAACCTTTCCAGGCTGCTCAGACTCAGCAGCATCTCTCAATGACTCATCTCTGCATTAATTCAATAGTTCAGTTCTTAACCCTGCGAGGCGCCAAGTCAGCATAAACAATGACCATGCCCTCTTAAATCATTCTTCATAACGATCTCTTTGGTCAAGAATTTGATGTCTATACTTGCCAACATTCAAGACAAGTCACCCTGGGCTCTCCAAAAAAACTAGAGCCCAGCCAATCCTTTGTTTACTAGTTAAGAGGGCACTTTGTTGTGTAGAAAAATAAGCCAATTTTTACATCTGTAATGAAGATAGAAGTAAATGATTTTGTCTGTATTTGGACTAAAGTCCTTTGAATGCTGCCTGCTTCTTTTGTCTGTTCTGTTATTTGCCATATAAAATAACTTGCTCCTGTTGAAAATATTAATTTAAAACACTTTTTTTACTGAAACAACAATTTTCCCCCCCTTTCCTCCTTCCTGTATAGGGTTTTGCACAGAGCTTGCTGAGAAGAATGTCTCACCGAAGTTCCATTCCTGGCTGTGGAGTCACCTTTGAGATAGTCTCTAATATTCCAGAGGTGAATAACTAGAAATTGAAAATATCTGAAACTGTCAAAGGGATGCCAATTTATTGAAATCTCACATCTCTTTGAATATTCATTAGCTACTGTTGTTACAAGTAAAAACTAAGATTCCTAGAACAGAAAGAAATTAGACAAACTATTTTTCCGTGTTGTGTATTTAAAAAAAACAAAACAAAAAAAACCCAAAAAACAAAACAAAAAGGTTAAAAGTAATTTAAATTTCAAGTTGACACTGTCCCTTAACAAATAATGCCTTGCTTTAACCCTTGGAGCATTGAGCCTCATCACACTTCCCTTCATTGCCTCCATTCTTGCCTTCCTTCTGTCAAAACAGATACCCAATAACAGTCCCCAAGAAAGCACTGCGAGAGACAGAAACCTCACACCCAAAGTGCTTCTGAAGCTGTAGTTTGTTTTGTCAACTTTCTTAGTTTTATTTCCCTTCAGAAGATAGCTTAGTATGTGGTAGGGAGCAGGCAAAGACCCAAATATGGCTGGCTCTAGTGTTATAAAATATCTGAAGACAGACATTTTACTCCTGGGGGAATTCTGCACCAAAAAACTAAAATATTTTAAAATTTTGCAAAATTTTGCATATGTGCACAGAATTTTATTTGTCAAAATAACACAATATAATCACACCAGTTTCAATTATTTTGGTCATTTATTTCAAAATACCTGTCAGCAAGTGTGTCTGTAACAATAAAGACATCGAAAAAGATTCAGGAAATTTTTTTTGACAAATAGGTTCCTTACTACGCATATTAATATAGAACTTTGAGTAATAATTCATTTAAATTACAATACAGAAATGTATTTCCTGCATTGTTCAAAAGCAGTGCAAAAGCTTGGGGAGTCAAGGGTAATGGAGGAGCTGAGGGAGAGGGAAGTGATTGTTGGGAAGGAGCCTGGGAGTGACCTGGAGGGCGGGAGAAGTATGGAACAGGTTTGAGGGGGCCAGAGATAGTTGGGGAGCCTTATTCATTCAGACCCTGGCTGACCCCTATCCTCTCCCATTCAGTCAGTCACATCTGCCCCATCACTATGTCCCTGCCCCTCCACTCCCCATTCAGCCAGGCATATCTGCACATGTGGCCAGCACCCCCACTCCCTCCTGTCCCCATGTGTCCCTGCACCCCCAGTCCCATTCAGCCCCTGGCTTAATGTTGTCACCCCGCTAGCTCCTATGCTCCCACCCCCGTCTGTGTGACCCCCCAGCAACCCCCTGTGCCTGTCCCCCCATAACCCGTGCCTCCACTGCCCCTCCCTCTCCACGGCTGGCTGCTGCAGCCCATGAGCTAGCTGCCCTCTTTTCTGGCACTACATCAGCTCCTGGTGGGCAAAAAGTGTAATTGCAGCATGAGCACTTTCGCAGCTTCCCTTTGCCTCCCTTGTCAGAATCAGTCATTCTGCAGGGGGGGAAATAATCTGCGGGGGACATTAATTCTGCTCTTGCGCAATGGTGCAGAATTCCCCCAGTAGTAGTATTTACATTGCTTAATGGTGATATCTCCCTATGAAACTCTGCTGCTAAGGAAAGAGAACCATAACCAGCATTTACAGCTTAAGGGCTGGATTCAGTGAAAACAGTAGAAGCATCCATCCAGCTTCTATGCTGCAGGAGCTCCTAAAAAGCCTTGGTTAGGGATTCCTGCGTGTGTTACAGAAGTAGATTGAATCTTCCTCCAAATTAGATAAGAAATTAATGTTGACTCAATATCATCAATGTTTTAAAGCCTTTACTATGGTCTATACAAAAAATAGGTGTGTTGTTTTTTGCATGGTTGGCTTTTTTGGTTTTTTAATTGGAAATTTTTGCTTTAAACAAGGCAGCCTTTCTTTTCTTCCACCCAGGATGCTCAGGGAGCTGAGGAGAGGGAAGCACTAGCGAGGATGGCAGCCAATGTTGAAAACACAGCTTCGGCTGACTCAGAAGCCTATATTGAAAAGTACCTGCGGAGTGTGCTGGCAGTGGAGAACATTCTCACCCTGGATCGTCTTCGCCAGGTATCTTCTTCTTTTTTTTTTTTTTTTTAAATGCCAGAGTTGACATCAGTAAATATACTGACTGAGAACACTGTTGTGATTGAAATCTCTCTATAAGTGCATGCAATGGATTAATAAACAAGAGGACCACTTCAGTATATAACTCAGCTCTTCAGAGTGTCCTCAGACAAACATCCAAGGAAGCAAGTGCACAGTGGGTAGCTCTTTCACATAGTTACTCCTAAATTGTATGCAGTACAGGTAGGACTGAAGGTTTGATATCAGTGGCACTCTCCATTCTGTATTCCTCCCTATGCACTGCCAGAATTGTATTTCAAAAAAGATAGTTATGTGTGGAGGTGGCTTTAGAATTAAACAGAGTTTCACAAAGCAAGTTTTCTGAGGTCATTAGCAAACCTTGCGTCATCTTGTATATGCTATGCACTGGAGAAACCAAGCCTGTTCTATCAATAAGCAAGACATTGATTAGGTTAATCTTAAGTATTGTAACTTGATCTGTTTACCAGGAAAAATACAGGAGAGAGAGAGAGAGAGACATTTATGGAAAATTGTATTTCTGGGTATAAATTATGCAAGCAAAAGATATAAAGTTATGCAAAACAAACCTGAGTATGTGCTTGCCCCATATAAATTAACAATAAAGTGTGCTGCACTCTAAGTATTGAAAGTAAGTTCCCTGTCAAATGTAATTAGTTTAAAGGATTAAAATAGGAGCTCAGCTAGGAAAAGGAATCTTGCTGTTCACATCTGTTAGAGATACAGTCCTCTCATAGATGCAAGTGACCTTCTAAAGATTATATAAATCCTAGCCATACCACTAAGCAAACAGCTACTAGTGGACAAACTTGCCCCATTCCCTGTAGACTTCCTACTATCAACATAATATATGAAACATTAAAGATTAAATTGTGAAGTCTCCTTTCTTTCTCTGGTGAATGAGGGCTATATAGAAATATTTTCATGGATATGCAAAACCACACTTTGATCATGATTTAGATGCTTGTAAAGTGTTTCTGTCCTGTTGTCTTTACCGGTCTGCAGGAGGTTGCGGTGAAAGAGCAGTTAATGGGGAAAGGAAAACTTAACAGGAGGAGTCTCAGCTCTCCCAACGTGAATCGGGTAAGTATGCCACAGTTGCACCTACAGTTCCATGAGGAGGGCAGATCTAACCTTACAACTCACAGGGCCTTAAGATGTCAGAGTGGGAGAATAACACAATGAGTTGCCTCTGGTCTGGTCCCCCTCTTCCATGATTGGTGATGGGGGAGATAAGCCAGCATGTGAATTCCTGAGCAGACACGCACAACCCACAAATGACCATATCCTGATCACATAGGCTTCTGTTCTCAACACCCAGACCATGTAAAAATAGCCATGTGAAATGTTCTTCTGTACGTGCTATGCTTTTTTGAAACACTGAAGGTTTTTTCATCCAAATATCAAATTAATATTTTGTGCTTACAATTTTCTGTCTGAATATCTCAAGGCATGTTATAAATACTAATAGTAATGAATTATACCTCATACAGTTGTAGGAATTATCTTTTGTATTTAACATATGAAGGAACTGAGACAGAGATTTTTGACTTGCCCAAGATCCCACAGGAAATCTGTGGCAGACTTAGAACCGAAGGATCCAATCAATGGAAGTTCTGCCATAGACTAGAGTGGGGACATAATTTCACCCTAAATCACTTGACTCCCAATTTTGTGCTATAACTGCAAGACCATCTATCTTACTCTCATGTATTTTCAAGACACATTTATTGGAGGTACTTAACATTTTGCAGAAATAACTCCATGTTTTTACTTTAACCATTTCAGATATCTGGAAGTCGTCAAGATTTAACTCCCCTGTATAACCTTGGCAGTCACAAGGTAAGCATTTAAAGCTCTTTCTAAAGAAAAGTTATCAGAGCGTTTCTTTTATGGCATTTTATGGCCTTTGAAGAGGAGATCAGGGAGGATCTCTTTCTTTTTGTGGTGTGTGGCCCCAGATTCCACTCCATCACCCACCATAAAAGAAAATCATCAGGACATGGTTCAGAAGTAATTGTGTTTAAAAATTAAAGAATTACTTTTGAGACACTTTGCAAGGCCTAGATAAACTACAGGGTCTTCCCATGGTCTGTACAGCTCGTGTGTGCATGTGCATAAATGTATATGCATGTGCATATGGAGAATATGGGGGTGAGGAGTTTTAATGCATAATGAAGTTGTGTGAAATAATCAGGTTTTCATATTCAGTCTAGTGTTGATAGTTAAATATCTGTTCCATGTAGGAAATGCTAAAACATCTGCAGATGATGAAGTGCTTATAGCAGCATCCATAGAAATGTCCCACAGTTTCTTGTTAAAATATTATTCTTCATTTAAGAATTGAGAGAAAAATTCATTATCTGAATTTTCATTGTTTCTGTTCTCCTTTTTCTACCTCTTCTTCTCCTGATATCCCTCATTGCATGCTTCCATGTCCAAAGGTCCCAGCAGAGGTAACTAATGCATTAGGGACACCTAATGAGTGAGATAAAATTATTATCCCACTATAAAGTTACTATATTGTGTTTACTTTACATTCCTTTGCTTTAAAATATTTCTGCTTTGAAAATACTGCCATTATGCCTCATTTTCATAGGAACAGCCATACTGGGTCAGACCATTCTGGCAGTGACCAATGCCAGATACTTCAGAAGGAATGAACAGAACAGGGCAATTATTGAGTGATCCATCCCCTGTTGTCCAGTCCCAGCTTCTGGCAGTCAGAGGTTTAAAAACATCCAGAACTATAGGGTTGCATCCCTAACCATTTTGGCTGACAGCTATTGATGGACCTATCCTCCATGAGCTTATCTAATTCTTTTTTGAGCCCATTATAGTTTTGGTCTTCAGAACATCCCCTGGCAACGAGTTTCACAGGTTGACTGCGTTGTGTGAAAAAATACATCCTTTTGTTTCTTTTAAACCTGCCGCCCTTTAATTTCATTGGTGACCCCTGGTTCTTGTGTTATGTGAAGGGATAAATAACACTTCCTTATTCACTTTCTCCATACCATTCATGATTTTATAGACCTCTATCATATTCACCCATCCCCTTAGTCATCTCTTTTCCAACCTGAAATAGTCCCAGTCTTCTTATCTGTCCACATAATGGAAGCTGTTCAATATCCTTAATCATTTTTGTTGACCTTCTCTGTACCTTTTCCAAATTTAATACATCTTTTTTGAGATGGGGTGACCAGAAATGTGTGTAGTATTCAAGGTGTGGGTATTCCATGAATTCATATAGTGACACTATGATATTTATTGTCTTCTTATCTATCCCGTTCCTAATAGTTCCTAACATTCTATTTGACTGCCGCTGCACACTGAGTGGATGTTTTCAGAGAACTAGCCACAATGACTCCAAGATCTTTCTTGCGTGGTGACAGCTAATTTAGATCCCATTGTTTTGTATGTATAATTGGGATTATGCTTTCCAGTGTCCATTACTTTGCATTTATCAACATTAATTTCATCTGCCATTTTGTTGCCCAGTCACCCAGTTTTGTGAGATTCCTTTGGAACTGTTTGCAGTCTGCTTTGGACTTAACTGTCTTGAGTGATTTTTGTATCGTCTGCAAGTTTTGCCACCTCACTATTTATCCTTTTTTCCAGATTATTTATGAATATGTTGAACAGAACAGGTCCCAGGACAAATATTTGGGGCACCCCACTATTTATCTCTCTATTGTGAAAATTGACCTTTTATTTATACCCTTTGTTTCCTGTCTTTTAATCAGTTACTGATCCATGAAAGGATCTTCCCTCTTATCCCATGACTGCTTACTTTGCTTAAGAGCCTTTGGTGAAGGACTTTGTCAAAGGCCTTCTTAAAGTCCAAGTGCACCATTAGTCACTGGATCACCTTTGTCTATGTGTTATGTTAGTTGACACCCCCAAAGAATTCTGATAGCTTGATCAGGCATGATTTCCCTTTACAAAAGCCATGTTGACTCTTCCCCAACAAATCATGTTAGTCTCTTTCATCCTACACTGATGCTAGTGAATAACTCCACTGAAAACAGTGGAGTTACACCAATGTGAAACTGTTGTAACTGAGAGGAAACTTAGCCTATTGGATGCATCTTTCTTTTAAAATTATTGCAGAGCTCCAGCTGCTCAGATGCAGTTGTTTCATAGTTTTGTAGAAATGTGAAACTTGTGGCATGGTGAAGTGATACACAGGCCTCTTCATACTACTTAAAACTAACTAGATGGACATGAAACAAGCAAATGTGTCACAATCCTGCACTAGCAGCTGGGCAATGAACTAGATGACATTATGGGTTGTTTCCATATCTAATCTCTGTGATTCTGTAAGGTTTCCATGGAATAATCTTTCATTGTTTGTATCCAGGGATTTATGGGAAAGTGTTGATTTAACTTTAAAAAGGATTTTGTGGAAGATGTACAGAGTTATCCTTTTTTGTCCCCATTTTGCTAGAGGAATGGTAATTGGTCCTTTCTTTTTTACCGAGCCTTAATATACTCGACATAATCCATGACCTGTCTGTACTGGGGTTTTTCCACCTGTGTAGCTAACCTTTTATAATCACACCATCCTCCAATCCCTTGCTGGGGTAAATTGTAGCAGTGCAAGATCCGTCTTACATTAACGTAGTGCATCTTCTCTGAAGGAGTCTGTCCCAGTGCAGCTCTTTTGATGTAATTATAGGGTGCACGTTTTCCTAATCTAGACAAGTCTTTGGTCAGTCCTTAACGTATTACTAGCTGGTTTGAAATAGTCTCTGGTTCAGACTCTTCATTGCATGAATCTGTGTGAGTTCTTCTTTTTGCAAATTGTCACTTAATCAGTGTGTGCCAGTGAAACTGTTTTGGATTAAATGCTACAATAAATTCTTAGAAATTCTGCAATAGCACACAGACATCACAGAGCAGACTCACAATTTTGAGCCTTCCAGTTTTGTCATAAATGATACAAAAATTGGCTTCATTCACTGAATTTCAGCTAACATCCACTTGTTAAGTTAACAAGTCCCTTAATCACTTGAGAAGAAGTGATTAAGCATGCAGGAAAGAAATGGTGGAAACCATCTTACCCAGAGGCAACCGATTTGTTGTTCTTCGAGTGCTTGCTCATGTCCGGTGTGCGCATGTCGCATGCATGGTTGCCAGAGATTTTTCTCTAGTGGTATCTTTAGGACTGGCTCTAGTGCCCTCTGGAGCATATGCGCCGGTATAAGGGGCCCCTCCAGCTCCGCACCCCTTCAGTTCCTTCTTACCGCCCATGACAGTTGCTGGAACATCTCTCTTGCTTCAAGCCAGGCTTCTCCCATTAGTGTTATTTTTTCCATAGTTTAGTGTATATGGTTTATTGTAAATATTAGTGTAAATAGTTGTTAGTTAGTGGTAGGTCCCATTCATCAAGGGACTTCATGTACAGGGGCCAGGCATGCCCTGGTCTCCAGGCTTCAAACGCTGTGTCTCCTGTGGGAAGCACATGCCTGTGAGCGATCCACATGCTGACTGCCTAAAGTGTCTGGAGGAGTCTCATGGAAGAGTCATATCTGCAAGGGATTCAAGCCCCGAAAGAGAAAACAGGGGGATATAGGATTCAAGGCTATCCTGATGGAAGCCTCCCTTAAGCAGGTCTCAGATCCCAGCCACTCTGATTCAGCTCCAAGTATGTCGGCGTCAGTGTGAAATTCACCACCAGCACCGAGCTCTTCCCGGCACTACTCCCCATCCCCAGTGCCAAAGAAGAGGTACAAAAAGAAGTGAGCTGATAAAGGGGAGGTTGCCTCGTCAATCTAAGGACAAGCAGTCAGAGGGAATGACACCCGCGCCAGGCCACTCTGCTACACTGGCACCTGCAAAGGCATCGTCGACTCCACAAAGGGTGTTGAGTCCGGTGCAAGACCCGCCGCCAATTCTGGATGACTCAAGTAACCTGGTTGCCCCATCAACATCTGAAGCCTTCCAGGCATCTAGGGACTTGCTGTCCCTATCAGTTCTCCCCACACCATCAGGTCTTAGAGTACCTGTGAGCAGGAAAAGAGCAGGAGGCACCAAATATCTTTCCAGCTTCAGGTATGCAGTACCTTCTACTTGAAGGATGCTTACTTTCACATTTCCAATTCACCGCCCTGCCCTTCGGTCTGTCAGTGGCCCTGAGGGTTTTCACAAAGTGCATGGTGATTGTGGCAGCCTTCCTCAGGCACAGAGAAGTACAAGTTTACCCTTACCTCGATGACTGGCTCATCAAGGGTCACCAACAGGCTCAGGTATGTCAGAGCATCAGCTTGATCCACGCTTCCTTCCAAGAGCTGGGCCTACTGATAAACGAATAAAAGTCAATGTTGATCCCCGTTCAGAAAGTGTAATTCATTGGGGCAGTGCTTATCTGAACCCAGGCCAGATCCTCTTTAACGGGCTCGTTTCCACACTATGACAAACCTTATCTCCAAGGTCAAAGGTCATCCAATAATGATAGCTCGTGTCTGCCTCAAGCTGTTAAGTCATATGGCAACATGCAAATATGTGGTACAAGATGCAAGGCTACGCTTCAGACCCCTCCAACAGTGGCTGGCATCAGCGTATTCTCCAAGCAGACATAATTTGGACTTGGTGCTCACAGGTCCTCGTTTCCCTGTCCTGGTGGAAAAACCCCAGTTCAGTAATGAAAGGGGAGCCCTTGTGACCTCACAACCATTGTGACCCTAGTCACGGACGTGTCAGATCTTGGGTGGGGAGCCCACCTCGATAGCCTCAGGGTGCAAGGCTTCTGGTCCCCAGAGGAGCTCCCTCTACACATAAACATCAAATAACTCAGGGCAGTGCATCTGACCTGCCAAGTGTTCCTCCTCAAAATTGTGGGGATGATAGTGCGGGTCTTAATAGACAACACGTTTTACGTGTTTTACATCAACAAGAAGGGAGGGGCGTGGTCCTCGGCCTTATGCCAGGAGGCCCTGCGCTTGTGAGACTTCTGAATGGAGCACAGCATCCACTTCAAAGTGGCTAACCTCCTGGGAACGCGAAGCATGCTGGCAGATTGCCTCAGCAAGATGTTCTCCACTCACCACGAGTGGTCTCTCCATACGGAGGTTGTCCAGATCATCTTCCCAAGTTGGGGGCATCCCCCAGTAGACTTATTCACCACCAGGCAGAACAGGAAGTGCCCTCGGTTCTGTTCACTGAACGGGCACAGTCTGGGCTCCCTCTCAGATGGCTTCCTGATCTCATGGTCACGTTGTCTTCTGTATGCCTTCTCTCCAATTCCTCTGGTTTACAGAGTACTCCTAAATATCAGACACGGCAAAGGCCATTCTCATAGCACCGGGGTGGTCACTCCAGCATTAGTTTGGCATGCTGCTGGATCTCTTGATAGCAGAGCTCCTCGTGCTCCTGCTCTGCCCTGATCTGATCTCGCAGGATCATGGCACATTACTCCATTCGAACCTCACCACCTTACACCTGACGGTATGGTTGCTGCATGGTTAAACCCTGAGGAGCAAGCCTGCTGGGAACAGGTTCGGCCCGTCTTGTTAGGCAGTAGAAAGCCGTCCACCAGAGTGTCTTACCTAGCTAAGTAGCTAAGTGGGTGTCTGAATGAAATCTTTCCCCATCTCATTTGTCACTGCAAACCATATTAGACCATCTACTCCACCTAAGACAGCAGGGCCTGGCACTTTCCTCCATAAAGGTTCACTTGGCAGCCATTTCAACCATCCACTCTCCAATGAACAGTAGTTCAGTGTTCTCGCACGAAATGACTGTTAGGTTTCTCAAAGGGCTGGAAAGACTCTACCGTCAAATTAAGCAGCCCAGTCCACCATGAGATTTTAATTTGGTCTTGTTTAGGCTCAGTGGGGCCCCCCTTTGAGGCCCCCTACTTCTCTCATGGAAGGTCACCTTCCTGGTTATCATCACGTCAGCTAGAAGGGTCTCTGGGATCAGGGCCCTCACACTGGAGCCACCTACACAGTGTTCTTCAAGTACAAGGTCCAGCTACTACCCTACCCAGCCTTCCTACCAAAGGTGGTATCTCAATTTAATCCAGCCAAGACATCTTCTTACCGATTTTCTTTCCAAAGCCTCATAAGTCCGCTGGGAAGCGGAGGCTCCACACTTTGGACATTAGACGAGTGTTAGCTTTCTACATTGAGAGGACTAAGCCCTTCCACAAGTCCACACAGCTCTTTATAGAATAGCTGAAAGAATGAAAGGCCTACTAGTTTAATCCCAAAAGATCTCGTCCTGGATAACCACCTGCATCAAGTCATGCTATGAGCAGGCTAACATCACGCCTCCAGCCATCATAATGGCTCACTCCACAAGAGCTCAAGCTTCCTCTGCAGCGTTCCTCATTCAGGTGCCAATCCAGGACATGTGCAGAGCTGCGACTTAGTCATCAGTCCATACATTTGCAGCCCATTAAGCTATCACCCAATTGGCCAGAGACTGACAGTTTTGGGAGAGCAGTGTTGCAGTCAGCATGACCATGAACTCCAAGCCCACCACCAAAGGTACTGCTTGAGAGACACCTGACATGGTGTGGACATAAGCAAGCATTCAAAGAAGAAAAACGGTTACTAACCTTTCATAACAGTTGTTCGAGATGTGTTGCTCATGTCCATTCCATGACCCACCCTTATACCCTTCTGTGGTAGTTGCTGGCAAGAAGGAACTGAAGGGGCGGGAGACTGGCGCCGTCCCTTAGGCAGACCATATGTGTGCGGTTCCAGAGGGCATTAGAGCTGGCCCTCTGGATACCGGGAATAATCTCTGGCAACCGTGCACGCACCACATGCGCACCTGACATGAAATGGACACGAGCAATGCATCTCGAAGAACAACAGTTACAAAAGGTTCGTAATCGTTTTTATTTTGCCAGGAGCTTGGATTTGCTTAGATGGGGCTGTAACTAACTAATAATGACAAACAAAGTTTTTACTGTCCTAACACAACAAATATTAGTCACAACGTGTTGGTTGTATGCAGGAGTCGTGTATTTGTTTGATACTCCTCCCTTAGACTACTTTACATTTACATAAGGTGCAAGCCATTGTTGAATGGAACCTTAGGCAGTGTTTGGTTTGTCTTTGTGCTTAAAAAGCAAGTTTTCCCAAGAACTTTCTCACCTTATTTTGTTCCATCAGTACGTCCCATTTCCTCTAGTGTGATATCCTTACTTAGTGTCATCATGTTACATCTAAAATAGATTTTTAAGCTTTGTAGGACAGCTACTCATATCTTATTTCTGTACACACAAAACACCATTCACATCTGTGAGACGATATAAGTGAGCTCCTACATGAGGTAGGATGTCTGGTTTAAAGTAATCCTCAGGATTTATACCTTGGGGGGGCGGAAATTGGCAGGCAATAGGGAGGTGCTATAGCAGCCACCAAAACAGGCACTCTGGAAATATTTTAACCAGGAACCAGAATATTCTTACAAGAGTTGGCTCATCATTTCTTTATACATGGGTGAGTGGCAACAATGCAGAGTAAGAGGGTGGGAAAGTCCGTGCTAAGAATGGGGCAGAGGAACGTGTGTAGTGGTGGTTTTTAGAAATGCATTCAAAGTTAGCTGTGCATACCAACATCACAGAGTTTTACAATGGGCAGCTTCTGAAGAGTAACCCGCTATCGCACCTTTGACAGAGACCTGAATTTAAAATGGTTATAGGGGAATTACTTCTGGGCTTCATTTTTTAACAATGCATTGTAGAATTAAACCACCCAGTCAGGATAGGGAGGAGGGAAACACTACTGTCATAACATCAAAAGACAATAGTTACTCCAGCTTTATACCCTAGTAGCAGAGTTGCATTTGGTTCCATCTCTGTCTTTGAGTTATATCTGCTTGTTTTAGTGAGGACAAGCCAATTTTTACTACAGCACTGATACGGTTTTGGGAGAGTGAAAGGAATTCTATTATCTTACACATTAATACAAGTATCAGATGAGTTATAATTGTAGAATCTTTCACTGGTAATACAAGATACAGCTGGATTTTTAGACCCAAGTCACTTGTGTTGGCGCTTTATCTTGTAAATTGAATATGGAGTCAATGAGAAGGGCTAAATGTGGAGTCTGATCCATTTTACAGTCATTCTTCTGACTATAACGGCACAGTGATGAAATTCTTTACAAGCTGGCCCTAAAATATGTTAATGATATCCATTCTATCCTGGTCATATAGGTCTCCCTTTGAAATCTATGCGGAGCTGCAGCTGAAGGGCCATGTTGTGTCTCAAAGCCACATGGGAAGACAGCACCAGTGTTATATCCCTAAATTGTATCGAAGTAGATCAGTGCAAATTAGTGCCCTCTCCTATGTATTACAGCAGAAAGAAATGAGAGTGGGACTAAGGCTATATTTAAGAACCGCGACTACTTTTCCATAAAGTCATTTCTGAAGGGCTTGGTTAGATGAGACACTAAGACTCTTCATTCTTGTGGCTAGTGACAGCATTTTAACAGTCTGCCAACTGGGAAAAATAGTTGAAACTGGTGAAGCCTAGAGAACACCTTAGGAGGTGATAATCCATAGTATTTGCTACAAGACTCCTGTGGACATTGGAGCTGACTCCAAATAAGCTTCTTAGTGTTCTTCCTGGAGGACAGAGTGCTACATTGTCAAGTACCAGCAGAGAAGAAAGAAAGCAATGGGAAAATATTCCGGATGTCAGTGAGACATTTTAGAGCAACCTTGTTTCAAAACATGTGCTCTTTTTGTGGCTATTCTTGATTGGCTAAATTAAGTCAGTTGATCTTGGTGTTCAATCATTTGGCAGTGACCATATATTGTATATATGGAGCTACAGCTCCTTCAGACTGATGCCTTTTCCCTTCCCCTGCCACCTTTCTTGATAGAAACGAAGGTTTCATGGCCCTGAGTCTAACCAGCTGGCATTAGTTTCAAATTTAGGTGTTTCAGTCAGGAAATGTACTTAAACAATCAAGTGAGTGCCATGTCTAATGAACACACATGAAATTTGGGAACCTGCATCAAGTTAATATAGAACATATTCTTGCATTTTTTTCTGTCCATGGTACACATCTCTAAATAGCTCTTGGTCACTGAGCATGTTTATATTTGTATTGTATAGGCCTTTTTCCTTCCATTGACAGTTGATCTTTCTTTCCCCTCCTTTTACCTCTGTACTCTTTGGGGAATATTATTTGGTCCCTTGGATTTAGTCATCCCCTCTGTATTGATCTGTTCTTTTGGATGTACACTTCTTACTCTCTGACCATTACAGTAGCTCCCTCTGCCATTCCAGTATCTCCTCTTGGATGGCTTGCTGGCATCTCAAAGTCAGTGGGTCATAGTCATCTTGATGAATCTTACCTCTTATCTAAAACTGGGGTGATCTTTCCTCTCTTCTTCTACATTCTCACTGTTGAGAACCACTTCTTCAAGTATGTGTCCACATGGATGCCATTCTAGGAGCATGTGCCTCCCCACGATCCTGAGGGCACAAAGGGCGGAGTGGGTCCAAATGCCTCTCAGTTCCTTCTTATAAACCCTGGCAGTGACACAGAGCTTGTGTCCCCCTGCTAGCTCTTAGCACTTTTCTGTTAGAAATAGTTTAGTTCTTAACATTTCACTTTATTTAGCCCATTGGCAAAATAATAGAAATAGTGTTTAGAAAATCTGAGGCTCTTCAGTACTAAAACATCAACCTCATAGCTGTGGCACGGTTTCCAGGCTTTAAGTCCCGCCCTTCCTGAGAGGCGGCAATGCTCTGCATGACGGGCATTCTAAATGCCTCTTCCCATGGAGAAGGCCTCATTTCTGACAAGAGCTCCATCTGTAGAACTTTCTCCAAATGGACTCAGAAAGCCTGAGTCACTTGGCTGAAATTATTTCTGTTGGAGCAATCAATGAAGGGCACTTTTGACTCAGAGAATCATGAGTTCAAAGGTGATTCAGCTACTCATAAACTGCATTTGGCCAGTGCTGTGGTAAGCTGTCCCTGGTACCTGGGTCTCCATAGCTATCAGAAGGCCTCAAACCTTGTCTAGAGGTAGCAAATGATCAGTACAGGCCTCCATAGGTCAGTCACTTGCCCCTGATGACTGGCAGAAAGAAGCACTCTTCTAAGACCCAAACATAGTACTGAGAAAGGTGATCAATACTATCAAAGCATGGTTCCTTCTTCAAAGCCTCATCTGGATCAGTTCTACTGCCTGATGCACACCTTTGGCACTGGCACCATGGCAATTGAGCTCTGTCACCAACCCTTTTATGTTGGCACTCACTACATCAGTACCATCTGCACTGATGATGTTCTCACTGGTGTGAGAGATGAGACCGTCACTGGCACCGATCTTTACAGTACCTCTTTCCTCAGTACCACCTTTTTCAGTACTGTCTATATTTATAACTTCTAGAAACCTAGCTATTACGGCTGAAATAAAATCTCCTAACTAAATAAATTAGCTCCACCATTTCACATTAAATCATGATCTACTAAGGCCCAAGCAACCTCACTGGCATACTTGACCAACGTGTCTGTATCAGAAGTTTGCAGGGCAACCACTTAGAGGCTCAGTGCATATTGTTACTCAGCACTACTTGTTAGTTACAACTGCAGGATCTGGTGTCCTGTTTGGTAAGGAAGTCCTGCAACCTTTATTTAAGTAGGACTCCTAGCTCCCACCTCCTTAAGGAGATAAATGCTAGCTAATCAGCTAGACTGGGATTCGTTTGCACAAAAACTTGAAAAAAGAATGGTCACCCATGTTACAGTAACTATGGGTATTTGAGATGATGTCCACTTGGATTCCGCAACCTGCCCTCCCTTCCCACTACTGCAGAATCTTGTATATTTGGAGTTCTGTTTTGGCAAAGGAACTGAAGCAGTTGGACCTGCTCCACTCTTTATGCCTTTCGGTGGGGGAGCACAAGGGTTGTGGTGTGCAGGCATCACCCCAACAGATGCTGCTGGCCAAAGTGCACATAGGTGCATGCAAACCTAAATGGGATCCATGTGGACAAAACTTCTCTAAGAACAACAATTACTGTAAGACAAGTAACTTTTCTCACTGCTGCCCAGCCTTCCCTCTTCTTCCTTCCTTCAGTGCAGGCCCTTTCTAAATCCTGCCACTTTCACAGTATCACCACATTTCATCCCTATCTGCAATGCTAAAACACTAACCTACTTTCTAATTACCTCCCTCCTTGATTACTGGGTATCCCCTGTCATGCAGTTTCCTTTTCTTCTCTCTCTCTCTTCCTTCCAGTGTATAGAACACAACAAGCAAGGTCATCTTCATTTCTTGCTGATCTGACCTCCTGTCACACTGCTTGAACCTATGCGTTAGCTTCCCTTCACCCTCCCTTCAACCCAAAGTTCAAGGCTGTCCACATCCATCTGCCCTCATTATCCCCTGCTCTCCCTCGCCTTCATGCAAACTTCAGTTTTGAATGCTATCTTAGAAGGCCACAAAGTCTTTGTAAATGTTTGGGTTAGAAGGTGCCAGTATGGTCAGACCTATGCATAACACAGGTGATAGAATTTCACTCACTGACTCTTGCAACTAGCCCCTAATGATTGTAAGCAGACAGAGGAGTCTGCCAATGTCAGTGGGAGGTGAGGACACTCAACACCTTTTGGGATTGGGCATTCAACTGAAAACACTTTGGGACACGGGTTCTGCCCTCTCTTTTGCACATTATGCGTGCTGCAAAGCACTGTATATGCTGGCATGCTGAATAAGTAAGGCTAAAGTTTAGTCATGGGTATTTTTAGTAAACGTCATGAACAGGTCATGGGCAATAAACAAAAATTCAGACGCCCGGGACCTGTCCCTTACTTTTACTAAAAATAACCATGGCAAAATGTGTCTGATGAGGGGTGAGAGCCCAAGCCCTGCAGTGAGAGAGGAGTAGAAGGGGGTGGAGTCTAGCATTCCCTCCATGGGGGCTTCGAGGTCTAGGTTCCCTCCGCCTCCTACCTCCCCCCAGCCCACAGCAGATCAGAGCTGCAGGGACCCGCTGCATGGGATCTGCGGGGACCTGGTTTGGAGCTCGAGGCTACCCCCGCTGACAACAGCAGGGAGCTATGGTGGCTCAGAGCTCCGGGGTTCCTCTGTGACCTAGGGTTCCTCTGCCATCTGGGACCACTCAGAGCTGCGGAGGGTCCCTGCTGCCTGTGGTGACTTGGAGGTCTGTGCTCCCTCCGCCACCTGCAGCTCAGCTCAGAGCAGCAGGGTCTCCGCACTGCCTGTGGTCCTCCGCTGCCCATGGCTGCTCAGAGCTGCAGGGCCCCTGCTGCCTGAGATCTGTGGGGACCTGGCTTGAAGCTGCAGGGACCCCCCTCTGCCCATGGCAGCTCAGAGCCCTGGGCACGTCCAGCCATCCAGGGTCCCCTTGCCGCCTGAGGTCACTCGGAGCTGTAGGGGGCCCCTGCCACCCATGGCAGCTTGGAGCTCCAAGCTCCCTTCATTGCCAGCAGCAGCAGGGAGCTGCGGGGTCCCCCTGCCACCCGGGGCCGCTGAGAGCTCTGGATCCCCCGCCACCCGGGGCCACTCGGAGCTGTGTAAAGCCTTCGTCATAGCTCGGAGCTCCAGGCTCCCTCCACTACCACCGGCAGCTAAGAGCTACAAAGGCCCCCGTGGCAGCTGATAGCTGCAGCAGCTCAGAGCTGGGGGTGGGGAGGGGCCTGCTGTGACTTGGAGCTCTTGTTCCCCTCTTGTCGCCACAGGGGACTGAAGGGGAGAATGTCACCGAGCTTTCTGGAAGTCACGCAATCCATTACTTCCGCAACCTTCAAGACAGACTCGCAGCTTTATATACAAGTATTAGCAGACTCCTGCTGTACACAATATTTTTGAAAATATAAACTTACTTTTCTTCTAGGGTCGATGGGAGAGCCAGCAAGATGTGTCCCAAATTTCAACACATTCTGGTAGTGGGACGACCCCATCTCGAATATCTTTGTCACACTCTGCTCAGCAAAACCATTCTAATGATCCAGGTAACAGCTTTTCCCGAAGCTAAATCAACTATGGTAAAATTTTGGAGTGAAATACTCTATTTGGAGCTGCAGGAGAAAAGGGGGTGAGGGTAGTCCCTCTGGATATATGGATGGAATTTTTTTAAATGAATGCCTCTTGAGTTCTACCATTATGCTCTATACTGTGCAAACATGTGTTGAGCACCAGTAAGAACTTGATATTCACTGTCCTGAATACCTACTCTATCCATTGTCTTCCTTTACTTTGATTTGTGAAAACCCCAGTTCTGCAAACACTGACTGGTATGCTGAGCTTTTAATGGTGCCTGTTTGTTTGTGAAGACATGGTCCTTAAATTCTTAAGCTTAAATTAATAAATCACAGACACAGCAATTCAGACACACAGTAATGCACCATATGTTATGCAAGTAAAACTGCAAAGGCCACAAAGCTAGCAATGTACTAGAAAATAACAAAGAAATAGCATGTAGGGGTGGATATTTTGCACAGAGAGCCCAATGTATAATGGAAGAGTACAGTGATAACATCTGGTTTTACATACTGATTATAAATAGTGTTTTTCATGGGGGATGAGGGCAGAGTGATGGCAGTAGAGTAGAGGAACAGGTGTGAGCAGGAAGAGCTTCATGATCTCGGTTATGTACCAATGCTATCAAGATTATTTACTTCTAATCCATTTTGCTCTTTCCAGGGTGTGATTTAGTAATCAAGTTTACCTTATTAAAGTTTTTCACTCACATGGTAATATTTTATCATATGTGTCACTTGTTTCTGGATTTTTAAATTCTACTTCTGCAACTCTTAAAGCGTTTAGTGCTTCCAAATCTGTGTATATGTCTTAAACCTTGACACCCTCTGTGTGAGAGGGAGATCTTATCTCTGTTTTACAGAAGGGCAAACTGAGCCTCAGAGAGTTTGCAACTTGCCCAAGATCACACGTTGATTCAGTGGTAAAGCTGGAAATAGGAACAGGAGTCCTAACTATTAGCCCTTTGTTGCTCTGATCTCTAATCAACTCCCTCCCTAGTGCTAATCACAGCATTAGTTGGTTCATAGATTTTTCTAGTGTGAAAAAACCACAGCTGCTGTTTACACTTATTTTTAACTTTGTTGACAGGACTCAGTAGCCTGGCTGCCTCCTACCTGAATCCAGTAAAATCCTTGGTGCCTCAGATGCCAAAGCTGCTTAAGTCTCTCTTTCCTGCTAGAGATGAGAAAAAGGGCAAGCAGTCCTCTCCTCTTGCCCAGCAGGTAAAAAAAAAAAACACAATATTGATGAGCACTGTTACAATGACTTGCTGGCAGAAAGCTATTTTGTATGTTGCTGCAGGGCAAACCAAGCTTTTAGTCCTAGTAAAAGCTCATATGATACATTTCTCCTCCACTCCTTCCAGAGATAGTGGAGCTGTTTTAACTTAGTGATACTCTCAGCCCACTTGGCTTTTAAAAAGTGCCAAGTGCACTACAAATGTGATTTATGGTAATACCACTTGCAGCAACAATAGTAAAATTTATGAAGTGCACTTAGTGATGTTTGTATATTGTCCGGTGAAAGATGTAATTCTATTTTTAATTCTTGATTTCATTTCCCATCGTCCACCATGTAGCACGTTTTTCCTCTGACTTGTGCAATCTACTTTGAGCAGTAGTTTTTATTTCTACCCCAGTCTATTTCACATGCCAGAGAAGCTCCTCATCTTTTTCATATGCTGTGAAAGTCTCCACATGTTCCAGATTCAGCCCCTGTGCTCCAGGTAGCAACCAACGCATAGTCAAATAGATCAGAAAACACTATCCTTTATTTTACAGAGAGAGACAGGCACATTGAAAATGAGATCCTCAACTTCATGAGCGCTGTCTTATTTTATATAAATAGCTGGAGCTTGTTGTGCCCCCCAAAAAAATGCCTCTCTGGTGTGTGTGACTGATACAGTATGGAAGACTTTGCAGGAATGAAAAGAATGGAGTTCAGAATCATGTATTTATTTTAAACAAAAACCTGGAGCCAGATCTTTAGCTGTTTTAAATCAGTGAAGCTCTGTTTGGCACATTCTCTGCTACGGTACATCTACACTGGGGGGGGAAAAAAAAAATCCCATGGTAGTAAGTGTCAGAGCCCAGGCCTACAGACTCAGGCTTATGCTACAGCACTAAAAATAGCTGTTCCTGTTCAAACTCTAAGACCCACCGCACTCACCAGGTTTCAGAGTCCACGCTCCAGCCCAAGCCAGAATATTTTCCCAGCTATTTTTAGAGCTGTAGCATGAGACCCGCAAAATCGAGTCTGTAGGTCTGGGGTTTGAGACTCCCTGCTGCAGGGTTGGTTTGGGGTTTTTTTCTGTGTAGATATACCCTTAAAAGTTTGAGGGCTGTGTTGTGCATTCATTGTGTGCTACAGGGAAACACTATCAAGTAGCTTAGAAACCCAAATTTAGCTTTAGTTTGCAAATATACGTGTGCAGGTTGTGATAATAAGTATGTGAGAAGATGTCTATTAGAGAGACACCTTGTCGCTGTAATATCCTGGGACCAACACAGCTAGAATGACACTGCCTACAAGATGCATACTCTCACTTAAACAAAATTCATGAAAAAACATTTATGTAACTGCCATGAAAAGCTTTTTGTAGTTGGGATTTAAACATGGTAAGTCTTTAAGCATTGTGTGGAAAATCAGAAAGTGAAATTGACCACATGCCTGTCTTTGTTCAAGCCAAGTGAAATACAGCAAGTTAAGTGAAGAGCAGAAATGGTGGGACAAATACATTAAAATATTCCTCTATATTATTTCTATTTTAACAATCTTATATGATATAAACACTGATAAAGATGTCTTTAAAAAAGTAACCTTTTTAACATGAGTGTTCCTTTAAGCAGTGACATTGCATAATGTGTGTCTTCTCCCTAAATAATGAAAACATAGTTTACCCCCAGTTTATGCCCTAATAATGATGTTTCCACTTGCAAGCTACCTTTATTCCAAGAGTGTCAAAGTGCTTTACAACAGCCCTGGCAAGTAGATAACCACTTTGACCTCAGGTTACCTGTCTGTAAAATGGGGATAATAAAACTAAAAGGCCCAAATTTTAAAAAGTATTTTAGGTGCCTAAAAATGCAAATGGATGCCTAGCGAGATTTTTTTAAAGGTGCCTAAAGGCTTGTACACCCATGGGCAACTCAGGAAAATTAATCCGAATTAACTAAACGTATGAATTTTATGTGGGTTAGTTAAACTGGATTAAATCCCTGTGTGGATCCTCTCATTCAGAATTAAAGCAAAAATAGCTAAATTAAACTAAACCAAACTAAGGTCACTTTAATTCTGCATCAGATTGTCCACACAATTTATCAAATCCACTTAAAATAAACACCTTTAGTTCATTCGGATAAACCTTCGTTAAGTGTCCTTGGTTAAACAAGCCCTAAGTGACTTGCCTGAAGTTGCACTGAATCAATGGCAGAGCCACGATTAGAACTCAGAAATCCTGATTTCCTAACCACTACTAAAATTTCTTGTGTGCACTACCTCCTACAGATCAACATCAGTTGGTTACTTTATTTGTTTTGGAGTAGATTTTTTTCAACTATAAATCCACCTGCTGTCCATAAGAAAAATGCATACATTCTTCGTTGCTGTCAGTAAATGAACTGAGTTTCCTAATCCCCATTGGGAACCGCAATACATAGAACTAAAAGCAGTAATGGATGTAGAGCTATAGAACTAGCTTCTTCCTGTATAGCATCAAAAGATAAATATCCACATTTGGAGTAAGACTTGTTTTTGAAAATGTAAATGGCATTGTGACTTGCATGATCTTACTTGCACTTCATTGATAATGGTCCTGATATAAACATGGTCTCATGAGTTTAAAAACATGCCGAAGGAATGTAAACAAAGAGTATTAATGATAAATGGCAATGTATTGAGCAGGCGGTGCTACATGGATCAGTGTTAGGTGTTCAGTTTTAAACTCTTTTTAATCTGGCAGAGGTAAATGATCAATTTGCTAATTCCTGCAGATATTGCTAAGGTGGGACGTGTTGCAAATTCCGTTGAAGACTAAAACACAATAAAAAGGATATAGCCAGGGAAGAAAATTATCCTGAACCTGGAAAAATGCCAGCTAGTGCACCCTGAGGTGCAGTGGCATAATAAAACTCTGATATTGAATGGCAAGGAAGATCACTGAAATGGTATAATGCTAGTGGTGGTAGCAAATGGCCAGCAAGAAAATACTGCTGCTAAAAAAAAAAAAAGCCAAAGTGAAATTCTGGCTGCACTTGCCAAGGAATCTCATCACTTTAAAGGGAATTGATGGGCTTCTTTCTGGTACAGAGTGCACCTTGAATATTGCATACAGTTAATAGGATGCCCCTTAGGTGCTGTATAAATACAAAATTATTATCAGAAAGTGATCAACAGATTGGAGGGAATTAAAGAAGAGTACAAAAATGACTAAAAGGCTGTAGGGATTGATTTACGAGGGAAGAGTAAAAGATCTAAATTGGTTTAGCTTCACTAAAGGAAAAATAAAGGATAGAGATGTAAGAAGTCTACAAGCATTTGGATGTAAATATTAAATATTGAAGCTGATTGCTTAGGAGAGTTCTGGGGGATATAACTAGAAAAGAAGGGATGAAATTAAGCAAAGGGGAACTTCAGAAATTTTTGTTGATACTAATTGAAAAGTGAGATCTATTAGACAATAGAGTCTAATAGACACTGAAGGGAAGGAGTGGAAGGCCTGTTGCTTGATTCATTTAATACTACTCTGGATTAAGCACTGGAGATGGTCTGTAGAGAATGACTGTGCTTTGGCAGAGAGGGACAAGATGACCTAACTGGTATTTTTCCATTTTGAAATTTTATGGACAGATTGATTAATTTAGTGGGCTGTATGTCATAAGGACAAGTGTTATCTAAGGTTCTACAGTGTAGCAACACTTCTAAAATAATACCTTGTGCCTAAATTTATCCGTGTTTTGGTGCTTTTGAATATATCACTTCTTTCTTGATGGATCACAAGTTACATGATGCATACTAGTGCTTAATTTAACTTCCAAGCTTGCAGAAGAGGTTAAGTTCTTCTTCAAGTAGTGTCCCGATGGGTGCTCCATTTCAGGTGTTCTTATAGCTAAGGCACCTTTGATGAGAGATTTTTGGTGGTAGCACCTATATGGCCCACACAGATGCCTTGCACATCCTTGTGCCTTGCACCAAAGACATATAGGGCTGCGTGGGTAAACTATCCTCAGTTCCTTCTCAACTGCTTTAACCTGAGACAGAGTGCTAGTGTACCCACTTTACTATTCAGTACTTGTTCTCAGGAGATAAAACTTTAGCTCTTAATGATGGAGCGTTCTCTCCATCCAGCCGCAGATGCACACTGGGTGGGGGGAGGAAACACTCCTCGACATCAGCCTCTGAGTAAGCATAGTGCCTTGTCAACATCAGCATGCTCACCCAAACCTACTTGGGAGATCCTCGGAGGAATCAAGGAAGACTCATAGAAAGAGGACTGATTCTCCTCTTAAAGAATCTGCTTTGAGAAAGCCTTGGTCTCCTCAAAGTGAGACCTCATCGGAGACCTCAAGTCTTGCTCTGGGTATCCCTGAGGCTCCAGCCTCTGTCAGTACCAACCCTGAACCTGGGGCTCCAGGCTCCTCTAAGAATAAAGGCACCAAACATGCCTTGGTACCAAGATCCTCCTCCATACCACAGAAGCAGGAAACTGCAGCAAAGGAGTCTAAGTGCTCTGCTTTTAAAAGGTCAGTACCTAAAAGTCCCTCCGTGCCCTCCCTATCTAAGCTGACCACCAAGATGTCTTTGGCACTGGGGAGATGAGGTGTGTGTGTGTGAGAGTTGCAATTTACATATGTAAAACTTAAAGTACAATTTAAGAACTGCTGTCAGCAATCTGTTGCAGACTGGCCATCTGTAACAGTGCAACCAATTAGAATCATTTGAACTGTGTATTATTGCGATTTGGAAGCTCTCTAACTTGTCCTGGGGATTTGTGTTTTATTTAGGTTTAGATTATTGTTGCATTAGAGATTATTATTTACATTAATAAAAATATACTTCATTATGGAAAGAATACCGTATGTATCAATCACTTATCAGAAGATTGTATCTGTATCCGTCAAGTGTTTCCTTAACTACCCCGGTGACCCGTACTTTAGGCAGGACAGATTAAGGGGGCAATAGGCAGGCTTTTCTAGTGGTGTCCCAAAACCTGTTTTTTGGGGTAACATCCCAGTGTAACATCCCAGTACCAGTTTTTTGGGGTAACATCCCAGTACCATTTGATTCTCCAGCACCGTCTGAGAGTGGTAGAGCTTAGAGCTCCTCCTTTTTGATGAAGAGGCCTTGTCTTCTGACTTCCAAATCTCAGTACAGGATTCCCCTACTTATCAAAGGGACTTCCCTCCTGACACTTTTGGTAAGAGAGAAGAGTCACACCCAGGACAATCCCATGACCCTCACTGGTTTGAACACCTTTGGATGCCACCACCCATTCTTTATGGACTCCTTAATGGCCATCCTTGGGCTACATGTTGCCAGCAGTTGTCAAAGGTCCATAGTCTTTTGTGTGGGGACCACATAACGAGACATTATCCTACTTCATCTATTCCTTCTCCATTACTTCAAGTGCAGGAATCCCTTTGAAGAGCAGGAGGCCTGAGTGGATAATGAGGCTGCTCTGCAAATGAATATCGCCTCATCCTCTACAAATGAGGTGGTTATGCATCCTAATCTTCTCTGGCTGATGATTTGAGAAAATTCCAGGTTTTAATGAAACATATTGCCGACTCTTTACCGATCCCCTTGGAGGAGGTCAAAAAGTCATGGTATAACTCCTGGATTATTCTTCAGTGGACACCCTTTGTTCAAGTTGTCTTGCCAATTAATTGGGCCCTGTTGGACCCTACCAAGACCCTCACAATGATATCACCGAGATGCAAGCATCCAATAAAAAATATTACATTCCAGCCAAGGACTCTGAATTTTCATTTTCCTATTCTGCACATAATACTCTGGTTGTGGAGGCAGTGAATAAATGTGGCAGAGAACACCATGCTAAATCCACACCTTATCATAAGAATAAAAAATGACCTGACCTATTTGGCCATAAGAGATACTCATCTGCGTCACTTCAGTTTAGGATTGCAAATTACCAGGCTCTTATGGCAAAATATAACCATTCCAATTATTCTACGTTTACCTCCTTTTTTGAGAGAATATCATGAGCAATTCCAGTGTATTATTAACAAGGGCCAACTGTTTAGGACTATGCTGCCCTCTTTTGACTCTGCTGACGCTGGATCTTGCTGCATTTCTACAGCAGTATTCATGTGTAAGACATCCTGGCTCCAGCTCTATGGGTTCTCAAGAGAGGTCAAAAACATGATTGAGGGCTTCACCTTTAATGGATTAAAGCTTTTTGCTGACTCTACTAACAAATCCTTTGCAAATTCCAGGACACTTTGAGATCTCTTGGGATTTATACATTTGCAAGAAAACAAAAGCTTAGCAGATTCAAAGCTCCATCCTGCCCCATTTTCAGGATTTCAGAGACCTGCTGAGCCACCCAGAAAGACATCAAGATTTCAAAGAAAGAGAGCACCCACTTCATCCGCATCCACCACTCAGCCTTCATCATCATCAAAATGGCAGATTTGATGGATTGGTTAAGGGTCTGGAACTACCCTGCATCACCAATGTACACCATTCTACCTGTCTCCCCACTTTAGAGACTCTCTCTTCCACTTTCATTCCACATGGGAGAGCAGATTACAAATGAGTGTTGGAGGTTATAAGAGCAGGGTATTCCATCCATTTTACATTCCTCTCCTCTACTCATCCATTTTTCAGGGTCCCCTCTCATGAGCACTTGCTGAAACATGAAATTGACTCCCTTCTACATGTAGGCACCATAGAACCAGTTCCAGCTAGAAGGGTTTTTACTCCAAATATTTTCTGGTCCCAAAAAAGAATGGAAGATGGAGACAAATTCTAGATCTAAGACCTTCACCTGCTGAGTTGCAGAATTTGGAGGAGCGTGATCACACCATGCTCATTGCATCGCGAGATTGCGTCCTCACCATCCGCACTTATGTCGGCAATCAAAGCAGTGCACTGTGGGTAGCTATCCCACAGTGCAACTACCCGCAGGGGTATTTGGGAAGGTTTTCATCCTCCCATGATGCAAAGTCTCCCTCCCTACTCCCTTCTTGTTCCAATCCAAACAAGCAAACCTTTTCACGCCATTTTTCAAACTCTTCACTCTCTGCCGTGCACATGCCATTGCCTGAGAGGAATGGAGCCCCCTCTACATAATTTTTGTGAGCATCAAAAACACCTCATGACTTATTCTGCAGTATTTTCAGGGGAGAGACAGGAGCTGCAGTGCTGAAAATTGTGATGTTACTGAGGCTGACTTGCTGCAAGCCATAGAACGAAATAATTCCTGCAGGCTGTCACACACCATCTGCAGTCGGTGGAGCACCACTTCTGGTCCCAGGAAACAAGCAGTGACTGGTGGGATCACATAATTATTAGGGTGTGGAATGATGAGCAGTGGCTGCAGAGCATTCATATGTGAAATGCCACTTTTTTGGAACTTTGCGAAGAGCTCTCCCCAGACCTGAAATTCATGAACACTTGCTTGAATGGAGAAGACAGTAACTATCGCTCTGTGGAAGTTAGCAATGCCACATTGCTACCGGTCAGTTGAGAATCAATTCAGAGTTGGTAAATCCACCATGGGAGCAGCTGTGATACATGTGTTCCAGGCCATTAATAGACTTCTGCTAAGAAGGTGGTGACTTTGGGAAACATGGAGGACATAGTGGAAGGCTTTTTCCACAGTGGGATTTCCTAACTGGGGGGGAGGGGTTCAAAAGATGGCACGCACATCCCTATCTTAGCACCGGACCACCTTGCCACAGAGTACATAAATCAAAAGGGATACTTCTCAATGGTGTTGCAGGCCCTTGTGGATCACAGGGGACACGTCACCGACATCAATGTGGAGTGGTCTGGAAAGGTGCATGACACACGCATCTTTAGGAACTCGGGTCTGTTAAAAAAGATGCAGGTGGGCACTTTCTTTCCTCACTAAAAAATAAATATTGGCGATGTTGAAATGTCTGGGGGATCCTGCCTATCCCTAGTTCCCCTGGCTAATGATTCATACACCGGGCACCTGGACAGTGAGAAGGAGTGTTTCAATAACAGGCTCAGCAAGTGCAGAATGATGGTGGAATGTGCATTTAGACGTTTAAAGGCATGCTGGCGCAGTTTGCTCACTAGGTTAGACCTCAGTGAAAGAAACATCCCAATAGTTATCTCTGCCTGCTGTGCGCTCCATAATGTATGTGAGACAAAGGGGGAGAAGTTCCTATTGGGTTGGGTTGTGGAGGCAGATAGGCTGGCTGCAAATTTTGAGCAGCCAGATGCCACTGCAACACTGAGAGCTAATTGTGGAGCACTGCGCCTCAGGGAAGCATTGAAAAACCACTTTTGTAACGAGACACAACAGCTTATCTGTGCTGTGTTTTCATTTCGCATCCCCTACTCATCCCCCACTGATACGGTTCTCCACCCACCACCCTCCCCCTCCCTTTATTCCCTTCTTATTAATAAATAAACAGTAATGAATTGTAAAGCAGTACTTTTTTATTGGTGATCCTTCACGGGGTGAGGTGGAGGGGGAAGGAAGGTAATTTAATGTTCCACATGCATTGTCTGTGCGCTAAGAGGGGATACAGAGCCCAGTTTGACAGTGCATACAGGAAAGAATCAAACATTCTCACTCCTTGAAGGGGCCATTGCCTCTTTCTGCTCCCCTCAACCGGTGACAAGTGGGGCACATACTGCGTACTGCTCAACCTCCTCCTAGACCGCTTAGGGGTGGGAGCTATGAAAACATGTGTTAGCTCTGAGTTTTGCAGGGGCTGCAGAGGGAGTCTCTCCTGCTGCTGAGCTTCCTGAAGCTCAACCAGGTGCCTCAACATGTCTGACTGATCATGCATTAAATGCAGCATCTCATCTTGTGTTGAACGCTCATACCCCTGTCTGTCAGTGTTCAGTTTGTTTGATAATGAAATCCTCCACACTCTCAGCTCTGTCAGCAGCCACGGAGGTGTTCATTATGTCATTGAACATGTCATCCCGAGTTGTTGTGGGTTTTTTTGCCGCCTCATCTGTGGCAGATGCTCTGCAGGAGTATGAGACAGTGTGTTGAAGCCCACGTTGTCCACTGTAAGGGAAGCAAAGCACAATGTTAACTTGTCCCATGGATGAAAAGAGGTGTTACAATGTAAAAATAACTCCCCTGAACATTCCCAAGAGAAGGCTAGAACTGCAAACCATTGTCCGACTATTGCAGGTGTCGGAGTGCCTTTCCAGCCCTGGTAAGTAAGGGACTAGTGCATCTATTTTAGGGAAATCCCCAATGCCCATGCTTCCCAGAGCAAGTTTATGCTTCCCAGAGCAACATGGACGTTGGGCTCCCATTGTCCTTCGTAAACCAGGCTTTTAAGAGGCAGTGGAAAGGGTATGGCGTGGGTGGGGTTAACCGTCTCTGGAGGAAAAAAATGGGCACCCATTTGCAGATGTGCTGAACCAAGAAACCATCCCCGGCTGTGGAATAACACACACTTTAAAAAACTTTCTTGGGTGGGTAATGTAAACATGCGCCATCTTTCTTAGGTAACCATGAGTGATATTAATCTATTGAGGGTCACACAGGTGGAAAGGGAGGATTTGCTGCAAGCATCTGGCTACTGATCTGGCTCTTATGCTGCTATGCTGTGTTCTGCGATGATGCCTGTACAATTAATAACAGAGTAGTGAGGGAAAGTGTCCTATTGTGGTGGAAGAAATAAGGTTGCCCTCCCAAGAAACTGCTGTAAAGAATTGCAGAGTACCTACATGAAAGCTTCCTGGAGATATCCATGGAGGATTCTTGGCACATCCCTGTGCACATTAATAATTTTTTCCAGGGTGAACCCAATGCTTAAGAACACCAACTACGAGGAAGCACAGCCCCATCACCACACACGCCACTTTTTTCCACTGGTACAAGGTTCTGGACTGGGGATATAACCAAAGAAATGCAATTTGCAGTACATACTCACCAGATATGCCTTCCCTGGCATCCCAGTCAGTCGCAGTTTCCTGCATCCAGTTGAACTGCTCCTTTGTAGCAAACAGCTCCTGGCTTTCAGGGAGAAGGGATACCCCACTTGCCTGCATGCTGTTCTCATCATCATCATCAACCTCCTCGTCCACAGACTTATCCTCATTCATCCTGGTCTCGGTTTCCCCTGAGGTATCTATGCTGCGTGGTGACATAGCGGTTGGATCTCCGTGAAGAATCGCATGCAGCTCTTCGTAAAAGTGGCATGTTTTTGATGACGAACCAGAACGATTGTTAGCTTTCCTAGTTTTCTGATATGCCTGCCTCAGCTCTTTGATCTTAACATGGCACTGCTGCATGTCCCTGTTGTGCCCCTTCTCCAACATGCCACGAGATATCTTCTCGTAAATATCCAAATTTCTTTTGCTGGCTTGGAGCTGAAGCAGAACAGACTATTCGCTCCACAGACCAATGAGATCCAAGACCTCAGGTCGGCTCCAGGCGTGTTTGGGGCGTGCAGTCGCCATGATTAGTTGTGCTGGCAAGCCCTCTGCACACTGACCTAACAGGAAATGGGAATTCACAATTTCCCGGGGCTTGAGGGGAGGAGTAGTTTCCTGTTTAAGTGGCCACGGTGCAGCAGAGTGCGAATGCCCAGAGCGGTCACAACAAAGCATTATGTGATACCTCCCAGAATCCAATGACATCTATTTATGTTGTGCTCTGCCTACACTGATGCTCATTCGACTCATACAGTTCAACTTCAGTGCTATGCCACTTGCGGAGTTGGCTTTATTAAATCAAATTTTACCACAATTTAGGTTGGCAGAACTGACATGCCAGTAGAAACGCATACTTTGTGTCAACAGAAGCCGCATTCCGTCGACCTACATTATCAGTGTAGACCAGGCCTAAGCTTCTAACCAATTTTGTGAAAATACAAAAATTCAAGATGGTGACTCTTGTAGCTATAATTCCATCATTGATAGTTTTCAGCCATCAGCTTTCATGTTGTGTATTTTGTGTCACAATTCAACCTTCTCACAAGAGATTCCTTTGGTTTCTGGTCTTTCACGATCGCTTCAAGTATTAAGTGCTTCCTTTCATCCTGTCTTTTGCCCCAAGAGTGTTCTCAAAAGTATTGGCAGTGGTTGCTGCTTATCTTCAACATCTGAGGATGATTGTTTTACAATGCCTCAGCAATTGACTACACAAGGGCTGGTCTTATGAGGTTCCATCTGCCATAAAGACAACAATATTTCTGTTCAGCAAGATAGGTTTGCAGCCCAACATCAAGAAATCCACTTTGAAATCTTTGCAAAAAACAGAATTCATAGATACTCCTTAGGTGGAGTATCAACTAGAGCTTACATTCCCATGGATATAGGTTCATGACGTTAACACACCTTAAAGAATCACAGAGTTGGAAGGGACCTCAGGAGGTCATCTAGTCCCACCCCCTGCTCAAAGCAGGAGTAACCTCAGTTAAATAATCCCAGTGAGGGTTTTGTCAAACAGCAGCTTAAAAACCTCTAAAGATGGAGATTCCACCACCTCCCTAACTAACCCATTCCAGTGCTTCACCACCCTCTTAGTGAAAAACATTTTCCTAATGTCCAACCTAGACCTCCCCCCCTGCAACTTGAGACCATTGCTCCTTGTTCTGTCATCTGCCACCACTGAGAACAGCCTAGCTCCATCCTCCCTGGAACCCCCTTTCAGATAGTTAAAGGCTACTATCAAATCCCCCCTCATTCTTTTCTTCTGCAGGCTAAACAAGCCCAGTTCCCTCAGCCTCTCCTCATACGTCTTGTGCTCCAGCTCCCTAATCATTTTTGTTGTCCTCCGCTGGACTCTCTCCAACTTGTCCACGTCCTTTTTGTAGTGGGGGGCCCAAAACTAGACACAATACTCCAAATGTAGCCTCACCAATGCCGAATAGAGGGGAATAATCACTTCCCTCGATCTGCTGGCAATGCTCCTACTAATGCAGCCCAATATGCTATTAGCCTTCTTGGCAACCAGGGCACACTGCTGGCTCATATCCAGCTTCTTATCCACTGTTACCCCCAGGTCCTTTTCTGCAAAACTGCTGCCTAGCTCGTCAGTCCCCAGTCTGTAGCTGTGCATCAGATTCTTCCGTCCTAAGTGCAGGACTCTGCACTTGTCCTTGTTGAACCTCATCAGATTTCTTTTGGCCCAATCCTCCAGTTTGTTTAGGTCCTTCTGTATCCTATCCCTACCTTCTAGGGTATCTACCACTCCCCCCATCTTAGTGTCATCTGCAAACTTGCTGAGGGTGCAATCTACCCCATCTTCCAGATCATTAATGAATATCTCAAAATTAAAATCAGTTCACAGATATCAACAAGAAATTGCTTTCAGTTACTTGGACATGTGGCAGCTTGTACCTTTGTAACACAACATGCCAAGTTATGCCTTTGATGTTTCCAGAGTTGGCTCAGGACAGTTTATACCATGAACAAACCAGCCTGAACAAGCTAATGTCAGTCCCTTATCAAGTACAAGATGCTCTCAACTATTGGAAAGACCTACACAATGTTTGTGCAGGTATTCCCTTCATCCAGCCCATCCAATCAGTCACCATAATGACAGATGCATCTCTGAAAGGTTGCAGAGTGCATTTAGGGATCCATACCTTTCAGGGCAAGTGGTCTGCCCAAGAAGCAGGTTTGCACATTAACCTCTTGGACCTGAAGGCAGTTAGGAATGCCTGTATCCACTTCCTGCTATTAGTCAGCACAAAATTTTAGTATTCACAAAAGTCATGAAAAGGAAGCCTTCATGTTCTTCATGGGGTGGCCAAACTGTGGCTTGTAAGCCACATGCAGCTTTTTTACAGATAAACTGCAGCTCACAGAGCCTCTTATGCCCCCCATTCTCCACTCACCAGACTGGGGTGGGGAGCTTGGAGTTTCTGCCCTGCAGCAGAGTGGTGGGGCTAGAGGATTCTGCTCAGGAGGGAGGTGGGTGTCGGGCGGGGGTTAATAAGTTTGGCCACTCCTTAACTATATCAACTGGCAGGGGGAATGAAATCCCCTTCTCTTTGTGCTGAAGCAATGAGGCTCTGGAACTGGTGCATAGCCAACCAGTTCCTAATTTAAGCAGCCTACTTCCTGGGCATACAAAATACTATGGACAGTAACCTCAGCAGGCACTTCTTCCAGTACTACAAAAAGGATTTGGACTCACGGACTCTCAATCACATTTCCATGACTTGAGGCGTTACAGAAGCACATCTCTTTGCCACCATTACCAACAGGAAATGCAGATGATTTTGCTCAAAAGGAGGTTTGGGCCTTCACTGGGAGATGCTTTCTTCATTCGTGGATGAGGGACCTTTTGTATGCATTTCTTCCAATGCTCCTGATATTAAAAATGATAAGCAAGCTCAAGCCAGACAAAGCCAAGGTCATAGTAATAGCTTGAACGTGGCCTAGACAAACCTGGTACTCTTCCTGATTTGTCTTGCCATTTGTCTAGCAATGAGTCTTCCATCCATTTCCAACCTTCTCCCCCAAGATACCAGTCAGATTCTCTGTCCTAACCTGGGAATTCTTTGCCTCAGTACTTGGAGAACGGATGGTTTGTAGGAATAGAGACTTCCTTTCTGCAGAGTTACAGCAGGTTTTATTAAATAGTAGGAAAAGATCTATGCATCATATTTACTCACAGAAATGAAAAATATTTCACCACTGATGTGACCAGTGATATCTGTTGTCCGTTCATTTTTCACTTTCTCCTGTCCTTAATTCTGACTAATTCCAGCAGATACTTATCTATGAGTTCTGTCAGGGTTTGCTTGGTGGCTGTCACAGCCTTTCATTCCCCAATTGAGGGATTCTCAGTGTTTGCTCATCCCACCATGTCAATATTCATTACGGGATTGAGGAAACTTTCTCCTCACATTAGACAACCCACCCCTGTATGGGATTTAAACTCATATTTAAATGTCTGATGAGAACCCCTTTCAAATGGATTTCCTCCTTCACCTGTCCATGAAAATGGCCTTCTTGGTGGCCATCATTTCTGCGTGAAGAGTTGGGAAAATGGGATCTTTAATGGTGGACTCTCTCTTTACAGCATCGTTAAAAGACAGTCTCATCATGTCCACTCCTAACCTTTTTCTTAAGGTACTGTCTGAATTTCATATCAATCAATTCTCATACATTTGTTTTCTTCCTGAAACCGCACCCAGACCAGGGATAATGCTGTCTTCCATATACTGAGCATCAGATGCGTGCTGGCCTTTTATTTGGGCAGAACCAGATCATTAAAAAAAATCTGCAAGATGGTTTGTGTCAATTGCTAACGGGTCAAAAGGTCCACAGTTCCCACTTAAAGACGTTCCAGATGGATTTCTGGGTGTATTATTTCTTGTTATGAATCTGCCAGTTTGCCTCCTCTTAGAATATTAGCCCACTCCATGAGGACTCTCTCTACTTCTCTGACATTGTTCCCATTGTTGAGATTTGCAGGGCTGCAACTTGGTCTTCAGTACATACATGGGGTGGCGGGTGAAACTTCCTCTTGGGGAGGCTAGCTCCGCGTCCCGTCTCTTCCGCCCGCGGCCCTACCCACACTCCAACCCTTCTCCGTCCCAGGCCCCTCTCCCACAGCTGGAGGGAATCGGCAGGCGGGGACGGGTCTCATGGGAGCAGGAGGGTCGGCAGGGATCTCGCGGTGGAGGGAGTGGAGCATGAAGGAGAGGAGGGATACAGCGAGCAGCAGGAATCTTTTGGGGGAGGTGGGGAGGGACACAGTGGGCGGTGGGGGCCTCAAAGCAGGGACGGGAAGAGGTGGAGCCACTATGGCCCAGGCATCTACTGACGGGTCAGCGGCAGCTGCACCAGGGGAGGCTTAGCCTCCCCAGCATATTATACCTGCCTCCCATAAGGACATACGTTTTCCAAGTACCACATGATGGTTCATTCTTCCTGATCAGATGCTGTCTTTGGGAATGCAGTCTTGTCTTCCGTATTGGGCTTGACTCTGAAGCTCCCTTCTCCTGTTGAGGATACTGTTTGGAATCAGCTGAAGCAGAGCACCCCTAATGACACTACTCAAAGGAGGAGAGGTTATTCACCCTGAATTGCAGCTCTTCAAGTTGTCCCCCTATGGGTGATCTGCTACCTGCCTTCCTTCCCTTCTGTTTCCGAGTTTTCTCTATAGGACTTTGCAGAGGAGGAGGAACTGAGGGCAGTTGGTCTGTACAGCCCTATGTATCCTTGGTGCAGAACACAAGGGTGTGTAGGGCACATGCCAAGGCCAAATGGCCACTACTACCAAAAATCTCCAATCAAAGGTGCATGAGGTGTAAGCATATATGAAGTGGGGCACCCATAAGGACACGCATCTTGACCTCCCGTTACTGCATAAGATGAATACCTCTCCTTCACCATGACCAAGCAACTCTCAGAGAGTGTGTAAGTGTGTGTTCCCAAACCTCAACATATGTTCTTTGTATGAAGCCATAATTTGAAGCGCTCTAATACCAATCTAATCTACAGTGAAAACAGAAGGTTTTGAGTATTTGTTCTGAAAATTATCAAAAATTATCTCAACAGTAGATTCTTATTTCCTCCATATGCTGTTGCTTAAGTAGGCATCTGCCTTAAAGTAAGATTCTCTAGCAAGATTCACTTCCAGTTCCATTTTTGTTTGTAATCAATTGCTGTCTGAGTTCCAGAAATGCAAAGACATTGCAGTGAAGCTGGTGGCAGCTGACAAAATTGCTGTCTTTGACCTTCTGATGCAAGTTTAGTAACTAATCTGGAGAATAATGAACCGCAATTAATGAAATCTGCTGTCGTATTCAAGTGTGTTTCTCAGACAGCGCATAAAATAATTGAAAGAACTTCCTGCTCTCTAATTAGTTAGATTGAATTAATTTGGCATAATAGGATTCTTCATGTAACTAGCAGATCGGCTTCCGATGAAGCTGTTTATATACCTAAAAGATTGGCTTCTGATGAAGCTGTTTATATGCTTTTAAGTTAGAAAATACACATTCTTTCTGACTAATCTGGTGCCTTAAATTAGCTGCAAGTACTTTTGTAAATTAAAAATCACATGCATTCTTTAACCATTTGTGATTATTTCTTAATACAAGTTAGTGATGCCACATGCAGAATTTATGGCTTTTTCCGTTCTTATTGTTGATGGGGAGAATTGATTATTTTAAATTTTGCATGTGTGGAGGCGGAGAGGGGTATTGAATCTTTCTAGTTTCTAGCTATACATTTGCTTAATTATATTATGTGTGTGCAGTCGAAGCTTTGTTTCTTTATTAGCGTATTGTTGCTTCCATAGTCTGAGCTAGACAGAACTATTCTTCACCTTGTGACTATTTGGTCTCACTGAACTGCTCATGTAATGACATTTTATGGTATCAATATGTGTTGGGATTTACAATGTACATATCAAAGTGCAGTCCGTACCTTTTGTCATTGCAGTGGCAAAAGCAGAATCCTCAGACCAGTGTGAACTTGTTACAGTTTTAAAATATTTCTGAACTCATTTCTTGCTCTCTACATACTACTATGATGGGGGCCTTAGAAGTATCTGAGTGTCTGGGTGAATCAATTTAGTATTGCTAACATGAAATGTATTTTTGCGTCCGAGCTACCTTTAGAAGAATCTCTTGTCTGAGTATCTGTATTCTAATGTCATAATTCATTGCTATCTGGTTGTGTTCCAGAAATGCAGCGATATGGCACAGGAGGAGAGGACAGCTAACGAAATTGTTGTCTTTGACCTTCTGACACAGGTTTAGTAACTAATCTAGACAATAATGAACAGCAATTAATGAAACCCTCCCAGATAAACAAAAGGCTTTCTCTGGCATACATACAATTATTTATGTAGTGCCATAGATGTGCACGATGCTTAGCATGATTGAAAGGATTTCTGTCCCCTAATCAAATATAAATAATTTGGCCTCATAGAATCCTTTTTTTAAACATATGTCTAAAAGGCTTTTTTGAGGGTTTCAGATAATCATTTGTGTGTTTTACTCAGCATGGCTCAACAGATCCTTCATGGCCAACTGAGCTAATATGCATCTAATTCTTGTGACTGAGTTGTTAAGGGTTCGGTTTCTTGCCGAATTCAGCTTCCCATGTCATCCTTTTAAATACAGTTTTAATGAGAGTGATTATGTAAAGCTAATTTTTAAAGCAAACTAGTGAAACTCGGAAAATCTGAAACTTTTAAAAATCTTTTAAACATTGTTACAAATTACCCTTTTAATTTTTCTGCTTGGATTTAGGAATGAAATAAATTAATTTCACAAGAAACAATGTATATTTAATTTTGCACTAGTTTGTGAGTGTAGCTCGTGAAAATAAATCTTAGCTTCTCAAACTGACTTTAATTTACATTTAATTAAACTGTTATTGCATGTTATACCCCAGTGGAGAATTTTGCAGTAGCTTTTTCAAAGTGGCTGTGTGAATGTAGTACTGTCAAACTGACAGTCCTTGCACCGGAAGTCCAGTCACATCTTCAGAGAAAGTTCAGCATCGGAAACAGCAGTGGAAACTTCCTGATAATGCTGTTCCAGCATGTTTTAACCATGACCTCAAGGGACCACCTCTAAGTTGGAGGATAATTCTAGGTTCCCTGGCCCTATCAGTCCTTGACCTCTCTTCTGATACAGCCACATTTTACAGATGGGGAAACTGAGGCAGGGAGGTTGTAACACATGTTGTCACTGTCACAGGTGAGACTAGACTGCCTGAGTCCAAATGATATGCCATATCTGTTGGAACCCATTACCTCTCCCAAGACCCTAAATCACTAACAATACTTGTGTAGACTTATAATTAGCTCTCAGTGATTAGCACTGTGCTCTACTAAGTACTTGAAGGGTCAAGCCAGGAATGAGGAGGGAAAAACAATGCCATTCTCCCTAGGTGCTCCTGCTTGAGATGCCACTCACAGTAGACTGTAGATGTTAAATATGATTATTCATCTTCTGCTGAATTCCACAGATTTGGCTTCTCCTTCTAGAGAATAAAGTTCAGATGCAGACAACCTCCAGCAGAGAGAGGAGCAGTTGCCATTAGAGCTAGGGAGGGGGCTGCCTGGCCTCACACCCACCAGAACAGACCAGGCCCTGCTGCTGGGAGACCAAGCTTGGTTGGGGGTGAGGAAGGCTTAGGTGCTCTGCTGTGTTCTGCCAGATTGGCTTCTCCTTGGTGAGGCTCAGATTCCTTCCTGGCTTTACTCCTAAGCCTTTTAGTTCCAGGGTTCAGATTGGTGGGTGGAGAGGTGATACTCTCCTAAATGCCTCCTTGTGTGACACCAAAATGATCACTGCTCACCATAAAAGGTGCAGATCTTATGCATCAGATAAAGGTAGTCCCTCTCCTTTTTAACGTGCTTTGATCAGAAGTAAAATACTTAACAATTACAACAATTTATCCTTACAACAATAAAATAATCATCACTTCATAGAGATGAATGGGAGTAGTTCACACTTCTTCAAGTGATGATCCGTATTGTATTCCACTGAGGGTTTACATGTGCCCCATGTGTCTGGAGCTGGAGAATTTGAAAATAGTAGTCTGTTGGTCTGCGCATGTGCCCTTGCCTTGCCTCATGATTTCATCCAAGAGGATAAAGGGCGAGGCAGACCAAACACATCTTCAATTCCTTCTCACTGCCGCATGTCGGAACTGTGTGTCCTCTTGTGTGAGACGCACCTTTTAAAAAGTTTACCTGTATATAGTTAGTTTTTGTAGTCTTTTGCTGTTTTACTGTTTTTTACATAGTTTTAGTTGTTTTAGAAGTTATTTGGAGTAGACATTGGACTTTGCGCGATCTATTTTGTAAACACCCTCATCCCCATGAGTACTGGACTGTGCTGAAGACCCCAGGCTTTAAAAATTGTGCCTCCTGCCCATGATCCTTTTCAGTCAGTGACAAATATCAATGCTGCCTCTACTGCTTGGGAGAAGTCCACATTTCATCCAGGTGCATTATCTATCAGTCCTTCCCAAACTGTACCCGGGAAGGCTGGGCTCTCCACCTTAAGAAGCTTCTCATGGAAGCTGCCATGAGACCTCATTCCGACCCAGGCTGGGGAATCCCCCTGTGCATTGGCTTGAGACAGCTAGGAATAAAGACTCCAGCTATGGAGACAGAGTCCAACTCTGACAGTATCACCACTATGGACCCTGTGTCATGGCCTAGTCAAGAGGTAAGGAAACATGCACATGTTTTTAAGCTGAGGCTTGACAAAGCCTGGCTGGGATGATATAGCTGAGGTTAGTCCTGCTTTGAGCAGGGGGTTGGACTAGATGACCTCCTGAGGTCCCTTCCATCTCTAATAGTCTATGATTCTATGCACATAAGTAAGTCTTCCTCCAAACCAAAGAAATGGGACACTCCTTCCACAAGCTCTAGCACGCTTCAAGATGCATAAATATGTCAAGAAACGGCACAAACCAGCAGATCCACTGTACCAGGTATCAAGCCATCAATATCAGCTCCCCTTAAGGTATGGAACCCACCTGCTCTGGGAAAGTCCATTGCACCAGTGCAGGTTCCCGCTATAGAAAGAGTATCGTTAATGCCAGGGAGGTCTGGAAAGGTGCCAGAGCCCAGGAACTGTTTGCTTTGGGAGAACCAAGATATCCACGCTTTCTGCTATCATCTATCTCTAGGCAGGCCAGATCTCCCACCCAGGACATGCCACAGTCAAGGCAACCTTCACCACATCCTCCAATGGTCTACATGCTTCCACCAGCTTCAACAGTATCGTCAATGGAACCAGTGTCCGAGTTTTCATCCTCAGAGGATTCTGATGAAACACGGGCTGCTCATCCCTTACCGCCCCTGAGTACCCAAAGAGGCTGTCTACATCCTGCCAATATCCTCCACTCCAACCACAGAGGAACCACTATGCCCTGGGGCCTGCGGCTGTACACTCTTGATCTCTCATGCTGGCTGTATTGGGGCCCTGGCCCCAATTCCCACTCTCAGAATCCACCCATTCCACGAGGAAGACTTCACCTCTCTCCCTATCTAGAATGCACGTGGGTAGATGCTCCGAGCTCCTCATGGAGGAAGAACCGCTGAGTCCGGTTCATAAAGTACAGTTCAAGCAAGGGCGTTTTCCATCATCCTCACCAGATGCTGCAGAGACTTCAGCTTCCCCCTTGCCCCAGATGACTTTCAGCAATTTCAAGATCTCCTGCATAGGGTGGTGAGTGAATTTCACATCACATTGAAGGAGGTATAAGACATGCAGCATCAACTCCTAGACATTTTCCACTCATCGGTACTGAGTAGGGTTGCTCTGCCAGTCAACTATGCCATCCTCCAACCAGCTTGAACAGTTTGACATACTCCAGCTACATGCGTGCCTACCCCCCAAAAGGGCAAAGAAGAGATGCTATGTATCGGCTAAGGGGTCTGCATTTTCTTTTCTAAAACACACACATTTCCCCTCCCACTTCCTCCCTCCCCCCAGTTCCTTTGTGGTATAGGCCATGACAGAGCAGTCCAAACAGTAGCACCCACGTTCCAGTCTGGCTGATTGGACCTTCTAGGACACAAGGTCTTCTCTTCATCTAGCCTCCAGTTCAGGATTTCAAGTTATCAAGCACTATCACCAAATATGACTTCCTGAACTACAGCAGACTGGAGGACTTTGCTGAAAAAATGCCACAATAAGATCAGGCCTAGTTCCAGTCAACGTTGGAGGAAGGAAAACTGGTTGTGAGGACAGCACTTCAATCAACTGTAGGCACAGTAGATACTTCATCATGCTTGATGGCTACAGGCATTGTCATGCGGAGGGAATTGTGGCTTTATTCCTCTGGTTTCCCCAGGGAAGTACAAAATACCATTGAGGGCCTCCATTTTGATGAATCCCATCTTTGTAATCAGAAAATGAATGATTCCCTCCACACCCTCAAGGATTCAAGAACCACACTTCCTTCACTGGGTATTTACACATCTTTGCCCACTCATAAATTCTACCACCCACACAATGGTACAGGACTTCCCAGTTTTTCCACCAGAGGCTCACCAGCTACCACACAAGTGCCAGAAGACCCCACAATCTCGCCTTCCAGGTCTGTCTTCACAGCCTTCCTCATCACACATGCAACCTTCTCAGAAAAGATATTTCTGAGGAACCCTAGAAAGCTGTCAACCATCTTGCCTGCTGTTATTCAACCACCCCACCCCCTGTTGAGAAGAGGGGGGTCATCTAGCACTCTTCTTACCTGCTGCAAGTGCAGTAACATTGGACAAGTGGGTGCTAAATATCATCCGCTATGGCTATACGATTGAGTTCATCACGCTACCTAATCCATAACCCCCCACCCTGATCCCTCCTCAAGGACCACTCTCACGACAGCATCCTCACCCTAGAGGTGGAATCCGTACTACAAAGAGGAATAATAGAACAGGTTCCTTAAGCCTATCAAGGGACAGGGTTCTATTCAACTTAGTTCCCAATACCAAAAAAAACCATGGGTAGAAACCAACCCTGGATTTCTGTTGTCTCAAGTGCTTCATCCACAAACCCAAGTTTCATATGCTCACCTTAGCATCCGTCATTAGAAGAAGGCATGTGATTTACAGCTCTTGATATACACAATGCCTGTTTTCACATATACATCCATCTGGCCCACGGACAGTTCCTGTATTTTCAATACAGGGTTCTGCCATTTGGACTCATAACCGCTCCCAGGGTCTTCACCAAAATTTTCACTGTTGTAGCAGCCCACCTCAGGAGTTACAGGATATTTGTATTCCACTATCTCAACAAGTGGCTCCTATCAGTACAATTCAGAGACGAGGTCCAGATCTCAACCTCCATGTTGCTCAGACTCCATTCCTCCCTCAGAGTCCGCATCAGTGTTGAAAAATCAACTTTGGACCCCACACAGTCCCTGGATTTCAAAGGGGCCTCCATCAACTCAGTCACACCATGGGCTTAGCTACTAAGGGACAGATTCTAGATTCTGCAACAACTCATCACCCAAGTAGTCAACAATCCTTCTGTCCTGGCCAGGATCCTTCCTTGACCACATGGCCTCAAGCACATATGTCACTGCCTTCGCTCAACTCCATCTTCGCTGCCTCCAGATGTGGCTTCAGAGCGTTTACTCATCCACGCGACATGCCATGGCCCTTATGCTGACAGTTCCCCCCTCCCGAAGTACTCTTGTCCCTCCAATGGTAGATGGACCCCTAACAGGTCTGTGTGGGGATTCCCTTTCTCCGATCCTCCCCAGACAGAATGATCATCACTGATGTGTCCATCATAGGGTGGGGAGCGCACATGGGAAACCACATGACACAGTGAACATGGGCTCCATGGGAATCCAGGATGCACATCAATATTCTGGAGCTCCAGGCTATAAGGAAGGTGTGCGAAGCATTTCTCCCATCCATCTTATTCTCATCATGTTCTTATCATGTCGGACAACACCACCATTGTTAACTATATCAACAAACAAAGGGGCATGAAATCTCTTGCTCTGTGTGTAGAGGCAGTAAATCTATGGAATTGGCACATCACCCACAACATCCTGTTATCTGTAGCATATCTTCCGGGGACTGGGAACATGACTGCAGACTCTCTCAGCAGAAGATGCATGGCCAATCACGAGTGGGATCTCCACAACACTATAGTAAGTGACATCTTCAATCATAGCCACCTTCCACGAAGAAGAAGGGGGAGGTTACTTATCTGTAACTGGAGGTTCTTTGAGATGTGTGGTCCTAATCTGTATCCCACTTCCTGCTCCTTCCCTTCTCTTGGATTTGCAGTGAAAAAAGAACTGGAGATGTGGTCAGCCTGCCCCATCCTTTATCACCTCAGATGAAACCATGGGGTGAGCCAATGATGCATGCACGAACCAACGGATGCTATTACTTTCAAAATCTCCGGCTCTGGACGCATGGTGAGCACATTTAAACCCTCAGTGGAATACACATTGGGACCATACATTCCCTCCAGTTACAGGTAAGTAACCTCTTTTTCTAGAGGACAAGCTGGCAGAAGTACTGGGTCACCATCAGCCCAATTTGAGTCCTGGATAGAGCTAAATACATATTAGATTTCATTATTCAGTTCTTACACTCAGAAGCCAGTGGAGTTATGTCTTGAGTAAGGAATGCAGACCTGATGACATTGACATGTAAAGCACCGTAAAAGAATCAGTAAGCTCTGTGCTCCACTTCAGTGGTGTCCTCATCTATAGTGTTTGCAGGTAAAAAGCTTATAGTTCTGTTCTAAAACATATGTTGTTTTTAAAGCTACTCATGTCCTTTTTATATCTATAAAAGTTCATCTGTAAATTATTGGCTTAATTGCTGATTTTTTTGTAATTTCTCTTTATTTTTACTTTTAACTAGTACAGATTTTTTTTAATTAGAAGAACCCAAAAATGTCCATACTAGGTCAGAGGAATGGTCCCTCTAATCCAGTACCCTGTCTTCCAACAGTGGACAGTGCCAGATGCTTCAGAGGGAACAGGGTAATTTATCAAGTGATCCATCCCCTGACCCTGCACTCTGAGTTTCTGGCAGTTATGTTTAGGGACGCCCAGGGTTGTGTCCCTGACCATCTTGGTGGACCTATCCTCCATGAACATATCTAATTCTCTTTTGAACCCAATTATACTTGCAGCCTTCACAACGTTCCCTGGCAATGAGTTTCACAGGTTGACTGTGCATTGTATAAAGAGATACTTCCTTATGTTTGTTTTAAACCTGTCGCCAATTAATTTCATTGGGTGACCCCCTAGTTCTTGTGTTATGTGAAGGGGCAAATAACACTTCCTTATTCACTTTCTGCACACCATTCATGAGTTTATAGACCTCTATCATATCCCCCCTTAGTCGTCTCTTTTCTAAGATGAACAGTCCTAGTCTTATTAATCTCTCTTCATATGGAAGCTGTTTCATACCCCTAGTCAATTTTGTTGCCTTTACTAGTACTTGTCAATCTCCCTCATATATAGTAGCTATTATTTTTCCATATGTTTATTTCTCTTTGGAAGAGAACTAGTAGGATTTGTATTTTATTGTATTTAAACAGAAACAATGTAGATTTAGACTCATGCTGATCAGAAATGCATCTTTCTTTCTTTGGAATAGTCCTATTCTGTGAACAAATAACCACTGCATTCTTGCTATATGTTGGAAATTAGCATTGCTAGTATGTTTGCTGAAAGTTTGGAAATTCAGAACTTTCTTCAAGTGAAAAGCATTGTTTCTCTCAAAAGGTAAAATAAGTAGATCTCCAAAGAGCTCTTTGACTGAAAGTTGTGAATAGGTGGCTGCACAATGCTGCCTAATCTCTGCTGAAGATAGTTTTTGCATCCCTCTCCTGCTTTTCCCCCCTTCTCCTCTTACACAAAAATCTGCTAAACCATCTACCTCCTACAGTGCAATGCGTGAAGTTCCAAGTTTGTTGCTGAGCTTGAGACTTACAGTTGAGAGTCACAGTTAGCTGCTGCTGACTTATCAGACTACCTCAACTGATTGTTTTAAATCATGACCCTGCACGCAAAGCAAGTAAGAAATATTTATGACGTGAAAGCTTCAGTTGTAAACACCAGACATCTGAAGGGAAGATAGTTGTGGTACTGAGACATTGTTCTACTGGGATGGGACAAAATATTATGATTAGTGAATGACTTGCTCGCATTTGTATGCAGTGTTGTTGCAGCCATGTTGATCCCAGAGATTAGATTAGAAAGACAGCAAGGTGGGTGAGGTAAATATATCTTTTATTGGACCAACCTATGTTGGTGAGAGACACAAGCTTTTGACTTATGCAGAGCTCTCCTTCAGGTCTGGGAAACTAAAAGTGTCATTGCTAAAACAAGATTTGAACAGATTGTTTAACATAAGTAGTTAACACACATTTCAAGGTGAAGTGGCCTATTAATTACCCCTCTAGTCATAGGGAGGAAATGAAGGGGAAAAGCAGCTGGGGGGATTGTTTGTGGGTTACAGATTGTTGCAATAAGCCATAAATCCACTGTGGCTATACAGTCCATGATTTTTACTGTCTAGCAAAGTTGTGAATTTAAGCTTTGAGACTCATCTTTGAAAGTTGTGTAGGTTTCCTTTGAGGATGAGGACTGACAGGTCAGATATTGAGTGATCGCTTGGAGAGAAGTGTTCACCTACAGGTGATGTGGTGGTTTTGTCTTCTATAATTTTTTGTGTGAGCTCATTTGAGGGTGTAGTGAATGTAATTGTCTGCATGGTTGCTGTTGGGGCATTTAAAGCACTGGGTGAAGTGCAGGCCACCCAAATACCCCAACAGAACATGCTTCAATACAGAAATAAAATCCCCTTGGCCCAGCAGCCCCTGCCTCCAGCATGCAGGACACTCTGATCCTGCACAGCCAGCTGGTGCCCTGTGGCCCCTCAGTGCCCAGCACCAGCCCTGTAGAGGCCGGGCGCAAGCCAGGCTCCAGGAGCCTTTGGTGAGAGGGTCTCGGGACCCCTTCCCTGAGGCCCCTCTGCCAGCCACTCATGCCTGATCAGGAGCAGGGGCAGAATGTGGAGAGGTGAGGCTGGAGCTTCTGCTGGCTATGCTCCCCAAGCCTATTATATCTGCTGCCCATACCTCAAGCTCATCATCAGAAGCCAGCTCCTCACAGACCAGGACGCAGGACACACCAATTCAAAGTGGCTCCAGATCCTTTGAGAACAACAGATGCAAAACCTCCAGACATATCTCCACTGTTACAATGATCAGATCCTCCCTCCCCAATACACCTTTCAAGATCCATGGGTCCTGCACATGCCTATCACAACAAGTGGTATATCACATCCAGTGCTCTAAATGCCATGATAGCAACTATGTGGGTGCACCAGACAATCGCTATGCTCTCGAATGAACTCACAGGAAAATGATAAAAGGCAAAAACACCCTATCACTTTTGCATGAACACTTTTTTCACAAAGTGATTGCTCTGTATCTGACCTATCAGTCCTCATACACAAAGGAAACCTGCACAACACTTTCAGAAGATGAGCCTAGGAACTTAATTCATTACTCTGTTCAGTCCATGATTTTTAGTGTCTAATAGAGACACTGGATTTATGGCTTATTACAACAATCTGTAACCGATTAACGACTCCCACCTCCCCCCTCCCCCCCACTACGGCCCCCACGCCCTTCCTTTCTTCCCTTTAACTGGAAGGATGTTAACCGGCTACCTCACTTTGAATGGTCCTTGAAATATATATTAACTACTTATGCTAAACAATCTGTTCAAATTTGTATTTACCAATGACATCTAGTTTCCCAGACCTAAAAAAGAGTTCTCTGTAAGCAGAACAAGGAGCAACGGTCTCAAGTTGCAGGGCGGGAGGTCTAGGTTGGACATTAGGAAAAAGTTTTTCACTAGGAGGGTGGTGAAGCACTGGAATGGGTTACCTAGGGAGGTGGTGGAATCTCCATCCTTAGAGGTTTTTAAGCTGAGGCTTGACAAAGCCCTGGCTGGGATAATATAGCTGAAGTTAGTCCTGCTTTGTGTAGGGGGTTGGACTAGATGACCTCCTGAGGTCCCTTCCAACTCTAATATTCTATGATTCTAAGCTCGACTGTTTGTCTGTCTCTCCAACAGAAGTTGGTCCAAAAGAGATGTTGCCTCACCACTTGGCACATATATTTCTGTTTAGCATCCTGCATATTATAAGCGATGCTGCCTATTTTCAAAAAGAACTGCTGAGGATCTAGTTTCTTATGGACTGAGGTACCATACAGTGCTGAAAAATCAGCATACAGTGCTGAAAAATCTTGTAAGACTAATGATGTTGTAGACAGGGAGAACATTTTGGCAGGGGACATTGGTAGGTTGAAATCTATTAAATTTCCACCAGTTCTAATAGCAAATCTGTCGCCTTGTAAAATCAGTGATGTCAGCTGAAGTAGTATAGGCTATTCCTCTTCCTCCTACTTCCTACCTTGATCTGTTCAATGGTCAGTCTGGCAGAGAAGCAGCTTTTTAGTGGCCACACGCCAAAAATCTTTTTTATTTACACTTTAAAACTTTGCCCTATGTAGTTCTCACTGCATGTGTGTGGAATGGCAGGGACATTCTCATTACCTGGGTTAAGACAACATTCATTTGTCCCCTCATGGTATAGTGTGTCAGCAGAGTCCATTAAAAATAGCAAAGCTCAGTTTGTCTATGACTAAAGACCATTTGTTATCCCAGAATTTTAATTACATATTTTAAAGGTTTTCCTCTTCAGTTAAACCAGCTCAGCAATATTTAAACCTTTAAGTGAATGATGTTGTGTGTTTTTCACCCCTGCAGCCTGTCCCACGAATTATGGTTCAGTCTGCCAGCATTGATGCCAGCGCTACAAAGTTAAAACAGGTAGGCACACTACATTATCTACATTATCTTGTGGCTGGAAACCAATGGAAGCAGCAGCAGTGCTGTATGCAAAGGCTACTGCTGGTATCATTACTTAAAATCACTTCCATTTTTATTGTTCCTTCACTTAGACAATTAACTGTAATGTAGGTTGAAATGTTTTTATGTCCTGCTAAATTCTTCCCTTATATTGCTTGTTACACTTTTATATTTGAAAACCTTGCTAATCACATGATTGCATTAGCAGCTAAGTATCTAAAGTTTAGCTGTCTGCTGCTTTAAAAGGCAAACTGCTGGGTGGGCAGTGATGCGTTCTATAAACCGACTGTATCCCTTATTCTGAGCATTTAGCTTGATTCTCAGTTTTACATTTCATTCCAATTCGTGATATCAATGTGAAAAAGACTAACACTATCTTGCAGAGACAACACTTTTATGATCTCCCACAGTTCAGCAGAATTTTAGTCTTATGGGTAGCAAATCAGTTTTCTCCTATTGTGCTTATATTGTCTTAAAAAATGTGTATTAAAGCTTACGTAAAAGGAAAAACCCAATGAAAAGATGGAGCTTCAAAATCCACATGTACAGCACCCCTCCCCACAAAAAAGCTAAAAATATATTTTAATTGACTATAACATTTTCAGAAACTTCTCTGTAATACATTTCACTCAGCAGTAGAAGTCTAGCCTTTGATTCTGAAGCTCCAGTAATTCAATCAAATTCTGCTTTCTCTAGATGCCACTTATACTTCCTGTAGAACTGTCTCCTCAAGGGAGAGTAAAAGTCCTGTCACTTGGGACATTTAAAATTAGATTGGACAAGGCACTAGAAAATATCTTGAAAAGAAATAGGCTCCACTGACAGGGAGGTGGGTGAGACAATGTAATAGGTTTGTATTATCTCTAGATTATGAGGAATTTTTAAAGAATATTTGCTTTCAGTTTGAGGAAAAAATTTGTTTGCTCACAGAAAGCTACCTGCTGTGCTTATTCAGTATATGGCTTATCAAAAGAGAGATCCTTCTTTTGTTGGCACCACCTAGCACACATTTCAAGATTGATGTATCATATCTATAACAATACATGGTACACCTCATCCAGGGCTCTAAATTCCCCAATAGCAACTATGTGGGTGAAACCAAATAATCAGTATGCTCTCGAATGAATTTACACAGGAAAATGATAAAAGACAAAAACACCGTATAGCCTGTGGGTGAACACTTTTTTCACAAAGCGATCACTCTATATCAGTCCTCATCCTCAAAGGAAACCAGCACAACACTTGCAAAAGATGAGCCTGGGAGCTTAAATTCATTACTCTGCTAGACACTAAGGGCTGGTCTACACAACAGAGTTTTATCAACAAAAATCAGCTTTTGTTGAGATAGCAGTGGAGGTGTACACACTGAAATGCTCCTCCCGTCGATATAACTCCCCTGCTATGCCAACATAATAAAACCACCTCAGTGAGACCCTGTCTACACTTACCTGTGAGATTCAGCGGCAGTCGACGGGAGTTACGCAAAGTGTGCAAAAAACTTGCATAACTCCCTTCGACTGCTGAGTTTCTCTTCTGTGCTCCATCTTCACTGCTGTTCCCATTGATGCAGCACTACACTACTTGTGTAGCTGATCTTAGTACGTCGATTTCTGGATCGACTGAGCGGGTCTGCACTGACTGCTCAGTCGATCCAGAGAAATCGATCTGACGGCGGCGATTTTGCCGCCGTCAGTGTAGCTGTAGCCTGAGAGGTATAGGGCTTATGTCTGTGTAATTAGAACGATGCAGTGTCAGTGTAGACATGTATTCTTTACAATGGCTGTTGGCTGTCATTCTTGTTAGACAAGAAAGCTGAACAGCTAGAGACCAGCTGCCCCCCGCTTCCCTGGAGAGCTGAGTGGCTGGACCCTGCTCCCGGTGGGAAACGGGGAGGGGAGAAGTCCCGAGCGGCTCCGAGCTGGGAGAGGAGAATGGCGAATGGAGAGTGGGGCGGGGGGCAACCCATCGGACGCTTGGGAACCTATGGGGCAGCTGGGCTCCCAGCAGGGAGCTGCCAGCAGAGCTGAGACCCTTTTTAGGTTGGTGGAAGTGCTCCTGGTGAGGACGCACACTACCGACCCAAGGTGGGTAGTGTGGATGTCAGCCACCTCAGTAATTAATGTAGTGACCGTAAGTCAACCTAACATAGGTCGACTTCTCTTTGTAGTGTAGACAAAGCCTAAAAATCATGGACCAAACAGAGACACTGGATTTATGGCTTATTACAATAATCTGTAACCCAATAACTCCCCTTTTGTCCTATGACTGAAGAGGGGTTAACGGGCCACTCTACCTTGAATGGTCCCTTACAACATGTGCTAACTACTTATGCTAAAACAATGTATTCCACTTCTCATTTTGCTGTCATGCGGGGAGTACCTTGAGTACCTTTCTCAGACCTGAAGAAGAGCTCTGTTGGCTCAAGAGCTTCTCTCACCAGCAGAAGTTGGTCCAATTAAAGATACTACGTCACCCACTTTGTCTCTATAAATCTGAAAATTCAAGATAACTCTCCACCCCAATGAAACTTATTTAGGACAGAAAACAAAATTAAACATCTGTGAGTTAGTAAATAGAATATGTACGAGTTTCCCTTTTTACCCCCTTCTCCCACCCAAAAAAGATTTAAAGACATTCTAATCTTTTAGAGTACATTTGCTGGCAAAAGATATTGATCCATCATATAAAGTAAACTTTACAGCCAAGAAATACATCACTAAAATGGGCTGTTAATCTAGGTGGTGCAGTTAATTTCGTACTCTGAAAGTGTGTGGTAGTGGCAGTATTGAGGGGGGAATGGCATTTAGAAATGGGGATATAAATTACAGTTTACTTAGAAATGCATGATTTATTAATCTTGAGTTAAGCCAAATAACTGTAAAAGACTTATATATCATGGCTGTTTCACATTTCAAATAAATCCTGCCGTTCAAAAGGCAAATGACCATTCCTGTAATATAAATAATCTTTCAGTAAATATTGGGGAACGTATTTCTTTTGCTGGACACTATTTTTTTTATTAATGGAAGAAATGCACTGACAATCCCACCAGGTTTGTAAAGCTGGCTATAAATCAACAAGCACCTTTCCAGCTCTGCAAATATACTGGGATTTGGATAAATCTGAGGTTTAGATAGTTCTGGAAGGCCATATGTCAGCATTATCAGCCCACATATGCCCGTAACCCCATACTTGTTGTCATCTTTTCAGATTAACCAAGAAGGGGAGAGAGAACCATTTGAAATGGCTGTTAAATCTACAGAGGCAGAAAAGAACCGAGAAAAGATGCCCAAAATGCCTTCACAGCAGCATACCACAGACATTCAGGCACAGGACTCCCAAGAGGGGCCTCCAAGTCCCCTGAGTGAAGCCTCTAGTGGTTACTTTTCTCACAGTGTTTCAACAGCAACTCTTTCTGAAGCTCTTGCAGCAGGGAATGATGCAATTGTTCAGACAGGTGGTCAAACGCCTACAGTGAGTGACACCTACTCACCCACTCCAGTTGCTCAGGTAACTTCTGCTACTGGCATTCCAGTGCAGACAGACAGTGCTTCAGACAGCTACCCTGCTGTTATAAGCGATAATGTAGCTGCTTCTGACCTTAGCACTGTCCATGTGAGATCTAAGGACAGCAGCAACATGAATGATAATGATCACCTAAAGACAAAGTCCTTTGTCTCCCCTGTAACTCAAAGTGAAGAACTAGATGATGCCTCTACTACCACTGATGCGAAAAGCTACGTTTCTACCTCCATCCCAAAGAAGGAGCTGCTGACCAAACAGTTAATGGCTTCAACAACTGGGGAGTCAGTGAGACAAGCTGCCAGGAAAAAGGACTACACAAAGCCCACCTCTGTTTCAGAATCAAGAGCTTCCAAACTACAGCTTCAGCCTGACTTCTTGTCCCAGCCCATTGCTACAGTCTCGCCATTCAAAATCCAAAAAGTCAAGACGTCTGAGCTCAAGTCTTTTACATGCATGCTGGGGGGAGATTCTGGGTGCTCTTCAAGCACAGAGGAAGAGAAGGAGACAGGAAAGAACCAGATGACTGCACAAGGGTTGAGCCAAAACAGTGCAGAGGCACTGGAAGTGACTTCTGATTCTGAAGAGGCCAATGAAATCCCAGATTGGCTAAAAGAGGGAGAATATGTCACTGTTGGCACAAATAAGACAGGCATAGTTAGATATGTTGGCCCAACTGACTTTCAAGAGGGAACATGGGTTGGTGTGGAACTGGATTTGCCTTCAGGTAAGATATGATCTGTGGCAGGTTGCAGTGTAATAAATACTAAAAAGCTCTTGATATTTATTCATAAGAAACAGTTTACATGCAATACCTGGGAGGACTCATGATGAGGGAAAACGTTGTAGATTAGAAGTAATCTGGTACCCTTCAAGAAAAAAGTCTCACCTTGATTACTGGAATCTCCCTCAGTCTGTCCCTACCTTCCATGTGTCTGCCCAGAGTGCCCCTGGCAATGTAGACTGTGTCTGCTCTGACCACATTGCCCTTTTCTTCAATCAAATTATTTAGGGAGACCCAGAGTGGGTGCCAACAGTAATCATGGGATGCAAAGGATAATTTGTAAGAAGACGAGATGTACATTAAATAGTTGGATAATATCTCCCAAACTGTTTAAAACTGGACTAAAAACCATGCAAGGGGTGTAGGTGTGAGAGAGAGAAAGAGAGAGAAATATAAAATAAATAGGGAGTAATCATGGACCGATCACCAGGGAATATTCAGACTAGATGATTTAATGGGGGAGGAAGGTGTTCTGTTTCCAATCTGTACAAGTGATGGTCAGTCAGCAGTGTCAGACCTCCAAAGATGCTGCTGATGATGCAGGCTTCTCTTTGAGGAAGAAAAGATGCTGCACCTTCTGCAACATGCTGGAGGCATGTTAATATGTGTAGGTCTCAAGCAGTTCAGTGTTTTGAGGATGTGGAACAGAGAAATGGTGGCCCCAGCATGAGCAGTCTGAAAAAATGAGTGGTACAAGAGAGAGGGTTTTGGCTGGCAGAACATTCTACTCTAGGGCCCCAAACTTTTAGAATTTGCTTCCTCAGCTCCATAACAGCCCAGGTTTATTAGCCTTCAGGGTGCACCTTTTTTCCCCATGCCCAAGAGGAGATGGATGGTTGACTAGGGTGAGTGATGCTGATCTATTCTATCTGGGTATTGTAAGTGATCAATGTTTATTGTTATTGGGTTAATTTGAGATGGGAGAATTGACAACCCTGTTTGTTTAGTGTAATTTTTTTAAAGTTTACTAAGGGCACCTATGGTGTTGCATGGGTGCTCTTTTTATAGATTGTAAAAACACAACTAAGCATGCAGAGTTGGTGTTACCAATAGGACCACCTCCCCCTTTGTCCTGTTTGTTCTCTTGCAAATTACCCACTTTCATCTTTTGCCACTCGTGGGAATTGTGGATCCTGACCACGCCTTTGTCATGATGAGTGGAGTGTCTAGCTTCCAGAACTTGATCCTCCATGTGGTTGCTTTGGTGTCTTTCTCCTACAAGACTAGACTGGGTGACACTACCCTCCCTCGTTTCCCAAGACACACAGCAGGTCTTTCAATAAAATAATGCTTATTAAAAAGTAGAGAATTTCAAGTAAAATGTTTGTCTCAACATACCTGTATTTATGCTTGGTAAAAACTAAACTAGATAAGATGCACGCAGATTATATGTCACAAATAGCAATCTGTGGTTCTGCTTTCGGTCAGAGCTCCATCCTCATGGAAGTCATGAGAGTCCATGTCCCCCCATTTATAAGCCTCATTTTTTTCACCTTCCATATGAAATGCTAGGAAGTTAACTTACTTCCCCTGCTCCCAATCAGCCTCTCTTACTTTCTTGAAAGCTCTTGTGCATTACTTCACATGTGCCTGATTAGTCTCTGCCTGTCGGGGAAAAGATTGTTTTGATTGCCCCATCCCCTATATTTGGGGAAAATTTAATCTCGTGTCTCCCATCTGTTGGAGTGTAGTTTATTTCTAAAGTAGATTCACCTCTCTGTTATAAAATTTAATTCAGGAAATAGGGACAGAGATTCATATCTTGTCACAGTAAACCGTGGATTGAGCAGAAAGCTGCATTCTCCACCTCATGGGATTTCAGTACCCACAGCACAGGTAACCTTCAGTGGTCAAGTGAACCTGACCCTCAGTGCTAGGATGAGGGAAAACTGTCAAGACAAAAGGGTAAAATGTGCTATGTAAGTATGCTTATGATGATTCATTATAGTTCTTGGCAAATGGAACCTATTGGTTTGCAAAGATAGCAGTGATTGTCCCGGTATCTAGAACAGAGCATTTTGGGGCTGCATTACAAAGCACTGTGTAGTGCACAGATTGAAATTGGTGGATATGGCACCAGCAATAATAAAATCAAATAGCCTGATGTTTAGAGGTGCTAAGGTGTAGTACATACAGCTCCCATTGACTTCAGTCTATAATAAGATAAGTAACAATCAGCATGGATATTTCAAGAACAAATCATGTCAAACCAACCTATTAGTTTTCTTTGACAGGGTAACAAGCCTTTTGGATGGGAGGAAGTGTTAAATGTGGTATATCTTGACTTTAGTAAGGCTTTTGATAATGTCTTGCATGACCTTCTCATAAACAAACTAGGGAAATACAACCTAAATGGGGCTACTACAGGGTGGTTGCATAACTATTTGGAAGAAAATTGTTCCCATAGAGTACTTATCAGTGGTTCACACTCAAGCTGGAATGGCATATTGAGTGGAGTACTGCAGGGATCAGTTCAGGGTCCAGTTCTGTTCAATATCTTCAACAATGATTTAGATAATGACATTAAGTGTACACTTATAAAGTTTGCAGATAACACCCAGCTGGGAGGGGTTTCAAGTGCTTTGGAGGATAGGATTAAAATTAAAAATGATCTGGACAAACCGGAGAAAAGATCTGAAGTAAATAGAATGAAATGTAATGACAAATGCAAAGTACTCCACTTAGAAAGGAACAATCAGTTCCATGCATACAAAATGGGAAATGACTGCCTATGAAAGAGTACTGCAGAAAAGGGTCTGGGGGAATCAAGCTAAATATGAGTCAGTAGTTTTAACCCTGTTGAAAAAAGCAAACATCATCCTGGAGTGTATTAGCAGGACTGTTGTAAGCAAGACACGAAAAATAATTCTTCTGTTCTACTCCGCACTGATTAGGCTCAACTAAAGTATTATGTCCAGTTCTGGGTCCACATTTCAGGAAAGATGTGGGCAAATTGGAGAAAGTCCAGAGAAGAGCAACACAAATTATTAAAGGTCTAGAAAACATGACCTATGAGGGAAGATTGAAAAAATTGGGTTTGTTTAGTCTGGAGAAGAGAAGACTGAGAGGGGGACATAAGTTCTGACGTACATAAAAGGTTTTTACAAGGATCAGGAAGAAAAATTGTTCTCCTTAACTTTTGATGATAGGACAAGAAACAACAGGCTTAAACTACAGCAAGGGCAATTTAGGTTGGACATTAGGAAAAACTTCCTAACTGTCAGGGCAGTTAAACACTGGAATACATTTTCTAGGGAGCTTGTGGAATCTCCATCATTGGACATTTTTAAGAACAGATTAGACAAACACTTGCCAGGGATGATCTAGATAATACTCGGTTCTGCCAGAAGTGTAGAGGACTGGACTAGATGACCTCTTAAGGTCCCTTCCAGTCCTACAATTCTATGATCGAGGCTGAAAATCAGTCCAAAATATGTATCTTTTTTCCTACTTCCAACTGTTTTGTTTGTCACTGGATTATGCTTATTTTGGTACACCGAATATTTAAACATTATGGCTAAATTTAAAGAATTCCTTTCAAGAGATGGCAGAGAGTAGAAAAAAAGCTAATGGTCCTACTCAGTTCTATACAGTGTACTGATTATCTCCATAAAATGGCCACGTAGCATTCATTTATACCTGATTTCTGGAGTTCAGTGTGTTGGTTCACAACTCAGTTTTATTTGGCGTGCCATGGACTGAATTTACGGAGTCCTGTCTGATCATTGCTATAATGACATACAGATGACTCCAATGATTCTCTAAAATAAGGGGTAATAGACAGTAAGTACATGCACAAGGGTGAAATTCCTATTGTAGCATCTTTCTTTTTCTTGTTAAAGGTAAGAATGATGGCTCCATTGGGGGAAAGCAGTACTTCAAATGCAACCCAAACTATGGGCTCCTCGTGAAACCAAGCAGAGTGAAAAAAGCCATTGGAGCAGCAAGACGGCGGAGCGCTGGGCTTAGGTTGCAAGGGGGAGCTACGCCTGAGAACCGGAGGAGCAACAATTTCTCAGGCTCAGCCTCCAACCTGACATCACTGACAGCCCTAGCCAAAATGGAAGGATCTGCTCTCCGACCCGAGAAGATCCAGAAGAATGCAGAGAACAGGAAATCTTGGGCTAACTGAAAGAGGCTTACAGACCCCACAGCCTGCTTTGAAAATAGCTTGTAAAGCTGTCACAAAACTGGATGTGCTTGCAACATCTAAAGCTTTTAGTTCTGGCAAATACTACAGGAGGGGTTTTTCTCTACTTCGATTGCTGACATGTTAAATCTTTGCCTTGTTACGGTGATGGATCTGTGTGTTCAGGCTCCTGACACAAATCGGGACACTTCATTGTGTGGCTTATTTCCAATGGCAAAAGTTATGGGAGAGGGTTTAATGGTGCTGCTTTTAAGTCATTCACAGAATGAAGGGCCAGATCAGTCATTCAAAGTATTGCATGAGTTTTTAACAGCTGCAAAAAATTAACTGGAGTGATTTCTCAACCCACATCATCTATACTTCCTTAAACATGGTTGGCAGTTCTGTATGCATCAAAATGCAGCATGCAAGGCTCCATCCTCCTATTTAGGAAGAGCTGTGTCTGTATCAGGCAATAATGAGGAATGGATACAGTTATAAAGACGGTTAAGAAGAAAACAAAACAAAAATAATCCTCTTGGTTATATGACTTGGAACCAGTGCCTATCTTGAATAACGTTCTAGTGTCTTTCTCCTCTTATTGAAATCAGTGGGATTCCACACTACCTGTGGCTTTTGATTCTGTTTTATAAAGACATATTCAAATTTAGTTAATATCTATTATCTATTTTATTTTATCAGAACACAGAATCCGTTCACCTGTCCTTTCCTCCCTGGAGACACTGTGGAATATTGCTCTCATTGGTTTTTTTAGTTTTGTCTTCAGGATTTTTGCAAAGATATCAGCGTTCTCTAAAGTGCTACAGTATTTATAACATCTTTTTCCAGTTCTGTCTGTACTGCCTGTTGGTGACATGCTCACAAAGAGAGATGTGAGTACTGGTGTTTGCATTTTAACAGATTTCGTAAAGTGAAGCCTTCTGGTTCCCATACGGAATGATCCAGTTGTATTGATTTTTTTTATTGTTTTGAAAAAATTAAACACTTGCGCATCACAATCATCCACTGCCTGCCATTGTAGAGGCACTCTTTGTAGCACCATACTGAATAGCCTCTCCTTGGGAAAGGCTCCTGCCTAGCCAGCAAAACCATCCTGACATTCCTCCTAAAATCACTTTATTGGATCTGTTGCACATTCTTCCTCAAAATTAACATTTTTCTGGAGGGTGGGAGAGTCGGGCTGGCTTTTGTTGTTTTTAAACTTGATTTTATCTTTGGTGACCTCCACTAATTTTTAATTACCTGTGGCATAGGTAGCTATTTACTAACAAATTATATAAAGAAAAAAATAAGACTTAATTGCACAATATGTACTAAGCTTCTTATGTCTTGTTTAGTAAACATTGAGAGACTAGAAGTTTTGAGCAATAGATGTTTATAATCTATGTGAGGAACATTCAAGATGCTAAATTAATGGTTAAAACTGAATATGAATCCAGCCTCTGTCAATGCTGCACAGATGTGTCTCAGTGCCTTAGCCATCTGATTCAGGTATCCAAGGGAAAGATACATTGTCATCGAAGTAAACTTTAAAGGAGGTAGGGATGCTTCGTGAAGGAGATAATTATGCTGATTGACTGTAATTAATATCAATTTATGCAGAAGGAATAAAAATTAAAATAGAAACTAATCAGTAGTTGAAATAAAATGTGGAATGGGTCGCAATAGAGCATTCTAACTACTGCCAAGCATTAGAACATTTCTATCAACATTGTATAGTTCTGCTGTTTTCTAACTTTTCGTAAAGCTATTTAAATGTACTGGCGGGTTTTTAAGATTTTTATAAATGTACAACTTTTCATCTCTTCCTCTGCACAAATCTGAAACTGGGATTGGAGGAGAGAGGTTTGCCATCCCCTAGATTGGGTTGGAAGACTTTTGTATTTCTGTCCTTTTGAGCTCAAAAACATGGGGAAGTTAGCAACAAAGACTGGAGAAGCTAAACCCTGAATTACATTTTGGGATAACTGTTTTTCATAAACATGCTGCCTGCCGCAACAGAATTCATTTTAATAAGCAGATTGACAATACTCTGCAATGAGATACACACACTAACCAATGTAACTTCTCACAATACTGCCTCGCATTATGAAAGTTCTCTAAAATCCATTTTAAAATCCTTCACTTTTGTTCTTCCAATATGGGTACAGATGACTGGCTAATGTGAAGCATCCTCCTGACTTAGCTTTTATTAGTCTCACCATTTCATGTATTGAATCTGGGAAAATCCTAACTTGTCCTTTTTATTGGTCCCTTATTTTGGAGCATACAGTGAACATAGAACCATGTTTTCCATTAATCCTCATGCCCCCCTTTTCTCTTGCACCATTATATTTTACTGACAAGATCTGCCTTTGTGAAGAGTTTATATATTTAAATGATTGATCTTCGCAGCTTTGATCCAGTGTTTTCACTAGTACTTGGGGACCCAGCAAAGGGGAGTTGGATTAATATTTCATTATTTATTCTACCTAGTATACATTCCTTTTTGGCCATGTTCACGTCGTGATTCAGCTTGTGTAAACACTTCAGCTTGCGAGTAACATTACTCACCGGCTGAAGTGTTTGAAGGATCAGAGTCTAAGGTAGAAACTCTGCCACCACTAGAGCTTTGGCCTGGTTACCCTAACCTGTATGAACAGGATAGTTTTCCTATTCAGGTTATGAAACCATGCTACGAAATATCAGGAGGGTTATACAATAGAGTAATTTGGCTAACAATAGAGCTAGCGCTGAGTCCTTTGAATGTAGCTGATGCTAGCATATATTCAGCTTATTTTGGACAAGGCCTGATACCAGCTAGGAACGAGCTCTCCTCAGCAGTCCATCTTGAATAAGGACACTGTGTGTTAGTGATGGAACTCTGACTTCAATAGATGTTTAGTGTGAAACCCTGGCTCCATTGAAGTCAATGGTAAAACACCCATTTTAAACACACAATAGTAAAACACGCTAGGATTTCACCCATAGATTTATACATATATACATCTTCATCACGCTGACGTTCCTTTAAATTTTTCAACTCCACTTCAGTACCTACCCTCAAAAACTCAATCCAGCTGACCCTTTTCCTGCCCAGATCATTTTCATCTGTACAAATGCTGGTATAAGCTCTTAAAAAAAAAAAAAAAAAAAAAAAAAAAATCAAGGAGAGACTCTTACCAGAAGCTCTCAAACTCCATTATCCTCCTCATATTGACATTCCTAAAGCAGACTTTGTTGTAATGATGGTTTCTAAATCTCATTATAGTGAATACAGTTCCTTTTACTCAAAGGAATTTGAGGTCAGTGCTCTGTCCCCCCTCACACTGGCTGAGCGTACCCTAAAAAATTCATGAAGGCAATAAAAAAACCCTTATTAAATTGTGCTGGAGCAGTTCAGTAGTTGAGGCTGGTTGCCTTAATAACTTTATGCACATTTTTTGCAAGATTTTCATGCACTTTACAAAGGAAAAAAAGGTATGGCTCCTGCATTAAATGTCTGTAGCAAATACTGCTCTAATGTTTCTGCTGTTTTTAAAGTTTTCTTTTTAAATCCACTAAGTCTGTTTTGAATGATTCTGGGTTCCTAGAACTTTTAAAGCATATATAAGGTTTCAAAGAGAATAGAAAGTGCAATGGTCTAAACGTGTGGTAACCACTAGGTAACTCCTCTTATTTGCACATGGTACAATGTTTTATGCGATTGAAATGTGTTGTTTTTATCCCAAGTCAGCCGAAAGAATCCTTACTTGTGTTTTTTAAAACAAAGCCAAGACTTTCTACTTTGTTATTTAGAAGATAAGAGTTCAACTGTTCCATGGTGTCTTGACCTTCTCCTTACTGAAATACCACTTTTGGGTTCTTGAGCGCCTTGATTCACACTAATTGTAATAGAAAATCTGGCAGTGGGAAAGAGAATGAAGATACTTTTGTGTACAATAGTATAGCCACAGTGTCTTTAAGAGCAGGTAGAATTTGTCAGTGTCTCAGAATTGGGTTGTATCTCACTTCTGCACCTGGTGCTGATCAGGAAACAACTGCACTCAGTCGCTGACTTTAAAATGTTCAACACCTTTTTTTTTTTGTGTTATGAATCAAAAATCCAGGCAGAGTTATTACATATCAGATATGCAAATTTATATAAAATAAAAACCTTTTTTGTGATGGGCTCATTGGGGGCCAGGAAAAACTTCCATGGGAGCTTGTGTTGCCATTACACTGGTACTGTTAGTTCTTTGCACAAAAATATGTATTTAAACAGTGCCTTATCCTTGGGTCAGAGCCTTTACCCAGTCCAGTGGGGGGACTAGTCCTATACTGGCCTGAAGCATTTGTGTGTAGCTTTTCAGTAATTTAAAATGACAGTTTTAAATAAATGTGTAGGTGATTCACGCTGTAGGATGCAAACTGCTTGATCAGCTGTGATCACAAACAGTAAGTGTCTTGCTCCTATCTGTTTTCCCTTCTTCATCTTTTTGTTTTCTAAACTTTCTCTCCCACTAAATGCATTTGGTTTTGCTGTCCACTTTCGTAGAATTCACACATCCCACCAAAGAAAACCTCAGATATCATTAACGATAATGACTAATTAAATACAAGGTGGTTGGCGCTTGTATTTACACAAATACAACTTCCTTCTGTCCTTTGGGGGTGACTCTTAAACTAGCACCCTAATTTCTCACTTGTAGTCAGAGTCTGATTCTAGCAGCTGCTACCAGTTCAGACCACAAAATCATTGAGAGATTCTGATCAAAGTCTGTTACTGAGTTACCCAACGCTGCATACTAGTTGGGTCTTTCACATCACAGCCATGCACCAGCTTCCACTGGTGCATAGCTGAGACCTCATCTCTAAGGCCGTGTCTACACTAGGAGCACTTTGCCAGAACTGTAGGCAAAGAGCTCTTAGCATGGACACAGCTTATACTGGCTAGGGTGACCAGACGTCCCGTTTTGGCCAGGACAGTCCCCTTTTTAAGCCCCGTCCCAGACGTCCTGACTTTTTTGGCAAAACTGGGCATTTGCCCAGTTGATCAGTTGGCAAGAGCAAAGGGGACAAATGCCCAGTTTTGCCAAAAAAGTGGGGTGTGCCCCCTAGTGGGACACAGAGGAACATGCCAGCCTCGTGGGGCATGCGCAAGCAGTGACGCCAGGCAGCTCCAGCCAGCCCTGTGGGGAAAGAGGGCTTGTCGGAACAACTTGGGCCAGCTCCACACGCGGGCCTCGGACGAGCCACATGCAGACCAGCCCCGTGTAGCATGGGCAGGGTACTTGAGCGAGTCCCATGCCGTATCCTGTTTTACACTTGGGAAATATGATCACCCTAATACTGGCAAAACTACACTTTTGCTGGTATAGCTTATTCCAGCTTCTCTCTGAGCAAAACAAGCTATCCTAGCACGAGGCCAGATTAGGCACTAGAACTGCGTCTACCCTAAGGGCTTTTGCCAGCAGAGCTACGTCCATTAAGGGCCACACTTCTGGCCAACATAGCTATACCTGCAGAAGTTTAGTTAAGTCTGTGGTAGGCATTACGTAGTCCCTGCGCGCACAGTGAACAGATGAAGAAAATATATTGGGGTAAATTGGCGTATAGAGACAGGCAAGGGCGGGAGAGGGAGCAGAAGCATCCCTGGGAAGTGGAGAGAGATTGGGGGGTTGGAGGAGGTGCTACGTGTCAACACCCAGTCCCTTCCCCCACAAGTGCCCGGCTGCTCTTTCAGCCTAGGCCATGTGGCTAATGCTCTCCGCTCCCATCTTCGTCTGGTTTAAGATTCCATTGGTAGCTGTTTAAATAGTCCAAAACTTGCTCTTATAGTGAAGTGGATTAAAGAGGCTGTTGAGCCACACACTGCTGAAAGGGCAGGGAGGGAGAGGGCTCCTATGACTAGGGGAACCTAGAAAAAATACTGTCATTATCCAAGTAGTAGGGAAAGTTCATTTTACAGCCATTTCCCTACTATTTTATCCTTTGATTCGGGGCTTTTTTTCCTTAGCAAAATATATCGTGTGACACCCCTTCCCACTGCTGACTTTTAAAGAGTTAATACATGCAGCGTACTCTCAGCAATAACTGTCAGGGTATGAATTAGTGGGCTACTGCTACATTTCAAGGGTGGCTGAAGGCATTCTGTCTTCAGTATGGTTTCAGTACTGTCCTTTCGGCATACCCAAGGCATGTGCCGGTAGCTGACTAATGCAAACCAGGGAGTGGCTTGTTACAGTCAAAGTACCTTTTGCTTCGTTACCAACACTAACGTTTGAAATGTCTTGGGAGAGCCTTTTAAAATGTGTCTTTCTGTTGATTTTTGTAAATGTAGTGCATCTGTATATAAAGAGTGGCTATTTAGACTGTGGGTTAAGTGTTGATATACTTTAAATGAGCTAAAATCCAAAGATACTTTGTAATGAAGTGTAAAGTGTGTAATTCTGTTGTACAATACTAAATGACTGTAATATCGTATCATACACATGCAATGTGACCTGCAGTATCTAAATAAACATCTTCTCTAGAGCTATGTCAGTATATTTTAGAATTGCCAAGAAATCAGCCATTTTCAGACCACTTTACAAATACTGAACCTTGCAAAACCTCATGAGTATAAGATCCATTTTACAGATGGGAAAACTGAGAGACTGAAGGCCTGATTGTGCAAAGCAGATGTTTTAAGTGCTTTACTGAATTGGGCCATAAGTGACCTATGTAAATGTGACGGGATCCCCCCAGGGTACAACCTGGGACTGAGAGACCACTGTGCCCCCTTAACTCTCCAGCCGGACTCTCTCTCTCAATGCCTGGCTAGTGACAAGCCGCAAATCCTTCTAGGCACTGTTATCACCTAGCACAACAGCATGTGGAGCCCCACACCTTGCTGGATTGCAAGAATGTTTACCTGGATTGCCTCTGTGGTGATGTTAGCAAGCTACAAACCTCTGGCAGGAACTGCACTTACACAGACATCCACAGGCAGGGACACACCCAACTGAGTTACATGAATACTTTCCCCAGCCATTCATGAATCAACAATAGAGAGGCATTAGTCATCTCCCCCCAGCTCCCCAGAACTGTACCATCTTGCACTAGTCAGAAGCCTGGCCAGTGTAAATTCATTATCCAGTTTGCCACTTCTTCAAAAGAAAGTGGACATGCACCAGCCTTTGTAACCTGAGCAGATTTCCCAAGCTCTTCAACCAAAACACAGTTTTAGATAAAATATAAAACAGATTTATTAACTACAGAAAGAGAGATTTTAAGTGTTTATAAGTGATAGGCATGAAAGGTCAGAGTTGGTTACTTAAGAAACATAAGTAAATTCGCAGTCTAACTTCTACAAACTAAACAGGATTTGAATCAAGCAGTGTCTCACTCCGATAGTACAAACAGGTCACAGATCTTCAATACACAGGCTGGAACACTTCTCCAGCCCGGGACCCCCTCCCTAGTTCAAAAGTCTTTTTCCTCCAGATGTGTTTCCAGGTGTTGTGGGAGGAGAGAAGCCAAGTGATGATGTCACTTCCCCTCTTTTATAGCTTCTTCCAGATTGCTGGAAAGATCTCTGCCTGTGATGTGTTCAAGCAGTATCCGTTGTCTATGTGCTCACTCTCTGAAGTCTTCACTGTAAACAATTCCTGAGATAGTGAATTCTTTCCTTGATGGGTGTTGGTGAGCCATTAATGCTGTCTGGCTACTCCATTGTTATACCTGAAAGACTGGTTGTAGGTGTTTTCCACCCCATAATGTATCTCAGTAACACACACGTTGCGAAACTTCATATACAATAACACGTACAATCCAACAGTATATTAATGTTCAACAGATCAAGACTTGCAAAATGATACCGCACAAGGCAGACTGTACAAAACATATCATGATTCTGTGGCAGTGGTGAATAGGGGGTTCCAGGTCGCTGCTCTGAGGCACAGAGTGTCAGTAAGTTAACAGAGTGAGTGCCTGGACAAAGGTGAGACTCTGTGTCAAAATGTCAACTCTCACCCATGATGCCAGCCTCTCTCTCCACTTGTTAAATTTTCAAACCACCACCTTTGTGCTTGGTAAACATCCACAAACATCTCTGTAAACATCCACAAAGCTACCTCATTGTCCTTCAATTCCCCCCCTTAAAACTCTTTTGCCATGATGTCTTCAAAAAACTTGACAGATGTTAAGCTGCTGATGTGCTGATAGATCACTGCCTATCATGCTGACCAGTAATGTTTCCTTGTACTCCCCCGTCTGTCTCCATCTATTGTCTTGTACTTAGACTGTCAGCTCTTTGGAGCAGGCACAGTCTTTGTTCTGGGTTTGTACAGCACCTAGCACAATGTTGTCCTGGTCCATGAGTAGGTCTGTTAGGTGCTCTTGCAACACAAATAACGGAACCCAGAAATTCTGACTCCCAGTCCCCCTGCTTTAACCCCTAGATACAGGGCTTAATCCACAAAGGAATTTAGGCACCTAACTGCCATTGTAGATGCTTAAATGCAACATTTAGGCAATACTGAGATTCTCAAAACCTCCACTCAGCTACTGCCTAACCCTGTAGGCACCTCAAATTCCAAGCCACCTAAATTCCTAATGGCAGGCATTCTTAATGCCTCTCTCCCCCCATGCATTGTAAAGGGAGCCTGGATACCTAACTTGGAGCTGTGTATTCCTCTGGGCAGTAGGGTGCCTAAGTCCCTTTTGCGGGTCTAGTTCAGGCTCCCTAGAGATCACTAATCAGTCTGCTAAATGTATGGGCACCTAAATAAATAAATAAAATAAATCCTGCTCCACTTAAGAGAACCTTGGTCTCTGACCTTTTTATTGCTAAGACTCAATTTTTTTCAGCACAAGGCTGTTGCCTCCTAAAATCTATATGAAAGTCACCAGGCCAAAGATAAAAGAAAAATGGCCACGATCTCTTTGCCCATTTGCAAGCTAAAGTAAGGTAAATGCCTCCCTGAAAGCTAAAGAAAACTATATCCCCGCCCAAAGGAGCTATGTTGAATTGGAAATATCTCCTAGTTTGCAGCTGAAATCACCTGCCTTTAAGTGTCTTTGAACAGACGATAACTCAAGAGGATAAAAAATAAATATTTTCTCAGAATTTTTGAAGATGGTTCAGGTTGAATTGAATAAAACCTCTTGGTTAAATGGCAGAGGGGCCCTCAAACCAAGCAGTTAATAAAAACCAGTGTCTGTGCTGCTAACATACAGTAACAAGCTTATTCGGAGAAATGTTTGAATCTGAAAATCAAGAACTGCAGAAATACCAGGATGCCTCGGAATAACTGCCGTCACAACAAAGCCGGAGTGCTGATGCTATTTCACTCTCTGGAGCACCGAAGCAATGGGCAATTCCAATCTTGGATCCTAAGATTACACCTAATCAGGTCTACTGGGAAATGGAGTCCATGCAAACAGACAGGACAGCTGGGATTTTAATAACAGTTTCATGTAACTTTTGGGGGGAGGTCAGGAGGGGTGCCTTTCCTCTTGCTTTGTTTCGGTACCTTTTACATTATCCTTGGTCATCTCACTATTTGGTAATTAATACCTCGGTGAGGTGAATGCTTGCTTTCTTGTGCAAGATTTGTTAATAATGTCTTTGTATTTGCTTGACTGGTGTATACGGGGGGAGAGGAGTGGTTTAGCTTGTTTTATATTGGGTTTTATTATGGAGAACTTAAATGATTTTCAATATCCATTTTATCCTTTTATAGATGGATCAATTGAATTATTCTAATTGAAGTAAAGACCAACACATTTAAAACCGATGATGACATTTTTCACAAACTTTGCATTTTGCTACTACGTAGGAGCCCAGTCCTGGACCAGAATACAATTGTGCTAGGCCCTGTACAGACACAGAAAAAAAGGCTGTCCCTGCCCTAAACAGTTTCCGAGCTATTATCTGAATACCCACCTCTGAGCTAACTATTATCTGCATTTCACATATGGGGCCACTCAGGACCAGACATGAAGTGACTTGTCCAAACTCACGCAGCAAGTCTGTAGCAGAGAACCCATCTGTCCAGTCTTGTGTTTTATTCACACTCCCTGCCTGTTAACTTACCAGTGGAATTCACGGCCACAAGAGAGTGCTGGGACATGTCACAGTAGGCTTTAAAAGATAATTAGACATTCACATGAATAAATAAGTAGCATCACTACAGGTGCTATCCATCCAGTTAGACTAGGACAGAGAATAAAGGGGCACCTCTCCAATCCTCTAGACACAAAAACAAACAAAATTGACAGCACAACGCCACATTCTTCTCCCCTCCCCAATCTGATTCTCCTCAAAGGCCCACCTGTGTGATGGATGTCTTGCAGCATGCTCTGAAGGTCAGTAGACTCAGGTTATTTTTGATTAAAGGGGAAGCCTGTTCCAGAGCTATGAGCCCTTCAGAGACAGCACTGCCACCAGCCGTCTGTCTTTTCAATTGAGGGTATGCAGCTTGAGTGCCTCGGTTGATTGCAACTGTGGCTGTAGAACAGGAGCAGAGAGGCAGTCTCACAAGTATCCTGGGTGCAAGATATTTATGGCTTTATGGATTAAAACCAGCACTTTAAATTCCATCCAGAAACCAAGAGGTAGCTGGCACAGGAGGTCATGGAGCAGCAGTGATGTGCTGCCGGGTAGAAGTGTCACTTAATAGGCAAGCTGCTCCATTCTGCACTAGCTTACATTTACAGGGCTACACATTAGGTCAGTGTAGAGCATTGTGCAATAATCAAGGCTAGAGATGACAAAGGCATGAATCACAGAAGAAAGGTCCCTCCATCTATAAAAAATGGTCACAATTTCCTGGGCCAGCACTCCTGGATGCGGCTGCTATAGACTCATCCAACAGCTGTGCAGGATCCAATCTGCCACTTCAATTTCAAACAGGCGTAACAAATGGTAAGAGCGTATCCTCACAAAAAGGAATTTGCAGCCTTACTTCCCCCAGCCTACCAGACTCAACTGACTCTTACCCATGTTGAGTTTCAGCCAGTTACTCATCCAATCTCCTTCCAACAGTTGATATTACACTCTCAAGAGCATTGGTTGGAGATAGCCACTCCTATCTTCGCACTAGGTCGTCTAGCAGCCTAAATATATATGCCTATTATTTAATTTAATATGGGATCTCAAACCTAAAGCTTTGGCATATAAATCAGGAATAATTTTATCCTATAGCCATGCTAATGCAAAATTATCTGTTTAAACTCCTCTGTTCCGGTGGACTAGACTGGTTCATCTTTTGAGGTGTGCCCCCCCCCCCCCGGTTTGAGTACAACGTATTGCAAACCTTATGCTGCCCCAGAGTTTTAAGAACGGAGTGAAGGTGCCCATGAGTCACGATGAATGTTAATGGAGATGCTTTTATATTCATAAAGAGCTGTTTGCAGACATAAGCACTGCCAAATAATGACACACATTTGGCAGCCTGGATGTGGCCTACTTTGAATGAATTGGGAATCTTATAGTGTAGAATTGATCCATCACCATGGCGGAAAACTTTTTCCCCCCCCCAGACAGCTGCTGCCTTGCAAGTCAATGAGCTCCATTTAGAGAGAGCATCAACTGTGTCTGCCGAACAACTGCAACTCTGCGTCTCTAAGAAATTAAGCCTTTGACAGAGCAGCTCATTTGATCAGTGGTGGCAAGCAGGTAACGGCGACCAAGGAGAGCACTGGTGCAAACATCTCATTTCACTTGGTGCTAGGCCATAAGTGTCTGGAGTGAGTTATCCCCTCACATCACCTTCATGAGAGGCCCTTCCTGATGTTCTACTGCGCACAAAATGAGCTGTGAACCCTGAAGGGGCATTTGAATGAACACCAAACACCTTCAAGCACCTATACTGGCGTGACTAGTTGTTCATTACGTGGCAGCTTTGTCTGGTGTTTCTATATAAAAAGAAATAGGCTAAATCAATGTTTCTCAACCTTTTCAGGGCGATGTCTCCATATTCAACGTAAAAAAATCTTTATTATTAAAGTAAAACTAAAAAATAGTATCTGATACCAATAAGCCTATATTTAATATAGCTACTGTTACCACCTTTCACCTCACAAACTTTAAACATTTTGACCCCCTCCCCAAGATGATAGCCTGGAAATTTTGCTTTAATACATTTTTCAACGTCCCTTGTTTGCTTTCTGTGAGCCCCTGGGTTGTACATTAAGCTGGAACCAGTCAGATCGCACTTCTGTGTAGCAACTGTTACTGTGATTCCATTAGTCTGCAAAATTTGGAGGACTAAGTCTCCAAGTCCTTCTCCTCTGCCAAAATAATGCTCCTTGACCTTAGCGCCTTCTAGTTCTGGGTGTGCAAACAATGCAGGAGTGAGCTCTAAGCCTGTCCTCATTACACCAGTGACTTCTCAACAAACACATGTTCCCTAATGAAAACTGGTCACCCTTGATGAAGTCAGTTCACAAGGAAGGTCCACAGAAAAAGCTTTACTTCCTGGTGCTGTCCCTGGAATGGTAGGTGGCAACTTGTTTAGACCAAGGCAAGGTTAGTATCCAAATGGCGAGCTTCCCGAATGCTCACCTGCTTCAGGGGTGAGGATGCCCTCCCTGAAACATTGATGCTGCCGTGAGAGGATAGTGTAAATCTGGGCCTCTGCCCCTAGTCCCATTTCCCGCTATGTTCACCCACCAGAGCAATTCTTCATCATCAAGCTTTCACCAGAGGCAGTTGGTGTATCTGAGGACGTGTCTGGGTGAGAGCGGCATAGCTATGGTGCTCTTGCTATGCCATAGTATAGATGCATCCCTCAGCAACAGAAGGGATTTTTTTTTCCCCCCAATCACTGTCGGAAAAAACCACCTCCTTGAGCAACAGCAGCTAGGTTGATGGCCGCATTCATCCACCGGCATAGCTGTGTTGCCGGGGGTGAGGTCGGCACGGCTGTGGTGGCGTGGAGTTTGCATATGCCTAAATGCCACAGCCAGACAGGCCAGCCCTTGAAACTGTTCTCCCACCATTAGCATCAACTGCCGTCACAAATAATGCTGCCCTCTTCCCCTGTGGGGTCACCCACAACCTTCATTTTCAGCAATGGGTTATGTCCGTTCCCCCCCCCCCCCACACACACACAGTTTCCCTAGCAGAGCCACAATGGGGGCGAGGGTGGGCAGTGGCACCCCAACCCACGCACAGCCTCCGCTGATGGGGTGCTGGTGGCTGGGGGTGTCCACAGCAGTCGGTGTCGGCATTTAGCCCCATTCGCATGCATGGGGCACGGCTCAGCGCCAGGGGTGCAGGCTGAATTGTTGTTGTACATGACAGCTATTGTCAGCGCCTGACGGCAGTAGGCACATGGTAGAGCGCGGCTATGGTTTAGGCTGGCCTTCCATGGGTCGGTAATAGGGCCAGCCCTGGGAGGGGATTGCTGGCCTCCCATAACAAATCCTGCCCCCCAAAAAATCAAGGGCGTTGTACGTCTGGATGCTGGGGCCAGAGCAGAAAGCAGCGGTGGGCTGGCAGCCTGGGCTGCAGGTTAGTTACTGCCAGACCCAAAACAAAAGTGCAGCTTTTTGCCCCCTGGGCTATGCAAAATGGGCCACTTGGGAAAAAATGTACACAGAAAAACAGGTTTTCTAGGCAGTGCAAGGTCTTATATAGTCCAGTTCCTATTTTCACCTGTCAACAGTTTCTCTTGCCCTGGTGTTTAATGTTGCAGCATGTCTAGTTTGATTTTTTTTTTTTTTTAAGCCACACACATTATTTCTGCAGCTTTCACCCACCCTGCAGAAACCCCTTTGGCAAAGGAGATTTTTTTTTTATTAGCAATGTCTTGCAATTAGCACACAAAGCTTGTTTTAACAGCCTCTCTGCTTTTATGGCGTCTCTTCTGCCTCCATCCAGGAGGCATTTGAAGTGCATCGACTTTGTTCCGAATCGCTTTTCCTTGAGGTGATTGTAGCACTTCCTTGTACTATAACCATGCTTGATGTTATGTTCTGCAGTCGTAGCAATTCTTAAAAGCCATTGACCAGGTGAGCCATGAGAAAAAAAACGAACAACTTATTCTCCCTGCTTTCCTGGAACACACTTGCTTCTCTTGCTCGTTCATGGACTTCACTTTTTTTTTAAAACCCTTTGTCACAAAGCCATGGCTTGAACTGTTTAAATCAAGTCTCTTTGACCACCTATTTCAACAGGTCAGTGCTGACACCAGCAGAGCCACAAAGTTTGAGCTCGCGAACAGTAAAGAAGAAGGATGGGTTCCTGTAGTTAAGCCACAGGCCTGAGAAATCTGGATTCAGTGCCTGGCTCTGCCACGAAGTGCCTTGTGTGATGCTGGGCAAGTGGCTTAAGGCTAGAGTTTCCAGCGCTCCGCACCCACCATTGGCACTAGAGTTCAGCTCCCCTGTAAACACAATATTAACGGGCGGCCTGACCCAACAGCTCATGGCGACAGGTATGGTCAGTGTTTGAAACGAGCGTGGCAGGTTGGGTGCGGAGCTGTTTTGAAAATCTGCTGCCAATTGGGGTTTTTAAGCCCTTCTGAAAATTCTGGCCTTAACCTTTCTGCAGCTCAGTTCCCCATCTGGAAAGTGGGGCCTATTTCTATTAATACCTCCATTCTTCCACCCTTTGTCTAGCTTGTCTGTTTAGCTGGTATCAGCTGAGCTGGGATTGTCTCTGACGATGTATATGAACAGTGCTCAGGTGGGGGTCACCAGGATCTACTGTAAGTAGAGTAAACACTTGAATCCTATTTTTTATTAACCACACACCCACTTCACCATCCATGGACCAGAGAACGAGGCCCAGTGTAGGCCCAGGAGACTGAGGGTTTTGTTTCTCCTTGCTTTGGCATAATACTGCTGAGAGTCGCACTCCCAGCAACTGAAGCCAGGTTGTCAGGTATGGAGTATTTTTACTCATGGTGTAGGAAAAAGCCATTTGTAAAGGTACTATATTAGTTAAGAGAGGGCTGCAACCTACAGAGCCAAGGGTGATTTGATCTTTGTTCTGTTTCTTAGCTTTTTTTCTTTTCTGGTAAGCCACTCTTAAAATTAGAAAATGAAACACAATCCTTAAGATTTCCCACCCATACACAGCTACCCGCACATCATTCCTCTAGCTACCCAGTCATTCCGCGATGCAGTTGAACATTACCCTGGGTCAAACTTTGTGTCTGCTTGTCCCAGATTACCTACGCCATGGCCCCATCTTATCATTTCTGTCTCTCCAGGCAATTAGCTTGTGAGAAGGTTCAACTTCTCAGTCAGAAGAAGGGAAAGCAGAAGCATTGACCAGACCGACTAACAAATGGCAGCTGGTTTAAAAAAAAAGTCACTCTACATTTGCCAGCACCAGGCAGCTACAATCTGAAAGTGCCAGCTCCGGTGTTGTGCTGGAGAACGTAGCTGGCTACCAGCAAGCACATACCTTGCTGAAGTTGGTGGGTAATACTAGCCAGAGTGCATTCAGGTTAAGTGGAAGAAACAATTCAGCTCCTCTATGGAGTAAGCTAGCTGAAACTCTAGAAACCACTGGAGCATGTGGGAAGTCCTGAGCAAGCAGAAACTCACGCAGAGTAAGAGGGGTTTCCCTGGACTGACTGAAAATGCCACAGGCTGGGCATTTGATTGGATTGCATCTGCGTCAGAACACAAAGTGGCTGGTAGCATGGCCTTCAGAGGATAGGGGGTGGGTGGGGCACAGGACTGGCTGGAAAGCAGGCATGGATTTCTGAACAACAAAGCTGCCTTCTTGTTTCTGCAGTGTTAGGGAACCAGGATGTCACGTACGTTCTTCGTAAATAAACAGGGTTACACCCAAGAAATACTTGCCTCATAGCATCTACCGTGCTGTGCATATTGTCTCTTCATTACGTTGGTGCAAGAGTCTTTTTCTCTGCAGCTCCTGCCATCTCAAACAGCTGCTCAATTTTCCACCCTCCTATAACTAACTCTGTTTTACAGTCTCTCAGAAGCACAAGGCCATTCATACAGTTTGCATGGAACAGTTTCTGTTATTACTGGTAGGAGAAAATAGCTGTATTGTAAAGAGACCTTTTATAGAATCACAGAAATGCAGGAATAGAAGGGAACTCAAGAGGTTGTCTTGTCCATCCTGCCCCGTGCTGAGGCAGGACCAAGTAATCCTAGACCATCCTGACAGGTGTTCGTCTAACCTGTTCTAAAGGACCTCCAGTGACGGAGATTCCAAAACCTCCTTTGGAAACCTAATCCAGCGCTTAACTATCCTTAAAATTAGAAAGATTTCCCTAATATCAAATTTACCTCTCGCTTGTTGCAGATTAAGCCCATCACTTCTTGTCCTACCATCAGAGGACATGGAGAACAACTGATCACCACCTTCTTTATAACAGCCTTTAACATATTTGAAGCCTGCTATCGGGTCGCCTTCAGTCCTCTTTTCTCAAGACTAAACATACTAAGTTTTCTTAAACCTTTACTCCTAGGTCAGGTTTTCATTTTTCTTGTATCATGTTTGGAGATAGGGACAAATTATTGCTCTAATCTAGACTATCTCCTGTTAACACACCCCAAAATAGTAGCTTTTTTTTTTTTTTTTTTTTTTGTAACTGCATCACATTTTGACTCATATTCAATTTATGATACATTATAACCTCTAGATCCTTTTCAGCAGTACTACTGCCTAGCCAGTTATCCCCCAATTTGTAGTTGTACATTTGATTTTTCCTTTGTGAAGTACTTAGCACTTGTTCTGATTTTCATCTTGTTGCTTTCAGACCAATTCTCTAATTTCTCAAGTTCATTTTTAATTCTAATCCTGTCCTCTAAAGTGCTAGCAACTTCTCACCTTGTTTTCACCTCCAAATTTTATAAGCACACTCTCCACTCCATTATCCAAGTCATTAACAAAAATAATGACTAGTATCAGACTCTGGATGGACCCATGTGGCACCCCACTAGATATCTCCTCCCAGTCTGACAGGGAACCGTTTATAACTACTCTTTGAGTACTGTCTTTCAACCAGTTGTTGTCTAGATTAAATTACTATACAGTGACTATACATTTCCCTAGTTTGTTTATGGGAATCTCATGAGGGGCTGTGTCAAAAGCCTTATTAAAATCAAGATATATCATGTCTACAGCTTCCCTCCCATCCACCAGGCCATTAACCTTCTCAAAGAAGGAAATTAGGCTGGTTTGGCATGATTTCTTCTTGACAAATCCATGTTGGCTACTATTTATAACCCTATTACACTCCAGGGGCTGACAAATGGATTGTTTTGTAATTTGTTCCAGTGTTTTTCCAGATACCAGTTAGGCTGACTGGTCTATAATTTCTGAGTGTGCTCCTTGTTCCCTTTAAAAATAGGTACTATGTTTGCCAATCATCTGGGACTGCACCTGTCCTCTGAGTTCTCAAACATATTTGCGAACATTTCCAAAATCGCTTAAACTAGTTCCTTAAATACCCTAGGATGAATTTCATAAGGACCTGTGGACTTGAATATGCCTAACTTATCTAAATAGTCTTTAACCTGTTCTTTCCTATTTTGGCTTGTGTTCCTTTCTCCTCGTTAATATTAACTGTGTTAAGCATCTGGTCACAATTAACCTTATTAGTTAAGACTGAAGCAAAATAGACCTTAAACACCTCAATCTTCTTGATGTCATTTGTTAGTAGCTCTCTTTCCCCGCTAGGTAGAGGACCTACACTTTCCTTCATCCCTCTCCTCAGTCCTAACGTATTTGTAAAACCTCTCCTTATTCCCTTTTATGTCCATTGCTAAGTGTAGCTCATTTTGTGTCTAAACCTGTCTGATTTTGTCCCTACAAGCTTGTGCTATTCTTTTATACTCATCTTTATCAGTTTTGTCCATGTTTCCACTTCTTGTAGCATTTCTTTTTGATTTTCAGGTCATTAAAGAACGTATGTTTCAGTTGTGCTCGTAAGCCTCTTGATCTTTAAGATCCAGGCAGTTTATTGCACAATAGCATTTCACAAAAAATATAACAAAAACCCTGTCTTCGTTCAGTTATACATTTTTATTTTCTAATAGGTACAATACTAAAATAAACACAAATTAAAAAAAAGTTTTATTAAAACAAAACTGTACAAAAAAGCAGTTATACTACATTTTAATTACAGAACAGTCTACTGTCCAAAAGGCACTAATCCAGAATAGGAGATACAATGATACAGGACTCATTTTAACTATTTTAATCAATACAATAGAGCACTTGTTTCTCTGTTCATTCACATACAGAAACAAGGACTTTTGCTACAGTCATTACACATTGTTATAAATATGAGCCCTACGTATAAAGATGCAGTATCACTCTCTTTGTGGAAGAACTAATTCCAAAATTAAATGTTACTTTTAAAAATATATATTTATATATATAAGGGGCACCAAAGAATAACCTAATAATACTTTGCACTTTTATTGTGCCTTCCATCGAAGGATCTCAAAGCACTTTACAAAAGTTACGTAAGTATTATTATCCCCATTCTGCAAATGGAGAAACTGAGGCACAGAAAGATTTGTCTGAAGGCCACACAAGAAAGTCTGTGGCAGAACTGGAACTAGAAACCCAGATCAACTGAATCCTAGACTGGTTCTTTAGCAACAAGACCTTGCTTTCCTTTCTATATGTCCTACATGCTGTTTTATCTAGCTCTGCTTTGACGTTTCAGTCTCCCTGTACAGCTATCAGCATTACACTTTATAAAGAACCTTCCAACCACACACAAAAGGGAAAGATTACTTGTTTTTCCTTTTAAACTGCAGCTGACAAATCCAAAACAATGAAAATCATGGAGTGCATTCCTGCAGTGTATTGAAGATTTCAGCAAATTTTTAAAAGGAGCTTTCAGAATATTATTTCTGTGTTGCAAATGTACCAAGAGATAAATGGAAGTTATCGGCCCTTATGTAATAAGATGTACTATAGTATCCTTATAGAAATGGTCCAAAACATCTTACAATAGGGATACTGTAGTGGTTGGGGGTGATTAACACAGAATTCAGTAATTTTCTTTTTATAAGTAGAGTGGAGGGAATTCCCACATAAGATGTTGCAGATATGCCTTCCACTGCATATGCCTTCCATGTGTTAATGGAAAGCAAAGACTGGCTGTCTCTGAGGTCCTATCTAGACTTTTCCTCGTGTTACTATTTGATGTTTCTTTCTGAGAGTCACTCACTTGTGGCGTAAGATTCTATTTCTCTAACTTTTTTTTAGCCTGAAAGCAACTTTCTAACAGAAGGATCCTCTCATCAGTCATCGTCCCTTCCAATCCTGTGCTATATGGCTTTCAATATTTCAGGCTGAGGACCACCAGGCGAGACTTCAATAGCCATCCATGGAGGATGGTTGGAGAACACTCGCTTCAAAAACCATCTACCCCTACTAGATTCCACAACATTTACTGACACCATTAAGATTAATAGCACAATGAGATTTCCTCCCAAGTACAGTCTCTTCCTAAATCATTTTTCATGACCACTGTGGTGTGCACACTCTTTAATCTGGGTAAGCAGCCCTTGCTCAAGTAATTGACCGAGGCATATGGCAGAGAATTATGACAGTGCCTGCATTACCAAATGCTTTAAGTGTTGAAAAGATTTAAAATATCTGATAAAATCTACTTGGTGGGAGAGAGATACTGCAGCTTTTGAACAGTGTCATACACATATAAAGACAAAGACAGGCATCTGGATGTTAACAAAAATAAGTAACAAAGAAATATGATTAAACAAAATCTCTTCTCACATCATCCTATACTACATCCTCCTTCTGCTTAGCAGAAAATTGTACGTACACAAAAATACAAATACACAATTTTGTAGAACAGTCTGATTTTAATATATTTATATATATTTATATTTATATGAGTGGCAGGTTAGTTCATTATATAGAGCATTTTGCACTTTTGGCTCATATGCAACAAGGCTTATAAATTCAGCTTTAGCTTTCATTCAGGTTTTTATAGCTTTTTGAACAATTGTTTTCACATTTAAAGCAGCATCCAATTTGCAATAGGAGTTGGTGGTGGCTACAGTAAGGATCAAGTTAAGAGGTTATTCAGGGGGAGGGAGAATATACATTCCAGTGTGTGTGTGTGTGTGTGCATGTATGTGTTAGTGCTAATCTAAAAAAGACTGTGGATGTAGGACTATAGGATACCATGTTTTACCTCTTGAGGTAGGCTGTACACCTACAGCAGACGAGACATGTGATTTCCTCCAGGGGCATATGATGTAGGAATCAAATACACTAATGAGAGACGAAGGGAGTTAGAAATTAACAGAGAAACACACACACAAAAGAAACTTGTCGGTGGGCTTATATCGACCAGCAAAGAAAGGAAGTAGCCCATCTTATGCATTTAGTGGACACATGAAGTAATTGTAGGTGACTGCCAGCCATCCGACACACACAAGATTACAGCAACAGTCATGCGATGCTCGTTTGCCATTTCATTAACACAGATACAAGGTCGATTTAACATTCCCCTCTCCCCCAAGTCAAGGTTAAACTGGAATAAAATTAAGATGCAGAGAATTCTGAAATGAAGAAGGTAACTCCCTAGCACTTTGCTAATTTTTTGCAGATTCAAATCCAGTCAAAGTAAAGAAAAAAAGAAAAACAGATTTTTTTCCCCCTCTTGATACTGTTCCATTGGGTTTTTTCCCCCACTCACTATTCATCTCTTCTCAATTACAGTCATGGTAATTGACAAACACTTTGTTTAAAAAAAAGACATCAAGAGAGCAGGGTATCAGTACAATGCCAAGCAGTCTGTGTGTGTTATAGGCTACACAAATACTTTATTTTCATTAGTACCACTGCAATAGATTCCCATTTGATCATTGCTTTATCAACAACCATCATCATCCTACAAGTTAATTGTCTGTCTTCTGCAGCAGAGATCTACTCATAGATATCTTTGCCAACAGTAATTACCCATGGCTTCCCAGTTCATAGATATTATTAAATTGTCACAGTGAAAAGAACATTGTGTTACTAATGAAAAATAAAGCATCTACATATGGATTACTCCTATTTTCTGAATCATTAAGTGGTTCCAATGAAGTCTAACAATGTTGTTTTGTCATATGATTTGTATTCAGTATGGTCACAAAAAAATAAGAAGTCTCCTTTCACGTGATCTTTTTTTAGACCAGCATTTCAGAACTTTTTTTTTAAATCCATATAAAATTCTCACGGATGTTTACAAAATTATATCAACCTGTGAATGGTTACATGATTTTGATAAAATATTGAGCAGGAGTCAGTTATAAACCTAGACATAATTAAGAACACAGAAGGAAACGATCTCTATGATTCCACGGGGGTGATTCCATACGCACATTCCCTGCTCCTATCCACGATCTCAGAGGCACGGCTACCCAGATATGAGTAATCAATAAACACACGGTCACGTGTATCCAGAATCTTATGAGGCAGTTTCCTATCATTTAGAAATAAAAACTTAATTCTACTCACAGTTCTTTCTTCCCAAATCAGAGATTATAAGGATTTGACTGAGAAACAGACGATTCCTAAGAAGTTCTCTAAAAACAAATGTCAAGTTAAGGTGGGGGGAGGAGAGAAAGGCAGAATGAGAAAACAATAAGGATTTCTCCCTGGCTTGATTCTGCAGTTCTTCCAGGCTCTGGATTCCCACTGAAGTCAATGGGAGTTTTGCATGTGGGAGGACTGCAGGGAGGGGCCTTTCTTAGAAGGGAAATGAGGTCTGGTCCTATTCCTCCAGCTCACACTAGAGTCCTGTTACTGACTTAGGCACTTTTAAAATTGACTCTCAAAAAAAGGTACTGCACACATTTCACACTTCCTGGGCATTCATGATAAGCCTTGGAAAGATCATAAAGGTCCAGAGAGAGACAGCCCAGGCAATCTGTCAAAGAAAACCATGCTCCCATGGAATGCAACTGACTTGAATTTGTCACCTTTAGATAGGATTACTGTTGGTGCTATACCTCCTTTAAATTTGTTAGTGCAGTATTAAGATTTAAGGTAAAAGCCTTTCTTGTATTGGTTCAGTGGACTTCTGATATTCCTCCATGCTGCCATGTGGAACCTGACATTTGACTCCCAATGAAGCGTCACAGTCTCTGAGCCTACAATACAAGCAGCGGGCACAGCACATCCATTGGGAGCACTCACCAAACACTCAAGAGCAACCTACGAGGGTCTGTTGTTGATAGGCTTCAGAATGACACTGCCAACATCACAACTGGATTTAAAAGGTGCGTGAATGTATTCCTGCTTTTCCTGTTTTAGCCCAAGGGGCAATGAAACAGGAAACTGCTACTCCCAAAAGATGAAGCTGGGCTCTGAGAGCAGATAAACTAAAAAGAGGTGAAATCTCCAGTTAAGAGTAAATCACAAGATAATACTGGAATCTGAACCACAACCAAGAAATAGAGAGAAGCATCAATGGATGATAGTTGGACAAACAGCCTTGGAAGAGCTAAGGATCAGAATCATTGTCTTGGAGAGCTAAGGATCAGAAGCATTGTCAAGTCTTGGCAGACAAACCTATGCAGATCTATTTTATCCTGTTCACAGCTCAGACATTACAAAGATGGGCGATAGCAAACCAGTGTGCAAAGCAAGAAAAACATTCACACTAATTAAGAGAGTTTCAAGCTTTAGGTAAGAAAAGGAGAATAAAACCAAATGAATAACTGTGAAAATAATACCCTGGAAGTGACTTTTAGCCATAGTCCAAAACCTTAGCACTAAGTTCTTTTATTCAGGATGTTACAAGTGAAGAACCCACTGTAAGCTGCCTGAAATTATTATATTTTTTTATGATCAGTGAGTAGACTCTATAAAGGGTTTTATATTTATACTTCAACATGGACAACATATCTGGACTTTGATCAGGCATTTGATACAGTACCATTTGATAACCTAAGGGAAAGTCAAACAATACATTGAGTAGGACAGAAGTACTATTAAACAAATTAAAAACGAACTAACCACAAATATACTGCTTGAAGATCTTAGTGTAATAAAGTGCCCGTACCAGAAATGGGGAAGGCAGGAAGGAACCAAAGAAGAGGAGAGACAGTTGTTTAAGACTGCAGGGGGGGAAAAGTGTGTGGGCAGCAATAAGTTAATTCCAACACAAGAGGTTAAGCGAGGTAAGCAAGACTTCCACAAATATATCTGGAGATAGGAAAATACCAGACAGGCAGCTATCTCATTAATAAATTAAGATGGTGACATAACATATCACTTAACAAGACAGAGCGCCTGAGCTGCTTTTTTAAAATTGCATTTTAAATCAGAAAGATAGAGGAAAAGTTATGAATACCTTGTAAATAGAGATTCTGGTAAAAGATGACATTACATGAAAAAATGAAACATACAGAAATCAGCAAATATGCAGGATACGCTTCCCTTGGGAATCTGTAATGAACTCACCACTACCATCAACACACAAAAAAACCAGCAATTTGTAAAGTTATGGAGAAGTGAAGAACATTCAAGAGGATTGGCGGGGAAAAACTGTAATAGGATGATTTACAACAATCTTCTCCAGCATGTTCTCCATCTACATAGTTAAATAATATATATTTAAAAAAGAATACCTGTACACTGAGTATCATGAACAATGACTAGCATGATTTACATAAAGAACTAATCATACCAGACAAACCTGAGTATTTTCACTGCATGCTAGAAATGCCTAATTAGTTTGTTGGAAAGCCTGCAGCAGGTGTAACATACCCGTACTTCAAATATTTTGATAATAGTGTCACGCTGAATCTTTGCTGGAGCGCAAGGACCAATCCTGCTCTTGCAAGTAGACTGACCAGATGATCAAAAAGATGACTTCCAAGTCTAGATTATATTATTTTAGTCATAAATATGATATCTATGATAGAGGATTCTTATCTAGCAGGTCAGGCAGAAGTTTGCAATGGCACCACATACCCATCCATATTAAGTCATATTTTGTTAAGAGTCATCAACACCAGCAGGGATCAAGAGAAACAAAAACACAGATGGTCTGAGGAAACAGAGAGAGACTGTTCAGAATCTAACAAAAAGAGATTACATTTAGGGTTAATTCTTCCCCAGATTTACTAATTATCTAAGCATCAAAACTAAAGCGGTAGAAGAATGGTTATTGACTAACAATGTTAAAAAAACTGGGTTTGTTGGCAAACAGAAAATGAGAATGGTCACAATATACTGAAACAACAAAATCCCAGTAACCACACAGGGTTGTATGTGCCATGCACTTCTGAATATGATGGAGATGGAAATTTAGTGTATATTATGCATCTCTGATGCACACATACTTACAGTACTCTGTTCAGTTTGGGGCACTTCAGTCTAAGAAAAACAGCGGTAAACTGGAGGCAATTCAGAAAAGGGCTTCTAACATGGGAAAGGTCCTGGGGATGGGAAGGATAATGACATATGAAAAAAACCAAAGAATTACAGTTTGGAAAATTTAGGTTAGGAGGTGCTAGCTTACAGAATCTATGAGAAATGAATGGCTCAGAGTAGTTAACTAGGAATAATTTAATTATATATATATATATATATATATATATATATATATATATATATATATAATTAAAGGAAATTTAGGCTCAATGTAAGGAAAAAGTTTAAGATGAGAAGTCAATTGAACAAGGTTAGTTTTAGGCGCTCAACCAATAGAAGTATTCAGAAGGACGCCAGATAAGCGTAGCTATTTGGAAATAGTTGCCCACTCCTGCCTACTGTAGGGTGAGGACTACAAGACTACCAAGCTTTTCCCACTTCTTACTACTTGTTATATGATTTTTCATATCAAATATGCTCAGTTTACTATAGAAGTCAATGCGTGGCATCTCTGACAGCTAGAATTCATTCACCCCGAAATACCTGATGCAGTTTCAAAATGATAAAGAATCTGGAATCAGAACTTTGGGTCACTCTTGAGTATTCTTGACTCCAGTGGCAGATGATGTACAAAGCAGAATGGAATAAATTAGATGATCAACCCTGGCAGGAGTATAAATGTATTGTGCCAGAGGATAATGAGGGAACAAGTCTATGAAGTAACATGGTGACATTTTACATGTCACCTTTTTGATCAAAACCGCATTTGTTTTTTTCCTCCATTATGGTACAAGTACATGTGTGTGAAAGCTAAAGCAATCAGAGGACTTCCACTGAAATGCATTTACCATAAAATAAGCATAGCTTTAGGCTGTTCAGAGACATAAGGCACAATCCCTATTCTCTCTTGAAAAGCATACTTCTAAAAGTTTTCTTACGGTTGAGAAACCTGTTTAATACTTGGATCACTGTAAACTACTGGATCCTACAAGTTGGTTTAATTGTAGGACTAAGAGAATTCTACTTCCTTGGAATATCAGATACCATTATCGCAATGTTACTCCCAGGCGCGTTACAAACCACAGCATTAACTAATTCAATTAGTTCAGATCTATACAAACTGAGGGCAAGTTGGCATCAACAGATGGAGCTGTCCCCTAATCTCAAGGCAAAACCCCCACATTAGCGTTTCTGTCCTCTCCAAGCAGCTGGAGAAACAAGAGTGTAAAGCTTCTACTGACAAAAATGAGTATAGCTCAAATGTATAGATACATACACATAAATAAAAGGAAGAGGTGCAAAGCCAGATTATTACTGCAGTTATGCACATTGGTACATAGCGGGCAAAATGAGCTACTGTGTACTCACAACACAAGAATTCATCTAACAAGACATGCAGCCACAGGCACGGCAACTGGCAATACAGAAACATGCCCCAAATCCCAAACAATAGTCCAAAGTGTGGTTTGTAACTCTGTAAAATGTGTGGTGTAGATGTGATTATACAGAAAAATATATACTGAGATTTCATACTAATTATCAAGGTGCTCCAACCGTGTTATCAGTAAGTATTTCTTCCAAAGCTATAGGATTCAATCATTTTCCTTTCTCTTTGTAGTGGTTTAATACTCTGTTACAAGGTAACTGGACTTTTGCAGCACCAGGCCAAATTTTTAGTTCGCCAGAGTAAACCCAGAGTAGCTCCATTGAAATTCTGCCTGTTATAGCCACTATCTATAATGTAAACCAACCCTGCTACCACTATGTACTTGGAGAAAACATACATATTGAAGATCTGATTCAATGTTGGTTTCAAAGACATGGCTGCAACATGCAAAGGTAATGCCTCACATTGTAGGTTAGGAAAAACTCCTTGATGAGCTGATATTCTGGATGCCTGGCTCTGGTTAGCAGTGGAGTGATGTTTACAGTACCGTTGCTGTCACCCTGTCAAGCTGAGATAGCAGCAACTTTATCAGCAGACTTTAAATAATAAGCAACATCAATGTCAAATATGCCTTGTGGAATGTAACATGTACCTAACAGGATATATTGGATGCAGAAGATTAGTCAATGACTTATGTTCCATTATCTTTTTCGCTCTGCTTGAATGAGTCAATGAATAACTTTATAAATAAAGGTATTTAAAAAAATCTTCAATGATGTCAAAACAGAGATTAGAAGGCTAAAGTTATCCTCTTACAGACACACTAATTATATATGTATGTTAGTTATGCTATGTTTTGTGTCTTGTCATGACACGGAAGACGTGAGTCAGGCAAGTAAGGAAAGAACCTAGGTAGCTAGCAAATAGCAGCAGCAAAATTTAATGCCTACAGCCTTCTACACATTATGGTTCCCCACCAAAACAAATGTCCTGCCATTGCTACTGGCAGTACAGCACCACTGGCGATGGTGATGTTAGGAGAGCTAGTGTAAACAGGTTTTTAGCCATCATGCTCTGGAAAGCACTCGATAATGGGTCAGATTTACAAGGGTATTTAGGTTCATAAGGAAGCAGACAGGTATCTGCTGGGGCTTACAAGAGTGCCTAAACTTTTTAGGCAAATCTCGCTAGACACCTGTCTGTATTTTGAGGTGCCTTTGGAAATCTGGTCCAATGTGATTAAAATACCAGGGTGGCACTGGTGACAGCAATGGTGAGAAATGTTAGTGGGGAGTGGGGCGGAAATGCAGCATAGACCCAGGCAGGTTGCACTCAAGATCCATCACTAGACGATGTTTCTCATGCATCAATTCCATAAAGCACAATGGGGGAGTGTTTGATATGCCTTTTGATAGGGGTTTGACAGTATCTTGTGAGAGCTTATGCTGTGACTTTGACATCAGCTTGGTTCACCACTACATACTCAGCTCTGTTACATGGTAGAACAACAACTGGAGGACAAGTGAATTACTGTTTGACATTAAGATCTAATTTGATATCTGAGGTATAATATGAGTTAACTAGAATCACTTTTCCACATTACCCACAACAGACAGTCTAGTGACCTTGCAGCTCTAAATCTGACAACAACTGCTGAAAACCTTCCCAGAATGAGATAATACAACAAGATTACTTAAAAGAATCCAAGAGCTAGCTAGACCGCCTATCTAGTCCAGGGGTTGCACAACAACAAACAAGCAGTATATTCCAATGACAGGTTCAGGATGAAAGCAACGCACTACTAAGATGTGAAATAAACGGATATTCTGGGTTTCAGGTGATCCTTCATTCAGAAAACGGATAATGATTAACACCTTGCATAAAATATTTTTTGCAACCCAATGAGAAGCTCTGCAGACATGGCCAGGGAAAGAGAAAGAAGCTTTGCATAGAAAATTAATCCCAGTTTTTGTGCAATATTATAAGGAACGGGTCATTATTTTAGTTTACTGAGTAGCTGTTCCAAACATTGATGAGAGCCTTGGTACTAAAGGAAATTAGGGAATGGAGGATCTGCTGTTTTCAATCACATAAAAGGACAGCAATCCTTTTAATTACAACAATGCCAATCTACATCTTCCTAAAGCAGCTAATTACATGTCAGGAGGATACCCAGTCATTCAGAACTGCCATTACACATTTTTATGTATTCGTTCTAGCCACCCAATTACCATGGCTACAGTTTGAAAAGATTCAGCAAAACCTTCATCTGATCACAACACATCAGTATGAATTTGACAGTGAGTTACAACAGAGCATACCAGCTTATGTTACAAAGATAGAGAATGAAAATGGAAGAGAGAGCATTTTGCCAAATCATCTGAGTAAGAGATACTATATGTACACAGACATCAAAGATCCATTATGCAGTTCACTACAGCTCAATGGCATTAACGCACTCACACCTATTTGTAGAACCTAAACTATTGGCCTGAGTGGTTCAATGATTACTGGAAAGAACTACAAAGAGAAAAGCTGTGTAGTATCCATGAATTGAAAAGGGGCACAAAAATAATAGGCATATTTCTCTCTAAATCCACTTCTCAATATGTCAGCAGGATTTAGCCCTTACATTTCTATAGCAATGGGCACTTTAAGAATATCCTAGTTAGACTGGGCAAGAGAAATCCTGAAGAAACAAAATATATTTGGCTACTTTTCCTCATGAACACAAACTAAAGTATGACATGGATTTGCAGACAAGAGGAAGATAGAGAAGTTGCTCCAGGAATATAACCCCATTGATAATACCTTTTCTGTTGTGCTGAACTCTATGTTTAAAACACTGTCTCATCTGCTTAAAGTCCTTAAATGAACAAACCCAATCCTTTGGTTATAATGCATTTCTCTCGAAAGAGGAAAAAAAAAATGTTGTTTATTTTAAATTCTAATTTATAGCTGCCACCTCTAGAGTGGCTCTTTTTTTTTTTTTTTTTTTTAGATACTGTGAATTAGACAATGCCAAATGAAGCTAAGAGACAGTGATTTCTGGGCATACTTTTCAGATTGCCAAATTCCTGTTGGCCAACAACTGATTCAAAATCCTGAGTAAATATCCTAGCTATTAAAAAGAGCAGAGAAAGGAACACTTTATTTGGAAATACCTCTGCAACACAGCTCCTTAATACGGTTGATAAGTGCATTAGCCTTCCATCCAAGAGAATGATGAGGAATATACCCCAGCTCAGCAAAACTGCAAAAGTTAGCTGGTCTCCATGCAACCCCTATTAATTCAGCAGGAGAGTGTTAAAAAATAAAACAGAAAGACTCTTATACTCACAACAATTAATCAATTTTGGTTGCGACATACAACACATTTTTCAAGATATCATCTGCCAGCAAAGACCCATCTGAAAAGCAAAATTACTAAACCAAACCCAAGATTATTGCCTAAAAATGTGTTAAGATTGTAAGCAATTAATAATATTGTTAATGGAAAAATAATCGCATTAAAAAGCACAACAGCTCCTTGGACATGAAGTCCTTTGCTAAATAAGAGCAAGGAAGTTCCTTTTGATGAGAAACCCAAAATTTCCTGGTCATAATCCAACAAAATTGTGACCAAAAGGAAGAGATTAATGACTTAGCTGATGAATAGTAAGCAATGATGAATTCACAATGTCCTGGTTAGGAGAAAGAAATATACATTCTAGCAAACATCACAACCATCAGAAATGAACTGACTTGAGGAAATTGGGAGGAGCATTTTCCTTCATTCCAAACCCATAACAAGGACAAACACCAGCATAGTGACCAGTTCCTGGGGTCCAAACCTGATATATAAGAGACTCAAACCAAGTCTTGGACACAAATACTTCTGAACTTCAGGAAGGAAGATGGAAATCACACCTGGATCTCAATTCACGCTACAACGTGAATCAAAATCCTGGATTAAATAGTTGGGAGCAGCATTATATGCAGCCAAAATCCACTCACCAATTTTGCAAGTCTGACCCATATGTAGAATAAAAACCACTTAAGATTGATGTGGACAAACTGGAGTCCAGAATAGAGCAACAAAAACAATAAGCGGCTAAGAAAACCTGGCCTATGAGGAAAGATTAAAAAAATATGCCTGTCTAGTCATGAGACCTTCCACCACCACAGAGTCCTGGGATCCTGGGTCTGAACCCTGGGTTAGAGTGATGTGTGTGTAGATGGAAGGAGGGCAAGGCTTGAACCTGAATTTGAACCCTGGGCTTACATTGCAGTGTAGACGTACCCTATGATTTTACTAGCTTTACATGAGAAGTAATGTAGCAAAAATCTTGCCAGCCTGCACATGAAAGGGCAACGAAAATGATTAGGGGGCTGGAGCACATGACTTATGAGGAAAGGCTGAGAGAACTAGGCTTTTTTCATCTGCAGAAGAGAAGAGTGAAGGAGGATTTGATAGCGGCCTTCAACTACCTGAAGGGGGGGTTCCAGGGAGGATAGAGCTAGGCTGTTCTCAGTGGTACTAGATGGCAGAATTAGGAGCAATGGTCTCAAGTTGCAGTGGGGGTGGTCGAGGTTGGATATTAGGAAAATCTTTTTCACAAGAAGGGTGGGGAAGCACTGGAATGGGTTACCTAGGGAGGTGGTGGAATGTCCATCCTTAGAGGTTTTTAAGGCTATGCTTGACAAAACCCTGGCTGGGATGATGTAGTTGGGGTTGGTCCTGCTTTAAGAAGGGGGTTGGACTAGATGACCTCCTGAGGTTCCCTTCCAACCATAATATTCTAGGATACTAAATGAAAATGATTCTTATAGATAATATCATCAGCTATGCCAAATCTAAAAGATTCCCAGCCACAATAGCGAAATGGTAGAAAGTCCAGTTAATGTATGCTAAAACTTTTCCTAAAATGGTCCATCCACCTACATTGATAGTTTGGGTTTTATGAAAAAACTGACCCATAAAACTCCACTTCAGTCAGTGGAACAAAATAGAGTTATGAGAAATTCAGTGAAGAGTCATATATGCATAATAGGTCACTACTGTAGCTTATATTACAGATGGATCTGAACCAAAAGTATGAATCCAAATATCCCACAGTTTTGGAAAGCTGGATCCAGACTTTGCAGACATAGCTCATCTCTTATAGGAGAATATTTTAAATAGCTAAAAATAAAACACAAACAAACGGACACCCATAATCATGCTAGCTCAACACAGCATCGCTAGAAAATATTTATGGGTCAAAGTTAGAAAGTCCCTTCTTGGCGAGAATACATTTATTGGAGCAGTGAAACCTCCTCCACCTCCAAGTAATTAGAAGATGTGTCTGCATCAAAGAAAAAGTTGTCTGCCTGCTGCTGTGTTAACTTATTATCTAAGCCATCCTTTGCAAAATATCTGGACATCAATATGAAATTTAAATTCCTGTATTACACATGATAGTCCAGGAAAAGACACCACCTGAACTACATGAGCAAAGACAAAGGGCATTAAAGAAAAGGGGAGCTATGAAATAGCCAAAGATGAACAAACTGGAAGAGAAAGGCCTGACGCAGAGTCAGGAGTCAGCCACAGGAAAACTCTGGGGAGTGTCCTCAGAGAAGGGAACACCATGGACGGAGTCCAGTACCACATAGCACACCCATGAGATCAAACAATATCTTGGAACAGATAGCAGGGACAGCCCAGCCAACCTCTCTTGCTCTAGAGGATGGCAAAAGATGTTGGCTCAAGTATTATGAGCCCTGAGATAACTGCCTGGATTGAATTTGCTGGTGTAACAGCGACCAGGAAGGAAGGTATCATCAATTCTTTAAACTGTATTCACGGAATGAGTGGGGAGCTGCATTCTGTAACCAATTCAGCTTTCAAATCCATTTCAAGCAGAACTCAGGTGGAAGTGCAGCACAATAATTTAGCCTGGAGGGGATGAAGGTCTGAATGTCCGTAAGAAGTTTGAACTGCAGCACTGTAGAGCAAAGGCTTGATTTGACAGAAAAAGCAGAGATGGAAATAGCCTTGGAAGGACCGTCTCAGCTTTCCTTGTTGAGGGAGTGATCCTGAACAAACCCTAATTTCCAGGGCTGTCTCACCAGCATTGTCCTCACTCTGAACAGGGCTGCAGAAACCATTCAAGAGTGTCTTGAACCGTTTCCCTCAACGCAGTAGCCTAGACTAGAGTTATATAATGAGAGCCTAAACCAACCACCGCTCATCAAAACAAGGGTCTGTCAGTCAAGAAACAGTCCACAACAGGCTACAAAGGGAATTACAGAGCTCAGGGTCATCAGCATATTGATGATGGCTAAGGTCATATTCCTCAATCATATCTTCTGGTGGCCTTACAGAGACCAAACAGAATGGAGATTAAGGGAGATAAAGAGAAATATGTAGCACCTGCCTAGCCTGATTAAGGTATTTCTTACCTACTGAATCAGTTTATGGTCTTCCTCTGGGGGAGGGGAGGGAAGGACTGCTGTTCACCAGCAAGCTGCAACTTAGGACGGAAGACCCACTGATCTCTAATTATTCTCAAATTGTTCATCTGCTTATTCCTTATATTGGCTGTTGATGTGTTTATGAGACATAGGAGCTGTATGACTGTGCTAAACAGAGTGAAGGCCAGATTCTCTCATATACACTGGTGTAAATCCATTATTTTTAGTGGAGCTGCTTCAAACTTACACCAGTGAAGCAGAGAGCAGGATCTGGCCTTTACTGTATTGATGTTATTCTTCCTTAATTCTCTAAACAGGAGTTTGTTTCAAACAATTACTTTTTTGAGGTACAATAGTAAGCAATATATCTTTTGAAAGTGAAGCTGTTTATCAATTTGATTCTGTTCTTTTAAAATGGAACAGCTAGAACAAATGGTAGTGGCAACCCCAACATAAAGAGGCCATTGATTATTAAAATCTCCTTATAATAAATCTTGGCAGTTTCTTGTCAGCTCAGTGTGTGACTGTAGTATGAATAAGCAGGTAAAATTCCACTGAAGCTACAGTTTGCTGGATCATCCTGCTGCACAAAAACCTCTCTCCTTCCTTTGTTCACACACACCAAGAAAGAACACTGCAGTGGTGGCTGAACCAATTTCTTCCTTTCTTGAGTCTGCCCCCGGATGCTATTCATGAATTTGCCTACTCAAGAAATACAATAAAACAGGAAAAGACAGCTCCATTCTGATTCAGTGATTTACAGCTAAGGAAAGCACATAAATTTTCCAATGAAATCCATAAATGAATGACAGGGCCACGCTCTGCCTATGTATCTTCAAAGTCACAGGGACAAAGAGGTGCCAACTCTGTGCCCTCTGAATGCACACAATCTTCCCCAGATCTACTGAAACAGCTTTCACAAGGTTAGCAGACGTAAAGATGATCTAGTTAAGTCTATACCTTAAGGGGGTTTAAAGGCTGGCGAAAAACCTGCTGATGTGCCACAATTTCCATTCCCCCCCCCACCCCTCAGTGCTTGCAATTATATCTAATGGTTTCAAGTTGCCAACATGTTCCAAAGCTGAGGGTGGAGGGAGGGAATAAAAACAAAATAAGTTATAGTAACTTCCCTTCACCTTTACAAATGAACAAAAGACAAAGGAAAGCCATGCTTCAAAACTAAGCCACTTTCCCTTTAAACTATTTCCGCACAGCTGGGAGGATAAAACGGAATGTAGTGGAAATGCCATGTAAATGTATTAATTTTTTTAAAGATACAATGCAGCCTAATCTGTCTCTAACGCATCCCATGCTGTTTCCATTGAACAGCTTCCTCTTACCGGCAGCAACATATTACTTTATTAGGATGCCAGGAGATCGCTTCCACACAATGCCAGCAGATGTAATTTTCTTAGACGCATACACAGTTCATCATTTAGATACTAGATGACAAGGTGATCACAGGGTGACTCTGTAATGCAAGTTTGTCGTTTGGTATTTTGAAATCTCAAATGATAAAAAAAAGATTTATCAAATATAAATATCTTTAAGAAAAAAGTAACAAAAGTGCTACATATGATCAAGGAAAAGCAATTCCGTTAGTTTCTGCTACCTAAAGTAGGTTTGCTTTACAAATATTACCACATCCATTATCAATATGGCTTCCAATTATTAGTTACATTGTCTGTAGCAGTATAGCTTTCTCACACCTCAACAAGGACAGAGTAAAGAGAACACAAAAGCATCAGACCCCATATCTCAAGGAGCAGATCTTCCTGCCTTTTAAGAATTGTTCATATTTGGGTGAATATTTGTGCCATGTTGGTAACTAGCAGAAACTGGACACCGAAGTCCTCCGATAAGCTTTCAGGCCTGTTAGGATGCAGGCAGAAGTTAAACAGACTTGTACAAACTCACCCATTTATTATCTTAATCCCTTCTTTGAAAACATTGCTTTTGAGAGGAGTTGGGAGGAAAAGGTGAGAGGAAGAACAAAAGGTAACACAACTTCTATGACAGATCAATAGAGTCTAGACCTCTTCGGAGCAGGCACTGCTAGGCGTGCCAAATAATGAATAGTGGTTTTGAGAAGTGGACTGCCGTCCATCAGACATTCAGCTCATTTTTCATGTGATCCCAGACTGGGTTTGTATCGTGGTCCCAGAGGCAGAAGGCAGTATTTTATCCACTAAGCCATGCAGCTCGTGAGAGTAGAGGATGTCAGTGTTGAATACGTGAGCATCAACCGAAATGTGTGAATGTTTCCCCTGGACATTCTCAGCGCAGTAGCCAAAAGAAGTATATCAAGTCACTGTGTGACCAGTGAGGCACGGCTTATTGCAGCTCGAAATCATTTATTCCCATGCTGAAGTGGGATTTCTAGTGTTCTTTTTACTCTGTTGATACTCCCAATATGGTGTCCATCGACCCTGTGCCTCTACCTCAGCTTCCATCCTTTCAGTCTTGGAGAAGGAAAAGCATACAGACTAGTTTTACATGATGTCTAAGGATATCCAACATTTTAAATGTAGCGTAAGACTTGTAACTGAGGGCTGTCTAAAATACCTGGAAGCACTTCTGTGGAATGCTAAGACAGAGCAGCAAGATATTCGAGCCACTGGGGCTGGGGGAGGGAGGTTGGTTGGTTGACTGACTATTTACTGGGAATTAATACTGAGAGTATATGCAAAGGCTGAGGGCACCATGCCATCTTCACAGAACAAGACCCTAACAGCTAACTGACGTACAAGAAACTGCAAAGTTATACTGTAAGAAGAACACATATTAAGGACCGAGGAAAGTCTGCTAAGGTGCTACGTCTAAACTAAGTTACTTCTTATTTTGACCCTCCCCCTTCTTTGTATCAGTCGTCGTCTAGGGCCTCTGTCTTGATCTCGTTGGTTCCTTGCCGGGCCAATGCCAAGATGGTGTGATTTACTGCTGCCATTTCCACGGCTAATGAAATGGGATCTTGGTGATCACTATGGCTAGTGCTGTCATCCTGTGTACGCAGAAAGGAAAAAGATGAAGCATTGTTAATTAGTTAGTAGGTATTCAGTCTGAGTGAAACAGTTTTTAAAGTAAGCAGTGAACTAAGGACTGCAAATTACATTTTTGCTAACTGGGCAGTGGGTGAAAAGAAACATGGACTCCATTTAAGAAACAATGTCATTCACTGAGCAAACAAACAGAGGTTTATTGGAAATGGGCAGGGCAGGGCAGGGCATGGGAATTCACTTGTATTTTCAATAGATAAAGACTGACTTAAGGTGCACGTATGAGGAATACATTAAATTATCAGGTAAGAGTGATTTAGTGTAAAATAGAAGTGACACACAAATATATAGGTTATATTTTATATAGGGCTACACCTATACACAATTCAGCACTAAGCCAGCTGCTGAAAATGTCCCAGACAGATAAAAAAAGGTGGTGAAATGACCTCATGCAGGAACTGCTATACCAGATCAGATTGTCTAGCCAGCCATGCTGCTACATCCCACACCTCATTTAATTAAATGGGGAAAAAACTGTGGGTTATACTGCTGTCTCCACTACAAACTCAAACAGAGCTGGAGGCTGTCACCATATATTCCTGTGTGTCTTTTTTTAAGCACTCAATTTTAAAAGGACAACAGTGTAATTGTTTAGGATGTGTGGCTGTTGTGAAGAATGAAGAATATGGGGAAACTTTGCTGCTACAGGCCTGCAGTGAAGATTTTTCTCAGCATTGAAATGTTTTAAGATCAGTTAATGAGAAGGACTACATTCCATATACACGCTGACGTGTGCAGTTTTCTGAACCTATGTCTGAGTGAGGGCATAGTCTGAATATAGGGTGTAACACCGACACCTCTTGGTGGCTTATTTCAGTGGGGATCAAACATGGGAACTTCTTGATCTTAATACATGAGCCTCTTACTGCCTGAGCTAAAAGACACATTTCAGATAGCCAAGACGGCAGCAGGCTCATTAATCTCTAGTTGGCCTAGCCACCACTGGGCGGACAGAGTGCCATACCAACCAGCCATGGCTTACATAGGAATAAGGCATAGTCCAAGAGTTCAAGGCCAGAAGGGACCACCAGATCATCTATTCCAACTTCCTGTACATCCCTGACCACTACCACCACCCAACATCCGCATACTAACCCCAGTCAGGTATATCTAAGTTCTAATCCTAGTTCTAAAAACCAAATTCCTTCTGTAACTGTAGGCAAACTAAGCTTCAGCTTCCCCATCTCTGAAATGGGGGGTAATAATACTTACGTACCTTGTAGAGGTATTGTGAGAATTAGTGAATATTTTACAGCATTTTATAGGACAAAAATGCTAATTTTTGTCATTATTACCTCAGGGCCATGATGATGAATTTGCAAACAATATCATTTCTAAATCAAGATGGCAGGTGGTGATTGCTGGTGAGACAGAAATGCCAGATTTCAGTAAACTCCTGAGGCTGCTTAACAGAATCTCTTAATTTGCCATGAATTTTGGGTTAGATGTTCAAAAACCCACATCAGAACTTGTGTGCACACTTTTGAATACCTGATCCGAGAAGTCATTTAAGTGAACTACACCATGTCAAGAAAGTGTAAAAAAACAAAACAATCCCTCTGAAGTTTTATTAACTTTATGTTATTAACTTTAACGGTAGTTGGATAAACTTTATGTTTTAAAGTTTTCTGGAGTCTGAATGCTACTCTGAAACAGCTGAATGATTTTAACAGCTGAATGGATGTTCAATGGTCATCAGGATGGCTTTCCACAGTAATCCATTTAACTTTTAATGCCTGATTATCCTTTACAGTGGAGTCTGCGCTAGATCACTGAGAACTGCAATGTCTAAGGACTCCGAACAGAGAATTTTGATGCAATTAAGTGATTTCTTTTTCCAAAAATATGTTGGATAATACAAAAATATAGAAAGAAAGAAATTGTTTGGAAGTCTAAACAATGTATCTGCTAAGTCAGCAATTCCGATATCCGATAGGCATGTATAATTAAATGTGCTTGGCTGCAGTTTCAAAACATACCTCCCCAGTTATTTTGGAGATTCTCATAGGGAGTAGAGCTCTGCCAACTACTCCCAGGGATGATCGATAAAAGGACCTTCGTCCCCCACCAACGCAGCAGCTCCAAAGATCGTGGAAACAGGGCAATCATGCTAGCACCTCTCATTGCCCCCCTGAATCTGGGCTGAGCCTATTGGGGAGCTACTCCAGGACACTGGGCTCCCAGTACCCACCCCCAGTGAGCACATGAAGATGAGGTCTCCTACATCTTTCCAGGGATGGCTTATTAAGAAAACCCCAACAAAACCCAGACAGCTGGGTGCAGCAGCATGAACACAAGGAGCAAAGGAAGCAGAACCATCTAAGTGAACTGTCGAGCCAGCCCAATGATGTTGAGTGAACTCATCCAAAATGACACAGCGGGGGAAAGATGGGGAAGGGGAGGTGGGATAGGAACACGTGTGGCTTATGTCACAGGGAAGCATATTTGTGCCCGACACACTGCAGAAATTGTTAAAGACCTGTACATCCTTCCTTGAAGGTTAACCAGTGTACCAGTGCCAGAGAAAAGGAGAGCTTGAATTATGCATGGTGCGTTGCTTGAATTAACACTGTCCTAGCATTTTTCAAACATTGGGTGTTGTGTGAATGATGTAACTTGCTTGTTTGGAGCAGATCCTCCTGTCTTCTTCTACCTTCTCTGCTTCTCTGCCTCCCTCTGAACATCTTCCCTCCTCCTCCCCATTGCGTACTTGCCAAGTGTCCTGTTGTATGACAATAAATCCATGTGGGTGAATACTGGGTTCTCACATTCAACAGGGGAGCTGTGCTCTTCCACTTTCCCCATTAAAATTACATGAAAGTTTAAAAAAAATTAAAAAAGTCTGACTCATGAGCAGTACAAGGCCCCATGACGCTGACGTGTCATATGTGGGGTCTCCCATTTAGGGCCATGTGGCTCAGCCTCAGATGCTTACCTGCTCTGAATAGTCATTCCCATCGACATCATCGCTATTGGAATGGCCTCCTGGACTCTGTACATCTATGCCATGGCTCTCCAGGATTGCTGCTTCTTCGAAAAAAGCAAATGGATCCCTAAATTATCTCATGCGTTACCGTAATTAAAAACAATTAATATTTTAGGCATTTGAAGAAAGTGGACTAGCAGGGTCAATTTTTGGCCACCTCCCCTCAACTCTCCACAATCTGGGGTGGGTGTTAAGTGTTCACATCTTTTGCCTCACAAAATTGTTTCCATTCTCCCTTCTTCCCCATCTAGTTTAAAATGGACTGACCCTCCCTTGTGTATGCAGTGTTGCTGTAGCCATGTCAGTCCCAGGATCTGAGAGAGACAAGGTTGGTGAGGTAACACCTTTTATTGGACCAATTTGTTGGTGAGACAAACATGTTTCTAGATGCACAGAACTCTTCTTCAGGTCCAATGCTCAAAACCTTGTCTCTCTCACCAACAGAAGTTGGTCCAATAAAAGATATTACCTCCCCCACCTTGTCTCTCCCTTGTGTAGTAAGGATGCTACATGAGGCTGCATTATCTTGCAACTGGATCTGTGTCGGTGGCCACACAGGGAGGAAGAATGGTGTACAGGGCATTGGACTGGAATTCAAGAGTTCAGAATCGAGGTGAGCCACTGACTTCCAGCGTGACCTTGGGCAAGTCACTTAATCTACCCTGTGCCTATGATATATTTCCCTACTTCCCGGGGATGTTGTGAGGATAAAATCTATTAATGGTTGAGAAGTGCTCAGATACTATGGTGATAAGGTCCATGTAAGTACTTAGATAGATCTTGCAGATCCCCACTGAATTATTATTACAGATGCATTTCTAAAGCACTATAGCAACCAATGGGGCTCTGCAGAGGTTCAGGGGACCATCTGTGTGAATTCCAATTGTAGGATGGGGCCTGAAATCATGAGGGTGTATTTTAAACTTTTTTAATGGGATTTAAGAGCAAAAATCCATTTTATTTCAACGGGACTTATACTCCTGATTCCCTGCGGTGCTTTTGAACATCCCATGTCCCCATACTGGACAATGTTCCTATCACTGCCTGTCCATCCATCAGGATTTTTTTTGGACAGGTTAGGCTTTATTTTATTTTATAAATAAAATAAATTTCAATTAATACAATTTTTGTGCTTTGATTTGATGTTTTTTCCTTGGTAAGTATGGGGAAGGAGACATCGTCTATTGCTGAAGCAGATAAGCAAAGGACATAAATAACATCGGACTGTAAATCCTGAGAATATGCAGGTTTTAATTTTATTGTGTAAGAAATATACTCCATTTTAAAGAGTATGTTATAAATGTGCCTGGGCATGTGCAAAAATGCTGGCTTGCCTGCAGGTGGGAATTTTTGCATATGTGTGCATAAATGGCTGAGTTCTGTAAGGTACTTAAGCATGTCCTTAAAGTTGCACACGCAAATAAGTACCTCGCTGAATCACAGCGTTACACTGCAAGGCCTTAAAGTGTGACTTCATCCAGTGAACTTGGCACTTGAGCAGATCTGTTCCTACTGTGTTTTCAGAGTCATTTCTGCTTTCTTCATAGTAAGCTATTAGACTGTGGAACCAACACAGCTCAGTTTGTGAGCTGTATCCTATTCCAGCTTGTGCATCATCAACAGAATTGTTTGCTGTGCTCCAATCAGTTATGACTCTGCAAACCCATTGAAGGCAAGAAGGGGGCAATAAGGTGTAACTGAAGGAAGAATCTGGCCTGCAGAATCCTTGGTACTGATGATGGTATTTGAGATTTAAAGAATCCATCTCGGCTTTCAGATCTCAGTGGAAGCTTATAGGGTTGGCAGTAAGAAAAAAAACCACCACCATTTTGACTTGTGAAATGAGTACATTTGAGCTAGACATCACAGAGGCAAGAAACTTACACACAAAGACCTTTTTTTTTTTTTTTTAAATTGCTTCCCCCCACCCCTGGATGCTTTTCAGATTGGAACTGCACTTTAAGGCTTTAAAGTCAGTACATTTTGAATTTCCCCTATCCCCAGTGCAAATTACTGCTTCTCTTATTTCATTTGGGACAGCCAATGGGACTGGGCCAAGAATTTGGCATTAGGGAAATATGAATCCTTCTATATCGATCAGATTCAGACTCAGAACAGAAATTAGGTCCTCTAGTGACATCTGATCACTGAATCATTTTTCCTGTCCTACTACTGACATTTGTAAACTAAGTTCCCAATGATATTTTAGAAATTTTAAGAGGGTGAAAGATTTATTTTAAAAAGTGCTCTAAATTATTATTAAAAACGCTTGCAGCCTCTAGCCATTTGCATTAATAGAATTCAATCTTATACCGTCCATCTCCCCTGAGCTGGCCTATTTAAGCCCTTCAGGTTGTCTGAAAGCAGGCACTCTGATACATTACCGATATTGGCTCGTCTCTTGATTTCCTTTCTTCTGTTGGCAAACCAGTTGTACACTTTAAGGGAGGTAACTCGCTCCAAATCTGACAATTTTTTGCCTGTGAAAATATACATAGAACACAGTTGTTTCCAGGGATTCACAGGGACAGATAGCACTTTGCACATCCTATAAGATCAACAGATCCCTGCCATGTGATAAATCCTTTAAATTTAGAGCAGACGATATTAGAAAGAAGAGTTCACAAAAAATAAAACAAAAACCAAAAGGGCTCACAGTACTGTGCCAAGGTGCTATGGTGATGAATGCCATATAAATCTTTAATAACACATATTCCCTTTTGTCTGAAATGCAGGGTTTTTCTTTGCAACATCAGCCAGCTCAATCCTGAACTGAGATAAGAGAGGAAAGCTGCTCTTCAGATTCATGCACAGTACTGAGATTCAGGAGACCGGGATTCAGTTCACAGCTCTGCCACATAATTTCTGTGTGACCTCGGGCAAGTCACTTCACCTCTCTGTGCCTCAATCTTCCATAGGTAAAATGGGGGTAATACTTTTCTGTCTCATAGTGATAACGTGAGGCTAATTTGATTCCTGAATCTGAGGTGCACAGATACTGAGCACCGTAGAAAAGCTAGTAAACATAAATAAATAAGAAGTGAGATGTGAGGATGGCAGAGAGAAAAATCAAGTAGTAATAATAATTACTTATATAGCACTTTTCATCAGCAGATCTCAAAGCCCTTTAGAAAGAGGTCAGTATCATTATCTCCATTTTACAGATGGGGAAACTGAGGCACCAACAGGGGACGCGACTTGCCCAGGGTCACCCGGGAGGTCAGCATCAGAGTCGGGAATGAAACCCCAGTCTACTGAGACCCCGCCCAGTGTTCCGTCTGCTAGACTGGACGGCCTTTCTACTAGTTGTAGTAGCTAATGTGAAGGCTAGGAAGTCTTGTTCTAGGCTTTTCTTTTTTTGTCCTTTGGGTTTATTACTTTATTTTAATTCCTATAAACACAAGTTTCAAAACATGTTATTTGCTTGGTTGGGGTATGTTCTACTATTTCAACTAAGCAAAGGCAGGTGGGCCCGCTCCTTTGAGTTTTGCATTACTACATTAGATACCCACATTCCATTCCCAGGTATGCTCTCTCATTTCCCGACATCACAGGAGCAGGAAGAACTGATAAGATGCTATGGGAGGGGGGAAAAAATGAGATCCCCCAATTTAACACACACAACCTACAGGGAGGGTAACCTAAAGCTACGGAGAAGCTCGGACATCAGGAAACCAGGACTCCCTACTTTGCCAAGGATATACCATATGATCATCATAAGCAAGTCACAACCTCTCTGTGCCTACATCTCACCATCCTTAAAATGGGATCAATAACAACAACAATAATACCACATACCCACTTGTGTGGAGGGGCTTTGAGATCGTCAGATAAGTGGTGCATATATTTGTAAAAATAACTAGAAATTAGTGGCTTTAAAGTATGCAAATCTCTGAAATCTGACCCATTTCCTATGGATACCGCACGTGACCCTCTATATATGAAATGTTTTGATGCTGAACTTCATGTCTACCTCTTTACTATTGTAATTAGTAGAAATGTAACTTTCAGACATACATGTTTGGGCCTGAAAACTACTTCAGACCTCATGTTCATCCAAGTATGGCAGCTTGAATACACGAGCTATATAGCGCTCTGGGAAAACTTACTACTGGTTCAGAGAACTAAATTTTTAGTAATAGCCATAAAATGAGATTTGCTGAATTTAGCAGGAGATGTTGAAATCTAATTGCAGGCTCCTTTGAAAAAGAACACTATGATCAGGTCCTTACCTGGCTTTTGTATAACTGCATTACAGGCGTTTGCAATTTCTTCTCTCTTTGCCTCATCAGGATATTGATTCTCATTGAAGTAACTGCAGAAAAGAAGAAGTTACTCACCTTATGCAGTAACGATGTTTCTTCGAGATGTGTGTCCCTAGGGGTGCGCCATGGTAGGTGTGTCTGCGTCCCTGCACTGCTGATCAGAGAAATTTGGTAGCAGTGTTTGCTGGGCTCGCACGTGTGCTGTCTGTCTTCCCTCACGCTGAGCCACGAGGCGAGCAAGTGCGTGGGCTAACCATCCTTCTCTACTGCAGAGTCATGAGGAGAACTCTGAAGTAGAGGGGAGGAGGACAGATAGTGGGGCACCCCTAGGGACACACATCTCGAAGAAACATTGTTACTGCACGAGGTGAGTAACTTCTTCTTCTTCGAGTAGTGTCCCTATGGGTGCTCCACTGTAGGTGACTCCCGAGCAGTATCCCCTCTGGAGGGCTGGGACTTCGGAGTCAGGCTAGTCACTGAGGATAGTACTGTGACGGCAAAGATGGCATCAGAGGAGGAGTCCCCGGTGATTGCATAAATGTTCTGGGAAGGTGCAGCTCTCTGAGACAGGGACAGCCTTAATGAAGGTGACAGATGTGGAGATCGATCTGGTGGAATGTGTATGGATCAAGTCCAAGGGGTCATGTTACTGCGGCAGGGTTTCGCGGCCGGGGGGGGGAGGACTTTCGGCGGCGGCGGGTTACATGGGGGGAACAATGCCCTCCGCCGAAACCCTTCTGCCGTTTGCCCCTTTTCGGCGGCAGGGTTTCGCAGGGGTGGGTGGCTAGGTACTTCTGGCGGCGGATTCGGCGGCGCGGTACGCTGGTCTAGGGGACTTCCTGAAGGCCTTTGTCCTATCAAGGTAGAATGCCAGGACTCTCCCAAGGTCTCAGGTATGCAGATGCCTCCACATTATCTCGGTGAGGCTTAGGATAGAAGGCTGGAAGATGAATAGACTGATTCATGTGAAACGATGATGTCATTTTAGGGATGAACCTCGGATGTGGTCTAAGTGAAACCTTATCTGGGAAGAACACTGTGTATGGGGGATGTGACGTCAGAGCTGCTATTTCCCCAGTTTTTCTTGCTGAGGTAATTGCAGTAAGAAAGACCGTTTTCGCCGACAGGCATGCTAGCGAGCAGACAGCCATAGGTTCGAAAGGGGGCTTCGTCAGCCCTTAAAGCACTAGGGTTAGGTCCCGTGAGGGGGTAGGATGTCAAGGTTGAGGGAAGAGGTTTGTTATTCCCTTCAGGAACCTTTTCATGCTCAGGTATAATAGAACTGAGTACCCCTCTATGGGTTGGTGAAATGCTGTAATAGCTGCTAGGTGGACCCTGAGGGAGCTCAGGGATAATCCTGATTTTTTACGGTCGGAACATATTCCAGAATATGCTGAAGAGTTGTTGAGACAGGAGAGATTTGTTGGGATGTGCAACAAGTCTGGAACCGGGACCATTGCTGCAGGTAAATGCGTTGTGTGGGGGATTTTCTATTGTGTAGTAGAATCTCCTGTACTTCCTTTGAGCATCACTTTTGACGGGCAGGTCGAGGTGCCATGAGACACTCCCCGCTACTATCCATGCACCCATTTAGCCACCATTTTGCAGCATTCTGCAGTGCCAGGGAGTGGATAAGCTTGGATAAATGAGGCCTAGAGATCGTCTGATCCGGTTATTCCATCCACTTCGCCTCCATACCCCCTACACAACACCCTTTCCTATCCCTCTTCAGGGACCCTTCTCACAAGAGTCTGTTACAGCAGGAGATAGACCGACTCCTGCAGTTAGGAGCCATAGAACCAGTACCTCAACATCTTCGAGGCAAAGGGTTCTACTCTTGCTACTTCCTAATACCCAAAATGAAGGGAGGCTGGAGACCTATCCTGGACCTCATAGCGCTCAACAAATTTGACAAAGCTCAGAAGTTCAAGATGGTCACTTTATCGATGGTGCTTCAGGATGGGTGGTTGAGTTGAGGACTGGGAGACGGAAGGCTTTCATCTTGAGACTTTTCCCTTTTTACTCTGGGGAAATTGGGACAAATGAGGCTTTTGTTGATAGTGAAAGATAAAGTGTCTCTTTTGCCTTGGAACGTACCTAGAGACCTGAGAGTGGCCCTGGAATTCTTCAAGTAGTGGAGAGAGGCGTCAGTCTTCTCGGCGAAGAGTTTCACACCCTCAAAGAGAAGGTCCTCCATGATGGTCTGTATCTCTTCCAGGAATTCCTCCTTCAGGAATCCCGAGGAATTTCTCCTTCAGGAATCCCGAGAGTTGGAGACATGACAGTCATGGAGATGGTCCTGACAACCATGTTGACAACGTCAAGGGCTGATTGCAAAGATGTCTTGGCCACAAATTGCCCCTCCTGGATGATGGCCTTGAAGGAGCTCAGGAGGTCTCTGGCAATTTCTCAATAAAATCATGTAATTTGTTGTAGTTTCTGTAATCAATCATATTTTGCCATGAGTGCCTGGTAGCTGGTGATGCAAAGTTGTAAGGTGGCTGAGGAATATGCCTTTCTACCAAAGAGATCCAGACACTTCCAGTCTCTATCTCAGGGTGTTGACCTGGAGTGGTGGTGTTGGCCACAAGAGTTCACAACATCCACCACGACGGAATTGAGTGGCGGATGGATAAACAAGAACTCTGAGTCTTTCTCAGGGACATAATACTTTTTGTCTGCCCGTTTACATGACTGGGCACTGAGGCCAGGGTTCACCACACCATCCCAGCTGGGTCTAAGATGGCCTTGTTGATCAGGAGGGCGATTTTGGAGGTGGCTGAAGCATGGAGGATGTTGATAAGCTGATGGTGTGTATCTTTAACCTCCTCCATTGGTATGTGGAGGGTATTCACTACTCTTTTTGCCAGCTCCTGGAACAGGCAGAAGTCATCCACCATGGATGGTGGTGAGGGCATGACCATTTCTTCTGGGGAAAAGGAGGATATGGCCTTGGGTCTGACCTCTTCCTCTGTGTCCACCTATTACTCCTCTGCTTTTTGGGGTTCTGAGGTCCACAATGCTGTAACCAAGGAGGCATATCTGGAAAGTTCTTGAGCGATGCTTGGTGCCCCGCCCAAGGGTCCCAGTATGGCCAGTCTGGTGGCATAGGGCCTGGTGGAGGTGCTCATGGGTGACTGTATCAAGATGGTGGCTGTGCCATCTGATGGTACATTCCTGGACCTTGTTCATATTGGGTCCCATATGGAGACTGGGGGAAGTATAAAGAAACTTCATTTGGCTCACTGTCTGATCCCTTGCTTGACATCAGAGGGGCATGGCATGATTGTGGGGAAATACCCCTTGGTCAGCCATGGCTCAGTTCCGTGATCTCGGTACCGAGGTGCGGAGAATTGGGAGCTTCCAGCATACCTTGGTCATTGGCTTGAGGGGATTCTGCCAGTACCGCCAGTATCAACACTAGCTCACGTACAGGGAGTGTCTTCGGGTGCTGGCCCTTGTGTCTCTGTACCAAAGATGAGATGGAGATCGCTTTCAGTTATCCCTGGGCTTGCTGGGGGGACTTCCTACTCTTTTTTGATTTCTGAGAGGAGTTCTCTGACTGTTTCTTTGACCCGCTATCCTTCGAAGTCTAAGGTTCAGAGGAAGACTCACACCTGCCAAAGGGCTGTGGTCAGAAAGCCACCTCCATAAAGACGATTTTCTGGTGGAGCTCGCTGTCCTTGAAGGATCTCAGTCAGAGCTGTTGGCAGAGGGAACGCTTGTGTTGGATGGGCCCTCGCTGAGGCAGCGAATACACTGATTTCTTGTCCGTGACTGGGATCACCTTGGTGCAAGTACACTTCTTAAAGCCCTGAGAGCCGGGCATACCTTTGTCCAGGGGGGTTGACACAAGAATAAAGTATTTTTCTTTTTCTGTTAAAAAAATAGATTTTTTATAAATAAAACTCGAAGAAGGCTAAAGGGTTTCTAAAAACTAAAAATTGGCAACTGAAACGGAGAGTTAATAATTTGCTAAAGGACAGCTAAAAGCTCCGCCTCTAGTCAAGGGTGGTTGAGAAGGAACAGAGGAGGGTTAGCCTGGGCGTGCCAGCTAGCCTAGTGGTGCAGCACCAGGGGAGACAGCACATGTGCGGGCTCAAATGACACTGCTACCAAAGTTCTCCAATCAGCAGCGCAGGGACGGAGACTCACCTACAGCGGAGTACCCATCGAAACACTACCCGAAGAAGAAAAAAGAGTTTTTCCAAAATCAAAGCATGAATGCACCAAAACAGCTTCACTAAACGGTGTCAATGGCTAGTAAATGCATCAATCTTAAAGGGACAACAGAGACACATTAAGTTTTATGTTAAACAGTATGTGCATGTTTATGTATTATATGTGAACACACAGTCCCCCTTTAAAGCCTTTCCAAACGTCTCTCATAACACAAGAACTAGGGGTCACCAAATGAAATGAATAGGCAGCAGGTTTAAAACCAACAAAAGGAAGTATTTCTTCACACAACGCACAGTCAACCTGTAGAACTCCTTGCCAGAGGATGTTGTGAAGGCCAAGACTACAACAGAGTTCAAAAAAAGAACTAGATAAGTTCATGGAGGACAGGTCCATCAATGTCTATTAGCCAGGATGGGCAGGGACTGCTGTTTGCCAGAGGCTAGGAATGGTCGACGGGATGGATCACGTGATGATCACCTGTTCTATTCATTCCCTCTGAAGCACCTGGCATAGCCCACTGTCGGAAGACAGGATACTGGACTAGATGGACCACTGATATGCCCCAATTTAGCCGCTCTTACGTTAAATTGCCTTAGATAACTAAATGTCACCGTCACACTTGCAGCGTTCTCTATAGCAAGTGAATAGGTATAAGGAAAGAGAGTATGCTCCAAATACCAAAGACACTACTGCAAAGTAAAGCACCCATGTTAGGAAACACCAAAGTTCATGCTCGTGCAGCTCTGCTCCTTTAATTACATGATAACATACTATTTTTTTCTGCAGGACCCTGCTTCATTCAGTGTACAAGAAACGAGACCTGTATTCAATATTTACTTTGATTCTCAGGGTTCAGTGAGCATCTCCCACTTTCTCATTCACTACATACCTACTTCCACACCGACACCAAAGTCTTCGTATTTTACCAGGAAACATGTAACTAACAGCATTTTGACTGGTTAGTGCAGGATATTGTAGTGGTTTTCTTACAAGGATTCTGTGAGTGCATAACTATATAGTACTACTCTAAGAACTATGGATTAACTTTAGTGTGTACTTTTACAATTCTATTTTTAATTTAATAATTGTAAATTTACTACAGGATTGTAAGAGACTACTTTAATGTAACATTTTTAATGCTACAGCTTTCAGATAGGTTATTTTACTACACCTACAACGTTGCTATAAAAATTCTAATTTTACTATTAGAAATGTTTTCCTTAGCCTTTACAAGCTCAAATGAATTGATTAAAAACCTCTGAGCCCAATGAAACTCCCACTGAAGTCAATGGTGTTGGTTCAGATCTGGTATGCAGGGATCACTTCATTTCTTTTCAGGTTGCAGTGTAGGATATATTTGTAGAGGTTGTTCAGAGGACAGAATTCGAAAATTTCCCCAGTCAGCTTTATAATGGACTTTTAAAATTGCTGCTGTGTATTTAAGGGAACAAATTTTGCTTTTTATTTTCACCAAGAAAGCATGAAGCAGCGGACTTGCTAATCAGCCAGCACACACACACGCATGCACGCCCTCCCACCCCATCTCTTTGTGCAGCTACCCTCAGCATAATTTAATATAGTTGATATATTCTAAATTTTCAGTTAAAGATGCTATACAAATAAGTGGACAAAACCAATTTAGGTCATCTTGCTGCTAAAAGCACAATTTTGTTCCCTGTAGTATTTTTTTGTCTAAGCTATCTTTGAATAACTGCAGTTAAAAGCATTCCCACTACTTCACTTTGGAGATTATTCCACAGCTAAATCAACCGTATTGTAAGTAAATTTGCAGAAATGTCCAGCCTGAATTTTCTTTTCTTGCATTCCAGCCCGCTCTTCACCCTGTAATTTGTAGTTAAGTTATACGCACAATCGGAATCCTGCCTGTGGATTGCTATTCATTAATTAAGAGAAATTGCTCATTAGCACAGCGAGAAGCACTGTTAATGTGCCTCCATTTGATTTGCTTGCTTAGAGAGTAACTGCAACCATTGAAATTGCTTTTTTAAGTGAGGGGCAGATAGAAATTAGTGATCTGGGTATTAAAACATTCTCTCTCTCTCTCTCTCTCGCACGCACACACACACACACACACACACACACACACACACACACACACACACACACACACACACACACACACACACACACACACACACACACACACACACACACACACACACACACACACACACACACACACACACACACACACACACACACACACACACACACACACACACTTCCCTTTTCTAGGCTTCTTGTTGAGAGTTGCTGTTTTGAACTAAGACCCAAATCCACTAAGGCACTCAGACACCGAATCTCAAATGTAGGCACACAAGTCCTAGTTTTAGGCTCCACCGAGATCCACAGAACTCCTGCCACCTCATCCCGTAGGCACCTAAAGCCACTCGGTGCCTACATTTTTTCTGCGAGTCTCCTAGGTGCCTGTTTCTGCTTCCAGAGACGCGCACTGCTGCCTGACTCTAAGCCAGCAGTTCCCAAACTAGGAGTCGTGACCCCCAAGTGGGGTCGCGCCATCAGCAGATGGGCTTGTGCTGATCCTGGGTGCGCAGAGGATGACATTTTGCAGTGTCATCCTCCGTGTTGTCCAGTTCAGGAACCGGTGTACGATGCCTGTTTCTCTAGGTGTACAATGCCTATTTCCTGCCTGAGCCCCAGCATGCCCCACAAAGCATGGGAAGACAGGCTTTCCCCATCTCTCTCACCTGCAGGGCCTGATCTGGAAGGCGTACTCTGAGCATGCCTTCGGACTGGGTCCCATTCAAAATCTGGCCAGAGGGGGAGGCAGCAATGGTGGCTCCCTCATTACTTTTAGCCCAGTGCTTACATCTGCGATGTGGGAAACCCCAGTTCAATGCCCCCTCTGCCTGCTGTAGAGAAAAGGATTTGAACAGGGGTCTGCCACCTCTGATGTGAGCACCCTAATCATTGGGTTATGGGATATTTTGATGGGGCGCTCCCTCAACCGCCCCTGTTGAAGTTGCTCCACGTGGGATAAATAACTCATTCTCCCAAGAAACTGCCTAGGCATGTAAGTCAGCTGGCTGCAGGAGAAGTGCTCCTGGGTGTGGACTGCAAGCAGAGAAAGGGACCTCTCTGCAGCCCGGATTTAGGCACCTAACTTTGTGAGAGGGGCAGGGCTTACGACACACCCCTCTTGTCAGCGTTCAGCTAGCTTAGGTGAGGAGCCACCTAATGAGCAGGCTTTTGTGGATCCCTTTCTTAGGCACCTGCCCACCTCCATTCATTGTACAGGGAGATTAACTCAGGCTTTGTAGATCCTATTGCAATGCTGAATGTTGCAATTCTGATTTCCCTTTGAGGGTCTGGGCCTGAATCCTGAGACACTAAGCGTACTACAATCCATACAATGCCTGATGCTATTCTGTCTTAAATCAATGGAAGTTTGGCCACTGACTTCAAAATAAGCAGACTTGGGCCCGTTGATTTCAATGGGGATTGCCGGTGCTCAACACCTCTCAAAATTCTACCCGGGCAGCAGCCAGGGCACTCCGAGAGGCATCAGCAAGGGTTGCAGGGCTTTATTTGATTTGATTTGGCAACATTCCTCGGACTGGAATTAATGTCATTTTTATTCTTTAAAACATACCATCCCCTTGGCTAGACAGTACCATGTAATATTCAGCATATGACTCTTCTACCTTACAAATTCCTGTTTGCAGGGATGGTGCTTTATATGGAACTTACTTAGAAAAGGGAAAAAACAAGGAAACAAAATGTAAAGAAGTGCATAATGAACTGCGTTAGACAAATGTATGTTTAATACTATTAGAGAAGTAGATATTATATATTTAATAGTGTAAGAAGAAAACGTAAAGGAATTTTTCTTCTTTCTGCAGGTGTCTTGCTGACACCGCTCTAAAAGAACACAGGTAGAACAACTTCAAGGGGTTTAAAAATCACGAAGTTGCTTTATGTCTTACCTACAGTGGATTTTTGGTTGGTGTAGATAACAGGGCCAAGCAAACCAGACAACTGTGTGATTTATTAGCCAGATGCAGATCTCCCTAGTAAGACAGGCTAGGGAGGATGTATACAGACTGGACAGAACTAGCCCACCAGCAACTCGAGGGCCACAAGAATCAGTTAAGTATGAATAGGATAACTGATGTAAGAAATAATGGAATACATGAAAGCAATAAAAAGACAGCTGGATTGAGTAAGGATGAGGGAGCAGTGGTTAAAAAAGCTATATGAGGAGGTACCAATTAGGGTTTTAGCAGGATAAGTAAAAATCAGTTAGAAGTTATGATGATGTGTAGGAAATATATTTAGAATAGAATGTTTATAAATAAGATTGTTTTAATAATATGTGCCTGTGTGATGTCACAAGACCGGGTATAACGGGCGTGGGTATAACAAAGGGGGGGGAGGCGGGGGAGCAATGCAGGACCCCCACCAGACAGAACCAGCATGGACGTGATGATGACAAAAACCACCTACCTGCACCCAGGACTGGGTAAGTGACCATAGCTCTATCTTGCTCTATTTGTTTTACTCATGCTTGATTAAGGTGGTGATCTATTGTCCTAAAATTCTCTTATCAAAGCTTTAAGGTAGTTAGGCCTGGTAACGGGGGTGGACTGTGCTTTTCACCCAACAAAAGGACAGAGAGGGGGAGTGTTTTCTAGTAGCTGAAGCAGAGAATTGGGAGTTTACAATCACGTCACCTTACCTCTGGGTGCCTCAACATCCCCACCTCCAACATGGGGAAATGCCCACCCTGAGGGGAGCCGTGGTTCCATTAATGTGTATAACATGCTGACTTAGATGAGATGAAAGATATAACAATGAAAAACATAGAGAAAGGGCTAGATTCACATGGGAGACTTAGACACGGGCAGTTGCACCACCTAACTTTTAGGCACCCTGCTGCCTAGAGGAATTCACAATTGTGGAGCTAGGCACTCAAGCTTCGTATGCAACACATGGGAAGATGTAGACACCTAAGAAAGGGTTTCACACAAGCCAACACACTGAATAGGGTGCTCGTGCCAGGACTCGCCGCATGAGCTCTCTCGTGTAGTCAGGTTCCTAAGCAAACCCTTTCTTATGAAAAATTGTGGTGGTTCTACCACCATATCCCTTTATACCAAATAATCCAGTGGTCACAGAATGCACCTGGGATGTGGGAGATCCAGGTTCAAATCCCCGCTTGGTCTGATGTGGAGCAGGGACTTGAAGCCAGGTTTTCCAACTCACTGGGGAGTGTTGTAAACACTGGGCTATAGGGTCTAGTGGGGTGGGGGCTCTCACAACCTCTCCTGTTGATGTATAAGGGACTGGAATCCAGATTGCCCAGGTGAGGTTCTAACCACTAGGCTATATAGTCACTCTTTCTCTGGTCCAATGTCTATGTAAGGCCCTGCTCCAAAACAGGGGATTTGAATTTGGGTTTCCCACATACCAGGTAAGCGCTTTAACCTCTGGGCCATTGGGTGCAAGTGAAACACCACCACCATCCTCCCTTCTGCGCCTCACGGATTATGAGTGCCTACATGCTCAGGCCTCACAGGTGAGATCGGTGGGGCAACGCCTAGTTTAAGAATCCCACCAGGGCTTCAGCATGAGCTAGGTGCCGCGCTCTCAGTGGTGTCAGGACTTAGCCGGCAGCATGCATGTGTACCGACAGAAATTTAAGTGCCTACGGACTTTAGACGCCTCCAGGATTAGTGCCAGCTGAGTGGGGGCGATTTGTTAATGCCTCTGATGCGTAAATGTTGGATTTTAGTGCCTAAAGGGGTGGTTATGTGGCTAACAGTCCTTGGGAACTGAGTCCAAAGATCAATTCTGCAAATCTGCCACATGCAGCTATATTTTCTTTTCTTTGAAAACTCTATTTCATTTACAGATACTTGCTGAAAATCTACAGTACATAACCCCCACCCCCTGAAATTAGAAAAAGAGAGAGAGAAACTGTAATATACTACAATCATACAACCTGATGTTGTTCTGCTGTATGGGGCCGGATGATCCACAACCCTATACCTGGTAGCTGGTGCCCAAGTCTACTAAAGCAACGCGAACAAAAACAGATGTAAAAACGCAGGGAAAGCTCTGCATCTGAGAAACAGGGAGACACATTAATAAAGAGAAGAAAATGGAGAAGCCATTAGCGAGCCTCCCATTCAGCATATAGCTAAGTGCTACGCGAAATGCACTATTAACAAGCTGCAAGTTACCATATGCACAGGGTGGCTCGAGTGCTTTGGAAAGGGAATAATGCTTGCTACCTGTAACAGAACTCACGTTCAGCATTACCGTTCCTTGAGATGACTGGAAGCAGGCTATTTTGGTCAAGCTAACCCTTTTCACAATAGGATGATGAAAAGACATGCCAGGAGCAAATGTTCATCATGGCAGATGCACAGAATGTGATGTAGGTGGGTACTGAGGAGGGGTTGGGAGTGACTCCTCAGTTAAGATTGTTGAGATTGTTTGAAGCAAAACTAGATTCCCTCTGCTTCACACTTAAATGGACAAATTCAGCCTCAGAACTGGCACAATAACCACAGGTGGTTTGCCTTAGGAGAGATCACATCTCTCGTCCTCTGTCCATAGCCCCTCCTGGCTTAAATCCTATGCAGTGTCTCAATTCCTCCCACTCATCCATCAAGCCCCCAACAGCCTGGTACAGCTCCATTCCTGCGCCTCCTATTAACTCCACTCATGTTCTCCTCCACATCCACCCTCCTTGACAATGCTTCCCATCAACATTCACAGACCCGAACGTTCCTTCTCCCCCACCATATTCAGCTTTTATACTTTGATGGGACAGTTCTCTCAGCTAATTCCGACAGAGCAGACTGAAATTTTCTAGTCTAAATGGTGAAGGGCTCAGAAAATTACAAGCAACGAAAAACAGAGGTTAGAATGGAAAACTTTATGCAACCTTACCTGTAAAAGTCACGTCTACTCCCACAATAACAACCTACATGGTTATTGCACCTTTCATGCAAAGATCTTAAAGCAGTGTACAAATATTGTATGTCTGTATGCCATATCTACACCCCCTCCACTTTTTCTTGGGCCCCAATCTCATCCAGCCCCATCGGTGATACCATAATACAAAACAAAACAATTAAGGGCTTGCATACAAGGCATAACAGGACTACGTTATCGCGTCCTAGGTACTTTTTTGAGCGCACCACGAGGGTCTACATGGGGAGTTACAGTCCAATACATTAGAGTACTCTCAAAATCACATCTCTCTGGTTGTGGTGCCATGTCTCCCAATATCTCTGTAAGAGGGGTAAGTATTATTATACACATTTCAAAGATGGGAAAACTGAGGCACAAAGACACTAAGGGACTTGCCAATGGTCACTCAGTAAGTCAGTGGCAGAGCTGTGAACGGAATTCAGGAATCTCCTGTTACCACCATTCTTTCTCCCTGCCACAGCCCAGAAAAGGACCCAGCAGTCCAGATTTCTGGCTCCCTGTTCTAACCAGTGGAGTACACTCTCCCCCATAAATAGGGATAAAACCCAGGAGTCCTGAATTCTAGTTCACAGCTCTAACCACAAGACAACACTCCATCCACAATACTGGAAGTTCCCGAAAACTACAGGGGAAAAGCTATGAAGCAAACTTAGAAGAAATAAGGAAAGTAGTGATTAAGCAGGCACAACTAAATCCTGCAAAAGCATTCTGCTTTCTAGACAAAGGGCAGCTGTCAGCTGAGTAATCACTGAACACCTTCAATGAAGAAATCAAATGATCTCTTTTGTGGAAAATGACAGTAAAGAATTAAAATGAAAAGTGGCCAAATAATTTACATGAGATGAGAATCCATAAAATGTGAAAGAATGGAGATATCCTTGAAGCAGTTTCATTTCAATAACACTGAAGCCTAGAAAAATTGCAGATTCAGAGAAAACCTCTCTTTCAGGGATAATGTGCTTAGGACAATGATAGTAAGAGAATCCATCTCAGCCCAGGGCTCCATAATGTACATTTACACATCTCCACCAAGGTGCCCGTATTTAAATTCCAGCCACAGTTGCCAACCCTTTTGCTCAGCTGCAGAGTTTAGTTTTCCAGGCTAAGATCTTATATACACCACCTAATGGTCTCAGCCTCTCTTCCGTTGCAATCACACTAACCCACAGTGGGAGTTTTATTGCTTCACATTCAATTGCTGGCAAGAAAAAGGTTTGAAGTAACCTGAACTCCATCGCAGGGTAAGGATGGGTAGAGGTGGGGCAGCACCACTGGGGCTATGAGAGGGGGTCTAGGGTATTAATTCCAAAAACCTGAAGCACCACGACTGTCAAACAGACCCATGGCTTGGAGCCATTAGAATACAGTGTGCCACAGTAACAGACTGGGATTCAAGACACATAAACATCTCCACCTGCAAGAGTCAATTCAGTTCTATTTGTCGGGGAAGCTTTCGGGCTATAAAATATTCCGTCTGTCTGTAGGATTCTCTGTGTACCTGCTGGAGCCCTGACAGCACTTAACATTTAAGCTTATCATCCTCAAGGCCCCGTGTTAGAGCCACCATCTGTCCACGGGAGGGAAGACGGAAGTGAAAACACTGCTCCCATTGGGTTATTGCTGATGAATATAAGTTGCCTGTCCCACCAGGGGCTGAGTTAATGCTCCTGCAGCCCTCCTGCTTCCAGACACACACTCTTTTCTCACGGCTCATGTGTTCCATTTAGTAGCCTTAGGATGCCACTAACTTAAGCTCCACGCCTACTTTGTCTGCAAACCACATCACACTCTGTTTTCCAAACAAGTGTAAAAGCTCTGCCAGCTGCTTAGATCACTTACCTACTTTATCCCCCTTGTCAGTATATTTATCTAGATGGTGTGTCTCTGGCTAGGTCTACATTACCACTTATGTCGGTGTGACTTATGTCACTCTGGGGTGTGAATAAGCCACCCCCCTAAGCGAAGTAATTAACACCGACCTAAGCACCGGTATGGACAGTGCTATGTCCCCCCGACATAGCTACCACAACTCGCTGGGAGTGGATTAAATACAGCTGCGCCACTGTAAGCTCCCTAGTGTAGCCACAGCCTCTGTTCCACACAGTACCAAGAGGTCATGGTGTCAGCCTTCCTGGCTATCATCAGCTCTACTATTCAGGCTATGAGCTCACTGAAATATTTCTGATCCGTCTGATATGAAAATACGGAGTTAGTCTGTCATCCCTGCCTGCAATTTTATCTCAGTGGGGCATGAGGCAGACTGTCAGAAAAGTGACATTCAAATCATAATCTCATCAAAATGTGCAATTACTAGTGTATTGCTCAGTAAACAGTGGCTGAGAATATGCCACTCATGCCATTCGCAGGGAGGTCAATGAAGAGGTATTACCCGTTTTATCGCTCTACGTACCCATACATGCATGTACCCCACCATTATGGTATGCGCGTGATTCACAAACACCACTGAATCTATCCTCCTACCTTCCTGGTAAGGTAGGCAAGTATCATCCCAATTTTACAGATGAGGAACTGAAGCATGAAGAGATTAAACAGCTTGCCCAAGGTCATTCAGGTAGTCTGTGGCAGAGCAGAGACTCAAACCTACTGCTTTAACTACACGACAATAGTTCCTTTCTACAATATCTGCCAAATGGGGCAGTCCTGTTTAGTTAGTATTAAAGACCATTTCTCACCTCATTAGTCAATTCTGCAGCTGAGGACAGTGGGATGCGAGAGCTACCTACCAATCTTGAGATTTAACCAAATGGGGACTAGAACCAGAGCTTGCCTCTGGGAGGCTCCTAGGACTATGGCTTCCACATGGAGAAATATTTGGTAATGATATTTTCTATTGCTGTCTACACCTCCAGTATCTGTATATCTAGCTTGGAGTCTGTAGATTTAAAGGCCAGAAGGACTATTATGATCATCTGTTCAACACTGGCCAAAAAACCTCATTAAGCCCATATCTTCTGGCTCAGCATGATTGGTAAGGCATGACTTCCCTAAAAACCATGTTGACTCTTTCCCAACAAATTGCATTCATCTGTGTGTCTGATAATTCTGTTCTTTATGATAGTTTCAACCAATTTGTTGGTACTGAAGTTAGGCTTAGTGGTCTGTAATTGCTGGAATGGCCTCTGGAGCCTTTTTTAAAAATTAGAGTCACATTAGCTAATCTCCAATCATCTGGTACAGAAGCTGATTTAGATTATAAGAATGCAACTGTGCTATGTAAACTATGTTCTTATCTGAATGGGTGCAGATTATTTAGAACACCATAGATAGGTAAAATAGTCATTACATTTTAAAAATAAATGTTTATAAATTGTTCATATGCATAAACAAAAATATACTTTAATATATATATTTTATAAATGTTTAATATACATAAATTGAATGAATTTTACAAGATTTTAAAAAATATTGGTTGTGATTTTACAATTTCCATTACTACAAATGTCTGGATCGCCCAGGAGAAATAGCAATTTACAAAATGCTTTCCAGCAGGAATATAGTTTCACATAGTAGATTAGGCACAGGTAATGCACTTCCTGTAGGAATTCATGAGAAAGCTGAGACTTTCAAAGCTACCATAAGACTAATTGTTTTTTTTTAAATATTTTTCCCCTCACTAATCTGACATCAGTTTCAAGCACAGCAAATGTCTATCAAACTATTAAAATTACCTCAGAATCTGTTTGTTTAAAAACTGAATACACCTTACAATAGCTTTGAAAGTCTCACGCCTTCAGAAAGTGATCTCCACTTCCTAATCTATAGCATCGAACTGTCAAAATAATCACTCTCTCTTTAATTGTTAATTATTCTTTATTATAGCTAAGACATTTAATTTTTAAAGTGGTAATTTATTCTTCCGGGTAACTGAATGTGGTGATTAGAATATTTTTGATAACATACAGAAATTTTCCGCTCAACAGAAAGATTCTCAGTTATTAAACATTTGAAACAGATAGGTCCCTTCCTGATTAAAACGACTTGAAGGCACTGACTGCAGACAGTGGTTACAATTGCTGAGAGCAGCCTCAGGCTGAACTGTGTTGCAGGCTCCTAGAACCAGTGCGTCCAGAATCATTGACAAACAAGAAGAAGAAGAGAGACAGAAAATTTTTTGAAGCTTGCAAATAGATAAACCACCAAGAGTTGATAAAGTATGAATTATTCTGTAATAATTCCCAGCTAGCTGGGACAATGATATACCTTGAAAGTTGTGCCTAACAATACACATAAGCATGAATCATTATAGCTTGTCTTGTTGATTACCTTGATATAATAAAATCAGAGAATCATAGACGATTAGGGTTGGGAGGGACCTCCGGAGGTCATGTAGTCCAGCCCCCTGCTCACAGCAGGATCAACCCCAACTGAACCATCCCAGCCAGGGCTTTGTCAAGCTGCTCCTTAAAAACCTCTAAAGATGGAGATTCCACCATCTCCCTAGGTAACCCATTCCAGTGCTTCACCACCCGCCTAGTGAAAAAGCTTTTCCTAATATCCAACTCGCATCTTCAGACCATTGTTCCTCGTTCTCTCATCTGCCACCATTGAGAACAGCCTAGCTCCATCCTCCCAGGAACCCCTCTTCAGGTAGTTAAAGGCTGCTATCAAATCCCCACTCACTCTTCTCTTCTGAAGACTAAACAAGCCTAGTTCCCTGAGCCTCTCCTCATAAGTCATGTGCTCCAGCACATGAGTGGTGGAATCTCCATCCTTGCCTTGGCTGGGATGATTTAGTTGGGGTTGGTCCTGCTTTGAGCAGGGTGTTGGACTAGATAAACTGATGTCCCTTCCAACTCTAATCTTCTATGATTCTATATCATGTCCACCGCTTTCCCCACATCCACAGAGCCAGTTATCTCATCACAGAAGGCAATCAGGTTGGTCAGGCATGACTTGCTCTTGGTGAATCCATGCTGACTGTTCCTCATCACCTTCCCCTCCTCCAAGTGCTTCAAAATGGATTCCTTGAGGACCTGCTCCATGATTTTTCTGGGGACTGAGATGAGGCTGACTCGTCTGTAATTCCACAAATCCTTCTTCCCTTTTTTAAAGAATGGCACTATGTTTGCCTTTTTCCAAATGTCCGGGACCTCCCCGCAATTGCCACAAGTTTTCAAAGATAATGGCTAATGGCTCTGCAATCACATCAACCAACTCCCTTAGCACCCTTGGATGCACTGCATCCGCCCCATGGACTTGTGCATGTCCAGCTTTTCTATATAGTCCTGACCCTGTTCTTTCACCACTGAGGGCTGCTCACCTCATCCCCATTCTGTGCTGCCCAGTGTAGCAGACTGGGAGCTGAGCTTGTCTGTGAAGACAGAGGCAAAAAAGCATTGAGTACTTCAGCTTTTTCCACATCTGTCACTAGGTTGCCTCTCCCATTAAGTAAGGAGCCCACACTTTCCATTACCTTCTTCTTGTTGCTAACATACCTTTAGAAACCCTTCTGGTTACCCTTCATGTCCCTTGCTAGCTGAAACTCCAATTTTGCCTTCCTGATTTCACCCCTGCATGCTCAGGTAGTATTTTATACTTCTCCCTACTCATCTGTCCAAGCTTCCACTTCTTGTAAGCTTCCTTTTTGTCTTTAAACTCTCCAAAGATTTCGCTGGTCAGCCAAGCTGGTGACTTGCCATATTTGCTATTCTTTCTGATCACTGGGATGGTTTGTTCCTGCACCCTCAATAAGGTTTCTTTAAAACACAGCCAGCTCACCTGGACTGTTGCATGTTATGTTTTGCTTAAAATCAGAACTAAACATTACACGTATATTTATGCACATTGATATTAACTCCTTTGTGTATAACCTTCTCTTGCAAAGATTTAATAGAGTGACAAGTGAGACCTTTATATAGTTGCCCATCAAACAAGGAACTCGTTCAATACTTTCAACCTTGTGCAAGTGTTACTAAACCACTCCCAAATGTAGTGTTATCCAGCTATCCCACCTTGTGCTATGGATAGTTAGCTCTCACAAGTTAAGTAAAGTCAAGGAAGGGTCAGTGCAGGACAGTGAGGCTCCAAGGATCATCTAGGGGCTGCAGAAAGGGGTTTTTGCCTACAAAGCCTTGTGGGTATTCTGCTGCTGGAGGTACCATCCTACGGAGGAGATGTATGGTAAAACTGAGCTCCTGACCAGTTGTGGTCATTAAAGGTTTCATTTTGTCAGAGAAATGAATGAAAGTTTTCAGGGCTTGATCAGACACTATTGTAAAGAGTAACAAAGGGGGTTATTTGTCTTAAAGCAAGCCCTGAAAACCTCATTCAAAGCTCTTGCAAAAAGTGCTTGGGGATCATTAATGACAAGATACAGCCCGAGCCTGAGTTTTCTGCCACATCTGGAACGCAGTCCTTCCGGAAGCACTGCACAGCTCTGCCTTTGAAACCGTGCCAGGGCATAAAGTTCTGTACAGAGTCAGGAGCAGTATTGCCAACTACAAGTGTTTAAAAACAAACAAGGAGTCCAGCCCCCCCAAATCATGAGTGTAAAAGAAAAAAAGGGGATGTGTGTGTTATTTTTATTTGCCTTCTGGGTTTTGAATGCTTAGGGTCCATGGGGGTCACATTTCTCAGCCTCTCTCTGCAACCTGGAGGGCTAGAAAGTTGCTTTTTTTTTTTTTTTTAATGAAAGCTGAAATTCTCACCTAATCACATGCCTCCAGGAGTTAAAGGGTTTAGGGAAAATACCAAATATTGTGAGACTCATGATAAAATCACAAGAGCTGCCAACACGGAGTGCGCTACTTGCTGAATCACCAGCATCTGTTCCCACAGTGCCCTAGATTTCCCTTTGCCATTTCCTAAGTACTGACCTGGCCCAGCCCTGCTTAGCTGGGAAGACCTTAAGCAATCACAGTCTGAAGATAAAGTTGCAGTCCAGATAACATCTGGAAGTCATTAATGGATTATATACAGGTTCAAAAGACCAGTTCAGGCCAATTTTAATGTGCTATCAAGTGCTCTCAAATCCCACTGAGGTAAAGGCGCTTGGCAAAATACAGGATCAAGCTATCTAGTTTGGATTGTATCAGCAACACCTTGCTTGTTTACGTGTAACATATGGTAAAGCTATCACTTGTACTGTCCTCATGGGCAGGAGACAAACACTTTGATAGTCTGAATTTGTATTAACCTTCTGTCCCTTTTACTTACAAAAACAAGACATCTGGAAAAGATGGGGGCTCACAGAATAACGTTACTTAACATAAAATCCTGTACTACTACTCTGAACTTCTAAGGCACATTCCGTCTAGGGCCACAAAGCCCTTTATTAACATTAAAGAATATTGCTGCTCAACCACTTTCTCAGATAGATACATGTTGGACCAACTTTTCAGACAGAGAAACTGAGCAGTTAAGTCATGGGTGTTGGCGACCCAGTACAATTTGAGTTGCTTGACCACTCTCTTACAGGCCTAGTATAGCTTCAGTTGCTTGCTCTGCTATTCTGACCCCTGTAGTATGACATCTTCCAGTTGGCAGAGACTGAATAACCTTATTGATGTCTTATTTTCTGCATACCACAGCACATAATAAGACAAAATACAGATACTGTAATGCTTGCAGCTGCACATAGATAACGGTGAGGGTAACAAGAAGTTATCCTTGAATTTCTGAGGGTACACTATTTTATTGCCAAGGGGCATATTTTTACTCCACCCCTCTTATCACCAGATGTTGTTTTGATGACCCCAATTATCATGGTGAGAATGGAATATAGTTAAGGGTGGAAACCCAATGTAGGTAATTAGCATATATGATAATAAGAAAGAGATAATTAGGTGAAGGTTGTTTATGGAAGGGTATAAGTAGTCATCACTTAGACAAAGGGGGGCGCTCCATCAACACCTGACTCCACGGGAGGTGCTGCCGGTTGGACCAGAGGATCCACTGACTCCCTGGAGGGGCCCCTGAAGAAAGCCATTCCTGTATACAGCCTTCTGAGTGACTGCTTCGTTCTCCAGGCTTAGTGAGTATGATATATTGTAGTTAATTTTAGGCTTTGTATCTAACTAGTATATTTATAGAAAACCTTGCATTTTAAACCTTATTGATCTGCAAATTGGGCGTACCGTGTCTCACTGATACCCACAGTAATCACAAAGTGTCCAGAATCAACAATGGGCACATAGGAAATCAGGAGCAGCAAAACCATGAACGAGACACAGCGCTCCTGATTCCAAATATCTGGACTTCTTCATCTTCCTCCATCGCATACTCAGTCCAACAGAAAAGCCAAGACTCTTGAGGGGGATCTATTCTTCCCTCCAGCATGTACAACAACTCTACGCTGAGTAGTTCTGCCAACAAGAAACTGACCAGCTGATTAAGGGAAGATTATGGAATTCCTGGGGGGCAGAAGGGGTGTGTGTGCAGGTGCTCACTTCACTTGTATGTTGTGTAGCCCCACTGCCCCATCGTCCTTCTCTTTGATTTATACAAAACAGCCCTGTGAAGGAGGGTCTATATCTTTTTTTGTGTTTGCAGGGCACCTTGCCTAAGGTGCATGCTACTGGAAACAAATTTAAAAATGTAACAGAACAGGGAGTTACACAGGTGCCATCAAGGGAAAATAGGCCTCCCTTTGCAAACCCAGCATATAAAATGGAACAAGAAAGCCCTACTGACACTGCAGATGAATCCCAATGGGTACTCCAATGCAAGTATCTTTTGCCTCCCTGTTTAAAGTACTCCACTACCTGACAGCGCTCACATTAATACATGATAAAACCTCTCTGAAGAGCTTTAATCAGTAACTTCGCTTCCCAATTTCTCCTGCTAATAACTCCAATTGTTGCTTGGAAAAATATCTTGCATCTGCTGCCAGATAGTTTATGTCCTTTGGTGTGGGTTTGGGTCCCTATTCAAAGACTAGCTGAAGTGGTAGCTCACAGGAAAGCTAAGTTTCTAGGAGAGGAAGGGTATGAGAATTGAATGAACCCAAGTGATGCCTTGAGTTTGATTCCACTGCCAGGCACCTAATTGCTAGCAATAAAATGCACCAAAACTGAAGGCAACAAGATGACAAGGCTATGGCGGAGAACTAAATGAATTCTTTGCATCGGTCTTCATGGCTGAGGATATGAAGGAGAGTCCCAAATCTCAGCCATTCTTTTTAGGTGACAAATTTAAGGAACTGTCCAATATTGAGATGGCATTAGAGGAGGTTTTGGAACAAATGGATAAATTAAACAGTAATAAGTCAACAGGACCAGACAGCATCCACCCAAGAGTTCTGAAGGAACTAAAATGTGAAATTGTGGAACTACTAACTGTGGTATGTAACCTATCATTTAAATCAGCTTCTCTACCAGATGATTGGAGGATAGCTATTGTGATGCCAATTTTAAAAAAAGGCTCAAGAGCTGATCCTGGCAATTACAGGCTAGTAAGCCTAACTTTAGTAACAGGCAAATTGGTTGAAACTATAGTAAAGAACAGAAATATCAGACACAATTTGTTGGGGAGGAGTAAACATGGTTTTTGTGAAGGGAAATCATTCCTCAACCATCTACTAGAATTTTCTAAGGGGTGAACAAGCATGTGGACAAGGTTGATCCAGCAGATATAGTGTACACTTAGACTTTCAGAAAGCCTTTGACAACGTCCCTCACCTAAGGCTCTTAAGCAAAGTAAGCTGTCATGGAATAAGAGGGAAGGTCTCTCCTGGATCAGTAACCAGTTAAAAGATAGGAAACAAAGGGTAGGAATAAATGGTCAGTTTTCAGAATGGAGAGAGGTAAATAGTGGTGTCGCCCAGGGGTCTGTACTGGGACCGGTACTGTTCCACATATTCATAAATGATCTGGAAAAAGGGATAAACAGTGAGGTGGCAAAATTGGCAGATCATACAAAACTACTCAAGACAGTTAAATCCAAAGCAGAAGGCGAAGCGTTACAAAGGGATCTCACAAAACTGGGAGACTGGGCAATAAAATGACAGGTGAAATTCAGTGTTGATAAATGCAAAGTAATGCACATTGGAAAACATAATCCCAACTATATATATAAAATGATGAGGTCTAAATTAACTGTTACCACTCAAGAAAGAGATCTTGGAGTCATTGTGGATAGTTCTTGGAAAACATCTACTCAGTATGCAGCGGCAGTCAAAAAAGCTAACAATGTTAGGAATCACTAGGAAAGGGTTAGATAATAAGAGAGAAAATATCATATTGCCTCTTCATAAATCCATGGTATGCCCACATCTTGAATACTGCATGCATATCTGGTTGCCCCATCTCAAAAAAGGATATATTGGAATTGGAAAAAGTACAGAAAAGGCAACAAAAATGATTAGCAGATTTGGAAAAGCTTTCACATGAGGAGAGATTAAGAAAATTGGGACCTTTCAGCTTGAAAAAGAGATGACTAAGGGGGGATAAGATAGAGGTCTATAAAATCATGACTGATGCGGAGAAAGTAAATGAGTGTTATTTATTCCTCATAACATAATTTCATTTGGTGGCCCCTAGGTTTTAATAGGCAGCAGGTTTAAAACTAATAAAAGGAAGTATTTCTTCACACAATGCACAGTCAACCTATAGAACTCCTTGCCAGAAGATGTTGTGACGCCCAGGACAATAATGGGGTTCAAAAAAGAACTAGATAAATTCATGGAGGAGAAGTCCATCAGTGGCTATTAGCCAGGATAGGCAGGGATTGCTGTTTGCCAGAGGCTGGGAATGGGTGACGGAACGGATCACTTCATGATTACTTGTTCTATTCATTCCTCTGACGCACCTGGCATAGGCCACTGTTAGAAGACAGGATACTGGGCTAGATGGACCACTGGTCTCACCCAGGATGGCCGTTCTTATGATAACCTGCAGGTTAATTCCTTTATAGTTATTTCTAGAACACACAAGAGGTTAATTTTATAATCCATTTAAACAAAGTTCACCCTAAAGATAATACCCTGTACAGAGCTGGGTGATCTCACTGTGAGAAGCAAAGATCTCCCTAGATGAACTTGGACTCTGAATAACCCTACTTTGTAGGTCAGAGTTGATAAGTTCTCTCACAAGAGTCTAAGCAGATGGGAAAGGAGCCAAGAGGTGAAAGTTAAGACAAAGAAGGTCTTTGAACTCTAGTATTTGCTGTTCTCTAGGACATAAAGATAACACCGCACTGCCTGAAAGTACTGAATTCTCCAGCATCCTGCTCACAGAACCCAATGAAGGATACAGGAATATTAAACCAAAAATGCACCACCTTTAAAAGAGGCACTGAAGAGATTCAGGGAATTCTAACTGAATGAGCCTTATATCAAACCCAAGTAAATTAACTGAAGCAGTAACTCAAAGATAGTTATAAAATATCTAGACTGAATGTGATATGCTAGGAATAAATAAGCAAAGCTACTGTGAAGGAACTCAACTTAGAATTCATGCTAAGGGAGAGAGGAGACTGGTATATATAATTTATTTGGACTTGGCTGAGGACGTGAGGGAGATTCCCAAACCTTCAGCTTGGAAAAGAGACGATTAAGGGGGGATATAATAGAGGTCTGCAAAATCTGGTGTGGAGAAAGTAAATAAGGATCCCTTCCGAGGATCGTTACCTTATTGTGGTGGAGGGGCTTGCATGTTCCAATGAACCCCGGGGCTATGTCGTCTGGAGCTTAGTACTCCTAATAGGGTCACGCTAGGCGAACGGGTCTAGGGGGAAGGTTCCAGACAAAAAATGATCCATCTTAAGACCCTCATGAAGGCCCAAAAATGACCACGTGAACCCTGTCTGGATTAGGAATACTGGGATCCATCCCTGGAGCCAGACTTGGGGGCAGTGTTAGGCGAGTGTCTGGGCCACCTTTGTAACCCGGCCGGGCTCAGCCCAAAAAGATGACATACAGGAGGGATGGACCATGACGGACTGGCTTTCCGCAATGGAAACTGGCTCTAGGGATGTGGAACATCATTTCGTTGGTGGGGAAAGAACCAGAGCTGGCGGAAGAGTGGAAAGATATTGGCTAGATATAATTGGCCTCACCGCCACACACAGCAGGAGCTCTGGAAACAAACTACTCGACCGAGGGTGATCTCTTTCCTACTCTAGAGTGACCCCAGGCAGGTGTGGGGATACTCACAAGTCCCCAGCTGGGTGCTGCACAGTTGGAATTTGTCCTGATAGATGAGAGGGTCACCTTGATGAGACTTCAGGTCTCAGAGGGAAAACCCTGACCACTGTGTGTGTTTACGTGCCTACCTTCAGTTCTGAATACTCGCCTTTTTGGAGATGGTGGGATTGGTACTCAGAGTACTGCCTACTGATTCTATCATTCTACTGGGGGATTTCAACACCTATGAGGGGAAGGATGGAGATACCTGGAGGGGAGTGACTGGGAGGAACAGCCTCCCTGATCTGAACCTGAAAGCTTTTATTGGACTTCTATGCCAGTCATGGATTGTCCATAACGAACACCATGTTGCTCATAAATGTACCTGGTACCAGAGCACTTTGGGACAAAAGTCATTTCATCGGACTTTATAGTCATTTCATCGGACCTAAGACCATATGTTCTGAACACTTGGATGAGCAGAGGAACAGAGGAGCAGAGCTGTCAACTGATCACTACTTAGCGGTAAGTTGGATTGGATGTACGGATGCTTGCTGGATAGACATGGGAGGTCCAACAATCAGTATGGGTCACCTGGGAAGGTCCCTGTGGTGGAAAGACTTCAATTCCCACTTCCGGAAGAACTTCTCCTGCATTCTGGGCAAGGTCGTGGACACGGAGTTTGAATGGACCACGTTTCAGGGCCTCAATCGTTGAGTTAGCCACAGAAAGCTGTGGCCTGAAGGCGGTTGGTGCCTGTCATGGTGGCAACCCTAGAATCTGCTGGTGGACACCGGTAGTGAGGGAAGCTATCAAGGCAAAGGAAGAGGCCTTCCAAGAAATGCTTGTGAATCGGACTCCTGATACAACTGAGAGGTACCAGCTGGCTAGGAGGGCTGTGGCTGTGGCAGTCATTGAAGCAAAAGCCTGGGCCTGGGAGGAGTTTGGAAAGCGCATGGAGAATGACTACTGGATGGTCTCAAAGGTGTTCTGGCAAACCATTTGTCGCCTTAGGAGGGGTCAGCAGAACGTTGCCCAGGTTGTTCTCAGCAAGGGTGGTGAAACGCTGAATGTGACTGAGAAGATTGCTCCTTCCACGTCTCAACACTTTGAGGAACTCTTCAACCTGATGGACATGCCCACCTTTCAGTAGGTAGTGCTGGAAACCCCCCATGGGATCAGATATATTTCTGTTGATGAGGTCGCTGTGGTGGGAAAGTGCCTTTGCAGGAGGTAAGGCAGCAGGGCTGGACGAGATTCGCCCGGAGATGTTGAAGTCACTGGACAAAGTTGGGGTGTTGTGGTTAACGCGCCTCTTCTATGTTGCATGAAAGACGGGTGCAGTACCTCGGGATTGGCAAACCAGGGTGCTGGTCCTGATCTTTAAGAAAGGAGACCAGAAAGTGTGGTCCAGCTACAGGGGGATCACACTTCTCAGTCTTCTCGGCAAAGCCTATGCCAGTGTGTAGGATAGGAGGCTACATTTGTTAGTTGAACCTTGGATTCAGGAGAAGCAATGCCGTTTCCATCCCGGTCATGGAACAACGGACCAGCTCTTTGCTCTCTCACAGATACTCGAGGGGTCTTGGGAATTTGCTAACCTGGTCTACCTTTGTTTTCTAGACCTGGAGAAGGCTTATGACCGCATTCCCTGAGATGTCCTGTGGGAAGTGCTGTGGGAGTATGAGGTGCCAGTGCTGCTGCTATGTGCTATCCAGTCTCTCTATTCCCGGAGTGAGAGTTGTGTTTGTACTGTTGGCATTAAGTTGAGTTCATTCAAGGTGGGTGTTGGACTCCATCCAGGGTGCATTCTGTCCCCACTTCTGTACGTGATCTTCATGGACAGGATATCAAGGCGCAGCCGTGTTGGGGAGTGTATCTGGTATGGGGACTTGGAGGTGGCATCTCTGCTGTTTGCAGATGATGTTCATGCTTCTTCAGACTGTGATCTCTGACACGCACTCGAACACTTTGCTACAGAGTGTGAAGCGGCACCTCCAAATCAGAGGTCACGGATCTTTTCCGTAAGAAAGTGGAGTGTCCTCTCCAGTTGAAGGGGGAGCAGCTGCCCTTAGTGGAAGAGTTTAAGTATCTAGGGGTCTTGTTCATGAGTGATGGTAAGCAGGTGAGATTGATAGGTGGATTAGTAGAGTGGCAGCGATGCATGTGCTTTACTGATCTGTGGTGATGAAGCGGAAGCTAAATTTTTGGATGAAGCTCTCAGTTTATAGGTCAACCTACATCCCCATCCTCGCCTATGGTTTTGAACTTTGGGCAATGACCAAAATGATGAGATCAGGGGTACAAGCGGCGGAAATGAGATTTCTCCACAGGGTGGCTGAGCTGACTATCCAAGAGAGGGTGAGGGGCTCAGTTATTCGGGAGAGCCTCAGAGTAGAGCTGCTACTCCTCCAGATCGAGAGGAGTAAGATGAGATGATTTGGACACCTGATAAGGACCCCCTTGGTAGGCTTCCTTTGGAACTATACTGGGCACGTCCCACTGGGAGGAGGTCCCGAGGCCGAATCGGGATGTGCTGGAGGGATTACATTTCCCAGATGGCCTGAGAATGCCTGGTAATCCCCCAGGAAGATCTGGAAGCTGTTGTGGAAGAAAGGGAGGTCTGGTCCTCCCTACTCTCCATGCTACCACCACGACCCTCATCATGAAAAGCGCGTAAAGAAAAAGAAGAAGTGTTATTTACTCCTTTTCATAACACAAGAACTAGGGGTCATCAAATGAAATTAATAGACAGCAGGTTTAAAACGACTTTCAGACAGGCCATTGATACAATCCCTTACAAGGGCTATTAAAGAAACTAAGTAGGCACCAGGTGAGAAGTAAAATTTTGTCAGATTAAAACTGTTTAAGAAAATAGTGGAAAAAGGTGGACACAAGAGTTAAAATAGCACTTGGCTTCAGCAGCCAAACCTCAGCTGAAAATTATATACAAGGTTATTTATCTGCTAACCTCGGTTTAATTCCACCACAAAGACATTGGTTCCCGAGAGCTGCAATGATCACCAGGTGCATGATTTTACAAAAATGGAAAAGTAGGCTTATGCCTAGAATAGAGTAGTGGTGTTTAAACTGTCTGAGTTCGCAGCCAAAGAAAGACTATCTTAGCCCCGTAGAGAGCAATTATATGAATTTGAAAAAATTTGGGCTCCTTTTCTAGATACATTTGGATAAAGACTTTTGAGATGGCTCAAAGAATATCAGACCTCCATTCTACCCAACCCCTCCTCTTTTTCCCTACCTCTTCTTCCCCTTAGTCATGTATATCTTCTCCTATTTTATTACAACAAAAACAACGAGAGTCCTGTAGCACTTTAAAGACTAACAAATTTAATTTCTGCAGGCATAAGCTTTCGTGGGCTGTAACCCACCTACCTAACAGGTTATGTTTATGTGGTATTGTCCGGGCTTGGAGCTTTGACAAGTTATAAAATTGCACAACTACATAATTCTATTGGCGATCCTGTGAGGCATGCAGTACTCAAAACACATACGAAAAGGTAACTGTGTGTTTTTCATTGTCTGTTTCTTTATTAAAATCATTACAAAATGAATCACAAATCCAACCATCCACACCTGGTTAAGAGGTAAAAAAAGGTCAATTTTCAGCATGGAAGGAAGTTAGTAAAGAGATACTGCAAAGTTCCATATCATTATTAGTAATAGTTTATACTGTGGTAGTACCTAGAGACTCCCACAAGGCTGATGCCTCACTGTGCTAGGCTCTCTACAAAGATATACTGTAGTAAGTAACATTCCTTGCCCCAAAGGACTGGTGTTATTTATTATATTATTAACGTCCTAGATCTGAAGAGGGAGACTGCAAAGTCTGCAGAAAGAAAATTATTTAAATTGCATATGAATAGAAGGGATGGTTGGGAACTTTCAAAGGACCTATCAAAAATCAAATGATTGAGTTTCAAATGTCATTATTTGCCCAATGTTTAGACAAACGCAAGATAATGCACATTGGAAGGAGCAATTCTGAACTGTTTCTGTGCATTGATCGGTTCTAAACTAACTGCAGCTACTCAGGAAAAAGACCTAGGTATCACTGTGGACAGCTCAAGGAAAATATATCTACACCAGCGGCCAAGAAAGCAAAAAAGGAAGTTAGGTTGACATAGGAAAGGTTGGAGAATAGCACTGAAAATATTTTGATATTGATATAAATTGATAGCACACCCTCGTCTGGCATACTGCAATCAGTTCTGGTCAGCTGCTCTTCACACACCCTGGGTCTCAAAAAGAACATAGCAGAACTGAGAAAGGTCTACAAAGGGGCAATGAAAATGATTAGATGCATGGGAAGACTTCCCATATCAGGAGAGAGAAAGTATTCTTTCATTCAGAGAGAAAATAAATAAAAAGTGACCCGATGATTATATATAAAATAAATGATACAGAGAAGGTAAATGAGGTGCTCTATTATATCCTCTCAGGATGTAAAGGGCCTAGCAGTGAAATTTTTAAAAAGCAACACATTTAAAACTGATAAAAGGGAAAAATGTTTATCCTTTGTGAAAGTCTCTGGTTCTCACAAAATACTCTAAAGAACTTAGATTTAAAAAGGATTAGATATTTTATATAAATAATAAGAATACCTATAGCTACCCTAGTCAGGATAAAAATTGATAATGGATATCAACTTTTACCCATAGCCATGTAATCACCCAAAGTATCTAATTTTGGGGGGGAATAAAGGGGTGGGGCAACATCTTCTTCTAAAGCATCCAATGGATATAAATCACAGATGGATGTTGCTGGTATGGCAATTCCTGTGAAATGTTCTCATATTAAATATGTTGTATAGGTGTCTGTTCTGGAGGATCTCATAGCTCTTCACAAATATGAACAGCAAATAACAAATAACCTCCTATTTGGCCATTCCTTCCATAGGCCTCAAAGCATGCAGTGAAGTGAGCCTCCAACTGGGCTTGATCATGCAGAACCTCACAAGATGCAAGACAATAACAGGACTTGAGGATCCCTCAGTCGACTTCATTGGGAGTTATGGGCCCTTGGCATCTTGCAGGAGATATTCACCCTTCTCAGATTTGGCCCAGTATCCCTGTGATGCAGATAATTTTTTTAGAGATGGATAAAGTCCAGCACAGAGAGCTTCAGTGACTCACCCAAAGTCACTCCACAAGATAGTGGCAAAGCTTGACTGTCCGCAGGCCCCAGTTCTCTCCGCTTTCTCATGCTGCTTCTCCAAAGTAAAGCTGAGGAACGCAAGTAGAATTTCTGAGCCAAACAGTGGCATCCATCATACTGACCAGACAGCGATGTTCTGTCTCTATCAGTATGTGAAGAGACTGAAAACCAGTTCCTTCCTGCTCTGTTGCCAGGCTAGGAAGGGAGGAGCAAGCAGATCCCAACAAACTTAGATCCCCTCTTGAACACTAGACAGGAAACAAACTACATCTACATTGCCCTGCTGTTCAGGTGACGGGTGCGAACAGCAGCGCGCACCAAACAGCTGCCTTGTAACTCCCCCATGTGGATGCTGCAAGCGTGAACTAAAAGGCTCCTAGTTTGCACTAATGTGATGCTCTTCACACAGGATTACATTCATGAGAACTAGGAACCATTAATGTAATCCTGTTTGAAAAGGATTACATTAGTGCAAACTAGGAACCTCTTAGTTCACGCCTGCAGCGTCCACATGTAGCTGAACTGCAGGGCAGTATAGACAAGCCCTTAGATCCCCTGTGGGACCAATATTAAGATTCTGCAACAAACCAGAACTCATGAGATAAAATGAACAAAGGGAAAGTCACCTATTTCACAGGCTAATAGATTTCATTCTCCCAAGATAAGCGGTGGAGGCCCAATGCTTGGGACAGTTACAGTGATAATGCTCATGAGCAGAATACTTTTTTAATAATGAGCATCAGTGCAGACAATGCTCACTTCTCAGCCCCATGGGGCTCAGCCTTGCTTATTCTGCATACCAGCATATACTGGGGGCACGGCAGAAGGTGCTGCACACATTGTACCATGCGGCCTGTGCACAAAGCAATAATGGCCGCTTTGGAGGGAAGTTGGTACAGTTCTCTTTAGCCAGTGGGATGGTCATCATGACATGGGCCCACTTCAGGTGAGCAGAGTGGGTAAGAAGGGGGAACTGTCAAGGCTGTTTAGTTCTAGTTGTTGGTGCCTTCCCAAGTGTGTATTTGGTACATCAACACTGCAATCAGCGGTGTCCCTGCAGCATGTGTGGACATCCCAAGCTAGCTTTGATCTAGCTGGCTGAAACAACACCGACAGCAGGGCAGCCACACCTGTGACTCAAGTGTAATGTAAACATACCCTATCGGAGTTTCACACGCATACACTTCAAACCCCTTCTTCTGCTCTCTCCTTCCTCACCAAGTATAAGCTCCTCATCCTCAACTCTATTCCCCTCTTCCACTCTCTGCTTTACACTCTGTGACATACTGCACCCCCATCTACACCCTTGTGGTGTGATTGTGCATCATTCATGTTCACCCTTAGAGTGTAATTGTGTTCTGTTTAATGCAAAGTATGGCATGTAAGATGTTTTTGGAATGCTCATGGTATGCTGACCCTTATTGTTATAGTGATAGGTTTGTTGCAACATCATAGGTATGGTTAAGAGGCTTTGCTATGTAATATTCCCAAATATGCGTCTCATGGCTTGAGACAGATCCAGGCAAAACCCTCCAAAAGCAAAGAGGTAGTTCATGCCTCGCTAAGGCATGCATAAAACAAACCCGCTCTTCCAGAAGCAATGGACTAGCCAAAGCATCAATAAGGGAATACTCATTGATGCAAGTGGAGGAAGCCATACAAAGACACAGTCTGTCACCTGACCCTGAAATAGGGGGGCAAGGCCCCAGAAAGGGGTGAAGGAAGATGTTTGCAAAATGTCTCCCCTTTTCATCTCTCTCTCTCTCTTCCACTCCCATCTACAAACATCATCAAGCAACTGAAGCATTGATGGTGGGGGGAGACCCTGGTTGGAGGCAGACCAGCCAGCCTGTGCTGAGAATCATCTAGGACTGTAAAGTTGCTAAAAATGTTAAGCTTAGTTTAGAATGTGATTTGCCTTTTATTTACCTTTGATCAAATCTGACCTACTTTCTTCTGACTTATAATCAGTTAAAATCTTTCTGTACTTAATAAAGGTGTTCGTTTGTTTTATCTAAAGCAGTGCATGTGGTTTAACGTGTGTAGAGACTCCATTTGCAGTAACAAGGCAGCTGCATATCAATTTCTTTGATAAACTGATGAACTAATCATGAACTTGCAATATCCAGTGGGCAGCACTGAATGTTGCAAGACGGCAGTTCCTAGGGTTGCATCTGGGACTGGGGGTGTTGGCTGGTGTCATACCACTGCATAATCCCATGAGCAGCTGGCTAGAGGCACTCACTCACTGAGTTAGAAGCAGCTTGCTTGACGTAGGCTGGGCATGGGCTGACCCAGGAGTGGGGGCTCACACAGCAAAGCAAGTGCAAGATGGGCTCCAAGAGTGAGGGATTGTGGTGACTCAGCAATACACCAGTCCAGACTGCAGACGGGAACGTCAAACGTTCCTTTTATGCAATTCCTGTCGGCCAGTTTACTGGCCAGTTGAAAGTCAGGCTTTTTCCCTTCCTCACTAATGTAGAAATCATGAATTGGGGGGGGAAGGATATGACAAAAACAACCTCCACCCCAAAAACAAAACTACGAAGCTATCTAGACCACCCCCCTGGCACTGACAGGCTGTCCCTGCAATTTTTGGGCATGGGGCAGGGGGAAGCAACCTGGTGTGGAATAAAGAACAATGGGTGCAGAATCAGGAAGTTTAATCCCAGCTCTATTGCTGATTCACTTTGTGGCCTTGAACAAGTCGTTTCACGCCTGACTCAGTTTCCCATCTGTAAAATGGGAATATTTACCTACACCTCTGAAGAGCTGTGAGTATTGTTTAGTTAATGTTTGTGTAGTGCTTTGAACTTGTAAATGGCAATTATTTTTTAATGTCTAGGTTGATTTAACCATATCTTAGTCTAGGTCTATGTCTAGAATAAGTTGATTTAATCATTAGTATAGACTGATTTAATCATATCCTTAAAGCAAGACAGTATATAAAGAAAAAAGCCAAAGTAAAAAACAAAAACACCCTCAAACCTCAAATCTGTATTACTTCAGCAATCCATAAATACACAGTGCTGTGCACACGTTAATTGCATCACTGAATTAATAGCTTTGTTTACAAGAGACGGTACAAGCTGTATGTGTTATTTTTATTTAAACATATTCCCACTTCACAGAATGGTTGTCAAAAGAAAACATGGTCACTTCAAACCTGCAACAGAATGCATACTTGTATAAAGGGAGTAGTTTTGAAAATGACTCTACCGAATGCCTTGAAATGGGCGTGTGTCCCCAAGTTGATTCTGCTGCCACCACTAGATGGCACTGCAGTAATGAAAAGCCTGCAGAAGGAGAGAAACTGAGTTCCCAGGTATATAACTAGAGGAAAAAGCACAGTCATGTGTTTAAAAAAAAGCAGAAACGGTTTCATTTAAAAAAAAATTCCCTCACGGAATTTTCAGTCTGACAATTCTAATGAGAGAGGTTGAAAGAAAAAAAGGGTGATTTTGATGCTGTGGAAAGAATCCTTGGGACTAGATGTACTAGAGAGACCCACAAACCTGCACAAGAAACAGACTTCCAAGCCTGACCTCAGGTTCCAGCCGAAATGATTACAATAATCTGAGCTCCATTCCCAAAGGAGGGTGAGCCATACCACACCACCACCACACATACAACTCAGCATCTTTCATGAGCAGCAGGCTTGAGAAGAGAATGTTCCCTGCAGGTCAAGGTTGATATCACTGGCAAGGCAGCGTGAAAGGAGCTCGCATTGCAGTTGTCTGAACCACACCTAGTTTGCAGTTAAATATAGAACTTCACTTTCTGGAACTATTGGTCCTCTTAACCTTCAGAGCATAAATATTTGGAAATTTAAAAAAAAAAAAGAAAAGGAAAAAAGAAAGACCTTCAAAATCTATTGTCTGAAACCCAAGCCCAACAACTAAAACTGTCCTGGGAGAAATTCCAAAAAGCAGTAAAGATAGGAAAACTGAATTACTGAAACCACAAGCAGCATTCTGGAAATTCAGAATAAACTCATTAGTCTCTTTGATACACATGCACTGTATAGAAGCACCCATGTATACACAGTATTTAAATACACACACAGGGCCTGATTCTGAGCTCACGTACACCAGTTTGACACCAAGTGTAGCTCCACAAGAGAGTTACTGCTTATTTACACAAACCAACGCCAGGAACGCTGCCCATTGAAACAGTCACATTCCTTATGCAGTTCAAGAGCCACTCCTGAGTGGTGCTGGACACCCATTCAATGCAGCAGCGGTACCAGACATGTGACTTCAGGATCCTGTGTATCCACAGGAACAAACAAACAAAACTGGTGTGGAAGGGACAGCTCGGGATGTGTCTTTGATGAAACTGATAAACATGGCATGGAGGTTAAGCCTCATAATTTAACTGTACTATGCATCTGTGGCCAGACTCAGCTACCTTGGCACACAGCCAGCGCTCACTTTAACTGTGCAAAAGCCACTTCCTTAGGCGACTTTCCTCAGGCAAATGGAGATGATGCATTTGGTTAAAGGGGACACACTGGGTCACTGGAGAAAGGCTGCACTTTTTAAAAAACACGTTTTGCCCTTGGCCATGAATTGGTTGGCATGAGTCCACAGCAGAGTTGACTCAAACAGCAAAGTGTGTACAGGAGAACAAAGGCTGCAAAGTAATGCTCGCACAAATATCACCTGTAAAGCTAGAAGTGTCCAAGAAGAGCCTGCGTTGCCCACTTAAAAGCAGCCGCTAAGAGCTTAATTGGACACAGCAATAGCACTTTCCATGAGTGGCACATCAGAACTGCTGGGTGCTATGAGGACACAAAACAACGGAACGTGTCTAATCAGGCAAGGAAAATCCTTTGGTCTACTGAGTTGGGTAAACCGCCTCCACTAGCAGCCAAATCCTTGAGATGATGAGGCAAACAACCCATCTAACACAACTAGATCATTGTGCAATGTTGTACGCTAGAAACAGAAGTAGAAAAATGCCTTCCTTTTCCCCAGTGATGATCAGCTTTGGCCAGACATCAGGAAACCTGGTTGTGTAAGCATGTATTATGAGTCATAAAATTGGTGGGCCTGGGACTGTGGTAACATGTTAAGTGCATACTATATGAAACATCCCTGAGCTCCTACTCAGGTGGGGCTCCCTTGCTTTAGGCAATATATTTGCACGTCAGTGATTAATATTTGTTTACAAAAACCCTTACTGCATTGTTGCAGTGCCTAGAGTGAGGATCAGGCACCATTGCGATAGACACCATATAACCACATAGCAAAAAGACAATCCCTGCCCCCAAGAGCTTACAATCTAAGACAAGATGCAACAAATGAGGGTGGCAAACAAAGGAAAGAAGGTGCGGAAGGAGGAAACAGACAATGAAAATAAGATCAAGTGGTTACATATATATCCTACTGCACAAGTTGGTGGTTTCTGATAGTTTAAAACAACACAAAATTGTCCCTCCCTAACAGAGGTACAGTCAAATCACTATAGGCTGTCTGATTTCTTGTAGGAGTCAGAGCAGAGGTGAGACTTGAGGAGGGATCTGAAGGAGAAGAGGGTAATGTTTAACATTGTCTTTTTGTTCTGTGTTTGTACAGAGCCTAGCACAATGGAGTCTTGGTCCATGGCTAGGGTTTTACACTTTGCTCTCATTTCCCAAACATCACATTGCAGAGGGGGACACTCGGTTGTAAAAGTACTTTACAACTTTTTGTTTTAATGCTAAACCTCTGGCCCATTATATTTAAGGGAAAAAGTGAGGTAAAGGGCAGGAAAAGGAAGAGGAAAACAGCCTGGGAGTGAATCGCCTACAGGTTTCACACTATACTTCGTACGGCCTAGTAGTGCCAACCCCACTGAAGTCCATGAGATTCTGCAGCGATGCAAGCTTCCAGTACAGGACAGGGCCTTCCGTTACTCAGATGCTTCAGGGCAGGCGCAGGATTATCATTTCAGAGAAGCATTTACACAGAATAGATTTAACAAACCACTGATAGTTACTGGTGGAGTCTCAAGAGGAGACGTGGAGACAATTGCTATTTGCTGGCCCCAATACTGCAAAACCTCACTCGTATGGATTGTCTCATTACTTCACTGAGACCATCCCTGAGAGTAAAACACTTCTGCTTGAGTGACGGTGGCAGGATTGGGCCCCCAAGGTAGTTAAGATTGTGGTCTCAGTGTCAGTAAAAGCAGCCTGTCTCCTGCTAGGTGACAGAGAGCCCCGTGTTTGAGTGAAGGAAAGGAGAAGCTATTAGAAGTGTTTTATACAGTGAAAGTGCACTCACAGAGAGAGGGCACATAATTCAGGCTCTGAACCTGCAAGGTGCTGAGAGCCTCCATCTCCCACAGATTTCAACAGGAGTTGAAGGTGCTGCTCCCCTCCTGGAGGTGCACAGTCACTTTGCAGGATCAGGCCCTTGCCGAGTCAGAGTTAAGAGGCAGGCGTCAATATACATTGGAGAGAACAAAGCCCTCTCTGGAACGTTTGGATGTCAGATAGTTTGGAAGCATGATTGTGCCGCTCACCAAGTCCTCTGCCGGATGTGGAAATGCCATTGATACTCTCATGATGAGCGTGGCACACGTGAATAGCTAGATTATTGCCACTGCACTAGGCACCTCAGCTGCCTTTATGAAAAGGAGCTGAACTGCTCTTTACTGCACGGTCTTCATGACATGTGTATCCTATTCTAGTCCCTGGGGATGGGCTGGAAGATGGCATGAAAGGTCCCTGCAGCTTCGATTTCGACTTTCATGGTCTATGTAATGTCTTGTGTTTACGGGTTAGAATTCTGGGGTGTTTAAGATTTTATTATTTACAATACCTTAACCCTCCCTGTGTTCTAGAATACTTCTAGCAGGAAAACACTAAACAAACCAGCCCAGCAGACAGGCTTGGATAAACATGTGTTCGTCCAAACCCAGCAACATTTGCAGGATTTTCTGCAGCCTAACTGCAGATCCTTTTCTTGTGAGGGATTGGGCCTGAGCACAGGGTGTTCACAGCCAAGTCCATTACCAGGGACTAGCTTGATGCCAGATGTTCCCCATAGTCCCAAGTGGAAAGAAGATGGAACGGGGAAAAAATTCCCCTCCCAGCTATTTAGCCTTTCCAGGGCACAAGCACTTACCCCTACACAGTCTCTCTGTACGCTCTAGGCCTTTCCCAGCTGCCAGTTTTAGCCACTAGAGAGAAATTCTGAAGTGAGCAGAAGGGAAAGGCAAAGTGTGCATGCAGCAGGCAGACCTTGCTTGGAGAGTGCTTAATTTCTGCAAAGCTGAAGAGCTGGGAGTTCTAATGACCACTTGCCACTCTGCTTATGTATTTGAATGGATCTACTTTGCCATGTATTGTTCCCAGTCGACATCCAGGTCTGCAACAGGCTTCTGGGCAGGGAATTTTGTGACCAGAAATGACAATGTGACTTATCAGGCATAGCTCTCCTCTTATATAGCACTGTAAATGGACATGGTGCTGTACAAATGTCAGCATAAAATAGGATATTAGTTTTATCTGTTTGAGGTAGGATAGGATCTGCAAAATGGAAAGAGCTGCACAACACAAAGCAAAGGTTATTCAGACCCCTATCTAGACAAAGTCTGAACTAGCTTGGATGAAAGCTCCCCGCAAAGCTGAGGAAAAGCTGAATAACAAAGTCCAGGAAGGATCTGCGAACTGAAACAAGGACAAGGTTTCTAAAGGGCTATGAAGAACATTCAGAATGATCAAGAGGACTATGGCACTTAAGTGCGCTACATGAAATATGATGTAATGCTTCCTCCTAGTCCTCTAAATGAAAAAACATGTCCAGGTAACTAACCGCTTGCACACTGCTGAAGCACATTCATGATAAAGCTACTCATCAGAGCGGGGACAAATAGTATCTCAATATACTTCCATTTATAAAAGCACATCAAGGCCTTGGCAATCCCAAGGAGATACATACCTTTCCATAACAGCCAGGCACTCCTTTCTCCATGTGAACCGACTGCCCCGCCGTAGTCTGAAGGTCCCAGAGGTAGCTGTGACTGGGGGAGGCGTCTGTCTCCATTCTGGCTCTTCTACTGGGATAGGAGCAGGTCTCATGCTTAACGTAGCCCCTAAAAACAAGAATAAATATGTACGGTGTTTCCTAATGGACTGAAAACCCTGGTCCTCTTCTCAGTCCTGCTAATAAAGAAACAACTGATTGGTGAAGCCATTCAAGCCAAAGATAAAACACTAGCAAACCAACACATTAAAGACATATAAAGCCAGACTGTGTCCTCACTTACATGGGAAAGAATCAGGTGTTACCCTGTTGAAACCAATGAAATTAAACTGGTCTACGTCAGAGGAGAATCAAGCTTGGACTCTTCATTATAGTCATTTTGGAAGGGCCATCTTGCCCTCTTCAAGATGATCAGCTTCACACAGAATGTCTAAGCTATGCCCAAGCTGGGTCCCATTCTGACTTTGCTTCTTGTTCTTCTGCCATGAAGTGTGAAACTGCAGGTTTCTATACAGTTCAAGTTTGGCAGTTGCAGAGAGCATATGAATAAGTAAAGAGGCAAAAGTCTTTCCACAGCATGTTCAGGAAGCTACGACTTTAGGCCCAATTAACTATCAGAATAACACCACATGCAGAACCATGCTCTATAAACTAGGCAGAAGTGGGCCAACCAATGTAGGTTGGCCAGACGAAGAATCTTTGAGAGACAGAATGGCAACACTCCATCAGCTCGTAAGAGAAACACTTAAAGGTTGTCTGATAGAAACCTTTCAAGATTGAGCTGGAGCCCCCTGTTCAAAAGAGGGGGCTGGCAGCATTTTCCAAGAGAGACCTTCTATTTTGGAACCGGCTTTCTTATTTTGTCCAAGTAGACCAAATCTCCTGACCTTCACGGCATGCTGCAAGGTCAGTCTATCTACTCAGCCATTTGGTGAGGGAAGTGGGGGAGGGGAGTGAGATAAGGGCTGGTGTTTGTTGGGTATGGTTTGGATTTGGTTTGGTCACTTTCTTCTTTTGGGGAAGGAGAAGCTGTTCTTTTTACGTGACAGTATTTTTAATTTAGGTAAAAGGGGCTTGAGCGTGGGAAAGGCAAACAGATCCAGAACCAGCCGTACTGAGTGCCTGTCAAAGTGAACCAGGAAGTGCTGGCAGAATAAACGAAGCATGGTACTGAGACACGCGTGAGGGGAGAGGTAGCACCGCCTGACAAACCAACTTCAGTTCAGTGCACTTGCTCAGCATGGTTAGGCCTTGATCATGAAAATATACAGAATATATTGCCAGTATAGCACTGTTCCACTCATGTTATTTGTAATAGGGTGAAGGGGGTGAAGAACCTCATGTGGTTAACCCTAACAATGGTTTCCCTACATGGTGTTAAAGAGTGGAGAACTCACAACTCCAGCCTTTGGCTGTATCAGCTGCACAATGGTTATTTCCCCTTCTGATTGAGGATTAATACTCTGAGAAGGGTGAGAGTCTCTTGAGGCATCAAAACTTAATCCTGGGCAAATCAGTAGTATGTAAAGCACATAATCTTTAGCCTTGCACAAACAGGATGTAGTTACAACATTGCCTGCTGAAGAGCCCTCCTCCCTACATCCAGCAGCAGCTCTTCCCCACCTCACTCGACACTAGTTTATTGCCATGCAAAATATTTACCTAGTTAAATGCAACACCAATTGGTCGCAGGATCCTTTCAGAATAGGATTCTGGCCAGCTTCTACCAAGGTTTGTGCACGAATTTGTACATTCTAATGTTTCAGAAAAGTATCTGACTGCCAGCCTTTCAAACACAAAATTAACAGGGCAGCAAGAGTGGGGAAATGCTAGCTTCCCCCCAGTGTCTTACCAACAAACCTCCCGCTGACCAGGAGCTGTGAGAGGAGAGGCTCTCTCCACCTACTCATAAATGGGCAATTTGTTAGCACTACTCTCAGAAATCAGATGAAAATGAAAGAGGGAATTTCAGTGATGCTTAGCATCAAGGTAACAGCTGCAGGGTAATGATGTTATATTAGTGTGTTTGAAAAGTTTCTTAGGTAAAGGAGAAAAAAATCTATACTTTTTTTGGAACATAAATCTGCTTCCATGTAAATCAGGAGTTGATACATTTACGTACTGCATATAAAATGGTTTTTTTTGGGGGGTAGTAATAGTCTTCATGGGTCAGTTCACCCATTTATCTATTCCATAGGGCAATATCAATTAAAGCAGCTTCCTGACGCTGGCAGATGCTGGAGAAACATTTTGAGAACTGTGGATGAACACAGGCCACCACCTAAGACATGCTCATGAGGTCCAGCACAAGGAAGACCATATAGGAGCATCAGGTACTTGGATCTCAACTGATGATGGCTGACGTGTTGGTCAGCATATGCACTGCTGGCGTGATCTTTGGTGAAGGAATCAGAGAGAGTTTCCGCTTTTCTCCCTGGACAAATTGAGCCCTTTGGTCACTTGTTCTTTTAACCTGCTGCCCCAACGCGTCACCCTGATGTTCTGTCCATCTAGCTCTGCTTCTATAGTTGGTTTAAAACAAAGACCTAAGATACCATTTTTTCCATATTAAGGGCCGGATTCTTCTATTATACCAATGCACATCTGCCTGCAGGTCTGATTTATCTGTACAATGATGTAAAACATATTACAGATTGCAAGATCTGGCCCTAAAAACAGCAGATTTTTAAAAGGAGGGATGCTACTATGGTTTTGGCTGAGTATATCCACAAAGTTAGGAAGCAATTAAGTAAAAGCTCTGAGAATTGCTTAGTATATACATCAAAAGGCGAGGCACTCTGTATGTGGAGAGATAAATTGCATGGGATAAAGTGTGGGGACGCCCTATTCATACAGCAAACAGGACTAGCATGTGCTACTCTCGTCTAATACAAAATGTGACATGGCCCGTGCAATGAAAAAGATGTGACTAAATCCTTGCCTGGAAGGATCACCTCTAGATATCAGAGAAGAGTTGTCTCCCCCTGGCCCTTTCAATCTCTGGCCTTTGTGTTGAAATTGCCAGCTAGGTTGCCAGTTTATTTGTTGTTCCTTTTCCCCTAATCTCCATCTTCTTGTGGGTCTGTCCTTAGACAGTGAACTCCTTGGGGATCAACTCTTTTCATAGACCAGAAATCATCTATTCTGAGCTCCTGTAAATTTCACCCAGATACCCCATCCATGTCTAGCTGGCAGCTGGTCACAAGCGGAGTGCCCCAGGGGTCGGTGCTGGGGCCGGTTTTGTTCAACATCGCCATTAATGATCTAGAGGATGGGGTAGATTGCAACCTCAGCAAGTTTGCAGATGACACTAAGCTAGGTGGAGTGGTAGATACCCTGGAAGGTAGGGATAGGATACAGAAGGACCTAAGCAAACTGGAGGATTGGGCTAAAAGAAATCTGATGAGGTTCAACAAAGACAAGTGCAGAGTCCTGCACTTTGGACGGAAGAACCCCATGCACAGCTACAGACTGGGGACCAAAAAGCTAGGCAGCAGCTCTGCAGAAAAGGACCTGGGGGTTACAGTGGATAAGAAGGTGGATATGAGTCAGCAGTGTGCCCTGGTTGCCAAGAAGGCTAATAGCATATTGGGCTGCATTAGTAGGAGCACTGCCAGCAGATCGCGGGAAGTAATTATTCCCCTCTATTCGGCATTCGTGAGGCTACATTTGGAGTATTGTGTCCAGTTTTGGGCCCCCCACTACAAAAAGGATGTGGACAAATTGGAGAGAGTCCAGCGGAGAGAAACAAAAATGATGACGGGTCTGGAGCACAAGACCTATGAGGAGAGGCTGAGGGAACTAGGCTTGTTCAGTCTACAGAAGAGAAGAATGAGGGGGGATTTGATAGGAGCCTTTAATTACCTGAAAGGGGGTTCCAGGGAGGATGGAGCTAGGCTGTTCTCAGTGGTGGCAGATGACAGAACAAGGAGCAACGGTCTCAAATTGCAGTTGGGGAGGTCTAGGTTGGACATTAGGAAAACGTTTTTCACTAGGAGGGTGGTGAAGCACTGGAATGGGTTACCTAGGGAGGTGGTGGAATCTCCATCTTTAGAGGTTTTTAAGCTGAGGCTTGATAAAACCCTCGCTGGGATGATATAGCTGAGGTTAGTCCTGCTTTGAGCAGGGGGTTGGACTAGATGACCTCCTGAGGTCCCTTCCAACTCTATGATTCTAAGTCCAATGACTTTAGTTAGGCTAAAGAATTTCATTCCTCAAGAGACTAAATTGTTTCGTGCCACTGTCAGAGAACAGGAAAGACCAATGTGCCACCAATGTCTGGGGTCCCCACAACAGCAAGGAACTGATTAAGTGTGATATACCCAGATGATGCTAGCAGGTGATCCATGGCCTATATTGCAGAGCCTTAGACCCTTAGAAAGATATTCAGTCTCGGTTTAAAGATTAAGTACTAGTAAGTTCACCACCTCCACTGCAAAATGGTTCCAATGTTCAATTACCAACACTGCCAGGAAATTGCATCTTATTTCAAGGCTGAATTTGTCTATCTTCAGCTTCCAGCCACTGGCTCTTGTTTTGCCTTCATCCACAAGGCTGAAAAGCCTTTTCACCAGATGTCTTTTCCACGTTTAAGTACCTAGACACAGCGATCACATCACTTCTCCACCTTCTCTTTGACAAGCTGAATAAGCTAAGCTCTGGAAGTCTCACGTCAAGGAGCTGGGAAATAAGCTTTACGGCCATTTTTGTGGCTCTCCTTTGAACTCTCCTGAGTATTTCCAAACCTTCTTGAAGTCTGGAAACCATAGTTGACGCCGTGTTCCAGCAGTGGTCTCTGAGTATTTGGAGAATGCTCAGCACAACCCTGGGGCTATGATAGAAACAATAACCTTTTTAAAATTGCCACGCATGATGGATTCTCCAGTGTGGACACAGGCTCACTGAGATCTGCACTGAACCCATCTCATTTCACAGGTCACTGAACTCTTATCGTGTGATGATAGCTTCTGGTCCTTACTGAGGAGGGCTGGATTTGAAAAAGCAACATTGTCCTGGTCTACACTTAGCGGGCGATTTGGTGGCAGTCAACAGGAGTTATGTAAGCTACGCAGAGTAGCTTGCGTAACTCCCGTCGACTGCTGTACTTCTCTTCTGCGCGGCGTCTTCATTTCATTGCACTGCTCTGACGGGAACTGCGTTCCCATCGACGCAGCGCTACGCCACTTGAGGGGGTGGTTTTATGGCGTCAACCTCTGGATCAATTGAGCGGTTCTTCACTGACTGCTCAATCGATCCAGAAAGGTCAATCTGACGGCGGCGACTTTGCCCCTGCCAGTGTAGACCTATACCCCTAGATAGTGAAAGACTCCCTGCAATTTTACAGACACGCCCATCATTTAGATACAAGCTCTTCAGCACAGGGTCTGTTTTCTGTGAAAAGCTTAGCACACCTGATGAACTATAAAAGAAGAATTACATCAGCATCACCCCAATACGAATCTCCTGGGATATCCAGCATCTTACTTTTTCATAAGCTTTTCTTTAGAGCCAACAAGGGCTTCCATGGCATTAAAATGATGGAAGATGCTACATGCTGCTGACAGCTGCCACTCTCTTCCACCTGGTAACACACACACAGCCTTGTCCAAGAGGACTAATACTGTCTTCCTATTAATTGATTGGCAGGAAAAAAAACCCAGCTTAAATGTGGGTATTAGCACCCCACATTGGAGTCTTAACACGTCATTTCTACAGCCTGCCTGGGTCTGTAATGGCCCAGAAACAGTGAAGGTGCCAAGGTTACTCAGTCATGAACATCTCACATTGCCCCCTGCTCCCATGAGCAGGGGAAGATTTGTTAGAACAATGCAAGAAGCTATTGATGCAGTAATGCTTAAATTTGGTTCCAAAACATAGTTATAAAGTGCCAAACTGGTGCTCAGCCCTCTATAAAACATGGAAGGCATGGTCCCTGCTCCCAAAAATGCTCCCTCTGAATACAAAAGTGTTACTGTTATTTAGATTAAGCTTCCAATGTTAACTAGTCTTAACATTTTAATTGAGTATTTCCTTGCACAAAGTCTGCCTTCATCCCAGCTGCAACTGCTTCCATAAAGAAAAATACAAGTGCTAGCACATTAAATGACCTATCTGACATTATCATTAATTCCAATGTCCCGTCGTCCAGAAAAACATTGATCATCAAGTTAGGAGCAAGATCTATATATATAGTAGGAACAATTCAGCCCTATTACTACATCAGACTTAACACATTTCCCAAAGCTAGTTCTCTTTCATAACAAACTAGTTTATCTGAGGCTGTCTGAACAACGGTAACGAGCAAAGACACTAGAAAGCAGTAGAGCCTATCCATAGAGAAAAACTAAACAGCGAAGAACATACGCCAAAGGCCAGACAAAGCTGGGAGCCAGCAAAAGCTTTGGAGGCACTGAGCCCGCTTCTGTATTAATAGCAGCAAACATTATAAAATCTTGTTGTTCTAAGGCTCCCCAATACAAAGTTGCTGATTAGCAGATGCAGGACTGTATGCAGGTGATTTAAAGTATCACCGACCAATGTAGCACTGTCATAGAATTGAAAAAAAGAATTAGAAAAGTGTCTCTGTTGTTGTATTTATATTTCTTTTCTGTCTCTGTCATACAATAGCGCCTAGACACTATTATCATGCGGGGTGCTGTACGCACACATAGTATGAGACAGTATCTGACTGGAAGAGCTTATAGTCTAGACCAGTGATTCCCAAACTTTTTAGGTCATGTCCCCCCTTGCCCCATCCACACCCTCTGCTCCCCCCAGCTGGGGCTGGGGGCAGGGCCACAGTGGGGGTCAGGGGATGCGGCTGCAAGTGGGCCTGCAGCGGCTGGGGGCCGAGTCGGGAACAGTGGCCAGAAGCCAGCGGCCAAGGCTGGGGCCATGGTGGCTGAGGCTGGGAGCGGAGCTGGGGGCCAAGCCAGGAAACCGTGGACGGCAGCCAGGACCAGAGCCGGAAGCTGAGGCTGGAGCAGAGCTTGGGGCAGTGCTCCCTCCCCCCTCATCCCCCGTGATGGCTCGCCCGGCCCTGCTGTGCCTCCCCAACGTTCCTCCATGCCCCCCTGGGCGGGGGGCACCCCACAGATTGAAGACCTCTGGTCTAGATAGACAAGGCAGACAAAGGAAGTATTATCCCCACTTTACAGATGGGAACGGAGGCACAGACAGTTTAAGTGACCTGCCCAAGGTCACACAGGAAGTGTGACAGAGCCAGGGACTGAGCCCAGTAGGTTCCATGCCCCGTTGTCACCAAAGAACTCCTACTTCCCAATGGGACACCGCAGCTCGGGAGGGAAAGGGATACAGTTGCCTTCCCAGCTGCTGCCACTGGACGGAGACAGGAAGAAGAAAAACAGACGAAACGAAGCATGCCACTCTGTTGAAAGTTAGACAACAGAAAAGACACATGCCAATCATTTAATTGTGTGAGTTCTGTGGGATGTGTTTTACTGAATGGCCATACAGCTCCGAGCACAATGGAGCTTGGACATAGTTGGGGTCTCTAGGAACTACTTTAATACAACTAATTAACATTAATTATGAATTTTTGTGAGAGGCCGATCTCCCTTTAACAAGGCCCACCAAGGCCTAACAAACTATCCGCCAGACCCTGCCAGCCCAGGAAGTTTGGGATCCCAACTGGTTCTTTGACACTAATTAATTTAAACTGTATGTTTCTTGGGGCGGGAACTCCATCTGTATGACACATTCACCACTAGTATTCAACAAATACATACGAATTATCCACTGGCTGGCCAATCTGGACTGCAACACGACAGGTTGCATGGCAACAGTTCAAAGCAACGGACGGTCTTAAAAAAAAAAATCCCTCGAGTAGAAAATTCAAACAGCTATGGGAAAACTAAAAGGTTTTTCCAAGTCTCTCTAAGTAAATTGAATGGTCTATCTATTCTAAAGGGAATTTAAAGGCATCAAGACACTCCCTTGGCATAGGTAAGTGTCACTTTGTCTTTACAGTACTTGAAAAGGCTGTGTAAGGTCCCTTATAAATAAACAAAATTAAAAAACTCCAGTCAGCTGCTCTTCCAGAAAATTTCTCCCACGCCAATACAAAAAAACAAAAACAGGCAAGCCCTTAGCCAGTGAGACAGTGAAGAACGTAGAGGTAGTTTAACATCAATTCATTTTGATTTAAATAGTTATGTTCTCATCATTCTCCCTTCCAGAAATAGGTTCTGATGAGTGAAAAGACACATAGGAAGATATGGAGGAATGGGTGTCACTGCTGAGTTTAACAAGGGCTCTCTTACCATGGCTCAGAATGCTCTTTCATGAGCAATCCCAGGCAATACTGTAGCAGAAGGATCTATGAGGTTATAGGAAACAAATCTAAGCAGTAGTTTCAATCCTCAGGAAAGGCCAGATCCTGTTTTTCAGCTCTTTCCAAAACTCCAGTCCTCCGTTCCTCCTCTCAGTTTTTGGGCAATGTCTTCTGTCAAAGGGGAATTTCTGGGAATTATTCCATGGGGATCTCAAGTTAGCTGATGCTAAAAACTTGTTCCCAATAACCTTACAGTTCTCCTTAGACAGTGCCAATTGCATCATCAACAGGGATTGTAAAATTGGTGTTCCTCAATGATCTCGGCTACCTGTCAGCACCTCCTTCTTTGGCTCTCTTACTCTTCAGAACACATTTTCAGATGCTTGAAAGAAAGAACAAAGCTCAGAACTGAGTGTCTGAATCTAGCTGACCTTAAATTAAAGTATTCCTGGACCAAGCAATGTATGAAGCCTCTTTATGTGCAGTTTACACACACACAGCAGAGGTTTTCAGAATCTGGTTTTACTGGTGTTTTACTTAACAGAACTCAGACTTCTGGAGCAAAGTTTGCTATGAATAGACTCTGACTTTTAATTCCCTTTAAATCAATTTCATTTAAAAGGGAAGACAGATGGCAGAGGATGGGTATAAATAGGCCTCAGATTAAACAAAGGAAAATTGAAGCTGCATTATCAGGAAGGTAAGTCAGTGGCTCTGTGATTGTCTCTCAAAAGGCAGTGATGGAAGCCTGGGTCAAGCAAGAAACTACAAGGAAGAATCCTGAAAGGGGACAGACTAGATGATAACTTCATAAGTAAAGTTTCCATCCCTCATTTCTGAGATTTTCTACACCCACAGTTTAGTTAAAACAATAGGGAACTTTATTTTCCTCTTTATACCTGAACTCTATTTTGATTTTTCAGAGGAGAAGCAGGCAGGTTTTGCAAGACAAATCTGACACCATCATATCCCAACCACATGATCCAAAACCTATTTAAGTCTACTAAAAGACTGCCATTGATTTTAAGGGGCTCTGGATCAGGTTCTTAAACCTCCTGTTGTTAGTTTATATTATGCAGCTATTTTCAAGGCCATGGCATGTTTAATGTTCCCTTCTCTTGATCCAATAGGGCTTATCTTTTATTTATATGGAAAGGCTGGGTGTAAATTTAAAACCAGCTGATCACACCTTCAACAGAAGCTACCTATTCCCACACACTCAGTTAGAGGGTATAAAAATGAGCCAAGCAACCAAGAAACAGGCCAGGGCTGAAGAATTGGAGAGGCAGCCCAGGGTCAGTGCTCTGCATCACTTGCTGCAACCGAGAGTTTACGCTTAAAAGCAATTCTAGTCACAGGAAGGCTCTAACTCTCCAAAAGATAACTCAGTCACGGGATGTCACCTCTTGCAAGACACTTCAGTACAACATGGTGAAGTGATGATCAGCTCCACTCACAAACATGACGCAGGGTTTATTTCAGAAGTAAAAGCAGGAGTATCTTAGCTTGTTTCGTTTACCAGGGTTTGTCTTCTCAAGCTGGTACCATCTGTAAAATGCCCTTTTCTTTTGTTCGCTCAAATCCGACCCCTGCTGCAACAACCAATGGGAGATCCGGCTCTGACTGATACCTACAAGAGAGAAAGAGAGAAAAATTTTGAATGAATTCAGTGCTGGTGAACGGTACTGGCTTAAGAAGCCCAGAAACTGAAAGTTAATGTTTTAGACACAGAAAAGGTACATGGTTCAAGCTTCCCCCCACAGCATCTCACCAGTATGCCTCAACTTTATTATTTTATTTTATTATTTTATCCTTTATTATTTTTAACCTGAGTCAGACACCACCCCACAGCAGGCAGCATAGTCCACCAGTAAGCGGATAGTTCACCAGACTTTGGAGTGTGGAGTTCTGGGTTCTATTCCTAGCTTGGCCACTGACTCTCACTGTATGGCTGAGGAAATCATAACATCGCCGTGCCTCAGTTTCCCCATCTGTAAAATGGGAATATTGGTACTTACCCATCATTGTAAAGTGCTTCGAGATCTACAGACGAAGAATGTTATTAAAGTGATTGTGATGATTAAATGCTTGTGCTGCATTCTGAGCTCGAGAATAAGGTGGAAGCGGAACAGCAGTTTGTGATATACAGATATCAGTCCAACAGAAAATGAACTCATTCACCTAGCAAGTCACATCACACGGGCCAGAAACAAAACAAAACCTAGCTGATGGTAAACAGCTTCCAAACACTATTTACATGGGCTGGATGAGACCCTGTGACCTAGAGGTGAAAGTTCCATCTCTCCAAGAGAAATTTAAATCAGACTTACATAAAAATAGTAAAAGGAGAAAAATTCCCAGAAGTTGAATTTTTTTTCAGAGTGTGAAGTGGAATGCAGGATCAACATCGGCTTTCCACCCATAACACTGAAGGACAAATCAATCAGAAGAACAAAAGCCAAAACTAACCAGCTTCACAAGCAAAGAAGCCGGTCTCAAAACCCACTCGGATGAGAATCACATACTCAAGCCATGATCACCACCAGCTACTCCAAGAATTTACACAATTCAGTGTTCAAATGGTTGAAGCAGAAGGCTAACAAAAGAGACAAAGGAACTATCAAAGCCAAGCATTCATTCTTAACAAGGCCATACAGCCATTAAAAAGGGTTAACGACACACAAACCTCTTGGAAATTAAAGTTCTAGTAGGTGTTCACAGTAACAATAGATTGCTAAACACCACCTGTGCCAACAGGTGTTTAGACTCATCATAACAAGCAGGCTGCTTTTCACAAGGTACTCATACCTACCTCTCCCATTTTGAGATCGCACAATCAGATTTAACTCATCGTGAGAAATAGCCCCCTGGAGGTTTACATGTCTTCTAATAATTTGTCCTAATGTGTTTTTGAATTAAACAAGGACATTAATAAAATTTCAAAATGATTAAAAAAATCTCAGGGGACTCCAATTCATGCAGGTTAGCACCAACTAGGCTTTCAAAACTATAGTAACATTCCAACTAGCCTGTGTTATATATAATTCTGGAGCTACTGAAGTTTCATTTATCCTGCAGGAAGAGTGGATTTGTTTTGGTTTTTTTTAAACAGGAACTCGTTCAACAGAAATCCTCCAACGGGGGGTGGGAGAGAACTTGAAGGCTCTCTGACTGTATTCTGATGGACTTGCAGGAGGCAGACTGTGTGTTTTTATTGTATATCCATTTTGTATTCCCAACCAACCTCTCCCTGAGACTGCCTCTGTCCTATCTATCAAAGACGGTACAAATAGCTAAGGCAGTCCCAGTTAAACGTCCCCAGGCATGAAATCATGCCAACTAGAAGCATGTGCTCAGTACAGGGACCTGGTTCAGAAACTTGTTTCCTCTGGTGCTCTGTCTCAGTCCACTTTTTGAGCACAGTGTTACATGCCTTAAGTGTTTGGCCTCTCAGCTGTGGTTTCTCAGCTGGATGAGTTTTGTCTGTTGATGGGTGAGGGTTGCATTAATTTATTACCTGGTGTCTAGGTACTGTGGTCTGCTTTAAATTATGTAATGTAAATATTGTGTGTACATCTCTTTTCTAACAAAGTAGGATATAAGAGCAAAGTTTTAGGCACTACAGTTATGGATACAGAACATATTTTTGTAATAACATATTGGGGCATCCATGCTTTGCCCAAGAGGCTGCAATGGCAACTTGCTACACTTATTTTGTATAAAAAGGTATAGACTGTCGCCATATACTAGGCTAGTGTTCTCTGCAAACAATAATGGTAACCTGGTCCAGTGGTTGAAGCAAAAGAGTGAGAGACAGGAGATTGCGGTTCAATTCCCAGCTCCCCTACTGACTCATCTCGTCTATATCAATACTCTAACTCCAGGTAATCACTCCTGTTGAGAGTCAGAGACCCTTTTCTCTCTGTCCACACAGCTAAAATTCTTGTTCAGGCCTCACATCTCAGTCTCTGTGCTTCCCAACACTCATATTACCAACAATCCTCCCATCTGCAGCCCATACGAAATGCAACGGCTAAGATCATCTTCCTTGCTCACTGTTTCAGTCAGGTCAACTTTTCTGAGTTCTCCACTGTTTCCCCTTTCTTTACCACATCACGTCCAATTTTCTTGTGAACTTTCCTCCCCAACTTCTCATCTATCATTGTCACTGGAGATTAGATGCCCTCTGGGGCAAATATTGTCGTTTCCTCTGTTACAAAAATGCTAGTATAATTTGGGTGCAAATGCAAATTAAACAACACTCTGTATTTATGAAATGCTAACTAAGGTTACTGGGAAAATTTCCTCTGTGAAATACACAAATTTGATTGGTCAGTTTTTATTATTTGTATCCTGATCAAGTCTAGACACCCCAACATTATATGTACTACACAAAGCAAGACCTTTGCTGCCTAAATAGACAAGTATCATTTTACATGTTTTACAGTTGGGAAACTAAGGCAGGGAGCATATGACTTGCCCAACATCACACACAAAGTCAGTGACAGAGCCAGGAATTGAACCCAGACCTATTGAGTATCAGTGTAGGACCTTAACCACAAGTCTATCCTTCCATTATTTATTTTTAATGATGTCCTCATAGCAAAAAACAAATTAAAAAAAGAATATTTGATAGTGATACAGTTTCTACTTCCTAAAAATGAGGGTTTTATACAGTGGACTCACCAGGGCTCAAGTGATATAGTTTGTAATCCTGCTATTTCAGGAAATTGCACTAGCAGGAAAAAATTGCTGCCAAAGGCAAATTCATGAAGTTACTTAACTGGAGCATCTAACATCCAGCTGCTTGGAGGAAATCCACTATTAGACTGGCTCATAGACCACGAGGAAAACCTAGGTTCATTGGTCTCTGAGCCACCAAGCCAAGAGTACATCATGATGGTGACACATACCTTTGTCAGAGAAAATGCAGGGGGGAGAGGGAGTCACAAAAGAGTCAGGGCAAAGTCTCCTAAATTTGACATTTTAATGAATATCGCAATTCTGTCCCCCTTCCTCTTCATGCTCCCTCTTTGCCCCCACCCTTTTTTTCTGCCAGGTCAGACACACTCCCAATGGCAGATTCCAATTCAGAGATGATGATGAGGATAATGCAGAGATGCTTCCCCAGGCTGCACTGCTCCTTGGGCTACCCCCCAAAGCAGATGATTTGGGAAGAAATTTTCCCTCCAACATGTCAATGAGGCAGCAAAAACCAACCTCAGGAGAAGGCAAGCAGAGAGACTTGCTACGTCAGTGTATGCAGTGCATATCTGCTCACAACTCTGCAGACTACTGCTCACACAAGCCCCGAATCTCTTTCTTCTCCTTCCTCTCGCAGATTGGTGTGTTCATCCTCTGTGGCTGTAATCTATATTTTTTTTAAATGTTATTTCCAAAAAAGTATAGAGACGCACCTGGAAGGTACGGGATTTGGAAGAGAAGTAACTGATTATGCCTTTATTCTTGTGTTTGTAATAACAAATCCTGGATTTGTAAAATATGTGCCTGCAAAGAACATCAATCAACTTTGTACATTCGCAAGGTCTGTTTCTAGGAAAGCTGCAAAGATCAAAATCATATTAAAAGAAATCCTCACCTGTGTCACCCACCACCACCACATATTTTAAAAACCCGTTTTTCACCATTTATGCTGGCTTGTATCAATTCCATTCCATGTGGACAATGGAACTACTCTAGTCAGTTTTGTTTTTTATACTTGGTTTTGCTTTGTCCGCTATTCTATGCTGCTGTGTTTGGGTTTCCAACACTGCACAGATCATTATTTGTGCTAAGTGCTGTATACATCATAAGGGATGGTTCTGTTCTCAAGAGCTCACTGTCTAAACAGTCAAGACAGAGAAAGGGTGGGACAGGGATGAGCCATACAAGCAGAATGATTGTTGACAAACATCATGTTAGAAAAAACCCTTTCATTATGTATTTTTGAAACATATGAACTGATGCTCTTAGAGAAAGGATGCCTGGGTGGCCAGGCCACTAGCCTAGGACTTAGGAGACCTGGGTTCAAGCCCCTGTTCTGTCACATATTTCCTATGTGAACTTGGGTAAGTTACTTAGCCTCTCTGTCACAGATGGGGATTCTAGCAGCGCCCTACCTCACAGGGGTGTTGTGAGCACAAATACATTAATAAACTGTGAGGTGCTCAGATGCTTTATGGCCCCCATTAAATATATACATAACATAATTGTTAGGTTTTACAAGCCTTCATTTAAACCCTGCCTCCACCCCCAGAAAACCCTAAATCAAACTCTACATTAGGGTCCTAAATTACTTGGCAGTTCCATTAATCAAGTTCAAAAACACTCTTTGCCCCACTGCAGGGGTTCTCAAACTTTTTTTGCTGGGACCCCCTTTGAAGATATTTCATGCTGTAACAAACACACCCCCCCCCCTTAGTTCTCCACTGCTGCCAGCGGTGGTGCTGCCTTCAAAGTTAGGCACCCAGCCAGCAGCGGTCACTCTTGTACCCCCCCTACAATAGACTTGCGACCCCCTTTTGGGTCGGGATCCCCCATTTGAAAAACGCTGCCCTACTGACAATAAACCACATGGTTCTGGGGTACATTTTCAGTGGTTATCGCAAAAGATAAAGATGTGCCACTCTCTTTTATTGTTAATGGAGATCTGGCATCCCACACACCATACGCAGTGCTGAAAACCCAGCCCTGAAGGGAGTAAAGCTGCAACTATGTTAAAGGAGTTTCAAACAACAAGATAGGAAATTCAGCAGGAACTATTATTAGCTCCTGTTTATACTGTCATTTTTCTTATCAGAAGAAGATTATTTATACACCACCCAACGCAAGAGTTTCTTGTTTATCTTATTACAGAAACCATTAAAGAAAGTTTCTATAAAAAGCAACTTCTGTATTTAGCATGAGTGCTAGTAAATGTTCTTCTGGGTTTTGCTCCTTATCAATTGTTTCTTTATTTTCAAGTCACCATTTCATAATTTCCTTTGCCATTTTTCACTCTGTTCTCTTTTCACACTACAGAAGACTTCACTGTGTGCCTACCTCATCTACTATTCCATGTCAGTTTTATTATTTGATCACTTTATAAGTTTCTGGTAATTAAAAAACAAAACAAAACAAAAGACTAGGTAGAGGGAATATGGTTGAGATTGAAAGGCCTACATTGTACTACCTCGACAATGGACTTCAACCTTCAGCTACAACAATATATATTCTCTCTCCTCCTTTTCCAAATTAAAAAATAAACATAGTAAAAGGACCCAAAAAATGCCACTGTGGCTAAAAAACAAAGTAAATGAAGCAGCTAGAGGCAAAAGGGCATACTTTAAGAAGTGGAAGTTAAATCCTACCTGAGGAAAACAGAAAAGAGTATAAACTCTGGCAAGTGAAGTGTAAAAATATAATAAAATAATAAAAACTAGAGAAACTACATTAATTCTTTGCATCGGTCTTCATGGCTGAGGATGTGATGGAGGTTCCCAAATTTGAGCCTTTCTTTTAGGTGACAAATCTGAGGCACTGTCCCAGATTGAGATGTCATTAGAGGTGGTTTTGGAACAAACTGATAAATTAAAGAGTAATAAGTCACCAGGACCAGATGGTATCACCCAAGAATTCTGAAGGAGCTCAAATATGAAATTGCAGAACTACTAACTACAGTACGTAACCTATCATTTAAATCAGCTTCTGTACCAGATGACTGGAGAATAGCTAATGTAACGCCAATTTTTAAAAAAGGCTCCAGAGGCAATCCCGGCAATTACAGGCTACTAAGCCTAACTTCAATACCAGGCAAATTGGTAAACTATAGTAAAGAACAGAACTATCAGACACATAGATGAACACAATTTGTTGGGGAAAGAGTCAACGTGGTCTCTGTAAAGGGAAATCAGCGAGCATGTAGACAAGGATGATCCAGTGGATTTTCAGAAAGCCTTTGACAAGGTCCCTCATCCAAAGGCTCTTAAGCAAAGTAAGCTATCATGGGATAAAAGGGAAGGTCTCTCCTGGATCAGTAAACAGTTAAAAGATAGGAAACAAAGAGAATGAATAAATGGTCAGTTTTCAGAATGGAGAGAGGTAAATAGTGGTGTCGCCCAGGGGTCTGTACTGGGACCAGCACTGTTCAACATATTCATAAATGATCTGGAAAAAGGGGTAAACAGTTAGGTAGCAAAATTTGCAGATGATACAAAACTACTCAAGATAGTTAAGTCCAAAGAAGATTGTGAAGAGTTACAAAGGGATCTCGCAAAACAGTGACTGGGCAACAAAATGTCAGATGAAATTCAATGTTGATAATTGCAAAGTAATGCACATTAGAAAATATAAACCCCAAATATACATATAAAAAGAGAGGATCTAGATGAGCTGTTACCACTCAAGAAAGAGATCTTGGAATCATTGTGGATAGTTTTCTGAAAAAAATCCACTCAGTGTGCAGCGGCAGTCAAAAAAGCTAACCGAATGTTAGGAATCATTAGGAAAGGGATAAGACAGAAAATATCATATTGCCTCTTTATAAACTCACAGTACTCCCACATCTTGAATACTGTGTGCAGATCTGGTTACTCCATCTCAAAAAAGACATAATATTAGAATTGGAAAAGGTACAGAAACAGGCAACAAAAATGACTGGGGTATGGAACAGCCTCCATATGAGGAGAGATTAATAAAACTGGGACTTTTCAGCTTGGAAAAGAGACAACTAAGGGGGAATATGATAGAGGTCTATAAAATCATGACTGGTGTGGAGAAAGTAAATAAGTTAGTGCTATTTACTCCTTCTCATAACACAAGAACTAGGGGGTCACCAAATGAAATTAATAGCCATCAGGTTTAAAATGAACAGAAGGAAGTATTTCTTCACACAACGCACAGTCAATCTGTGGAACTCTTTGCCAGAGGATGTTGTGAAGGCCAAGACTATAACAGAGTTCAGAAAAAAACTAGATAAGTTCATGGAGGACAGGTCCATCAATGGCTATTAGCCAGGATGGGTAGGGATGCAAAACCATGCTCTGAAGTATCCCTAGCCTCTGTTTGCCAGAAGGTGGGAATGAGAGACAGGATGGATCACTTGATGATCACCTGTTCTGTTCATTTTCTCTAAAGCACGTGGCATTGGCCACTATCGGAAGACAGGATACTTGACTAGATTGGATCATTGGTCTGATGCAGTATGGCCGTTCTTATGTTGTGTTTTGTTCCCACCATCCCCCTCTCCAGCAATGGAGAAATAAAAGGAAAAAGTCATAGCTTACTACTACAGACACATAGTAAAATAACCTGTTTTTGTATAGTGCCTTTTGTATAAACTCTATCCCAAAATGCTTCACAAAAGCTAAACAGTGTCAGGATCCCAACAAGTGTGGTTGGGATCAAGAGTCAGAACAAGGGCAAATCTGGGGCTGGGAGTAGTGGAACAATTTGAAGTCAGTTTCCAGGGCAGGGTCAACACCAAAAGTCAGAGACCAAGTCAGGTTCCAGGGTCTGGGTCAAGAGGTTAAGTCCAAATCAAGCCAAGGTTGGAGCAGGGAGCAAAATCCAGGCAACTGTATAGATCTTTTGTAGTTGCCAAGATACTTCCCTTGGGTTTATATAGGGTGGGGAGCCAATGAGGAACCAGGACTTTCTATTGTTCATGTCCACAGCAGGTTGCTGGGCAGTGGAGCACAAGCTGGTTACAGCTGATGCTGGGTGGCATCATGGAGATGTCAGCAGACTGGCAGCTCTACAGGTCTCAGTTCTAGACCTGTGAGATCTTACAAACAGCAGCAGTTGAGGCAATATTAGGAAATGGAGAAAGGGAGGTTTTCAGGTGAAATTTTACATGGGATGGAGGGAGACAGGAAAATAGTTCCAAATGGTAGGAGATGCAGCAGAGAAGGCTCTTGCATCAAGAACGGTAAAATTACGTGAATAGACGGGGAAGAAAAAAAAGGGGGACTATGGCTGGAACGGAGGAAGAGAGAAGCCATAATCTCAGCTGGGGCCAATCAATTTACACTGGCTTTGCTGATTTACATGGGCTGAAGATGTAGTTCAAGATCTACGATTTGAAAATAACATACCATTTTGACTACCATGCAGTCAACAGTCACTCACTCATGTGCTTGTCCCTAACAACCCAAATGCAGTATGCATTTTTTAGGAGAGACGGGGAGTTAAAAGTTTACACCTGGAATCCTGAGGAAATGTCCTTCAACAGAGCCGCACTATCAAAATTAGCATTTTCTTCCAAGGCCTAACCAACTGAAAACACCAGCAGGCAAATTTTAGGGGAAGGATTCATAGCGTGAGGTAGTCTTTCATGGTCAAACTAGGATTTATAACAAGAGGGTCAGAAAAAAAACAAAACCTCTCATTTTGGAAAGATCCAAGGAATACGTCTTGTTTCTTTTCCTTTCCTCCCAGCGTTTAACTTTGTAAATTGAGAGGAGGTACACCAGCCAGAGGCAGCACACTGCCCCAGCATTCGCTCACAGGGGAGAGAGATGGAAAAGAGCTAGACCACCAACCAGCCATTTCCCCATCAGTGAAAGGTCATTTCCTACAAGGCAATTTTCTAGAACTCCTCCTCTCGCAGTAATTTGGCGCTTCTAGTCACATTCTTTCTTTTTCTTTTTTAAATTATTTGACTATTTCCAGACTTCTATTCAGGCATGGTTCTAAAAAAAACAAAACCAAAACAGTCAGGTAAATCATGGAGTAAGTTGTATGTTTTGTCTCCAGTTATACTCCTGAATCTGCCACCAGCTATTTGTGCAGCCTTGGCCAAGCCACTTAAACCTCTCTGCAAAGCGGGATATGTAAGAATGAATCAGTGTACAGTGCTTTGGAAACAGAGCATTGTGTGAAGGTCTAAATAGCTTTACTAGAGTCTGCTCATTCATCCTTAATGCCAATGGAGAAGGAATAAAGATAAGAGGGAAAGAAGAAGAAATACTTTCCCCTTTGAGACAAGGTTAGAGTTAATATGGCCATGCCCTCATCCCTGCCTTTTATTATTATTTGCGACTCAAGGACAAGTGGACTGAAAACTCCAAACTCTCACACTCAGGCTGCTAAATGTACTGATGCCAACCATGGGTACATTGCCAGATATATATCTGTAAATATATATATTTGCCACATGTAGTAGGGTACCCAGAACGAAAGAAAACTTTTAGTTTTAAGACAGGAACTCTGCGCTTATTGCAATGCTATAAAATAAAATTTGATAGCACAAGCCACTAAAAAAAGGTGATTCACTGGGGAAGTTCCATGATGTGTGGGACAATGGGTCTTAAATCAAAGGCACACATTACCATGACTAAGCTGACAGATCTGCACTGCAATGCAGAAAGCCAAGCATATTCCAACATCTGCACCATCACACACAGGCGACTAGAAACAGGACCCAAAATGATTAAAGGGTTCTTCAAGCTCTTACCTGTGACTTGTGCAACAACTGCTTGAGAAATCCTCCGATTGGCAAGAAAGGCTTTGATTTCCTCCTTTATCACGCTGCTGTCCCTCCTACCAAAACAAAACAACAAAACCAAGGGAGACAGACAGACCAAAACTGCACTCTGAAGATGTAAAATGGTTTTGTTTCCTTTGCTTACGGAGTTTGGGGGGGGAAAAGGGAGGAATGGGAGGGAGTGCTCAGTTTTGGGGAAAAAACCTAGTCAAAATAGCTCACCAGTGGACCCTTCTTTTAACGAGTGTCATATTTGATCAAAGCATCTTAGCAAGAGGATGGATGACTCATAGCCTATATAATTCATACTAGGTGTAGGGCTGCCATATGGAATGTACAAAGTTTCATTACACAGGGATGAATAAATCTCCCACACCAGCATAAAAATTCAGTCATAAAATCAAGCACTAAAAATAAAAAAATAAAATACAGCAGGGTCTGCATGGGTAGCTACAAAAATGAGGACATTGACAAGCCCTCTCAAACATTTAAATAAATGGGGCTGAAGTAAGGAAAAGAGATTCCACAATCTACACCCCAACATCCACCTCCCCCCAAAGCCTTATATCCTTTATTTCTCTGGAAGGATTATTTTTAAAAAGTGTGGAGAGATGATTCAGAAGGGACTGAATAACTATGCTAAAAGGAAAAGGATTTACTGGTTTCATAGGGGCTGTAATGTTCAGCAAGCTTAAACTTCAATAAACGAACACCGGCTCCTGTGAAATTCAGAATCAGTTTTGTTTGGGCTTTTAAAATCAGGTAGGGTTTATTCTTTGGTAACGTATTTTTTCTTTGGCTTATCTGATGCAAGGCTCGGTGATCAAAATTGTAATGTGAACGGATCTAAGCTTGGAAAGTGTGAGTGAAACACAAATATTGTGGGTGGGTTCGTCACCTCTTCTACTCCCAACCCTCGCCCTCCATGAAGGACATGGGACATTTCAACTTGAACAAGCACCAAACACTATCTGGGGCATCACACTCATGAACCCACCATCCAACAGTGGGTAGATTTCAGCAAGAGGAACTCCTGCTGACGGCTACGCTCAACTCTTTTAGATTCCCCAAGCAGCGTGACTAACCACCTCCTTTGTGTTCCCTTGGCTCATCTCAGAGCCTCCCTGCCCCAGCCACAACACCGTCACCCTACTCCCCCTTAAAACACAGGTCCTCCAAGGGTTTACAAACCCACATCCCATATTTGCCAACTGCACATGAGAAAACGTAATATTCCAAAACAACAAACAGAAACAACAACAAATAAATAAAATAAAACAAACCCAACCCAGAATTTAAAAGACATGCAATTTTTCACCACTCATTCTGCTTCTTGCTGGAGCCAATCTTCCATCTCTCATCTTATACACTATCAAGATCATGGGTTCTTAATTTCAGGATAACAACCCACCTAACCTTTCCCAAATTGCTAAATGGGAAGGGTGTCTTGCCTATATGGGAATGGGTCCGTCAATGGGGAAAAAAGAAGACCACTGATCTCCACAGAAGACACCTGACTGTTTATAATTATTTTTATTTCAGTGCTGCCATTCTTGGGACCACACAAGATACAAATAGAGGCAGTCCTGTCCCAAAGAGCTTACTATCTAAAAGACATGACGTATTGCAAGTCCCTGAGGAAGGCATTAATACAGCCATTTCCCTCTCCCCCCCACATGACGTTCGGAAGGAGAAAGCATTGGACTGACAAGTGCCAGTGGCGGGGGATCTCCTGGGAGAGGAGTGCTGTTCGAAGGGATCTGAATGAGGAGAGGATGGAAACAGTACACTGAGATAAGGAAATCTATCCAGGCTTTGGGAAAAGCTAAGACTGAAGAGGGATCTGTGATGCAGCCCAGGACAAATCTGCATGGGACTTTGAAGGAGAGGATGGCCAATGGGGGACAAACAGAGGGATAATTATCTAAGGCCCCTTCACACTACTGACAATACATATAACCACGAAAGCAGACCCCCGAGATGCAGTTCCCTTCTAGAGGGCTCGTCACGCTGATTTACTGAACCTTCTACAAGTTTTACTAACCTCATCAATTCTTCCACTTTGTCATCTACGTCCAGGTCCTCTTCAGAGGCTTCAAAACTGTACGACCTTTGAGCCAAGCTGTTTGCAAGTGGATAGCGAGTGGGTGACATCTTCCCATTGAATGCTGACAACCTCTCGTTACTCTCCCTCCCGTTCTGATTAGTAGTGCAAGGCTGTGGGGAGGTGTCGTAACTGTTGCTAGGCGATGGGGACATCCCAGAATGCTGGGTCTGTGTGGAAGCTGTGGCTGTAGAGGAAGATGCTGGGACATTGTTGGTACTGTTGCCGTAGGAACCACCTCCATAGCTAGACCTTCTTCCAAACTTGTCACTATGCTCTTGATCGAGACGGTCCAAGGTTTCCAAGGCGTGGAGGATTTCATGTCTGGTCATTCCAGTACGTCTCAAGCGCTGAAGCAGGTCTATCTGCTCTATAGTAAATCTGGGTTCATCTGTGTAGTGAGACATGGTTTCCAGCAGACTAAAAATAAGGTGAAATGTGAAAGCAAACAGTTTAGTGCAACAGCTCACTATGGGACATGTACAGCACCTCAGGTATGGCACTTAACAGACGACAACAGGCCTGATTCTGGTCTCATTTACATGAGTGTAAGTCACGTAAGGGAGAGGAGAAGCAGGCCCAGCGGGTGGAATCCCTCACCCATTGAGCTCAAGGGCAAAACTGCCATTAAGGTCAGGCTCATTATGTTTGCTCTCTAAAGTTATCCTTCACCAGACGTTTTCAGATAATAACTCACTCTTTTACTTCAAATCCCCGCCAACATACCTTTTGGCTACCTTCCCACTACCACCCTCCCTTTTCTGCTCTCTTACCTTCAACACACATGCATTATGGAATGATGACTGTTGCTCCATAATTAAGGCTGCAACTGTGATTCTATTATATGCCCCATTTTGCCCAACCCCCAAATCCATCAGCAAAGTCCCATTGGCCTCAAAATTCACAGGTTAGCTCTGAGCCAGAGGTAGACGTTTTCTAGAAATATTCAGTGATTCAGACAAGGGAGTCACAAATTACGATTCCCTAAAGTCAGAAGTCTGAAGAGTTCAAGTAGTCTTAACTTTTTTTTGCCATCTTAAAGGAAGGAGAGAGCTAAAAGCCAGTTTCTTGAACTTCCCTAGTTAAAATCTAGTGCCCCACAGGACCAAAGTTTAGTTTATTGAAGTCCAATTTCAGAAGTTATTAGCTTTTGAATCTGGAACGCTGCCATGGATCGCATGCCAACATTCTGTTAGAGACCTGAGTGCTTTCATTTAAAGAAATCAGGCCCCAGCCCTGCTCATTGCAAAGGCAGATCTTATGTGTAACTCAATCACTAAGGAGGCTTGTAAAAAGTACTTTTTTCCTCCTAAACGTTGAAAAGTGGTGGACAATCAACTTCCTTAGGCTTGCTGGGCACTCTCCCTTCCTGGCAGGCCTCAGTAATGCCATAGGAAATGGCCATACGACCCTTGATATTTCTCTCCTCAAGTCCCCTCACAAAAGACCTTCTAAAGTCTGCAGGAAGCAGGGCCCCTTCCTTCAGACATCAAAAGATCTTGGAGGTGTGGGCCGGAGTTCAGAAGGCAGTATGAGAGTGGGGCAAAATTATGAGTTATTTTCTCCTTCCTGTGGTCCTACAGAGCCTGCGGGAGGGGAGAGGCAACAGCAAACTCTCGGAGGCTCATTGGAGCCATCCTGGAATCCCAAGCGTGAGAATGGAGGGAGAGAGGGCTGAGAAGCATACTAGGTGTGTGTGGGGAGCCCTAAGGAGCATATGAAAGCCAGTGAGGAATTAGGTCCTGATGAGACTCCCGAACCTTTTCAGGAGTGGGGCTACATGCCCCACCAACCCTGCACCCCCAATGAACTCGATGTTTGTCTTTCTCTGTGCTGGCCCCAGGGCACACAGAAGCTGCAGTGGATTTGCAGTTCCTAGCCCTGACTACTACTGGTGTTGGTCTGTGTAATGGGTGGGAGGGGGATCCGAGGAGGGTTCCTTTCAGGGCAGTCACACCCCAAGCTGGAGTCCTGACCTGGGGAAGAGAGATGGACCATGCTGGAGCCATGAGGCCGTATCACAATACTGACACTGGGTGCCTGGGTCTCTTTAAAAAGGGTTTTGCACCTGTAGATGGAATGCCAGGGTAGAGAGAGATGGGCAGTGAAGCAGATGCTCCCACCTCCAGTCCTGCACTGCTATATGTACTCAGTTCCTTTCACTAGTTTGCTCCTCACAACTGCAGAAGCTGCTATGCTGCTTAAAAATTATTTAAAAAATGAATATACATTTTTCTTCCCAAGTCCACAAGCATGCATGTCCTCGCACCTGCTCCGTATTGCTGCTGTCATCAGTAGAGATGTGTCAGACAAGTGGAGGAAGATTCACAGAGACTCATGCCCCCACCAGGTGACCCTAGCTGAGTGGCTCGGACCAGGCTGGAGCCATCCTGGTGCAGTAATCAGCAGCGCTGCTTTACTGCTGCCACTGGTGGGTGTATCACGCCAATGAGAGTCTGACTTTAATGGCTGATTAGTATTAATGGCTCCAATAACAATAAGGATTATTTTAAATTAAAAAAAAAAATGGGCTCCCAACTTAGTCCACTATAATCAGAGTAGTCAGTGTAGAAATCTAATAATTGAATGGAACTGCAAACAATTAAGAGATGGAAGCCAACTCCCAGATCATTTAGCCCAGTCTCCAGTGAAAGTGAAATTATATATAATGTAGAGAATATTCTTCTCTGTATTCCACGCAGTATGTACGTCTTTCTGTTACTAAGGTGCCCTCAACTGTACACAGTGTTCTAGATGTTGGCTCAGAGAGTCTGTCTGCACTGCAAAACAAAGGTGCGTTTTTAACTCAGTTTGCTAATTTGAGATAAAAAAATAGAAGTGGAAACATAGCAACTCCAATTTTAACTTGGGTTAGCAACATGTATTCAACCCCAACCTTTAACTCAAGCTGCTAACCTGAGTTGCTACGTCTACACTGCTATTTTAACCGGAGTCAGCTACTGAAGGTTAGCTAACCAGTCTTAAGAACATTTTGTTTTTATTTCTTTCAAACTCGGTCTCACCTCCCAGCTCTGTGACATCTCCACGCAAAGCGCAAAAGTCACACCGGCCTACTGCTACACCATCATCATAGAACTGGAAAGGACATCGTGAGGTCATCTAGTCCAGTCCCCTGCACTTACGGCAGCATTATCTAGATCATGTTTCTCAACCTGGGGGTTTAGAGGGGTCCAAGTGCAGAGCTGGTATTGGGGGTGGCAAGGAAGGCAATTGCCTGGAGCCACAGGGCCATGAAACTAAGTTACATGCCTCAGCCCCGTGGGGGTGGGACTCAGGCTTCAGGGGTACAGTATTTTGGAAAGGTTAAGAACCACTGATCTAGACCATCCCTGACAGGTTTTTGTCTAACTCCTACGCAATATAGCATCCAATGTCAGCCTTGAGTTGTACTAGGTTCCAAAAATCTCCATCTCATTAAACATTTAGCCGAGAGATTGTTCTCACGGGATTTACTGGATTTTCACAGGCTGAATTCCATGTTTACGTCTTGCGCACATTTCTAAACTCTCTAGCTTACACTAGGAAATTAGGTCGGTATAACTATGTCACTCAAGGGTGTAAAAAATCCACACTCCTGAGTAACTCAGTTAAACCAACCTAACCCTCAGTGTAGATAGAACTAAGTCGATGGAAGAATTCTCCTGTCGACCTAGCTACTACCACTTGGGGAGGTGGATTACCTATGCCGATGGGAGAACCTCTCGGCAGCACAGGTAGCATCTTCACTGAAGCACTGCACCGCACCAGCGTTTTAAGTGTAGACAAACCCTATGGGTATGTCTACACTTAAACCACTACCGTGGCACAGCTGCAGCTGTGCTGCTCTAGCACTTCAGCATAGACACTTACTACAGTGATGGGCAGGTTCTCCTGTCACTAGTTAACCAACCTCCCTGAGCAGTGGTAGCTAGGTCAACAAAATAATTCTTCAGTTAAGAACATAAGAACTGCCACACTGAGTCAAACCAATGGTCCATCTAGCCCAGCATCTTGTCTTCTGACAGTGGCCAATGCCAGATGCTTCAGAGGGAACCTAACCTAGCCTTTTCTATGCCAGGGGGTCGGTTGGCTCAAGGGGGTGGATTTTGCACACCCCTGAGTGATGTAGCTGGGTTTGATCTAACCTTTTCATACAATATTTAGGCCAAGTCTGCATCACGTATCTACCAACACTTGGGTTCGTAGCATTTTCCAGTTTAATAGTGTCTACAGATGTAGGCCGTGATCCTGAAATGCATTACACCCCCCCAGAGTTCCAATGACTTCATGGGGCTCTGGCAGGACTAGGGCCTTTATATGTGGTCTCTAGGCCCTCTTCCAGATGTTAAAGGGTGGCTATAACCCCAAAACATAGTTTTAAAATTTGTGGCGCTTTTTCATAGTAAATCCTCATTTGAGAAGATTTAAATCCTGCAGACTATGTGGCTCTGGGAAGAAGAATAAAGGAGTTTGAGGCGCAAGTGTTGTTCTTGTCCATCCTCCCTGTTGAAGGAAAAGGCCCAGGTAGGGACCATCAAATTGCAGAGGTAAATGTGTGGTTGCGCAGGTGGTGTCAGAAAGTGGGCTTTGGATTCTTCGACCATGGGATGTTGTTCCAGGAAGGATTGTTAGGAAGAGATGGGATCCACCTAACAAAGAGAGGGAAGAGCATCTTCACAAACAGGCTGGCTAACCAAGTGAGGAGGATTTAAACTAGGTTTGCCAGGGGATGGGGACCTAAACCCAGAGGTAAGTGGGGAAGTGTGACACCAGGAGGAAGCACGAGGAGGAGGGTGCAACAGGGGAGGCCTCCTGATTCATACTGAGAAAGTAGGGCAATCAGCTAGCTATCTTAGGTGCCTGTACATGAATGCAAGAGGTTTGGGAAACAAGCAGGAAGAAATGGAAGTCCTGACACAGTCAAGGAACTATGATGTGATTGGAATAACCGAGACCTGGTGGGGTAACTCACGTGACTGGAGCATTGTCATGGATGGGTATAAAGTGTTCAGGAAGAACAGGCAGGGGAGAAAAGGTGGAGTTGCACTGTATGTAAGAGGGCACTATGATTACTCAGAACTCCAGTATGAAACTGGAGAAAAGTCTGATGAGAGTCTCAGGGTTAAGTTTAGAAGTGAGAACAACAAGGGTGATATCATGGTAGGTGTCTGCTATAGACCACCAGACCAGGAGGATGAGGTACATGAGGCTCTCTTCAGACAACTAATGAAAAGGTTTGTAGATCACAGTACCCAGTTCTCATCGGGGACTTCAATCACCCCAACATCTGCTGGGAGAGCAAGACAGCCATGTACATACAATTCAGGAAATATTTAGAGAACATTGCAGACAACTTCCTGGTGCAAGTGCTGGAGGAACCAACTAGGGGCTGTGCTTCTCTTGACCTGTTGCTCACAAACAGGGAAGAATTGGTAGGGGAAGTAGAAGTGGGTGACAACTTGGACAGCAGTGACCATGAGATGGTCAAGATCAGGATCCTAAAAAAGAAAGGAGAACAGAAGAATACGGACCCTGGACTTCAGAAAAGCAGAGACTTTGTCTCCTTCAGGGAGCTGATGTGCAGGATCCCCAGGAAGGCTAGTATGAGGGGGAAAGGAATCCAAGAGAAACCTTATTGAGGGCACAGAAACAAACCATCCCGATGTGCAAAAAGAATAGCAAATATGGGAGGCAAACAGCTTGGTTTAACAAAGAAGTCTTCAGTGAGCTTAAATACAAAAAAGAAGCTCACAAGAAGTGGAAGCTTGGTCAGATGATTAGGAAGTATAAAAATACTGCATGAGCATGCAGGAGTGACATCAGGAAGGTCAAAGCACAACTGCAGCTGCAGCTAGCAAGGGACGTGAAGAGTAACAAGAAGGGTTTCTACAGGTATGTTAGCAACAAGAAGAAGGTCAAGGAAAGTGTGGGTCCCATCCTGAATGCGGGAAGCAACCTAGTGACAGAGGACGTTGAAATAGCTGAAGTACTCAATGCTTTTTTTGCCTGTCTTCACAGACAAAGTCAGCTCCCAGACTACTGCACTGGGCAGCACAGAACGGGGAGGAGGTGAGCAGCCCTCAGTGCTGAAAGAGCAGATTAAAGACTATTAAGAAAGGCTGGACATGCACAAATCCATAGGGCAGGATACAATGCATCCAAGGGTGCTGAGGGAGTTGGCTGATACGATTGCAGAGACATTGGCCATTGTCTTTGAAAACTTGTGGCGATATGGGGAGGTCCTGGATAATTGGAAAAAGGCAATATAGTGCCCATCTTCAAAAAGGGAAAGGAAGAGGATCCGGGGAACTACAGACCAGTCAGCCTCACCATAGTGCTCGGAAAAATCATGGAGCATGTCCTCAAGGAATCCATTTTGATGCACTTGGAAGAGATTAAGGTGATCAGGACAGTCGGCATGGATTCACCAAGAGCAAGTCATGTCTGACCAACCTGATTGCCTTCCATGATGAGATGTGGATGAGGGGAAAGCAGTGAACGTGATATACTTGACTTCAGCAAAGCTTTTGATATGGTCTCCCAAAGTATTCTTGCCATCAAGTTAAATAAGTATGGATTGGATGAATGGACTTAAGATGGATAGAAAGCTGGCTAAATCATCAGGCTCAACGGGTAGTGATCAACAGCTCGATGTCTAGTTGGCAGCCAGTAACAATCGGAGTGCCCCAGGGGTCAGTTTTGTTCAACAGCTTCATTAATGATCTGGAGGATGGGGTGGATTGCACCCACAGCAAGTTTGAAGATGACATTAAGCTGGGGGAGTGGTAGATACACTGGAGGGTAGGGATAGGACACAGAGTGACCTAAACAAACTGGAGGATTGGGCTAAAAGAAATCTGATGAGGTTCAACAAGGACAAGTGCAGAGTCCTGCACTTAGGATGGAAGAATCCCATGCACTGCTACAGACTGGGGACCAACTGGCTAGGCAGCAGTTTAGCAGAAAGGACCTGGGGGTTACAATGGACAAGAAGCTGGATATGAGTCAACAGTGTGCTCTCATTGCCAAAGAGGCTAACAGCACATTGGGCTGCATTAGTAGAAGCATTGCCAGCAGATCAAGGGAAGTGATTATTCCTCTCTATTTGGCATTGTTGAGGCCCTACTTAGAGTACTGTGTCCAGTTTTGAGCCCCCCACTACAGGAAGGGTATGGACAAATTGAAGAGAGTCCAGCAGAGGGAAACAAAAATGATTAGGGGGCTGGAGCACATGACTTATGAGGAGAAGCTGAGGGAACTGGGCTTGTTTAGTCTGCAGAAGAGAAGAATGAGGGGGGATTTGATAGCAGCCTTTAACTACCTGAAAGGGGGTTCTAGGGAGGATGGAGCTAGGCTGTTCTCAGTGGTGGCAAATGACAGAACTAGGAGCAACGGTCTCAAGTTGCAGCGGGGAGGTCTAGGTTGGATATTAGGAAAAAGTTTTTCATTAGGAGGGTGGTGAAGCACTGGAATGGGTGACCTAGGGAGATGGTGGAATCTCCATTCTTAGAGGTTTTTAAGGCCAAGCTTGACAAAGCCCTGGCCATGATAATTTAGTTGGGGTTAGTCCTGCTTTGAGCAGGGGGTTGAACTAGATATCTCCTGAGGTCCCTTCCAACCCTCATCTTCTATGATTCTATGAAATCATAACCTTTTATTTGTTTTTAGGTTATATTTTCCTCTGCTTAGTCTAACCTCCTGTGACACTGAGCCAGACAGGGTTAAAGCCACTAGGCAGGCTAAATAACCCAAATTCAATCTTTAAAGACATTAGAAAAGTACTGAAATGGTAATAAGGGCTATTCCTGGCAGATAATTAGCCAAGCCATGTGAGTAGACCTGAGTGTTTGAAATGCAAGTCTATATTGTTAGAGAATTATAAGTAAATACTAATTATATTTGTCTGTGTTTACCTATTAGAAGCTTCACAATATGATTTTATTAGCTGGTAGATGGTAAACTTCTTTTCCTGTTTGTTACTATGTCCTTTTGATTCAGAGATCAAAAGGGAATAATTAACATTTAGATGAAACTTGCGTGTAATAATATCATTGTCTTTATTTCTCTTTGAAGTCGGTAGTAAACTACCTTTGAATGGTTAATGGCCTTATGCTAATCAATGCAACTAATTACCTGTGTATACATAGGCAATGGGAGCTTTTACTTCAAAGGACAATGTGCATTACTAGTCTTCATTCAAGGAATGCCTGTTGTGTCAAGAGGCTTTGGTAGCCTGCCAGAGATCTGCAAAAGAACTCCACTGCCCTGATCCAGTCATCTCAGCTCTGCGTAAGCTTCGTCAGGGGAAGGTTAAGTTGCAAGACTGAGGTCTCCAGCTCCAGTCTGGATTACGCTGATATTTGACATGGACTGCCTATTTGGACTATAACCTGATGAACTGATTCTGGGAAGAACTTTTTGAAACTCAGCAGCTTACCATCTCTTCTATGGAACTGACCTAAGAACTTCGTTCCTATCTGTCTGTATAATGATCTTTTAACCAATTCTCTCTCTTCTTTTTAAATAAATCTTAGTTTAGTTAATAATAATTTAATAAGCATGTATTTGGGGATGATCTGAAATATTTATTGACTTTGTGGGTAATGTGTCCGATCTCTTGGGATTGGTAGAACTTTATATATGATGAACAAGTTTTTCAGTAATCCTCATCATATTTGTCTGGGTGGGAGCCGAGGGCTGGATTGCTTTAAGTGAGCTGTAATTTTGGCTTCTGGGTAACCAGTAAGGTATTGTAGAAGCTGTTTCGTTGCTGGATTGGTGAATCTAATTATTAGAAATAACCACCAGTTTTGGGGATCTTCTGTCCCATTGTTTGCAGTTTGCGCTGATTGAGCAGTCTCAGTGTGCCCTTCAGAACCACAGTCACACCTTCATTTTCTGAATGAAGGCAGGGAGGATTGTTCTGACGGAAAGAAAGGGAGTGGGTTCCAATGAGTCACTTGGGGTACATCTACCTTTTTGCTGGGAGGTATGATCTCCAGCTCGATCAGAGGTAACTGTGCTAGTTCTGCTTGAGGTAGCACGCTAAAAGTAGCACTGTAGTCAGGGTACCATCGCTGGGAGATAGGGCTAGCCACCAGGCCCCAGCAAGTACATACTCAGGTGGCTAACCCTAGACACCGCTCATGCTACCCCCGCTACAGTGCTATTTTTAGCACACTAGGACAAGCAGAGCTAGTGCGGGTATATCTATACCTTCTCGCTCCAACATAAATGCCAGCTCGAGGAGATGTACTCGCACTAGCTCTGATTGCATGAACGCGATGAGACGAGAAGCGTAGCTGCAGCTGCGCAAGTGGCAGGAGGGCTTAGCCACTCTGCGTACCATCCCTATCCAAGATGCCAGGCACATGCTTGGCACGGCTAGCCCCTCCTGCTACACTTCTGGTTTTACTGCGCTAGGTCAATCAGAGTTAGTGTGGCTACATTTCCTTGAGCTGGAATTTACACCTTCCAGCGCCAGTGTACCCACCTGAAGGCTGGCCCTATGCGAGGCAAGAGAAACATTCGCCACTGCCTGAAAGGAGCTAGTCTGCTTTTGGTTTATCCAGTTTTCTTTTTCCAGTTTTCCATCACTTCTCAAAAGAACCTTCAACAGTTCTGTAAGTTTGTTAGTTAATTGTCTGATGCCTCAATTCAGCAAAGCACTTCTTAAACACCTGCTCACATGCTTTACTGAATCCGGGCCTCTATACACCAGAATTATTACTATGAAGACCTCCTGATATGTGCATGCAGTATTGACAACCCTACCAGTTCAGAAATTGTGAGTCAGACACCCAAAAACCACAAGATTGGCTTAAAAGCCAAAAGATTTAATTTAAAAAAAAAAACAAAAAAACATGTAAAAAACTTTTTATTTGCCTTGCAGATTTTGAATGGTAGGTCAAATTTTCAAGATTTTCTGCTCAACTGTGAAGACTACAAACCTGAGTTTGCTTTTAAATGAAAGTTGAGATTCTCACACATCCAAAGGCAAGAGCCGGGACTTCAAGAAAAATACCACATAACGTGACACCCACAATAAAAGTTGCAAGAGATGGCAACACTAGAACACATTCAACGTTGACAAGCATCCTTGGCATTTTAATGAATAACTATACTAAGTTATTAGTTAGTATAGTAATTTTAACAAGATCTCAGTTACTTTCTAGTTCTTCACACCCCCCTTTTTACTTTCCTTGTTAAAGACCAATTTGCAAAGCAGTTAAGCAAATCAGCCACTTTAGAATAATTAATTTCATCTACCTCCTTAATTAATGAACATTCTCTAGTACTTTATCAGCACATATGCTTTATGAGCCTCTTATTCTCCTTAACCCCTTTGGCTAGCATTAATTCAATTTTCCTTTTTAAGTGCCCTCTTTTTTGTGCAAGTGTTAACCAACTGTTGAAGGATCAGCAACCAAAACTAAGGTGAGGGGGGGAAGGACTACAAATACCGTGCGAGTGTGATAGCTATGATGGGCTGAGACTGTCAAACTTCACTGCCTCTTTAGCAAATTATCTGCAACAGCTGCAGATCTTGTGTTGTAATCATGTACTGTATCCTTTGTTCAGTTACCAAAAGGCAGCCGGTGTAAAATACTAGTTAAACACAGTGTATGTCAATTTTGAACCAAACCATTTAAAACCACAGGACCTATTTTTGGCCATGTTTAATCTAAAATGTCAATTTCATCTGTGGGGGCCCGATCTTCAGTTGATGCAAGTTGGCAGAGCACCATTGGCTGACTCATGGTATCTAAATGTTTATAATGCACCAAAGACAGACAAGGAGGGTGACTTTTATTGGACCAAGTTCTGATGGTGAAAGAGACAAGCTTTCAAGTTACACAGAGCTCTTCAGGTCTTAACCATAGACTCTCTATGAATAGAAATTCCATGCTTGAACTGTAAGAATAGAGCAGAAGGAATATACTACCATTAAAATGACCAGCATGGTGACTGTGACCGTGAAATGCTCAGGGAAATTAGAGAGGCTACAAAAACAGAAAACCCAATAGTAATGGGGGATTTCAACTATCCCCATATTGACTGGGAACATGTCACCTCAGGATTGGATGCAGAGATAAAATTTCTAGACACCATTAATGAAGACTTCTTGGAGCAATTGGTCCAGGAACCCACAAGGGGAGAAGAAATTCTTGATTTAGTCCTAAATGGAGCACAGGATCTTGTCCAAGAGGTGACTACAGCTGAACTGCTCGATAATAGCAGCCGTAATGTGATTAAATTCCACATCCTTGTAGTGGGAGGACTATGACGCTGCATGGAATATAGGTGACCATTTATAATATTGTTGATACCAATACTACTAAATTGCAATGAATCTTATACGGTATGCCATGTAAGGTATCAGTGGAAAAGTTACGATTTGCTAAATATGATAACCTTGTTTATATTGATGCATCATCTTTGAATTGTGAGTTATAAATATCTGTGATGTATTCATATCTCAAACTTGTTCTGTGTTTCTGGTTGACACTCAGACAGATTGACATCAGCACAATCCAGTCTGTTTGATGGCCCATCGACTCCAGCTAAATCCTAAACCCCACCTGGGATGACAGTGTTACCATCCTTAATATCATCGAAGAGACTGCCAAACAAGAGGACTTTTCCTTCTAAAACTGGACTTTAACAACAGCAACAACATCTCCAGCCCATCTCAGCTCCTTTTTTCTCTTCTCCCCAAAAGGACAGTTATTACCATCTTCTATACCCTCTAAGAGACTAGCAAGCAACAGAGGGGATTCCTTTTAAAAACTTTCTCCAGCTGAAGGGAAAGGGAACAAGGGATGTTAAAATGAAAGCCTTATTTAATACTTCACATTTCACATGCTTTAAATGTTTTTCCTTGTTTTATGTATCTTTGATAAAAGATTACAAGGATTTTTAATGGCGCGTGTTTGCCATGATGCTAAGCAGGCTGGTGTCACTGTATACCAAACCCCGAACCTTGTTTAACATTGTTTAATGTTAGACAGTGAGTGGGTTATGTTAACACCTTTGGCCCATTTATTCCATCTAAATCAATACAACAGCTCCCGCTGCCATGACCCCTTAGAAGAAACTCTGCAAGTCTAAACATAACATTTTCCTGCCCCTTCATGAATGTGCCCCACCAAGGAGCATGACTTTGCCCAGATGGTCACAAGAATCACTTTGCCCACCACCGAAGTTCTAGATGGTAGAATGCAGCAGATGTTTAACAGCTCGGAGCAACCTTAAAAAACGAATGTAGGGCAGCAGCCGAGTAAGAACTCCATGTCCAACTGAAATTCCATGATACGCCTAAGGGAATTTATTTACTCAAATGGGAATTAGGCCAGAACACCAGGGATAACCTCCGTAATTTTTAGAGAAGTTCTGTGGGCTCTTTAATGGCCACAAGTGGTCATGTTTCTCTATCCTGCCTGTTGTACATGAATGAGATGTATGTTGGCCATCACTAGAGAGATTTCTTTTTGCAGGTCCTCTGGGTCTGGCAATCTCCATTAAAATGCATTGCTCTACCCCACAAGCTCTGCAAGAATCATGAGACTTGCAGAAATGGCTGTGCTCTTTGATGCAAGACACTACATACATTTGATATGATGTGTATAATCTAGACAGGAGCTGACTCCAAAATGTTGAGAACCAGATCCTAAACTTGGCTGATTTTTGACTCACAACTCTAATATATTAAACTCATGTCAATTGTGACGTGCAAGATGCAGACACATTCAGATACACATCTGCGACATACAGTATACACTGCTGTCAGAGGTAATAGCATTATTCTTCATCCCATTAAGCCACCACTACACCACTAATTTTGTTTTATAAAAAGATAATTTGCAACAGATTACACTTTTTTGGGTGACACTAAGCATGACCGTGTCCCTTGACTTTAACATATGATTTGCCTTTCCTCTTTAAAATTATATTTTACAGTGAGTTATGACCTTTTCAACCATAAAAATGGTAACAATATTTGCTGGATAATGTCTATCCAGCACAAAGTGAGATAAATGGTTAACTAGAGAGAAGTTGAATCAACACAGAGTTGCTTGCACTTTGTTGATGATGTGAACTTCTTAACCTCAGAGGTTTTATTCTGTGTTTGTGAATTTTGTGCTAATGGGAAATACTGACCTTACAGCCTTGGAGACTGTGGACCTCTAGCCACAGTACAGATACAGCACACACAGCAGCTGTGCATGCTTCCCTCACACTGCTCCCATAAAGTGCAGTTAAGTCTCCCTTCAATCTTAGGTCTCTCTGATGAGACCGCCAGCACGAGTATCACTTTCTACCAATTGTGGTGGTGCTTTTTATGACGGTGATGCAGTTTATCTGCACAATTGGACAAACAACTCATTTCACATAAGCTAACTGGCACAAGCTGATAACAATTTAATGTCATAATCAATTCAGACTGGATTTCACCCAGTGGCTTTGATGTGAAAAAGTCTTTTCTGCTTTCAGCCATCCAGGCTGTCAATTTTTAGCCTCTCCATCTACACGTGTTGTACATAATGCCCAATTTATACTATACAAAATGTTTTTCTCCTAAGACATTTTTATACATATCCCTAATCATCAAGGGGAGGCTAATCTCTTTATTTTCTCCCCTCCCTTTTCTACCTTCCATGTTTCCTGGTTTACCACTGCCGCTCCTGCCTGCAGAAAGCTCAAGCAAGGCAGTTCCCTTTAAAGCTGTGATCACTGCACACAACAGCCAGCATGGAACACATTGTGAATAGTGTAACTAGCTCCCCTCAGTTTGGTAGTGCCCACTACCATAAGCTCCAAGAGACAGAGACTTTCAGGTTGTTTTCCATCCACCTGTGGGTAAGAGAGGCCTCAGGAATAAGTTAAGATGCCACACACAGGGCACAACATTGTAAGGGGCATTAGAACTAGAACCATTGATATGCCAGTTCTAGACTCTTCTTCAGAAACTATCAAATTTCTGCCCACTCAGTTGCCACTTCACAAGCATCTGCCATTTCTAGCAGGCAGCTGTGCGTCTCAGATATGCCTCAGAACCCTTTGTGCTATATTAAGTAATGCCACCTTTGAAGCTGCAGTCAGTTCTATGAATGCTGAGTTGCAATTGAGAACTAAGCATATGAGTCTCTTCTACGTAACAATTATGTAAAGCAATAGTAACTCGGGCAACTTCAATGGAGTTTTACCAGTGTACAAGAGAAAAAAAAAATCAGGCCTTAAGTGCTCACCATGTCAATAAATACAGAGCCACCCTACATATAAGATAGCATAATTAGCTTTTACAGTTGCACCCCTTAGTTCTGATTTTCAAAGAGGACTCCCCTCCTATTCCTCCCGATCCACAAACATAAATGCAACACTTCTAATGACTGCTCTCGTCCTAAGGAAACAAAACCTAAGACTTTCAAGGTGTGAAATCAGACTTTACACTGATCTATCACGTTTAAGCGTTGCTGGTTCTGTTTATGCATGCAAAACCCTATCTTATGAATGCAGAACACTGCCATATGCTTTCGATCAAAATGGTGACATAATAAGAGCAGCCCGAAACTTCTGAAAATAAATCCAACGTAATCAAACACTCACCGCTACACAAATTATAGAACACAGGCTGAGAGTGGAATATCAATTATCAGCATATCACTCTTTTAGGGGGTTCTCTGGTTTTTGAACTAGCTTTAAAACAAAACAAAACAAAAAAACAGCCCTACATTCTGGTTCTCTCTGTAAACTATTGTTCCATTTAGTCCTTGGAATTCTCCACAACTGATCAATTGTGGTCCAGAGGATAGAGGCTGGTTGGCATTAAGCAGACCTAAACTCAATTCCTGGTTTTATCATTGACACTGTGTCACCTTGGGTAAGTGACTTAAGCCCTGTGGCTGTTTCCCCTCTGTAAAATGAGGATAACAACGTTTTTCCACCTTTGTAAAGCACTTTGAAATCTGCCATGCAGATAAAAAACACCACATAAAAGCTGATTATTTTCATAATCGAAGTCTAACAAAAATGTTTTCCTCTGACTGAGCACAGGACTAGAAGCCTGGAATTTCTGTGTTCTACCGCCAGCTCAGACATCTACTCCCTTTCTGGGTTGGGAAAGAGACATAGGGTAAGTTTACTCTAGAAGTGCTATGGTGGCATAGCTGCAGTTACACTGCTGTAGCATAGACACTTGCTACAGTCATGAAAAGCAGTTTTTACGTCACTGTAAAATCTTCAAGCATTCTCCCATGGACATAGCGATGTCTATACCAGAGCTCAGATGGGCTTATCTACATCTCTCAGAGTTTTCACACCACTGAGCGACATACGTAGGTTGACCTAAGTTTAGGTGTAGACCAGGCCTTAATTTCTCTGCTCCTCAAATTCTCCATTGCAAAATCAGTACTATCATTGCTACCTCACAGCCACGTGGTAGGAAGTAAAGCTGTGGAGTTGGGGGAGGAGGGGGGGCTCTGAATGAGCAGTGGAATGAACTCTGCCAGGAACTGAGCAGCATCACAAATCTTACCACCTTCCGCTCCAAACGCAAGGCACATTTATTTGACCTTGCATTCTCCGACATAAAGACAGAGCAACATGTACATTAAAAAAAGATTTCTAGCAAAACAAGACACTCCACTGCACACATTTCTCCCCCTGGGGAGAGGATAAGACAACAAACAACTGAAGACAGATGTGAGCCATGTCACTTAATGCAGTTCCGGAAGGCACTCATGGTATCTCTACACAGCAGCTGGGAGCACGCTGCCAAGTGCGGACAGACAGACATGCATTCGCTCTGCGTGAACTAGTGCTCTAAAAAGAGCAGCGTGGCTGCAGTGGCTAGTTGCCAAAGAATAATCCTGCCCGACTCCCTGGTTATGTACTCAGGCAGCCAACCCAAGCTGCCGCCATCACACTGCCATTTTTACCATGCTCGCTCAATCAGAGCTTGCACGTGTCTGTCTCCCTGTGCTGGGAAGCACCCTCAGATACACAGTGATCGGCATGGCATGAGAACCGATATAGGATAGAATGATAACGTCCAAGTGCTGAAGCAAAGACTGTGGTCCAGCCTCTGAGAGAAGAGTAAAAGAGGAGTTCCTTTACTGAGCAGTCAAAGCTTAAAGCCTTGCCACGAAGGGAAGAATACTTTGGGCCTGGAGAGGGCTGGAAAGATCTCGAGGGCTTGTGACAGTGGGTGACAGGACTCCTATTTTGGGAGTTATGCATACGGCCACCTCATTTCAAGGCACCAAAGCATTTTCCCCGATCTAAATGAAGAAATGAATCGCTGTGGCAGGGAAACTGAGGCTCAAGCCCATCTAGATGCCTGACCGGTGAGTTGTCATAGCTAAAGGTCTAGGTGAGTTGCTGTGCCCTTTCGGCCTCTGAGTTCACCCCCTCTTGCCTTTACCTGTCTCAGGTAGAATCTTGCAATTCTTCTGCTCTATCTTAGGTATTTATACAGCCCCCATTTCTGTAGTGCCTGAGCACCTCAGAACCTCTGCTGTATCTATCTTCACAGCACCCCTCTGAGGGAGGTAGGGCAGTGCTATTCTCCCCATTTTACAGATGGGGAACTGGAGCACAAAGGACAGACTTGCCCAAGGTCACACGGGAAGCCTGTAGTGGAGCAGGGACTTGACATTTTAAGACCAGGACCAGAGTACACACTGCCTGGTGTATATCAACTGCTTATCACCCTGCAGGTCTGACTAGGTTTCAGCCACCTGCAATTCCTCCTCTGGGAGCCTGTGACCAATGATAGTGACCACTGGTGTTCGTAAAACAATGTATTTTTACTCAGTGGTTGAAACAAAGCATCAGAGAAATAAAGGATTTTAAAACCAACAGCCCACATACATATCTAGGCTCAGGTCATCTTACACTTCACTGCAAGATAAGGCCTTGTCTACACTAGAAACAGTTTGCCAGTATAGCTATACCAGTACAGACATAGATGCAGCTCATACTGGCAACAGTGTGCTTTTGCCAGTGTAGCTTATATCAGGTCCCCGAACAAAAGCTGTACTGGCAAAAGCATTTTTTTTGCTGATATAACTGTGTATGCGCTAGAGTTTCTGCCTGTATAAAAATATTGTTTTAAAAAAACATATATATCACACCACAAAGCAATATTGCTACACCAGCAGAAGTTCGTAGTATAGACCAGGCCTGAGTTAGAGCGACTTTCCTTTTAATTTACAGGAACAGATCAGAAGCAGCTTAGATTCTCCTAGCAAGCCCAGATCCTTCTGTGCTTGGTCGCCGTTCTCAGCATGCCCTGCTGTTCTGTGAGAGGAAGAGGGTCTCTCCGGGCTTGTCAACACATGGAGACATCGCTATTCCTGAATAACTCCATTTGTAGACAAACCCTAAACCTGGTTCTCTTTGACCCACACCATTCAACCTGTTTTTTTTCCAGTCAGTGGGAGCGTCTGTGACCACTTACCCGAGAGAATGCTCCTCTGATGACTGCTCCATTGTTTGGGTAGTTAGACCCATTCAGTCTCAATGGATTGTAAGCAGTGGCCTGGAGACCAGTGCCCACCTCTCCCCTGCAAGGGAGCGTGTTCAAACTGTCTGATCCCATCAGAAGTCCAGCGTTTAATCATCACATTTTGGGATACAGACCAAAATATGCAATTAATATGGATACTTGTGGTCATATTCCACCACACTAATTTTGCAGTAGTCCTGTGAGGTACAGCTGATAATTCATCCCACTGTACAGATTGGGAAACTGATACAGAGAATTTATTTGCTTTAGGCCACAGAGGGAATCAGTTTCAGAGCTGTGATCTGATTCTTGTTGTACCAAACTCTCAAGTCTTGTACATCTCTACAATTCTGCCTTAGATTTGTATTCCCTGTTTCTTTGGAAGAACTCTTTTCTGCTCTGATCAAAAATTTTAAAATGAACCTAATTTCTGATAGCCTTTACAGTAGATTTGATAGCTATTTCCTCCTTTTTTTATTTTTAAAAATAAGCTTCACACATGGCCGCTCATGAAGAGGGACATGATAAATGGAAGGAAGATTTGCACCCCTATTGTTTTATGGCCCTTCATTTTCTTCTTCTCCATTAATTACTTGTTAAACCTATTCAGTCCTTTAAAAAATTAATCTATAGTTTAGTCTGGACATTTTTTTCAATCTGACACCATTAAATGGAGAGTTTTAAGTGGGTCACCATAGTTCATCTCCTCCATTCTAATAGTCTTCCTATAATCCCCTTCAAATACAGTGTGTGTGAGTGTGAGTAACAGAGGCCCTGCATATGCGCATATTTAAAGGAATCAGTGAAAAGCTGCCATCTCTGGGGTTGAAGACAGCAGCTGTTTCACAGTACACAGCAACATTCCACAACAATTTTGGAAAGCCACTGAAGAACACAGTATCCAACTAAAACTGCACAGAGAATTTAGAGAGACAAAATGTAATTGAAATTTGGCCAGAACAGCAGAGCTAATAACCTAAATCTACAAACCAGGCATTAAAATTGTGTTCAGAGTCTGATTCAGAGCTCAGGCTGACAGGTTAGACTGGGGTGCTCAATTATTTTTTGTCAAGGTCCAGATTTCTTGGTCAAGGTCCGAACTCCAGAGAAACATTTTACCGCAAGTGCCCTTGTTCAACAAACACATACAATGCTGTGTAATATACCCAGGGCCTATTGCAGAGGTAGTTAGTAGGTGGATTGTGGGCTAAATCCAGACTGCCAGAGGCTTTTGACCACACCACAAAACTCTGGGGGGGGCCGCTGGCAGTTAGTGCGGGGGGCGGAGCGGTGTGCTAGTGGGGATAGAGGGGTGACTGGCTGTGTGCTGGTGTGCCTGCAGGTGCTGATGCTCAGTGCTGACAGTTAACTCAGGGTAGCAGATGCCTTCCCCACTCCCTAAACGCAGTTGCACCCCTATGGGGTTGACAGTGGGAGCCCCGACAGGTGCATGGTACTGACTCATAACTTGGAGGGTCAGGTGACTCCCTGCCCTCCTTAAATGGAACCCCATGGGAGGCGTGCCAGGACTCGGGGTTTCAGGTATAGCCCAAACCTAAAAGTGACAAGCATGATTCTCCTTCCTGTTACACTGGTGCAAAGCCAAGAGTCGAAAAGCAGCCAATGGAGAGATATCTGTATAAACCAAGTAAAAGGAGAATTGGGTAGCTCCATCTGTAAAAGTCTGGCGAATTCTAGGATAGCTGTATGCTGATCACAGTTGCGACGCTTCCTCTGCGCTTTTTAAACTGAATTACAGAAATATAAACTTTTGAACTTTCCTGGAGTGACTTCTTGTTGTTGTACTTACACTACTGGAAAGGTTCTGAGCATACTTTACATGGGGAGGGCAAGTCAGACAGCCTCTCAGGGGTCGTCAGCGTTATTTACCATTCTGAAACAGAGACAAGTCAGAGAAAAAGCACCATTAAAATTCGCTCAAAATGTAAAGAAATTTTCATTTTTATTATCTGGCTAAAAACAGAACTTGGATACCTCTGTGATGTGCAGCCATATAAAAGCCTAGCCAGACAGATAGTAAGACAAATTTAAGGAATCGGAACCCATCATTTTGAAAGCAGAACACAGTGATCACACTATTAAATATGATAAATTATGGAAAATCCCCCTCTGCGATCCCTGAATTGCCCATACAACTGTTCAAATGTTTTGTTTATTCCAAGGACTTTTAGGCCCCAGCTTCTGCCCACTGACATCAATTGGAGCTTCGCCATTCAAATCAATGGGCCCTTCGTTCTCTAAGTCTGGTAAATAATTCTTCTCATTTAACCACCACACACAGTACAATCATTCAAGTTACTAATGGATGTTTATAGGGCCAAAAAGGATGACCAGCTAAGTACTCTCTGCATCAACATAGACATATTTTAAAATTGGAAATGTTAAGTCTCATAACTCTCATGGTAATCTGTAACAAATCCATCCCCATATATAATCAAACACACACACTAATGTACATAGTAAGAACTCTTATGAGAAAGCGGTCATCTGGTGCTATAATCATAGGTCTAGGGGCCAAGAAATCCAGAGTACAATGGATTCGCTATGGCCATGGGTAAAAATAATCCGTGCCTCCATTTACCCCTCTGTAAAATGATGCTCATCACAATTACTTATCTCCCTTACAAGGATGTATGAGGATTAATGTCTGCAAAAAGCTCTGAAGTGCTCAATATTACGAAAATGGGTGACCTAGTAACTCCTCCTTTAGCTACCATTTCTTGTGACATGCTCCCCAAGGTGGCATGATTTGGAAGCACTGTAAAGACAGAACTATTGTCCATTTGAGAAGAGGTAAGCAGGACATACTTAGGCAGACTACAGAAAGAGTTACTTGCATTATAAATACTTCATTCAGTCTGGGGTAGACCACTCTAGCGTTGCATTCCTAGAACATGCATTACTGGAACTAGCGTTATCAATGGAAAAGCCCTAGAATACACAGGGACCCAGAAGGCACCACACACACTTATAGAACAGCATGAATAAAAGCTAACCTGTTGTCACACAACAGCTAACCTTCCAGCTGTATAAGAAGCAAAATGTCATCCCCTCAGTCCTATTCGCATGGATTTAGGGGGAGAGAAAAGGGGCCGTTCATCTTTTCTGTGCTGAGTTTGGATCTTCCATTAAGATCAAGTGGGTAGATTCTGAACAATTTTGGGAGACTGCAAGGGGGGAGGATTGGCGGATATTGGTCCTCTCAACCTCTTTTCTGTTTGTCCCCAAAAGATTTCTGCCTGGGATAGCAGCCATGACACTGTATTAAAACAACTAAAGGACGGGGAAAGACCGAGTCATGCATGCACCAGGTTCAGACCCTACCCCCGAATTCTCACCTTCCAAATATTGCTACTTATACCCTGAGGCTACGACTATACTAGAGACCTTACAGCCGCACAGCTGTACTGCTGCAGCTGCGCCGCTGTAAGATTCCCCATTTAGCCGTTCTATGCTGACGGGAGAGAGCATAAACCACCCCCAAAGAGCAGTTGTGTCAGCAGAAGAGCATCTCGCATCGACATAGCACTGTCCACACTGGAACTTCTGTGGGTAAAACCTATGTTGGTCAGTGATGTGTTTTTTCACACCCGACTGACAAAAGCTTTACCAACAAAAGTGCTGGTGTAGACATCCTCTAAGCTACTCTCTGTTAAATCTCTCAACTGCATTAAAAATATTTTCCCTCAGTTAATGTCACAAAAGCAATGAGATCATATTGTTGACCAACTGCCAAATTTCAGCTTTGAAAACAAAGCAGTTCCTGTGTTAAACAGAAAAAATAAAGTCGCATCTTAAAATATATACAGACTTTCTGAGGGCAGAGTGTTTAATTATAGTGAGCTCAGGACTCTAGCTGTAACACTTTGGCTCTGTCTATACTAGCACTTATGCCGGCAAAACTTTTGTCGCTCAGGGGTGTGGAAAAAAAAACCAAACCACACCCTGAATAACATAAGTTTTGCCAGCATAAGTGCTTGTGCGGACAGCGTTATGTCGGCAGGAGACGCGCTCCTGTTGACATAGCTACCTCTGCTTGTTTAGCTGGCTTTATTATGTCAGTGGGAGAGCTCTCTCCCGTCGACATAACACAGCTACACAAGCGCTCTTACAGCAGCACAGCTGTATCGGTACAGCTGTGCCGTTGTAAGTTTTAAGTGCAGACTAGCCCTTGGACCTCGGCCAAGAGCATGGAAGAAGCAGTGCAGTTAGCCGCCGGAGTCAAGCAAGATCACTTTCCATCATCATGGAACACAATTTTAAAACTGGAGAAGGAGCTAGCTGAGATGTTGGGAGCCAAAAACAGAGGAGGTTGCAGTGAGTTAGTTGGGAGATGATGACCAAGGCACAGAAGGATTTTAGTGGTGCTAATGGAAAAGAAAGGATGGTACAGATTTCTGACATGTGATAAGGAAAGACTGGAAAAAGCTCGATGAAAGTAGAAAAGAGAGGAGAAGAAGGAAGCATCCAAAAAGGGCAACAAGCTTATGAGCCTGGCTGATGATTAGGATAGTAGTTTCAATGGAAATGAAGAGATGAAAAGAAAAGGCTTTAGAAGGAAATATGAGGAATTCAGTTTTTTCCATGTTAAAGGCTGAGTACTGGGATGTAGTGGGATGTTCAGATGGCAGACACTCACAGATAACATACGGAACAGCAGGGCAGATTTGGGGTCCTCAGAATAGCCATAGCAGCTAAAATTGTTAAATTAGATGAGGCTAAGCAGGACAAAGAGGAGGGGAAACTATTGACTCCTCCAGCGAATATAGGGGCAGTGCCAACAGCCTCTGGAGAGGGTCACAGCTGACCCTCCGTGGCCAAAAGAAAGTTAGTCTAACGTTGATCAGGGAGAAATAGCAAAGGGACTTCACCAGAGACTCTCTGATTTGACTAACCCTAACAAGTGAAACAAATGAAGCCTAAAATCATAGAAATGTAATTCTGGAAGAGACCTCAAGAGGTCATCTAGTTCAGCCTCCTGCACTGAGGCAGGACCAAGTATACCCAGACCATTGCTGACTGGTGTTTGTCTAACCTGTTCTTAAAAACCTCCAGTGAGGGGGATCCCACAACATCCCTTGGAAGCCAATTCCAGATCTTAACCACTCTTATAGTTAGAAAGTGTTTCCTAATATCTACCTTAAATCTCCCTCGCTGCAGATTACAACCATTATTTCTTATCCTACCCTTAGTGGACATGGAGAACAATGGATCACCACCCTCTTTATAAAAGCCTTTAATGTACTTGAAGACTATCAGGTCCCCACTCATTCCTCTCTTCTCAAAATTCAACATATATGTTTTTTTAACCCCATAAGCCAGTTTTACTAAACCTTATCATTTTTGTTGCTCTCCTCCACACTCTCTCTCATTTGTCCACATCTTTCCTAAAGTGTGATACCCAAAACTTGACACAGTATGCCAGCGGAGGTCTCACCAATGCCAAGTGGAGTAGGACAATTACCTTCGGTGTCTCACATACGACTCCTGTTAATAAGTCCCAGAATGATATTAGTCTTTTTCGCAACTCCATCACATTGTTGGCTCATATGCCATTTGTGATACCCAGATCCTTTACTGCAATACCACAACCTAGACAGTTATTCCACATCTTATATTTGATTTTTCCTTCCTATATGTAGTACTTTGCACTTGTCTTAACTGAATTTCAATTTACTGCTTTCAGAGAATTTCTCCAATTTGTCAGACATTTTGAATTCTAGACCTGTCCTCCAAAGTGCTTGCAATCTCTCCCAGTTTGGTATCACCCACCATTTTTATAAGCACTCTCTCCTCACCATTACTCAAATCCTTTAGGTAAATATGAATAGTACCAGACCAAGACAGACCCCTGCACCACCCTACTGGATACACCCTCCCAGTTTGATAGCGAACCATTGGTAACTGCTGTTGAGTATAGTTTTTCAACCAGTTATGCACCCAGTTTATGTTAATTTAATCTAGACCTTATTTCCCTATGGATCATTTTGCCTTTATAATATAACTACAGCCATCAACAAACTTCTACAATGGTGCATCAATGTCCCCTTCCTTTTATTATATACCAATGTGCTGAGCCACCCTTAATCATAGCAGCAAAAGCAGATGCCACTTAAATCTACAGCTGATATGCAAGTAAAAACTCACAAACCTTTGCCCTCTTCATATAGTTCATTAAATAAATTACCTGTTGTTAGTACAGGGAAAACACACAATATCTCCCCTGCAACTTTCCTAGTAGGAACAATATAAAAAAAATTCAGTATTACTATGGAAGTCATGTCCATAATTGTAGAATTGAATGTAATGCACAAGCCTGTCCCCAGCTTAAGTTACTATAAAGGCAGCTTGAATTTACAATGATGAGTCTTCATAGCAATCTGGCTTTAGATATTAAAAATCTCATTTTCTCTTTGCCAAGGACAAGTGGATGTGTGATGCACTGGAGTATCAACTTTGCATTTGTCTCAGTTGACATGAAATCATTCTAATTTTAGTTGAGATTTTCTAATATGTTCTTGGGAACCACTTCAGTTTTCTTCATTTCTCACTGTGTGCAATTAGATGTTTTGAAGTACAGCTCACCCTGATCCACAACTACTGACAAAAGCAAGGAAGAATTTTCTCGATTTAAAAACTCACTGATAGCACTTTATTGGTAGAGTCCTGCACGGATAAAAAATTTGTATCTGCATCCGATTCGCAAAAATGATCTGCGGACATAAAGCAGATATCCGGGGATTTGCACAGCCCTATTTATTTAAAAAATAAATTAATTCCCTCCCCCCTTTTTTTTAAAAAGGGTTTGGGGTTTTTTTGAATGAGTCAGGTGGGTGAAAAAAAAACCCTAAAAACACCTCTCAAGCAACATAGGTTTTGCTGACATAAGTGCTTGCGTGGACAGCGCTATGTCGGCAGGAGACACCCTCCCACTGAATAGCTACCACCGCTCGTTTAGGTGGCTTTATTATGTTGGCGAGAGAGCTCTCTCCTGTCAACATAATGTGGCTATACAAGCGCTCTTACAGAGGCACCACTGTACCGATAAAAATTACAGCGACACAGTTGTAAGTGCAGACTAGTCCTTGGACCGAGGCCAAGAGCATGGAAGAAGCAGTGCAGTTAGCTGCTGGAGTTAAAGAAGATCACTTTCTATCATCATGAAACACAATTTTAAAACTGGAGTAGGAGTTAGCTGAGATGTGGGGAGCCAAAAAAAGAGGAGGCTGCAGTGACTTAGGTGGGAGATGACCAAGGCAGAGAGACAGTACTAGAGACATACAAAGTACTGTCTATCTGAAGATCTTGAAAAAGCTAAATTTACAAAGAATGAATTAAAAGCCTCCATCCACTTGGGAGGTAGGAAACTCTTGTCTCGATTTTGTAGAAGGTAACTCCAGCACAGAAAGAATAAATTGCTGGCTTAAGGCCACATAATCTAACACCATTGGTTGAATGTGTGCTGGATCTGCCCCAGTGGCTGGTCCATTAAAAGCCTACTACTGCTACCAGACAATGAAGTTACCCCTGTGATATGGTGCTAAAGGGCCCAATTCCAAACTTTGCTGAGGACTCATGGAGGAGAACTGTTAAATCAGCATGGGCCAAATTCAACCCTGGTGTAATACCACTGTCTTTGAAAAATGAAGTTGTACCAAAGCTGAATTTATGGCAAAGCCAGGAACAGAATCCAACTCACTAGTCCTGTGCCTTGGTCCTGAAACAACCCTTCCTCTCAAAAGTAAAGAGAGAGACCTACAGCTTGAGCTCCTCTAATTATTCAAGCAGTTTAAGGTCAGAAGGAACCATTAGATTATCTGGTCTGACCTCCTGTATATCATAGGCCAACACGATTCACCCAATTACTCCTGTATTGAGCCCAGTAATTTGCGTTAGACTAAAGCATAACTTGCATTTGGCCAAAGCATATATCTTCCAGAAAGGCAGCCAGTCTTGATCTGAAGACAGGTTCAGATGAAGAATCCTCCATTTCCCTTGGCAGTTTGTTTTAATGGTTAATCAGCCTGTTACAAATTTGTGCCTAATTTCTCATTTAAATTTGTCCAGCATCAGCTTTCAGCCACTGGTTCTTGTTATGCCTTTCTCTGCTATAAAGAGTTCTTTAATTCAATGGAGAGGTCCAGTCTGACAAATGCTTAAACAGGGCTTTGAAAACAACAAGTGTTGTATTTATTTAAAATCTCATTTTAAGATGTGACCACCTGGAGCATGTACAAAAATAGGATTAACATCCAAAATATGAAATTTTCCCTTCCAAATCTAGGAGTCTCTCAACAGTCAGTACACTCCATTCACCCACTTTTCCAGAATAAATCTCTGAGGGAAAAGAAAAGGATAAGCTCTGAAACATGATCAGAAGGTGCATAAATTTGGGCTCCGGGAAGCAAGTTCCAGAGCTGAGGAGCCTTCACTAAAATTTCCCTGCCTCCACATTCCTCCCCCTTACACCGGGAGATGTTAATTTGAGTCTGTCAGTCCATTTCAGTAATCACGGTATCACAGGGGGTAGATTGGTAGAAGGCAGTCTCTCAGGTATACAGGATCTAAACCGTTCCAAGTTTTATAGGTTTAAGCCAACAAACCGAATTGCCCCCAGAAATGAATTCTAGTTCAGTTCTGGGAGCACAAGTGTAAAGAGCTCTCTGCAAGAAGCATCGCTAATCAAACGAGCAGCTACTCGGGACTAGATGCAGTTTCTGGGTGGTCCTAAACTGTTGCCCCACACGGTAATCCAATCTCAAAGTGACAATGGCATGAATAACAGTGGCAAGTCTACGTCCAAAAGAAAAGGTTGAAACCTTCTGGTTCGGGGAAACTAATAATAGTATCACAGGCTGCTGGAATTATGCAAGACTCCAAAAACAGCTGACGATCTAGTAAGACCCCCCTACCATATGCTGTGAAAGGCAGGCCACCCCCTCATTCAAGAGTGCAGATATCCTCTATGTCATTTCTTTTAATGGTTTCCCCCAACCAGCCCTTATAATCATTTCATCAATCTTATAATCATGTCATGTTTGTTTGCCAGCCCTCGGTATACTATGTAGATCTGGGAGCACTAAATGGGGGGGAAGGGCACTCAAGGGATATCATGTCAAAGGAGGGAATGTAACAATCTCTCACCAAGCTGGTAACAGAACGGCTTTTTGGCATTACAGTATTCTTCCTCTGAAACCCCACAGCTTTTGAGGGTAGTTCACCAAAACAAATCCTTCACCTCAGTGGGAAAGAGACACCTTGATCTCACAACGAAGGAAGCAGTGACTGGTCCATTAATATGGGGGGGAAGAGAGGATTAATCCAATATCATCCCTCCCACCACTAACGCAAGTGTAAATACCACATCCAGAGGTGTTCTAAGTGCTCGTATAGGAGCTATATGTTATTAAAGAAAAGGCATTACCACACAGTGTCCTGCCAGCGCGTCTCAGGATATGTCTTCACTGCAGAATTAACTCAGCTTCCTACTCAGGTGTTGCCCCTAGCCACCCTCTCATCTACATGCGCAAACTTCTCATTCAACTTTCAGTGGGTGCTTTCAACCCAAGCGAGCTGACCCGGCTGAAGGCATATGTTGAGCACAGGTGGCCCCTTCACTTGGGCTGACAACCCGCCTACCAGGTAGTGAGGACAAAAGCTAAACCAGTGGTTCTCAATCTTTTGGGGCTTGGGAACCATTTGTAAAGCTTGGGGGCCTGTCATGACCCAATAAATAGTTTTAGTGCAAAAAACAAGTGGCTAACTAAGTATTTCTTACCCATGATATATAATATACACATGAATGTAGTAAGTACTAAACAAGCGCATACCATAAGGGCGGCTCCTGAGGCTCCTCTCCTGTGGGGCTGGCTGGGCCTGGCTCCCTGTTCCAGCCACTGCAGCCTCCAGGGTTGAAGCACTGCTAAGGTTTGGCCTGGTGCCCCTGATATGGGGTCAATCAGGCCAAATTTGTATAAGTGGTGTTGCTACTTGGTGCATGGAATCACAGTGCCACTCACTCAAATTTGGCCCAGCTGGCCCCCCGTCGTCATCACAGAGAGGCAGCTAGGCCAAACCCGAGTAGGGCCGCAACCCTCTGTACCAGGTCACAACACCCAGAGTGGGGAGCTAGACCAGCCAGCACTGTGGGACCAGAGCTGCAAGAGCTATTGCTTCAGGGCAAGTGCAGGGAGGGCTCTGCAACTACCCCCAGGGCCTTTCATCCATCCAGGAGCAGCGACCCAGCTCCCACACGGCCTTCCCCCGGAGGGCCTCCCACCCTCTTGGAGGCAGGACCAACCCCTTCCCCCAGATTTCCCACACAACCCTTTTGACACATTCTGACAACCCAATTTTGGGTCATGACCCACCGACAGTCCTCCACTATCTTCCCACAGTCCCAGCTTTGTGCCTAGAAGCAGAGACAAGTTCTCCCACAATTTTCTGGGGAAGAACTGTAGAGCTGCTCAGCTCACTGTAGCACAAAAGAGCCATGGGATGTGCCCCCGGAAGTCCTAATGACACATACCGGAATGTGCACTACCAGTGAGACTGCACTAACTTGGTCTGGCTTTGCAGACTGGCTGTTCACACTCGAGGTAGGCTAACTCAGGGGCTCAGAGAGTTAGACCACTGTGCCTATAACCTGAGCTAACTTTACAATGAAGACACCCTCAGACATGTTCCAGTGGGAAGTCTCCTCCTGAAAGGGGAGTCTCCTCAGCCCATTCAGTTCTTAGCCTCTCTGTTGAGATTGCCGTTCCAGAGTGCCAACTAGTGCTGATTACCTTGGTGGTTTTGTGATATGAACACTGGTACCCTAAGAATTATGATTACCTGTATTACAGCAGCACCCAGAGGCCCTAACTGAGATCAGAGCCCTATTGTGTTTGGCACACATCTTAAGAGACAGCCCCTATCCTGCAGAGACAGACAAGGATGAGAAGGGAAACAGATGAACCAAGAGGTGAAGTGACGTGTGTTGAAAAAGTTCGGGGAAAAACCAGGGTGTGCCAACTGTCAGCCTAGTCCCCTATCCACGGACTAGACAACACCACTTCTTGTTAAGACCAGACTGAAATCCTTTGACTCATTTCCCATATGGCATGGACAACCGATGATTAGCAAACAGTGATATTATTTTGTATTAAATGTAGATGGGATGCCCAGAGCTTTACAAGATAGGATAACAATCTCAGTCTCAGGAAGTTAATAATCTGAACAGACAAATTAAGCAAACTGGAGAATGAGAGGAAAGTTCTATATAAAGCATTTTGCAAAAATCTGTAAACCGTGTTGGGTAGTGACAAAGATTTTTGTTGAAATCCCTTAGATCAGAAAACCCAACTTCAGGTGTGTGAACGTATTATACGTGGTGATAAAAGCCAAAATTGCAGAACATTTGGAAATGTATAATTTTATAGAGGGCAGTCGGTACGGATTCATAAAAGGAAGGTCATGCCTGACAAATCTGCTGAAATCTTTTTTATTATATGACTAAATCGTTAGGTTAGACAAGAGTGAAGCAGTGGATATAAGTTATCAGGATCTCAGAAAAGCATTTGATTGTGTACCACACAGACTGATTTACAAAGCATTGTCCAAACAAGAGGTATTGAAATGAAGTAAAAGAACATTTTAGGGATAGGAAGCAAAGAGCACCAGTAAGGGGAAACAGTCTGCAGCAGTGAAACAGAAAGGTCAGTAAATCATTTGTTTACTTTGGTAACTGGACTCTGAGGAGGGTAAAACATCATTTTGGCTCCTACAGAGGCAGAGAGCACCAAAAACCAGGTCTGAGGGTAGAGCTGCAAGGCATATCAGAGGCTGGGAGGCCAGTACAGGGAGAAGGAGGGAGACAGTAAATTTAGATCCAATAAAAGGGACTTGTGAAGTGTCGAGCCAATCTGTGGAATTCCCTGCTGCCAGAGCTGATCAGCGAAAAACCACACTGGCTGGATGTCTGTATTCATTTTAAAGAGGATTCGATCATTTTATGATCATTAATAAAATCTGCAGCTATGCACGTTGTGATAACAATATGGATAATTAAACTGGAAGCTTCTGGGAAGAAAATGATTGCTTGAGAGGGTCAAGAAGTGGGGAGTCCTTCCGTCCTTAATCATAGGAACTTCTTTGCAAGGATGAGGAGGGAAACAGATGAAAAGGTGCATTATAGGTTCTGGGGGCTCTTCCTGAAGTATCAAATACTGGCCACTGCCTGAGACAAATTGTTGGATTAAATCAGTGGTTTTCAACCCACAGGTTCCTTGCAGCCCAATCAGTACACAGCTGCGCCCCATGTGACATCCTCAGGGCCATACAGGTAGCATATCTATTGTGTGGATGTGGCCCACATACCTGTAACACATATGCAGCTCTCTATGCAGCCCACAATGGTAAATAAGTTGAGAACCACTGGATTAGACAGACCTAAGATCTGATCTGCTTGGCACTCCTGCACATGAAAAGGAGTGACCAAAAATCCCCATTCATCTCAAGAGATTTGGTAGCCTACATGAAGTCAGTTTGATTGTTCTCAGTCTAGCTTCCAATGGCCAGTTTTCCACCTGGCAAATTATCACCACAATTAGCCTTCTCAGGAGATTAGCCAGGGATTAAAGAAACCTGCAAACAATAGTCTCATTTACAGACGATCCTATCATATCAGAGGTGAGACTTATTGCTAGAGGACACGGTAAGAGATTTTTAAATTCAAACACAGTATGTTTTTTTCTAAAATCCTTGTCACTGTAGTATTAGTGCCTCACAACCATTTGTGAATGAGTTTTCACAACAGCCTCATGAGATATGGAAATATCATAGATGAGGAACCGAAGTACAGAGAGATCAAGTGACTTGCCCAAGGTCAGCTGTGGCAGAGCTGGAAACAGAAGACATCTCCTGAATCTCAATTTATGGTTTTGACCATAAGACCATGCTGCTGCCACCTGTGCTATCTATGGATAGAGGATTTCAATCTCTAAGGCTTCCAAAGCCAGCAGCTTCCATGAGCACTAAAATTCACTTTGAAAAAAAATTCAATTAAAAAAAATGTTATAGAAGAACAGGTGGTTCCTATGTCACAAAAACTTTTCAATGCACACAGGAATCTTTCATCTTACTGTTCTACACTGCACCTTTAAATATTCTTCTACACAAAGGTATCATACACAAGACCAAAAGAATAACGGAGAAACAGTAATCCCTAACAGAACAACTGTGCTTTATCTACACAGATTCTGCTTTCATAAAGGCATGGAAGGAAAAAAAAAGTAAATTTTTATTGTTTTCTGAAGTTTAAAATAACCACAAAGTGGGGGGACAAGCGGGGGGCGGGGGAATCAAAGCTATTCTATGGAACAGCTAGAAAAAACTCTCAATAAGCATTTCAGAGAGAGAGTAAGTTGTTGAAGATGGAATTACAGATTTAAAGAGAACCTTGGTCGATGTGTAAGTGCTATATTTGGTCTACTTTGAAACCAGTATGGTTTAAATGGGAAATATCCTCCAGAATGTGTGCTCATGTATAAGATTATAGCTGTTACTGGCAGCAAAAGCTATTATTATGGCTGGCATTATTAACTGCATTTTCATATACTAACTTTTTAAGTTTTCCTATTTTTATATGTATTGCAAGCAAATGTAGAAGCTAATTGAGGTGGTTTAAACTTTTTGGAGGGGATTTGTTAAATGGAAAAACAAAGAAAAGGAAGGGGGACATTGAAGGGAAGCAGGTAAGTGATGAATAAGAAAAGGAGTGTGAAGGGCGAGTAGAAATTGAGATGAGCAGGTGATGGAGGAGGTCGGAACAAATAGCTCATCAGCAGAGAGAGAATGTCCACAGTCAAAACCATAGAAAGGAGTCTGACGACAACAGGCTGCAAGTACTTAGTGTCTGCTTGTCACGAGTCTTTACCTAGCTCCGCCCTGGAGCATCTCTCTTCTAGATGCAAGCAGTTGCTTTACCTGCTGCAGCTGTTTTTGAGCTGCAATCTCCATGTTTACACCACGGGGACTAGAGTGGCATAGCTTCAGTGCCACTGTTATGCCGGCATAACCCAGAGTGTAGACACAGCCTACAGAAATGGAAGGGTTTTTTTTCCATTGCTGTAGGAACACCACCATTCCATGAGACAATAACTAGGTTAATAGAAGCATTTTTCCATCAACCTAGCTGTATCTATGCCAGGGGTTAGATTGGTAGAGCTATGGCACTTAGGGATGTGGATTTTTCACACCCCTGACCAACACTGCTGTGTAGACACAAATTTTAAGTGTAAACTAAGTGTAAACTTAGTCTTCATGCAAGTATCAATTTTTGGGGAAGGAAACTGCCAGCTTTTCAGTTAGCCAAGTTTTTACTGGAGCAAGGAGCGGCGGGAAAAGACATTTCCCCCCATTATGTAAAATGCTAACCATACATCTAACCAGTCCTTAGGTGAGGAAAAGCAGCAGTCTGAAAGGTTGCTGAGCATACTCATTGATTTCTATGACTTTGGAAGAGCCCTCCTGTAACTCTCTCTCATCCTCATCCCATTTCACGAGCATTAGAGATTCTTTTTGACTGGGTCATTGTCTCATAGGCTATTTTACAAAAGTGGGAGCTGTCACATAGACAAACCTCAAGTATTTTTACCACATGGGTGAATTTTGACTAAGAAGCTTGCCACTGGAGAAAAGGCATAAGAGTACTGCTATAATCCAGGTCCAAGTTTTTATTGTTTTGATTGCAAAGATAGTCATTTGAATCCAAAATTGACGGGTGACTGCTGAAAGGCTGGGTTAGCAGGACGTAATATGCCTCAAGAGAAAGAACAGCATTGTCAAAAAGATTAGAACGGCCCCTTTACTCCCAAAACCCTTTCAACGAGGAGAGGTTTCAAAGCTGAATTAAGACCATTTAACGTGCTACTGTTAAGCATAGACTATTTCTTTTCTAAATACAAGTTAACACAAAAATCTGTCAATGCAATACTAAGGTTGCACAGATAACTTTAAGTGTCAGGAAATGCAAACATTAAGTCTTCTACAATGCTGTTAAATTGGCCTTATTATATATACAGTATTGTTAACCCAATAACTTTAAAACCATGACAGACACCACAAAAAAGTTATGGGATTTTAAAATCATGAAATTTTAAAAAAATAAAATAAAAAATACATCAGGCTTTTGGGTCTGATTTTAATTTTTGAACTCTTAGAGAAGCCTCCTGCCTTCCACTGTGTGTACACACATGGTTCAAGATGAAAATTCATCCTGAAACAAACACAAAATACGCACACTCAAAATTGAGGGGGCCTTTCCTCTTCTTTTTACAGAGACTCAGTTTTTGGCCTTCCTACTGATTCTCTGGATATCCATCTTCTACCTATCTGATCCTCTCCATGTGGCTTGAATTGAGAGCCTTGTGTGACCCATCCATGCCTAGGGTAGTCACCTGAAAATGCCAAGGTCAGAGCAGGCTGTAAAAGGAGAGCAGATTCTCCCAGCACTGGTGGGTGACACTGAAGTCAGACTTCCCAACCAGCCACAAACAGTGCTTCTGATTCCCCACACTGGTTATCAAGAAGCCAAAATAAAAATATACACAGCCCCCTTTACTGCATTCCAGTCTCTGGCTCCCAATCAGCTACTAGGTCCAGTAAAGAGACCAGTTATTTAAAACTCTATGCTCTTCACCAAAAAGGTTCCTCCTGACCCCAAAGGATCAGCCACAGTACCAGAGCAATAAGTTTGGATCTTACCCAAAATACCACACTGCCAGCCAATCCTTTAGTAACTAAAACTAAAGGTGTGTTATAAAAGGAAAGAAACAAACTATAAGAGAAGTGTTAAAGGATTAAAGCAATCAGACACATATAATTGATTTGAAAGTCCATATATATCAGGTTTCTAATAGAATTGTGGAGTTTGCAGGCTTGTATAGTCCCTCTGGTATACACCCAGTACCTGGATGGGTCTCAGTCCTTTGTTTCACAGCTTAAGTTCAGTTGAGTTGTAGATGAGCTGATCCAGAGGTAAGTGAAGACTGACTGAAGACCGAAGACAAAATGGATGTGGTGCAGCTGCCTTTTATGTCCTTTGGTCTTTGCCATGCTGCTTGTGGAAATTTACAGGAATAAGATGAAGTCCGGGGTCACATGAATAAGTCCTGGTGACTCATCAGGTATATCCCTGGCTTCTCCTCCTAGGCCCCTTGTACCTGTGAATTTCTTAATGGGCCATTAAGCAGGCTAGTGCTGCAGCCATCCTGTCTAGGGTGTGTCCCAGAAACACAGCACAATTTGAAATACAGATATATCAACCATATCCATAACTTCCATTACACATATAACACATGAACATTATCTTACTTAGCACATTATAGCCTTTCTAACGGTACCTGACATGGCATATCTCGCATGAATTATTATGATTTTGACATCCTGAAGTTAAATTATAATAAATGCCCCCTCCCCCCTCAAATCCAGCCAGCGTGACACCTAGCACTTCTGAAAGTTCACCTATGCTCATTTGAGAACTCAAAATGTGGTATTGAACATAGATATCCATGTTCGGAACTTAGACCTCATAGGGCAAGTGGGTGCAAAAACAATCAATCCATCATTCCTAAAAAAATAAAAGCTAGTATTTGATGTGATACACCAAAATAAAATAAAACAAAACAGAATAAGAGCTCCTCTGGGTAGTCTGCAACAGGCAATTATCTAATAAACTATTTGTCACAACGTTCTGTACATTGTTGCTGACTAATGATTCAATTGCCAACAGACAGAGAGAGACATTCTTTTTCCACAGTTCTAAGACTCTTATCCAAAATGGTGACTTAGATAAAGTGACACGTCCAACTTCATTTGTATTACCTTCTGTCCTCAGAAGATTCTTTTTATCCAGATGATCGTGTTTGGATACTTTTTTCAATTACATAAATCTTTCACTCTATCTGCAATGGGATAGGAACCACGTTTGCTAAACTGGTTTTAGACTCAGTTTAAACATGGTTCAAGCAGACACTGAAGACAGGAATGAACCACATGTGACAAATATCAGTCACATCATTTAATGCCCTCCTGAAAAGCGCTCTGATTTTACAATGATGAGAGAGCAGTATAAGAATCTTATATAGAGTAGAAAGGGGCAGGCAGTGCTTAAAAAGTTCTTTTTGGAGGCTGGGTTCTAAGCCTCTGCCAGCCATTGTGGACAGGATTACAATGTATTTCATGAATTTGGAAACTGAGACATTTTAAAAGTGTAACTGAGTACAAGTTTGTAGGAATCTATACGGTGGTGCAGAGCAATCCTGCAGACTCCACCTGGTAGTCAGAACATTAATGATCTGGAGGATGGGGTAGATTGCACCCTCAGCAAGTTTGCGGATGACACTAAGTTGGGGGGAGTGGTAGATACCCTGGAAGGTAGGGATAGGATACAGAGTGACCTAAACAAACTGGAGGATTGGGCCAAAAGAAATCTAATGAGGTTCAACAAAGAAAAGTGCAGAGTCCTCCACTTAAGAAGGAAGAATCCCATGCACAGCTATAGACTGGGGACCGACAAGCTAGGCAGCAGCTCTGCAGAAAAGGACTTGGGGGTAACAGTGGATAAGAAGCTGGATATGAGTCAGCAGTGTGCCCTGGTTGTCAAGAAGGCTAATAGCATATTGGGCTGCATTAGGAGGGGCATTGCCAGCAGGTCGCGGGAAGTGATTATTTCCCTCTATTCGGCATTGGTGAGGCAGCATTTAGAATATTGTGTCCAGTTTTGGGCCCCCCACTACAAAAAGGATGTGGACAAGTTGGAGAGAGACCAGCGGAGGGCAACAAAAATGATTAGGGGGCTGGAGCACAGGACTTATGAAGAGAGGCTGAAGGAACTGGGCTTGTTTAGTTTGCAAAAGAGAAGAATGAGGGGGGATTTGATAGTGGCCTTTAACTACCTGAAAGGCGGTCCCAGGGAGGATGGGGCTAGGCTGTTCTTGGTGGTGGCAGATGACAGAACAAAGAGCAACGGTCTCAAGTTGCAGGGGGGAAGGTGTAGGTTGGATATTAGGAAAAGTTTTTCACTAGGAGGGTGGTGAAGCACTGGACTGGGTTACCTAGAGAGGTGGTGGAATCTCCATCTTTAGAGGTTTTTAAGCTGAGGCTTGACAAAGCCCTGGCTGGGATGATATAGCTGGGGTTAGTCCTGCTTTGAGCAGGGGGTTGGACTAGATGACCTCCTGAGGTCCCTTCCAACTCTAATATTCTATGATTCTATGAACAGATGGGTCTCATTAGCTTCTGTAGGGAACATAAGAGGCTGAGTCTCTCTACACAAAAGACAGAGTAGAAGAGGACAGAAGTAGGAGATTCCTATTGGAAGAAATCCTAAACATCCTTGCCAAGAGGAAGCTTTGGGGTGGAGGAGGGCCTTACGGTTTAGAAATACAATCCTACCTTAGGGCTATTACTTTAATAATAAAGGCAATCTCTGACACAAGTGAGTTTGGACAATATCATATAGCGTATACATGGCTGTGTTAATAACAGGGTGGGGATGCCACCCATTCACACAGTTAACCTGAAGCAACTAAAAAACTGTGCAAGCTATTAGGGTGGGGGAGATAATGGCTCTGTGTAGTCTTGGCCTCAAGCTCTAAAGTCCTTGCCTACACAGGTGTAATTAAAGGAGTATAACTTCCTGTTTAGTTAAACCAGTACAATCTCCCTTCCCATGTGGATGCAGTTATATCTGTATAAAGATGCTTCTGTAGCTATTCCTATATGGGAATGGGAAAAACTACACTGGGGGCTTGTCTACGCTTAAAATGTTGCAGCACTGTAGTGCTTCAGTGAAGATGCTACCTACACTGATGGGAAGGCTTCTCCCACTTCCCGAAGAGGCCTATGGGAGAATTCTTGTTCAACTGTGTTGGTTGGTTGAACTGCATTGCTCAAGGGTGTGGATTTTCCACACTTCTGAGCAAGGGTATTATATTGACCTAATTTTCTAATGCAGACCAGGCCTGGTATAAATCAATTTTATGACTGTCCCTCCACTAGGACTTTTATGCAGTATAACTATTTCAGTAAAAAACCCCACCTCCTCACTGACATAGTTATATCTGTATAACTTTCATATGTAGACCAGCCCCAAGGGTCTATTCTAAAGTATTTATTTGCAGTTTTGAGTCCTTATGCAACATCAGATATCTTTAAACACAATGGACTAGGTCATGGTTTTACCTTCTTCCTTTTTACTGGAGTTGTGACATTCAGACTGTGTAACACAAGTATGTTCTGCAAAAAACGTTATGTTGCATATGGCAAGATTCTACTTCCTAATGTTTTCAAAAGTTGCACTTTTTCTTAAATTCAGGTTTCTTGAGCCTCTGAATTAAGTTAATGATTGACAGAAGGCTGCTCTTCCGCAGAGTTCCCACCAAGAACATTCATTGACTAGAAGGTTTATTTTTGCAACCACCATGCATGAACAAAAAATAGGCAGAATACTTTGAAAGCATAATTATAGGATTTCATTTAAGCCCTGAATCAGCAAGGTATTAATTAGTGTTGCCAATTCTCACAATTTTAATCAAGATCCTTTTGATATTTTGTGTTAAAGTCCCAGCTTTAAGTTTCCGAACCCTCTTGGATGCAAAGAAAAGTTTAAATATGTGAAATGAATGTGGCCTAAAGGCTCAAACCACAAGAAAAATAACCCCCTGCACCCCAAAATTTATCATTTTAAAAAAATATCATGATTTTTAAGACCTCACCTGTGATTTTTGCATATTGGCAATGCTGAATCACACAGAATTTCATGAAACTACTCATATGCTTATGGTCTGGGGCCACAGGGGCTGTTCTACACACAAAACCAGGGCCTTGGGGATGTAGGACCTGTTCTACCCACAACATTTCCTCGGATTCAACTAAAAACATTTTTTAAATTGATTCAGTCAGACAAGAACAAACTGGCAACTGATGTAAACAGATTTAAGTGTTTTCCAAACAGGGTTTGCTCTGGTTAAACTCAAATCGATTTTAGCAACTGTAATGCAAGTTTTATGTGTAGGCCAGCCCTAAGGCCATTACAAAATATCAGATGCCTTGACTTGTTCTAATTATACAAGCTCTATTTTAAAATAAATATAACAGACACTAGACTCAGCTGAGTTTTCTGCAAGACGGAACTGTCTTGGTGCAGTTTGTGAGCCCCTCTGTTCCAGGAAACAGGGCTCATGTACATCTTATAAACAAATTACACTAGAAAATGCTTTGACTTTACATCACTTTTTTTCTGCTTCAACAGGAAACCGACATTACAAGCCCCTAAAATCTGCTACCCTTAGGAGATGGGCAACAATATACACATGTATATAAATGGATTAGCCTGACTGATTCTCTCAACTTCAGTGATCTATCTTGTAGGTTTTTACACTTTGAACGTCTTTTCACACCATTTTGATTTCTGAAATGTGTGGGATGTTTTCACAGATTCACATTCACTTTCCACTAACACACTGAAGCTGAACTTGAAATAATAGGAAGATACCAACATAAGTAGTTACTAGACCACAAAGTAAACCCCATTTCTAGTCAGATACACTCATAAATTAACACTGAGTACTCCATTAACTCAGTTCTCATGCAGAACCTGCCAAATTACTTTTGGTATCTGACCTTCATCTCCATCTCCCAGGTGGGGTTGCCCTAACAGAGGAAGGATGCCAATGCTGTAATCCTTGGCTGTCTAAGGGTTTGTCTTCACTGCTAAAACAAGGTGTTTTTTTTTGTTTTGTTTTTTTAAACCACTGGATAATTAACATGCAATAGCTATCCTGCTGTAAAATCTTAATGGGGACAGGCACCTGCAGTTTTCACAGCGAGGCAGCTAGGCAAATAAAACGCTATACCCCTGCCTGTGGGTGATCTCCCAGTACAAATTACAGGTGCCTTGTTCCCACCAGGATTTTAGAATGGGATGACTAGTGCATGTTAGTTATCCCGCAATAGATGTACACCTTTTTTTAGCAGTGAAGTCAAAGCGTAAGGCTATGTCTTCACAGCAAAAAGATGCATTTCGGGTTTCCCCATCAAGATCTTGATGTAAAATCCTGTGGAGACAAGACACAGCTGGTTTTATCTTGATGTAATTAGTCAAGATAAAGAACACCTGTGCCTTGCCCCCCTAGGCATTTACATCAAGATCATAGAAACACAGAATTGTAGAACTGGAAGGGACCTCAAGGGGTCTTCTAATGCAGTCCCCTGCACTCAAGGCAGGACCAAGAATTATCTAGACCGAGGTAGCCAAACAGCAGCTCTTTTACAGTTAAAGTGCCATTTGTGGAGCTCCCTACCTCCCTCCCCCATTCTCCACCACCCAGACTTGGGTGGGGAGCTCGAGGCTTCTGCCCTGCAGTTGGGTGGTGGGGCTAGAGCAGTGGTTCTTAACCTTTCCAAACTACTGTACCCCTGAAGCCTGAGTCCCACCCCCACGGGGCTGAGGTATGTAACTTAGTTTCATGGCGCCCCTGTGGCTCCAGGCAATTGCCTTTCTTGCCACCCCCAATACCAGCTCTGCACTTGCGACCCCTCTAAACCCCCAGGTTGAGAAACACTGGGCTAGAGGCTTCTGCCGAGTGGGGAGGAGGTATCAGGGCTTAAACCCCATGAGGCTCGCCTACCGCGGTTTGGGGCTTCAGCCCCGCAGTGGGATCGTGGAGCTATGGGCTTCTGCCCTGTGGGAAAGGGGTTCTTGGGGTTTCTGCCTTGTGGGAAAGGGCATCTTGGGGCTTCTGCCCTGCAGGAGGCACCTTCCAGGGCTCAGAGCTTCTGCCCTGAGGGAGGTGCCTGCTGCGCCTCGGGGCTTTGGCAGGAGTGGGGTTGAAGCCCCAGCAGTCGCTCCCCATAGGACAGAAACCCTGAGCCCCGGCAGCTGCACCCCACAGGGGAGAAGCCCCAAACCCCACCCCACCAACCTACCGTAGGGCTGAAGCCCCAAAGCCAGGCAGGCATGCCCCAGCTCTTGAACTTCTGAAGATCATTAGGCAGCAGTTCTGCAGAAAAGGACCTGGGGGTAACAGTGGATAAGAAGCTGGATATGAGTCAACAGTGTGCCCTGGTTGCCAAGAAGGCTAATAGCATATTGGGCTGCGTTAGTAGGAGCATTGCCAGGAGATCACGGGAAGTGATTATTCCCCTCTATTCGGCACTGGTGAGGCCGCATTTGGAGTATTGTGTCCAGTTTTGGGCCCCCCACTACAACAAGGATGTGGAGAAGTTAGAGAGAGTGCAGCGGAGGGCAACAAAAATGATTAGGGGGCTGGAGCACAGGACTTATGAGGAGAGGCTGAGGGAACTGGGCTTGTTTAGTCTGCAAAAGAGAAGAGTGAGGGGGGATTTGATAGCAGCCTTTAACTACCTTAAAGCGGGTTCCAGGGAGGATGGGGCTAGGCTGTTCTCAGTGGTGGCAGATGACAGAACAAGGAGCAACGGTCTCAAGTTGCAGGGCGGGAGGTCTAGGGTGGACATTAGGAAAAAGTTTTTCACTAGGAGGGTGGTGAAGCACTGGACTGGGTTACCTAGGGAGGTGGTGGAATCTCCATCTTCAGAGGTTTTTAAGCTGCGGCTTGACAAAACCCTCTCTAGGATTATTTTGCTGAGGTTAGTCCTGCTCTGAGCAGGGGGTTGGACTAGATGACTTCCTGAGGTCCCTTCCAACTCTATGATTCTATGATTCTATGCAGCTCAGAGGATCAGTAAATTTGGCCACCTCTGATCTAGATCATCCCTGACAGGTGTCTGTCCAACCTGCTCTTAAAAATCTCCAATGACGGAGATTCCTCACCCTCCCTAGGCAATTTATTCCAGTGCTTAACTACCCTAACAATTAGCAAGTTTCTCCTAATGTCCAACCTAAATCGTAAACCCATTGCCTCTTTTCTTATCCTCAGAGGTTACCAAGAACAATTTTGCTTCCTTCTCTTTGTAACAACCTTTTATGTACTTGAGAACTGTTATGACTCCCTCACTCTTTTCTTCTCCAACTGTCTTGATGTAAAAAACCACACAACAACCACCCACACCTTTCTCGCAGTGAAATCATAGCCAAAGGCTAGATCTGGACTCATGTTTTCAATTGTATGAACTTTTAAAGTCATCAGGCACTGGTCACTGACTCATTCCTAGCATTTAATGCATCAGGTTGCTGTGGGTCGTGTTAATCCCATTACAGGTACTCAACATTTTAATCTGTTTAATGGAAATTAACCTGAAAAGTTGCAACCTCCTTTATCACACTATGTGCACTCTAAATAACATGTCAATTACGCAGCATTTTCCTCCTTAAAATTTGTTTTACAAAAAGATCTTTTAAAAACAGGCTCCAAATCTAGTCCAGTCCACACCAAACTACTTAAACTTTATCATCCTCTCAACCAAGAAAGGCCAAGTTTTTCAAAAATGAAATGTGGTTTTGGATGTGGCCAACGTGAAACACTTTTAATGGGGTCTGATGTTTCAAAAAGTGCTTAGCACCTACTCTCTGCATATCAGGCTACTTTAAGGAGTCTCACGTTGGATGCACTTAATATTAATTACTTCTGAAAACCTTGGCCAAAATGTGCTTCTAAAATATTGTGATAGGGAAAACTCCTTACACTGCTGCTCAACTTAATCATGGTGGGTGATGTAATCCTACTATACCACATTAGGATTAGTGGTCTTTCACTTTCTTTGGATACAATGATATTTCACACTCTTATAGCATCTTCTGTCCTAAGATCTAAAAGCAATTTACAAAAATAAATAAATCCTCCGCACAGTCATGCAAGCTGGAGTATGGTTCTGGACCCTCAAGCTTCCACCTAACCTGCAGTGGAATTCTACTGAATTACAATGAATTCCCAATGGAAAAAACTCACTCTCATCATGCAGCACAGGTGGTGTTTCCATGCTCCAGGACTGTAAGAAGCATCTCTTTCTTATCAAGGAAATATAGGAACCATAAGGCCCTGTTTTACTCCAGCGATATCCTTCAAAAATTTCTCACCAGCACTAATTGAATAGCCGTAAGTACTAGGTCAACTGGACCTGCTCTGAGCTGGATTACTTGGCCTAGTGCTTAATCAACACCAGGGCTTTAAACATTGCTGCCATGAATGGAGCTGAATATGGGGGGAAATTTTTGAAAGATTTCTCAGTGTAGTCAATCAGCGTAGGGCAAAGCTTCAGGTGTAATAAGAATAATAATTAGCTGTTTTATGCTTTATAATGCTTTTTAACCATGTCTCTCAAAGAGCTTTACTAAGAGCCCAAAACAAGGAGTTGCCTCAATCCACAAATCAGCAACACTTTCTACACAGTTTACAGCACATTATGATACTTTAGCAAAGTAATTGCCTATAGAATCAGATCACTGGCCCACATAGTAGAGTATCCCATAGGTCAATAATTTTCAAACTCTGTGCCCTGTTCCCCACTTATCAAAGCACAGGAGCTCAGCCCTACCTTCACATGAGCTAGAAGCCATATTCATTCATACCAGCTATAAAATAATACCCCGCTGAAGCATACAAACAATTCCGCACAACAAGCATTCCTCGCTGCTGCTTATCTAGTACAAAGAATTTGTTTCCTCCCCCCTCGCATTTGGTCCCATAGATGACAAGTTTTGTGCAGTTCCATGTATAACATTTTTCACCAGAGAGAAAGTCACTTGTTTCCCCTCAGGCATAAGTGTGGGTGAGAGGCACTATTGCCTAGTGGATAGTGCAGTGGACGGGAAATCAGGAGACCTGGGTTCTAATCTCAGCTCCGCTGCTGTCCTGCTGGGTGACCTTCAGCAAGTCACTTCATAGAATCATAGAAGATTAGGATTGGAAGGGACCTCAGGAGGTCATTTTGTACGTCCCCCTGCTCAAAGCAGGACCCAACCCCCACTAAATCATCCCATCCAGGGCTTTGTCTACTCTGTGTCTCAGTTTCCCCAGATGTAAAATAGGGATAACGATCCTGAACTCCTTTGTAAAATGCTTTAAAGTTCATTGATGACAGGCACTACATAAGAGCTAGGGATTATTTCACACCCCAGAAGAAAAGGGGTGGGGTATTGGGGAAGGAGAGAGAAGGTAGTTGGAGGGGCCAGAAGTCAGATGGATGTAGGGGATTGGAGAGCATGGACAGGAAAACCAGTGGGGTTGGGAGGAAGGAAAAGCCTAGGGCAATGGGGGATGTTGGGGAGCCAGGGGAGTATGAAGCCTTGGATGGGGATGATCAATTCTGCCTCTTATTACTTACCCCATTGAGCTTCTGTCCCTCCAGCCTACTCCCCTCACCTCCCTGTTGGCAAGACCCAGCTACTGCTTTCTGCTCCCCAGCAAATCCATTCTGGCTAGGCACCAGCCGCTCCAGCCCAAGAGCAGACAGTCTCCCTGCCCTATGTGCCAACACTACAGTGGCTCCTAATGATAGGAAGGAGTCATTGCAGGGAAAACCCTGCTCAACCCTTCAGCCCAGCTTATGTTTGAGCTGGAACAGAACAAGGGATCCTTTCAGCAGATACCAAGCAGCAATTATTTTTAGATTATAAATTTTAAAAAATACAAGGCTGCAAGCCTCACGCACACTGTCCAGGCTTCGCAGCTTGCAGGAGCTGGCTGTCTCTGTATCCAGCACCAGAGGAGGATGTAAGCAACTCCATAGTGTGAAATTATGGACTAACCCCAGCCTACAAGGAATCTACTTCCTAATCTTCATTACTGGCTGATTTATGCCCCAACGTATGATGCCATATATTCATTGTTTAAATACTGTACCATATCTGTTGTTGATTAGCCATATATGTGTTGAACTGTTTCTGAATCCCACTGAGCTCTCAGGCTCATTAATATCTAGTGGCAATGAGTTCCACGGGTTAATTATGCTTTGTATATAACCACCATGAGTTTCAAATGTGCTGGCTTTCAACTTCATTTAGTGTCTGCTTGTTCTTGTATTATGAAACAGTTTAAACAGATGTTCTCAGTTTGCCTTCTCTAGTCCATTAATTATTTTATATACTCCTATCACATCCCTTATTTGCCTCCTTTGTAAGTTACTCTGTCCTAATGACATGCAAAACATTGAGTCCATTTATAATCAACCTTCAGCTTATGTTTTGCACCCAGATCTGAGAGTTTTTTGTTTTTCTCCTGACTAATAATAATAATCTAATCTAGTATTTACTGGAATATCAGTGCCCAAGAATGTAGCAACAGGCTTTTCTGGTGTAACAGGATAAACACACCTCCCTAATGTACTGTTCTATTAAAAAAAAAGTGAAAGGATAAGAACAATAGTATATATTTCATTTACATAATGCCTTTCATCAGAAAAAGTAAAAGTGTTTTACAATGTATTAAACAAACCTCAACACCTGTGAGTTCACAAGGGACACAGAGGTATCAGTTCACCATTTCCTGAAATGCAGTTATCTCTGGGATGGAAGGTAGCAGCAAATTACCATATAGCAGCCCTAGAGAACTGCTGAGGGCAAGAAGTGAAGAATACTTTATCCAACAAACTACAAAGGGAATTTAAGTAAACAGAATGTAATTAATAGACTAAAGCCAGGCCACGGAGGCTTTAACATCCCTAACTTTTGTTTGATAAAATGCAGTGGAATTTTTAGTGACTACAAGGTATCAGGACTTCGGTTTTAGGTCTCATCTCAAAGATGGTGCCCCTCGCAGCAGAATGCCACATATCAACATCTTGGGGCATTTGTTTGAATGGGAAGAATGCCACATTCTAAATCACCACCACCATCTCCATTTGCAGCACCTACAAGTTGCCTGGAGGTTTCCCAGGCAAGCACAGATCAAATCCGATGCTAGTTAGCTTGAGGGAGCGGATGGTATCAAAGCAGAAGGTAGTACTGCTGTTGTGAGTCAGTGAAAAGCAGCATGAAAGAAGAGTTAACAAGATACCTTCCCTCCCAAAAGAACAGCATTGCGTGTGAGAGATAGAGACGCTCGCTGGAGCCACAATGAAACCAGTTGCCTTCCAACCTAATCAGTTCATTTTTATGCAGTGCTTTGAAGATATAAAGCACTATATAAGTATTAATACTCTAATTATCAAAGTGCTTCAGTGTCCGTTTCAAGGCACATGCAACCCAGTCTGAGTTTAATCTTCATCCAGCAAATTTTATCTAATGAAGATAATAGAAAATAAGTGCAGACCTGCTGCCTCCTGCCCATTCTTGTTCTTTAGCTGACTGTGCCTGCCCCAAAGTTCTCACTGAAAAACCCCACCACACCCAAAACTGGAAGCCCTTCAACAGGACCTTTTAATATAATGGTCTCTGGAGGAGTCTTTTTAAAAGTTGTTGCTTTTATTACAGGAACATAATATCCCCTTTAGTCCAGCAACTAGATTTAAAAATAAAATTGACCAAGCCAGTTCAATTGCTGTCTTAAAAAAAGGGACACTCGATATAACCTTTTTCCTGTTTTTAACCTTTATTGCTAACATATTTTAGAAAAGACAACTTTCATGGTATTTCTCCATGTATACGCTGGCTTACTTGTGGAACTTCCCAGAACTTGGACGCTGAAACTAGACTGAGTTCAAAATCTAATGAACATAAAAATATGAACTAAAAATATTAAGAAAATATTCCTAGTAGGCTTTGCAGAGCCTTCGTGCCCCCCTGGTCTCCCAAGATGTAAACCTGGGGCTAAAGTTAGTTGACAATCCCTTTATGGCTCAATAGAAAATCAGGTTTCAGTGGTATGAATTTATATTGCAAAGTTTGTAAAATACTTCCTTTTAATAAAAATCTTCCTTCATTGATGCCTGTAATCACATTTGGGCTGCTAAAATATTTACACGTTGTGCATTCTGCAGTCAACCTTTCATTTAGGTACAACTATAGTTATATTTACAGCTGACAGTGGCTCTTACAGCGATATCTTCTAGAAAACAAGAAAATTTGCTGATAGGGCAAAAAACAAGTGTTTACAGGATTCCTCCACCCCATCAGTTGTCCTTAGCACAGTAGAGGGCCATTGATCTAAACTGGACTGATGCAGCTTTCATGGCATACTGTTCCTCTGCACTGATCACCGAGCAGAAGACTGAAGCGGCAGTTAAGGAAGTTTTTCTTCAGTGAAAACAAAGCCCATGCTGCCTTTTCCAGAAAACAACAAAAAGTTGTCTGAAGCCAATTGATCTGTAGTCCATGCTCTCTAAAAGCATGGCTCTCCCTTCAGTGTTCCTTGGGCCACTTCAACCTTCTCTATAAAATAAGAGGTAGATTTCTGGTTCATAGAGCCTCTTTTCATCCCCTCGTGCTCACTAAGCACAATCTTCCCAGCCCTTAGGTTCTTTACCTGCACTCTTTTCAAACCATTCTAATACCACCTCTAATTCTTCTGTGACCCCTTCTAAATTGTTCACTGAATTCTTTCAGGGCATTTCTAATCTGTGTTTCCCTGTATTCTCACTCTGCTCCATCATCCATCTTTTCCCCTCCCTTAAAAACACATAATAAAAAGGGTAACACATCAATGGTTGAGAAGAGGGGGTTGGGAAGAGGGAGAAGGATGAAAATGTTAGGGAAAGAAATGTCTTACTGAGAACTTGCAAATGAAATTTAACACTTAAGGCCCTGGGAGGAATTATCTAGGATTTTATATAGTGCTTGACATGTGTAATAATAACTAAGACTCATAAAAGGGAAAATAAAGTAAAAATTGACACTCTTCACTTATTAGTATACATAGAGCAATATAGAGTGCAAGCTAGATTTCAAAAATGCAAACATTGAGGCAACAATTCAAAGTTAACAGGAGCATAATGGCCATTTTGGTTTAACTATAAGTTTTAAGCTTAAAAAAAGATGCAACTTCAGGCTGATAAAGCATTGCGGTTACAGATGTAAAGATGCCATTCTGTAAAGCTCTTGCTGCAATGCTAGCCCCTGAACCTGCGAACACTTACATGTGAGAGTACTACCACTGGATTACTCATGTACTTCAAAGTTTGTAGGATCAGGGCCTAGAATAGCATCTCTCAGGCAGAAAGGGGGTAACAAAATCAATTTCTTAAGAAGGTTCTAATAAGCCCTAACTCCTCTGATTTAGATTGAAGTCAAAGGCCTAAAACCAAAGTGGGAAGATTAGAACCAAAATTCTGTTTCCCAACTCTAAGTATTAATGTGTAAATGATTAATTATATCAAATGATCCATGGATTTATCATTTATTATTGTTAAACTGAACTGGACAGAGCACGAGCAGGAGCAGGAGAAAAAGACAAACAAAGTAAACCAAGTAAAACTCAGACTGTATTAAATCCAGTCGGTTTCCTCCACTTCTACTCCTGTGTTTCCAGACAGTTTGTTCTTTACTGAGGCAAATGTTGGCCCAAAGAAAATAGGACACACTGATGATTTGAGGAATCTGTCTAGGTGCAACTTATGAATTCTAGTTTGACATTCTGTATACTGCTAGCTTTTAATTGTAAGACTAGTCGGCCTTTTCTGCTACCATTTTACCTCTACCGTGGGATGGAATTCCAACAGGTGGGAACAGAAGGCTAAAATGGAGGGGCATTAAACTTCAGTAGCCTCCTATTCAAATGGACATCCCCTTTGGCAAAGGTGGCGGCCAGATGAAGAAAACCAATCTGTTCAAGCAGGCTCTTAACTCAGCAAGAGATCATCTGGTGGGGGATTTTGAACACCCAATGAGGCTGATCAGAGAGTCACATGACAGACGAGACGGCAACATTATAAAAGGCGGACTCTCTCTCATCCACCCCACCAGCCATTTTTAGAAAGGGAGAAGATTCCAGAAGCAGAAAGCAAGGAATGCAGGAAGCTCCTGGACACTCTAGAAGACTCTGAACTAAGCCCAAAGAACAAAGAACAGAATGGTAAGGAAACTGAGGCTGGGAAGGGAGTTGTAGGTGGTTTTGTTTTTATCTTGATCGGAATATATCTTCTGCTACCTAAAGTAAAAAATAGTTGTGTTAGAAGCCTTTGCAAAGCCTGTGTGTCATGTACTTCAACTATCATGTATCTCTGAAGAGGACAACGGTAAAGCAGAGGTCCTACAAGGTTAGAACTCTAGGGAAGGATGTGGTTAAGCTGCAGGGGTATCTGGGTGGCAGCACGGACCTTGGGTGCCTAAGGCAGCTGAGTCACAAGGTCTCACTTCTAGGAAGGGGTAACAAACAGAGTCTGTGCCCACAGAGACCCAAAAAAAACAAACAGTGCTAGAATCTACCCCAGACCAAGGGTAGCTTAGGGGCACACGGGTCCAGTGTGGTAGCACCCAAAGAGCACCTCGATGAGCATTCAGCAGGAAGAGTTTTCCAGACAGCCACATTCCGGAGGTAAAACCTCTTTAGTCAGTCCTTAGGTCTGGCAAATCTCCTTGTCCCAAGCAAAATGCTCAGTTTTCTTTATCAACGAGTACAAACAGGGGAGACCCTCTGGGAACATCAATATTCAAGATTAATTATCCAAGAAAGGAGCTGCTGATTTTACAATCTTGTTTTCAAACCGTTTTAGCAGAGTTCTTTTAGGGGTAGACCAAACGAATATTCTGAAAGCAGGAAAACTGAGGTAATTGGGACAGTGCAGATCACTTACCCATATCTCAAGCCTTGAGAAATTAATTCCTCAATATACACAGGAAACCCAAGCTGCCATAAATTGGAGCCTAGATTTGTTTCAACAATTTTTTTCTCCCAAGCATTATTATTATTATTTTTGCCTCCAACGGGGAAGAAATTGCATCTTTCTCAGATGCTACGTTTTCAAGATCTGTACCATCATGAGTTTTTACTCCCAGAAATTTGGACAAGACTTTCTTCCTTGCCTTCAGTAATATCCAAAGAATCCCTTACCACATCACGATTTCTATGTGCCAGGTACAATTCCGGGGCAATTGCAGACTTTCAAACCAGCAACCCTGCAACCCATCCGAGACCTACTGTGTTGGCAATAAAGGGATGTAGTGCTGTCATCCTTAGCATGTCCCAGGCGAGGTTTGGAGGAGAATTTATTGGGAGTAGGCAGCCTATGTTTAATTTATAAGCTTAAAGTAGCAGGCGGGACCCACGGATCATTTCCTGTCCATGCATGCATGTCCTTTAATAATATTTCTAAACAGAAAGGATTTAAATAATTCCTTTCCTAGTAGCTTTCTGCAGAGCTGCATGCACAGCTGAAGCAGAAAATCAAATGGTTAAAAACGTGGGTTTGGTGTGCCTGCAAAACACACACATCCTAATACTGTCCGCTTGTGAAGTCCTCAAAGAAAAATTCCATAAAGAATTAATTAAAATAAATAAATAAATCACATGCACTGTGTCTGATCTTTGGGTGAAAATTTCAAAGACAGGGGTATGCCACTAGGCATGTCCATTTGGTGTACACCTGCACCACAATTTTGCAAGTACAGCAACATATGCGCATGCGGCTTGTTGCCTCTAAAGATGTGTTTTCATAGCAGATCAGAATGGATAAAAATTAATTTAAAAAATCAAAATCTGATTTAGATTGGATTTAAATAGGTTTATTTTTAAAAAGAAAAAAGTATTTAAAATTAAATATATTATGACAACCTATATTAAGGCCTAAACTTATTATAATCCGTTAATCATTTCAATAAACAATATTCAAGCAGTAAGTTTGTTGCAACCCACTAAACTGGCAGATGTCACTGACTAAGCACCAGCAACCAGAATCTGTTGAAGTGCTAAACTAATTTTTGAAAGCAGCAGCCTCTTTTTCAGGTGCAGAGAATATTTTCTTCATTTCAGTTTATTCAACTAATTCAGATCAAGGACTGGCTGATTCAAAGCTGAAAAACAAATTGGGAGTTAAAGCAGGAAAGCTTATTTTCCTCTGCCAATCTGTGAATAAAAACAGGTGTGAGGAGATCTACTAGTTCTAAAATCTTGAGGAACATGGTGACCAGAAACATTCAATTCACAAACGACAGATAATACTTCTTTGTTTAATAAGTGAGTTAGTTTTAAAATGCAAAATGTGTTTTGAAAAACTTACTGTTTTGTATCCAGCACATTTAAGGCAGTTTTACTGAATAAAAACAAATTTTAAAATGTTGTTTTGTGCTTTTAATTTAATTCCAATTTCCATCAAAATCCACTTTGACACAAATATCAAGTAAAAAAACCAAAATAATCTAGTAAATAAAAAGTGTCATTCACCATTTTCTAACACATTAAAGAGGTAAAAGTTAAGAATCTGAATAAATGTTAAGCCATATAATTGGTGGAAAGGGGAGTATGGGAAGACACTGGAGGATTATCAGCACTCGAGTGATATAGTTAGCACCCATATAGCAAATTGGGCTACCAGCCTTAGTAAGTAGCACTAAGACGTTAGCCTATTTCCCATCTATCTGGGGTGTAAGACACCTCCATACTTGGATGAGAGGTTTATGTGTGGATGGGAGCCAGGTTAAAGACAACACCCAAGTAAGAGCCCAAGTTAACTCCACAGTGAAGACACACCCTAACTGGCCACATGTATATGTAATGGCCTTCGGTCAGGACCAATCCTGTATTCCTTACTGGCAGAACATCCATTATTTTTTACGACAAAACTTTTTGACCAGAACAAACATGTTTCATATAACATTTTCATTTTGGTAAAAAAATTTGAATTTTTTTCTGAAAAAAATGTTTGATTAAAATTTCATTTTTCCAGTTTAGATTTTTTTTTTTTTTTTAAATCAAAATCAGGTTTGAAAACCAAAATATACTGATCAAAAAACAGTAGAAATTGTTCATGGGTAATTTAGAAAGAGAACCATACTTAAAAAACATTTCCTAAGAAAGATAATTGGCCTTTTTTTTTTTTTTTTTTCTGTCTGACCAGCTAAACTTTTAAAAGTATGGATTAAGACTCTTGGTGTATGAACTGTACTTGCCTCTGTATAGAGCTGCTCAATTGGGCATTCAGCAAATAGATGTAAGCAGTTTTGGGCACAAATGTGACATGTAAGTTGTCTGGCAAAAAGAGCTCCAAGGAGGAGCAGACATTGATATAAACAGTGTTTTAACGTAACTAGTATTTTAATCAGAATGAAGGGTAAGACAAGACAGTAAACAGCATTTTACATTGCATCCAATGCTACGTCAGGACATTAAGATTCAATAATTCATGTTGATTATTAATGTCTTTAGAAACTTTAAGCTTCCAAAAACTACCCAGCCATCATCCAGACAAGCAGAAATAGTGGATAAATAACCTGAACTTTGGCCAAATAGGCAGGCAGGCATTTCAGACAGCTGTTTTAAAACAAATAAAGAGCCAATAACTTGTAACCATTTCAATCATATGCAGTGTTAAATATAGGGCTGATTATATTGTACAGTCAGTCCTAGGGTTTGTGCTCACTTGGAGTGAGCCATGTTTGACAACACGGGACACTTAACAGGTTTTGAAGATGGCTGTCCTGCTGGTATGCACAGGGCCAGTGGAGTTTAGCACTGCATGTAGCAGAGCAGGTTAATTATACAACAGCACAAGCGTTCTTGGGAGTTTAAAGAGTAGAGACTACGGTATACTTGTCTACACAACAGTTGCAAGGATTAAACTAAACCAGTTAAACAATTCAGTTCAAATCTGCGCAGCCTCCTTGTGTGAACACCCTGAAATCACTTTAAGAGTGCCTTGCATTGATTTAGCTTAAGTTGATTCCTTACTGACTATGGGTTTGTGTTCACTGCCGTGCTAAATCGGCGCCGCGGCTGCCATCGATGCAGCGGCTGCCAATTAGCAGGTCTGGTGAAGATGCGCTAACGAAGGCAGAGCACTTTCCCTCTGTCTGTAATACACCTCAATGAGAGAAGGAAGCTACAGAGACGGGAGAGCGTCTCCCATTGACATAGCATAGCGTGGACACCGCTGCAAGTTGATCTAAGGTACGTTGACTTAAGTTACATTATTTACATAACTTAATTAGCATAACTCAGATCGACTTAGCACGGCCGTGAAGACGTGCCCTGAAGCAAATGTCTCCCCCCTGTGACAAAGCTCTTCCTCTACCTCAGCGGGTCCAGCACTTCCTTCCAGCGGTAGGTTGGGGAACTGCTTCACCCCTTAGTGTTCTTCCACCCTCTAGTGGTGGGGGAGGGTAATACAGCCTCTCTAAGATGGCCGCTCCCTGCTGGGTCCCAGTCCTATCTCTGGTTCTCAGAGGTCCTTGCCTCTCCAGTGAATGGCCAGTGGGGGGGGAGGGAAGGGGCCCGGCCCCAACCCAGGGACCCTACAAGTGGCAGCCTCGTGCTGTGGCTTCAGGAAAGCTGCTAGCTTCCCCAGGTTACTTCCCCGTGCCCCTTGACTTAATGTCCGGACCTTGCTTGTACAGGGGCCCTTCCTGGCCTCCTTGCCAGGGGAGGCTCCTGACCTCTGACAGCCCCACTGAACATGGTAGTGTCGAACCAAATGTCCAGTTCGATCTTCCCCTTCTGGCAGGGTCTTTTCCCTCAGGCCTGGGAAAAGTCCTTTGCCCTCTTCGGGCAGGGTTTTTTCCTCCCCCAGCCTTTGTACCTGCAGGGCTCTCTCCTCCCAGCGTTCTGCTCCTTCTCCTAAACCCTCCTGGCTCTTGACAGTGACTTGCCTGCTCTCACACACTCTGGTAGCTCGCTTCACTCTCACAACTCCGGCCACACCTTTTCTCTGGAGGGGAGGCTTTTAACAAGTCGTGGGCAGGGCCTTGATTGGCTCCAGGTGTGCTCTATAACCTAGAGTAACCTCTGCTCAGCTAGGAGGGGAAAAGGGACTTGCTAAGCCTAGGGCAGATATATTAGCCTTCTCGTCCTCTCTGGTAGCTATCTAGTCTGACCCTGTCACAATACCTAGAAAGGCATAGCCCTGGGGAGAGACTGGAACCTCTGACTGTGATCAAAGTACAAATAATTAAATGAAGTAACTATTAGTACCTATTAGTACTCCATTTAATTTATTTAGGATGATTTAGTCGGGGTTGGTCCTGCTTTGAGCAGGGGGTTGGATTAGAGGACTTCCTAAGGTCCCTTCCAACCCTAATTGTCTATGATTATGTATATAAAGCCACCACATTGTAACTAAGTTTGCAAAGGAAAAAAATCCTTCCAGCTCCTTACATCCAAAGCCAGAAACATTCCCTTACATTTTATAAACTCCATAACAAAACTTTTTAAAAGGGTCATAATTCATCATTCTGCCATCACATCAGTTTATAGGGACTTTGGTATATCAGAGTGATGGATCTGGACTTGTTTTAAGTATGATTGAATCTGAGCTATTGCCAGGGCATTTGTTGTTGCCCTTAAGACCGGTTCCTCTCAAAGATGTTTCACATGATAAAAGCCAGTGCTGTCTTTCTCAACCAACTGAATTTGCAAGTGGCTTGCTCTGCAGAAGAGATAGTCCCCCTTTTTTTTCTTGGAGGGGAGAGGGAGGTAAGGGGATGGTGGCAAATGAGGACATTTTGTTGTTGAGTCTTTTGGCTACCAGTTGATTTAGCAACCTCTCTGCTAGATTATCTGAGGAGACAGTTTACATTTGATTCTTAAAGATATTAGCTTCTCTGTTTTCTGGATTCTTGCTGCATTCCCCGCCCCCAATATCTATAGACCCTGTTCAGTCAACACTGCTCCTTCACTCAACCAGAGATCAGGAGAGTGCTATGAAGTACTCCCTCACCCAGGTTAGAGTGCTAATCTCCCCAGTGTTCCTAGACACAGCAAGAACCATATCCAATCCCAAAGAAATATGCTGTTCAGCCAGACCAACTCAGTGCAGTTTCCTTCTGCTTGTACCAGGCTCTTATCCTCCTTCTGTGCCCTCACTACACATCCCACAATCTTCTTTCCTCTCCCCTTTCGTTTGGTTGTTGGTGGAGGTAGAAGAAGGGGTTCTCTCATCCCCCAATGACTTAAAAAACTTATAAGAATTTGATATGGGATCAGAGTCAACACAAGTACATATTTTGACTTAAACATATATGTGTATATATGTCTTAAATCACTTTCTACCTCCAAAGCACATTGCAAACGCCACTGAGAGGCAGGCAAAACAGTTTATAGAGGGGAAACCTGATGCAGAGAGATTAAGCTAGTTTATAAACTACGCTGGGTAAGAAAAGAGTTGTCTAGTCCTATACACCACACACACACACACACACACACACACACACACACACACACACACACACACACACACACACACACACACACACACACACACACACACACACACACACACACCAGTGTCACAGTATAAATAAAGTGTCTGTCCAAGGTTATATAGAGAGTCATTGTCAGAGATGGATGAAATTGCAGGACCTCCTAGTTCCTGAACCTGTGATCTGATAATGTCTCCCTAACTCTTGCGTAAATATTTATACTGCTATGAAAACTAACTGGTATTGCCATCTATACAGTGTGTATAAAGTCCACTGCAATTACAGTCAGGCTTGATTTGCTCAGGAGGGAAAAGCCTGCACACGAGTTGGTAAACATAGAAAAAGATACATTTAAGCAAAGTGATAACTTAGCAATCATGCAGTATGTGGCCATCATTCCACTGAGTGCAAAAGCATGAGAGTATCATCAGGTAATATAACTATTATAAAGAGTCGCACAAATAGTCTTAACTTGCGTCCTGACACTTACACAAAGAGCACAGTCTTACAGAGCTCACAATTTCCCCCCAGAGAAACAATCTAACAAGAGGGGAATAAACAGAAAACATGCTAATGTGCAGAAACTAATGGCTTAATTTCAAGTGACTGGAATTTATCCTTAAACCAGGTGGATTAATCTTTTCTAACATCTAGCGGCTTTTCGGAACGTGTCTTTTTTTTCCCTTTGTGACAGAACTTAACATCAAACCTCAGTATTGTTGGAATGCCCAGCGCGGTATGAGAATGAAGCTCCTGCCTGAAGGACGTTATGTTCCAAGGGCCAAATTATACTCTTCAACTTGCACGCACAACTCCTGCACACACAACTGAGGGCAGGAATTGGCTCTTGGTTGAAGAGACCACACAGTTCAGAATACACAGGATGAACAAGAATTGACAAGTACAACCTCAAACTAGTGCAGATACCTCAATACTGAGAACCCAACCATCAAAAAATCATGAGAATGGCTTGGGCTCCCCCGCCCTTGTGTTGGAGCATTTAGGGTTCATATTTTCAAGCTATTCTATGCAACAATGAGAGCTAGAAACTTTTTCAAATGAACATTGAGATTCTCTGCAATAACCCGATTCCAACAGCTGGGGCTTTGAGACCAAAAATATCACGTGACTTATGACAAAATCATGAAAGCTAGCAACACTGATACCTTTACTTTTTTGTTATTGTTTAAGTTTCTTTGGGGCAGGCCAGAGGTTGGGGCCATAATCAAACAGACTTTATGGAAGAAATGTATCTCTCTGAGAGATTTGAACAGGGAGGATATTAGCGGGAATTGTGCCGTATTCAGGGGCCGGGGCTATATTGTTCTAGGCACTGAACAAAATGATTGTCCCTTTCCCAGAGAACTTACAATCGAAAGCCCCAATCATAGGACTACTCACGGTGTAAAGTTAAGCACATGCGTAGGTGTTTGCAGAATGTGGGCCTAAAGGTAGTCCTTCGATGCGCAAGAAGCAGAAAATCCAGTATAAGGGGAACACAGGCAAATACGCAAAGACCAGAGTGAAACAGTTGAGAGAGCTCACAGGATTACAGTGAGGAAACGGAGGTAAAGTCCTGGACCTCGGGAGGGCTGCTTCTTTCCATAAAACTCAGTTCAGACTCAGAAAGACTACAGCAAGCCAGGCCATTAAAATCTATTTATAAGGACACGGAGTGCCTGATTTCACAGGATCTTGGTTCTACCTACACAAAGCAAGAGGCAACCTCTAATTCCTCTTCAACAAGAATTCAATGAAGAACATGGAAGCCACAATTTTATATCCTGCAAAGCCCAATTTACAGGGTCAAAAATATCTGAGTTTGTTTTTATCATAATCAATACTACAGTGTTAGAGAAAGACATCAGCAATGTACTTGCAGACATGTTAGACATAGGACCAGTGGAAAGGACTTCCAGTCCCCTCCTTTCACAGGCAACCCACCCATATAATCCCGTTCATAAATTTATCACGCTCCATCTTAAAATCAGTTAGATTTCTTGCCCCACTACTCCTATTGGGAGGCTGTTCCAGAGCCTCATTTCTCATTCCAGCCTAAATTTATTCATGGCCAATTTATATCCATTTGTGCTTGTGCCAACATTGTCTTTCAGCTTAGATAGCTCTTCTTCCGCCCTGGTGTTTACCCCCGATGTATTTATAAAGAGCAATCACATCCCCTCTCAGCCTTCTTTTGCTAGGCTAAACAAACCATGCTCTTTTAGGGTAAGTCTACACCACAATTAAAAACCTGCAGTTGGTCCATCCCAGCTGACTCTAGCTCAAGTGGCTTGGGCTAAGGGGCTGTCTAACTGTGGTGTAGACATTCAGGCTTGGGCTGGAGCCCAGGCTCTAGGACCTCCGAGGTGAGAGGCTGCAGCCCAAGCCTGAATGTCTACACCGCAAGTAAACAGCCCCTTAGCCTGAGCCCTGTGAGCCTGAGTAAGCAGGCCTGGGCCAGCCCCAAGTGTCTAATTGCAGTGTAGACACACCCACAGCCTCCTCTCATAAAATAAGCCCTGACCTTCCTAGTAACCCTTCTCTGCATATGTTTCAGTTTGAATTCATCTTCCCTGGCCATGGGTAAACACAGCTGTACATAGTATTCCAGTATTACTAGTGCCTTCTACAATGGCATTAATGCATCGCTCTCTACTGGAAATGTATCACCAGATATATTGTGAAAACTCACATTGTGAAGAAAAACTATTTCTGATGGTCACTTGTTAAAATTGTGACACACGTCTCCTTGTTGAAGTTAGTGTTTTTCCCCATGTAAATCTATTTGTAATTTAATTTTTCTAGCCTTCCTTCTCCTGCCCTCACCAAAATTGGGGGGGGAGGGGAAAAGGGAGGGGGATTGGACCATTAGAACAATTTTGTGAACTTCTCTCTTGCTAGAAGAGACATTGCTATGTTTAAACACTACTGTTCTCTTGTTTATAAACCTCAAAAGAAGGATGTCAATCTTTTTTCTACTGAAACTGTTAAACCAAACGTTTAAAAAAAAAAATTATCTTCCAATCTCTAAAACAGACACACAAAAGCTACCACGTAAAGTGCAAAGGGACAAAGAAACCAAGACACACAAAAAGGCAGGAAGCAAGAGAACATCTGGAGGAAAACATTAACCCCTGCATTTTCAGTTGTACAGGAATCCAGCTACACAACTCAGTAACTTTACTGGAAGAGGTTTGTCCAAACCCAATACATGAGTGCCTTATTTACAAGGATCTGCTCAGATGTTTATACAGAAACATCCTCCATAAAACAAAGGTGGCATATAACAAAAAGTGGCAAATCATTGGGAAGGGATGGGAAAGCTCTCCCCAAATCAAAGACTATCCGGAGGATATCTAGATATAGAAACCTTGAATGTCTGTGTTCAGAACCTTATGCGATTTCCATTACTTAAAACACCTTTCTGGGGAGGAAAATAATCCCAAAATACAGATTTTCACTGGGAGGGAGATAGCTGGAAAGCAACAGTGCTGACAGAAGCCCACGGGTGTTAGTGGACAGATAAGTGGATAGCAGCTTGCAGCATGACATGGTGTTCAAAAGTGGGTGAAAAGCCCAGGTGATTTGGGGCTGCACATGCTGGGCCATCGTTTCACAAACCAGGGAGGCAACTGCCGATTCCTGTGGTGCTAGTGAGAATGGAGCAGAAAGATGTCAACAAGTTGCACAGACAAGGTGGGTGAGGTAATATCTTTTATTGGACCAACTTCTGTTAATGAGAGAGGCAAGCTTTTGAACTTACACAGAGCTCTTCAGGTCTGGGAAACATACTCAGAACAACATGGCTAATCTATTATTGAAGCTGACTGTGGAGTCCAGGAAGTTGTTGCTAGTGGGGGAAGCATTCTAGAGAGTTTAATGGATGGGAGGCAGTTGTTGAATTTGTGACTGAAATCTATGAGGGAGTTTAGGTTGATTGGCCAGAGGATGAAAACATCTTTGATGGAACTCAGGTATATCATTGGTTTCATGGCTTTGACTACAACAACACTGCATACAACAAGTTGGTTGAAATTCAGGGAAAAAAGATACAAAAGGTTATTAGACAGCTGAAAGGATTCATTTGAGGCCCAGTTCTGCCTTTCTTTACACGCACGCAACTCCCATTATTGACAGTGGGAGTTGCACTGCTAAGTGAGAGCAGAATTGGTCCCTAAATACAGAGAGCTTGGCTAAACAAGGACTCAGGAAGCATCTAATAGCCATCTGCAAGTATTTGAAAGATATAAATACACTAAAGAGGGAGAGGAATTATCTAGTCAGCCCTTAGCCTGTTTGCTGTGACTGGTGTTAGTTAGTGACACAAAAAGCAAGGATGATACAAGGGTTGAAACAAGGATGCCAAAAAGAAATAACGATAGTGACTTTTTTGTGAGGCAGACACTTGTTCAGTAGAACTGGACTGAGAAATTCACTAAGGGCTAACAGCTCTGTAGCAACAACAACATTCACGCCTTGCCTATTACCAAAATTACACCCATTTAAAGGTGTGACTGTAAACCAATTTAGTTGAAGAGGTGCAAAACACAATGTTGACACAATTCAATTTAAATCAAGCTTTTATCCATATAACTTAATTCAGCAAGGAATCTTTTGCACTTGTTTAAATCAGATTTTCAAGTGGTCCAAAGTTTAACCATTTCAATTCTAAATACTGGCAGGGCCTCTGTGACTACTGATGGGACTCTGGGCCCATTTTGGAGCAGTGACTAAAGCCTGGTCTACACTACGGAGTTAGGTTGACATAAGTTGCCTTGTGTCAACCTAGCTGTGCATGTGTCTACCTTTAAAAGGGTCCCCCACTGATGTAAACTCCCCATCATGGCAACAGAGTAAAACCACCTCCCCAAGCAGCATTGAGCCATAGTCAATGTATTGAGGTCAACACAGTGCAAGTATAGACCCTGTGTTACCTGTGTCAACCCGAACAGTCCTCCAGCAGCTGTTCCACAATGCCCAACACTGAGCGCTCTAGTCACAATTGTGAACTCTATTACGAAGGGGTGTCAGAGACGAGCGCGCCCCCACCTTCTACCCTCTTAAAACTCCATGGAGCTTGACAAGCACACCTAGCAACTCTCCAAAGCTGCGTGCAACTGCCAAGCTGACCATGCTGGCTACATGCTCCATACATGCTCTGGCCTGGAGTAGCCAGGAGATACTGGATCTCCTGGGCCTGTGGAGAGAGGAGGCTGTACAGGCTCAGCTATGGACCAGCCATAGAAATCTGGACATTATGAGCAGGTTGCATGGAGGTTGCAGGAGAAGGGGTCTGACAATGATCAACAGCAGTGCCACATGAAAGTGAAGGAACTGTGGCAGGTGTACCACAAGGCCAGGGGGGCCAACAGTCAATCTGGTGCCAAGCCGCAGACCTGCTGGTTTTACAAAGAGCTGCATACTGTACTTGGCAGAGACTCCACCACCGCCATGCACACCACCCTGAATACCCCCAAGGGGCCCAAGACACAGACCCCTGGTGTGAATAACAAGGAAAAGGAGAAGCTGGAGGAGGCAGAGGAGGAGGATTGGGGACCTGTAACCGAGGAATCCAGCATGCTATGAGCCAGGACCTGTTTGAGACTCCACTGCAGTCCAGTCAGTCCCAACAGTCGAGCACAGGTGAACCTGATGCAGGGGAAGGAACCTCGGGTAAGTGTGTAATTGTATTTCCCATTACAATGATGTAGTGACGGCACCTCCACCTTAACAAGACACGAGTTATTGACTTTCCATTAATTTGCTCGTACTAGAAGAGGTAGCAGTACAACAAAAGCAGAGTATCTGCTTTTTGTTCCCCTGCAGACATAGGCAGGGGGGCCATGCAGAGCAGTTTGTTTATGTGCACAGGGATGTCCCTTGAATCCTCCTGAGAGGTCTTGATTAAACTTTCATGGAGGTTGTAACGCTGAGCCAGAGGGTTAAGAAAGCAACAGGCTCAGTGACCCGAAAGCAACCCTTAAGGACATATTGGAAGAGTATTGAAACAGTAAATCGGGCCATTCCCTGCAGATAGTTATCAAAGCCACGTTAAGTACTAGAATCCTTGATATATAGGCTTGTATTGTTAGAGAATAAAAAATAGATACTAATTGTATTTGTCTGTGTTTACCTATATCTTGTTAGAAGTTTAACAATATGATCTAATTAGCTTGTAGATGCTAAACTTCTGTTCCTGTCCATAATGTTTCCTTACTGTATTCTATTGATTCAGAGATCAAAAGAGGATATTATCATTTAGATGGGACTTGTGGTATAATATCATCATTGGCCCCTTTTCTCTTTGAAATTTGTAACCCCACATAATAAAACTACCTGTGAACTGTTTGAATGGCTAATTGCCTCATGCTAATGAATGCAACTAGTTACCGGTGACTGCTTAGAAGCAGAGATTAGCTTCAAAGCAACAATATACATCACCTGTTCTTCATCCAAGAAAAGCCCTGCTGTGACCACAGCTTGCGTCAAGCTATAAAAGGAAGTTTCGGGCTGGATCCTTGCTATCTCAGATATGCTTAAATTTTGACAGGGAAGGTCTAAGCCCTCAAGACTGATGTCTCCAGGTCTACTCTGGATTAACCCTGCAATTCTCATGGAAGAACATGAACAAACTTTGCACTTGGACTGCCTATTGGACTACAACCTTTTAAAACTTATTCCAGAAGGATGTATACAAATCAACAGCCTCACCATCTCTGCTATGAAACTGACCTAAAACCTTTACTCATGTCTGTATGTATGATTTTTAACTATAGCAACGCTCTTCCTTTTTTTTCTTTTTATTAGTAAATCTTAGCCTTAGTTAATAAAGATTGCCTGTAAGCGTGTATTTGGGTGAGATCTGAAATATTCATTGACCTGGTGGGCAATGTGTCTGGTCCCTTGGGATTGGAAGAACTTTATAAATGGCTTCTTGGTAACTAGTAAGGTATTACAGAAGCTCTTGGATTACTGGCTTGGTGAAATCTAATTATAGAATAAATCATCAGTTTTGGGGATCATCTGCCCTGCTCTTTGCAGTTTGCGCTCCACAAACATTTTCAGAGTGGCCTCTCCAGGCACCATGGTCACAGAGGTACTCTGCAATCCTCTCCCAAGGGTTTCTAGGGATGGCAGCCTTATTTCTTCCTTCGTGGTAGGATACTTTTCCATGCCAGTCAGTGATAACATCAGCAGGCACCATTGCAGTAAACAGGTTAGCAGCCTATGAGCCTGAGCGTCTTCAAGATGCCAGCAACTGCTGTGCTGTCTTTGCCTTTGTTACCTTCAGTTGCGAGATATCTGCTAAAAATCACCACTTCCTGGGGGAAAGGGTGCTAGCATTCAATGCCATTGGCCTATACTCATAGTTTCATGCTACTGATCAACTCCCTCACCCGAGGTGGGCATGCTCACCACTGCCGAGGCTCTGAGTGGTGTCGTGCCCAAGCATGCTGAAACAGAAGCGTCAATAAGTATGTCTTGTTTAAAACTTCAGGGACACGCAGGAAAGGAGCTCTGAACCTTCCCTCTTTCCGTTGCGACTATCCTGACAAGGGTTCCTCTGAATTTTATCTGCAGCTGCTGCTGTTGTCGCTTTGATGGGTTCCCCCTCCACGCCCACGGAATGCCTGAGCCAGAAACAGCGGAGAAAGTGGACATGGGATGACACATTCAATGAGATCCTGCAAGCCAGTGCTGCATCAGACTGTGAACAGAGGGGCTTCTGGGTGAATACTGCAGACTGTCGGGAGAAGGAAAGAGTGGACAGGAGACTGGCCCAGTAGTCCAGGCAGGAAAAGGAGAGGGAGATGCACCAGGACATAAAGGGGCTCCTTCAGAATCAAACACAGATGCCGCAGACTCTTGTGGACCAACAGATTCAACAATCACGGGCTCCCCTCCCTTTGCAGTCCATGGGTAATTCCATTTTAGCACCTCTTTACCCCCCAGCCCAACATTCCACGTGGCACCAGGGGCCACATCTCTATCCCCTACTACTCCACCCCGAGGGACCTTAAGGACTGCCACAGCTTCACATACACTGACCTCCGAGAGCCACGGCTGCTAAACGAGTAGCCAAAATGGACATGAACGTTCTTTCTCCTTGTTAAGTTCTGTTCCATTAATGAAGTATTTCAAGTGTTTACTTTTAAATTGCACAGATTTTTTTACATTAGTTTTGTTGCTGAATAAAATTATATTTTTTGGAAAATAATTAATCTGTATTAGTTCCGAACGTATGCTGCAGAATGCCTAGTGGTATTGAAAGCACCTACTTACTTGTTACTGTACAGCGTGTGTGAGATGACTCAGAGGATCAAAATGTTGGGAATCATTAGGAAAGGGGTAGATAAAGAAAATATCATATTGCCTCTTTATAAATCCATGGTATGCCACATATTGAATACTGTGTGCAGATCTGGTCACCCCATCTCAAAAAGGAGATCTTGAAATTGGAAAAGGTATAAAAAACAGCAACAAAAATGATTAGGATCATGGGACATCTCCCATACGAGGAGAGATTAATAAAACAGACTTTTTAGCTTGGAAAAGAGATGACTAATGGGGATATGATAGAAATCTATAAAATCATGACTGGTGTGGAGAAAGTAAATAAGGAAGTGTCATTTACTCCTTCTCATAACACAAACTAGGGGTCACCAAATAAAAATAATAGGCAGCAGGTTTAAAACGAACAAAAGGAAGTATTTCTACACACAAAGGACAGTCAACCTGGGGAAAGGTCCATCAATGGCTATTAGCCAGATAGGCAGGGATTGCTGTTTGCAGAAGCTGGGAATGGCTGACGGGAATGGATCACTTGATGATTACTTGTTCTGTTCATTCCCGCTGAAGCACCTGGCGTTGGCTACTGTGTGAAGACAGGATACTGGGCTAGGTGGAACATTGGTCTGAGCCAGTATGGCTGTTCTTAACAGTAACAAACGGTATACTGATCATAAATGTACAGCAAGCACCACAGAATTAATAGGTGCATTGACAGTGTTATATTCGTAGACATACACCAAGGGTCCCCAAACTACGGCTTGCGGGCCGCATCTGGCCCGTTGACACATTCTGACCAGCCCGTGTGTCCAGTGGCATTACAATTATGCGTAGCCCTTCTTAACGTAACGCAGGTGTCGGCAACCTTTCACAAGTGGCATGCCAAGTCTTCATTCCCCCCTCCTGGCCCTGCCCCTTCCCCCAGCTCCTCCCTTCTCCCACATGACATGGGCCCTGCGCCCTGGTCAGAAGCCGCTCCCAGCCCCAAGTAGTGTCATGAGGCAGTTGCTCCCCCTTCCCAGCTCCGCCCTTCCCCTCGCCCCTCTCCCACGTAACGTGGGCCCAGTGCCCTGGCCAGGAGGAGCCGCTCCCAGCTCACCATAAGAGCAAGACTGAGTGATGTGGCCCTGGCAGCTGAAAGTTTGGGGATCCCTGACATACACCAAGCACCACACAATTCCTAACAGACCCTAAACTTCAGGACCAAGGAGAGCACAGTCCGCCACAATGCGTTACTGTGGGTGACTATTAAAGTGCTCTTTCAAGGCCCCCTTTGCTGTATAGCTCCATGTCGAGCTCTTCTAACAACCCTTGTGTTTGGCTGCTCAAACTCAGCAGACAGCCGCTCCCCCTCCACCCCAGCGGCAACTTTTCCCCCTTTGCCTCACAGATATTATGCAGAGAACAGCGGGCAACTAAAAGCATTGGGATATTCTTCTCGAAGAGATCCAATCTTGTGAGTAAACAACGCCCTTGTCCCATCAATGCACCAAAAGCACGTGCAGCTGTCATTCTGCACCTGCTGAGCGGTAGTTGAATCTTTCCATGGTGCTGTTGAGGTGACCAGTGTACAGCTTTCATGAGCAAGGGGTAGGCTGGGTCCCTCAGGATCACTGCTGGCATATCAACATCACCAACAATAATCCTCTGGCTGGGAAAGTAAGTTCTTGGTAGCAGCTTTCTGAACAATCCTGCGGGCATCAGGCACCTTTCCTTGACCAGCCAACATTGGTGTCTGTGAAGCGTGCCTGGTAATCCACCGATGCTTGCATAACCATAGAAATGTAGCCCTTTTGGTCGATGTACACTGGCGCAAGGTGGGGCTTGGAGGCAGTGAAATATCTTATTTTGTGTTTTAGGGCTAGATTTGCACCTAGCAAGCAATCAACTAAGCAAGGGGCACAGAAAATAGTGAATGATGAATTTATTTCCTAAAGGATGGTTAATTTTTTACGTCATAATTTGTGTCAAGCTGTATTTGGATGGAAATTGGAATTCAGTTAAAAATGCCCTAAAATTGGATTTTAAAATGGCTTTTTAATAGTTAAATGAAATACGTTAGATGTGCTGGGAACATCTGGAAAAAAGTTTATCAAAATACCTTTTGTATTTAAAATTAACTCATTTATTAAATAAAGAAAGTGTTATCTGTAGTCAGTGAATGTAAGTGATTGTTTCTGGTCACCAAGTCACTTAAGGCTTTTAAAACTAGTAGATCACTCACACCTGGTTTTTATTCATAGATTGGAAGAAGGGAAAACAACAAGCTTTCATGTTTTTTCAACTCCTGATGGATTCCTCAACTTTGAATGAACTAGTCTTGAATGAACTTTGAATTGAACTGAGCTATCTGAATAAACTCAAATTAAGAAAACATTCTCTCTGCACCTGCAGAAGAGGCTACTGCTGTCAAAAGCTGGTTTAGCACTTCATCACACTCTGGTTTCAGCTGCTTAGCCACCAGTAACTTCCACCAGTTCAGTGGTTTGACTTTCCTTAAATCTTTGGCAGCGAACATGTACTGCTTGAATGTTTATTTAATTTAAATAATTTTAATAGATTACAGTAAATTTAGGCTTTAACAGTGGTTATCATAATTTCAAATCAGTATCTTTTTAAACAGAAAAATGTATTTAATTTGAATTTTTAAAATTTGGGTTTTTTTTTTATATCATGTACTTTATCCATCCTGAGTTCTGCTATATACTACAATGGAAGCAGGCCCTGAAATGGTAAGGAATGGATGGAGCTGGTTCCCTGAAGGTTTTCTTACTGGCTAGCTCAACCAACTAGCCATTTTTATTGCTTTAAGAAAGATAATACAAATGCATCCATTTGCTATTTAATATGTGCGTTTTCAGCAAATTGAATGGCCACAGTCTTCTGGCAAGTTGCCAGTGTGGCCCATGGTATCGCAGAGCTTGGGTGCTTCCAGCCTTAGTGGGACAAGTACAGAGATTTTAATGCTTTCTTAGAGCAGCACTAAAGGTATGTCTACAATACAGATGCTCCAGGAGCATAGCTACAGCCCTCCATCTGTGCTGCGAGGAACTAGTGGTGTCTATATTGGGGCTTAGGTGGGCTTAACTACGTCTCTCTGAGGTGTTGATTTTTCACACCCCTGAGTGACGTAGCTAGTTCGATCAAAGTTTTACGTGTAGACCAGGCCTTAGCCTTCATTTGCAAGGACAAATACTATTAATTAAGACAGTTTATTTAGATTGTAAGCTCTTTGGGGCAGGGACTCTCTCTTTTATGTTTTGTTCAGTGCCTAGCACAATAGGATCCTGATCGTGGTCAGAGCCTCTACGCATGACAGGAATACAAATAATAAATATTAGGAATTGCATCTGCAATTTATAACCAAAATATAATCTGAGTGGGCACGCAAATACTAGGATGCTAAAAGGGACTGGATGCTGATTTACAATTCCCCCCCAGGTTTGTGTTTTACCTAAACAAGCAGCATGTGCCATAAACAACAGCCATTTTAGTAAGTGGGATCTCTTTCCTTAGCACTACAATATCACAGGAAAGAGCCACATTTAATGTAATCAAGTTCTACATTGCAGCCACATGGAAACAGTTTCAGTCAATAAACAACCTCTGCAAAAAGACAGCAGAGCAGCAGAAAATCAGATACCAATTTAGCTACGATACATAAGAGTCACTGGTTGAGCTCAGAGGCTTTTGTTATAAACGTATTTACATCCTGTGAAGCAGCACACAGTTTTGAGTCTCCATTGCCCCTTTTAGTCTTCCATAGAGCTCAGTCAGCCCAATTCTGGCTGTGGTCCCAGCACCACACCTTCTTCTATGTTACTCTCCCCCACACTTGGAATAGTCTCCCACATTCTGTGCATCAAATGTTGTCCCTTTGAATCTCTCCTCAAAACCCACTTCTACAAAGTGTTTCCGTCTTGATTGCTGCACCTCCTCCCCGAAGAACCACTGTCCCATGCACTGTATCTGGCGAAGTTACATCGTTATGTCTTTGGAGCAGGGACATGGTCTTTATACATGTTTGATAAACCACTTCAAACATCTACCGGTTTGTTTTTTAATAAAAAAGAAACTGCCCTCCAACAATGGCATTAAAGTCAAGTTGAAGACTGGATTCCGGCTCTCATACACCAATGTGCAACAGTGGAATGTCTCAGTGATAACAGGCTGCCTCACTCATTCAGCATTTCACTCAAGTCAATTCCTACAATAGCATTGGTGTTGGGTCCAGCAGGAGATGTGTGTGTACTCTCCTGGTCACAGCAATCACCAGAAAGGATTCAGAACCAATTAGTTTGGGGTGGAAAAGGGAAGATGCATAGTAAACATACTTTCGCTGCAAAAATAAAAAAATCTGACTTCTCATATTTGCTGGCAAGATGTGTATTACTGTGAATAAAACAGAATTTACTTGAGTGTGACCAAGGAGTGACACCAGTATTTATCAGAATTATATTCATGAAATGAACCAAAAGATAATTCATGATCCTCTTCAAAAGCAGCTACTTCTAAAGATTAGATTACATTACACCACAGAATAGAAGACCAATCTGGCAGGAGACATTTAACAAACAGAAAGCTTTTTTGGACACTTGGAGACATTATGGCACAAATGTCCTGGGCCATTCCTCTTACTAAGAGAAATACATGACTTAAAGCATGAGCAGCTATAAGAGTTATAAATGTAGATGAGTTTTCATAGGCAGAGAGAGCTAGTGTTACTGTGAACTCCAGAAGCATAATGAAGAAACTTGTAGATATATCTTGCCTTCCTTATTTTCATAGTTCAGCTGAAATTTTTATAAGACCCTTAAAAAACCCGAAGAATTGGTTGATGGTATTTTTATAGTAAAGGAACACCTCTATTCTAGTGCAAGAGAGGGGAGGATGTGGTGGTTGCCACTAAATCCAAAAAAGAAGAAGCACTGCATTATTGAAACAGACATTTGTTGGACATAAACCAATGTCTTGGTATCTTGTCATTAAAGATACCCTTTAACTTTGTGGTGGTAGAGGGAGGATGAGGCATGATCTTTGTGCAGGAACTCAAGGCAATCTACCTGCTGGCATTAACATTCAGGTGAGTACAACCCTCATAATGCAGGGCATAAGCCAACTATTAACTGCCTGACTTTAAGAAGCAACTTCCCCTGTGGGCAGGCTATTACAAAGCTGTCCACCACGCATGCAGCTTCTTGCACCTTCCTCTGAAACATATGATAGTGATCAGCATCAGAGACAGGACACTGGACTAGACAGACCATCACTCTGATCTGAGATTGCCTCTATTATCCCAGTTTTACAGATGAGGAAGCTAAAGAGCTGGGAGTAGGCTTATGTTGTTCCTGGGTCTCCATCTGGTGTTCAGACCACTAGATACACTTCCTTTCTAATAAGTATAATAAATCACTGTGCTAATAGTTGACAGTGACCATGGTGAATTACTACTGATTGCAAAGTCTGGGGGCCACACCGCCCCATGCACTACAGGGGTTAAAGACTAGTGCTTGATTAAAAAATGTGTTGATCTGGTTTCCTCATCTGTGGCATAAAAATCAAATTAGATTAAGTAACTGGTTCTTGTACTATATAAATAATGTTATGTCATTTATCTCACCAGCCTCTTAATATTTCAGTTTTGTTTAAAATGATGAGATTAGCATGCACTTCTAACACACTGTCCATCTACGCATCTCACAGCACTTTACAGACATGAAGCCTTCCAAAGCCCAATGAAGAATTATCTTCATGTTACAGATGGGGACACAAAAAGGTTAAGTGACTTGCCCCAGGTCCCAAAGTAAGTCTGTGCCACAGCTACGAATAAGAGTCATGTCCTTACCACTAGATACAACTTTCTTCCTCAATTGTTTACATGTCAGAACTACTGCATGCTGTGAACACCACTACCCCATTTATAAAACCCAGCCAATAAAGCCAGAAAGAGACTGCTAGCAAAAGATGGAAGCTGTGACGAAGCTACATCTCAGAGAGACTATCCTGTAAAGAACTGAATAAATATTCCTAGCTGGACAGCACTGACAGTTTAAGAATGAACAAAGTCCTTCTGCTTGGATTAGTATCACAGTACAACTGGCGAAGCAAGGAGCAGACTCAGCGCTTGCTTCAGAGCTCAGAACAACTGGACAGCTCAAAATGCAGAAAGTAGCCATGTGCTACATTTCCTAGTTTACAGAATGCAGGCTCTTCAAAGCAACAAAATTAGCTGTTCAGCAGGATTATTTTTAAAGCCCCAGAAGAGGACTTTTGTTGCTTTGTTTCAAGAGTAACAGTTTTATTCGAGGACACAAATAAGAATTCACTGAAATCAGTATTCACATTTTTTAAAAAAAAGGAAAAAACAATGCAGTTTTGCTATTGAATTAATAGTAAATGAACTTTAACCAACTTTAGGGATTCAGAGCAAGGGAGATTCATCCACTGCATACTCATGTCCAAGCATAATAGATTTATCTTGTGTACTTGGGTTTTAATTGCATGTATTTCCTTGGCCAGTTGGCAGTTTCAGTGTCACCTCCACAGCTCTGGATGGGCTTGATATACAGTTCATGTCTCAGCTAGTGGATGAGAAGGATGTTTTTCCTGGCCACTTCCATGCATTAGGAAATACTAAATAAATAAAACAATCTCTGTAATCTGCAGACAGTAGATGGCAACATGTTAGGATATTTTTTAATATGTCTGACAACAATATTCCATCCACAAGTGGGCAGTATGTGGGAGGAAGGATTCCCCAACATCGCATACACATATGCACATAGGTAGGTGTGTGGTCAACTTTACAAAAAACTCAGTCATACTGACATGAATCTAAATCATAGCTGATGAACAGCTGTGCCTCTTAAAAATAAATTACTGTCTAGTAATCACAGCAAACCCAGCATAACTCAAGAAAGTAAACATACAAACAAAAATCATATAAGAGAAATGTTTAAGTAAAGGACCTTCCACATGTTTTTTGCTGCAAGATGAATCAGAACCCAGTTGTAATGCAGAGCACTGCATTACAAGAGTTCTGTGTTTTAAGGGCTCTCCACTAAGTTTACCTTTACTGTGTAAGCTTGATTAAAAACCAGGGGTGGGGCTGCACACCAAATGTATTTGAGTAAAATAATCAGCCATACATTGGCTTTTAATTCTGGGGAGAAGAAAAGACACTAATTGTTCAAGCTTAGAATATTTGCATTATACAAAAACAATGGAATATGATGCTGAAATAAAATGCATGGCAACACACACAAGCACACTCCTGGAGTAGATTTAGAGCCTGGCACAGGCAAAAACTCCTACTGAAATCAGTAGGAGGAGGGAGATATAGGAATAGGGAACTGGATCCTTAGTGGTCATCTGAGAAGTTACATGTATGGTGGTCCTGGCATAGTAAGAATAAGAGAATTTTGACAGACCTGAAAAGAATGACTTAAAGGGGAGTAATGAAGCTGAAAAATGTCAAGCCACTGACGTCAACAGGAGCAGTAGGTGCTCAGCATCATAAAGGATCAGATAATAAATTCCTTACACATTTAAAAATAAAAAAACATCTGGATGGATCACATATGCAAATTAAGCACGGGTCAGGAGCATGAGGACTCGTATTTCCAATTGCCAATGACTCAGTACATGACCTTGGGCAAGTCCCTTAGCGTCTCAGCCTCAGTTTCTCTGTCGGCAAAGAGCACCACTGTAAAGTACTATAAGATCTACAGATAAAAGTGCAAAGTATAACTCTCTCGTGGAGTGGTTAATAAGGACAAAATCTCAGCAATAATGAATCAAATATGAAATGTAAGAGCCATACAGTATCAATGCTGCCTACAAGTTATGGCCATAAATCGATCATTCCGATTAGGTTAGGCTTTATGATGCAGTAATACTTATAGAAGCAGTTTCGTAACTGTGAAATGAGCACTTTGCTCAGCAGCATATCATGAAGCATGTCTGCATTAACTATGGGATTTTGGTCAACTTGTGATTGAAATTTGCATTTCAAATAGCACTATAAACAAGAAGTATTTCAGCATATCCTCACTTTAAGGCTAGGTATGTTAAAGCCTTCTCAACAATCATTTTTGGCCACAAACGAACCCTGTGTAAATGAAAAACCAAACAATATTAGGTTCAAGAAGGAACAGATTTTCAACCTAGTATATCTCCCTGACAACTTTTTTTTTTTTTTTTTTTAGCAGGCACAACATAAAAATAAATGTGTCTTTCACAGTTACAAGATGAAATTTTCAGTTGGCAAGATACTAGAGAACTGATTTTCCACTCTTTGTTCTTGTAGACTATACAACTGCCTCAGTCTGAGAACATGTTACGTGCTAACCTGCAACAAAGAGCACAGTTTGCAACTATCTTTCCTCCAAAAGATTCTCAATGTTTAATTTAATTGAAAGATTTCACTTGCTAGGGACTGTTTCGGTTTAGTAGCAGGTCAGGGAAGTTCTGTTTAGATGAAGCTTTCCAATCTACTATTTTCAACACCCAACTGAAAAATAAAAGTAATGAAGCCTTTGGGTTAGAAAGTTTGAAAGAAAAGTTTAGAAAGAAAAAGAATCTGTAGGCATTATTTTAAAATTTGGCAGCCAGCAAAGTAACGCAGAGAGTAAGAATAGTTTGGTGATTAAAGCACTCAAGTGAGACTCTGGAGATCAGGGTTCAATTCCCAGTTCTGCCACTGATTCCAAGTCTGACCTTGGGCCAGTCACTCTCTTTAGGCCTCACAGTTCACCATCTGTAAAATGGGAACATTTCCTTTTTCACACCCCGTCTATGTTGTCTACTTGGACCCCAAAACTGCAAATCCTTAAGTGTGCGTGTATATATATATCTATATGTATATATATATAAAACTTTATGTATGTGAGTGGTCTACTTGCATTCATAAAGTTAAAGATGTCCATATGTGTTTACAGAATCGAGGCCCTCTAAGCTCTTAGGAGCATGGATTACGTCCTACTATGTGCACATGCAGCACCTAACAAAACAGGGCCTGATCTCAGCAGGGATTTATAGGTGCTCTTGGAATATAATAGTAAGAATAGTAAGTTATAGTTTCTAGCTCCCTATTATATATATTGGATTACCAAACAACTTTAGAGAAATGCTTTACAAAACCCCCTCTGCATCCCCTTCAAAAATATCATCCAAAATGATTACTTAATTGTCACATTAAAAAAAAATCAGATCCAAGGCATCTGCTACATATTAAGTGTTACTAAATCACTAATATTATTTAACATTATTGGTAACATACAAGATTAAAGGAAAAGATAATATTGTCTGCACAGGTCTAAGTAAGGGCCCGGTCTTGAAAAGCTGCAAAGTAGACTCCTGTGCCTGGGTGAAGCCCAATAAATCAATGTAAAGTGAAACAGACTTCATTGATTTTAAAGCATCCAAGAAATGTAGAATAAACAAAGGATAAACGCATTTATTCCTTTGTAATAGGGTTTTTAAGTTGACAGCATCCCTTAAAATGGTTGACTTCAAATCCTAAACTTTGCAGAAGGTGAAGAACACACTCATAATAGATCCTGATCCTGTAATCAGAACCATCGGGACTCAACACATGCACAGGAGTATGTGTGCACCAATACCATTGCACGCGTGACAAGATGCTTGGTTAAATCCAAACTCACTGCCATCCCACACAGGCTACTATTATCTGCCTGTTTATTGGTGTAGGTGTAATCAGAAATACCTGTTTATGAAAGAGAGGTAATACATATCATAAGTTAAATCAGTGGGAATCAGTTTCTTTTCAAATTTCACTCATTTTTTCTTGTCTGGAGTCTTTTCCCCGAACCCAGAATCACACACTGAAGGCCCAAAATACAAAAAACTCCCATGGACTTCAATGGAAGCAGACCAAGCTCAAAAGTGGAATGGAACAAGTACAAGACATTTATTCAAGATAAAGAAAAACAAAGCCCCAATGCTTCCCTAGTTCCTAATCTGAAGGCAGAGGATCTCTAAGTTCCTCCACACATTTATGGATGTGCTACTTCTTATCACTACAAAATAATACTTCATAAAACACTAATTGCATTTTCAAAGCACTGGCTAGATATTTACTCACAACACCCTTCTAAAGGAGACTGGTAAGAATTCCTATTTAACAGATAGGGACACTGAGACAGAGAGCTAAGCTGGCTGGCGCAGGGACTGGCTACTCACGCTCTGGTCAGTGTTAAGCCCAATGAGATCTCATTCTTGGTTGGCCCCTACCCCCAAATTATAATAATAGATAGAGCAGCGATTGATGCTTTAGAAAGGTTCAACAGATGGAAGTGACTTGCCCAAGACTGCACATTAAGTAACTGTCAGAGAAGAAGGCCTAGTTTACACTGAATTTTCTGAAATTCTCCCACCGTTCTTCTGGCAACTGCGCAGTTTCATCCATGCTACTATTATAAAAGGCTGGTGGCCTATGTACCACAGTCGTTTAGACCTGCTCTGAACAGAGTTGGAAGACACACTGGTAAAAATGCTGATGCCAGTTCTGAGCTAGAGGAATGGTAGGAAGAGACACAGCTGCATAAAACATAAGTTCCTTGTTCCTAGTTCCATGCTCAGCCCACTACATAATTTTGTCAAACTGACAAAAAGGCTGTGCCTGTCATATGGAGTTAAAGATGAAGAATCTTTTGCATAAGAGAAAATGGACAGTTGTTCCCAAATGCAAGCACATCAGTTTACAGATAGACCAGATATAATCCTGCCACCTCAGAGATTCCAGCACTCCTAGAACAGACAGAGATGGCAAATAATTTTCGCAGCCAAAAAGACAAAGTCTGTCTGAACCTAAAGAAGTTCCAGCCGAGTGTATGTAACGTGCTGCCTGTCCCCCAACCCTTTCCTTAGGGATTTGGATCAGAAACAGATAACCCAGCAAAGAGGGAGTGTCAAAAAACACAAATAAATTAAGTTTACTGCCTGTTGTTGCAGATTTGTGTCCTAGCACGATCACAACAAATGAAGAAAAAACATGTTAACGTGATGAATTCACATACACCCACTCCTCCAGACATTCCCATTGGCATGGCATAGTGGTAAACAAATATAGATGCAGTTCCTACTAATGAGGCAGGGAACAGTGAGGCCAAAGAAAATGCAATCATCTCAGAGGAAAAAAACTGCACAGGACTCCTCCTCTCCCATCCAGGGAGGAAATCAGATGCCAGCTGCAATATCCCATGAAGGAAGGAAGGAGAGAGAAGCTCCTGCACCTGATGAGCCCTGCAGAAATGAGCTAGTCATATCACGGGATCCAGACAGGCACTCCAGGGTTTTGCAAGCTGAGTTGAATGTCTAGCACAAGCCATTTATACAACATAACTTTATTTTGTATAGCGTCGTTCATGCAAATTGCATCCCCTTCATCAGTTCAGTCTCCTCAATCTATCCCCTCTGTTTTTTGAGTCAGGGGCATGCAGCCAGTGCTAGCAAACTAGATGTTCCCAAATCAGTGCCACAGTCCATCAGGTTAACACTTTCCTCACCATTAAAAGTGAAAATCCTCCACTTTCAGTCCATATGCATTTAGCACTTGGAGCCACCTCCCAGGGTTACTTGAACTCCATAACAAACCAAGTATATATGACTGCACAGACAGGGAAGTGGCAACACTCATCATACTTCCTCTTCCTCCCCAACCCCAAAAGGCATCCTTTCCTTCCCTTATTTGAAGGTGGTGGGGGAGTTAACACATATGATCAAAGATTTTTCAGAGCTAATGCAAAAATTGTTTCCAAAGAAGCGCCCTGCATTAACATTTCGAAGCACTTTTAATCACCCTTTCCCATACACCAAAATCCACCACCCAAAACTGAGGAGGAAAAGGCAAACTCAGTTCATTTTGCTGTATGCATATTTTCACTTCAAAGAAAAAAAATATGGGCAGGATGGTTAACTCCACAGCAACAAAGCAAAAAAATAAAGACAGAATTCAACAGCCTAGCAGAATTCCCTGCTGTCTTCTCCAGTCTCCCTCTTTCCCAGGAAGTTTTGGGGCCACACACTGGCATTCAAAGGAATGTCCCAGACACAAATATAAAAGCAATTAACACCCTCCACCCACCCCAAACCCTGAGTCCCTTCTTAAAAGCAAAATCAAAATAAACACCCCACCCATGCTCTTCTCCCATACATTCAATGAACCACTTTTCTATGTTCCCCCCTGCCCTCCAGTGTTAAACACATCAGCTATAACATACCCTTACAGTTCTCACCTTCCTCATCATGCATGCTCTCTCCTCTGTATCAAGCAGATTTGTTTTGGTAGCAAGCTCTCACTAGTGGCTTGGACATAAAACTATAAAAGCACTGTGCCATCCCCCTACACCCACCCACACCAACCTACCTTTAAAAAAGGAAGACTCTCTCCTCTTAAAACAGGACCCTCCCTCTCCTGAGTAATTTCACAGGCACATTATTTGCTTCAAAGATACCTTCCCTAGCCTCCTCCCCATAGGCCAGTGTATAAATTCCCCAGCAGTAAGAAACACTGACCAACCTCTTGTTCTTTCACCTTAATTCATGCCACACACATCTGTGTCTCAAGAGCATAAGCTAGGTTTTAATAGCGCGCCCATCCCTGTAGCATGCCAACACTGGACAAGGTGCCTCCTGTCTTCCCTAATCCCCCTCTACCCAGCCCCGTGTCCAACACCCCTGCAAAACCACAACAGCCTGCGGAACGCCCCAGCACACCTCAGCCCAGCAGCAGCTGTCCCTGTCCTCCCTCCCCTCCTTCACCAGTCCCCTATTTCAGGCACACACAAATCCCAGATACCCCAAGCCCACCAGAACCGAGTCGAACCTGGTGCAAGTCCCCCCGCCCAGACACACCATTGCACTCACACAGTTTGGTGCTCCCAGCCTCCAAAGAGCCACCGTCCCCATCCCAGCGCCGAACTCCTCAGCAAAACCCACCCCCCTGCCTGAAGGGATTCCTCTGCTCGCCCCCCACCTGCCCCCCACCCCCCTTCATCTCACCCGCAGCTTGCACTGCAAGGAAAGGAAGCTGCTCTCCCGCCCCACCCTCCCCAAAACCACACTCCGCCTGCAAAAAACAACCCTGTCTAGCTAGGGGACACCTCCCTGCCCCCACTTCAAGGATACACCCAGATCCCCTGAATTAAACTCTCCCAGCAAAATCCAGCCCAGGCTAACAGGACCCCGCCCCGCCCCATTCCCAGGGCAAGGGGACCCCCCCACCCGCCCCCAAATCCGCCTCACCCAGCCGGTGCTCCCGGGCAGCTCCCCCTACTCCAGCGTTCAACTCCCCCCGCCAGACCCAGCACAAGCCCGGGAGGGGGGTCCCCCCCCCCCCGAAAGCAGCACGATTCCTCCCCCTCCCCCCGCCCAGTCACACTCACCTCTGGCTCCTGGTCACTTCTCCACCTCACCATCTAACAGCAGACGTGGGGGATCCCCCGTCCCGGCGTGAGGGAGCAGAATAATGGGGGTGCAGAGGGAGGGGAGCAATGGGGGGGTGAAAATCCCTCGGCTGCCAATCCCCCCACCCCGGCCCCCCCAAAGGGAAAATCTCCCCCCCCCCCTTCTCTCTCTCTTTTTTTTTTTTTTGGCTCAATCACACCAGACTGACTGTCTTTGTCTATCTGGCAAGCGCCATGTTGATATCAACATCCAAGCTCCCACCTGCTGCCGCTGGGACACCCTGGGACTTGTAGTTCCCCCCTCCCCTGGGTGAAGGGGAGAGCCGCGGCCCGAGAACTACAACTCCCGGCATGCCCCTCCGGGACGGCACGCCAATGGAGAGCGGGGGCTCGGGAGAGGAGGGGACTACAAGTCCCAGGATGCCCCTGGGGAAGAGGCGGCTGGGCATGACTTCATCCTGGGCAGGGGAAAGGCGGGGAGGGGTATGTAAAAGGGGACTACAAGTCCCATGATGCTCTGCGCGGGAGAGGCTGGGCAAGAAGGTCACAGTAAATAGAGCCGGGTAAAGTATGAAGCTGGTGAGTCTGTCTGTAGTCGGTGTCTGTCTGTCGGGCTGGGCTGGGCTGGGCTGGGCTGGGCTGAAAGGTTCGTCCCCAGGCCCCGCTATGAGGGAGATCCTGCTCCTGGGGTTCAGGCCTGTCTGGTTACCATGGTTACCTCTTTGGGCCTCAGAGTTAACCTTAGGGGGTTAAACCTCATCCCTGCCCCTTGCTAAAGCGTGGGGGGTCGCCCCCCTCCTCCCTACACGTGGGGAAACTGAGGTACTGAGAGGGGCAGGAATGTGTCCCGCCCTGCAGTGGAGGCGCTGGGCGATGCTCTTTGTGGGGGAGCATCCAAAGGCCCCTGCCAGGAGCCAGGCCCTGCAGCACATGGGGAGGCGAAGGAGCCTGCCATGCCGAGCTGCAGTCCAGAGTCCAGATTCTCTGCTTCTGAGGGTGACCAGAGACTCCCCGTGAAAAGCTGGGGTAGTTGCAGTGGGGGCAGGAAGGGGCTGATGTCCGTGATAGAGTAGGATATGCCTTTGAATGGGTGTCACCGAGCGGTCTTTGCCTGTGTATGTCACAACTGGGGGCCCAGGTTGATAATCCCACACTGCAGACTCCTTGACTCAGCTTCTCCAGCTTTTAGACACCTCTCCAGGATTTGTGAACCCAAATTCGGAGTACTTCAGCTTGCAGTGATACAGTCCTTTAAAAGTGGAGGTCTCTGAAACTTCTTTGGTTTCCTTTGAAGACTTTCCCATAGGGAGAGTGTACTATAACAGAGCACCGGACTGTGGGCTGGAACTCCTGGGTTCTAGCTCCGTCTCCAGCTTGATTTGCCCAGTCACAAAATACTTACCTTCGCTATGGCTTAATTTACCTCTGTAAAAGGAAGTTCATAGGTAGGCAGGTAGCTTAAGGTTCAGATCCCACAAACAGTTATGTATGCATTTACTTGGTCCTGCCTGAGGCCTGGACTGGATGACGTCTCAAGTTCCATGACCCTTCCAGCCCTACCCTTCTATAAGACTGTGCGCTTAACTTTATGTGAGTGAGTTCCATTGACTTCAGTGGGACTATTTGAGTGAACTTAAGCACAAGTGTCTGTTGTCAGGAGTGGGGCCTGATAGAAAGGGTATGAAATCTAAGTGTTTGCAAAGTGCGTTGAAATCCTTGGTTTGTATCTGCATAGTGCTTTTCATTTATCTTAGTTTAGTGAGACGCCATGTACTGAGATGAAAGAACAGTTTTGTGGTGAGAAACAAAGCCTCCATGGAGGGGAAAAGTGCAAATGGGCTGAAATCCGTATACAATATTTTGAGACTGAGGTGCTAGTGGGTGCAGTAGCTTAAGGCCCTAGCTCTTTTTCTTGAGTTTCTGTCTTGGGTCACAAGTGAAATTCAGGGTTTTTTGTCAATTTTATCCTGGTCCCCCATTTATTTGGAGGAATAAGACCAAAAAAAATAGGCACCAGGCCCAGGCAGTGGGCACTTGTTCCAAAGTCCAGTGAAGACACTGGGAAGATGGTCACTGATTTTAATGGGCTTTCATTCAAGCTTTTGCTTCTGCTGCTAATAAGATGGCAAATCCAACACTGTATATATACTGCCTATAACTAGCATATAACCATAATATTAGACCAGTGCTGCACAATCTGCACTGGTTTCTGGGTGGAACATGAAGTGTTTGGTTTTAACCAGGCTCCAAACCATTCAGGGACTGATAGGTTATCTGAGAATTGCCTCTCTCCCACGCCATGCTGCCACATGTGAAGTCAGCAGAGGCATTCATAGTGACGATCCTTCAACATAAATAAGATAGTGGAGCATTCTCTGTGAGGAGTCCTTTTGGTTTAGAACTTGCTCCTTGCCTTGATCTGCCAGAGCCCCTATGTGTTCACTTTCCAGCTGCTTTTCAAAGCCTGCCTTTCTCTCTTCTCTAAGATTGTTGAGGAGGTCGTGGGCTGAGGTGGATATATTTATGGATAAACTTTGGTTCTTGTGTTATGACTTTAAATAATGAGACAGACACCGAGAGCACTGGATGGATTTCTGTAGTTGTATTTTTAGAAAATGGAAGAGAAGATAAATAGTAATAAAAACCTTATAGCAAACTGGACCCATCCTTCGGACAGACCCCAAATACTGTGTTTTAGGGAACGTTGCATGTCTGTTTTAATGAGATTTAAGCAATAATAATTGTCAAAATCTTGTTGAAATATCCATTAGAATTTAAATACAGTGCAACTTAAATTATTTGAAAGTCATACAGGACACTGAATAAGTCATAAAGGGGGGAAAAAAGAGGAGGGGGGGACTTTTCTGGAGCCAAGAGATTTTAGGACATAATCCTATTCTAGATAACAGGGGGACTTTCAATAGTGAAGGTTGTAGTGTACCCATTTAAAAATAATTAATTGCTGGAATTTTTTAAATGCCTTTGTTTAATTAGGATCTACAGAAAATTATTTTGTCCATTTTCCTACATCTCCTCTGACTTGCTCGATCTGTGGCAGCAGTTACATAAAACTTTGTTTGACTGAAATCATATGTATGTACTTAATTTTACACCCGGGAGTAGCTCCGTTGATTTAATGGACACTACTCATATAGTTTAGGCCCCAAAACTGCAAGGTTTCTCTTAAAACTGTGTTGACAGAAGCTAGAATTTAAAGGGATGCTGTTGAGTAACTTAGGTTTTGTGATTTTTAAAATTAAAATTGAAGCAATTACAAATCTAATAAGGAAAATGTCTTCATGATTTTTCAAATTTAATTGAAAACGGCTTCTTTAGGGGAGGATGTAAACATTCTCTTCAGGAGTTTTAACCCAAACATTGCGGTCCTGTGCTAAAATGTGGGATCGGAGCTAGAAAGTGAAATTAACTAATCTACCTTAGTCACTAAACAGAGTAAAATATAATAAATAATTTTAAAAATAAGCATTTAGCTTTTAAAATTCAGGTTTTAATCAATTTAGTTTTTTAAACGTCTGAAGAGCTTTGAATATATAAAGTGATTATGGTCATATTCACTATTTAAATAGTGTAACAAGAGATGTTATGCTGCCAGAAGTGTTGTGTTTGAGATGTAAAACCAAAATCTTGACCATTTCAGGTCATTACAGATCCCAAGTAAGAGTATGGATACTCTCATGTCCTGGCCGCATTCTAGTTTGAGCAATTATATTACCCTTCTGATTTCAATCATATGCAATGTTCTTCTTCACTTTGTGGTTTATATTGTTCCATTGTGTTGCTATGCATTGTCAAACATTTGCCACTTTCCATATCAGAGGTACCTGCTTCTTAGTTGTGACTGAAGTGACCTCTCTAATATGTAATTTGTATCTTGGCTTGTTAAGTTTGCGAAGTATTTAGGATTCTTCACTATAGAGGAGGTTCTAGAAATGTAACTTGTGCTGTCCATCTCTGATATCTTTGTTCAAAAGCAGGTGATGCGCTCTGAGATGCTGCTCATGCAGGCAACGTTTGTACTTTTCCCTTGCAGGGCTGCATGCCCCTTAGGCTGCTGTAATTTTTTAAAAATAATAAATGACCATTTTTGACCTTTACAGCTTTCTCTTTATTGATTCTTGACTAATTCTAGTTTTCTTCTTTCAGTACTGCTTGTCGGGGCATCCAACCTTGCCATGCAATGTGCTCAAGTTCAAATCCACCACCATCATGTTAGACTGTGGACTGGATATGACATCTGCCCTCAATTTCCTCCCGCTGCCATTGGTTCAGAGGTATGATCTGCAGCCTGTCAGCACTCTAGCCCAGGCCTTCCCAGGCTGCAGTTGGAGTGCTTTTCTTAAAATGGTACCTGGTGTGGGGGAGGGTACAAATGAGCACTGTTGTCTGATATCATATATAGACTTGCTCACTTAAAAATTCCCTTTATCAAAATAATGTCCTCTGGCTCAGTAGGCAGAAGACATTTTATGGATTTATTGATTGGCTTTTCCAGATAATTTATTCTGAGCTTCAGTAAAGTATTGCTGCAACTGCTTAGCGCAAGTGAGGTCGCATATCTGTCATCTTCATGTGAGATGAGATAAATGGGGAACTGATCTGGAGTGCAGGGAATCCTGACAAATGCTGTTTAGCCCCCTTCTTCGGCTCTTCAGAGTCTGAACTAAAGCAAATAAAAATAACACTTAGCACTCTTCACCTGTAGATTTGAAAGCATAAGCATTCTTATCCTAACTTTTTTAACAGGTGGGGATAGAAACAGATTAATGATGTAATGTGACTTGCCCAGAGTCCCACAGTGAGTGAGTAATAGAGGCAAAAACATAATTTAGATCTCCAGACTCCCCCTGTCCCCTACCCACTAGACCATGCTTCTTAGTGCTATAAATTAAATTAAGCCCTTCGCTACAGAATCATAAACTGTTAGGGTTGGAAGGGACCTCGGGAGGTCATGTAATCCAACCCCTTGCTCAAAGCAGGACCAACCTCAACTAAATCATCCAAACCAGGGCTTTATCAAGCTGGGTCTTAAAGACCTCTAAGGATGGACCTCTGTGGATGCTATGGTGGCTTACTTCTTGCGTAAGGTTGAACAAGTTGCAAGAATGATAGGTGAGGAGGAAAGGGGTATGTTTAACCCTATGGTGACAAGAAGCTAATAAGAGTTTTAATTTAAATTATATAGGTCCCTTCAATTACCTTGGCCCACAATCTTAGCCTTTGTGGCAAGTGGATGCTGTGGCTTTGACACTGGTCTAATACACTGGACATGAGGGATCTGGGTGCCGGAATAGAGGTTATCATGGGGGGCTGAGAGTAGTCAAATTGATTAAATGGAGTAGAACAACTGCCCAACATGCCTTCTGGGAGGGGGGGAAAATAGAACCACATAAGCATTGGTCTGCCAGGGCCTGCTGCTCGAGCTCTGCTTTACTCAAGGCAATGGATATGAACTAAAAGAGTCAGCATGAATAGCTGATCTTTGTCCAGCACTGAAATGAAGTGAGAGCTATCTACATATCACACTGAGGGCCAAGACCAGATTTTTTTTTTTTTTTTTTTTTTTTTTAAAAAGGGTTCCAGGAAATCTGAGGACTCCAGGTCCACAACTGTTTTCCAGAAATGTTCCCAAACCAGGAAAGTTGGAACAGTAATTGACGCAGTTATCTGTGTCAAGAAGTAACTTCTTCAGCAAAGTCCTAGCTGTTGCTTTAGGGATGCTGGCATCCATGCTCCTCGAGGCTATGGTGACTGCCTCCACCAATAGCAGACATCTCCCTATTTGACTTATCCCGTCATGAATGGCCACATTGCAGGTCGTAGCCCCAAAGTCCCCAGGAATCTCCAGAACTTCTGAACAAAACTGACTTAATCTCAATAAAGAAAGATGTCAGATTTGACCCCCTCCCCCTCCTAACCCAATAGAACCAACTTATCGGATCCAGATACAGTCAGCCTTGTCTGTAAGGTGATTGAAAAGCCCTTGCAGCAAGAAGCGTGTGGATTTGTAGGGCTGGGCCAGCTCTGGAGAGAGAACGAATCTCCTCAGTGCTCTGTAAAAGGGGTGAGTTGTGGCAATGGGAGTCAGGATCTTAAGAGGGGCCGAGCCTGAGGAGTCCTTAGCTGTGTATAGTATTTATATGGTCCCAGTTATCGTAGTATCTGAGTGCCTCCCAATTTTTAATGTATTTATTATCACAACATTCTTGGGAGGTGGGATAGGACTGTTATCTGTAAAATGGGGATGGGGAGCTGAGGCAAAGAGATGAAGGGTACATCTGTGTTGTAGCCGGGGGAGGGCAAATGGCAGCTCATGTAGGTGTGTCCTTGTTAGCTGTATTCTAGCTAGTTGGCTAAAAACAGAAGTGAGGAGACCGCAGTGCAAGCTTCAGCACCGGCTGCGCAAGTGGACTCCGTACTTGCTTTGTGCAGCCAGTGATGATGCCTCCTCACTTCTGTTTTTAGCAAGCTAGCTAAAGTTCAGATGGCCTGGCTATGTGTGCATGAGCTGCCATTCAGACCCCTAGCTGCAGTTTAGTCAGACCCTGAGAGATTTGCCCAGGGTTTCAAATGAAGTCTGTGGTCGAGCAGGAATTTGAATCTAGCTTTCCAAAGTCCTAGACTTGTGCCCTAACCATTGGGCCACTTTTCCTTTTCCTTTTTTGCCTTGGACTCTGCTAAATTGAGGCACACCTCATACCTTTGCTTTAGGCATCAAATGAGGGAAGCCTTGTCTTGTTTTGCCCGATAAAGGGGAAGAACATTCTTCACAGTTTCTGTTCTGTCCCAAAGCTGCTTAGACTCCATCTACTCCTGCACCACCGATTATGCACATAGCAAGCATTTGATGTGTTGACCAAATGAGGCTCTTTCATGCTAGTTTATCTGCTGGAAAGAGGTGTATTAACTGAAGTTCTCTCTTTGAATTTGACTTTGTTATAAGAGAGAAAGTGAACATATAGAAAGCACTTACCCTTTCTTGTCTAGCAGAGTGACACACTTGCTCAGGTTATTTGAGACATTCTAACTATTTTGGGTTAATTAGTCACTCCATCACAATGTCAAAAATGTTTTAGGTGGGAATTGTGCTACTTTTTGGCTTCCAGGGAGAGTCCTCTTTGCCCCATGTCTCAAAATCCACTACCACACGAACCCAAGACCCAGCTTCTAATTTTGCTACCAAGGCCAGACGTCTTGGTATCCTCCTTTGGCTCTAGATGTTCCTTCTCTTTCATAGCATATCACGTACATTTGTTCTTGCTTCATCCTGCCTTCCCCTTAGGTTTTTTTTTAACCCCATTTCATTTTCTCAAAATGAGCTTTTTGTCTTCACCTGGCATCACTCTCTCATGCCACATCTCTGATCTCTTATCTTCCGCCCAATCTCCACTCCTAATCTGCTCTGTGTGCCGGTTCTTATGATGTTCCATAGTGTGTGCTGGGGCTGGTTGCTCCTTTGCTTGTAGTGCTTTATATGCTTGGAACTCTTTCTTCCCTCTGAGCCACTGAATCACTTCCTCTTTTAAAGTACTGAGTCCCTGTGAATCTCTCTGCAGTCATTGGAATTTGCAGGACCTGCACACTTCTCAGGCTCTCTCCCAGAATCTGAAGTTAAAGCAGCCCCAGCACTCTGTTGCTGCAATGCCCAGTCACAGGAGAGCTGACTAACCTTCCCTCTGTTTCTACTTTCTTTTTTGGATTTATGTGGAAACCTAATCTGGGCAGACAAATGTTTGCAGCTCAGTTACAGGCCCTCAGAAGTAAGATGTTACACTGGAAGTTTTGACAGGCCCTTAACTATAGTAGTACATTAAGTGCTGCTCTAACGCCTCCTTTAAACATTTTGTTAGGATGTCATCTTTGAGGATTGTTAATCAGTGTTAAGAATAAAATCACACCCACAGGGGTAGTTTAGTAGTATCTGAGCTTCCAGTCTGAAACATGGGTTTAAATGCCAGCAGGGTTAACTTGCACCTTCATGCTTCCAGCACAGGGAAATATATTGGTATACAGTTGTATTTTGTGTGGTTCTGAATCACTTGATGATTACCTGTTCTGTTCATTCCCTCTGAAGCCCATGGCATTGGCCACTGTCAGAAGACAGGATACTGGGCTAGATGGACCACTGATCTGACCAGTATGGCCATTCTTGTGATCTTTGGGTGAGACCTAAAACAAGGTTAAATTTCTTTGTGGATATAAAGATTCTTTGGCACACTCTCTCTCCTCCCCTCTCCCCCCCACCCAAATGTGTGCCATAATTATGATTGTTTTAAAAGTAATTTCTGTGAATACTTGCATGATTTCATTGTATTTATTTATGTTTATTGATCAAATTAGTTCCTTGAGGCAGGGATTGTCTATTTCCTGTACAGCACCAAGTATAAGGTAAATGCTTTTCAAGAAAATGAAGTGAATTATACCATTATTAATGAAGATGAATTAATACTTGGCAAACTTATTTTTACCCTGCAGTCCCAGGCTGTCCAAGCTCCCTGGCTGGGTTTTAAAAGATGGAAACACTTTCCTGGACAAGGTAACTTACAGCGCTCTAGGATTTCCTTGCCATGCAAAAAGTCACTTGATATCGCTGGAGCTGTATTACTGTAATGATATTTCTGTGCTGATTCTTTGCATATATTTTATGTGACATTAACATCCAAGATGTCTTTGGTGGAGCAAAATGTTTTGTTGCAATATCCTAACTGTGGCTTTGAGGCTTTGTCTTTCAAGATAACAGTTTTTAAGGGTCGTTTTAAAATGCAGATGTAGGGTGTATGGCACTTTTTAAAATTTTCTTCTTTCATGGGGTTTCATATTTAATACCTTGCCATTCTGTAGTGCCTTCTATCAGAGAATGTTAAAGCACTTTACTAACACTAATGAATTAAGCCTCGTAACCCACTTATGATGTAGATAAGTATTATTGTCCCAGTTTTTAGATGGGGCAATAGAGAAGCTAAATGATTTGGCCCATGGTCGCATAGGAAGTCTGTGGCAGGGTGGAGACTAGAATCAAGGAGTAAAATCCTGGCTGTACTGAAGTCCGAGGGAGTTTGCCATTGAATAAAGTGGGGCAGGATTTCACCCCTGCACTCCTAATTCCAAGGTCTGGAATTTACCCAGTTTACCTGATTCCAGTTGAGAAATGTGAACTTGTTGCCTCTTATATCCTCACCCAGTACAAATGTTTTGCAGTCAGAAGTTAGCTGAGCTTTCTGTTGATCTGAGGCACCATAGAATGCAATTCTCTCCCCCACAGCTGAAGCAGGCATAAATTCATTTAATGTTTGCAAAATAGGCAGATGCAGGTCAAATACATACAGGCAACACTTTTAATTGTTCCTTTCTCTCACTTCATGCATGCTTTAAATAGGAACCTTAATAATAGACATGTAGAATTGTAGAGGTGGAAAAAAATTGATGTGGAAACTGAAATTCACAGATTAAGGGCCTGATTTTCTTCTGTTTTTGAAGTCAGTAGGAGCTGTGCATGCTCAACACTTCTGTAAATAAGAGCCTAAGTGATTTGTACACAATGAGTTGGGAGAACTGGGAGTAGGTCCATTTCTCCTGCTTGCCTTGTGTCCTTGACCACACTGCCTTCCAGAACAAATGCCCATCGAATATCTATCGGAACCAAATCCTTGTGCATCTCTTCTTTACCATATGTACTGTCCTGTCCAAAGAACCCACAGAACTGATACTACATCAGTGTCTTGTACTGTGTATGAATTGCTGTAGTTCCATTGGCATCATATGCATTCAAAAGGTTCTTCAAACCAATGCAATGTTAGAGGAAGTCACTCTTTATTAATTCAAAGGCAGCATCTCCTACCCTCGCATTGACCATTGTAACTGCTTTGAATGACAAATACTCTTACTGATGCTGGAAAAGAAGGGAGTGAGGGTCAAAGGAGGGTATTTTGTTATGTAAGGTGAACATATACCTGCATTATTCTGGGTGCAGTTATAAAACCTATTTAAGTCCAGGAGAGATGTCAAAATTCACCCTAATCTAGTCTTAATCATTCTTAACTCCCTCGAGATGAGGTTAGGAGACTTCTGCCATTAGATGTAATTGTTTGTTTGCTAGCTGTTGTCAGGTTCACCATAACTATTAAGAATTAGAACTAAAGACTGAATCTCGCTCCAAAGCTAGCTAAAACCATTTGTTTTGGGACAATAGACAGACGTGTTTTAAGAGGACGGGGTCTCTGGGTGACTTGCAAGATGTTAGTTGGATCAAGTTTTGATGTCACTTTTGTTTACCTTGCATATGCATAAGCTTGTGATTTTTTTTCATTTGGCTCAACTTTCAGATGTTGCAGTCTGGGTTGGTGGGGACAGCAGGAAAAATAGAGCAATAGAGATCAAACCTAACAGGAAATGCAACACAAAGCTTAGACCAAGAAAAGATGTTGGCTAAAATGCTTCAAAAGTAGGGGCTAAAGGCCAGATCCTGCTCCCATGAGTGCCAAACTTTCTCTGGCTAACCTGAGACCAGGATTGGGATCCAAACCTGTAAAATGATTGAATGAACCTGGAAGTGGGTATGCAACCTTTCCACCCACACAAGGAAAAACATGTCCCAACAACCGGTCACTTCACATCCTGTTCTTTGGGGCTTGCTTTATTTCCCAATGTCAAAACTCCAAACCAGAGCAAACCTACATGTACTGCTAGAAAATACCCACCTGAGGCATTTCCCACTTCAGCTAGCCGGGAAGGAAGAGGACCCCCTGCTATGATGGCCGCCTTTGCACCACCTTTACGTCTCCTTTCATAACTCCAGCCATATGATGGGCTATGAACCCCTTACATGTTGGAGCCCCTTTAGTGTTTGTTACAGTGCCCTACCTGCTGATTCAAACCAAGGTCCCAATCCCCTGAAGTGCTGAACAGCTTCATCTCCCATTGAAAGCAATCCTAGCAAATCCTCTTTACAGAAAGGAGTAGGAATAAACAATTAAAATAGTAAAAAGCTGGAAGTTAGCTGTCGAAATGGAAAGCCTGCAATGGATCTGATGAGGTAAAATTCATCATGTAGAGGAAGTCCTCATTTGTATAGCTTTTTGAGTTTTAAAAGCTGCTTTTGTGTCATCTCTTCTTGCCTTATATTAATATACTTTTTTTTATAGGAACTAAAGGAATGTTCTGGCCATGTGTTTGTAGACTCTGTACCTGAATTCTGTTTGCCAGAGGTGAGTTTCATTGGAACCTTAATGCAGAAATAGTATTTCAGTCAAGTATCCTGTGACTCTAAAAACAACATCTGAGATATTAAGATACGTCTGATATTTGGGACACTGGGGAAAGAATAGAAACAGCCCTCCTACACCACTATTTCAGGAGATTGGTGCAAGATATCCCAAGAGAGGATTAAAACTTTTGACAGTAGGATACAAAGGCACTTATTGAAGATATATTGGCATTTGAAAAAAGGGCAATAGGATATGGCCTTGAATGAGCCAAACATGCAGATGACAGAGGATCCTGTTCAGACATACATAAGAACTCTGACTGAAGCCAAGAGATGTTACTTGTCTCTGACCATAGAGGCTTTCGTGTCCTGCCTTACTGAATTCTTTTGGGGAGCCTGCAGTCTGGTTATGCCACACTATTGTTCCATTAGAAGTTTCTTCACTTGATTTGAGTTTCCTGTGTTCAAGGATAAAGATAGGATTGCCTCTCAGCCTGTTTTCCAGGCTTTTTAACTGTGAGAGCACTGACTCCCAACATATTTGTTTCAACAGCTTGGGTTCATCTTCTGGTTTTTGACATCGATGTCCCTGGTCTACCAATTCCCTGAAATCCACCACTTGCAGCTGCTGACAATTCCATTGCTAAAATTAAGTTGGTGGCTATGGTGCAGTTTTTGACCAGCTGAATTATCAGCTTTTATGGGAGGCTGCCTGCTACCCCAAGCATGCAGGATTGTGCTCCCCCTTCAAGAACCAGAATGCTTGGCAGTTACTGTCCCTTATTTTAAAAAACAAAACAAAACAAACACAGTCTTAGGGATGGTGATGCAGAAGGCAGTGGTTATTCAATCAACTCCATTGGCACCGATGTCCTAGGTAGATTTGAGCTTAGTTTCCAGCTTTCCTTTGGATTTGAGACCATACTTGTCAGGGTCTCGAATGATTGGTTGCTGATTTTAGATTTCGGTAAGGTGGGCCTTTCTGATGATACTGCTGGACTGGAATATACCCAGCTCTGCAGCCGTCCTGTGACTGACAAGGAGTTGTAGATTTGGTGATTAAGTACTGTTGCCAGTGTATCTGATGCTGCTTAGTCATAAATGGAAGATGATAGTCAGTAGTATCACAATTTTAAGGATTTTATAGGCACTTCTGTTGAGAGCCTTGAGAGACAGTGTCTGAACAAGTATGAAGCCATGTTATGCTGGTGATACACAACTATATATATCTTGCCTTGCAGGCTCTCCCTTTTGATAGACTGCTGGGTGGTGATTGCCAGCGGAATGTATCAAACTATGACATCCTTGGTCCCGGTAAAGCAGAAGTCTCGCTCGTGGTTAAATCATAAGAGGAAGTTCTCTCTCTTTCCATGCCCTCACTTCTGAGGGGACTTCTGCAGAGGTGGCAAGTCTAGGGTATCACTTCTGCTTACAATTTCCAACAGGCTTGTGTTGGTTGCAGTGTAAAAGCATTCATTCTTAGGGTGAAGTTCGTGCCTTTATTTTGTCCTACAGTGACACACATGACCACAGGAATACCCTTTTAGTGGGGCTGCTCTGCCAGTTGTTCAGAACTCTGGAAGATTGCTTTGTTGATTTGTCCAACCGTTTTGTACAGCTGTAACAGGGCTCCCGCCCCCCGCCAGCTAGGGCACCCTCTGGCTGAGACACAGGCATGTCCTACTTCATTTTCTCCTACATTCCCAAGAGCTGGTCAAATTGCTCATCTTCTCCCCCCACAGATCAGTGACACAGAAATGGAATGATGTGCTCTAAGCATCCAGTTCAAGTCCTGCTTCTGGGCAAAATTGATTAATACAGTCTGAGCCTTCCAAAATTCTCTCAAAGTATGAAAAGTTAAAAGCAGCAGTCTCCCTCTGTACTCCAGGGTGGCCTTTTCCACCTGAGAGTCAACCCGCACTTTGTTCCCTAGTTTATATGCTGCCTTGTTTGAGGTCCTTCACCTCTAGCAGTTCTCTGAGCTGCTTGCACCTCTTCTTCTGTAGCCCGCAACTCCAGATCTTCTGCGAGAGGGCAGCCTGCAGTGTTCTGCTCCCCAGATTCCTTCATCTGTGAGGCCTACCTCTGCTGGTTGGAATCTCCCTTCAGGGTCAACCCTTTTGTTTCTGGGCTCAGCCTGCCCTGATTTAGCTGGTCCTACCCTATTACCTAGGGGGGTCTGCACACTCCTTCTGCCTGGCAGGTTTCCCAGTTGTGGCCAGTTCTTTCCATTTGTGCTCATCCTTAGCATTCTCCCAGCAGTTCTCCTCTGTTCTCTCTCTCTCTGTCCCAGTAGCTCTGCCTATTGGTCTCTCCAAGCAACTCACCAGATTCCTGCTCCTCCTCTTCTCAACTGCTGCCTGTCTCTTAATAGAGGGCAGCTGCCCTCTATCAGGCCCTGTTGGGAGGCAACAAACTATTCACAAGCGAGGTAGACCCATTCCCCCTAAAAGAGGCCAGTTGCCCTGTGACAGCACCCTACCTTCTCTGTCTGGCTACATATTAAATGATTCACTGACTTTCGTATGGGCCAGTTGATTTTAAAAGTCTTTTAATGTTATATGACCTGGATATATTTGAGACCTTATTAGACTGGTTCTCTGCATTCCAACACCACCTCCCTTTTAAGGATCACCCTGCATCCACTTGGCTTGGCAAGAGGGCAGGCCTTTGCTATTGTGGGCCATAGGGTACAACACTCACTCCCCAGGGCAAACTTCTGAGTGTCTCCCACATTTTAAAAAAAATACTTTAAAACTTTTTTTATTTTATAGGTGTTTTTTAGCAGGAGTGCCATTGTGCATGTTTTCCCCCCCTTTGCATTTGTTTTCTTTGTTACACCCCTTCGATTTATTTACCAAATATTCCTAGTGTGTTGAGCACCTGAAGCAATGGGGCTTTGCAATTGGTCCTCTAGGTTCCCCATCCTCCTCCTCCTTTCTGATGAGTCTCCAGGTTGGATCCAAGTGCCGTGCTGCAGTTCACCTCCCCTTCAGTTTTGTTATGATCTAAGTTGCCATGGAGCCTTAATCTCTGAGGATAGGACAAGAAGCAATGGGCTTACATTACAGCAAAGGCAGTTTAGGTTGGACATTAGGAGAAACTTCCTAACTGTCAGGGTGGTTAAGCACTGGAATAAATTGCCTAGGGATGTTGTGGAATCTGTCTAACCTGCTCTTAAAAATCTCCAGTGACGAACACCTGTCAGGGATGATTGAGAATGCTTGGCCCTGCCATAAGTGCAGGAGATTGGACTAGATGACCTCTCAAGGTCGCCTTTGGGTCCCATTATTCTATGATTGTGCCCCCAATTTAATGGTTAAATGGTTCATCAGGTTACAATAAGTGTGTAAATATTTGAAAAACAATTTTGCTTTGGTTTTCCAAATTGTGTGGAAAGGTTACAGGTCACTTGTCTTTCTCCTCTGTTTTCAGACCGAGCTGCTAGACCTGTCTACGGTAGATGTCATCCTGATCTCAAACTATCACTGTATGATGGCACTGCCCTATATCACAGAGTGTACTGGATTCACTGGAACAGTGTATGCCACTGAGCCCACTGTTCAAATTGGCAGGTAAAAAGCCCCTCAATATTCTGTAATCTTCTTCCTTCACTACGAAGGAAAAGGTGTATAGGACAATATGGATTGAGGTGTGGTGGTTAACATTCCTAAGAAGCTTTCAGGCAATAGTTGAAAGCTAGCCAAGTCTTTACCGTTGAAAATGTATAAACTCACTGTTTCCCAAACTCTGTGGCTGGCCTTCCTGAGCAAGTGCTGTGTGTCGACCCAGGGCAATAGTGCACCTAAAACGGGGTGGCTCCAGTAGGCGCATTGTGACTTGCAGCACTGTAATTCCAGTATTGCCGACTTCAAGCCTTCAAAAGTCCTGATTCTGAGGCTGTGAAAATTGAGATTTAAACTCCTTTTCCCCCTCCCTCCAATAAAATTAGTGGTTTTCATTTGCCTTCTGGTTTTTGAGCCGCTGGATGTAACATTTGCAAGCTTTGCTCCACAACCAGGAGGGCAAGAAACTTGCTTATTTTAAAACAAAAATTCAGATTCTCCCATAATTGCATGACTCCAGTTGCTGAAGCTTTAAGAAAAAAAACATCAAATATTAGGAGACTCAGGATAAAATTGCAAGACTTGGCAACACTGTGAAGGTTAATGCAGGGCCCAGTCTTGCAGCCATTACTTACCCTAGTTGTCTTGTTGACTTTGGTGGATTCATTCATGCAACTAAAGGTTGCAGGATTGAAATTGTTTAATGGATGTAGGGTAGTTATAGCCATTTTGGTCCCAGGATATTTGAGACACAAGGTGGGTGAGGTAGTATCTGTTGTTGGACCAACTTTTGTTGGTGAGAGAGACCAGCTTTCAAGCCACATAGAGCTCTTCAAGTCTGGGAAAGGCGCTCCCAGCATCACAGCTAAAACAAGGTGGAACGAATGTAGTGTAAGTTACTTACGCTAATCTGTTCCAACCCTGGAGTTTGCTGTTCCCTGACTGGAAATGACATGGCAAATATTAAAAAGTAACAGGCTGCATTCTTCTCTAGCCTGTGTCATCATGTAACAAAAAAAATTTTTTTTTTCCTGGGGACACATTCTTCTACAATTGTTTGTTTATCATCAAGGAAGGTATATATAAATTTTTGAGATCGGAATAGTTAGTTCAAGTGTAGTATCACTGGCTTTACCTGGTTCAGCCTCTGTTTTGAAGACGACTGCATCCTGCACTTGCAGAGGATAAGACTTAATGCTAACATTGCACTTGAGCTCTTCACAATGCTGTGCAGATATCAGCTAATGGGTCTTTTCCTTATCTAACTTACATGCTCATCATAGGGTCACAGAACACTAGACTGTATTCTAGAATGCATGTCACACAACAGGAGAGAAATATGGTAATGTCCGTTGTCATTCCATGTTCTAGATGAGCCAAAAGTCTGTGGGCAGGTACTCGCATGGCATAATCTAGCATTGCTTTATTGATTTATACAATCTGGGTTCTGACCCTGTAAGTTTGGAATGGAATTTTTATCTCACAAAGAGAGGATTAAAAAAACCAAACCCCATCCCATGAATTTTTATGCAGTATATTAGTAGCTAATGCAGTGACTGTCATTGTAAGGAAATTCTCTTTGCATGAAATTATGGTATTTATGGTGGTGGTTTTTGTTTAATGGTAGTAATGGTTCCTTTGCAGACTTCTCATGGAGGAGCTGGTGAATTTTATTGAACGTGTGCCAAAGGCTCAGTCTGCCTCCTTCTGGAAGAATAAGGAAGTGCAGCGGTAAGGAACAACTTATTTGTAAAACTCCAGTGTGTCAAATGTTCACTGTAATGATGATTCAGATGCTGGACTTTGAGATCTGAGTCCTTGCGGCCCTTAACATAACCAGAAAAAGAATCCTGAAACCAATATGGATATTTCTCTTAATGTTTTGCATGCTGGTATCTTTTTCCAAGCAATCGACCAAACAAATTCTTAGGAAAATATGTGCATGATACACAAAGGTCTGACTCCAGTCTCTCACCAGTTTAATTCCACTGACTTGACAGAAGTCACTACTGGTGTAAGTGAGAGGAGACTTGAGCTGTTTTCCGTGCATCTCTGAAGTGTCTTTCACCTAGTATGTAGACATTCTTTGCATAGCTAAGAGTAGCATCATTTTTGTCAGGGTTGGTAATTTCCCAAGTAAAAACTAGTTTAGGACAGGGCACTGGTAAACACCGGTTTAAACCAGGACACTTGGAAAAATAATTGCATCAGTGTCCAGTTAGTTCAGTAAACATAGAACAAATCTTCTCAAATTTTCTATAAATTGATTCAAAACTGAGGAATAGGCTCAGTCTCCAATGCATCAAAGTTGGTCTTCTGCTACAGAATGCTGCATGGCTAAATGAGCCTGGATTGGCAGTCTGCAACTCTGCATGCTTCTGATTGCTTAATGCAGAAATTTTCAACCAGGGGTATGCATACCCCTGGGGGTACTTCATAGTAGCACAGGAGGTATGCAGGAGGTATGCTGGAAGCAGGGACTAGGCAGGAGGCGGGTGACTGCAGCCCACCTCCCGGATGCGCACCAGACCAGGCAGGAGGTGGGCAGTCGCCTACGGAGGGGACCTCCAGGCACTGGCCTGCAGGGGGGCGTCTGGTTACAATGCGCAGCCGGAACAGGAGGCATGGGATGCTCCCTGCCGGGCGCCCCTCCCAGGCCGGGGGGTGAGGCCGCTCTGTCTGAGGCAGCACCAAGCTGTGGGGCTGGAGCAGGAGAGCCAGGCACTGTACAGCAGGTGAGGGCAGAGGTGGTGGGTAAGTACAAGGGGGTTGACGGGTGAGTAAGGGGACACGGGGTGGCGGAGCCTGGCCAGAGCCAGGTGCTTTAAGAATTACTGTTTGGAATTCTGTCCTAACGTAATAGTGTCAGTTCTGTTGTGATACACTAAGTAAATGTGTTAATTTTAGGCCGCTATGCCTTTTATTGCAACCGCGGTAACATCAGGTAGCGTGAAAACCATGAAGGGGTACTTCAGGTGAAAACTTGAGACCGTAGGGGTACAGTTTCTAAAAAAGGTTGAAAATCCCCTGGCTTAATGCTTCAAGCTTGCAGCTCCGCAGTAGGGTTGTTTTCATATAATTGAATGGTATTTTCTCAAGGACGTTATACATGTCATCCCTTATTTCAGTTTTCAATAATTATATAAACAAAAGAAAAGAAACCAAACTACAATATACACAGACATTCCAATGTTCTGTATTCTAATTACATATATTAGTTTACTTTATTTGTACAAGCCTAAATTAACCTACTGCCTTATGTAACCACAATTTGAGTATATAACCGAAATCTAGTGCAATAGACTGATAGCCTAAGTCCAGAAAGGACCGTCATGATCATCCAGTCTGACCTTCCTGCACATTGTAGGCCACAGAACCTCCCCCACCTACCCCGTAATAGACCCATAACCTGTGGCTGAATTAATGAACTCCTCAGATCATGATTTAAAGACTGCAAGTTACAGAGAATCCACTAGTTTAAAGCTACAAGTGATCCAGATCCCATGCTGCAGAGGAAGGCGAAACCCCCAGGGGTGTGTCACAAGAGGCAGTCCCTGAGCTAGGTAGGACCCAGCCCATTGAACTGGCTAGAGAGCCTGTACAGCGTGAAGTACTAGTGTAATGAGCTGTAGTCAGGAACCTTAACTAGCGACAACCTGCTGCTAATTGCTGCAGCCTCCGAAGGGATGATCTCTCAAGCTTATATCATGCCCAATACTCCATGGGGGAGGGTAGAGGAAATGGATATTATTAGACTAGTGTTCTAGGAGCATGTTATTGAAGAGTAACCAGCAAATAGGCTCGGCAGAATTTGATTTTTTTTATACAATTTTAATAGATCATATTTATTTTTAAGTATTTTTCTGTTTTTAATCCATTTACATTTTCATAGCTGTGGGAAACGATGGGGAGGGTCAGACAATAATTATTTAATCATAGTAAACAGATTCAGAAAGTTAAAGCTCTGTGACCATTAAAACACAAATTGTCAACATCCCATGTAAAATTACACTATGTAAATATCCTTAAACTCTAATAAGTGCTCAAGTAGTGTTTTTCTTTGCCTATCTGTAAATTTCAGTTATCAAATATTTGTTTGCCTGCACATGTACAGTGAAATTGATATTTACAGAAAAAAATCTAGTCCTTCCAAGCCTACCAGTAACTTTAAAATTCATCAGTAGCAATTTAAGTGATCACTACTATATTTAAACTCCCCTCATGACTAGTCTGATGGGCCAGTGTTGTCTGGTACTTATAATGGGTGACTCTGCCTCTTTAAAATCGAGTTAATCACCTTCTAAGGGTGTTGTGGGCTTAATTAATGTTTGCAAAGTGCTTTGAGATTGCAGGTGACAAGTGCCATGTAAGTGTAAATGAAGCTGATTATTATAGCATTTGAGCAAACATCCGCTAGTCCACACATTAATATCTGATTAATAATACGCTCAGGGTAAAAATGGCATCGATTATTTAAGAGGATCATATCCTTGTTATTGAATTTAAGTTTTAAAAAGTACATGGTGGCTGCTGCTGGAACAGAATACGTATTACTTTCAAGTCTGTAACTTGTTAAAATTTTTCACCCTGATTTATCACCATTATTACTTGACAACTCAGCTAGTTTCACTCTGAATAGTTAGTGTGAAACCCAAAGTATTTTCATGAGATAAAGCACTGAAATGATTTAAATACCAATACTGTATAAAGTGCATTATTTTGGGTTACACTTTTCCATTACCAGATTCAGCATGAACTAATCACTTAGCGAGTTATATTACCATTCGTTTTTATTTTAGGTGAATAGGCATTTGAAGCTTAACCAGGATGTCTTTCATATTGACTCTTATCCCACCAAGTTCTTGTGTTTTCCCCTGCAACTGCTAATCGAGGCTAGGCACAATTCACCTGTGGAACACATTGTTGCCAGGTCTGATTGAATCTAAGCTGAGCAGGATTCAGGAAAGTATCACTTTAGGTAATGAGACCATCCAGATTTGCATTAGTAATGAGTTGTTAAACCCAGATATTTGGAAGGAATATAAACCCTCATGCTTCAGGGAATCTACCTCTAATTAATGGAAAGACAATGAGAGTTCTGTGGCACTTTAAAGACTAACAAATTTAATATTTGTAGACATAAGCTTTCGAGAGACTTAGCTCTTACTGCATCTGAAGAAGAGAGCTACGTCTCTTGAAAGCTTATGTCTAGAAATATTAAGTTTGTTAGTCTTTAAAGTGCCACAGAACTCTCGTTGTCTTATACAAACTAACACGGCTACCCCTCTGGATCTAATTAATGGGAATAAGAAACTTTCCTTAAAGGCAGGTTATTCCACAATTACCCATTTAATGGTTTCCTGCCCCATCCTTTAAAGCCAGGGTTTTCAATCTTTTTTTAGAAACTGTACCCCTACGGTCTCAAGGTTTCACCTGAAGTACCCCTTCATGGTTTTCACCTTACCTGATGTTACCACAGTTGCAATAAAAGGCATAATGGCCTAAAATTAACACATTTACTTACTATCTAAAATACATAATTTACATCACAACAGAACTGACACTATTACGTTAGGACAGAATTCCAAACAGTAGTTCTTAAAGCACCCGGCTCTGGCCAGGCTCTGCTGTCCCCACCTCTGGCCATATTCTGCTGCTCCCTGCCTCTGCACTTACCTGCTGCCTCCCCCTGCACTCACTTCCCCCCCCCCCACCCCACTCCCCGGTCCCCACCGCCACCCTCCCCCAATCCTGCACTTACCTGCTACGTGGTACCCAGCTCTCCTGCTCCAGCCCTGCAGCCGGGTGCTGACTCAGACAGGATGGCCTCATTCCGCAGCCTGGGGGGCACCCTGCTGGGAGCCTCCTGTGCCTTCCGTCCCTGCTGTGCATTGTGACCCAACCCCCCACTGCAGGCCAGTGCCTGAGGCCCCCTCGGTAGGCGACTGCCTGCCTCCTGCCCAATCCGGCGTGCAGCTGGAAGGCAGGCTGCAGTTGCCCGCCTAGTCTCTGCTCCCAGACGGGAGGTGGGCTGCAGTCGCCTGTGGACCCCCTGCACTACTCTGAAGTACTCCCAGGGGTGCGCGTACCCCTCATTGAAAACCTCTGCTTTAAAGTATCTGGAACTGGCCATTGTCAGGATACTGGACGAGATGGACCTAGTGTCTAACTGGACCTGTTCCCACCTGGAGAAAGAGAACTTGCCATATCAGATCAGGTCCAGTTAAACACTAGGCATGGTCCTCAACACTTCAGCAGGATTAAGTCCTATTTTACAGAGGCGGAAAACTGAGGCCCAGGTGTTAAATTAGTTGCTCAAGGCTACACAAGGAAAAAGTTGAGAAGAAATCCCCAAAGTTCTGATGCCGGAGTTCTTTATACGAACCATTAGCGCATGCTTCCTCCCATCACCTTGGTCTTATCCGCACTGAGTTTTTACTAACTGCCCCTTCAACCACCCAAATATGTCTGACAGCCATGAGAGGGACCATGGTGGGGTGACTATGAGGAAGGCCTCAATCCGAATGCCATCAGCATATTTATTAGTGTTTCAACCCGTACCCCTTACAGTTTCTTCTGACAACCTTCTTTGCAAGCTGAAAAAAACAGGGTAATAGGCTAAAACTCTGCAGAATCCTCACAGGGTGACTTCAGAAGAGCAAATGCCCATCATATCTTAACACATCATTCTTGGAGTGAACTTGACCACTGAAGAGTGGTTCTCCTCTTCCTGCTGGGGATGTTAGCATAATTCTCCAGGCCTGGTTTACGCTGATGCTGGTGGTCAATGGGAGACATGCCAGCTGCGTATTGTAGCTTGCATATCTCCTGTCAACTTATTTACTTCGCCGTACTGCAGTGTCTTCACTGCACTGTATTGATGGGAGATGCCCTCTGGTCAACGCAGCCTTACTCTTTCCGGGCCGGGGTGGGTGGATTAATGGCATTGACCGGAGAGTACTTCTATGATCAATTGAGCAGGTCTCCACAGCCTGCTCAGTCGATCCTGCTGCATCGATCTCTGCAGCCCTGGCAGTGTAGACATACCCTCAGTCTCTGAAAATCAGCTGTGTCCAAGGACGCTAGAAACATACCTGTATCAAGGACAGATCCCCACTTCGTCCATTGCTAGGGTAGCATTCTGGGAAGAATAGGATTATTGTGGCATTCAACAGTAAATGGCTTTTTATGTGACATACAAGACGCTTCATTGAAACTATTGCCTATAGATAGTGGGCTCCCATCTGCATTGTCTGGAGTCCTCTTGTTTTATGACTTCGCAAAAGAGACCTAGGGCACTTCATCTTCCTCCCTAACCTCTTTGTTTTCAGCCAGCATGCACTGGAATTGCTGTCATTGTGGTAGGCATGCACAATGGTCTTGGCAAGAGCTGGCCTTAATTCTTTCTTCAGTATGTTAAATTATGGAGCAGTTCTCTGACCCAGTAGACATAACAATAAATTAAATTCCTTTAAACAAATTGATCAAAGAAACTTGACCAATTTTCATAAATCATGGGAAACTGGTTTGAATTAGCTTTTGATTTAGCATTAGTTTAATATACCAAAAAAACTATTCTTCTTCCACATTTTGGCAGCTCCTGCCTTGGTTCATGTTGCTGAAGAAGATTTATTTCCCTGAAGTTAGCCACCCCATTACAGATTGTGATACTACAGTTCACTTCTTCCCCTGATAATGCTGGCCGACTAACTGGCAAAAAATATGCAATGTATTAAACAAAAAAAAAAAAAGATGAAGTTTTTCAAGGTGTGAAAACTCAATACTTCCATGCAAAGATGTCAAAGTGCCCTGCAACATCAATGAATTTATCCTGGTAAATTCCCTCTGGAGAAAAGTATTGTCTCCATTTTACAAGTGGGGAAATGGGCTCAGAAGCCCACAGTCACATAAATTTGTAGCAGAGCTGGGAATAGGTGTAGGTAGGGTCCCTGGATTCTGAATCCTGTGCCTTCCTCACAAGACCATACTCCCCGCCTCTGTCTGTGTTTAGATTTCTAGCTTCCAAGTTGGGTGAGTTAGAATACTTACTGTTCCTCAAATCCACATTCTAGCAGTGCCTTTTGCTATTAATGCAGCCTGTCTGCAGTTCATATCTGCTACAGTTTCTAATCAATGATAAAAATGCTGCCTGAATCCACCTTCCACCTCACTGTTCCCTGACTGAAGCAGGGTGTTGGGGATCATCAGCAGAGACAGCTGGACAAAGTGTTTTCTGGGGCGTGGCAGACAGGCAAGAGTCTGACCCGTCCCTGCTTCTCATTAGCCAGAAAACCTCCCAGCTCAGCCTTCCCATCATCCTTGGATCTGGCCAGTCCCCAGAGTGCTAAACACCGTGGAATGAGTTTTAGGAGCTAAAACACTACAAAGACAAATAGAAATAAAAATCTGGTAGCCTAACAGGAAATCCTGAGAGTGCCTAGATCTCATTTGCTCTTTACAGGCTGCTGCCTGCCCCTCTGAAAGATGCAGTGGAGGTGTCTACGTGGAGGAGGTGCTACACCATGCCTGAGGTGAACTCTGCACTTAGCAAGATCCAGCTGGTAGGGTATTCTCAGAAAATTGTGAGTATTCATACAGCTAATGTCAAGCGATGAGCAACCTTTTTCCCCCTCCTCTTTTCTCTTTGTAGGAGTGTTGGGGAGCCCTCCTTTTCCTGTACTCCTGCACCCACCCTAGATGCTGTGTGCGGCTAGTCACTCTAGCCTGGGAGAGTGGGACAGGATTCCATTCAGTGCCCTACATCATGACCCCACCTGCCTTGTGAGGAAGATTCCCCTTTGGTGGAGCTCAAGCAGCTGTCTGGATTCCTCAGGGGAAGCTAGTTTTAACCTAAAGTTGAGAGTTGTAGGGCTTAGATTTTAATCAGTAAACATTAATAGTAATTCGCCATTATTTTGAGATCTACAGTCACAAATGTTGAATCAATAATCATTTAACGTGTCTGGATCTGGGGCCCTGAATTATAAACTCTTTGGGGCAGGGACCACCTCTTTGCCTGTTTTGTAAGGCACCTAGTACATCTTTGGACACTTAAAAAAATATATCACAGGATTCAGCCTCTTGTTTTCTTAGCTACAAATTAGATGGTGGCAGTCACGACTACCTATTTTCCCTGTAATGCATTACTGCATTCAGACAAAAAACATAAGCTTTGTAGAACAAGAGGAAAGGAAACACCTAGATAAAAGAACACTGCCAAGTAGTTCACACTCAGAATTTAGGCTGTGTTTTTCCTTGTTTGTAAAAGAAGAGGCTGTTCCAAAGCCATCTAGGATAATAGTTTCAATAGAAATAGTCTTGGGGGAGGAGTGAGTTTCTTTTTAAACATAAAACCTTCTCCTGCTAACTTTCCCCTTCCAAACAGAAGTCTTGCGCTAGTGCAGGAGGGGGTGAAATTGATCCTGCCTAGTTTCAAACTGGGCAATAAAGAAAGTAAAACCTTAAATTATTAAAAGTTGTGTTTTGTTTTGTTTTGTTTTTTAAATCCCTCTACTCATCTAATTGCTAACAGCACTGTTGTTGATCATTATTTATAGTAAAATCTCATCAGAGTTCTAATTTTTCTCTTATGTCCACTTTCTTCAGGTTTTTCTCACAACCTGTTTTTTTTTTTTTTTTTTTCCCCAGGAGCTCTTTGGTGCTGTGCAGGTTACTCCTCTCAGCTCAGGCTATGCACTTGGAAGCTCCAACTGGATTATACAATCACATTATGAAAAGGTGTCCTATGTTTCGGGATCCTCGCTGCTTACAACACACCCGCAGGTGCAAACGCTCTATTGAATCTGGATAGAATGATTTCATTGTTGGAGGTGGGGAAGTGAATTGAAGCTTAAGAAACAGCGTCCCTCACCTCACAGGGGTGAGGTAGCAGGCAATTTGTAAAAGGTTCCCTGTCTAAGCTCTACTAATGCCCTTCAGTTGTGATCAGGCAGGCTTCCTGGCTGGCATTTAACAAAGACTGCCACCCTGTTAAGCAGACAAGCATCTTCTAAGTAGCAAGGTGAGACAGCAGAACTTTTTGTTATGAGTGATCAAATTTTAACCCAATCTCCTACTCTAATTTAAGTCTAATCGAAGTCTGCTGCTCTAATTTAAAGGGCCAAGTTAACTCCCGAACTTTCCTGTTTAAAACCATAGAGCATCATCGCTTTTTAAAAAGAAGTCTCTAAAAGCAGCCAGTGAGCTGTCTCCGTATCACTTCTGAAAGATCCTTGCTTCAAAGGAATGATTGCTAACTGGCTGCCAACATTTCCACCCTGCTCTGCTAAGGGTAAAGTCTTTATAGTGCTGTACATTGTAATTTCCAGTAAATTAATTCTCTCAGGATCCATAAATTTGTAGCAGAAAGAATGGCTGGGAGTTTGTTGTACCATGTGCTAAGGTCTTACTTCATAAGTTGTCACTTACAATGGTTAAAAGAGCAGTCTTAGCAGGAGGCTTTAATAAAATAATAATAAAAAAGTTAGGTTCATGATCAGTAAGTAACCTTGTCTCAAGGTGAGAATCTTCTATAGATCCCTGCTGTTCATTATTGTGCATGCAAAAGTTTGATAGGTAATTTTCAAAGTCCCTTTATGATGCAGCTGTACTTATGGTAGAGAACACTAGAGTCTCTAAATCCCCTTCCTTTTTCTCCACGCAGTCTTGTGCTATGATTTTTCATGTCTTCAAAGTGAGACAAGGTTGATCTTTGGCAATACTTGAAAGGAAGACCTCCTTGGGAAAATCTTGGTGCTGTAGGAGGTGGTTTAGATAATTCAGTAGGTGTTGCTCTTTCTGTCTGTTAGTACTGAACTAATACCCAGTGTTGTCAGGGTATTACAAGCACCATCTATTAGGCTTTAACTCTCCATACTTCATTTCTCTCCAAAGGGACGCTCTCTTTTTGTTAGATTTTGCCCAAAAAGTTAACAAGCGGAGTGCCCCAGGGGTCAGTGCTGGGCCTAGTTTTGTTCAACATCATTAATCTGGAGAATGAGGTGGATTGCACCCTCAGCAAGTTTGCAGATAGGATACAGAGTGACCTAGACAAATTGGAGGATTGGTCCAAAAGAAATCTTAGGTTCAACAAGGACAAGTGCAGAGTCCTGCACTTAGGATGGAAGAATCCCATGCACAGCTACAGACTGGGGACCCACGGGCTAGGCAGCAGTTCGGCAGAAAAGGACCTGGGGGTTACAGTGGATAAGAATCTGGATATGAGTCAACAGTGTGCCCTTATTGCCAAGAAGGCTAACTGCATATTGGGCGCATTAGTAGAAGCATTGCCAGCAGACTGAGGGAAGTGATTATTCCCCCTCTGTTTGGCACTGGTGAGGCCTCATTTGGAGTATTGTTCAGTTTCGGGCCCCCCACTACAGGAAGGATGTGGACAAATTGGAAAGAATCCAGTGGGAGGCAATGAAAATGGTTAGGGGGCTGGAGCACATGATTTATGAAGAGAGGCGGAGGGAACTGGGCTTCTTTAGTCTGCAATAGAGAAGAATGAGGGGGGATTTGATGACAGCCTTTAATGACCTGAAAGGGGGTTCCAGGGAGGATGGAGTTAGGCTGTTCTCAGTGGTGGCAGATGACAGAACAAGGAACAATGATCTCAAGTTGCAGTGAGGGAAGTCTAGGTTGGATATTGGGGGGGGGGGGGGAACATTTTCAGTAGGAGGGTGGTGAAGCACTGGAATGGGTTACCTCTTGCTGTGATTATTTAGTTGGGATTGGTCCTGTTTTGAGCAGGGGCTAGATGTCCTCCTGCGGTCCTTTCAGCACTAATCTTCCAGGATTCTATGAAATCCCTTCATCTGTTCTTCAGTTCTGAGTGTCTGTTTGGGTAGGAGGCGACAGCGTGAGAAAGAGCATGAAGGTGCTTGTTTTGAAAATATAACAAATGGGTAACTGGAGGCAGGAGCTGGTATCTCAATAATCGATGACAGCTGAGAGAATGTGGGTAGTCATGAAGGGCCATGAAAGTGAAGAAAACAAACTTGTATTTGATGTGGTAGGGAAGGGAGGTGCAAACAGGGGTGGATATGGTCAAAGGTGAACAGCTAGGAAATAGATCTTTGCAGCAGCATTCTGAGTTGATATGAGAGGGACAAGATTGTATCTTTCAAGGTCAGAAAAAAGGATGTTGTGGTACTCGAGATGAGAATCTTAGCTGTGTGGATGGTGAGGAAAGGCTATATCTTAGAGATGTTAACGCAAAAAGAATCAGCAAGACTTAGACATTGCGTGGGTGTGAGGGGCTGGGTGGAAGTCTTAGCTGAATGTGATGCCCAGGTTATGGACCTGAATGACCGATGGGATGATGGTCATGTTGGCAGTGATTGAGAAAGGAGGTAGCAAGAGGGTGAGAGAGATGATCTTGATCTGACAGCTACACCCACATGAGGAGATGTCAAAGAGAGAGGCCCAGATTTTAGTTTGGACAAAGAGATTGGTCTGGACCAGAGCGGTAGATCTATGAATCATCTGCATTGAGGTGGTAATTGAATTTGTTTGTGGATCAGATTACCCAAAAATAAGGTGGAAAGGGAGTGTGAACGGGATGCTCCTTTGGTTTTGGAATTAGTCTGCAGAAGTCACTCGGGTCATTTCATTGAATAAGGAGTGAGACCCAAGCCTATTCTGACTCCCTTATTCTGCACTTTTTCTTAAACACAAGCCTCCCATGTTAATGTTTAAGCTTATAAAGCGAAGATTTAAAATAAATCAAGAAAACAATGTTAAGAGCCATGTTGCACATCTTATATATCTATATATTATATCTAAGACCTGTTGTTTTCTCTTTCAGTCTTTCTTGCTGAACTGTGTACCACAAATATACAGGTTGTGTAACCTGGCCAGATTAACATTGCTATAGGACTATTAACTCTTTCAATTCCTAATTCCTTTCAAGTGTGCAACCTAACCATTGAATCAGGAATCTTTTTTTGTTTGTTTGCTTTTTATATTGCCCTTTAAAACTTACCTGACTTATAACATTACTGACGTAACAGTAGTTAATGATCTCCATTCCTGACCACCGTTCCATTGAGTTGTTAATGTTTGTGTTCCTGGATTTGGCTCCTTTCGTGGATTAAAATATTGCTGTTTTTCCTTCACCCTATTATGCTATGATCTTCCTTGATATTGGGCAGACAATAGCACACTTGACTTCTGCATGGAACATAAGGGAGTTGATGAGAAACTGCGATGAGCAAGTCAGGTTGAAATATAGTACAGTAATGCAAGTAAATCTGTTGTCTAACCAAGTTAGCTGAACATCTCGTGGCTATATTGTGGTTTTCGTGCAAGCTGCAGGGTGGTATTACAAGTGTCTCTTGTGTGTGTAATCAATCTTTCAAGAGTTATCCTTGATCCGTTTTGCCTTGTGCATTTGCCTCTGTCTCTTTCAAGAGTCTGTCCTGCTCAGATCACTGTAGTTTATAGACTTGTCCTTTTGTATATAATGCTAGTAGGACAGATAGCATAGGAGGTCTTATGAGGTACTCAAAGCACTTTCATGGGAAATGCAAGTTGGGTGTTCATCAAGATTCCATTTGTGACTGCTCAATATATAGCTGCAAAGTTTAAAAGGGTTTATTTGATGAAATCTATGCCAGACAGTATGGCTTCTGCTCTTCACTTGTATGTTCTGACACAGGGTTCCCATTGAAAACATTGCCTAGATGCCTATTGGCACCAAAACCATCTAGAATTGCCTGCTGGTGCCAAAGTGAGGAAATTGAGGTGACTGTGTGGATTCAGGACTGTCACTAAAAGCCATTTAAAGACATATTGTTACATTAACCTGAAGAATCAATACACGCCCTCTCCACGCAGTAGAAGCTGAAACTATAGGTGTCTAATATAGCATAATAATTACGTGCATTATCACCAGCAGACTCAATATTATTTCATTGCATTATTGGCATTTCTCTGTGTGCGCATTTAATTTTTCACAGGCAGAGTATGCATATTCATGGACTCAGAGATGGTCTTTTACGAGCCTGGTCCTGTGAGGTGCTGGGCACCCTCAACTCCCACTGAAGACAATGAGTGAATTTCATCTGTGAGATCAAGGGCTGGTGTGACAGTCTTTGCACTGCCTACACTACACTGGGAGCATGGGAATTGTGCCAAGATCCTCTAGTTTCTCAGAAGGAGTCTCTGCATCAAACTTGCATAGGCTGCTGCAAAAACTTGTGCTGTGGGGGAGTAGACCAGGGGGGATGCATTGGTTCCACTTGTGAGAATCGGTGGCCCTAAAACACCAGACAAGTGGTGCAAAGGGACTGCAGCTGCTACTCCCTATTAAAGTCATCAATGGTAGCTGTGGGGGGGCCAGAGTTCACTTCTCCAGGCCAACCATGCCATAGCTGCAGAGTGTCCAATTGCTCGGCCCTTGAGGGAGAAGTAGATTTCACCCAATATGACGTTTACCATTTCGGTTTGGATGAGGTTCTGTTTTGTGTGTTGGGAATACCTGTGTTCCATATTAGCACCCATTACATATAACCCCTGAGTTTAGACTGTATATCGAATGTGGGTGTGTTGGGGGAAGAGTTTGCGCTCCTTATTTAATGCTGCTGAAATGTCAGATTAAGCACAGCACAATGCAAGCTTTCCCTAATGCTGCCCTGCCTGGAGGGACTCCCTCAACAGGTGGAAGTTTACACTCCATTTTCCTGGCCCATTTAGTTGTTGGCGCCTCTGCTGAGCCTGCGAAGGGGCTAATTGTGGTGGTGATTTTCTGTGATGTAAGCCTCTGTCCGCTAGGAGCTGGAGGTAGCATGGATTATGTATGGACAAGAAGTTGCCTGCAACTGAAACCTGTAGGACCAGACACCTGCATGCTTTCTCCATCTAGTCCAGTTTGATCTGTGCCGTGTGATCGTACAGGAACAGTTCAATACAGGGCACACGATAAGCCAGGATGCCACACTGTTTTGAAGACACCCTGTATGTTGAAACTTGTTTTAGTTTAAGCCTGTTTGCCTCTAGCATTAGCTGCGAAGAAAACTGAATTAAGAAGGGAGATCCTATAACATTACTTTGATTGAACCATGAGAGGTGGTTCAGTGTTGAAAGGAGTGGTGCTGTAGAGGATTAGTTGGGCTATAGTGTCGCACTGCAGACGTTGTGGTTAAAGTTGTGGTGAGGTTTCTGTACAACTGTTTCCATTTAGTTTTATTTTTTTCAACTGTCTGTAACTTTGGGGTTTAAATGTAAATTTTTTGGCTTGACATTTAACTTTTTAAATGTATTTATAATGCAATCACAGCTTTCTAGGTGCATTAATGAAAATACTAATGGATCACAAAAACCCATGATAATCTTCCCATCCTACAAACCACTTGCTCCTCGCCAACAACACTTCTATAAAAGGCCTGGGCAAATAAAGGAATCTAAATGTGTCTTGAAATCAGCATGTTCTAGCTCTGCCACCCCAGGGCAGAGGAGCTGGCTCTAGATTTAAGGACCCTCTACTGAAACTATCCTGGTTTCAGCTCTCCCACGCAAGAAATCTGCAACGTCTAGCTGTAAGTTCCCAGGAGAGAATGAGGTGGTTCCTGAAACCCAAGCAACATGTGCTTTTATAGATCAAAGGTAACACCTTGAATTGCACTTGGGACGTAATTGGAAGCCAGTAGAGGAGCTCAGGGGTAATACGCTTCCTGCATGCACCGTTCTATCTTCAGCAAGTTCTAGTGTTATCGTTTCAACCATGCTGTCAGCTCCTAAGGCTTCAAGATGATTTGTCTGTGGAGGACACTGCTTTCAGAGGGGCTAGTTCCCGCTCAATAATTTGGCTTCTCTTGGAAGATATATACATGGTTAAGGCTATACAAGCTTCTAGCTAGCTTTTGTTGCCTCTCCACAGATGCAGGCTGTTCAGAAGTTAAATTGTTCCATAATCTCTGCAGTGCTGGGTGGTTACTTTATCACCAATCCTCTTACTGTAGAACAGAAAAAACCTATGCTATAGCTGTTACTGAATTTACTTCTCTTCTTTCTTTTTCAGCCCATGGACCAGGCTTCTCTGAAAAACAGCGATGTTCTCATTCTGACAGGGCTTACCCAGATTCCCACAGCTAACCCGGACGGCATGGTGGGCGAGTTCTGCAGTAACCTGGGTAGGTCGCTACTGTAAGAAGCACTTTGCTTATTTTATCTTATCCATTGCTTTTGGTGGGAAATAATTCTGTGATTCCTGGAACTGAATACATTTCCTGACTATATCTTCTGGCATAAAACTAGCTGTTTAGATTTTATGATGTGCTCCTGATGACATTAATAAAATGCCTTTAAGAGACGCAGGTTGTACCTGAAATGTTTTGGAACGGAGCAGGCTTAATGAGATTTAATCATCTGCTGCTGTTAGTTTGCTAAGTATGTAGACTAGCTGCCAACTGACGACATGTTGCCTAGGTTTTGAATAGATACCGCAGCTGAAATATTGCTATTTCCTTCCCGTATCTCACCCAGTGTAAAACCCTCACACACCGTTTATATGACTTTCACTTTTGAAAACAAACACATCTGTTTCTTTTCAGAAGCAGGCAGTACAATCGTCTTTATTTTTATTTTATATATATTTATAGACCACAGAAATCTAAAACCTAATCACAAGCTTTCACAGCTGGAAAAGCTGATAATTGCAAGCTGTAATATCAAAGTGTGAATTGCAGCATTTCTCAGCCTGTTTTGGAAGGTGACAACTGACTTTTTTTTTTTTTCCCCCCTCCTTTTCCTTCTCCATCCTTCCCCCATCTCAACCCAGAACTCTGTCCTGCTATTACTCTTCTGTCCTCATGGCTTCTTCTCATCGCTGTTCTGCTGCTTCTGCTTGTTCTACTAGCAAACATGCTTCCCTTTATTTTAATCTATATATTTTGAAGGAGATGGGGGTTGTAAAACACAAAAATAACACTTTGCTCTTGTATAGTGAGGAACTCAAAGGGCTAGGAACCTAAAGAAACTAAGCCTCACACCCTGCAGTGAGAGAAATGAGTATCATTAGCCCCATTTTACAGTTGGGGAAAACTTGAGGCACAGTGGTAAGGTGACTTGCCCAAGGTCACAAAGCATCCCTGTGGCAGAGTTGAGAACAGAACCCAGGAACCTTGGCTCTTGCTTGCCAACTCCCTATGACAAAAGCTGTAGATTTGTAAATTCTCATACATGTATAAATTCAAGCATAAAGTCACTAGCTGGATGTTCCCTCCCACTTTAAAGACAAACTATCCAAAAATCCTAATGTGGGGATATAATTCAATGGAGGGCAAGTTTGTTGACCAAGGGATGTGGTGGATTCTCCACCACTTGAAATCTTTTAAAATCAAGATCAGATATTTTTCTAAAAGCTGGGTGGGGGTAGTGGGCTGGGTGTATGTGTACTTCAGTTCAACCACCGATCATTGGCTTTGCTATGGGAATTACTGGATGAAATTCTATAGTTTGTGTTACAGAGGAGGTGAAATTAAATGATTGTAATGATCATTCTTAGCATTAAAATCTGTGAATTGCTTGCGTTTTGCCACATGATGTTGTATATACATGCACCTATTGCATAAATGTAAAATAGGTTGTATTTCCAATATTATTATTTTTATAAGTCCATGAGAAGCAGAAAGGAACAAATATTAGCGTTTCTTACCCCCTAAATTATCATGTCTAAAGGAAATGTAGAAATTTCAAGCCCTCTATTTTAAAGTTTTATATATAGAAATGTTAGAGATCCAAAATATTTCATGTTTTGGGAACCACCTGAATTGTTCTGAGGTTGACTGGGGAAGATCTCCTAGCAAGCTTCAGTCTTGAACTTGGTGAAATGAGAAACTTGAAAAGCTTTAAAAACTAAGAAGGAAAATATTTGTTCAAAGTGTGAGAACATGGGGATTCCATGTTGGACTCAACATAAATTATGAAAGGGCCTGGGAAAACAGAAGATGACTTCTAAACTTTTCAATGTCAGGGCTGTTTCTTAACACATACATAGTTTAAAATCCCTTCTCATCCAGCTTGACACCAGAAACAGTAATAAATTGATCCAACTTCTCAGTAGACGTGTAGAAGACCCAAAAACAATAGATCACTGTGAAAAGCAGTGGAGTTGGTAGGGCTGTTGACCACAATAACTTTTTATAAAGTTTCCATTTCTGAGATGCTCAAGGGGCTTCACAAACAGATCAAAATATAGTGGTTAAACTTTAAAGCAGACACTGGAAATGGAATAAAATGTGTATCATAAAATACCAGCATGTTTGTGATTATTAAAATGTAACTAAGATCAGAAGGGTAACTATAAAAGCTTCACCTTGAGCTCAGTTTTCGTTTTCATCACATCCCGTTGTGGTTTAGACATTCAACTCCCATTATTAGGGTCACGTGCGTAAGTCCCCACCCTTGTCTTCCAAGTCATATTAGCTTAGTGACAAACCACTTTTTACTTGCTCAGTACTGCTGCGCCGATACACTACATCTGTGAAGGATGGTTGTGTTTGCATTGCCTTGGGCCTCATCAGCAAAATTTCCAGATTCTGTCTCTCTGAGCGTGTATGTTTTTCAGATGCCAACTTGACCTTGCACCAGCAGCTGTTGGAAATGCAAGGATCCTGTTTTGAGTTGCAAAGCAAACCAGTTTATTATGGAGTTACTGAATGAGATTAAATTTGAAATGCCAAGATTATAACACTATTAAATGTTGAGTACATAATTAAGATAAACTGGGCTCAAAACTCTGCTTTCAGAGATATACATCCTCTTCTTGGCATCTGTAGATGTCACCATGGTGTATCTGAGAGTAGAATTTTGTGTTCTGGAGAGTCATGGATTAGGGTCCAGTTGTGTGAGGCATGGTATAGGCAAGTAACCGGCACTGTGCAAACAAGTGATACCTGTTGAACCAACATCTGGGTAGACAGAACCAACAGTGTTTTATGCAAACGACTGCCAGGTCGACAGCTAACATGTCCAATGATCTGTTGTGCCCTCTACATCTCATGAACAATGTAATATTCAGAGAGACACAACTCAAGGAAAGCAGTCCGGCATAATTAACCGTACTGGAGCGAAGCTTCTACAAAAGGAAGAGGAAAAACCCAAATGAGGCCACCAGTTTACCATCAACCCCACTTTAAGCTGTCACCCCTAATACATCACATCAGCCCGACATGTAGCTTATTATATCCATAAAACGTTTTCTAGGAATAAACTTGAGACTTAAAACACTAAGGTGTGAATAAGAGAGAGCTATGCATCTGAACTGTATTTAAAGGAGGGGATTGTTAAAATTGTGCTGTAGCCCAGCCTGTATGAGGAAGGAATGAAAGCAGACTAGACTCAAGCAGATGTTATAACGGGAAGAGATTCTTGCCATAGCCTGTAAACTGAGACTGTGAAGGAGCATACTACCCCTTTAAGGCACAGTCTGGAGCCTATGGCAGAAATAGCCTGGGATGTAATTAAGGAGGCCCTGCCTATCCTAGGGCTGGGCAATTTAAACAGGAACAGAAAGGTGAGCAAGAGAGAGGGGAGTAGAAGCCCTGTAGTGGATTGTGGTTTGTCTTTCAGACCTACACTACATGGTTAGATTGATATAAGCTGCCTTGCATTGACTTAGCTATGGAAGGTTCTTCGCGTAAATGTGGCTCCCACCTTTCTATGCTGATTTAGTAACGCCACCTCTGTGAGCATCATAAAGTCACGGTCAATGTAATTAGCTTGATGCAGTTGTCAGTGTAGACACTGCATAGTCACGCCGACTATTACTGGCCTCCAGGTGTTATCTCACAGTGTCCCATGCTGACAATACAAGTGCTCCTGCTGAGGATGCACACCACCAACACTAAGAGCCAAATGTGTGCGCGCACAAACGATTTAATAACTGCGGTGGCTGTAAGCCGATGCAAGTTAGGTCGACATAATTTAGACATGTAGACATGGCCTCAGGAAACCACCCTACCCACCCAAGAAACTTTGTTTTGTGGTATTGAGACCTCTGGACAAGGGTCCTCATGGGAGGACTTTCTGAACTGGTTATTGTAATTGCTCCTGACCTAGAACCTTAGGAAAAGAGGACATGCCGTTTTGTTGATCAGATGGGGTGTAGGGGATTCCCCTTGCCCTGGGCTGTTAATGCAAACCTATTGCCACCCTAGTCAAGGAGTGCAAAAGTGGAGCACACTGGCAGTGCCACACCAGCCCACAAGGGGATTGTCCGCACCTTTTTACAGAGCCCATGAAGCTGCTTCTTCAAAAACCTTGAAATGCTTCTGCCAAATCCTGGCATAATCCTGTCCCTGATTTAACTCCCTGCTCAAGGTGAAGAAACATCCATCAAGTTGATGGTGCCATTTCCCTCCCTCTATAAATTGGGAAGATTGGGAGGCAGTGTCATCCAATCCTGCCGTCGAGGGCTAGATGTGTGGAGCTCTGGGTTCGGTTCTTGGTTCCAGCACTTCTTGCCTATAGTCACCCAGTTCCTTAGGTTGAGATTTGTTTTTAAAACCAGCTAGAGGATTTAATCTTAAATTTCTCCCAATTGGCTTTGAAAATCTCAAACTTAACTTCCATCTCTGCCCATTTTACAGATGAAGAATTTGTATTTGTGTCTCAACATCCCTGTTAGGCAGATGTAAATGTTAGGAAGTGCTTTGCTGTCCTGCGGGATGATGCTGTAGAAATGCAAAGTATGATTATTTTTATTCGTTGTTACCAAAATGAAGTATTAAACTTTCACATGACCCAGGAGAGGACAGGAACCCGGTCCTCTTCACATCCTTCGTTGATGAGTAATACAGCTCTGATAAATCCTGGGAAAGGCCTCTCTTGACCCATCATCTATTGTAGAGAACAGTATGTAGTAAGTGCAACTCCTCATAGGCTTTAAGGTCCGAAGGTACCATTATGATCATCTAGTCTGACCTCCTGCACAATGCAGGCCACAGAACCGCCCACTCACTCCTGTCATAGACCCCTAACCTAGGACTGAGTTATTGAAGACCTCAAATCATGGTTTAAAGACTTCAAAGTACAGAGAATCCACCAGCAAGTGACCTGTTCCCTGTGCTTTAGAGGAAGGGAAAAGCCCCCCCAGAGCCTCTGCCAATCTGCTCTTGGGGAAAATTCCTTCCCCACCCCAAATATGGCAATCAGCTAAACCCTGAGCATGTGGGAAAGACTCACCTGCCAGACACCCAGACAGAATTATCTGTAGTGACTCAGAACCTACCTCATCTAACATCTCATCACAGGCCATTGGGCATATTTACCGCTAGTAGTCAAAGATCAGTCAATTGCCAAACTAGGCTGTCCCATCATACCATCCCCTCCATAAATGTATCAAGCTCAGTCTTGAAGCCAGCTAGGTTTTTTTGCCCCCACTGCACCCCTTGGAAGGCTGTTCCAGAGCTTCACTCCTCTGAGGGTTAGAAACCTGCGTCTAATTTCAAGTCTGAACTTCCTGGTGGCCAGTTTATATCCATTAGTTCTTGTGTCCACATTGGTGCTGAACTTAAATAATTCCTCTCCCTCACTGGCATTTAGCCCTCTGATGTATTTATAGAGAGCAATCATATCTCCCCTCAGTCGTCTTTTGGTTAGGCTAAACAAGCCAAGCTCTTTGAGTCTCCTCTCATAAGACAGTTTTTTCCATTCCTCGGATCATCCTACTAGCCCTTCTCTGCACCTGTTCCAGTGAATTCATCTTTCTTAAAAATGGGAGACCAGAACTGCACACAGTATTCCAGATTAGGTCTCACCAGCGCCTTATGTAATGGTACGAACACCTCCCTATCTCTACTGGAAATACTTTGCCTGATGTATCCTAGGATTGTATTAGCTTTTTTTTTCCCACAGCCAAATCACATTGGTGGCTCATAGTCATCCTGTGATCAACCAATATACCCAGCTCCTTCTCCTCCTATGTCACTTCCAGCTGATGCGTCTCCTAATTAGAGTTGGTTGTCTCCTATTTGGTGCTTTTGAAAAAGGCACCTAGTGCCAATGTGCTGCTTTAACCACCTAAATACCTTTAAAAATCTGGCAGGTAGGGCAGTGATCTCCCTAAAGTGCTAGATCTTTCCCCATCTGAGTTTTGTCAACAAATTCAAGTCAAGGAAGTAATTACAGCAAGATTTAATATGCATTTCCGGCTCTTTCACAGGTTTTTGTTTAATGCTTTGATGCATAATGTTACTGCTGCTGCATTTCAATTAACATCAGTAGATGGATTTTACCCCATGGTCACAGAAGAAATCCCAGTGCGGCAGCAATTGCTCATTGAGCTTGACAAGGGAGAAATGCTTTGTCATAAGGTGCTATAGCAGTTCTGTAGCTGAATGCAGCCAGAGGAATAAAATGTTTCTCCTGGGCTTCCTTTCAGTGCCGTACTCAGATCTGTCTAGATTGCCCAGGAAAATTATTTTTATTTTCCCCTTGTTCTCTACCTTCCTGTAATTTATACAGTTGACACGTGTTGGCAACTGTTTGTGTTGTGCTGAAGTCGTTGAGAAGTATTTGCAGCTTTAGAAAAGAAAATCCCTTCATGTCTTTGTGGGCTGTGTCAGCTTTGGAAGAACTAGGTTCTTTAACCACAAGTTAAAATCCTCAGCCAATTGTCTGAAATAGCAAAATTGAGTACAAAACAATTTACAGGGTATGGGGTCTTTCCGATGAGACCGAAGAACAGATGTTCTGCATGGACACAAATAGGTTTATTGAATGTCTTTTTTAAGTCAGGAGTGTCTGTCCTGTTTCCTCAGTCAAAATTCCTTGTCTTGTGTACTGGAGTAGCACTGCCCTCTACTGGGTGCAGCGTCAGACATGCTTGAATGTGTATCATAGGTCCCACAACTAACAGATGCTCCTTTTGCTCTGAGCAAAGAACCCTGCCTGTGCTTTTGCAGAAGGAGGATCTGACTTTGTCTCACTTAAGACGGTGAAGTCTTGAGGGGTCAGAAATCTGGCTACCCACGATACTCACTCTTTAAGCAGCATGTTGTGCACCCAGTGCATCCAGATAGCTACTTCCTTATACCCTGTAAAGCTTTTTGGGGTTGAAAAGCATTCTTTGAAACCTGTTAATTTTCCCTTCTCTCTCTCTCAAGCTATGACTATCCGGAATGGAGGAAACGTGCTGGTTCCATGTTATCCTTCTGGAGTGATATATGACCTGCTGGAGTGTCTGTATCAGTACATCGACTCTGCAGGGCTCTCCAATGTCCCCTTTTACTTCATCTCACCTGTTGCCAACAGCTCCCTCGAGTTCTCCCAGATCTTTGCTGAGTGGTAGGTGTTAATGGACTACCTGTCAAAACTGGATTCCAGCGAACCATTACAGTAAACGTGTGCATAGTGAGTGCTGATAGCTGCAGCTTCTGTCTAGTTGAAAACTTCTATATATACACTAGATAGGAATTTGTATACATTTCTTGAGTTACAGCAATAGGTGTGCATAGGTGTTCTATAATTAGGGAGGCGTCTGTTCCAGTGGAACGTATGCTGAATCTGTTTAAAAACCACAGATATGTTTGCCTGGTGGGTAAATGGCGCAGCTGCTCAGAATGACTTTCGGATGCATTTTTCTTGCCCATTGTGAGTCTCATTCAATGCTCCAAGGAGCGTGCAGCCGTCCAACTCCATAAGCTAGCGAGGTGTTTTTATATTTCTAATTCAGATGAGCCAATAGAACTGTGGGTCTGGCCACTTGTGATTATTATGTACAGTATTTGTTAAGCACCAGTAAGATCCTGTATGACACAAATAAAGTAATCACTGCCCCAGGGATCTTGCGATCTGGAAGACCCAATAAAACAAGGTGCATGATAAAACTGGGAGAGAATTCTTCAGGAAGTATTTGGATGAGGAAAGGATAAAATCAGATGGATTAAGAGGCCATGCTACTTTCAGCAGGATTCGGGGAATCTAACTTTTGTGCCCTAGCCAAATTTCAGTGTAGGTATTCTAAACTATGCCAGTGTAATAGTACTGTGGTTGAACAGCTGCTGTGTTCTGTTTGAATGGTGGCTGTATTTCAGCAGTGCGTGAAGTGATTCCTGGTTGCATAGTTTGAGTCTTAGGATCCTTGAGAACAGAAGGTGCAATAAAATTGCAAGACTGTTTAATGCTTCTTTTACAATTACAGTGGTATGTCAACAGAGAACATAGCATGCAAGTGGAAACCTTATTTTGTCAATTACATCTAGTTTGCAGAATTCGGTCACTTAATAGTTTACTGAAATCCTAGAATATTTATTATTCTAGACGAGATTAAAACATACTTTAATCCTATTTATATGATGATTTATCTTCGAAAGTCAGTAGAAATACTTAGCTAATCCTCAGACACTTCTATTAGGTAAAATATTTACCTTGTTCACAGAAAACTGAAGTGGTGGTTTTAGAAAAGTCACAACCTCTGAGAGATTTGGGGTTAGAACTGAGGCATTCCTGTCTGATAATTCCACGATCAGTCTGCTAGACGAAGGGCTTTCTCTACACTTTGACCTAAATCAAAGCGCACTACAGGACTTTTAGTGCATGGCAGGTTAGTGTGCTAGACATTCACACCTTGGCTTGTCGCTCACTAAGTCTCCATCTGGAGTAGCCCCAAACTGCTTAATTTTTTGATGCAGTGGGGATTTTTCTCAAACTTATCTTGACCTAGGTTTGTTGCTATATAATAAAAGTTAAGGAATGTATTATGCTGGTGGGATTCCTTTTGCTGGATTTCCTAGGGCAAGTCACCAAGGTAACATTACTATATTATACAGTTGCCTCATCACCTAGACCAAATGCCATATCTGCTCTTTTATTCCACCTCCTAAGCCAGAATGAATCAATTGATCTTGCTGGAGTCAGTCAATAGCGTTTAATAACTGTTTTATGAAAGGAATGTTTGATGCGAAATAGCTGATGACAGTGAACATCATAGAGGGACAAGAGAGGCAGTTGACTAACCTACTGCCCACAATAATGACATGTGTACGGGGAACCGATTTACAGTGAATGGAAGGATGTAATCTTTAAGTAGGTTGAAACCTTTGAATAGGTTTTTTTGGGGGGGTTGCAGAATATTGAATGAGAATTGGTGAGGTCCTACTGTATGTATTCAGTGAATGCTGAGTAAGAGATCCATTTTCACAGGCAAGAGGACTATATTTATAAAGTGGTTCTAAAGCATTTTCAGTCCTGTACTGACTTGCATCTTCTTTAAAGTGGTCTCAGCAGGAATAGATCATAATGCCCCCTCAACTCCCCCATTTATCTTCTCTTTATTTTGTTGTTTCCAGTCCCTCTTGTTAAAGTGAGATGCAGATCGTGGAAGTGGGGTGTCTTTGTCCAGAAAGTCTTAACAGCAGATGGCAGCAGATACTACAATATGTTCTCCAGCAGGTCTCTAACTCTGGTTGTTTTTTTTTTCCTCCTTTTTAAAGGCTGTGTCATAATAAACAGACCAAGGTGTATCTCCCAGAACCTCCCTTTCCTCATGCCGAGGTAAGCAAACTACAGAGGCACTGTGTGTGATCAATGCCGACATGAGGTGGTTTCCTAGAAGCCAGAGTTCTGTGAGCCCATTCAGATTCTGTGACTCATTCTTTTGGGTTTGTGAAATTGTCCTTTTTTACCATTAGTCACACAATTTGGCTTTTTCGTTCCATTATTTAGAAAAATAGTTTTTAGGAAGGAAGATGTCAGAATGTACCATTTACCCTGCAATTATTATTGTAAGCCTGATGAAAATGTTACTGCTTAATAATCACTCATTCGTTTTACCTGCCTTCATGGAAAGGCATCTGGTATCAACATGTTTGTTTGCCCTTATTGAATTCTGAGTAGAAATATGCTTTGTTCAAACCAAGCCACTACTTTCAACGTGCATGCAGACAAAACCTTGCTCTTGGAGGCAGGATTTTGGGGATGAAGATATCTTCCACATTGAAATGGGCACCTATGTTGTTTAGTTTTAAGAAACTATCAATTCTCTATTTCAAGATGTCTTATTCATATACAAGGAACTTAAATCATAAGTGCTCCGTGTTGTCTGCTATTTTCAGTGGAGTGTCCTGGCTGAGCAGGTTGCTGAAGCAACTGGGAGTAAGGTTGCTTGACTGCTGTCCCTTTTGGGATCCTTGCAGAATTGAGATGTGCATCTCAGGATATCCTGGGAAGCAGAATGATACCTAAATATGGCACAATTTCTGCTTTCAAAGAGACTTTTATATAGAATCTCTTAACTGATGGGAACCGATCTATGCCTCCCATTTACTCTAATGGGACATATGTGAGGGTTGATAACTGGGGGGTAGAGGTGGCTTTCTGAAAGAAGAATTTGGCTATATTTTTAGAAGGGATTCAGTTTAGTTTACATCTGAGATGGAGTAATTTTGTGCATGCACATTTTGTAGACTGGCTCATGTGTAAATTGCATCAAATCACCTGTAAGTGCTTATATATGCATAACTGCAATCACACAGATGGGGGCCTCAGATTAAATGCCTTGACCATCACAACTATCTTTTGCTGTAAGGAGGGGTTTGACCAGTGACTCATCCTGGGTGTATAGTGGAGATTTCCAATATCACTTGCTTTGAGGGCCTGGTAGGTTCATCTGGTATAGATATTGATTTTAAAGGTGTTTATAAATTATTTCACTGTCCAGCATTAGGTAGGTCCAGGGTTACTTTAAACAGGAGCCTTGGTCCTTGGCAATGCACAAAAACATTTATTCAGATTGAAAGTTTATTGATTTAAACACAAGAAGGAACAAGAAATTCAAGCAGACATTTATATTGAAGGTATGACTGAGTGAGTATGCAAAGCAAACCTAGTCAAAATCATTATTAAAGCCTTTCTCCCTATTGGAGGCAAAATGTCAATCATTTTCAGAACAACCTTTCTTTGAAAAGGAAAGAGTTAATTTTACTCAGGCCTGGTATGTGAAGGGCATTTACTTATCCTGTTTTTAACAGACACAGGTGGAGAGACGGAGTAAAAAAGATGGGTGAAATATGGCTTTTGTTGATGGTTTTTGGAACATGGAATGGCTGGTTAGTTATGACTGGATGCTTTTGGCTGGCAAGTCGGCCACAACACCTGCTGTTTGGATCCTGGCTTACGATCTGATCAGGGATGTCATCTGATTTGGATCTTTTCTTCTTAGACAAGACAGGCTTGAATGGGTACAGCATAGTTGACTTCAGGATTTGATCCAAAGCCAAGAGAGTGAGCGAGAGGATAAAAGAAATCAAGGAGAGGCAGAAAATAACACAACAAGGAGAGAGGAAATGATGCAGGATGTTATGTGCCTGTGCAATGCTTGCACTTGGGTATTGCCACTGATGGGCTGAGGATTGGATGTCATAATAACATGATGACTTTCGGCACTCACAGTTGAAAACAAAATTCCTTAAACAAGATTAAGGCCAGCCAGTCTTCCTCAAGTCCGTTAGATGAGTTGCAGTGCTGGCAGTTGAGGGATGGGCTGGGATACAAGGTGAGATGGGAGATCAGATGGAGAACTGATCTGAACATGTCTTCTTAAAAAGAGAGACATTGGAAAAAACCTGAAACCCAAAAGGGGGGGGGGGAGGTGGGTGTCATAGTTCATTGCCCTCATTCTTTTGTCCAGCAATTAGGCCTCATAGCTGTCACACCAGTTTTGGTCTGGTTCCACGTTTTCTGTTTTTTACCAAGATTAATTTCAGCAGTCCTTGGGTTAGATCCATGTGCCCTCTTCTTGACTTCTTAGACTAATCTGGCTTCTTTATCTGATTCTCTTGCACTTGTTATAACATTGTGTCATAAACAACTTGACCTCTTTTTCTTGATTATTGTATCATTTTATGAACTTTACATACTTTTTATATTTGAGCTCACAATAGGGGTATACTTCGTAGGCCCAGTATTCACAACATTCCCATTGAATTAGGAATAGGATCTGGTCCCTAGTGTTCACTCTTTCCAGGAGCTGGACTGTATTTCAAGCAGTGTACAGTGAATCAAGAATAATGGAGACTTCCATAGCTAACACCCACACACTGTTCTTAAAAACTTACCCAGTAAATCAAATTCCAAAGCCTATTCTCAGAGTGCAGAACATGCCAGCCTTGCTGCTTTGCATACTTCCTAATTTAGCATGCATCTCTCTGCTTTGCAAAGTGTTCTTGTTGGTCCATAGCATCTCCCTGAAGTGCCTTCTGCTTCTCTGTATGTTGCCATTCGACAGCCTACCAAAGGTTTTAAGGTTTCACAGTTTTATTCCCCAACACACAATAAACTGCTTAGTGAAAAAACATGCAACCATCAAAGGGTGGATTAATTAAGCAGTCTGTCATGATGGGGTTGTGTGCTTATGCTGTGATAACTGCATCTTTTGAATTTAGTGGAGTGTCTTTAATTCCCCATGTGGTTTCTGAGAATTGGATACCTCTGAACTACTTTACTGTTTAGAAATTTGTCAGTTCCATGTTTAGACTAAGTTAATTACTTTGATCTCTGAAAATTGTGAGTTACAATTAGAATGTTTTCAGTGTTAAGATTAGAGATTGACCTATCCCTGTAAGAAAGTTTCTGTGGTCCAAGATCCTGTATGAACCATACAGCAGAGCTAAAAATTCTATGCCTGCAGCCTAGATTGTCAGTTTCGCTGGCTTCTAATATAAAATACCTTTTCTCCTCTCACCCACAAAAGAAGCAATAAAATCACCCTGGGGACAGTGGTGAGGATATTTTACGGCTAAAACGGTCTCTTTATTCCAGGAATTACTATAACCAGCCACAATTTAACTCCAACTCTTATATCAACATCACAACGTAGAAAGAGACTGTAGCACTAGCTAGTAAAATCCCAGGTAATTCATTTCAGCACAGTACGATTATGGTGGTATAGACATGAATTTATGAACAAGGCCATTGTGTTGTTCTGTGTTTGTCTAGTGTCTACTACTCTAGGATCCTGGTCCATGCCTAGGGCTTCCAGGCACTAGGGTAATACAAATAATTAACAAGGCCAAATAGTATAGGGAGTACAGCTGATTCCTCAGTAATGTTCTCTAAGGCAAATGAGGGGTGTGTAGCTGCAGCTGGTGTGTGTGTAATATATAAAGGCACTAGGGATTTGAACTGTCTTGTGCTGGCCCCTGGTGATTGGGGGGGGGGGGGGGATCTCTTTGTTGCTAATTCCTGTCGTTTACTAACTGCTTTGCACATACAGGTTTTATAGTGGTGACAAGTGTTCAGGCACATTTTAACACTTGAAAATTTGGCCGATAGGAAAAAAAGTGAATGATGAGCCTGCTAATCCATCTAGGCCTTCTGCTAAGGTTATAAATCACTAGAGTGAAGTGCACTTCGGGAGAACACACAGCTCAGATTTATAGCCCTCAGGTTTGCTTCCTTTTATTTTATAAAATACATGCACAGATCCAAATGTATTAAAAAAACAGGAAACACCTACAACCCGCCCCCAAAGCACGGCAACTTCCGCGTTAAGGGTCCAGTGTTCTCTGCTGAACCTTTGTTTGCTCTTCGCCTCCCTGAAAGGTGCCCAAATGCTAGGACTGCAGCTACCATGATTCTGTTTCCTTGAGCTGCACCCCAACCCTTATTATTGTGCGTCCATATCCGCTCATGGTTTAATGTTGCCACGCTGTGTCGAAGGGATGCAAGTGCAGTGGGTGTCTGGTTTGGTTTTTTTCCCCCCTTTTGGGAAATGTAGAAGCTGGACTGAAAAGTATAAACAAAGGACAAAACTCTGGTAATTGAGACTGTGAGTGTGAATATCTGTGTAAGGTATTTGTATGGACCCCCTACTACAGTAAGGGCTGAGACCCTCAATTGTAATGTATTTATCCTCAGAGTGCCCCTGTGCGGTAGGAAGTGCTATTATTCCCATTGTACCGATGGGGATCTGAGGCACAGAGGCTAAGTGACTTGCCCAAGGCTGTACAAGCAGTACCTGTGGTAGAGCAGGGACTTGACCCTAGTTCTCCCAAGTCCTAGTTTAGAGCCCTAACCACTGGACTATCCTTCCTCTCAGTGTGTACATAGAATCAATCCATGAATCAATTTCACGTGAAGGGGGCTGTTCAATGGCAACTTCAAGGGCATTGTTAATGAGTATCAGAAACATAAATTAAATGATCACTTGTATGGAAATAGCATTTAGATAGGACTCTTTCTGGTAGGATAATTGTGTGGTACTTTTTTAATGGTAGGTTTATAGCATTTGAACAGAGATCAGTTGATGAGCTCAGCTCATCTTTCGGAGAATATAGTAAGAGAAATTTCTCAGATATGTACATTAGTTATTTAGATGAGCACCAACAATGTTCTTGGTGCTATATGCCAGCAGAGGAGGGCAGTCCTGGAAATTGAAGCCCTCTATCCACAAAACAAGTACAGATTAGGCAGCAAATGCGATCTGCTCCTCAAACTGGAAGTTCTCATTACCCAGATAAATGGCCCGTTCTTTTTTTTTTTTTTTTTTTTTCCTTTCCCCAGTCACGCTAAGCTCTTTATACCTTGGGGCAATGAGTTACCCAGGTGGTTTATGCATGGTATGAAAAGTATTTTTCTTTTATAAGTTTCTAATGTGTTGCCTTAACATTTCATTGCCTGACTGTCCCATTGTTCTTATTATATGAGAAGATAAATAGAAGTACCTGACTTGCCTTCTCTACCATTCATTATTTTATCACATCTCTCCCCTCTTATCTGTCTCCTCTCTAAACTAAGCCTTTCCAATCTGCTCAGTCTCGCCAAGCCTCTAATTCTCGTCACGGGTGTCTGAACTGCCTTTATTTTTGCCATATCCTTTGTGAGATGGGATCACATAAAATGGACATGGAATTCCACCCCTCAGAGTATCCTAAACACTTCCTCTCCCTCCTTGTTTGTGCCTTTCACATAATTGTAGATATTTAGCATGTCTCTCCCCTTGATTATTACATAACATTTGTTGTTCTACTGGGAAGTACTCCGTTTCCTAATGTCCCTGAATTGATTGTGCAGGGAATCTTACTCTTCCCCTGTTGCAAGCAAGAAACACATGCTAAGATTTTCAAAGTGACCTAGTGACTCCAAACACCAATTTCTAATAAAGTTAATGGAAACTGGGTGTTCAAATGCCTTGAGCAGCTTTAAAAAATCTGTACTGTATTCTTTTACTGGAGCAGTAGCTAAATGGAGAGGTTTTTTAAGTAAGTTTCTCCAGAATGGCTGAGACTGCAAGTCTCTGCTGCAAGGAAATTAACATCTGCCAGTAGGATTTCAGTGGATACTGCAGCCAGTAATTTCTCAGCAGGATGATCAGAAGTACTGGAAGGGCAATATGATAGGGAAACATTCAAAAAGTGATGACTAGTATCTGGACAGTTCTCTCCTCCATTCATGCAGTTGTACCCATTCTGTTTTCACAAGCCATTTTTGTGACTGGAAGGAACTGAGGCAACTTTAGAAGTTTCTACCAAGTTAAAAACAAAATTTAACAAACTTTTGAGTTTAGGGGATTAGTAAAGAGAGATGCACTAAGTCTGTTACCTCTGGGATGCTGCTTTGATGCTAGTCCAGAGACACAGTTTTCACATGTGACTAAGGGCTTGACTACACATGAAAATTAATCTGGAGTAAGCCTGAACAAGTGGCAGCAGCACATCTCCCACCGACATAGCGCTGTCCACGCTAGTACTTATGCTGGCAAAACTTGTGTCGCTCAGGGTGGTTTTTTTTCACAGCCCCGAGCAACAAAAATTTTGCTGGCATAAGTTCTAGTGTAGACAGTGCCTAAGTGACACAGGAAAATTCTGATAGATATGCCTCTGTTTTATCAATGAGGGAAGGAGTGATGCACATGGTACTTCACCTCTCTCGTCCCCTCTATAGAATTTATCAGAATTTTTGGATACAGAATGCACACAAAATAAACAGCAATAATGTTGGGTTTTGCTGAACAAAGGGTACACAATGGCTACATAGAAATATCCAGTTTATAGCACCAGTTACCAACCCTGTAAATCATGCCGACTGCTTTAAAGGGAAGCTTAGCCATTTGGGATTTAAAAAACAAAATAAAACACTCACTGCAGTTTAGGTTCAATACACTTTACTGTCTTATCTCTCAAGCTGTCAGTCAATAAAGAATCTTTCTACAGAAAGAGATGTCCTAAATGTTTCATGCTTCCAAAACCCAAAGCGTCAAGACCCAATTTTGGAGAAACAGATTGGATAAGTGCCGGTCAATGCTGTTGACCCAGGCTTGGTGGAGACGGTGCAATTTTTAACATGGTTTTGTAATCATTGTTATACTTCTCTGTTAGAGAGACAAGGTGGATGAGGTAATATCTTTTTCTGTTGGAAAAAGAGACAAGCTTTCGGCTCTGTGTCAGCACAAAAGTTTGTCTCTTTCACTAACAGGACTTGGTCCAATAGAAAGATGCTATCTCATTCATCTTCTCTCTCTGATATCATGGGATCAACATGGCTACAAGTGCACTGCAAACAAGTCTTATCTTAGACATTTTCAAATGTGTTCATGTAGCCCATCTCCTCTTCAAATCTCAGACTTTAACAAATATTTGCCAATTAAATCCCCCTAATACTCTGAGATAGAGAAGTGTATTTTTTGTTAGGCCCAATTTACAGATTTAATTTTCTGCCTTTTTTTTTATTGTGTAACTAGAATGTATCATTCTAGAGATTATCAAGCGACCAGGTGTTTGTCATGTATGCAAGGTCTCCAACCCTTTTATGTATGGCCTGCAGCCATACTACCTTGAGCCATGGTTTCATCAGACATCACAAGTTAAAGAGGAGGAGGCCTGATCAGTATCCAGTGGGGACCTCCATGAAACACACCATGCTGCAAGGGATAGTGGTGAGGATTCAGTAAGTAGCATCCTCATGAGTCAGTCCTAAATTAATGCCCCCACATGGTGCTGGAGGAGACGATGATGAGGGAGATATAAAACCAAGATTCAAGACATTTGTGATCACTTTAAAGATTCTTTGGTTCTCGTGATAAAAGCAAGAAGCTGTTTTGAAGCCGTTTAGAGGCTTAGGAGGTGGATTAGTGAGCAGAGTGCAGATGAGATGGCCAGAGTCGCGAGACAAATTATCACATGGGTCTCTGACACGGCTTGTGGACATTTATAAAGATGCATACGTATGCGATGTACTGTAAAATGTATCTAAACATGTACAGATAAAATAAGTTAGGTCATTGATAATCTTCTGCACTTAATGGTTCCCCTACTGCTTAGCAAAGTTTGAGTGCTGTGTGTAAATGTTCTGTTAGAATGGGAGATTGTGGATCTGTGAACTAGTAGAGTGCTTTGGGATATTTTGAAGAAAGAGGTGTATAAATGCTAATCCTAGGACTATCAGTAATTATTGCTATTTTCCTGGAGCATTTCCCTGGCTCTGTAGCACATCACAAATCGCCTTTGGTTTTCAGAGTATAAATGCCCTACCTACCCCACTGAAATAAGATTTACAACTTCAGGTTTAGGTTTCTGACATGGGTTTTCTGAGCTAAGTGCTGCAGTTAGCTTTTGGGATTGTTTCCCTTCTAGGAGCTGTTAGATTCCAATAATTGACAGGATAAAACTTGTTTTGCCTATTGTCTGCTAAGCTGCTCTGCAGCCAGCTCTTATTACTGGAGGCAACATTTAGATTCTAAATATTGCACTCCAGATGCTTCAATCAGAAATCTTTACCAGCCTTAATTATAGGAGTGTTTGCAAGCCTGAGTGCATATTAACTGCCACAGCAGTCACTGGATGCATATTTAAATTTCCTGTTTAAAGGATGAATTGGAATTTGATATTACCATCAAGTTTTAGGAAGTGGGGTGCCTCAGACTTCCATTTTGCAAAGACATGGAGAAAGCCATAGGCCCTTCCTCTGTAATGTTGTGGTTAATCTCTCTATGTTGCAAGAGTTCAAGTAGCAAATCTGATGGACTGGGTTTGCATGAAGTTTCCATCCTGTGTATCAAATCTTAAAGGTGGTGCTGCCAGTTAAACTCTGCCTGTGATCCATTCGTGTGCTACAGTGCAATTTTACATTGCATGTGCAGCAGCAGGTAAGAAAACCGAAGGCCAAACAAACCGAAGACAAAACTGAAAAGGGGAGAGGGTAGGAAGTGAGAAAAGAGGAGAAAGTATTTATTTGTGCAATGCGTAGCCAGGCTTCTCTCATAACCTGGAATCCAGGGCAAGTTCCTGCATTGCGTACTCCAGCATCAAAGCATTTCGTTGACTACAGAGACGTCTAGTGGTTTAGCCTGACCAATCACAAACAGTGATTGTTGCTACTGAATTTAAGAACCTGCATATATGGTGCCTCCTGCACTTGTAGATGGATGGTCGTTTTTTATATCTTGTTCAGATATTGTGTACCCAACAAATGTTGCTGTTCTACAGCATAGGCTTTCGTGTTGCTTAGCAGTACAAAAACCTGATCAGAGCTGCCCCAAGAAGCTTAGAGTCTGAATTAAACATAACACAGCTAGAGATGATAGATAGATAAAAGGGGGCGGAGCAAGAGTTACAGCCATGTGAGACCATGAGATGCTTATTTCAAGGCACTCTTCCTCTTGGTTTCTCTTCTAAAATTGCATGTAGTGCAATAAAGAACAGTGTCTGGAATGAAGGTCTCTGGCTATAAGTCATGGTATGCACGTTGGTGTGTACAGTGCCATTCACTCAATGGGATTTTACAGGGTTTCTATAGAATAGCACAGATGCTTTGGGAAGCACATTGCTTGAGTCCGTGTTGCAAATTCCTACAGCCTGGACCTCTGCTACACTTGGCAGCAGACAGCTCTGTATGCTCAGGGGTTTTTAAATTAAGAGTCCCAAGTCTTTTATATACTAACTGGCAGGGAAAGAAGTATCACTCCAAAGTTTTCTTAGATTTTATTGATTTATTGAAAATGTTTCATTTTCTTAATTTATGAAACCATGAACTGCGTTATGGAACAGTGTATTCAGAAAGTAGTTTCCTCAATTCAGAAAGTCAAGGTGCTCAGATACCATGGTGATGGGAGCATATAAGTACTGAGAGATCTAACCAGGTTGTGTCCAGATGATGGATTTAGTTATTAAATCAAGTCTCCTCCCAAAACTCTGATGGGCAAGTTGGAACTTCATTTTACCGATGAGGAAACGGAGGCAGAGGAAATAAAGCAAAGCTCTACTCTGAAAAGTGGTTTCATAAACTTTACACCATCTTACAAAGGAGACCTGCTGCCTGTGTATATTCAGTCAGAGTTGGCTGACTTCAGGGACAGAAGTAATGTTTACTGCATTTCTTTTAGACTGGCAGAGCTAACCTAGCTAAAAGAGGGCAAGCTGGAGTCTGTTCCTTCTTGTGGATCAACAGAAGAGTTTACTGCATTTTGAATCTGTTACATGTAATCCAGTAGTAACAGTGGAGATGCACAGATGTCGCAGAGGGCAGAATTTCTCAGCGTTAAATTGACATGCAAAGAACCCACTTTAACTCTTGGTTCCCAGGGTCTGTTTGATGAGGTGGCGGCTAGAAAAAGCAGCTTTTTACCTGTAACCTGAGCCCATTTTACTCTGGATATCATTTGAGAAGCACGAGACCTGGAACCTCTGCAGAGTCACCTTTCAGCATCGTATTTCAGGAAGTCAGGAGCATAACTGAAGTTCCAAGCTCCCGCTCCTGTGCTCAGCTCTCTAGACCACACCTCCCTCATAACATGTACAGCAGCACCCACTCAATTGGCACAAGTCCTGTTGAATGTACGGGAGTGAGCCATGTAATATATTATAAATAACCAGCCATATATTGGGTGGGGCGTGTACACTATATCAGTGGTTCTCAACCAGGGGTACATGTACCCCTAGGGGTATGTAGAGGTCTTCCAGGGGTTACATCAGCTCATCTAAATATTTGCCTGGTTATACAACAGGCTACATAAAAAGTACTATCGAAGTCACTACAAACTAAAATTTGGTTAACTGTTCTATATACTATACACTGCAATGTAAGTACAATATTTATATTCAAATTTATTTATTTTATAATTATACGGTAAAAATGAGAAAGTAAACAATTTTTCCGTAATAGTGTGCTGTGACACTTTTGTGTTTGTCTGATTTTGTAAGCAAGTAGTTTTTAAGTGAAGTGAAACTTGAGGGTATACAAGACAAATCAAACTCTTGAAAGGGGTACAATAGTTTGGAAGGGTTTAGAACTACTGTACTATATAATAACAGCCAACCACGGATGTGTGAAAAGTTGGTAAAGTCTATTTATTTTATTTCAGCTCATTCAGACAAACAAACTGAAGCACTATCCCAGTATCCATGGAGACTTCAGCAATGACTTCAAGCAGCCATGTGTTGTGTTCACTGGACATCCCTCCCTCAGGTTTGGGGATGTGGTGCATTTTATGGAGCTGTGGGGAAAATCTAGCCTTAACACTGTTATATTTACAGGTAAGTGAAGGGCAGTTCACAGTACAGAAATAGTAATGTGTCATACATTCTTATTGGACCAGATTCCGAGGGCCTCACTTGTTCCCCAATTTGACTGCAGGAGGAGGATCAGGTTCAGGCGAGGATCTCAGGATTGACATCAGTGACAAATAATTTATATTGCATTTCATTCCTGTTAGCTCTGTGGACTTGATTCTTGCCCAGCACAGCCAGTCCTTGCCCTTTGTAAGCAAGATATTTGTATATACTGCAACAAAATGCCTACAAGTCTCTGGCACTCTTTTTAAAGACACACCCAACCAGTTAGGGTTAGTGAGGAAATCCTCTAGAAACTGGTCTGAGGTCACTAGCAAAAAATCACATAAGCTGCAGAACAGTCACTTGATAGCAGCTTTCAGTCACTACTATCTGTGCTAAAACATACTGGCAGCATGGAGGTAAAAAGGTGAATATCCTATTGCGTACTGCACTGAGTTATCTAGTTCTCTACAGATCCACTAGGATTATAGTAGAATATTTGGTGAATATTCTTATTCTTCCATGAAGTTAATACTGACACCCAGCCTAACCTAAAAGGAATAATTATGAGGCAAATGGTGAAAATGTATTTGCTGAATGTGATGCTTATGCAAAATCATTTTGAAATACGAAAAGTTTGTGTTGGATTTTTGTCAGGCTGAGAAACCAGGCCATTGGGGTGGGTTTGTGATACTGAAAAATTGTAAATCATGCTTCTTGTTAGAAGATCTGATTGAAAGTAAGAGATGCTGTTTTTTGTCTTGATTAAATTAGTTATAGAAAAATCAGGCAATAATGCTTTGAGATGAAATGGTGCTGCTCTGTTGCTTGATTGAGCGAAGACTAATTGTGGGCATAATTTTCATCAAATTAACTGAAAATAACTAGGGGGAAAAAGAGAAATCCATAAGTGAATTAACATTGCCAAACAGCTCATCTAGATTAGGACATGGTAATAGGGGGAGGAATTGGGTGATCTTTGTTGTTGAGACATCAAATATCTTCTGCATTTTTTTTTCCCTCTCCCAGAGCCTGACTTTTCTTATCTGGATGCACTGGCTCCTTATCAACCTCTGGCTATGAAATGTGTTTACTGCCCCATTGACACGAGACTGAATTTTATTCAGGTGTCCAAGTTACTCAAAGAAGTCCAGGTATTGACATCTCTGTTGCCTTTCCTTTATGTTTATACACCTATACTCACTCACCCACCCAATGGATACCTTCACTGTGGATGATCTTTATATTAAAGAAATGACTCTTTGTGCACACAACGTATGCCTCCTCTTCTAATAGCCTGCACTGAAATGTGTACAAAATGGCCCCCAGGCTCTGCAGGCAATGGACTTTTAAACATTTTAACACTCACCGTGCAGAGTAGTTATAGGTATGTAGCATAAAACATCACGTATTTCCAAGATCCAACCTCTTAGCAGTTTATAAATGCAGTCGTTTGTCCCTTTGAATCTTTCCTGCTTGTTTAAATATTCCCTGGATGTGTATGATGATGCCCCAAAAGTTCAAGGTGATGAGTCCCCTCAGCTTCGTTAACTTCAGTTGACTTCACATTGCCTGGCCCCTCAGGCATGTAATCCGAGCCTCCTCTTTTGATACTGGCATTACACTCTCTGGGCCTTTACATCCAGGTCCTATTCAAATCCTGCTGCTTCTCTCTGGCCAGACTGCCAGAACTCTCCTCCAGATCCTGATCTCCCACCTTGGCTACCACAGTCTCCTCACCAGGCCTCCGGGCATCCACCTCATCCATTTCTATTCAAAACATTGCTGCTAAAATTTTCTTCTTGGCTCATCCCTTCAATCATGTTACTCCCACCCCTCCCATTGTTGGGTTCTTCTACTGGATTCGTCTTCAACATATCCAACACATTCGGTAGCGTTATGGGCTGTGAAAGAACAACTCTAGCCAGTCATCTGGTCACACTGTGAGCTTCCCCTTCACTCCATGAATGAGTGGAGCTTCCATTGTTGGCTTCTTCCACCAGGACCTTCTTCCATGCTGCCCTTTGGTGTAGAATGACCTCCTCCTCCTCCAGGCTGTTCTCACAGATGCTGTCTTTGTCCATCAGATCCATGCCTCTACCTTGACCCTTGTAGTAAACAGCCTATTAGTGATTAGTTAATATATCTAGCTTAAAATATCCGTGAAGCCTCTAAATTGTCCATTTGGCTAATTTATGCAACCATATGTTCTTCCTGCTGTCACCCTTGTCTTCCCACGCTCCACTCCCTTGTATTCTACACTCACCTGTGGCATTTTGTCCCTATTTTGATTGGAAGCTTTTTGGGGACGGTCTTCAATTTTGTTTGTACAGCACCTGGCATAACTATTGATATTTATTTTGTATTCAGATGCTCGCTAAGGACACTAGTCAGGGCCCATTGTGTTAGGCACTGTTCAAACACATAAAACTGTCTCTGCCCTCAACCACTTACTCCAATCCTGATTAAGGGCCTCTGGATGCTACTGGAACACAACTAAGTTACATTGCTAATGTACAAAATGTTACAGGCCTTATAATTTCAGTGTCCGTGCTCGCACCTTCTAGGGCAGTTCACATCTATCTTCACCACCATCTTCTCTTCTCTTCTAGCCTCTCCATGTAGTTTGTCCAGAGCAGTACACCCAGCCACCACCCACCCAGTCCCATCGCACAGACCTGATGATCGACTGCCAGCCGCCAGCAATGTCCTACCGCAGAGCAGAGGTGCTGACTCTCCCATTCAAGCGGCGCTACGAGAAGATTGAAATCATGCCAGAAGTGAGTGATGAAAGGGAAACAGCAAGTTGGCACCTTGCTGTCTACCACCAGATTATTCTGTTGCCCCCGTCTGTAGTCTCGTCAAACAGAAACGTGTTACACACATGACATATATTTCATATGAAGGCGTAAAGCACTTCCCACTAAGCAGAAGGCTAGACTGAGAGATACTCCAGAGAGGGTGTTAATTTATTCACACTGTGAACCAATGAAGGTTGAAGGAACCATTCTGGGAAATCTAAAAATGTTAATTATCCTTTGCAAGCACTTCACACTTCAAACCACGTAACAAATATGTTAAATTGGGTAAACTGAGGCAATGAGAATCTGAATGATTTGCCCAAGGTTTCAGGCTGAGTCTGAGAGAGAGAGCTGGGGATTGAAAGTCAGGACTCCTGGCTTCTCTCTCCTGCATCATTGGCTAGAAAAACTCTCTCCTCTTGTGAACCATATTAAGGAACTCTAGGAAATGGCTGCCTTATTTAGTGTTTTAACAAATGATGATTCAGTAAACAATTAGAGTTCAATAGGTTAATTGGTTGCTTATAACCATCTCACATGGGCTGATAGGATGTAAGGCCAGAAGGGTCCATCATGACCCTCTAGTCTGACCTCCTGCACATTGCAGACCACAGAACCTCACCCACCCACTCCTGTAATAGGCCCACAACATCTGGCTGAGTTACTGAAGTCTTCACATCTTGATTCAAGTTACAGAGAATCCACCATTTACTCTAGTTCAAACCAGCAAGTGACTTGTGCCCCCACTCTTTAAATGAAGGCAACCTTTCCTCTCCTCTTCCGCCAGAGTCTCAGCCAGTCTGACCTGAGTGAAAATTCCTTACCAAACTCAAATACGATGATTGGTCAGACGCTGAGCATGTGGGCAAGATGCACCAGCCAGACACCTGGGAAATAATTTTCTGTAAAGCCCTCCCCATTCAGTGACCCATCTCTGGCTGTTGAAGATATTTGCTAATAGCAGTCACAGATGGGCCACGTGCCATTATGAGGCAATCTCATCATACCATCCCCTGTATAAACTTATCAAGCTCAGTTTTGAAACAAGTTAGGTTTTTTCCCCCCACTACTCTTGGAAGCCTGGACCAGAACTTCACTCTTCTGATGGTTAGAAACCTTTGTCTAATTTCAAGCCTAAATTTATTGATGGCCAGTTTGTTCTTATGCCAACATTGGCCCTTAACTTAAATAACTCCTCTCCCTCCATGGTGTTTATCCCTCAGATATATTTATAGAGAGAAATCATATCTCCCCTCATCATTTGTTTTGTTAGGCTAAAAAACCAAAGCTATTGAAGTCTTCTCTTGTAAGGACAATACTGTTGGAAAAGCAGCGAATGTCATTCTGTGATGTGTTAGCAGGAGTGTTGTAAGCAAAACATGAGAAGTAATTCTTCTGCTCTACTCAGCATTGATAAGTCCTCCGCTGGAGTACCGTTTCCCATTCTGGGCACCATGTTTCGGAAAGATGTGGACAAATCGGAGAAAATCCAGAAGACAGCAACAGAAATGATTAAAAGTCTAGAAAACGACCTATGAGGAAAGATTGAAAAATTACACTTGTTTAGTTGGTAGTAGAGAAGACTTAGGGGGGCATAAGTGTTCAAGTATGTAAAAGGTTATAGAGGAGGAGGGTAATAAATTGTTCTCCATATCCTCTGAGGATAGGATAAGAAATAATGGACTTAAATAGCAGCAAGAGAGATTTAAGTTAGACATTAGGAAAAAACTTCTAACTGTCAGAGTAATTAAACACTGGAACAAATTATGTAGGGGGTTGTGGAATCTCCGCCATTGGAGGTTTTTACGAACAGATTAAACAAACCTTGTCAGAGATGGTCTAAATAATATTAGGCCTGTCTCAGTGCAGGGGACTGTACTAGATGACCGATCGAGGTCCCTTCCAGTCCTACATCTCTGAATCTCCATTCTGCTGATCATCCTAGTAGCCTTCTCTACAACTGTTGCAGTTTGGATTCATCTTTCTTAAACAAGGGAGACCAGAATTACGCATGGTATTCCAGATGAATACGACTTATGCTGTAACATTTTTAATCAATGTATTAATAATAGGTGACCTGTATTCTAACAGACAGGGTGTTAAAATATTTTGACAATCTAATCAGCACAAATGTGTCCTTGGTTCGAAAGTGAGGCTTTTTACCAGCAGGCTATGTAGCCCCAATGAAATTGCTTTAAAAAAAGGGTCTCCTTTTCATTGGAGGAAAAACAATACTTTTAGTGTTAACAGAGGATGCAGAACTACAGGAAGGAACTGTACCTGAGTAACAAACATCAATAAGCCTTGCTCGCCACTACCACCACCACATCATCTGTATCCAATTTGTGCCTGAATTCAGTTTTGTGAGTATGCATCCCCATGCTGAGATTATCCCTGGAGTCGAGGATGGGTTTTTAATTGAAAAATGAACTCTCAGATGCAACTGCACTATGGCATGTGTGTTTGTTTGAGACATTTGCATATTTATTGGATCCTGTTAAAGCTGTGGCTAGTAAAATGTGACATATGTTCAGGGCTGTGACCAAAACAAATCTTGTGTTACCAGGGTGATAATTCATCCCTTACACAGAGAGCCAGGACAAGGCTAGGCAGCATTTAAATTCTACTTTGAAGCCCTGAGACTTCACTTCAAGCCTGAGGGTTTAAGTGGGACTTAAGTGGTACCTATTCTTTGTCCTGGCTCTGCTCGGGGGGCAAGATCACCCTTCTCTGAAAACAGTGAGGCTAACCGTAGGGTGAATCCTGCAAAAAATGTTCAGACATTCCTCTATTTTAAATAAATTCATTTCAGAAAGAGGAAGGATGGTCAAGTGGTTAGGGCACTAGCCTGGTACTGAGACCAAGGTTCAAGTCCCTGCTCTACCACAGACTTCCTTGGTTGACTTGGGCAAGTCACTTGGTCTCTCTCTGCCTCAGTTCCCCATCTGTACAATGGGGATAATAGCACAGCCCTCCCTCACAGGAATGCTGGGAAGTTAAACATGCTAAAGATTGTAAGGCTCTCAGATACGATGTTGATAGGGACAGAGAACTGTCTGAGAGAGAGAGAGATGTTAGCTCTGTTCGTTTCCCTTGAATATTCTAGTCAACAGGCTTTTTGGCAAGAATGTTTGCAGCAACTGCCATTTTTCTCTTCCAGCAAATATCACTAAATATAAAATTTCTATTCGCACCAGAAACCTGATTCAAAGTTATTACTCGACTCAGGGAAAGGAAACGTCCTGTGTGACCAATCAGAACACGCTGAGTTTTAAGGCATGGCTACCAAATGCTTGCAGCCAACTACTCGTGAGCAGTGCTCAGGCTGAAATAGGTTCATGTGAAACATCTGTCCTAGTTTTGAAACACACCTGGCTTCAGGGAATCCTGAATCTTTGCAGAATATTTGTAAACAGAAAAGAGATCAATGGGGAGAAAAGAGGCCCATCAGAGAGCTAATGGGCAGGATCCCCTGGGAGGCTAATATGAGGGAGAAAGGAGTCCAGGAAAGCTGGCTGTATTTTAAAGAAACCTTATTGAGGGCGCAGGAATAGACCATCCCGATGTGCAGAAAGAATAGCATATATGGCAGGCGACCAGCTTGGCTTAACATAGAAGTCTTCAGTGAGCTTAAACACAAAAAAGAAGCTCACAAGAAGTGGAAGTTTGGTCAGATGACTAGGGAGGAGTATTAAAATACTGCTCGAACATGCAGGAATGAAATCAGGAAGACCAAAGTGCAATTGGACTTGCAGATAGCAAGGGACATGAAGGGTTTCTACAGGTATGTTAGTAACAAGAAGGTGTGGGCCCCTTACAGAATGGGAGAGGCAACCTAGTCACAGATTACGTGGAAAAATCTAAAGTATTCAATGCTTCGTTTGCAAGGTCAGTTCTCAGATTACTGCACTGGGCAGCATACAATGGGGAGGTGGTGTGCAGCCCTCAGTACTGACAGAACAGGTTCAGGACTATTTAGAAAGGCTGGACATGCACAGGTCCATGGGTCTGGATGCAGTGCATCTGAGGGTGCTGAGGGAGTTGGCTGATGTGATTGCAGACCAATTGGCCATTACCTTTGAAAACTCGTGGTGATTGTGGGAGGTCCCAGATGATTGGAAAAAGACATATATAGTGCCCATCTTCAAAAAAGGGAAGGAGGGGGATCCACGAAACTACAGACCGGTCAGCCTCCCCTCAGTCCCCGGAAAAATCATGGAGCAAATCTTTAAGGAATCCATTTTGAGGCACTTGGAAAAGAGGAAGGTGATCAGAAACAGTCAGCATGGATTCACCAAGGGCAAGTCATGGTCTGACCAATCTGAATGCCTTCTATGATGAGATGACTGACTCTGTGGCTGTGGGGAAAGCAGTGGACGTGATATACCTTAACTTTAGCAAAGATTTTGATATGATCTCCCACATACTTCTTTAATCTGCTGATAAGAATAATGGGTTGGATGAATGGCCTATAAGCTGGATAGATCATCAGGCTCAATGGGTAGTGATCAACGGCTCAATGTCTAGTTGGCAGCCAATAACAAGCGGACTGCCCCAAGGGTCGGTGCTGGGGCCATTCTTGTTCAATATCTTCATTAATGATCTGGAGGATGGAGAGGATTGAACCCTCGGCAAGTTTGCAGGTGACACTAAGCTGGCGGAGGGTAGATACCCTGGAAGGTAGGGATAGGATACAGAGTGACCTAGACAAATTGGAGGATTGGGCCAAAAGAAATCTGATGAGGTTCAACAAGGACAAGTGCAGAGTCCTGCACTTAGAATGGAAGAATCCCATGCACAGCTACAGACTGGGGACCGATGGGCTAAGCAGCAGTTCTGCAAAAAAGGATCTGGGGGTTACAGTGGACAGAAAGCTGGGTATGAGTCAACAGTGTGCCCTGGTTGCCAAGAATACTAATGGCATATTGGGCTGTATTAGTAGGAGCATTGCCAGCAGATCGAGGGAAGTGATTATTCCCCTCTATTTGGCACTGGTGAGACCTCATTTGGAGTATTGTGTCCAGTTTTGGGGCCCCACTACAGGAATGATGTGGACAAATTGGAGAGAGTGCAGCGGAAGGCAATGAAAATGATTAGGAGGCTTGAGCACATGACTTATGAGGAGAGGCCGAGGGAACTGGGCTTATTTAGTCTGCAGAAGAGAAGAATGAAGGGGTATTTGATAGCAGCCTTTAACTGCCTGAGAGGAGGTTCCAGGGATGTTGGAGCTAGGCTTTTCTCAGTGGTGGCAGATGACAGAAGAAGGAGCAATGGTCTCAAGTTGCAGTGGGGGAGGTCTAGGTTGGATATTAGGAAAAACTTTCTCACTAGGGGGGTGGTGAAGCACTGGAATGGGTTACCTAGGGAGGTGGTGGAATCTCCATCCTTATAGGTTTTTAAGATGTGGCTTGACAAAGCCCTGGCTGGGATGGTTTAGTTGAGCTTGGTCCTGCTTTGAGCAGGGGATGGGACTAGATGACCGCCTGTGGTCCCTTCCAACCCTAATCTTCTAGGATTCTATGAGATGGATAAATTGGTCTTTATGAATAGTTCACCCAGTTTGGGGACCAAATAGGAACCCAGGCGATGGTTCTGGAAAGGACCTTTTGGCATGTCTAGTCTGTTGCCTGGCACTTGCGTGGGGGTACAGCCTGTGCAATATTTCTCAAACTGTGCGGTTGACCTTCCTGAGAAGGATCCAGCCTCTTCAGTGAGACTCTCCAACTAGCCATGGGGAGGAAGAAGGGGAGTTGAAATTATTGATCAAGTCTCATGCAAAGTACCAGCACAACTCATCCCCTTTTTGGCACCCTCAGCAGAGACCAAGAAACTGAATGGAGCATGGAGACTCAATTCCCAACTTGTGCCTAGAGCTGGTCCCTGGAGGTCAGGTTTGAAGTACACTGAAAGGGGATGGGATGTGAGGAAGCTTGCTCTGTTGACAGTCGACCAGCGGGTAGAGGGCTTCAATCCCCAGAGGAAGGATAGCCTTATGGCTAAGCTACTTGGTAGGGGTGGGGGAGATCTGGCTTCTTTACCTAGCTCTGCCACAGCTTGGGGCTTGTCTGCGCAGTTTTGTACTGTTTTAACTGTATCTGTTTAGAAACTAGTATAGTTTTGAGGCACAAGTCCTAGCGTGGGTGTCAGTAGTACCACTGTAAAAGTGCTTTTATTGGTATAGCTTTGCCCACATGGGGGCGAGGGGGAGGGGTTGTGAAAGAGAGATTTAACTATATTGGTATAAAATCTCACCCCTGGATAACATTCTGAAAATTAATAGAAAACCCGATTAATAAAGGGTGTCAATAGGGCATCCTTCCCCAGCACTGAAATATTGAGATCAAATATCATAGAAAAGATTTTGTTCATTCTCGGAACGAACGTAATGCTGCTGAAAGGTGCTGACTTGACCGTACTAAAGACTGAATCATTTGGCTAGCCACACAAGTGCTTCTGCTGTAGGGGTTGACATTCTCCCGCTGCATTGCCAATGTTCTTCCACCCGGACCTAGCACAACCATATGGTGGCATGGAAACAGAATTCTGTCTCCTTGGTCCATTCAGTCTTTGGCCTGTGAGTTTTGCAATAAGGGTGCCAGTTGCCACTAACCCCAGCTCAGTCAGGCTATCAAAACCCTGACATCTGTAAGAGTGTAATCTCTCCTTCTTTGTGTTAACAGCCGTACCTTCTAGTGCTACTGACCTCCAAGGATCACTGTAGTCTTCAAATACCTGGAAGGAGGGAAATTGCCTGCTGTGGCATGTATTTGTTTCTCCACCACCCTTCCCCCACCTTGACTTAATATCTCCGAGAACTGCCCCACTCCACCTTTCAGGTTTTGTCATAGCCCCCTGCCTTTATGATCCTGGAGAAAAAAACCAGTGTGTTGCCCCGTTATTGTGCAAAGGAGTATTAGTGAGCTGGTGTGGAAAAGAGTTCATCTGTGCACAGGGAAAAATGTATTTCAACCAGGATTTATGGGTACTATCTTCCTAGCCATGTGGAAGATCACAGTGTCAGAAGGTGGCTGCAACTTCCCCATCTGCTGGGAGAGCCGTGCAGGGTCAACACCACACAAATAGTGGTCCCTGTATGGTGGAAAATCTCAAGCGAGGATGTAAGTGGCAACACCATCTCCTTGTCTTGTGGTGAATACCAACACCCCTGGGCTGCAGGGGGCTGGACTGCCCAAGAAGGGGTATTTTACAGTTCCCTGAATCAAAATTGTGAACCCAGCCTGTTTATCTTTCAAAACACAACTTAAACCAAAGAACAAACAATGAAGCCTGCTCCACAAAACACCAGTGTGTAAATGTCTGTCAGCCTTTTCCCTCTAGTACATTAACTTCCATAGACTTTCAAACTGCACAAAAGGTGTATCCAAATTTGTCTTCTGGTGCCTTAGCTCTTTTTAAAACTAAAAAAAAACTGACTCATTATGGTCCCGGTAACAATAGAATGGCTTTAGTGATGTGTGTGATGAAAGTGGGCTTTCTGTTAAAACCGCTTTCCTCCGCATCCCCACCCAAAAAAACCCTAGCTAACCTTCATAGGGTCGGATTCTGCTCTGTTACATAGATGTGCAGTCAGTGGAGTTACTGTATATTGAGATCACTTTAACAGAGAGGAAAATCTGGCCCAGTAAGACTTTTAGATATTAATGAGATTTACACTCAGTACAGCCTTTGTTCAAAAAGTTTAACTCTCCAGAGGCACCAGGCTAGGCCTGTCTCTCCAGAGTATTATGGAAGCATTTTCACTTTGTTTAACTCATCTGTTCCTTTGAGCACCTGCATGTCACTTGAAAAGGGCAGCTTACTGGAAATTGGTTAGGCATTGTCTGTTCGCAGCAGAATGAGCGGGAAAGTGGAAAACCTCTTCTGGAGCAAACAGATAAATTGGAACAGAAGCCTCTGAGCAAACAGTGTGATTCTAGTGTAATTACAGTTTGGACAATGGCGTGTATCACATGACTTCAGCAGGCTGTCTAATTGAAGGAGGGCTGTTTGTTTTTAAAATACTCTTCTATTGTAAAGCTCTTTAGGGTAAGGACCAGAGCTACCTGGATATGAGTGTGCACCATCTAGCACAATGGGGTCCTGACTTTTGTTGGGGTCTCTAGTCGTGCCACAGCCTTAGCTGACTTCCCCTTCCTGGACACTCGCCAGGCTGCTGTGCCGCCCCACTCACCACATGACCCATTTGCTCTTAAGTGTCCCTTTGTTTGGGTGGCTCAGGCCAAGTGACAGAGTGAGATCAGTAAGGTGCGGTGAGTCTCAGACTTTGTTCCACTGAATCTTATCCCTTCTGGGTAAACCTTCCTGTGTGCTCTGTTGTTTAGACCAAGAATTGTTCCACTTGCAGAATCTGGGATAAAAGGGGAAGGTATTGGCTTGAAATTCACCACTCAGCAGCTGAGTCTAACAAATCTCTATTAAGGCAAAACGCTAGCAAGCAATGATCAGTTACAAGTGGGAGGCACATCAGGATGCTCTGACTGCAGTCTCCTCCAGCACTGGACGTGTGCGTGTGTAAAAAAATAAACTTTTCATTATCTCTCTTTATACATATGCATTAGTCTTTCATTTCTCTTAACTCGTACTGACAGGGGAGGAGAGTTTTCTGCTCGTTCAAACCAGTTTCCTCTAGCTTTGTGCTTACTTTAATTTTTGTCTTCCCCTCAAACGTAATTACTCTGCAAGGTCTTGCAGATGTTCAGCACTACTTATGCTGAACTGTAAAACTATTAAATCACAGCAGTCTTCTGTCAGGCCTAAATAATAAACAATTAGGGAGGATGCTAACTTTATATTGATGCAACTTCTAGGTTAAAATGTTTGAAGTGTGTCTTGTGCCTGGAATGGCCCTGAGGAGTATCTTGGCCCTGTGCTTATCTGAGCTGAGGAGCTATTCTTCTGGCACTTTACTCGGTGGGTGGGTGGGTGGGGGAGTAGAAGTGATTGGCCAATAACTAGCCAAAAATTGACTACAAAAATTTATCCTCAATCATTGTGCAGCCCCTCATTGCCTTCGGTGGGATTCTGTCTGTGAACTGAAGGTAGTGCATGGCCTGAACTGAAGTCCAGTGATCGCTTCACCTGAGGAAGGACTTAGTAAACAATTTAGGATTTGGCCGTAAGCCCACATGCTCTTATCTTCCATGCCAACAGCTGTGGTTTGGCCATCAGCAATGTTTGGTATGCCAGATCCTGTTCATTGGTGGAAAATACAATCCAAAGTGAGAGTTTTAGCAGCAGGGTGCACTAAGAAACTTATTTACCCTACAAGAAGTTGCATTGACATCTACATGTAAATATCACAGTAGTGAAACTTCCAAAAACAGATCTCCATGCCAATCTCCTAGGGTGTGGGGCTGCACTCTGGTGTGATGCTGGCAATTTTAATCTTTTATCAGTAGATCCTCTTTGGTAAAAATTTAAACTGAAACAGACCAAAACACAAAAGTAAAGAGTGTGAAACTAAAACAGCTAAAAATTGCAGCAAGCCAGAATCAAACCTGCCCCCTCTTGAGCTAAAATGTTGATGACAATCCCCAGTGCTACAATAGCATTTAGTCTTCCTGAACCTCCAGCAGGGTGAAAATGGAAGGAAATCAGAACACCACCAGTGTTTTAATGTTAGTACCACCACTCAAGTGCTCATCTGTGTGTAGGGGACTGATTGATGTAATGCTTGTGCTTGGTGTTGTGTGTCTGTTTTCATGGCTTCCACAATGCTAGCTCATGACACTAGGGTTGGAGTAATGACTGGGAGGTAGAACTTTCCTGCTTGTTGCGTCTCTGGATGTGATGTAATGACCTTCTGTTTGGATCACTGAACTTCACTGCTAAGAATTGGCCAACTCTAGATAAATGTAATGCTTAATTTTTGCCGGGGCTCAGCCTCTGGGCGTGCAGCATCAGTTATGAATGTAAAAAATTGCTTGAGCCCCAGCGCCTTTTTAATTGCAAATTAAGCCTTGGATAAATGGGAGCTCTTATCTTAGAGAAAGTAAACATGAATGCCTGCTACAGCCAGTTGTTGACTGTTAATGGCTAAAGTGTTGCAATTTACTGTCCACGCCATTAATACCCAAATAGATAGGAATAGCAGAGTGCTTCGGTGACAGAAGAGTCACTCTTAGAACTTTCATCCAAGGCAGCTCTTTGATTTAAGAATCACTTTCCTTACAGGATATGTCATTTTTCACTGTGTTCTTTGTTAAAGCCAGTTCTGTATCGATTCCACAGTGCAAAGGGGGCAGGGAGAGAAAGTGCCTTCAATTATTTCAAAGTGCAGTGCATTACACCACTGCAAGCATAGCTATTTTTAACTCTGAAGCCAAATCTGAAGCTGTGACTGCCAACATGCTACCTTTCTTTTACATTTTGCTACTGAGATCTGTGTGAGTGTATTGTTTTCCAGTGGAAAACATCAATCCATCTCTTGTTAAGCCAGGTGTTCTCAAACTTCTTCATAGCCTGGGCCCACGTCTTAATCGTGACATTGGGTAAAATTTTCAGAAGTGTTTCGCATTGGCCTAAATGCTTCCATTGAAGTTGGTGGTAAAACTCTCATTGCTTCACTGGGAGCGGGGTCAGGCCAGTGCTGAGTGCTTTTGAAAATCCCACCCATCACCTCTGTTCAAAATTGTATGGATGACAGCATCTGCCACTTGCAACCCCAAAACGTCCTTGCAACAACTACAGCAATTGCTTTCATAGGAAAATGTATAGTACCCGCACCCTTTCACAGTGGGGAGGTGCCGTGGTATAGTGCTGTAAAAACAGTCCCCCTTATTCCAAAGTCTTGCTGTGGACTTGCTGTGTGATCACTTGAAAACGGCAGAGGGACTAGGCTCAGATAAGAGAAATCTAGCGGAGGCTCTGTCTCCAGGAGGCTGAAGTGATAGTGCATGGGATGTGGGGGTTACAACTAAGGGAAAATAGTGAAGAAGATCCCTGCCCCTTCAAGTGAATGGTTATGCTTGCCTCTTGTTACCTCTCTTCACAATCTGGAGTCCCGGCAGCTTCTGAATCCTGAGAACACAACTTTCCATCTTTGGCTGGCTAGGAGTCTGCAGCCTTTTCCATCAGATCCAGATGCGCTCATCCATGCCTTTGGTGCCTCCGCGTTGGATAACTGCAGAGTGCTTTGCTGAGGCTACCCTTGAAAACCAAGTGGAAAATACCCATTCCTTTAGCGCTGTTTCTGGCAGGGAACATCTATAACATCTGTGCTCCAAAGATGGCATTGGCTTCCAGTTTGCTGGTGCAAGTCAAGGTGTTTTGCTCTGATCTATAAATGGGTTTATGGCTTGGGGCCGGCGTATCTTAGAGCTGTCTTTCTCTGCACCTTGCTCACCAGCATGTGACAGTCAAGATGGTGCTGACAAGTCCTGGATTTGGGCCCCCCACTACAGAAAGGATGTGGACAAATTGGAGAGAGGGCTGGAGCACATAACTTACGAGGAGTAGCTGAGGGAACTGGGCTTGTTTAGTCTGCAGAAGAGAAGAATGAGGGGGGATTTGATAGCAGCCTTTAACTACCTGAAAGGGGGTTCCAGGGAGGATGGGGCTAGGCTGTTCTCAGTGGTGGCAGATGACAGAACTAGGAGCAATGGTCTCAAGTTGCAGTGGGGGAGGTCTAGGTTGGATATTAGGAAAAACTTTTTCACTAGGAGGGTGGTGAAGCACTGGAATGGGTTACCTAGGGAGGTGGTGGAATCTCCATCCTTAGAGGCTTTTAAGGTACGGCTTGACAAAGCCCTGGCTGGGATGATTTAGTCAGGGTTGGTCCTGCTTTGATCAGGGGGTTGGACTAAATGACCTCCTGAGGTCCCTTCCAACCCTAATCTTCTATGATTTCATAGATTTGTTCATCTAGAGGCTGATGGCCATGCCCTCAGCTCAGGAATTCACTTCACCAACCACTGGGTCTGGTAGGTCCTGAGTTTGCCAGCCCATTCTGCAAGACCTGTCCGTTTGCTCAGACTTCCCCTGCAGAGATGTGCTGAGAGGGGGAGAGTTTTAGATGGAATGGGGACGTTGCTATACAGTGATGAGTTTTGTATGAGTATCAATATGCAGGTGCTTCATAAAGTAGCACCTGGGGCTGGAGACATATTAATCATCTTTTAAAAATCAACATTTACCATAAACAAGAAAGTTGAACAGTCTGTGACCAGAGGGAGGCTAGAGTGAGTGAGTGCAATTTTCTCCTCCGGTCACTTCCCAGTTACCCACCTTCTGCAAACCTCTGCAGCCACAATGCTGACCATGGAATCATAGAAGATTAGGGTTGGAAGGGACCTCAGGAGGTCATCCAGTCCAACCCTCTGCTCAAAGCAAAACCAACCCATATCCTCCCCCCAAAAACTAGTGCACAATGCGCGATGTTGACTTAAATTCAAACATTTGGTCAAATGTTGACCAAATCTAGATGCTGTGTAAAAACAGGCCTGCATGAAAACCAAGAGCAACAGAAGCAATTACATGCCATTTAACCAACTGATTCCAAACAAATTAAGCTTCCTTTGCATACTTTGCAATCCCGGCACTGCGGCGCTAAGAACCTGAACATGAAACTGACTTTGATTTTTTTTTCCCCCAGTGTCCGAGAAGTAAACAAACAGCACAAGCGATGCAAAATTAGACTTTGACTAATCATAGGGGTTAGTAACGTAGCTAATGCTTTTTAAAATTAGCTGTCTCTTTAACTGTCCATTTCATAAGAGTTGCCCCTGATTACTGACACCCCCAGAGCTGCGTTTCTGAGAGCAATACAAAAGCCAGTAGCACTGAGACACAGACGGGGAAAGAGAGGAGGGGGAATGCCGGGTAGGAGGAGTGCGCTGTCACTGTACTGTGCTCTGTATTTACAGTTCATTAGTTCCTGTTAAAAACATCAGGCTGCCAATTTAAATCGCAGCTGGATTCATGCGAATGTCGAGATTATCACTTGCTAAACAAAATCCTTTGTTTGCTTCAGCTTGCAGATTCCCTGGTGCCCTTGGAGATTAAACCTGGCATTTCCTTAGCAACCGTTTCTGCTGTGCTGCGTACAAAAGACAACAAGCATGTGCTTCAGGTACAGTATGATGAGGACTGGAGTAAACTCTCCAGACACCGGACATCCCTGGCATCTGGGTCCCAGCTCTTCCCATGAGGCAACCCCTTTAACTAGCACCTGTGCCCACACTGCAGCAGATGCTGTCTCCTGCCACAGACTCCTTGACGAATCACATTTGGGTCTGAAAGTGGGCTGCATATAAATCTCTGTGCTTCTTTCATTGGCTGTGGGCCTGGCTGAGATAGAAGGTGGAGAGGGATTATTCATCGGGAAAGGCCACAAATCACATTAGTGTCCCTAATACAAGTATCGTTCAGTCTTTTACTACTCCTTCACAGTTGGTGGTCAGAGAGTAGAAGGTAGATGGCCGTAAAACACAGGGGGTTCGTCCCCTAAACAAATGAAATGCTCTGTTCTCCTGGGGGCAGATGGTGCAGCGCAGCACAGGGGTTAGACTGCGAACTGAGATTCTCCAGTGGTCAGCTGGGGAGAGAATCCTTCCCCATTCAGGCTACAGAGCAGTAGCTCTGCAGCTCCCCCAGCACTGCTTTGTAGAGGGAGGCAATGTCTAGTGGTTCTATGAAGTGGCAGCTCTACTAGTCACCTCTCGTCCATCCCCATGCTGTGCACGTGTGTCCTGGCAACCTGGTGCAGCTCCATTCTATGAGCTTCTGGGATGGGCACCCCCGCACTGCTGCCCTCATTCTGTGCAAAAGGCCGTCCAACAATATGTCCAGAAACAGCGGGCGTGGTGGTCTAGGTACACTTCATCCTGCCTCAGCACAGGTGTGGGGCTGGACTAGATGACTTCTCGAGGTCCCTTCCAGCCTGACATCTATATGCAACCGAGATGTCCACTCCATGCTTTCGTTTACATCTTGGCAGTCTAGCCGCTTCTTTTCTCTCTGGTTCGTGGGCTAGCTGGGCCTGCCCTCCGTTTCTGTACTGTCCTAACTAAACGGTTTTAGAAACAGAGATGGCAAAATTAGTACAGCCCCTTGCGAGGGAAGCAGTTGTCCCAGTATAAAGGTTCTGACATCAAAATAGCCTATTCCCCTAATGAATCCCTCTACAGCATTACAGGACTGTGTGTAGCCAAGGCCGTGAAGCCCTGACCCTGCCCACCCTCACACACGAGAAACATTACAGGTTGGAGTAGTCCCATTGAATTCAAGGAGCCAGTTTGTGCAAAGTCACCCACGTGCAGCTGTGTGGGTGGGATCAGGGCTTCAGCCCGCAACCGCCTTCAAAATCAGAAGTGACGATTCCTACCAAAGGAAACGCAGCAATCTCTTACTTCACATCACCAGCTTTTCAGCTGATATCCCCCAAATACCAGGTGGCAGACACAGCAGAGGAACCTCCTGTACCGAGACAGAGCTGCTGTGAGGCACAGAGAGCTGCTGTAAGCACACATGGTGCTCGCAGACACACTTAATGTCTTAATACTCCTTGTCGTTGGGGCATGGAAAATTCACCCTAATACCTTCTCATCCAAGGGCCAAGTCTGCTAGTCCCGGTGCGAAATACCTATGGTGCCACGTCCCCGGCATAAACCACAACCCCACAGGCACACCCACTTGTTTTACATTTACACATCTTCAGTCCCTGAAAAATCAATTCTGCCAATAAAAATAAAATCACTTCTGAATCTCCATTTAAGGCTGCCACAACTGCTATCCCCTAATGCCCTGCCTCTGCAAAGCAAGTCAGGCAACACTTCCCGGGGTCCTCATCCACACACACCTATAGCAATCCGTGAAAGCTGGGCCCAGGCTCTTTGCAGAGTACATTTGCTGTGCTCCTGAGCTCTCCAGCACCGCCCGCTCCTAAAAGAGCAGGGGCTTGTAAGCAGCTCTTCTCCCCGCTCCCAGCCTGAGAAAAGATCGGCAGCTCAGGGGCTGCCCTGCTTCCCCCAGTGCTTTTCCAGGGCCTTCCTATACAAAATCCCTCCCTGTCCTCCTTATAGATTGGCTAATTTTGTCATGCCAGTGAGAAGCGAATTACTGACTTCGACATTAAAACAGAGACACCCCCCAGAAAAACTAGTTCCTCTCTCTGGATTTGCCAGTGCAGCCTAACTTGTGTTTTCTAGACAGGGACTCCCTCATTTTGTCCCGTATAGCACTGAAAATGTTAGAGGTGCTAAATCAATAATGGCAGACACCTTGAGGCCTGAATTTGCAAGAGCGGGTGCTTAGCACTTTCTGCACATTGGGCTTCTTTAAGGTGTCTCAAGATGGGCCCCCAAGCCTGCCAATTGCTTTTAAAAATCCTGGCCCGCCTTTGATGGTGGGCAGTGGAATCCAGGGTCAGTTTCATCATCATCCCTTCAGAGCTATAACGCCTCCCCTCAGCAGTCAGGGCAAAATACTCTTCCACTCCCCACCACCTCTGACGTGCATGCACCCAACGTTAGTAATGCTGTAATAAGCTGTTCGCTGTCACAGTTCCTTCTTTTCATTAGCCGCCTCCAAAACCTGCACAACCCCCAGCCAGCAAGAAGCGAAAACGGGTGATTGACGACGTGCCAGAATGCAAACCTTTAAAGTCGTTGCTGAGTGGCTCCATTCCCATGGACCAGTTTGTACAGACGCTGGAGAAGGTAATGGCGTAAGTTTCATGCAGCAGGGGAGGTTCAAGTGGACTTTCCCAGATCTCAGAAAGCCACTGCAGTGCTAGCGTAGAGCAGGGAAGAGAATGATCTACAGTGGTCCAAAGGGATATAAAAAGACTAAACAGGGTGAAGTGAAAAAAGACTAGATACTCTGAATATCCGGGTGGGGGTTCTGCTATCTGTGAAGTATCTTCCTAAGGAAAGGGATGGAAGCCCCATTTCCTTGGTCATTTTAAAATGACATTGGACAAATTACTGCAGGATGCCATTGTAAGGAGCCATCCTGCTCTCTGAGGGGGTGGGCTAGGTGGCCTGTCAAGTCTCATTCTGCTCTTCTATCGTATAAATACCTTTGCCCCATACCAAAATTTGAAACTTTCTTGAACTCTGGCTTTGTGCACTGGAAACCTCAGTAATGGTGTCTAGCCGTGGGAGTTTGTTGTAGCTTCACATAGCTCCAGAAGGGATCCCCGCAAACACAGCGATTTTTAACCTGACAGCCTTAAATAATGCAGGAAGCCTCACAGCAAACTAACCTTCCTTCCTCTCTCTTTCTCTGTGGCAATGCAAGTTGTATATCATCCACGGATTTCTGATGGAAGGCAAACTATCAGATGAACAAAGGAGCAATTAAAGTTACTGCATTGATGGAGCACCTCATGTAGTGCTTGGATCCAGGCCTGAAAGAATCATGTGTTTAGCTGTTGGAAGAGGGGACAGGTTCTTGACAGTGATATTTACCCAGGGGTTCAACAGTCGCAGAATGGAACTGTCCTGTTAGAGAACGGAGCAATATCTAGGGGTTAGAACAGAGTACTGGAAGTCAGGGTTTTATTCCTAAAGCTGCCACTGACTTGGTATGATTCTAAGAAAGTGACTGTGTCCACAATTTTCAGAAGGGCCAGTTAACTTTGGGTGCTCTGTTTTTGGATGTCTTGAGATATTTCAGGGCCTGATTCACCAGAGGTGCTGAGCTCCCACACCTGCAGTTGAAGGCAAGGGAGCCACATGTCCTCAGCACCTCTGCAGATCAAGCCCTAGCGATCTAAAGTTGGGCGCCCAAAATGAGTTGGCATTTCTGCAGGTTTTGGCTTTAACCTCCCTGTACCACAGTTTTCCCATCTATATAATGGGGATAATATGTGGTGTTTATCGTAGGAATTTCGGTAGGCATACAACTAATGCTTACAAAGCAGACTGCTACTTACAATAGCTTTCAATCCCACGTCGTCTTGGTGTTCTAGAATTTGAGTGCAGAGTTGTGTCTTTTATGGCCCTTTAATCCCTTTCCCCCCAATCTTTCACTGCAAGTACATTTTGAAATGTCACTATTCTTTCTCCCCGACCCTCTACCTGTAGCATGGCTTCAGTGATGTGAAGGTGGAGGGCACAGCAAAGGGACACATCGTGCTCTTGCAAGAGGCAGAAACCCTCATTCAGATAGAGGAGGATTCAACACACATCATCTGTGACAACGACGAAACGCTCCGGGTGAAGCTTCGGGACCTGGTTCTCAAATTCCTTCAGAAATTCTAGTGCTTCCCAGACGGAGATCCTGCCAGCCTCTCCTCAACGAGGAAAACAAAGCAGGCCTGCGTGATGACGAAACTCCAGAGCACCGGAGCAAATGTGCCCCTGGGATAGCCTCAGAGAGAGCGGGCCTCTCTGATTCATAAACAGCCAGAAAACTTCTCCCTCATGAGGAAAATAGGGGAGTACTTATATATATATTAATTTTAACCAACTTTTTGCAAACTTTTAAACCCATTTCCTTGCTGTAATTTTGGGTTTAGAGCCCCTCAGGCAGTAAGACTTGCAAAATAAAACATATATGTTTTCACCAAAGTAAAATGCTACCTAGAAACAAACATCCCTCCCTGGGTTACTATTAACATCATGGGCCCTGATCATCTGCTTGAAAAAGCACATTGCAGAAGTCTGCCCATGTGGCTGGTTGCTCATTACTGAACCTGAGGGTAGGTTATTAAAAGGTTTTACATTTTACCACATGTGCTGTCTATTTCTTTTGCTCCAGTTGGCTAATTAAACCAGTCAGTTTTATTTTCTGATCCTTTCTGCATTTGCACAATACAGTCATGTTTTCATTCCCACCAGGGGAGATATTTATCATCAGCTGAGGCCATGATATTTAAAAAAAAAATGGCTGCATAAAACTAGTCTCTTAGGTTTGAAGTTAGCCGCTCAAATAAATACCCTGATTTGCCCCCCACTCCCAAAAGGTCAGAGCACTTCATGTTGAAGTCAATGGGAGTTCAGAGAAGTTGAGCTCCTTTGACACTCAAGGTATGTATTTGGGTGCCTAACAATGGATTTAGTAGCGTAACTTTAGATGGAGACTTTCACAGGCACAAAAAGGAGTTAAGACTCCACTCCCAGTGTGTTTGTCTGGTTTGAGCCTTATCAAAACCTCCCTCTTCATCCTGGAAAATACATTAACTTCTTCATTTTATGGCCCGTAGGAGATTAAACAAGGCAAGAGCAGCTCTATAATAAAAAGTGTTTGTTTATGCTAGTGCAATTTCCAAATTGCATTTTCTGTACGTTAAAGCTTCATATTTGATGGTCTGTGGCATCTACACCGTTGCTGGGTGCGTGTCATGGCATGTGTCAAACAGTGTTATTAAGGTGATAAAAACTGGTTACGGTAACATTAATCCTAATACGAGTTTACAGCATTCACAGTAGTTCTGCTTCTTTATCATCCCTCTAAAGTGGGATAAAAGAGAGAGAGATATTTCATCTTGTAATTAAATCTCCAAAAAGATTATTCTTAACAGAGGCCATGTCTATACTGACTGCAGCAAATTCACTTTTGTGTAACTCATTGACTGCCGCCGAATCGCCAGGTAAGTGTGGACCAGGGCAAGACTGTGCGATAAACTCATCCGATGGAAAGAGTGTGGGGAAAACGTGAGTCCTCGAAAACGGCTGTCATCTGGTTCGCTAACCTGGCTCCAGCGCTGAAGGTCTGAGACTGTGCTAATTTGCATTTATAATAGTAGGAGAATTTACCTGGCACTTTCTGGTGCTGAAATTTGAAAGCTGAAGCTTTGCATGAGTGCTTGCTGTGTCAGCCCTCCTGGAGTTATCCCCAGCTCAACTGCCAGCAGGCGGACAGGGCAGCTGGATATTAGTTTCCCCTTGTCAATGCCTATACGGTGAGTGATTTAGTATCAGGAAATTAAAACCAAGATCCTGCTGTGTAATCCCTAAAGGAAATGCCTGGGAGTTCAGGAGCAGCCGTCAGAGTACAATAATTATAAATACTGGGATGTTATTTTGGAGCCTGCTGTCCCCCTACCTAAGTGCAAGCAGTGAAGGAAATTGGTTTGCTGGGTGACATAGACCTTAAAATCCTACTCCGTTTTGGTGCTGGCGTCTTCTAGAGAAGTGGAAGTTAATTCACTGACTAGAATACCATTGCTCACTGTGAAACTTTTTCAATGTGCCCTTTAATTAGTTGTATTGTGCTTTGCCCCTGAATTGGATTCACTCCCCATTTTGGGAGCCAGTATCATAGCTTGATTTAGAGGCCTGGGGGATCTAGTCCTGCCTCTTCCACAGACTTGCCAAGTGATCTGTGGGCTGATTAGCACAGGCTGAGTATTTGCAACTCCACTGAAGTCGGTTAAAGGTCTGGGTGCTCAGTTACTTTGACTGACTTTGTGCATCCATTTCACCAGCTGCAAATTGGGAATAACGATACCCAGCTTTTTACAAAGCGCTTTAAGGTCTGTGGATGCAAGATGCTGTTAGTGCACAGTGTTATCCTTATCCTATTGGGGCAGGTAGTCTTGTTTGCTGAAACATAGGCCTGGGATCTAACTAATCTTGCAGACTGAGGAAAAGTAGTTCCCAAATGAAAGTCTATGCTTGGTGAAAGTGTATGGCCTCTGTTATGCAGAAAGTGGACGCTTGTGACCTTGAAGTCTACAACTCTGAGGTCCGTTCCAGCCTTTGCCGCAGAGTGGGCGATGCTGTTTGTGCAAGACCCAAAGGATCCTTTCCCCCACCCCCGCCTCCTTGCCTAAGGCATCAGAACTGCATAATATGTCTCCCAACAGAAGAACCTGATATTAAACTAGACCATTGATTGGAAAATCAGGTGCATCCACCGTGGAGTTGAGTTTTCCTTCAGCCTCCCCAGCGTTCTTCGTTTGCTGGAGGTTTGTGGTGGTGCCTGGGGGGAGGGAGAACTGGAATTCAAAGATACAGTAGTTTCTATTTTAAAAATTGTGTGGGGGCATGTGAATGAAGATTGTCATGACCTTGAAAACAATTTTCACCTGGGGTTCGGAACACGTCTCCGTATGTATAATGCCAACCAGAGATGAAATACTGCTGTCAGCAAGGTGATTTTTCTGTGGCAGCTGCGTTCCGCATACAGGGAGCGAGCCCCAGGCCAGGTCAACCCTACAGCTCTCTGTCAGTATAACTACGTTGCTCAGGCGGTGTTAAAAATGACCTCAGAAGGAGAGGAGAGTTTCATTAACTTTAGCGTAGCATCCCTCCTCCGAGGGCGAGCAGAAGTAGCTGAGAGGCCCTGATCGCAGTGTTGGTTACAAGCAGAGCTCACACACACGACGTGCATTTTTCTTTTAGAAGAGTTTCACGCAGCTGGAGGAAAGCGCCTGTTACTGGTGTGCTTAGGGCAGAGTGAAGGCAGAGCTGTCTAGGCATTAGCATGCTGGGGCTGGGCCTTCTCTTGCCGTATCTGCACTGAGTCTGAGCAAACAGCTCAGCAAAACGACTCCACGTTTTGTCAGTGTTTGCCTGGGCTTGCTTATTTATTTCACAGGCCTGTCTAAGTCTAATCCCTCCCTCTAAATCAGGCAAAGCCAGATTTAATTATCCCTCAGCCATCCCTAACTGAGGGGCGTGTAGCCTAGCCTTGCTGAGTGTCCACAACAGTGGCTCTCTTCAGCCTCTTTTGTTTGACCGTGGGTTTCAGGGGCTGGGCTGTTCTTGCAGCCGTCGCTGCCTTTCTAAGGCCGGCATTCGTAAAACAGTCCTCGCCGCCTTTTACGGAGCTAGAGTTATCTTTGCTATTCAACCTCACTTTTTCCTGCTGTCTCGTAAGGCTGTTCTTGCCTGGTCTGCCTTGGCTGGCTAATAAAAACACATTGCTGGATCCCTTTTCTCTATCTAACACTAGGTATTTGTATCCCTGGCCAAACAGGGAGATGGGCTCCAGCACACCCATTTCAAAAAGCATCCCCCTTTAATGTGAGCAGTTAACACTGAAAACTGAGCCAGCTGGGCCTCATTCTTGTCAGGGCTTGGGCTAGCAGGTTAACGTCAAGGACGCCTTCAAAGCAGAAAGGGATGCCACTAATGTGCAGTTAGCCGGGAAGCTCAGCATTACCCCACCCCGAGCCTTTTTTTTGGGGGGGTGTTGGTGGCTGAACTGTTGTGTGTCCACCTTGGACGGTAAGGGTTGAGTGATACTTTGTGCGGGACTGAACACACTGCTGATGCTAAAAGAATAAGCCCAAGAAGGAGCCATTTCCAAAATCCCACCTGGAGGTGTCCTAACCCCTGGGCTAGAGAGACTATTTCTCGGTATAAATAAATATCAATTAGGCCAAAGCAGAACAGCTCCCACAGGAGAGCCTGAGCCACCCACCTCACTACACCCAAGAGTCTGGTGCAGGGCACATGCCTGGGTTGTGGGAGACCTTGCTGTGCCTGATTTGGAGCAGGGACTTGTATCTAGCTAAATACCCTAACCACTGGCCTGCTAGCTACTCTGAGGTCTCTCTCCCTCTTCTGGCCGGAAAGGGCTGACCCAGCCCAAACTAGGATGACAACCTAATATCAAAACAAGGCAACTTAACACTAAGATAAACCCTGCCCCAGTAGTGGAGCGAGCTGATCGTTAAAACATTTTCATTTAAGTGTTTGAAAATAGTAACAAAAAATACATTCTCACTGTAATGCCCACGAATCCACAGTCTGCCTTCACTGTAGGTTTCTGGGTTGGTCTGCCCACTCAAGCATGGGTTCGCATAGTCCAACAATAATCTCAGAGGGAGAATCACGGATCGTTGAGCGCTGGCGGCTGTGCTACGGCAAGAGGTGTCTTCAGAACCCGCCCTCAGTGGGCTCACGAAGACTATGCATGGAACCAATGGTGTAACTCACTCGTCCCGCTCCCGCACGGCTCACAGGGTGAGCAACGATGATCCTCACCTTAAAATAAAATAAAATCAGTGCAGATGCAACGTGGTCTGCCAAACTGCAACACAACATGTTTACATCAATTCAGCTGTAATTGGTTCAATCCTTTTGTCTTTCAGTGGCTGCATCACCACACTTGGAGAAGATGTCGTACAATACTGATGTTTCTAGTCTCATGCCTTTCCAGTCAAGCTGTCTGACCTCCCACGGCTTACTAGCTTGGGGCATTTCCCTGAAAGGAGGTCTGCCTCTCCTTCCTGTTTTGTGTATCAAGAAAGGAAAATACCCAGTCAACATCTGTAGCCATGTCCAGCCAAAAAACGGCTGTTGGATACCTGGCTACATGTTTTCATATCCCAGGTGGCCCACTGCTTTATTAGAGGCTCCAAAACCGTTCTCTCTCTAAGCTTGCTGGCAAGACAATCATGTTACTCTCATATTCCAGGAAGCTGGTAGCTGGCTCAATGGATACTTGCCCTGCACTATGTTGAACTTCACCGGGCAGCGGTAGATTGGTGCACTGAACACAACTCTGCAGCCTCACGCTGTTCTTGCCATGTTTTGTCACAGCCCAGGCTGCATCTATTCTCACTGCCCTTCCCTCGTTGAGAGCAATTGCAACCACATTTTGCTTTCCAGGTTTATGGTGAACGTATATTCAGACACTTTGTGTATCCATTTCCACAGGTGTCCTTATGGGTTGGGCTTTGTAAAGAATCACTTCAGGGCCCTGTGTACACTGTGGAGTCCACTTAGTAAATGTGGACAATAGGCTTTGAGGGCCCTCATGCTAGCCAGAGACTTAGTTTTCTCTCTCGTTGAATCTGGAAACCCCTTGGAATCATAGAAAATTAGGGTTGGAAGCACCACCAGGAGCTCATCTAGTTCAACCCCCTGCTCAAAGCAGGCCCAAACCCAACTAAATCATCCCAGCCAGGGCTTTGTCAGCAGCCACTGGTCTGTGCCTATGAAGTGCATCAATTTGTTGGTGTGCAAAGCCGACAGCAAAGTTTGAGGTACCACAGCTTACCAGGAATGGATCTGTGACTTTAAGTACAGCATAGTTTAGAAGTCCCTTCTTCAGTGACCCAAAAGCTTTTTGGTGTTCCTCTGTCCAGACAAAGTCGCTTGTAGTTAGCTGGAATAATGGTGGTGCCCGCTTTGCAAAATCATAGAATCATAGAATATTAGAGTTTGAAGGGACCTCAGGAGGTATCTAGTCCAACCCCCTGATCAAAGCAGGACCAACCCTGACTAAATCATCCACCCAGGGCTTTGTCAAGCCTCACCTTAAAAACCTCTAAAGATGGAGATTCTACCACCTCCCTAGGTAACCCATTCCAGTGCTTCACCACCCTCCTAGTGAAAAACTTTTTCCTAATGTCCAACCTAGACCTCCCCCCTGCAACTTGAGACCGTTGCTCCTTGTTCTGTCATCTGCCACCACCGAGAACAGCCTAGCTTCATCCTCCCTGGAACCCCCTTTCAGGTAGTTAAAGGCTGCTATCAAATCCCCCTCATTCTTCTCTTTTGCAGACTAAACAAGTTCCTTCAGCCTCTCTTCATAATCCTGTGCTCCAGCCCCCTAATCATTTTTGTTGCCCTCCGCTGGACTCTCTCCAACTTGTCCACATCCTTTTTGTAGTGGGGGGCCCAAAACTGGACACAATATTCTAAATGCGGCCTCACCAATGCCAAATAGAGGGAAATAATCACTTCCTGCGACCTGCTGGCAATGCCCCTCCTAATGCAGCCCAATATGCTATTAGCCTTCTTGACAACCAGGGCACACTGCTGACTCATATCCAGCTTCTTATCCACTGTAACCCCCAAGTCCTTTTCTGCAGAGCTGCTGCCTAGCTCGTCGGTCCCCAGTCTATAGCTGTGCATGGGATTCTTCCTTCTTAAGTGGAGGACCTTGCACTTTTCTTTGTTGAACCTCATTAGATTTCTTTTGGCCCAATCCTCCAGTTTGTTTAGGTCACTCTGTATCCTATCCCTACCCTCCAGGGTATCTACCACTCCCCCCAGCTTAGTGTCATCCGCAAACTTGCTGAGGATGCAATCTACCCCATCCTCCAGATCATTAATAAAGATGTTGAACAAAACCGGCCCCAGGACCGACCCCTGGGGAACTCCGCTTGTGACCGGCTGCCAGCTAGACATGGAGCCATTGATCACTACTCATTGAGCCCTATGCTCTAGCCAGTTCTCTATCCATTTTATAGTCCATTCATCCAACCCATACTTCTTTAATTTACTGATAAGAATACTGTGAGAGACAGTATCAAAAGCTTTGCTAAAGTCAAGGTATATCACATCCACCACCTTCCCTACATCCACAGAGCCAGTCACCTCATCATAGAAAGCAATCAGGTTGGTCAGACATGACTGTCCCTTGGTGAATCCGTGTTGACTGTTCCTGATCACCTTCCTGTCTTCCAAGTGCCTTAAAATGGATTCCTTAAGGACCTGCTCCATGATTTTTCCAGGGATTGAGGTGAGGCTGACCGGTCTGTAGTTCCCTGGATCCTCTTTCCTCCCTTTTTGAAGATGGGCACTATATTTGCTTTTTTCCAGTCCTCAGGGACTTCCCCCTGTTGCCACGAGCTTTCAAAGATAATAGCCAATGGCTCTGAAATCACCTCAGCCAACTCCCTCAGCACCCTCGGGTGCATTGCATCCGGCCCCATGGACTTGTGTATGTCTAATCCTTCTAAATAGTCTTGGACCTGTTTCTTCAGCACTGCGGGATGTTCACCTCCTTCCCATTCTGTGCCACCCAGTGCAGTAGTCTGGGAGCTGATCTTGTCTGTGAAGACAGAGGCAAAAAAGGCATTGAGTACCTCAGCTTTCTCCACATCCTCCGTCACTAGGTCGCCTCCCTCATTCTCTAGAGGGGCCACACTTTCCCGAATCTTTCTCTTGTTGGCAACATGCCTGTAGAAACCCTTCTTGTTCCCTTTCACGTCCTTTGCTAGCTGGAACTCCAATTGCGCTTTGGCCTTCCTGATTTCATTCCTGCATGTTCGAGCAGTGTTTTTATAATCCTCCTAGTCATCTGACCAAGCTTCCACTTCTTGTAAGCTTCTTTTTTGTGTTTAAGTTCGCCAAGGACATCTTTGTTAAGCCAAGCTGGACGCCTACCATATTTGCTATTCTTTCTGCACATCGGGATGGTTTGCTCCTGTGCCCTCAATAAGGTCTCTTTAAAATACAGCCAGCTCTCTTGGGTTCCTTTCCCCCTCATATTAGCCTCCCAGGGAATCCTGCCCATCAGTTCCCCGAGGGAGCCAAAGTCCGCTTTTCTGAAGTCCATGGTCCATATCCTGCTGTTCTCCTTTCTTCCTTTTGTCAGGATCCTGAACTCGACCATCTCATGGTCACTGCTGCTTAGGTTGCCACCCACTTCTATTTCCCCTACCAAATCTTCCCTGTTTGTGAGCAGCAGGTCAAGAGAAACACGGCCCCTAGTTGGTTGCTCCAGCACTTGCACCAGGAAATTGTCTGCGACACTCCCCAAAAACTTCCTGGATTGTTTGTGCTCTGCTGTATTGCTCTTCCAGCAGATGTCAGGGTGATTGAAGTCTCCCATGAGAATCAGGTCCTATGAACTGGAAACTTTCCCCAGTTGAGTAAAGAAAGCCTCATCTACCTCATCCTCCTGGTCTGGTGGTCTGTAAAACGGTGTATAAATTGCCGGTGGAATCTGCAGAGGCCCACAAATGGCTGTGTCTCCTCTAGGACTGTAGTAACCTTCCATTCCTCTATAATGTTCATTTTCTAGGTCTCCAACCCAGCCTCACTGACGACATGTCCCAGGAAAGTGACCCGGGAAATAAAAGTCAGTTTGCAACAAGCTGCAAATTTAAACCCTGACTCCTTAAAAAAACCTGCATAATCCTTTCTATTCCTGCCAGCTGTTCCTCCCGTATTCTGTGGAAACAAGCTGCGTCATCTCTGTATAGGCAGATTCATCAGTTCTCAAAACGTGCGTTAGATCATTTACTACCCTCTGAAACATCCCTGGTGCATTCATGAGTCCAAAACACTTTCCATGGACTTGAAACACCCTATGGCATGTCACACAGACAGTTTTTCCTTCGTCGAGTGCTTGCTCGTGTCCATTCCACTGTAGGTGCGTGCGTGCCCCCATGCACAGTTGCTGGAATTTTTTTCCCTTTAGCAGTTCCTGTAGGGCTGGCTTTGGCGTCCCCTGGAGTCCCGCGCACATGGCGTGGTATATTAGGCGCTGCCGGCCCTACGCCCCACTCAGTTCCGTCTTTCCGCCACAGACGGTTACTGGATCTGTGTCCTGCTTGCTGCTTCTGCAAGTGCCTCTTAGTAAGTCAGTGTTAAGTGTTCCCTTAAGTAGTTAGTGTTGCTAGTGTAAATAGTTTAGTAGCTAAGGTAGTCCCCTCAGATACCTCCACCTGGCGGCAGGGCATGCCCCGATCTCCAGGCTTCAAGTCTTGCAAGTCCCACGGAACATCCCGCTTAGCGACCCCCCCACGATAAGTGCCTTTGGGAGTCACGCGGGAAGGGCAAGTGTCGGATCTGAAAGGCATCAGACTGCGAACTCAAACAGGAGCGGGAAATCCGTCTGAAGGCCTTGTTGATGGAGGCGGCTCTGAGACCGGCTTCGGAGCCATCCCGCTCCCGTTCAGTACCGAGCACCGCATCGGTACAGCGCGCTCCTCCGGCACCGGAATCACAGCAGCACCAAGCCTCTTCGTCGTCAAAGAAGCAGCAAAAGAAACAGCGCTCCGGGAGGAACCACTCCCCTACACAAAGGAAGGCCAGGGACGCAGGGTTGAGCGCTGGGGCGACCCAGACCCAGCTGGCTGAGCCGGCCTGCAGGAACAAGCCTCGCCTAGGGCTCCGAGCTCTGCCAGAGAGCACCCTCCGACTCTGGGGAGCGGAAGAGGTTCTCTGCGGCTCGTGGTGCCGTCGACACCGGAGGCATTTCAAGCAGCAAGCGACTGATGACCCGGCCCTTACCTCCAATGCCAATGCCCCAGACAGAGAAGGCAAAGGGGAGGGTGCCAGCGTTGAAGGGGAAACCCCCCAATGGGACCCCCCCGCTGTGGCTGCACCATTCTCCGGCACTCCAACATGCTTCTCCATGGGCCAGGTCACTGCGGAGAAGATTGCCACCCTGAAGGCATCGAGCCCCAAGGGCACATGCTCCGTCACCGGGATGCTCACCGGAGGCAGAACACTGGCACCAGAGGAGCCCAGCGGCGTCGACACGACATTGCTCTTGGTCACTGGCCCTGAAGGCTTCGGTCCCGGCAGGACGGCACCGGTCCTGCTCTAGATCGCGCAGACACTCACCGTCGGGGGCTAGGCCCCGATCTCGGTCCCCAGCACCGAAGCGTTCACCCGTGTGTGCATGGCACAGAACCCGGTCACCGGCATGGGAGCATTCGCCCAGGAAGGCGCAGCGCTATCATCAATCTGCTAGATATTCCCCGGCGACTCGGCACCGTTCCCGCTCCTCCTCCCACCGACGGTCTCCTTCAGCAGGGCACCGGTCCAGGCAGCGGTACCACAGGTCACTGGATACACACTCCCTGTCTCCGAGACGGCAGTCATCGGAGCATCAGTGAGACCAGATACCGCCCCCGTTCTCCACGGCACCGCCCGGCGAGAAAGGGGTCCGAGCACAGGTCGTCGCTGGTCACCAGGGAGCGACTCCAGCAACTCCAGCGAGGACAGGGCCCCAGCAGCCCACCCTGCTCAGACCCATCAACCTGGGGGGCAGGAGCAAGGTCCCTGTCAGGTCGCGCCAGGTTGGCCTCAGTGCCAGTGGCCGACCCATTGGCCATACTGGAACCCCTGGGGGTTCTCTGTGACCACGGGGCCCTATTCCCTCATATCCTCGGGGAAACAATCTGCAGCCCTGGCACCCCTTGCGGAGACCCACAGCTCTGCTCTGGGGACAGCCACAGGGGTACCCTCACACCCAAGGGATGTGCCACCGCCTCCGGCCCCGGGACAGTCATCCTCCTCCTCCGCAGATGAGGCCGTTGTTGCGGGACCATCGGCCCCCCTTGGATGATTTTTTAACTCATCAGAAGCTTCTTAAGAGGGTGGCCTCGAATCTGGGGTTGGAAGCGGAGGAGCTGCAGGAGCAGTCTGGTAACCTCTTCAATGTCATAGCAGTGGCGGCGCCGGCCCGGGTCGCCCTGCCAGTACATGAAGGAGTCCTTAAGCTGGCTAAGAGTCTGTGGCAAACGCCATCCTCTCTGCCTCCAACCTCAAAGGGAGCAGAGAAGTATTATGTCCCCGCAAAGGGTTTGAATACTTATTCACGCACCGCACACCGAGCTCCCTGGTAGTAGCGGCCACCAAAGAGCGGGACAGGCAGGGGCAGCCCGGCTCTACTCCCAAAAATAAAGACAACAAAAAGCTGGACCCATTGGGGAGAAAAATTTATTCCATTGCCAGCCTGCAATTCCATTTTGCCAACCAGCAGGCACTGTTAGGGAGGTAGAACTATAACCTCTGGGACTCCCTCAAGCATTTTGGGGAGGCCCTGCCTCTGGAGCAAGCACCGGACTTCTCCACCACCTTGGAGGAAGGCAAGACAGTGGCCAGAGCAGCCTTACAGGCCGCCTCAGATACAAGGTCCATGGCCTCTGCGATCTCCATTTGCCGGTGCTCATTGCTGCAGTCGTCTGGGCTGTCCCAGGAGGTGCAACAGTCCATCCAGGACCTGCCGTTCGATGGACGTGCCCTCTTCTCGGAGCAGACAGCCCCCAATCTCCATGGGCTGAAGGACTCAAGGGCCATGTTGCGCTCGTTGGGCCTTTACACGCCCCTGGTTGTGAGAAGGCAGTTCAGTCCGCAGCAGCAACAGCAGCAGCAGCCTAGGTTCCAGGCGCAGTGCTTTGGGACCTACAGAAGGAGGGGTAGAGACAGGATTCTTAGGTGGCGCCGGCTGGCCTTGCCTTCTTCCTTGGGCAACCAGCTGGCTCCCTCCCGGCACTCGGGTGGACAGCGCCAGTCATTTTGATGGTGCGCCCAAGGACAGCATTCCAGTCTCCTGCCAGGATCCTACATCTCCACTTTTCCTGAACTGACTTGCACCCTTCTTCCTGGCATGGGCCCAAATAACATTGGGCCGCTGGGTCCTGGGCTCCATCGCAGTGGGTTATACCCTATAATTTTCTTCCTCCCCTTCCACACTTTCCCGTCCCCCTCTCACGAGCAACTCCTCGTGCAGGAGGTGGAGAACCTTCTTACACTGGGACTGTGGAGGAGGTTCCACTGGACATGAGAGGAAGAGGTTTCTATTCCCGCTATTTCCTCATTCCCAAGTTGAAAGGGGGCCTCAGACCCATTTTGGACCTGCGGGGCCTAAACAGAGACATAAAAAAGCTGAAGTTCCGCACGGTCTCCCTAGCCTCCATCATCCCTTCACTGGATCCAGGAGACTAGGATGCCGCCCTCAAGCTGAAGGATGCATATTTTCATATATCGATATTTCCAGGACACAGGCGCTTCCTCCAGTGTGTGGTGGGGGGCTCCCACTACCAGTTTACGGCCCTCCCCTTTGGCCTGTCATCTGCCCCAAGGGTATTTACAAAATACATGACAAGGGAGCATTGGTCAGATGCCTTCCTACTTCCCTGGTCGTGAAGGCTTCTGTATGCTTTCCCTCCCATTCCGTTGATTCACAGGGTCCTTTAAAAAAGACAGACAAGGCGAGGGTCGTTCTCATAGCGCCCATGTGGCCCAGGCAACACTGATTCACGACGCTCCTGGAGCTGCAGTCGCCCCCCCACCCTGGAGTTGCCACGGTGGCACAACCTGCTTTCTCAGGATCAGGGGGGTCCTTGTAACTGTTGTTCTTCGAGATGCGTTGCTCATGTCCATTCCATGACCAACCTGATTGCCTTCTATGAAGAGGTGACTAGCTCTGTGGATGTGGGGAAAGTGGTGGACGTGATATACCTTGACTGTAGCAAAGCTTTTGATACAGTCTCCCACAGTATTCTTATCAGCAAGTTAAAGAAGTATAGGTCGGATGAATGGACTATAAAATGGATAGAGAACTGGCTAGATCATTGGGCTCAACAGTAGTGATCAATGGCTCCATGTCTAGCTGGCAGCCGGTCACAAGCGGAGTGCCCCAGGGGTTGGTCCTGGGGCCGGTTTTGTTCAACATCTTCATTAATGAACTGGAGGATGGGGTAGATTGCACCCTCAGCAAGTTTGCAGATGACACTAAGCTAGGGGGAGTGGTAGATACCCTGGAAGGTAGGGATAGGATACAGAGTGACCTAGACAAATTGGAGGATTGGGCCAAAAGAAATCTGATGAGGTTCAACAAGGACAAGTGCAGAGTCCTCCACTTAGGATGGAAGAATCCCATGCACAGCTATAGACTGGGGACCGACCAGCTAGGCAGCAGTTCTGCAGAAAAAGACTTGGGGGTTACAGTGGATAAGAAGCTGGATATGAGTCAGCAGTGTGCCCTGGTTGCTAAGAAGGCTAATAGCATATTGGCTTGCATTACTAGGAGCATTGCCAGCAGAGCGAGGGAGGTGATTATTCTCCTCTATTTGGCACTGGTGAGGCCGCATCTGGAGTATTGTGTCCAGTTTTGGGTCCCCCACTACAAAAAGGATGTGGAGAAGTTGGAGAGAGTCCAGCAGAGGGCAACAAAAATGATTAGGGGGCTGGAGCACAAAACTTATGAGGAGAGGCTGAGGGAACTAGGCTTGTGTAGTCTGCAGAAAAGAAGAATGAGGGGGGATTTGATAGCAGCCTTTAACTACCTGAAAGGGGGTTCCAGGTAGGATGGAGCTAGGCTGTTCTCAGTGGTGACAGATGACAGATCAAGGAGCAATGGTCTCAAGTTGCAGTGGGGGAGGTCTAGGTTGGACATTAGGAAAAAGTTTTTCATAAGGAGGGTGGTGAAGCACTGGAATGGGTTACCAAGGGAGGTGGTGGAATCTCCATCTTTAGAGGTTTTTAAGGCCCAGCTTGACAAAGCCCTGGCTGGGATGATTTAGCTGAGGTTAGTCCTGCTTTGAGCAGGGGGTTGGACTAGATGACCTCCTGAGGTCCCTTCCAAATCTAATCTTCTATGATTCTATGACTTGCCCACCGTTCCTGCTGTTGGAGTTGACGGCAAGACAGAACCGAGGGGGCATAGGGCCGGCAGCGCCTAATATAACACGCCATGTGTGCGGAACTCTAGGGGGCACCGAAGCCGGCCCTACGGGAACTGCTGAGGGGAAAAAAATTCCAATAACCATGCACAGGGGCACACACACACCTACAATAGAATGGACATGAGCAACGCATCTTGAAGAACGACAGTTACAAGGTGAGTAACCGTCTTTTCTCAATTCTCAGGTGCCACTTTAGTCTGATGTTATCCAGATACCAAATCAAAGAAAACTATTAAAATATTTTTCCTGTAACATTTTCTCCAGGGTGTCTGCTATGCAGGGAAGTGAGTAGCTATCTTGAACTGTCTGTTAATTAAGTCTCTTGCAGTCAATGCATATCCGCAATTCTCGGTTGGTTTCTTTTTCACAATTTCAGTTGGGGATGCCAGAAGTGATGTAGTACAATTAGGCCATCCTCTAGCATGTGATTTATCTTCTCTTTCCCTGCCACCCAATACACCAGGGATTGCTTCACAGGTATAGTCTCTGGTTTAAGTACAATTTGATGTTGCGCCCAATCATATCTCCCAAACACGTCATTATTCTGGGAGCACACATTAGCATACCCTAAGGGCAGCTGTTCTAATTGCGTCCTTTCATTGCCTTGACAGATGCAGCTATACATGTGAAACCCCAGCTCTTTCACTGACTGGGCTGCTTCACAGCTCTTGATCTCTGGCCCTCAGCAGCTTTGAGACACCAGCTGTACTGGACATTGTCCTCATGATCTGACTTTTCACTAACTAAACTTCCTGGTTACTCACACTAATTGCTCTTACCAGAACTCACCCTTTAGCAAAACTCTGTTTCAAGCTGGATCACCCAGCAGTCCTGACTGAATATTAGTAGCTTCACATACTTCTACAGGTTTATTGCGTGCTGTCTTTTAGCCTTAGGGGTCTTGCTGCATGATGACCTTTGTTCAACATCTTTATTAATGAGCTGGAGGATGGAGTAGATTGCACCCTCAGCAAGTTTGCGGACGACACTAAGCTGGGGGGAGTGGTAGATACCCTGGAGGATAGGGATAGGATACAGAGTGACCTAAACAAACTGGAGTATTGGGCCAAAAGAAATCTAATGAGGTTCAACAAGGACAAGTGCAGAGTCCTCCACTTAGGAAGGAAGAATCCCATGCACAGCTATAGACTGGGGACCGACGAGCTGGGCAGCAGCGCTGCAGAAAAGGACCTGGGGGTAACGGTGGATAAAAAGCTGGATATGAGTCAGCAGTGTGCCCTGGTTGTCAAGAAGGCTAATAGCATATTGGGCTGCATTAGGAGGGGCATTGCCAGCAGGTCACGGGAAGTGATTATTCCCCTCTATTCGGCATTGGTGAGGCCGCATTTAGAATATTGTGTCCAGTTTTGGGCCCCCCACTACAAAAAGGATGTGGACAAGTTGGAGAGAGTGCAGCGGAGGGCAACCAAAATGATTAGGGGCTGGAGCACAGGACTTATGAGGAGAGGCTGAAGGAACTGGGCTTGTTTAGTCTGCAAAAGAGAAGAGTGAGGGGGGATTTGATAGCGGCCTTTAACTACCTGAAAGGGGGTTCCAGGGACGATGGGGCTAGGCTGTTCTCGGTGGTGGCAGATGACCGAACAAGGAGCAACGGTCTCAAGTTGAAGGGCGGGAGGTCTAAGTTGGACATTAGGAAAAAGTTTTTTACTAGGAGGGTGGTGAAGCACTGGACTGGGTTACCTAGGGAGGTGGTGGAATCTCCATCCTTAGAGGTTTTTAAGGTGAGGCTTGACAAAGCCCTGGTTGGGATGATATAGCTGAGGTTAGTCCTGCTTTGAGCAGGGGGTTGGACTAGATGACCTCCTGAGGTCCCTTCCAACTCTAATATTCTATGATTCTATGATGCTATGACCTGGCTTCAGCATAACTTTATTCCAAATCACCACATGATGTAGTTCCGCTCAGTCAACCAACAGGCATGGTAGAGGCACCAGTCAGGCCCCAAGCGTTGCTTCCCCTGGGTCCACACTGCCTCCTACTCACATCCAGCAGGGGTATCTGAATAATATCCTGGTGTCTGTCAATACCCCAGGTGTTCTTATGATGCCCTCAGATGAAATCCATTCCCAGTACGACAGCACTAGAGATACTGGTCACCACACCAGACATCCATTTAGCATGTAGAAGCCCCACGTTCAGTGGCACCTGGATTTCTTCAGGTGTCTGGTCGCGGCTGATCATTACCAGTCACCTGTTTAACTCCTGCAGTACAATTTTTCTTCCCCTTCAGCACTGGGTGTTCATCATGGATCAGAATTATTTCTGTTCCCAAGGGCACCAGCACTGTGGTTTTCCAGAGGTCAGCGCCTCCACACACAGAGCAACAGGTATCTGGGCAGATCTTCAGGTGGGCCGTTCCAATGGTTGCTATTGGTGGCCCTACGCCATCAGCAACTTCTAGTTTCCCTGGTGTGGCTTCCCTCCGCTTGGGCAATTCGATCTCCAGTGGCCTTTGTTTCCTGCATGTGTCATCTTGCCTGGGACCCCCATGGGAAACACATTGTCTGATCCGCCCCACAGGATGTCTGTGACTTGCTGCACATGGGCCACCTCCAGATTTTTAGCCCTTTCCCTAGCAATCAGTTTTGAAGTGCTGTATCTGGTATAAAGGAGTCAGCCACCCACAGGGTGGGAATTAGCAGCTGAGACGTTTAAGGCCACCTCCATTTCTGCTTCCACAGGTGTAACTCCGCGTATGCGTTCCAGGGCTTTAGCCAATGCGTTACCTTCCTTCACGGGCAGGTTATGACATCCCGCTGTCAAACTGTTTCTGAGCTGACTTTTCAGACAGGATTCGCGCCTGGCCTACCACTGGGTGTAGGCCCCCCATGCCCTGGTTACTTCCAGCGTCACTGCAGCAGGTTCTGCCTCATTCAAGCCATCCCTGGCCCCGGGGGCAGAGGGAAAAGCCCTATCAAAAAAAATCTCCGTGTACACAAAGAACTGCACAGGTGGTCTCCTGCCCTGCCCTTCCTTCCAGTAGTTCAGAAAGGCCAACGCCTCCCTACACCCATAACGGGCCTACCTGTGTTTGTTTAACTCGCTGGCAGAGCCGCCGGCTGCCCTGGAACGCTGTTGGTTAAAAAAGGCTTTGGCGTTTGACATTTCTAGGTCTCACCAGCCCCCCTCATTCGCAGAGGACAACAGCTCCAAGTCCACCAAGCACGCACAGGTTCCAGTTTCAGCTGCACGAAACTGGGGGGAGGTGCTTCCTTCCCATAGCTGGCACCCCGGATAGCCATTGCAGCTCTACTTAGGCCAGGCTGTGGTTGCCATCTTCGCACCATTGCCGCCAGTTGTAACGTTCACGTATAGCCGGCAAAGGGCTGATCGACACACCCCAGCACACGCAGGCAGGACTGAACTCCCGCCTGGACCTACCCCCGGCCCCCCACCAAGACAACGTTAGGGTGCCTCTGTGAAGCTGGCCATTACTGAGGCTAGGATTGCGTCTCGGTTATTTTCAGTCAACGTCACGGACAGGTCACAGGCCAGACACAAAAATTCACGGGCGCCCGTGGTATTGACTCAAACTAATGGACATTACTGAAGCCCAAGAGGGGGATGAGAGCCCTAGCCCCACCGCGGGAGGGTCCAGCAATCGCCACCAACCCGGTCCACCCCCCAGTGCTGGGGCGCCAAGCTCCCCCCGGAGGCTCGGAGCTCTGGGGTCCCCCTGTTGCCGAGGGCAGCTGGGGACTATGGGATCTCCCCACCTCTCATGGCAGCTGATGGCTGCGGGTTGCCCCCGCCATGGCTGGGGCCACCTATGGTGACTGGGGGTGGAGGGCTCCCCCACCATGGCTGGGGGGGGGGGGGGGGCGCTGCGAGGCGGCCCATGGTGGCTCTGGGGCCCCACAGTCCAGAGTGGCTGGGAGCTGCAGGGGCCGGCCATCTGCCGCAGCGTGGCGCTCTGGGGTCCCCTCCCCGCCCACAGCAGCGCGGAGCCTGGGGGTCCCCACCACCCACCCCACTGGACAATAGCAGGATCCCTGCTGTGGCGGTGGCTCTGGGTCCCTACCACCGCCAGGTCCCTGCCACCTGTGGCAGCTCAGAGCTGGGTGGGGGTCCCCTCCTGGAGGCTGAGAGCTACCCCCCTCCTCTCGCTGAGCACTCTGGGACAAGAGCGCCCAGGTCCCTGCCACCCCCAGATGCTGACAGCTTCAGCCCCACTGCTCCAGGGACGAAGAGGCTGTTGAAAAGAATTTCATGGCTGTCTCTGGAAGTCAGGAATCCGTAACTTCTGTGACCTCCATGATAGATTCATAGTCTTACTGATTAGTCACTTTAAATAGCAGAAAACAAAGAAAAGGGGGTGGTGGGGCCGCTGGGTGCATTAACAGCACAGTTAATTGGTTTATATTTCCCGGAAGGTGACAATCCTGGCCTGGGTTGCAGCATGCATGGAGCTCTGTGTGCGCTGCACCTTGAGCCAGTCACTGGAGAAACTTAAGATCCCTGAAAAGGCTTCTGGGACGCAGACATGGTGTATGGGCCAAAATGGCTCCACTGCTGCCTTCCCAAGCCACGTCAGAGCAGCCAGTGTCTCTTCTGTCTCCACCAAGCAGAGCTCGATAAAATTTAATAGTGGAAATGCACGGTCATGCATTTAGGGGTTAATGACAAAGATTTTTGCTATAAACTTGGGTGGCATCAGTTGGAAGTGACAGAGGAGGAGAAGGATCGATGCGTATTGGTGGATCACAGGATGACTGTGAGCCGCAATGTGATGTGGCCATGAGAAAAGCTAATGCGGTCCTAGTTTGCATCAGGCGAGGTATTTCCAGTAGAGATAAGGAGGTGTTAGTACTGTTATGCAAGGTGCTGGTGAGACCTCATCTGGAATACCGTGTGCAGTTCTGATCTCCCACGTTTAAGACAGATGAACTCAAACAGGAACAGGTGCAGAGAAGGGCTACTAGGATGAGCCGAGGAATGGAAAACCTGCCTTATGACAGGGGACTCAAAGAGCTTGGCTTGTTTAGCCAAACCAAAAGAAGTCTGAGAGGAGATATGATTGCTCTCTATAAATACATCAGAGGGATAAATACCAGAGAGGGAGAGGAATTATTTAAGTTCAGCGCCATTGTGGACACAACAAATGGATATAAACTGGCCATCAGGAAGTTTAAACTTGAAATTAAACAAAGGTTTAACCATCAGAGGAGTGAAGTTCTGGAACACCCTTCCAAGGGGAGCAGTGGGGTCAAAAAACCTAGCTGGCTTCAAAACTGAGCTTGATAAGTTTATGGAGGGGAGGGTATGATGGGACAGCCTAGTCTGGCAATTGACTGATCTTTGACGACTAGCGGTAAATATCCCCAATGGCCTGTGATGGGATGTTAGATGAGGTGGGTTCTGAGTTACTACAGAGAATTCTTTCCAGGTGTTTGGCTGGTGAGTCTTGCCCACATGCTCAGGGTTTAGCTGATCGCCGTATTTGGGGTCAGGAGGGACTTTTCCCCCAGGCCAGATTGGCAGAGGCCCTGGGTTTTTTTCATCTTCCTCTGCAGCATGGGGTCACTTGCTGGTGGATTCTCTGTACCTTGCAGTCTTTAAACCCTTAGCTGAGGCCTTCAATAACTCAATCCTATATTAAGAGTCTATTACATGAGTGGGTCAGTGAGGTTCTGTGGCCTGCATTGTGCAGGAGGTCAGACAAGATGATTGTGACCTGTCTGTGCCCAGGGCAGCCACCTGAAAATGCCAAGGTCATGGCAGGCTGTAAAAGGAGAGCAGATTCTCCCAGCACTGGTGGGTGACACTGAAGTCAGACTTCCCAACCAGCCACAAACAGTGCTTCTGATTCCCCACACTGGTTATCAAGAAGTCAAAACAAAAATATACACAGCCCCCTTTACTGCATTCCAGTCTCTGGCTCCCAATCAGTCACTAGGTCCAGTAAAGAGACCAGTTATTTAAACTCTGCTCTTTACTAAAAAGGTTCCTCCTGACCCCAAAGGGTCAGCCACAGTACCAAAGCAATAGAAGTTTGGATCTTACCCAAAATACCACACTGCCAGCCAATCCTTTAGTGACTAAAACTAAAGGTTTATTGTAAAAAGAAAGAAACAAATTATAAGAGAAGTGTTAAATGATTAAAGCAATCAGACACACACAATTGATTTGAAAGTCCATATATATCAGGTTTCTAGAAGAATTGTGGAGTTTGCAGGCTTGTATAGTCCCTCTGGTGTACATCCAGTACCTGGATGGGTCTCAGTCCTTTGTTTCACAGCTTCAGTTCAGTTGAGTTGATCCAGAGGTAGGTGATGACTGAAAGACAGACTAAAGACTGGTGACTGAAGACAAAATGGATCCTGGGCAGCTGCCTTTTATGTCCTTTGGTCTTTGCCATGCTGCTTGTGGAACTTTGCAGGAACCAAAATGGAGTCCAGAGTCACATGACTCATCAGGTGACTCATCAGGTATATCCCTGGCTTCTCCCCCTGGGCCCCTTGTACCTGTGAATTTCTTAATGGGCCATTAAGCAGGCTAGTGCTGCAGCCATCCTGTCTGGGGTGTGTCCCAGAAACAGCACAATTTGAAATACAGATATATCAACCATATCCATAACTTCCATTACACATATAACACATGAACATTATCATCTTACTTAGCACGTTATAGCCTTTCTAACAGTACCTGCCATGGCATATCTTGAATGAATTATTATGATTTTGACATACTGATGTTAAATAATATAATAAATGCCCCGCCCCACCCCCAATCCAGCCAGTGTGACAATGATCATAGTGGTCTTTTCTGACCTTAATGCGTCTATTAAAAGCAAATGTAGCCATTTTCCACCCTGGATCCTTTTGAAACAGACAATTTGCAGGACTGCACTTTACAACCCCCACAAGCAATTAATTTTCAGGACCACGCCAGGTCCTGCGCTCACCAGAGACTGCAGTGCAAACCATCAGATGGGCCGTTGGGCCAGGAACTAATGAATTAAAAACTTAAAATTAGCTTTTTTCACTTGAGCAGGCTTTATGGAGAAGATGTTCGCAGATGGGTAGAACAACGTTATGTTTGCTTTCCATTTATATTAGGCTTAAAGAACAACTGGACCAATTCATTCAATTTCATTTTTTCTTAACTCGTACACCATATCGCCATGGTTCCCCTCCAAGCCCTAAGAGAGACAGTCAGCAGCGGCTGGTTCACAAACTAAGTGGAAAAAGCAGACTGCAGAGAGAATTTCAGGGGAAATCAAGAGCTTCTAAGGTGAAGTAGAGGGAAAGTGAAATACTCGAGTGGAAGCGGAGTCCTTTCGCAGCTGGGGAATGGTGGGGAATGAAATTAATGATGGCTCAAAAACAGCGGCAAGATTGAGCTCTTCTGAGATCTGTCTGTAGCAAGAAACATGAAGTCAAAGACATCATTAAGACTGAGTAAGTTGCTACCGATAAAGAGCAGGTAAGGGCAGAGCTGAAAAATGTGAATACATAGGAAGGTGCTACACCATTAAGGAAGTCCTATAACGAACTTAGGGTGCCGCTGAATGAATTGTGAAGGCTCATTTGGCACCGGAGCACTCAAGGTGCCACAGTTCTCCACCAGGCCGCTCCAAATGGCAGAGTTCAGCCGGACACCCGTAGGCCAGCGTTTCCTGGAACGGGCCTGCACTGATGGAATCTACAGCCAATGCAGCTCAGGGCCTGGTTAGCCCAACGTACAGCTCTCTGTTCCCAGCACAGCCACCCATCCCCTGGCAGATCCACCCTCCAGCTGCCAATTCCTGAGGGGAATCTGCTGCTGGTCTTTAGACTGGCCAGAGCGTCTGTGATTCACTGAGGGGCTTCAGTTCAATTCAGTATCACTCCATATCTTTGGGGGAGGAGAGGAGCCAGCCCATCACTGCTCCCTCCTCAGCAGGTAGGCCAAGGAGGGGGAACCAGCCCACTGTTCCCTGACTAGGGGCGGTGACCAGGGAAGGAAGGGGGACCTCCAGCCTACCCATGACTGCTGGTCCTCGAAGACAGCTGGGGAGCGTCACTATAAATACATTATTCCTGACATATGACCTGTACCTACGTCTGGCAATGATTTTGAATTGTGACAACTTGCAAGCTTTCTGTAGATACAGGCTACGCTTTAAGGATAAATATCTTGCAAGACATGTTTGGTGTAGTGAGTTTGTCAGATCTGAGGTGAAAGTCGTTTGCAGTGAGCCGGGGACCCCCTGCCAGGGAGCCTCTGTGCCACTGGGAAATGAACCAAAATGGTTAAGTGACTTGTCCAGTGTCAGACAGCAAGTGCACACCAAAGTAGGTATCAACACACCAGAAGTCCTAGCTGCCAGTCCTGCACTCTACCCACTAGACTGTAGGCCACGTTCCTCCTGCTATAAAGGGGGTATAACTCCATTGAGCTCAAGGACTTAACACCAGAGCGCTCGGCTGTGTCAGGCCCTATGCGCTAATCGCTTCCTGGCTCCACCGAAAACATTAGGCCAGTTTGACCCCAGGTTTACTAAGTTAAGCATTAAAGACATTTTAACTTGGCTTATTGATTTTTTTTTTCCATTGTATCAGGAGCAAAATCTCTTTATGGCGGAAGCTTAAAGCCAGCTACTTAGCATATCAGGGACCTGAGCTCGGAGAAGCATGTAAAGTGAAAGGATTCCCACATGCTTAGGAAACATAAGGTCATGCAAAGGTGGTGAATGTGATTCAGCACAACATTTTTCTCAAAGAAAAAACAATCACTGAGTTGCCGCTAAAAATCTCAGGAAAGTAGATTTGTACTTGTGGAAATAGCAGAACATTTGAGTTAAGCATTTACACATTCACACACGTTACACGCAGTCTGCCAGATTAATGGTACACAAGCCATACAGGTGGTCAGTCATTTTTATTAAATCCACTGGAGGCCAGGGGGCGGGAAGGGATGGATAAGCCCTAGCTCGTTTCCCAGCTCTGCCATGGACTTCCAGTGTGACCTTGGGCAAGACACTCAGCCTCCGTGCCTCAGTTCCCCCTGTGTACACTAGGAATAAAGGTTCTACTTTTATCTTGGCTATTTATCTACATTGTAAGCAGTTTGGGACAGGGATTGTCTCTTACTTGGGGTGCAAAGCACCTGGTATGCTGAGGCCCTGCTGGGGCCCTGCTGGGGTCTGCAGGTGTTACTGGCCTACAAATAATAGTTGTAGCAAGTGTAACCCTTCTACCAGGTGAAGCTGGCACAACAAGGGCTAAGGTCAATATCTAGGGGTTTCTTTTAACACTACAACACAGAACCAGCTCGAGTTCCCACCCAGTAATCAGGGAAAATTTAACACCACCCCTTGGCGCCTCTAAGAGGCAAAATTTCCCCTCTTGCAATCACCAAATCTGTGTATAACAAAAGAGAATTTCTATGACAAGGGAAAGGGAACCCAGCATTAATTTGGGAAAATGCCACAACCACATTCAAAAGCACGTAACCCTAAGCAAACCTGACCCCATGGCACATTGGGCAGAGACTTCTGCCTCAGTTTCCCATCTTGTGGTGGGAAATTCCAATGAACAAATGTGTGTGTGTGTGTGTGTGTGTGTGTGTGTGTGTTGGGGTGGGGGTGGGGGTTGCATTGAGCAATGCCTCACGTGCTGTCTCTGCAACTGGCTCCCAGCTGCTTCTGCTTCCTTGCTCAGTGAGGGCAGCTCTAGGAATCACCAGCTGGAAACAAGGACTCTAGTTGAGTCTAAACAGCTCTGTCATTGTACATGTACTTCGGGATGGGATGGGCAGGGGGTGGCAGCCCTCCCTCCGTGTCAATCTCCCGGCTGCTACGTCCTGCGGGAACAACTTCTTTTGGGGGGAAGATTAGCAGTTCTTGGGACTCCCCGGCTGAATATGGCAGTCCTGAAGTCACTGGCCCCAGCTCTCAGGTGGGAGGGAAGGGGGAGGCAAACGAGCAGTCTATAGCCCCTGGCCCTCAGGCAGGGCAGGGCAAGCAAGCACTCTAGGGCTCCTGGCACAGGGGATGAGTGGGGAAATGGGCCTCCTGGCCCAGTGGGGATGTCTGCCGCACCACAGGTGGCATAGCAGAGGAGGGAGGTAGTGGGATGCAGGCCCACCCAACTGCATTGGTGGAGTGCTTCACCATGGGGTCAGTGGTGCTGCAGCTGAAATGTGCCAGCCGGTGCTCCAGGATGAGCACAGCCCGACCGGATTCGGCTACCCCCCGGGCTACCTCCTATTCCATCCCGAGATGTGACTGAGACCCAGGGTCATCCTCCGCCTCCTAAGGGTACACGGTCAGTGGTAACCCCCGCAGTTCCTCAGCGTAGTTCAGGGTCATCGCTGGAATGGCAAGCGTCGCTGGTGGGCCCAGGGGCTGGCAGCAGGTGAGAGGCATCTGTCTTCCTCAGCATCTGCTGCTCAATTGAGGTACCGTGGGCCTGCCTCTTATACTTCTGGTTCCTGTCCCGCCCCTCTGCTTCCAGTCTGGTGGGCGTGGACTTCCAGGTTCTACCCACCAGGAGGTGAATGGCCCTCCCTCTCGGAGGGAGGCTACATCTCCTGGCTACAGTCATTAAATGCTGGAGAGAGGCGATCAAATGGGGTCTAGGACTCTTTGTATCCTGGGTAATGTCACAGTGGGAACTTGGCCCAATCTGGACTATTGAACAGTTGTGTCCCCTTAACTCTCTGGCCTGGGGGTGCCTTTTACATGGCTTTTCTGTCAGAACATATACACCGGGCCTGCTTACACAGCCTTCAGTGTGCAAAGTCACTGCCAGCTAAATACACGAGCACTCTGACCAGTCACTCATGAATCACATACAGGGCAAATTACATACCCACAAATTCTTAGTCCCAGCCTCTTTCCCGCAGAAAGTGCATCTTGTACTGTCCAGCACACTACTGAAAAATACAAGCTCATAGAAACCTAGTAATTTCATCAAAAGAAATGATATATGCAGCAGCCTTGTTATCCTAAATGGAGTTTCCCACACACTATAATCCAAACACACTGGTAAAGAAAGAACAATAAGCTACATTATTAACTACAGAAAGATAGATTTTAAGTAGTGACTAGTGATGATGCATAAAAGTCAGGATTGGTTACGAAAGAAAATAAAAGAGTAATATGCAAGCTCATACCTAACTTAACAAACTATGTGAACTTAAAAGCAAAGGTTTTGTCTCACCAGATGCTGTTGTGAATTTCACAGGCTGGATCTCTTTCCAGCCAGGGATCCCTTCCGCTTAGTTCAGTTCTTTGAGAGTCGTTGATGTCATGATGAGAGGAGGAGAAGTGAAGTCAAGTATTTTCCACCACTTTATAATATAATCTCTTGTGCTAGAAACATCCTTGCTGAGTCACGGTGACACACAGTCTGTTGTAGACATGCAGTTTGAACCGTCCCTGTGATGAAATGTAAATGTCTTGTTTTCCCCTTCCCATTGCTGGAGAATGACTGCTTATGCCAGTGGGGCCCTTTAACATCTGTCTGGGGATGCTAGTGTGTCTTTGTCTCTGAGAAACTGGCTTGGCTCTGCCTGTCTAACTCTGGAACATGTTACAGCAATGTTATGCAGGAGAAACTTATAACTTTACATACATTGTTGATACATATATTGTACCATGACAATAATGTTCTGTAGATTATGAGTTTTCAAATGATACCTCACAAGGCAGACTTTGTACCAAATGTATCATAGCCTTGTAAAAGTGGTGACCATAATAATATAGACCATCACACCCACCCACCCACTCTCATCTTGATTAGAATTTGGCATTCCTACCCCTTGCTTAGCAAGTGATGTTCAGCTGAGGGTGACCCCCTCAATCAGGGCAAGCTAAGCACAGTTTTGCTGCCCTTTACTTGTACAATAAGGATAACAACATTTAATTTCCCCTGCGTTCAAAATTTAATCAAAGCTAATGTTATAAAATGATCAAATACAGAGTTTTTGAAGGGAAGAGTTTCTGTACATCTGGGAATAATGCATAGATTATCCAAAAGGTACAATGTTTTGGTCTGAAAATCATACAATACAAAGACTACATAGTCTGCAATATCCCAGATTAAAGGTTATCAGTTTAGTGGTACAGTTGAGATATAAACATTAAAACAGTCGGGTACATCACTCAGACAAAAGAAATACCACGGTCGGTTAGCAGCAAGCAAGTATAATGCTGAGTGTTGATTGTCCCTCATTGAACAATAAATTCAGGATAGTTGTCCTTCAGAAAATATGATGCACAAAACAAAGGTCTTTCTGCATCGCTTTTCCATTGTGCTCTGACTCATACCTCCTGGTATTGCCTATGCCTGGTGATGTGTTCTGTGTAGATGTCCCTGGACCACTTGATGATGTCCAACATCAGGAGATGCTGCATCAGCCGAGCGCAATGCCGACCAATTCCACACGCCCACAGCACTCACTCATTGCAAGTGTCCCACGCGCACGGGGCTCTGCCAATCAACGTGTGTGTTTGTACCTTGTAGCCCTTAGTTCTCAAGGCATTGGCCGGGGGGCATATTTCTCCTCCTTTTGAGTTCGGGCATTGAGGAAGGCCAGGGTCCTGTTCTCGAAGAGTACTGTGACATCCACCATGATGGTCTTCTTCCGTTCTTCGTCGGTGATGACGATGTCTGGTTGCAGCTGACTGTCTGTTCTGGGGACAGCAGAGTTCACTGCCACCTTCCCCACGAGTGGCAGGATGGCTCTGACCAGGTGATCCTGGATGGCATTATGGCACAGCTGCCAGGCTCTGGAGTGGGGCTTGCAGCTACACAGGGTGTGGGGCAGGGTCTCATTGGATTAGCTGTACCTCCTGCACCACTTGTCCCGATTCCCGTGGCAGATGGCTCTGTTCAGCGGGTTGCATTTGAGCCAGGCCCGGTGGATAAACCTCCTGTCAGCGAAACGGGTGAAGCTACCCCCGGGGACAAAGTGGTTGCTGGCATCCCACTTGTTCGTCACCTGGAAGGCCTTGCCCTGGTCTGGCTTCTGCCTGAGGTTTTCCACATACTGCGCATGGATGGTATCCATTAGGGTCCTCTCCAGCATGCTCCTGGCTTTCGGGGTGACGATTGTGTCCTTGGTGGTTTTGACCTGCGGCACCAGGACTCCCAGTTCCTGATGCTCCTTGCCTCACGTCCCGTGGCAGCTGATGCGCTTCTCCAGGCGTCGCGTGGCATTGCGGGCGCGGGTCCAAAGTGAAGCGAAGCACCCCTGTCCTGTCCGAACTCATCAGCCAGGGAACCACTCAGGTACATGGCAACGTCTTGGCTGGAAGGGGTTCTGCCGAATTCCTTCTTGATGACGCTCTACATAGTGCTCGCCGCAACGTTCCTCACCGTGGCATCCGGGCACATCAGAATGCGGAACGCGTGAGTGATCACCACGACGTCGCACAGGTCGCCCATGTGAGGGACGCTGGCGCCACCCTGCCTGAGCGCAATGTACAGCAGCTCGTTACTGGCCCTCTGGGGAAGAAACATCCATTTCTTCATCAGCTGTCTGATGGTGTTGTCCACCTTGTTGAGAGGCACCTTCGCCACGGCGGATCCCCTCAGGACGAGTGAGACACGGGGGATCAGGAAGGTGCTCCGGGCGTTGTTCTTTTGCCACGGTGCCAGCAGGGAGGCATCAATCTTGGCCACATCCCGTAGGATCTCTGTGATGGTGTCCTTGAACATCTGCTGGACACGGAAACCCATGGGAGTGCCAAGATGTTGGTACGTTTCTCCATTTTTGAGGGAGACTGCGGGCTCACTCTGGATCCATAATGATGTCACCCAGACCGAGTCCCTTTTGCTGCCGTCGATGTGGAGGGATGCACACTTCCTGGCATTGATGCAGAGCCCCATCTAGTCAGCAGCTTGGCTGGTCACGTTGAGCATGCATTGGAGGCTCTCGGGGCTGTCTGCGATCAGGACCAGGTCATCCACATAGGCCAGGATACGCAGCCTGTTGCCGTAGAGTTCAAACACTCCCAGGCTGTTGGAGATCGCGCGAATGAGCAGCTCCATGGCCAGGTTTAAGATGATGGGGATGAGGAGACAGCGCGGCTTCACGCCACTCCGGATCGGGATTTCAGCAGTGTCCCCTGCGACGGAGCAGATAGTGGCGGTACAGCCTTCATACAGTTCCTAGTTCAGATGGAGAAAGTTCCAGGGCATCCCGAACTTGTGCAGCTTGGAGAAAATCTGCTGGTGGGGCCTGGAGCCGAAGGTGTTAGCCAAGTTGAGCCATGCTATGGTGCACTGCCTCCAGGCCCTCCTGGCTGTTTGGACGGTGGTTTGAAGGATGACGTTGTGTTCATAGCATCCTTTGCACAACATGAAGCCCTTCTGGATGGAGCTGATGGCTCCCCCATGCACCGACCAGTCCGTGATCCTGGCCACCAGACAACTGGCATACAGCTTGTACATTATGGAGCAGAGAGAGATGGGTCTCCGGTTGCTGGGGTTATCTCACTCACCCTTCATGTAGACGAGCACCGTAATGGCCTTCTTTCAGGAGCTGGGAGTCTGGTGGAACCATTTGCATTTGCCGAAGAGGGTGCAGAGCACCAGACAGCCGAGATCCCATTTTTTCAGGAAGCTGTAGGGAATGCCACCTCTTCCTGGGGCCCTGTTTTTGTTTTTAGGAGCCTGCCCATCACTTCCTTCGATGTGAAGTCATTTTCCAGACCTGCTGCATCACTGACCCAGGGTAGACGATGGAGAGTGCCGCACATCGTTCTGGGCTTTTTGTGTTGAACACGCCCTTGAAGTAGGAGAAGAAGTTCTAGGTTGGGATTGCGCAATAAGACAAAGACCCGTTGAGGATCTTGCTCATGGCCTTGGAGCAGTTCAATTTACTCATACAATAAGGATAACGACATTTCATTACCCCTGCATTCAAATACTAGCGTGCCGTGTAGCCCAAAACCAGCCAAAATTGATCATATTGGCAAAGCAGCTCCATCTGCTGCACGTCTAGGCAGAGTAGGCATATCTATGCAAACACAGTCAGCTCCTGAAATCTTTTCCCCCAACTCATCACTGGAAGTCAGAGGAGAGCTCATTCAGCCCCTGCTTTCACAAGAATTGACATTTTATAAGGCAGTTTGATAGTTTAACGCCCAAATACTTACTGCTGCAGATTTCCTTTCACTTACCCCCCGCCGCCCCCAACCCACCCTCCCAAACTGTGCTCTGCACGTCTTGCTTCTCCCTAAGGGCTAAAATACTTTGATGGTATTTAATAAGGCTCTTCTTCCCAGCTAGGTATTCACTGTAGCCCCTGCATGTGAAGGGAAAGGCTTGAGACAGTCTCCATAAGAAGTGCAAAATGAATGTTGACATTTGATCTAATTTTTTATTATTCTTACATTTCTTAGTGGATTAAAATGAATGTTCCCAATTATCCTTACCTCCCAGGCACAACAGTGAGTTCTCTCTGGGTCTTTTGTTAATTGCCTGGCTAATAAGTACTCCTTTTCCTCTGACTGCTCTTAATATTTACTTCCAGAGGGGTAGCCATGTTAGTCTGTATACAGCAAAAACAACGGGAGTCCTGTGCACTTTAAAGACTAACACATTTATTTTCTGCAGGCATAAGCTTTCGTGGGCTGTAATCTGACGAAGTGGGTTACAGCCCACGAAAGCTTATGCCTGCGGAAATTAAATGTGTTAGTCTTTAAAGTGCTCCAGGATTCTTGTTTTTTTTTAATATTTACTATTTCTAGCTTATAAATTACAGTAGAGTTCATGTCTGCCTGGAGTGATCAGTCACAGGGTGGCTGCAGATGTTTCGTTCAAGCAGTAAGGACTGATTGTTTTGCTCTTCTAATTTCTCCTTTACCTCTTTGGTTCCATTTGTTTTAATCAGAGGGTAAAAACCTTGCCTTCCCCTGGGGTTTTTTATGCGCCTACAAGAGGCATTCAGTGTACGTATTATTGGTTACTTGTACTGCATTAGAACCTAGAAACCCGAATCATGGACCAGGACTCCATTGTGCTAGGCACTGTACAAACACAGGACAAAGATAGTCCCTACCCCAAACAGCTTACAATCCAAGTAAATTATTTGTTGGATGCAGATGGCCATTCTTTGCTACAGGAAATGGAAATGCAAGGTTGCTATTGAGGAGGAGGAACTCCTGAAGAATTTGATACATTATAATTTACATGGTCTTCTAAGCAGCATGCATGGAGAGCAGGGTGCGGACTTGGGACATTTGGAGCTAAATCCGATTATTTGTGCGCACTGCTAGGCTCTTGCATGGAGAGCAGGGTGTCCCTATGGACTGAGGAAAGCAGAAGAGCAAGATGGAAGCATAAGAGGAAAAACAGTTCAAGCAAGAGACAAGAGCAAACTATCCCACTGAGTAGGAAAGATTAACCAGGAGATCTTCAATGATCTGAAACTCAAAAGAAGAGTTTTACAAAAAGTGAAAACTAGGTCAAATTACAAAGGATGAATATAAACAAATAACACCAGTGTATATGGACAAAATTAGAAAAGCCAAGGCACAAAATGAGATTAAACTAACTAGAGACATAAAGGGTAACAAGAAAACATTATACAAATACATTAGAAGCAAGAGGAAGGCCGAGGTTAGGGTAGACCTGTTATTCAATGAGGGGGGAGGGGAGGAAGCAATAACAGAAAATGTGGAAATGGCAGAAGTGCTAAATGACTTTTTTGTTTCAGTTTTCAGAAAAAAGGTTAGTAGAGATTCGATGTCTAACATAAAGAATGCCAGTGAAAATGAGGTAGAGTCAGAGACTAAAATAGGGAAAGAACAAGTTAAAGATTACTTAGACTAATTAAATATCTTCAAGTCACCAGGGCCTGATTAAATGCATCCTAGAATACTCAAGGAGCTGACTAAGGAGATATCTGAGCCATTAGTGATTATCTTCTCAAAGTCATGGAAGATGGGAGAGATTCCAGAGGACTGGAAAAGGGCAAATATAGTGCCCATCCATAGAAAGCGAAAGAAGGACAACCAGGGAATTACAGACCATCCAGTTTAAGTTCAGTACCCGGAAAGATAATTGAGCAAATAATAAAGCAATCAATTTGCCAATGCCTACACGATAATAAGATGATAAGTAACAATCAGCATGGATTTGTCTAGAACAAATCATGTCAAACCAACCTGATAGCTTTCTTTGACAGGATAACAAGCCTTGTGGATAGTGGGGAAGCAGTAGATGTGGTATATCTTGACTTTAGCAAGGCTTTTGATACTGTCTCACAAGACCTTCTCATAAACAAATGAGGGAAATACAGCCTAGATTGAACCTCTATAAGGTGGGTGCACAACTGTTTGGAAAACCATTCCCAGAGAATAGGTATCATTTATCAGTGGTTCACAGTCAAGCTAGAAGGGCATATTGAGAGGGGTCCCACAAGGATCAGTTCTGGGTCCAGTTCTGTTCATTATCTTCAGCAATGATTTAGATAATGACATTGAGAGTAAACTTATAAAGTTTGCAGATGACACCAAGCTGGGAAGGGTTTGCAAGTGCTTTGGCGGATAATATGAAAATGATCTGGACAAACTGGAGCAATGGTCTGAAGTAAATAGGATGAAATTCAATAAGGACAAAGTACTCCATTTAGAAAGGAACAATCAGTTGCACACATACAAAATGGGAAATGACTGCCTAGGAAGGCGTACTGCAGAAAGGGAACTGTGGATCATAATGGATCACAAGCTAAATATGCATCAACAGAGTCACACTGTTGCAAAAAAAGCAATCAACATTCTGGGATGTATTAGCGGGAGTTGATGTACCCTCTGGATAACCCCAGGGGTATGTGTACTCCTGGTTCAGAACCACTGATCTAGTCCAGTCCCTTGCACACAAGGCAGGACTAAATATTATCTAGACCATCCCTTACAGGTGTTTGTCTAACCTGCTCTTAAAAAATCTCCAACGATGGAGATTCCACAATCTGCCTAGGCAATTTATTCCAGTGCTTAACCGCCCTGAGGGTTAGGAAGTTTTTCATAATGTGCAACCTAAACCATCCTGCCTGCAATGTAAGCCCCTTGCTTCTTGTCCTAGCCTCAGAGGTTCAGGAGAACAATTTTTCTCCCTCCTCCTTGTAACAACTTTTTATGTGCTTGAAAACTATTATTTGTTCCCTCTCAGTGTTCTCTTCTTCAGACTAAAACAACCCAATTTTTTCAATCTTCCCTCATAGGGCATGTTTTCTACATCTTTAATCATTTTGGTTGCTCTTCTCTGGACTTTTGCCAGTTTGTGGTTCCCAGAACTGGACACAATACGCCAGTTGAGGCCTAATCAACGCAGAGTAGAGTGGAAGAATTACTTTACAACACTCCTGCTCAAATCAAAGGCTTGGAGGGAGGGACAAGAATGGGGGGTTATTAGCAGCCAACTTGGGTGGCCCAACTCTAATGGCATTGCCAAAAACTTACCCCCCAAAAAAGAGATGGCGTTATCTGAAGGGTGTGTGGTTAGGGAGAGCAGGGGGACACATCCTCCCCATCCCCCCGAGTTTCATAGCACAGTATAATTTTATGAACAATTCACATATCTAATCACGGTTAGATTAGAATCATGGTTAAAGTTGCCCCCCACATACACCTTGCACCTGTTTGTAAGGTGTCTTAAAAACTCAATCACTGGAAATTCCTTTTAAAGAAACAGCCCAGGTGATACAAATGGTTTGGAGGCAGTTGGTTAGCAGTGAACTGATTATCCCGCCCATGGGAGCAGAAACTGTTGTGACAGCTACATGCTGTGGGAAATCTGGGGGATGAGTGAAACCTGTTTCAAGACCAAGCGTCTCCAGGGAATCTTAGCTGCTAAAGGTGTGTGGCGCTGAACTGGGAATGGCTCCCCATTAAGTTGCTGAATGTTTCTAACACAGGCAGCAAATGGTAAAAGGAGAGAAACCATTTCAGTGGTCAGCAGGGTGGGACTTAGCATTTCCAGAGTGTGACTGATCTTGTCTTGGCCTAGCCATGTTTGAAAACCCCTTTCATATTGGACCCAGGTGCTAGTGCTTACAGTTTGGGAGCCGGGAGTCAGCACAACTACCCCGCCTCTCCCCCAAATCTGAGATTAGAGCTATTAGATTAGATTAGAGCTGAGATTAGAGCTCAATTAGAGATTGAGGCAGGAAAAGTCAGTGAGGTGAATCCTCCATTCAAACAGAATTGGCTGGGTCTGTCTCAGCCAGCCAAGGCCACAGCAACAGGAGGGCTGCCTCAGGGGCTAATCGTAAGCGGTCCCTCTGTGGAGACTGGATGGAAATCTAGGGAGAGAAAAACCCACCAGAGATGTGGGTCTGGGTGTGAATGAAATTATTTGATGTTGGTGATGTGAAACACTCCTGACAGGAAGACACTATACATGGGGGAATTGTGAAGCTTGTATAATTTGTTTAACGTCTTAAATTATTTATTTTCTTTCTATTGGGGGCGGAGCCTTGGGTGTCATGATTTTGGGCATTATCAGGATGATGAAGGAAGCTGAAGTGAGGGGTGTTGTTATGAACTGGGTGAAACCTTGTTCGGGCTTGAGTTAAAACCCCATTGAGATGAGGAGGTGTGAACTCAACCATCAGGTAACATAGGTGGGGGTTTGCATTTACAGGTAAGACAAGAGATGTGTGAACCTGAGGCCATTTAAAAACAGCCTGAGGGCACGTCTACACCACAATCAGAAACCCGCGGCTGGGAGTCTCAGAGCCCGAGTCTGTTTGTGTGGTTCATGCAATACCAGTGATAAAATACCAGTGTAGGTGTTCCCAGTCGGACGGGACCTCGAGCCCTGAAAACCAGCAAGCGCTCAGAACTCAGGTGGGAACATCCGCACTGCTATTTTTAGCCACATAATGAGAACCCAAGACAATTGACTCAGACGCTGAGACTTGCTGCCACGTTTGGGTTTTTTATGCAGTGTAGACATATTCTGAGTGAAAGAGAACCTGAAAGGGCAGCTGAAAACATGTGGCTGATCCTGGAAGAAAGCTGGGGAGAGGATTTTGGGTTGGGGTGCTGTGAGCAAAAGAAGCTGGTTCCCGCTTCAGTTAGGAGTGCCACCTTTCTAATGGCTGGTAACTGGACCCCTGAGGCCCCGCCCCTGCCCTGCCTCCCCCAAGGAAGGCCCTGCCTTTGCTCCGCCTCTTCCCCCAAGGTACCACCCCCTTCTCTGCCTCTTCCTCCAACCCTGCCCCCTTCACCTTGTCCCCCAAGGGCCCACCCCTGCACACCATGCGTTGCCCCGAGCCACGCAAGCGGCCTGTCTAGCCCGGGAGGCGGCAGTGGTGGCTGCTGCTGCTGCGCTGCCACCTTCCTTCTGTTTAGGGTTGCCACAGATCAAGAAAACTGGACATCAGGGCTTTGCGAATGGCACCCAGACACACAAGCCGAAACCTGGACTGTTCGGTGGAAAACCAGATGGGTGTCAACCCTAGCCTCAGCGCAGTGCAGGACTAGATGACTTTATCAAGATGCCATCCAGGCCTGCTTTCCATTTCCAAGTAATTTGATTTCTTCTGCATTCAGAGGCACAGGACTTTGTGTCATTCTTTGTAAACAAACAAAATTGCATCAAAGAAACACCTGACTATCACCAATTTCTGCTCCCAACTGGAACACCCACAGGACCCCTGTGACACCCTGTACCTCCCCAAGATCATCCTTATAGAGTACCTGTGTATTATTTAATGCAAAGTATGTCATGTAAGATGTTTTTGGAAGGCTTATGACATATTAGACATTGTTGTTATAGTAATATGTTTGTTGCAATGTCATGTGTATGGTTATGAGGCTTCGCTATGTGATATTCCCATAGTTGTGTCTCATGGCTTAAAACATATCCAAGCAAGACTGGCTGAGCAGAGGGGAATTTCACACCTCATTAGGGCTTCTATAAAAAAATCCAGCTCGACATTCCAGAAACAAAGGGCTGGCCTAGATGTCAACAAGGGAACCAACAAAGTTGTTCACTGACTCAAGGCCTGGAGGAATACATGGACATTGTTTGTCACCTGATCCTGAAGGAGGAGGGCGAATCCCCAGAAGGGAGAAGGAACATTTTAAAAAGTGGAGACATTTTGCCATTCTCTCTCTCTATCACTTCGATCTACAAACACTACCAAGCATCTGAAGTGCTTGGGGAAGTGTGGCTGAAAGAAAGTCAGCCAGCCTGTGTTGAGAATCATCTGAGTTTGTGGGGTTGCTGAAAGCGTTAAGCTTAGTTTAGAACGCGTTTTACTTTTATGTCTTTTGACCAAATCTGACTTATTATGCTTTGAGTTATTATCACTTACAATCCCTCTGCAGTTAATACATTTGTTTATTTATTTTACCTAAAACAGAGCATTTGGTTTAGGGTGTGTTGGAGACACCATTTGAAGTAACAGTGCAGGTGCATATCAATTTCTTTGTTAAACAGCCAAACATATGAGCATGCAGTGTTCAATGGGCAGCACTGAACATCGTAAGATGGAAGTTCCTAGGGTTGCATCTGGAACTGGAGGTACTGGCTAGCTAGAGGCACTCATTGAGTTGGGGGCAACTTGCTGAAGGCTGTGCGTGAACCTCTCAGGAATGGGAGTTCTCACAGCAAAGCAGAGTAAGACAGGCTCCAGGAGTGGGGGATTGGAGTGACACAGCAATAAACCAGTCCAGATTGCACTAGGGGAATGTCACAACCCCTAACATTGATTAGGTGTTCAGATAAAAAAGGGGCAACAAATAGTTGTTCTGCTATAGCTATGCCAGTCAACAACCTCATGTAGATGAGCTCTGTGGGTTCTGCCAGTTGCTTGGATCCCGGTCTCTTACTGCTGATGAATTTAGAAACAACCAAACAAGTCTTCATCCATTTAAACAGCGGATTCCTAAATCAGGTCTCTGGCTGAAACGCATGGCAGCTTTGAGCTGCGAAGGGCCCCAGGGTGAGGTGCTGTGTCCTAGCCCTGTCAAAGATCAGGCCTTAAGTCACTTAGCCATGCCCAGATGCCATTTCTTAACAGGGTTGACTTTGCACCCAGGCAAGTCCTGTTTAGAAACACATGAGACAGCCATGGTGAACCCTAGGGTGGAGCGAACGCGTGTCCATTTTTCCTCGTCTCGCTAGACATGTCCTCGGGATGCAGCTCGACCGGGATGACAGATCTGGTGACCATCCACCATTCTGCACCTTAATCCCTCAGACACATGGATTATGTGCCTGTCTGTCACTCAGCGTAATGGAAATGAAGCCACTGGCATGGGACATGGTCCCAGGATCAGACAGTGGCTCTTGTTCTGAGAAGGAATCCTGTCCTGCCGACCCCTCTGCCATGCTGCAGGGACAGCGGCCGGCAGCGTTTAGCCTATGACGTTATCTCCTAGATAATAGCTCCCTGCTGAGAAACGGCGCACACGCACACAGGCCCCTCCGTAGGAAACCAAAACCCCAGTCCGGGACTGAAAGTGGGGCAGAAACACTGTGATAATGACAAGGTGTTTACTAGCCAAAAGGACCCAGTCCTAGGAGGCTCTGAGCACCTTCCCTGCTTGACTAAGGCGGGGGATGCTGTGAGCACTCGGCACTGCCAGGATCCGGCCCTGAGTTCTCGTGCTGTGCTTCGTGTGTGGCGCCTTCATTTTCTTTTCCAAACCTCGCTAATACACACTTGAAACCTGAGGCACCAACAAGGACCAGCACTTGGGGGCAACCAGGTTAACAAAAAGTTTTCATTCACAGGAGAAGGGAAAGGAGTCAGGGTGCCTGGGTTCTTGTCCTGGCTCCGCCACTGATTCCTCTTTGAACTTGAACCAAGCCCCGCAACCGCTCTGTGCCTCAGTTTCCCTCATATGTAAAATGGGGCTAAAATTACTTATCCATTCACGTGGAGTCTTCACTAGTGTCTATCAATCATGTAGTCCTATCCTTATGAAATGATGTTTCTGTTTGATACATATTAAAAACTGGGTGTCCCCACTCAGCCCCTTGAAAGGCCTGGAGAGTTCCCAAGTGTGTTCTTCCACCGGCAGCATTGGAAAATGCACACCCAGTCACAAGGAGGGTTCAATGAAACATAATTACAGAAGACTGGGCACTCATTGGTCAGGCTGTCATGGACATTCATGTGGGAACATTTGGGGTCTGTCTACACAGCACAAAAAAACCCCAACCCACAGCAGCGAGTCTCGGGGGTTAAAAACAGCTGTCTCGATGTTCAGCCTCAGTCTGGGACCTGGGTTCTGAAACCTGGCCAGTGGGGTGGGACTCAGAGCCCGGGTCCCACCGTACACTCTGAGGCTCGCTGCCCTGGATCTTTTTAGCTGTGTAGACATACCTTCAGGGTGCCCAATTCAGATCCTGGGCTCCATGTGCTTGGGGCTGTACAAACACATAGGCAGACATGGCCCCTGCCCTGATGAAAAGACAAACAACCCAACTAAGAGCTGGGGAAAGGGACCTGACCAGACCAAGCCGGGCTGGTGGCAGGAACGTTTCCTGTTAGCTCCACTTATCAATAATTTAGTTGATCGTTGCCCTCATCTATTTCAGGGTTTACTATTGGCGTTACAGTAGCGCTGGCAGCCTCAGCTGAGACCAGAGCCCTCGTGCCAGGAACACCCAGCCATCTCTGCCCCAAAGAGCTCACAACCTACACAGACAAGACAAGGTGGGAGGGGAAACTGACGTGGCATGACGTGACTTGCTGAAGGTCACCCAGCCGATCAGCGCCAGAGCCAGGCACAGAACCTAGGTCTACTGACTCCAAAGTCCGCTCCACAGAAACGCTTCCATCACCTCCTTTGGGAGATTAGTCCACAGGCCTAGATGGAAAGGAAGACTGGGTTAGGGTTGCTACCTTTCAAATAGCTGGTAACTGGCCCCGCCCCCCCAGGCCCCGCCCCATCTCTCCTGAGGGCCCGCCCATGCCCCGCCTCTTTCCTTGAGGCCCCGCCCCAGTTTCACCTCTTCTCTTGAGGCCCCGTCCCTGCTCTGCCTCCTTTGAGACCCTGCCCCTGCACCCCACACACCACCACAAACCGCATGAGCAGCCTGGCCTCGGAGGCCTCAACCGCCCCTTTCCTTCCATTTAGGGTTGCCACAGACCAAAGAAACCGGACGTCAGGGCTTGTCAAGCGGCAGCTGGACACACAAGCCGAAACCTGGACACTCCGGCTGAAAACCGGATGGGTGGGCAGTCCTAGAATGGGTGTTCGGGGAAGGCACTGAACTAGGAACGCAAAAGGTCTGGGTTGGCTTCCTGGCTCAGCTATAGGCTTCCCTGATCTTGAGCAAGTCCCTTAGGCTTGGATCCCCAAAAGGTAGTTAGGATCCTGTCTTCCACTGAAATCAGGGGGGTTAGGAGCCTAAATACACTCATGGATTTGCACCATAGTGGGGGTTTTCAAAAGCATCTAATTCCCACTGAGATCTGCATCTTTAGGCACTAAAATACATTTAAAAATCCGTCCCTTTGTGCCCCAGAGGGTTGAGGCAGGCTGGTACTGTTGGCACAATGGCATTGACATCCCAAAAGCAGGCAAAAGAACCTGGGTAGAAAAGGAGAATAGGGCCCGTCTCTTACCAGGTGTCTGTACAGCGCCTGGCACAGTGGAATCCGCTCTCTTGGTTGGGACGGCTGGCTGGTACTGTAAGTGCAGATCATAAATCATCATAATGATTCGCACTGTTGAGAAGGATTTCTGGATATTCCACCTGCATGTTCCTTTTCTTAATTTCACACTCCTCACGGGCCAGTTCAGGATTTTTAGACCAAAACCGTATCACTTTACCCTTGTGCGCACGGACATCCAGCTGCCACTTCAAAGGTGAGTCCCTCCCCGGTGTATTGAAATCTCATCCAAGATGATCTGTGCCACTTAACAATACTTTGAGGGTTGATGTCATCAGGCAAATCGTTGCTATGCAGCAGGCACAACCTTGAACTGGCTCATTAACAGAGTGGAAAAGCGACAGCCTGATTTCCAACACCAGAGGGACCCCCACTGGTGCTCTCTCTTCACCACGACCTGTTGCCATTTCCTGTGACCTTTTGTTTCAGCCCATTTAATTTAACCAATTTGCTATCCAATTTATAGACCTGCCACAAAAGAAGCTGAGCTTGTAGCAGAAAGATTAGCAAGTGACTCAAGTCTCCAAGGAGCTCCTGCTTCCATTGTGAAGAATTTCCTCAATGTAAATGCTTTTATATTTTTCTCTCCCTAAGGATACCTTCTACCTTACACTGTAATAGACTCTGTCTGGAACACAAGCATGTTTTGGGTCCTTAAAAAGATAACATTGTGGGGTTTTTTTAAATTTAAACCTTTCACGAGTTAGTTGCCTTGCAGTTTTACGCCATTAACAGTCAGAAACACAGGGAACAATTTCAGCTAAATTGCTTTTCATCAAGGAATGTGTCAGCTGAAATGGAAAATTGAGGGCACTTTTTATTGTGTAGGTGGAGAGAGCAAAACATTGTTTTCTCCTAGCAGAAGAGAATGAATTACATGGGTTCTATTTTTTAATCTTTCATTCCTTTCTCTTCACCCCCTGCCCCCACCTAATGCCCAGCCTACGGTACTGAACAATCACACAGTGAAGGCAAAACCTGACACCGAACTAGGAACTGTGACATTATGGCTCGTATCGCCAGGGTCATGTGAGTTGAAGCTGTAAAAATTATTTGGCACAATAGGAAGCTTTATCTGATTAATAAGATTATAGCAGTTACAGCTGGAAAAATCACATGAAAACAGAGAGTCTGCAAGGTCAGCGGAAGATGTACTGGATATTAAACTGATACTAAAAGTCTTGGTGTAAACTGAGCCGTGGGCAACACTGTTCATTTCTCCAATGCAAATAGGCCACCCGATTGCAGGCCAGGTTACCCTTCACTCCAGCAAGGTGTGACTGCACAGTGTGTTCTCCCATCAGGAGACCGTGGGCTCCAGTAGAAGGGGCACCAGACCTGGGTTCCATTTCTGGTTCTGCCACTGTCCTGGGGCAAATCATTTCACCTGTTTCCCTTCCCACCGTTTGCCTTGTCTATTTAATGCCTTGGGGCCGAATCTGTCTCTTATTATGCAGCTGTGCAGTGCCTGGGCCCGGCCAACATATACAGACTCAGAGAAACAACAGGCAAAGGGATTCACTGAAAAAGTCACCATGGATGTGGGCCACTGGGCATTCTCATTAAGCAGTTACACAGTAGTAGCACCTCTGGGCCTCAGCCAGGTCGGCGTCAGGTTGTGCGAGGCATCATACAAACATGCAGCAAGCAACAGTCCCTGGGTTGGTGCACAAATGGGGTGTTACCATCAGACAGCCGGCCCCCCCTCTGAGTCTTCTGTCAGACCTTTATTTTGTAATCCAGTGAACGGGCAATTGCTGACAGGTGGTAAGAAGCCGAATTTGCAGGAAAGAAAGAAGGTTCTGCTTTGTCTGACCTATAAACAGAGAGTGAGGTTGGAATAGACCGAGACTGGGGCAGGGGGCGGGGAGATGAATCCAGATACCCAGTGATTTTCAATGCAAAAAAGACTTTGAATGCTGCCAGTTGCAAATCGTATGAGCCACTAAAATAAAGGGACAAGAAAATATCTCTTCCATTGAAGTGGCTTCAGTAGCAAACTCAGTTAGCGTCCCTTGCTGAAATGACCTGCACTTCCTATGTCCGTTTGCTGCTTCTAGCAGGGAAAACGCTGGAGTGACATAGTGCCACGGGCTTCTTTGTACGGTACCTCCCACTTTGGAGAGAGAGAAGCAATACAAGCAGCCAGGCATAGCAAATCTTGCCGAGCTAGACAGGTCATGTGGCCGTGGAAAGTGGCCCACAGGAAACGAATGGGACTATGCTGCTCAGCTGTTGCATGGCTATGAATAGTTCTGGAACTGGGAACTAAAGCGTGTCCGCATCAGATCTTGGACCAATTGTTTGGAAAGTGATAAAGATTTGGCCTATAGGCTGCAGGGCCAGCCACCGATATTTAATCTAAACATGAATGTTGTTTGAAATAGAAACAAGGCAAATGTGTCCTTCTGGATGCCAGCAGGCTGGACATTCACTAACAAGGTTTGCTGTTTCTATCTCCTTCTCTAGCTCCTTGCCAGCCCAGGACTGAACCTGGCAAGATATTCTTCAGGACTTTGTCCTGTCTTGTTTTAAACCTTCCCAAGCAACTGAGCTTTCACCACACCTTGGGACACAATTCGACAGCCTGCAGATCTCATTGGGTGCAGGTAGTTTTCCTGCCACACAATCTACTCTCCCCTCACCCTCCCAAGTCATTCAATCACTTGTAAGTGGAAAACCCTAAAGATGACCTCTCTCTCCTTGGTGTTTACATCCTTCTAATACATAAGTGGTTATTCCAGTTCCCTTACAGCTAGAGGAACTGTAAGTCTGGATCCGTCTGGAGGTGCATCTAGTCTGCTATCCTGAGTCTGCTATCCTGCCTCCACGTTCTCAGGCTTGGTCTACACTGCCGGTGGATTTCAGCGACAGTCGACGGGAGATACGCAAACTAAATAGAGTAGCTGCGTTGACTTCCTAACTTCTACTTACTGCAATGTCCCCACTGCGCTGCACCAACGGGAAATGCTCTCTGGTCGATGCAGTGTTACTCTTCTTGTGGGGGTGGATTAACGGCCTCGACTTCCGGGTTCGATTGAGCAGGTTTCCAGTGCTGCTCAATCAATCCCGCAGAATCGATCCTGCACTGCCGACAATGCCGCCGGCCGTGTAGACATACCTTCAGATGCTTCTGAGGCAGGTGTAAAAAACCCCATAGTCAACAGTTCTGGAATAATCTCCCCACCAGGGAATTTTTTTTTTAACACCCTCAATTAGAGGTTAGTTTATTCCCGGATCCATGAAGGTTTGTCACCTCCAGTTTTTCCTGGCCTTATCGAATGTATATTCTCATTAACCACATAAAAGTCTAATCCTTTTTTTGAATCCTACTAACGCTCTTGGCTTAAATGTATCTAGTGGCAGTGAGTTGCACAAGTAAGATGTTTTTTTTAAGTAACACATACCTGCTTTTATCATTTTTAAAATTATTGCCTTACTGTTTCGGTGGATGTTTCCTTGTCCTCATGTTATGAGACGGTAAATAAAGCACCTGGATTTGCCTTCTCTTTACCATTCAATATTCCATTTACATCTAGCATCTCTTATTTGTTACCCTTTGAATCTAAAAACAGTCCTAATCTTTTTACATTTTCTTCTCACATAGAAATCTTCCCAGGCCTCTAATCTTTTTCTGGAAAGTGTCTGACCCTTCTATTTTTGCTACTTCCTCTTTGAGATGGGCTGATCAGAACTGAATATAGTATTCTTGCTCAGGCTGCATCACTGATTTACATTGTGGCATTTGTGACGCTGGCTGGATTGGGGAGGGGGCATTTATTATATTATTTAACATCAATATGTGAAAATCATAATAATTCATGTGAGATATGCCATGTCAGGGACCGTTAGAAAGGCTATAATGTGCTAAGTAAGATGATAATGTTTATGTTCATGTGTTATGTATGTAATGGAAGTTATGGATATGGTTGTATCTGTATTTCATGTTGTGCTGTGTTTCTGGGCGACACCCCAGACAGGATGGCTGCAGCACTAGCCTTCTTAATGGCCCATTAAGGAAATTCACAGCTACAATGGGCCCAGGGGGAGAAGCCAGGGATTTACCTGGTGAGTCACCAGGACTTACTCATGTGACCCTGGACTTCATCTTATCCCTGTAAATTTCCACAAGAAGCATGGCAAAGACCAAGGGACATAAAAGGCAGCTGCACCACATCCATTTGGTCTTCAGTCGGTCTTCGCCTACCTCTGGATCAACTCATCTACAACTGAACTGAAGCTGTGAAACAAAGGACTGAGACCCATCCAGGTACTGGATGTACACCAGAGGGACTATACAAGCCTGCAAACTCCACAATTCTACTAGAAACCTGATATATATGGACTTTCAAATCAATTGTATGTGTCTGATTGCCTTAATCCTTTAACACTTCTCTTATGTTTGTTTCTTTCCTTTTATAATAAACCTTCAGTTCTAGTTACTAAAGGATTGGCTGGCAGCGTGGTATTTTGGGTAAGATCCAAACTGATATTGCTCTGGTGCCGTGGCTGACACAGCACAATGGCAGTAGCCACCCGCCCTCCTCCCAGACAGCCCAGCTTTGGAAGTTTCAGGCTGCAAGAGCAGCTCTGAAGAACGACCCCCTGGCATCTTTCCCTGCTGTGAAGGACTAAGTGAATGCTGTCACAACGCAAATATTGTTTAAATTACACCTAAAACTTGCCCATTTTTTCCAGTGCTCTAATTTTTTCGTGACTGGCCATACCCCAGTGGGGCCCTTTATTCTGCCAGTTAATCCCATTGTGGGAATCTTTCCTTTGCCTGCAGTGGGCTTTGGCTGGGTCAGGTTACAGGCGGGTCCACAGAGGCTGTCACGTACAAGTGCTGTGAGTGCCTTGGTCTTACCAACTCTCCCCAGGGTTGTGCTTTTCTAGGACCTTTTCCCCAGAATACCTTCTGAGGAGCTGCTGGTCCTTTCTATGTGCAGCTGCAAGCTACAGCTGCCCTCACGCAGCCATTGTGTAGCTGTGTGTCTGCTGTGCTGTATGTCCCGCTCTTCCAACTGTAAGTCATCTTAGCCCCTCTTGTACTTAGTCTTTAACATTTCTGAGGGGGTCAGAGTCTCATAAACTTGGATACCTCCGTGAATTTCATTGAAGTTTGATGTTTTCTCTCTCAAATCCTTACAGCTACACACTAGAAACCTCCTGCCAACTTAATCCTTTTTATTTATCATAGTTATTTGTATAAATCCTTCAGTGCACATAAACCTAAGCCAGTCTGAACAGTTTGCAAGATTTGGACACCAAAATGTATTCATTGTAGACCCATGCTGCTAAAAATCTATCATTGAATCACACACCAGATAGTGCTTTTTTAAGAGTTGTTTTTAAAGTTTGGTAGCTCAACTACTTTTGAGCCATCAGTAATTTATTCTCCTCCTTCATTTGTTAATTAATGCGAATACTTTCTCTCTAATGCTACTTTCCCCCTTGACAAACTTTTAAATGTTCATCTTAACCTTATAGTTTAGCATCAACTCATTTACGTTAGTGATAGATCAAGTTACAACACATAAGCTGAAAATTTCTTTCATGATGGATCAGAAAGCTCTCCAAAAAGATCATGCCCAAGAATAATCTAGAGATCATGCAGCTGCTGTGCTGGCCTGCATATAATGAAAATCACGTCAAGCCAGGGGGGTGGCTGTACCTCCAGCACCCTTAATTCCAGCCTCGATGGCTTTAAAAAAAAAGTTATAAAACTATAGACTACAAAAAAATTCCAAAATCTTTTAAAAAGGCTTTGTATCGACCGAAAATAGTTCTTAGACCAAGATTCCTGTGCAATGTTTGCAATCCAAACATTGGGAGCAGTTACTAGGACACACTGAAAGTGAAATGAATAGTAGAACTGATTTTTGTTGTTGTTGTCTACACTTAGAGAAATGCAGAAAGCGAAGCTCATAAGTACTTACCGACTACATTACATTTAAAACATTCTGTCATGTGTAGTGGCCTAAATCCGTGTTGTCATTATTATCTGCCTAGTCAGATTTGGGATTGGGAATATTTTGCTGTATTATCTCATGATTGTTCTAAATTTACAATAAACTTCAACTACGGCTTTCATTGGTGTTTATTGTTTTCTGTATATAGGAAGTAGGTACAGTGCTCCTGTCAGCTACATTTCTAACTTATTACTTGCAAAAAACGCCTAGAGTTTTCAGTTGTCTAAGTAGCCCCTGGAATAATGGTTAAAAGTTGCCCACCCCTACTAAAATCTGAAATGGCACTGGCCACTGGAGATGTCTAGAACCTTGTGCAATGCAGGAGGTGTAGCCTTGCCGGTGCCGTAGAGAAGGAATATCACGTTTCTTACACTGCTCATGGAGGAGCAGCAGCCGGTGACAGCGGATTCCTGCTTCAGCACCAATCACCACCGCCAGGGCCTGAGAAGCCCATTCCCTCATGGAGAGTAGATTCTGTTCCCGGCAAATGGAAGTGTCCTAGAAACATCAATTCCTCTGGACTTCTTAAAAAGATGTTTCCAATCTGGCTGCGGCAAAATACGCAGGGCTGCTGTCTTGGGACTGCAGATCAGTCGCCCCGCGGCCTCTCCTGGGGCTCAGAGCTCAAGAAGACTTTTGTCATTTTCAATTCTGCTACTCTGGGCAGCAACTTGCCAAAAGCACTGGGCTGATATGAAGGGCAAGCCCAGGCATAAGTCTCAGGGTGGGTGAAAGACCCGCCTTCCCTCCTCCTCCCCCCGCCACACACACACACACGCACGTGGCGGAGAGGTAGAGTAGCAGAGACTTACTCACTCAGCGGTGTGGCGCCTCTGGAGCAGGAGAAGAGAGCGAGCGCTCCCCTTTCCCGCAGCCAGATCGATCAGGCATCAACGTGGCCAAATAAATATACCTTGTTCTGTGCTCTGACTGCAGCCAAATCCAAGGTCTGCGGGACCAGAGAGGGGCAGGGAATCCCACAGTCAGAGCCCCTCCACTGAAAACGCGTGTTCAAAAGCGCCACCCTGATGGCAAAAAGCTCTCCAAGTGATCAGAACTGTAGCAACAGGCCAGCGGGGAGAAAAGGTCTCTTGATCCTATTTGCATTGAGATTCATGGGAGCGTTAGCACTAACTGCAGTGGGAGCCAGATATGGGCCTCGCTAGCTGGTAACTAACCCAGTAGTGGCTTTGCGCCCTGTGGCAGACATGGCATTGCTGACAACCAGGCAGAATCCTCCAATGTGCTCAAAACCGATGACTTACCACGGGTCAGTCCTGGCGGCTCCAGTGGGAGTTACACCTTGCAATACCAGGCCGTTTCTACCTAAGTGCTTAAAACATTGATTTCAGGGCCTCACCTTAGCCACCCACATTCACAAACACAGGCACAAGAGTATAGAATCGTAGGACTGGAAGGGACCTCGAGAGGTCATCTAGTCCAGTCCTCTGCACTCAAGGCAGGACTAAGTATTATCCGGAGTAGACCATCCCTGACAGGCGTTTGTCCAACCTGCTCTCAAAAATCTCCACTGACGGAGAGTCCACAACCTCCCTAGGTAACTTATTTCAGTGCTTAACCACCCTGACAGTTAGGAAGTTTTTCCTAATGTCCAACCTAAACCGCCCTTGCACCATTGCGCCTTGTCCTGTCCTCAGAAGTTCAGGAGAACAATTTTTTCTCCCTCCTCCTTGTAACAACCTTTTATGTACTTGACAATTGTTATGTCCCCACTCAGTCTTCTCTTCTCCAGGCTAAACAAACCCAATTTTTTCAATCTTCCCTCCTAGGTCATGTTTTCTAGACCTTTCATCATTTTTGTTGCTTTTCTCTGGACTTTCTCCAATTTGCTCACATCTTTCCTGAAATGTGGTGCCGAGAACTGGACACAATACTGCAGTTGAGGCCTAATCAGTGCGGAAGAATGACTTCTCGTGTCTTGCTCACAACACTCCTGCTAATACATCCCAGAATGATGTTTGCTTTTTTTACAACAGTGTGAACAACACTGTTGCAGTTTGGAGTGTACTTTCCTTTTAGTGTGTTTCTTTCTCCTCTTCCCTCCATCAGGGCATTTTAATGCATGTGTGTGTGTTTGTAGGTGTAGGGGGGTCTATTTAATATTGCACTAAAGGCATTAAAGCTAAAACTAGCTCTCATTTCTAATGGCTTCCTGCCCAAAGGCAAGAAAATAATCCTAACACTGCACATCTCTGGCAGGACAAAAAAAACATTACCCAATTAGATACACCCAGGGATGTATGTGCCATTCTGCAAATTGCAATGACATTGCTGGAAGCAGACGCATGATATTTCAGTTCTAAGCGAGGCTCAGACAGGGAGGCAGGGATATAAGAAATCTCAGCAATGGGACCCGACCACTGGGGACCAATGTACCAACTTCGCTACTTTCTTTTCCTTCTGATCAGTCTCCTTGCTCTGTATTTACAAACTCATCTCATCATTGCTGGCACCTGCCATTGCCCCCGTGGGAAACTTGTTCTTTATTTTGTGTTGTCCTTTGTACAAATTGCTTCTCTCTGCAGGGAAGGTTTGTCACCAACTAGAGAGGTTGTTTCTGTGGCATCCCCACTATTTGTGCTTGGCTTGGGGTTTTTTAGTGTTTAATAGAAACGTGACGGAGGAGTATCTTGCACTGCTCAACATCCCCATGTGTATTATTCTTCTTCTCACTCCATAAAGCAATTACGGCTTATCTAAAAGTCAGCACTGCAGCACTTACGCCGGCCCATTATGAGGCGAGTGCATGATCCAGCAACTGGCTGGCGAGGATTTCCAAAGTTCACAGGAATGGAAGTGGTGAAAAGGAGACGGTTCCAGGGCAGACGGCACGCAGGCACATGTCTGCGCACACGCTTCCAGCAAACCTACAAAACGGGTGTGTTAAAACTCTTTTCCCGTGTGAACTCACCAACTCAGCGCTATCGATTTATTACAGTCCTAGCACCAACAGTGTGCAATGCACTTTACGTACGTGGAGGAGGACAACCTTTGCCCTACAGAGCGTACAGTCGAGAGAATCTAGAGCTCAGTGGGGTTTGCAAAGGTGGAAATTAGAATAGCCGCGGACTTGTCCTCATTTTCAGAATTAACCGAGCTGATCTCACCTGCTTTATCACCCAATTACATTGGTCCGGTAACGATCCACCTGGTCACACAGCTCTTCATTGGAACATTCACGCATACCGGGCTCCTGCAGGTAGAGATGGTCAATGTCTGAAATGTGAACCAGGCCCCTAAAGCACTAGCTAGTGGCCTAAGAAACCAGTACAAAATCTTGAAGGAGGAATGGTCCAAGCCACAATGCCCTAAATAGAACCCCATAATCGCTATTCCCAACATAGAAAGGGGGCAGCTATGGGATGGGTCTGCCCCCCAAGGGCCCTGATTCAGAGTTACTGTTGTGTGGTACCCAGATAGGCAATAAATACAGTTATATGCAAACCTAGCTGGACACCTCTGAAATAGACCCAAACTGACCTGGTGTCTTAAGGTGCCTAGAATATCTGGAATTGGAGTCCTGGCTCTGGACACGACAGAAGGATTTCTTCCCACCCCCGGCTATTTTTTCCTTTTTGTGAGGACTGTGGCTCTGAGCAAGCGTGGATGTTAACAAAGGTAGTAAGTCCTACCCCCTGCAATTCTTACCCACTGTGACCATCTGCACTCCGTATTCACCCCTCGCACACTGTCGTAATAGAAACACATAATTTGCTGGCCATGATTGTCCTGGTAAAATGTATGTGGCAACATTGCATGGAAAGTTAGGAGATCCACTGTGTGGTTTTACTAAAACAGGCTCTAAATCTGTGTGGCTGAGCAAGTTCCTCAGAGACAAAGGGGAAGCTGATGCCTCAGCCTGATGAAAGCAAGGCCAATGGGCCACTCTTTCCACCAGGCCCCCTTTCCTTCCAAAAATCTACTTATTAGCAAAGAAACAGGATGGGCTTCCCAGCCACATAGACTTTTTGTCTCCTGAATCCCAGCTGGAAATATTTCTCAAAGGGGGAGACGAGACTACAAAAAGGAGCGGCAGACATCCCAAAAGATCCCTCCCTTTCTCTCGGCTCACGGCATTCGTGGGTTTACAGCACCTGAAGGACAGGTCGTACTGGGAGAAGGATCCTGATGGTAAGAAAATCAGTCAGTAAGAATACCAAAACGTGGTGAGAAAACCTGGCTTTGAATTTAATATAGCGGGTTACGTTGGACATCGGTTGCATTTTATCTTTATTTTTCTGGGAACCATTTTTGATTTTTATGCCTCCTGACTTTTATTCACTTAAAATCTCTCTCTCTGTAGTTAATAAACTTGTTTTGTCTCATCCAGCGTGTCTAGGTTGAAGTGTTTGGGGAAACGCCATTTGAGGTAATAAGATCTGTGCATCTGATTCCCATTGATGAAATAACTGACTTATACTCCCACTCCCAGAGGACTGCCAGTCCAGCAGGAGCAGCTGGGGGGGAGAGGGGGAATCCTGGCCTTCTCGAAGCCCATGGGAGTTTTGCCATTGACCTCGCTGGGCTACGGGTTCCTCCAGCTATTTCTGCATGCTCGGTCAGTGGTCAAGCAGGGCCTGGGAACCAGAAATCCTGTGTTCTCCCCCCCCCCAGCTTCAGCATTGGCTTCCTGGGTGACCTCGGACAGGTCTCTTCGTCCCTCTGCGCCTTGCTTGCCCATCGGCAACACAAGGAGAATAGTGCCGAAGCCTGGTTTGCAAAGCACATGGAGATCAGGGGGTGAAAGGTGCTGGGGGAGGGGACAAAGTGCTTCATCCCCCACATGGAAACCCTGGGCAGGGCCATGTGGCATTTCAGAACAGCTGCCCCTGCTCCATTGGCCCGGGTCCCTCTGGTAAAGCCCGGGGATGGGCAGAGAGGGGAAGGCACCAGTAAACCTGCGCATGGCCTCGATGTGGGCAGTGGGGGCCTAGCTTTAGGGAAGGGAGTGGTAAGGAAGGGGCAGAAAGGGCCCAGCCACCAGGGGTGGGTCCACGCCCTGCTACCGCCACGCCTGGGAAGGCAGGGGGAGGAGGAAATGAAGAGTTCCCCCCCGGCCCCCAGAGCTGGGAAGGCATGAGCAGGGTATTCTGCTGCAGCTGCCTCCAGGCCTGTAAAAGCCACTGGAGCGGCAGAGGGGATTCGGAGAGGGGGAGTTTGGGGGGCAGAATTGTTGGAGAGGGACGGGCAGAATTTTTGTGGCGCTGGGGCCAGAGTTCATGGGTGGGGGGTTACTAGTGCTGGAAGTGTGTGTGTGGGGGGGAGGGGAAATCCACAATCACACTCAGATCTGCCCATCCCCCTGCCCAGCAGCTGTCTGCTCCCGGGGTTCTTCACCCCACTGCTGCGCTTGGGAAGATCCCCGGGGGAGGGGAGGGGAGGGGAGGGAGGTGGAACTCCGCCTCTAGAGCAAGCCATGATCCTGCCCCTCTGCCCCCAACTCGGGAAAGCATGCTGCATCGGAGCAGCAGGCCTCAAAGCACTTTACAACGGAGGTCAGCATCATTGTCCCCATTTTACAGATGGGAAAACTGAGGCACAGGGCGTTGACTTGAGTGGTCCAAGTTCACCCAGCAGACTGGAGAGCTAGATAAACACCTAGGAATGAGGATGCTCCCCCTAAGGCCTCTACCTTCCCTCCCACACAAGCTCCACCTACCTTTGGCATCCCCTGGGAGGGTGGGAATGGCATGTTCAGGAGACTTCTTTTCTCCTCAGCAGGTGAGGAGCATGGGGGGCAGGGTGGGGGCACGTGTCTCCCCCATGCACCCATTTGTGTCTTGCATCAATGGAAAAGAGGTGCCTCTCCTCACCCAGGCCTGAGGCCCACAGGGCTGGCCTAGGGCTGTACAGCCGGGGCAGTTGTCACTAGCCCGGCCCAGCTGACGGCTCCCATCCCAGCCCCATCCGGCTCCCAGCTTTTAGCCAGAGGCGCTAACTCTCCAATCTCTTACTGGGGCTGCCAGTTTGGCCAATGGGACTGGCAGCCCATCAGCACCTTCTCTGCCCTCTGCTCCTCCAAGGGGAGACCCAGCAAGGCAGAGAGACGAGGCGAAGGTACAATATCGTGAGCAGCTCGGAGCACGCTACGCAGAAGGGTGTGCAGAGAGGGGTGTGTGTGTGTGTGTGTGTGATTGCTCCTTTTATGAGCCTGCTGCTGCTTTCCTTCCCTCCCACACACGCTCCTGTCACCTCTCCCCGCCCAGCGCTGACAGCTGAATCGTGATGGGAGAGGGTGCAGCAGAAAATGTCAAGAAGTGACAGCAGTGCCAAGCGCCTCCCTCTGCCGTGTGGCTCCATCCCTCCTGGTCAGCGGTGAGGGGCAGACTGGGGCCGCACCAGGCCAGCCCTGCGCGGTGAGCTCCAGCCCTGCATATGCCCTGGAAGCAGAATGATGTCTCTGCTACAGAGACTAGAGGCAATTCCTCAAGCTTGTTTTGCCTTACTAATGACAGGCGCCTTGGCCTTCCGACTCAGCGCATGTTTACAGGGGTACACGTCAAGCAAGCCCCCGAGGGGTGCTACAGTAGCCATTGGGTGCCCTCTCGTGCAAGGGTGACCCTCCCAAGACCTGTAATAGGTGCCTGGATCGGTCTGGCTGGCCCAGATATTGCCCACAGCGGGTAAATGCGAGCCATTCTGGTTTCCCCCCTTACCTGCAGCTCCCATTGTGACAGGCCTTCCCAATCAGTGAGCAAGACGTGCAAAGGCTCTCAAGTTAAACTCGCCGTTTATTTGATCCTTTTACAAAATCCAACATCTGAATATTGTGCTCGTGTCAGAGGGGCTTTTTCTTTTTGTTAAAATATTTTACAACCATTTAAAACCTGATGCTCACAGAGCAGTTAACACAAACACGGGGATCCCCGGTGAGGACAATGGCAGTTAACTGAAAAGATGAGACAGCAACAACATACAGTCAGTCGGGTTGCATGGAAGTCGAAGATGCTATTTACAGGGAGGATGTACAGAGACGCATGTGACACAAGAAAGTCCTTGCTTTGTCATCAGGGAACTCTCTGGCCTAAATCTCCACTCTAATGTTAAGTAGCAGAAAGAGAGAAAGGGACTACATTGCGTACGTCCCAAAGAAGGGAGAAATGGAGACCACGTGGTGGATTGGACAGAGACGTGGTATCATCCCGCCAGTAGGTGCTGGACATGAGCTGGCTTTGCACTGTTTATACCCCAACCGCCAGACATGCTTGGTGAGACATTTGCTTTGCCTGAAATAAAACGAGGCAGCTGAGTGACTAATTCTGACTCCCTCGCCCCTCGCAATGAGCTGTCAGAGCAAGGCTCGCCATGGGGCTACCGGCTGTGCACTGTCTGCTCAGTCTCCAAAAGCCAAACGACTGCTGGTCTCACCATACGCTGCTCTACAGGGGAAAAGGTGGCGCAAGCCAGCATGGCGCTGAGCAGCAACGGTCGGCATCGCTGAGAAATTTGCAAACATTCCTGGCCTGTGTAACTGGGGCGAGTGGAAACGAATCTGCAAGGCTGCCTTGGAGTAAGGGGAACTGCCTGATTTACAGGCGTGAATGGCGAGAGTGGCAAGGGATGTACTGGACCTACAGCCAGGATTGGCATAAAGCCAAGAGCGGACTCCAGGAGTTGAACAGGGAGCCACGAGACCTCCTCTGTTAGGAGAAAGACCCGTCTTTCCCCAGTTCTGGCAGCTGAATTCCATCCCCGATTACCACTGAGACCCGGCACACCCCACCGCACTGTGCGCAGGAGGGGAGGGAAAGCAAAACGGTCACAGTCCTGATGTCAGTTAATTCTCCTCTTAGCAGCTAGGCAAGTGGAGCCCAATTCCTCCTTGGAGTTACAGAGAGATGGAATCGGTCCATTACTTGTTGAAGCAGATACAGCCAGCGTAGCCCGTTGTCTCTTCCTTTCACACCTGGCTGTGAAGGGCCACAACGGCAACAGCTTTGTAACAGTGTACTAGAGTTCTGCTCCCTTTGGGATTTAAGGAGCATTTGCAAGTCTGGATAGCACTGATGAAGGAGGGGGGGAGGAATGGGACTGGGTGGGGAAGGTCCAGAACAGTTTGGTTTTCAACCTTTGATTTACACATTTTACTGACTTTTTTACAAAACAGATGGAAATAAACATCCAGGAACAAACCAACATACAGAGTTTTAGATTCTGAGCTGCCAGAATTCCTGCTCGAAGGCTTCCGATTGCAAGAGCAGCACAGCTGCGTATCAAGAAGAACTACCAGGTCGCTTGGCTCATTGTGTCAAGTGGCAGTCAGACCTCCTGGCTGGTGTATCTGAGAACACCAGCCAAGTAGTAACAACATTCAAAAAAACCCAAAAAACCCAGCAATGCAAATCGGTCAATGTCACACCCATCTTTGATTATTACACACTTCTTCAAGATTGGTATATTTCAGTCTGCCACAGGAATAATAAAATCGCCCCGAAGATTTTGAAAATAATTTGATCACAAGTTTATATATATATATATATATATATATTTTACAATTTATGTTATAAAGTGCAATCCACAGTCGTCTGCATTCATCTCCATTTCAAATTCTTGCTTGTTTCCTGTGGGGGGTAGGGTACGGGAGAGAGATGAGGGAGTGAGCTATCTTTTGTGGGATGGAAGAGGATCTACCTCATACATGAACACCTATGCTGCTGTCAACAACCTTTTCTGTAGGCCCAACCTTGTGAGAGGAGAATTAACGAAGACGACAGCAGAGAGGTTTGCAATTCTTTTCGGTGAGCTTAAGACTTGTCTGTAGTGCTGGGTATTCAGGATCATTCCTGCCGAGGAGTCTGGTGCATTTGCTAACAGTCTTGTGCTACTTCTGCACCACGAGGGAACGGAAAGATGCCACCACAGGCTCCTTCACTGTCTATCAATAGCCACTTGTCGCATTTCAAGGACTGTTACTCTTCAAAGGGTTTGTTTCAATAGCCTGATATTTTTGTGGCTAAAAACAAATTTAAAAAACACTGATCTTGTCTCATTACGCTCCCCGGTGCTGAGAAACACGAAGACACACAAAACGATGCGTCCTCTTCTCTCCTGGGAAATGGGAGCATTGCACGTGACAGTATCCCATGATGGGTAGCAGTTGCCCATACAGTGGAGAGCTAGAGGGGGAGTCTCCACCATGGGGCTCAGGTTTTCTGCGGTGTTTGCATGGACAATCAGCTGAAACACAGCCATAAACAGCGACCCTGTCTCTTTCAACTAAACTTACTGGGAAACATGATGTTAGCTATTGAAAATGAGATGTGTGTCTATAGTGCTCAACTTTAAAAGACAATCAAAATAACAGTTCAAGTTACCATGTCCGTCACCCTACTGGTATATGCCAAATGCACCTCTAGCTAGGTTGAGACGGGGAACAGGGGGGTATTTGTCAGATTACCCCATAAAAATGAGCATTGCTCTTAAATCTTGCAGGTGCTGCGTCATCGATCCTTGCCCAATGAGGCTCCCATTCTGTGATGTCTCAGTTTGCAACAGGAACAACAAACTGACCATCAGGGGCAATTCAGTAGTGAGTGGTTCCCCTCCCAACAACCAAAACCACTGGCAAAGTTTGGAAAAAGGCCCCCTATTGTTAAAGGGGCGCAGCCCAGCTGGAAGTTACATTTCCCTCTGAAAGGTTTGCATCTACCATAATAACCAACCACCTGTGGTTCCTCACGCAGAGAAAGGTTGGTCTCTGCTGTTCTGTTTGGTGCATTTGACAGCAGTGTGTGTAGAACGGCAACACTGTAATTTGCTGATGGTCAGTGGCATCACTCGTACACGGTTCGGCAGGGGCAGCTCATCTGAAGCGTGCCAGGATTTGCCGGGGTGTGGACCGGTGCCAGCAGGAGGAAGGAACGTACCCAGAAAGGAAGGAAAAGGCGGTTTTGGCATGGCTGGTGCTGGCTGCTTTCAGGCCTGCCCAAAGACCTTTAGAAACACAGCAGTGGAACAGAAAAACCCGTTGTTGGCTCCACATGACTGTGGGACTCTGGTCGTTGGGGTGGCACTTTAGATCTGGATCCAGCATTGGCAAGAATCAGTGTCTGGGAGATGATGGGATAATATTAAGGGATGATACATCCTGATGGAGCTACAGGAACACGGGCACTTCACCTTCTGCAGGTTGCCTTTAAAAATCAAGAACAATTTAAGCAGCAGAGTTGGTCTCTGAAAAGGAGAAATATGGAGTCCTTTGCCTTGCATTATGGGAAATGAATGAGTACCACTGTCGAGGGCAAAGGAAAAACACAGCAGCAAGAAGAGTGCAAACGCCAGGGAATTAGTAGCTGAGAGATCACAGAGGACCATGGACAGACCAAGGGCCCCTTGCTTCAGAGGAAGATAAGCAGGCTCAGAGCGGACAAAGCAGCCAGTGAGGTTCAAGAGAGACTTATAAATCCTACAGGAGGAGTTTCTTTTAAACTCCAGTGCAATCACCTCTGTGGGCAGCTGCGGCAGCGTGTGTGTGCGTGGTGTGTATGTGTGTGGGAGAGGTGATTTTAAGGCAGGAACACTGACGCCCATGGCAGTCTTATGTGGCTGCAGTGGGTGGTGTTGGCAAGTGAGCACATCATGGCAAGTGTGATCTTGTAAAACAGCCACTCCAGCTGGTGCTTTGCTTTAGATCCTCCTGGGAGTTTAAACCTGTAACGCACAGAGAGGGCTTATCCTCTCCTCCCTGCCCATGAAGAACAGAGATGCATTTGAAACAATCCCAAGAGGAGAAGCACTGTAGGTCCTACTGACTCCGTACCCCCAGTTCGGAGGGGAAGGGGAGTGGGAAGCCCTGCTCACCACCACCGCAAATCCAGCTTCTATGAGTACGTCTGTACAGCCACCCACGGCCAGCCCGGCTCAGCGGGCTCTGGCTGCGGGGCGCTAGAATTGCTGTGTAGATGTTTGGGCTTGGGCTGGAGCCCAAGTCCTGGGACCCGACAAGGTTTTTATTCATTTATTCCAGTGTAAACAAACCCTAAAACATTGCCTGCTTTCCCATGCGCCTCCTAGCAAAGCTGTGGCCAGTTCTCCTTCTGCTACCCCAGCGAAGAAACGACTCCCTCCCTGCTTGTGTGTGTGACCATCCCCTCAGTTCTTTGGATGAGCGGCACCTGCCTTCTTTATTCAATTAACAATGGCCTCCCGGAACCCTTGGGGCTAATCTCGTGCCGTTTTGGACACAGAGCTCCAGCTGCAGCAACGACGCGCCCAGAGGACGGGGACATTTCCTGATGCCCTCGCTAAAAGGACAAAATGGAGGGAACTTCAACCAAACATTCCAGCTCGCTTTGCGACTAAAAAGGCTACAGAAAACTACAGGTCTCGGGATCGCCGCAGTACACAGCCACCCTGCTCACCGCAGGCGTCTGCCGCCACCGGAGTGACGGTTGAGATTCCCAAATAGGATCCAAGGCTTTCCAAGTGGGTGTAGGTTAATAGCATTCGAGTCACGAGAAGCAGGATGGGAACGCACACCATGAGAAAGACCAGGACAGAGAGGAACTGGACTTGGAACTTCAAGCGCAGGCTGAGTGTGTGCAGCGGTAACCGAATGCCTGGACGGGAGGGAACCTCTGGAATCCCCCCTTGCTCTGCCCTCTCTTGACGTGAAGGATGGGAGGCTGGCTGGAGACTGAGGGGAGAGGAAAGGCCTTGGTACCCACAGGGGAAGATAAACGAGAGCTGCCAGCTGCTCGCACCGGACTGTTCTAACTTGGGATGATCCGCATGGGGAGGGTTTACGAGCATGAGAGGAAAGCAAGTGTGACTGTGTCCCAGCCCCGAAATGAGATAGCACAGTGGAGAATGGACAGACACAGGAGCTGCCTTGGGGCTGGGAATTGCCTCTCCCCAGCCAGGCCCCTCCATAGCATGTTCTCTCCAACACAGGTCCCCCCACAGGAGAAGACAGGCAGACCCCCCCCCCCCAAAAAAAAAAAAAAAAAAGCCTCACGCAGCAAATCTAAAACACTTTCATTTTAAATAACAATCATTAAAAAAATGGTTGCCCTTGGCTAACGGACTAGCTGAGCCACTAACCAAAGTCTCCATTTCCTCAGTGTATGATCCTAGGAAGTGTCTTCCCGCAGGCCATACAGTTCGGCTCCATTTCACTCAGTTACCCTGGGGCGGGTGCGTAAAACGCATTGATTAGAACCCAGGATTTTCCTTTCGCTTTGCATCACAGTCGAAACTGGAGGCGTTTCTCACTTGGAACCCGGCAAAGATCGCCACCCCTCAGCCTCTCGCCAACGTCCAGCATACCGAAGGGACCCCACCCCCGGAACCCCTCCTAAATGAATTTGAAGCATTTAGTCTTGTCATGGGGCAGGCGTGTCTTGAAGAGGACAGAGTCCACACGAAATTGGGTGTACAGGAGCGGCATGTACCCATACACCTTGACAAAGAAGTTGATGCACTTGTGCCGCTCGTGGAAGTGCGAGTCATCGTGCGACAGGGCCTGAGGGCAGCCAGGGCAGCGGAAGGTCCAGCGCGAGGTCACCTAGGAACAGAGGAACAAACAGCATCAACCTGACACTGATCCCAGAGCTTTCTAGAGAGCTATGCATACAGCAATCACTGATGTGCACTGGTGTCTCAGCACGCTGCAGCCACCGGAAGGCGAGCAGAGGAAGTGAAGAGGAATACTGCAACCAACCAAAAACCCAGGAGTTTATGACAACCCTATTCATGCAAAAACCAGCTTCTCTAATGGCCCCAAACAAGAGCTTTCAGCTGAGCACTGTGTTCAGGGCCTGTGCTTGCCGTCTCACTAAAGACCATCCCTACAGCAGCACCAGTCTCAGGAATGCCATGCTGGCCAGGGATTCAATACACAGGAGGAAGAATATCACAGCCTGAATCATCAACACCACCTCCTTCAGCAGCTGGGCTTTCCTTTGAGGTCTCCCATCCAAGTACTGACCAAATCTAAACCCGCTTAGCCTGTGAGATGAGACAGTATCACAGGCTCTGATGGGGCAGCTTCAGGTAGATGTCCACAACTTCACACTGACTCTTCGGACTGCATGTCCTGGGGACAGTTAGCCCACCAGCATTCACTGTCCATTATTAGTTTTAGGACCAGAATGCGATGCTTTCTTGGGCCGTGAAGCACAAGGTATTGGGGTTATTTACTTCACAGAGAGCTCAACAACCATGGCACATGATGGAGAATGGTACAACCCACGGTACGGAATGTAGGACACAGAGAAGGAAAACTGGGTGTTGCTAGAGAACCAAGAGGCATCAATGAAACTGAAAAGCAACACATTCAAAATGGATACGCAAAGGAAATGCTTTTTCACACGCTGCACACTTGATCTGCGGAACTCGTTACCACTAGATGTCATTGGGGCCAAGAGGGCAGCAGAACGGAGAGACGGATTAGACATTTCCCTGGGTAACGGGGGAACATTCAGTTACGTTACACAGAACATGGACATGTACATTTTACATCTGACCAACACACGTCTCAGGACACAAACCAACCCCTAGCTGGGTACAGGGCAGGTTCTCTCTCACTACAGAGCTTCCTGCATCTTCTTCTGAAGGTGGCTGGTATCAACCATTTAGAGCTGGGGTCCTGGGCTGGACAGATCCCTGGTTTGATCCTATGTGGTAATGCGGCCATGCCTGCGCTTCTAAATGAAGCCTGTGGGTAGGGAGAGATGATACGCAGCTGCCGAAAGCCCAGCACAGAATAAATATTCCATCCTCCCACATTCGGCAGTTGAGAAGAGCCGTGGCTGCTAGTAGATGGCTAGCTGCAGCGTCTCAGCCAAGCTGGGAGCTGTGAAAGGTCCACGTTACGTGGCCACCACTGCCCTGGAAGAGCATTTAACTGCAGAGAGGATCCTCTGGAGGTTCGTCTTCCCCCATGGAAACGTGTCCCTGTCACCCTGAGGAATGACAGAGGCTCACTTTCTTTTCCACTTCAAGGAGACCCCCAGCACCACTGCCTTTATGTTGCTGATCCTGACAGTCTCTCAATAACACACAGACTCTGCCTGGCATCTTTGAATACTCGTAATATTTTAATAATGATGGGTGAACTGAGTGCCCAGCAGCACAGGAGAGAGGCAGGCACAGCATGGGTGGGTGCTAGGCAGGCACAGCATGGGTGGGTGCTAGGCAGGCACAGCATGGGTGGGTGCTAGGCAGGCTTCCTCCCAACCAGCTAAGACAACGCACCAATCCTGATCTGCGGCATCTCCTGTTAGTCCTGACATGGGTCCCGTGCCAATGTACTTCCGTCCTCACATGCAACGTTCATGTCCTAGTCCTGGCACCCACACGGCTCTGCCAACGCAACTGAATCCTGATCTGCAACATCCCTCTACTGTTCCAGTTTTGGCTCCCTGAATGACTCTGCCACAGCACCTCCATCATCACATACAGCATCTCCTGGTTACTGCAGTTCTGAGGCTCGTGATCTCTTCCCCTCTCAGCTCTGCTCCTCAATCCGAACCTGCAACGGCCCCAATATTTCTTCCCCAAGATTCTCTTGAGCTGAATTATCAATAAATTCACAAGGTCATTAGCGAGCTCTGTGAATAGGGACCTGCAGGAGACCCACCAAGCTCATTTTCACATTTGACCAAACCTATTACTGGACTCCAGGTCTCCGGCGGGGAAAGGCACTAACCCACTGTCACATTGAATCACCACTTCCGATCTGTGACTCCACCGAATGCAGCACCAGAGATGACAGTTCTTGCAGGTACACACCCTACTCCCAGCTAGTACCAAGCTCCCTACTAGCCATCACAGCTCATCTGTATGGTATGGTTTACCTGGCTCACTTAAAATCTTAGCTACAGTGTCTTTTTATTTGGCCTCCCCTCAAACACACATGCACACCAGGGACCTTGCTCCACCAATCTGATTAACTGGGGAAGCATTCAGAAAGTACGGCGATGGGGGCCAGTGTAATGCTTCCTACACAGAGGGCACAGACTGAACTCACGGGAATTTTTATTTCTTTGATTACTTCAGTTCATTTATCCAGTCCTATTCCTGGGGAATCTCTCATGTAAACACACGATTGGAGCCATAATGCTAGGAACAAAGCAGGTGTGGATTCACAAAGCACACGATCCACTTCCTAATCAAGACTCCATCAGCTCTTTACCTTCCACCTGCCTAAAAGAAAAAAAATCTACCCTGAACAGGGACTTCACTATCATCCTGCAGCGAATTCACCATGAGCTAATGCTGGTGGAACTAATGCCTGAAAGGACTAATGTTTAAACTCAGATGAGAAAGGGCTGCCTGAACTTAAGTTATACATAAAGCACGTAGCTCTAAAAGGGAATTATTGATTTTGAAAGAGTTTTTAGCTAAGAACTTTTGTGTTCACGGGTTTGGGAGGGTGTTTCAGGAAGACAACTAAAAATAAGCTTTAGGGGAGGGTTGGTATTTATTGATTGCCAAGTACTCAGAACTCACGATCTTTTACAAAGGCTACAACTAAGCAAATCCTGATATATCCCGGTTTAGGGAGTTTGCCTGAATTATTTCCATTGGCCACTGCTATTGCTTAGCATAAGTGCCTTGAAGCTGAGACACCAAGGTGTGAAGTGAGACAGTGGCATTCCTCGGATTAGGATGCTAGAGACTAGTCTCCCAGCTCTGTGCTTGGGTTGCTTGGAGAATGGTGCTGGTCTTTTGAGATTGGAGTGACAGTCTAAGTTCAAGTCTGTAGATCTGAGCGAACGCGATATTGAACAGAACGGAGTCCAGGGTCCACTCCTGCTTGTGTTCGAAAGTAACGGGTAATGAGTCAACAACAAAGGAGATTCCTAGATTCCAAGGCCAGACTAGAAAGCAAGCCCTATGAAGCACATAGAATCATAGAAGATGAGGGTTGGAAGGGACCTCAGGAGGTCATCTAAGTCCAACCCCCTGCTCAAAGCAGGACCAACCCCAACTAAGTCATCCCAGTCAGGGCTTTGTCAAGCTGCAGCTTAAAAACCTCTAAAGATGGAGATTCCACCACCTCCCTAGGTAACCCATTCCAGTGCTTCACCACCCTCCTAGTGAAAAAGCTTTTCCTAATGTCCAACCTAGACCTCCCCCACTGCAACTTGAGACCATTGCTCCTTGTTCTGTCATCTGCCACCACTGAGAACAGCCTAGCTCCATCCTACCTGGAATCCCCTTTCAGGTAGTTGAAGGCTGCTATCAAATCCTCCTTAATTCTTCTCTACTGCAGACTAACCAAGCCTAGTTCCCTCAGCCTGCAACATTCAATACACTATGCACCCTCCCATCCCCTCGCTGTTTGTTGCTATCATTCATTGCATTAAGATGCTGAGATGCTCTGATGATAGGTGTTGGTATTGAACCCTAAGGTAGATGGATGGCTGAACTGAGACTGTGAGGATCGGGTCTGTACCTTTGGGGACTGCAGACACATGCCTACATTTTCAGGAGTACTTAGTGGTTTTGAGTGCCTCTCTTTTGGGGCAGCCAACCAGAGATATCATGAAGGGCCTGATTTTCAGAAAGTGCTGAGCACCCACCCTCTGAAAATCAGGCCTCTTTAATGCACCTGGACACCCAACACCACCCTTATACAAGGATCAGGGCCCACTGTTTTCTGGCAATCTGCTACAGTGGAATCAGGTTGCAATAGCCTCATTACCTCTCTCCACCCAGGTGCATAACTAGACCCTAGGATCCCCAGTTTATAGTAGCACGAGACAGGAAGACGCCATGGGAGGCTCTGCAGAGACACACTCCACAGCAGATGGCCTGTGCTGACATAACATATAGCGCTTGGTGCAGAAATGGGGCTAGAGGTGCTAGAGGACTCTACAGACCCTGCTCAGAACAGCAAGGAATTCCATCCCGTTTGTGCCTGCGACTTAAAGGAAGGCGCAAGACCACTCATCGAGCCTCTCGCGAAGCCAGTGGACTAAAGCTATTGACTCTGACCCGAGCCCTCCCTAGCCTGGGTCCAGCCCATCGCAGAGACAAATGGCTCCTGCAGCGAAGAGCAGCTGGAAGACACGCTAACAGCCCCTAGCTCTAGGCGACTAGAGGCGTGGCTTCTTGCTGATCTGTTCCAGCCAGTTTAACTACCTCTACTGCGTGCTGCAAGGTGCATCTATTTATGAAGGCCTGCGTGTGAGAGACAGAGACATTCAGTGGAAAGTGTCTTGGAGCTGGCCGTCTCTCTCTTGCAATTAGTACGCAGGTATGTAGAGCTGAGATAAGTGCGTTTCTAAGGAATCGGAATAAATAATGGTGTCTCCTGAAACCAGAAGCCCCGTACGAGGCTCCTGTCTGGTGCTTTACCTTGATGGGTGGTTTCCTTGTGATGTGAGAGACTAGAAAGTTCATGGCAATATCCTCACAGTTGATGTATTCGTCTACCATGTCCCGGATGGCTTGTGGCATCACGAAGGAATACAGGTAGGCATAGTACTGAAACAAACAAACATCCACCAGTAAAACAGACCCAAGACACTAACTCCGAGCCTGATCCAAAGCCCACAGAAGCCAATGGAAAGGCTCCCCAAAACAATGCTGGGGGAAGGATTTAACTCCAAGAGAGGTTCTGCTCCATTCGCTCACAGAGCAGCAGCGAAGCCACCCCACAGCTGCCCTTACAGACCTGCAGCTCCTGGGACCCCTCCACTGCAATGTGGACATGCGTCACCTCCCCAGATCTTGCTGTCTCTGGTCTGTCTACATAATGTTTCTGCTGCCTCTGGGATCCTTCCCAGCTAGGGATGATGGCATGGGATGAGCCGTTAGAGAGACAGCCCCTCATTGTCCCAACAGGATACAAACAGTCTGTTTGTTCTCCACTGCCTCCCCCAGACAGGAAGAAGGGAGAAGACTCTGAACACCTGACAGAACTCTCTGCATCTGCCCCCAACCTTCCCTCTTTTTGTAACAGTAGCCTCTAATGCAAACCAACTCAGCCACCACCTTTCTACCTCCTGAGCCCACTTCAGGATCCTTTTTCATCTGGTAACCACAGGAGCCAGAGTTTCAGTAGTGACCCGATTGCCCCTTGCAACACTCAGGATGTATAAAATTAGATTCCAAAAGAGGGATGCTGTCAATCTGAGCTGTTCTTCCCTGGGAGAAGTTGGGGTTGTGATTTCCAAGCTGCCTGAGGGATCTGGAACCCCAAGTCCCTTAAAATCAATGAGACGTAGGAGCCCAACTCCCCTGGCTCTTTGTAACCCTATTAAAGCGTTTCATTTGTGAAATGCCTTGTGGCTCCATCGTGAAGGGCGCTCAGTACACAGGTGTGTAAGCAGTGAGCCCACATGGAAACTCCTCAGATTCCTAAGGACTGACAGCAACAGTCCTGGGCTGGGCATCTGAACCTAAAGTACTGCACTAACAAATCATCAGGCCAACGCAGAGAAGACAACACTTTGCTGGCTGGCGTCGTAGCGTCTAAGAGAATTGCTGAAATAGAATCGGCCACATGCTCAGTCTCTTGCCCTCAGCTCACTGCCATGCTACGCATCTTTCTTCAAATGAGCCGCATCTCCTGGGATGCCAATATTAACCCTTCCTCAGCAGGGTTTCAGTCTGTGGTGACTGATGGAGCTTGTGTTGAGAATCAAAGATGCAAGAGAGAAGGAAAGTTGAGAGCTGGTCAAGGAGAACAGAGACTGGGTTCTCTCTGATCACTTGCTCTTACCTTATGAAAGAAGGCAGCACCAGTCAGCACCATGGACAGTTCACAGGAGTAGTTTGAGTTGTAGAGCCAGGACTGATGGGGGATGTCCCACGCATGGTACCGCCCAGGGAATCCAACAATGCGGTCCCTTGCCTCTCTCCAGACTCTGCAAATATAAAGACAGAATTTCAGTGGGGCAAGACTACACCATGCTCAAACCGTGAAAAGAATCACACAGCCTGTAACAGTAGCACAGCCTACCTAATAGCAAAGGTATGGATGGCCAGCCAAGGATCCCCAGGCCATAAAACAACCCCACGAAACAGGCACTTGGGGAAATCCTGGCCTCATCACAGTCAATGGAAAAACACCAGTTAGGCCAGGGGTTCACCCATTATCCCCCATTTTATTTGGAAACTGATGCATCAAGAGGTTATGGGTAGACTTTTCCAGGACAAGCAGCACTGGTCTAACTCTGCTTCCACTGGAGTTGGCGGGGGTTTTACCACTGTCTGCGGTGGGAGCAGAGTTAGGCAGAGTGCTTTTTGAAAATCCCATCCTAAGGAAACAAGCCTGAGATCACACAGCGGGTCTGTATCAGGGCAGGAAACAGAATGCCAAGACTCCTGGCTCCCACATTCAGCTTCAACACTAAAGAAACTCTCTCCCCCACCATTCAAGTTCCTTCCAAATATACCATACAAATCAACTAATTGAACTGCACCCTGACTGGCACAAAACCTGGTGATACACAACAAGGAGCAAACTCCAAAGGCAGGGGCCCTGGCTAAAATTCCTTTCGCCCCAATGATCTCAAAGTGCTTTACAAACTACATCTAACCCACAATGGTACTGGCTGTACTCTGAGCTCCTTCAAAACTGATCACAGAATCATAGACGACGAGGGTTGGAAGGGACCTCAGGAAGTCATCTAGTCCAACCCCCTGCTCAAAGCAGGGCCAACCCCAGCTAAATCATCCACCCAGGGCTTTGTCAAGCAGGGCCTTAAAAACCTCTAAGGATGGAGATTCCACCACCTCCCAAGGTAACCCATTCCAGTGCTTCACCACCCTCCTAGGGAAAAAGTTTTTCCTAATATCCAAGCTACACCTCCCCCACTGCAACTTGAGACCGTTGCTCCTTGTTCTGTTACACATACAAATTCAATCACATACAAGTTTATCATCATCCAACAAACTTTTCCAAGCTCAGTCATGGACGTTGTCTGGTACAGCAGTACTGGTACTTCCATGCCAAGCGTCTCAGTCCAGCCCTTTTCAAGCAGGGCAATAGGCTGCTTTGGTTTGTTTTTCCCACATGGAAAGAATATTTTTTCCACCTCCCCTAAACTGTGAACCACTCAAGGGATTTTCAACAGACTTCAAAACAAAAACCTCCTGCCCCGAGAACTTTTTGGACAAGACAAAGCATGGAAAACTAAAAGCCAAATGAAATGTGCAGAAAGTCACAAGAAAGGGAAAGCCAGTTATAACAGGAACAGTTGTGTGTGCTACCAAGCACCACTAGAACATAGATCAATCACTCACTTCAAGATGTTTCATCAATTGAGGATGAAAAATTGAATAAAATCAACTTTTCTTATTTCGGCGATTTTTGTTCCCAAATGTTTTCCCTTGAGAGGGGCAAGATTGTGTGTGTGTGGTCGAGGCACAGGCTGGGACTAGTGATCTGAGTTCTGTTCCCGGCTCTGCCACAGACTCTCTCTGTGGGACAGGTCACTCAGGTTCCCCGTGCCCCAGTTTCCTCATCTGTCTAGTGAGGGTAAGGCCGACCTCTCTTCCGGGGATGGAGTGAGGCTAAAGTCACTGGGGTTGTAAAACACCAGGATATTAGCAGGTGCGAGGTGCTGGAACATGGCAAAGTAGTAGTATTTATCACCACAAAAATTGGCGCTCCGCCTACTCCGCACCCAGCTTTGCAGGAGTGGGCACAACAGCCTGGAAGCATCCGTTCTCCATTCCTCCCCACTGGCCATGTGGGTTCGCCATGCGGGAAAGGAAGGGGTCTCTTTACTCCCCCTTTATCCCTTGCACAGCCACATAAGAGGGCTCATGATTGAGTCTTATGCCAGTCAATGGTAAAATTCACACCAAAGCGCTTAATATTCCATTCTCAGCTGAACCTCTCCCCTCAGGAGGAATCCCTCTGAATTACTGGAAAACTGTCAGTATATGAAGAAAAAGAGAAGTGTGTGATGTCTGATCTGGGAAATAAACCTGGCTCTATGTTGCAGGGCTGCTTGACTCTTTTCAAATCATTTGATCTTGTCTAGTTAATGGTTAATGTGCAAATTACATTCTTCAGCTGGAACCTGGTGGCTGTAGTGTGAGTGAAACATGTCTCATGTAGGAGGCTTTTGAAAGCAGAAAGAGGTTTTCCCTGCATCACAACAGCGAAGTGTGGCAACATGTAGTCATTTTCTTCTGCTGTGTATTGTACGAGTGTTCCCACCTCTGTAATATTCCCTTTTCAGTCTGGGAGTTACAGAGATCATTGCTGCAGGACAATAACAGATGTGCTAACAGAGACACTTCCAAAGCCCCCGGGCATTCATTACATTTACCAGTACAGTAAGAAGCAAAGATGCTTTAATTGTAGACACTGCTAATTAAATTAATGGAAATCCAATATATCCTGGTAATGAAAACATGAATAATTAAAGCTGTCAGCACCTTCCCAGTTACAATCCTACCACCACGCAGTTATTTTTGCAGGTTTTTAATAATCCAACATGACTTTCCTTTTTAATAGTTGGAGCAGGGACTATTCATGCCCTTATTAACTGATTCCAACTTCTCTACTTCTGTGTTACTTTCTCCCCAAGCAGGAGTCAAGCCCTGGGAAATCAAGGGTCCCTTTGCTTTAGACAACGGTCTAACATTTATTCCTTGAAGAGGTTCACTGTCGCACAGATGCTTAGCTTGTTATATACACAATTGCCGTTTGAATGCTCCATGCTGAACACTATGTGGAGGAAGACGCTGTTCTTAGCCCTAAGAAGGTATAATCCATGGTATCCAATACAGCTTAGACAAATAATACAATTACTGTGCACTGGTTACTAGGCAATGGCTCCATCCCCAAGCCATCGTTACAGATGTCTTTTACTTTTTAAGCACACTTTCTCCGGTGGATTAACGCCGACAGTCGTTGCAGGAGAGATGTGTGTTTTTAAGAGGGATCGGAACGATAATACCACACACTTACAGAGCAATTTTCATTCAAGGCTCTCAAGCATTAATCAACAAAGCCTTCATCAGGCGCTGTTGTAAGGCAGATAAGCATCATCCCTGTTTCACAGCGAGGGAAAACGAGACATGGTGAGGAAAAGCGAGTTACCCAAGGTAACACAGCAGGCTGGGGGCCGAGTTTAGAACAGAACCCAAGAGTAGAGCCCTGAAAGCAACTACAATTGTTGTGTCTGTGAGAAGGTGGGAAAGCAACCGGACCCTTGCGGGCCAGCTCTCCTCCCCACGTCCATGGGGCTGGCGTGGTGGTGGCTGCGTGCGCCCCACTCCTGCTGGCCATCGCCACCTTGCTGCACGGCATGCATGCGGAGTGAGCATGCGAAGGAGTCAGAGTGCCTCTCCCTCTGTGGCACAGAAGGGGCAGCGGATGGCAGGAGCAAGGCATGCAGCCATTGCTGAGCCAACTCCCCATGGGCAGGAAGTGGCGGCGCTAACTCGGGCTGGTGGGGAAGGGTCAAGGCTGGGTTGGAAAACAACTTGACCCTGTCAGGTGGGCTTGGGTCCAGTTGAGGCCTCAAAATGAGGCCCAAGCAGACTTCTATGCAGGAGTTCTGGCTCCCAATCCCTGGCTTTAATCACGCTAAAGCCTCATATTTCACCCCCCACCCCCCCCCCCCGCCCCCAAAGCGGCCCTTCTAAAATTCCTGGCATGTTGGCCTTTTGCCTGCCTCGTAACCAGCAGGCCAACACACCCCGGTGACAGAGGAGAGCTGAACTCCTTTCCCTCCTTCTGCTAGCTGACTGTGCTCTTGGATTAGTGATGAGAGGCCCGTCCCTATTGGCCTGATGAACCAAAAACCCAGCAAGTGACACAAACTTGCACGGTAGCATCATTACCCTGTTGTGCCAGCCCCTGTCCCGGGAAAAGTTCTTGGACTGTATTTACGGGGTATTTAGCTATACGAGTTGAAGGAGCAGCCCCCAGAGCCTCCTACGATGGCAGCTCAGACTAAATTAGAAGCTGCTTCCACAGCAGCTCAGACAGCCAGGTTCCATCAGCGGATGGAATAGAGATTGGCCTCGCTCCTTCTCCTCCAGCCCCCAGTTAACTCCTTCGCCTCAGGCGTCTGCCTCTGCAAACAGGAAACCCTTTGCAAGTGCAGAACGGATGGAAGTTTAGATGCTAAAGCAGGAGGTGGACAAGGACAACAACAACAAAACGCTGATGACAGGATGTTCTGTGAAAGTTAATACAGCCACAGACAACATGCCAAAGGCAGCAGAGATCTGCAGGCTAATGCTGTCAGGGAAGCGATTCAGAAGGACTGCCGTCAGCACTTGGCAGCGAAGGACACGCTCCCTCAGACGTGGCAATACCTCAAAGTGACATTTCCATGGCCACTGGCAGCAGCACAAACAATCACCCCAATCACCCCCCAGCTTCTTCAGGTTTTCATAAATGAAGCTGCCATCCTTCCGCAGCCTGTGAATACAGGCCCAGCCTCCCCCATCAGCACCTACATGCAACCGAGTCCCAGAGGGACTGGATGTCTTTATGCTGCACGGTCTGTACGCCGCCACCCCCTACAGACCAAATTAGATGGGTGCAGCTAATGTCAAGAGTAGACACACCCACTCTCACCCTGACCTGGACAGGCTATCCTCGAAGGGTGGGTGAGAGTTTAAATCCCTTGGTCTGTTCAATCCTGGAACTCTCCACTGACTTTGTCAACAAGGGGGACAATTTGGAGGTGTGTGTGTGAGAGATGTGAGTGGATGACTTGGAACAGGACTGAGTCCATCAACTCATTTCACAGAGGCTGTTCAACAAGAATCATTTGGCAACAGCTTTTGTCATTACTCACCTGGATTTGACCTAGTGGCACAGAGGCAATCACCATCATTATTAGCAATTATCAACCCCCTGAACCATCCAAGTCCACCTTGCTAAATTAAATCTTTAATGTATCAATTAATGACTATGCAAGAACCTTCAATCTTCCTCAGTCACGCACATTAAGTCAGATATTTAGAAGTATTTTAATGTAGAGTGTTTTGGTCAGGTCTAAATGCTTAATAAGCGATTATAACAGTAATTATGGGTAGGGCTGGTAGCACCACATGTTTTAATGCTACCCAATACTTCTCACTATGAGACCCTGTTTTCAGTTGCTTATAACTTTGCCAAATGAACTGTTTGGGCTGATATTTTCCATGCTGGTGTTTTTGGAAATTTTCATCCAGAACAGTTCAGCCCCTTCTGAGAACAGGGCCAGGGAAAAATGTGTTGTTTTGTCCACGTTAAAAAATTGCGGTGATCTTTTCTGGTGGAAAAAGCAGTACGTGATCATGGAATTATAATAATTGCACAGGCAACCTTAATTCTGGCATTTCCTGACATTTGTGTGCTTGACTTTGTAACCTTTTTAAAGTTTTTTTTAGCTCTGTTTTTGTGTCTAAGAAGAATAAATCCAAGCACTTTATGAGTAGTCATTAAGCCCATAGTACCCCTCTGAGATATGGAAATGTGACTGTCTTCATCTTATGGATGGGGAAACTGCCCTCAAAAAGGTGAAGTCTAACATTTTGAAATCAGAGTGCCTGACTTTTCCAAAGTGCTGAACAATTGCAATACCCACTGAATTTAATGAGCTGCAGGTGCTCAACACTTCTGAAAATCAGGCCTGTTATTTAGGTGCTACAAATGAATGTTAAGTGCCTAACATCAGTCGCCCAAGTTTCAAAACTCTGGTCTAAGTGACCAAGGAAATCAGTAGCAGAGCCGGGAAAAGAACCATAATTCTCCTGATTCCAGTCCCTGGCTTTAAACCACACTTCAGAGTGTGAATCTGAATGGAACATGGCTTGATTGCATACAGACCTGAAGGAGTCACGAAGACCCCAACTAACCACACACGCACAGAGTTTATGCCACTCACCGGAAGCCAAACATGATCTCGTCATGGCGAAGGTGGGCGTCATCATCGATAGATAGAATGGCCTCTGTCTCAATCTCATCCCATGGCAGGAACCTGTTGTTCAGACTGTTCTTTTCTGTGCGGACAACCTAACAAATACACAACAGTTATAGCCAGGCACTCACCAGACTGACATAACGCAGCCCTCCCAGCAGCTGTAGTTATAAGGTCACATTTCTATGCTATTATTTGGCCCCAGAGACCTGAACGTACTTCACAAGCTGTAAGGTTTCAGCTACCACACTGAATGCAGTGAATTCCAGCTCCTCAAATGACAGATTCCAACCTGTCTGCCTTGGTCACTGGAGTCATTCCACATCAAGGGATACATCCCTTGGCAGGTGTAAATCAGATTAAGTCCCCTGAAGTCAAATGAGGCCGATTTACACCAGCTGAGGTTGGGGCCCCAATGTTGTCACTCAGAATCATTATACCATGCCCAACGTTTCATTCATGGCTTCCTGTAAATTACTGGATAATCTATAAAAGTAACAGGATGACTGAAATTAGAGAGGAGAAAAAGGTCTACGGGGACAGTGAGCCTATACCAGAGCCAGTGAAGGATTCATCTTGCAATATATTTTCCAGTGCTTTGTCCAGTCTGATGTTAAGTGTATTGTGAGATGAAACATCCATCACTTCCCCTGTGAGAGGGTTCAAATCTAATAGATCTCGTTTTCAGGAAGTTTCTCCAGACATTCTTCTATTCATCCCATTACTCCTAGCCAGACACCCCTGAAACCACCCTAAATTCCCCCCTCTTCCTTGTTGATTACACCTTTCAAACATGACCCCATTCCCAACACTCCATATTATTCACCCCTAGGCTAGTCAATGCTATACCTAATGCATTTCTTTTAGGTCTTTCCTCCTAGGTCCAATCCCTTTAATAATTGCTGTTGCTCTCCTTTGAACAATCTCCCCAGGTTTTAAAAAAAAAAAAGAAGACTGCAACCCGGTGACAATCAAATTCCATTAAATAAGATTACACTTGATCACATCAAAAACCACAGTGAAATCATTAACAGTGGAAAACATTTGTATCAGGGATCTGTGTGACAGCTGGCATGATTAAATTCCCATGTAAAGTCAGTGTCAGTGTTCTCTTTTGTCAATAGTGACGGAAGGGAAAAAATGGAACATTCAATAGGAATGCATTAAAATATTTCATGAAAGATCCATCAAAAGCACAAACAATTTATTGCGGAGAGTCAACAAATTATACAACTGTAAGCTGGAGTGTATCAAGGCCACAGCTGAGCAGGCAGCATTCACACAACAGAAGGGCTGCCTATTCAATTAGTTCACATCAGAGGATACTAACCACAAACAGACACACAATACGAGAAGATGGATTTTTCCCAAGGTGGAGTAGTGACAAAATGATTATTGTTAAACTGATACAACAGATGAGATCACCAATCGGTCTTCTGTCAGGGGACTACATCAGATGGCCGTTTCCTCTACGAATCACAGCAGAAGTGGGTCTGGGGGAGGGTAGTGGTTTTAGACTAAGCCAGGGTATTTCATACACAGGGAACAGCATGGAAGAAATGGACAGTTGAGTGTTAAGGCCTGGCATTGTCACTGGTGGAGTGACTTGATAGGAGACAAAAGCTGATAAGCAGAAGAAACAGGATGTGAAGGGCTTAGGGCTTGAACTTGATGCAGTGGAAATGAGGAAGCTGATAGCAAAAGGGGACTGACATGGTCCAAAGAAAGGACGAGGATAAATGTACTGGGTGTCAGGAAGGCCAGAGAGTAGGAGGCAGCCATAGTCACAATGGGAGACCACAAAGACATGGACAAGAATTTGAGCCGTGTGGTCTGGGACAAAAAGGGCAATGCTAGAAGTGTTACTGAGAGAGATATGGCGGTGGCTTGGGTGTGTGGGGCAAGAGAGAGGGAGCAGTCACAGATGACCCCAGGATGTGGCTCCGGGTGACGGGAAGGATTGAAACGTTTCCTTTGCAACATTGCTGACCGGCCCTGGGACTGACCCGAGCAAACAATTCTGTTGATGATGCACAAGGAGGAGAAGGGTCCAGCTCGCTCTCTTTGGCTGGGTTGGCTCTGCAGGGACAGCGGGAGCAAAAACTTCTTTTAGTCACAGGAATAAGACGACGTGACTCTGCACAGGCACAAGCCCACGTGAACAGAGTCACCACTCAGAGGAGAGCCAGCACTTTAGGCCGACAGGATGACAGGAGCGAGTGGATGTTCCGGGCTGAAACTGTCAGTTGACACTTCCCTGCTGCTCAGTGGGTCACCTAATCGTGTCAGAGTCCTCGTTTCAAAGGGAATTTGGCAAAGGACTGCAGTCATGGAAGAGACACGATAACATTACCCGCAGAGGCAAGTCAACTATGCAGTCAGCCATTCAGATAAATCAGATAGAGAAGGGAGCTGAGTGGTTGCAGAGAAAAAACGACCATTCTGTCTGTTTAATTGAGAGCTATTAATCCCCATTTCCAGCCCTGTTATAATTTATCATCCAAAGTATTATTGCATTTGCAGGATCACAACTTTATTATGTGAAGGCTAAGTGCCTTGGTGAACTTCCTTTCTCCTACATGCTGCAAACTCCTTCTTCCTGTTTGTGTACGAACAGTCTAACAGCTTTGTTTGCCTTGCACACTAGCTCTCAATGGATTGCTAAAGATTTAAGTCAGTGTCCGGGTTCTGCAGCTATTGTAAAAACAGCTGGTGAGAAGCTCTCACAGTTTATGACATCAGGGGCAGCAAAAGCCCCTCCAGTAAATTACAGCCTTGTATTCAGTTGGGAGTTAGTCATCATTACATATGTCTATTCAACAATACAAAATAGGTTTCATTCCCTAATGGATGTCATGCTGCATTTTTGCAATATGCATCATTTTCCCTGATCACATCTCGTAAGAAAATCCTGGCCATTAGTGATTTCTTAAAGAATAATTTCTTCCTCTCTGCAGCTCTTTACTTGTATCAACTATGCCTAAGTAACTAAGAATACTGCCAATACAATCTTGGTGGGGTGGAGAATGCACTGAAACGCTATGCTTCTCCTACATACATGAAGCCTGACCCCATTCAACCCTATGGAAGTTATTTTGTTGACGTTAGTGGGAATTAGATAGAGACCACAGTAAACTGGGACACAGTGAAACTCTCTTTAAATTATGATCTCTATAGCACCAAGAGTGTAGTAGGTATTTTACAGACAAGTGTTTGCCCCGAGGAACTTACAAGCTAAGTAGGCAATGGACAGAAGAATGGGTGGAACTTCACACTTCTCAGATACCTACTAACCAGAAACGGATGTGAAAGAAAATCCCCAGAGCAAGACCAGGAGTGTCCTGGTAAAAATCTCAACACCCTTCCTCTTCCCAGCAGCTGGAGGGTGGCTGGGCTGAACTGGCCAGATCATTGCTCCAGGACTTCATTGATAGAGCCATTTAACAAATGCAGCCAACCTCTTCCACTGCTTAGAGGGTGGGCATACATTAGATCTGGGCTTTCTAGTATCCCCAAAGTTAAAGGCTATTCAAATCTGGGGATTTGGTTTCACTCGGTATCAAGAGAGGGACAAGATGCAAAGTTTGTATCCAGATCTTCAGCTATAGGCATCTGGGGTTTGATCTAGCCCTAAAGAATTTTTAAAACAGGTTTGGATTTGTAAGTCAGCAATCCCTTTCCTGAGGCCTCAGACCTCAGGAAGAGCTCTGTGTGAGTTCGAAAGCTTGTCTCTCTCAGCAACAGAAGTTGGTCCAGTAAAAGATATTACTTCACACACCTTTTCTCTCTAGTATTCTGAGATCAACCTGGCTACACCACCAGTGAATATTTGCAAGAAGGCAGAGTTCAAATTACACATTCAAGCTTAAACTTTCACATTTCCTGAATTTCAAGTAATTAACTGTTCAAACAATGTTGCATTAACAAAGCTTTTGCATTTAATACAGATTGTGTACATTGTTTATAATGAGGCAAAATTATTTGGGAGTGTTTAAGATGCAAGCAGCTTGCGAATCAATACATTCTAAGGAAGCGACTTGAACTGTTTATTGATTCACCTGTTCTCCTGTAAGCTTACTGAACAGTGTAATGCAAATATTGCCAACTGAGAAATTGAAATGGATCCTGCTGAATGTATCTGAAATTGGTGACTTCAGTGAAGTCCACTTAAACTCTTGTTCCAGTTAAAGTAAAAGGCTGCTGCTGGGGAAACGGATGGTTCAGAGACTGGTAAAGAGCTACAAACACTTCCAGATGACCAGTTCAAATCCAGCTAAAAGCTGGACCTAATTTAAACTTATTTACCCAGGTGCCTGGTCTTCAACGGAGCTGTCCTTATTTACAGCAGTTAAGGATCTGGCCTACTGACATCTGTTGGCCATTCAGTGGCGAGTGTCAAATGTGATGGGGTAAATCCATTGCTTAGTGGCAAAGCATCTACATCACAGATGCACTGTAGTAGCTGGAACCCTTCTGAGTTGCCTAAAATGTCCATGATGCATGCCATGGAGTTTTCCCTCTGAGAACAGGTATGATTGGCCACATGGGGAAGCTGGCACTGCTGCTGCCCATGCTATACCTGTTCTGTAATTAAATGAAGGACTTCAGTCTCCAGAACTTATAGTCCTGCACCTTCTACCTGTCTACTTTAGAGCAAAGGCAACTGTGGATAATTAGGTTTTTTAAAATCACTCCTTCATAATATGTTCTTAGAAGATTAATTAGAAATATCCCCTTTTTTTCCAGCAATTTTGCATTTTCACATGCCAAACCTCAATTTTTTCTACAATTCCAAGGGATCTGAAGTCAACTTTAGTCAAGTGGAGGACAGGTCCATCAATGGCTATTAGCCAGGACAGGCAGGGATTGCTGTTTGCCAGAGGCTGGGAACGGCTGACGGAATGGATCCCTTGATGATGACCTGTTCTGTTCATTCTCTTTGAAGCACGTGGCATTGGCCACTGTTGGAAGACAGGATACTGGGCTAGATGGACCATTGGTCTGACCCAGTATGGCCATTCTCACATTTTAACTGGGTAATTTGTGTTTAGACAGGCACTGCCAGGGCAGGCAGATCTAAAATGAGACCTACCAGCTCTCCTGACATGAGGACACATGAATGGTGCAGCCAGGCAGAGCAGAATGATGGTGCCACATTTATGCATCCAAGCTCCCAAATTAAACCTGCACCTAGAGTTGTTCCTTGTGGGTCGCCAGCTTGACAAGTTGCCATTTAACAGCATTGCCGTCCTTGATTTAGGGGGCAGAGACAACTCGCATGGTGAGGAGAAGGAGATTTCTAGGGTAGGCTTTGCTCATCGGCGTTTGATAGAGAACAGAAAGTTATTAAACCCCCAATGAGAAGAAAAGCCCTAAAAGAGAAATCAGCAGACACACAAAGGAGATGCCTCATCCTAGTGGCTGGGTCGATCCTGTAGACAGTGCGTAGAGCAGTACTGGAGGCTAGAACCATTCTTGGCTGTTCTGCTCTCTGGTCCCCCAGAGCCTGAGCTCACTGGCCTTGCAGGGGACAGCACAAGATTTTTTTTTAAGCCAAGTTTACCGTGACCTTGGACTGAGAATCTAGAGGTTCTTCCCATCCCCTGACATCTGGTGTGATGATTGACAGGGGTCCGCTATTACTACTATACTGGCAGTACTAGTTTTGACTTTGAATTTATACATTGCATCCGAGCCATGGAAATGGACACATCATATATTATTAGATGGAAAAATAAAACTGCCAAAAGCTAAGGGGGGCAACATTTCTTGGGGGGCAACATTTCTCCTCCAGCTCAAGTGACTAGTTTGGTCAAAAATGGTGTTTTTTAATTCAGGGACATTTTTTAACATAAAAAAATGTCCCTAAATCAAATACTATTTCCTCAAAGATTTTTAAATTCCAAAGGGACTGTAAAAAGAACTCATTGAATTTGTCAGGCATGAAATGGACATTACCGATATAAATGTACTCTATAGATTATTGGGCTGAATGAAAAAAGAAAGGTTATTATACCAGAAATGTAAAAAGTCAAGGTCTCTGCCCTAGATGACTAAGGGAGATTTAGCATTTCTTCATGGCTTAGTCACAAAGCTAAAATAAAACTAAATGACAGTTTGCTCCTTTAGATCATATCCCACCAGGGGATCCCAAAGCACCTAATATTAGTTAGTTAATCTCTTTCTGTGGTTTGTGTGGGCGGGTGAATAGAGGGGGCAGCAAGATACAATGGTACATGGATGTCTTTATAAATACAGGGACAGATAAGGATGGATGTGATATTATAGCTGAACAAACATCATGGAGATCTGCAAAGTTCATAGATTCATGAAGTTTAAAGCCAGAAAGGACCATTAAATCATCTAGTCTGATCTCCTATACCTCACAGGCCATTCAGTTTCACCCAGTTAACTCATATTGAGCCCAACAACATGCCTTTGAGTAAAGCATCTTTTCCGAAAAGGCACCCAGTCCTGATCTGAAGACATCAAGAGATGGCAAATCCACCACATCCCTGGGCAGTTTGTTACAATGATCACCCTCGCTGTTAAAAATTTGTGCTTTATTTCAATTTGAATGTGTCTGGCATTAGCTTCCAATCATTGGTTCTGCTTTTCTCCACTAGATTAACGAGCCCTTTAGCAACCGGTATCTTCTCCCCACAAAGACATTTATGCAGTCTAATCAAGTCACCTCTCAATCTTCTCTTTGACAAGCTAAAGAGATTGAGTTCTTTACGTCTCTCACTGTAAGGCATTTTCTCCAACCCTCAAATCACTTTTGTGGCTCTTTTCTGCACCTTCTCCGATTTTTCAACAGTTAAACACAGAACCACATGAGAACCTAGCAAAGACCCTCATCCAACAAGACACTAAAGCACATGAAACCCAAGGGGCTATTCACTTGCTTAAAATTAAGCTTGCACTAAAGCATTTTGCTGGATTATGCCCAAAGAATGTGACAACACAACGGTTCAGCAGACTGACCAATCATCTAGGGAGGGTCAAGATAAAGGGTCATGCAATTACACAATGAGTGAAAAGAAAGATGAATATGAGTTCAACAAAAGGTCAACCCCCCAGAGCAACTGCTATACACCAAACATTAATCAAAGCACATGCACTGTTCTCGCTATCTGTATGCAAAATGGAAAAACATAACACTATGGGTATGAAACTCTGCCTGACTTTTGAATTTTAGCTGCCTTTTTCATTACTTTTGACCTTTCTCTAGGAATTTCTCTGTAATTTGCTGCTTGTGGCTTTAATCATAGGCCATTTAGAAAACAGTCTCTGTATATGGCTTTTAACATCTTTGCTGTCAGTTAAATTAACCAATTAACAGAAATGCCGGCAAACCCTGGCTCCAAACAATTAACCGGACGGAAACATTTTGCAAACTCAGTGATGAACTGCAGTTCTTGACAGTCAACAAGTTAGAATGTGTCAAACTGCTGAGACACACGTCACAGGTTTCTGATCCTTTTAATGGACTGAAGATCAATACATGTACTTCATTCCCATTTCATTTGCACCAGAAAGCACATAAACCCACATCGCTAAGCAAACCAGTTTAATAATATGAATTTGTTCCTTCTGTCATTCACAGATGTGTTAGCCACATGGGTCTTTACAAGCGTGCACAGACGTGACAACATCAAATTAGGAATCCAGGGTCTGTCTAACAATAACTCCATATAAACCAATGCCAGTGAAAAAATGCAAATCCATTCAAATCATTGCCCTGCTGAAATTCTTCCATTATAACAGCGAGGTTTGACATTTGGGTTTTAAATTAAGTGTCAGATACAATTTGATGGTGAAAACATGAACAGTGCCAGTGCACTTGGAGAAATGCTGGCAGCTCAGCTTAGTGTGCTGCACTGGTTTACTGCCAAAGAGCAAACCCTGCAAGACACTGGAAGCACCACCACTGAAGCCTTGCCTTTATTAGGGGGGAAAAAAAAGTGTGTTCCTATCCCAGGTTAACACATGGTAAGTAACACATCAGACAAACCTAGTAAAGACAAGGCAGTTGTAGTTCTCACGTGTGTTAACAGATTGAGGTAAACCCCTGGCTTCTCCCAAACACATGGTAAGAAAAACTCCTTGAGAATGAGTGTGTTAAACAAGTAAGTGTTCTACTCAGAGTGGTACCTTCAGCTTATCTCTCTCCACACACACACACACACACACACACACACACACACACACACACACACACACACACACACACACACGGTCTAAAATTCTAATGTTGGTAGCTACAACATTGGTACAATGTTGGTAGCCTGGAGTATCTAAAACTTCCCCTTGCAGTTTCAGTTGGTATATGGCGTTCTTTCTTTCCTAACATGTCAGGTAGCATTAAATAGCAGCTGCTTTTCCCACCAGCCGTGGCAGCATTTCAGTGGTGGGTGAAATAATCCCCTGATATAGGTTTAAGTGTGATTTCTGGGGAAAAGAGTGCTATTACAACCATCAGTTTCTAATTATTTATGTTCTTCTAAAAGTCATCATCACTGCAATGAAGCCTGCACTATTACCATTGTACAGATGCAGAGGTTAAGCAAGTTGTCCAAAGGTCACACAGCAAGTCAGTGGCAGAGTTAGGAAGACAAATCAGATCTTATGACTCCCATGAACCAGCCACTAGATAATGTTCCAAACTCCCTCCTTGCCCTGGCCTATGACTGGTGACTTCTGCGGGCTATCTGCAACACCTATTGAAAGGCATATTCAATCTAGGGAGTAGTGTGTATCTCTGAACGTGCATACATATGCAAACTGTATTAATCACATATGGTTATATTATCTCTGACCTTATCACCTGCTCCCTGTGAAACTGATGTTTTGCAGCAGATGTGCAATCCCTTTCCTGCAACTCCAGTTGTCATTATTGTGACAGCAGTTAGTCTCAAGAGACAGCAACATCTTTGAGGCTGTGAGAGTCTTCAAGAGAACACCCTTAGAACGGATGTGCACCAACTGGGGAAAAAATGAGTAGGAACACTGGACTGTCATAAGCGGGCAGACTGCAAGTTTCCCAAGCTGGGACTGTACCATGACAGGTGCTGGAGAGGTCAAAAGAGGATCCACGCTTCAGCTAGCAGCTTTTCATTGGGTTTTTGCCAAGCTTCTGAAGATCAAAGGTGGAGGTGGAACTTCTGTATATATCCAGAGAGCGGTTACAGAATTTGATGAATCACAGACGACGAGCGGGAGCTGTGTTAAACAGGCAAAATTCCTGTATGTACAGAGCTCCCTACCCAACCTTATCACAGCTTTGCCTCCGCATGCTGGGGGAGGTTGCAACGTTCAACTACTCCAGCAGCCACCGAAGGCTGAAATCTCTAGTGTAGACAAGCTTTAATATTTCACGCTATACCAGCTAATGTCAGACCCCAGACAGCTGTGTGCGCTTTCACCCCCAGCGAAACTTGGGCTGCTTGGAGTCCACACCTCTGAACAGTGTCATGGGGCTCTGACAAGTGCAGGGAGAGTGCCCTGAATCTAGATATTAAAGGCCATTCAGATAAATGTCCTGATTGTAGGCACCTTGTAAGCAGAGGATCCTCTCTAAAGGCAGAGGAACTGGAGCAGATTGCAAGTGGCTGTCCAGCTCAGCAGGACTTCAGTGCTGAAGACCCACTGTGTTAACTGGCTGCTGATGCTCTTCTCCAGTTCCAACAGGGGAAGACGGAAAAGTTGTTTCTGCTCTCACGGGCAAAACTGGAACTCTGGTTCTCACTCAACTGAAACCTGCAGAAGATGACCCTTTGTCAGATAAAGGGGGCTCGTACGAGTTAGGAGGTGATAACAGATATCAGGACTGTATCCGGTTAAGGCTGCTAAACAAACGAAACGAAGGAAACTTGGAAAGCAGCAGCAGCCAGTTTCAAAGCTAGACGACGGCTCCCACTAGACATGCATGAGTACTACACACGATGAGAAGCCAAGTTTGCAGAGATCAACCACAGGAGCCCAGGAACAGAACCAAAGGGACAGATGACCAGGAAGACGTGTACCATAGAAAGCCATTCACAACCCATACGAGCCGTTGATTTCACAGGTTTTAAGGCCAGAAGAGATCATTGTGTTAAGCGAGTCTGACCTCCTGTATAACACAGTCCATAGAACTTCCCTGAATTAATTCCTGTCTGAACCAGAGCACATCTTTTAGTAAAACAATCCTTGTTAAACGGCTCCAATGGTTAATTACTCTCACTGTTAAAAATCTGCATCCTATTTCTAGTCTGAATTTGCCTAGGAAGACTGGATGTTTTTCTAAAAGTTCTACAGACAGCTTGTGCTCTACAGGAGATTAGACTAGATTGGGGTGGCCAAATTTACTGAACCCCCCCCCCGAGATCCTCCTCCCCTTTGGGCAGAATTCTTTAGCCCCACCACCCTGCCGCAGGGAAGAAGCTCAGAGCTCTCCACCCCAGTCTGGTAGATGGAAAGGGGGGGGGGGGGCAGGGGTCATAGGGGCCTCTGTGCGTCGCACTTTAACTGTAAAAGAGGAGCAGAATGGCCACCCCTGAAATATGCTAGACTGACAAGCCCTCTATTATTAGTTTCTGTTCTCCACTTTAAGACTCCCCTTTAACCTTCTCTTCGATAACGTAAATAGATTGAGTTCCTAGAGTCTTTCATTAAGCATATTTTCCAGTCTTTTAATGATTAATCTTTCAGACTTCCATGTGAGTAACATGGTTATGGCCATGACGGCAGGCTTCTTTTACAGACACCCGGCTCTCTGTTTTTGAAAACACTGCCGCTGGGGGCAAGCCTGCCAGCCCAGGGACAGACAGACATGCTGGCTCAAGCTAGCACACTAAAAATAGCAGCGCGGACATTGTGGCACAGGCTATCCTAAGGGTATGTCTACACTGCAACTGGACACCCACAGCTGGTCCATGCCAGTTCAGGGCCCAGTTGTACCAGGCACTGAACACACACAGGACAGAACCAGTTTCTGAAGATCTTTCATTCTCAACAGACAATAGAAAGGAGCGTGGGGGGAAGGAGCAGAGTTACCCTCACTGTACAGATGGTGGCATGCGTACACGGTGAGTGAAGGTGTGATTGTGGAATGGCAGGCATACCTATGCTAGCTTTATTCTAGCTGGCACAGGTAACACCAGTGGTGAAGACATGGTCACACGGACTTCAGCACGAGCTAGCAATCCACGTATATCCCTAGGGTCCCTGGCAGTCTTGTATTTGGCCAGCTCACCTGAAGGCAAGCCTATGCCATCACATCTTCAATACTATTGTTACCTGAGCCAGTTACATTAAAACTAGTACAGGTATGCCCGCCCGGGTTACAATCATCTTCACTTTCCAGTGAAGATATAGCTGAAGTGACCTGCCCACAGTCACACAAGAAGTCTGTGTCAGGGCTGGGAGCTGACCCCTGGTCTCCTGAGTCCCAGTCCAGTTCCTTCACACAAGCATTCAGTTTCAGCACTGCATTTGATTTCCTCCAATTTCCCGTCGCAGTAACTCTCCACTGTTCTTCAGCATGAACCTGCTTCATGTCAATTCTCACATTCAAATCTTTTCTTCTTTTGCATGGGCCCTCACCTGCCTTCCTTACTTGCTTTGAAAAAGATCACTGCCCAGAACACAGGACTGGTTTCCAAGTTATTTATGTGCAATATCACTTCCCCTTTTTCACCTACCCCAAGTCACCATCCATGCTGCAGCCCATTGAGCTATGAGCCACTCGGCATCAAAGGCTTCCTTTTTAGCGTGCTTTTCCTCACCAACCTCCATCTCAGTGGCATCTTAAAAGACTTCTCTACTTGCCACCAGTTATGCAGGCACTTTCTGGTAGCTTGCCAGTTGACAGCAGGTCCCGCCATAAGCAATGCACTATATTGGCCTGGATGATTCTTCCTTTCATTTCACATTAGCTTTTCTACAACACTCTGGTGGTCTTCAGATTTTTCAAAAGTAATTTTTAGTGGCAGAGTAAATTTGTTAGCTAATTCCCTCAGATGTCTGTCCAGCTGGGCATTTATACCATGTTCAAAATGTCAGAGTAGTCTATTACCTGCTCTTGTTACAATTTTACAGCATCTTCCCTTAGCAGGTCTTCACCCTTTCTACATTTTTCTTATTGAGCAGGGAGTTGAGGATCACCGTAATCCCCCTTCTCATTTAATAATAGACCTATTTGTCCCCTGGTACTTCCTTTTTCCTTGAAATATCTATAAAAGCTCTTCTCATGCTCCATAATCATTATGGCTAGAATTCACTTTTTCTGCTGGGCTCAGCCACCTCCAAACCAGACTCATCTCTAAAAATTTGAATTAAAAGGATTAACAGACTATTTTAGCACTGCATCTCCAGAGGTCTGAAGGAGAGTTTTATTGACACTGTATTTAATTAGAAAGCTAATCAGAGACAGCATGTACTGCATACGAATTGGCAAAACAGATGTATTTCAAAAATGTGAATAATGAAATAATGCAACATAAAACCACCATAAATTATCCCCAATGAAATCAACTCCACACAACACGACACTAACTAGAAATCTTCCGTTAGTCTGATATGGTGTCTGTGCTCATGATGAGTGTAAACACTCAGGCTGCCTTTAAACTACTTTACCAGTAGCAGTCGGTTGCCAGGTCTTAAAGATGACAGAACAGCTTGCAAGGGAAATAAAAGTGATTATTATTCATTTCCGTATGGATGCAGCTGTTGAACATCTCTAAAGACACAGGAAGGAGAGGAGGAATCCAACATGTTTAGTTTAAATTAAAGAGGTTAATGGTTTGTGGCTTCCCCACCCATTAAGGAATTTAATTGCAGTGGCTGCCTGATGAAATTTACAGGACCATGCTTTGGCTTCTCAGAACAGCTTTCAGATAATGTGTTGCCATTGACTTCTTAGGTCTTCAAGTTCAAGTTCCAATGGGACTTGTGCTCCTAAATCCCTGTTACAAGGTGGCTGGCACCATTAGGTGGAAGCAGGACCCTGTCATAAGAATGGCCATGCTGGGTCAGATCAGTGGTCCATCTAGCCCAGTATCCTGTCTTCTGACAGTGGCCAGTGCCAGGTGCTTCCAAGGGAATGAACAGAACAGATAATTATCAAGTGATCCATCCCATCGCCCATTCCCAGTTTCTGGCAAAGAGAAGCTCTGAGAAGGAGCAAATAACACTTCCTAATTTACTGTCTCCACACCTGTTGTGATTTTATAGACCTCTAGCATAGACCCCTTTAGTTGTCTCTTTTTCCAAGCTAAAAAGTCCCAGTCTTATTAATCTCTCTTCCTATGGAAGCTGTTCCACACCCCTCATCGTTTTTGTTGCTCTTTTCTGTACCTTTTCTAATTTCGAAGCATCTCTTTTGAGATGGGGCAACCAGATGGGCAATCAGTGTTCCAGGTGTGGGCGTACCCTGGATTTATAAAGAGGCAGTACAGTACTTTATTTTACAAGCAACAAGCCCTCAAACATGCCCCTTCCATACACCAACTTAGGAAAGTGAAGATCACACCCTTGAGGAAGATGTCTGCGCCTTCCCACTTGGTAGTCCCTCCTTGGTGGAAGGGGGCCTCAGGGGCACTGTGCCATCACAGTCTCGTTCCTTTTAAAGTAGTTTCTCATGAGTCGAATGAGTCCTGACTCCCCTTCAAGGGACCAGCCATACAGTGACAATGCCACTGGCATTGTTGACAACCTTCTCTATGGTCTACTGTACTTGATGAGCATCTTCTGAGGTTGAGCCTTCAGCTAGCACTTCCTACCTGTTGAATTACATTAAAACCAATAAAGTCATGGTTACCAGTCACTATAGGACAAGAGCCTGCCCTAAAAATGATCATCACCTTGAACAATGCATCTAAGGATGAGAGACTGCACAGTGCAGGGTTTGAGTAGCAGCACTAGAACTTTTCCACACCTAGGTCACTAGTTTGGAGGTCAGCAACTTCCAAGGCATTAACTTCAGATGGCTGCATGGTGAAGTAGGTGACAGATTGGTGCTCTGTATCAAGCTGCTAGAAGACGTATGTCTGCATCCTAAACCCACTACCACACTGGGAACCCTGGCTTCTAGTTTTGCTGTTCAAAGGCTGAGTGGTCCATGGAGAGGGAATTACCTTAGAGGTAGTCCCGTCAGGTCATAGTGGAGGTGCATTGGTGGGGCCATCAGAAGAGGCCTGCACTGCCATCCCTAGTGCTAGTGTGAATATCTGTAGCAATGAAGGTAAAGACACACAGACACAGATACTCATATCTCATATTAAGGGTCTGTGTAACTAGAAACAGTCACACTTATACAGTGGGTCTGCGGCTGCTTGCTGGTGCAATGAAAGTATTTGGATACTGCTGTTACCAGATGTTGACAAGCTATAATGCTCCAGGCATGTCACTGTTCATGGCTCCTCTAGGAAGCCCTTAGAAGAGGCTACATGGGTTTTCTAGTTCAACATTTCCTCCATACTACTCTCCAGTGACAGTCCCGTAAGTACCTGCCTAATAACACTCTCCGTTAAAAACTGTGACCCGGATCCACAAAAGGACTTAAGTGAGGCTGTGTTACAATGCCTAACTTTCAGGCCTCTAGAAAGTCACTGGAAAAACAGTGGGATCCACAAAGCCTGAATTAGACTCCTAGACATCCTGCACAGTGCATCCTCAGAAGACAGGCACCTGAGAATAGGATCCACGACAGCCAGCATGCTAGGCTGCAACCTAGCTAAGCTCAGCCAGTCTCAGCTGTTGAAATTGTTCTGCTTTGCATAAATAATTAGAGAGTCAGGGCCTGGACCCTGGGTCTCCCACTTCTGAGGTGAGTGCCCAAACTATTGGGCTACAGAGTCAGTCTCTCTCTCTCTCTCTCTGACCCAATGACTATTTAAGTATTTAAGCAAAGTGGAACAGCTTCAGCAGGAATGACTGAGGCAGCCCCACATCAGAACATCCCGTAACTCAGTGATTAGGGGACTCACCTCAGGGGTGGGAGATCCTAATTCAAATCCTCTCTCTTCAGCTGGGAAAGTGGGGAATTGAACCTAAGTCTCCCACATGCCAAGTGAGGGCTCTAACCACTCAGCTAAAAGTTAAAGGAAGTACTGGGGTCTGTCCTGGGACCGGTACTGTTCAACATATTCATAAATGATCTGGAAAAAGGAGTAAACAGTGAGGTGGCAAAATTTGCAGAGGATACAAAACTACTCACGATAGTTAAGTCCAAAGCAGACTGCGAAGAGTTACAAAGGGATCTCACAAAACTGGGTGACTGGGCAACAAAATGGCAGATGAAATTCAATGTTGATAAATGTAAAGTAATGCACACTGGAAAACATAATTCTAACTATACATGTAAAATGATGGGGTCTAAATTAGTTGCTACCACTCAGGAAAGAGATCTTGGAGTCATTGTGGATAGTTCTCTGAAAACATCCACTCAATGTGCAGCGGCAGTCAAAAAAGCTAACCAATCATTTGGAAAGGGATAGATAATAAGATAGAAATATCTTATTGCCTCTTTATAAATCCATGGTATGCTCACATCTTGAATACTGAGCGCAGATCTGGTCACCAAAAAAGATATATAAGAATTGGAAAAGGTACTGAAAAAGGAAGCATTTCTTCAGACCTGTGGAACTCCTTGCCAGAGGATGTTGTAAAGGCCAAGACTATAACAGGGTTAAAAAAAGAACTAGATAAGTTCCTGGAGGATACGTCCATCAATGACTATTAGCTAGATGGGCAGGGATTACTGTTTGTCAGAGGCTGGGAATGGCCGATGGGATGATCACTTGATTATTACCTGTTCTATTCATTCCCTCTAAAGCACCTGGCACTGGCCACTGTCAGAAGACAGGATACTGGGCTAGATGGACCATTGCTCTTCGCCAGCATGGCTGTTCTTATGATCTCCTTGACTGTGAATAGAACCCAATATAGTAGGTGTGCTCTGAACATGCCCACTGAACATGCAGGTGAGATAGGTGGAGCACTTAATTTTCTTTGGTTTGTGGAATGCGCCGGGGCTTAGGCGGAAAATAGGTATTCACATGCCTCGAGTCTGGCAGCCATGCACATGCCCACAGCAAGAAACTTAGGTGTCTGGGGAACTTGTACCCTGAAAATGTAGGTGTTGAATGAGTTTAGACACCTACATGATTAAACAGCAGCCGAGCAGGGATCTTATGGATCGCAGTAGCACCTAAATCTGGGGTTTAGGCACCTAAATACTTTTGTAGCTCTGAGTCAGTATCTCTAACTTTAATTTTCCCTTTAGATTTCAAGCCATTGCTCCTGGCTATGCCACCTCAACTACTAAATCTCCCCCTTTACCTCTCAAAATACTTGTAAGTCGTTATGACAGATAAGACCAGAAGTCTTGATCACTTGTGGTCATTAAAAGGTTTTAGGATAATTTTCAGAAGATCAAGCTGTTAGTTCAGACACAGTAGTCTTTGCTTCATGTTCTAAACTATTGTGTGTTGTTAGTGTGCTGTTAAAACAGCTGTCATGTTCCACCCCAGAAGCATTTTGGTGGTGAATGAAACAGTCCTTATAGAATCATAGAATCATAGAATATTAGAGTTGGAAGGGACCTCAGGAGGTCATCTAGTCCAACCCCCTGCTCAAAGCAGGACTAACCTCTGCTATATCATCCCAACCAGGGCTTTGTCAAGCCGCAGCTTAAAAACCTCTAAGGATGGAGATTCCACCACCTCCCTAGGTAACCCATTCCAGTGCTTCACCACCCTCCTAGTAAAAAACTTTTTCCTAATGTCCAACCTAGACCTCCCTCCCTGCAACTTGAGACCGTTGCTCCTTGTTCTGTCATCTGCCACCACCGAGAACAGCCTAGCCCCATCCTCCCTAGAACCCCCTTTCAGGTAGTTAAAGGCCGCTATCAAATCCCCCCTCACTCTTCTCTTTTGCGAACTAAACAAGCCCAGTTCCCTCAGCCTCTCCTCATAAGTCCTGTGCTCCAGCCCCAATAATTTTTGTTGCCCTCCGCTGGACTCTCTCCAACTTGTCCACATCCTTTTTGTATTGGGGGGCCCAAAACTGGACACAATATTCTAAATGCGGCCTCACCAATGCTGAATAGAGAGGAATAATCACTTCCCGTGACCTGCTAGCAATGCCCCTCCTAATGCAGCCCAATATGCCATTGGCCTTCTTGACAACCAGGGCACACTGCTGACTCATATCCAGCTTTTTATCCACCGTTACCCCCAGGTCCCTTTCTGCAGAGCTGCTGCCCAGTTCGTCGGTCCCCAGTCTATAGCTGTGCATGGGATTCTTCCTTCCTAAGTGGAGGACTCTGCACTTATCTTTGTTGAACCTCATTAGATTTCTTTTGGCCCAATCCTCCAGTTTGTTTAGGTCACTCTGTATCCTATCCCTACCTTGCAGGGTATCTACCACTCCCCCCAGCTTAGTGTCGTCCGCAAACTTGCTGAGGGTGCAATCTACCCCATCCTCCAGATCATTAATAAAGATGTTGAACAAAACCGGCCCCAGGACCGACCCCTGGGGAACTCCGCTTGTGACCGGTTGCCAGCTAGACATGGAGCCATTGATCACTACTCGTTGAGCCCTATGCTCTAGCCAGTTCACTATCCATTTTATAGTCCTTTCATCCAACCCATACTTCTTTAACTTGCTGATAAGAATACTGTCAGAAACCGTATCAAAAGCTTTGCTAAAGTCAAGGTATATCACATCCACCGCCTTCCCTACATCCACAGAGCCAGTCACCTCATCATAGAAAGCAATCAGGTTGGTCAGGCATGACTTTCCCTTGGTGAATCCGTGTTGACTGTTCCTGATCACAAGTGCCTTAAAATGGATTCCAAGGACCTGCTCCATGAGGGTGAGGCTGACCGGTCTGTAGTTCCCCGGATCCTCTTTCCTCCCTTTTTGAAGATGGGCACTATATTTGCTTTTTTCCAGTCCTCAGGGACCTCCCCCTGTTGCCACGAGCTTTCAAAGATAATAGCCAATGGCTCTGAAATCACCTCAGCCAACTCCCTCAGCACCCTCGGGTGCATTGGCCCCATGGACTTGTGAATGTCCAGATCCTTCTAAATAGTCTTGGCATGCGGGATGGGCCTTTCTGACTAAGAGTCTGGGATAGTCTTATGTCCCTTACTTAATTTATAGCACTATTGTGAAGCTAGATTAACATTTGCCAAATGCTCCAAGACACACACAACACACACAAATTTAATCTAATGCCCCATAATGCAGCACCAATTAGTTTAAACTGACAAAGCAACTGGCTCATAAATGTTAGGCAGAACCTTAAGAGCTTGGGTCTCATTCTTCCGCAGGGGCAGAGTCTTAGGACACAAAGCAGAAACAAACATTAGATGTCGATCATTTTTCAGAGTCACTATGGCTTTTATTTACATTTTAAAATCCATTCCAAGGGTGAATTTTCTTTTTCTTGGTGTCTCCCCTCTCTCTACATCTTTTCTTCTTTTGCTCTTTAATCCAGGCAGCACCGCCAGTAAGGGATTATGTGCCAAACAGCACTATATTGATATCTGTTGTCTTGTATTTTCTATACTATGCTAATAAAGAGTAGTACTGAGAAGGTAAATCAGGAATTTATATTTACCCTTCCCCACAGTGCAAGGGTACAGTTACCGAAACTGAAAGGTGGCAAATTCAAAACTGATTAAAAAAACCTTGTTCACACAATGCACAATTAATCTGTGGAACTCTTTGTCACTTGATATCACTGAGGTCAAGAACTTGGTGGGATTCAAAAAAGCATTGGACAGTTATATGGCTAACCGAGACTTTCCAGCATTATAATGGGTTATTTAAAAAAACAAAAAAACAAAAAAAACAAAAACCTTTAACTAAGAGTTTGGAAAGGGATAGAAACCATCTTGCTTCAGGACATGACCCAGATCTAGTTAGTGGGGGTTAAGAGGAAGCCTTCTCTGGGGACATATCCCAGAACTGCCTAATGTTGGATTTCTTGTCTCTTCCTCTGAAGCAGGTGGTATTGGCCCACGTCAGAGACAGCATAGCAGATTAGATGGAGCATTAGTCTGATCCTCTCAGGCCATTCCTGCATTCCTGTTTTGTGTATCTTAATCTCAGTCAGTCAGTGTGTGTTTTTAAGCCTCATAAAGGAATAGATAAGGAAAGCTTTCATTCTCAGTGCTATCACACAGAGGGAGAATGGTGTCATGGTTTGGGACCCAGCCCAGAATTCTGGCGACTCAGGCAAGTCCCTGTTTCTCCTTGGCAAAGTCTCTCTGCCTCAGTTCCCCTTCTGTAAAATGGGGATAAACCTTAAAGCCCAGGGGTGTTGTGAGGGTAAAGACGGTAAGGTGCTCAGATACAATGGTAATGGGGACCATGAAAGGACCTAGCTACCATAGCGGATGAAAGGTGCTATGCAATGGCAAAGGCTTATGACTATTTAAAAGATTAAAAACACCAAGTCAAAAAAAATGTTTTCAGAACGGAAGTTCAGGTCTTTGTTATCTGTTCACTTTTGATAATAAATCTTCTATCAAACAAGTTCACGCACGTCTAGTTTCATTGGAAAAGACACACTGCTGGCCCCCACACTACACAAAGAAACCTGGCAGCAAATGCACTGAGAGCTCCTGGGTGTATCTGGGAGATACTGTCACATCTCATCTGTGTAAGACAGAGCATGTAAAAATTAGCGTGGTGGTTTAGCAGTATCCCTCACGTACACTCTCCTTTTTTAGAACTGGTTTCAGCCAAGCCTACCACTGCCGTGCAATACTTATTCATTGGCATTCAAGGCACACAAGCACAGCAATGTCCGTTTTAAAGAGATACGGCACTTGCACATGAAATACATGAGGGACAGCCAGAACTTCTACAGGGGGGAGAGCCAGGAACCATTTGTCAAGTGGATGCCTTCCCAGGTGGTGATTTGAAACATCTTGCCCCTCCCTGTTCACGAAGTCAGGCAGAGCTTTTATTTCCATAATGGACTCTTTGGCTGACTGCCCTGCTGTTTAATTAACAGAGGCTTTCTTCAGTGCAAATCCTCAGTATTATTGTGCAATTATTTCTTCGGCAGGATCCTTCTCCATTACTCGGTATCTGTCAAGCAGGATTTCCTCAGCAACAGTCAAATAAAACCCCTGGCACAGCAGATGCAATTATTTGCAATGTGTTAAATTGGGTACGTTTCACTATTTGAATGTGTTATGTTTATTTTTTTGGCAGGCACTAAGAAAACTGACATACATATATGGCCAACACCCATACAATCTCGTGCTGCTACCGGGCAGAGCTCACAAACTAAGCCGCATCAGGCTGGGTAAGTACTTGAATGAAAGACTTCCAGACTATTCTGCTCTATATAGGGTCTGATATGGTGCTCATCACCATAATACCTCAGCACTTTCTAGCAGTGCATTAAGCAATGTGATTACACACGGCACCTGTTTGTTCTCCCATCCTCTTCTCAGGGGGAGAAGCACGTGCCGTCTGGTAGGGTTGTAGCTTTTAGTGGTGATACAGTAGGTAGCAATGAATCGATGCCCCAGCATAGCGTTAGGAATCACAGTGCAGCAAGAGAGGCTGTCTTTGGTGAGACGTGAAAGAGTTCCAGATCACTTGTAACACTAAAGATCTTAAGAGAGTCCTGACCAAATTTCAACTATATTGTTGTCAAATTCTTTGCATTCTGCTTACCTGAATTCCCTTTGCTATTCTAGTTGTTTACGACATTCTCCACTCCCCCCTTTGCATAGTGTTACTGTTCATTGTTAAAGTTACATTGTCACATTCTAGAAGAGCTTGTACTTCAGTGGTATATAAAATGACCTTTGTGTAAAATTTGCAAATCAACTTGACAGTGAATCAGAGAATGAAAGAAGAGAAGAATTGATACTTTACTCAAGCTCCACACTAAAGCCAGTTAAACTGACACTTTGTATGTATCATCATTATGTTTCAGAGTTAACAGGGCCTGGGGTGGGAGCTTATTCACAGCTCTCTGTGCTGTTTCTCAGGCTCTCTGCAAATGCAGGAAGACAACGGCACATCAAGTTCACACCTGGTGGGTGTGTTTTCCTATTGCGGGGTGGTGGGGGGAGAGGATAGAGGCTTCATTAAGGCTTAAATTCTCTACAAAATTCTGGGGCCAACAAAAAGCCGATAAAAAGCCCTCAACTGTATCACTTGACTCTGACCCCTAAGTTTATTAAGGCTATAAAGCTCATTGGGATCCCCTTTGAGTAGAAGATGTAAAATCGCACTGAAAAGGTTTGAAGAGTCTGGAGAGAATGAATGGACTGCGTTCTGCCAGCAAGTCAGTTCTCAATGCATTATCTACTGATGTGGGCTCCCATATGGAACATTAGGAGAAGGGGACTAGCAAAGGCTCACCACGCTTCCTTAATCAGTATTTTATCTTCTGCTTTATGCTATGGATGAGGGCGGCAAATGGAAGGAAGCGATTTCCATCAGCTCAAATATTAGAGGTCAGAACAGTGCTCCAGATCTTGATCAAATAAATGAGAAAGGCAGTTTCACCAATCACACTACCTCACCTCAGCAAACAACCTGTATAAATAAGACATATCACTAGACATAGTGGAATCAGCTTATAACTAACCGGGGCACGAGCCCCAAATTGCTTCAATGCATCTCAAGGAATTTTCATTCTGTTTAGAGAGATTTTCCTTTGCAGGTCTCACTGCAGGTCCAGCTCTTGATTTACCCAGTAAGTGATGCACTCCAAATACCTCTGCTCCTCCATTCAACCAGACAAACAGGGGAAGTGGCAGAAGACCTTGCTTGGATGCTACGGAGCCATGGGGTTGCAGTGGGGTGCACCTATGTTCTTCCCAGATTAAGTGGACCTGGAGGCTTTTAATATTAACTGGGGGGCAAGGTGGGTGAGATAATATCTTTTATTGGGCCCACATCTGCTGGTGAAAGAAACAAGCTTTTGAGATACACAGAGCTCTTCTTCAAGTCTGGGTCCGCTGAGATCTGAAGAGCTCTGTGTAGCTCGAAAGCTTGTCTCTTTCACCAACAGATGGGGGTTCAATAAAACATACCACCTCGCCCCCCTTGTCTCTCTAATATCCTGGGACCAACATGGTTACAACAACACTGCAAATATTAACTGGGACATTTAAACATTTTTTGGAATTCACTTTAAAAACAGGAGAACAAATGCCACTTAGCATGGGATACTTATGACATTTACTTTATTAACAACGGAGTAGCTGTTTGGGATGATGAAACTCATTCAGATAACTTTCCCAGAACAGATGGAATGGTTTGGAGATCAGTACCTCACTGTGATTGAAATAACAAAGCTCACAAGTAAACCAAATACAATTTTAACTGGAGAAAAAAAAACCCATTGACTAAGAATCATCTCCAGCGGTGAAAAATCCAACCCAGTATTTGCCATGTTTTGAAACTATCCCTGTTTGGTAATCTGAATTTAGAACAGAGGAGAAAAGGTTGGTAGTTTATTATAAAAGAGCATGGTCCAACTTGCTGAATTGCTGCATTTTCAACATAAGTTAACAAAGCACGTCAAGCCAGTAATACATCAGGTTCCTTCTAAACTCTCTCATTCCAAACCAAGGGTCTGTCTACACTGCAATCCGAGGTATTGTTGCTGCCCTTGTAGACATTCTCTAAGTAGTTTTAATGTAACAAGAGCAGTGAAGCCACAGCAGCATGGGGTGCACAAGCCTGTCTGGGACCCTAGGTACATACTCAACCGGCGAAACCCACGCCTCCGCTGCTTCCCTGGCATTATGATGTGAGCTTGCTAGATGAAAGCTTGCTGAGGTACGTTTACATGAGCTGCCAATGACATCTGGGATCGCAGTGTAGATATACCGTAAAAGACAGCACCTTCATCTTTCTTAACATTGTCTGAATAGAGACCAATCTTTAACGAGGAAGTGATTAGGCTCTGCTAGTCTGGAATCTAAATGATCTATAAAACCTAATGACAACATTAGTCCTTTCAAGTCGCTAGAAAGCACCAACATGCTTTAAAACATTCTATGTCATACACAAGGGAAAGATCTTTTACCTAACCTGTTGCCATGTGAACCTGAAAGCGTTCAGAGTTCAATTTTTGATAAGCACCCAGGAAGTCTGAGTTCTTCTATGAACTGTTTTAATCTGGAACAAGCTCACAAGATAGGAAGAAACATGGTTGAGTGGCTGGGCAGTGCAGTCAGGGTTATCTATTCATTGGTCTGTTCCAGATAAGCAGTATGTTCCTGGGCAAGTCACTTATTGTCTCTCTGCACCAGTTCTTCTATCGGTAAGAGTAGAACGGTATTACTCACCTACCATGACAGTTAGGTGGAGCTTGATTCGTTAATTCAGAGCTTTAAGTGTGTCAGGTAGAGGATGCTTATAATGACTTATTATTCAGAACTGTTCGGGTGGGCCAAATTCACAGAAAACTCAAGTCATACAAAAATGGGCAGGACAATGAGAAAGCAAAATGCAGCCCTTGTTTCTCAAGAAAGCTACTTAATCACCTCTCTGTCGACTGCATTTTGTGCAATATGACTCCCAGGTTAAGGAAAGAAAGGAAGTGAACGCTGCTTTGGGAGAAAAAGGGACTGCTCTATATTCACAGGGAGGCAGGAGATTTGTCATGCCTTATCACTAACGGAAGAAGTATTATTTCAAGAAAAATTTAAGAAAAGCCATTCATCAAGAGCAAGAGGGAGGGAGTGCATCCGTCTTCTAGGTGAGGCACAGACAGATATCATTAGTGGTAAGAGATCCAGAGCCCAGGAAGTAAAACACTACCATGGCAGTCATGTCACAGTCATTGCCATTCAGTGTGCAGATCTGGGAAACAATACAATACAATAGTATCTTCCATCCAAGGATCTTAAAGTGTTCAACACATTAACTAAGCTCCACATAGTCCTAGGAGGCTACTATCAGCCCCATTTTACAGATGAGTAGACCAAGCACAGGGTGATTAAATCTCTTCACTGGCTCTGAATTGAATTCAAACTCCACGCCCTCAACGTCCAGGTGTTACACACCTCTCTACGGCTCCCTTCTTGTCTCCTGTTTGAGCCCTTTATCTGCTAGTTCCTTTCCCTTCACATCCCTTCTGTATCCTTCCCAAGTGCCTCCACGTGCTCCACTTCTCCCACCCCTACCCCTGAAAGTCCTCCCTGATCATGTATGCCATGCAGGCTCCCTCACCTCCTCTGATAGTGTGGATTTTATGGAAGGTTTATATCATTTCACCCTAACTATAACCAATGCTCCCAAGCCAAACGAACAGAATGAACAACTTCATGTTTTCAGTGCACATAAACCTCCCTTCTTTTTTGCCTGGGGGTCCATCCATCTCTCTTTGTCATATTCTTTCCTTTTATCCAGCTGGCTGGGGTCGGGTCGTCGGATCACTCTTTACCAGGCTTGCCAGTCCAACACTTGCTCCATGTCCATTCTGTCCTCCCCTGTGCAGTCTATCCACCATTTCCTTGGCTGTTCTCTTGTTCTCTGCCTGAAAAGTCTAGTCTCAAATGCTTTCCTATTGGGATTCCCTTCATATGTGCCCCTAATCTCAGCCTCTTCTCTTGCAGCTTCTCTCTGATGCTGCAGACCTTGGTCTCACTTCTGAAGACATCATTCCGCACATGGTCCAGCTACGTCACCGCTGTCAGACACTTTATTTCAATGGCTTCAAGTCCTCTGAAGTCTCTGTCTGCTTGCCCATGTCTCTGATCTATACAGAAGAGCTTGTCTTACCATGGTTTTGTATAGTTGTCCCTTAAGTAGCCTTGACATCCATTCATCAAAAATCACTCCACTTACCTTGTACCAGACTTCACACATGTCCAAAAGCCTTATCTGCTGATTTCTCCATTTGCCACTAACCAGCCCCCAAAGTACTTAAACGCAGAGACTTGATTTAGATGCTGGCCCTCAATGTCTTAGATCCCTGTGAGTCACCCACATAACTTCAGTCTTTTCTTTATTCATTTTGAGGTCACAGTTTGTTAGTTCCTTGTTCCAGGAATCAGCTGTCTGGACCAAATTTCCCACACTAATGGCCATTAGCGCAACATTATCTGCAGAGATCAATTTCATACCACCTTCCATTTAGATTTGCTTACTTATTAAGTCCATCACAATTATGAATAGTCAGAGACTCAGCACTGATCCCTGGGGGAGCCCAACCTTCATCTCAAAACCTTCTCTTTCGCTGCAGGGCGTCCGCACCTTTGTCATGGAATCATCGTACAAGCCCACTGCCATCTGGACAAGGCCCACCGCTACCTCACAGAATCGCAGCAGAGGCACCAGCAGTCACCTTGTCAAATGCGATCTCCAAATCAGGGAAGGCCCATCCATGCTACACATTCCCCTCCAGATTCTTTTCCACTAACCGTCTAGCAACGAACGTGCCCTCTTGTCCTCCCTTTTCCTTTTCGAAAGCCAAACTGCTGCTGTCCCAAAACGGGCTCCACTATTCGAAAACTATGGTTCTCTCTTTTATTGGACCAACTTCTGGTGGTGAGAGACACAAGCTTCCGAGCTACACAAGGCTCTTCTTCAGGGCTAGGAAAAGGTACTCAGGACATCACAGCTAAACGCAAGATGGAACAGACTGCTCAGCACAGCCGTTTTCAAACTTTTTGAGCCCCCCCTTTGAGTTGCAATTTTTGCTTGTGCCCCCCCCTCCCCCAATACCTGCCCCTTCGCCCTTGGATTTTCAGTATGGGGACAATGCATGCGACGGTCTCTGGGGGCAGATCCAACGCTGGGTGTGGCAGTGTTGACACTGACCCATAAACTGGGTGGCCTGCTGAGGTGAGTCGGGGGTGGAGGTGGCGCTTCTTCCTCATGTGCAGGGTTGGCCCAAGCTGTCTGGCGTTACCACTCTCCCTTACCCCCCAAATGTTCCTCCGTGCCCCTCTGGGGGAGGAGGGCACGTCCCACAGTTTGAAAACCTCTGGTTTAGCTTAAGTAGTTAGCGCATATTCTAAAGAACTGGTCAAGGTGAAGTGACCCATTAACACCCCCATAGTCATAGAACAAAAAGTGGAGCTTAACTTCCTAACTTTGCTAGACACTAAAAAAACCTAAAAACCATGGTCTTAATAAAGAAGTGGATTTATGGTTTATGACAACAATTTGTAACCGACTAACCCCCTTTTTTGTCCTATTGCTATATGGGTGTTAACTGGCCACTTCACCTTGAATGATCCCTTAGAACAGGGGCCAGCAACCTTTCGTTTGTCGTGTGCCAAGTTTTCATTCCCCTCCTGGCCCCAGCCCTCTCCCACATGACGTGAGCTCAGCCTCTGGCCAAGAGTTGCTCCCGGCCCCAAGCAATGCCGTGCGGCGGCTGCTCCCGGCTCCGCCCTTCTCCCATGTGACGTGGGCCCAGCGTGAGTGCCGCTCAAAATCATCTCACGTGCCACGTTTGGCACGCATGCCATGGGTTGCTGATCCCTGTTTTAGAACATATGCTAACTAGTTATACTATAGTATTTGTTTGATCTTGTATTTAGCTGTACCTTTCCCAGACCTGAAGGGGAGCTCTACAAAGCTTGAAAGCTTGCCTCTCTCACCCACAGAAGTTGGTCCAAGAACAGATATTACCTCACCCACCTTGTCTCTCAAATACCCTGGGATCAACAGAGCTGCAACAACACTGCACACAACACATGATTCTCTCTAACAGTTTCATGCACTGGGACAGCAACTTTATTCCTCAGTACTTTGAACAGTCATATAGATCACCTTTTTGTTTGTATATTGCACCAGTCTTGACTTTCTCCATTCTCTTGGGATTTTCTTCTCTTTCCAAACTGTGCGCAGGACTCACGTGAGCCAGCATACACCAACCTCTCAAGAATTTGATAATTTCCACTAACACTTTGTCTGGTCCTGCTGCTTTTCCAGGTGCCATCTTCAGCAGTGCAGGCTTAACATCTCCCTCTGACACATCGATCTCCATGATCGTCAGTCCACATGATGCTAGCATGGCATATAAAGGCTTCTCCTCATAACGTAGGCCCTCACAGTACTCTTGCCATCGGTTATGGACTGTGTCAGGCTGATGATTCCCCAAAGTTCATCGCAAACCACCACACCTACCCCATTTCTCCTTCCACTGCCACTTGTGCTGTACACCTGACAGCCCAGATCCAGTTCTCAGGCTGCATGTGTGCAGGAAACCATAGAGTATATCGATGTTTCTTTGGACCATCAACTCTGCCAACTCCACACCTTCACTTGTTAAGGACAAGACACAGAGCAGCACCCGGCAAAGATTTGTGTAGCATTTGTTTCACAAATCCAAATTTTTGTCTGGTGATTCACCTTTGGGCTACTCTCCCCACCTCCGCAGAGACCACCAGACACTGGCCACCGGCAATCCTACTGAGCTGGGGCTGCCAGGATTGAGACAGATGAACTCCCAGCCCGAGGCTAGGCAGCTCTCCCATGGTTTGTGAGTGCCCCTGGTGGGGTGTTGCATAGGCTGGACTAAACACCCCCCAAAAAGCGCTAGCTACTCTTGCCCGTTCAGTGCAAGCTGAAAAGAACAAAGATCCAATGCGTCAGTTAGTGCCATAACCTAAGTCTCTGGCTGGCAAAGCCGGACAAGACCCACAGCTTAGGTGATGCATGGAGTCCTGTGGCACCCAGTTGGCTCTCAGCAGTTTCCGCTGGTCTCTCCAGAGCTCCAGCAGAGTACTGCCGCTGCCCAGAACGCTAACAATTCTCTCTCATCTTAAGAGGGTTTAAATTGGAGTTTTCCTTCTCCTAGGTGACTTGCCAGCCACGGCTAATTGGTCCTACCTGCCCTGAACAGCCTGGTTTTAAGGCACCAGGCATTCACTTTTTGACCTCCTTTCCCTCCCACTTTTTCTTTGGAAAATCTCTGCCACGAGAAGGCAAGTGGTAGGAGTTTGGGTGTCAGAGGCTGTGTGTTGCTCTGGCCATTTGGAACTTCCTTTTTCACAGGGACAGAGCCTGGCTGTCCGTTGCTCCTTGTATTGCATCATATTTCATCACCCGTGGATAGGGATTGTGTCTTTACACAGTCACACCTCTGGTCTATAATGACTTGCCATGGAAGTTTGTGGTATGGGTAGGACGGGAACCCAGATAGCCCAGCCCTGTGCCTTAACCACAAGTCCGCCCTGCCTCATAACATGGTTTAGGTGGCACTACACCTGGCTGCAGTAAAAAAAAATAAAACTGGGATTAACGGGCAGGCAGAGGAGGCTGAAAGAAGATGAGTGGGGAAAGGGAGGGGAGAAAAAGTGGAGAAAATGCACACAGAGATTAGGTCTTTGTTCCACATTCCATTGCACATCTTCACTGAAGGGTGTAAAATGTCCTCCAGCTGTTTAAATATGCGTGCGCACACGCGCTAGAAACGGTGCAACATCCGGCTTTGGGGGAAACAATATGGTTTCTGCCACTACAGTGATTCAAGTGTTATATCCGATAGTGTCTCTCCTGTGCTAAAGCAGGCAGTTGTGATATACTGTGCTCAAGTGCAAAGGCTGCTTTTAAAAAAATTAAACGATATCCTTTTAATACTGGATGCCAGGCTGCACATTACTCCCACGGGAACCTGACACTTGCTGCTACTTCCTAAGGACAAACACTAGGCTTCCACACGTCAGAGAATGTCTGAATTTACATGCAAGATCCTGCTATGAAGTCTTCCTCCCCGGTACTCCCTTTGCACCATCTCAGCAATTACACCTTCCCTTCAGGTTACCGATCCGGTTAGCTGCAGTTCAATTTCTAGCACTCTAAGTCAGATTTCTGAGCATCAAAGCTACAGTCACAGACAGATACGTGTCCATGAACAGATATCCAAAAACAGCATGTGGGCATGCAAGAGAACTAAGTGCTGGTTTTAGGCAGTGGGGTGTTTGGCTTAATGCTCAGTGGAGGTATCCCTAAAAAGTCAGTGTGGCTTGTTAAATTACCAGTGTAAATTCATGCTTCACTGCACATTTGCTTAAGCCCTGTAGTGACGAGCGCCTGGACTTTTGCATCTCAGGGAGATTAAGTGTCTGCTTTGCTTCTTCCCTTTCTACGGTGGAGCCTTTAAAAATAGATCAAGGCAGTAAACTAATGGGGATTTGATGGGAACTAATCTGGTGTATATAGCAGCACTGTGTTCTCTTTTGGTGTTGTACACAACAAAGGAGCAGACAAATGTGAAGGTAATAATGCTATTCATTTCTAGACTGCCTTTCACCAGAAGATCTGAAGGGCTATGCAAACATTTAAGCAAGGATCAAACCTCTGCAGAGGAAGGGAAATGGTATTATCCCCATTTTACAAATGAGTAAAGAAGAGGCACAAGTGTGGATCTACTCTGAAACGACAATTTAAAAAGGCATGGTCTAGTCCATGTTCTGTTTGTGATTCTAGATCAAATTTGCTCAGTTTACAAGTACAAAGGTAGATTTCCTAACTATCAGCCCTGCTCATGTAGCCTGGGATCTGGCACGTAAGCTGGGCTCTCCTGATCTCACATGAATAGAAATAATGAGGCTTCTTACCTACAGGTATTATTTTTACAAAGCCATTTTTTGGAGTAAAACTGTGCTTTAAGTGCTCAAGCTCTTGCAGGATGTCCATGGCAAAACTGGGAATAAAACTCAAAAGTTCAATGCCCTCGCTATTTGACATCACCGCCTGGTCCTCCAAGGAATGGGAAGGTACTCGTGTATGTTTATACAACCCTCTTTCTTCACACACATCCTACTGGGCTTTGATTTCTCACACAGGATCAAGAAACATCCAGATTAAAAATAGTTTCATTCAAAGGGTGGGTTCAACTTTTCCAAAGCAAGAGGGCAAAAGCCCAGTGTAAGGCCTTATTGAGCAAGATACTTAAGCACACATCTAACTTTATGCGTGTGAGCAGTCCCAACAAACTCAAAATGAGATTATATACAGTTTAAAGTTAGGCATGTGTTTAAGTATCTTGCTGAATCAAGGCTTTAACTGGTATTTATGCAATGCTAACGAAGAAGTCCTAAAGGTGATATAGTCAAACATTTGAACTAATAGTGCAATCAGGACTCCTGGAACACTTCTTCCACTGACTCACTGTGACCCTGACTGAATTACTTGACCTTGAGTTCTTCACCTCAGTGGACCCATAGAAACACACTTTCACTTTGGCAAAGGTTACTAGTGATGATATGCAAGCCAGTAAGAACACATCTTCGTCAGATCCCTAGTTGAGTTTGCATCACTTGTCAAAGGAGCACGTTTAACCAGGAGTCACTGAAAGACAAACATGAAACCCCTACAAAGCCAGTTCTACAGACATTTTTCCCAGGGCAGAGACACACTCTGCCAGGAGAGGGGAGGTCTGTCCTGGGTGGGTATGAAAGATTCCATGGCAGTTAAAGGAATCAAGTTTTGCCCCTTCTGTTCTTGGCCAAAATCTCCATCCATCCTTGTTGTGCAACGTACTAGCTGTCCGCCCCGCTGCTTTCTTCACCCCAGCGGTGGCCATGGTTTGCCTAAATGTAATTTGCAAAGCACTTTAACATCGCTGTGGCAGAACGGTGATGTCAGTATTATAACAACTGCATTGTACAGTATGCAGCATTTGCACGGGGATTCTCTGAATAAAAGGTTTGGAAATCTTTTCCCCTACTGTTTAACTGGTTAACAAGTGCCATTTTGAGGGTCAATGCGACCAAGCAGATAGATTTGTCGTTGTAGTGACACCTTTAGATTAGAAATTGTCAGGGGATTATTCCTTTTTAAACAAGCATCTAAACTGAATAAAGTGTCCAGGACAGCCACCAAGCCAGAGGGAAAGGGCCATTATGTTGACTGTGAACTGGGTGCACAGATCAAAGCTAGCTACTTATTCTATAACCAAGCTGAGGGAAAGGATTAGTCACCGACAAGGGCTACAGCAGCTGGCATCAGCAGTGAACCCAGCTGAACTGCTCACAAACGCTGACAAGTCCACACAAAAACCCAAGAGGAAGAGGGGAAAGCAGAATGCTGCCGCACTATTATAACTGCTGCTCTGTTACTAATAGGGCCAGTCCACACAACGCTGATCGTCCCAGAGAGAGAGGCATAGGAAATTCACAAGGAGAGACAAGGGTTAAAAGCTACTGATGATCTCTGTTTTACAAAAATATTAATATATGGGCCTAGAGTGACTCTTGGCTCAAAGTAAGTGCAACAGCCTCATTAGCTTCATTTCACAGGTTGCCCATGCTGAGGAACCAGGACCCATCATTCCAGATAGCAGTCAGGAGCGGCCAACACAGCGTATGTTTGATTTATGTGAATTCCCCCATGCCCTGGATTTTAAAGCCAGTCACTGCTGTGGCACATGGAGAGGTGCTACGTGGAACTGGCTTTGAACAGAGTGGAGGACAGTAGATATTGTCCATGACAGAGATGGACCTGGCCCAAAAACCACACCTGGTAACACAACCAAACTTTTAGAGGAGTGCAGAATGCGGCAGACAGAGCAGATTTTACTCTGTTTACTGTGCTTGCATATTCTGCCCTGCCCCTACGCTGTGCCTGACTGGTTTATTTAGATTGTAAGCTTTTCAGGGCAGGGACTGTCCAGTACTCAGTATTTGTACAGCACCTAGCACAATGGGGGCCCATTCTTGGTTGGTCCTTAGGCACTACTATCGTAAACATGATTAATACTATTTTAATACATACATAATAATGTAGGCATCTGGTCACTGGGAACTGGACTGAGTCTAATCTTTCACAGACCACTGAACAGTCACCAAACGGTTAGAAAATTACTATTGCTAATGGCCTGATCTGTGCTGGAACGGATAACTGGGAGGTGAAAGGTTCTAGCCATGTAAGTATCCTTCTCAAGTTACACTGGTGAAATATTCCCTCATAAAAAAATCAGACAGATATGAGTCAACTCGGAGTGAACCAGCTGCTCCAATCCAAGTAGGATTCTAATGACCAAAAATAAAATAAACATAGAAATAAAAAATTGAAACCAACATTATTTGGAACCCACTAGAGATTACTGTTAAACTCAATAAACACAGCAAGGTGATTGACAAAGCACCTATATCAGGGGCAACTTTTCCCTTTCAGGAAGGGAAAGATGGGAAGACGGGCTGCTTGATTCTCCGATGACCTTTGGTGAGCTAAGATCATTGAGGCTGTTAATACATTAGGGTAAAAGAGTGTTTTTCTACCTTTTCATTTTGGTGACTCCTTAGTCAAACGTTTTCACAACCCGATGATAATGATAAGCCTATGTAATATTGTATGATTCGTAAGGTTGACAGAGAATACCTGAGCTTGAAGGATAAGGTTGCTCAGGAAAGTGGGGGGAATGACATATTCTTTGTTTTAGATTGCAATCAAATTTTCAACACCTGCTGACCTGTCTGATTGCCTTTCATTACTCTCTGGGGGTCGTGTCATGACTCATAGGTTGAGAAACACTGGGGTAAAAAGTCTACCTGGGAAAACAAGGAAGCTGCTGTAAGTCATACTCCACTTTGCCATCTTAGACTCCGGTCCTCGGGTTTAAAGAATACTCCCAAAGGGGAAATCGATCGAGAGCTGGTGGCTATTTGTGTCAAGCCCTTCCAAGGTTTAATCATCATTGTCGTTATATCTGGTCCTTTGGGGAACATCTCAGAGCGTATCTAAAACTGGCTAACCATCCGTTTTAAAGCAAACAGTGACCATTCTTTAGAGAAGGCTAACGCCTGCCCAATCCAATGTGTTCCACTTCTTTTAATTTTTCAGAATTAACAGCACACTGGAGAAGAAAAGGAAACCGAAGTCCCTCTTCCTCCCCTTCTCCCAGTTCAGAAAGCAGCCTTCTCAACCTGCTTGATGTCCGGGAGATACGTGCTAAGAGGAGCCAGATTACACTAACTAGAGCACATGCCAATATTGGAGGACCAAACTTGAAACATTGCAAACACCACTCGCTTGGTTTATTCAGTATCCAGACTATATTAACTCTCAAGCAAAGTTACTGAAGAGAGGGCAGGTGCTCTAGTGATCAGGAAAGGCGGGTCACCTTCAAGACATTGAGTACACAGATATATTGAGTACACAGATTCAGACCAAGTTTGTTTCTTTCCCCCCCATCTCTTTCCTGAAGCCGAGAAATCGCAGTTGCACTCTCTGTGACTAAGTGCAACTGACTTGGTGTTAAAAATTGTGGCAAGTACAACGGCTCTGTCTACACTAGGGCTCCCAACATTGCTAATGCTGTGGAGCTGAATCAGTGCAGAAGGCTGTCAGAAAAGCTTAGTCTGCAAGAGGGATTAAACCTTAGCCAAATGAATCAGACAAATTTGCTGGATAACCAAAGTCCGAATGCTAGGGACAGCGTGATGTCCAGAGCTGGGGAAAATACTGCAGAACAATGTTTGAATACGATCTAATTTTTAGATGTATTTGCATTGGCAAAATCACACTCCCTCCAAGTTCACTTTCTATGAAAATTCTGCTCATTCACAGTTCTACTCACACAAATGCTTGCAAGAAGCATATTTTACACTCACATACAGGAGAATTCTCACCTGGTATTTTTACATGGGACGAGGAATTATTTTGACATGAGAGAGGGCTCAGTCTTCTCAGAAATCCCCACTAGAGCCCTGGCACAGACGCACTTAAATTAGATGGGGATCTGACCACGTCCTTTGCAAATGGGACCATGCACACACACCCCTACACATGCACCCCTACTCTGTATGAATGAGACTAGGTAAAAATATAATTTAAGCTTTGCACACAGCCAGTGGACCTCACAGAAGCCTGGTTTTTGTAGGAATGTTGCTTCAGGCATGGAATGTTGGGAAGAGGTTTAGAAGTAAATACTTTTCCTAACTTTGTTTATCTTCTCCCTCCCCATGAAAGAGTCAAAGTCCCAATGGCTTCTTCAAGCCTTGTTCTTGATTGTAAATTACACTCCATTGGGAAACAGAAATTATACCATGTGACTTTGAGAGACGAACCACCACTAACCAGCACAGGTCAAAAACCAAGTATCAGATATTCAATGAACCGTTTGTGATCAATCAATACAGGGGAAAAAAAATAACCAAAAAAATAAATTCAAGGAAATGGTAACTTCTCCTAGATATTCTGCAAACAGAAAATATCACAGCAAATTATTCACTCTGCTCTAGCAGCACCACTGGGATTTTGGGATCATTTGGGAGAGAAGGGTCTCCCAACCAACTGCTTTCATGTGTCTGGTCACAAACATGACGAATTAATCTGCACTGCATGCACAGGGTTGCAGGATGTTTTCCTTCATCCTGTCATACACTAGAACCCCGTTTATCCGGTCTAACTGGGACCGGGACCAGATCAGATCATCAAAACTCCGGATAAACCGGAGAATGGGAAAATGTGATGTTGCAGCGCCATCCAGTGGCCACAGAAGAGATCGCCCGCTTCTGGCCCTGGAGTCCTGGTTGTTCGGAAGAGCTGGTTAAGGGAGGGTTAGCTAAACAGGGTTCTACTGTATGTGCTGATCCACTGGCCTGTAGTTCAAGATTATCAATGGCTGCATTTTTGCAGATCTTCAGCTCAGCATATACTATGCATGTTGAATTTTGTCTCATTACACTGTTATTTACTTCAATAGCCTTCTGGTTTTAAGTGCTTTGATCAGTGACTGCTTTGGCACAGCTGTATTATTGCTCTGTTCCTAGCAGTCATATATTTGCTTATAATTGCTTGCATTGGAAGAGAGACATTTTAAAAACCAGCGTTTTCTACCTGTAATATAAATTAAGGCCAATTCTTAGTTTCCTGAATTTACTGGGATATATTCTCAATAGGCCACAGTAAAGAAATTCTAGACTGCTTTATAATCTGAAAATCCAATATTTCCCAGTCCCAGAATTCTTCCCTTATAAAGGAATGGACGATATAGTTCGATAGGTTCTCTCCCCCTCCCCCACTTTTAACTTCCTGTGATTCAATTCCAGCTAGCTGGCTGGGTTTACACTTTTATTTCATGAGCCCCATAGAAGAAGGGAGATTGTATAAAGCTAACTGCTCTGACAGACTCCCAACATAAGTTAAATATGAAGTCGGAAACAGACTGGCAAAGCAGTTAAAAAAATATTTTTCTGATTTATGGCCTCCTCTTGCAAAGACTTAGGCTATGTCTACCCTTAAACTGCTACAGCGGCGCTGTGTCAGCACTTCAGTGTAGCCACTCACTGCAAGGACAAGAGGGGTTCTCCCATCACTGTAGTTTAATCCACCTCCCCCAGCGGTGGCAGCTAGGACAACCAGAAGACCTAGCCTTACATACATACTTAAGTTTACACACTATTAGGAGTCTCATTAGCTTCCAATAAGACTGAGGACTAGTGTACATGGACAATGTGTGGCAAGCTGGGGTGTGAATCTCCCTCACATTAGCCTGCCACAGACTGCCTGTCCATGTGGACCCTGCGATACTCAACAGTCTGTTAATGCGCTCTGATCTAGTCTTCTTTGAAACAGAACTAGATCAAAGCACATTAACAAACTGTTAATGCACTTGAGCAGGGTTCACACAAACAGACCATGGCAAGCTAACGTGGGGTAGATTCACACCCCAGCTTTCTGCAAACTAAATGTTCATGTAGACAAGCCTTCAGGCTCCTAAGCCACATTTTCAAAAAGGATTTATGAACTTATGAAGATCTTACTCCTTAGACTGGCAGGAATAATACAGAAAAGAGGTTTATCCAAAGGAAAAGCATTTTTCTTTCACAAATGACACCCATCAGCAAATGGGAAGGAAAAAATATATCCCCCCCATTGGCCAGCTATGAAAGGGTTAACAGTTTTTAAGCAGAAGTATTGCAAGAATTTCCCAAAATTCAAACATTGCAGAGACTAATGTGAAAGCTTTAACTGTAATTATCTGAGCAATTCTCTCTTATTGTTCCTGGACCATAAGAGTTTTTAAACATATGCAGAAGGATTTATTCACCAGAAATAATAATAAAATGAAATATTAAAATCAATATTAAATCAATGAATCTCTTTGCATGCAGCGTAATGCTCTCTTCGCTCTAAAGTGCTATTAAACTCAGAACTGCCCTGGCACAAAAACCACATTCAGCTTGTGCATGTAAGTGCCTTCTTCCTCCCTCCCTCCCCCCCGCCCCCCCGTGTTTTTTTTAATTTGTAAAGCATTATCCTTTTATTTGTCCTCTAAACATGATTAGATTCAAACAACGCTGCATTTCCTCGTGCTGTTGGGTCTTGCACAGGTGCTCTTTCTGTGTAACCACTCGGAGATTTATATTTAATATGGTCATCAAGACCCATGGGGGGAAAAGGTTGCGCCAAGATGGCAGCGTTGGACTGAGAATCACAAAGAAAAAAATAGAAAATGACCTGCTGGGGCAGCAGAACGAATTCCATGAAAACAAAACAAAATTAAAAAAACTTTCCCCAGACTTGCTGAGCTCCCGAGGCAGATCCCTGGCACACACGCTTAGGGGCATGTCTACACTGCAGCTAGGATGATTAATCCGCAGCACGGGTAGACATACCCTGCTTCAGCTACTGCCTAACAGCACGGTTGCAGTGGCACCAGTGGTGGCTTGGGTTAGCCACCCAAGCACAATCCAACCTGACCCCCTGGGTACGTACTCAGCTGACTAGCCTGACTCTCTGCCTGGGCGGCTGCTGCAGCAACATGGCTGTTAAGCTGGCACGTGTATGTCTACCTGAGCCGGAAATTACACTTCTCAGGTGCTGTGCAGACACACCCAAAGAGGCCACACTGCACCTTTCGGTTTTATTTGGCAATCTAAACATTGCCAGCTGCCACTTCGGTAGTGTGACCAACAAAGAATCTAGGTCCTTGTAGCCAACATTCCTCTGAGTCAGAAAAAACCCTCCATCTTCCACAAACCGTTGAAACTCATATGGTCACATCTGTCTCCGTGTATGGTTTTATCTTCTTGTTTCATCTGCCTTCCCTTGTAGCACTAGGTGCTAAGCCCTTTGGGGCACCTGCCTGCCACTGCACGTATCTGTGGTTGCTTAGGAGTTTCTCTCACTTTAGTTTTTATAAATGATTAACAAGATAAACCAGCTACACAGGGGAGAAACAGCCACTAACATACGTCTTTAAAGAGTGCCAACTGCCATAACACCGTGGGGACGAACAAACAGCTGAAACAAAGTTTTTCAAAACAGGAGTTTAGCTTCAGGCTCCTAAATTCATATTTAGGTTCCTATATATGCAATTAGTTTTTGCAAAAATGCCACACCCCCAGCTTTTCCATTTACGTCAAGGGGAGCCACGAGGTGCTCAGCACTTTTGGAAAGCAGGTCGCTTATTTAGGAACTTAACTTTAGGCTCTCCTAGTTTTGGAAATCTTGGCCCTGACTGCAGTTTGAAGCCCACAGTATAACAACAAACTTCAGCACAACACTCGGTGACTAGGCAAAGAATCCAAACTGATAGAATTTGTTTTTTTAAGTTATTCCCTATAGTAAAAATGTCAAACCCAATCAAGTGTCTGGGTATTTCTTACCATGATTGGGACACCGATGTCTGGCCACAAGAGGTCTTCGGACGGAAGCTTGGGGGAGTTCCACACCACGACAACTTTATTTAAGTAAGGGAGTCCATTGAGTCTCTCCAGGGAGTTCATTAACACTTCCTCCCGCTCGTAGGTTAACATGACCACCGTGAACTGTTCCCTTGGGACATTGCCACCCAAGGCAGCTTGGAACTCTTTCCCAGAACCACCTGCTCCTCCTCCGATTGGTCGAAAGCCAGTCCCAGACCCAAGAAATTTAGCTTCTGAAGGTAAAACAGGATCAAAGGGTGTGTGGGGAAAGAGGTGAAAAGGCCCTGGAGCTGAATTCCAATTCCTGTAGATATCCATTGCGGTGAGTGTAAAATTGCGAAGGTATTTGGGAGATGCATAGGGTGGTTCTGTTTCCACAGGCCCCAGGTCTAAGTCACCGTTGTCAGCCATGTTGGGGTCAGTACCCGCAGCTTTGCCAGAGCGGTGGGGAATCTCCACTGCAGTTTCTTCTCGAATAGGAGCAGCTGGGATTTGAATTCGAGTCCTTATGATGGCTAAGACTGTGCTGAACACGTTGTCAGAGGTGGAGAAGTAGGTCTCCCACAAGAAGCGGCCCTGCCTCCTCATGGCAAGGAGATCATTGTCAGAAATGCTTCTCAGAAGAAAGTGCACTTCTGTGATACGTGGCTTTGGTATGATTAAGGCTGCCTCGTTCCACCGGATCACGTCGTGATAGGGCAGCTGAACCTGCTCTCCGAGAATCACTGGGATGGCTCCAACTTCCAGAGCCTCAAAAAGTCTCATGGCACACCCAGCAGAGATCACTAGATGGGTGTCCCCTGGTGTGATTATCAGTGCAAAAGTAGATAGCTTCAGTAGCTCTAATCTGTCATCCCTTTCTCCACAGAGCGCCCACTCAGTGGGCAGACTTGCCTTAGGCTGGTTCTTACAAGTGAATTCCACCAAGACAAAGTCCAACTTACTGTCTTGGACGGCCTTCAAGGTGGTAATGATCCGATCATCATAGTCAGCTGGGGCATTGCCTTCGATTTCCTCTTCAAATGAACGAACCTCTTGCAAGCTGGATCGAAGAGACTCTATTTTCTCTCCCTGGAAACTGAACAGGTACTTTCGCTTTACTGGCACCTGGGGAGGGATCTCTAGGAAGTTGGGTTCAGACATTGCGTGGACTAGAGGCGACACCACAATATCAAATCCTGGCCGATACTGTACATCATAAAAGGTGGACTGGGCAATCATGGCACGCCCTGTGCTGATGTTATAGATAAAATTCTGAGTTTCCGATTTCCTCGATAAATTAATAATGAGATGGTTGTGTCCATCAGTCCTCCAATATGGCAAAGAGTGCAACTGTTGCTCTAGTTCAGTAAGTTTTGGCATTATTGGCTCTTGCATTTCCCCCACTAAAATTATATACACACAAGCAATGTTTGCATTTTCAGTAACATACACGTTCGTTCTGACGGTCGCCTCAAAGGCTTGCTTAATTAAAGGGTCTAAGAAGCTACCAAAAGGGTACTGATCACTGTTGTAGACATACACAGGGAAGCCAGATGTCAGTGGGCAGCGCGAGTAGTCAAAGCAGTTGTGCAGCCTGCAGTTCCTGTTGGATTTTGGCAATGGTAAATTAGCTTCATCTTTGTCTGGCAGCAGCCGGATTGGCAAGGACAGCTTTGGCTGGTTCTGAGCCATCAGTTCTTTGTAGGAATGCTCTGTCTGGCTGATGACATTCTTCAGCTGCAGGAGATCCTGCTTGGCATTTTCTATGCTCTTCTTGCAGGCTTCGATTTTCAGGTTCAACTTGGCGATCTCGCTGTTGAGCTCCTGCCGCTTGGCCTCCAGCTGGAGCAGCTCCTCGCTGACTGACTCACGGATGCGGCACAGGTCCTGGACGTGCTTCACCTCGCACAGCTCATTTCCCGTGCGGGGGCCGAAGATGCGCTTGCCGGCATCATCCGCGTCATCAATGGTTGTCAGGTAGTAGTGGGCGATGAGGGGGAAGAAGACGAGGATGATGAACAGGGTAAAGCTAAGCCAGGTGAGCCGGATCCGACTGGACCATCGTAACATCCACGGTTGGCCACCATTCCCCACTCCCCCATTCCGCAACATGGTATACCCAGTCATGAGTCTGAGAGTCGGTGCGCGCCCAATCACGTTGGATCAGTAGCCATAACCAAAACAGTTTTTATCAGCAAGTCTCTGAAAGAAAATGTTATTGTGCCTGTTTAATAAGGGGCCAATAGAATGGAAATTTCATCTTCTTGTCGCGCCAATGGCTGCCTCCAGCCTTTTTGTTGCAAATGCAACTTTTGGTCCAATTAGACTCAATCATCGAACTCCCCCCTTGATTGCTGGGGAACTGGCTGTTGCTAGTAGTGTTGTGGTGTTGTCATGGCGACACAAACACAATGGGATCACGCCGACTTCTTACCGCTGCTCTTGACATTCCACATTACATCCAAGGAATATGCAGGATCAACAGACATAGCTGAAAACAAGCCTGAAGAGACTCGGAGAAGCATCAGTCTCGCTCATCACCTCCGTGCTGTTGATATTCTGCCATTCCTACAAAAGAACAATAGAGTCAGACGAGACAAAAATGACATCTTACTAAGTTATAAAATGACAAACAGACATGTACTAACAAGCAGCTGTACACTCAAAATTCAACATTCAGACTTACTATTACTTGTCTAACACCGCCTGGTATAGTGCTTATAAACCTGAGGAGCTGACAGGATTCATTAGACGCACACAGCTGTCTGTGGGGCAGTTCTATAAAAGCACTTGATAAAAGCTGCGCTCAGCACTCGGAACAGAGAATAGCAGTGAACAAATCTGATTTTCTATTCCTGTCTCTGCCACTGACTCACTGTGACACGCTGGACAAGTCACTTAAGCTTTGTATGTCTCAGTTTCCCCACTGTAAAATGGAGACATTAATATTACCTTTTTAGCCACCCTTTTATAGCACATTGTGATCCTCAGATGAATGGCACTATAGAATTACCAAGTATTAATACTATTACATACTTGAGTCAAATACTCCATTCTAGTCTTGGGCCCCATCTGAATAATAAACTGATCATCTTATACAGCTGCATGAAGGATTTGCAATTTGGACAAGCAACACTTGAGGGGGGACTCTCTTAGGACTCCTTGACGCCCTATATAAAGAGTATTTATAACAAACAGCAAACAAACCATTAAAAGACATGATGATGAAGAGGATAGAGACATACTATACTGAATTATTGATTTGGTATTCACCTTTACATTGTAAAGAGCAAGCTTTCAGCCCGTGGGACCTTATAATTGCTCTTACCAAATGCAGTCATAAAGGACCACAGCCACTCTTGCTGGAATGCCACTAACTGCCACCAGTATGAATTTGGCCCAAGATACACCAGTTTAGATACCAGTAAAAACAAATCTTACAAGATTACCTAACCAAGGGGAAGGTTTGAGATTTTCCTCATGCAGTTCCCACAATAAAAGCAGTGGCCCCATTTCAGGAGCAAGCCAGATAAAAAACTGTTTCAGTAGTTCCTAGCTGGCGCCCATTAAACGGAGTTGCCACTAATAAGCAGAGATACAAAAGATATGCCACCGTTTTGTTGTGTTTGTACAGCACCTAGCACAATCAGGTTTTCGTCTGTGACAGAGGCTCCAGGGGATACCACAATGCAAATAAAAAAAGAATACTATGCCGCTTTTATGAAGTGCTTTATCATAGGCGCCCTATGGCCGTTATGAAAATGCAACCGAGCCAAGTTTAGGGTGTCACACACAACAACCCTCATAGCATCAGTTGGAATCTTACCTACTGTCTTTGGCACTAAGTGCAGCCCACTGGAGAGGCTGCATTGGCAATAAATAAAACATGACAAGAATCTACGCTTCAGGGCTGAAGATGAACAACTAATATCTCACTGAGCCCGTGTAAAGGTCCAGTACATTCATGAGTATTTAACAAAGAAGAAATAAAGGCACAAGGAGATCTTATCCCAAACTGATGCCTGAAAATTGGCAGAAAGGTAAAGAGAGATTTCACTTTGTCAGGGCATGAGTAGGAGAGAAATCAGGAGTAATTTTCAGTTCAGTACGTTAGCTTATACCAGAAAATAAATCAAAGATTCAGATCTTAACCAGCCACACCATAATTAAAAGGAGGGGGAGGAGGGAGACTATCCCATCCTGGTAACACAGTCACAATTCTTAAATCTGTTTTCATTACAAGGAAACCTGTTGTTGCTAATGGGGCAAATGTGATCCAATGGGAATCCTCCCCACCCGCTACCAGCAAGCATTAGAAGCTGAACAACCAGGAAGGACAGTGAGAAAAATCAAGGCACATCACCAATTCATAATGCTGCCCAGCAAAGAGCATCAGTGTAAATCTCAGAAGGCTGGGAGAAGGGCTAAAAAGTCAGGAAAAAGCTAAATCCACTTTCTTGCCTCCTGATAAGTCTGATCGGTGCGAGTAGGTGGGGAAGGCCTCGCAGGACATTTTAATAGTATTCCCTGCACACCAGCTTCCATTTGTATGTGCTGAGATGAAGGGCTGGCAGTGACTGCCAATCCCCCATGTTTCTGCGTGAGGCTGTCAGTCAGGCACAGAATGCACAGGTAATAACAGGATCCTTTCATTGTGCCCCGGGCCACATTACCACGCTACCTATTACCGAACAGAAAGGTTTCATTATGCGCATATGTACGAGGCAATGACTAACTGAAGGCAAAGAAGTTTTTCAAGTTTATTTCAACTTGTTATTTTAAAAAAAAAATCCATCTATTTATAGGAAAAAAATGTCTGATGGATGGAAAGGATGTGGGCAGCAACCCACATTTACACAGCTCCTCAGCCTCAATGCTCGAGAAGCACTCTCCAAACTTCCAGGAACTGCTCTTTCCGTCACTGAAACGCAGTCGTCTCTGGGATGAGCACTGGCAGGCATTTAAACAGGGATGACAAAAAGTTTGGGATGGGAAGTGAATAATATTGAGGCAGATCCTCAGCCTCGATTGAGATCAATGGAGCTATGACACCACTCCCCAGCTAAAGATCCACTTGAAACTAGCGGTGGAATTTCAGCTACGCAGACTGTAGTAACTCCAGAAACCTGACCGATATCCGTCACCACTCCTAACTCTTGTGACAAGCGCTACAGAACCGTCCATCAGAAATTTGGCAGCGCAGCAGTACTGACCCCCTGCCCCCCCGTATTATTCTAGGGCACTGGTTCAGTGCCAGTTCGGAAGGGGCATCACAGTCTGTCATGGTGATGGGCATGACCAAAAATTCCTACCTAAAAGTTCCTGACACACCTTGGGTTTCCTTGGAGGTCTCTAACCTTCAATCCCGTTATTGCCACTCTCCTCTTAGGCCTGGTCTACACTTCTGCCAGCGGTTGACGTAGCTTGCGTATCTCCCGTTGACATGCTTACGTTGATGTACCACGACGTCGTCACCACACTGCATTGACAGGAGATGCCCTCTTGTCAATACAGCCTTACTCTTTTTGGGGATGTGGATTACCGGCGTTGACCAGTGGGCCCATCTGGGATCGACTGAGCAGGTCTCCAAGACCCGCTCAATCAATCCTGCGGCATCGATTGCTACGGAGCCGGCAATGTAGACATATTCTCATCCTTCAGGTTTTATCTGTGCCACAGCTAACTTCGACCAGTGTCCTGTCAGAACCTCTTGCTGCTCTTCTGGTCTGCACTGCTGCTGGCCCCAGAAGCTTGGAGTTCAGTTTTCAGAACACTTTATGGTGGTTATCCCAGTAACAGCCCATGAACTAAGATTATCTTAATTTCTCCTCCCCTTTGGAAGACACAGCAGAGCCGCAGGAGAACATGAGCACTCTGGCACCATCTCCCACACTCAATTACAGCAGCTACAGAAGGCCATTCAAGCAGTTCTATTTAAAGGCTTCTCTGAAGGACGGGGTCCCTGCGTGACCTTGGGAGAGTCGCTGAGTCGCTCTGTGCCTCAGTTCCCCATCTGTGCAATGAGGATAATAGTGCAGTCCTGCATCACAAGGTGGTTAGAGGGACAAATTCATTAAAGATCATGAGGCACTCAGATACTATGATGAAGTACCAAAACAAAAAAGAGGGGACAGAGCAGGGAGTCAGTGCCTGGTGCTCCTGGAACAGTCAAGGAAAGCTTCACATTTCAGGGACTGGAGTCATCCCCAGAGGTTTGCTAATGGCAACCTTCATTATACTGCACTGGATCTAAACATAATTAGTGAGGTTCCATCATAAAGAGACAGAGCACTTAAGGGCCCAATCCTGTGGCAAAGGAGGCAGGATTGGGACTCTAAAAATGGCACCAGTATCAAAAAAAGGTTACACTCCGGCTCCCTACCCTTGACAATGATCGTTTCAACTATTCTGCTTCCTGATCCTTCCAGTGGCTCCCAGGTCTGTAAATTTGGTTTACACAGAACAAATCAACAAAGCCCACTGTCCCCCTGCCCTAAAACATGAAGCACGAGAGTAAAAAGAAGTGTAGCACTTAGGAACCTGAAACTTGCTCAGCTGTTTCTGTGGATGATGCGAACTCAGAAGGTCACATGACAAACTCAAAAAGTTTGGGTAGGTATTTTAAATGCAACACGTGATTTGGGATCAGTCAAAATGATCGACGGTCAGTCTGAAATATGTGCTAGTGATAATGAAAGAATGTTAGATACACTTTCAGGCTGCTCTCTTCCTTACCAAAGGTTTTATTCTGCACCATCTAGATGCAGCTGGACGTTCCTTTTGGTTTTATTAAGGCACACATTTGTCATCAGGATTTTTAAAAGCAAAGCAAAGCACAATCTAGTGGTTTTACTGTGAGAGCCCCAGGTTTTACTTTCAAGAACAATAAGAAGCGGCCACTAGGTAAAAGACTGTTGCTGCGCCATCAGAAAGGAAATCCTTGAGCAGGAAGAATACATTAGTTCATTTAACTCCACAGACAACACAATCTGACTACAAAGAACTGCTCAATTCTGTTAACCAATAGAAACCCGTCCAGAAAAAAGCCATGTTAGCGTTGTAAGGTAACAACTGGTGCCTGACACACTTAATTACACAAAAGGACAGGTAAATCTCTCAAGAGATCAGAAGTCATAATTATGACAACCCTTCCCTAATTGCTGATCTAATTATCCCACTCCTCAAATGATTATTCCTGCAAACATTCCCTACCACCTCTCACTAGTCAACCTACTTTGCCATTTCTAAGATTGGGGATAGCTTTGTTTTAAAAAGCTTTTTCTCAGTTACAAAGATCTCTTTCCTGGAAAGGTCTTTGCCCTGCCCTGTTGCCCTATTGCATTGCAGCACCTTTCATAGACCTGAGCCACGGATATTTTCCCAACTTGCTTCCTTCTAAAGAAGAAGTAGTACAATGAGCCTGCCTCCCTCCCACAGATCAGTTCTCTCTGCTTTTGAATTTCTACTTCAATGTACTAGGACCGTTTTATGCTCAAGAACTGGTGGAAAGTTTTCATCTTTGCTCATTGCTGTTCAAAGTCACCAAGTTCCACCCGCATATACATGACCCTTGAACGCGCTTGGTCTTTGACACACATCTCCCTCCCCCCACCCCCACACAGTTAATGAGACATGGTTCTTCCCTGAACACATTTCTGAAATGAACCCTGGAAACTTCAAGCTCTTCAGGGAAAGCAGATCTTGAATTGGTATTAGACAGGAGTCTATTGACCAGATCATGGAACACAAGATAAATCGACCCAATGCCAAGGGAATGTACCAAACTTTCTAGAAGAAACAAACAATCTACATGGCTCCTTCTTCTACACTAGATGTGAGCTACTGTTACATACCCAAACCCTCTTCTATTGCACCTTCCCGTCTTCTCCACTTCCTTCCTATTTCCTTTTATCTACTCTTGACTGACCAATCCACCACGGAATTTGACAATTTGCAATTTAACTGCTGCTTGGAAAATAACGATGAGTTATATTGTTTTATGTTCCAGATATAAAGCGAATTGCAACCTCCATCACCACAACTGCCTCAGCCTTGCCACCAGACTCAGCACAGAGGCTATAGATTGAATGAGCCACGGAACATGAACAAACCACCTTCTTGTTCATACAAGGCTGATGCGAAACTCTCCTGGCTGGTGCTGAAGGACGTCGTCCAGGCAGCACTGGCACTACCTCTACTTTACCTGTTCTGACCTGAATACATGGCTTCCATCTCCAAGGCCGGCATTTCTCAAATGTGGCCACCAGCGGATTTTTTTGCAGCCATGACAGCCTCCTGAGCGGAGATTGCGGACTGGGGGGCAAAGCAGAGGCCCTTCCCTGTTCCACCCAGCTGTTGCTCCTGGATGCGCTGACTTGATGTTTGCTGGCGCCGCCATCAGGGATCAGTGCCCTGCAGTGTGTAGCCTCATGGGGGGCTCTGGGCAGCACCTCTGAAGACAAGTGGGGCCAGTGTGCGCAGCGCTGGAGGAACCTGGGATTCCGCAGGTGCCGGGGAGTTCCTGACCCACCTTCCTGGGGGCGGTAAGGCTAAGGCTTCGGCTCTGGGCGGCAAGGCTTCGGCTTGTAAAAATTGCCAGTGGGGCTACTGGCAAGAGTGCTGTGAGACCCCCATCGAAGGCTGTCAATATGGCATCATTCATCAGCACTTTTCTTTTGAAGGAAAAGGCAGAAAAATCATAAACGTCTATGTTGCTGCTAAATTAAGAAATACACCTTCTTGCTCTACCATTTGGGAATGGAGAAGACTGGCTGGAGCATAAGAGCAGGAAGGAAACACACACACACACACACACACACACACACACACACACACACACACACACACACACACACACACACACACACACACACACCCCCCCCCCCCCCCCCCCCCCCCCCCCCCCCCCCCCCCCCCCCCCCGTATCTAGGTTATAGGAGCATGTGAGACAAACGCATTCATGGGGCTCTCAAAGAAAGGATTACATCCCCAATCTGTGATCGGTTTGCAAACAGGGGCACGCCACGATCTTTCTTTGCAGCTGAACAAGGAGAGTCAACCTATTTGGTGTGTGCTTTAAGGTACATCTGGAAGTTCCCCCCAGTGGGAAAGTTCTGCTTCAATAAGAGGAGATGGAAAATTCATTCTCAAATGACTTATGCGCTGTGGCCTCAGGGACCATCACTATGGATCTGAGCCATCTCAAGAGCTAGGAAGTTCAGAGTAAATTCTCCGAGGCTGAGATCAACACTGCTACCTGCGCAACAGACAAAGCCTCGTAATTTGTAACTTCAGGGGAGGAGGTGCAGCTGGTATTTCTTTTCTGTATCATGACCCAGCTTTCAATGAAAGCAGAACATATTTAGTAAGTTCAAATCTCAGAACTAGGTCATGCCTGCCCTGCTCACCCTTCCCCAATACATACATACAGAGCGGTCCTTCCGCACAGAGATCTTACCCTTCCCACCCTTCATAGCCGGCAGCTACTACAAGGCACCACTTCTCCCTTGTGACCCTACAAAAGGTTTTCCTGTAAGTTTGGCGTCCATGCAGGGGGAGGAGACAAGGACTGTGTATGTGGATAGCCCCAAGACTGGGTGAGGGTGGAAAGACAATATCACTCCTTCCCCTGCTAGGGAGTCTTCAGTGGTAACAGCCTGCAGCTCCCAGGTGGGAGTGTGGCCAGCGGGAGCCCAGGTACCATGTGTTGCCAGGAAGTCCCAAGGGGTGGTAAGGAAGGAGGGGCAGGGTGCAGATTACATGGGTTTTACTGTGGAAGGGGGAAAATCTGGCCCTGGGAAGTACCTAGTGTCTGCAAAAGTGAGAATTAAAAGTCACGCAGAAGTCATTTCAGAGACCCTCTCCTCCCCCAGTTTTAAGTGGCAATGTATGCTCACTGTTTTATCCTCCATAGCACCTAGAGAATAATATTATAGCCAACAGTGCCCCAGTTTTCCAATCACTCACCTTGTCTCTCTAATATCCTGGGACCAACATGACTATACCACCACTGCATACATCCATGGTGCAAGGAAACACAGTCAACTAGCACCAGGAGATGACTACGCTGATGAGGGACAAACCCAGGGGGGAGATGTGTTTGTATGCCAGGAGATGCTAATGACAGACTATGGAAGAATGGGGCTGTTTCACCAGTGACATGGCAGTTCAGCAATTGGAGCAGGGAACTGCATTCCTGGGTTTTGTTCCCAGTTCAGATGTTGTCTCTGTAAACTCGGGCAAGGCACTTAACCTCTGTGCCTCAGTTTCCCTGCCTGTAAAATGGAGATGAGGACACTCCCTACCTCACAAGAGTGCTAGAAGGCGCAAACAGTTTGGTTTGCACTTTTATAGCACCTTTCATCCCAAAGCACTTGACAGAGAACCATTTGTATTACAACTCACCCTTTGCAATCCCTTCCAGAGAGGCAGGATGCTTCAGCAGCTAAGGGCACCAGCCCAGGATTTGGGAGACTGGGGTGCAAGACTCTGCCATAAGCTCTGTGTCTCAGTTCCTCATCTGTAAAATGGGGATAATAGCACTGCCCTGCCTCACAAGTTCTTCTAGGCCCTTCCCCCATCAAGAGACTATCTAATCATCTTACAAACATTTAATTCAATTGATCCTTATAACAGCCTTTGAGATAAAAGTATCATTAGCACCATCATACAGATAGGGAACTAAGGCCCAGCAGCAAAACCAAGGGACTTGCTCAAGGCCCCACAGAATGTCTGTGAGAAAGTCAGGGCATTTAGACCTGGGTTGAATGCCCAACTTCAAGACCATCTTTCCTTTAATGTGCATTTTCCAGTAGTTTGATTCCTGTGTTTCAGTTACTTTGTGCTGGGCATTTGACCAGTCAAATATTATCAAATAATGTCGAATATTTTAAAGCATTCATGAATTAGAACAGTAACAAAGAGGAGTGAGACTCTATGGTCTCCATTAGGCTTAACCTTAGCTAGGGACTTGTGCATAATTACAAAAAAGCAAATTACTTAGAGTTATTTTAACTCAGAAAAATGTGAAACAATTAAAGGAAGTGCTAAAAAATGAAAGAATGGCACCATGATGCAATAAAAAAGTAGGTCACCCACTGCCTACCTCCAGGCATTGTTTTTGGAGTATTTGACAATATTTGACCATGGTTAAATAACAGGCGGTCAACTGACAGGGACAAGATGGGTGCAGTAATATCTGTTATCGGATCAGCTTCTGTTGGTGGGAGACAAGCTTTCGAGCTATACAGAGCTCTTCTTCAGGTCTGGGAAACTTACTCAGAGTGTCACAGCTAAATACAAGGTGGAACAAATTGTTCAGCATAAGCAGTTAACACATATCAAGGTGAAGTGGCCCTTTGACCAGCTTGACAAACCTACTTTCTCACTCAGGTCTTTCCCATGGATTTCCGAGGACACTGTTTCACATATACAGCTATTTAGGGTTTACAAGAATGAATTACAACAATTAAAAAAACATTCTTTTTTAATTAATTTTTTTTTAATCAGCTGTAAAAGCCCAGGAACAATTTTGTGCACAAACAGCATACAAGAAAATCCTTTTATGCTCTGCAGAACTGAGAATGGAACCAGCTTCTGGACACAAAGTTACACTACATCACTAATCCCAGAACAGGAAATCATATAACAGAGCGGTAGAAGCAACCCTGGGCGAATTTGACAGTTGTGTGAGGGCCGACTGCACAACGACACTGGGTTTCACTTTACAAAGATGCTAGATAATTTTTAGTGCCTGGAAACTGACAGTGCCAGAGAGGGGAGCGCTCTAACTTTACCACACAGCAGGTACAGCCCAGTCAGTAACAGCACAAGCTTTTTCAAAACCAAGGAGATATTAATCTCTGGCCCAGATCCAGAACAACAGGAAATAAAGAGCAACATCCAGCAGTGAAAACAAGAGAGAGATTTTTCACTACATTCTTCATTTCTGGGCCAGTTGTGTGCTTCATCATAGCTCACTCCAATCACACGGATGGTGTGGCCTCTGTAGTCTTGCATTCATTGCAAATTCTTCCTATTTGGTGCCAGTATCTTTTCCCAGTGCACAGAGATGGTGGTGGGCAAATCTGTACTCCCTGATTTCAGGAGGAATGAGGGAGTAAGTAGGTGAGAAGAAGAAAGCAAAGATTTTAGCCTCTGCCCAGGACAACCGCAATTGTTAAATCATTACCACCCGGTTTGGAGGAACCATCGTTAGGGCAAGAGTTTAGTTCAGTCCATCATCTCTCTGCTGAGACTGCCAACAAGGGTGTAGGTAACCAGGTGGTCAGAGTTCAGCTGCCACTCTCCAAGATACCCACCAGGGGCTAGCCCCAATTTAACTGCTCCCTTGTCCAATCCCACCGATCCTAAATAAAAGCAAACGTTCTTGGCATAGCACAGACGCACACACAAGCCTGAAATGAAAGTTGGTTAAACAAATCTATTCTAATCTAGTGGGTCACTGTGAGAAGTATACCTTCCCTCCTCCCCTAAGCAGAGCACATTTTAGTGATAGGAGGTTACTGGAGAAGATAAAACACCTTACACAAGAAATAAATCAGAGCCTCCCGGCATATGCTGAGCATCACTCCAGAAGCCTGATCTGATAACTGAAATCAACTGAAAGCCTCTCAATAACTTTATTGGGCTTTAGACCCTGAGTCTCAGTCTGTATATGCCTCCAAGACATCTTTGGAACCCTGTGTCTGGGGAAACCCTGACCTCTTTATTTTAACATTTAAGTAAAGTTTACCCAGCTCTGAACACACTGTGAAATGACAAAGTTGCTCTTGAACCAAAATACAGTGATACAACTCATTCCTTTTTGTCACACCCCCAACTTGAGCAGGGTAACATTCTTCCTTTCTTTCTAGTGGCTTGTAATACGTTTTCATCTCTGCCCGTTTTCCTGTTTACATGGAGATTGTTCTGTATGTAACAAAGGAATGCCTCTGAAGTAAGGGGCATGGCACTGCACGCAGCCTCATTAGCCCAGTAAATAGCCTTCAGCACCCTTTGGAGATGGTTATCAGTGAATGGGGGTAGCTCCCTGTTTCAGAAAGCCCAATCTAGCATGCCGTGTAATTAAATTACCATAAGTATTATAATCACAGGTATTTATATGGCATACAGAATTCCTATCTAACAGGCACAGTTCACTTCAGAACAGGCTAGATCAATGTTTCTCAACCTCTTTGATACCAGGGACTGGCTTGCTGCCTTCCTAAGCTGTGTCAGGGAGATCTCAGGGACTGGCACCGGTCCAGGGACTGGTGCTTGGGAAACACTGGGCTAGATCATCTGACTCACCACTGAAGAGTCATCAGTTTGTAGCAACTTTTTTGTTCCACCAATGGGCTTGCCAGACAGCAACAGCCCAGTGTTCCATCTACTGGGCATCTTCTCCATGGCAGCGACCTATTCCAGGTCATTCAGAGGAAGGCAATTCATTTGGATAAAGCTGTGCAATGCTCTACGCCAAGGAACTAATTTCTCGTCCTGAACAACAGGGATGAATAACCTTTTTAAGGGCGAGCCATGAAAAAAGTTTACTGTCACCACCTTCAAAGCTCCGTGCAGCTCTGCCCCTTGCTATGTACTCTCTGGTGCAAAGCTTCATACAACCCCCATTCCTCTGCGCTCCACTAATGCCCCCAACCTCACTTCGTGGTGTACATGTATCTATGCCATACAACGAGCCCTAGACCATTGTGATATCATAGGTGTAACAACCAATCACCACCCTTAATCTACAGCTAATTTGCATGCAACAATTTCATTGCTTGCATGAGGGAGACTGGACAGATGGTGGATTACTTAACCCAACTGCCACATCCATCTTTCAGCTACTAGTCCTGGCATAACTCCTCACAGAGACACTCTTATTCTAGTATAAGAGTGCCTTTTTTTGGTTTAGCTTAAACCCCTTCCCAAACAACATAAACTAAACTGGAAAAAGGCACCCATACCAAAATAAGTGTGTCCACACTGGGTATTATACTGGAATAACTGTGTCAGTTTAGAGGCACTCATTAATTTATACAGGTATAAATTTCCCACATAAACAAGTCTGAAGGAATTTGAGCAGCTGTTGAAGTCACTGGGAGAAACCAAGGAAGCAAAATCAGGAAGGTGCTGTCAGAGATATGGTAGGTCAAAGCCAATGTCCTGGGTCTTTGTGGAGTAGCAAGTGGAAGAATGTGGCAACTAGGAAAGAGAATAAGAAAAGCACAGGCCAGAAATCTATGGAGTCTTCCAGGCTTGTCACCAGTAACAGGCATTGTTGAGGAGGAGACAAAGATCAAGCCAGAGACAGAATAGCCAAACCAGTGACTATGAAGAAAGCAACGAGAGGGAGCCTCACAAAAGAAGCAGCAACAAATCTTGAATAGGGATTCCACAAGTGAGGAAGTAAGGTGTATCTGGCACAGGCAGAAAACAATATGGTCTTCTGACCCCCCACTTCCCCCCAACCCCCAATCTCAGAGTAATGCTGCCCCAATAAGAGTGCAGGAATCTGAAAGAAAGCTGGAAATTTCCCACATGGGAACAAGTGACACCATTGTGTGGGTCTTCCAGACAAGACCTCTAAAGCTGGGGTCTTCTCTGCCCTGCATAGATATTAGCGACACCATGGTGCTTTATACAAGAGTAAGCCCACAGCCCAAGTTTCCCCATTCCTGCACCGTTGTGCAGAATACTGTGCGCCATCTGACCACTACCATGCTGCCCAATGGTGGCTGTGGATGCTGCATGTAGTTTATGAAATGCCTTGGGATCTTTCAGGGTGAATGGAACTGCTCCGAATGTTCTATCTGGGAAATCGACGACATTACTGACAGTAAGACAGGATTACTTCGCTGTTGCAAACAATGGGTGATTTTTGGTTTACAAGTATTTTTTAGGATTAAAATATGTGGTGCAGAGGGGAGGGGAGGGGCGCATTAAGAAACAATTCAACCAGTGGCATTGCGGCATGGAAACTTCTTCATGGATTCACAGAGCAGATGTGCTGTACTCAAAATGTCTTTGTCTATTAAAACTGTATCAGTTTCACAGACTAGCAAACTCCCTGTGGCATAAACAGAATTTATAATGAGCATCTGCAGGATACCGGAGTATCCATATGAAAGGCAGCTGCTAAGATCATCTTCCTTGCCCATCTCTGACCACATCAACACATCTCCGCTCCTCGGACCCTGCTATTTGAATCCTGCCACAGGTTGCCCCCATTTCAGCAAATCAGTTTGTCCTTTCCTTCACCACTCTGCCCCCTCTCCACTTGTCTGCTCAACTTTTACTGCATCACTCCTGCCTCCTCTGCTTCAATGCTGCCAGCTTCCCTAGTGCTGCCCCAGGAACGCACAGGATGCCCTCTGAGGACTGAGCCATATGGCTATCATGCTCGCTTTGAGACCCATCTCTGCTTATAAAAATGCAGCCAGTTGCTGATGGCTTGAGGCAGATGGGGCGGCTGGTCGTTGCTTTATCTACTTACAATTATTTTACGACTTTGCAAATGTCACTTTTCTGCTCAGACTAAATATCTCATGTCAGGACCATGTCTCTGGATGTGTGTGTGCAGCACCTACCTATCACAAGGGGGCCAGGATCCTGGCTGCGGCCTCTGAACATGACCACAACACAAATACACAACGATCCCACTCAAACCCTGAACCAACTCGCCTCTGCTTCTAAGTAACTGTTGCTTCACCTGCTTCCACCGCAAAGTGCTCTGGGTAAATAGAAAAAAAAAAAGTGGAAAATTTCTCTTGCCAAACCCTTTAATAGTGCAGAGCATGAGAAATGCTTGGGGGAAAGAATGCAGGGTGATTGCATGGCTGATTGCCTCATGGTGCCATCTAACAGAGCTTTCAGCCTCAATATTACCTTGCAGGCCCTTCCACAAATTCACGACTTCTTGAGTCAATCAAAACATTATTCCTTGTGTGAATAAAGAACCCACAAAACAAACCTGCAAACACTGTGGTTTGGCCCAAAAGAATTTCCCTTTGACTATCCCACATCTAATGTCTGTCCTGTTACCTGGCTGGGGTATAACTTTCACTGAGGTTGGCAGACCCTGATTCAGGAAACCTTGCAGCCCTCCCATCACTCGCCATGAAGTGGAGAATTTTGGAGGGTAGGTCCATGAGCGGCTATTAGCCAAGATGGTCAGGGACACAACCCCCATGCTCTGGGTACCCCTAAGCCTCTGACTGCCAGAAGCTGGGACTGGATGACAGGGGATGGATCACTCGATAATTGCCCTGTTCTGTTCATTTCCTCTGAAGCACCTGGCACCGGCCATTGTCGGAAGACAGGATACTGGGCTAAACTGACCATTGGTCTGACCCAGTATGGCCGTTCTTATGAGAATTAAGCTCTGTATCTCTTAGATCATGCTATCTTTACTCCCTACAAGTAGATCAATTACACTACTTTTAATTTATAAGAATGTATTTATAACACTCATATCTAGCACTTTTCATCTGTAGATCTCAATATGCTTTACAAAGGAGGTCAGTATCATTATCCCCATTGTACAGATGGGGAGATGAGGCATGAGATGAAATGACTTCCTACGGTCACCCAGCAGGCCAATGGCAGAACCAGCAAGAGAACCCATGCCTCCCAAGTGCCAATTCAGTGCTCTATCCACTGGGCCACACTGCCTGCCTGAACCTTTTAGAGCAGAGATTGTCTCCCCTTCTGTGTTTGTACAATTCCCAGCACAATGGGGCCCCGATCCTGACTCGGGCCTTTCCATGCTGCCTTCAGGAAAATAATGAACAATCCTCTTCCTTCAACAGACAGCCCCTCCAGCACTTAATGCACCCCACAGCACTTAGTGAATCACCACTGCTACTTCCTGCAGCTCCTAGGTGTTCCTTTGAAGGCTCCCACTCAAGTGCTGACTCATCCTGACGCTGTTTATTTTCCAGCTCCCAAGAAGATAAAAGCACAAGGTGATTATGGCTATTGACAGTCGGTGCACTTCAGTTGCCATGCATAAGTCAGGCTTCAAATCCTACAGATCAGTCTTAGCATGATTATCCGCTGCATATTTTTATTTCTGGTAATCGTGAACAGGTAAAATCTGTGTGCAAGTAACGAGAATGTGCACAAACCCAGTGTCACAGCTATTTGTTAATATTATAACAAACTGGCCAGTGTGTAGGTGAACTGCTCCACTGCACAGAATTCAAATTTCCTGAGTGCATGTCAGATGCCCTGTACTGCTGACAACAAAATGAGACATTCCCATAACTCAGGTAATAGATGCTTGTGATCATGGACCAGGAGGATCCAAGTTACATGCCCAGTGGCACCGTGAAGTTTCAAGTGGCCATACCATACACAATAATGACAGCCATGAGTCACTAAGTTGCAACAGATTTCCTATAAAGTCATTAAGATAAACAAACATCTGCATTGAGAACTAACAAGAGAATATAGGACCTACCAGACTGGATCAAAGTAATGGTCCATCTATTGTTATTATATATTATTTGTATTATCACAGTACCTGGACCAGTACCCCACTATACAAACAAAACCAAAAGGCAGGCCCTACCCCCAAGAGCCATGTATCTTGTCACCCATGATGATCAGTACCAGCTATTTTTGGTGCAAAAAAACCTTACAGTTGACAATTATGGAATAACTTACTCAGAAAAAGTTTCTTTCTAACCCAAGCATTTCGTAGTTAGCTTAAGACTCGAAACATTAGTGTTTATCTACTTCACATTTTTTAACTTATCTGATGCACCTGTGGACATTCCTATCCATAAAAATGCCTACACTTTTTTCAGTCCTAATAAACACCTATCCTCAGTAACTTCTTGTGGCAGTGAGTTCTACAGGTGACTTCTACATAGTACAAAGAATTATTTCCTTATATTAGTTTCAAATTTGTTGCCTGTGTGACCCAAAGACTTCTTGATGCCAACTGGCAAAGCGCAGAGATCCTTAGGGTTCACCAAAAGAATGTCACGTAAGGTTTCTTACTGAACAGACATGTCCCCTCCATTGGTGTTCATAATCACTGAGAGATGTAGATAGGGAAAATATGTGAGGAATTATGTATATGTGCTGAAAATTGTATTATCTAGGCCTTGCAGTTAAAGGCAGGTCACTCAAAGGTAGCGGGCATTGAGACAAATTTCCCCAGACAGGAGGTGGGATACACTTATCTCCCTGATGGATCATTGTCATAATGTATCTTACAAAAGAAGTCTATTAGCATATGGAGGCAAATGCTAATGAAGAGCTTGTGGAGACTTCAGAAGCAAATTAACAGGAAGAGGTGGGGCCCCTGTTTTCAAGTGAAGATCAAAGGTCTGGACTGGTATACCTGGAGGTGCAGAGGGATGCTCTGGCATCCTTCAATCTGAGACGATGAGCTGCCCTAGCAGGTTTGATCTTTTGAAAAAGGGATTTTAGCCATCTTGATTGAAAATGCTAAGGAAAGGACTTAGGGAATGTCTGCGAGCTAAGTTTAGGCTCTAGAAAGTATGTTATGATCTTGTTTTATATGTAACCTTTTATTTCCAATGTATTTACTATCATTTGAATCTCTCTTCTTTGATAAGAAACTTATTCTTGTTTTCATGATAAACGTATCTGAACTGTGTATTACGAAGCGTGGCGATCCTGAGTTAAAACAGTCAGCTGGCATGTACTGTTCCTTTGGGAGTAGCAAATCTGTGCGTTCTGTGACTGTTCTGTGGAACGGGGGCTGGGCCTTCCAGAGGGATGCTCAGGACTTGAGGGTTGGTTTGTGCCGGTTGCTAACCCACACAGAGAGAGTGAGACCTGGAAGGCAATATTTATGCTGCCAAAGGCTGGTGGAGGCAGGGAACTGATCCACAACAGCACAGAGGAGACTTCCTCATGCCAAGGGCAGGTGGTAGCAAGGTGCCTCACAAGCCTGTGTACCCATGGGAAGAATCAGTCTCAATTGCATTGCTTCCCCCTTGTTCTAGATACTGTTGTGTGTTTATACAGCAAGTAACACAACAGGGCTGGATCTAGTCTAGGCGCTACAAATACAAATACCGATGAGGAAGGTTTAATAGTTCCCAATTTACCTTCACTAAACTGGTTGCTATTTTAAATACCTTTGTCATCCAATCTCTCATTCAACTCCTCTCTGAATGACACAGCATTAAACTTTTCAGTCTCTCCCAACACGGACATAGAATCATAGAATCATAGAATATTAGAGTTGGAAGGGACCTCAGGATGTCATCTAGTCCAACCCCCTGCTCAAAGCAGGACTAACCTCAGCTATATCATCCCAACCAGGGCTTTGTCAAGCCTCAGCTTAAAAACCTGTAAGGATGGAGATTCCACCACCTCCCTAGGTAACCCATTCCAATGCTTCACCACCCTCCTAGTAAAAAACTTTTTCCTAATGTCCAACCTAGACCTCCCCCCTGCAACTTGAGACCGTTGCTCCTTGTTCTGTCATCTGCCACCACCGAGAACAGCCTAGCCCCATCCTCCCTGGAACCCCCTTTCAGGTAGTTAAAAGCCGCTATCAAATCCCCCCTCACTCTTCTCTTTTGCAGACTAAACAAGCCCAGTTCCCTCAGCCTCTCCTCATAAGTCCTGTGCTCCAGCCCCCTAATCATTTTGGTTGCCCTCCGCTGCACTCTCTCCAAATTGTCCACATCTTTTTTGTAGTGGGGGGCCCAAAACTGGACACAGTATTCTAAATGCGGCCTCACCAATGCCGAATAGAGGGGAATAATCACTTCCCGTGACCTGCTGGCAATGCCCCTCCTAATGCAGCCCAATATGCCATTGGCCTTCTTGACAACCAGGGCACACTGCTGACTCATATCCAGCTTTTTATCCACCGTTACCCCCAGGTCCTTTTCTGCAGAGCTGCTGCCCAGCTCATCGGTCCCCAGTCTATAGCTGTGCATGGGATTCTTCCTTCCTAAGTGGAGGACTCTGCACTTGTCCTTGTTGAACCTCATTAGATTTCTTTTGGCCCAATCCTCCAGTTTGTTTAGGTCACTCTGTATCCTATCCCTACCTTGCAGGGTATCTACCACTCCCCCCAGCTTAGTGTCGTCCGCAAACTTGCTGAGGGTGCAATCTACCCCATCCTCCAGATCATTAATAAAGATGTTGAACAAAACCGGCCCCAGGACAGACCCCTGGGGAACTCCACTTGTGACCGGATGCCAGCTAGACATGGAGCCATTGATCACTACACGTTGAGCCCTATGCTCTAGCCAGTTCTCTATCCATTTTATAGTCCATTCATCCAACCCATACTTCTTTAACTTGCTGATAAGAATACTGTGCGAGACAGTATCAAAAGCTTTGCTAAAGTCAAGGTATATCACATCCACCGCCTTCCCTACATCCACAGAGCCAGTCACCTCATCATAGAAAGCAATCAGGTTGGTCAGGCATGACTTTCCCTTGGTGAATCCGTGTTGACTGTTCCTGATCACCTGTTCCTGATCACATCCTCAAAGGGTCCATACATGAAGACGCTACAGCCACGAGACAACCCCAGCATCAGTCTGCCATCCCACAAGTCTTGATCTATATCCTGGTTCTCCTATACACTTTTTCAGTGGTTCTTTTTTTTTTTTTTTTTTTTTTGCAGAGAGGAGCCTCCTTGTCTTTCTTCCAAGGTCCTTTGCAACATTTATGTTCTATTTCTATTCCAGTCATTGTCTGATTTTGTGCTGGGTTGGTCGTTTTTTTTGCTCCCAATATGTCACTCTACATTACTCAACATCAGATTTATTTAAACTTGTCAATGCTGTTGCTTAGCAGATCTGAATATGCTTTAAAATTTAAGCTTGCTGTCAGAACCACGCATCCCTTTTGCCATCTTTTCCCCAACAACTTTGTATCTTCAGCAAGTTTACTGAAGAAGGAAAAAAACCAATCCTTTCTGCCAGTTGGTCTGCCTGGGAAATACTCACTAGAGATTTAAAAGAATCATCTAGGTGCAAGGTGAGCAGGAAAGCTGCGAAAAAGCCCACCTAATTTTGCTACTCAGTCTGGAAGCAATCTCGGAGACTATTAGTCTTCCATTTTCTACCCTATACCTCAGAGTTTAAATGAGAGTCCATCAAGTAAAATCATCATCAAGGGCTTTGTAAGAGTCCTAATACAGAGCTAATATCAGCTGGCGCAGAGCAGCAAGCTAATTTTACATAATGGCCTTCAAACAAGACACAAAAGATATAAACACCCAGGTGACGAGATGTTCTAGCCTTTGAAATCAGACTTGTGCCGGTGCTGGGGGGAGGAGAAAAGGGGGTGGGAGAGAGATAATGTGCTAACTAAATCACACGTGCAATGTTTGCTGGTTGGGCTTTTAAAATCGGAGCCAATTCTTGAGTATCCTGCGTGGCAGGTCTCATGCCTGCTCATCTTGACGTTCAGCTAGACATTATTTGTATTACAATACTGCTTAGTGGCTCCAGCAGGGGTCAGTTAGACACTGTATGCAAACTGAAGAGAGAATCCTTGTCCCGAAAGTTTACAATCCAAATAGATGAAACAGGACGTGTGAGAGCAAAGTAGTACTACCTCCATGTTACCGTTTATTGAGACATGGAATCTGAGATTACACAACAAGTCTGCGGCAGAATCAAGACCTCCTGAGTTTCAGTCCAGTGCCTTAACCACAAAGCCAGACTCGTCTCTAGGGGCTTATCTTCCAGCAGCATCAGCTCAAGATATAATGAACGTGTTGCCCCAACCCAACTCTTATCCACACACAAAAACTTTAAGTGGTGCTCTAAAGTTGCCCTCTCTGGCCTGTCAGAGGTCTGGGCTGCAGCTGGAGTGTTGCTGACATTCAAGGTTGTGATGCAGTGGGGACACAGCTAGAGGCTAGGGCTCCAGTTAGCACAACTCACCAACTGCTAATCCAATCGTGCTGTATTGTGTGACTGCACCACAGACAGACACAGATGCCCTCATTTTAATCTAGCCAGCACAACTAAAAAGAGCAGTGAAGATGCAGCATCACAGGCTTCACTGTGGGCGAGCAAAGTGAATAGATACCCAGGGCCCTGGGTGGGCTTATACAGCCTGTGCTGAGACCCACAACACAACATCCTCACGGCTGTTAGCCCCTCTAGCTAAATTAAAGCTAGAGCAGGTGTGCCAGCCCAGACAGCAATCACACCTTCGACTGCAACGTAGACATACCCGCTCTGCGGCCACTGTCACTTGAGCTACACTCGCTTAAAAGGAGCAACTCAAAAGGAGTAACAAGCTAACGGTGGCAGTGAAGAATCCTATCAACTGCTGATCCTAGGTTTAAACTGCATATCCAAATGCGTGTGTGGTTGTTATCAAAAGAGAAACTATCCAATTGCAGATAAAAACAATGCATCCAGTCACAGCATTGCCTGCCAATAACACGGCTCAAGCTTTTCTGCTTTCCAAAAAGAATCAGAAGTCTATATGGTGCCCAATGTCCACTTACTTCTGGAAGTCTAAAAAAATCACCCTTCCCACTTGAAGCAATGAAGGCTGAGAAAAGTGAAGAATAAAGCATCACTCGACACTTTGAAGACTAAATCAGTCTTTAAAAATATAACATAGGCAACAATCCTGCATCGGCCCCAGCAAAGCGGGTTGAATGGGACCTAACAGATCTGCACCAGCTGCAGTTATGATCAAGTTTATTTCCACTGAATGTGATTCAAAAAAAAATAAAGCAGAACAAAAGTAAGATTTTATAAAATGCTAAAAATAAAATATTACTTAACATTTACATAGTACCCCATCTTCAAAGGGCTTTACAAGTGTATCCAATCAGTACTCATTAAGCCTGAAAGGAATGGAGGCGAGCACTAACTCAATTTATAGATGGGGAAACTGAGGCACAGGGGTTAAGTGACTTACCCAAAGACACTGAAGATGTCAGTGACAGCGCTTAGATTAGAACCCTGGCATTCTCAGCATGCAGTCCTGTGTTCACACCACTAGACCGCACCTATTTATTATTCACAGAACCAACCATCTTAAACAATTTTTTCACACTTTCAGGGCAGAGCTTGATATGGAAGAGCGTAATGGCTACTAATAACGCACTATGATCCAGTCAGTAGACCCAAATTTACCAATAGCCTACAGACAGCCCAATACTCAAGATGAAGACAAGGTTATCAGCAGCATGTCTCTAGGATTATCAGTGACAACAGGTCACTCTCGAGAATATTTTTACCTCTTACGTAAAAATAAAAGGAAGGAGGATGCCAAGGCAATCTGAAAGACTGAACGTGCTTGGCCCAATAACTTGGATGTTATTTATGCTGTCAGCAAGATCCTTGGGCTGCAGAATCCCAAAGGAAGAGGTGGAAGATGTACCTCTTGGGATGCTGGAAACCAGACTAGGCAAAGCATTGGACATAATACACTAGTTAATAATTAAACATATCCCCACCTGGAGGAGGGATGGACTAGACCAATACTGTCTCTTTCCCATCTCTAACTTTATGATTCTACAGTAGGATAAATTAATACTAATAATTTGCATTTAGATATTGTTTTTCATGGAGGACGGCAAAGAGATTTACAGGTAGTAAGCCATATGACACTGCTGAGGCAAATAAACATTATTAGAGAGTTATATTACAAGGTTATGTCCAAGATCTCAAGGTGAACTAGCAGAGAGGCCAGAAACAAAACCAGGTGTCCTCATTTCCCTGCTCTAACCACAAGACTGCAGCCCCTGGCAACCCTCGCATGGTACAGTTGTGTGTGAACTATCTTCCTTTACTATAGTTGTAGAAATGGTTAGATGCTGTCTTTCAATTGATGGGTATATTGTAGAATTTTTCCTACTTTAACTTGCTAACCCCGACCGCTCAAACACCTCCCCGCACTCAGTTATTTGGTCACAAGGCAATCAGGGAATTCAGTTATTCTACTTTCCAGTAACAATGGAAGTACTGAGTTTATACACATTCAAAAGCTTCTCTCGGCTTCATTGTCTTGTAAATTTACTGTAACTTCTGTCTTCCCAAAATCCATATCTCCCAATACACATTCTGAAGAAGAGTTCAAAGCAGAGGGCGAGGTTTTCTTACTTGGTCTAGTTTTGTAATTGGCAAGACATTCTCTCTCTCTTCCTGTTTTTGCATGGGTCTTGCTTCAGAGAAACAGAGTCAACAATCACTGTTCTCCAGGTTAGAGTGCACTGGCTTTTCCCAGGAAGAAGCAACATGGCCCACAGGACTGAGAGTCAGGAGGCCTGGACTCCCGCTCTGCCACTTATCAACCTATAATCTCACACAAATTATTTAAACAGTATGTACCTCAGTTTCTCGATCTGTAAAATTATTTAAGTGCCGACATGCTCGGTGCAGTATAAGACATAAATAAGACTGTCTGTGCCCTAAGAGGCTCGCAATCTAAAGGACATACACAAATAAGGCCCACTGGGTTGCAAGGTCCTTAGACTAAGGTGAGTTAGTATTTGTGGCCCTTGTGGAAGATGATTCTTTAAAGGGGATTTAAACTAGGAAAAACTTGAGCTCGGTGCTCTGAGATGGAGAAGTCTATCTCAGCATAGGGGACAACATGGAAGAGGGACTACTGGAGCTGAGGAATGGGAATACTACTTACCTGACTCATTCAGATGGTCTGGCTTCACCAGGAAGGACTGGATTTCCGTAGCACCTCCCATCCAAAGCACTCAAAAGGGCTTTAAGGATCACGGAGTCTCACCCTGATTTACAAGAGGCTGCAGAAGACTATGGGTTTGGTGGCTTTGCTCCAGTCGCCAGCCATATGCAGCACTAATTTAATACAATTAGTGGTCTCCGCTCCAGGCAGCTCCATGACTGGAGTTTCATCGATACTAAATTAGGCTCCTCACACATGGATACTTTGTGGCATTTTACCCATTGCAAGTCTAAGCCACTTATTTAGGTGTTTATGGAACAGAGCTCCCCACATTTTCACACCTGTGTGTGTAAGAGTCACGTGTGCTGTGTAGGATGGCATGGTGTGGCTGTGCAAACAGCACCAGCACGTATTGCCAAGATGCCACTTAAGTCTAGACAAATCAGCAAAAACGGCCCGTTTTGCCGGCATCTCCCGGCTCCACACCTATTTGCCTTCCTCCCCCACAAGAGGGAGCCGAGCAGGTTTCTTGTGCCTGTTCCTGCATGGCTGGAAGGGGGACCAGGAGGTGCTTGGCGATTTGGGATAGCAGGGGGATGGAAGCCTGCCACAGCAGACCTTTCTCAGAGCAGAGCAGAAGCACATATTTCAGAGGGGAGCAAATGAAAGTTGGTGGGTGGGAATGAGCTGCCACCTGGAGTTCCCCCGCAGGCCCTGCAGCGTAAGAGGGCTCCCCCCTCTGTGAGCATCTCCAGTCATATCACAGGAGTGATGTCCCCCTGCTGAAACGCAAATACTGCTCATGACTCCATTGTATGGTGCATTTTTAGATGATCACCACAAAAGCAAAGGTGATCAAACAGTTCAGTAATTAAAACTGCTACATAATTCCCACCCTAATGCATAATTCAGTACAGTTCCGCTGAATGGACTGCGGGTGCCGAAGACTTGTTGAATAACTTAGATCTAATGCGCCCCACAGGTCACAGGGCCTTATTAATTCACAGGCTGCCTCCTGCAGCAACAGCTGTTGGAGTGGCCACAGAGAACTACAGAAGTCCCGGCTAGCCAGACACTAATCATGGCAAAATGCTACACATGCCCTGCCCTCTCCCCATCCTCAGAAAACTCCACTGGGCTCCCTGTTCATTTCAGGTTGCAGTTCCACACCACTCTTCTTGTTTTCAAACCTTCCCAGGAACTCACCTCTCTCCATCACACACATCTCCTCTCCCCTTCTCCTGGCTTCCTCCTCCACCAGTACAGCACTAGACTCCTCTGTCCCACCACATACCTTTGCCACTCTTGGTGAGAGAGCTTTCTTCTGTGCACATCCTGATACTTGCAGCAGCTCTCCTCCCTCACCAGCTCACGGTTAGTTTCAGTCGCTCGTATTCGCCATTAGCACAGACTATGGCAACTCCCCTCCCCACATCTGAGCTGGTTCCTACCTGTCTCCTCCTTCCTAGCCAATTCATTGCAAAGCTGTAAGAATCACAGACTGCCCTAGCTTAGCAGCATAGAGCTTATGCCACCTAGGGTCCATCTACACAGGGATAAAAGCTCCATGGCATGGCCATGGCTGGCCCAGGTGATCTGATTCAGACTCGTGGTGCTAAAAATTGCTGTGCAGACGTTGGGCTCGGGCTCCAGGCTGAGCTCTGGGACCCTCCAACCACACAACCAAATGTCTACACAGCAATTTTTCAGCTCTGGGGCCTGAGTCCCGTAAGCCAGAGTCAGCTGACCTGGGCCAGTTGCAGATTTTTATCCCCATGTACACATATCCATACAGTCAGGCAACACTCCTTTATCCAGTAGAGGGCAATAATGCATGTTGTTTTATCAGTATCTTACTACCATATTCAGAAAGAGAACTAGCTCTGTATCCATTCCCATGAGAACCATCCGTGCTGCCTGTGTGCCTCACCTCTTCTCTTCTGTTTAGGTTCTTATACTATGCCCATCACCATGGTATCTGAGCACCATCCCCGGAAAAAAACATAGAAGCTGAGTGTGCAGACGTGGAGTTCGGCATGTAGAAGGCCTGAACAGTTTCTGCTCAACTAGTGGTTTTCACCCCCTTCTCACCATTTCAGTGACGGGACATCACACCCCGTGCCCATTTAACACCTCTGTAAAGTTAAACATAAAGTCAAGATAAGGTTGAAAGTGTAAGAAGATGACTGATTAGCCAATAAGATCTCTTGAACGATCTCACTAGTTGCTTATCCAGAGGTGCTTGTGTCGTAAGATGCTGTATTTGAACCTCAAGGCCATAAGCATAGCCAAATGATGCATTTATCCAGAGAAGCAGTATGTGTAATCTAATCTAACAGGGACAGAACAGCACTTGGTGATTCTGAGCTGTATGATCTGTTCACATGCCTAAGGAATATGCACAATATGTGGAAGATGCTACATTAAACAATTAACTTGCTCAGTATTATATTTCTCAGTTTCTGTAATACAAATCTTTGTAGCACCCCAATGACTGCACTGCATCAAATCCAGAGCTACTCAGAATTTCCCACCACCACCAAGGACAGCCCCAGCTGCAAAAGCACAGCTCCTCCTGCTTCAGCTAAAGGAGAATCTCTATAAGCTGTCTGCAAATAGGGCATGCAATTAAGCAATGCTGATTTCATCCCACAGAGAGCACTGATGAAAATACAAAACAGCAATAACACACATTATTAATTTTACAAGCTTGACAGTACAACGATCCAAATCAAATAATGCTTTAGCACAGGTAATCCAATAGCTCCAACAGAGCAGTCGTTTGAACAATCACAGTGTTTTGGTACAAACATGGGCTGCAAATCAATAGCTCAGTTATGAAGTCTAGTAAAGGTAGATTGTAAGGGAATAAAAGTCAAAGACTTCTTCCTATATAATCTTTATGTAGCTCACAGAATCCGCTGCACAGTCAGAGCAGCTATGGAGCGCTTGTTTCTGTACCTTGACCAAACCACAATGAGGTCAGAGCTATGCTCCAGGGTGAATCACCAACTTTTCTGACTGAAGTAATAACCTGAACACACACTTGTCAAGACAGGATTTTCACGTACGCGGCTCTGTGGGATTTTAAAGAGATAAACAGACAATAAGGATGAGCACATTCAATGGCCAAGTAGGTTCCGATCAAACACTGTAAAACGGCAAAGTCCTTAGCAAAGAGGTAAAGGATGGTACAACTGGCAGATAAACTGGAACAAGAAGAAATGATTGCTGGCTACATACTTAGAGCTCACCAGACGAGAATGTGAGGGTCACAACTGATTACTTTGCACAGGAAGTGAGGAAGCTGCCTTCAACTGGCTACAAATAACAAGAACTTGGTGATATCTTCCCCCTTCAAAATGCCTGGCTCTCTCTCTACATAAGCCCAGCGGAGCCTGTATCAGCCTGCCTGGTGATATTCTCTTCAAGTTTAACAATATATATATATATATATATATATATATATATATATATAAATTATATAAATTAGCGCTGGATGTGTTTAGTTCAGAAATAGACGAATGGCTGTAGCCATCCTATCTGTGCTGAATTTACAACTGATCTGGCAAGCAAAACAGCTCAGTGCTTGGATGGAAACCTCAGAAAACCCAGAGATCAAGAAAGGGTGCTGAGCAATTCAGCTGTTGACTTGCTTCTCTCCAGGTAAGCACTGAAGCATCACAGACACCCACATGATTTTGAGAGGCGCTGTGGCGCTGGATGTGCTCTCTTTCAGACAAGACATGAAACCAAGGTCCCCATCATGTCTGGCCTTTGAAGACACTAACATAAGGGTTGCATTGTGCCAAACTAATTTCCCCCACTACCTTCAATTGTAAAAGTTCCTTTGCTGGCCTGGGCTGCCAAACAGAAACCACCATCCTCTCGCCCAGCTCTCCCAGTGGGTTTCTGTCCAAACTTGGTCTGTTTGGACTATACGCTCTCATGACAGGACAGGAGTCTCTGAACAGCACCACGGTTGCTCTTGGCACTTGGAGTAGATAACAAGGTGCACTACATTTCACACTTCCTGTCCTAACCTGTTGTGCTGTTCACTGTTAAAGGATTACCACATCCTATCTCAGATGTGGCTGCATTTAAACGGAGGAGAGCGAGTTAGAAAATACTGTCAACAGTAGCCATTTCTGGACCCCTGCCCGGTGGTCTAGTGCAAGAGTTCTCAAACTTTTATGCTGGGAGCCCCTTTGCAAATATTTCAGGCTGTGACGACTCCTCCAAAAAGTGATACCCTCCTCCTCATGCCATGTCACCCTTACCGGCATGCATGGGGGCTGACATCTCGTGACCTCCCCCCTCCCCCCATAAAAACTTCGGGACGCCTTTAGGGATCACGACCCTAAGTTTGAGAACCTCTGGTCTAGTGCGCCTTCGAGCCCAGGTGCTGAGTGTGGAATGCCAGATGGTACTGGGGCACCCTGGAGGCACCGTGCTGGGGGCCGAGTGATAAGGAAGCCCTATAGGGGGCTCAAGTCACCACTCCCCATCTAATCCAGGAGCAGAGGTGCATGGCTCCAGAGGAACTGGCTCCTGGGTATAAGAAAAGGACAGACATCACAGTGGAGAGATACAAAGAAGAGAAACTGAAGGACACCACGTGCACTGGCAACACAAAGAAAGATTAAACTACGGGGGAAAAGCCCGAGACTTTGCCGTTCATGGGAAAGCAGTGACTCAGTGAAGCTCTAGGTCAGAGTTTCTCAACCTTTTTGATACCAGGGACTGGCTTGCTGCCTTCCTAAGCAGTGTCAGGGAGATCTCAGGGACGGGCACCAGTCCATGGACTGGCCATTAAGCAACACTGGTCCAGGGTATCGCACACGCGCACGCACACCTCCACCCTCCCTTACCACTGACAGGAGGGGGGGGGGGCAGCAGAGCGTTCGTTGGATAGAGACAGTCTGCTAGCCAGGGTGTAGAGCAGCACTTACACTGGCTCAGACCAAGCCCAGGGAAACTAGTTTGCTTCTAGAGAAAGGGAGGAGGGTCAATTCAGGAGCATGAAGAAAAGATTAGCATCCCCATAATGAAAATGTTTCTTTTTCTTAACACTGGAGCCAGGCACGGAGATTAAAACCGCCAGCTGATCGCAACCTAGGACTCCCAACCTCTCACTTTTTTTTTTTTTTTTTTTTGTGGTGAGGAGTGCGGGAGTTTGAAGGAGACAAATCGAAACTTGTGAGGACCACAAGGTTCCCTTCTGCAGCTCAAACTGCTTAGCAGACAGCTGCCTGGCAGAAACGAGGCTCCCATAGCTCCCCATCACCACCTCGCTACAACATGCCTGGTTTCACATCCACCCATGGCTTTATTAGATCCACAGCGCGCATTTTAAACGTATCCTGTCTCAGGGTGAGGAAGTGCCCTTCCTCCTGAAGGCTCCCAAAACAGACTTCACTTCTTCCATCCTTGAAGAGCAGCTACCTCGGGACTGAAACATTGCTGTTGTTTAACAGGACCCAGAACTACCATGTCCAGTTGGAGTTGAACGAGGAATGTAGGCAGACAGCATGTCATTACATACTCCACCCCAACACACCACTGCCTCTGTGCTACCATAACTGCCAGGGGATTTTTCAGCAACTTCAAGTGTCAAGGTCTTTTTCATATTTCACGTGAGGCAGCACCTCCAGCAGCGCAGATCCTGTAACCTCACACTGCGGTAGAACAAATTCAGAAAGAACAGCACTACGCAGGGAATATTCCATCACTCTTACTCCTGCGAAGTAGTACATCACTCTGCCAATAACCCTACAGAAAGCAATGGGACTACTTGTATAGCAAGGTACCACTCAAGTATGGGCAAGTGGGGCAGAATCCGGGTCTACACAAACACTGGAACTCCTTGCGGCACACTGGTTTAATTTTACAGGTCTCTCATACCAGCATGGACCACGCCTACCTCACTTAGCTTGGGAGAACTGACAGGATCACAGCACAAGGTAAGGCTGCAGGCCACTATCCCCACAATACAGCAACAGCCTTCCAGGCTTTTCACAATGCTGAGACACGAGTCACCCAAGTTTTGCCACGGAAGTCAAAAGCAAAGCAGATTTTATAACCTCTGACAAAGTTAGTTATGTTGTGCTAGTTGATAGGCTAGAGATTGGTTTGTTTTGCTGGGCCTTCAGAATAGCAGGATGTGCAATGTGGGCATGTTTATATTATCACAAATTTAACTTTTTCCCTAACCACTGTGTGTTTAAGTTTGCAACCCTCACGTGACTAGGCCTGGTCCTGTGATTAAGGCATTGGGCTAGGACTCAGGGGATGTGGGTTCAATACCTGGACCAACCACAGCCTTCACGTGTTACCTCCCACGAGTCACTGTATTTTTCTGTGCTTCAGTTCCCCGTCTATAAAATAGAGATACTACTTCCTTCCTCCAGCCCTTTGTTTGACTTGTCGTGTTAGATTATAAACTCTTTGAGGCAGGGATAATCTGTCTCTGTCCAGCATTTAGCACAATGGGGCCCAGATCCCAGTGAGGCCTCTAGACCTTACTATAATACTATTAATAGTTATGATGTTACATTAACTTATACTTTTGCATTTTAATATAAAAATATACAATGAACATGGAGGGGGGGCAGTTATGCACGTCTCTAAAGGAGCGATTGAAATGGTTAGAAATATTACTTTCAAATTTTTCAGAGGGGATATTCCGAACTCACAGAGTAAAAACAATTATTTACAAAAGCAGTAACAGGTTCTTCTTTCAAGGGAGAAATTTCCCGACAAAGATATTTTTAGCGGGGCCGGATTCATGATCAAACAACGAAACAAACGGCTAGATATATGATAGTCCCTTACTATGGATTTTTAAAAAGCTACTGGAAAGCTTTCCAGCAATCAGGATTGCTTATGTTTAACTGCTTAAGTGAAAATGCCTGAAGAGAGGACTTCATACTCCTAAATACAGCTCTCTCTAATAAGAGCGTATGATTTTATTAGAGATAAAAGCACACCACTCACTAAGCATTCTAAGGGTCCTGGCCTCCCATTTAAGACACTAGTTGTGGAGGAAACTCAGCAACATGCCAGGTCAGATGCTTACTTTTGTTCCATTATCTCATCTTACCTTCTTTCCAAGTATTCCGTACTCCCTCTGACACGTCCTCACTGGGGATAATCCCTCTTACCTGGTTAATTGCTCACCAGATACCACCTGCTTATCTGAAGACTTGCAACTCACAACTCTAAATGCAGCCCACATGAAGGTTCAGGATTCAGCCAGTGACATCTGGACCCCAAGTGAAGTCTCCCAAGAGCAATAAACAATCAGGTAAAGAGCTCTGGAAGGAAATTAACCAGTACACCTAAACTTCCTGGCCCCCTGAGATCCATATAAAGTGTGCTAATGCACCTAATTATGATCTAAATTATGTATAGGAGCGCCTGCCAAGCACTGTCTGAAGTTTCTTTATTGTTAAGACGAAAGCTGCTTAAGAATGGTCCACTCGTCAAGTTACTAATTAGATGTGGAAAAAAAAACATTTTCCCATTTCAATACTGATTCAAAATGTAGGTTTTGCAGGGTATTTAGTGTTTGCTAGGTTTTCTGACGGAAAAGAAGAACATGTGGCTTTTCTCTGATGAACAGGCAGGCTGTAAAGTGGTAAAGGAGAGAACACTGGTACTTGATCCATTACATGTAATCTGAACTCCACTGATTTACTGTACTTTGACTTGTCAGAAAATTACTGCAATTTTTTTTCTGTTTTCTAGATGTAATCAAACTTTTTCAGAGGAAAGAAAGCATGTATGTCTTCTCACACACACGCACCACCCACCCTCCCATTCCCTGGATTATAATACTTGGAAACAGGGCCTTTCATTCCATATAAAATTTTCTCTTTCATATTTTGCAAACAGCATGAGACATCCGACTGCTGCAAGAGCTACCTGGGCTGGTACTCATTGACATCTCTGCCTGGGGACAGGGTCCTTGGTGATGTCAGCTGGAACAAGCAGCTTAAGCCAGCTAATGACTGCTGGCGGGGCAATTAGGAAAATCATTTTTTGTTGAGTCACATCAAAATAGCAGATTTAAAAAATATATTAAAAAAATACATTACTGAGAAATGTGTATCAGATAGGAAGAGATTTACAGACACACACAAATACACTGAAACTCTGATTGACCAGTCCCTGGTTAAAATTCCTGATGACCCCAAATTGGATTATATCCTCTACAAGTGACTTTGCTCCAGACATGGGGAATCCAGAGCTAGTGTGGAGGCTAAGTTACTTTTGCTAGGGAAAGTCAGATTTAAAGGGAAGGAACACCTACATTTAAAAAAAAAAGAACAAAAAACCTCTTTTTCTCCTGTCTCTAACCTCAAGACTCATGCTTCTTGCAACAACTATAAGAAATCAGGTAGATCATGATGGCTAAATTGAGGGGGAAATGGGGACTAGCTGGTACTTTTTCTCTAGCTATAACATTTTACTTTGCAAATGTATTAATCCAGATATATAAAAACAGTAAGTATTTGACTGTATAGCTCTCCCTCCTCCTGTAACATGTTACTCATCATCTGGGATCATAAGCGCTCCAGGGCAGAGACTTTTGTAGACAATAAATGTTCATTCTAAAATGATATTTGAATATATCAAATATTAAGAATAAACAATTGAGACAAACTCACTAGGCACATGCACTATGTGGCAAGTTGAGAAGCTATCATACTTTTCCTGCCTTTCTCTTATCCGTCCCACCGTCCTCCTCACTTCCTGTTGGTTCGGGCCTGAACCTGAAAACACTTCCTATCCAGCAGGGTGATTACTGCCATGAGCAGGATTATCTCCTTCAGTGGAACTCCTCATGGCAGTAATTCCTGCACTCAGTAGTGTCTATAGGATCGGCCCCTTAGAGCGGATGATCTTTGGAGCACAGACTCTCTATCTATGCCGGACCCAGGAATAGAACCACAACTTACAACTCCCAGTTCTGTATTGTATTGTGAACACTTTGGGGTAGAGTGGAGGTTTGAGCTCAACCAATGTCATATCTACTAGAATATGCTAGGTGCTTAAAAATAAAACTTTCCCCAAACAAACAAGATTTCAACTTGAAATTCTGTGAGTTGGGTCTCATCTTAGCCAGAGGCAAGATTTATTCCCTTGCACTTTACACAGCAGACTCGTTCCCTCTTTTTTGAGGAAGGATTTTCTTTTTCTTTTTTAATTTTGAGGAGAGATCGAAGACCACAGTGCGGCAAAGAAGTCACATCTTTTGAACTCAAAGTCAGTGTGCTCTCACAACAGCTGAGTTCCAGGGCTACCTTGGAATAAAACAAAAAGCATTTACTCTTTCATTCGTGCAAGGGAGAGAGTGAGGGGCGGGGGAAACAAGATGCAAAGATGGGGGAGGGGGAATAGAAGGGAACTATTAGGTTGCAGGAAACGCTACTTGAAAGGAAGCCATTATGGCTATATTGCCACCATCCCATAAGCCACTGACAATCAGGCCCGGTTAGTAAAGGGATGGATTTGCTCAAGAAACTCGCGAGTCCTGTTGATGAGTCAGGAGGAGGCATTCCACTCCCTGAGAATGTACTGAGCACATGGTCCATGAATGGCATGTAGAGGCACAGTGCTCCTGGAGACACCATTTTTGGGATAAGTAAAAACAAGGCCCTGACCTGATTGCCTGTCATTAAAGAGATCATAGTGGTTTGCATAGACTGACACAGTTTAAGGCCACAAGAGAGCATAAGATCATCTAGTCCAGTGTTTCTCAATTGGTGTTCCGCGGGACACTGTTAGGGTTCCGAGAGCAGCTGTTCTCCGCACCGCCGAAAAAGGGAAGATGTCCCAGATTTTTCGGCAGAGGGTATTGCGTGTAAGTGTAATTTAATTGAGAAAAGCTGACCTAGTTGTTTGTATATGACTTGCTTATTTAGACATTTTTTTTGGCCCCATATGTAAAAATACTGTTAAGAGTTTGGGGAGTTCCGCAATTATTTATCGAGTTCAAAAGGGTTCCGTGGCCAAATTGAAGTGAGAAACACTAATCTAGTCTGACTTCCTGTCTATCACTGACCACTAAATCACACCCTGATTTTCACAGAAGCACAGATGTGAACCCCAGCACACCATCTAAATTCCAACCTGAGTATTTACATTGTATCTGACAAACATTCCACCTGCAATTTCCACTTGGGGGGTTACCCAGCTGTTTTTAGAAGGGGAAAGTGGAGCGTAACACAGATAGATCGAAATTGCTACCACATTCCACTACAGTGGTGGCTGCCTTTCAGAGGTGGATGAAACGACCCTTACACAGTTAATCTACATCAGTTTACAAAGGTCTTGGGGGGTGAGATCATTCCATATAAAAGGCATTATGGGTAAAATTTTCCAAAGTGCTTAACTGACTTAAGTAGCTTAAATGCTGTTTACTTCCAATGGGAATTACGTTCCTTCTAAGTCACTAGAGTGCTTTGGAAGATCTTATCCTAAAACTGGAGGATCTGGCCACACTTTCTATTACAGTGAGAAGTGCTGGACAACCTTACTAAGACCTAGGTTTCAGTTGTTTACAACTTTGCCAAACATTAACCATTTAAGCTAAAATTTTCCATGCAGGCTGAATATTTTGGAAAGTTTCAGCCGTTTCCGACTAGTATATTAATTACATGTGTTCATGCAATTAAAGCCTGTCTCATAATGCATACGCATAAGGGGGCTGAATTAAGGTTGCACAGGCAATCTGAATTCTGGCAGTGCCTCATTTTTCAGTAGTTGACTTTGCGACCTTCACGTTCTTTGAATGTCATTTTTTTTGCATGTAATATAAATATGATGTGTTTATTATAGAAAAAAAGGGAGGAGCAAAGATAATCTGAGGCTCTGATTAAATCAGCCCTGCAGTGCTCATTCATAAATTACCTCTTTCGGCTCTGCTCTTTGGCACAGCCCTGTGCTATGTCACACATCAGCTGCCTCGCTCGTTTTCTTTTTGTTTCGAGCAAGGATCTCAAGGGTTCCCCTTGTTTAAAATAAAAACACAAACAAAACCACACGGTCTTAGAAACATATTACCCAGTGCTTGGAGGCATTGCAAGAGAAGCTGACTATTGGCACATTGACTGGAAAGCATGCATCCCAAGTCTCCAAACAGCAGAGAGTTCCATAAAATGAAAGTTTCTCCCAAGACTGAACACTCCCACATGCCAGAGGGCAAACCCCTGGGTAAGTCGGGGTATCAAAGGCAAAAGGACAGCCTGGAATTCTCCTGATACCAGCCTGCAGTGCTGAGTGCCCTCAGCACCCAATGACTTCAAATGGTAGCTGAGAACACTGTGCAGCTGGCAAGATCAGGCCCGGCGTGAATGGTAATTAAGTGGATGTCATGATTATTAAATCCCAGGAAACATCTCCTAACTGTAAGAACAGTGGGACAACAGAACGGACTGCACATGGAGGTTGTGAAAGCTCTTTCACTGGAGGTTTTCCAAAGGAGGCTGGATAGCCATCTGTCTTGGATGGTTTAGATACAACAAAACCGGCTTGTTGGCAGAGGGTTAGACTAGATTACCCTTCTAACCCTATGATTCTATGACGCAGAGAGCTCTGGGGCAGTCCTGTCTATTCCATAGCAAGCCAGAGAGTCCCAGGGGAATGCAGTACGAAAGCTCTGAATACCAACCCAAGCCAGCAGTAAAAGAATGCTGGATGCCATTTGGGCATGTGGCAGGTTTTGATGCCCAGCCCCAATCCCTCCCACTACTACAGCTAGACCAGAACTAATGAACATTTTTAGTCAGAGGGTCGGTCACAAGCCTCAGGAAAGAGCAGTGTGTGCAGTCGTTTAGGCAGCATGGTCCAGCAAAAAGGCACAGAACTGGAAATCAGGAGCGTTGGCGTAGTCCCCAGCTCTACCATTGACTTGTTAGGTAAACCTGGGGTCAGCCACTTCACCAAACTCTCTCCCCCCTTCTGTGAAATGAGGGGTAAGGATACCTGCCCACTTTGTAACACGCTTTGAGATCTACAGGGGAAGAACTGTTAAGTGTTATAAGCAATAAACAATCATCGTACTGCAGACAAATATGGCATTTACATCTGTGTCTTATCCAGAAACCATGGAGATGGGAGGTTATAAATCCTTAGATAGCTAGTCACGTTAAATCCTTAGATAGCTAGAACTCAGGCCTCCATATTCTCAGCTCCAAGCTCAGTCATCTAGTTCAAAAGTCAACTCCCTTCACAAAAAAATACACCCATTAAGTGGTAACTGATGGCTCTGAAATCAGGTTTCTTTGGTTATTTCCTACCACAAAAATAGGCTAAGTACTTCTTTCATAGATTTCAAGGCCACAAGGGACCATCTAGCCTGACCTCCTGCATAGTACAGGTCAGAGAATTTCCTCTACCAATTGCTGCACTCAGCCCAACAACTTACAATACCTCTTTGTATGAGTTTTCCCCTAACTCAATTCACATCTCCAGCTCAGACACGCTGCCAATGCAAACTCCGATGGTAGCAGCTAAGCAGAGTGAGAGGTGATACAAATGCCCTTTATTAACCCTGCTCCAGTGCTGCTTGGCTTGCTGTGCTGCAGCTGACACTTTTGCTTTGTACGGCATTTCCTTTTGTTAAAAAACAATATTAAGGCTGCGCCTCAGGTCCCTCCACATCCTGCCTTCACCCTCCCACACGCTCATGTAGGGCTTTTGACACTCGTGACATACCAAACACGGCACTGCAGCACATAAATCAGAGCCAGAGTGTCTTCGTCTTCATCTTTCTCTCCCCACCTTAAACACAGAGACACAATGGAGAGAGGCTACTTTCACTAATGTGTTCCATACTCACATACTGTTCTCTGATGGGAGACAAGCAGAGTAGAAGCTTCCCTCTTTGGTTTGGTGGCTGCTGTTAGACGTTGGTGACAACACTGACCGCTGTTTATAAAGGCTCCCCCCACTTCACTTCTCTCTCCCAGATAAATGCCTCCCAAGTTCAGCTAAGCACTTGCCCATCATGCTACAAAGAAAAAAACTCTCACAAGTAAACCTAGCCCCTCTTTCTCTTGGCAAATCACAAGACATGGCAGATTTCCATCTGCGTAAGACTATAATGTGATTGCAAAACTGGAAACTGAAGAGTCATGTTTTCTTTTGTTTTCTTTTTCAAATTGAAAAAGACCTTTGCAGAGTCCTCCAGGCAAATTTCTAGATCATGATCAGGAGTCACTTGACAAGCAAAGCTGATGAACTGAACACAATATTCATTGCAAAATATATGCCCCAGTAACAAGTAAAGAAAACTGCGTGTATTCATGTACATGCATACAGACTTAACAGCTATTTGACCAGCAGCCAGTAAAAGTATCTGTACTGTAAGCTTCAAAAAGGTGCACTGCTTTTTTTTTTTTTTTTTTTTTTAAATATGTTGGTCCAAAGTTTTCAGAAATGACTAGTGATTTGGGTGCCCAACTTAATGAATCTTAAAGGGACAAATTGGGCAGTCAAAATTTGGGACACCCAAAGTCACTGGACCCTTGAAAAACTTAGGCCACAATTAAGATACTTCATCTTTAAACAAACAGTACGTAAACATTAATTATACAGTGCCTTCGGTACACATGATAACGTGGGGAAACTGTTGGGAAAATAACACAGCAGAGCACAGATTCTCCAACAAGTTATTGGCATTTATTGGAGATAATTTTTTATTTCAGAAGGTGGAGAAATGCTAGGGGAGAGGCCGGTTAGGGAGGAACTGGTTGAGAACTTCAAAGTGGAAGACAGTGTGGGTGGAAGTGATCATGAAATGATAAGAATTCATGATTCTAAGGAAAACAGCACAATAAAGATAATGAATTTCAAGAATGCAGACTTCAGCAAACTCAAGGAGTTGGTAGGTAAGATTCCATGGGAAGCAAGTCTAAGGGGAAAAAAACAGTGTAAGAGAGTTGGCAGTTTTTCAAAAGACACATTATTAAGGAGGGCACAAGAGCAAACTATCCCACTGCATAGGAAAGACAGGAAGTATGGCAAAAGACCATCCTGCCTTAGCCAAGGGATCCTTCAGTGATCTGAAACTCAACAAAGAGACCTACAAAAAGTGAAAACTAGGTCAAAGTACAAAGGATGAATATAAACAAATAACACACGTATGTAGGGACAAAATTAGAAAGGACAAGGAAAAATCGAGATTAAATTAGCTAGAGAGTTAAAGGCTAACAAGAAAATGTTCTATAAATATATTAGAAGCAAGATGATGATCAAGGACAGGATAGGCCTGTAACTCAATGAAGTGGGGGGAAAATAAAAGAAAACATGGAAATGGCAGAAGTGCTTAATGACTTTTTTGACTAAACCAATAAGTTTAGTAACAGCTGGACATCTAACTTAATGAATGCCGGTGAAAATGAGGTAGGATCAGAGTCTAAAAGAGGGAAAGAACAAGTTAAAAATTATTTAGACAAGTTAGATGTCTTAAAGTCACCAGGGCCTGATTAAATACATCCTAGAATACTCAAGGAGCTGACTAAAGAGATATCTGAGCCATTAGCGATTATCTTCAGAAAGTCATGGAACAGCCAGCTAGCTGAGACCAGATATCTTCATCAGCAAAGACCAGAAGATCACCACTGTGGTGAACATGACAATTCCCTATAAGAACAGGACCCTGGTCTTCCGTGACATCCGAGCACGAAAGATTGAGAGATCTTGGCTGACGCCTTGAAGGAAAGGGGCTACAGCATCACAACACATGCTCTGATCACCACCACTCTGGGCGCATTGGATCTGAGTAATGAGACAGTGCTACAGGAATACAGGATCAGCCAGTGCTATGCCAGCAGTTGATGCAGCAATTCATGGTGTCAGACACCATCAAATGGTCATGGGACATCTAGATAGAACACATCACTGGCCATAGGCAATACAAAGATAACAGAGCTACACTATCAACAAGCTGGCGATTGTGAGTGACACTTCAGGTTGACTGGGTTCCTCCAGTACCAGTGCTCCATCCCCGGAGATTGCCTCGGTGCCAGTGAACGCATCCCAGGGATTGGCCTTTTGGTGGGATCGATCTCCGGCGCAGTGACCCGTTTTGCGAAGAAGTGTGCCAGGGGTCCGATGAGATATGAAGCCACTGGGGGGGACCCATTCGAAGTTTTCCCCTCGGTGAGGATGCCCCACCTCTCGCCCTTTCCATCTGGGCCAATGGGGTGCGAGGAACGGGCAGGGCCAACAGGTTGGTTGCCACCTGAAGCGCCTCTGGTGTAAACGGCACTGGAAGGTGTAGCAGTCCCCTTCTGCTTTTCGAAGTTGGGGGGTGCTCTACAGAGGTGCTCACTGCCCCGGGGGACACCTGTCCCTGCGGGGGTTGCTCGGCACACTGGCTCTCAGCTGCCCCAGAGCTTGACCCCGTCCGGGTCCTTAGCTTTCTTCTGCGCGGGGGAGTGGTCGTCTGCCAGATGCTGTTCTCTGGGTTTCTTCCTCTGCAGTGAAGAGGAAGCCCAGTGCCACGATGGAGCCGGTACCAGCAGAGCACTCTTCACCGACCCGGTACTCGGTGCCGAAAGGGAGCGGGACAGCTCCGACACCAGTCCCAGGGCTGCCTCCATTAACAAGACCTTCAGACGGATATCTCAGTCCTTTTGAGTCCTCGGTCTTAACGCCTTGCAGATGCAACACTTATCCTTTCGCTGAGACTCCCCAAGACACTTTAAACAGTCTTCGTTGCTAATGGGGAAGGCCTTCCCACAGGATTTACAAGGCTTAAAGCCTGCATATTGGGGCATACCTCAACACTGGGTGGAGGTCCCTATCTTTACTACTACAACAATAACTAACAACTATCGAAACAGCTACTTAACAAGTACTTATAAAGACAAAGGCTACAGCTTGGAGGCACTCGCCAAAGCAAGCAAGAATGCAGTTCCAGTAAAGGAGGAACTGAGGGGGTGTAGGGCCAGCAGCGCCTCATATACCACGCCATGCTTCAGGGGGCGCCAAAGCTGGCCCAACGGGATCTGCTACGGGGAAAAATTTTCTGGTAACCGTGCACAGGGCATGCACGCACCTACAATGGAATGCACGTGAGCAAGTGCTCAAAGAAGAACTGATGTTCTGAATGTATATAACCAGATACTAGTGATGGAAGCCTTAGACAGGTATGTAATTTAATGTTATTAGACCAGGTTCATTCCTGTAACCATAACCCCACTGACTTCAATGGGTTTATCCCAGAGATGAAACAGACAAATCTGTCTCAGTCTCAATGAAGAACTGCCTATGAAGCAGGAGAAGATAGAGCATTCTCTACTGCCCGTATTTTCCTTTGGTTCCCTGGTGGACAACTGGTGCCAGTAGCGGAGGTTTGTGTAATATGGATGCTCGTTCACTAGGAACCAGTGAAAAACTTCTAAATCAATCCACGAAGTCCACCACGTGTGCATTCACTGTGTCACCAACAACAGAATTCAGGGTTCTCCCCTTTCCCTTACAGAGACAGCCAGACACCTAAATCCCTTCTGCTTGCCTGCTTTAAGTGAATACAAACATGAGTGAAACACATACTTTCCGGACACAATGGGCTTCTTAAGCACGCAGTGCTCCTGTTACTAGGGTTGGGATTTTTAAGTTTGGGAGTGGTTTTTTATAAAAAGATTTTGAGGTCACCTGTAAGCTGTGAAGGCTCAGCTAAAAAAAGCAAGCCTGTCAGATGGTCTCTCAGTGAGATAGTATCGCTTCCTTGGGCACAGACTTAGAGCTCTATGAATTCTCCGACACCATCCGGATACTACATATTTGAACTCCACAGCCCTACTACTACACTTTTGATATGTTACCATTTGGGGAGGTGGCATTCCCAAAGGTCTTTGAAGATTATAGGAATCCGGGGTGGGGGAAGGAAAGAAATGTTCAGCTTTATACAAACGTTTTGAAACAAATGTTTTAAAAAGACATTCAAGTTACATTTTCTCTTGGAGCTCCAGTCTTTATTATTCTCTCTGCTGTTTTGCTAGGCAAATGGGGGCTGTGTTTGGCACAAAAACAAAGGACTTGCACACACTGCAGAGACAATGTTTACCGACATCTGTCATTCACACCAGTGTCAATCTTTAACCAAGCGCCTCGCCTCCATTGTCCAAATGAGAAAAGCAAATGACAGATGTCGGCAGCAAAGAGGCTCAGCGAGCATCGTGTTCATGGAAGAATGAACTCTAAAGACAGGAAAACAAGCGTCCCCCTGAGCAAGCAGATCCACATTATTCAGATTCAGGTACAAAATTACAGAGCTTAGCAACTAGACGGCAGAGACTATAGGACCTTAGCATCTAGGTCACTCACATTCGGAAGGTGGACATGAGAATTGGTTTAGCTGATCTCAGTGAGAGTGACATTTCAACCCTCTGCCACCAAACGCAATACCTCACTTCCCTGGCCAGCAGGGTGTGCAGGTGCTGAGGAGGCAGTCAGCTCAGTATGTGCATGTACAAGGAAAGACTTGCTCTCGGGTGACCCCTCCAGCGCACACAGCAGCAGCTGGCGCTGGAGAGCACTACACCCAGCCCTCTGTTTGGAAGGGATGAATGACCGCCCCACTTGGAGATCTGAGAGTGATATGAAAGAGGAAGAGTTCCCAGAAGAGTCCTTCCATGTTCTCCAGGAAGTCTGATTTAGTCTAATGACTGAGGCCACAGAGAATGTCCTGTGAATTTTCTCCCCCAGAATAGCTGTGAAACCCTCTCTTGCTAGAAGATGCTTTCTTGGGCCATCTTCATCAGCAGCAAAGTCAATTTAGAGCAAAGCCCATCTGGGTCTTACCTTGAATGCGTTCATCACCTCTGCGCTCAACTCAGCTACCTAACTTCCTTCCGCCCCTACGCTACCCAGCTCTGCTCCCAAGCACCTTTTCCTTATGGATTTGCTGTGTTTCCTATGGATTTCCTGTGATTTGCTGCTCCAACAACCTACATCCTCCCGGAAACTAAAATCAGCAGCACCCTAGGTTAGGTACATGGACAGGCTGGGACTCAGAATTCTCTGGCCCAGTCAGTACTGGAACAAACTACATTCCCAGGGTTCAGCAGTGGGGAAAAGAAAACAGACAAATACTTTCACACTAACAGCATCATAGGACAGGAAGTTTAACTAGAGCAATTCTCTGCTCTTATCTCCTTTCCTCCTCTCCCTTCATTCCCACTCATATAATCCCCCCTCCATCCCCTTGACTTACTCTTAGGCTGCCACCTCCCTATGCAGGAAAATAGCTTCCCAATTCTTGATCACAAAGTGCTTCCCCCGCTCCACTCTTCAGACACACCATTTCCCAGGTTATTAATTACCCATACCTGCTACACCCCACCCCTCATGTTTTCTCTCCCCCACAAGGTACTTCCTGCTTTAAACAAACAAACAAACAAACTCAAGTTGCTTTTTATTTTTCTCATCCATCCTTCTGATATTTTTACACGGTACAGCACTGGATTCTGTATCTCAAGTTTTTCTTCACTCTCCTGCTCTAAGGATCTCCTAGACAAAAAAAAATGCTGCTATTCAGGCATCTATAATGCAGCCTACAACAGCTGCAATACAGATATCATAGAATAGAATATTAGAGTTGGAAGGGACCTCAGGAGGTCATCTAGTCCAACCCCCTGCTCAAAGCAGGACCAACCTCAGCTATATCATCCCAGCCAGGGCTTTGTCAAGCCCCAGCTTAAAAACCTCTAAAGATGGAGATTCCACCACCTCCCTAGGTAACGCATTCCAGTGCTTCACCACCCTCCTAGTGAAAAACATTTTCCTAATGTCCAACCTAGACCCCCCCAACTGCAACTTGAGACCGTTGCTCCTTGTTCTGTCATCTGTCACCACCGAGAACAGCCTAGCCCTATCCTCCCTGGAACCCGCTTTAAGGTAGTTAAAGGCTGCTATCAAATCCCCCCTCATTCTTCTCTTTTGCAGACTAAACAAGCCCAGTTCCCTTAGCCTCTCCTCATAAGTCTCGTGCTCCAGCCCCCTAATCATTTTTGTTGCCCTCCATTGTACTCTCTCCAACTTGTCTACATTCTTTTTGTAGTGGGGGGCCCAAAACTGGACACAATATTCTAAATGCGGCCTCACCAATGCCGAATAGAGGGGAATAATCACTTCCCGCGATCTGCTGTCAATGCTCCTACTAATGCAGCCCAATATACTATTAGCCTTCTTGACAACCAGGGCACACTGCTGACTCATATCCAGCTTCTTATCCACTGTTACCCCCAGGTCCTTTTCTGCAGAGCTGCTGCCCAGCTCGTCGGTCCCCAGTCTATAGCTGTGCATGGGATTCTTCCTTCCTAAGTGGAGGACTCTGCACTTTTCTTTGTTGAACCTCATTAGATTTCTTTTGGCCCAATTCTCCAGTTTGTTTAGATCCTTCTGTATCCTATCCCTACCTTCCAGGGTATCTACCTTGTAGAAACTACAGTTCCCAGCATGCAATGCTCCCCCTCGATCTGAGCATGATCAAGATGCAGAGCATGGTGAGTGGGGATCTGTAGCTTCTGTGGGCCATTCATCCATGACAACAATTAGGGATGCCACAGCCTGCTCCCATTTTATGCACATTGGTATCTTGCCAAGGGATGCAGCTAAGGCAGCTCCTGGACATCCAAATGTAGAAGGGTCCTCCCAGGAGACCCAAACAAGGTCAGATCTAAGGGATTTCTAGTGTTCCCGTCTCTGAAATATCTAGACACCATCAGGAGCTATTAAAGTCCAGCCTGGGCAAAGCAAGACATTAAAGCTCTCAAGTATTTAAGAGTATAAAGTTTGTTGGACAAATGCTAACAACGTCACATAGAACTGGGAACATAACGGTCTAGATCCATTACCTACACTTGGTCTCTAGCTGTCACGGTCTGAAGTGTTTATGGTTCATTTGAACATACAGGTCACCCAGCATATTAATATTTCTTAGGAGAACATTTTCACACAGAGCATTTGCTGTGTCCTTCATTATTCAAGAATGAGACACAGCACAGATAGCAAGCAAACAATCCATTTAGTTCCCACCCCAGAGAGTGGACTGATAAGCCATTACAATTAAAATCTGCTTCCCTTATTGCAGAATAGAGAGCAAATGAAAGACTTTGATCTCACTCTAAGACAGGCCTTTATTTTTTAAAAAAATCTGAAGAATATTAACGAACCATTCACTCTTTGCACAAGTAGTATTACAGAGAAATGGTTTCACAGAATCAAATTGGGAAAAGATGTGTAAAATTGTTAGTCCTTCCACTGCCAGCACAGAATGGTTCCTTACAGTACATTCCCTAATCTAGTTTAATTTTCCCAAGCACTTTCACCATTTAAATTACTAGATGATAATCTCAATAAGAGGGCGTTGGCATTGGGCATAAGAGAGAAAGGGAGGTACCATGGTACCAAGGTAAAAAGATGACAGCAGAAGAGGGAAAAAGGAGAATTATCATGGTATTACCAAGTAGTACATCTTCCTTTATGGAGCAGAGTCATGGAAACATACAACAGAAATTGCTAAAATCAACCCATTACAAAGTAGATGCTCGTGGAAGACATTCGGAGTCCACTGGAAAGAGTTTGTACATCAGCTATTCTAAGTAGAGCAAACCAGCCTAAAGCATCGAACGCGGCAAGACGATGACGAACCTATTTAGGAGATGCTTTTGTAATGACCCAAGCCTCGTCTAGGCTACGCCTCTGGTGAGGAGCGGCAAAGGCAAACCAATACACTGGAGATAATCTTAACATTTTATAAAGGAAAAACCCAGAAATTTGGCAGGAACAATAATGTGATCTAACAACAGAATAATACAATATAAAGTAACATTAAATACTAGCTCAGGAAAATAATAAACTGTAAATTACCATCACAATAGAAGAAGTTTTCGAAGCACCACACTGTTACCCCAAGGGGGAATCAGCTTCCCCCGAGATGATCTGCCTGTGCCTCTCTCCATCTTGGGATGACCTTGCTTTGATGCTGTGATAAGAGCACCTCTTTCCAATAGGTCCACCCGAATGACAGCTCTTTACCCAGAGGGCTACACCTGTTCCCCAGGTGCCCAGACTGGATTCCCTCTGTCGGTGTCCCAACGGTCAGCCTCACTGATCGTACAATCTCTGCCCTGCACTGACCGGCTCCTTGCACTCAGCCCTTCATGGTCCAGCTTCCTCTGGCCAATCCCCTGCTCACCCCAGCGCAGTTTTTTTTCACCTCCTTCCGTAACCACCTTCCAAGTGCCCCCTTCAGGAGAGTCCAGGCCCCCTTCCCAGCCCGAGCTGCCTCTCCCCCCAGGATAGTGTTCTATGCTCCTGCACCACAGCTACAGAGGTGATAGTGCCAAGGTCAGCATGGCACCAGCATGACTTCCACATAAACTATGAACCACATCTAGGAAGAGAAAAAGAGGGAGACCCAAAGATGCATTATGCAGAACAATAGAGACAGAAGCCTAATCCAGCAACACGACACTCAACAGACCAGCACAAAGCTGAAATAAATGGTGGAAACTGGTGGACACCGTATGCACCTGAGGGTGCAGAAGGAGAGAGAGGATGACGATGTAGAGATCGGCCACAGGCTAAAAAACCCATTAGTTTAGAACGGCTACAGACCGACTAATTTTAGGCTTTGTCAGTCAAAGTCCCAGCTGATGCTTCCCTAACAAGATTGCAAAAGGCTTTCACAGAGCAACAACTCAGTCCACCTGCGCAGCTCATACTCAAGGAGCTATCAGGGAAAACGGGATTTTTGGATTTAAGTTCCTCTTGTACTGTTTGCTCCGCTTCACTTGAAGTCATAATCCACTTTTGGCACGATTACAAATCATTGCCATGTTACACCAGTCGGGCTGACACCAAGGATCAGGATTTAAGGAGATGCTTGACATGGGCAGGCCAGCAATTAAGGCAAAGCAGACACGCAGGCCAAAGTCCTGCTCACTTCAAATGTCTTTCATAATAAAAGCAGAGAGAGCGGCAATGCAGCAAATATGTCTAAGCAGCAATGCTTCTGCTTAGAGAATTACTCTAAGTTTCCAGTGAAGTGTCTATTGTGCAATATGTAAATATGCAGGAAAGAGACAGCAAAAAAATCTCAGCATTATGATCTGTATGAAAATAAACTCTCCTGTACTCATCATGTCATTTGCTTTCAAAACCAAAAACAGTTTTATGATTGTTCTTTGAGGGAGAGGAAATAAATTAAATCCAGCAGCCCAACATCACAAAACCAGTGCACGGAGAGCCCCGGTGTTCACAAGCAAACCTAATAAAACCAGCCAGATTGCGCAGGCCAACATATTCAGAAGCTGCCTCCCAAGATGCTTTGAATCTTGCGGTTACGGCTCTAGAATGGAAGGCACAAGGTCAGGGGTCAGTTCCTGGCTCTACTCTAGATTCCCTGCAGGATCCTGGGCAATTCACTTCACTTCTGTGGTTCAGTTTCCCCATATATGAAATGGGGATAATAAAATTCCCTTTCCTCCCAAATTCTGTCCGTCTCGTCTATTTGTGTCTCTGGGGTAGAGACTCTCTCTATTATCAGGGGTATGCACAGCACCTAAAACAGAGGGATACCAATCTAGAATACAAATAATTCATAGGGTATGTCTATACTGACGGTGGCAAAGTCGCCGCCGCCAGATCAATCTTTCTGGATCGATTGAGCGGCCAGTGTAGACCCACTCAGTCGATCCAGAAATCGACTGAGTAAATCCACCCCCTCCAGTAGCATAGCGCAGAGCAATGTAGACAGCACGCAGAAGGGAAGCAGAGCAGTTGACGGGAGTTACGCAAGCTACTCTGCATAGTTTGCGTAACTCCCGTCGATTGCTGTTGAATCTCCAGGTAAGTATAGACCAGGGCACAGATTAAGGCCAGACGGGACCATCAGATTACCTAATCAGACCTCTTGTCTGTCACAGGCCACTAATTTCCCCCCCGTTACCTGTGTATTCAGTCCAGTAACTTGGGTTTGGTTAAAGCATAACTTCCAGAAAGGCACCCAGTCTTGACCAAGAGATGGAGAATCCACACCATTGTCCTTGGCAGTTTTCCATAGTCACTTATCTCAGAGCAAGCACATTTTAAGTAATATTCTGTCTAAATTTCCTTTAGCTCCCACATGGGCAGCATGTAAAGAGCATTCTGAACAGGTGGTGGATAAATACATGTTCTGATTACTGAATGCGACATTCAAATTTCCATAATCATGATTTCTTGTTGCCCAGAATCAGGTCTTTTTAAAACCTTCTAAATATATACTGGAGCACAGGTGGCTTTAGGGGAATGGGGAATAGAACACGGGCAAGGCTTTCCCATCAGCAGCACATCAAAACAGACAAAGGTGGGCATATGTTAAACATCCCATTGCACCAGGCTCCATCCCAGGGCCTGTGAGAAGCAACAAAGTCTGCAACTCAGGAGTGCTTTACGGCTGCCGCCCTGGGCTACTTCCTATCACTCACTAGCCCACCAAAGTTTGACACGGTAGCAAAGAAAAGCAGAGTACCTGGACTTTTAGCCCCTCTGGACACAGCAGGCTGGCTCTTCCTCCCAGAAAAAGGCTTCTGTAGCATTCTTCAGGAGCTCTCAGGGTAGCTCTCCCTACCTTGTGAGCCCCCTTCCGAGCTATCTGGCTCCCTTTGGAGCCACTGCTGGAGCACGCTCTGCAGGTGGCGATGGACAGTACCTCCTATCTGTGGTTTCCACTTCATGCATCTGACTAAGTGGGTTGCAGCCCACAAAAGCTTATGCCTGCAGAAATTTGTTAGTCTTTAAGGTGCTACAGGACTCTCATTGGTTTTGCTGTATATAGACTAACACGGCTACCCCTCTGGAACTGTGCCCAGAGTTGCTCCTTAACCCCTTCAGATTCGGTGTGGGGTTTATGCACCACATTACAAACACAAACAGGAAGTCCATCCTCGGGCTGCAGAGCCCTGTCTCCCACCATCACAAGCAACCCCGTCATACAATCACACTCTAAATTTGTCCAGTTCGTTTTTAAAACTAATTGTTTACCCCCACAACTCCCACTGGGAGGCCATTCCAGAACCTTAATCCTCTGATGGTTAGAAACCTCCTTTGAATTTCCAGCTTGAATTTGTGTAGGGACTTAAGAACAGCCATACTGGGTCAGACCAATGGTTCATCTAGCCCAGTCTCCTGTCTTCTGACAATGGCCAATGCCAGGTGCTTCAGAAGGAATGAACAGAACAGGTAATCATCAAGTGATCCATCCCATCACCCATTCCCACCTTCTGGCAAACAGCAATCCCTGCCCATCTGGCTAATAGCCACTGATGGACCTATCCTCCTTGAACATATCTAGTTCCTGAACCCAGTTATAGTCTTGGCCTTCAAAACATCCTCTGGCAAGGAGTTCCATAGGTTGACTGTGTTGTGTGAAGAAATACTTTCTTTGGTTCATTTTAAACCTGCTGCCTATTAATTTCATTTGGGACTCCTAGTTCCTGTGTTATGAGGAGTAAATAGCACTTTCTTATTTACTTTCTGCACACCAGTCATGATTTTATAGACCTCTATCATATCCCCCCCTTAGTCATCTCTTTTTCAAGCTGAAAAGTCCCAGTTTTATTAATCTCTCCTCATATGGAAGCTTTTCCATACCCCTAATTATTTTTGTTGCCCTTTTCTGTACCTTTTCCAATTCCAATACATCTTTTTTGAGATGGGACGACCAGATCTGCACGCAGCATTCAAGACATGGGTGTACCATGGATTTATAAAGTGGCAACATGATATTTTCTGTCTTATTATCTATCCCTTTCCTAATGATTCCCAACATTCTGTTAGCTTTTTTTTACAATTTAATATTGTTGGCATAAGAACAAATGGATGTCCTTTAGCTTAAACGCTCTTTGCCCTCCCTGTTATTTACCCTCCTGATGTATTTATAGACTGCACTCTCAGCCTTCTTTTTGTTAGGATAAACAAGTCAAGCTCTTCCAGTGTCATCTCATAAAATAGACCCTCCATTCCCCCGATCATCCTAGTAGCTCTTTTCTGCACCTGTTCCAGTTTAAATTAATCTTTCTTGAACACGAGTAACCAGAACAGTGCACAGTACTCCAAATTAGGCTTTACCAGTGTCTTGCACTATGGCATTAATCTCTCTCTATCTCTAATGAAATGCCTCGCCTGATGCATCCTAGAATTGCATTTTCCTTTTTCACAGCCAGATCACACTGGAGGCTGATGGTCATCCTGCAACTGATCCATACACCCAGCCCGCTCTCCTCTTCTGTTATTTCCAACTGATGAGACCCCAGCTTATGGCAGAAATTCTTAATAGACTGTAAGTGTTGTACTTTTGATTTTCATCCTGTTTCTATCACTCCAGTCTTAAAGGTCATCCAGATCTTCCTGTACAATATTCCAATCCTCTTCTGTATTGCCAATGCCTCCCAACGTTGCATAATCAGCAAACTTAATTAGCACTCTCCTACTTTTTGTGTCTAGATCAATAATAAAAACATTGAATAAGACTGGTCCCAAGACTGATCCTCGAGGAACTCCACAAATAACCTCCCTTCAGCCTGAAAATTCACTTTTCAGCAAAACCAGCTGCCTTCTTCCCATTAGCCAATTCCTTATCCACCTTACAATTCTTGTACTGATCCTCATCTTCCCTAATTTAACTAATAATTTCCCATGTGGTACTTTTCAAATGATTTTCTGAAGTGCAAGTGTATTAAATCTACTGCACTTTATCTAAAAAAATCAATTATTTTCTCCAAAAAGGAAATCAGATTAGTCCAGCATGATCTATCTTTGGTAAACCCATGTTTTATTACATCCCCTTTACTATTTACCTCCAGGAATTTAATAATTCTTTCCTTCACAATTTGTTCTTAAGCCTTGCAGACTACTGAGGTCAGTCTGTAATTGCCCGGATCATTTTTTCCCCCTTTCTTAAATAAGGGTAAAATGTTCGCTATTCTCTAGTCACAAGGTACCGCCCTCAAATAAATAGATTTATTAAAAATCCTTCTTACTGGACTAGCAATCTCATGTGCTAGTTCTTTCAGTATTTTGGGATGGAAATTATCTCATCGTTCTGATTTGAGCGCATCAAGTTCTAAATTTTTCTTCCACCATAGATGAGGTAATTTCCATTCCTGATCACTCATTTTCATCAGCTATATTGCCTTCATCTCCACAATCCCTATTATCATCCTTATGGGAAACCGAGGCAAAGTATTCATTAGTTTTTGGGCCACACCTAGATTATCTTGAATCTTATTCCCACCCACACTGCATAGTGGCCCAACCTCAGCCTTCCTTGTTACTGTAATACTGAAAGTTACATGAACTTTGGAAACAAATAGTAAGAGACAAGAGAGGAAGATCCAAGTGATCTTACCCAACCTGCTCTAAGTAGTCCAAACACGACACAGAGTCCAAATTCAGCCCCTTTCTGCTGTTTGGCTTTACGAACAAAGACCTTAACAACAACAAAAATAGCAAAATTGAGCTCATACCGTGTCCCCAGGTTTGGACACTCCCTAGGATTCCTCCCCCTCAGACTGCCCAGCCCACACCTCAGATCCTCTCTCTTTCCAAAGAGACACGCCCTCCTCTGAGCCACATATCAATGAGTCAGCAGAGTTCTACAGGGAGGAAGGACAGTTGGAACACAAGAGGAGCAGCAGCCAGACAACAGGCTCACTCTGGGACCCCAGGCATTAACCCCTCTGTGCTGTAGCTTGATCTTTCAGTGCTACACACCTGTGAATGCAGCTAGTTTGTCTCTTCCACCCTTTTCTCTCCTCCCCCCTTGCAGACATTAGGTTTACTGAAGGTCTTCAGTTCTTTGCAGAAGTCTCTGCAGGGTCTTCTGGGCATTCCTCCAATTCTCACTGCAGATAATTCTATCTGAAACAGCTTGCGCTTTAGGTCATCCAGGGAATGCAGCTAGCTTTGAATCTGGGGACAATATTATCCACCACCTAGTTCTTATATAGAGCTCTTTATTAGTAGGTCAGTGCACTCCGCTCGTCACTTTTGCCTTGTGCTGCCCTCCAGCAAGGCTTTTCAACCTCTCCCTCTTCTGCCCCCACAAACTCCTTTAATCTCAGTTCTCACTGCCCTGGTCATCAGGGAGGGGCAGGGGAAGGTAGCAATGGCCCATCTTCCCTGCTCTCCCGCTCCAACCACTTCCATAATGGGGGTTGCGGAAAGGGTAGGTGGCATTCCTTGTCTTTTTCCTTGGAGTGGGTCACACCAGGGGAGCACGGATCAGTAGACTCAGACAGCAGGCTCCCCCCAGTCGGGAGAACCTCCTGCTTGCAGGTCCCAGTGGAAAGATACTGAAATATCAGAAGTAGAGAGGCAAAATCCATCTCCAGTTTGGAACACTGCAAGCCCATGGCCAAAGAGACACTGCAGGGAATCTGAAGTACAGCTTGCTGTTTTCATAACCAAACCAAAAATATGCTCCTCTGGTAGCTCAGTCAGGCATCTTCCTCCCAGCAGAGAGCAGTGATGTGCACACACATCCACCAAGTCTGAATTGACAAAATTATAAAACGGTTATATAACTTATTGTCTCATTTGCTGTCAGGGACACAGAAAACCATTAGGGTCACTGAGCTGCTGTATATTACATGTCACAGGATATGTGACTAATTTTAAAAATTCTTCGCGGTCTACACATTTCCTATATTCCTTGTTCCTGAATGATCCATATTAAGAATATATGATCCACATTAAGACTTCATGCACAATTTTGTATTTATAACACATTTTTGTAACTGGTTTTGCAGCATAATCGATAGCTAATAGCATAGCATTCCATAGAGTTTAAATACATGAAAGCAGATGAGAGCCTTAAGACTGCTGGGAATCCTTTTATAATGCATTGGAAAGGCCAAACTGCTTTTTATAGCTTTGTTTTTTTACTATTTGTTTTTTCAAATTAAAATTAAAAATTGCTCCCAGATGGAGATGGTAACATGCCAAGTTTCAAGCTCGGGGAATTCTTCCTTTTTCTGAAGTGTCAAGTGCTACACCTCACACAATTAGACTTCTAATAGAAAAGCTAACAACTTTTAACACTGCTGGGAAGAGATGATTCATCTGTAGGAACCTTAAGAAAGGTATGCCTTTTGCAGAACATTTAAAGAATAAGAAAAAAAGTCAGCTTCAAATATTAGCAGTAAAAACTTTGTCCTTACAAACACAATGGGTACATCTCACTGTGGAAGATCCCGGAACAAAGGGCAGGTCTACACTACCACATAAGTTGATTTAACTTACGTCGTTCTGGAGTGTGAAAAAGATACCCCCCTGAGCGACGCAGGTTACAGCGACCTAAGCGCTATGCACACCAGCACTACATCTTCTGCCTCTCACGGAGGTGGAGAAATTATGCCAACAGGAGAGCACTCTTCACCAGACAAGCTTCAGCTGCACTGATGTAGCATTTCTAGTGTAGACTTGCCCAGAATTCCAGATTGCTTAACAGGGCAGCTGTAGCAAGAAAAGGGACTCTTGGGTGAACAGCGTCAAGTTCTAGAGTTACTCTCTCCAATGGCTTCCATTTGCAAATCAACAGATGGTTTTTCTAAGTGTCACTCTCATAGCCCCTGGGATCTGATAACTATTCTTTCTGCTTCTCAGTTCATCAGTAGGAAGAGAATCTGCCCTGGAAATTTAGCTTACAGTTGCTGGCGACGCACGAAGAAGAACAGAATCCAGCTCACCCTCCCATAGTTATGTTGATGCCACAAGGCCAGTAAGAGTGAAGACATGTTTGTCGATAAAGCAGGCACTTGTAACGGAAAATGCCTGCAGCAGCAGATATGGTAGAATAAGACTAAGATTATGCTGCTGTTACAGTCACTTTTCTGATAACATGCCACGTAGGGAGAGGACGGGGCAGCACCACACAGGCTTGCTAACTTCGGTAACTATCACAAATTTCACTACAACATGAACTGGTAACAAGCCAACAGGCCTGCATCCATTCTTCAGACAAAGGCATTTTTATTTATTAAAACACATTTTCCTGGCTTGATTTTCATTATTGCCCTCCTTGACTTGCAGTTCTCTTTGGCAGCATTCCATACAGAACACATTTCCATTTCTGCATCTTTCAATGACTTTGCTCCTTCAAATTATAATGTATTAACATGACAAAATACAATACACATTCACACAGAGGAAACAAGATGTGTACATAAAGCATAGGCCATGTTTTTTTCGTTGGGTCATTTGTTTATCCCATGCTGCCATCCCGTCTTTCATTTCTTGCTGTGCCTCATCTGACTTAGACTAAGATCCTTGGGGCAGGGAGCGGTCTATTTATGAGGCACAGCTATAGAACTGAACAGTAAAGTGGTAATTTGAAGCACTTAGTTTCTAACCCTCTGCATGAGTGAATTCCACAGTAATCGACATGGGATGTCTCATAGAAATGAGTATATGTGCTCTGAAAGATTCATCTAGGAGAAAGCGGATTCCTGTCTTTCTCCATTCATGCATCTCTAGAAACCTCTCCTCATCTCCCCTTCATTCACTTCTTTCATCTCCTACCCACACCATCATCCTTATTCTGATTTTGGCACCATCCCCAACCCTCATACTTCCCCCACAACCATTATTAAGCAGCCTTCCTTTTAAGTTCTGATGCCAGCACCAAGGTCCCATCTAGACTACAATTTCTACACGTAGGGGGATCCTGTTACACCTTATGAGTAAACAATGTTCATGCCTTCAGAATGGACAGGATCAAGTTGTACAACAGCCTATCAGAGTCCATGGCTGGGATTGAATCCAGCAGGGGCAGGATCACTTAATGATTGGCCCTGTTCTGGCATCAGCCACTGACGGAAGACAGGATACTGGGGTAGATGGACCATTGGTCTGATGCAGTGTGGTCATTCTTATGATGCACTTAAAACCGCTTTTATTCTGTGTTTTAACAATGGGGGGCAGAGGGGAGTGGAAGAGAAACAGCTTTGATAACAGGAACTTCCAACATGGTGGAAATAACACTGAAAATAGGACCTACCATGCTGGGAGAAGTAGGAGCTTTCTGCAATACCAATACACAGCACTGGCCAGGAGACACTGACTAGTGCCACAGTAATGTGCTCTACAGTAACTCCCTCTTGTAGTGGATTCCCCCCTCGCAAACAATGCATCTTCCTTCCAGGCTGAGGTCTCACTCACTTAACTGCAGGTTCAATCTGCTCATTGCATAAAACGCACTGAAACAATGCAGGACTTTTATCTCACTGGCGTGAAAGGGAGGCAGTGTAGTCTCTGACTGGTCTGGGGGCCAAGAGTCCCGGCTTCTATTCCCAGCTCTGCAACTGACCTCCTGTGTGATTTGGGCCAAATCAATTCTCTCCGTGGCTCTGCTCCCCCATCGGTAAAATGGCAATAAACGGTACTTCCCTTCCTTAGTAAAGTGCTTTGAGATCTATGGCAAAACAGCTCTATGCAAGAGCCAGTTATTACTTCTTCACTAGAAGGACAAGGTTTCATTGTGCACCCCAAAGTAAACTGAGGACTCAAAGTGGCATCAATCTCCCAGTCTTATTGACCCTTCATTTAAATTTTACATTGCTAAAGGGCGCACGGGGTGGGCTCTTTAAATACCAGTACTGCTGCAAACAAACAGTAACCAGAGCAAAAAGCGTGTGTGTCTTTTAATTCCTGCCTACTGCATACCCCAGGACTCAGCTAGTCCAGTGTAACAACTCCTGTTACAGATATTGAATGCAGTAATTTCAAACCCATTTAGCATTATGAACCTCCATCTCTCCCAGATAAGTAATCTCCGAACAATCGAGTTAAAGGTGATTGGGCTAAAACACATAATGGGAATGTTAAATACTGTGATTACACGAACAGAAAGGTGGGTGGGGAAGTTTCCAGGTAGTTCCTTTACACTCAGAACAAGAGGATTCTTAATATTTATCATCTGTATTTCAGGAGCGCCCAGAGGTCCTTGTGTCAGGGCCCCCTTTATACTGGATGCTGTACAAAAGGCAAAAGAAAAAGGAGACCCTGCAACAGACACTTACAATCAAAACAACAAAAAGATACAACAAATGGGCATAGCACACAATGAAGGGGAAAGCAGCAAGTGGGAGAATAACAACAGTCTTGTCTAGTCTCTGCTGACTACTGGAGAAGTCCTGTGTTGGAGAAATGAGTATCCCACCTCTCCTGCAGGACAGGAGCATCTTCTCCAGGAACTCACTGCCTTACAAAAGAACTTACTATGCAGGGCAGGAGGTCAGACAGGTGCTACTTTAAGGCTAGAGAATCTGCATGCATCTGAGACACTTCAGAAATTACCACATATGTGCCTGTATAAGGTGAGACTGTGATGCTAATATTTAATATATGTGAGGGTGAAAGGAGTGGTTATATATGACTCCACCAAGCAAACTTATGATGACACCCACTGATTTGGGTTTGTCTCTGCTTATTACCGGCTACAGAGAGAACTGAAGTTTGTAGGGCAAACAGGAGACCTCACCACAGATCTAGGGCAAACCACCTTTCCATTGATCATTGGCACAAGTGTCAACCCCTCCAAGTCTCAGAGAGATCAGTCTGACCATTCAGAACAGCCAAGCTTATTTTTACTGGATACACACAAATCTTATACACACTTATCCAAGAGTCACAATCCTCAACCCATGTGTGTGCTCATGATGCTACAGGCATCATGCATATAGGCATTTAGTGTCGTGAAGCACTGGCTGCTGGTCTAAGAGCAGGTAGATAACACTGTGTTCTGTTTATTAGGATTTCCTGCTTTTGAAGTTGTATAAAGAGTTTAATTTTTATTTAGTTTCAAGTAAACATTGCTTGTCAATATATTCAGAACAGAAACTTTATGAGGAAGGAAGCCAAACCTAGAAAAGCAAAGACATTAGAATACATACAATGTATGCACACCTGATTTCATTTGTTATCCCCTGTGCCAGACCCTTTATCTTCAGCATCCCTCCCAGTTCCACCACAAATCTTGAACTATATTTTAGGTCCAAATCTCCCAAGACACAGTCCTACCTTACTATGATTCAAAGTGCTTTCAGACCCTAGGATGAGACGTGTTAAGAGATGTATATAAATTTCCTCCTCTTACCCTTTATACTGTCATCATCCTGAAATTTCTGTCTTCCCTGCTCCTCCATTCCACACCCCCGCTCTTCCCTTTTTCCCTCCCACGACTCCAGGGAGGGGGACAGCTGCCTCCAAGTTCTCCCACCGATGCAAGATGGCAAGTGCTGCTTGCTGTCTAGTGGGTTACTTTCCCACCCAAGGCCCCGTGTAGCGGGTGCAGCAGTTCCCTCCCTCGACCCAGCCACCCAGCTGCAGGGTGCTGTTACCGAAGTCACACATCTTTGAAGCATGATGCAAACCCAAGACACTGTACAAATAATGTCCAATCTAGGCTCCCGCACAAACTGTTTAATAGCACAGGCAGCCTGAAAGGACAGGAGACTAACAAACCAATGGACATGAGGTAGAAGCCACGCACAACTCCAGCTGTGTTTAATCCAAAGAACTGGCTTGGATGCTGGGCGGGACCCTCTTGTTAGCCTGGCTTTCATGGCTGCTCAGCCCTCCAACGGTCACCCAGAATAGCCTTTTTTCAAGGTTCCCTCAGTCCCCCCAGATATTCCAACATACTTCTATAAAAAGCCTGACCAGCCAGCCTAGTGATCTTAAACTACGCAAGGGATTAGAGTTTGGGACTCAAGCAGAAGCCCAAGGGCAGAATGGACTGGGCATGCTGCGAAGACATGTTTAGCCTACCAAGGTATAGACTATTTCAGGGTGCTTTCCAATGACCTCTCTGGGCAACACTGAAGCCACACAACACGGATCTAAAAGAAGCTGCATCCCATGCTGATCAGCCAGAAGGACAAAGCTGACACAGAGGGAGACGGTTACCTAAACACTTAGCTACATTGGGCACCTTCTAACCTCCCAATTTGAGGTGGTACAGCCTAGTGGTTACAGCACATGACTCGAGAAAAGGGTTTGAGTTCTATTCAGAACCGTGCCATTGACACTGAGTAAATTATTGCCTCTTTTTGCCCATCTTTACCCAGCTGTAAAGTGGGGATACTACTTACCGATCACATGGGTGTTATAGTGCATAAGGATTGTAAATCCCCATGAGACTTTCATATGCAATGTGCTACAGAAGGGCTAAGTGTTAATATAATCTTATTAATAGTGCAAGTATTGTTTTATACAAATAGTTTTTACTTTGGAGGTAAAAGATATGGTAACATCCAGCACAAGACATAGGTCCATCAGAAGCGACTGGACACTGAGGATGTCTGTTTGCACAAATAAGTGCTCAATAGGGATACTTTCCTTTCCAGATGAAGTGTTACATAAGCATCATTCATTATTGCCTATCTATGTATCTGTGTAACTGGACAGCTTAAATGACTGACACACTCTCCTACGCTGTGTGTTAAACCTTATCCTGCAAGCTCAAGAGTCAGTACAAACACACACTTTTGTGTAACAGTGGGATTTTGAAACACACTCAAACTCTGCTTAAAGTCAATGGTAATTTTACCATTAACTCTGACATGGATGGCGGTAGGCCAGCACTGTTTTCTTTGGAAAAACCCACCTTTGCATGCTGATAGCACTTTTAGGCAAGCCCTTCAAAGGGCTATGACAAATAATAATCACCATAAGGCTCACAACACACCAGTAGGCAAGTAAGTATTACCCCCATTTGATGATGGGGAAAACTGGGGCAGAGGGTAGTTAAATGCCTAAGGCCACAGTGGGCATCAGTGGCAGAGGAGAGATTAAATGTAGGAGTCCTTTCTTCACAGTGTTGTGCTCAAATGCCTAACATGACCTTTGTTAGACTGATTCAAGCGAGTGCTGCTGGGACAAAACGTTAGCAGAGACTGGGAACTCCCAGGGCTTCAAGAAGAATCCACTCCATTCAGCTGTCAGGCCATTTGCTTCTGAACTAACCACACACGGGAGCATGGCAGAGACAGGGGCCGTTGCTCTAGCACAAACTCCTCCACAAGGCCTGTTTTCAGACATCTGTGCTTCAGCACAAACTAATGTTGTCCTCCCTCCCCTCCTCGCTGCCCAGAGGGACAAGAGACCTGGTGACTGACTTATTTCTGAGTGAATTGGAGATCTTTGTTACAGAGAAAACAAAGAAACCACACAAAGAGTCCCCCTCGCTACACTCTCCCCGCCCTCATGCCCAGCGCTCACGAAGGCCACCGCCCGGGCACAGTCCAGCTATGCTGCCAAAGACAGTCTGTTCAGCCCAGGCTCCTTTGTGCCTGGGCAAAGCTGCAACAGAAGGAAACGGAACAAGTCCTTCGGTCACTGCAGCAGCAGGAGGCACGGCCCGGATTCTCACAGTTCTGCCTCCGGCGCCCCATGGCTCTGCAGAAGAAGGCAGAGCTATGCCGGGACACTTCACTGGGAACACGCTGAAGGGGCGGAGCATGGCCAGGGAAGACAAGCAGCAATAGCTTCCTTGTTGTTTAGCATTTTGGGATTCCAAACCCTACAGGGCTGAGGGGTAAATAACTGGGAGTAACGGGGTAACCTTGAGCAAAGGAAAAATGTAGGATGATACTCACTCTAGCCCCGAAAGCATCCCTAGATTTTAGCAATGGAAGAGATTCATCAAGGCATCCTCCTACAGCCCGGCTGGACCAGCAGTCCACACTCTCATCTGGTTTTAAAGGTCACCAGCAATAGAGCTTCCCTTGGACAATTCTTCCAGAACCGAACAGATTTCAGCGTTCTGATGTATTCAAAGAGGAAATTCATAAACTGGCTGCAGCTATTTGAAGATCTGTGGCCATAGCAACATTACTATAACCTACACTGCACAAGACAAAAGCTACTCTCATCATATTGCTGCCCACCCCCTCTGCTGCGCCAGCAGTGCCAGCCGTGAATGCTCATTTGTCTTCTTCTTCCCCAAATGCCTCCATGCTTTCTTCCACAACAACCCCCCTGCATGTGTAAGAGATCCCCTGAATTAATTCAGATTAAGGCAAACACTTATCCAGAGCCACCTCAGCTGCCATGTCCCCAGGAAGTCAGTCACATGATGATGGTTAGGTTGAGGGGCACTCTCGGAAAGCTGATTATATTGGCAACTAATAAATGAGCAACACTTTTGATGGCCTGGACCTATCAAACTATGCACATACCTGGCCTGTGCAGGTCCTCCTCCTTCCAATCCTTTGTTCACTCACTTGCTCTGTCTTAATTTTGACTGTAAACTCTCTGGGCAGCGGCTGTCTCTTATTATGTGGCTTTTCAGTGCCTAGCATAATAGGGCCCTGATCGCCACTGGAACCTTTTTTAGGCGCTACCATAATAAAAATAAAATCAATTAAAACACTGAGCAATCACGCTTTAACAAGCTGCTTGCCTGCCCCCTGTTTCATCTGGTCAGAGGAGCCTGCACACTGAACGGAGGAAGACTCTGGTGTTAACATTGTCCCTATTTTTAGCGCCACAGGTCAGGAGAAGCATTTGAGCTTCCTGCTCCCAGGCCGAACATCTGGATTCCATAAGGTCATTCAAGCATTTTTCCCACAACTCAGATTTTAATAGGGGCAATGGGAGGGGGAGGGAGGAAGACAGCTTGCTTTCCAAATTAGTAACAAAGGGCACAGGGCTGCAGTAATTCTACATCCGGGATGGCCCAGCAGCGGTGATTATGTTCTGCCCACTTGTTCCTGCAGTTACATTTGGATACGCTATTGGCGGAAATCTCACACAGTGGTTTAAATAAGGAACTGGGCATCGGATGATCTGAGTTCTATTTCTTAAGTTCTGCCACAGACTTTCCATGTAGCCACCGAGCACCCTGCAGCAACAGTTCCCAAGATAGAGGAAACATTTTTATATTGAACAGGCCTGGAAAAGCTGGAGCTCCTCTCTCTTCACCCACAAACAGCGAAACTATGAGCTTTTCCTGAAATCCCCAGTCACTACTTTCCCAGATTTCTCATTTCCAATGACGCAATGCCTCTCCCTCACCAAACCACAACACAACTAGAAGAGAGGAAAAGGCTGGGTGCTTTATAGCAGGCAGAAGACACTGTAAATATGGGAACTAACCACATGACTCCAGCAGCTACTCAAGACTTCATATGCAGACCAGAGTTCTTCAGATGCCTGATGCTGGAGGGGACAGTGGCTGTAAGACATAGGTATGTTTTGGGGAAGGAGGAAGGGCATAGCTGAAGCCATTAGAATTTCAGTCATCTGCTGGAACTCTCAATCAGGGTCTCAAACCATGCCTCGCTGGGCAGCTGGTCTGATCTATTCCTGGAGAGGCACCAAAGATGTAAGAGCAATTCTGGAACCACATGAGCTCTGCAGCTGCCTATCCGAATAAAGATCTTTCAAAGGAAGAGAAGACGCTTCTGTAGCTCAGACCCAGTGGAAACAAACTCAGCAAAACCGAAGAATTGTCAGGGCTCCTTGGATACATTTAAACTCTTCAGAGTCTTACGCTCTCTTACTGTGTTCAGTATCCAGGTACTTCAGTGCCTGGTATTCTAAAAATACCTAATGGCAAATCCGGCTTTCATCCACCTACCCCATTGTGGTCTATGCCTTTGGATATGTATATGTTGCCTCCTATATCTGTTGCCAATATTTGCTGTATTATTTCTACCAACTGCATCTGAGGAAGTGGGCTGAAGCCCACGAAAGCTTATGCCTGCTGAAATTAAATTTGTTAGCCTTTAAAGTGCTACAGAGCCCTCGTTTTTGCTGTATACAGACTAACATGGCTACCCGTCTGGAACTAATGGCAAACTGCTGCATTCCTTTAGGAGTCATACGTGGCAGCTGTAAGCTAAGTGCCAATATTCCAAGAACAGGAGCTCTTTAGCAGGGAAGCCGTGGAGGTGTATTTTGCTCCATGTATGTTGGAAAACACCGTAATTTAAGACAACTTGGTGTAGTTTCTCCTGGACCCAGGGAATGGAACAGCTCAAAAAACCACATTTCAGCATGAAGACATAAAGCAGTCACGTCCAAGGATGCCAAGACATGGAGCAACACATGCTTGAATACACAGTAAACATCTTACCTGAAAATTAGGTTCCCACAACCTGAATCCAGCTTCCAACCAATCAGGTAGCTGTGATCACCGAAGCAAAAGTTTAATCTGGGGGCTTTCAGACTGACTGGAAACCACCTTCCTACTCAGATCTCAAAGTGCTCCCACTGACAACCAACAGGCTCCTCTAAACACACAAAAACAAAGATTTCTTTAAGTGGGGTGTATTATTTGTAGTTGCTGAACTCCCTGGAAACAAAGCATTTCAAATCAAGCAACCCCAGTCCCATGTGATATATTTGTGAGCTCCAAAGTCTACTGGTACACAAGACCCACTGTCTATGTATTCAATTATTGCATGACAGCCTCCTCCTTTTTCTTTCTTTTCTGGAGCATGAATGCAACAAGATTACAGCGTGCAACAAATGCACTCAACACAAAGACATTCAGCTCAGAAGCACTTCTGCTTTTTCTATGTTTCAAGTAATGAGTTTGGAGACCACTGCACTCCCCAATCAACCAACACATCAGCCACACTGACGAAAGACAGCTATTTTAAGTGCTACTATTTGAATAATCTCCTCCACTATGCTCAATTGTGATATATAACCACCCGCTGCACACAGGAACCACATCAAGCTTGTAAGATTTCAAATCTACTTTCCGGTTTTATTCAACTCAAACTCAGAGTCATCCAAGAAAGAGCTCTTGAAAAGACAAAAACGGACAGGGACACTAATAAAGAGCCAAAAATATTGACTTATTTTTGTTATGCATCAGTTTGCAAAGGTCCCATGTTTCTTTTAAAGGACGGTTCTGTAAACCCTCTTCCACTTCTCCCTTGACCCTTTGCCCCCTATAAGCAAACATCCCACTATCAAAAGGACCTCCCAGCTGACATCAAGAGCCCCAGAGCCTGTGAGCAATTCTAGTGTCCTAAGCAAGCAAGGACATTTTTCAGTTAGGAAAATGATCATTTCAAACATTCAGTGGAATTATAATACAAATGAAGAGGAAATTACCATGGACAAGTGGCCTTTAAAAATTAGAAAGTAACTTGTGTTAGAGAGTCTTTGGTTTCTATATTCTGCTTTCCATGTGGATTTGGCTCAGCCACGGGGTTGGATTTTGCTTAAAGACGGCGTCTGTTTGTACAGATGTTTAAGTGATAATTAAATTTAACTGGAGTGTGCCAGGGAGAAAGTATTGTCCCCTCCAACCACTAGAGAGAACACATTTGTATCTGAGTACTGTGTTAAGTGCATCCAGCTCTGTAAAAACACTGCACCTTCATCAACTTCAGTACAGTACAGCTCTTAACAGGAACCTCAAAACAAATCCCAGGGCCAGTTTTGGATCTTTCTCAGGAGCTATCCCTTTTTTTTTTTTTTTTTTTTTTTTTTTTTTAAAAGAGATTGCAGCTTGGAGATGTAGGATGTTAAAAGCCAATTACAAACAAGTTAAAATGGACAAAGTACTAAAAAAAAATAAAAATCCATATTTGTTCACAAAAACAAAGCAGCACAATTTTCTCCTCTCTGAAATCCTCCTGTGGTCCTTTAACTATTATTTTTAACAAAACAGTCATTTGATTTCAAAAATTCAAATGAATGAAAATTCAAATAGAAATGGAGACATAAGACATTTTTTTATCTGATTTCAAAATTATTCTGATAATTGCACCAAAGTAGCCCATTTTCTGTGATGCTGAAGACTATTAGTTTATGTCTGGATAGGTCTGTGACCCATTGATGCCTACGGTAGCCCACCTGAAAATGCCAAGGTCACAGCAGGCTGGAGAAGGAGAGCAGATTCTCCCAAAACTGGTGGCTAATACTGAAGTTAAAGTCCCCAACCACTAACAAACAGTGCTCCTGATTCCCCACACTGGTTATCATAAAGCTAAAAAGAAGAAGTTACACGGCCCCCTTTATTGCATTTCAGTCTTTAGCTCCCAATCAGCAGGTAGGTCCAGTAAAGAGATGAGTTATTTATTCCCTTTACAAAAACTTGTTCTGATCCCCAGAGGGTCAGCCACGGCACCAGATCAATATTGGTTTGGATCTTACCCAAAATACCACGCTGCCAGCCAATCCTTTAGTAACTAAAACTAAAGGTTTATTATAAAAGAAAAGAAACAAACAAAATGAGAGATGTTAAATGATCAAAGCAATCAAATAGATACAAATGACTTCAAAGTCCATATATATCAGATTCCTAGCAGTACTGGAGTTTGCAGGCTTATACAGTTCCTCTGGAGTATACATCCAGTACCGGGATGGGCCTGAGGGCTGGTCTACATTGGCAGCGAAGGTCTGTGGGAGATATGCAAGCTACGTAACACAGCAGGGGAAAGCTCTCAGGCCTTGTTTACACTAGAAAAATAAGTTAACCTAACATAGACCTAATAATCAGTTGACCTAACATACGTTGACCCAACGTAGCCACTGCGGTGGCTGACGTCCACACGACCTTCCTTGGGTCGGCGGAGTGCATCCTCACCAGGAGCACTTCCATTGACCTAAGAGGGGCAGTGTGGGGAGCTGAGAGCCTGGTCTCAGCTCCCTGCTGGGAGCCCCAGAAGGAAGCCGCCCGGGGCTTCTCACCCCTGGGAAGTGGCATCCAGCTGCCCTGGCTTCTCACCCCTCCCCGAAATCCGCTCCCCTCTGGGGGGCAGGCAGCATTGTCAATCGCATGGCTCCCAGCGGGGAGAAGGTGGAGAAGCAGCCTGGGTCTTCTCCACTGCCAGTTCCCTGCTGGGAGATAGGGGAGGTCACCTGGGGCTTGTACATTCCCTGCTCTCTGCTGGGAGCTAGGCAGCCATGTCCTGGCTTCTTGCCCTGCTCCCAGCCTGTCTCTCCCTCTTCCAAAGGAAGAAATTGACAAGAGTGTCAGCCCCACAGTCAAGTAGGGGGCACCATGTCTACATTGACACTGCGTCGCCCTAACTAAGTTGACATAAACCTTACACCTCTCGTTGAGGTGGCTTTATTATGTTGGCATAGCAGGGGAGCTATATCAATTAGAGGAGCACTTTAGTCTGTACACCTCCACAGTTTTGTTGCCAAAAGATGACTTTTGTCGACAAACCTCTCTAGTGTAGGCCAGCCCTAAGAGTTCCCGTGCATAGACATGTCCCTACATCAACTGTTCCCAACCTGGGATGCCAGACCCCTTGGGGGGGGCGGGGCACCAAAGATTCCAGGGGGGCCATGAGGCTTCAGTAATATAGAGGTAATTTAGCCCCCCCAAGCTCCACACCAGCCGGAGCGGAGGAGCAGACCCCCAAGGGAGCAGCAGCCCCGAGTTCCACTCTGGCTGAGCGGAGGAGCAGCCGCCCCCAGCTGGGCGCCCGGTCAGAGAGGAGCAGCCCCAGCCAACCCACCAGAGCCCACCTTCATTATCCTCAGTCCATGAGGTATGGGAGGAGGTGGGGCCACATGGGGCATATGGTGGCGGCTGCGGCAGGGAAGGCTTAACTTCTTACTCAGGTAAGAGTAATTTATCATCATCATATGTGTTTATAGGGGTTATGTGTGTTTACGGCCGGTGAGGGGGTGGGGTGTGTCGGGAGCATGTTTTACCTAGTGTTAACTAGTGGGGCTTTCATTCAAGAAGATTGGGAACCACTGCCCTACATGTCTTGATGAGTCATAGGGTATTCCCTGGCTTCTCTCTCTGGGCTCATTGTACAGCTGATGGCCCGTGACTGGCCCTCAATCAGGCTGGCCAGTGCTGAGGTTAATCTGTTGGGAGTGTCACCCACTAGCACAGCACAAGTTTTTGGATAAAGCTAAATCCCACATATCCATACCTTACAATACAAAGATGATACACACACAACCAGTGTTATCCTACTCAGCAAATAGCCATTCCAATGGTACCCGACAGGGCATATCTCGTACAAATGACTGAAATGTTGATATTAGTAACATTATAAATGATCACACATATACCAGACAGCGTCACAAGGTCCTCCAGACCTTTTACACTGCAGACAATTTCTAGCCAGTGGCCCCAGCTTGCTGCAGTGAGACCTAAACTCTTTAAACCCTTTTGATCAAAACACTTTTTGTTTTTGCTACAATACATTAGGCAATGACTAAGGCTGAGGGGGAGGAGATGTGATAAGAGGATATAAATATTTGAAGGGTAAACAGCAAGCAGAGAAAGGAATGCGGGGAATGACAAAAATAATTACATGAAACTTAGAAAGGGAACGCTTACGTCTGAATTATAAGGAAGTGTGTCCAAACAGTTAGACCCATAGACTGCAGTATAGTCTTCCAAAGGAAGATGAAGTCATATCTTTTTAGTGGTGGCCAAAACAATAGTACATGGAACAGAGAACAATCCTGAACTGGGAAGATGGACCAATTATTAACAGCTATATGAGATACCATATCATTATTTGTATTACAGCAATTTCTAGAGATTCCAACTGAGATTCTGGTTCCATTGTGCTAGGAGCTGTACAAATACATAAAGATACCCTTAGCCCGGAATAGCTTAGAACCTAAACAGACAGTTAAAAATGTAAGAAAGGGAATAGATGCACAGAGAGGTGCATGCTCAAGGACTAGAACCCAGGTCTCCAGGGTCCCAGTCCAGTACATTACTCACAGAAACACAATGCCTCTACGTGCCCTAGGTTTAAAAGACACTCCCTGTTCAGAAAAAGTCTACAGTCCAAGTTCGATACACCACGAAATGAGACAGACAACTTACAGCAATCAACAGGGAGGGGGAGCTATACAAGGTAAGGCGAGAAAGCTGGTTCTTTTCAGGAGGCGTACAGCATGTTAGTGCCACTTTTAAAATGGTTTCTTATTTCAGAATCATGAGGACTCATGGGGAGAGAATGGATCAATAGAGCCGTTTCCACAGCTATTCTCTATAGGTATGTCTACACTGCAGTTAAAAACGCACAGCTGGCCCATGTGCCCAGTTGCTTTCGCAGGACTTGGGCTAAGGGGGTATTTAATTACAGTGTAGACGTTGGGGCTCAGGCCTGAGCTTTGGGACCCTCCCACCTCACAGGGTCCTAGAACCTGGACTCCAGCCCGTGCTCAAACGTCTATATCTCAATTAAATAGCCCCTTAGCCCAAGCCCTGTGAGCCCAAGTCAGCTGGCATGGCCCAGCTGTAGGATTTTGACTGCAGCATAGACATACCCAATAAGTCCCAAATAAGAGAGAAAGGTAGGTGAGGCAACTGGTATTGGGAAGACAGACAAATCAATGATAGTAGTTCACACTGGTGTGAATTACCATAGCAACATCAAGCTCAGTTCAGCAGTCCTGACACCTACTACCCCACTGCTTCAATCACCACAATTTGACTTGAATGGGATGTTCAGGGAACAGAAGCAGAGCAATATACAACGTGCAGGCAGGAATATGCTTGTACCATTAAATCTTTAAAAACAGGCAACAGCCTTTTAGGAATTTGCACACCAAATTCTAAACAAAACCTTTGCATATTGGATGTTAGACAAAACCCTTGAACTCCCTGGACTCCTGCCTAGAACCAGCACTGCATTCTCCGTTACATGAAGCAACTTTTTTTTAAGGGATCAGACAGGAGCAATACCGCTCTGCTTTTATAGCATAACTTGCACCTTCTGTCTGAGCACATCATTTGCTTGTCCCAGGGTCTCTGCCAATCTGACCTGAGGAAAATTCCTTCTTGACTCCAGATATGGCAATCAGATGAACCCTGAGCATATCGGCCTGGACAGAATTCTCTGTAGTAACTAAGACCCCTCCCCACGTAGTGTCCCTTCACCGGCTGTTGGGATATTTGCTACTAGCAGTTGCAGATCAGCTACATGTGATGGTAGGCAGTTTCATCATACCATTTCCTCCATAAACTTATCAACCTCACTCTTGAAGCCACTTGGGTTTTTTGCCCCTCACTGCTGCACTTGGAAGGTTATTCTACAGTTTCACTCTTCTGATTGTTAGTAATCTTCATCTCATTTGAAGCCTAAATTTGTCGATGGCCAATTTATATCCATTTGTTCTTATGTCAACATTGGTGATTAACTTAAATAACGTCTCTCCCTCCCTGGTATTTATCTCTCTGATGTATTTATAGAGAGCAATCATATCTCCCTTCAGCCTTTATTTGGTTAGGCTAAACAAGCCATCCTCTTTGAGTGGTCCAAAAGTCGGGTGAAAACAAAAATAAACTAAAAAACCGAACAGCTTTTGTAAAACCTAGGAATTTTTCAGAAAAAAAGTAGTTAAAAACTGAAGACAAAGGGCCTTATGCACAACACAACAGATGTCCTCTTTTGCCTTGGATCCAACCTTTCCCAATCCCTCTCCCCCCCTTTAAATACTTTTCTGTTTTCTGTTCCCATCATCTTTCCACTGTGTAGTGGCCAACAGTTATTCATCCCACGCCCTCCTCATTAGAACAGACTGCATTTCAGGAAGCTCCGACAATGTCCATTCCAGGACATTTCATAAGCATTGAAAAACAACCACAATGCAGGGGAATAAAGTTACCACTGAGGAATAAAACACGACAAAACTCTACATGTTAACAATGCCTGTGACTGTGACGTTGCTCTAGCCCACAAATCGTTTAACATCAGCACCTACATAAAACACGGACCACCACTAGGTGAGCCAGAGAGTTGTATTTTATGTACCCCTCATGGGACATCCTGAACTCATGGGAATGGGAGGGGAAATAAATGCAGGTTTCCAACTGTATCAACTAAATAACTAATCAAAAGTATAAAATAAAATTCATATAAAAACCAAAACAAATTAAAGTAATCAGGTTGACTGAACCAAATCAAATAAACCAACAATCCTTTGTAAGATTTTTTAAAATAATTTGAGACAGAAGCAGTCTTGGTTTATCTATCAGCCCCAAAATAAATTATCAGTCACAATGCCAGCTGATATATTTATATTCCAGCTTAATGCCTGATACAGGGAGCATCAAATCGCTCCCAGGTTGAAGCTGATGTTGGGCCAACTCTGAGGCCAAACAAAGCAACCTGCCCAAATTACAGTTTTATAACATATAGACAATCTCTTCTCCCTACCCCACCATAGGGGTACCTGAAATATTCCAATACAATTCAAATGATACAGCTTGTTACAGTACATTCAAATACATATTTTAGGTGAAAACAACATGATTTCTCAGCGTAAAACATACAACTCCTAACCATAAGATATATACTTGTGTGATATTTAGACAGCATGGCTGTTTCAGGTGTTTGAGAGTTTATTTGACAGGGGTCATTCTCAGATAAACTCTGAGTTCTATACATGTGTGTGCTCATTACCAGGAATCTGTGGAGTTAAAATAAACCTGTGTTAGAATAGTAAGGTAAAAGTGTCCTCCTACTAATAGGAGCTGAAAAAAGAAATGTAAAAGATCGATGCTTAGGATGGTTGTCGTGACTCGTGCAGTTTCATTCAGCTTCATGAAGCTGTGTAACAGGGTGGCACCCACCTCTCGCAAGCATCCGCTGGCTGGGTATGTGTCTGCACCCCTCATCTCTCTCCCCCGTCAGTGGTTTCTCAGGCGGGTTTCAGTGATTCAGCCCTCCAGCCGAGCCTCACAGTTCGTGTGAAACACAAACAAAGCAGATCCCTTTTGGGGTATCAGTCCATCAGGGCCCATTTGGTGCCCTCAACACTGTCTTTAACTGTAACCCTGTCCCTGGGCTCAGGTACTTACACAGTCCCTGCAATCCTTAAATAGCCCCAGCCCAGGTAGGGGTTGTGTCCTCAGGGCTCCCTGCCTGGAGACAATGTCTTTGTCCTCTCTGGGCCTTTCACTGACCCCAGTTCTCCAGCTGAGTCGCTAACTGTTCAAGTCCCCTTCCAGGGCGTATCAAGGTCTAATAAAGTCCACTATCACTAACCCTCTTCTGGGGTTATCAATTTCCTCTCTGAGTGGTAGGCCATTGTGGCCAGTGTGGGGAACCTAGACCCACCCACTACTCCAGATCCCAGCCCAGGTACCCTATAAATAGCAGACAGTTCCCTGGGCCACTTCCCTGCAACCCCAGCACTTTCACCAATGCTTCACCCTTACCTCAGGGTGTACAGCAAGTCCCAGCAGCCAGCCAGGTGCTCCCTCTTGATCCCCAGTCCCTGCCAGCAACTGCTCTGTCTGTGGTCCTGCAGCTCCCTCAGCCTGCCAGGAATACCATCCCTGCTCCTCCACCTTCAGGCAGCAACTGCCTGACTATGGCTCTGCAGCTCCTTTTATATGGCCCTCCTGGGCCCTGACTGGCTGCTCCCTGCAGCCTCTCTGATTGGATGCTTCCCTGCAGCCACTCTAGGCAGCCTGGAGGACTTCTTTACTGCTCCTTTCTGGGACAGGGTGTGGTAGAACCCTGAGGCCTCCAGCAGCGGGCCTCTACACCTGGTACACTCCATCACAAGCTGATATGTGGTTGAAATGATTAGTTGGTGGATTTTGCAGTTTAGCTATTTTAGTGTCGAAAGTCTTCCTAGCTGGCTATGGATCAACTTGCTTGTGGATGTAGAATCTTAGATGTGTTGCTGGACTCCTACCTTTCCAGTCAAGAAGGAAGAGGCAGCACAGGTCTCTCTGTCAGGCATGGTGGCATTGCACGGCCAGAGGCCAGCAGCCAGAAACAAGCTATGGCTTCTTTTTTCCTTCAAATTTTAAAGATGGCAGCCTTGCTGTTTCTTCTCTCCTCGGGAGTCCCTTGGCAAATCAGAATGAGATACTCCCCTTCTGCAGTCACTGGCATCTCCTGATGGCATCTAAATACTGCAAACTATGCAAACAAATAACCTCCCCATCCAGTAATTTCTGGCTCCAAAAGTCCACAGCTCAAAAGTAAATATGAAGCTGAAATCAGTCAGCAAGTCCATAGTTATTTGGAGACTTTTATGGTCATAGTTCAGATCATGTCTGTGGACTGACCCTTTTCCAAAAATCCTAAAAATGATTTAAAAAAATCCTATAAAGCTAGCAAAAAGTTGCAATATACAGCCCCCACCAATCACACATGCAGCCATGAACAGAGGCACAGTTCTTTATTCTACAGACAGATGCTGAGAACTTCCCCTTTTGCATCTCTACTCAGCAGTTCAACCTTGAACAGTGTTTCTAAGCTTAGAAAAATTGTCAGAGCACAAAGTCTTGTCCCCTCCTAGAATCACAATTTTGGGGTCCAATTTTTTTATACCTGGGCCTCTCTACTTCACAACATACTCCTGTGATACTATCTACACCAGACCACCACCCACACACAAATCAGAAAAAACACAAGGACGGCTTGAGAAAAAGAAAATCACTTACAGCTTCCCAAAAGAAACAAGAGTAAGAGCAACACGGTCTCCACCACAAAGAAAGATCTGAAGATTGTTCCCCTTCCCAACTCCCATTTTCTGTTTCATGAGGAGACTCAAGCAGAAATATTGCCAGAAAGGATAGTTTATATGTCTAAGCTTCAAGTATTTCAAAGCCGGATTTGTATGGAATCCAAGTCCTTGCAGGGTAGATTCGGCTCTTCATGCTTCCATGAGATAAACTCATGAAAGAAAATATTTTCGCAAACAATGTTGATGTTCTTATTTCCAAGTTCTCAATCATTTTTCTTTTCCTTTTTTTTTTTTTTTTTAATTTTGCAGTTTTTTGTTTTTTATCTTCTCAGTAACAGTTATTGAAATTTTTCATTTGGGTTTTTGAAATATGAAAAAATTCAACATTATAATAAAGTTTCAAAAGAGGCAAGAATGTGAACAATTTTTTGTGACATTCAATTTTTTTTTTTTTTTTTTTAAACGAAAGTCATCTTTCTAAAAAAAAAAAAAACAACTCTGCTGAAAACCATGCAGTTTGCTCTGTGTGCTGGGAGGGGAGACAGGTGGGATTTCAGATATCTTATTATTCATGCAAAGCAAACAGGGTCTAAGAATATAAGAAAGGCCAATATTTGCTCTCCCCTCACTGTGGAGCATTGCTACTGTTTCAGCTGACAACCATTCTGCCACCCAACAGGCGACCATATTTCCATGGTGCCTAACAGGAAGATACCTTTAAGATACTCCTCCCTTAAGGGGGAAGTAGGAATGAGTTGCATCTGGGTCATTGTTGCTAGGCAGATGCGCAATTAGCATTCCACATCCAGAAATTTCTGGATGTTGGCTGTGGTAGTTTTGGATATGCTTGACAGATTCCCCCTACAGCTGGACTCAGATTCTCTGAGGGTAAGTAGTCATGGCAGCTGCTTTAGAAAAGGCCACCTGTACTCTGTGGGTTGGGAGAAGCTGAGTCACAGGAGCAGAAAGTAGGCTGTTTTTCCCTAACTCTGAAGCATTTTGCAGCAGGCTAGTGATATTGTTAACCCGCTGATAAAAACAAAACTAATTTTTTTAATTTTAATGGTGTACTCGGAATCTTGTTTGATTTTAGCCAAACTGTTTTAGTTAAACTGTCTCAATGAGTATGATCCTACAACTTTTCACTTATTTAAACATGATGATAGGGAAAAAGACACTTATATTTTTTGCTATTCTCAGTTTGTATTTTCTTGTTTTTTTATCTATATACTTAGACTGAGTGGTTGGTTAACTGGTTAGCTGACTAGCTGAGTGATTTCAGAAAAGGAAGAGTCTGCATGGATTCCAACTGAAGATTTCTGCAAGCAAGTGGAGGGAAGACGTTGTTGCAGTCCTTTTGACTTAGCAGACTATAGATTTTGATAACTGAGACTCAGGTAAACTCAACCTAAACTTTTGGAAACTGAGTTTCTTCACATTGTGTCTCTGTAGGAACTGACCTATTTAGATTTAATTTGCTTTCTTTCTTTATGCTTATGTATAACTGAAGATAATGCATGTAGCCATATTACATTGTAGAAATTATTTATTATGTTGCTTTATCATTATAAGATTTTACAAAGTTGGTACTTAATTCTTAAGTTCATTCCTTTTATTCTTTTTTGACTTGATTGTGGGGAGGTTGACCCTGTCCAATCCTTGCTGTAAATCCTTGGTGACTGAATTCAGGGTCTCCAGGTGCTTTTCTATGGAAGTTGGATTTTTAGGCACTGGAGCTGGGCACTGAAGTAAACTCTAGGCCACCAAAAGGTTACACATATGTAGTTGCAAAGGACTCAGGGATCTTTTGGAATAAAAAGCATTTTGTGAAGCAGCATAAGTTAATTATACTTGCACGTTAAGTGGTTGAACCGAGAAGCCAGCCAGCCAGACAAGAAAGTCCAGCTACAAATAGTTGGAGCTCAGTGGGGGTTTTGTTTTTATTTTATTTTATTTTTTAAATGAAAAGAGGCTAAGGGGTTTGGAAATAAAACAGAAAACATTATGGAATAATTGTTCTCTTTCGAAGTTCACTGGAGTGCATCAGTTCTGTTAAGCTGCAGAGACCACTTAAAGAGTGTGAACTGAATAAATCATACAGGATAGGAGAGAACCAGGTACAGCAGTGAAGAGAAGGATAGACTTGTCCAGGTTATTTAAAAAAAAAAATAAAGTGTTGAGTAGTAAAAGGCCAGCTGAGGGGAAAGCTGGCCAGTGAGAGAGGCCAAATAGAAATTGGAGTTAAGTATGACAGTGATCAGTAAAAACAGGAGTAAATAAATATATAGCATTCAAAAAGTCTAATCAAACAGAGGACTGGAAAGAGGGAGAGACCTTCGGGATAGCAGAGCAGCTCAGTGCTTGCAGAGTACAAATGAGGAGACAATCCCAGACAAAAAGTAACAACTGCTGCAAAGAATGACTGTTTGAACGTCCCAGAGTATGCATGGCACTCCTCTTTAGGAATGATGCCCACAAGGGCTACAGCTGTATGATGTTTAAGTTGATTTCTGTTCAACTGGGTAAAGGTGGGGGAAGGAGGCATGCTTGGACAGCAGCTGAAGAGAGAAAAAGGCAGGCAACTGGATCCATCCCAAAGGGAAAGACCCACAGCAAGACACGGCAGATGGGATGGGTGGAAAACAAGTTTGGTTCCAAGATCCGTTACAAAAAGAGACCAGGACAAACTGGAAGGAGTTCTTCTTCGCAGCTTCCCTCTGGTCAAGTACTGGAGAACCAAAATGCTTAAAATATCCTTTTCAAAAGAAATCTGTCTCTTCCAACGACTGAGCTCTAACTATAACAAACTATTAAAATGGTTACCAACTATATACAGAATTATAAATAGGAAAAACTTTGAATAGCAAGACCACACACTCAAACAGCCATCATGGGCAGTAAGGAGGAACTGAGAGTGGGTGGGGGCGGCTCCACCCTTTATAACTTCACGCTGTGGAGCGAGGCAGCAGAGAACACACCATTGAGGTAAAAATCTCTGACATCAGGTGCATCCCGCCCCCTTGGATGTGCAATGGACATGTACAATCATTCGAAGAAGTCGGCTTATCTTTTGATGAAGTGCAATGTGGGAGTGAATCCAGCTCAGTCTCTCATAGCACTGTTGGTTCTGAAGAGCTAACAGGAGTAAGGACTTGGTTTCATCACTGATGTATGGAAATATAGTTCCAAGACACACAGGTTGATTAAAACAGCCGTGTTTCTACACATAGCCACTCTTCAGATACTCTCACTGCGGCTCTGCTTCCAGCAGAACCATTCTGAACTGAAACATTCTTAGATTTAATATAATATTTTGCCCTTCAATAGTACTTTCCCCTCCAGTCAAGGATTTCACAGTGCTTTAAAACAAGTTCCACAAGGGTAAGATAGATCTCTGTTTTACAGATGGGAAAACTGAGGCATAGATTTGTTCAAGTCAAGCAGAAAGGTTGTGGCAGAGTCTGGAATAGAATCCAAATGTCATGACTGTTCTTCTCAATAGGTCTATTTAAAATGTTTATGCTTAGCGTTAACTCCTTGGAGACTATCAACGTACAGGTCTTACTAAGAATTCATTTAACTATTAATGTTTGTAAAGATCCACACAAGTAGTCCATATTAGCAATGTTACTACTAGTATGGAAAACACCAATTATAATAGTTAACTCATCAGGAGCATGGTTCATGAACACATGAGAGCCGGTTGCCTTTGGAAGGAGGGCTATTGTTTTGGGATTCCACAGAACTTTACCAAATACCTCAAAAAATCTGTGGAAGGAAATTACCAAAGCTCTGCCTGAATTTTGACCAGCAGGCTGCCAGAACAAACGCTGCTATAAAACCATGGATTAAAAGGCACCCAATCCAGCTACCCCACCCTACAAGATAACTTTAACACAAAAGACACAGAACAGGATGGGATGGAGAAGAGGGACAAACGTGAGAAGCAGATGGTATGTAAGTGAAAAGAATGTGCTAGGCTCTACCTGAGACGTTGGAAGCATTTTATATGCTGGAGGGGGGAGGGCAAGGCAGGGGGAGAGTATCTAAATCAAAGCAAATCACAAGGCATCAACAACCCCTTGATGACAGAAGCCCAGTTTTTGTCAGCATTTCTCATGACAGCTGGAAGGATAGAGACAAAGCAGATAAGAGAATGCCTAGAATACATTTTGCCCTTAGATAGTATCTTTCATCTGAGAATGTAAGAGCATTTTGCAAACATTTCAACCCCTTTTGGTAGATTGAGTAGAATTTATTCCCATTTTGCAGATAAAACAGGGAACTAAGGATCCAGTTCTATTAATCTAAGATTTTTTTTCCTATTCATGAAGTGTGCCTAAAAGAACATCCATGGTTAGAGGCAAGTTAACTCCCTCACTGCAAACCCTACGTGAGATCTCCATTTCTCTCTCTAGCGAACTGAGATAAACCTTGACTTATGTGCAGGAACTTAGGTTGTGCCAGACCAATGATGATGGTGAATATTAGTAACACAACTAAGGATTTTGACAAGTTATCTGTATGTTTACATCGTCCCTTTAAGAGTTTTAAATGAAAAGCGAGCAGTTCACCCTGTGGGTTTCTTCTTATTTACCTGTAATGGAGATTCAGCCATTCAAGATCGACCATCATGCTATGGCAGTGCTTGAGATGCCAGATTCATTCTACTTGGTGTTGGTGGTGTACTTTTACTTAACATTTGGGATTCAGCCTGAAACAACCTTCATTCCTGTAAAGGTTTTGTCATTGCTCTCTCTCTCCCCCTCTCTCACTCACTCACTCCATCCCTTCCTCCGTAATCTCCAAAGGGGAAACCAGTTACTGGCAACCTGAGCTGGTTCCACAGCCACTTTCTTAAAAAATGATGCCCCAAGCACACATCATGCTGGTGATGTCACATCTTGCCAGGAAATGCAACAGAGCTATTTTATGGTAGGATTCAGGTCAGAGCTGATTTACCCATGACTATATAAAACAAGCTTCGCTAACCTGAGCAATTATCTAGTTAAAATATAGAGAGGGGAAGGATAGTCTGATGGCTAAGGCATGAGACTGGGATCCATGAAATCTGGTTTCAATTCCCAGCTCTGCCATGGACTTCCCGTGAGTATCTGGCAAGTCATTGGCTCCGTCTACGTGCTTTGGGGCAGGGGATCTCTCTCACTACATGTACGTATGTCTCCTAGCACAATGGGACCCCGAACCTCAGCTGCATCCTCTAGGTGCTGTTGGAACACAAATATAAATACAATACCTGGGACTTATCCCTTCCACAAAGAAAAGACATTTCCCCTTCCAATTAAAAGGTGTTATTTGTAAAATAACTTTTTTAAACCAAAACAATCTTTGTAGGTGGACAGTGCCTGTCTAACCAAAGCCAGAGGAGACCTGGACTAATAGCATACAGTGATCTGACTGCCCTAACACCACCTCTTGTTCTGCCTAAAAAGTATATGCTGTACAGTTTCCTGCATCTGCCCCATGCAAGAGTCTGATTAGAGCCTTCAGTCATCAACCCTGCTCTGTTCCTGCTCTCTAGCCACCTGTGTGAGATCCGACCTACTCCAACTCAGGGGAGCTTGTGAATCTGCTAACAATCAGGTTTTCAGCCAACCTCCCTCTAATTAGACATTATACAAAAGTAAACAATTACTTTAAGGTAGCTTTAAGCCCCACTCAACACCTGCCGCCATCATTTCGAACAAACTTCTCATACACACATAGCCTCAGTGTCTCACAGGCGAAGTAATACGATCAATATGGATCAGAACAAAATGCGAGTTTGAAAAAGGACACTTTGAATATTAGAAGTGAAATATATTTCACAACACAGAACAAAAAAGCATAAAGCAGCTGAGCTACCGAAACGGACGGTAACTCAGCAGCTTTTCATTACCATATGAAGGACTACTTTTAGGCTTACCCCCAAAATGAAGCTCCACTGATTTGATTGTCCTTTGCTGAATTCTCATAGGAAGTTTCACATTTGGAAGGTACAGGATCAGTGTATGCTTGTATCCACTCAGAGTGGTTAAGAACATGTGCAAGAGTGCACATACCCACAGAGTAAAAAGCCAAAACATACAGTAGTGCAAACCCTTGTGATTTTACCATGAGCCTCGCGATATTTGGATTTTTTCTTAAACCCCTGGCTCCTGCAGCCAGCCAATTACATGAGTCTCAGCTTCGGTTTAAAAGATTTTTTTCTAGCCCTCCTAATTATAAAGAAAAGCCTGAAAACATGAACTGAGTGCACTCTAAGGGCTCAACAACCAGAAGGCAGAGAAGACATCCCCAAAATTTATTTTTTAAACCTCAAGATTTTTAAGCCAATCTTGTGATTGTGGGGGTGCAGACTCATTATTCCTGAATAGTTGGAGTTGACCACGCTGAACGCAGTGAATGGCTGGGACAAGCCAGCACCTGTGTGGGCAAGAAGTGGAAGTATGGAAATCTGAACCAGCAGCACATTGGGGGTAGATTTCCTGCCCTCGTTCAAAATTGCCTTCTCACTAAACCCTCCAAACCCTGGATCTTGGTAACCTTGCCCAGGAGGACTTGATAGGACTCCCACCTGCCCTGCTTTTGGCTCAGGTCAGAAGGATCCCTGGGAGGAGATGCCAAAAGGCACCAGCTCTCTTTTCTCCACTGCCAGGTGCTGAGCTCTTGCAGACCTCCCAGTTCCTGCAGGCCTAGGACTTGACAGAATGAACTCTGGACCCTTACATATTAAAGTAGTAAACCACAAGTTCATGGGATGAGCCACACTTCTATATTTCGGTGTTACATTAGACCTTGTCTATACAGAGATTGTGAGCCAGTCTTTTTTTAACATTGAAATAGTTGTATCGGTACAACCCCATGTATGGACACCGCTGTATTAGGTTAAAAGGTGCCTTATAGTTTATTCCCCTTCCAGTATGGGACTAAGCTATATTGGTATAAGCACCTTTTTACCAGAAGAACTGTAACCACACTGGGGGGAGAAGGGGTGTTGTACTGCTTTAACTGTACTATTATAGTTCAAGTGGTCCAGCTTGCGTGTGCAGACAAAAGCTGAGACCATGTTAAAAGTGGGGTGGAGAGGCCTTCCAAAGAAGGAAATGTTTAGGGGCTTAGAAATCGAAGTGTGGTTGGGTCACTACCCTTTAATGCTTTGGGAGAAATTCTTCACACACTATAATTTATGCTGCTCTTTGCTAGTTCACTATCACCCCCTTCCAGCAACTGGTGTAGAGGCTTTCATGCATAAATAAAGTAGACACAAAAATCAATCGTTCTGAATGATAAAAGTTAGAGAGAGGGGAAAAAAATCCATTAGGGCAGCTAAAATCAGCTTTACAAGAGGAGCTCAGCCATCAACTCAGATTTCCCACAAAGTATGTTAACACACTAGCAAAATCACTATCCCTACCCACAATCAACAATCCTGCCAGGCTCCACATGGCATACAAGGATTTACACTCATTTAAATGACCATAGCAGTGGTGGTGTCATGCCACCATCACGCCGAGATGTGGGAAACCCACTCAGAACTTTAACTTGGGTCTTGGCAGATAACAAAATAATGTCCTCTTCTGCCTATGTTGATATTTCTCTCTGCGCTCATACGGAATATATTTTGTTCATGATCTGGGATCTGAAGCAGAATTTTTAGAAAGCTTTTCCATTCAGCCTTAGCTTCCTTTTAAGCAGTTTTTGGAGACTGTAAATTCTGTGTTCAAGGCAGATGTACAATCCTTCTAATTTAGGCCTATTAAGCAAAGCCCAGCTGTTCAATTGCTGGCAGCCAAAATTTGTCCCATTTTCTTTTTCAAATCATGACTTGAAAAGAGCAACTTTAATGCATTTTTAATGTTTTTAAAGTTAATAAATACAGAATTCTTGAGATGAATATTGAAGCACAGATGTCAGAGACAGAAGATACAATACACCAACTAGTGCTGTACTGGGAACCAGTGTGGAACTGTTCCCTCTCCTCCCCCAATCCCAGCTCCCCATCTTGCTTTGAATGGCCCAGGCAAAAAAGAATTATTTAACCTAGATTTAAGGTTGAAAGAATCTACCACTTACTTCGGTCAAACATCAGATAGACTTGAAAGTCCAGGCAAATAGGCTGAGTATTTTACCACAAACCCCCAAAAGATCCGAAAAGTGTGCAAATGCATGGTTACGGTCACGCAAGCAGCCTTAATTTGTCCCCCATAGCACCACCATGGGGCTAAACAGAATCTCAGACTAGCTTATATAAATCAAAACAGGCTTAATTGTCAAATCCATGCTTTATACTGGAGCATTACAAGATGCAAATTGGATTCTGGGATCCAACTGAGATTTCCTTTTCCACTTCAAACCCAGCCTTCTGAAAGCAACGTCTCAAAATGCAAGAAGGGGCCTCAGAATAAGCACGCAGACAATTAAAAAGACACCATTTCCACACAGATCCTGTATGATCCTCCCCAACCTGGAGGACCTCACAAGGTTCCATGAAGAAAACGAAAGGCTCCATGCATATAAGGCGGGAGGGGGAGGGGGGGAGAAGTGGATCCTTTACATTCTGGAGCAGACTTGTTTCACCACAGCAATGCATTCCACCCACCAAGTTAAACTCACTTCAGATACCACATTTATAGCAACTGCCTTACCAGATCAGATCTTTCATCTGTCAGTACAGTATCTCATCTCCAGTGGTTGCCAAAACCAGATACTTCACTGGAAGGCATAAAGACCTTCCTGTATCTAACTGTGCAATGTAGCACATGAGGGTGAATTCATTCCATTTCCCTGTATGACCAGTTTATGCCATGGAACATGAGATTTCAGGACCCTTTATCTTTCCTTTCATAGATACAAATATGAATGGCCATAACCTTCTCCAGTCCTTTTTCAGATCTAGCTATCATAGGACTTGCAGCTAGACAGCTGCAGTTACCACCAGGATGGTCTCGGTACAAAGGAAGTCAAGAGCCTAGCCTGAGGTCACACAGCAGCCCGGATAGAATTTGAACCCACAAAATTCCTGGCTTTAGCCACTAGGCGGCACAGTAACTCCTCATTACACTTTCATCAAAGTATAAACCCTTTAAAATTTTATTACAGCAAAATCTTGCTCTTAAGAGCCATCATCATATAGTGAAATCCACCATAAGCAACAGACTTTTTGAAAGTCTGGTTAACTGGTCAGGTTTGTTATGTTTCCTCAGGCCGTGTCTACACTGGGGATTTGCCCCAGTTATAGCCATGGACACACCAGGACAACCTCTATAAACCAGACGTTTATGGCCTCTATAAACCATAATTCCCCCAATTTATCTTAGCCCTCTTGAAACTGGTGCAAATTGTGGTTTATGGCAGCTTTGCCTGCATACACTAGGCGTTTGCACTGATGCAGCTACTCCAGTGTCTAGCCTCCAATAAGTGAAATCCCAGCATAGCCAAGGTCTGAATTCAGAGCACACTTCATTTTATTCTCCAAACCAAATCCCACAGAGACTTCATTGAATTCTCTCACAGCCCCAAACTTTTAATCATACCCTTGGGGATTCTACGTCAAAGTTAGCATGGAAAACCAACAGCGTCAAATAGCACCTTGCTATTCAAAACACATCTATTCTTCTCAGACACTCAGAGCCCCACCTGTCTACTTACTGACAAATGCATTTTTGCTACATCTCCCTCACCAGCAAACACCCCTCCGCAGCAAGAGACAACATAGCTACAGATGAGCCAGTTAGATCCTACTCTGACTTGCACAACAGCAGGATCTCATTTTAACACTTATTTAACCCACCTACAACTCCCACTTAGCTACCACATACAACCTTGTCTTCCTTCTTCCTCCTCTCTGTCCCTACTGAGTTCTACACTCAACTGTCTTATCTGGTCCCTATTTAGACTGAAAACTCTTTTGAGCAGGGACTACTTTATATTCATCCATTGTTCAGCACAATTGAGGCCTGACCTAGATTGGCATCTTACCTCTGTAATGTAAATGATACATAGTAAGTTCCACTTGTAGAATCTTTATTTCTGGTCAGAGTGAATAAAGCAAAAAGAACCCAGCTTAACTTTCAGATCCCAGGATGAGTTTGTAGTAATGGCAGTGAGAAAAGATAGCTAGCATTTTTTATTTGTAAATGAGAAATAAAATTAGGCCTCGAGTCATTAAATGTCTAGAACTGATCTTTAATCAGCTCTTTTTGCCATCATTTTTCAGATTTTTAACTAGGGCTTGAAAATTTCCCAGCCACCTACTAGCCTGAGCACCAAGGGCTTGTCTAAACAGAAAGCCAGGGTGTGAATTTTCAGAGCACTAGTTTGCCATGTAGACTCTGGAAGTACATCAAAATGCACTATGGAACTCTTTTAGTGTGCAATAGTAGGATCCACATGGCCAGTTTAGTGCATAGAAAGCTACTATATGCTGCACATTCACATGCCTGGCTTGCTACACACTAATTTGCCATGCAGACAAGCCTTAAGCCCCAGTCCAAGTGAAATATAGCTGGGCTGCCACACCACTTAAGATACAGAGGATCTTTTGAGGTTAGTCTATAAAAACGTAGCCTTTTCAGACATGGGCATTTTAGTTTAGTTTTTAATTGTTTATAGATATAATTGTGCTGATTCACACTCATCTCGATGGGGTCTGCTTTGCTTTTCAACAGCAGCAGAAAGGGGAATGGGGGAGGAAGAAACAAGTTGTTTAAACAACAGCTGTTACAATACTGCATCAATACAGGCCTAATGGAGCATTAGCATCCTGTCCTTGTCAGAGCAATCACTGTGTAAATAAAAGCTTTGCCTTCTGAAGAGGACTTTATAACCTAAAATGCAAACATTCCACTACATTTTTTTCCAATCACAAGTCAATTATCCTGCCAAGTGATGGCAGAACAATTCCACCAAATAAACACATTTCATAATCACAACACTTCAGTGCCTTCTGACTCAAGATTGTGGTGTAACACACTCACTCACACACAAGCAAGGAGGTTCTCTCAAGCTTCACATAATCATTCCCAGAGCTTTTTCCCCCACCTCTGAGGATCACACAAGCCCAAAGCTGATAAGCATACAAAAAGCTGTGATTATATCTGACGATGTGCATCATTGTTTAGGGCAGCTGTGGAAACTCCGTCATTGGAGGTTTTTAAGAAAAGGTTAGACAGACACCTCTGTCAGGGATGTCCTAGATAATACTTAGTCCTGCCTCAGTGCAGGGAACTGGATGAGAAGACCAACTTAGGTCCCTTCCACTCGTACATTCCCATGATTACATCCTATCATTATATACGTTCATCCAAACTGAAATCTCATCTGCCACTGCACTACCCAATTGCTTCCACTGACCTAGAACCCAGCTAGAAAGATTTTACTCACAGCCCTCTATAAATTTTACTAACTGAAGCAAATTAGTGTCACAGGCAAATGTTACCTATTTGTTCTCTGCTTCCAAATTATTCATATTTAAATACTGCCCCCAGTGCAGACCTCCCTGGAGAGCTGTTACTGCTTTTTTAACCACTTTGAGATATTTATGTCACAGTTTTGTACCATAACCAAATTTTTAATCCACGCTAGGACTTTGCCCCTTGGCATATTTTCCTTAACAGTCTCCAGTAACGTTCACTTAATATCTTTCATCCTAAAGGATCCCAAAGTCCACATATACACACACGTGAGTCACTCCTGCCACCTCTGGGATGGAAGGCAATCACTGCTTTTCAGTGCATCCTCACCGCCCAGGCTGTTACGGGTAAGTGAAGACTAACAAACCAAGAAGAAATTTAGGGAAGCCAAAAGCAATTACTCAAATGGGAACTTGGTCAGGGCTAACAACTCTATTCTTGAGAACACAAGTTCCACAAGAGCTTTTAATGAGCACAGGTGGTCAAGACCTCAGCTATGCAAATCAGCCATAGAATACCTCCCTTCCAGCAGCAGTGTCCTCTAATAATCCCATGCTGGGGCCTGGGCTCAACACTGACTCGCTGACAGGGAAGAGAGTCACCTACTGAACCACCCACACTACTGCTGCAGAAACTGATGTTTTCCCATCAAAGTAACAAGCAAACCAGATCCAACAAAGCTTATCTGACTAAGGCCACAGCCCAAAGTGGAAAGTAGAGCAGAAGGGAACCTTATTAAAATCTTTTTGGAAATCCCAAAGTATTATGCCCACTATGTCACCTTCACTGCTTTATTAACATTTCCCCTTGCAGAGGTTATGCTGGTTTGACTTTATCAGATTAGTACAGCACATAGATAAGCACAATCTATCCTTCAACTTGGTTTCCCCTCTGAACTGAAGGTGAAGCTAACCAGTCTAAGTGAGTGATTCAGGACTTTCCTCTTCTCCTTCTGGAAGATATGCACTCCACACCAGCAACTTTCCAGTTGTCAAGAACAGTTCTGGATGCAAGGATACATCGCACATCCTAGTCAGTATCACAGCTACCTCACACATAGTGTCTTTAATTACCCTTGGGTAATTACCATCCAGTTTGGCTATTTAATATACTGGACTGTTTCAGGTTGATTCACAGCTTCCTTATTAGAGACTTTAAACAGGGGGGGTGTCCTAAAAAGCAAACACATTTATGGCTGTTTAAAAGATGTAATATTAGGCATAATTCAGGAAAACTGCCCCTGTAAGAGGCAGCAAATTCCTGGTTTCTCTGCCAAGATGACAGCACAAGAACCATGAACTGAAATGATGTAGATGGATACTTGGAAGGCAACTTGTTGTTTCAAACCCTGGTTACAGAACTTCTAATGGCGCACACACACCGACAGGAAAATTTGGAAACGTGCAGCACATCAAGGCTTAATATCCTACGCACCAACTCCTTTTCTCTCCCTCCTCATTATTACTGAAACCATTTGCATATGCTTTTTTCCCTTTCTGTGGGTCTTACCAAGTAATTTGGGTGATTTTAAAAATACCTGAAAGTTCATCTTCAAAGTGCGGCTGAACAGTCTAAGGTGCTGCATTAAAATCAGAGACTCCCTTGGAAGCATGAGCTCATATTCCATCCCAATCCAGCCCTCAGTGTACCACACTGTACCATTCAGATACCACAAGGATGGGCCTGTGTAATAACCCAGGGAGTGATCTCATTAGAAGTTCTTTTGACCAAGGTATTTCCTCATCCTGCTCTACAGTAAACACAGATGGACGGACAATGTCCAGCACCTCTTCACAACTTCACCTTTTTCTTTAATTGACCCATCTCTTGCACACCACTTCTTTGGTGGCCTAAATTTATATGTGAAACCTTCTTGCTTCTATTTAGGTTGCTCTCAGCTGAAAAGTGACTCTAAAAATGGCATCCTGGGGTCTATGCTCATCTGCCAGTCCTGCAAGCTCAGCTTGGGTTCCAGAAGTCAAACTAGGTCCCATTTCACACATCACCAGCAATAAGAAGTCCAAGTAGACCCTCAGTGAAACCTGCCTATGCACACTGGGTTATGCAACTGTCAGACTGGAATTTACTAAATTCTTCTGACAATGTCAAAGGAGGAACAGAATACAACTGTGCTGACTCATTTTAGCCACTAAAGTCAGCAGATACGGCTCCAAGCAGTCACAGAAAATAGATCTCTTGATTAAGAATGTGCTATGATGGCACTTGATGAAAGTTACCGTTTGTCCAAATCTGCCATTCATTCTTCATTTAACCGCTTCGCCTCCTTCTGTTTTATTATTAATCATGTTTATTATGGTACTGCCTGGGGGCCAACAGAGAATAGTGCCCCATTGTGCTAGGCACTGTACACAGAATCAGAGATGGACTATGCTCCAGATAGCTTACAATCTCAAATAGACAATACAGACAAAGGTTAGGGGAAAAGGATAGAGCATACAAACAGTGTACACTTTACCAGGCACAGTTCAAATTAATGTTTAGACAGGATTTTTACTTGAAAAAAAGGTTTAAAAAACCCTAAAAAATCCTTGTCAATTTCTTGATTTTAATATTCCATTTACACACAGAACCTCGGTGCTTGTCACAAGATGTGTTTAACCAACCTGCAAACAAGCTCAGTCGCAAAGTTTACTTTGTCCTTCAGCTTTTCGTTAATGATCTCCCGCTGCTTTATAATTCATCATCCCATGTAATCCCAGGGGAACCACCTGCAACAAATATTACAGTAAACCAAATTGTGCAGTGGTCACTGCGAACCAGTGCAGCTCCCCCACTCACCTGCTGTGTTAGCTCCTAGAGTATCCTCCCACATTCTACATGCCTAAATGAACTAGTTAACTGCTTCAGTCTCACTACAACACTTCCCCAGCGTGGCTGGCCCATCTAGGCCAACCAGTGGTTATTATTTACAAGTTCTTGGCACTATTGTACCAGCAGCTTTAGAAACATTTTAGCACCTAATAAAGCATGGACTGGCCATTAGAACATGCACATGAGATTTTAATGTGAACCTGCGAAACCTGCCGTTTTGCACAGAAAGCCACATGCAGCTCAGTACCATGGAATGCAGGGGAGCAAATAGGGGTGGCCCCCTGAAGCCTAGAGCAGACACCCGGCAGCAGAATGGCACCAACACACTGAGGAGGGATTTTGCACATTTACTGGCAGCTGACCGATAGGAGCAGGCTTTGCCTCTAGGGTGGAAGGTGTTGGGAGTGTTTGACAAACTGCCCCAAACTAAAACATGAGAGGGGTTATACCAACAACGTTCATTTTAAGGGTAGGACTTTCCAAAGCGATTAGCCTTGGTCTAACCCGGCTCTCACTGAAGTCAACATCACGCCAACACTGAGCACTTTGGAAAATCCCCCCCAAAGACGTTTGTTACTACTGTTTTGTGAGGAATTTATGATCTGACAGCATGAGGTGATCAGTCAGCCCTGTCCCCCTTCTGTATTCAGGGCCCATCTCATTTGCCAGGAGCCTGTTAGAACGAAAACGTATAAAACAACAAATGGTGCTAATTAGGCAAGCTAAGCTCCAGCTCGCCCTGTCACTTAACGCAGGAATGTGGGCTGGCAAAACTAAAAGGCAAAGTTCTGAAAGAGAACACTTGAGTTCATTTAGAATTCATCTGTGGAACTTGCTGCCTCGCAAGGCTATTAAGAAAGTCACCTTTAGGACCTTTTAAGAGAAGCATTAGATATTTGCATGAATGAGAGCAGTACTTGCAATGTTACTCCAGTTTGCGTAACTGTAAGAGCCTTCACTACCATCAAGAGGTATACCTGTAATTTCTCAAGTGTATTTTGAAGGCAAGGGAGAAACCATGTATCCCGCACCGGCCCCTGTCAGATGGGAATGACCATATCAAACTAGATCATTGCCCATCTAATCCTCAATACTACCCGAGAAGGCCTTTCCCCCCCACTTTAAGAGTGTCATCATAAGCCCTGCTAATAAGAGATCACCACTAACCTTTTCCTTATACCCCTTTTGGTCAAACAAGAACTACCCATAGGATGATTCTTTGATGTGGAGAAGGAAAAAACCCAGCACTAGATGTACATGTTAATATGTACCATGCATAGACAAATTATGCTTCAAGGAGACATTAAATCTCTTCTCAATTAACAGAAACACCTCATAAGCGGAACATTAAATAATTCCCAGCCATCCAGCAAGACAATTGACTATGTCAGTGAGTTGTAACAGAAATACTCTTCACAATCTGTTCCAACCCAATCACAATCTGTCCTTACAGCACCGGGGTTGAGGGGGGATTTTACTTCTACGGAAAAAATGGTCACTAACCTTTCCATAACTGTTGTTCTTCAAGATGTGTTGCTCATGTCCTTTCCGAAGTAGGTGCGCACGCACTGCATGCACCGTCGCCAGAAGCTTTTCCCCCAGCGGTACGTGTCAGGTCAATTCTGGTGCCCCCCTGAAGTAGTGCCTTCATAGTGCGGTACATAGGCAGCTGCTACCCCGCCACGCTTTCTTCCCAGCTACTCCAACAGAGGGACAGGTTGGTGGGTTTTGGAATGGACATGAGCAACACATCCTGAAAAACAACAGTTACAGAAAGGATAGCAACCGTTTTTTCTTCTTCGAGTGCTTGCTCATGTCCATTCCCATGTAGATGATTCTCAAGCCATGAGTCAGGAGGTGGGATCGGAGATCCATGTTGATATGGACTGTGAGACTGCTCGTCTGAAGGCAGCATCACTCCTTGCCTGCTGCGTGATGGCACAGTGTGTAGTGAATGTGTATGGATGAGCAGATCGCCTCGCCTCCAAAACCGGGACCGGCGACACAAAAGCTGCTGACGAAGCTTCCGACCCCGTAGAATGCACTGTTAGGTGAGGAGGCGAGACCTTTGCCAGATTATAGCACGTGTGTATGCATGACGTAATCCATGGGGAGATTCTCTGAGCCAAGACTGGACCCCCTTTGATCCTTTCCTCAATTGTCATGAAGAGTTGAGTAGTTTTTCAAAATGGTTTGGTCCTGTCTATGTAGAACGCCAAGGCACGCCTAATGTCCAGGGAATGAAGCCTTTGTTCCTCTCTGGTAGCATGTGGCTTTGGGTAAAAAAACAGGGGAAAAAACATCCTGGTTAACTGTGAAAGTGTGAGACTACCTTAGGAAGGACGGACAGATGTGGTTGAAATCACACCTTGTCCTTAAAGAAGACAGTATATAGGGGTTTGGAGGAAGGGCCCTGATCTCTGAAAACCTCCTTGTTGAAGTAATGGCAACTAAGATTAATTTCCAAGAGAAATGGAGCAAGGAACACATCGCCATAGGCTTGAACAGGGGCTCCTTTAGCCTTGACAACACCAGGTTGAGGTCCCAGGGAGGCAGAGGTTGATACATCTGGGGGTACTAGCACTCCAACCCCTTCAAAAAGTGGGAACAAACTGCGTTAGCAAATACTGTTCAGCCATTTGCCAGTGGATGGAAAGCCAAGATTGCAGCCAAGTGAACTCATGTGGACAATACCGCAAGGCCTCCCTTCTTCAAATAGAGCAGATAGTCCAGGATAAGAGGCAGAGATGTCTCACTTGGCAGGACCCCTTTCCTTGATGCCTACAATGAGAACCTCTTCCATTTCGCCAGATGCACCAAAGATATGCCTGGTTGACAGTTTTCTGCTATTCATAAGAACCATCTGTACAAGAGCCGAGCAATCCCACTCCGCCTTGCTCAACCACTGAGTTTCCATGCTGTCAGATGCAACGATGTGAAATTCGGGTGAAGCAGACGGCCGTGTTCCTGTGAGATCAGCTCTAGGGGCATTAGTGGGCTGACAGGTTTGTCCTCTAACGGGTACAGGAGAGTCGAGAACCAAAGCTATCGCAGCCATGCTGGGGCTATAAGGATCATTCTCACTTTGTCCCTTCTGACCTTGAGCAACACCATGTGGATCAGAGCCATGGGAGGGAAGGCACAAAAGACTCCTGCCACAGGGAAGGAGAAAAGTGTCCGATAGGGATCTCGGACTGTGCGCCAAGTAGGAGCAGAACTGGGGGCATTTTCTGTTGAGCTTGGTTGTGAACAAATCCGCTTGGGGAAATCACCACTTCTGGAAAATGACATTTAGGACGTCCGGGCGAATAGACCACTTGTGATGGTTGATGAAGGACCTGCACAAGTGGTCTGCCAGCTTCTTCTGCGAGCCTGGCAGGTAAAAACACTTCCAAGTGAATGGACTGGGCTATGCAGTAATCCCACAGACTCACCACCTCCCAGCATAAGGGGGAGCAGTGGGCTCTACCTTGCTTGTTTATGTAGAACGTTGCTGTAGTATTGTCTGTGAGTACTCAGATGCATTTGCCCCATAGCTTGGATTGAGATGCCTGGCACACTAAATGCACCGTTCTCAGCTCTCTGACACTGATGGGAAAGGTCAGTTTGTCTGGCACCCATAGGCCCTGCAGGGCTCTATGTGGGCTCCCCATCCCATGTCTGAGGCTTTGGTGACCAGCGACTTTGACAGGACTGGTCTCAAAAAAGGGAGGCCTCCACACACCGGATCCTGGTCAAGCCACCATTGCAGGGCAAGGGTCACCGCCAATGGGATTGTGACCACTTTGTCGAAAGGGTGATGGCCTGGTGTATATACTAACGCCAGCCATGCTTGGAGGGGTTTGAGTCTGAGACGAGCATGCTACAACACGTATGTACAAGAGGCCATGTGACCCAGAAGCTTCAGACAGTTTCTCGCTGTGGTGATGGGAAAGGCTCTTAGACCATATATGAGGCCTTTGATAGCTCTGAATTGACTCTCTGAGAGATAGGCTCTGGTCCAAGTCGAGGACCACCCCTATAAACTCGATCTTCTGCACTGGCGAGGATGACTTCTGTTGGCTTATCAGGAGCCCTAGATTTGAGAAAATGGTCTGAACAAGTCTCACATGCCTTTCCATCAGCTTCCTGGAGCAGCCCCTGATCATCCAATTGTCCAGGTATGCGTAAACCTGTTCTCCTGCTTTCCTGAAGGAAGCTGCCACCTCCGCCATGCAATTTGTAAATACTCTCAGTGCTGCAATAGGTCGAAGGGTAGCGATGTGAATGGTTACGATCTATGATGAATCAGAGGAATTTCCTATGGCACCTGTGCCCCCAGAATATCGCTGTGTGAAAGTATGCATCCTTTAAGTCAAAGGCGGTAATACCAGTCCCCTGGATCTGGGGAAGGGATGATTGAGGACAGGGAGATCATGCGAAATGAAACTGCACCACAAAAGCACCACTCCAAGGGGCACCAGAGCTGACCCGGCGCTTACCACTGGGGAAAAAAAGCTTTCAGTGACAGTGCACACGCCTACATGGGAATGGACATGAGCAAGCACTCGAAGAACTATTATATGTTTATATTAAGGACTCCTCACAGGAAAATTAACTGAAATGGACACCTTTCATGTTTCTCAATAACAGAGTAAATGATTTTTATGTAAACACTGCAGCTTTCTGGTCCAGCCAAATAAGCCTTGAGCCAAATAGGCCATTGTCCCCCAGACAGCTAATCTAAATGCAAATGACAACAAAATGGCAAAACTAAGAGGTTTCTGAACGGTACCGTAAATTTAAAATCGGAGACAATGCACATTTATCTTGGAGAACAATCTTCCACCTGGCAGGACTCGATGATATCGTATTACTTTTTTACCCCTAACAGACATATATAAAAAAAGTAGGCTATAGCCTAGGATTTGCCAAATTGCATCACGAATAAGGCAGTGGTTTTCCATATCACTACCCCCTGTTAAAAAAGGCTTCTGAACAAGCTATAAAGAAAAGGAGAGTGATTTATCTACATCAGGGTACTATATTGCCATCCATCACCATCACCAAGCTCCTTCCACATAAAATCCAGATCAACAGCAGTAACCCTAGCGGACTTCATGAGTCTCTTTTTGGGTCAGAACTCTGTTTAGGATAGGGTTTTTTGATTTTTAAGATTTTATTAATTTTGGTAGGGGCTGAGGGGGCATCAATGATGCGAATGGCATTCTTATGGTACAAAGACTTTTTTGAAGAGGGCCTATTCATGGCCACCAGGCTGAGAGTCCATGAAGTTAGGCTTTTGCCAGTGGAAATTAAGTGTAGGACTAATGGCAGATCTCAAAACACGTCCCCATGTTCCATCTCGGTAATGCAGTCAGCAGCACACAGAGAGGAGAAGCTATGATTAAAACAAAGACCTAAAATCCTTCTGAAAACATGCCACTGACATTAGTTTATGAGTAAGTTTTCAAGGAGGCTCATTCTAACCACCAGAAAGAGACAGACACCAAAAACACCATTCCCAAGAGCAGACATGTAGTAAGAATGATGCAGCTAATTAACCGTATAGCTACAAAACACATTCATTACATGGGTGAAGTTCTTAATACTTCATATAGTCTGAAAGAGCATATTCAGGAATATTCATAGAACAGAATCTTGTTAATTAGCTCTAATGAATGGGAGGCCCCTTTGCAAATGTGAATTAGCCAGCAAGTGAACCAGCAAAATTAGAAAAGCAAAGACAATGCATCACAAAGTGCATTTGGCTCACTTATTTTGACAACTGCAGGTTAATTATTTATAGACAGTACTTCACTAATACATTCTGAAGTATCATAATAAATAAAGCTACTTTGTCATGCCAGGATCTCACTAAATCTGATTAGCAGGTTGTTAAAATAAAAAACAAAACCTACTTCCATCAGAAACTTTTCATGCTGATGGGCATTTCTGAAAACTCTGTCAACTCCTCTCTTTTTACAATTGTTTTGACATGCTTGATGCTTAGAGCCATTACTTGTGCGCCTATCACTTTCTGCACTGAAATGCAGGCTTTTGATCTGTGATCCTAACTTGGAATTGTTAAGAGCTCCTGTCCTCGCCCATCTTTTATCCTCTCTGGCGTTTTAGTGGACTTCCATGACAAGGCTGTTTCCCACTAGAACCTAAGGTCCCAACCATGCAACCAACTCTACAGGAGGGGGTGTTGGGGTCTGCTCATACAGAGCTTATTGCAGAAACCCCCAAGAAACCACTCCCTGCCCGAACAAAAAAAGCTATAATTTAAGAATTGCTGCACAGACTCACAAGCCATCAATTTTGAACAAACAATTATTACCAAAGGGGGAGACCATTCCTCTTAGGATAGGGGCAACTTCAAATCAGTAAAATTATTTTACTAAGAATCAATAGATTTTGTAAACCAAATGCGTGAAAATGGACCACATGATATGGAATATAGGAAGGGACCTCCCTGAGTCCAGTCCCCTGCTATTGCACCAAACTTGTCATCTAATCAAAACTTTTACTCCTACGGTATAACCTAACAACCTCCTGGGGGCGCCACTTTGACGCTTCAGTTCTAAAAGATAACTCACAGGCAATATTATTACAACACACTGCCCGTGCTTTGGGCTAGCAAAGTAACCACCACTATCCTACCCAGCCCATCACTACCTCCCCACTATCAACGCTGACCTTGAAATGACAGCAGTCTAAGTGAACACCTCGTAAAAGAGCTAGTCCAAGTTGCAATGCATATTTTCAGGCTTGCAGAGCGTAGACATTATTATTTTAAACGCCAGGTCTGTTATGACACAGCAACAGGAACGAAGCCAAAGAACCAAGTGGTAGGTGTTGACGCTTGCACTGTCCAAAACAAGTGCATGCTCCAGGAGTACACACTTCTCTCCTAGCCACTAACAAACATTTCTGTGCTGAGCGTGAGTGGCAGACACAGCCCAGAATATTTGGACAGCCGAAATCTCAGTGCTTACTACATGAAAACAGAAGACATCATTCTGCATATTCAGGGCCACACTGGAAATAAACAACACTATTGTTCCTGTGCAAGGAAGGGCAGTGAGTTATAGAATAAGAACAGGCATCAAAAGACAGATTTTCAGAACAGCTAAGCACCCAACAGTTTCCATTTAGGCCTGGTCTACACTCACTACTTAGGTCGACTTAAAGTCACTTAAGTCAACTTAATTACACCCACGTCTACACTGGCACCACTCTTAATTCGAATTAAGGTGCCTGTAAATCGACGTAAGACCACCTATCCAAGTGGCATAGCACCTAATTCGAATTTGTTAAGTCGATTTAGTGTCAGTGTAGATGCAACGGAACTTAATTCGAATTAATTGACCTCTGGAATGTATCCTACAATGTCCCATTTTGACCGCTCTGGACAGTCGCACTGTGCTGCTCAGTGGTCACACTAGCAGGAAAAGTCCCCTTCCCTCAAGCCCCGGGAAAATTTGAATGTTCATTTCCTGTGCTGCCAGCGTGGAGAGAGCATTGTCACCGTTCTCCACACGGCTACTGCAAAGCCCAAATGCACCAAACAGCATGGAGTCGACCAGAGGTCTTAGACCCATTGGGCTGTGGGGCGAGGAGTCTGTTCTGGCTCAGCTCAGAGCCAGGAAAAGGAATCTGGGCATTTATGGAAAGATATCCCAGGGCATGCTGGAGAAGGGACACCAGAGGGACGGTCAGCAGTGCCACGTGAAGATCAAGGAGCTGCACCAGTTGTATCAGAAAGCCAGGGAAGCTAACAGCTGCTCTGGCTCCTTGCCCAAAAAATGCAGGTTCTATGATGAGGTGCACGCAATTCTTGCTGGGGATCCCACCACGGTGCCTCACCGCAGCATTGATACCTCTGGTAGGTCACAGTCCATGATCAACGATGAGTACTCCATGGACGAGGAGGAGGAGGAAGCTGAGGAGAGCAGGGTGCAGGACAGCGGGGTGTCCATTCTCCCTGAAAGTCAGGACTTATTCCTGACCCCCAAGTAGTCCAGCAGCACACAGGACAGCAAAAATGATCCCGGGGAAGGCACATCTGGAGAGTTTTCTTTCTTATTAGCATTTCTGTCCTTGTACATTGGGTGGGAGGGGCACGAAGGGGATCTCAGGCGTTTCGTTGACTGCACTGCGTGATTACCCAGGGATCATTTTTTTGTGTGTGATGAGAAATGCTATGTTTATCATCAGTTGATATCTCATGGAAAATGTAATGTATGTAAGCTGTTATCCCTAGAAAAACTTTTTCAGGGGAGGGCTGCCTTGTTCCTCCCTCCATGGTAGGATTCTTCTCTGAAAAAAAGGCACATCATGGCTTCATGTGTTTTAAGCATAGCCTCCACCACCACGCCGTCCACAGTTCCCCTCTGTAAGGGTTTAAAATACAAGCAGAGATCTTCCCTCTACCACCACCATGCCCCCCACAGTTCCTCTCTGTAAGGGTTTAAAACACAAGCAGAGAGAGTGAATCATGTGCTACATTGTATCAAGGGAACCGTTTGCAACATTTTAATGGTAACACTGTATACATTGTTTCCCTGTAATCATTTGCTACATTTTTTCAGGGGATCATTATCTAAATTGTTACATTCGTTTCATTTTCTTCACTATGATAACTGTGGCTACCTTGTTACTTTTCTTTCATTCTGCAGACACCTGAGCACTGGACTGACCCTTAAGAAACGCTGCAGACAGACTGTCTCAGATTAGGAAGAAGGGGAAAAAAAAAAGCAGAGACATCATGTTTGCGGAGCTCATGAATGCCTGAGCAGCCGCAGAGACAGAGCACAGAGCGTGGAGGCTGACCTTGTCACAGAACATGGACGTGGACAGGGAGAGTCGGTGAGAAATGATGGAGCATGATGGCAGCACCACGCAGGAAATGCTGCGAATCATGCAGGACCAGGCAGACATGCTCCGGCGGCTTGTGGAGCTTCAGGAGGAGCGGAGGCAGGACAGAGTCCCACTGCAGCTCCTCCATAATGCTCCTCAACCGAGGGCTTTGCCACCCTCCCCCGCCCCCAAGGTCTTGGATGAGATTGCCCAGGATGCAGTACGTGCTCTCCTTCACTCCGGTGGAGGCGAGCAGAAAGCAGAGGCGGCCATGCTGATAGCTGGCCAGCAAGCTACCACCCCACCCCTTGATGCAGTGAGTGGACGCTCCCCTCCCCATTCCCCCATGATTTGAATGTTCAGAAATAAAGTTTTGCATCATTTCAACACGTTTCTTTATTAAATCACATCTTGTTCAGGAGGGATATGTCAGGCACAGATATCGATGGGGGATCATTTTCTTGACCTGCTGCTCACAAACAGGGAAGATTTGGTAGGGGAAGTACAAGTGGGTGGCAACCTAGGCAGCAGTGACCATGAGATGGTCGAGTTCAGGATCCTGACGAAAGGAAGGAAGGAGAGCAGCATGATACGGACCATGGACTTCAGAAAAGCAGACTTTGACTCCCTCAGGGAACTGATGGGCAGGATTCCCTGGGCAGCTAATATGAGGGGGAAAGGAACCCAAGAGAGCTGGCTGTATTTTAAAGAGACCTTATTGAGGGCACAAGAGCAAACCATCCCGATGTGCAGAAAGAATAGCAAATATGGTAGGCGTCCAGCTTGGCTTAACAAAGATGTCCTTGGCGAACTTAAACACAAAAAAGAAGCTTACAAGAAGTGGAAGCTTGGTCAGATGACTAGGGAGGATTATAAAAACACTGCTCGAACGTGCAGGAATGAAATCAGGAAGGCCAAAGCACAATTGGAGTTGCAGCTAGCAAGGGACGTGAAGGGGAACAAGAAGGGTTTCTACAGGCATGTTGCCAACAAGAGGAAGATTAGAGAAAGTGTGGACCCCTTGGAGAATGAGGGAGGTGACCTAGTGATGGAGGATGTGGAGAAAGCTGAGGTCCTCAATGCCTTTTTTGCCTCTGTCTTCACAGACAAGATCAGCTCCCAGACTGCTGCACTGGGTGACACAGAATGGGAAGGAGGTGAACATCCCGCAGTGCTGAAGAAACAGGTCCAAGACTATTTAGAAGGATTGGACATTCACAAGTCCATGGGGCCGGATGCAATGCACCCGAGGGTGCTGAGGGAGTTGGCTGAGGTGATTTCAGAGCCATTGGCTATTATCTTTAAAAGACCGTGGCAACAGGGGGAGGTCCCTGAGGACTGGAAAAAAGCAACTATAGTGCCCATCTTCAAAAAAGGGAGGAAAGAGGATCCAGGGAACTACAGACCGGTCAGCCTCACCTCAATCCCTGGAAAAATCATGGAGCAGGTCCTCAAGGAATCCATTTTAAGGCACTTGGAAGAGAGGAAGGTGATCAGGAACAGTCAACACGGATTCACCAAGGGAAAGTCATGCCTGACCAACCTGATTGCTTTCTATGATGAGGTGACTGGCTCTGTGGATGTAGGGAAGGCGATGGATGTGATATACCTTGACTTTAGCAAAGCTTTTGATACTGTCTCACACAGTATTCTTATCAGCAAATTAAAGAAGTATGGGTTGGATGAATGGACTATAAAATGGATAGAGAACTGGCTAGAGCATAGGGCTCAACAAGTAGTGATCAATGGCTCCATGTCTAGCTGGCAACCGGTCACAAGCGGAGTTCCCCAGGGGTCAGTCCTGGAGCTGGTTTTGTTCAATATCTTTATTAATGATCTGGAGGATGGGGTAGATTGCACCCTCAGCAAGTTTGCGGATGACACTAAGCTGGGGGGAGTGGTAGATACCCTGGAGGGTAGGGATAGTATACAGAGTGACCTAAACAAACTGGAGGATTGGGCCAAAAGAAATCTAATGAGGTTCAACAAGGACAAGTGCAGAGTCCTCCACTTAGGAAGGAAGAATCCCATGCACAGCTACAGACTGGGGACCGACGAGCTGGGCAGCAGCTCTGCAGAAAAGGACCTGGGGGTAACGGTGGATAAAAAGCTGGATATGAGTCAGCAGTGTGCCCTGGTTGTCAAGAAGGCTAATAGCATATTGGGCTGCATTAGGAGGGGCATTGCCAGCAGGTCACGGGAAGTGATTATTCCCCTCTATTCGGCATTGGTGAGGCCGCATTTAGAGTATTGTGTCCAGTTTTGGGCCCCCCACTACAAAAAGGATGTGCACAAGTTAGAGAGAGTGCAGCGGAGGGCAACCAAAATGATTAGGGGGCTGGAGCACAGGACTTATGAGGAGAGGCTGAGGGAACTGGGATTGTTTAGTCTGCAAAAGAGAAGAGTGAGGGGGGATTTGATAGCGGCCTTTAACTACCTGAAAGGGGGTCCCAGGGAGGATGGGGCTAGGCTGTTCTCGGTGGTGGCGGATGACAGAACAAGGAGCAACGGTCTCAAGTTGCAGGGCGGGAGGTCTAGGTTGGACATTAGGAAAATGTTTTTTACTAGGAGGGTGGTGAAGCACTGGAATGGGTTACCTAGGGAGGTGGTGGAATCTCCATCCTTAGAGGTTTTTAAGCTGAGGCTTGACAAAGCCCTGGTTGGGATGATATAGCTGAGGTGAGTCCTGCTTTGAGCAGGGGGTTGGACTAGATGACCTCCTGAGGTCCCTTCCAACTCTAATATTCTATGATTCTATGATCATCAAAGGCAAACAACATACAGGAACCAAAATCAGTCCTGCATCTCATTGCAGAACCTGGTTTTCAAAGCTTCCCTAAAGCAAAGTGCTCCGCGGTTAGCTCTCAGCGTGGTGCTGGCGTCTGGCTGCTCTTAAGTGGCAGCCAGTCTTTCTGCCTCCATAGCCCAACCCTGGGGGAACCACTCACCCGTCACTTCACACACATTATGAAGAACACAGCACGCAAATATCACAGAAGGGAAGTACTTCTCACTCATGTCCAGCCTAGTGAGGAGATTCCTCCATCTACCCGTTAAACGCCCAAAGGCACATTCCACAACCATTCTGCAAGTGCTTAACCTAGTATTAAAACACTCCTTGTCACAGTCAAGGTGACCAGTGTATGGCTTCATTAGCCAAGGGAGCAAGGGGTAAGCAGGATCCACCAGGATCACTATGGGCATTTCCACACCCCCAATCTGAATTTTTTGGTCGGGGAAGAAAGTTCCTGCCTGCATCTTAGAGAACAGCCCCGAGTTACAAAATACACGAGCATCATGCACCTTCCCAGACCACCCCACATAGATGTCTGTGAAACGACCCGTGATCCACAAGCCCCTGCAGGACCATGGAAAAGTACCCCTTGCGGTTTATGTACTCAGTCCCTAGTTGTGCAGGCGCTAAGATGGGGATGTGCATCCCATCAATGTCCCCACTCCCCCCCCTCCCCGCAGTTTGGGAAGCCCATTGTGGCAAACCCCTCTACTATGTCTTACACATTTCCCAAATTCACTAGCCTTCAGAGCAGAAGTCTATTTATGGCACTGCACACTTGATTCCTGGCTATGCCCACTGTGGATTTACCGACTCTGAATTGATTCCCAACCGAGCGGTAACAGTCAGGGGTTGCCAGCTTCCAGAGAGCGATGGTGACTCTCTTCTCCACTGTCAGAGCTTGTCTCAAGCGAGTGTTCACGCGCTTCAGGGATGGTGCCAGCTCCAAGCACAGTTCCAGGAAAGTTGTCTTTTGCAACCGAAAGTTTTGCAGCTACTGATCATCATCCCACAGCTGCATAACGATGCGGTCCCACCAGTTTGTGCTTGTTTCCTTGCACCAGAACCTGCGCTCCACGGACTGCAGATGACTCATGACAGCCTGCAGCAACCGGGAATTGTTCTGCTCGATGTCTTCTAGCAGGGCAGCCTCGGTTGCATCAGTGTTGTCTCTGCTTCGGCTTCTTGCTCTATTTCAAAAATAATCGATGATAAGCCACGGTTTATTTGTCACGCTCACAATTATAGTGCAGAGTTGAGCTGGCTCCATGTCTCTGCAGCAATGGCGATCGCGGGGAGTAAAAAAATGGCGCAAAAACACTTTTCCTGTTTGTTTGAGGGGGGAAGCAGCATTGCATCCTGGGACGAAGACACTCATCCCAACAGCCACCATGGCTAGCTGCACTGTGGGATAGCTACCCACACTGAACTGCTTTCTAATTCAAATTAAAGCTGGTCAGTGTGAACGCAAGAGACCAGCGCAAACACCGTAGTGTGTACACTCTGCCGTGATTTCTAAAAATCGCCTGCAGAAAGTCAAATTAAACGAAGTCGACTTCCCGCAGCAGTGTAGACATAGCCTTAGATACCTAACCAGGTGCTAAGATTTCGTAAGTCAATGGGAGCTGCAGCTGCTCAAAACTCTGAAAAAGCAGGCCATGCTATACTCCCTGCGCATTGACTTTGGAGGTCTGACCAGATGATCACAGTGGTCCCTTCTGGCCTTAGAATCCCTTAATAAAAGGAACCAAGCTCTTTTGAAAATCAGGCCCTCAATAAACCTAGGGATATAAAACAGAATGTGCTGCATCAGAACTGACACCTGGCCCAGCAAATCCAGTGACCTCCCCCGGCAGTAACTGATACTTCACAGGAAGATGAATTCCCCCACAACTCACCCAGCCTACTACATACTACTGTATCATGATCCCCAAGTGAGGTCATGAGCAAGTGACCCCACTGAGTCTTGACGGGAAGCAAGACTGGGCTCTTAGCCTGCTGTGCTTCCTGCAGATAAAGGAAGCCAGAACCCAACATGATAATTCCTTATGGACAAATAAAAGCATTTAAACAACAAAGCAAATAAAAAAAAAACCCAACTCACAACAATTCTGAAACTGCTGGGAAATTTTCCCCACAAATGCTCTCACTTGTGGCTCACGCTGGGATATTTTTAAAAGCACAGAACCCGATTCTTAAGGCTGTCACATTAGAAAATACAAAGCATTTCTTGAGAAATAATAGCTTGAACAATGACCACAACTTCCCAAGGGTTTGAACACTACAGCTGACAATAAGCCGCATTTCTGCACAAAACCCCCTTCACAGGCTCAGAGAATTTGCTTTGTTGGAGCCGGATTCAAGTCGGAGAGTTAAAACAAAAGGCTCTTTGGATTTTCAATGCCATTTCCTCCAACCATGCACATGTGAGCAGAGACGCAAGAATCAAAAAGAAGGGAAAAGATCTATTATGTCGTCTAGTTCTTTCCTCTGCTAGTGCAGGCTTGCTCCCCACAGCATCTGCCATCTAGGTGAACACTATCAGAGATGAGTTCACAGCTGAAAAGGTAACAGTAAATTTGTACCTAGTGAGTGGGGGAGAGCGGAAAATGGGTCCACAGACCTCCCCCCCATGGGGCACTGCTGCCGCCACCGCCGCCAGTGCCACTGACGGGGGGCGGGGTGGGAGGACACGTAATTATGAAGGGGCCATCTGCAGTCGGGGGGAGAAGGGGGGAGAAGAGGCTCTGTCCTGGAGCCCCACCTTTGGCCACCTGGCCCCTGTGCAGCCAGGATCCCCACAACTCCCTCCTTGCACCCAAGACGGGGGCGGAGGAACCGGGAGACAGAGGGGCTGGGTCAGCACAGCCACCAGGGATGTCAGTGGGTGGTGGCTCCTTCGAGGAAGGTCCGAATGGCGCACGCTCCTCCCCCACCCCAGGCCGGTGCCCAGGGGCATGATCCTCCCCACCTCAGTACACCACTGACTCACAGCTGCCATGCTCGAAGTGCTACCGAAGTACTGAACACACACCTGGGAAGATCTTACTCTCATCAAAAAAGTTGACCACTCATTTCCGATCAGTAAAATCCTGCAAAGGCAAGCCAAGATTTCACAGCAATCCCAACAGGGCAAAGGGAACATGTCGCTCAGATCAACATTCCCGTTGTGTCAGAGGGCTGGCTGCAGATCACAAGTGTATGTGCTAGCGGCAGCTGCTCTGCAGACAGACAACACAATCGCCCTTTTAACAAAGAATCAGCGGCAGACTGTAGTTAGTGCTTTAACAACAATCAATGAGAACTGTGGTTAGAGAGGCTTTAATGGAGCTGGGATAGCATACAGTAAAACGCAAAGACAGCCTCAGCACGGCAACCAGCAGTCTATAAATATGAACTACATTCACAAGAATGGAGTCCAAAATGCTTCCTTGCATCCAATCGTGACACACACAAGTGGAGTGTTACAGAAAGGAATCAGGTATCATTTGGCTAAACAACTCAGCCCTGGCCAGATGCTAAAACCATCAGCAAACATGTCAGTTACACATCTTACCCTTTTCAAGGCCTCAACAGGAAATACGCCCCCTCCCACACACACACGCACACCCTTACACATACTCATGCACCTGTTCAACTTAAAATGGTTTAGAGGTCAATCCGATACTCAACTCCACTAGCTGTATGATGATTCATTTCGCAATTCATTGGGATGCAAATTGCAGTCCACCTCACTGCTGAGAAGTCTTTTCCTAGCAAACATTCCAAATCATCTTCTACAACAAGCAATCCCTCCTAGATACAGGATCAAGGATGCGGCCTAGGCTTTAATAGTAAATCTAGATTAGAGTAATCCTAAAGAGGAGATATAAAATCATGTAGATTTGTTTCCCAATCCTGCAGAATACTTAAACAAAGCAAAGAGAGTAAACACCAGGGTATTTTAAGCTGTCATGCACACATTACACACTTACGGCTTTGGAACATTTGCCAACAAAAATTACAGCCATTAAATATGGTACAATGTCTATTTTATCCAACTCCTGGTTAACCAAGGACTGCCTCCTGACAGTGTACACCATGCATCATTTCCCCTGCTTATTAAAAAAGCCCCACTCCTCCGCAATAGTACCCTGATATCTGTGAAACCTTTAGAAAAATACAAGCTTGAACTGTACTAACATGCAACACCACCAATGACCTTTTCTGAATAACTAGGTTATATATTTTATCATGTAATGAATATGCTATCTTACATCCACTCTCCGAGCTATCAAGTCAGCTAAGAACTAATCAAACAGGAACATCTGTACACATGCCCACAATGCCTTCAAGAAGCTGAAAGCTATGATGAAGACCCCATGCATACAAATATAGCAAGTGTAACAGATCTGGGAAAAAGACAAAAAAAGTCTCGAGTGTTTTTTTTAAAATACCTCATTATTTATGCAAGCCTTCACTGTCTATACAATATCAATATGTGCGGTAGCTCAAATACAATTGGTCACGAAGCTACATCACTTTTCCTCTTCTCAGTTTTACTGAGGAGTCCATATGGACCAACGAGGCAACCTCTAACTGCTGTATTTCAAAGGAAAAACTAGAATGTAATATTTTAAAAAATCCACAAAGTTACAAGTTCTAGGGCTCAGCCCTGTCTCTGATTCACTCTGACATCTTGGGAAAGTCACTTCACTTCCCTGTGCCTCTGTTTCTCGATCTGTTCAAGAAGGACCGTTACTTCCCAATCCTACAGGAGCATTCTTAAGATTAGTTAGAGTTTGCGAAGTGTGATGATGACGAAAGAGTACTTACTATGCTAGGGATGCTATGCAAAAGTTATCCCCTGCCAAAAATAACAAAAACCACCACCATGTAATTCTAGATTCTTCTCTTCCACTTTTGCCCCAGTGGGTGTATGGATCTAGGAAACATAATGGAGCCAACAGGTTCCAATGGTACATCTGTTTGCCCTCTCAGCCCAGGCCAGCAACTTGAGTTAGCTAGACTGCTTCCTTTTTGGATCCCATTTTACAACAGGGCCCAAAAGAATGATCCTGTGGTTAAAGCAACAGACTGGGACTGAGGAGATCTGGGTTTAATTTGTGGTTCTGCAACAGACTTCCTGCATGATGAATTCCTCAGGCAAGTAATTTACTCTTTCTTTGCCTCAGTTCCCCATCTGTAAAACAGAAATACCTCCCTTCTCTCACCCTTTGTCTGTCTCGCCTATTCAAATAGACTATCCCTGTCCTGAAGAGCTTAAAACGTGCATGCGTACAGTACCTAGCAATAAGGGGCCTCAAAAACCTGTTTGAGGTCTAAAAGTGCTATCATAATACAAAGGATGGAGAGGAGGAATCTCTAGTGCTTGTCTTATGTTAAAGCCTGAAATATTCAATTATAAAGAAGACTATAGCAACATGCCTAGTAAGAATATTGCAAAAAAGATGAACATCCCAATTTCTCTTTTCTTCAATTTGGTCCCAAGACTCCACATTATAAAGATATTTGGGGTCTTCACCATAAAATACTATTTTTACAAACACTTTTCTCCCTCTTTCCACATAAGCTTTTACATCTAGTGCCCCGGTAATACCGTATTCCCATGTTCTTCCTTCCTCTCCTCACCAGTGGTTAAGGAAATGTCCTAATTTCACTTGCCTCCCAACTGGGATTAGACTGCCAATGTCATTACATGATAGAATTATGCAATTATAGCACATTCCATTGACTACTTAAATTAATATCTGGAAAATCTGTAATCTCTAATATATACTAGAATTTATTTCAGCCTGGTGGATTACACCAGGAGAGTAAATTTACCAGAGGGTGTTTAGGCTTAGAAAATCCCAGGAGAAAGCTGGGCACAGTTTGTTGGTTTTTTTGCACAAACTTTAGCTGCCTGATAATCAGGGATTTCTCCTTCATTGGAGATCATCTGTCACCAAATGAGGGCTGGATGTAGACTTAGACAAATGGCACAGAGGAAAGATCTACTGGTGTCTTTATCTCAATCTCCAGACTAGTCGAACTTCATGAGAATCTACTAGTGTTCCTCTGAGAATCACAGCCAGCAACATAAGACCACCAATTCTCAGGGTCCTACCCTATATCTAATTCCTACACTTCTGTTTCTCAGCAAATCCCATCATCTCTAGCTGAAGTGCAGCTCCACTGGATGGAAGCAATGGTAGGAGCTCCAGCTGCCCTCAGTTAACCACCCAGTTCAAAGCAGATCTAGACAACAAAGGGAACACAACAAAATCAAGTGCCATTCTCTAACATTTCCACTGCCACACTGGAGCTAGCAAAAAGCTGGGATAGTCTGAGAAACAAGAACCTAGCACAGATAAGGCCAAGGAGAAGGACGTTGAAAACAGCTGAAAGTGAAAGATAAAGATCATGTCAGATTAGTCCTAATTATATCATGAATGGAGAGTGACTCACTCCTCTAAGCTATTTTTCATTATTGTCTAGACACTGACCCACTCAATCAAATTTCTGAAGTGATCCTTGAAAGCAGTGGCAATCCTGACCATACCCGCTCCCTCCTTTTTGCCACAAATACCCTCAGAGGGCAGCTCATCAGACCCCACACATGCATTTTTTTAACAGCGTCTTAAATCCAGCTGTTTAAAACAAAGTCCTCCCCCAGAGGAGATAGATGCTGTGAGTCAGTTATATCATAACTGTGAAGAGAGATCTCCCAAAGTGATTGTTTTCAAGAGCCGCATCTCCACACTGAATGCAGTGTCAGCTCAACGGTTTCTTCAGTTTTCTGCCAGCACACTCAAGAGAAAGAAGAGCCATGCAATTCACAGCAGTGCGCCAAGTTAGTTAATGACATCACAAATCTACAAATAGGTTATCCCAAATTCTGCGTCAGCTCTCATAAGGGGACACTCCATTTTAGGCCAAATTAAAAAAAAAAAAAAAAAAAAAGTTTTAAGAAGAAAGTAAAAGCAGTTCCCTTAAGTGTAATTTTGGTTTCTCATAATAATGATCTGCTGTTCTACCCAATTACTGCTGGGTATCCTAATGATCAGAGGCAGCTTCCAAGGTTTCTGATCACCTACTCACTGCATGCATTGCCAGTTCCCCCCACTAACTGACTGGTGGCACTGCATGCATGAGCTCCAGGAAATAACATCCAAACTGAAAATTAAAGGCTAGGTAGTAGGTCAGTGAAATACACAAACATGCAAGCCCCAAAGCAAAAAATGCAGATGCAAACCTCTTTCTTCCAGAAACAACCCCACTAAATATCCTCATGTTGGCAGAGATAAAATATTAGCAAAGAGTGGGACTGCCCAGAGAAGTGAAACCCCTACTACGAAAAACCAAAATTACACGGAAAGAATTTTACTTTTTGCAGACACAGGGATCTGCTACTCTGGCCAGTTCCTGTTAGAAAGTAGCAAATGGGGAACAAACATCCCCCCAACGAAGGAAGGAAATGAGACAAAGTCTAGGAGAGGTGTAGATAAAGTTTAAAAAATTAAAAAAAATTAAAAAAAGCAAAAAAAACCCTCCAAGGTGAAAGTCCAGCTGTAAGATTTAATTTTTCATATTTTTTAAAGACATTTCACTGAATGTAATGAAGAGCAAAATATGTACTGAGATTTGTACTAACTACATAAAAGAACCTCCTCCCAGGCTCTGGGGCCCTTGACAATCGCTTAGAAAGATCACGCATCCCAACCAACCGACTCAACAGAATGAGGAAGTGGAGTGAAGTCTTTATAGCGCTAGGAGCACTAACACATCCAAGCTGCTTTGTAAATTCAAGTGGTGGAGGTTTATCTGGAAGTTAGCATCTCAGAAATTCTCTCAAAGTACAGCTATTTAGGTTCTAGGTGGTGAATTTCTAGTTGAGAGAGAGGACTCTTGATGAAGGAGGATTATGAAAACTGGAATGGCTCATGGACTAAACTGCACACCAACATCTACTTTGATCTGGGGAACTAAAGTCTCTGCAGTCAATAGAGAGTCTTCAGAATGATGGATGGTTGGTCCTGGCTGAATTTTCTGCCCACTTTTGTTATCAAAGACAACAAAGCAAAGGCGCATTCCTGAAAGATCATCCAGAGTAACAAGACAACAGCCACGTTCCACATGTGTGGATTCAAATGAATTATTTGGAGGAAGTTATCTGGCCTGTGTCAGACAGGCGGTCAGACTAGATGATAACAGTGGTTCCTTTCTGGTCTTGGAATCTACAAATGTACACTAGTGCTGAGAGCAGAAACCTGAGTGTGTCCCATTGGGCCTGGTTGTGAACGCTAACTTTGGAAAGGAACCATCTGAAATGTGACCCACTAGATTTTCTGAAATCCCATTCTCCTACTACTAGCCAGTAGCTTGGCCAGTTATTCTGCAGGTTGGTCTTCCCTTGAAGAAATTCAGCTCTGACTAGGCTACCTTATTTATCTAGACATGATCAAATCCTCTGGCTTCAGAGCTCCTGCTTTCATTCTGCACTGGGAGTTCAAGAAAGCAGCCATGATGCTTTTATTGCTTTCTCTGGTGGTGTTCCAATGGATCTGCAGGAAAAGGCTGTGTTTCTGTCTGCAGCTCCAGAAAATTGATGTGTCTGATGGGAGTAACTTGATGTGAGGGCCCCCACTTAGACACTCGGGTCATCTGATGAGTCCCGGGATGCTGTGAAAATCTCTACTCCTTTTATTTGCCTGAGAAGTTGTCCTGAGAGGCCTAATACTGGCTCCAGAAACAGCAGGCATGCAGACTGGCTGGCAAAGACTGCTAAAGCCCAGTTATCCTACTTGGAAAATTCCCCAGACACTGACAAGAGGGGGAGGGGTTACTAGGTCAGTGCTGCGTGTGGGCTAGGGAGCAGCAATAAGCAGCCCTCTGAAGTGCCCTTACAAGAAGCCGCCAATGAGGAAGCACTTGGGGAGACTGTGGTTGCTAAATAAAGACTCCAATTTCACTCAAAAAGCCTGTGCACAAAAGACAAAAGCCAGTAAGCCAAATTTTGGAGAGACAGAGGAGAGGGAAAAGAATCCACAATGACCTATAAGAAGCAGTTTTCAGAGGCTACGGCTGTGTAGTCGCCATCAGATTGACTTCTCAGGATTGACTGAGCAGTCAGTGAAGACCCACTCAGTCAATCCAGAAATCGACATACTAAGAACACCTTCACAAGTGGCGTAGTGCTGCGTCGACGGGGCACAGTGCAGTGAAGACGGCGCGCAGAAGAGGAGCAGAGAAGTCGCCGGGAGTTATGCAAGTTTTTTGCGTAGCTTGCGTAACGCCCGTCGACTGCCGCCGAATCGCGGAGGTAAGTGTAGACAGGGTTAGAGAGAGCAAGAGAAAAACCACTGCTTACATCAACAGAGGCAGTGGCCTGGGCTCATACTGCCAGTGCAACTAGAGAGCCCACAGTAGCATATGTGAAACAGCAGCAAGAGAGACAAATGCAATTTGTTATAATGTTTTGAGCATGTTTCACTGAGATATTTAACCTCCCTTCTGCACGTCACCTCAACCGGAGCCTGTGGGCCCATCCAGCCTGGCTGTAACCCTGAGTACTGCAGTGTCTCCAAGGAATGGCATTTTGCTAGGCTCTGCTTAACCCTTAGAAGATGGCCACTGAGCATACTCAGAAGTGTTTTTTCAGTTGCTTAACGTTTTGATTTGTAGGTAATTTTCCAAGCCAAGTCATGGTCCAACTTCTCAATAAGGGCTGTTCACATGCAGAATGTTTTTGAGTTGGGGCACGGCTAAAGGGTTTTTTTAAATCATTCAAAAATACAAAATGAGAATGTTCCCTCAAACTTTCTGAAAATACCCCCTTTGAAATGAGACCAAGCATGAAAAGTTTCAGCCCCCACACAGAAGAGAATGTTCTGGAAAGTTATGAGTCTATGGACTTCCCAATTTAAATATAACTTTTGCTAATAGAAGGGCTATAATACATCTTGTTCGCAAAGTAGCCCTCATATGCCTTTTTTTTTTTTTTTAAATGCTTCAATTCTATTCATGATGAAGAATATTAGGAGAGGAGCTCTGGAAGGAAACCCAAGCAAAGAATGGTAAGTAAACAGATTTCCTCTTCAAGATTGCAATAGGTCATTGCAAACAACGAATAAAAAGCAAAATTTGAAAGTAAAATAATGCATCTTGATGTTTTCCAAGGTTTTTTTTGTTTTGTTTTTTTTTATGTTAGTTGCAAATAATAGAGCAGAATCAGAACTCCAAAGCTCACATTACTAGTCGAATAATTTAGATCTGAATACCTGGAACATATGGAACAGATAAACAGTGAGCATGGAAAGCTGTATTTGAAATGGATTGGACTCCAAAATTTTTCCATTGTCAATTCATGAACTATGAAAACCAAGTGATAATTATTTACAGAGGAAGGATGGTCCAGTGCTTAGGGAACTAATCTGGGAGATGTACGTTCAATTCCTTGTTCCAACACACTTCCTATATGTCTAAAATAAAGGAAATGGGGGATATATGAGGGTATATAGGTACAGTAGAGTGCTATAAAGCAAGATAGAATTAAAATTCTGTCTTGATATATATCTTGCGTTTCCTCCCCTGGATCAATGGGATTGTATTGGGAAGGAAGTCAGTGTAGAACCACACTTTGCATAATAATTAATTTTGGAAGCTGCTTTGGGGCTCGTGCTAACCAATTAAAAACAGTTGTCATTCATCACAAAAATCTTTGAGATATCATGGGGAAGGAAGATTTGGACACGATTAAAAATAGGACTTTCCTAATCAAGATCAATCAATCAGGTACGTTACTATTAATATGTAGAGGAAGGCTAAAGAGTTTGCTACAGTACCTGAACAGTGTAAATGTCTAGCCGTTAGTTGGAGGTGATGGGTAGCTGAAAGCTTTTCACTAGATTGCAACTCTAAATATAGCTGCCCGTTCCACACACCTCCACCCAGGGACTTGGTACTGTTGCTCACTGCCACTAACTAAAAATATAGCGTCAAGAGACCTTAGTCACAAGTAGAAGTATCTAAGTGCAGAGGAAACAATTAGCATGCAGTTTGTCTGAATTGTATTTATTTGTGTTAAATATTATCTGCAATGATGTTGAGGTTATTATTAATAATATGCTTATACACTTGGCATGTCATCCAAGGATCTGAAAGCACTTCACAAACATTGACTAATCTTCAAGCTCTCCTGTAAGGTAAAGGAGGCATGATACCTATTTTACACATTAGTCAGACGCAGAATTTTCAGGCAACTTGCCAAAGTTTACAGAGAATGGCAGTGACAGACTGAAATAGTATTTGAGCATGTCAAATCCCAGTCCCCACCTTAACCACTAGACAACACTTCTACACACTATCCCCTAATTTGTTCCTCCTCCTCCTTATTCATTTTATTACATCGTTGGTCCTACTAAAAGCAGTCTATTTGATAACCTATGATTTCTTTTCTGCATCACATGCGGAAGGGGAGCCATTCTTATTTTCTTCCACGTTTTTTTGTTGTTTATTGATGAACTGTTGGAAACTACTGGGAGAAGGTTTACGAAACGTCAATTGTCAGCCATCACAGTAATTATTTGGACTGGAAAGTTGCCACTCTCTCTGGCTGGTTTTCCAATAGCTGGATCCTCCTCAATCCCTGCATTAAGATTCAGATTCACAAGTTAAGAGGGGGAGATGTGTTTACAAGATCAAGGCTTTGCCAGAAGAGGTGTCTAAGGAAAGAAATAACTACTTGTCCTAAATAATAGATGGCTTTTTTCCTGGTTGCACAGGGGACCACTATCTTCATTAATATTGGAAAATAATGTTGGCCCAGTTCACTACAGCATATTACTGCTTTCTGGGAGTCAGCCTTCCAAGTCAGTTGCCTCCCTCTACTGCATTGCACCATGCTGCCGGCCATCCTATTCCTCAAAGTGGGAGCCATGAACAAATCCAGCGTTCAGACTGGTGTTACCTTTTTTGCAGAAGTTGGGCAAGAGTAGTTTCTTACTATTAATTACTTCTATATCAGCCTAGAGAGAGTGGTAGGATCCCATTGTCATAGTTCAAAGCAACTGCACATGTATTCTTTTCCATGGTTCCTCAAGGGCACTCACTCTATGCTCCATGCTTCTCAGTCATCACCTCTCCTGGGTAGAGAGCCACATCTCTCTCCTGCTTCTCCTGACCTTGGTTTTTCCAGGCTGCACAGTTCCCTGCTTCCACTGTGATATCCCCAGCAAGCCAGACTGCCCAAACAGGCCAGTGTCTGTGCTTTGAATTCTCTTTGAAGACTATACACAGCTGTAATTGCCAGAAGTTATAAGTTACCACACAGCTCTCTCTAAGCAAGCACATTTATTCTTAAGGTAAAAGCATTCCAGAGAAAACATATTAACAATGATAAAAGAACCTACACACGCTAATAAACTTACCAGAGATCACCCCAATGCCAACAAGAGCTCTGGTAGGAGTCAATCTTTCAAACCCTCCCTAAAGGTTTTTCTGTGGTTACAAGTTCATAACAGCCTCAGATCATAACTAGCCCCCCAAGTCTTTCCTTTATACATGCTGGGCCTTTGATCTTCAGATTCTCCAAACAGGTAATCGGCAGACAACAGTTCCCTCCCTCCTCAGAGTGTAGCTTCAAAAGGCTGGCTTTCTGCATAACCAAGGAGAGGAGATTTGCATTCACCTTCTCCCATAGATTCCTCAGGAAATCCACTTTAAACATATTGTCCCAAAAGACCATTCTTGTCTGCGACATTGTTCAATACAGTCCTTTCATCATCCAGGCTCACAATAATACATAATCTTTGTATTTAACATAATGGACTCAAAAGATTAATTCAATATGGTTTTCCAAGAATGCTGCAGGAAATTGCCATATCTGTCACATCTACTTTCAGCAGGTGGACACGAAAACATCAACACTTTGACATCAACACTCTCTATGCTTTAAGGCGGGCTGGGCTCTTAGCTCTCAAGCTCCATCAATGTACTGGTTGTCTTAGTAGTTTTAAGTTATAGGGTTCATTTCCTTGTGTTAGCTAACATTTTCCAGAGTCCACCTACTCAGCAGTTCCCACTCCATTCCCTCATAGTGCATATTGCACTGAACAGGTAAGACAGCAGAGGTGCCCAACATCAGCTCCCACCAAATAAGCACAGATAGTAATTACGTACCCACACGCAATAGCTCTGCAATTCTACCAGGCCCGAAGGTAGCTGCCCTAATCCCACAATGTCTGGGAGGTCAACACAAGAAAGAAGGGTAAAAAGGTTTTATTTCAAAACACTCCATTTATCATTAATATACTGGGGTGAAGCCATATACACCAAAAGCCTTCATTGTACTCTGTGCTACATTTCATTCCATCAGTTGTACTTCCGATGCTTGAGAGTGGCTCTTCCAGTTCTTAATTGAGGCATACAGATGAGAATGTGATGGAAGCTAGAACTGCCATTACTCGTACTCTTTCTATTCTGCACAGAAACAGAGGGCTCCAGTCTCCAAAGCAGAATGGCAAACCTTCATCTTTCACCAATCTGACTGTGAGTTGTGGATGCTCAACGCTTCTCAAAATCAGGATCAAGGTGTCTCAAATTGGGCACCCAAGTTTAGAGCACACTTTTAGACATTTTGGCCTAGATAACTTTCCTAAAAATTGATTAATAGATGATGGTTTTATTGGCATACGTTTGAAGAAGTCCATATAAATCAGCAATCCTTCAAATGGCATAAATCAACCAGTAAGGCACAGACAGGCAAATACACTATGAGAAGAGAGTCTATCCTACAGAATCAGGTCAGAGCAAGCATCTGAGGAAACAAAATGACACATGCATTGAAATGAACTGCAGGCTACCTGTACTGCTAGCATATTCAAGATCAAAACCACCAGAGAGAGATCTGGGGACATATGTGAAACGTAGATATTTTAGGATAAAAAACATCTATATTTCATAAAAAATAGTTGTTCCAAGAAAGACCAAAGGGACCCAAATAACTAGCAGTGCTGCTTTCTTGAAAGTTATAAAGGGGCAGGGAAACCAAATAGCTAATAACGATATCTTGTCTCCACTGGAAATTAACCTTTTCAATGCATGGGTGAACGCACATGCACGAGCGCACAAAGTGTTTCCTAATACAAAACTCCAATAAAGCTTTAATTCATTTATTGACCCAACTCATAGGAGTTCACCTACTGTGTTACAGACACAAACGATATTTGCATATGTAATACTGAATAACCACCATGCAATTAAATGATATCAATTTAAGAAACTGTTACCAAGGCAAGAAATTCAGAGGGATTATTTTCAAGATTTTTTTATCTTTAAACAGCTCCCTGATTGTATTAAAGATACCTAAAGTGATTAAAGAAGAAATTGGCTTTTTTTTAAACAGATAAATTTATTTCACTGTCTATGCTGTTTAATTTCTGTATTTCATTCAGCTTTAACCAATGAGAGAGAGAGGTCAGTTTCACTTTGCAGACTTACTGATCATGTCAATACAACTCTGAGAATTGGAATTGCTGATTATCTGCAGTTAGCAGCTGCAAAAGCTAGCATTCTATGTAGGTGTTATATAAACATTGGATATTTTAAACTTCCTTCTCTAAGTGTTGGATTTTTAAAAAATTGAGATATTGGAACTTGTAGGACATTCCCTACAAAATTCTAGCAATCTGAAAGCAAGTCAAATATTAGGCTTAAACTACTCAATATCCCTTCAACATTTTCAGAGATAAATCCATTTGCAATAGATTAGTCAGGACACTAAACCTCTCTGGTTGGTAACAGACTTCAATTAACTAATAGCAATGATTTCTCAAAAATGGGATTTCAATTTGCACTTCACAACTGGTCCTATGTCTGCTGTGAAATAACATCAATTTACCTGGTCAGCTAACACTCAAGGCTCTTTATTTCCACACCATTTGGGGATTGATTACTTGTAAGCAGCAGAGCTGTACACGGTGCGCCTTTACCCATCCTAACAAAACCCAGCACTCAACGGCTTTGCACCTGTTCTCAAGACATCTGACTCATTTGTGTGACAAGCAGCAGCACAAAGTGGAGCTGAAGTGGCCAAACTCAATCATGGCAACCACCCTAAAACAGCACAATAAAAATCACAACTGAACACTTTGTGCTCTTCGATGTTTAGAAAGGCCTTCATGTGTGCATGTGTGTTGCTTTCCCAGTGAAATAAGCAAGTGTAAAATATACTCAAAGCAAATTACATGCAGTCGGACAGCAATTCATTTACATCACAGTGGCACCCAAAGACTCCAATCAGGATCAGCACCTCATCCTATTAGGCATTGTCCAAACACATTGGAAAAGACAGTCCCTGCCCCAAGCAGCCTACAATCTAAATAGGCACAGAAAGGATCAATGGTGAGGGACTGACATATAGCCAAAAATCAAATGATTACATCAGTGACTGGCACTTGTACTTTAGTTAGGTGTTTTGTTTGTTAATTGGGGCAGCAGTAGGGTCAGGGGGAATGGCATGAGCACATTGAGTTAATATGAGTAAGGGAACGTAGAAAGATGTTGGTGGGCATTAAGGGCAAGGAGACAGGGCTAAAATACTGCAATGCTGAACACAGTATAAGAATCTATAGAATAGAATGAGACCAGCAGAGAGCATCTGGGAAAGGGACAAACAACCAATCAGCAAAAAGAAAAAGGCACAAAGTTGTGAAATGCAGAGTCTGATGATCTCACTGGTTCCCTGAGCCTGGGAAGGTCAGATCAGGGTGGGATGTAACGTGGTCCCTAAACTGCACTTCCACCCACCTTGCTGCTGCTGCCGCCGCCCCCAGAGCTTGCCAAGCCAAAGCCTCATTCGATTGTCTTCACTATACTGGAGAGCCATACTTAAAAGAATTCTAGCGAGAGCAAACACTCCCCTTACCCACCCCATTTTAGCAGCTCAAAAACACCCATTCTATTTTTCTGTTTGTTTGTTTTGTTGAGAAAGAGTCCTGAAGATCAAGACAACTCAACAGATCATTCTGTTTTCCTTTAGTTTGTGCATTTGATTTTTCCACTCCACCTCTTTGACAGAGACTCCCACATGCAAAACATCAAATTTTTAACATTCCCCCCTCCCAAAGATAGACTGTTTCAGAAAATTATTTTGAACTTCTCATCTGCAATGAGATATTGAGAAGTTCAAGGACCATCTGATCTGTACAATAGTCCAGCTGCCAGAAGTATTTGGCTGTACTCTGCTGAACTCAAGGCAATCAATTACCCCAGTTCCAGGCTCTCTAGCACTGAGCTGAACGGATGCAAACTCTAGCTATTGGAGTGAAGAACTGAAAAGGAGACACAGCAAAGCCTTAATTAAATATTGATAAAGCTGAATGTAGTGATGAGACTTTCAAACATTGTATCAGGATTAAAAATAATTTTAAAAAAAGAGGGGCACTTTAAATTTTCTCCTCCAGCAGATTTAACACCAAAATAAATTAACCACTACTCCCACCCAGAAGTACTTGCTAAATACAACATTCCCCATTTTTGTGCCTTTGCATATCACCACAATAGTTAAGACTCGTTCATTTCATATTGATTTTACCCAACAGGGAAAATAGCCTATTACTTGATAAATATTGACAGTGTATAAAAACGATGACCCCTGCCATGAGCACCTGACAGTCCTAAAGAGACTTGCAACACAAATCCACAAACCAAACAAAATATATTGGTGATGGTTCTGCCTGAGGCCCCAGTCTTGTAAAGGTTTATACAAAGAGCCTTTTTCATGTATGAGTACAGGTTTGCAAGAAACAGATTTGTTTTTTTTTTTAAATGGGAGAGCAACAGCACTGCAGGAGAGCAAGTTATTTAAATCTCCTGACACACACAGTTACTAGAGTTACCTAAAAAGGAGATTTTAGAGCTGATATACAGTATGTACTTACAGAAAGGTAGCTCTTTGAATTTTAGCTCACACAAAACCAAGACCCTCTTTTTTCTAATAATAATGTTAGAGAAACAAGCAGTTCTGGAAGGGATGGTTTTGCTTCTCGGCTGTTTGGCCTTGTCTCGGTGCACAATACTGACATTATTAGCTAGCAGTTCCCCCAATGGTACCAATTTCCCCAACTGAGACCTTGAGGAAACAGCCACTTTCCAACCCTTTCTATTCAGCTATGCAGGCTCTGGTTGATTAGGGCTAGCGTAACTGCATGGTAGATAGCCAGCAGCAACACAGAAGCAAGACACCGGTAAGATCCATGGATTAAGGCAAGACTACTGGGGCAATTATGTTATAACATGAAGTATACAATCTCCTAAAGCCCTTGTATAGGGAGAAGGATTAGTGGGATGGACAAATTCTCATTGAAGAGAATTGAAAAGATTGGGATTACGTATTTTAGATGGGAGATGTATAAGAGGGGATATAATAAAGTATATAAAATAATGAATGATCTAGAGCAGGCAGATAGGGAGTTTTTGTTCTCATAACACAAGAACAAGGGGACATTCAATACCAATAAAAGGAACTACTTTTTCATAACAGGTTATTAGACTGTGAAGTTTATTGAAACAGGAAGTAGATGAGGCTAAGAATTTAGCAAGTTTCAGAGAGACATTGGACAATTAGATGGATAACAAGAATAATTATTATTGCTAATAAAAAATCTGAAAGATATTAAACCTCATGTTTTAGGTCTTAAACCAATCTCTCTTAGAGATCAGGATATAACCTAATGTCGTGGGCAGATTATCCCACATATGCCTACTGGGAGGTTCTTAGCACCTTCCTTAGCAACAGCTGGCATTGGCTTCCCTTAGACAAGGATATTGGACTACATAGATCTCGGGTCTGATCCAGTCTGGCAATACCTATGTTCTTATCTTCCTATGGGTATATTTTTATTACTTAAAAATAAATCTATAAAGCAACAGGGGGATGCCTATGAATACCAGTCACAAAGCTGGACGCACCAGTACCAGGATCCAGAGGCTAGGAACTAGAATGCCCCTATCCAGCAGAAACCAGTGCAGTGCATAACTGAGTTCTGCACACAGGGAGATGATCGACTTGGGAGACACAAAACACAGAAGGCCCAAAGCCCACCACAGTCCTGTGCATCGCTCTCCTCAACCCCACACCCATCACAACCCTCAGCACTGGCAGAGCCGTCCAAGCCTTCCACAGCAGGACACCTGAACCAGCCCTGATGCAGTCCTCCCCCCAGTCCCTATTGGGTTCCCCAAGCCTGGTACAGCCTCTCCTCCCACATACCAGGGTCCTTGATCCTACCACTACACCCCCACCCCCACCCCACCCCCTTCAGGGCCCTGGGCCCGAATCGCTCCCCGTCACCATGCACATAGATACGCCCCTGTCAGGGTCACTGACCTTGACCCCCACACAGACTAACACGCACACACTCCTGTCAGGGTCCCTGACATCCCCCCCACACACACACACTCCAACACAAATACACAGCATCAGGGTCCCTGACACACACACCCCCGCCCCACAGGCTCCTCCCTGTCAGTGTCCCTGGCCCTGCCCCCCCCACACACACACCCCGGCCCCGGCCCCCTCCCCCAAATCACGGCAGGGTCCCGGTGGCGCGGCCCCGCCCCTCCAACGCCTGCCCCCTCCCCGAACTCTGGGAGGGATGGGGGGGGGTCTTCCCCAGACCGTACCACTCTGCCGGGGAGGGGGGGGAACCCATGTCCTAGCTCTTGGCTGCCCCCGATTGGCCCTTCAGGCTGCCCTGTGCTCCCCCCATCCCTATCTGCTCCCATCCCAGGCTAAAAGGAGAGTGTCGCTTTCCACCCCATCACTGCCCCGTCCCCCCGCTACATGGTACGATCCTTCCTACCTCCTTCTCCCAGCGCTCGTCAGGGAAACACAGTCCCGGGCTTCTCTCCGCCGCCCGCCGTCCCCCGGTGACGGGCGGGGGGGGAAGGGGGCGGGCGGAGCCGTAGCTGCGGCTTTCGTCTCCTCCTCCTCCGTCCGATCCGATCTCCCCTCCCCCCCGCGTTCAGACACAGTTGGTTTGCTCCAAGAAGCCAGACGGTCTCCTCCTCCCCTCAACCGCAGGATCACACAAGTCTTCGGCCATTTCCGACCGAGGAGCGGAAATTAACGACGCTAGCCGAGGCCGCAGTGACGAAAAATACCGAAGGGAGATGGGCGGGGGGGAAGAGGAGGGGACACCCGTCTATTCCGGAAACTGACGAAAATTGCCGAAGTTCTGAAGCGTTCCCGACCTTAAACCCCCCTCAGGGAAGTATTGCGCAGACGCAGTGGGTGGCAGCTCCCTTCCCGCCCAAGGGTGAGCCGGTTCTGCCATAACCTCAACCATGCCAGATGCTGCCCCGCCCCCTTGGCCCCCAGCATCCAGCTCCATCCACTGCTCCCCCACCCGCCCTGGTGCTAGTGCTCTGCCCCCAGAGAGCCCAAACCCTAGAGGTGCTGCCGCACCCCCCGGCTCGAAGTGCTTTCCAGCATAGACCGGGATAGCTTGGTTCAACGGCTCTCAGCATCCCCCTCTATGAACCATCCCAACACCACTGCCAACCCAGACAGAGGAGTTCATCTGTCTACAACCAACAAAGACTTCAGTTCTTGTGTGACGGTGACACAGGTCTAGAAACAGAGATTCCCACCCAATGTCAGAGAATGGACAATGACCCGCACACACCCAGTCACGAGCCAGGTCCCCACTGTGCTAGGTGCTGTACAGACAGAACAAAATCGGATCCTTGCCTCAATGGTTTTACAATCTGGTTCCCAATGCTATGCTCAGTCCATGCTTCTTTCTCATGAAGTTTCCTCACTGATACATTCCTTTGTGGACTTAGCTGAAAAGGAAAAAGAAACGGAGAATCGATTGCCCAAGCTGAAGGCAAAGGGGCCCATCTTTCTCCCCAGCCCCCAAAGAAAAAGTGAACTTTCAGGAAAAGCAGGCAGACTGGCAAATCTCCCCTTTCCTTTAGAAAGTTCTGCCGAGATTGTTACATACATTTCAATTAGCTCTCTTACCATTTCTATCCCGAAGACATCAGTACACCCAATCCCTACAGAGTGTGCTCTCTGCTCTGACTTCCCCCACATCTACCTCACCTGTAGGGAGAGGACACCAGCACCACTTCAAGTACACCCCTAATAAAGATAGTGGCATGGTTAAGTATCCCTACCTCCCGTTCCATTCCACTTTCAAAGCTGTTGGTTTCCTGGACACCTGTTCATGCCCTTCACCTCAGAACTGTATCCAATTGGGTGGAGGGTTCCATCAGTGATTAAAACAAATAGGGGGTTAAAATTCAGTGCAGGGAGGGGGGTCATGTTAGCACCTTTTCTAGCCTAAAACAAGCCTTTTGGTCTTACCTAGTTGCTCTTTTGGGGAAGAGGGAGGAAGAATCTAAAGCAACCTTTGTGCTGAGCCTGGGAGCCTTTCTTGCCTGCCTGCAAGTGGACCTGGGATTGAGAGCTGAGGTTTCCGATGGGATGAACCCTCTCTTTTTTTGTATTCCAACTCTGTCCACTTTACCTCTCAGCCTTTCCCATGGTCTGATCTCTCCCATCCCATTAACTGCCAGTCTTGTAAGCATTTCTCACATCTAATGTACTGGTATGTGCTTTCCAGTTGAGAGGAAATCAAGTCATCCTGAGTGGATATTTAGAAGGTCTGATACAGGCCAGTGCTATGCATTCCTGGCACCATCCCACAGCCTGAGATGAACCCTGAAAAGCATTTGTCACTCTTCAAGGGAGTAAAAATTTAAGTGGAGGACTAAGAATTTTCACCCTTTCCCTCCAGTACAATAGCTATTAGGTAGGTTTCTTTCCTATAATTTTAATTGATTCAATGTTTTTAAAACTTGCCTTCCTTCAGAAGAGATACCACCAAGGCCCTGACCATTTGTGCGTATTAAAAATCTCACGGTATGTTTGCAGATCGCTGTCTCAACCTCAGTTTGTGGCATTAGATCGCTCAGTCTTCAGCCAGGCTGCTCAGTATTTGCATAGGAAACTTTCAAAGAAAACCCAAGGTGGTGCAGGAAGCGATAAGGGAAATAAATAGGTAATATGCCTCCCTCAAATCATTATTGAACCAGTGCCTCGGGAATATGGGGTTTTTCTTTACTTCATTCTGTTTGCTGGTACAGTATGCACTATTAGAACAGTTGCCAGGTTTTGCAGCAGATGTAGCTACATTTCAGTGGTAGATGAAGGGATCTCTCTGTATATAGTCTGTAAAGCACTTTGGGATCTCCTGAGCAGGGATATAAAGTTAAGTATTTTAACAGCACAGACTCATCACTGCCCAAAAAACAACACAGTAAAGTCCAGAGGGCAATGAAACGCCCAATAATAGTACCGATACCATGCTAGAAAAAAATAACAAATACAAAAAGAATCGGAAGTTGGAATGTCTCAGAGAGCCACAGGCATAATGGAATGCAATGTCTTTCCCCTCCCAGCTTCCAGTTCAGATTTATGGCCTAACCCAATGCAGAGCTTGGACTGCAATCTAAAGAGCAAGAAAGTGGAATTGTAAATGCTGCACATGGGAATCCTCATCATGTCCACAAAACATGGAATTTTTACAAGACATGAAAGCTTTTGCTAAGATTCTTGGATGCTAAAGCATACTGCCTGTTAGTAAAGATGGGTGGGGAAGAGAAATAAAATGTTCCCTTGTTAATGGAGAGACACATATGTAGTGACGCTTCTGTCTCCTACTGTACCTGGTGATTTGAAGATGGAAAATCATGATATAAGAGACTGGGAAAAAGGTTTTACTTTAAGGCTGAATATTGTGGGCCAAAGATAAAATATATCAAATCACACTGTCGTACAAGCCATTAACAATTAACATTACATTTTACATAACTTCATTAAGCTACTTTATTATGTTGTATTTACATAACTGTGCACTGAGATGATCTCTTAATGAGAGCCACAGGGCCTAGAAGGGTAATTTTCATATTGAAGCAACAATTAAATAAGCAAAAAAGGATTAGAAGGGAGGTCAGAAGTAAGCCGTGAGGGACCATCTGGCTCAGGAGACTGGTAATGCAATAGACTGCTTTTCTCCTGTGCCATAGGTCACTAGCAATTGAAAGTTGTTACCACCTGACCACTGTATGGTGGCCTTCCTAGTAGATAAACACACACGATCACAACTGGCCACCTCATGGCAGTGTCAGAGAAGCTAAATGACTGACTCTCACTAGACGATGAAAACTGAACTACTTCTCACTCCCAGATATAGTCGCTCTGCTAGGCCCATCCAGGTTGTATGAGGAGGGAATGACTTGTGGTGGATTTGAACACACTGTGCCTCTTCTGTGGATTGAGAGGACTTCAGAGCTGTCAATCCAAAATCTTTCACCAAGCACTGAAAAGTCACTCCATTATAAACAAAAGCAAAAGCTTCCAAACTGTAGCACACCTGGGTCAGCAGACACTAAGGAAGTGATACCATGACAGCAGCAAGGAGCAACCTAATATAATAGTGTGCTTGCAAAGCTTCCATTTGAGGGGGTTAAGTGCCCACACTGGGCTAGCACTGCAGAGTGCTGAGGCCACCTTATGCAGCAGTAAAAGAGAAGGAATGCTCAGGGCTAATTCACTTCAGTGCACCCCCCACTGCAAGGACCTGCTCTATTTCTTATAGTTCCCTTGAACTGTGTGTCAGTGCAGGCCAGACTTCTCCTTTCCCTTCCTCCCTCAAAACACACACTTAGCAGTCTTCCAGAGATATCGTTGAAGGAATGTCCACAAGGGACAACTGAGGAACTCCCCGACCCCTGAACTTCACCCTACAGCAGATGGCTAAACTATAAATACAGAGGCATTTGATAACTGCTGGTAGGAAAGGGCAGCCTTGCCCTTCTTCAACTCGTTCAAGCTGTTTGTTTAACTTAAAGCACTGCTGTCTAATGCAGTTCAAAAAAGAAGGTGAGGTTCATTTTATTTCAATCTATCGCCACCAAAAAATCCACACACACACCCCCTCCCCCCGCCCGCCAACAATGCATGCAGCTTGAGTACTAACTCCGACCAAAGCACTTAATTTGTTCTGCATGTGGCTCCTGCTGCTGTCCAAGGAGGGTCCTCTGCCAAGAGCCTGGAGCTTGATGGCCACTGATCCGTGTAAGGATTCTTCCACCCACTTGAGCCCTAACCCAGGTGTTCCCCCAAACTGTGGTACGTGTACCACCAGTGGCATGCAGGCCACCTCCCAAAGGTATGCAGCTAAGCTGCCCGATACTCCAGTTGCCAAGGTAGCTGAAGCGGAGCGTTGGCAGCAGAACTTGGGGCTAAGCTGCTGCTGACGCTCCGCTTAAAATACCTTGGCAACTGGAGCGTTGGGCAGCTTTGTGATTCTCAGCCAGTTGCTTCTTCTTGGTAGTTGTACTACAGGTGGTGGCATTTTATGTTGGTGGTACGCAACATGGTAGAGTTTGGGAACCGCTGCCCTAACCGTTCGCCCTGCTGTCGATGAAAGGCATACACCTAGATTCATCAGTCCCAGATCCAGACACTGTATGTTTAGCCCAGATGAGGACCTATAGGAAAGGCGGGGGTGGCCTTGGGCTGAAGCTCTAGGTGGGGGGATTTTCCCCTACCCCCAAAGTGACTGAAAACTGCTAATTTAGGCCCCAATCCAGACAGCACTTAGGCATACATGTAATTTAAAGTGTAGGAGAGTAAAGAGTTAAAAGCTGGACAAGTGGTCAGGCCTAAATTACAGGGAACGGGGTCAAGGCAAGGGCAAACCTTGTTTCTGTTAATTGGTGTGAATTTTAGTTAGAGTCTGTCATCTCTTCTTCTCCTCCCTTCCTGGCCATCTGCACAGGGGATGAGTCTATCACTATTTCTGTGCAAGGCCTTTTGGTGGGAAAAAAGTATTATCTTCCTTCTCCCCCCGGCATGCCTTTACTTCAAAGAATGTTAGTGTAAAATGTATAGGTTTTAAGGTGATGTGCCTGACCTCTGTATGGTAATCCTGTAAACAACAAACAGGGGCGGGTATAATTATATTCATGATGTAGCTGTTAATATTCATTTTACAGGTGTCCATATAACCAAATAAGGGTCTATGGGGAGTGTCTGAAAATGTATATATTTACATACTGTTATGGATAAAAGAATTGTAAAGTAATCTCCTCGTTGCTCACTTGCGGTGTCGAGGTGGAACGAGCAGGCAATGAAGGGTTTAGTCTCCCCAATCCACTCCCGGGACAACCTGTTTGGTTATTCTAACATAAAGCATGAGTAATCAATGGTTTTTTGGAGTGGGCCACAAAGCTGGGCGGTTGCAAGCTCCTCAAATTCCATTGAAGTCAGTGACATTTGAGGACCCTCAGCACCTTACAGCACTGAGAAGCGTACTGTAGTGCAGGGGGTCCCAAACTGTGGGCTGCAACCCAAAGGAGGGCCACGACACAGTCCTGGGTGGTCTGCCGGCGTAACTGCATTCTCCAGTCAAGTTCTTAGTAAATCTTTAACTCCCCATGACTCATGTAATCTAAGTAAAAGCATATATGTGTGATGTTTTGAGCTGTATATGTTGGACAGAGTATAGAAAAAACTTTTAAATTAATTGATTTATTTAAAAAAACAAGCTGCAATATGTCAAGTTTAATTCTCACAAGTACAATGTTGAGTTTCATTGCAAGATAGCCAAAAAAACTGAAAACACAATATAGTGTTCAAAGTTGGACAACTATTTTGTTTTAAAATCAAGAGTTTTAACAATTTTTTTTTAACATTGTTGTGTTGCTTATTTTTCAGTTTTATTCACAGTGCATTCATACATTGTTTTCCCTACTTGAACATGACATTTTGCTCTCAATGTATTTTTAAAGTATAGTTTTAATAAAAATGGTTTTGTTTCAAAGATCTTAAACCATTTCTTTGAGTGCATATTATTAGGGCTTAAACAAAAGCTGGTTGTTAACATTGTTATTAAATCTATGTGGAGCTACAAGATAAGGAGTTACATATATGTATTGAAAATAAGTTCCTAAGGTCTGTATCAAGGCAGAGTTGACAAAGAGGTGTATTCACCTGTCTCTCTATTGACATGTAAATTAGGCATTGTAAGTAAGCCCCACTTGCATAGAAAGTCAAGGGGGGAAATGTGAAATCAGCATGCTGGAGAATAAGCTAAGAGAGGTTATTTGTACTCTAGGGACAAAAAAGGTACTTTGGGGGAATATAAGGAGAAGGCAAGGAAGACAACCCTTGATTCTGCATGTATGAAGTAAATGGAGAGTGCATTTATCGTCATGAAAACAGGCGTGGTGGAGAACACTGCAGAAGACATTTGAGGTGAGATAAATTGACTTAGACTGGAGGTTAACCTGGTTAAGGTTAGTCTCTAGAAAGCAAGTTATAATTTCGTATTACATTAGGGTGGCCACTCACGCATTCCCAGAATACCACAGCCCAGTGCTTCTGGGAATCGCGGGAGCCTGCCCCTGCTGGGGTAACCCTCACTCCACTGGCATGACCTCTCATGCCTGGTGCATGCAAGGTCACATTGCCCGGGATGCCATTTTTAAGAGTGCACCACTCTGCCATTGCTGGAGTGAACCTGCATGCAAGATCATGCTGGCAGGGGCAGAGCGACATGGTCTTCAAAAGGGCATCCCCCATCTGATACCAAACAAAATCACGTCCAGTATTGTCTGAATACCAGACAGGGGACAAACCCTAGAAAAGCAGGACTGTCCCTTTTGATACCAGATGAGTAGCCTGCCTATTTTATGTGTAACCAGCTGTTTCTATTATCTTCACTCTCTATTTCTTAAATCTTTGGTAGTAAACGTATGGATGTTGTTTTCACTATAAATATATCCCAGTGCTCTGGTAGTAAGCCGAGCGCTGATCCTGAGTCACATCATACAAGCTGGGATATATAGTGTTCTCTTGGGGGCAGCAGACCTGGTATTTCTGTAAGTGTTCAGCGGAGAAGGGGCTGGACACTACAGGGGAATGCTTTGAAAGGGCTCCAGAATTGGGGTGCCCCGATTGCTAACCTGCAAGGCACGTAAGGGCTGGCACAGTCCAGAGGAGAATGTCTGGATGGCTCACAGGCTGATGGCATCAGGGAGCTGATATCCAGTTAAGCACAAGCAGGTCTCCCTTGCACTGGAAGCAGGGGGGTGACAAGTTGACCCTCAATCCTTGGTACCCCAAGAACCATCACATCAAGAGACGTGGGTTCAATATCTTGCTCAGTCACAGGCTGTCAGTCAGTCACAGGTGTGAGCTTGGGCAAGTCATTTCATTTACCCTGTGCCTCAGGTCCCCATCTTTAAAACCAAGACAATACTTCTCCTCTAGCTCACTGGGGTTCTTTGAGGAAATACTTCATTACGGATTGCAAGGTACGCAGATACCATGGTGACAAGGATACAGATGTAAATAGACAGAGAAAAAACTATACTAAGCCAAACTAGAATGCATTTGATATTTTGAAAAATTCTACTTAAATATATTTTTGTTCCTTCTGTGCTATTGAGTGAATTATCAGTTTGCTAATATATTTATAAATCACACAGTAAAATTCAAAATTTCTATAGTGCTTATTCTAAAGCAATAATATTTGCATGTGATTTTTTTAATATGTGGCTTTGCACCTATGTAGCATGTGAAATCGTGATCATAGCATCAATGCTGATAAATGTGTTCGCAGCTTTGGTTTCCCAGCAGGCTAGGCTAGTCTCTTTTCACAAAGGAAAAGCCACTGACATCTCTCTCTACTGTCCAAAAGTCTGTGGCCTAATAATATTCAGAAGCATTTCCCAGTGACATAGGGCTAAGCCATCAATTTTTGCAAAATTGAAACTTTCATTTAAAAAAAATAAGCTAGGCTACAGGGTTGCAAAGATAACCTTCCAAATATGAACCAATGCAGTGCTGTCTTTGAGAGTCTGCAAGCAGACAACCAGATCCACTGCTTCTGCTGCTACTTATAACTCTCCCAGCCAGTGAAGGGAATTTGACAAAACACTAGTCAGTTAAACTTCTGCTATTAGGAATGCTGTGGGCAGCAATCAAACGGAGAGTAATCATGTCAGCTTAAAGTATGAACCAGAGCCAGGCACTGGAACTATTAGTGAGGGAAGTTCACCAAAACAGAGGTTAACAAGAGGGGGAACCAAATAAAAGGACAAAAAGGAAACACGCTTAGCATATATGGGTGGTGGGGAACAGTATGCTCAAGTGGGAAAAGCACAATACTGGGAGCCAGGATTACTCTAATCCCACCGATTTGCTAGTTGGCCATGGGAAAATCATGGCACCTCTTTGCCTCAGTTTCCCCATCCATAAAATGGAATTCATTTTATTTCTCTACTTCCTTGAGGCATTCTGAATCTTCTTAATTTATAAGCATTGATAAAGTGCTTTGATATCTTCTGACAGGCAGCATCGTCACAATATAATCCTAACTAAAAACAGCTCCCAGTTGAGTGAGAACAAACTATTTCCCCCCCCAGGAAAATGCTACACACACAATAACATTGCATAGAAAATATTATGACTACAGTTTAATTTGACTAGATTTAGACTCTATGAGAAGTCCTCCTCTTTGTCACTCACAGAAGATAGTCAAGGATGCTATAAGGTTTATGTTCTATAGTTTTGTTTGTTTGTTTTTGTTTTTTAAATAAAAGGTGGGTTCCAAGAATGTTACGCACTCCACCCGGGTCCTTAGGCAGCAGCTCCCTTCTGCAGCCAGCGGGAGGGGAGCAGCAGCCCACTTTGAAAGATCCCACGGGCCACTTTTTGCCCCCCAGGCCATAGGTTGGGAACCACTGTGTTAAAGCCACTAGTTCTACTGAGAAGATATTCTCAAAATGAACCACTGGCTGCACATTTTGTTGTACCATCTTTTTTATTACAAAAATATTGCTTCCAAGTTTGCAACAGATGTCATGCAGTTTTTCCATTGGTTTAGACAGACCAGATTAGAGCTGGCTCTTCCTCTTGAAAGTATCATCCTGCTTTGTATGGTTTTTTCCTTTTGAATTTTCAGTTTTCCCATGTTTGGGTTGCATGCATGCACGCTCTCTAGTTTTTTAATCGCCTATTCCCCCTTATTAAGAATTTTTTCTTCATCTCCTTTAAAGTATGTCATGCAGTTTTTCCATTGGTTTAGACAGACCAGATTAGAGCTAGAAGGAAACATTAAAGACGTCAGCACCTCGGAACTAGCTGAAGTCTTCTGCCCACTGCCTGAAAGAAAGGCTGAAGGAAACTGATCTCCAATTCCCACACAACTACAAGCTTCCCTTGCACCAGTCTCCACTGAATCCTAACAGCCACCATGTTTTGCTATGTTTAAATAGATAAGTAGTTTTAGTGCTAGTGAAGAGTTCCAGACCAAAAAGGGATTGGTGGGCGCAGCCCAGCAAGACAACAAAAGGCACATCCCTCAGTTGAGGGAGGGGCTGTTAAACCCAGAAGTATTAGACTGTAATCTCTTTGAGGTATGGACCCTCTTTTTGTTCTGTGTTTGTACAGCAGCTAGCTGAGGGGGGGTCCTGACCCATGACTGAGGCGCCAAGGCACTGTGGTAATACAAATAATAAAAAGTGGCGGGGGACCATGGATGGGGGTGCAGGTATAGGATCAAAACAAAGGATACAGTGGGGGGTCAACAAGCATAGAAACCTGAACAAAGCCTGCTGCTCCATGAAGGAGCCCAAGGAATCAGCAAATGCCACCAAGAGAAATTCTGTCTGGAAGTGTGCAAGATAAGGAACCATTCAAGGGCCCCAGCATTCGTGGAGAGCCCTCGTGCTCTGCATCCTCCTCCTGTTTTGATGGGCAGCCATCATGGCCAATGCCAGGAGGCCACTGAAGAGGTCTCAGGACATGAGTGCCAGACTGACAGTCCCAGAAACTGCAATCTTCTCTTTATCCACCGCCCAAGCAGCAGGAGCGAGAACTCCCCACACCGCCTCAAAGTGCTTCAGCTCTGGTGGGAAAGAACCGTGTCTAGTAGTAACAGAGGAAGTCTGTCTCCATGATCTATTCAATCTGTGGCCTCTCACCCAAGACAGACAATACAGGTGCAAATTAATGCCAAGTGTAGTATGGACATTTGTCCAACGGCAGCTGGACTCTGACCTTCCAACTCATTTTGCACAGACCATATACCATCAGGAGGTAACACGCACAGGTCACAATTGACCTCAGCTTAACTCAAACCAGCGACCTAGAAAGGGAGAGCTCCATGTCCCATTGCCAATCGCCTTAACCGTCAAATCCTCTCATTTCCTCTTTTAAGAAAACTGCTTCAACCCACTGAGAATTATTTTTCCCCCTTCATTAACAGAAAATATCACCACTTGTCCCTATTTTTTTTTCTTTTAACCTTAGAGGAGGAAAAAAGTATCAGTTCAGAGTTAGCCTTGTATTCCTGGTCAATACACAGGCTGCCTGAAGTCACACGATCCCTTTACAGTTTTGAGGGCAATCATAGGATGGATTTCGCCAGCAGTAGAAGAACGAAACACTTATACTCAAAGCTTGAGCCAAGGCACAAAGACACATTAGAATCAAGAGAGATAATGTAATGAACTGGCTAGTATATATATGTACCACTGCCCTCTACTCGCTGGAAAACATGACAGATGTTAGTGACATTGTTCGATGTGTTGCTGAAAGGGGCTCAGATACTATGGAGAAAGCACAGTATAAGAACCTATACAGAATAGAATCAGAACTACTCAGATGTATGTCACAAGCCCTATACTGCTAGACACATATGGAGATTTTCCTTTAGCAGAAAAGGCAAGGGCCTCTTTGAGCAGGAAGCCTGGGTCCTGTCTTCTGCTGATGTGAAGTTCCAAGTGACCATAGATTGGAGTAGAGCAACAAATGGGCAGTTCTTCAGTGGCCAGAGATTTATTACAATGTGCAGCGGTATTAAGATCTGCCTCCCTCAGACCCTTATCTAAGTTAGAGAGCTAGAAGAATGATGAATTACAGTCCAATGATCTCTGCTGTGATGCAGTATGGTGATGAATAATATTCTACCACAATCTCCCCATTTCAGTGATAAATTTGAGACTAGACTGCAGTACAACCCCTTGTAATTCACGAGCTCAGCTGTTTTCACACTTAATATCTATATTATTTAACTGCATACATCCAAAGTCAGAACTTCCCTGGAGGATACAATTATCCAAAAGACAACCAGTCTTCTTTAATGGCTTTTATTACCAGATCAGGAGAAGAAACCAGCGATATTCACTCAACAGCTGTGAAGGGGTTGGCTCCATTAAGGAGAATATCTATGATGAAAACATATCCTCCTTGTTTTATTGTAGCTCTGCTCTAGCAGCCGTCTCCAATGTAAGCTCCTAGTTCCAATGCTTAGAAGAACCTTTGGGTGGGAAGAAGAAAAACAAAAACACCCACAGTTTTTGAAGCTGAAACGTCTCATGCTTATTCTCAGTCCAGAAGTTAATTTCTTTTTGTTTTTAAAAGTTTGATAACTCCGCATCAGCCAAGTCGATTCTCATCTGAATGCGTTAGCGATGGAGATGGTTTTTATCTAGTTAAGAAAATTTTTAGTTCCTTTTGTTTTTCAGCAATAGCAAGTTGGTGGCACAGCTGAGAATAGGTGATGTGTCCCTGTTCAAACCATTGAGAACGTATTTCCTCTTTGAGGTACAAACTATTTATCCTTTCTGTACTCCTTAAAAAGCCAAGTCTCCACCTAGGAGCAAACATTTCTCAGTCTCAATTGAACTGAGTCTTCATAAACACCTCTGATTTCTGCTGTGTCAGCTGGATCTAAAAGACAATGTGTCTCACCTTTGAAGGATTTAATACTTTATTGTGCAAGCAAGATCCTAATCACTACAATATATTTTTCACGTCTTCAATGGGAATTATGATCCAGCTTAATGTGGTGGATTTGTATTAGTTTCCCCTTGAGTTCATGCAGCGAGAGCTATAGAATTAAATTTCTTTCATTTATGCAGATATAATTCACTCTAAAAGAAAACCCCAAGAAACATACAAGCCACTCAAAAGAAGGATTTATAGCCCTTCTCAGTCTTTTCCCTTAGCTGAGCCAATATACAGTGGCATAATTGTCTTTTAAGTAACTCCACAGTAGCATAGGGGACAATGCAACTGAAATCTTGCAAAGATCTATCTAGAGGTTTAAATCCTTCCACCACAGCCCCTCCTGGTGCTCAGGCCCCACTGAATCCAGAAGTAGCGTTTCAGCAGGAGCGTGAGACAGCTGGCCCATGATGAAAGAGAGAAGCCAGCTCATGTCAAAAGAGAAGAGGAGTAAGGCAGGCAGAGATCAGTTACCCATGGAGAAATAGAAGCAAATGGAGTCACTGCTAAGCAGAAAGCTTGGGAAAAAGGTCTTGGAAAAGAGGAGAGGGAACTTTGGGGGATGATGGAGTTTGGAAAAAGAAGATTTAATTTGAGTGTGGGAGAGGATAGTTTGAAGGGGGAGCATGCAGTTTAAAAAAAACCTAAAGGAACCATTTAAAGGCAGGAACATGAGCAGATTGTGAAGAACTGGGAGTGGTTTTGGCTTCTAAGGTTTGGCTTGAAAAGACTTTCAATAATAGATTTTTCTTTTCAAGAATTTGCATGCGATACATATTATATTATTACAACCATTAGGGTCTGTGTGGGCCCAATTATACTGTCAGTTGCACACAACTCTTATTGGTTCAGTAGGAGTTACCAGTGCTGCCAACCCATGTGTTCAAAAAATGAGTCAGGACCAAATAAAATGAGATTTTAAAAAAAAATGTGGGGCTTTTTTTATTTGCCTTCTGGGTTTCCAACCTTGGGGAGGGAGGTCACTTTCCTAGCTTTCCTCTGCAATCATGTACCTTATTTAGCTTTCCTTTGCAACCATGGGAGCTAAAAATAGAAGCTGAAAGTTTTGTATGGTCACATGACTCCAGGAGCCCGGCTTTAAGAAAAAACAAACTATCACAAGGCTCACAATAAAATTGTGAATGTTGACAACATTGGGCTGCACATGCACACAAGGGCCAGGATAATGTTTTGTTCACTCAGAGCCGACTGCATGGCTAGCATGTTAGGGCAGCTGGAAAGCTGGAGGTTCTAATGCTGTGCTCAGACTTATGGACCTGACACAGAAGCCATCGAATGTTTATTTCTGACTGTATAGTATATCTTGGACCCCCGTCTAGCCTTGTGTGTGCAGCAGAGGAGGCGTCAGAGCCATTCAATGTTGTATAGCAAATTGCTTTTCTCTACAGAAACTTGGTAAAGTGACCTTTTTTTTAAAAAAACCAAGCTTGTTTACTCATATTAAAATTAAAACAAATTTCCCTCCTCACCACATTTCCCCTCCACACCCTGAGAAAGGGGGGGAGAGGGAGGCACTTCCTTATTGCGAATTAGCCACTCAGAGTTTGATCATTTTAAAAGTCAGCCTGTTTTCGAGGTTAGGCTCAGGAATGTCTAAATCTTTCTTGTGAAGCCAAAATGAAAAATGTAATTCTTCCATCCAAAAAAGTAATTCTTCCAAAAAGAATGCTTCCGTTGCCCTAGCTACCACCTCTCAGGGCAGTGGATTGCCTATGCTGATGGAAGAACCCCTCTTGGCAGCATAGGTAATCTCTACATTGAAGCACTACAGTAGTGCAGATATGCCACTGTAGCATTTTAAGTATAGACAGGCCCTTAGACCAGTGGGTTTCAACATTTCTTCATTTGCGAACCCCTAAAATTTCCAATGGAGGTGTGGACGCCTTTGGAAATCCACAGATCACAGGTTGAAAACCACTGCCTTAGACCATGACAGCCTGATTTGAGAAGTGGTTAGTGCCTCCTGAGACAGAGCAAATTCCATTGACTGGTGAAACTTGAAGTCAAGGAACACTCATCACCACTATATCAGGTGGTGGAACAGTTTTCTGCCAAAGTCTGTTAATGGCACTAGTTTCTTTCCCTTTCAAAACTTGCTGGTTATTGAATTTCTCCGACTTCTGAGACAATTCTGTTGTTTTTTAATCCACCTTCTAAAAAAGCTGGGGAGGGAGGACTTTAAAAGGGTGGCAATGCAGTAGGGTTTAAATAAAATATAAACATCTCATCTATATTTAAAATTGAGTTTGATCTTTACTGTTTTCATTCCACCATCCTCATCTTTACTTGCAATTTCTTCTGTTGCTTTTGTGGGTGATAAGGTTGGGTTTTTTTAAACTTACTGCGTAAACTATTTTTTTGATCAATTATTAAAACCATGGATCTCCTTTTTCATTCCCTAGGAAGCCAGGTGGTCCCAGCAGAAATTGCAGCTAGAAAGAAAAATGAACTGGAAAGACTTTTTTAAAAAAGATAAATATTTTGAAAAAAATCCTACAATCGCAGAACAACAGAAAATATGTTTAATGATGGAAGTCATGGCATCCTGCAATCAGAGGCATATCGGCAAGCCCCTCAGCTCAGACAGAGAGGATCTTATTACAAGATTGGTGACACTTTTAAAAACAAATTTGTTGAACCTTCCCACACATTTTCCTGCATTGCTGTCGGCATCAGTAATGCTGTAAGAAACCCTTGGCCACACTGGAACTTCATGAGTGCCACGACCCTGCACACCAAGAACTTCATGGTGACAAAAAGGAAAGGACTCAGATCTTTGCGTTTCCAAAGCATGTGAGTGAAGACAGTGTGTGAAACTAGAGCCAAAAGATTTGTTACCATATGAATACAGCACCAGCAGTGCTTGGTGCATGTTTTGCTACAAGGGTCAGAGACCCTACAAGCTGAATGGACAACAGTCAGTGGAAGTGGAGATGGGATGTAACAAAGAATGCTGTGACTGAACAGCAAAGTTAAGCACATCACACTGCACAACTCATGCAGTGTTTACACTCGCAATGCATCGATCCAGGTAGTTGACTATGGTTCTGCATTGCGCAGGGAGTTAGTGTTATTGTGTCACAACAACAGGACACTTACGTCGGCAGGAGACAAACTTGAGTATAAACACATGCATATCTCAGTCAATGCACGCGGGCTTACGTCAACCTCATTTTGTAGCATAAACCAGACCTAAATTCCGGTTGTTGGGTTAGTGTGTGGGTGGGTGGTTGAGTGGGGTTAGTGGCCCGTGACATTAAGGTCAAACTATGACTATATTAGTTCCAAAATTTTATTTAATGTTTTTAAGTTAAAGTATTGTTATTTAACAGAGTTATTAACTGGTAACAATACAGGGTCTATGGCACAGGGTGGAGAAATTCCAAATCCATCCAATGGTGAACCATAGTACACGTACAATGACCAATTCATTACGATACTCAGCACTCATATAGCACTTCACAACTTCAAACCACTACACAATTAATGGCAGCAACTCCCAAGTATTATTATTTCCCATTTAACACATGGGGGAACTGAGGCACAGACGGAAACCGACATGCCCACGGTCACACAGCAAGTCAATGAGAGAGACAAAATTAGAGCTCAATAGTTCCTGGTGCTCAACCTACATCTCTTGACAGAGTATTAGACTAGGAAATGCCCATATGTCAGAATGAAAAAAATCAACCCTTTTCAAAGGGAGCGTTTCCAGTGCTCACACCCTGCACACAGATTTCTGAGTCCGTGCATTCATAAAAAGAGCTGGAAGAGACACTGCCTCTTGTCTATTCTCCACAGCCAGTGTAGGATTGCCTCTAGCAACAGATTACTCAATGTTTTGTCCAGTCTAGTCTTAAATGACCCAAGCAACGGGGCTTCCACTACTTCCCTTGGGAGACTGGTCCACAGTCTGAGCCCTGGTCTACACTTACCTGGAGATTCGGCAGCAGTCGATAAGAGTTACGCAAACTACGCAGAGTAGCTTGCGTAACTCACGTCAACTGCTCTGCTTCCCTTCTGCGCGGTCTACACTGCGCTGCGCAGCGTTACTCTACTTGAGAGGGTGGTTTACCAGCATCAACTTCCTGATCGATTGCGCGGGTCTACACTGACCGCTCAATCGATCCAGAAAGATCGATCTAGCGGCGGCAAATTTGCTGCCGTCAATATAGACATGGCCTCAGTGTTACAGGATTTAGGCTTGAATGGGCCACATTCAGCATTAATGTAATTCCACTGGCCTCAATTACATTCAGCACAAGGGAAACATTTTCTGTTTACTGAGTCATACTCAGAGCTGGCACAGACTAGGTTAAGCAGAATTGTCCCCATTTACACCACCTCCCTCTGCAGCGTTTACAAGGCCAGCAGGGTGCAGCTCTGTTATCGGGACCCTCTTCCATCTCCTATTCAGACCTGCTGAGTGAAGGTAAATGTCAACTTCCCCAAGGCTGCTGCAGTGACTTGATGCAACTCCCCCACTCCACCTCAGGCACTTGGCTGGCAGGTCAGAACTATTCAGGCAATGCATGGATGTGCATCTAGATAGCAGCTTCTATGCACCAGGTGAGCCCTATACCTTACTAACTACAGTGTTAGAACTGGGAGACAGGGCTAAGAGTGCAGAACCAGGAACTAGTTGAGCCACAGCCCAGGACTCTATGCTACATGCACAGGTTCGCCTGCTCCTCTGTGCAATGTGTCCTCCCCCCAGGCCAATCCCCACTCACTTCTGGAAGGAGTTTCGAGACACACCTGGAACAGTTCCCTCCCTTGGCCCGGCACCCTCTCCATCCTTCAAATCCCCTCTACCAGGAGCTATTCCTTCCCTAGTCTCCTCTCTGATGATCTCTCCACACCCTCTTCATCCACTTCACTCCAGCCAAGCCACCTGACACAGCACCCCTGTCACAGGAGCAGAGGAAATGCCCTACAGAGAGCCCACTGGTCTGAGCTAGGCCAACAGCCTGTTTCCACAATGGCCAGAACCTGCTGCTTCCCAGGACGGTGCAAGAAACCCTGAAGCAGCCAGCCAGGAAATAACCTGTCTACAAGAAAATCTCCTTCCTGATCTTCAGAGTTTGGCTTCTGCCCTGACCTGAAGCACAAGGGCAGGATGTTCTTTTCCCACTCCTGCCTCTATGACTGCTTCTATGTGATGCCCTTTTCACAACCTCCCACTCCAGCACACCCTGGCCTTGGCCTTCTCCTCCTCCAAGTCCCTACTTCAAAAATACTTCTTTCAACAAACTGACCCACCCCAATCCTCCCCTCAGCAGGGTGCTGAAATCCCCTAGTTTGAAACAAAACTGTTCATTAACAAGACGCGTGCCCATTATTTTTCGCTGCCTCCCTTTATATCATCTATCTGGATTGAAAGAGACCAGGCTTTTTTTCATGTCTGAGCGTCAATAGTGCCATACAAATAGATAACTTGTGTCTCCTAGATTGCACAGGCTCTTTTGGATAGGAAATGTCTCTTACTCTGTATTGCTGTAAAAGTGCTGTGCACATTTAGGGTGCCGTGTCAATGATTTCTATAAACATTTCCAGCCCAGCAGCAGAGCATCCTCATTCTGGCTTCCACTTCTGCTGGCTCCTGGACTAGCAGTCTTGCCTGAGTGGGAGAGGCACATTCCAGTGTACTGCAGGCATTTAAAGCTTGTGTCAGACTCCAGTTTCCTGACCTGGCCAGGTCTGCAGTGGTGGGCATGGCACAGGAATTTCTTTAAACCTTGCCAGAAAAAAATGCCAGCTTCCTTGCTTTATGGCATCCTCTGCCTTATGAACTCAGAGTGGCACAGAACATCAGCTTTGTGCCAACCCCTCACTAGCACACCCAGCCCAGCCCAGCCCAACCACCACCACCAATAATCACACTTTGCACTTATATGGCCCCTTTCATCTCAAAATCTATTTGCTTTCCACACACCCCTGAATAACGACCTTGCTGCCAACAATGGGTCAGCAAGGGGGTTTTAAAAAGTCAGGCATGGGGAAGAGGAGTAAAGAAAGAGCATATGAAAGACAGAAAGCAGCTTCCTTAGGAGGACAGGAAAGAAGCTTGTTCAGCTGATTTTGTTTAAGAAAATAAGGCACTGGAAATAAGTTTTAAAGAAAGATACTAGGTTGGAACATTTGCACAATGTCGTGTGAGAGATACACGATGAAACATGTTTTATTTGTTGAAGCTATTGTCCTATTTCTGTTCCTGACACAGTCCCTTTTTTCTTTTATAAAGCTGCTCCTTCTGGGTGCTATCATGCAGCCCTACAATTTAAAACACAAAAAAAAATCTTTAGGTAGTGCCTTATGGAAGAAACCTATTGCCATATTAACATCTGTCAGCTACAGACCCAGAGTTACAGACCTATGCTGGAAGCACAAGGCACAGAGAGTATTACAGCAGCCTTGGAGATGGGGGGAAAAGATCCCTCCTCAAGATTGAACAATGATATTGGGAGATTCAGAGTTATGATTTTATAAGCAGTGTTATCTCCACTGAAGATTAAAAAAAAAAAGTGCCCTAATATTCCATGTCCCAGTATAAGGAGTTAACATGAAAAGGTGACAGAGATACCACTAAGACAGAGATGTGCAGGAGAGAGCTCCTGAAACACCATTGTTAAGGTTAAGATTTTGTCTCAGTTATTTTTTAGTAAAAGTCACGGACAGGTCATGGGCAATAAAAAAATACACGAACCCGTGACCTGTCTATGAGTTTTACTAAAAATAATGGGGGGAGGGACTGACAGGGGATGACTGAAGCCCAGTGGGGAGGGTAAGAGCCAGAGCCCTGCTGCAAGAAGGGGAGGAAAGGGGAATCCAGCACTCACCGCCACAGCAACTGACAGCTCTAGTGCTCCCACCGCAACCCTGGCAGCTCACGGTCCCCCAGCCAAGCTGTGGGGTCCCCCCAGTTGCTGGGAGCTGTGGGCTGGCAGCTTGGAGCTCTGGGTCCCCCGCCACCACTGGAAGCTGAGGGCTCCGGGTTTCCCTGCTGCCCACCATGGCTCAGAGCTCTGGGGCAGCTCAGAGCTGCGGGCTCCCCCACCAGTTAACAGCTCCAGCCTCGCTGCCTCAACATGGAAAATGTCTCGGAGGGCTCTGAAACTCACGGAATCTGTGACTTCTGAGACAATCTTATCCTTAACCATTGTTAAGGCTAAAGGGAATTTGGGGTAATTTCTCCATCTCCAGATAAACTCATCTCCTCTCTGGACGTTGCTAAGTCACCCTTATTAGAAAGGGATTCTTTGTATCTCCACGATTGCAAAGATCAAATTTTCCTTGGCTTCCAAATGGCCCAGAGTCTTTTAAAAGTAAGATTTACTAGGGGAAGGATTCGCTTGGGTTCAACTGCAATGTGACTGATTGCCATCCCCTTACATTTGTTACACTCACTAAGTGCTGTGCTGCACCATCAATATATTCACTGGACCAAATCCAGGGCTTGGCAAAGCGGGTGCAATTCTGAAGTTTCCTAAACTCCGGGTATTCGCTTAGATCCAAGCTGAATTTAGCCCAGTATTCGGTGGTGGGTCTTTTTCCTTTTTTTAAGCCAGAAGCAAACTCCAAACTACCCCAGGATTCTGAATTGGGGGAGAGGAAGAGAGAGATGAGAGCCTCTTGATCCCTGCCATGTCAGAAACTTTTCAGACTGGGGCTCTCTGAAAGCATGTTGCTTCTTGATCTCTCTTGAAAACATACAATGATATGCAAATTCTGTGGGCTTTTCCTCCTAGCTGTGGCAACGCCATACCCACTCCCAGAGCGCCCTGCTCTGTAGATATATGGGGAACGAGCACTTATCAGGGTTTGGCTTTTCCCATCTCTCTCTCTCTCTCTCTCTCGAATACACACACACACACTCTTATTGCAAGGAAGTTCTGTGTGGGGCCCCCTCTGACACCTAAAGCAATGAAAAGGGAGGGCTGGGAAGGGACTAACGACGCTGCCATGCAATTCCACGGGCTGGCTTCTCGGGGTGCAGCCCCCTCGGGCAGGGCCGAAGTGACTGCGCTGATTTTCAGAGGGACAGGACAAGCCCCAGCCCCGCTTCGACCATTCACGTGCAGCAGGCGGGGAGGTCCCGGGCCCGGCTTGGCTTGGCTTTCCTAGGCTGGGCCGGAGAGAAGGTGCGAGCAGGCGGCTGGCGGGGTGTCAGCTTCTCTCGGGCTCCGGGGGGCTGGAAGTGAAGGGGGCGATCGACCCACCTGCTCCCCCCCCCCCACCCCGGCCACCCTCGCAAACGAAGCCGGGCTCGACGCCAGCTGCGGGCGAGGGGGGCAGAGCGGCCCGCCGGGGGGAGGGGGGCAGGGGGTGTCCGGGGCCACGCGCCGGGTGTGCGGAGCACGCGCGGGCGGTTGGCCGCGAGCCGCCCGCGTTCCTTCACACACACCCGCGCGCGCGCGCCGCTCAAGCCCTCCCCCTCAGCCCCACGCGAGCCTGGCCGTTGGCCGCTGAGCGCCCCGGGCTCGCCAGCGAGCCTCTCCCGCGCGGGGCAGAGCAGCCGGCGACCTCCGCCAACGGGAGGAGAAGGCCAGGTTTCCACTCCGAATTCCACACCGAATTCCAGCTCAGCCCCCATGTAAACACCCGCGCTGCCGACCCCCGCCTCGCCAGCCAACTCCCACCGAGAGAGAGAAACCGCCCGCCCCCGACCCGACTCTGGCTCTTACCTGCCGCCGCCGGCCCCGCAGCCGGGGAGAGGGGGAGGGAGGGGGAAGTTTGCGCGGAGTTGGGCGCGCGAGCGGCTCGCGCCCGCGTGCAGGCAGAGGAGGCTCGCGCCGCTTCGCCTCGCTTCCCTCCCCCCCCGCCCCTCCTCACGGCAGCCTCCCGGCTCTCTGGCAGCCTGGTCCCACCCGGCGCGCGCGTGGGGAGCCCGAGCCAGCAGCCCGGGCATGGTGCATTGTGGGTAGCAAGCGCTCAAAAGTGAGGGGACAGCGACTCCTAGCGGGGATCCGGGGGTGGGACAGGAGGAGGAGGAGGAGGAAGACTTTGTGCTGCTGGCTTCTCTTCAGTGCCTGCTGGCTGGAGGGGCCCTAGGGTTTGAGCAGGGGGGTGCACTATATGGCCTCCTGAGGGCCCTTCCATCCCTGATCTGCTCTGATTTTATAATCTGTTCATCAGCTGTTTTGAGACCCCCCCCAGGATTTGGCATCTCTTGTTGTTTCTTCTTTTTGTCCCCGACCCTGGATTTCCTCCCAAAGGTTTCCATCTGGCCGCGGTCCGGCGCTGCCTCCTGGCCATTGGGCCTAATGGTTGGAGCGGAGGTTGACGCCCAATGCTTCCCCAATTCGCGAGGCGTCCTTGCGCGGGGGGCCACACTCCTCTTCTCTGTGTCGTTCCAGTCGTGGGCTAGGTGCTGCCCGAGCAAGCACATCATGCAGAATAGCCACCCTGGCTTGATTGCGGCAGGGTGGGACAGGGGAAATCACATGGGTCCCTATTTCTGAGAGGGGGATGGGTCCTTATTTCTGAGAGGGGGACCCAACCCCCCCGCCTCTGTGTGACCCATGCAGAACAGCTTCCAAGCCAAGAGCCGCCTGCTGAATTCTTTCGGAGGGCAGCTCTGGCCAACTGCACCCCCTCCCAGACTGCCGGAAACTTTAGAATTAGCAGCTGTTTCCGGTGTGGTTACGGTTACACAGTTGCATCCGTTGGTGGTTCAGGCTAGAGGTTTTGGAGGTACCACATTTGGTGTGAAGGAGGCATCCACCCAGCTGAGGAAAGATGTGCCACCCACGGTCAAACTGGGGAAAGGCATAGTCTCGAGTAACTATGATTATTTGTATTCCAGTAGCATCTAACTGTCCCAATCAAGATTGGCACCCCATTGTTGCAGACCCCATAGGTACATGTCATAAGAGACAGTCCCTGCTCTGCAGGGAATACAGTCTAAATGGACTAGACAGACAAAGGAAGTAAGTGTCGTTATTAGAACTCGTTGGGAATTTTATGTTGAAATGATTTTTTGACAGAAAACACCCTTTTTGCAATGCTGAAATTGTCTGCAGGAAAATTTAGATGTTCTGTCTGGAAAAGCAAAATGAGGGCTCCCCAGCTGCCCATCTGGAAAGCTTTTGTTAATTTCATCTGCCTTCAGGGATAAAGTGAAAGAGACAAGATCCTTCCAGGCAGGCAGGCAACAAGCTGAAAAATATTTCCTTTCCCCTGAAATTGATTTTTTCTGGAAATTGCTTCCTGCAAAAAATTTAAAATTTTTGACTTTTCATCCCAATTCAAGATGAAAAAAAATGCCAAAGATGCAAGATTCTTCACCCAAAGGGTTTTTTATTTCCCAATTAGCAATAATAATCATCATCATCCCCATTTCACAGATAAGGAACTGAGGCCTAGAGAGATTAAGTGATTTGTCTATGATCACCTGTAATAGAGCTAGGAATTGAACCCCACCCCCTGAATCCCATATCAGTCCCTTCACCACCAGGCCATCCTTCCTCTTGCAGCCTCATTCTGATCAACAGGTTTTTGTTTTTAAATCTCCAGCAACAACAAAGACTCCAACTCTCAAAGATACCAGGATGAAAAAGAGATGCAAACTTTCAGACTTCTGCAACTAAAGCTAAGTGCTTTCCTTCACAGTCAGCCAAATTCTGCTGAGCTCCTTGCTAGAGAAAGTCGGTTGCAAGATCCTTTCACAAGTAGGGTCTTTCCATTTGTCTTACAGTCGGTGCAGCTAACTCAACAGCATCTTGGATGAAAGGCTTGGCGATCCACTTCTTTCCCTTCTGTGAATCATCAGGAGAATAATCTCACATCTGGGCCGAAATTCCCTCAGATATGGATTTGTAAATTCCCAGTTGTTCCTGGCCAGCGCCTCAGACCCTTCACTGAAATCTGATGTAAGAGGAAAATACTCCAAGTTTTCTCTTTGCACTCAGTTGGAGTTTTCTGATGAACTCTTCTGCCCTGATATCCATGGGCAGAACAGTTATTCCACCCCTGCATAAGAGAGTCCCAGCTGAGATGTCAGCAAGGTCAGCTGAGCTTGCCACCCAGCACAAATTGCGAAAGGCAAGGGTGAATTGCTGAGAACTCAGGAAAACCAGCTCTTCTACTCTCTGTTTGAAGAACTGAGTTGGCACTTTCACCTTGCTGCAGAGCGAAAGTGCTGGTGAAGGGAAGCTAGGCTGTCAGACAGCAGGGCAAGAAGTTCAGAATGCATAGGACGGACATTTTTCCTGAAACTCACAGCTTCATTAAGGACGTGGCACAGCTTTTCAGGCACATCTACAGCAGACAGAGTGTGGCGGTATGTAAGAGCGAAGCCATGAGACAGTAGCTGCAGTGGTTTGGATCTCTATGAAAAGACTGCTGTCCTTACCTGTCCCTGCCTGGGCACCATCTGTGCATATTACAATGCCCTGCTCCCAGCTGAGCTTGGAAAACTTTGACTGCTTCCGTTCAGCATCCTACTGTGAATACTGGCACAGCCTTGCAAAGGGGCTAGTCTTCTAGAGCAAAATACTCACAGACACTAGGTGCTGAGAAGCAATTTCCCTGAATTTTTAAAGCCCTGGGTCTCAGACGTCCATAATCTGCTGTCAACATGGCCTGAAATAGTGTTATTGACACAAGCAGGTTTTCAATTTGGTAGCTGCTCCATGCTCAATTAAAGGTCAATGCTGCTTTCAGCCTTCTAATTTAGAAGGTTTGCTCCCCAGGGCATGAGCCATGCATGCTGAGCAATTGCCCAATGCCGAGCGTGCTGAGGGTGGAATCAATAAGAGTCACAATCCTGGCTCTTTTCAGATGCTCTACAGAATAGTCCCAGTAAACTCCAAAAGTCCATTTGATTCCCTCATTGGTAAGATACATTCAGCATCCTTTCGTCAGTCCTTGACCTTGGATGCCTATGTGGTTTTCCAGTTTATCCCTCATCTGTCCAATGTTGTGGGCCATGGAGAAACATTCCATTATGCTTATCGATATTTAACAATGGAATTCCTTTATTACCTTGCCTTGGCAATCCAACAAGGTAGCTGAAGTGTGTAGTATTGGACAGGGTTAGTGGTTGGATGGGAGACCACCAGCCAAACCTAGCAAGTGTCCTGCAAGCAATGTGCCATGCTTCCTGAAGCAGCATGCTGTTAGAGCTGCAGTGCTTTCATTCAGGATCAGGATCGTTCACTAAAGATTCCATGGCACTTTTTGCAAGAGGAGAAGGTTAGGTCTGGTGTCCTGGTCAAATTCCAGTTGGGGAAACTATATTCTACCTACCCAAAACTCCTCCTGTAATTTCAACTGGATTCAGTATTTTCCTCAACTGTTCAGCTCTGTACCATTGTAAAACTGCTGCATGTTCCAACCCAGAGACGATGGGAGAAGCAGTCCCTACAGTTTGACAAAAACAGAGTCGCCTGATCATGAGGGTTTCTGAGCATGCTCAACTCCTACTGATATCAATAGCATTTGCAGGTGCTCAGCACCTCTCAGGATCAGGCCCTGAAGTCAGGATACAGAGGGAGATCCACAGACCCTGTGCATGTCATGTGGTTGTGTACTTCCTGCCAGAAGACAGCCTTCATTAAAAGGCAGATATTCCATTGAAGATGAAAAGATAAAGGGGACAATATAAACTGAGTTACTCACAGTCTGTCACACTGGCTAGATTGGAGGGGGGGCATTTATTATATTATTTAACATCAGTATGTCAAAATCATAATAATTCATACAAGATATGCCGTGTCAGATACTGTTAGAAAGGCTATAACGTGCTAAGTAAGATGATAATGTTTATGTTCATGTGTTATATGTGTAATGGAAGTTATGGATATGGTTGATATATCTGTATTTCAAATTGTGCTGGGACGATACCCCAGACAGGATGGCTGCAGCACTAGCCTGCTTAATGTCCTATTAAGGAAATTCACAGGTACAATGGGCCCAGGGGAAGAAGCCAGGGATATACCTGATGAGTCACCAGGACTTACTCATGTGACTCTGGACTCCATCTTGTTCCTGTAAAATTACACAAGCAGCATGGCAAAGACCAAAGGACATAAAAGGCAGCTGCCTGAGATCCATTTTGTCTTTCAGTCTTTGTTTTCAGTCATCACCAGCCTTCAGCCAACTACCTATCTCTGGATCATCTCATCTACAACTGAACTGAAGCTGTGAAACAAAGGACTGAGACCCATCCAGGTACTGAATGTATACAGAGGGACTATACAAGCCTGCAAACTCCACAATTCTTCTAGAAACCTGATATATATGGACTTTCAAATCAATTTTATGTGTCTGATTTCTTTAATCATTTAACACTTCTCTTATTGTTTGTTTCTTTCTTTGTATAATAAACCCTTAGTTTTAGCTACTAAAGGATTGGCTGGCAGCGTGGTATTTTGGGTAAGATCCAAACTTATATTGATCTGGTACTGTGGCTGTCCCTTTGGGGTCAGGAGAAACCTTTTTGGTAAAGAGCATAGAGTTTAAATAACTGGTCTCTTTACTGGACCTAGTGGCTGATTGGGAGCCAGAGACTGGAATGCAGTAAAGGGGGCTGTGTGTATTTTTATTTTGGCATCTTGATAGCCATATGGGGAATCAGAAGCACTGTTTGTGACTGGTTGGGAAGTCTGACTTCAGACTAACCAATAACTCCTCTCCCTTCTGCACTGAGGCCAGTTGCAATCACAGTTCTTGTGCTTGCTGACCACAAAGTCTCATCTAGTCTCATCGTTACTCATCTAGTACATTGCAGATCTGTACAGCTCCAGAGAGGACAGGGAGATTGGAGGAGACGTGGTCTTGTACCCCCTATACATCTTTTAAAGGGTGACAGCTGCCATTTCACAAATTTCACTCCAGAAGGAATTCTGAGTCAACCAGGCTGTCCCACTACACCACAGCCCCATCCATGCATCCACCAGCACAAGCTGTGCCTTAAAGACACAGTCTGGTCTTTGAAGAGTTTTCCTTTTGAGTGGCTATGTATAAATGACACTTTCCTAGCCACCATAGCAACACTCTCTGTGTCTTGGTGTCATATCTGCTTTCTGTACTGGCAATAGCATGTTCTTACTCCTGTTAACCCTGAAACCAACACAGCTATGGGAGAGTGAACTGGTTTCTATTCTATCTCATGTATTGTCAACAGAATTGTCAGCTTTCTACCGCAGCATCCTCTTTAATGAGGGGGGAAGAGGCAGAAAGAACCCAGATTGATTTTCAAATCCCAGTCACATTTGGCAGGCCTATTGGGTTAGAAAAAAATAAATCGCTTGAACTTTAAACTCAGCCTATTTGATCTGAAATGATGGAGAGACATTAAAATATAAAACCTCACAATGGCATTTTTAGAGACCCTTTCCTGATTACAACCACACTTTAAGACACCATATTTTCCTTAATGTGCTGCAATAAAGCAAGTTACACTGACAGCGTTAAAAACGTGGAATGGTGCAATTGCAGTGAAGGAAAATCATTGGCTGGGTGGTTGTAGAGAGGCAAGAACTCTTACCAAGTAAAGACCTAAAAGCACGACATGCAACTAAAGTACTGCAAAGACACAGGAACAGCTGTGCACAAGTGGAGCCGTTAAATGGAGAGTATGAACCGACTGGCAGCTTTCCATGTGTATAAAACCAGCAGTAACAAAGCTGCCTGCTGTAATACTGTATATTATACTTGGAACCCAACGGATGGAAAGCATATATGGCACTTTGATAAAGTAATGGCCTCTACTGAGCTTGGATATTGCAGTGATGGGTGAACTATAAATCGCTAAGATAGATGGCGATAGAAAAGTGCTAAGTGTAAGGGTAGCCATTGAGGTCCGTGGATGCTGATCAGATAATGTGACAGGGGCATCAACCTTTTGTAACACTGACTCACGACAGGAGGCAGGAAATAAACCCCGATCCAGCAAATTCTGTATGCCTCAACCCAAAGCGCTTTATGAGATCAAGGTTTACTATGCCCTAACGATCCCTGCGAACCAGCCACTAGGGACCATACATAGCACCAGCTCGCTACATGCCTGCTTGTGAGTCCTATAAAACACAAGTGTCTCTCGCTCACCTTCAGGGCTGTCACCAACAAGAGAGAGATATCCAAGAAAGAAGGGGGCCAGGCAGCTGGGGAGCATGGCCAGGGGAGATGTGTGGCGGGAAAGAGGACTATATGACAGAACAGCATGTCCAGGGATGGGGAAAGGGAAGCAAGTTCCTGGGCAGAGGAAAAGGAAAGCATGCTGACCAGTATGGCCTTCCTGTTTCCTGGTGTGCCCCCGACCCCGTCTGTCTGTTGCATCCACTTGTTGTCTCTTGTTTTATACATCGTTTGTGAGCTCCTCGGGGCATGGCTTGTCTCCTTGTGCTGTGTTTGCTCAGTGCCTGGCACAATGCGGCCCTGGTCCATAACTGGCCCTGTAGGTGCTACTGCAATACAAATAAATAAGGATGAGGCGAAGGGAGCTGTGTGTCAGACGCATGTGCAAGGGAGCGGGGGGACAAAGGAGACAGAGAATAATTTCCTGAGCAAAGGAAAAACTCACGTCTCATTAGACACAGTTGTAATACTTCAGCACTTCTTACCATTACTTACCCACATAACCCCTTCCCACCGCTGCCACCAGGCTGGACAGAGAGGTGAACAGAAGGTACTGGGCTCTGTACCGTGAAACTGACAGCTTCTGACTAAGGGACTCCAGTCTCCTGCGATGTCACGCTAGCTGTGTGAAGTACGTACACGGTCCCCTGTACCACCATCTCTGAACACCTCTCCATCTTCTAATGTACATAACCACACAACACTTGTTAGAGGGAGGGACGCACCATCAGCCCCATTTTACAGATGGGGAACCAGCACACAGAGGGCTAGATTGACAAAGGGACTTAGGTGCCTAAATGCTACTTACAGATCCTCCCCCTCCCCCCCCAGCCTATCCCTATAGGCACCTAAACTCACAGCACCTACGTTTTTGCAGTACGAGTTCCCTCGGCACCTGTGTTGCTGCCTCCCTCTAGGTGTCTGAGCCCCAGTGTGATTCACACACCAGGGGAAAATAGGTGCTTCTCTGCCTAACTGGCCTGCAGGCCTGATCCTATCAGTATGCTCAGAGACTGCCTAGGCCCACACAAAATGGCCAGGAGGCTAATTTCTAGCTCAGAACTTACCTGGGTTATGGGAGACCCTTGTGTCAGGTGCCCCTGAGCGGGGCACAGCTGCCTTTCAGATCAGTGCTCTAACCATTGGGCTATAGGATATTCTGCTGTGGGGCCCTTCAGTCTCTCTTGTTGAAGCTGCTCCACTTTCGTTAAATAATTAAAGAGTCACTGCAGCCGTGGGACTGGACCCTGGCTCACCTATTGTCCAGGTGAGTCCCTACCCACCAGGCTACAGCATCATTCACAGACACTGTCTCTCTCCGGCCCAATTACTTGCTTGTTAAGTAGTTAATCTAAAGTGGAGCAAGTTCAACAGGAGAGATGGACGACGATGCACAGCAGACTGGCCCACGGTGCCATGGTCAGGGCATGACCTAAGAGGCGACAAATCCCCGTTCCAATCCCAGCGCCTCAATCCCAGCGTAGACTTGATCTGGCATCTCCCCCATCCCAGCTGAGTACCTACCATGGGGCTAAAAGTTATAAAAGAGGGCATCCTCTGCCACTGTGAAACCCCTAGGTGCCTTCCTCCAGGAGGGGTCCTGTTTATGGATCTGTAGCAGAGCTGGATTTAGGAGCTTAACTCCCTGAGAGGGGCGAAGCTTAGCATCCCTCCTCCCTCTGGTGTTTCCCATTAGCTAGTTTAGGCATCTCCCTGCTCAGCACATTGGCTTTTGTGAATCTTGTTCTCAGGCACCTAGTGTGACTCATACCATCTCCTGGATAAACTCTATTGAATTCAGTTTAATACCTCTGGGGGATCAGTGATATTAAAATGCAATTGTGTGTGTTATTGTGGATGTGTATACAACTTCTCTAGGAGACATGATTAATGCAATCACAGACCTTCAGAGGACTTTTTGGGACAAGGTGTGTCAGGTGGATTTCCCGGGAAATACTTGGGATGAGGGGAATGCAAATGAAACACCTCCTCTTTTGAAGTTTCACCTTGAGTGCAAAACCCATTGTCTGGCTGATTATCAAACTGGATAAACGAGTGCCTCACAGTCATAAGTGTTCTTGTTCTGGGCAAAAGGGTGTCATGAACTTGAGATCACAGCAACACCCCTGCGTGGGGGTTGTGAAGGTCTTCATGCCTGCCAGAGCTCGTGTTGGAGTGGGGGTGAGCTCTGGTAGATTTATTAGCATGCATGCAGGTTATTTTACTGTTTTTAATAGGTTTTCCTCTGTAATGCTTTTACCTTAAGAATAAAATGTGCTTGCCTAGAAAGAGCTGTGTGGTAATTTACATCTATGGCAATTACATACCATCTCTGAAGAGAAGGCAAAAGAAACCTGCTTAGGCAGAGTGTCTTTTGCTGGGGGTATCACAGTTTAGAGAGAGGACTATGCAGCCTGGAAATACCATGGTCAGAAAGGAGAGGGACATGGGTCTCCACCCAAAAGGGGCGACAGCTGGGTGCCTTTGCTGGACCATCGAGGGAGAATACAGGTGCAGTTGCCCTGAATTCAAAGGGATCTTGATAAATTGTAGAACTGGGCTATAGACAATACAATGAAATTCAACAAAGACAAGTGTAAGGTGCTTCGCCAAGGGTCGGCAACCTTATCAAAGGGCAGTGCCCAATTTCCTCACCCCCCCCTCCCAGGGCCAGCAGCAGTGTCCACAGCCGGAGTGGTCGGCAGCCCCCATTCCAGTGGTAGTGTCCACGACGGGGGCAGGCTGGAGCCCCCATTTCAGCAGCGGGGGCGGTCTGGAGCCCGTTCCGGCAGCAGTGTCAGTGACGAGCACGGAGCAGCGCGGCTCTGGTCAAAGTCGGCATGCGTGCCACTTTTGGCACGTGTGCCGCAGGCTGTCTACCCCTGTGCCACACTTAGGGAAGAACAACTAAATGCAAAAATACAGGGTGGGGGGATAACTTGCTTGGCAGCAGCACAGCTGAGAAGGATCTGGGAGTCATGGTGGATCACAACCTCAACATGAGTCAACAATGCAATGCTCTTGCAAAAGAAGCAAATACAATGTCAGGTTGCATTAACATAGGCGTAATGCAAGTCACAGGAGGTGATAGTACTGCTCTGCTCAGCGCTGGTTAAGCCTCAGCTGGAGAACTGTGTCCAGTTTTGGTTACCAATATATAAAAAGGATGTAGACAAACTTGAAAGGATCCAGAGGTGAGTGACAAAGATGATCGAAGGGATGGACTGCAAGTTAACTGAGATAGCAGTCTTCAAATACTTGAAAGGCTTCCATAAAAAAGATGGAGAAAAGTTGTTCTCACTTGCCAGAGAGGGTTCAACTACAGCCTAGCAGATTTAAATTAAATCTCAGGAAAAAATCCCTAACTGTAAGAACAGTAGGACCATAGAACAGACCATCTAGGGAGGTCGTGGAAGCTCCTTCACTGCAGGTTTTCAAAAGGTGGCTGGATAGCCATCTGTCTTGGATGGTTTAGACAGAAACAAGTCCTGCATCTTGGCGGGGGTTAGACTAGATGATGCTTGTGGTCCCGTCAAACCCTATGGTTCTATGATTCTATGAACTGAGACACTTGTCTCTCCCCATTCAGTTTATAGAAAGCTTATGTGACAAAGCCAGGCTTTGTGAATCACTGTGATTTTCTAGGTTGCCTACAAGGGAAGTGTGGTGACATTCAACATCACAACACCTACATCCTTCTGTGAATCTAGCCCAGAGAGACTAAGGGACTGGTCCAAGATCACGCAGGAAATATATGCTAGGGCAAGGACTTGAACACAGGTCTCCCAACTCACAGCCACTGGACCAGTAAACCTCTCTGGGACCCTTCACCAGCATCACTGTGACCACTTGAATGTTTTTGAACCAACCATTAATTGGTCATTATTGGGATGTAGGGGTCCCAAGTTAATTGGAGCACCACTGTGCAAGGCGCTGTACACACACAACCGGAACGGTGAGGATTTTTTTAAATCCTAAAAAATATTAAAGATCTTTCATCCATTTGGAAATAATTAGCTCCCCGGGCAGGTTGGATCACACCAGCAACCAAAATATAAATCTCCAGCTGCCCGAGTGGTTCATATACACTCAGTTTGCCTCACAGAGGAGTTATGAGACTTAATTCATTAACTTTTGTAAAATGCTTGGAGATCCTTGGATCAAAAGGTCAATAAAAGAGCAAAGTAGGCAACAACAATTTGAAAATAAAGTGCTCTTCAATCTAGCAGAGCAAGGTATAATAACAGTGCCTAGCTCTTATCTCGCACTTTTAAACAGAGCTCAGTGTTTACAAAGGAGAGCAATAAAATTAACCCCATTTTACAGATGGGACAACAGGCGTGACTTGCCCAAGGTCACCTAGCAGGCTGACGACAGAGATGGGACTAGAATCCAGGTCTTCTGAGATCCAAGAAGATCCAATGACTGGAATTTGAAGCTGAACCAAGTCACACTAGACATAAGGCACAATTTTTAATAGTGAGGGTAATTAACCATTGGAACAATTTACCAAGGGTTGTGGTAGAATCTCCATCCCTGAAGAAGAGCTCTGTGTAAGCTTGAAAGCATTGCTCTCTCACCATTGGTCCAATCACAGACATTACCTCACCTACTCTATCTCTATCACTGGACATTTTAAAATCAAGATTGCATGTTTTTCAAAACCAGGGATTAATTTAGGGAAGTCCTTGGCCTGCACTAAGCAGGAGGTCAGATCAGATAGGGACATTGGTCCTTTCTGGCCGTATACGCTACACGTTTGTTTCCTCTATCACTAAGTGACTACAGGAGGATGGACGGTCTTGTGGTTAAGGCGCAGGATTGGGCTTAAAGCAATGTGGGTTTGATTCCTATCTGTGTTCCCGATTCCCTCAGTTCCCCATCTGTAAAATGGGGATCTTTCTTCCACCCATCATTTGTTCTGACTATTTAAATTAAAAGTGCTTCAGAGCAGGGACTGTCGCTTACCACGTTTGTACAGCACCTAGCACAAAGGAGCCCTGACTTGAGTCTGGATCGCTAGCTGCTCCTGCAGTGCAAATAATAAAGCAGAGCAGGAGTGAGGAGATGTAATACATACTTAGGGACACCAGAGAGAGCATGTGGAAAGAGTGAAGATCAGCAGTTCCCAAACCATGGGTCGTGACCCCAAGGGGGGGTCGCTTCATCAGCAGATGGAGTGACGGCCATCCCGAGCGTGCAGAGGGCACCATTTTACAAAATAGCCTCCCCCACACAGCGTGAGCTCTCACGCATTGTATGAACGAGGTCACGTCACGTGAGGGAAGCTATTTTGCTCTGCATGCAGCATGACCTGGCACGCACCGTATGTGTGTGAGGTCATGCAATCCAGAGGACGCCGTTTTGTAAAGCAAAATGGCAGCCTCCTTGCAGCGTGACCTTGCATGTGCCGTGCGTGTGAGCTCACACTGCAGGGAGGCCACCATTTTTAAACGGCGACTGCCATGCTGTCTGGGGTAGTGGGAAACAACACAGCTGAAAATGGGGCCACGCAGGGAAAATGTTTGGGAACCGCTGGTGTAGGTGAAAGAACAGCAGGATGGTTTAGTTGAGAACCTTTTTGTAAGTTTGCTTGAATAAAGGATGAAATTGGGTGGCTGCTTGATAACTTCAGTCATCGACCCGTGGTATTGCTGTTCTGATACATTTATCTGTACTAGTTCTAGTGGCCTAGCCTTTCTAATCTCCACACGATCTTTTGCTCAACCAATAGGAAGTTTATCAATGTAGTTTAGCATCAGGCTAACTCTGCTCCCGCAAAGGTCAATGGGCGTTTAACTATTCATTTCTGCGGGAGCAGAATTAGGCCGGCGCTGAGTGCTTTTGAAATGCCTGTGCGTAAAGCCTCTGTCACAGCTCTGCCGTGTGTCACCAAGGCTGCGGTTTTCCAAAGCGACTAGTGATTTGGGCACGCTCTACTTCCAAGGCCCAAACGTGAGACAACTTAAAGAGGGTGATGTGCAGAGGGTGGGTGCTCAGCATCGTCTAAAACTAGCCCCTGTAAGGTGTCTTAAATCAGGCTACCAAAAGGTGAGGGCCCCGGAATCACCCATCATTTCTGCAGCCCTCGGCCCGGGATAGTATCACATAACAAGCTTTTCTTTATTTACTTTCAAGGGATTGTTTTTACTACACCTGATTTGGGGACTCATCCTGCATCCGTGAGACAACATCCCTGAGTCAGGCCTTGCAGAGCCAGAGACTATATCTGCCTCAGCTCTTAGTCATGTCTGATGACACCAAGAAGCGTGTAATAAGAATACAGGAGCTGACTCAACGCAAGCCTGACAACATAATGAAATTTCTTACCACACTCATTCGAAGAGGGTCCGGTGAAGGGGAGGTCCCCGCTGTTTGATCGGCCTGTGAATAGGGGCTGAGAATTACCATTTTGAAATCACTGAGTTAGTCTGATTCACCTGGGCAGCAGACGGGACTGGAGCATGTTTTATACTGGCATCTGCTTTTCCTCCTCTGCTACAGTATTGGTCTTTGCTGGAAGGGCAGGTTGTTGGTATTTTTCCCAGTGCTGTATGAACACAGAAGTCAAGTGAAGTCAGTGAAATGAAACTGGGGATGAATTTGGTCCTATGTCCCTGCTTAGAAACCAGAGTGAACAGCATTGTCTGGCCAGACACAAATTACACTGGCTGATCAAACCCACCCCTAAAGCAGAGCAGACAGCATCTCTTAGGAAGATTATTTCTGTGAAAGGCTTTGTGGAAGAAGTGAGTTTTAAGGAGGGATTTGAATGGAAAGAGGGTGGGAATGGGGGAGGTTGGCACAGGAGAACTAGGAGATGGTTTCAAATCCAAGGGGCAGCCACAAAACAGGACAAGGATACTACCTCCAACAGTGCATCCTGATTTGAGTGAATTCCTTGCTGTTGGAGCCGGATGGGCTGGGCTGGGTTTGCTAGAGGCTTCTTAGCAGTGCTGTGTGGCAGGAATACATTACTGCTTGAGTGCGCTTGCCAATTACATACGTCAGAACCTCTCTCCAGATGAAAAGAGGTGCAGGTTACTGCTCTCTGTGCTTTACTGAACATTGTTGTTCATTCGATTCGTTATTACCAGGGGTCTCAGCTCCTAAATGTAAAATGCATGAGTGGGACCTGCGCTGGATTTCAGAAGGGCTGAGCACCTGCAGCGCCCATGGACTCTAATAGGTTTAGTCCTGCTCAGACATGCAGCAATGCCGGAGCAGAGGAGGTCCTGAAGACAGCACAAGCTATAATCCCCATCCCATTGTGTGTTTGCTTCAGGATGCTATGGGCTTGCAGCAAAAGAATACAAACACAGGGCGGTTGACCTCCAGAATCTTCTGGGCAGCAAAAGAGGTGCCCGACAAGGGAGCTCCCCTCCCTGCCAGCACAAAGCAAGAGGGTGAAAGCTCAGAAGGAAACTAAGGCAGAGAAGGAAACAACTTGCCCAAGTTCTCCCAGAGGGAGCAGATTCGGATTGGCCTGCAGAGAAATTTCCCAGTAGGCTCCAGGGCTTGGAGGCCTTCCGAACTCTCCAGACAGCGGCAACTTAAGCCGGGCTCCCGCTGAGCTTTGGATCGAAGGCCTAGCTCAGAGGGCCCCTCAGAGGAGGCACCAATCCTGCAGGCCAGCACTCACAGAGGGTAGGGATGGAGGGCAGGGCAGAGACTGGTCGCTTTCTGCTGCTCCTTGTGTTTGAATGTAGCAGATTCCTGTGTTCAGTGCTGTTGGGCATGATCTCAGACACGGTGCTAAATTCAAACGTACCGGCAAATGGCAGGAGGGCAGCGCATGTGACAGTTCGAGGTCTGAGGCAGCTGGGCCCACCAGAAAATTCCAGTATTAGAGAGAACTTCCAATTCCCGTATCTGAGGGAAGGAAAGACCACCCCATCCTCTGGGTACTGCTGGTCGAGAGTAGTCTCAGCCCAGAGGCACCACAGTCTAACCTCGAAGGCCCCTGTCAACTCTTTTCCCAGGACACCCCAACCTCTCTAGTCTGACACTAAGATGGAGCCAGTCTCTGAACTCAGGGGACCCCCCGACACCACGTCTGAACTCAACAGGCTGGTTAAAACGCTTCTGACAGAACATAATATTGAGGAAAATTGGCTTTTAGGCACAACTGAACGTTTTAGTGGACAAAGTTAGTTTTCAGTGACATTTTCTAGTTCTTCGACAACACCAAAAATCAGAAACTGCAAATTTACTGAAAAAACCAAACAATGTTATTGAAATGTTTCTGGTTTCATCTGGAAAAACTGGGGGAGGAAATTCACAGGTAATTTCAACAAAAATAGAAAATAAAACAAAACAAAAAAACCCCAACAATTTAAAAAAATTTCCATACAAAAAACCCAGACAAAAATTCAGTGGCATTTTTTAACTAGCTGTAATACTGAACCAGGTGTCTTTCTCTCTCAGAGCCCTCTGGCAGCCCATTTAATAACCTCACTTGGACTGATTTCTATACAGACTTGATACAATTTACGACCACACTTTTCAGCTGTGCTACTGACGTCCTGGGACTATGCCCCACGTTTGCTTTCAGCAGCTAAGCAATTAAACAGCCAGCCAACAACAGCAGCTAAACAATATGGTGAATCTCTGTGTTTGCACCTGCGAGAGTATGTTAATTTGTTTTGTGTTTCAGTGTGTGTGTGTGTGTGTGTGTGTGTGTGTGTGTGTCCATCCATTACGTTCCCATTCAGTGTGCTGCTTTTCTCTGGCAGATATTGTGAAGTCCCAGAAGTTGTTCTGTCACAGCTGCAGAATAGGGGCTGGCTGGTGCTTACCTAATCAGCCAATGCAAACACTAGTTCTGTATATGCAAACTGGAGAGGCCGTGCAGCCTACTAGATGGTGCACTAGACTAGGAAACAAAGGGGTCAGTTCTGGCTCTGCCACTGACCTACTGTGTGACAGTGAGCAAATCACCACCCCTCTATATTCTGTCCTACTCTTCCTGTCGTGTCTATTACGATTGTAAGCTCTCTGGGGCAGGGACTTTCTCGTACTGTGTGTTTGTACAATACTAAGCAAATAGAGCCCCACTTTTGGCTGGAACACTGAGGCCCTTCCATACTGCTAATAATAAAACTAAGTAGGTTCAAACACATTTCATCCAGAGGCTTACACAGACGACGCTGCCTCCCATAGTGTAATCGGTACTGATCACGATGTCACTTACCCAGGACTTCAGGAACAGCTATTCCCTTGTTTGATGGAAGTGTTCCCAGTGTAACTGAATATCTTGCTTAGTCCACAGAACCGGCAGGGTACATATGGGTTGGTTTTCACTCGCGTAACAAAAGTTCTGCATACAAAACTGTGATTTTTAAATCTGCCTGGCATCAATAGAAGAATTTGGCTAGCTACGTGTTTTTAATGCCATCTGTCAGTTTAGCGTCCGATCCTAAATTTTGTTCCCACTGTAGCTTAATAGGGGACAAGCAGCCTTTTACACCTGTCAGTTTTGTAGATCATCGGCAGCGCATAACTCTACCTATCAGATTGTCTTGATTTTATATCTAGTCATTCTCCTGTAAACACACTTCCAAGATAAATCAGAAAATAAGAAATTAGAGTTTGCCACGTCGTCATAGGCCAAGATCCTCAATGGTATTAAACTCCCATTGATTTCAGTTGGAGTTAGGTGCCTATACACCGGTGAGGATCTGTGGCATAGCCTGGCAGCTATATATGCACAATGAATTTATGCAGTATTGTTGTAGCTGTATCGGTCCCAGGATATCAGAGAGACAAGGTGGGTGAGGTAATATCTATTACTGGACCAGCTTCTGTCGGTGGCAGAGACAAGCTTTTGCGCTTACACAGAGCTCTTCATGTCTGGGAAACGGACTCAGCGTGTCACAGCTAATACACAATGGAACCAGTGGTTTAGCACAAGTAGTTAACATATATTTCAAGGGACGATGTAAGGTGAAGTGGCCTGTTAACACCCCTCCAGTCGTAAGGAGGAAGGAGCGGGTGAGGGGAAGGCAGTTGGGTGGGGGGGTGTATATTACATTGTTGTAATAAGCCATAAATCCCGTGGCTCTGTTCAGTCCATCATTTTTAGTGCCTAGCCAAGTAATGAATTTAAGCTCCCAGGTGATTTTGAACGTGTTGTGCAGGTTTTCGTTGAGGAGGAGGACTGACAGGTCAGATATTGAGTGACTGCTTGGTGAGAAGTGTTCACCTACAGGTGATAGGGTGTTTTTGTCTTTGATCATTTTCCTGTGTACGTTCATGCAAGAGTGGCAGTGATTGGCTGGTTTCACCCACATAGTTGTGATTGGGGCATTTAACGCACAGGATGAGGTACACCGTGTGCTGTGATAGTCATGTGATCTCAACAGGTGCATCGTGGGGGGTGTTGATCCTTGTAGCAGTAGCGGTTTTGCATCTATTGTTCTGGAAGTGTCGGGTGCCGCTTCGAGCTGGTTTGTCTTGGTCTGTGGGGATCTTGCTTGTGATGATGACCTTCGTTTTGAAGCAAGCGCCCCATGGACCAGCACACACCAACTCAGAGCAGCACCCGACCCTGCCAGAACAACAGACGCCAAACTTGCAGACATCTCTCTATCGCTCCAATGATCAAAACATGCAAAACGATCTAGTCCACCTTGTATTTAGCTGCGGCACTCTCAGTACCTTTCCAAGATGTGAAGAAGAGCTCTGTGTAAGCTCAGAAGTTGGGCCAATAAAAGATATTACCTGCCCCACCTTGTCTCTCATAATTCACTTACTAATTTTGTTCCACTCTTTAGAGAAATCTGTGATACTTGCTTCCGTTGATAAGAGCTATTTATTAATAACAATGCAATTAGGCTCATCTCCATGTACCATTATAAGTGAATAGAAGACAGTTGCATTGACAGTGCATGTCTATGGGGTATGGATATTGTGGCAGCCGTCAGCTCCTCTCTGGTGGGTCCCATGCTTGTACTGTCTCTAGTGGGCCAGACGTGCCCAGTCACCCCGTCTTCCCTAAGGAGGGGGGTAGGGACCCGGGCCCACCCGCTCCTCCGGGTCCCAGCCCAGGGGCCCTAGGAGAGGCAGCTATGTGCTGCTGGCACCGTGTTCCCAGCTGCACTGTCTTCCCCTGGGCTACTTTTCCCCCTCCTTCTGGCTCCTTGAGCCGGATACCTCCGTTTGTCCACAGGCCTCTGCACTCCGTTCTGCTCCTCCACTGTAAGTCAGCTCGCCACTCCTCTTCACTTCAATCCGATCCACGTCACTCCGATGCACCGCACCGCACCGCACACTCCTCCTGCTTGTCCTCTGACTGTTTGGGGCGGAGGGCTTTTATGAGGCTCCTGGCTGGTCCTTCACTGGCCCCAGCTGCCCCTAATTGCCCCCTAATGGCACCTAGCTAATCTGCAGGGAACAGAGCCCTGAGCATTCTTGGGCTCACATACCTCCCTTCCTGCACTCTCCTACTGCCCTCTGCCCTCACTATCTCACAATATATAGAACAGTAGGGTGAGTCTGAGCCCATGCAGCGCTAGGGGCTCTGAGTTTGATTCCCAGCTTTAACACTGGCTCTCTCTATGACCTCACCCAACTCAACCTTCCTGCCTCAGTTTCCAAAATAGGCATCATATTTTCTCTCTCACAGAGCTGTTTTGAGGATTAGTTAGGGCATGTCTACACTACAGAACCTATACCAACATAGCTATGCCAGCATAACCCTTCAGTATGGGCACAGATTACCCCAATGGAAGAGGTTTTTCCATCGGCATAGGAACACCACCTCCCTGAGCGTCATTCGTTATGTTGACAGAAGCATTCTTCCCTCAACATAGCTGCGTCTACACTGGGGGCGAGGTCACCATCATTATGTTGGTCAGGGTTTTTTTCCCCCCACACCCGACTGACATATCTGTGTCAACCTAAGTGTTGGCCAAACCTTTGTGTAGCACTGTGTAAGGATCACCTAAGAATTCCTGAGAGTTTCTCTCTGCCAGGAGATGTGGTTTCTCCCTGCGCCACCACTGGTCAAACTTGGACGTACAACCTCAACTGAATGCCAAGTGCCATCTCTTTGTGCTGATCTGAATATTCGCAGTATAAATCACCCCGTTTTATACTTTAAAGCTAATCAAAATAACTTCAGCCACAAAGAACAGGGCTTCGGTCAATGCTCTGCTAAACCATGCCAGAACTGCTTCAGAACTGCTCTGCTCAGCGTGGTGGAGATAGAATTGAATACAAATGCTGGTGTTTTAATGCATAGGGGTTCTGACTGTATCTCTGAACTAAGAAATGATGCACATGGGCTAAAGGAGATCTGGAGATGCCCATGTTCAAGCACATTGCATTCGTTTAGCCCCATCTATATTTTTAATGTTATGAACCCGTGGGGGGGGGGGAGGGGGGGGAAGAGCAGTTGCACAGCCAGGTGACCTGCATTTGAAGGGATAGCTTCCCTAGAGCTTTCTGTCTGTTGCAGGCCCAAGAGCCACTCAGTTCTCCTCCCCACACTGGTAATTATGCACCCACAGAATCTCATGGATCATGGTCACTTCCCTGCAAGTCACTGCTCCTTTGGGAGCAAGCAAGGTAGCCTCTTTCAGGGGAGGCTGGATCGCTAGGGGAGTGGGAAAGGGATACAGACCCTTTCATCGGTAGGCCACCAGTTCCTCTCCAATGGAGTTTTGCCACTGAAGTCAACAGACGCAGGACTGGGGCCCATATGACCCAAACTTGCCACCACCTGATGGCGTTTGCCTCAGTCACGTGTCCCGAGTATTTCAGTACTCAGGTCTTTGGGACAGGGACTGTCTTTTCATTACATGCGTCCATACAACATTGAACACAGTTGGGAGGCTTTTTTCCTTAATCGGAGCTTCTAAATGCGACCACACTATTAGTACTGTGGCGGGGTACGCCTGCTCCGCTCGGTGGATCCTGCGCTTCACCGGCTACGCCAGTGGTGCGGCTGGGAGGGGAGTGCAGGGGGGGGGGGACCCGGTCCCACCCTCTGCCCCGGGCCCCCGACCCAGGGACCCTGTGAGGAGTGGTCTCACCCTGCTCAGTCCCTGAGACCGACTACCTTCCCTGGGTCGCCTGTCCGTGGCCCCCCGGCCTGTAGCCTTCTCCGCCTCAGTGTGGTAGCCGCAGCGGATGATAGCTCCGAGCCCCGCGGCTGTCGCTGCAGCAGGGCAGGGGCAGCTCTTCTCCGCTCTGCTTTACTTCGCTTCGCTTTGGTCTGTGCCTCCTCTCCTCTCGCTGTTAACTCCCTTCAGCCTTTTTGGCCTGCCTGAAGTGGAGGCTTTTATCTGCTGGGGCAGCTTCTTTGATAGGCCCCAGGTGGCCTAATTGGCCCAACTGTCTTAAATTAGCCCCAGCTGGGTTACCCAGGGAAGAGGGCTTTATGGAGCCTGGGGCTAATATACATGCCCTCCAGCACTCTTTCATAGCCGTGCGGTCTGGCCCTGTCACACATCCTCCCCCTGCTCAAGCCCCCAGGTTTGGGCAACTTGGGACGTCAGACAGTGAACCCGGGACAGGCCATCAGCATTCCCATGGCGACGTCCCGCCCTGTGCTGTATGGTGAACCGGAAGGGTTGGAGGGACAAGAACCACCGGGTCACCCGCGCGTTTTTCTCCCTGTTTCGCTGCATCCACTGGAGGGGAGCGTGGTCGGTCACCAGCGTAAAGTGGCGCCCCAGCAGGTAGTATCGGAGTGCCTCCATAGCCCACTTGACAGCGAGGCACTCCCTCTCCACTACAGCATACCTCTGCTCCCTCGGGAGGAGCTTCCTGCTGAGGTACATAATGGGATGTTCCTCGTCACCCACCATCTGCGACAGGACCGCCCCCAGCCCCACCTCCGAGGCGTCGGTCTGCAAAATAAACTCCTTTGTAAAGTCAGGAGCGAGGAGTATGGGGTTACTGCAGAGGGCCGTCCGTAAGTCTGTGAAGGCTTCCTCTGCCCCTGCGGTCCATCGTACCATGTCCGGGCCCCGGGCCTTGATCAGGTCGGTTAGGGGGCTGGCTCTGGAAGCGAAATGGGGGATGAACCGTCGGTAGTACCCTACCACCCCTAAAAATGCTCGGACCTGCTTCTTTCGGTTGGGCCGGGGCCAATTCTGGATAGCTTCCAGCTTGTTGAGCTGGGGTCTTACTGTGCCCCGCCCTACAATGTAGCCGAGGTATCTAGCCTCGGCTAGACCAATGGCACACTTGGCGGGATTTGCAGTGAGGCCAGCCCGCCTCAAAGTGTGCAGTACCCCTTCCACCTTCCTCAGATGTGTCTCCCAATCTAGGGTATGGATGACTATGTCGTCCAGATACGCAGCGGCATAGTCAGCATGGGGGCGTAACAGCTTGTCCATTAGGCGCTGGAAGGTGGCTGGGGCCCCATGTAGTCCGAAGGGGAGGACCGTGTACTGGAACAATCCATCTGGTGTTGAAAACGCCGTCTTTTCCTTTGCCTCTGTAGCTAGTGGGATTTGCCAGTATCCCTTGGTCAAATCTAGGGTAGTCAGGAATCGGGCCTTGCCCACTCGGTCCACAAGCTCATCTATACGGGGCATTGGGTATGCGTCAAACCGAGATACCTCGTTTAGCCGGCGGAAGTCGTTGCAGAACCTCGTAGTGCCGTCTGGCTTTGGTACTAGCACAATTGGGCTACACCACTGACTATGGGACTCCTCTATGACCCCCATCTCCAACATCCTTTTGACCTCAGCCTTAATCTCCTTTCTCTTGGCCTCGGGTACTCGATAGGGTCTCATCGTGACCCTTGCCCCAGGGCTGGTGATGATATGGTGAACGACCTCCGTTGTTCGGCCTGGGCTAGTCGTGAAGACATCTTGGTTCCGGGCTACCATCTCCACTGCCTCGGCCTTTTGGTTTGGCGTTAGATCGGGGGATATCTTCACTTGTTCTGGTGCTATCACCTCCTGGGTGAAGGTCATACATGCTTCTCGGGCCCTCCATGGTTTTAACAAGTTGATGTGGTAGATCTGCTCTTGCTTCCGGCGCCCCGGTTGCCGTACTTTATAGTTGGTCTCTCCCACGGGCTCGACCACTTCATAGGGCCCCTGCCATTGGGCCAACAGTTTGCTCTCGGCGGTAGGTACGAGAATCATCACCTGGTCTCCTGGCTGGAATCGTCGAACCATGGCGTGGCGATTATAGTGGACCTGCTGGGCCCTCTGGGCTTTCTCTAAGTGTTCCCGCACAATGGGGGTCACTCGGGCTATCCGATCCCTCATCTGGAGTACATGATCGATAACATTCCTTCCCGGGGTGGGCTCCTCCTCCCAGGTTTCTCTGGCTATGTCCAAGATGCCCCGGGGGTGACGCCCGTACAGTAGTTCAAAGGGGGAGAACCCCGTGGAGGCCTGGGGAACCTCGCGAATGGCGAACATAAGGTACGGCAACAGGGTATCCCAGTCCTTGCCATCTCGGCTCACCACCTTCTTGATCATGGCCTTGAGGGTCCTATTAAACCTCTCCACCAGGCCGTCCGTCTGGGGGTGATAGACGGAGGTCCGTAGGGCCCACACCCGTAGGAGAGCACACAAGTCCTTCATTAGTTTCGACATGAACGGGGTCTCTTGATCCGTTAGTATTTCCTTGGGCAGCCCCACCCGGGCGAAAATCTTCACTAACTCTGTTGCGATCGCTTTGGAAGTGGTATTCCGCAGGGGAACGGCTTCTGGATACCGGGTAGCATAATCGAGGACAACGAGTATGTGTTGGTGCCCCCTGGCTGTTTTCTCCAAGGGCCCCACGAGGTCCATCGCAATACGCTCGAAGGGGATCTCAATGATGGGCAGGGGCACTAAAGGGGCCCGCAAGTGAGGCTGGGGGCTGTGTAGTTGGCATTCGGGGCAGGTGGCGCAATAGCGCCGAACTTCCTCGTGTATACCTGGCCAAAAGAACCTCCTCAGGATCCGGGCCAGGGTCTTTTCTACGCCCAAGTGCCCCCCGAAGAGGTGGCTGTGGGCTAAGCTCAGCACGGCGTTTTGGTGCTTCCTCGGCACCAGGAGCTGCAACACCCGCTGCCCGCTCATCTCCGTGGCCCGATACAGCAGGTCCCCCTTTACCAGAAAGTACGGCCCCGGGCCTCGAGCTCTTCCTTCCACTGGGACTCCATCGATCTCGGCCACTTCTGACCTGGCGTTGACATATCTTGGGTCATCGGCCTGGTCTCGACCGAAGTTCTCTCGCCCTGTTTCTAGTTGTCCCAGCTCCAAGGGCCCGGTCTCTACCCCGGCTTCCGGTTCGGTACGACTCAGCTCGGCGTCTGCTTCAGGGCCTTCTTCGCTCCGGGCCGGTTCTCTAGCTGCCGCCCGGGTCTGTCGGCCTACCATGGCTGGCTTCAGCCCCTGGGCCAGGATTCTCGTGCCCAAAGCCTTAGCCGCCCTCCTTTCGGCCCGGGTTTTCCGGCCCGTCCCTGGGGCTGGGAATAGATCCTGGGCGATCTCAGAGAACATCGGGGGATGGTCTTCACGGGGAAGGGCCCGCCTGGTGGTTTCAAGTTCCTCCTCTCCCCCTGACCCCTCTGGGGGAAGGAGGGTCCCAAAGCCCGGAAAGTCTCTCCCTATAAGAACTGGATATGGGAGCCTAGGAACCACTCCTGCGGTCACTCTGGTGACACCTTCCTGCACTTCGATGTCCACTGGGATGGTGGGGTAGTAGCTTACGGACCCGTGGACACATGTCACCCCCGTGCGTTTAGCTTGTGCTAATTGGCTGTGCTTCACCAATTTTCCCGAGACGAGCGTAATGGCGCTCCCAGAATCCACCAGTGCCAGGGTCTTGACCCCGTTCAGCTTCACAGGCCTCGTGTATCTGTGGGGGGTTAGGGCGACCCCTACGAGGTGGATTAGGCTGCAGGGGTCCGGCCAAGTTCCCAGGTTGCACTGCATGGGTTCGTCGGTGTTGGGACATTGGGCAGCTATGTGTCCCCACTCCCCACATGCATAGCAGCGGTAGAGGGTCCTAGGCACCCCTTTGTTCTTTGGGCTAGGGGGTCTAGCTCTATCCTCCCTGCCCATGTCATCCCGTCCCTTGGTGGCCTCCAGTGGGCCCTCAGTCTCCTTTGTCCTCCACCTAGTCCTCGCTGGGTTCTGGGGTGTCCGGCCTCTTGGAACTGGGGTGGGTCGTCTGACCCGGGGCAGGTCCTCTCTGACCGGCCGGGCGAAACCCCTGGCCATTACCTGCCTCTCTACTAGCGCAACTAAGTCATCATAAGACGAGGGGTCATTCTGCCCTACCCAAGCGCGGAGGTCGGCCGGCAGCCCCCTCATATACCGGTCGATAACCAGGATCTCCAGGACCTTCTCCGGCCGGTGGACCTCTGGTTGCAGCCACTTCTGGGCGAGGTGGACGAGGTCAAATAGCTGCGACCGCGGAGCCTTGCCCTCCTGGAATCTCCAGTCGTGGTACCTCTGGGCCCGCACGGCTGTCGTTACCCCCGACCGAGCCAGGATTTCTGCCTTCAACTGGGCATAGTCTGCCGCCGCCGCCGCGGGTAGGTCATAATAGGCCTTCTGGGCTTCCCCGCTCAGGAAGGGGGCGAGAATACCAGCCCACTGAGCCTGGGGCCAAGCCTCCCGTGCGGCGACCCGCTCAAAAGTAAGGAGGTATGCCTCCAAATCGTCCTCCCCAGTCATCTTCTGTAGATAGCCGGTGGCACGTAGTGTTCGCGCCCCATCCGGCCCTGGGGTTTGAGAAGCCAAGGTCCTCAGCTGGGCCGCCACCTCTCGCAAAAGGGCCCGGTCCTGGTTGGCCTGGCTGATCAACAACTGATTAGTCTCTTGTTGAAGCCTCAGTGATTCCTGCTGAGTGGCCATCTGGGCCCGGGTGGCCTCTTGCTGGGCCGCCGTGGCCTGTATGAGTGCCTTTACTACGTCGTCCATTGCGGTGGGGAGGAGGAGAAAGGGAAAGTCCCGCACCCTCTTGGGGTTTTTTTCTCCCTTTTTTTTTTTTTTCCCTCTCTCTCTCTCTCTCTCTCTTTCTCTCTAGCCGCTGCGCACGCTGAATCCCACTCCTGACACCAGTGTGGCGGGGTATGCCTGCTCCGCTCGGTGGATCCTGCGCTTCACCGGCTACGCCAGTGGTGCGGCTGGGAGGGGAGTGCAGGGGGGGGGGACCCGGTCCCACCCTCTGCCCCGGGCCCCCGACCCAGGGATCCTGTGAGGAGTGGTCTCACCCTGCTCAGTCCCTGAGACCGACTACCTTCCCTGGGTTGCCTGTCCGTGGCCCCCCGGCCTATAGCCTTCTCCGCCTCAGTGTGGTAGCCGCAGCGGATGATAGCTCCGAGCCCCGCGGCTGTCGCTGCAGCAGGGCAGGGGCAGCTCTTCTCCGCTCTGCTTTACTTCGCTTCGCTTTGGTCTGTGCCTCCTCTCCTCTCGCTGTTAACTCCCTTCAGCCTTTTTGGCCTGCCTGAAGTGGAGGCTTTTATCTGCTGGGGCAGCTTCTTTGATAGGCCCCAGGTGGCCTAATTGGCCCAACTGTCTTAAATTAGCCCCAGCTGGGTTACCCAGGGAAGAGGGCTTTATGGAGCCTGGGGCTAATATACATGCCCTCCAGCACTCTTTCATAGCCGTGCGGTCTGGCCCTGTCACAGTACCTATAACGAGCACTGCAATGGCGAACCGCCAGATCGCCAGAGATGCCCTGAGTCCAAGAAGCGCACACCCAGATGGGACTCTGAGAATCTGGCCTGGAACTGCTATTGAGATTTAACCTTGAAGGCCTGGTGCCACTGCCTGGCTCTGCTCAGAGAGGCTCCAATGCAGCTGGGGCACAGGGGGGGTAACACATGAGGACGCTGAAGTTCCTGGAGCGAGAGAGAGGCTGCAGACCAGAGGGAGAGACAGAGCGACTGCGTGCAAACCGCAGGAGGGGGCGTCGACCTCAAGAGCTAATCCCCAGAGTGACTAGAAGGAGGCGCCCACTCAGCTGTGAGTAGTGCCCCCCATGACAGTAATCCTCTTTAAACAGAGTAGGCATGCCCTGAAACTCTATATATCACGTGGAGACATCTAATGGCGGGAAACTGCAAATAAACAGATGATTAAACTCAGTAATTCATGGGATAGGGTCCCTAATGGTCATATAGCACAGTAGCAGATTTGTGATATGTTAGAAGACACTAATACAAATCTAAAATCAGGAGAGCCACTGAGGTTGCATTAAAAGCACCTAGTACATTTTGCAAGTGAGTTATTATTAAATTGCATCCTGGTGAGGGAAGTGTGGTGTGATCTCAATACACTCAAGTACTGCTGCAATAAAAGGAGTGTCATAGTTTCCTGGGGATGATGGGTCTCTTGCTCTACTGTATGTAAGCCATCACTTAGGGCCGAGATGGGCTGGTAGGGGAGGTGCTTTTTAAAATCACGTTAACCAATGTTATTTGAAACACCAAATTGTATCTACATTACGGCTAGGTCTACATGAAAAAGGTAGGTCGAGCCAGCTACGTCATTTAGGAATATGAAAATTCCACAACCCTGAGTGACAAAGTTAAGCTGACCTAACCACTGGTGTAGACAGAGCTAGGGTGATGCAAGAATTCTTCTTTTGATCTAGCTGCTGCCTCTCAGAGAGGTGGATTAACTACAGTGAAGGGAGAACCTCACCCGTCGCTTTAGTGAGGGTCTAGCCTGAAACACTCCAGCACAGCAGCTGCCGTAGTTTAACTGCACCCATAGCCTACTTGTTAGGGGGAGTTTCAAATCATTTTAGTTAATTTGTTTTTTTAAAAGTTCCTTTTTTCCTAGTCTAGACAAATATCCCTAGGGCCAGACCTGCAAGCCCTACTCCTGTGAATATTCCTTAGCCATGCAATGAAACTGCTGCTGTGCGCAAGGAATATTCATGACAGCCACGACTGCAGGGTCAGGATGTTAATCTCTGGGCTTTGATCACAATATATTTCCAGTGTCAGTTTGATGAACACATAGATGAACACGATGTGTTGGGAAAGAGTCAACATGGCTTTTCTAAAGGGAAATCGTGCCTCACCAATCTATTAGAATTCTTTGAGGGGATGAACAAGCATGTAGACCCAGTTAATATAGTGTACTTGGACTTTCAGAAAGCCTTTGGCAAGGTGCAGTAAGGCAGTGGCTTCCCCCTGGTACGGAGGGGGTTAGCCCCCCGAGCGGGTGCAGCTAACCCCACCCTGCTCCTTTCATAGGAAGTGCAGGTGTGGGGCAGGAAGTATAAGAACAGTTGGGGCCAGACCAGGGAAGGAGGCAGAAGTCCCTCCCATAGAGCTGAGGCCTCAAGGGAGTCCAGGACTGGTCACGGGGAAGAAAGGCACCCCAGTGCCCCAGGAGATGGAAGACCCTGCAGGGAGAGACTAGAGGAAGGGCCACTCGACCGCGAGTCTGAAAGCCAGATCCCAGCAGTGACAGAGTGGTGCCAGCAGGAACCAGAAAGGAAGCAGCCCAGGGAAACAAGACGTTGGTCTGGTTGCGCCGCCAGGAGGCGAGGCAGTAACCATATGTTTCCCTGCTAATCCCGTGCTGGGATTGCCTGCCACTGCTAGGGTCCTGGGCTGAGACCTGGTGGAGCAGGGTGGGCCCAGGTCCCCCAGCCTGTACATAGGCCAGAGCCATAGGCTGAGGGCCTTAAACTGCATAAATGCTTAGCCTACACCCAGAGGGCCAGGCCCATAGACTATTGTTGTTCACCGTGGCCGGGAGACTGGGGCTACCAGCTGAACTGGGATATACTGAATCCTCCTGATGGGGATGTGAACTGCTATTTGGCTAACTTGCACGGTCTCAGATCAGACCCTACCCCCCTGATGAACTTCTGGTGGGTGTGCTGACTTCCAGCCTCTGCCATCAGAGGGGCACCCTGACCCAAGGAGGAGGAATGTTACACAAGTTCCCACACAGAAGGCTCTCAAGCGAAGTAAGCAGTCACGGGATAAGAGGAAAGATCCTCTCGTAGATCAGTGATTGGTTAAAAGACAGGAAACAAAGGGTAGGAACAAATGGTCAATTTTCACAATGGGAAGAGGTAAACACCGCACCCCCCTTTAAGGATCTGCACTGGGACCTGTGCTGTTCCACATGTTCATAAATGATTCAGAAAAGGGGGTCAACAGTGAGGTGACAAAGTCTGCAGAGATACAAAGTTACTCAAGACAGTTAAAGTCCAAAGCAGGCTGCAAAGGGTTACAAAGGGAACTCACGAAGTTGGGTGACTGGGCCACAAAATGGCAGATGAAATTCGATGTTGAGAAGTGCAAAGCAATGCACACTGGAAAACGTAATCTCAGCTGAAATGCTGGGGTCTAAATTCACTGTTACCACTCAAGAAAGAGATCTTGGCAGCATTGTGGATAGTTCTCGGAAAACATCTGCTCAGGGTGCAGGGGCAATCCAAAAAGCTATCAGGATGTTGGGAACCACTAGGAAAGGGACAGATAATAAAACAGAAAATTATAATAATGCAACTATATCAAGCCATGGACCACCCACACCTTGAATTGTGTGTGCAGTTCTGGTTGCCCCATCTCAAAAAGCTATAGTGGAATTGGAAAAGGTGCAGAGAAGGGCAATAAAAATGATTAGGGGTATCGACCAGTTTCCGTACAAGGAGAGACATAAAAGAGTGGGCCTATGCAACTTAGAAAAGAGATGACTAAGGGGGAATATGATACAGGGCTATAAAATCAATAATAGCCTTGAGAAAAAGTGAATAAAGAAGTGTTATTCACCCCTTCACATAACACAAGCACTAGGAGTCACCCATGAAATTAATAGGCAGCATGTTTAAAACGAACATAAAGAAGTACTTCTTCACACAATGTACAGCCAACCTGTGGAACTCATTGCCAGGGGCTGTTGTAAAGGCGAGAAGAATAACTGGGTTCAAAACAGAACTAGATAAGTTCAGGGAGGATAGATTTATCAGTGGCTGTTAGCCAACATGGTCAGGGACACAACCTCATGTGCCAGGTGCCCCTAAACCTCTGACTGCCAGGGGATGGATCACTCAATAATTCCCCTGTTCTGCTCATTCCCTCTGAAGCATCTGGCACTGGCCACTGTTGGAAGATGAGATATTGGTCTAAATGGACCAGTGGTTTGACCCAATATGGACATTCTTATGGGCTAATCACACATCCATGGTGTCAATTGGTAAAAGAGATCTGGTGCTCGGGCCACAACCCCCGAGAGATCCAATGGGACCCATCTTTGTAGCTAACCAAATCTACAGCCAAAGAGAGAAAAATCATGCTACCATATAGATGAAGATCAACACAGAGCTACAAATCAACAGGGAAAATTTGGGCCACACGTTGGGGTAACCGTTGCTCACAATGCCACCAGGGTCTTTATTGTTCCCACAGAACAGACAGGATCTCTACTTTTAATTAAGTCTCATTAGACAGCCCAAACAATAATTTGAAACAGGACCCAAGTTTTCTTGGAAGTATAAAGGGCTGGAGGGTCCCAGATGGAACAGCAGCAGCAGTGGCAGCTTTCCGCATACAACCCAACCAGCATGCATCAACCGTAGAGCGGGGTGAATTTTTTTCAGCAAATAGTAAATTTGGGCACCAAAATGATCTGTGACTGCAGGTCAAATTTGGCAAATAGTTTCAGCTGGAAAAAAAAACTAGGAACTTATAAAAACATTTCAACTTTTTGTTTCAAATTGACATTCCGAACGATTCCCTCAAGCCAGATGAGATGGTTTTGATTTTTCATTTTGGCGAGGAAAAAGAAATCAGTTTCAGTTAAAAAACTAACCTGATTTTCTTTCACATTTTTTTGGTTCAGCCACTGAATTATTCAAATTATTCACTCTGCTCTACTCAACCATGACTCAGATGGGGCCACCTCTAGAGGTGAACCCAACAGCCGACCCTGACCCAGATAGACCACCTCAAGGGCTCACAGCCACTTCAGACCTTGACTTCTCTGCGGAGCCTGCCGACAAGGGGAAATGAAGTGTTGCCCTGCTGCTGGTGATGTTTGATCTCCTCAGATCATATGTGACATCAAGCAGCGCCCCCCATCCAATAACAGCTTTTCATTGCTGCAGGCCTGGACTGGATTTGAACTTGCAACTTGGCAAGGAAATGTTCAGCAATGAGCTGATCGCAGGGCAGCAATGGAGGAGAGATGACAAGAGGAGGACATGAGGGGAAAGACATGGAGAAAGAGCTTTCTCTGATCAAACAGACTTACTTACCCATGAATTTTTCATGGGAACCACCAACAGAGAGCAATAAACACAGACAAGGGCTCCTAACATTTTTGCTGCTAACAGACATGTAGGGCAAGGTTTCCTTTCAGATCCATGTGGCAGATCTTGATGTTGATAATCCATCTTCTTTAAATGTGTGAGCTCCTGCCAGGACCTGCCATGTCGATGCGAGGGGAGAATTTTTATTTGAAGGCTCGAAGGGGCCATTGTGATCATCCAGTCTGACCTCCTGTATAACACAGGTCAAGAAACCTCATCCAATTACTTCTGCATTGCACCTATAATAATTTTGGTCTCACTAAGTTTATTTTTCCTCCAGTTGTTTAAAGAACGAGGAGAAGATGCAGAACGAGGCTCTGGCAAACCTTAGTGTCCATCCTGGTTTTCCAGATGTGCAGATTGTAATGACACCTTTTCAGTTTGCTCGCAGAAACAGGACCAGATCTTCAATTGGTGCCAATTGGCATCACCCTACCAAAATCCGTGAATGGAGCAATGCCAATTTAAACCAGCTGAGAATCTGGTCCAAAATGCTAGTCTGAGTTCTGGATGAGGGTCTGGAGTGGAATTTAATCTTTTTCATTAGCTGTAATCAGCTCCTCGAAGAAAACATCAATAGCACAGTTGGATAAAGAGCTTACGTCTATTATTCCTGGAGGATTGGCCTTTTCATTTTAACAGATAGAGATGACAGCATTTCTTTCCATCTCTATCACACAGCGTTAGGGAGTGGAATGCAGCGGGAAGATACCAGATAAAGGGGCAAACAGTTTCCAAAGCCCCGAGCAGGAGAGACGCAGACGCAGGCCTTTCAAATGCTTTTCTGTATTGTGACAGGGTCAGGCTAGATGGCTACCGGCGAGTGCTACTATTTGAATTCCAAGCAGTGCTAAAGGCCCCTCCCCCAGCCTAAGGGGAGGAGCCACTGGACCTGGGACCAATTGATTTCAGGGGACAACTAATGAGAAAACAGGAAGGGGCGTGAAGGTCAAAGGGTCAAACGGAGGGAACCGGAAGGGGACACCGAGCAGAGAACCCCGGACAGCGCCCACTGCTCCCAGAAGGCGTCTAGGGAGCCAGCGGATGCTGCCCAGAGGAACTCTGCCCGGATGTATGAATGGATGGAGGAAAGGAAATAGGCCCCACAGTCGCAGAGCATCCCCCAGCCAACCTCCTCTCCCTGGTGTTATAGACGGCCACCTTGGCCAGCACTAGGAGGAGGTTGATGAGGAGGTCCCATGACATTATAGAGCCTTGGATGGGGTGTGCATAGAGGAACAGGTGCGGGGAGAAGTGCAGCCAGAACCTCAGCAGGAGGTTCTGGAGGAGCTGGAACAGGGGCTGCAGCCTGGCGCACTCGAGGTAGATGTGCGCCAGGGTCTCCTGCACACCGCAGAAGGGGCAGGTGTCAGGGCGAGGGGTGACCCGCACTAAGTACACGCCCGTGCTCATGGCTCCATGAAGGTGCTGCCAACGGATGTCCCCGGCGGGCCGTGGGGTCAGAGTGGAACTGTGTGAAACGTTACCCTTCCTGACCTGATGCCAAAGGGAAAGGGAGAAAGCCTGCTGGCCTGCTAAAACAATCGGAGAGCTAGGTGCTCCGCCCACTGCGGGGCCTTCATAAAGGGAACACGTTTTTGAATGTTCGTTTGGTTTTGGCCTTCCTCTTCTCGGAGCCTGTACGCTGTTGCTGCTAGGGAATCTCCCTAAATTAGCAGCCAGCCAGTCGGTACATGCCCATGCATTAGTGCTGGGTATGTTATCAAGCAACCCAGTTCACAGTATGGCAAGCAATAGCCCATGTGTTCTTTTAGAGAGAGCATCAACCTACCTGGCTGGAAAGAGCCTGTCCCACATCATCCAACCTGTGGATTGTGTCATTGGGTGGCAGTTCTGCACGAACTCAGTCTGCCATTTCTGCCTGTGTAGCTGATCCAGAGACGTAATAAACCATTTTGACCTAGACCCATGAGCGAATACCTCACTCTGGAAACAACCTAATGGTTTGTCCAGATGAGTTCGTAGAGACACAGCCTCAAATTGCATCGGGACTGCTTTGCACCCCAGAGTAGCTGGAGGGCCAAGCATGCTGGTCATACCCCATCCTTCCACTTCCAGACACACACCCTGCATACCTCTCTGCCAAGGACTGGGAGGTGGGGTGGAGGGGGGCTGTGTACACCAACCCTACCTTGCTCCCGCATTGGGGGAATTCCCCAGGGGCTGGAACCTTTACATCCAGATTCCAAAAAGCCAGTGTGTGTGTGTGTGTGTGTGTGTGTGTGTGTGTGTGTGTGTGTGTGTGTGTGTGTGTGTGTGTGTGTGTGTGTGTGTGTGTGTGTGTGTGTGAGAGAGAGAGAGAGAGAGAGAACAAATCTACCGTATTTAAAAAGGTGTCTTGTCTTAAATCTTTAATTCTTGATGATAGTGCTTCTAATCAAGACAAGTTTAGCTGATTACACATGCTGTGGCCTTGATAATTGAAAACAAAGATGCCGAGCTGGCTTGACATTTTAACAGAAAAACAAATTAGGAAAATGTTTTTTTAAAAAAAAAAAAAAAAAACCAAGGTGAGAAAGAGAGAAACAAAATATGTCCAGGGTAAATATCGTCCCGAGCAGGGTGTATTTCATTTTCCTTACAAAGACTGGCTAGAAAATGCCCCAGCCAATTCTCTCCTGAAGGTGGTGAGTTCTCGCTCTCCGCACATGCACTCTTGGAAGCTGTGACAAAAAAATAAGAACATGACACGGAATTCACAGCACACAGACAAAACCAGGGGCTCAGAGTCAGATGGGACTTTTCCCAATGATTGTTTCTGTTCCATGTATTGAAATGTTCATCAAGGATGAGTCATGCTTATAAAGCAACCTCTCTACTCAGGCAGACAGAGGGGATGAATTGACTCGTGCCAGAAAGTACATAACATGCTGTTGAATTCTGTGCTGGCTCTCTTCTTGTCTCTGCTAGCTGTTTAAATGAACCCCAGTGGTTCTCCCAGCACAAAGACAGCTATTGCTATGGGACCAACCCCTGGGCTCTGTGGTACTGCACTTCAAAAGCTGTGAAACAAATAGGAAAGCTACTGGGTAGCAGACCTGACTATGAAGGGGATGCAAAGACAAGCTTAAAGGGAAAACTGGGTGCAGGGCTAAGAGGAGGCATATGGCGGGGGGTGGAAATGGGGCAGAAAAGAGGGTAAGCATTGAGGAGGAACAAAAGGACATGTAGAAATGGGGGGGTAAGAAGCTGGGAATCAGAAGACCTAGGTTCTAATCCCAGCTGACTTGCTTTGGGACCAGTCCTACTCCCATTGACTTCAGTGGTGCAGGAGCAGTGTTTGGCTAAGTCACTAAAGCTCTTGGAGGCACCATTTTTCCATCTAGCTAAGAGAGGCTGTGGCACAGCTTGGACTAGAACTTAGGAGTTCCTTGCTCCCAAGTTTCATTCAGCTCATCCCACTAGGCCAGACTGCCTCGCCCACTGCTCCTGCTACAGGTTGCAATTCCAGCAGGAGCGCGACAGCTGCATGAGCAGTGCAGGGCGCTCACACCGAGTGTCGGCCTGGGGCTCATCTAAATCCCACAGTGTATTGATGGGCTCAGGAGACCACGAACAACGACACCAAAATTAAGCAGCAAACCTTCTGGAGGCTCTGGTTCTCCTGAATGAAGGCAAGAGCCGTTTCAGCTGAGCTGTTCCTGACTAGCGTAAGAGGAGAGGAGAGAAGAGGTTTCTCCCTTTTGGAAAGCGCTGCCCATTCTCATCCCTAAAACCCCTTTTGCCCAGGCTCAGCTCAAACAACAACAAGAACATTCTGCTAGAGCAAAAGAGGGTGAGAAAACCTTGCACACATCCACGTTGGTTGGAAGAATGTACTGATCATTCCTTTAGGGCCGTAGGGATGGGTGCATGGTGTTTTTAGAGGGAGACACGGTCGCTGTCCAGACAGTTTATAATCTAAAGCCCTGATCCAGCAAAGTACTTAAGCACGTGCTCAGCCTACGAGCAGTCTTAATGAAGTCAGCAGGAATTAAGCATGTACTAAAGTGCTTTGTTGCCTGAGGCCACAAGCCCCGCTCTCAATAAATAACTCCATGCCGGCATGAAGGTTCTCCCTGTGTGGAACCAGCTGCAGAATTGGGACCCAAGTTATTGCTGAAACTAAGGGAGGGTGGAGATTCCGGGGCAATTCAGCCAGGATAAAAATCAAGCATATCACAGAAAGCTGTTAAAGCGCAATAAAGGGGAAGCTAGCATCTCTCCATGATATCCCGGGGCAGCCATGCTTATGATCTTTAACAATTCCACTTAATTGGTATTTAGCTAGTAATATAAACTGGTGCTTCACTCTTCGCAGCTGAATATGGAGATGAGTTTATTGCCTTTAATTTCATCTCCCTTCAGTGGGGGGAGCGCGCCTGTCATCACGGCACGGCACTCTGCTATCATTGTGATGGATGGCCGCATAGTCAACACAAAGAAATGACATTTCCACACACTCATGTAAGCTGCATTATAAAGAGGGGGGGGGGGGGAGCAACCACGGCATGTTGTGTTGCAAGGAAAGACAATAACTCTTCAAACTAGAGTTAATAGCCCATTATAGTGAAAACAAAACAGGCCCCAAAATCCCCATAAATCTGCATGTGAGCGTGCAATGCAGCAGCTGGCCTGCCTGGAATTTTGCACCGCAGCATCGTTAATTTCAAACAACAAGTGAGACAGGAGAGCTCGGGTGGCAGGAGGGGAGATGGGAAAAGGATACAGAACGCTTCACCTCTAAGCCACTGCTGCATTTCCAGCCTGGGTTGACAGTAGCAAGTAGCTGTGTGATGCCTGCCGCTGACCGCTTGGTGGGCGGAGTGAGACGGAATTGCCGACCTCCCAGTCAACAGGTGTGTTTGCATCACACGTCATTCCCTGGTGCACCTGGCGCTTTGTTGCCACTCACAGGCCAACGGCTGGATGGGGTCGTGAGGACTCAACGCCCCTTGCGCCCTCTCCCCACAGCAGGGGGAAGCACGTTGGTAGGAAGCAGTCTGGACTTTGAAGCAACCAAAAGAAAATTCCCTGAGACGTGTTTTACACTGAGCGCAGCGCATGCTGGGACAGAGCTGTGGGCATCCAGGCAGGGCCGGCTGGGCATCTCGCACCTCTCCACTGAGTCTCAGAGCTTTGATTGAAGGAGCAATCTATTGCCGGGGCACATCTGCAGCTCATGGCAGGAGCTGTCACTTCCTGACTGCAGCACGGCCAACGCCAAAGGTTCAGACAGCTCCAGTCGCCCCTCCAAAAACGGAAGCTGTAACAACAAGAATCCCATTGTGATTTGTAGTCTGGTTTTTGAATTCCTCCTGCCGGCGCGCACGCGTGTCTGTGGGCGTGCCCGTGGTTGTGAACTCCTCCCGACAGCATGCTGGTGTGTGTGAACTTCCTCTGCGGCAGTGCGTGTGTGTGTATTCCCCATGTCAGTGTGTGTGTGTGAACCCCCTGCCTCCGTATGTTCACATGAATGTACCACACTGAGTGTTGCCAACTCTTACACATTGATTGTGTAAGCAGGTTCTGGCCCCCACTGCAGGCGCTTCCAGCTTCTTCCCCACTAATTAACGAATTAACTAACTCCACATCAATGCTCCATGTCAATGCCCCTATTCTCCCCCTGGAGCTCCCGGGGTTCTTCACCTGCCTTGCCCAGGCCTGGGGGCAGCTGCAGCAGGGTCCCCTTTCTGCCTGGACGCAGGAGCAGCTCTAGGCCCGGTGTTGGGGGGTGGGATGTGGGGAGCAGAGTGACCCACTGGTAACGGTGGGGGTGGAATCTCGCCCCTCCTGGGAAAATGGCTCAGCTGCTCCCTCCCCCCACCTCCTTTTCTCCAAAAACTCCTCTAGGCTCCTGTGGGGAGGGGCAGAGCCCTGCCAGTCGCCCTGATCAGCTCCTCTTCGCCTGGAGGCAGGGAATGGCAGCCCCCGGGCAGGGCTGGAACTCGTCTGAGGGCTGGGGTGGTTTTTTCGTGTCATTGGCTCCAGCAGCGGTGGGAGAGACGGCAGCGGGGCCCACGCTCCTTCCAGTGCCTGGCATCGCGGGGCCCCGGCTCCCACGGCGGCTTTCGGGCGTCACTGTGGTGCAAATTCGTTCCTGATGAACACCCGGCCAGACTGCGACCGGGCACGTGAGCCGGGGATTTCTGCTGTGACCAGTATCAGCCTCCCCCGCCTCCCACTGGTGTCAATGGGAACTTTAGCTCCGACGTCAGTGGCGGAGCGTCGGGGGGGTGGGGCTCAGCAATAAGGAAAATCCGGCCCACTGCTCGTCTTCCACACGGGCCACTCACCCCAGCAACTATTCGTCTCAGTCTGTCCCCTGAGCCCAGAGCCTCTCAGGCCATGCCCCGGCTCTAGCACTCTTGTCTTCACTATGTGGCCCCACCCTGGGAAGTGGCCCACTAAGAATGTAACGTGGGGGGCAGAGGTGCCATACGTCCTCCCCGTCGGCGCTCTCCAGCTCAATGTGCTCCACCCACATGTCGTTTTGTGCCTACCTCCCAGCCCAGTGAATGGCCCCAGGGATCTGAGAGCCAAGATGTCTTCTTTCCTCCTCCCTGTTGGGCCGAGGATCGATCCCTGTACCCACAGCTGGGCACCCAATAACCGTACCGGTGAGGACGAGGATTCAATCTCTTCAGTGCAGAGCTATTTATTGAAAAGCAGGTATCACAGACAAACAGAAAGGACTATACAACGCCTCTCCTTGGTAAGCCTCAATTTCACATTCTACCTCTGCAGCTGACGAAGTGAGCTGAGTCTCACAAAAGCTTATGCCTATAAAAATTAAATTTGTTAGTCTTTAAAGTGCCACAGAGCTCTCGTTGTTTTTGCTGTATACAGACTAACACGGCTACCCCTCAGGAACAGTTTCACAAGCATAAACCTTCAGTAACTATGCTGGCCCCACATAGGATCCTGAGTAGTAAACAAAGTGAGGAATAGCTACCATTCCTAGATGAAGACTGTCCATTCCTTCTTCCGGTTCTCTCAGGTACTTGGTCTATTTTCTGAGTTCCTCGTAGTAGGGCCTTGGCTACCTCAAAACCTTCTGATTTACGGTCCTTCGTAGCAGGGTCTTTTAGGTTACCCTGAGGCCCTCTGGTCTCAAGTTCCTCTTTTGTCCGACAGTAACACCAGCCTTCTTGGATATATGCATGTATATATATATATAGAGAGAGAGAGAGAGATAACATGCGATTTTCCTAGAACTTATACTCTTTTCCCAAAGGAGTCACATGTCCCCAAAATATGCTAAATATGCTTTGCTTGCGAATCCTCTCACATATCGTAATTCATTCATTATTTGGGAGGATCGACTGATATTCACTTTCCATTAACTACTCACCCCAGGCACCTGACGCCACGTCGTTCTGTAGGGTCAGTTGGCCCAGGTCAGCTCGTCCCAGATTGGCCATTACACAACTCCGCGTGTACACACCAGGCGAACTGGCCGTTGGCGGACCGTGACCACTGGTCTTCCACTTCAGCACAGCTGCTCTCACAGGGCCTGGACAAACATTCGTGGCTCATGCCAACTTCTCAGCGATTTTCCACTGCCTAGTGCTAACAGCCCCTGCTCCCAGAATCCTCTAGCACTCACACTTGTCCATTGTAATACCATATAGTGATTCAGCACCATCCCAGGACTCACCATCAGTCATAACGGTCCTGAAGGACAGTCAACGCCGCCTGTGCCGCCTCACAGCCTTCAGCCGCCGCCCTCGGTGACACCAGGCTGTGCAACCCTTGCTGTACCATGGGGTCTCACGGGTGTGTGGCCCAGGGAGTCTCTCAGTGCAAGCTGGCCAAGGGTACACCAGGCCTGACACACTCATTGCCCCCAACACAGTGTTGCCAAAGAATCATAGAACTAGAGGGTTAGAAAGGGCCACAAGGGAGAAGATGCAGGGCTTGTTGTGTTTAAACCATCCAAGACAGGTGGCTATCCAGCCTCCCTTTGAAAACCTCCAGGGAAGGAGCTTCCATGACCTCCCAAGGCTGTCTGTTCCATTGTCCTGCTCTTCCTACAGTCAGGTTTCATTTAGATTTAACTGAGATTTAATCTAAATCTGCTCTGCTGTGGTCTGAACCCATTGCCTCTTGTCCTGCCCTGTGTGGCAAGAGAGAGCAATTTTTCTCCCTCTTTCTTATGGCAGCGTTTCAAATATTTGAAGGCCACTAACATGTCCTCCTTTAACCTCCTCTTTTCCAAACTAAACGTAGCCAGTTCCTTCAGCCTTTGCAATCATAATCTGTATCTAAAAGGTGTCATGTCAGGTATCACATGCAAACCGGTAACATGCTGGTCATTAATATTATTCTGTGATGTATGTACAGTGTGTAAAGAGTGGTAGATGTGTGCTGGAAATCTCTTTTCAAAAGGTGTTTTGCAAGCTGTGCATAAGCCCAGCCTGTCCTTGACAAAGGAGTGTTGTTTTGCCTGTTTTCCTGTGGCTCCAATATAAATTGAGCCAGGGTAACAACTCAAAGGACAATGAAAAGTACATCTACATAGAAGGCAAACAAAGCCATCAAGCTAAACGAGTGGGGTGGAAGAGCACTTAACGGTCATGATAGGGGAGGGAGCCTACATCCTCCAGGAAGCCTTCCTGGCTCTTGAAACAGGGCCAATAGACTTTGGAAAGCATAAGCACCTAGGGGACAAAGGTGGAGCAGTGCCCTTTGAGCTCATGAAAAGTAGATCCTCTTGGCCTGAAAACCAAGAGTAGCTGCAACTGACTATAGGTGAGAAACCTGCTTGGAGAAGGCTTGTAACTTGCTGAAGTTAAGTTTCAGTCACTAGAAAATGTGTCTTTCTTTGGTTTTACTTTTAACCATATCGGTGTCGTCTGTTCTTACTTATTATCACGCCAATAGCTGTTCTTTGTTAGTAAGCTTAGCTTTGTTGTATAACAAAACTCTCTCAGTGCTGCATATTACCCTGACGGGTGAAGTCCTCAGCTGAACCAACAGGGTGGTGCGTGCTCTGTCTCTTCAGAGGCAGTGAGCTTAACTTCTGCGAGGACCCAGTCAGAGGGACTGGGCACTCCGGAGGAGACAGTTCTGGGGAGACTGGCGACTGGAAGGGCTGATGGTGTCACCCTGCCAGAAGTAACCGGCTGGTGGAAGCCAAGGTGAGTCCATTGTGATGTGAACAGGCTGCTGGTGGCAGGACTCTGAGGCACAGCAAGGAAGTAGCCAAGGTTACGGGTCTGGGTGAAACTCTAAAGCATCCCGAGGCATCACGGATTGGGACTTAGTAAACATTTCTGTTGATGACGTACAAAGAAGAATAGGCCCCAGCTCCCTCTCCGTTAGCCAGGTTGGCTCTGTCACGCTCACAGAAGTGAAAGCAGTGAAATCATATGTTGGTCATTAAAGTCAGTGGCTCTGACTTCGTCACACTTCGGAGGGCAGATCAGTGGAGGAAGAAGGGGCCATGTCTCCTCAGTCACTTTCAAAGCAGAAAAGCACTAAGAGAGGTGACTCTGCATCCCGTGGAAAGGGATCTCCTCTCATGAGTTATCATGGCTCTGAAAGTGATGCACTATGGTCTCTCCTCTAACCAAGTCACATGGTGCATTATGGAAGGCACGTGATTGCAGTGCATCATGGGGAATGTAGTCCAGCCAAGGAGCACAATCTATAGTGAAGGATAAGGGCATGAAGTATCCAAATGACAACTCCTTTGGTAGCATCTTCGGTAGATGCAGCTTCCTGCCAAATTGACTCAAAAATGAAACATTTTGATTTGGTTCGACACACCAGACTGAAACATTGATTCAGGAATGTCAGAAAGTTCCATTTCAGCTGAAAATATCTCAGTGAAATGTTCTGATATTTCATAATTGAAATCTTGCAGAACTCTTAGTTCTGCAAAAAAAAAAAAAAAGTTGAAATTTTCAATTTTTTGTCCCTGTTCCACTTTTCACTGAGCTCTTCCAAAATGCATCTTGTGCAGACCGGAGGGGATCCACTAAGCAATGCAGGATGCTTCTTCCTACACCGCCTCTACAGCGCTACCAGCCCCTCACAGCTCAGGAGTGGGGGCACACAAACCTAGATCCCTGGTATTGTCACTAGACCAATCAGCCAACTATAATTTGTTCGTCTTGCAGCTGTGCCCAGGAACAGTTGTTTGCTCCTACCCAGACTGACCCTTGATCAGCTAATCAGCATTTAATCCCACCTCTATCCCATGCTCACATCCTAATCCCAGCCCTGCTCCCAGGAAGCCCATGAAAGAGGCAGCATGAGCATTCAAACCCTCACCCACGGAAGGGGTTGAGACTGGCTTCTACTTAACGTACTGGTTTGTTCCCCGTGGTTCTGTAGTACACGGCTCTTGTGAAAAGAGCTTTTCAGACTGATTAAACTCCTCAGCATCACTTCAGCATCTAATCAGCCTTAGCAGCTGTTTATTGCCACACGGGCTGCGAAGCAAGAGAGATCATCCTGCAATTATTGCTAATCTTTTTTTTTCCCCCCCAGCAGCTTCTCATTTGTGCTTTCAACCGTCTTTCAGGGGAACGAAGGTGACGGGTAAGTGAGGCTTGAGCTTCGTATCTCTCATAGGACACCTCCCAGCAGAGGATTCCAAAGTGCTTGGCGAACATCAGGGTGAAATTCACCCTGTACAGAGGGCCGGCGCAAGGCCTAGACACCACGTAAACCCTCAGGGATGAATTATGCGGGACTTAAGTGGTGCATAGATATTGTGCTGGTCCTCCGTACAGGGACCCGTTACTGAATAACAGTCTCTCCCTCTGCTGAGCTGGGAAATTATTATCCCCATTATATAGCTATGGAAACGGTGACTTAGAATGACTTGCGCAGGTTCACCTATCAAGTCTGTGACAGAGGCAGGAATAGCATCTAACTCCAAGTCCTGAGCACTAAATAGCAGGCAACTTAACCACTACATCATACGCACTTTGTCACATCTCCTGGATCATTTCTATGGCTTCCCTGTTTTAGGCCAATACCTAAAGCGCTAATCATTTCACATCGTATGCACAGAAGCTATGCCAGAATCCACCGGAGCTACATAGATCCTAAGTGTAGAAGCCTCTGTCAATGGCAAGAGGTGATACACTTTGTTGCAACTATTGTTCTAATTTGCACCTGTGTTTTCGATTAATTAGTTTGAAAAAACAAACAAACCCTCAAGCCTGCTGGTGTAATCAGTTTCCAAAGGCTGTTCTCTTGCCAGCTTCCAGACAGCTCAATCTTCAAATTCCTTGGAGTCTTTTCTGCTTCAACAACATATAAGCATTTTATTAAGGAAATCCAAGCGAGAGCTTTGGATGGCGCAATACACAGTTGTTTCAAAGCACTCTGCAAAAGGGAAATGGTGGATCCATAATTACAGACATTCAGGGAGAGGGGCGGGTGTTTGTTTGGTAAACTCACTGGCTACCATGCTTCACAGGTTATGTAAGGAAACTGTAGACAAATACATTGAAACAGATGAAAGATGTATACAGAGTTAAGGGCCTACAGTTTACTTACCTCGCTTTATACCCACAAAGCATCTATTCCCTAACAGAAGAGTATGCCAGTGTATGAATCAATGGGGCTATTATAGCTCAGAGTTTTCCAACTGGTTGTCTTTTCCCCTCCAGACTTAGCTAAGTCAGTGTGTAAGAATGCTCTCCATGCTGGGGTCTGTATGTGATGATTACAGCTATTGATGTAGAAGGTCCTTCTATGATGTAATTAACACCATACAGTCACCAATCTAACTTTACCTCTCCAGTTGCCATAGCTACGTGCAGTCAAGATGACTGCTTGATGTATTGCGGCTGAGTTAAACTGATTACTCTGTAAGTGTACAAAATAATTGCTTTCCCCTGAACCATATTATGGGACACACAAAATAAATTACAATAAATAAATAAATCCAAACAGCAGCCAAAGGCTTTTTTTTTGATGCCGTCGTCCTGTCACAGCAGTTCAAAGGGGCCAGGTGGTTAAAAGGAAACTGGAGGGACAGCAGTGAGTGTCTGTTTTTGCCCCCCCCCAGAACGGGATCTGATCAGAGTTTGACAGCAATGCAGACTCCTCTGGAGTGAGATATTTTGGGGACATCAATACAAATGTTCCCAGGAAGACAGAACACCAGTGCAGCAAGAGAGAACCTCTGGATTGCCACAAAGAGCCCATCCATTTCACGGTTACTTACCTGGTTCCCAGCACTGCAGTATTTGATGCGCTTAGCCCCGGAGGCTGAGATGCTTGTTCTAACATGGGAACGGGGCCCCTTGACCCCCCCACCCCTTCAGTGGAGCTACTCGGGAGTTTCACTGGTGGATCCAAGAGCAGGATCTGGGCCTATGTTATTAAAGCTCAAGGTACGCTGAGCATTTTACTAAAGGCTGTTTTAATCTCCATGGGTAGGAACTGGATGAGGCAGGCTTGCTTCCAGGCACTCTAATTGTTAATTGATCTCAGCATTAGGCTTTATAAATAAACCTCTCCTGAGTGCAGCAGGGAGGTTCCTGGTATCTATATTCCCTCACTCCAGCTTTCTGCAAGAGCGCAGGACAGACTTCATTGCCATGCACAATGCTACTAATTGATTTTAACGTTGCTCTTGCTCACATTCCTCTCCTCCTGCATAATTCTGCCCCAACCCTTACACTTCCCCTTTGATAAGTCCGCTGTCAGAAGCTGGACGGGCTGAGCACCGACAAAGAGTTCGGAACTCAATTTCTAATCCCGGCTCAGCGACTGAGTCATTGGGTGACCTTGGGCTAGTCACTGAAACTCTCTGTGCCTCAATGTCCTCATCTAGAAGATAAGAATTGCGGATACTTACCAGGCTTTCCTCTCACAGAAGTGTTAGGAAGATTCATGACTAACTGGTTTAAACACTAGGTGTTCGACTAACGATTCCTGGCTAAATGTGTATAAAGCGCTTTTCCGCAACACTCCTAGGAAGGAGGACTGCAGAAATGGATCTGGGGGTTAGTGGATCACAAGCTAAATAGGAGTCAACAGTGTCACACTGTCACAAAAAAAACCAAACATCATTCTGGGTTGTGTTAGCAGGAGCGTTGTAAGCAAGACACGAGAAGTCATTCTTCCTCTCTCCTCAGTACTAAGAAGGCCTCAACTGGAGTATTGTGTCCAGTTCCAGGCGCCAGACTTTGGGAAAGATGTGGACAAATTGGAAAAAAAGTCCCCAGGAGAGCAACAAAAATGATGAAAGGTCTAGAAAACATGACCTATGAGGAAAGATTGAAAAAACTGGGTTTGTTTAGTCTGGAGAAGAGAAGACTGAGGGGAGACATGATAACAGTCTTCAAGTACTTAAAAGGCTGTTATAAAGAGAAGGGTGATGAATTGTTCTTTTTATCCACTGAGGACAGGACAAGAAATAATGGACTTAAATTGCAGCAAGGGAGATGTAAGTTAGACATTAGGAAAAGCTTTCTAACGGTCAAGATAGGTAAGCACTGGAAACAATTACCTAGGGAGGTTGTGGACTCTCGCTTATTGGAGGCTTTTAAGGACAGGTTAGACAAACACCTGTCAGGGATGGTCTAGATAATACTTAGTCCTGCCTCGCTGCAGGGGACTGGACTAGACGACCTATTGAGGTCCTTTCCAGTCCTACATTTCTATAATTCTACAAAGAATCTAAAAGCAAGAAGACAGAGAAAAATTACTTTAAAATACACATATTCTGAATAGCAGAGAAAGAGTGCTTATGACTTTGCCTTTTCTTGATATTTTTCCCCCAGAGGCTTGTCCCATAGAACAAACAAAAACAGCCCACGTGTTAGATTGACAACTAACCACCACCACTGCAGCTTTGCTCTGTAACGTTATGGAGTTGGAGGTATGCAAGATACTGTCACTGCTCTAAGAAATTTACAGTCTAGAGCCCTCACTGTGTGTGTGGTAACGGGCATTGGTTATCGGTGTGACCCCAAGGTCACTGAAAGGAAAGTTTTTAGATATGCCTTTAAGGTATGTCGCAGGTCTCAGCTGGTTAAATTCTCAGGACTGCACATTGTTCCCAAGACGTGTATTAATGGATCACCCTGTTGTGTCTCAATGCTGTATTGAAACCTTCCAAAACCATTTGTTATCATTATAAACACAATTAGAGAAGCACTAACTTAACAAAAATGCAAAGGAGTCTTGCAAGGGCCACTGTGAATAATGATCGGATGGGGAAAGGAAATGCATAATTCATCACTTTCTTTATTTATTCAAGGGTATTATCTTTAGCCATTTCGTATCATTGGCCCACCAAGAAAGTTTGTCAGATCTCCAAGTTCCAATTCAGAAGTAATCAGCAGATTTATTAACACAAACAAGCTCCAGTACAATGACATTGCAGGAAGCATATTTTGTATACACGACTTTTTATATCTTAGTAAAGTAAAGCTGAGCACTGTGGGAAAAATGTACCATTGACTGGAGTAGGAGCTGGGCCAGATTCCATGTGCAGCAAAGCTCTGTCTGCATCACAAAAAAACCCCAACCATGTTCCAACAGGCTTGTGGCAGACAAGGGGTCTGCCGGTGCAAACACTTAAGTAGGTGAGTAAAATTACTCATGTGATGAAGTGCCTGTTGGTTGGGATCTCGTAACTCCTTTCCTTAGTGTGAAGGTGGGTGTGGGCCAAGTCAGCAGCATCAGACTTCCTTTAATTTCTTGGACCCCTAGCCGTTGGGTTTCAGACCAAAGTACGTCACCAAGACAACACTCGTCTCACTGACCGATGGTCTGTTCATTGGCCATAGAAGATGAGGGGTGGAAGGGACCTCAGGAGGTCATCTAGTCCCACCCTCTGCTCAAAGCAGGACTAAATCATCCCATGCTGACAGTCGTAGAGTTTTAATGCCATAAGGAGCCATTGCGATCTTCGTGTCTGACCTCCTGCACAACACAGGCCAATAAACCTCACCCAGTTATTTCTGCATCAAGCCCGTAACTTGTGGTTGAGCTAGAGCAGATCTGGTTATATCACCAGGTCTATCAGCAGCTTTCACTACAAAGGGTCAGGAGGAGGTGTTGATTTGTCTGAGCAGGCCTGGAGCCAGCCAAGTAGAACATGGCCCTACAGCTCGAGTGCCAGACGGGGAGCCAGGAGACGTGGGTTCTGTTCCCAGCTCTGCGGTGATGGTGGGCAAGTCACTTCCCCTCTCCTCCCACCCACTGGCTTGTCTGTTTCGATTGTAAGCTTTTGGGGGCAGGGATGGTCTCTAACTTTGTTCAGTGCCGAGCATAGTGTGGCCCAGAGCTCAATTAAGGCCTCTAAGTGCTGCTGTAACACAACATAAATAAAAATGAAAGGCCAGAGATTTTACCTCCCTCACCTGAACATTTTGAATAGCCGAGTATCTGCCTGGCATTTTGCCCTAGAATATTTTAGGAAGATAGGAATTACCAGACTGGATCAGACCAAAGTCTGCCTAAGTCGAGTATCTTGGCTCGAACAGTAGCCAGCACCAGCTGCTTCAGAGGAGGGAGGCAAAAAACTCTGCAGTTCTGGGGTCACCTGTTACCTGTCAGCTCTGTGTTCTTGGGCAACTAGGGTGCAGTACCCAGCCTGTCTGACTCAGGAAGGACTCCCACTCCCCCAGCCTCTGCTTGAACCAGAACTGATCAGAAGAGAGACTGACAAAAAGCAATGAAAAGGCAGGGAGGAGACACACCTAAATCCCTCAGACAAGGGTGACAGGATTAAGGCAACTCCCCTAGCCTCGTTTGCGTCGAAGATGTGACAAGGAGGCATCACCATTAGTGTACCGAATGGAGAACCGAGATTCCAAGGCAGGGACGGCACTGAACTGTGGGACCGGAGAAGCAGGGAGGATCTCTGCTCCCGATGTTAATGAACCCACGCCTGCACACACCCAGCTCAGCAGTTATCAGACCAATTCTAGCCATGGACCTTCTGTTGACTTCCAAACACTGAATCTGCCTGATTGCACTGTGAGCTCCCTCAAAGGAACGCTGCCCATAGCCAGGAATGATCCGTTCCTATTGTCCAGCCTAAACAAACCAGCTCTGGGATACTCCCTTGAGTCACCGATTACCCATAAACAAATCTAGTGTTCTCCCTTGAACCGTTGTATCTTCCCTACAAAAACCCCTAACCAAGCTCAAACCTCTGTTCTGGTGCCTGGATCCAAACGCTGCATCAGCTCCATGGGGACGTCACCTTTCCTGACTGATCATGTTGGGGGCTCTGCCTGTCTCCAGCGCTCCGGACCCTCAGCTACCACCACCACCTGGGAACCTCGACCGGTTGAAGCTGCGCTGAGTGGTGAGACCCCAGCTCTCTCTCGCTTGTTCTCTCTCTCTTTCTCTGTCTCACTCCAGGTATAACTTTCTAAACCTGACGTTTGTAACCAAACTTGGGCTAGATTTCCCCAATGCCCCAGTTGAAACCATGTAATATTGTAACTGTTTGGTTTGTTTGTTTGTCTCCCCTTGTATGGCTACTACTATGAGTATCATAAGCTTTATCCACCTGCCAGTAAAATAACTTTTATAATCAAGCTGGTTGCCAGACTCTCTCCGAACTTCATCTACTCTTGCGTGTTTTCGGCTTCCCTATTTTGCTCTGCAGCAATGCGCCTCTTACCTAAGCCAAAGATCCCTGTAACACCCAACAATCCTGGGGGGTTTGCTCATCCAGGGGGTTACTACCAGAACAATTGTAACGTGAACGTGGGGATAGGAACGTGCTGAACCTGCGGCAAATGAGGGTGTCAGCTTGAAAGTACTGCTCGACCCAGCCTGCTGAGTCCAGGGGCATATGAGGGTGTCAGCCTGAATGTGCTGTTTAACCCAGCCTGCTCAGATGTACTTGAGTCCAGTGCAGTGCCTGTGGTATTTAAGGGTGGCAGCTCAAAAGTGCTGCTCGACCCAGCCTGCTGAGTGGGGACATATATGGGGTCAGCTTGGGAGTGCTGATCAATCCGGTCTGCTCAGATGCGCTCTGTTAATCTCTGTATGTGTGTATATGTGTATGTGTGCATTCATCTGATTCTGAGGCGGGAGGAACCCAGCCCTGGGAAACCTAGGTCCTGCAGGGTAGCTCCAGTGGGAGGCAGGGACTTGCAGACAGGAGAAAGAGCTGCATATAGAAACACAGGTGACACAAGCAGTACATCGATAGAATTACAGAACCCACCCTCCCCCCCCAGGAATGACGAATAAACGAGCCCACCCCAAGATGACGGGTAAATCTGGTAACAACCCGCCGCCAGGGAAATTTCCTTAAAGGCAGGTGTACAGCCTGAAGCAAACTCTGTTCTGTCCAAATACCAGCACATTTGCCCCAACTACCCGTACACATGCAGGCGCCTGGGTTGCCAGCCCCTAAATCCAGCCCCGCAGCCAGGGGCCAGATAAAAATGGTTTTAGTCAAAGTTGAACACAATGGTACTGCAAACCTTGGGAATATTCTCATAGATTTTGAGGCAAGACGGGACCATGAGGATGCTCTAATCTGACTGCCTGCACAGCAGAGGCCAGAGAACCGCCCCCAGCGATTACTGCTGCAGTGAGAGTTATTCAGAGCGAAGGGGCCACTTGCTGGAGATACAAACTACACAGGAGAGCCGGGCAGGTGATGAAGGTTGATTTCCATTTCGGAAATTGGTTTTGTGTCTTTATGTCTTTTCTTGTGTACAAATGTAGCGCACAGATCTTCAGCACGGCCTCACGCTGGGCACCCAACGCCTGATGGCCCCATTTCTCCCTGCCCTCCTTTTACAGCCTTCTCTGGAGCAGGAGAACTCCATGCCATTCACACACACTGCCTTTCTCTTCAGGTCACCTCTAGCACTTCGGGGTTTGCAATCCAGCCTGTGCTCGTGCATGACCCTGCTTTCTCCCCTTGGGCGCTGAATGAAATGGACCAGGATCACCTTACACAACCCGGTCATAGCAAACTCTGAGCCAGTCATAGGGGTGAAGCCGTTCATTCTCTTCCTCAAAGCTTTTACCCCCAAGAGACCATTTTATGTTCCTAATTTGTACACCCCTGGGAAGGGGCAGCAGCTACTCCCTTTATTTATGGGCGCTAGACCATCATAATCAACCAGGGTCACACAGCATTCACCCCTTCCCCACACGAACATTAACAGGACCCGTAAACGGATTCCTTCTCCCCCGCAGACTGTACGTACTTCCTACGAACACAGGAGCACAAGACTGGAAGGGCCGAGTTCCACCCAATGCCCGTCTGTATTGGATGGAGCCGATAAGTCTCTTCTCCACCTCCTCACCCTCTCGTTGCTCACCCTTAAGGCAGGAGGGGGCCGAATGCAGCAAGCGGCGTGGAGGGGCACCTCGAGGGAGGGGGTGGAGAGGCGCTCCCACCGGCAAAAACAAAAGTCAGTGCCTGCGTCACCCAGGTCATCTTCCATCTACAATCACTGCAAGAGCCATGCTGCTGCTACATTCCTCCGGTCTCTGCTCGATGTGCCCGTACAAAAGGAGCCTTGTCTCCATCTTGTCTGCACTTGCGCTCCTTGTCACAGAGCAGCCAGGCATTTGACCATCTCCACATCTTCGTTTCCACGGCGGAGGACGTATCGATTTCCTTCTTGTGACTGGCCAAGTCTTTGGTCCATACATTGAAACAGGTCGAAAGACAGTTCTGAGTGGTAAGAGCTTAATACGTTTGTACAGTGCCTCGCACAATGGAGACCTGATCTCAGCTGGAGCCTCTCCGTTCTACCATAGTATACATACTGATAACACAAAAGGAGTCAGTTCAAGGTCAGTTTGAGATACAGGGGATGCTTTGTATGGGTTCTTTGTTTAATTGAACCCACTCACCCCAGTCTCAATTATTCCCCCCCCCCCTTTGCTAGGTAAGCATTCTTTTCTTCTTTTACAACAGCAGTGGTGCCCAGGCATCCCACAAGTGGTGCATAGACAGGGGTGGATGTGTTACAGTCACCTCGGGAAACAGACAAATGAGACACAACAATAAGGTTGATTAGATTGGAACATTCTCCCAAGGGAAGCAGTGGGAACTCTGGGTACAGGCAGGATGACTGCTTGGTGATTAACTTGTGGCCATAACCATCGTGTGCGGGGACAGCACATGATCTCACACGCGCAGGGAGGTGGCTGGATGGGAGATCTTCACGGAACAGCAAGAGTAGGTGTGCTTGTCAGTACCGAACCAAAGCCCCAGCCTGGCCCTGGAGCAGCAGGACTGCTGGGTGTTCGGCCTGTCCCCCATCTTGGCCACCACATCAGGGACTGAGCTGGGGCCCTCCAGTGCTACAGGCACAAACTGCTACAACTTGAGCTAAAGAGGCCGGCTCGCTAGGTTGAGCTGCAATACACTCGTACCCCCTGCAGACCAGGCAGCGGGGGGGCTGTGATACACAGTCCCCAGGGGATTGCAGTAGGCACAAGGACAATCTGCCCCATTTAGTAACAGCTCCCTTCCACGCCTGCTTTCTGCGGGAAGGGGCAATAGAAGAACATGGCCCTTCCGTCCCCAGGCGCTGTAACATGCGCTGGCCCTGCAGGCAGCAGGAAGCTGGGAATGAAATAGGCAAACAACCCAGCGAGACATGGAGGGCCAGACACTGAAGAGCATTAAACGTTAATAGAAGAATCTTAGGACTCAATTGGCTGTTTTCCCTGAGAGGAGCATGGATTATTCCTGCCTCTATCAGCAAAAGCCTCACGCGCCTGCAGAGCAGGAAGCCATGAAGAATTCAGCCCTGCAGCCCCCATGGCTGTAATCACCCTGGAGCTACCTGCCCGCAGGCTGCACTCCGGCACAGCTCTGTGCAGCCGCCTTTCGGGCCCAGGCTCTCAGAGCACTTGAGCCGGGCCCCACTGGAGTCAAAAGGGTGTTTCACCATCGGTGTCGACAGAACCAGCTTGCAGCCCAGAGTAACAGGAAGAGGGGTTTTAAGACCAGATGAGAACGGGGGCAGAAGGAGAGGGGAGATGTCCCCGGGGGCTTGAGAGAGAACTTCAGAGAAGGGGTCGTGCAGGGAAAGGAGCAATGCCCCCTCTCCAACTCTACAGCCTAATTCGGCCCTCCCCACTTAGCTCAGGAATGGTCCCGAGGGCAGCAGGAGTGGAAGTGAGAACAGAATTTCAACCAGAGTTGTAGTACCCTAGACAGTAAATGTTAGACGCGTTGTGCAACGTGTCTCCGAGGGCTATTTATTATTTATCTTACAGTCATAGGTCAGGGCCCCTCTGTGCTGGGTGCTGTATGTGCACGCACGCACGCACGAAGACACATTTCCATTCCCTGCTCTGACAGATGGGGGAGAACAAGGAAACACTGGGACTTGCCTTCCTCTGCAGCATGGGTCACGTGCTGGTGGATTCTCTGTATCTTCTTTAAACCATTCTTTGAGGACTTCAATAACTCAGGCCTGGGTTAGGGGTCTGTTACAGGAGTGGGTGGGTGAGGTTCCGTGGCTTGCGTTGTGCAGGAGGTGGAATAATTTTCATGATCGTAATTTGATAGGAGGGCGGCGTAGTTTGCTGCTCTTAATTGAAGAGTTGCTGATGTGTAGATTTTTCTGCCTATTAAGTCCAGCCTTTTGTCATCTTTATCATGCGGTGTTGACTTATGATGCTGCTGCTTGTTCCTCTGGTTAGCAGCTTCTATAACCAGGGAGTTAGGAGCTGGATGGGTGAAGAAGAACTCAGTATCTTTGGCAGAGACATGATACTTTTTGTCAGCCCTTTTAGAAGTGGGGGGATGGTGGCAGGGGTCTGCCAGATGTTATTTGCTGGCTCCATAGGGGCATCATCCATTGGAAGGGTGATTTTGGCAGAAGTTGAGGTCTGCAATATTTTAAGCAATTTGTGTTGTGACCCTGCCACTTCCTGGAGTGGGATCTCCAGACTGTCCGCCACCCTCTTAAACAGTTCCTAGAACTGCTTAAAATCATTTGCTGTCGTCGGAGGTGGGGGAACTATGGTCTCATGGGGTGAGGAGGATGAGTTGTGTGCGGTTGGCGGCATTTCTTGCTCCGCACTCACATCCTGTTCGTCGGCAGGACCAGTTATTTCAGGTCCTGTTTGAGTAGGTCTAATAGGCGATCTGTCTCTGTGCCTATATGAGGTTGGCGGTCTACTGTGTGATGGAGAGTAAGTAGCCCAGGTGTCCCAGCCAGGCCAGTGTGTACGGTATTGTGGAGCAAACCATGGAGGCGCAAACCACGGATATGTTGGTTGTCTGTGATGTGGCCAGTGTCTGGATGGGTGGCCTCTGGGTGATGATTCTTGGAGAGAAAAGGTAGCCTGTTCACCATCATACTCCTCATCACTGGAGAAGGGGATGGGAGACATGGGCTGCTCATGAGTAAAGCGCCCTGGCGAGGTGTCAGTCCCGTAGAGAAGTGATAGCGGGGAAGATGTTACAAATTCCTCCCCATTCTCATGAGGAGCTGTTACCTTGCCCAGGGCCTGAGGCAGGTCTTAGCGACCGCTCCGTGAGTATTAACTTCAGGCGGCCCACGAGGTCCCTGTCACTCCCGGCTCTGGCTTTTAGATGTGTACAATGGGCGCATTTCTGGGCAATATGCCCTTTGCCGAGGCATCTGATGCACTCGGAGTGTCTGTCCGAAGCCGGCATAGCGTCCCTGCATGAGGTACAGCGTTTGAATCCGGGAGAACCTGGCATAATCCGACCTATAACAGAGCAGTAAGTCTGAGAGAAATTTTTTTTTTTTTAAACAGGGAAGGATTAAGGTAAGGTAAACTAAGCTATAGCTAAAACTGAATAACTTTACAGAGAAGAAAAGACACATTGAAGATTTCTAGCAGGCTGTGAAGAACTGCAGGGAGCTCTGTCTTGGACCACGGGCGGTTGAGAAGGAATGGAAGGGTCCAGGTTGTGTGTGCCGCAAAGGGTACCTGCGGCGCCACGAGACGGGGACGGCACATGCGCGACCTGGACGGGCACTGCTGGCAAAATCTCCGCTCGAGGACGCACCAACATCTGGAGTGCAGCACCCACAGGAACAATACTCGAAGAAGAACTTCCCTCGGTCTGCGGGCAGGGCTCCTCCTAATGCAAACTCTAGTGTGTCATGCCGAGAAAGTTATTGTTGTAGCCATGTCGGTCCCAGGTTATTAGAGTGACCAGGTGGGTGCGGTAATATATTTTTCTGGACCAACTTCTGTTGGAGAGAGAGAGAGAGAGAGAGAGAGAGAGAAGTTGGTGCACTAGAAGACACTATATCATCCTCTTTGTCTGTCTGGGAAAGTTACTGACATGGAACAGGGAACATCACTTTCAAGATGCCCTAGATGGCGATATTGTGCTACAAATTCCCTGGAAGAAAAGGCAAACACGTGTGAGCCCCATAGCTGGTCTCTCTCACCAAGAGCTCGCCCAGCTGACCTCTCTAGAACTCCTTACGGCAGGTTGATTTCTAAGGTCCTGATTCAGCACAGCACTTAAGAGCGTGCTTAAATCCCACTGACTTCACGCCTGGGCTTAAAGTTAAAAATAGACCTAAATGCTTTGCGGGATCAGGGCCTTTGTAACAGGAATCAGACTCAAACCCTGCCCCATCTGTTTATCGGTGGCAAACATGAGCAGGAGTTGCTTCCAGTTTGCAGTGTGATGTTGGGGGTTTTATCCCTTGGGAATTAACTTTAAATCCTGTAGCCAATGATGTCTGGCTGTAATTTAAGCTCTCACCAACCACCTGCCTGTGTTTCAATTTTGAGCTGGGTATTTTTCCTTTTAACCAAGTGTCCAAATAATAAATAATACTCAGTGCTCAACGGCTTTAAAGCCCTGCGTGTTCACCTCTACATGGACACAACTCCTTTCAGTGTAAGGGGGAGCACTGGACTGGGAGCCAGGAGTCAGGTTGCCTCCATTTATGAACTGGATCCAAACGCTGGAGATAGGACTGTGTCCAGCACCGCCTTGTCTTTGAGGCCTTGGTTTCCTGTTATTTAACCTTTTCTCCTTTAAAGAAAATCGGAAAAATTATCATTCCAAGATTCTGCTGCGACAGGCAGAATGCCTTAAATCTAATTCCCACCCTGGACAGACAAGGTTCATTATTACGGATTAGTGGCAGCTGCTTCACATCATTTGTATGGGAGCGGTTACTTGCGGTTATGAATGTTCCGCATTTACACAGCAATGTACATCTTCAAAGAGCCTTACAAACACTCACTAATTAATCCTCACTGCACCCCCCTGAGGGGGAGCAGGATTGCCATTCCTGTCTTAAAGATGGGGAAACTGAGGCAGAGAGCAGTGACGGCCAAAAGTTTCAGAATGAGTGATTTTTTTAAATTTTTTTTTGCTGCCTCAATTTTTGATTCCCTGACTTGAGACACTTCTAGGGGCCTTAGATGTAGATGCTGCTGAGCACTCACCCTGTAAAAATGAGGACTCTAAGGGATCTCAAATTGAACACCCCAAATCACTAGTCACTTTGGAAAACACTGGCTAAAATGACTTACATGAGGCAGTGCAGTGAGCTGGGGCTGCAAACAGGAATTTCCTGGCTTCTAGCCCCATTTAAATCACAGCCCTCTCTCCAGCCATGAAACGCATGGCCTGGGAAAAGCAGCAGTGGTGAGAGTCGCCAGGCGGGTCTGGCAGACTGGGGGTCCTGGGGTTGCAGAGTGAAGAGTCTAGGGATGGGGAGATGGAATATCAGCCACATTGGCCCAATCACATATTCTCGGATATTAATACACAAACATCCATCTTCCAGATATTTGTTCTGCCCTCCCTTGGTCTGTGGGTGACAGCAGCTGGGCCACGAGCACAGGGGAGGAGTGCTCTGCCTGGCTTGGGGACAGAGCGATATTGTGGTGGCAGCACCCCAGGACTCCCCTGCCCTCCAAGATCCCTGGATGCAACCGGCCCCCCGGTCCCACGTGGGGAAAGGGAACAGAAAACTGCCCCGGCAGCTTGCTCAGCCCCTTCCCCTTGGCCTGGGCGTGGAGGGGAGGAAAAGCCCCTATCTTGGCTGAAGATTCAGAGAGCACCAAGAAGCCATTTGCAATGCCCAACAACAAGACCAGTCAGGGGCACTACACAGCCCATGGCAGCAAGTCTCAGAGCCCGGGCTGACCGACTCGGGTTCACGCTATGCCGCTAAAACGGTCTGTGTAAACACGTGGGCTGGAGCTTGGGTGCCCACCCCGCTCCCTAGAGTTAGAGCCTGAGTGGTAAGGTCCACACAGCTGCGTTTAGCACCGCCGCAAGTCTGTTGCCCTGGGCTCCGGGACTCGCTGCCGCTCGTGGCGCAGATGAGCCCTGATTAGTCCTGACAAACCCAGGGCCTACTTTGCACGTTCTTCAGCACCAGCCACAGGGACCGGCTCTATTAGCGGATTCATTGAATTGTATCATGCACTCCTGTAACGGGGAAGACAGCTCCGGGCAGCCTGCAGTTATAGAGGCCTAGGGAGGGCGTTGGTCTGATGTGGCTGAAATTCACCTTTCCCCAGTACTATCAGTCTGGCCCAAATGGGCCACTCCCCATCCCTCCCATTCCTAGGCAGTAGCACACTCACAGTGATGGATTCAAATTCAGTGGGACCCGGATCCAATCCAACCAAAGCCCTTCCCCCCTCTGCAAAAGTGGTCATGACACTCCTGGCTCCCTACCCTGCCTCTTCCCTCCAGACCCCCATGCTCCATGGGGGACCCCAGCACTCTGGGGGCAGGGCCTCCCTCCATGAATCCAAAATATACCTCACAGCGAGAGACTCCAGGAGCTCAGTCCATACAGCTTATCAAAGAGAAGGGCAAGGGATGACTTGATCACAGTCTGTACGTACCTATATGGGGAACAGAAATTTGATAGTCGTGGGCAGACAATCTAGAAGGCAAAGGTATAACAGGATCCAAAGACTGGAAGTTGCAGCTTGATAGATTCAGGCTAGAAGTAAGGTGCAAATTTTCAACAGACAGTGAAGATAATTAACGATTACAACAAATTACCAAGGGTCGTGGCAGATTCTCCATTGCTGGAAATGTTTTTAACTGAGATCAGATGCTTTTCCAAAAGACAGGCTCTGGTTCAAGCACAGCTCTTGGACTGGACGGGGGAATTAATTCCAGGGTGTCCTATGGCCTGCGTTCTGCAGGAATCAGACTAGCTGATCACAATGGTTCCTTCTGGTCTCAAAACCGATGACATTTTCTGGCTCCTGCTCCCAGCCCGAGGCCTGGATTCTGCCTTGGCCCTCCCCCAATTGCTCAGTCCCGAGGGGATGGGAGGGCTTTGTATTGCTTCTGAGTCATTTCTTTGGGCAATTGGTGGAGCCTCTTTTACCGACTGGGGGAGGCAGGGGAGGGGAGGTACTCTGTGTCTAGTACTCTGTCCTGGGACCGGGATGCCATGATGCAGTTCAGCGCACAGAAATGAGGGCACATCCCCAAGGGTGTATTGAAATAGATCCATAGCACTCCTATAGTGCCTCTCAGTCAAAGGGTCGCAAAGTGCTTTTCCAGCAAGGAATTAATGTTTTCAAAGCCCCTGGGAGGTAGATAAACATCATCCCCCCCCATGGTACAGATGGGGATACAGGCACAGAGATTTGCACACGGCCATGCAAGGAGACAGTACCAAGCTGGCAAACAGAACTGGGGAGTTCCCAGTCTCAGGTCCCTACCCTGGACTTCCTCTCTCTGCCATGCAACTCGCGGGGCAATCAAGCTTGAAATTAAAAACAGATTCGCCAGACATGGCTGTTAGAGGATCCAGAAGGCAGTTTTGTCTCGGAAAAAAGAAAAAAGAAAAAAGAAAAGAAAAGAGAAGTCTGTATTAATCCATTTCCTTTTGTAAAGGAATTTAAACGGCTCTGTCAGGGGAACTCCCATCTGTCAACAGAAGACTGCTCTATGGAAAGACATTTTAAAATCAGATGCAAATATGCCCGAAGCTCCAGGGCCTGAGCTAGTTGCCTTGCAAGCCAATGGGACTTTTGAAGTTGACCAAAGAGACAGGACTGAGCCGGGACACATGTAAGCCCTATGGTCCGAAACTCTAGACCAGGGTGTCAAAGTCGCTGATGGTGACGGGCCAAATTCTCATAAACTGCACTTCACAGGGGCCATGCAATACCCTCCGCCGAAAAATTCGGGCCATCTTCCCCTTTTCAGCCGCGGGATTTCGCAGGGGACCATGTTGCCGGACTGAGTGCATTACCGCTTTAAGGGATTTCTCTGCATCCAGCATCGACGCTTTAAGACATTTCACGGACTCTTAAACCCGCAATGCCGTAGACAGAGAAATCTCTTTAAGTGCCAATGCCCTCACTTTGGGCGGCAGCATGTCTCAAAAAAAATGGCCGGACCAAAAAGGTTCGCGGGCAGTATGTTTGACGCCCCTGCTCTAGACAGCAAGGAGCTCTCTGCCTCCATCTATCGGTGAACAGAGGGAAGAACAGCCACACCTAAGGTTTTTGCCCAGAATTCCTGTGGTGACATTCTAGGAGTCACCATAACTGCAAAGAAACTCAGAATTGGTTGGGTGATGGAACAGAAGCAGGAGAAGAAAAAGGTGGCTCGTACCTACTGGTGAGCGTTCTTCTCAAGGCTGTTAAAGGTGTTGGCAAAGTAGGTTTTTCTGGGTGAGCCTCACCTGTTGTGTGCCAGCGGCGCTGACCCCTGCAATTTCCAAAGCTACAGAAAACTTAAGTGCATAATTTGTGGCCATGTGTTCAGACATTACCCTGGTTTGGGGAGCAGTGGGGTCTAGTAGACGGAGCCCTGGACTGGGACTCCGGAGTCCTTGGTTCTGTTCCCAGTTTTGCTACTGGCCTGCTCAGTGAGCTGGGGCAAGTCACTTACTTTCTGTGTCTCAGTTTCCCCCTCTGTAAAATGGGGATAATGCTTCCCTCTTTTATAAAACACTCTGAAATCTGCTGAAGAAAAGCACTATGTAAAAGCTCGGCACTGTTGTTACTGAGGTGCCTCTGCCATTGGGAGGCTGCTTTGATGGGATGCAGAAGCGGTTTCTCAACAGGGTGCAACACAGAAGACGGTTTGCTGTTGCAGCACTCCTGAGTGAACACCGGCGAGGCCCTTCCTAAATAAAACTGAAATCACTAAAGCTGGGTTAGACGGTGGAGCCTCCGCCCAGGACGAGGCAGCACTTCCAAGGAACTGGAGACAGCTCTGCCTCGGTGCACCTCAGGATTCTGGGATCACGCTACCCCATTACACCAAAGCATGAGTAGGGAAGGGGGAAGTGATGTGGGGAAAGGACGTCTGCCTAGTCAGACTGGCAGCTGGAGGACTGAGTGAATGGACTGGCCAAAATTACCTCAGGGGAGTGCTTTCTTTATTGTTCATAGGGATTGCGTTGCTACGTCTACCCACGTTGATGCCAGGTTCCCTTTTCTACTAATAGTTTTCCTTGTTTCATACAGGCTCAGTGCTGGCGAGTGGGGAAGCATTGTCCATTAAGGGCACCCAGGGAAGGTATTTAGTGATCCCAGAAACGCTGAGTGGAGGCTCGCACCGACAGAAGGATTACATACAGTAGAACTAATTTAACACCAATACCCATAATGGATACAGTAGGATTGATAGGATGGAAGACAAGACTCAAAGCCTCGTACCCCACTCAAAATTAGTCTGTTTTTATTTAAACAACAAGTTTTCTCTCTCTCCCCCCGCCCCACCCTCCAGGATGCTGTAGTCAGGAAATCTTTGGTTGAATTTCTTAATCTTGGATTAGCCCACACCTCTGCGCTTCCGCTCGCTGCCCAGAGCCCGATGAGATGGTTTAATGACCGAAGGCTTAGAACGAAATGCCTACGGGTAGACGCCGTGGAACCACAGCTTTGAGTCTGGGCAGGATCGACTCAGCCTTTCATCTTCTCACGGCAGAGTTCTGTGCAGTTTAGCGTGTCTGGAGTCTCTCCAAGAGGACCTTAAAAATCCTGTTCCGAGCTGCTCATGGCCTCTGCTGTCACAGAAGGCAGATGAGGCCCTTATGCAGTAATATCAAAGTGACACAGCACTCGGGAGGAGCACAGTAGGGTGGAATAGAAGGACATATTGATACATACCTGGGAGGAAGGATGTTTTGGTAGCTGAAGCTGAAGCCAGGATATATGGATTGTATTCCCAGCTCCGACACCACCTTGGCTCTCTGTTTCCTCGTATACTGAACGGAGAATTCATATTTATATTAAAGCAGTGCCCGGAGACCTCAGTTAGATCAGGGTCCCATTATGCCAAGCGTTGTGGAATCACATGATGACATAGTTCCTGTTCTGAAGAATTTATCATCTAATATACCACCTTCCCTCCTGGCTGTTGTGTGTTTGCTTAATTTAATTTGTGCTTACAAAACCCTTCGAGATTTTCAAATGGAGAGCATCATAAAAATTTAACTTATTAACTAGTATTATTCAGTGCTTGAGAGAGGCAAAGAGATATAGAGTTTGTATCACAAAAGCAATTCGTGCTGCCCATGTCATGCCTTTCCCCTTTTTATTCCCTTCCTTGGAGGGTGGTGAAGGTAAGTTCATTACAAAAAAACCTAGCTTAACGCAGAAAATTCAAGACGTTATTGTTCCAATGGTTAACTAAGATGCAGTGCACGTATGTAGCATTTTCCTTTCTCTTCCTGTTATACTAACTGACGCCCTGCGCCTGCAATCAGATCTACTCTGGTGGCCCACTGAGCCTCCACAAGTGCTGGGTCCATTTGCAGGATTAGGCCCTATATGTTTAAATTAATGTTACCAAGTCTGCGTCTACCATAAAACACATAGGATGTGTCACGTAGCTGAGTAAATGTTCCTGCAAAAACCGTAACTTTGGAATTGCCTTACTTCTGGGTGCTTGTTTCCTCGGCTCTGTTGTTGCGTAAATATCCATTTTAACCATTTGCTACATGTTACTCTGGAAAGGGCACCATGGGTCATGCAGACATCCCCTGGAACAGAGCAAGATGTTATTTATCCTAGAACTCCCACAACAGCTGATGAGTCATTCACAAACTTGAAAAGCAAATATGGCCTTTTTGGTTGTCTAATATTTTTTCTGCATGTATTTTGTGTGTGTCTGGCTGATCAGTGACTATTCCCAGGACAGACTCAGCACTAACATGACACCTGTTTATCACGGAAATCCTATCACTTCCTGGTTTCTTTACTGCTAATTTATCACAGTTCAACAGGCTGCCTTAGCAAAAATGTCATTTCAATTACCGTTGTTTCGCTTCACCCAGCTCATACACTAATATAGTTTGGCAGGATTAATTAATTTTGCTCTACTGTTAAAGGAGACCTAAGACAAACATTAACTCTTTGTTCACCAGGCCACATCCAATCAATCATGTGAGGCAGCTTGCTGTTGGAGTTTACCATTTGTTAGGTCAGATTCCCTAGGAGATCTTACGTGTCCTTTCTGGAGAGAGAGCTCTTTGAAGATGTATTTAAAAGGACACTGTCCAGATAAAGAGATTAAAAATTTTTTTTTTTTTTTTTTTAGACTCAGATACAATCAGTGCAAGTTGCCAGCCCCGGAGCATATTATTCAGTCACAAGGATGTGCTGAAACAGGTTCCTTCCCATGATAATGTCGACTATCCCAGTCCTGTGAGGTGTTTATGGAAGCGTCTCGTACTCTGGGATAGCTCTCGCAGGAGGAGACTGGAAAAGTAAATCTCCCCCCCCCGCCCCCATTGTCCCATCAAGCGGTCGGGCTGGCTTGCTGTACATCCCGCCCACAAATGGGACTGATCCGTGTCTTTAGAAACAATAGTGACTCCACTAAACTCATCGCACGTGGCCTAAGGAGGAAAAGACTATCTCATGAAGCATCCAGTCCTCCACTTGTTTCTCTTGTTGAAGTAATAGGTGGCATGTGGATGACAGAACACAAAACTCTGACAGAATGCAAGGAACTACTAGGAAAGGGATGGATGATATCACAGTACATCTCATAATGCCACTCTAGGCATCTGTGACGCCCCCACACCTTAGATACTGTGTCCAGTTCTGGTCGCCCCCCATCTCAAAAGAGAGAGAACGGAAGTGGAAAAGGCTCAAAGAAGGAAAGCAAAGATGATCGAGGGTATGGAACGGCTTCCATACGAGGAGTGATTAAAAAGACTGGGACTGTTCATCTTAGAAGAGAGACGACTGAGGGGCAAACCACAGAGGTGTATAAAATCATTATGGATAAGACTGTCATGGTTATTTTTAGTAAAAATCATGGACAGGTCATGGGCAATAAACAAAAATTGCCAGGAGCCCATGACCCGTCTGTGACTTCTACTAAAAATAACCAGGATGAGAGTGGGAGGGTAGCTGGAGCTGCACTGCGAGGGGCGGGGGACTGACAACCAGAGCCTCACGGCCACGGAGGGGGGCACAGCTCCAGCTCCAGCCTAGCCAAAGCAGCAGGGGGGGGGAGGGGAAGACACACACTCCAAGCTCCAGCTCTGGTCACAGCGATACACAGCTCTGACTCCAGTTCTGGCCGAAGGGGCGCACAGCCCCGGCCGAGGCCACAGCCACGGACGGGTGGAGGGGATGGATAGCCCTAGCCGCCGCCGCTGGGGAGGGAGGGGGTGCACACAGCCCCAGCTCACACTGCTGACAGCTGAAGTCGAAGTAGCCACGGAATCCATGACTTCCCTGACCTTTGTGACTGAACCATATCCTTAAAAAATCATGAATGGTCTGGGGGGGAAAAAGTGTTATTTACCCTTTTCCCGAAATCCAAGAAAGCAGGGGTCACCCGATGAAGTTACTAGGCAGCAGATTTAATACGAACAAGATGAAGTACTTTTTCACACAGTGTACAATTAACCTCTGGAACTTCTTGCCATGAGATGTTGTAATGGCCAAAAGATGGCCAGCTGGGTTAAAAAAAGAACTAACTAAGTTCATGGAGGATAGGGCAACCAGTGGCCATAAGCCAAGATGGTGAAATGTCGTATGATTGAAATATAACCATTGTTGCTACCACTGTTATACAATTGTGACAAAACTTATGCAATGTAGGTCAGGTAAGGTAAGTTATTTTTGAAGAGTATGATTATCCTGTTTCTATGCAAATATAATTTTGTATCTGAAGTTCTAGATATTGACTATGTACTGGCATCCTACATATATGATATATTCCTAAGTAACACACATTTGGTAAAATATACATTGAAGCCAGGCAGCCCATTGTGAATGGACTATGCAAATTAATGGCCCATTAAGGGACAGTTAGCTCACACAATAGACCGTAGAAGAAACTCTACCCACCCAGTGAGCTTCCTGTGACTGTTTTAGACAGAGTATGGACAATGGTTGCTTCTATGACTCCTCAAAGCATGCAAGGGCCTTGGACTTGCTCATGTGACCCTAAACTCCATCTTATGCCTGACAATTTCCACAAGCTTAGCTAACGCTAAAAGCACCCACGCACATGGGAGAAGATATATAAGGAAGCTTCACCATCTCCATTTTGTCTTCATTTCCTGCTTCATTCCTCTGGACTGGATTTCTAACAAAGAAGCTCTGAACAAGGACTGAAGACCCCCAAGCTGTTTGGGCAAGTTCCAGGGACTTTTGCAATTTAGCCGTTTATTCCACCCCTGCTACAAACCCGATCTAAGAACTTTGCAATGATTGTATGGATATGGTTCTTTGACCATTTTAATTCTCTCTCCTTTTTTCCCTATAAATAAACCTTTAAATATTAGATAAAGGACTGGTAGCAACACGACTATTGATTAAGATCTGAGTTATATATTGGCCGGGCTGTGTGGCTGATCTCATAGGATCAGAAGAATTGGTTGATGTCACTGGTTTTAAATAACCACTCATCATAAAGTCTAGTGTCTGGGGGTGAAACGGGCTGGGATATCTAAGGAGACTGCATTCTTGACTTCTTGTTAACCAGTGTGGTGAGATAGAAGTTTACTTTTGTTGCTGGCTTGGTATATCTTATGAAGGAATAACCACCAGCCCTGGGTGGGTCTGCCCCATTTCTCAGCAGTTTGTCCTGAATCTGAGATCCTCAGCTGGGACCCACTGAGGCGCAGTGAAAGATGGTCAGCACTGCAACCCCATGCTTGGGGTCGCCCTAAACTGCTGACTGCCAGAAGCTGGGTAAGGAAGACGGGTAGATCATTCATACTGCCCTATTCTGTACGCTCCTCCTGAAGCTCTGGTACTGTCAGAAACAGGCTACTGGTTAGATGGACTGTTGGTTTGACCCAGCCTGGCCGTGGGTAGGTTCTTTTTCATCAGCCTGTTCACAAATGAAGAAGTTATGAAAGCAAAAACAGCGTGACATGACAGCTGCATTTTCAGATGCTTGCAACAGAAAGAAGAAGCAATGTTATTTTTTTGTCTAATCCCATTTTCTATAAACCAGGCAGATGTTTTATGTATTTTGGCAGAAGGAGCTCTGTCTGACTGCAGTGTTTCTAAAGACCGGAGTTGAGGATTTTGAAAGGTATTGGAAGAATTTTTAAAAGTTATGTCAGGGCTCGTTATTTTCTACTGCTTCCAGGTGGGATTTGCATCAGGATTATTTTGCAATTCAGGGCCTTAAGGGATTTTTAAGCACTCCTCTTGAAAAGATAGAAGCTGATTGCAGTATGACTGTGCCAACGCGATTGGGAGAGACAGCAGAAAATACAATTGTGTCAAACAAAATATGTTTAAAAAGCCCACCAGAGAGAAAACAAAGAATGCTTTTTATTTTCCAAGACAACACACTTCAAAATAGTTAAGATTCTGAGCACTAACCACTAAGAATTTATTCTGAAGAGTGACTTCCCCCCCCCCCAAAAGAAATAAAATAGCACAGTGGGGTTCCATATGCATTTTTCTCTGATTCCAGATCAAATGTTTACTCAGATTAAATGCAAAGACTTTTTTTTCTAGCTGCCACCCACCTCTCTTGGATCTGAAAGTCAAACTGGATTATTTCTGGGTCATAATCCTTCTCCAGGAATAAAGACACTACAGCTCAGTTTCTGTGCTCAAGTACACCTTTGTAACCCCCACCATTGCCAACCCCAAGCATTAGGAGAATCAAGAGTTGGGCAGCCAAAAACCATGATTGGCTTAAAAATCAGGAGATTTTAAAAAAAAATTTATATGTTTTGTGGTCTTTCTGTTTGTGTTCTGGTTTTTAGAGCTTTTAGGGTACAATGAGGTCTCATTTTTAAGCTTCTCTGCAACCATGAGGGCTAAATATATATATATTTTAAAAATTATTTTAATGAAAGCTGAGAGTCTTAGGTAAACACATGACTCCAGGAGTCAGGACTTTAAGAAAAACACCAATTATTGCAAGACATGCAATAAAGTCACAAGAGTTTGCAACACTAAACCCCTTTGTCTTCACTGAGGTGACATAGGTGTAACTGTAGACAGAATTTAGCCCTGAAATCAGAACTTACTTAATAATACTGTTGTGTTGCATGAGACAGGATGGAATCCCAGTTCACTCTTCTGTAGCTGCATCGGCTCAGGAGAGTGAGCCAAAAGTATCAAATGGTTACTCTTCACACTTAGGGCAGTAGATTGGACGCTGAATGTCAGCTGTTGAGTAAGGTGGTGCCATTTTTACATAATCACATTTCTGATCAAAGCAGTACTTTGAATGGAAAACCCTTACTACAGAATATTGCTCTTTTCAAAAACACAAAAATCTGAAAGCCTGGAAATTAAAAGTGAAGACAACATTTGAAAAAAGAAACACACCCACTCAAACACTGGGGATGGAAATACAGGGTTAAATGAACTCAGTCTGCCCTGGGATCTCTGTTCACCCACCAGGAGACAGGTGGTTCAGAGATTGTATTGCCAAGATGCCTGTGAATAAGAACAGAGATCTGCAGCATTTTTCCTAGATAACTAGCTGGTTTTCTATAGGTTAAAAGCAGATGATTTTTAGGCCATTGTGCCATAGTATGCAGGGAAAAAATGTCAGCCTATTTGGCACTCTAGGCACTGAGCATCTTTTTATTTCCCAAACCTCAGTCTTAGACCATTTTATCCACCTCGATCTCTTCACCTTTCCTAGGTCTGACTCTATCCAGCTGCCCAGGCTCCCACGCTCACAGATGTACAGACCAACCAACTAACAACTTAACAAACACTTTTATGTCAATAGATGTGTGGGAATGGTTTTAAATGCACCATATGGTTTTAGGAAAAGTGCTGAACAAGATTCAATAACTGGGGAGTGTGAAGCAAAGGCTCCTGCAGAAAATGCAGACTGCAAAGCGAAGCCGTGGGAGGGGAGATAGCAGCTTCTCTTTGATGAGCTGAACATGAAGATTGCATTCCATAACGGAGGGGCGTAGAAGCCAGCGTTTGAAAACAAAAGCATTAATGTCAGGGCTTTGGGAGTGGGATGTGGATATATGGAACAGCTGGCAAATATGCACAGACACAAGCTACATTAAGATCAGCCTGAAACACAAATCAAATACTATAATAGAAGACAAACAGGAAGATAACAAGCAACGGACAAGTACAGTCACTTACCCTACAGTAACTGTGGTTCTTCCAGATGCAGTGTCCATAGGGGCTGTGCCTACACTCTGCATGCCCCGCTTCCTTTCCCCCTTCACCTGAAGGCATAAAGGGTGGAGTGGGCCCAACACTGTCTCAGTTCCATTGCCAGTTCAGATTTCACCGGGAGTACGACTCTGCAGTAACGGGGAAGGAGGGGAAGGTCATGAAATTTGTGTGGACAACCCATCTTGAAGAACCACAGTTACTGTAGGGTAAAGATTGTCGTCTTTGAGTGATTATCCACACAGATTCCTTGGTGACTAACAAGCAGTTGTCTAATTGTTTGGAGGTGGGTCACAGGAGTCCTAGTTAAATAATGACGGCAGGACAGCCCTACCAAAACTGGCTTCTGATCTGTAAGCCTCTAGTAAGGAATAGTGTCTTGTAAAGGTGCTGATCAACCTTGACATAGCAAACTTTACAATTTCAGCTATAGGGATAGTCCCCAAACCTGCAGCAAAGGCTGCCTGAGTTCCAGTGCAGTGGATCTCAAACTCAGATGGGAGAACCGCAAACCCCCCTCCCAGCAACTGATGGAAGGCTTATATGGCTGCTAGGTGGGCCTTCAGGGAGGCTGCAGCTGGTCCCTGGAGCTTTAATTGTGGCAAGTATTTCCCGGATCACCTGCACTGGCGAGAGGCTGGGCGGAATACCCCGGGATTCCTCCCGGATGGCAACAGCCACTTCCACTTAACCCGGTACACGACCTGCGTGGAGGGCTTCCTGCGACCCAGCAGGACTCACTGGGCTTGCTCTGAGCGGCTCGCTTGTCATCCCTCGGCCACCGATCCATCACTCCCTGAAGTGTTGAGGGTTCAGGTCTGGGCACCGCCGGTGACCGTGATCCTAGGATCTGGGATCACGCTGGCTTGGAGGCTCCCGGGTTGGGCGATCAAGAAATCCAGCAGTATGCTGAACCCGTGCTGGCGTGGCCAGGCCAGAACAATCCATTTAACCCCTCCTCATCTTTAGCAGAACTGTATGCAGGAGGAGAAAGGCGGGAAGGTGAATATGAAGCTCTCTGACCACTACAGACGGGTGGCGTTGGCGATCACCCCTGCTCCTTGACCGTGGAGAGAGCAGCACTGCGGACACCTCGTGCTGCAATCCGATACAGACGGATTCCCTTTGGGGAAACCCCCCCCTCCAGATGGTCGTAGATGCCCTTAGTGGGTGCAGCAACCCCTCGTGGTGAGTAAGGGCGACCCCTTGACGCGGTCCGCCTCGTTGTTCCTCACCCCCGGGAGGTGATCCCCGCCAGGTCCGAAGGACCGATAGGTTCCCTTCATAAGGCTGACAAATGGGATCCCCCCACCTGTCGATGTAGTACATGGTAGCTGCACTGTCCGTCAGCTCCTCTACCACCCTGCCCTCGATAAAGCGGAGGGACATTCCGCAAGCCCTGCGAGCGTTTCGCAGTTGTTTACATCGGTGTGCCAACGCCTCTCCTCCCTTGGCCAGACGCCTTGTGAGCCGAGGTCAGCGCTGATACGGCACTTCACCCTCTGCCCGAGGCGTCCGATATCAGGGTAACTGGAGGAGCCTGCTCCATGAAGGGAACGCCCCTTCACACCTCCTGAGGAGTCGTCTACCAGTCTAGGGAGGGGGGTGGGGAGGAGAGGGGACCGTAGCCTCCCGGTGTAGAAGTTACCTGCTCGGACTGTACACCGAGGCTAGCCGTGACCGAAGCGGCCTAAGCGTCAGGCTGGCTAGCCTCACCACATAGGTGCAGGCCATCCTGTGACCTACCAGCTGTCGGCAACGTTTGGCTGTTCTCGTAGGGCATTTGTGCGGGTCGGCCATCCTGAGGGACGCTGCCTCACAGTGCGGCTGGGGCAGGGAGGCCTGGCCCGGGAAGCAACCGGTGACACCAATGCATTCCATAGGCTGCACCTGAGTCAACGTGAACTTTTGTTTGTTTACTGGCAGGACCCACCAGCCGCAAGTGGCGCCTGACTGGCTCGCCCTGCTCTGGACTGGGGACCTGGACCTGCCTCTGATTATTCGATCCTCCAGGTATGGGCAAATCTTGCAGCCCCTTTTGCCTCACGTGCGCAGCTACCACTGCCAGGCCTTCAGTAAACACTCTCGGGGCTGAGAAAGCCCACAGGGTAAAGCCGTAAAGCATTATAAGGAGCCAACCACTAAGAGGTGAAGGAAGCGTTGAAGATGTGCATCCCTGACGTCCAGGCGGCACACCAGGCACCTGAATCCAGTGTTGGAGCTGGGGAGACTATGCAAGACTTGAGTCCCTTGCAGTGAGACGACACAGGTCTGACACAGTCCTTAAATCCCCTTTTCTCAGGGGTGAGGAAGTACCTGGAGTAGGACCTCTTCCACCATGCCGAGGGACCTTTAGCACTGCTCCAGGCTCCATCCTCAACCTCTTGGATGTGGAATTGCCACTGAGAGGGAGGAAGGGGGAGGTGATGGCCAGGGGGTAGGGGGTTGTTGAGGAGATGACTGGGGGGCCTAGCCCGCCGAACTATATCAAGGACCCAGTGGCCCGCAGGCATCCTGGCCCACACGAACCAGAAGGAGGGTAGAGGCTAAGGCGCTGCCCTTGCGTTCACCAGCAGAAGGGGCCTTTTCCAATTGCCCTATCGTCGAGATGACCCTTACTGAGGGCCTAAGGAGTCACTCAGGGCAGATGGTGTCTCCTAGCCCCTTGACTCTGTCCCATTGCCCATAGGTCGTGAGACGGCCGTGGCTGGCACCTCAGCTGCTGCTGTCCCTGGGGACCTGCCTGACACCTAAAGGTCTGTGGCGTGTAGCGGCCCAGGGAACAGAGCGTGGTCTTGAAGTCCTTCCGACCACGCAGCTTCGCATCCATCTGCACTGAAGACAAGGCTGACTCGTCCAAGGGAGGGCCTCAGACGGGCTGCTGGATCTTTGGGACAGCCCGGGATTGCAGCCACTAACCTCTGAGCACCCCAATGGTGGGGGTATGGCTCTGCCCACCGAATCAGCAGCAACTGAGGATGTCTGGAGCACTGCTCTAGCTCACGTGGTACCCTCTCCTGCCATGGTACACAAGCGCAGCACCTGCTGCCGGGCAGAGCCTCAGCAAAGCGGCTCACTGAGTCCCCCGAGGGCTCACCTTCCACTTGCTGGTGTTGCTATTGAATAACATTTTTCTCCAAATGAGTCTGGCTTGCAGTCGCCCTGGTTCTCTGGAGTAGAGCCCGGCTGCCCTGCCTCTCTCTGTGGTTGGTGGCGACCACCACCAGGGACTTGGGGCGGGGTGGTGAACAGCATTCTAAACACGGGGAATTAAGCGCTTGCAGTGCAAGCGCAGGCAGTTCCAATAACCATCACGGGCGGAAAGAAGGAACTGAGGGGGCGTAGGGCCGGCAGTGCCTCATATACCACGGCATGTGCGTAGGACTCCAGGGGGCGCCAGAGCCAGCCCTACAGGATCTGCTAAGGGGAAAAAAGTTCCAGTAGCCATGCATGGAGGCATGCACTCACCTATAGTGAAATGGACACGAGCAAGCACTCAAAGAAGAATAGAGTGTGGCTCTGGCTTGTCAGCTGTGGGGGGCTTGGGGAAGGGGAGTTGATGTACAGATATTGGTGCTAGATGGACCCTTACGGAACTGATGGAAAGTCCAGATTGTTTCAGGGCTAGCCTATTGCCGAGGCTGGTGATGTTAAAGGAGACAGCTGATGTTGAGATGCCCAAATAGAAAACCTCTTCATTTAACTTTGTAAATCAGTCTGGCTGAGGCTTTCCTGATTTGGAGAAGAATACTCAGCAGCTCAACTGAACAACTTCTTTCTTTAGGCTTCTCTAAGAGCCTTGGGATCATTGGAATGGCCTACATCAACCCTAGCATCTAAAGGGATGAAAAAGGCATCTGCCAGGGAGCCTGGAGGACTTGCACCCCATCTGGAAAAGAATGTTTGACACTTGTTGTTCTGGTCTGTTGCAAATAGGTCTGCTTTTGGGAATCTCCATATGCAAAGGAGGCTCTGTAGGATTGAGTCTTTGACAGACCACGCAGGGCTGTTGGAGAATTGCCTGCTGAACTATCTGCCATGGTGTTCTGAAACCAAGGAAGGTGCAAAGCTACCAGTGTGATCTGGTTCAGAATGCACCTATTTCTTAGCTGCCTGGTTTCCTGCCAAAGTGGGGGTGACCTCGCCCCTCCCATAGCTGTGGTATTGTCCACCAGCACTTGGACTGTGGATCTTTGAAGGGGAGACAGAAATGCCTTGCCTCCCAGGCACATAGCTCTGAGCTGTAGGATGGAGAGGAGTTTCCTGAAAAGACCATGGGTCCTGAATTTGAAGGTGATTTGATTAGCCTCCTCATTCTCAAGTGGAGGTGCGTCACCAGAATCTTGGTACATAGGTGTGGAGAAGGATACTACATTGCACACCTGAAGAGGGTCTTTCCTCCAGTTTTACAAAGACAGTACTTCTTGTTGGACTGTGACAGTCATGTCCATGCAATGTCTGCTGGGTAGATACATTGATTTCAACCACCTTTGCATGGCACTTAAATAGAGTCTAGAATGTTTGTGACCTAAGTGCATGAGGACATGTGTCCCAAAATCTGAGAGAAATTTTCATTGACGTCCTTGTGTGGGCTTGAGATTTGTTATTATCTGGAATCTCTCTTGTGGGAAGTAAGCTCTTGCTGATCTGGAGTCTAACAGTGCTCCTAAGAGCTCTGTGCATGGAGTCAGTCAGTGCTAATTTTTGTCTGTCTGAGACCTAGTAAGGCAAAAAAGTTTAGAATTACTTGGATTGAGTTGGTCTCCTGTTGGGGTGATCTTCCTCAAATCAGCCAGTCTTCGAGGTAAGGATAGATCTGGTTTTCTTGTCTCCTTAGGTGAGCTGCCACTACTGACAGACATTTGGTGAAAACCCTCCGTGCCATAGCAAGACCAAAGGGTAGGACCCAGCACCCATAGTGAGATGTTCCTACAAGAAGACTGGGGGTATTTTCTGTGAGCTGGATACATGGGTATATGGAAATAGGCATCTTCCAGGTTGACAGCCATGAACCAGTCCTGAGGATCTAAAATTTGAGTAATCTTCCTGAATTTGAAATGGTGGACGAAGGTGTTGAGATATCCAAGGTCTAGGATGGACCACCATTCCCTTTCCTCTTTGGGATTTAAAAAAAAAAAAAAAAAAAAAAAAAGGAATAAAACCACCTGTCCCAGAATTCTAAGGGTACCTCCTCCACAGCTCTCAGTTGTAATAAACCTGTGAGAAGGGTCCCTGAAAAGGGGGAAGAGGGTGGTCTGACATGCTGTACCCCATGTACAAGCTTATGGTGTGATTTGTGTATCATTCATGTTCACCCTTATAGTGTAACTGTATATGGTTTAATGCAAAGTATGTCATGTAAGGTGTTTTTGGAATGCTCATGAAATACTGAACGTTATTGTTATGATAGTATGCTTCTTGCAATGTTATGGTTGGTTGGTTATGAAGCTCTGCTATGCAATAGTCCCAAACGTGTGTCTCACATGGCTTAAATAGATCCAGGCAAACACAAAGCAGAGTGAGAGTTCACACCTCACTGAGGCATGCATACAGGAACAAAGGACTGGCCTGAGCATTGATAAAGTGAAGCTCATTTGACTCAAATGGAGGAAGCCATGCCGGACATTGCCGCTCACCTGACCCTAGGGCGTGGCAGGGGAATCTGTTAAAATGAGAGGCATTTGGGTCTCTGGAGCTCTCTCTTACAATCCATCTACAAGACAACATCAAGACAGACTGCCCATAGGGGGACAGCCTGGCTGAAGGAGTCAGCCAGCCTATGATAAGATAACATCAAAGACTGTGAGGCTAATGAAGTGCAAGTTTAGTTTAGAATTCGATTTGCCTTTTTATTTCTTCCTGATCAAATCTTACTTATATTATTCTGCCTTATAATCACTTAAAATCTTTCTGTACTTAATAAACTTAATTGTTTTATCTAAAGCAGTGCCTGTGGTTTGAGTGTGTGTAGAGACTTCATTTAGAGTGACAGAGCTGGTGCAGATCAATTTCTTTGATAAATTGACTAATCAATGAGCTTGCAGAGTCCAGTGGGCAGCACTGAACTCTAAAACGGCAGTTCCTAGGGTTGCACTTGGAACTGGGGATATTGGCTGGGGATCACACCATTGCATAATCCCATGAGTGGCTGGCCAGAAGCCCTCATTCACTATGGTAGGAGCTGGTTGCTTGCAGAAAGCTGGGCGTGGGCTGACCCAGAAGTGGGCGGTTCACACAGCAGGGCAAGTGCAAGACAGGCTCCAGAAGTGAGGGATTGGGGTGACAGTGATATACCCATCCAGATTGCAAAGGGGAACATCACATGTGGGAAGGAATTGAAACTGAATGGGATACCTCATATGGGATACCTGCCGGACTTTGGTAATCCCAGCCCAAGTGTCCTGAAAATAATAATAAAAAGTCAGTTGTCAAAAGGAAAGTGTAGAATAAAAAAGATCTTCTGGTGATCAAGAACCTGATAAGACATTGGAATCAACCTGCTGCCTGGTGGAAGCCCCAGGAGGGAGAGGGCTGTGGCTGATGGTATCTGTCTCTTCATCAGTGACTCTGAGGTCCTTTGTGGCTGATTGTAAAATTGGATAGAAGAGTGCTGTCTAAAGGATGATTGTTGCTGTGGCTGCTTCCTCCTTGGTGTCAAGACAGAGTATCAAAAAGTGATAGTGACAAGGAAGGCGACTTTCATGGAAGAGTGCTGTTTCATTAGTGCCAATAGAACTAGGTTAAGGGTCCATGGGGGCAGGGGGGTGGGAAGGAGGGTTGTGTAGGGGATGATGTGTAGGTGGATGATAAGGCCCTTCCGAAATATAGCAGTCAACAGGTGTGTAAATATGGAGTGTCCTTCCACGTGGGGGGTGGAAGGCGCTAACTGCCACTAAGTGGACCATTAGAAAGTTGAGGATGAGATCCAATGCCTTCAAAGGACAGGAGGTAGTCTAAAAGGATGAGAATCTCCACCTATTCTGGGAAAAGCCCTTTCTGTTGGGCCCAGGAGCAAATCCAGTTGGCTCAGTAGGAATACTTAGTGGACTCCTTCCTGCTGCTCAAGAGGATGTCTTGCACTTCTGATGAACACGCCCATTCTAGAGAAGATGCCCATCCAAATACCACACTCTGAGGTGAAGCATTTGTGGATCGGGATGTCTGATCTTGCCATTTTGTTGCATTAGTAGCTCGGGGAGAGTGGGGATAGGAAGGGGAGGGCTCTGCATGTCAGCTTGAAGGTTGGGAAACCAGAGCTGTCTGAGCCAGAGTGAGGCGATCAGGATGACTGTTGCTCTCTCCTGCCTGACCTTGTAGAACTTTATATAAAGTGAAAAAGATTTTCAGTAATGCTCATCATATTTGACTTGGCTGTCTGGGTGGGAGCCCAAGGCTGGATTGCTTTAAGGGAACTATGTTTTGGCTTCTGGATAACCAGTAAGGTATTGTAGAAGCTGTTTTCTTGTAGAAGACTATTAACGGAGAACAACAACAACTATTTTTGTCATTTTATTAAAAATTTTAAAAGATCGAAAATCAACATGTACATCTACTACACAGTAATTCATTTGTACACTCATAAGTAAAGTGCTAAAAATCAAAAGTTACAAACCTGACACTGGCCTACAGTAAACAAGTCTACCAAGAGCTGAGTAAGTAAAACCAGCTAGCACTAGGTGTGACATCATGCTAATAACAAAGTACACCCACTAGATACAAATCTCAAACACGAAAAGTTTTCCCCCTCATTCAGAAATGGATGAAGTTACAATACATATGAGCCTCTCAACAGAAAACATTTGAAGAGATGAGAATGCCATTAAATGCACTGAGGTCCTCAGCATGAGAACCTACAACAGTTCATTATAGGTGAAAACTTCTAAGATATCCCATCTCAGAGTCATTGTTCATCAGCAATCAACAGTCAGAAGAGAGGTACATCAACACAAAAGTTTAATCTGATATGAATTTCAACAGTCCACAGCACAAACTGGACCTCTGGTAGCAATGATGAACCTGCATATGATATTAATTTCCAGCAATGTTCCTCCTGTTTTAATGGTGCAATCTTGCAAGGCCTCCTCAGACAGCTCTTCCATTGAAATAATTAGGAGAGTGAGTGAGCGAGCGAGCATGTGGCTTGGACCTTAAATAAGTTTAGTGCTTGTCAAAGGTATCCAAGACTGACAGCAGTAGAGACTTAACTCTTTTAGTCTGTTTCTTGAACAATACAAATACAAACTTTCCCACCCTTCCTCTTTGTGCCTCAACTGTTACTTTGGCAGGATCAGCTCTGAAGAGGATAGTAATGCAGTCTCTATAATCCATGTTGTTATCTTCAGCCTCTCTGCTAAAAATCTGTAAGGGCACCAAATTGTGGTGGAGGGTTACCACATGGATGCCTGCCCATTAGAAACTAGACTGAGACAACCAAACTGATTTCAGCAGCAGACCTGACATTATTACCAACCTGAGATGCATCCAAACCAATAGCCTATAGGTAACAAACTGTATTCTGTAATTAATCTCTGATCATCCATTTTTCAAATATATGCTTTATACAGCTCACAAGTAAAGCCTCTGTAGCAAAACTTACATTTAAAAAACTAAAACTAAGAAAATATCAATTTACAGCATTTGAGAGCAGGCAAGCTACGTTACAACCAAAATTTGTGGCTTTTTTTAAGTTTTCCAAAAAAACCCCAAACAGTTTGTGATTCAATAGGCAAAACACGGTCCTTGGGACATATTGCATTCTCAGACAAACTTGTACATGTGACATCATTACTCTTCCTTCATTAAGCAAAATTTCATTAAAACCATAGGAGTTAGGATGAAGCATGCTGAGAAGACATAGTAGCCAAGAGAATAAGAAATGAAGAGCATTGGCAGCTCTAAGGATGCTATTGCAATAGATAATCTGGCAAATGCCTGCCTTTACCAGCCTGCAGTCAGAGATACAACTCAAGTGGTTACTGAACATTTCACTGTCCCCAGCAATCACTGGTTCCGTCCGTAGGATAGATATTAATGTTACACAAGTACTATGATGTTTAATTCATCATTTTTAAAGGAATCTGAAATCATAAGAAGGCAGGTGCTTTAGAAGTATAGCATAGTATTATATTAGTTCAGTTTTGAAGCTACTAGAATGTGGGGTTGGGACTACAATAGGGGAATAGGTAGTGAGGAAATCAGCAACTGGGACCAGCATGTTGTATTTGAATCACCAGTATGGGGTGCTGAGATCCTTTAGGCTGTGCATATCAGGTACAGAATAGGTGAGTGAGAAAGTCTAACACTCACATCTGAAACGGCGAACAGGATTAAAACCCCCAGATTAACAGGGATTTAACAAACAAAACACAACAAAACCAAACCAAAACATGGATCTAACGTCAACCATTTCCAATCCCCTTCCCCCCAGTTATTAAACAAGTCAAAGCATAATGGCAAAACAGTTGCCAAAATCAGAACACTATTGCAAGCGCAACAAAAAAGATCAATGTAAAAACTTTACCTTCAGTTACAACAGTTAAAGTTGAAGATAACTGACTCCCTTTGTAAATCCAAATTCCTAAAAAACAGCATCCCTTTTCAAAAACAAGAAGTTAGAATAGAGTTGGAAGGGACCTCAGGAGGTCATCTAGTCCAACCCCCTGCTCAGAGCAGGGCTAACCTCAGCTAAATAATCCCAGCGAGGGTTTTGTCAAGCTACAGTTTAAAAACCTCTAAAGATGGAGATTCCACCACCCCCCTAGGTAACCCATTCCAGTGCTTCACCACCCTCCTAGTGAAAAACTTTTTCCTAATGTCCAACCTAGACCTCCCCCCCTGCAACTTGAGACCGTTGCTCCTTGTTCTGTCATCTACCACCACTGAGAACAGTTGCTCAGTTTTAGCTAATTTTTAAAACAAGAACATGTTTCCTCATGGTTGGCAATATGGAATTGTAAGTTTGTCAACCTGAAAGTCATTCAAACACATCTCATACCCATCTGCTTTAAAAAGAGACGATATAGAACTATCAGACTTAATATTAGACACGATCATGACAGTTAGCTATCCATACAGCCAATCCAACAGAAATTACAGGGTCTATTCTGCCGTCAAGGCATGTGTGCACAGTAACTTTTATCATTATTATGGGACTTACATAGTGGGGAGAGTACAGAGTAGGTTCCAAAGTTTTTTATTTGAAGTTGGTTTTGGTTCATGCCTCTCTTTTGGAGCAAAGCCTGGTCAGGCTGGGAAAAGCAATTTATAGTAAACAGATTTTTAAAGACATGGCAACTCCCCGAGCAACCTTTGATTCTAAAAACTAACATGGCTAAATGATTTGTTGTTATGTCATTGGGGCATAATTAAAATGAATAATGGTTGCACAGCCTAAGTCTTGTTGCTCTAAAAAGCCTCTGAAGTACATATCCTGGGTTTTTGCCCTTTTTTTTGCCCCTGAGGTTATGCCATCCAAGCACGTACAAAGCCTTTTCAACATGCCTCAAACAGGTCAAAAAGGGAATGAATATTAGGACAAAGAAAAAAAAATAAGCATATATTTCCCAGCAGTATTCTACAGTAATGACTGAGGTAGGTTCAAATGTAACCAGTGTTTCCTCATGGCCAGTGAGTGATACTTGAAACTTACAATAGCGGCTTCAGATCTACTGTACCATCTAAAACATGACATGACTTTGCCTGCAACGTCCACAAAGACATGATATACCCTAAAGGGGAGCAAAATTATTCATGTTGCCACAAAAATCAGAGAATTCTCTGTTCCAAACACTAGTGGTGTGCTGGATAGAAGAGACCGATAATATAAGCCAAATACTCTCTCCCGTGCACACCCTACCTAAATTGGCTGGGGCCTATGGAAGGGGAATGTGAAAACCTGCCACACCTCCAAGACCATAGAGTGGCAGCAGATTCCTGACTGTCCTGTCACCTCCTTCCTATGACAGGGTGGTCTGGCTGGTGGATCTGTGCATTCATGGATCCACTGCTCCATTCCTTCCTCAATACTCTCCCATTTACTCTAAACCTCCCATTCTCCAACCTACTTACTATAAAGGCAGCCATCAGAGCACAGTTCTGTGGTCTTCTGGTGGGTCCCCACATAAACTCCCTCCATCCATCTCACCCACCCCTCCATACCCAAGCTGCAGGGGTTGGGATCAGGATTTGTTCTTATAGGTCCATAAGGAGAGAGGCTGAACATTCTAGTTTAAATGGGAAATCCTGACCTCTAAAACACAGGATGGGGGAACCTGGAACAGGGAATCTCAGTTTTTGTATGTTAATTTAAAAATGGGTACCTGAATATTACCTTGGTAACTGGCTTCAAACTGAGTTTTCCACCTCTCCCCACAGAAAAAATTGTAAACAAGTAGAAAATTTAAATAGTATTCCATAAAAAAGCAAGGAAAACGTATGTTATTTTTTAAAAAAACCATGCCTTCCCTGCCCTACACCCTAACAACTGAGCCTGAAATATTCTGTAAGAACTGACAATCTTCACTGGAGTTGCCACTCTTCCTACAGAATGCTCATTTTTTGTTGTATTTCCAGTGTAACTGTTTAAAATTGCCTGCTGATTTCTCACAGATGTCCTTTCTACAGTATTTAATATGCAGCCCTCCCTTTGTGCGTAATGACAACAAGTACCATTTTATTATCTAATCAGAGACAAAAAGGGTTTTATGGAAGAACTCCTTCAAATATTCAAGAGTTTCCTTCTGCTTATTGGAACTTTTAACACGACCTCGCCAGTGAGTCTTCACAGGTAGCAATTACTGGAATTCAAAGCATTTGGGGATTTTTAATAAGAAATCCAGCTATGATGTAAGATGGGAAAATAAGAAGTTATCAAATAAATAATTAATAATTACCTACTGGTATGTTCAAAATGAAGCTACCACTAGCTTTTACGTTTGTTAATTTCCAGATTGATGATCATTGAACATCCTAGTTCTGATGTAAGCACAGTGACAGCTGGCTTTAAAAAGGCAAGGCCAGACTTCAGCTTCCTGATACGCAAAATCAGCACCGATGGGAAGCACGATAATACCGAGTATTATCACATCACTGAGAAATGGACTCCAAGTTACACTATCGCAGGAACTTCTCCTTTACGTTGACAGCAAATCAAGCACTAGTTCCATCCTCTTCAATAACCCAGTTCATGCTGGTACCATGTGTGATGTGGGTCATTGGGTTGTTGCTGAGATCCCGGATGCTGCTGTGACGTGACTGTTCATTGAGCCGATGTGAACTGCTATGCCTGGAGTGATCAGTCAGTCGTGACATGCTGCCATGAGGTAGTCTGTCTTCTATGCCTCTGTAGCTGCAGGGGGTATACCTAATTTATAAAAACAAGGTCAATTTCATTATGACCTCAGGCAAGAGACAGATGAAGAGTGTGTGTAAGTAAATAACTAACTCTTGGCATATATAGTGATATATTTTTATGAAAAACAGTAGAGTTATTTTACTTGGCTCTGCCACTGAACTTGTCTGTGACCTCCGGCAAATTGCTTTACCTTCCCCCCCCCGGCCCATCTATGAAATGAGGATAAGGATACTCATCACAGCACCACACAAACATTGTAATTAATAATTTGGTGAGTAAATACAGGCTACCCAATGGCCACTTCAACTAAGCTACAATTTTATTTTTTTTTACATTTCAGTAGAGCTATGAAAATTTACTCCAGCTAAGGACCTGGTGCGCTCTTCTGTTAATCAAACTCTCAGTAGTGTACAGAGCAGCAATGCTCAAATGCTACACTGACTTTGGAAGAGATTCCGTTTCCCATGCAATAGATACTATACACACACACACGGCACATTCTCTCTTTCTCTACTGAGACAGCAACTGGCTGCTTTCAGACTAATTCATACACTAACATAGCTATTGAAAGACGTTATGGTACATTTCCTTTTTCCAACCCAGATATTAAAGTTCTGTAAGGACCAAAGGGAGAGGAACTAATCATTGGTTTGGGAAGGTGAATATTAGTAGAGATTCAGACTCCAACTTTATGGTGACCAAAGCGCAGCCAAATGAAAATGTGCAGCTAGTGACACAATTCCTCCTGAATATAGAGGCTCACTGATTCCATTTACATTAGAATTTTTAACTATGCATGGAACTCACCTGCCATCACGTGACCTATGGAGGCTGCCATGGTAACTGCTTACTTTGCTGTGGACACTGCCAGCTTTGCTCCTCTGGTCATCCATCATAGCCAGCTGAGTAGATGAGGCATGAGTAGAAGTCCCCTGGGTGGAAGTTCCCCTTGACTTTCGGATAATGGGGGTATTAGGATCCCTCAGAAGTGACTGAGCAAAATCGGGCTCCTGCAGCACCTGACGACTCTCATTTACAACTCTGGTCAAAACATGCAATTGGAATAGTTAATATTAAAATAAAAATACAGCAAAGTGATCACAAAAAGCTCTTCCAAACTGGCCTATGCTACCATTAAACATATAGCTTTAATACACATATCAGTGTCAAAATATTACAAGCAGAATGATCAGGCCACTTATTTAGATGCCTACATACAGATTGAGCTGCCTGATTTTAAGCACTCCGATTTGAGTATTTTGGCCAGTGCTTAGAGAATTGTCCCATAACCTGTAATTGCTCTTCTAGCCTAGGCATGTAGGGCATATGGTAGCATAATTGCAATGTAAATAAAAGATTTGCCGTTAACTCACATGACACCAGAAGCTTCATGAATCCTATGGACCATGCAAGAACTAGTAGTAGTATAATTTTCTTTTAAACGTGGAATTCCCTTGTGGCCTTACCTCTGGAGAGTTCAGAGGTATTGCCACAAGAACATCCTTGAGAGAGTGCCGTATATCAGCATGCTCAGATTTCTGCAGAGGCAGTCATCTACATAAACAGGAAAAGTCCCTCCCTTCCCCACCGTGATATTTTAAAACTTGAATTATAAATGTCCATAAGAGCAGCATATTTTGTGAAGTACAAAAATATACAATCTTGTTCCCAGGCTTGTTAGTTTTTTGGAGCCCCCCTCCATGTTGGATTGGTGGATCGGTGCACTTTTGGTATTCTCTTTTGCTATGCTCTGGCAGAGGTGCCAATGATCTTTCTGTCCATTTGATCTCTTTTTAGTCATTTTGTAGAATGGAAACAACTGATTTTTAAGCTGTCGACTTTGTTCGCCTGCCCCAGTGTCTCCCACTCATCTGATAGCTCCTTCTTCTCATTCTCCCACTTATCAAAATATTACAGTCTACTTGGCCAGGGGCTGTCCTGTGAAGACAAACCAACTCTGCATCTCACTGCTGATCTAACTACCACAGCAACAGAAGAACACAACTTGGGCCAGAAGGCTGGTGTGTGTGTGGGTTGCTTTACTGCAACAGTAAGGGCCACCACAAGAACATGGCAACAAGCCTGGCAGCTTCCAGAAGCCACCTACTATTTTAACTGACGGATAACATTTAGGATAGTGCAACTGGTGTCATGCAGCTTTCTCTGCCCTGTTGCTCTGACCCTCTGTCCTGCCTCCTACTCAATCCAGACTAGTTTATCACCTCCAGGGATGTCCAGGTTAGGAAGTATTGCCTTAGCTGAAAGGGTATATGTGGGTACATAAAAGATGTATTAATCATACTAAATTGCTGTGAATCTTATACCAGTGACCACCTTTATTAGGTTGCCTTTTGCCTTAAAAATCTGCCCCAACTATATTGAATGCAATTTTGTTCTGTCGTTAGTGGACTACTTTTGTGTTAAGCAGTGGATTTGTCAGTCCATTGAGAGGTCACTTCAGGAAGCTTTTACTGTAATTAATTTTTGTTAAACTGTACTTTGGTAGGGGCACAACAGAAGGATTAAGAAGTGCACACAATAGCTGCAGAATCATGGTTGAAAAAATGTTTGCTTCATTTCAATACAGAGGATCAGTCATGTAGTTGAGGAGATGGTGCTTATAGAGAAGGAAGCTATAGTACTGCACACTTCAGGAAGTGATAAAACGTTTGGGATCATGGTGTATCCTATTTCCTCTCAGAACAATGAAGCAAAATAGCTTGATAATAGATAAAGCATGTTAATTTGATTCTGTTACCATTCTGTCAATCTGGTGCAAATACATGACAGGGTTTTTTTGTTTGTTTTTACAATATACAGTGCAGCATTTCTAGGCAAGCGATCTCTGCTTCTATTTCCCTCTCCAAGAAGGAGCTGGTTTGGACAGGATTAACTCGAAGTGCTCTCCCACGATTACAAGGAAGAAAGGGTTTATTTGCCAATATTACACTGGTAAGTCTTTCACATATCGGAACTCACTCTTTTTTCCTGCGTCCATGAAAAAAGCTGGCCCATTCAAAGCAGGTCTTTTTACTTCCAACCCAAAAGACAGAAGGAATCCCAACTACTAGAGCCATAAGATACTTCATCAGAAAGAGAATCAGGTCTGGACGACTCATCTGAGGGATCTAGAGAGAGGAAAACAGAAAAGAACATGTTGCAAACCATCTCCAGCTATTAACTAAATTTAAAATAACTGTCTCAGTCTTGAGCCAAAGTAAACATCATCAGGGTTCCTTTGTTTCATAGTTCTATAGAACTTGACAGAATAATGTGCAGGCTGGTGTAGCATAAAACAAAAAAGAATGAACCGCCGGGAGGTCTTGTATTTCTGGTCTTTTGTGTGGCGTATGCTGAACAATTTTGAAATATAGGCTCAGAAATGAGCCTTTGCAATTTGTGAATAGAGATAAACTACATAAACCTATGTGCTCCAACTTCTGTTGGAAAGTCAACAACATAGACACCTCCATATCATGGAACATATTCAATAATCCCTTTTCCCTTGTCCAATGAGGAGCAGATTCTTGTTTTCCGTCTCACAGAGCATAGTTTCTCAACCTGTGGTACGCGTACCCCTTGGGGGTACACGAGAGACAGGCAGGGGGTACCTGGGGAAAAACAGAGTGAAGGGGAGGTGGGCGGCAGCTGCCAACTTCTGGGGAAGCCAGGCGGCAGCAGTCCATTTCCCACCCAGTCTTAGCTGGGAGGCGGGCGGCAGCCACTAGCTTCTGGGGGAGACGGTAACCTTACTCACACTAGATCTGTCATATCACTGCCTTATATACTCAGCCCTTCTTCCAACATATGGCTCACACTAGTCTTTAAATATAAAATCCCATGGAAAATTGAGTGTTGGGTACTTATTAAAATTTTCAGAAGTTAGGGGGTACTTGCTACTTAAAAGGTTGAGAAACACTGCCATAGAGGCTTGGTGTGTCAGCAAGGTGCTACTATATGATTCTTATTAAACTCCCCATTGGATGATTCATAAAGAAAACAATCACAATTTATACCGAAGTCCCTATTACCCAACAACATGTGCATTAGTTTGACAAAGTTTGTGATCAATACATTTTTGGGAACTTCTTAAATTGTAGCTGCAAGACAGGAACCATAAAAAACAAAACAAAACAAAACAAAACAAGACTTCAAGCTGAAGTTCAAAAGAACTTATTTTTAGGGATGTGTAATAGGCTGGTAGTGTTTGCCTGAAACATCCCACCACTTTGCTGCAAGTGGAGCTAATTCACTCTACATTCCCTGCTTTACACTACTCTAGTGTCCTACAACTATTGACGTGCCACTTTCACTAAAACTATCATAATTAAAAAAATACCCTCTGTTTCAGATGTCCATGATCAAGAAGCCATTTCCCATCTCAAGATCTCCACCTTCTGGTCAACCTTCATTGAACTCCCCATTTCTGTTGGAAAGTACTTCCACTGGCAGTATATTATCTGCCATTAAATAAGGTAGGAAATAGTCGGAGGAGCAGAATGGCACTACCAGAGCTGTGCATCACCCAATAGGATCTTAACTCACTTCCTGTTTATTAGCAACATAAATATTTATTTAGAGTAAAATCAGGAAGCAGTGTGATGATATTAATGTAATAACATGCATACAATGCCCTAAATTAACACTGGGAAAACAAACTATGATAAAGTTCACAAGATCATCAAGCAGGGTTCAGTAGCTATTGTATCAAGATAACTTTATAAAAGCAACAGAATGGCTGATCATCTGCTGTTTACAAAATTGCATCTCATTCTCTGATATACAACATACTGTCAGTAGAGATGCATACCAGTGAAGATACAAAGTGTTATAATAATTACTATTGTATCTTTATAGTGTCTTCCCCTCCAAGGATCTCAAAGCCCTTTACAAACAGTAGCATTTACTTGTGACATTGGCAAGTATAATTATCCTGATTTTACAGATGAGAGAAATGGAAGTACAGAGAGGTTAAGTGATTTTCCCAAAGTCACACAGCACATCTGTGGCAAAGAAGAATACAAATCGGAATTCATGACAGCCAGTCTTTTTCTTTAATCACTACATGGCATTCCTTCACCATGGACATAGATTTTTTTAATGACTAAACCAGAAACACAATGAGCATTATCATGAGACTATTCTTCTTTGAGTTCCTGTTTGAATCAAGTGAGGTCAACCTGCCCACTGTCATTTGTTTGTTCAGCATCTCTTTTCATCTAGTTTCCACCACTTTCTACCCTAAAGCAACTACTGATGTTGATAGCCTTTGACAACACTATAGAGTTCTCCATATTGTCCATTTAACCATGCAAAACTGGCCTGAAAGCTTCCTAGGAGGTATTGTACGCAATTCTGGTTGTGTTTTTTGTTTTTGGAGTGGACCACTCTTTTTTTTTAATCAGACAAGTATACTAAGTTAAGCTTTCAAAAAATTATCCTTATTACTGCACAAGAATTACATTTTATACAATTTGAATAGCTTTGGAACGTGTAAATGGGGCACTAACTTAGTGGAACAAATGGTGGGAAGCATCATTTCCTCATGTATATAAAAGATTTGGATAGATTTTATATTTATAGCCTGTTCCCTGTATACTGGACCAAATTCTCTACTGGCATATCTATAAATGACTTAGGGGATTTACACCATCATAGAATTTAGTCCATTATATTAATAGTATGAAATGATGCCTCTGCTACCAAAGCCCCCAACGATCTACTGATCATTACATTGCCTGTTTCACAGAACATGCTCAGAAAAGCGTCATGCTTAATTCCGTGCTTGAATCACAGCACATCATCATTTTAATTTCAATCAGGGCAAAAGGAGTTTTAGGTTGGTCCTAGTACTACCTACTAGACATCCCTGTGTTTGAAGATGTCTAATCTATTTCCCACAAAATATCCTCGAATCTGAAAATAATCAGTGAAAGAGTAAAACTTAAAACAACACCAGTTATAAACTGTACCCTAACAAAGATCTTGCAGACTTGTGAATGTACAGTATTGCTTAGTCCTATAGAAATGTGGCACCATTGTTTACTATTGCAAATAAGTGAAATCTTCACTGCATAGATTAAATGCAAACCAATACTTTAATACAAACATCGTATTCATCTGGATTATATCAGCCGTTTTGGGTTCAGCACATCTATGCTTGGTGGATTTCAAAAGGGTTCCAGGTGAAACGATTTATTTTATTATATATTACATAGTTTCATATTAAACAAAAAACCCACAAACTAAAATCTTCAAGTTAAAAAAAACAAATCTCAACTTTTAAAATACTTTAAGATTTGACAAAAAATAATAAAATATTGAAAAACTATTTAAAAATAAAGTTACATTCATTTCTGGAAAATACATTTCATTGGACAAGGCAAATCAATTAATGTCTATATATTGGACTTCTATTTTAACCCATTAAAACTAAGAGTATCTGTCTTAAACTGAGTCCATTACTTCCATAGATTCTTTCACATTTGTTACAACTAATGTAACAAAACTGAAATTATTCCCCTAGAAATATAAAATTGAGAAAATTAGGTGTTTAAAATCCAAAAGCTCAAAGCACATTTCCCAAAAGCGTGGCACTTACGTAATTTCAAGTCACATACAATCATTTGCTTTATAGTAACTGAAAACAGGTTGCATAGTTTAAAAAAAAATAGTGGAAGTATGCAAAGCCCAGTCAGAATTTACCCTCAAGATTCCATTTTAGTCCAGAAGATTTTCAGTTACACTATGCCACCCATATGCATAGAGTGGGAAAAGTACAATTTACATCATAGGATTTTAGACATTCTGTATATTGAGTCATATGAAATTACATAGTTGATTTTAACTATCCACAAACTTGCCACCATTTTGTTCAAGCACAAAGCATTCTCCAAAAACATTAAGACACTTCGCTGATTATATAAGTGGAAACTATTACTACTTTAATCTGATTAAGCCATACATCAGCATCAATATTTCTAGATGTGAAAGCTTTCTGTTTGCAGACAGTGGCTAAAATATCTTAATTTATACTAGATACCTCATCAGTAGTTCTGCTATTTTGATCACTGTTCTTATGATCCTCTGGTTTTCTCAGATCTGAGGACTTTGATTCTATTCTTCCTCCTGAGGAATCCAGATTATTGGATTACAGGAGTGACTATGGATCTTCAGAGGCAATATACTCCAAGAATTCCAGTCATGTATGAGAACCTTTGCATTCTCAGATTCCCAATTCTTCAGAGAATGGTCAACAGTAGCAATTTCCTGGTGGAAGCGCTCTGGCAAACAACTGTATCTATTTAGCACAATTTATAGATATAAGAATTTCCTTAAATTTCATAACTTGCCTAGGTCAGATGTAAACAGGATGTACATTACTGCACTGAATTTATAAGGCAATGATATAAACCTTCATGTAACTTCCATATGTGGAAACTTTTGTGTGAGGAAGAGGAGGTCTGAGAATGGGCAGAATTTCCGGTTTCTTTTTATCTACTGGAAGGAGATAGTGAACAGGATGACAAAATCTGTGAAGGAGGATGATTTGGGGAATATAGGGCAGTCTACATGCCACAAAGGTCAATCCTTACACCTAATCTAATAAATGGTTACAATATCATTCTCTCCTCCCACTGGGAGTTTGGGGATTTGTTGGCTTGTCTGGCAGAGCTCCTTGACATCCCAGTCAGAAGTGGGGAAGAAGTCACTTACGTTTTTGACATAGACGAAGAAGAGGAAGCTTGTCCTGCTAATAAATTAAGGGATTCTCAGAGCCACCAACAGATGTATTTTATATCTACTTCAATACCATTTTATTGCTACTTGATACACAATTTTAATCTGGATTTCTTTTAATCAGGGTTTACATGAGAACAATACATAAGTGAGCAGACAAGAACCATTGTTGTATGCAGTATTGTTGTATCCATGTCAATCCCAAGATATTAGAGACACAAGGTGGAAAGCTAGTTTCTCTCACCAGCAAGTTGGTCCAATAAAAGATATTACCTCACTCACCTGGGCTCTCTAGACAAGAATTTCCTTAAGTTTTTTTACACCCAAGATACAAAGAGGCAGTGACAAGCACAGAGTTGAGTAATGTCGCAGTCCTATTAACAAATGTGTCTGTGCATTAATAAAGCTAAAGCCCAACCTACAAACCTTGAAAAGTCACAGAGCAAATGGTCCAATAACAAAGTAAAAAAGAATGAAGGGTGCTGAGATCAGATGGCCAAAGTATTAGGAAAGGAACTGAGAGTGGTAGGACCTATAATCCTGTAGACTCACAGTGAAAGTTTGAATCCAATATAGCCGTGCTTCTCAATCAGCGGGTTGTGATCATGGATGTATGCATGTGTGTATCATAAAAAGGTAGTCAATGGAGGTGGTGAAGCATCAAAATTCTTATTACACTCTAAAGCAGAGAAAATCTCACTTCTGCACATCCTGACCCTTCAAGTTCAAGTATTCTCTGTCAGCTCGTTGAAACAAACACACACACAAATTATGTAGGCTGTTGTGCTATTTTACTCATACTTTTACAGTAAGTGTAAGGGGGTTGTGAAAATTATTGGCTTCAAATAAGGAGTCACCCACCTGAAAATTTGGAAAATCAGTGCAATGGAGTAGTCAAGACACCTCAAACATTGCCGCCTTTAAGACTGTTCAAGGTGATATATCTTCAAATGTGATATATCTTTTCTTACATGTTTTGATGAGCAGTGAAATAGTTAATGCTTACCTTTAAAAAAATCATCACTGGCCTCTGAGTTAGTGGCTATTGAAATGAATTGGGCAATTTACACATAAAAGAGCTATCTTTTTCAAGCTCTTTGCAAATTCAGGAAAACATCAGTGCATTTTTTACACTTGGGTCACATTTTGAAAGATTTTTTTTTAAACAACCATAACAGCTAGAGACTGATTATTTTAAACAATCAAGTGTCAGACTCTGGAGAGCAACTGAGAGGTCTGGCTGCACTCCCCACCATCCTCTAGGGGAGTGCCTTAGTTTGGGAAACACTGCTTTACCTTTTGGGCCAATCTTTCAATTCAGACAAACCACCAGTAGGTCCCATTGACTTAAATGAACTAAAGAAAGAATGAATAAGTTAGGGAAAATGTTAAAAGAGTGATCAGTTCACAATCTGACAGCAGGGGCAACAAAACAAATGGAGAAGGAGGGTTCTGCTTTCTTCCCCTGTAACTGAGGCCCTACATCGAGACTGTGACTCTGATTATGCACTAATTGCTTTTAACTGCTTTGGGTCCATACACCACTTTACAAGTAAGAATATGTGTAAACATCTAAAAGCAGCAGCATACATTCACTATGAATTGAAGCACTCCTAGAAGAACAAAAACACAAAATCAAGTGTTGAAATTTAAGTGCAACTGAAAATATGATTTGGAAGCTAGATATTTTCAGAAAACCTTTTACAAAGTGTAAGATCCATCAAATGTGGGAGGGGAAGAATGAAGATACCAAGTCTTAACTCACTCAAGAGTCACAGAAGGCTTTTCTTTTAAAAAGCATATTTTAAACGAAATATTACTACAACAAAATGAAAAAGTAGCTAAAAAGATGCATACACAAGTATGCTGGTTCTTCTTTCAACATACCAATAAAGTATTATTTAGCTGAGGTTAGTCCTGGTTTGTCCTGCTTTGAGCAGGGGGTTGGACTAGATGACCTCCTGAGGTCCCTTCCAACTCTGATTCTATGATAAAGTGGATAAAAGCTATGTCAGTCAGCAGGGGCTTACTGATAGAAACTTTAGTATTTGCAGCAGGTTATTTTTTAAAATCCAAAAAGTTGAACTATTGATATAGATTTTTTTTTAAAAGAAAAATTGAAATGCCATTAAAGGATTAAAATTGTGCCTCTCCTACTGACTTTTCTACAAAACTCCTTACATCTGCCGATCTAGGCCTTGTGAAACTGCACAAAACAAATATTACAAAGACAAGGAACACCAAAGAATTGCAGAACATGAAGTTTTGCCACAAGACCTTGTCTTCTTTACCCACACTAACAAAGAGCAATATTAAATCAGTGATGAAAGAACTTGTACTGTAACTCACTCATGAGATAAAACTGTCAAATATGATCTGACATCCAGGCAATCTGTCTCTGTAGCACAAAGAAAGGCCCTACTTAAAAAAACAAAACAAAAAACCTCTCATAACTAGTGGCATACTGGCAGACCAGATGCCAGCTCTTGCCAAGGATTTAGGTCTCAGCCAGGCATTGACAAATTCATTGCTGGAAATGAGTCCAGTTCATCTGTGTGTTAATATGGTTAAGATGGATTTAGTGGCTGGTCTCTTGGGACTGGAAACAACCTGAATCTTTTGTGATCTTTGGTGTATAGCAACCATCTATCACTAAGTCCAACTTGTCTGGATGGCAGGATAGACTGGAATGGCAAAGGGGAATGTCTGACTCCATGATAAACTGTTACAGTGCTTCATGAGTTCATATTGGTTACTGGGTTGGTGAAATCTAATTATAGAACATAGGATCCGTTGGGGGTCTCTGCCCTGCCTTTTTGACAGTCTGCCCGGAGGCTGGCACTCTTGGTAGTGAACCACTCCAGACACCGTGACAACTGGATAGTCTGATCAGAAGTGAGAACATGAAAATGGTGGAATAAGCACAGGCTTTTTATGAAGTTTGACTTCAGCCCTCCAAATCCCAAGCTGAAGAGTTTGCAGAGAGTTTTAAGTCATGTTTCAATTGTAGTTATATAAACTATTGCACAAAATGTTTCATGGGTAAAGACATTATCGGTATCCTCTTCAAAGAATGAAACTGCATCCATGGCACTTTATACTTTAAAAAAAACAAACAAGGACAACAAAGAAAATCTAAGTTACACAGTATGAAGATAATCTGCCAACCACAATGAATAGATTTCAAAGATGTTTTAATGAACTATGAGCCCAAGGCATTCCTATTTAATATAATCTTTTAGGCTCTGGTTCATAACACACACACTGTAGCAACTTACATCAATCACGTAACATCCCCACACTCACCTAAATAATTTAGACACAGGGTATGTTCACACAGCAAGCCAGATCCAGAGGCAGCAACTCTCAGAGCCTGGGCCTACAAATGCGGTGTGCTACAGCACTAAACAATAGCTGTGTAAACATTCAGGTGCCAGCAGGTTCTGAAGCCCCTTCCCTCCTTCTCTCTTCCTAGCCTTCAGATTCCAAGCTCCAGCCCTAGTTGGAAAAAAATCTATGCAGCTATTTTTTAGCACTATAGCACGAGCCCAAGTCTCTAAATCCAGGCTCTGAGACCTGCTGTGTAGACATACCCACTGAGGATGCAGTTTTGAAATCTTATTGTTTAAAGTTAGACTCCTAAACAGAAGTTGTCCAATTTCTAAAAGATGCCGAGCAACTCCAGTATCCACCAACTTTAATTTGGGTGCCTAAATATCAAGTTAAGAGCCTAATTTTAGGCACCAAAGGTTTTGAAATTTCAGCCAGAGGTTATACAGTCAAACACGGTTTCTTTTAAAGCTAGATGTGTACAATCATTAAAGTTTGTTACCTCTCAATTTTGTACCTTAAGTATTCTATTTTGTAAAAAAGCTAAGTAAAAGTCCCATTAACAGTGGCCTTTAGAGTTTACTGTTCCCAATTTCATTTTAAACAAGGTTTTAATCAAAACAGTTTTTGGTATGACTAGAATGACCACCATGGATGAACCCAAACTGTATTAGAACCATGCTCGAGCTAAGTTTACACAACTCTTAAAAGTTTGAGCCCCACTGTGGATAGAGCTATAAAGGATGAAACACCTTTTTCAGACTTCTGTTTAGCATTAAAAGTGCTGGCCTGCTGCTCATACTTCTCGTTCAATCTTAACGTTATCTGTGAAATTCAAGCACATAATTGAGATCACCTATTTCTTTAGTTTCCTATTTGGCAGCTTTGCAGGACACCAAGGCATCCTTGTACATTATAACAAAGATAAGAACATAAGAATGGCCATACTGAGTCAGACTAATGATCCATCTAGCCCAGTATCCTGTCATCCAAAAGTGGCCAGTGCCAGGTGCTTCAGAGGGCATGAACATAACAGATAACCATCAAGTGATCCATTCCTTGTCATCCATTCCCAGCTTCTGGGTAACAGAGGCTAGGAACACTTCAGACCATAGTTTTGCATCCCTGTCCATCTTGGCTAATAGCCATTGATGGACCTATCCTCCACGAACTTATTTCGTTCTTTTTTGAACCCTATTATAGTTTTGGCCTTCACAACATCCTCTGGCAAGGAGTTCACAGGTTGACTGTGCGTTGTGTGAAAAAATACTTTCTTTTGTTCATTTTAAATCTGCTGCCCATTAATTTCATTTGGTGACCCCTACACTTCTTGTGTTATGAGGAGGAGTAAGAAAGAAAATGTTATTTACCTTTCTCCACACCAGTCATGATTTTATAGACCTCTATTGTATCCCCCTCAGTCATCTCTTTTCCAAGCTGAAAAATCCTCATTTTATTAATCTCACCTCAAATGGAAGCCGTTCCACACTCCTAAGAATTTTTTTTGTCCTTTTCTAATTCCAATACATCTTTTCTGAGACAGGGCAACTAGATCTGCATGCAGTATTCACGATGTGAGCATCTTGGATTTATAAGATATAAGATGGATTTATAAAGAGGCAATACAATATTTTCTGTCTATCATCTATCCCTTTCCTACTAATTCCCAATATTCTGTTAGCTTTTTTGACTGCTGCTCCACATTGAGTGGATGTTTTCAGAGAATTATCCATGACTCCAAGATCTCTTTCTTGAGTGGTAACAGCTAATTTAGATCCCCTCATTTTATATATATAGTTGGGCTTATGTTTTCCATACTTATGTATAATACGATAAGTAAACATAAGAGCAATTTCTCTTTATCAGGCTTTCGACAGCTTTCAATAACCTAAAAATATTGACAAGTCACCAACTAGTTTTTCACAGATCTAGTGTTTGGACACTGCAAGTCTCTCTTATGGACCTAACAGAACTGAATATAAGAACAGCCATACTGGGTAAGACCAGTGGTCCATCTAGCCCAATATCCTGTCTTCTGACAATGGCCAGTGCTAGATGCTTCAGAAGGAATGAACAGAACAGGGCAATTTTGAGTGCTCCATTCTCTGTTGCCCAGTCTCATCTTCTGCCATAGGGATGCTCTGGCATAGAGATACGTAGAGCATGGGGTTTCATCCCCGACCATCTTGGCTAATAGTCATCAATCGACCTATTTCCATGAACTTATGCTGTTCCTATTTGATCCTAGTTATACTTTTTGCCTTCACATCACCTCCTATCAAAGAGTTCTGCAGACAGACTGTGCATCGACTGAAATATTTCCTTGTGTTGGTTTTAAACCAGCTGCCTATTCATTTCCTTGGGTGATTTCTGGTTCTTGTGTTATGTGAAGGGGTAAATAACCCTTCCTTATTCACTTCTCCACACCAGTCACAATTTTATAGATCTCTATCATACCTCTCCTTAGCCATCTCTTTTCCAAGCTGAACACGCCCACTCTTTTTAATTTCTCCTTAGAGGCAAGCTTTTCCATACTCCTAATTATTTTTGTTCTTCTCTGTGCCTTTTCCAATTCCAATGTATCTTTTTTGAGATGGGGCACCCAGAATTGCATGCAGTATTCAAAGTGTGGGTGTACCCTGGGATCTAGAGTGGTATCATAATATTTTCTGTCTTATCTATTCCTTTCATATGTCAGCTGCTTCAGAACTCTTGAGTAGAATACTCTCTGGTCCTGGTGACTTGCTATTTATCAATTTGTTCCAAAACCTCCTCTATTGACCCTTCAATTTGGGACACTTCCTCAGATGTGTCACCCAAAAATAATGGCTCAGGTGTGGGCAGGCCTGCTGATGGGCTGGGGGAGGGGGCAAAGAGGGAAATTTTCCAGAGGCCTGGCCCTTTAAAATGCCCCATGCCTCTTCCGTCCACACTCCACCCCAGGCCCTGCCACTCGCTGCATCACTCCTCTCCCCCACTGCTCGGCCTGCCCCACATTGCTCGCCGCTTGCATCCCTCCTCTTCTCCCCCACTCTCCCCACACTGCTGCTGCTTATCACGTCCCTCCCCCACATCAGCTCCCCCGACTGTTGTTTGCAGCCTGGGGAAAAGGGGAGAGTGGAAGAGAGAAGTGGGACCAAGTGGGATGGGGGGGAAGGATGTGGCAGTGAGTGGGTGGGGCTGCAGGCGAAAGAGACAGGACAGGACTATTCTGCCCAGCAGCCCGGAATTGCTGGCGGTGGGGCTGAGTGTGGGAATCTTCCTTCACATCCTCTGCAGAGGACACCTCTGCAAAGACTTCATTTAGCTTCTCTTCAATGGTCTTGTCTTCCTTAAGAGCTCCTTCAGGCTCTTGATTGTCCAGGGGCCCAACTGAGCATGGGGCAGGGTTCCTGCTTTTAATATACATAATTTTTTGCTGTTAGTTTGTGTCTTTTGCTAGTTGTATTTCAAATTCTTTTTTTGGCCTTCCTAGTTATACTTTTACAGTTGACTTCCCACAGATTATGTTCCTTTTTATTTTCCTCACAAGATTTGACTTCTAATTTTTAAAAGATGTCTTCTTGTCTCTAATTGCCTCTTTTATTCTGTTTAGCCATGGTGGAGTTTTTTGTTGTCATCTTATTGGTGTGTTTTCTTTTTGGGGGCTATACATACAGTTTGAGCCTCTATTATGGTGTTTTTAAAAGTTTCCATGCATCTTGCAGACATTTCACTTTCTTTTACTTCCCATTTACCTAGGCTCCTCTTTTTGTTCCCAAAAAGTTCCCCTTTTTGACATTAAATACCACTGTGGTGGGTTTCTTTGGTATCCGCCCCCCCCCAAGGATGTTAAATTTAATTAGATTATGGTTGCTATTAGCAAGTGGTTCAGCTATATTCACATCTTGGACTAAATGAGGTGCACCACTTTGTATTAAATCAAGAACGTCCTCTCCCCCCTTGTGGGTTTTAGGACTGGCTGCTCCAAGAAGCAGTCACTAATGGTGCCTAGAAAATTTCTCTCTGCATCCACTCCTGAGGTGACCTGTGCCCAGTCAATGTGAGGAGAATTGAAATCTCCCATTATTATTGGGTTTCTGGTTTGGTAGCGTCTCTAATCTCAGTGAGCATTTCACAGTCACCATACCGGTGAGAAGTTGGTAATATATTCCTACTGCTATACTCTTATAATTCAAGCATGGAATTTCTATCCAGTAGTGATTGTATAATACTGGCTGATTCACTTAAGATTTTTTTTTTTAGTACTATATTTGACTCTATGCTTTCTTTCACATATAGTACCACTTCTCCCCTCCACTATGACCTACTCAGTCATTCCTATATATTTTATATCCTGGTACTATCATGTCCCCATTGATCATCATCCTTCCACCAGGTTTCTGTGATGCATTTTATATCAATAGCCTCATTAATACCAGACACTAACGTTCTCTCATCTTAATAGTTAGACTTCTTGTATTTGTATAGAAACACTTCCAGAATGTGTCAGTATTTAGTTGTCTGCCATGATGTAAGGGAATGGAACTCTCTTATTTGACTGTTTCTCTTCCGTTCTTACTTGTACTTTATCAACTTCCATCCTCACCTCTCTACTAGGATAGAGTATCCCCTTTAATCAATTCTTTCCTAAGGGACATGTCTGTCCAATCTGTGTGCTCCTCTACAACTATTGGCTTTCCCCAACCCTTAGTTTAAAAACTCAACGATGACCTTTTTAATTTTACATGCCAGCAATCTGGTTCTATTGTGGTTTAGGTAGAGCCCATCCTTACTGTATAGGCTCTTCCTTTCTCAAAAGTACCTAATAAACCTAAATCCCTTTTCCAAACACCAGTGTTCTCCTCCACCCATGGAGACCCTGCAGTTCTGCCTGTCTAACTGGCCCTGTGCATGGAACTGGAAGAATTCAGAGAATGCTATCATGGAGGTTCTGGACTTGTCTCTCTTACCTAGCAGCCTAAATTTAGCATCCAGGCTCTCTCACCTACCTCTCCCTAGGTCACTGGTACCTACAAGTACCCTGACCATCAGGTCCTGCCCAGCACTGCACATAGGTCTAAATTAACCTTCGGACCCAGCAGTCAATTCGCCAGATGGTTCTTTCAATCATCACAAATCCAACTATCTACATTTCTAATAATTGCACCCCCCCATTACTATTACCTGTCTCTTCCTAATAACAGGAGTTCCCTTCCCCAACTAGGTAATGTCACTGTGAGATGACACAATGACAACACATGGAAGGAGGGTCTGATCTATGGGATTGTTTCCCTCCATTCCAGCTTGTTGTTCTCCTTCCCCAAGACTTTCCTTCTTACCAGCAGAGGCTGTCGGAGTAGGGGTGGGACCACTCTACAGTGTCCCAGTAGTCTATGTACTTCTATCTCCATTGTCTCCTCCAGTTCAGCCACTCTCATCTCAAGAGCCCGTACTCTCAGTCTCTGAGGGCCATGAGCTGCTTGCACGAAATGTGCACACATGCTATCTGCCCACCAGGCCCGTAATCATAGATGCCACATTCAGTGCAATAAACGGGATAGCCCCCACTCTGTTACTGGACTTCCGCCTGCATTATTTTTTACTCCTGCAAGAGTTTTTTTGTTTGTTTGGTGTGCATGTGTGTTGTTGGGGTTTTTGTTTTGTTTGTTTGGTTTTTTTTTTTTGGGGGGGGGGGGGGAGAGGGGGAAAGAGGAAGCATTGACCTAATTTTAGAGAATGTTTATTAGGTACACCTGGCTCTCTCACTCTCTCTCTAAAGTCCCTTGGAAAACTCCCATTTTCTAGGTCCTCTGGTCACTTACAGCTGGTTTTGTAAACCTGTTCTCCCTGAGTTAGTCCTGCCCCCTTATCAAGAGATCCTAAAGGGATTAGGGCTCAAAAGATGGCAGGTTAGAGCCTTGATAAGGAGCTCTGAGCCTTGCCTAGCAAGCTACTAGGCTCAGCACACAGACTCCCAAAACATGCCACACTCTAAACTTCAACTGAGCAGGCACATGGCAAGCAAGCAATCACGGTATCCACATCATTCCGAAAATAAACCAGGGCATTATTTTAAGAGGGGTAACAAAAGGTTCAAACACAGTGGCAGGTGTTCAATACAGAGGCTAAAAACCCGTTCATTTCAGCATTCCTACAGGGAAAAACAGTGCTGCAACCCAGACACTGTTAATTTAGGATGGTTACATCACTCACCTCTGAATATTTTTCCCTTCTACCCAGCTATTGATCATGGCTGCTTTAAAAAACAGAAAGAAAGGAACCAGTGGCCTCTGCTTTCTAAAATGCATCAGATAGCAAATTAATGAAGCTTGATGCAAATGTGAAGTTAAAACTCAAACCCACTGTTGAATGCCCAACATCTGTCCCCCCCTCCTTTGGGGCACAATTCCACAACTAGACTGATCTGAGATTTCCTTAAGGACAAAAGGCAATGAAAATCAAATTAAGCCAGCCTTTTGCTAAAGGGGGGGGGGAGGGGGCGCGGACGGACGGACGGACGGGACACACGACGACGACTGGGACTGGGGGACTGAAGAGAATCTGTTCTAACAGTATTACCATTCTCATAATACAAGCTCAGTCACTGTCATTACTTTTCATTTGTTCATACTATATGCAAGTGCTGCTAATTTTTCAATTAAATGTAACAGTGTTTGGGCAACAATTTCTGACAGTAACATGGACTTATCTTGTTGTTCTATCAGTGCCTTTGAAAGGTATCCGGTCACGTGGCCACCTTTCTGTTTCAAATTTGACTGACATGAAAATGGGCAACCAGGTAACACTTCTCTGTCTACTAAGAAACACAGAAAGCTTCTTTCTTAGAAGGCTAAAAACTTAAAAAAAAAAAAAATACAAAAAAATTCCTAAAAATGGAGCTTTGATCTTGCTCTTACTGAAGTCAATAGCAAAACCACTATTGACTTCAGGAGATACAGGATCATGTACAAATTGTGGAAAGGTTATAATGTATACACAATATCAGGAGGCTTCCCTTCCCCACAAAAGGACTTAAAGCAAACTTTTCTGATTCCAAATTACCATATGGAGCAAGCTTATTGTTTTTTCCCCAGGTTTTCCGGATCTCCATAGATCTCTCTCTTCAAAAGGTGTCCCGAGGGAGTGCTCTAAAGGTCGTAACTGATGACCAGACTCTATTAACTAGCTATCTAATGCTTTTACCCTTTAGGCCTGTAGTTTGTCATAGGTGTCAGTGAATAGCAGTTAACTGCTGTTGTGTTCATGGAATGAGAGTGCAAAGATGAAGCCTTCAGTGAAAGTGTGTCAGCGCTAGTAGAGCTGATCTCTGGACATAAGGAATATTTATTCTGAGGATTCAGGAAAGGGTTCTTTACTGCAGCAAAGACTTTCTTACAGAACATAATGCTCATCTCACAACCCAACTTGGTTACAAGGAAATATTTTAGTTCATGGAAATAGCTCGGAACAGAAGAGGACATCTAATCACGACAACCCATTTTTCCAAGTTCTAAGCACTATTTGTAACAAACATCATGCTAGGATTCTGCCAGGCATCAGGGGTTGGAGTCGATGTGTTCCCTTAGATGAAAGTCAACCATTAACTAACAGAAAAATAACTTGACTTTGAATATCCTAGTTGAGAGTTTGGACCTGCCTTTTCTTATGGACCTACTTATGCAGCTGAAGTTGGGCCCACCTCTACTAATTGGCCCCAAGAGAAAAATGCTTTTCCTGGGATAGGTTAAACTCTCCCTGGCTATTGAAATAAATGTATTTGGTCACAGATCTAGGAGAAAAGAACTAGAGATAGAGCTATAATGTTTGTATGAAGATGGAGCAGCCTGTTGCATTTTCACACCATGCCATCCTTTGCCTTTTAAGTTTGTTTCAAGTTGTAACAGTACTGTCAACCTCAAGTGTTCAAAAATTATATTGAAAATACAGCTGAGGTTCTTTGTCTTCTGAGCCGATAAGATGCACTCAAGGGCATATATTCAAGCTTTGCTCCATCACCATGAGGACTATAAATTTAAAAAAAAATGAAAGGCAAGATTCTCAGTCACATGACAGAGCTGGCGTTTTAAGAAAAACACCAACTATTGTGAGCTTTGTGATAAAAATCAGGAGAGTTGGTGTCATGGATACAGGGCAGATGCACTTTAGACCCCTTTTAGTCCTTCTCAAGTGCACCCCTTTAGGGACAATTCTAGCTTACTGCACCTCCTTCAAAAGGGCAGAACTCTGCAGTACAACCACTCCTGGACTGCATTTCTGGGGGCAGCCCCCATTAACCAATCGCATTAACACGACGGTCCCAATTGTTTAGTACCTTTAGCCCCTTTTCTTTGGGGACCTGTAACCAGCTAGCTGATTGAAGTGACTCAAAAACAGCTTCTTCAGAATAAAGCGTTATTTGTTCACCTAAAACATACAGAGTAGACAGAGTAAAGGGTAAATACAATAAAAGGTCTATATGCATATTTTCCCCTTAACTAAACCTTAATCTTTCCTTGCATGCTTCAGTAAGTTCTATTCAGCTCAGTTACCTCTATTTCTGGGATGGGAGAAGCAGACTGCGCAGGTGTAGCACGCTCTGCCTCTCTGTTAGAGACTTACTTCCAGCTGATGCTGACAATTGCTTCCGGTTTAAGCTAGCGTCTTTAAGGTTTTAGCATCCCCTTTGGTCCTAGGTTTGGCCGGGGAACAGTAAAATTTGTGAGCCTACTTGGAGCCAGGTTTAGGTTTTCCCCAATTAACAGCTTTCCATTGGTTTTCCCAAGGACTCTGATAATTTATATTTACCATTGTTTTATTTCCTGTTGGTTTCCCCCATACACCCTCCTTTGATTTAACTCTATGCTGTCACAGCAGGATATCATCACAGGTAAACTGAGGTGCACATATTTATAAAAAATACAAATATTTCCCCTCATTCTCCAAAGCTGGCAACACTGGGTATATACTAGAACTGCAAGTCTAAATGTAATCTTTCAGATACAGCCAGGGTGGAATGATAAATCAATGATTTAAAACTCAGATTTAAATCAGGTTGAAGCTTTGTAAAACTAAAAAGTTGTACTCATTCTATTGCGATTTTAGATTAAATTTTATAATGAACTGAATCTTTAAAAAAAAAAAAAAAAAAAAAAATTCAAATACTGGTAGACAGTGACTTTGAACTGAAAATCCTGATGGAGGAATATAGCCTGGCTGAAGCATTTTATTCTTTCTTGATTTGTGGAAGTGATTTAATTGCAAATATACCACAAGCTACTTGCTTATCAGTTTTGTGTTTGAGCTTGTTCTTTCACAGTAAAGAGACTAAGGAGGCTCAACTTGCCTCTTTCAGCACAGATGAGCATTTTAACAGTAAGACTTAATAGAAAAAAATCTCCAAATAAAATCTGAAATTCTTGTAACAATAAGGAAACGAAACAAGCAAGTACAAAACATCCATTAGCATTTTAAAACTATCAAATGGGAAGAAAGTAAAGAATTAGCAACATATAAATAAAATGTGTTATTTAAACTAAAATCTATATATATATATATATTTTTTTTAAACCATAATTTTTATGCACCCTGGTTGCATCTTGCAGCTACAATTGATCCTTGCTTATTAGGCGCATTTAACAACAAACAAAACTTTTGCTGTGGACAAAAGAATGTACCCTTTTCCTGTGTTGAGTCTTGCCTTCCACAAAACAGAATCACCTCAATTAAGGTTGGGGAACAGTGTGAGGTTCTGCCGGGACTAGACCCCAGGTCTGTGGGGTGTGGGTGGCAGTTATCTCCACTACCCAGAAGCCATAATAGGGTTATATGCAGTAATAAACACCACAGTAAGTACCACCTCGGAAGGCCAGACAGACAGCTTCCCTTGTGGCCCCTGGATTGGTACAGGAACCTTATTTAAGCCCAGGAGGAATTCCAGGAAGTGGCTGCAACAAGGTGAACTCTCCCACCAGCCGTGGCAACAAACCTTCCTCTCTGCTCACCTCTCAGACTCATGATCTCGGCTCTGACCTTCAGTGCTCTTTCTGGCCTCTGATCGCCACTTCTCTGACCACTAAGCATGACTGCCCAAGCCATTATAACAAACTGGAGGGATCCGGGTCAAAATGTGGAGCACTCTGTTTGCTGATATAACTAAATTATCAGCACAGCTGTCTTTGAACAGAATAAGCATCTACTGCATTATCATCCATATACCTCTGCCATTTCAGGCTGGGAACTGAATGTTTATCAAGACTGTGGCAAATCTAGAATGTCTGCTAAAAACTTGGACCAATCTTGCAGGAGGACTTAAATCTGGTGTCAATTTATGTTCCAACTGTTAGGACCACACCTGGCTTCCAGCCTGGTCACAAGGCAACCTAGCAAGCTCAGCTGGGCCCAACAATCATGGGCCCAATAACATCATCATCTCCAAACAATCATGTTTCCTGATTAGGCAGGAGAACCCCTGGCCTGCTACTTAAGCCATGCAGTAGCAGTAACACTGCAGGTAGCTAAGTGTAGCACACCCACCCACAGCTTCTTACCCTGCTCCTACTTCCATCCCAGCCTGCCTTCAGCCCTTCTTCCAGTCATCATTTCAGCCTTGTTCCAGGCCTGTTCCAGACTTGACTCATGTCTAGTCCAATCTAGACTTTGCCTCCCTGCTCTGCTCCTGATCCTTACTCTGGTTCTAACCTTGGCTTAGCTCCTCAATCCTGACTCCAGTTTCAGCCTCAACCCAATATCTGACTCCTGGATCTGCGCTTACTACTCTGAACTGCTGCTGCAACCATCAGACAAGGTCCTGCACCACCCACTAGGCAGGCTGCCCATGACCTAACAAGTTACAGTTTGAGCAGCCCACAAAGACCAGATGTAGGGAGGATGTGGTCTTTACGCATACAAATCCCTTCTGGAACAACAAGAGTGCGAGCCCAGCTCACCCTTGTGGATTTAGTTGGGGCTCCCGCTACCTTCCTACATTTTATTAATGACCTTATCAGGGATATCCTTGATCAGTTCGTGGTCAGCCATCTAGGAAACACTCTAATCTTCTCAGAATAATCAAGAGCTCCATGATTACTGCGTGCATATTCTAGATAGCTTTAGCATAGCGTTGACTCTGGCGAAGCCAGAGAAGTATGATTTTGACAAGGACACGGTACAGTTCTTGGGTTATGTCATCTCCCTGGCAATGCTTGCCATGGACCCCTGCAAGGTCGCAGCCATCACAGATGGAAGGCACCCTCAAATGTACATAGCATGCAGAGATTCCTGGGCTTTGCAAACTTTTACATGCAATTCATTGAGGGGGTTTTCTCCAGCCTGGTCATTTCTTTAATGTCCCTTCTCAAGAAGGAGCCCAGATTTGCCTGGTCCTGATGCCCAGGCTGTGTTCAATCAGTTGAAAGGAGCCTTCACATCCACCCCATCCTAACACACTCAGAATCCCCTCAGGTCTTCATCACTGAAACGGATGCCTCGGTGTGACACTCTGTACCTCAGTGGTGAAAAGTTCCAGAGCGGTGGCTGTGTTAGTCTGTATACAGCAAAAACGACAAGAGTCCTGTAGCACCTTAAGGACTAACAAATTTCTGCAGGCATAAGTTTTCGTGGGTTGCAACCCACTTCATCAGATGCATGAAGTGGGGAAGTATATATATGCATCCAAGGGCAAGAAACAACAATGGGGAGACAAGTGCTAACAAAGTCTATTCAGTTAGAGTAGATGAGGCCTATTCACAACTGTCACCTCTTCATACAAAGCAATCAGGTTGGTCAGGCATGACTTTCCCTTTGTGAATCCATGTTGACTGTTCCTGATCACCTTCCTCTCTTCCAAGTGCCTTAAAATGGATTTCATTCCAAGTCCCTATTCAGACCCAGTCTGATTGTGTCAAGTTTGCATGAGTTCCAGCTCTGCAGTTTCTTGCTAAAGTCAGTTTTAGAGGGTTTTTTTTGTAGAAGTATGGCAACTTTCAAGTCAATCTCCTGGGAGATTGAAGTGCTCTCTGACTGTCTTATGGATATTATTTTTTATGTCTGATTTGTGTCCATTTATTCTTTTGCGTAGTGACAGTCCAGTTTGGCCAATGTACATGGCAGAGGGGCACTGCTGGCACATGATGGCATATATTACATTAGTAGATGTGCAAGTGAATGAGCTCCTGATGGTGTGGCTGATGTGGTTAGGACCTGTGATGCTGTCACTAGAGTCGATGTGTGGGCAGAGTTGGCAACGGGGTTTGTTGCAGGGATAGGTTCCTGGGTTAGTGTTCTTGTTGTATGGCATACAGATTTCAGCGAGAAACTGCAGAGCTGGAACTCTATCCAGATTCAATTTTACAATCACCTACCACCCAGGAACTATAAGTGGGCAGACAGACACCCTGCCCCACAAGAATGAGGAACGAAGTAGAGGAGGAAGCTCTTACAACTGTTATCAAACACACTAACTTCATCAGACACACAAGTGAGGGCAGTCTGATGACTACCCTCCACACTCTGCTCCCCAGTGACCTACCTGCAGTGCCAATCTGCCAGTCCCTGAAAACCCCAGAGCCTTCCCAGGGTCAAGCTTCCATCTACAGCAAGGTCTCCTCTATCATGGGGATTGCCTTTTACATTCCTTGAAGAAACCCCTAACTGCAAAGGATTTAGATTGTTCCACGACCCACATGGCAAGATATTTTGGTCACTTTAAGACTGGGAATCTGACTTCCAAGTATTTCTGGTGGCCAACCTCATGAAGAGACATCAAAGACTACATTAGGATGTGTGATCTCTGTGCCTGCCTTTAAAAAAACAAAAACAAAAGCAAAACTGTACATAGGACTAGTTGGCCTTCTCCAGAGCCTTCTCTCACCTCCATACCTTATATGAAATGGAGCTCACAATTTGACCACAACATATTCCACTCTGTCACATCTCTCCTCCCTCCCCACTTTGAAACTGCACGGACCAGGAGTCTTCACCAAGTACTCTACGGAAGTTCTCACTAGAGCATCTCCTACCATGTTTGCATTTTTCCTAACATCAATCATCTACATGTCATAATCTTGGAATACAAGATTCCGTTTTCGCAATTTGGCATTACACTTTCATGTGATGCAACCACTTGAGAGGTGAATAGTTAGTTAGTGTACTCCATGAGATGTTTCCCAAATAGATACAGTTGTAATTTCTTAAGTGCCCAAATAATGGCAATACATTTTTCAATAGTGGCATAGTTTGAGGGAGCTTTATTTATTTAATTTTGCTTAAATACACAGCTGGATGCCTCTCGCCCTCTGTATCTGTGAAAACTATAAAAGGCTTGTCAAAGCCTGGGTTTACCTCAATTGGATCTTTACTCAAAGCTTAGTTCAGTTTACAGAAGGCCCTTTGACATTTTGCAGTCCAATCCACTTTTTCTAGTTTATACAATCCAGTGCTGGGAGCAGTCAAGGGACTAAAGTAAGATACAAATCTCCTGTAATAATACACTACCCCAACAAAGGAGCATACCTATTTTACGGTCTTGGAGGCCAATTTTTAAACAGCCTCCACATTCGCAGGTTCTGCCATGATACAGCTGCTTTCCCTCCTCTCTCCCCCCCTGCTTCCCATCCCCAACATCTTTTTAAAGTGCCCCCATCAAATTTTTTCACCAGTCTGTTGTGTTTGACGCTGTATTTCTCCCACAAGCCCTAGTGAAGACAGACTTTAAAATAGCTCCCTGGTTCAACAAGACTTTATTGGTGAAGCCCCCACTCTGCTGAAAGTTGTCAAAAGGGCATCAGCAGCCATGTGTTCCTCTTAAGGACAGCGCCACAGCCTCATGGTAGGGAGTGACATACATATTCTATGGTGGGGTTATTTCTATCCTGTCCAGGTCACCTTACTGAGTGGTCCCACAATATCCATGGCTACTCTCTATAAAGATTCCTCTATTATAGGCAGTGGAACAACAGCTGTTTTACACTTACCTTGGACTTTTCCCTCCCTTTGGCAGGAATCACGTTTTGCAGTAATTTTTAAGTGCCACAAACTCCAGGCCAGTAAAAATTCTGCAACAGCCTGTGCTTTGTACACTGGATCCCCAGATGTCCTGAGAAAGGGATATCATAGGTCACATTTCACAGTTTAAGACGGGCGTTTTGGGGCACCATCAACTCTCTACTAATACCCCAGCTCATCAATTCTCTGTACAATAGAGACTGATCTCTGATGGGGACCCTCTCTAAATGCTATAGTAATAGCAATAAATGATATTTAAATGCCTCTATATCTGTGTATGAGCTCTTGCTGTATAACAATCAAATCCATTTCTTTTTTGGCACAAGTGCCAGGGGGATGGGAGGGGAGGAGGAATAATCAGGTAGTGAAAAGGAATTCAATTCTTTGTCTGACCTTTACGGCGCTGGACGAGCCAGGACTACAGATGCACACTCTTAGCCTTACTTGCATTAGAAATAGAAAATCCCAGCTCTTGTGGAGGTGTGACGGAGCAGGAAGGGTTAATCAAAGTAACTTCAGGTTAAAACAATTTTAGATTACAATTTATAGAGAAACGTTATTCATTGCCTGGAAGCAAAATTATTAGATCAGATCAAATTATTGCGACTAAAGTCCTAAATATGAGAGGTCACTAAACCAATTATTTCTGGTAACACAATTTTTCCCCCCACCTCACATTTAAAAATATATGCTGTACTTCAGAGGACTTGAGATTTTCTAACTGTATATTAAAAGATGAATGGCCAAAATTCGTAGGAAACATCCTTTTAAAGCAAGATCCACAAACTTTTAATGCACTTCCCAAAAAATATACTTTAAAGATTTTTTTTTTTAATCTCTCTCCATGCCACTTTAAAAAAAAAAAATAATTTCAAGCTGTGGCTTGTTAGCACCAGAGACAATCTCTAATGTAATTGAAAAGGATTTTCTGGAGTTTTCTTTATCGTCATATAAATCTTTTTTTGTTTCCATGGTGAAATAATTCACAATCTGAAATGTTACCCTCCACCCAACTTCCAGCAAGTCTCCTCAGAAACGTGTTTGTATGTGGGATCTTAATGGCAATTCAGATTGGCTGAAACAGCACCATGTGACTTAAAATACTTTTATATTAATACCAGGGAGAACAGAGGGAAGAATCAAACAATTCACAAAAGAACATATTACTACACGTGCTCACATTCCTCAGGAAAATTTACTGCTGCTCTCACAAACTATAAATATTATAAAATTATATGAACCAATTAATTCCAGAGCATGTACTACAGTCAGGGCACTCAAAGTGACCACATAAAGATGATTTTGTGTCTCTGACCTGGAGCTTGCCAAAGCCTGGTTAGCCCCTTGTGTAGGTTAGAGCACCCTGAAAGGTGCCTTAATTAGAACCCTCTCTCTGATGGCCCTTATATGCTGCTGCAGCAGACAGCAATATCTGAGGAACAGTAATACTTCAACCATATCGCCTACACTATGGGATCTTGCAGGAGGAAGGCTGAAAGCAAAGACTACTCCAGGTCTGTGCCTGCCAGGGCTCTTACAATGAGGAAATTCCCTGATAAATCATTATGGTATTATTGTAATCACTCTACACCTGCACAGTTGATGTGATGAGCTTGTGCAAGCTACAAATTCATTCTGTAGTTGGAATAAAAATCATGTAATTCTATAGAAACCTTTTCAACATTTTAGCAAGCCTTTTTGCCATGGGATTAGTTAAGAAAAACAGGGTTACTTATCAGTAACTGTTGTTCTTCGAGATGTGTTGCTCATATCCATTCCAATATAGGTGAGTGCATGCCACCGTGCATGGGTTCCCGGAACTTTTTTCCCCTTAGCAGACCCCATAGGGTCAGCTTAGACACCCCCTGGAGTACCGCGCGCATGCCACAGTATATGAGGAACCGCCAACCCTACGGCCTCTCAGTCCCTTCTTTCTGCCAACTCCAGCAGCAGGGACTGGGGGTGGGTGTGGAATGGATATGAGCAACACATCTCAAAGAACAACAGTTACTGGTAAGGAACCCTGTTTTCTACTTCGAGTGATTGCTCAAAACCATTCCAATATAGGTGATTAAAAAGCCTTCTACCCTCTGTGACCGTCTGGCGGGAGACTTCTCCCTTGGTGGGGGTCTCGACCAGCCTCCGGGGCGACCCAACGTGTGTTTACCCTGGGACACCAGCCCTCTCTCCCTTGGCTGGGTGGGGGAAAGGGGGGAGGATGGAGGTGTGGGCATGGCCATCAAGGCCCATGCCACCTGGCAAGCCTCCGGCGTCGACAACGCCTGCAGGGGCACTCCCCCACCCCCAGGAGTTGGAGGAGGCTCCCTGCATGGAGGTGCAGGCTCCGGAGCAAGCTCAACGGGCCGTGGCTGGTGCATCTCTCAACTTGACCCCACCTGCGCAGGTGGTATGGGGGAGTGCGAGCGCTCCACATGCTGGCATCTTCTCTTCTTCGCCACCTGGGACAGTCGGCGTTGAGTGGATCCCGGTGCTAGCGGAGCACTCTGGACCGAGGAGACGTTTGGTGCCGAGGTGGAACGTGGGGGTTCGGAAGCCGGTCGGAGTGCCGCCTCCATCAAGATAGCCTAATGTCATTAGGCTGAAGGCTGAGTCCTCGGCTTGAAGGCTTTGTATATCTTGCATTTCTCCCTCTGATGCTGCTCCCCCAGGCATTTGAGGCAGTGATCGTGAGGGTCACTGACTGGGAAGGACTTGCCGCAAGCAGCGCAAGGCTTAAACCCAGGTGAGCCGGACATGGCCTGGCCCTAAGCCCCTAAGGGCTTCTATTCTAATGCTAACTAACTTAAGATAAGTGTTAAACACACTACTGAACAATAACAAGTCTATAAGAGGAATGCTACTTGCGAGAGGCAAGAGACGTTCCAGTAACTGTCATGGGCGGAAAGAAGGAACTGAGGGGCCGTAGGGTCGGCGGAGCCTCATATACCGCGGCATGAGCGCGGTTCTCCAGGGGGTGCCTAAGTCGACCCTACGGGGTCTGCTAAGGGGAAAAAAGTTCCGGGAACCCATGCATGGTGGCGTGCACTCACCTATATTGGAATGGATATGAGCAATCACTCGAAGTAGAACTATTGCTTGATAACACAGTTTGCTTCTAATGGGACAAAACCCAGAAGTCCTTACTGAGGCCTAAATAGCTGAAATCAATCAGTGTTGCCTGAATAGAAACTGAGTGAGGACCCCAGGATTTGGTTCAGGGGAAAAAAAAACAAAAAACAATCCCCACCCCTGCCTCTCCCCAAAAGCCCCTACAATTCAAACATTTTAAAGTTTTAAAAAGATGAGAGACTATCAAAACATACTAAAAAAGCTTAAAATTGGTCCCAAACCTTAACCTGTTTCTCAATAGCTCTAACTATTCAAGGATAAATCAATGTGTTGGTACTTTGTAAATCTGTATAAATTAGGGGCCTGGATAGCTTAACTGGGGAAGCATGTCTGGCTAAAGAAAAAATTTCAAAAGTTAAAAGAAAAACCCTTCTAATATGCCACAGAGTATACAGGTCCTTTGACCCAATCTGATGTGAATGGAACCATTATTGTTCTTCCATTAACAATATAACGACTCCTGCTGAGCCATTATAATGTTAACAGTTTGCTGGAGATTTGAGTAGCATTTTTACTACATGTTGATACACTACTCCACAAACCAGGATTTTGCTCATTAAGATGCTAGACATTTCCATCTTTAAAATACTCTCTGAATTCTGAGTAAGCAATATCCCATCTAACTTGATACATTACAAAGCCAAAATAGGGAAAGAACAGGTTAAAGATAAAGGATATCTTTAAAGAATATTTAGATAAGTTAGTTACATGCAGAAAAGTCAGCAGGGCCTGACAAAATTTACTCTAGGATACTTAAGTAACTAGATGAAGCAATCTCAGAACTGTTAGCAATTATCTTTGAGAATTCATGGATGGGTGAGGTCCCAGAGGACTGAGGACTAACATAGTACCAATCTTTATAAGAGAGGACTACGGAATTATAGACCAGTCAGCCTAACTTCAATACCTAGAAAGATACTGGAACATATTATTAAACATTCAATTTGTAAAAGCAACTAGAGAATAGAGTAATAAGGAAGAGCACGCATGGATTTGTCAAAAAATAAATCATACAAGACTAATCTAATTTCCTTCTTTTACAGGGTTATCAGCATAGTGCATGGGGGGAAAAGCTGAAGATGAGATACATCTTGATTTTAGTAAGGCTTTTGACAGACCCACATTTGTAGGAAAAACAGAAAGTATGGCAAGAGACCACCCCAGCTTCACTAGGAGATCTGCATGGATCTGAAACTAAAAAAAAAGTTTTATGAGAAGTGGAAACTAGGACAAACTACAAAGTATGAATGTAAACTATAAACAGAAGTATATAGGCATAAAATTAGAAAGCCAAGGCACAAAATGAGATTAAACTAACTAGAGACAAAGAGTAACAAGTAAGAATTCTACAAATACATTAGAAGCAAAAGGAAGACCAAGAACAGGGTAGGCCCCTTACTCAATGAGGGGAGAAAAACAAACAGAAAATGTGGAAATGGCAGATGGCTTTTTTGTTTCAGTTTTCACCACAAAAGTTATTAGATATCCAATCGCTTCTATAGTGAATGCCCATAAAAATGAGGTAGGATATCAGGATAAAACAGGGAAAGAACAAGTTAAAAATTACTTAAATAAGTTAAATGTCCTCAAGTTACCAAGGCCTGATGAAATACATCCTAGAATACTTAAGGAGCTGACTGAGAAGGTATCTGAGCCATTAGCAATTATCTTCGAAAAGTCATGGAAGATGGGAGAGATTCCAGAGAACTGGAAAAGGACAAACATAGTGCCAGTCTATAAAAAGGGAAATAAGGACAACCTGGGAAATCTCAGACTAGCCATCTTAACTTCAGTACCCAGAAAGATAATGGAGCAAATAATTAAGCAATCAATTTGCAAACACCTAGAAGATAATAAAGTGATAAGTAACAATCAGCATGGATTTGTCAAGAACAAATTCTGTCAAACCAACCTGATAGCTTTCTTTGACAGGGTAACAAGCCTTTGTGGGGGGTAGGATGGGACTGGTAGATGTTGTATATCCTGACTTTAGTAAACTTTTGATATTGCCTCACATGATCTTCTCATAAACAAACTAGGGAAGCACAACCTAAATGGAGCTATCCTAAGGTGGGTGCACAACTGGTTGGAAAACCATTCCCAGAAAGTAGTCATCAGTGGTTCACAGTCAAGTTGGCAGGGCATATCTGGGTCCAGTTCTGTTCAATATCTTAATGATTTAGAAAATGGCAGAGAGCACACTTATAAAGTTTGCAAACAATATCAAACTGGGAGGGGTTGCAAATGTTTTGGAGGATAGGATTAAACTTCAAAATGACCTGGACAAACTGCAGAAATGGTCTGAAGTAAATAAACAGAATAAAATTCAATAAGGACAAATATAAAGTTTTCCACTTAGGAAGGACCAAATCAGTTGCACACATACAAAATGGAAAATGACTCCCTAGGAAAGAGTACTTCATAAAGGGATTTGGGGCTTCATAGTGGATCACAAGCTAAATGAGAGTTAACAGTATCACACTGTTGTAGGGGATGGGGGGAGGGGGGAAGAGCAAACATCATTGCACCATTTGGGGTATATTAGCAGAAGAGTTCTAAGTAAGACTCAAGAAGTAATTATTCCACTCTACTCAGTGCTGATTGGCCTCAACTGCAGTAGTGTGTCCAATTCCGGGTGTCACATTTCAGGAAAGATGTGGACAAATTGGAGAAAGTCCAGAGAAAAGCAACAAAAATGACTGAAGAGCTAGAAAACATGACCTATGAGGGAAGATAAACAAACCCAGTTTTTTCAATGGTAAGAGTTTTCAAATACATAAAAAGTTGTTACAAAGAGGAGGGAGAAAAATTGTTCTCCTTACCCTCAGAGGATAGGACAAGCAGCAATGGGCTTAAAATTGCAGCAAAAGCAGTTTAGGTTGGATATGGGGAAAAAATTCTTAACTGTCAGGGTAGTTAAGCACTGGAATAAATTGCCTAGAGGTTGTAGAATCTCCATCATTGGAGATTTTTAAAAGGGTTAGACAAACACCTATCAGAGAGGGTCTAGATACTATATAGTCCTGCCATAAGTGCAGGGGATGGGACTAGATGACTTTTTGAGGTCCCTTCCAATTCTACGATTCTCATAAGCAAACTAGGGAAATATGGTCTACTTCTAGATGAAATGACTATAAAGTGGGTACACAACAAGTTGAAAGACTGTACTATAAAAAGTAGTTATCAGTGGCTCGTTGTCAAACTGGGAAGACTCATAGTAGGGTCCCACAAAGGTCCAGTACTATTCAATATTTTCATTAATGACCTGGATAATAGAGCAGAGAATATGCTTATCAAATTTGCAGAGGATACCAAGCTGGGAGAGCCTGACAGCACTTTGGAGAACAGGATTAGAATTCAAAGCAATCTTGATAAACTGAAGAATTGGTCCGAAATCCAATCACTAATCACGAAGATGAAATCACTAAGATGAAATTCAATAGACAAATGCAAAGTACTTCACTTAGGAAGGAAAAAACCCAATTAAATGCCCAACTACAACATGAGGAAAAATTGGCTATGTGGTAGTACTGCTGAAAAAGATTTGGGAATTACACTTGTAGACTATAAAATTCAAGCTAGACTGGGCCTACTTATAAAATTGAGCTACCAAATATTACTAATAAGAAGCATATTGCAAAAGCATGGTGGTAACTGGAATCCCTTTTTGAAAAGAAGGGGCTGCTTCTTATTGCATCACATATGTGCTGTTTTCTTCTTTAAGCGTGTCTGGTATTTTATCTGGGTAACTGCCTTTCCTATGGTTAATGGCCCCTCTTGAGTGACCAGCCTCCCTAATGAAATTATCTTCTGTAAACAACATCTATATCTCAGTGGCCCCGTATTTTTCAAGGATACATTTTGATCCTATCTTCTGATGGGTACTACCTCAGGAATTATTCCATTTTCTTCTCAGCAAACCCCAACCACCTTCTGTTAGGAAAAGGTGGCACTTTGTGGCAAACAAGTCCTGGACTGTTGACTCAACAAAATCCAAGTGGCTATACCCTTTGAACTGAGCAAAAACATATAGGTCTTTCCCTGTTATTATTATTTTTTTTTAATTTCCTTTGTTCTCTCAAGTAATTACCAAAAATGCTTTGAAAACACTAAATTTAAGAGTATAAAGAGAGAAGCAACAATTCAACACTAGCAAGTGCACTTCAGGACTGAGACATCATTCCAGACACAGAACTGTCATCTCAGCCAGCTTTCTTCTGAGACTACGAATCCAAGCTCTTGGAGAAACTGTCAAGAATTGAAACCACCGCCTCTAGCCTGCATTGGTGAGGAAAATTGCTTTTGCAGCTAATATATGTTGGACTTTTGGTTTGGGGGTTCATTTTATAAGTGTAGTAATTAAAGCCCGCCTGTCATCATTGAACGAGTGTCATGTCAATTCATGAATGCACTAATATCTATCCCAGTTGGTCAGGTAACACAATGGATCACAGATTGACTAGAAGTCAACAATATGATGTAGTTGCAAAAAAGGCTAGTATTCTGGGATGCATTAACAGTAATGTCGTATATACGACACAGGAGGTAATTGTCTCACTCTACTCACCACTGGCGAGGCCTCAGCTGGAGTACTGTGTCCAATTGTGGGTGCCACACTTAAGGAAATTGTGCATAAAATGGAGAGAGAGTCCATAGAAGAGTTACAGAAATGATTAAAAGTTAAGAAAGCCTGACCTATGAGAAAAGGTTAAAATAAATTGGACATGCTGACCCTTGAGAAAAGAAGCCTGAGGGAGGGACCTGATAACAGTCTTCAAATATATTAAGGGCTGTCATAAAGAGAACAGGGATCAATTGTTCTTCATGTCCACTGAAGGTAGGAAAAGAAGTAAGAGGCTTAATGTGCAGCAAGGGAGATTTAGGTTAGATGGTAGGAAAATTTTAACTTTAAGGACAGATAAGCACTGGCATAGGCTTCCAAGGGAGGTTGTGAAATCCTTGTCATGGAGGTTTAACAGTTTCATCAAACACTTGTAAAGGATCATTTTGGAATACTTGGTCCTGCCACAGCACAGGGGGCTGGATTAGGTCTTCTGGATAGATTGGAGAGAGAGTGTTCTAACAATTGATTCAACATAATGAAACTTGCAGGCCCACAAAAAGTACAGCAACAAAAACTCAAAGAAGTGAAACGGAATACACCCATTCACTGATACTTCCTGCTATAAAAGTGCTCACACATTAGGTGGAAGGGAGGAGTAATCACCCTAATAAAATGTAAGAGAAAACAATAAAGGTTACAGGTAATAAAGGAATATCATCAAGCCATACAAAGTATTCCAGAACATTTCATATATGGCACTAAAACATGAGCTTTGATGACCCAGATGGTAATTCAGCTGCTTTAGAGCGGACTACTGGCTTGGTATTTATACTAGTGTTAGTGCAGGTACCCAATGGAACTCATATTGTTATATAACCCCCACAATACTTTATTTGAAGAAATATATCCCCCACAATACTTTATTTGCCACAACCACTTTAGCACAAAGAAAGAAAGAAACTAGGCTTCATCTGATCAACTACTCTCTCAGGGCCTGATTTTCCTCTTTTCTACATCTAATTACAACACCTTCAAACCGGTGTAACATGGTGGAGAGTCTGGCATCTAATATTCTCTATGGCATTTGCTTACATGATAACTGTATCAAATACTGACAAGCCAAACCTGTTCTTTAAAACCTGAAGAACTAACAAACTGACTTTCTGTAAAGGTTATTTCAGACCAGACTGCACACAGTCATTTCTGACACATATATGGACTTCCCCAAAGTGACCTGGAAATCTGTGTTCTAAAAACACCATTAAATACATTTACAGAAGACCACAAAATCCCTAAAAATTGTTAACAAGCAGACCATTGATGATATTCAGATGCACACCATACCTCCCCCCTTTAGGGCAAGGCTTGAAACGAACACTTAACTCCCCATTCAAAGACAAGCCCCACGACCCCATGCTTGGAATTGGCATTAAAGGGATCCTTTCTCTGGCCACTTCTGTGGGTCCCATAAAACAAAAACAAGAAAGTAACAGAAAAGCATTATAAAGCCCACTGTCTATAACAAAAAAGTCAATTCTCCAAGGTTCTGTCAAAAAGGTGCATTGCACATTTGCTTCATCCACAGATTTATCCTGTAACATTGCCTTTTTGAAGATTAGTCGAGTATATTATCTAAAGAACATAATAATGGCAAGAATCTTCCCCACCAGGAGTAGCAGCTGCTTTTCAGTAATAGATAGCAGTTAAATCCTTATAGCATACCCTCCTTTCCTATTTCTTTGCTTTCCTGAATATCCCGTATCAATTTCCTCACCTGATATGGGCATGGGATGTGATATTCTCTGCAGCGTTCTTGTATCCACGTGGTCTCCCACACACCTCGGAAAGCCTGCTCATAGAAATAGCAGCCAATTACCACCAAGAGCGGAACGAGGTACAGAACACTGAACACGCCAATCCGGATCATGAACTTCACCAGCTTGTCCTGGTTCTCTTTTTCTAATGGGATTTCAATGCGAACCCGATTGAGGGAGATAATGCCAGCCAACAGCAGAGAAACTCCAACCACAACATACAGGCAGAGGGGGGCAAGAACAAAATATCGCAATGCATCCACATCATAGAGGCCAACAAAACACACGCCACTAATATTGTCACCTTCAATTTTATTCATTGCTAAAAGGATGATGGTTAGAGTTCCTGGAATGCCCCATGCACTGGCATGGAAGAGCAATGCTTTCTTCTCAATTGCTTCACTGCCCCATTTTGGCACAGCTGCCAAGAACCATGTGATGGTAAGAATGACCCACCAAACACTGCCAGCCATGGTAAAGAAATACAGCACCATGAAAAGCATGGTGCAAGCTTTGTTATGAGAGCCCTGTGTCACTGTGGAAGCCTTGTACTGAGCAGGGCTAGATGCATTGCATGCTACTCGGTCCTCAAGCAAAAAGCCAATGAAGAAAATCAATGACACCATCATGTAACAGACAGCATAAAATATAATGGGTCTTTCTGGATAGCGGAATCTTGTGACATCAATCAGAAAAGTTAAAAAAGTAAACAAGGTAGCAGAAAGGCAGATGATGGAAATCACTCCGATGAAATATCGGGCAAAGGAAAGCTCTTCACGCCTAAAGTACATATTCGGACAAGGAGGGGAACAGTCTTGTACCCCCAGGAAAGAATAACCCAGATCAGGGTCTATTTTCAACTCCCGGGGGCACCAAAAACCATAGTCCCTCTGCACTGCCATTGGGGCCTCTTCTGTGGGCTCTCCAGCTAAATTGAGGTCTACGAGACGAGGGTAAGGCTCATCACAGTCCGGGAATCTAAAAAAAAAAATAAATATTGGGAATTATCTGTATATTCACCCATACTCTAGCAATCCTGTTCTGCTTTACGTGTCTAGTTTTAGATACAACAATTGGATAAGAAAAAAAACTAATTTACAAAAAAATGTAATCAATGAATCATATAGACATAAATTGGATAGTCTCTATATTACTGGGTACAGCTTGATTCAGCAAAGCACTTAAGTAGATGCCTTAAATTCAGTGAGAGTAGTCTCAGAATGGTGACTCAACAGGGCTACTCACATGCTTAGTATGTGCATAAAAGCTTTGCTGAATTGGGATCTAAACTCTGTCAGGGTGCTCAGTGGTGTAGACACACAAGATGCCAAGTCTCCTGTCACGAACAGTTTACAGTGTTTGTAAAAAAGATTGCTTTAATTTGCCATAACATGATTTTAAATTTCATGTTTTAATTTTTAAAAAGTTGCCAAGCAAAATATTATGATGGTGTGCCAGCAGCACTGTAGTTAAGACAGAGATTTAGTCTGCATTTGATAGAAGCTAACACTACTGGCATCTACACACCTTTCTTAAAAACAAGAAGTTTGTTCTTACAGTACTATTGGACTTGTAATAGTAGTAGGGGTAATGGGAAAGTTAGATTAGGCAAGATGTAAAGTTTAAAACCCAGTCTTTTTGGAAAGATCATGAATGAGTCACTTAAAAAAAAAAAAAAACACCACAAAAAACAACCTTTTAAATATACTTGAAATTGGCAAAGAATGCTCAGGAGGACTCCATGTGTAGACCAATACCACTTTTAAATGAATAAAATAATAAAATAAAATAGAATAAAATAAAATGGAACTTGTATACTAATTCCCTTAAAAATATGCACACTTAATTTACCCTAATCACATATAGATATTTTCGGGATATGGGCTATTGTGTATGTGGGTGGAAATGAGAAATATGAAAGTAGTTTCCTTTCCAGGAAACAGGCTGTTACACTACACAAAGGAAGGAAAAACAGGGTTATTATTTGAGGTGGAAAACATATTGATGGACTGGAAAAGAGATATTATAAAACATCCTGGAACATATTCAACATATTGAATATTTTTAGATGGTGGTTCTGAAAAACAGATTTGCTAACCTGCTGCATTCCATATCCTCTGGCCAAGAGACACCAAACATCTCCATGAGTTTGGAACATTCGTTGTATGCCCGTTGACAAAGCCTGCGACATGGGAGAGTGACCCGTCCGTACTCCATACAGACTGGAGCATATAGGGCACACAGAAATGGTCGAAAATCCCTGGAGCATTCCAGATTGACCATAGGATGAAATGGCTAGAAGAGAAAAGAATAATTAAATGTTGCAGGCCACTGGTTTTTTTGGAAAACATCAGCAGTAAGTCATACTTTTTCTTATGAATTATTCTGGCCTTTACTATCGTTCTCCTAACCAAGAGCTGCCTCTTCAAATGCTGACTGATGGAAGAAGTTGGGAACATCATAACAGTGCTCATACACCAGCATTCACTTGATGCAAACATAAGCATTAAAAAGAAGAATCCCCACGCTACACAACAGTGTCTAAGGCCATGTCTACATTAGCACTTATTTTAGCAAAAGTTTTGTCGCTTAGGGGTGTGAAAAAAATATCTCCCTGAGCAACATCAATTTTGCAGGCATAAGCACTCACGTGCACAGAGCTATGTCGAAGCTACACAACGTGCGCATAACGAAGCTACACAAGCGTGCTGGTACAGCTGTGCCGCTGTAAGCTTTTAAGTGTAGACATGACCTAAGTGTCTACCACTGCTCTTCCTCCCCTCAAAAAAAGCCAAACAAATTCGCTTTTTTTTTTTTTTTTTAAACTGGTCTATAAAGTGCAGATCCACCACATACTGCTAGCTCCCTACTTACTAAGGTGCCCCAGGTTAAATTCTGCTGGTGATATCGCACCCACCTTGAAGAGTGCCAGACAATGCAGTTGCCTTTTGGGATAAGGAAATATTACATGGTTTTATTCTGCAATTTTAAAGACATTCTTCCTAGCCAAAAGACGATATTTTACATGATAATCCTTATGTCCTCACTTCCCTTTAGTCTCTGCTTTAGCAGAGCTGGACTCTGCATTTTTATTACTTTTGCCAAGTACTCATGCAGGATACTTCGTATTCCATTCTTCCCATTCATCTGACCCAACCAACTACCCATTCTAGGCCAGCTATATCCCTAGATGGGAACTGGGCTGAGCATGATGAAGTCACGGCCATTCCTATAAATTCACCAATGATATGAAAGGCCAGCTTCCTTTAACCTACAAGAAGTAAATCTGTATTTATTGTGAAGCCATGCTAAAGGTGTCACAATTATTGATCAACCAAGTATTTGAGTTTCTTTGGGAGAGAAAGCATTAATAAGGAGGGTAAGGCCATGAAATCAGAGCTAGAGGGTAGCAAGACAAAGTAGGGATCAAAAACAACAATATTTAATTTTTTATATTACCTCATGTCAGGCATAAGTGATGCTGACTAACTGCAATGCTTAAATATAGCAGTGAAAGAAAATCTATCACAATTAACCCAACACGAGGATGTCTTAAAGTGGCTTTCAGAAGAGAAAGGGTTGAAAACCTGACAAGTTATTTGCTTTGTTAGCTACAAAATAATAGGCAGTGGACCTCACATCTTTTCCTCCTGGGAAGTGGGAAGGAACAGAAATAATTATGGGAGACAAGGGTTTTATGGCTTACTAAAAGACTTTAAAAGGATTCAAAAGCAAAGCTGCAAATGTTATAAATGTATGTTACTGCAGGTTCTCATTACTGCCATCTTCATTTGCCCAGCTACTGTTTTTATGTGCCAAGATCTTCAGGATAGAGACCATTTCTAATGATGTGGATTTATTTGACCTTTGGACTTTACTGTAAGACTAATAATCATTGTCCTTTAAGAACATAAACAGTTATTAATCTGTACTGTGACTATTATACAAGATGTTTTGCACATGTACATTCCACTTCAAGTTAGGGATGTAAAAGGTTACCGTTTAAACGTTTAATCGGCTGTTTAAACTGGAGCAGAAAAGGGGTGCAGTAGCTGGGCTGGCTCCCTGCCAGTGAGAGCAGCTGGGCAGCCCTTGCTGGGGGTCAGGGGCACGGAGCCCAGCGTGGAGGGAGAGAGGGGTGTGAGTTGCATCTGGGCTCAGCTCCCCGCAAAGGGGTGGGGAAGATGAAGGCCAGCCCTGGGGAGGGGGGTAGTTGTAGCTGGGCTGGCTGCCCATCACAGAGCCCTGCAGGAGGAGAGGGGAAGCTCAGCACAGCGGGGTGGGGGTGAGCCACAGCTGGGCTCAGCTCTCTCCAAGCAGGGGCGAGGTGGGGAGTTCAGCATAGAGATGGGGGAAAGGGGTAGCTGCAGCTGGGCTGGCTCCCTGCCAGTGAGAGCAGCTGGGCAGTTCTTGCTGGCAGGGAAGCGCAGAGCTCAGCAGGGAGGGTACGAGCTCGAGCTCCCCCCGCTGAGTGAGAGCTGCCCAGCTACCACAGTGTGGGGGGGAGGCGCAGCTAGGCAGCTCTCACTTGGCAGTGAGGAGCCAAGCCCAGCACGGCTCCCCCCACAGCATTTACCATTTTAGAATGTTTAAACGGATTTTTAATTAAACTAATTTTACATCCCTACTTCGAGTGTGTGCATGCCCAGTGCACTAGAGTTGGAGATTTTTTCTTCTAGTGGTAGGCATCAGGGCAGCACATGCGCCCCATCACCTTGTGCTGATGCAGGCCTACCGACCGGGGTGGGAGCCAAGGAGGCAATTGCCCAGGGGCCTGACAATTTAAAAGGGCCCGGGCCATGGGCAGCGATTGAAGCTCCCCTTCAGGGAGACCAACTCCTTGTCCCTCCTCTTCTGCCTGGTGCTCCGCCCACACTCCACCCCTCCTCCATTTAGCCCTCTCCCCACTTGCATCCATCCTCTCTCCCTCCCCATTTAGCCTCCCCTCCTTTCATCCACAGCCCATTCCCTTGAGAACCCCGCAGCTCGTACTCTCCGTTATTTATTATGCATCATGAAGGTTCCAGGGTGACAGAGGAGGCGGTATCTGCTACTCAGCTTCCTGGGTTCATCAGTAACCTCCTGGGGAGTCCAAGGGACCGCAGATACTGCCTCCTCAGCCACTTGGGAACCTGAGTGGCACATAACAAATAAGCATAAACTTCCAGCAGAAACCCACTCCAATTTATTTAATACTGGTGCTGTAAAAAAAAAAAAAAAAGTTAACTAGATCAAGCAACGCCACAACTTAGGCATAAGGGGTTCTAATGTGTTATCAAAAGGATAAAGAGTTGTGTCAAACCTCAGCCATCCCTTTCTGGGGGGTCATTGACTGTTCTGCCCTGGGGCCCAAAATTCTTTTCAGCAGGCCTGTGTTGATGCACAATGGTATGAAGGACAGTATCACCTCAGATCCCTCCCCCCCATATTCCTTCTTACAAGGCCAACTCTGATATAGAGGGGAAGGAGGGTGGATAGTGGCACGGATATGTGAAACACATCTTGAAGAACAAAACTAACAGAACAGGTTAGTAACCTTTTTTTCCTTCAAGTGATTGGATAGGACCATTCCACTTCAGGTGACCCAAAAGCAGTTCAATCAGGAGATGGGTTTTGGAGTCTTTCTCAACAATAACTAAAGTATCACTTGTTCAAACTTAGCATCATCTCTGGAATGCGGAGATATAGCATAATGAGTTGTAAAAGGTACGCATTGATGACCAAGTTTTAGCCCTACAAATGTCTGATATAGGTACTTGAGCCAAAAAACTGTAGAAACTGCCTAATATCTTGTAAAGTGTGCTACCATCCTGCTTGGAAATGGTATATTGGCAATATCATAGACATATGCAGGATGAAATCCTCTGCAACGAGACTAGAATGTCTTTCACCCTGTCTGTAATTGACACAAACAGCTGTGATGACAATCTAAAAGACCTAGTTCTGTCATAGTAAAAGCCAATGCCCTTCTAAACATCCAAGGTGTGTAGCTTGATTGAGGTGGAATTCCAATACTACTTTAATCAGAAATTTCAGATGTGGACGTTAGTATACTTTTCTCTATAAAAAATTATAAAGGAGGGTCAACTACCAACACTCACAACTCTGCCACCCTTCTCAAGGAGATAATAGCTATCAAAAACACTACTATCATAGAGAGATACAGCAAAGAGCAAGCCATTAGTTCAAAGGATGGATCCAACAACTTAGCATCAGATTTTAAAGTTTCAAGAATAAATGGGATCCATGATATATGGGGATATAACCAACAACAGACACTTCAAGAATCTGACTCATAGAATTAGAAAACACTGACTGGCCCACAATTGGTGGGTGAAAAAACAGAGATAGCTGGCAAGTAAACTCTGATGGAAGTAATCAATATGCCTTATTGTTTTAGATGGAACAAACAGTCCCAAATTTCTTGGATAGAGGCTAGGATTGACAGAACACCTTCTGCTTTGACCATAAGGAGAATTGTTTCCACTTTAATAGGTAAGCGTATCTGCTTTCTGCTATTCAGGAAAACTTTCTGTATATTTCCCTAACACTCCACCTCCTGAGGCATTAACCATGATGTACCAAGCCACAGGATGGAGATTGGGATGTAGCAGGCGACCATGGTGCTGGGAAATCCGATCAGGTTCTGGAGGTAGTGTCAGAGAATCCCTAGCTGATAAGCTCAGCAAACTAGAGAATCAATGTTGGCAAGGCCATGGCGGTGCTATGAGGATCATGCAAATGTGATCCTGTGTGAGCTTGAGTAACACCATGACATACAGCAGTCCGTCTTTCCATGATAGTAGGTAAGCGTCCATCGGATTCCTTACTGAGACCTGCCCTGAAACAAGAAAGTTGGCACTTGCTGCTGAAAAAAATAGCAAACAAGTCTATGAGAGGGACTCTCCCCCACAACTTTGAAAAATGAATCTCATGATATCCAGTCTGAGAGACCACTCATGATCCCGGCTCAATGAAGTGCTCAGGCAATCTGCCAAGCTGTTCTGAATACCAGGAAAGTGGAAGGCTTTTAGATGAATTGCATTGCTGACAGAAAACTCCCAAAGATGGTCTGATCTGGTCCCTCCCTGTTTCTTCACACAGTATGTTGCCACAGTGTTGTCTGTGAGGATTTGCAGAGTCTCTCCCATGACGTGACGGAGAAAAGCCCGACAAGCCACCTGAATGTCCATGAGTCTGAGAACGCTCCTGGATATCTCCAGGGATACCATGAGATGTAGCTATTCTTTTTAAAAGATCTTGGTAAACCCTGCAGTCATCTTGGACAAATGAGTAGTCCAAGGAGCTATAATCCCATCAGGTGATGATGAGGAAGAATGCAAAGGAGACTGAGGCTGATCCTCCTACAACAGTGCAGTGGGTGGAGGTTCCAAAACTTACCAACCTTCAAGGCTTGCTCGATACCGATATTGGTACAGGTGACAACCTCCTTGACCTCATCCAGTCTAGAGATCTAGAAGTCCAGCCACGATTACTCCAAGGGTCCCTATCTCTGTTCCTCTGGTGGATACCAGTAATAAAACTCCTGTGAAGCAGAAGGGGAGTGCTGCAGTCTGTCTCAGGAGGGGTGGGGCATCTGGCCACATTAGAAGCATGCTATAAGCTGGGCCTGGATGACAGGGAATGGATCACTCAAATTGCCCTGTTCTGTTTGCGCTCTATAGCAACTGGCACCAGCCATTATTGGAAGTCAAGATACTGATCTAGATGGACTGTTGGTCTGACCCAGAATGGCCATTTTTATGTTCTTGTTGGTACTCTGCCAGCCAGGGCTGAGGTCTGGGGGCATTGCTCTGGAGAGATGAGTATTGGACACATCATGGTGGGTTTATCCCAGGACTGCACTGGATGAAGAAAACACCAGATGCTCCAAAGCTTTAGCTCCCCACAGTACCAAGGGCTGATGAGAACCCTGAGGTAAGTCTGTAATCAGGGCCTGAGGAACCGCAGATATTGACTGACCTGCATCCTGTACCATAGGGGAGTCTGGCACCACGAAGCAGAGTAGGTCTTGTGCTGCTGCGCAGGTCTCTGCTATTATCGATAGCAAGATATTTTCCTCCTAGTACTGATCCTGTTGGAAGAAAATAGTCTGTACCACAAGGGTAATGGGGTCAGTCTCAATGGCCTGGGCATCAGTGCCAACAATCCCTGATATGAAGAAGTTTTGGTAATGGGGAGCGTCTCTTTCCAGAGGATGCCCTACCCTGTCCTTGCCTACTGGCGAATGGTACCAGGGACCAAAGTTGTCTAGCGGAGCTAAATCTTGGTCCTTGGATGATTCTGACCTTGTGCTTCTTTCTTGGCACCAGGAAGGGGATTAGTTCCAATGTTCTGAAGGGCCACTCTTCACCGACCCCGAAGTACTAAGTGCGTGCTCCAAGCACGACAGTTCAGCAGGGGGATGTAAGGCAGCCTCCATGAGGATGTGGCACAGTTCCTCATCTCTTCTTTTTTTGTCTGGGGCTTGGAATCCTTGCAAATTAAGTTCTCTCTAATGGGACCCTCGCCAAGGAACTTTAGGAAGGTGGCATAAGTGTCACTCACCAGCATAGATTTCTTGCAACTGGTACAAGGCTTAAACACTGAGACAAGGCATTCCTCGGTACCAGACATTAGCACCTGTAAATAAGAGGGAACCAACACTCCAAGAAAATAAAGGAAACTTTTACTACTCTAAATAACCAACAAACCACAAACTATTTACAAAAAGAGAAGAAATTCCCCATTGAGAGGATCCATGGGTCTTGAACCCAGGTCCATGGATCTTCAGGCAATCCCTGTATCCTAGTTGCTATTTGGTGACTTGCTAGGGGCTGGCGGGCTCAGTGGGTAATGGAACCCTAACACTAACAGAGGCACTGCCCACAGAAGTCCTGACTGGAGAAGCACCTGGCCCCCCATCCATAAATCCAGCTACTCTATTTAAGCTAGGAAGGGGCAGAGGAAGTTGTCCATACAACTGGGCCTGCCTAGCTGCTATATCAGACCCTGCTTTCTTGCCTGACTCCTGAGCCCTGCTTACCTACCCAACTTGTCTATGGTTTCTGCTTCCCCGTCTTGTTTCTGATCCCTGCCCCTCTTCTCTGACTCCAACGCCAGCTCTGGTCCTTAGCTCAAATCTGATTTTGATTCTAGCTCTGACACTCAGCCCTGACATTCACCCTCAGACTCTGGTTCTGACCTTTGGCTCCAATTCCCGGCTCCAGCCACTAGGCCTGACTATCCATGTCCTAGTCCCTAACACCTATAAGGGGAGAAACTTGCAGAAACAAGATAAAGCTCTCTAACTATGGATCACAGGCACTAAGACGGAACAGAGGGGTCTGGGGCAACTCTGCCCTTTATACCAGCATGGAGCAGCACAAGACAACAAAAGGTGCATTTGCCACCCTGAGAGGTACCGCTAAGGGGGAAAAAAAAATCTGACTCTGGTGCACCGGGTGGACACACCTGAAGTGGAACGGACATGTGCCATCACTCAAAAAAGAACTACAGCAAATCTAATTATGTCGGTATGTTATAGCTACAACACGAAACCAACTAGATGACTGTGCCGCCTCCAAATTAGATAGACAAGAATAATGACATTTTGGATGCCCTACTCTTATCTATTTGTTTGTAATCCAAGTCACAGCACAAAGGGAGCAAGGATGTAGTAGTCGTGCTGAATGCAACACTGAAGTGCATTTTTAACAGTCAATTCACTTCTATTTAGGTTTTATACCATGTCCATCATCCTGGTATCAAAGTGTCAGCAGTTTTCTGCAGAGAGCCTTGCAGGATTAAAGAGCAGAAGGGATTCTAATGTTCAAAGCCAGAATGATCGCAAAAGCACAAAAGAATCTAGGGCTATGTCTACACTACCATTTATGTCGATATAACTTATCGCTTGGGGTGTGAATAAATTACCCCTGAGCGACAAATTACATCGCCCTAAATGCCGGTGTAGACATGACCACGTTGGCAGGAGAAGACATAGCTACAGCCGTTCATTGGGTGTGGATTAATGAAGTCGATGGGATAGTTGTCTCCTGTCGGTTTAGGGCGGCTACCAGAGAGAGCTCACAGAGACACAGCTGCAACAGTGCAGCAGCGCTGTTATAAGTTCTTTAGTGCAGCCATAGCCTAAGACTTAGAGAAAATCCCAACTCTTGCTTTTTCGAAGACTACAAAGTCAGCTCTTTTGGGCAGCGTGAGGTTTGTTTTTAAACAAGATTTCCATTAAAATAGTTTAAGTTAATCTTTTCCCTTTTCAAATCCATCAAAACAAAATAGGTCCAATCCAACTAGGAAAATATCCTTTTATGAATTAAATGAACTGTTACAAATGAGTAACCATTTCCATAGACATGACAAGAAAAGTTTCAGTTTTCAATTCACATTTATTTCCTCCATACATACAGGGACAGGTATCTAAAAAGCCAAAATCAGGAGCATGGACTGGACCATGCAATCAGTGTTGGCATTTTGTTGCGTTTCTTTTAACAAAGCAATTCCTCTGCCACAGAGTCAGCTACAGTAGAGCACAACTATGTTAAATTCTGTACTGTGTTGGTTGTTCCTGAAAATGTTGAGCTGTATGACAGTAGTGCTGTGTCATTTGGCTGCATCTTATATTGGAAATTGAAATGAAACCAATATTATTGAAAAGCAAAGAGGAAACATTTGAAAGGAAAATAAATTTACATCACAGCAGCCTAAAAAATATTTTTTCCATCTAAAATTAATTTGGCTAGGACTTTTTTCATGTAAATACTTGGGGAGGGGGGTAAGTGGGGAAATTGATGGCACAACAACAGAAGTGCGGACTTCAGTTGTTATCAGACTCAAACCTTAGGGCCACAAACCTCCCTAATCTGTAAAAGTAGAGAAAAAGGAGAACCTTGGCTTTTATTTTTGTTAAAGTGTCTAGGCCCCTCTTTTCCTTGAAAAGAGCAAACCGAAGCCTGGTCTACACTACAAAGTTTTACTGACAAAACTTTCTGCCAGCACAGCCTTGCAATCATCCACTCTCAATTTTGAGTCCTTCTGACAAAACTAATTTATTGCCAATTAAGTTCCCTGAATGAACTAACCCTTCTTCCAGTACAATGGCTGTGGGGAATCAGAAGTACCCGTACCAGCACAATAGTGCTCCTGCAACAAGTCCACAATGCAACTGTCCCTACAGCAGTGACCACTCTAGCCAAATATTTGACCTCTGCTGCCCAGGAGTCAAAGGGCACATTTACATTGTGTTTTAGAATCTATAGCAGCAAGTCTCAAAGCCCAGGTCTACAGACTCAGGCTTGTGCTATAACCCTAAAAATAGCAGTGTAGATGTTGCAGCTTGGGCTGTGAAACCCATCCCCCTCATTAGGCTCCACCTTTTGTTGCAATGTCTACACTGCTACTTTAAACATAGTCTATAGACTGTGGCTCTGAGACTCACTGCCATGGGTTTTTAAAAGGCTTGTCTACACCACAACATTTCAAGCCCTGTGCAATGTAATTAAGCTGATGTAAACACCAGTGTAGACATCACTAGGTTGACAGAAGAATTCTTCTTTAGACCTACCTACCACCTTTCAGAGAGGTGGGTTTACTCTAGCATTGGAAGAGCCCCTTCTGTCACCGTAGTGTCTACATTACAGCACTACAGAAGTGCAGCACACTAGTATATACTATAGTGTATACATATCCACAGCAAACAAGAGCCCCTCCTTTGCCCACCCCATTTAAAATCCCCAGCATGTTTTGGAAATGCCTCTTTTCCTGCTAGCCCATCTTGCACGCTCACCTACCAAGTAAGACTTCAGCTCACCCTCATGCTGCTGCATGGTCAGAGAGAGGTTCTTGATTTCCTTGACCTGGGTGGAGGAGAAGTGTGTGCAAACACAATTGCAGAATTCCTGCAGGAATAAAGATATGTACCAGGACATTTTAAAGGGCATAGAGGCCCAGGAGTACAGCAGGGACAGTGTTAGACTTTCCAGAGAACAACGGAGTACAACCTCCAGTCTACTGTTGTCCCCAAGACATGTCCCTATTATGAAGAGCTCAATACCACGAGTCAGAACCTCACCACCTTCCTGCCAATGCACATAGACATCTTGGGTTGCAAACTACAGATTGCCCTGCAACACAAGAGATCACTGGGGACCAGGATGCAGGTGATGCTGTAATCAAGAACCAGGTACTATTTCAAATGCAGCAGGTCCCATCAAGCCAAGTAAACACTGATAAAAGGGACTCCGATAGGTGTCTAGTCTAGTCAGACTAGGACTGCCCCAGTAGTGCTGGCTATAGTTTGCTCCTGAAACATGGCCTCCCTCCACTCCATACCCTAGCTCCCCCTCTCAAAATGGCAGCCACACATGGCCACATGCTATGTTTTGAACTAGCAGATTTATTTCTAGAGCATGAAATTGCATTACTAGGCAACAGTCAAAAAAAAAAAAAAAAAAAAGAATCAGAAATTTCCTTGCTTCAAACCAGTATTATACCAAACAAAGCACTCAGTGATTTTTAACTAGTCACTTGCATTACATTGAGAAAAGAGGAAGAAACAGAGTGATGATACACTCATGACACGCAGCAACCAGCCAACACAAAGATTCTCCACAAGAGGTCCCTTCCATTACTTGCAAAGAAAGGAATTAATCTTAATTTGAACAGTTTTGTAGTCTTCTGGCACAATTTCGGCCAGTAGTATTTTAATCTTTGCCTTGTCATTTCTAGATGTAACTGCCTTCTTTCTCCCACCATGGTAGGACACCTTCCCACACCTCTCTGTAAGGAACTCGGGTGGAGGGGGAGGAGAGGCGGGCCAGGGAGAACACATCATTTGGAATGGCATAGGGCTCCAGCTGACCACCAGCCCTCTTAAGCCGCTCCCTTCTCTGGCCCTTGGGCACCCTTCATCAATGATATCCTCAAGAATCGCCACTGCCTGTAATAAAGGTAACCAGGACCCCCATACCCATCATCCCCCTTCATGGCTACAGAGTTAAAAAATATACCCCGTATGCTCACCATGTTGTATGCTATTAAAAGAATCACAAAGCTATGGTGATTCAGACTGTTCATACTTTTATGCTGTGCGCACCAAATGTATAACTGGGTTCAAAAGAGAACTGAATAAGCTCATGGAGAATAGGTCCATCAATGGCTATTAGTCAAGATGATCAGGGATGCAACCCCATGCTCTGGGTGTCCCTAAATCTCAGACTACCAGAAACTGAAACGGGGCAACAGGGGATGGATCACTTGATAATTGCCCTGTTCTGTTCGTTCCCTTTGAAGCATCCGGCATTGGCCACCATCAGGAGGCAGGATACTAGGCTAGATGGACAACTGATCTGATCCAGTGAGGCCATTCTTATGTTATACACTATTAGCTGGGAAAATGTAGGGACTTACAGCAGTTATCCCTCCTTTACACCTAATGTCTGTTTATCAGTGATCTCTGCTGGGGTATCCAACAGAAGCATTGCGTCTTTATCTGCTATGCAACTCAATGATAAGAAAGGACAAGGAAAATGTGTTTTCCAAATTGATCCATATTGTCCAGGTTGGGGCCTGGAAGGCTTAGGAATGGTGGGAGCATATGCTCAGAGACAGGAGGACCAATGGGTGCTGGAAGACATCAGGCTACTCTTGAAACAAACAGATGCTAAAGCCCCTAATTGATCAAGTCATTTAAATGGTCAACAACCTAAACAGCCACTACACAGCCTGGAGAACAATTCCTTTTGGTGGGAATTGAATATTTCCCTGCAGAGTCCCAGAGCTCCAATCCTTCCAGCAGCAGTATCCCTGGCTTTCAACCCCATGGAACAATAACAAAAGCCACTGTGTATACACCTGCTGCTCACTGTTATGGAGCTGCATGACCTCACCTTGCACTTTTTTTTTTTGGGGGGGGGGGGGGGGTAAATGATGCTTTAAGAAGTTCTACTTTATGAAAACTCAGATTTATTTTCTTTGCTTCACAACAGATGAAAATCACCCAAAGCAATGCCCCCACCGATAAAAACCCACATTTGATAACCCAAGTACTCTATATAAACTAACACAAAAGTAACAGCTGTGTGGCTATGGCCTACTGCCAAAGTATGCTTCTAAAGTTCCCCTCAACCACATAGCACCTGCAGTGGCACTAGTAATTAATCTGTATCAGGCTGCTCAAAGTCAGCCTACAGCTCATCCACCTCATTCCTCCACCCTGGCCTCACAGATGTTATGTGATAGACAACATGCAACAATAAAAGGATTTTCCTCACTAAGGTCCACACTTGTCATGAGATATCACCAGGTGCCCTTCGATCTTCCAGAAGCACACTCCACAACCATCCTTCATCAGCTCAGATGATAGTTACATCTGTCCTCGCTTCTGTCCACATGCTCAGCATATAGCTTCATGAGCCTGGGAAGCAAAGGAGTCTTGAGAATCACAACTGGCATTGCAATCACATTAGTGTCGATAACATGATCTGGAAAAGATGTCCCTTCTTTCAGCTTTCCAAAAAGTCCTGTATTCCTAAAAATAGGAATATCATGGACTTTCACTGATGTCAGTAAATTATCCATGGTGATCCACCAACTTTTGCATAACCATGGAGAAATACCTTTCTGTGTATGTACTCAAAGGAAAGGTCGGGGGACCACTATCAGAATATGCACCTCATCTATCACCTCAGCACAGATAGGGAAGTCCATTGCATCAAATCCATCTATTATGTCCTAGATGTCATCTAGCAGAACAACCGAGGAGCAGGACATGCTTAACAGCCGTTCACACCTGGATGACAACTGCCTCCATGGTAGCAATTTTCCAGCCCCAAATTGATTGCCCACTGACTGGAGGCAATCCAGAGTTGCAAGTTTCCAGGCCATGACTGGGCTCGGTGCCACGGGCTGTGAGCCTCAGTGCCAGCTCGGCGCAGCCCAGTGGGGCAGTTACACACAGACCTTGGGTGACCAGATGGCCCGATTTTATAGGGACAGGTGCATGGGTCTCTGGCTGACTCCCAGGTGGAAGGGGGACGAGGATGCACACGCCGGGGGGGATGAGGGAAGAAAGGAGGAACATGTCTAGCAAGCCACACCAGCAGCAACAGCAACAAGACTCAGGGAGTCAAGGATGACAGGATTCCTCGGAACAGCGGTGGGGGGGGGGGGGGGGAGAGGAGTCGAGGAGGAACCGGTCAGGTTTGGCAAGCGGCAGCAGTGAGGAGGGAAGGAGTCAGGGACACTGGGAGCAGTGGCTGGGGCGAAGGGGCACGGGGGGGAGGGGGGGGAGCAGAGAGGAGAAGAGGAATGGCAAGCAGGGAGAGCGCAGCAGTGAGGCCGGACACAGGGAGCAGTGGCGAGGGGGAGGAGGGAAGGAAGGAACCGGCAAAGCAGAGTACTGCAGCAGTGAGCAACGAGTTGAGTCTCTCCACACAGAGATTGGGAGCAGGCACTGGGCAGGCTGAGAGCAGATTCTGTAGCAGACGGCATGGCAGTCACACAGGCGGAGAGAAGTGAAACAGAGGAGGAGAACTCTGGATGGGCAGTCTCATGCTGCATGCGTGTGCGCCTGCCTGGCATGCTGAACTTTATATGTTCCATGCAGGTTCCTGGGCAGCATCTGTTACTCACCTGCCTGGGTTCCTCAGTAACTCCCTGGGAGGGAGTCCAAGCAGGGACCAGGGAAGCTGAATACCAGATACCAGCAGGCACTGGGGAACCTGCATGGAGCATAAAAACTTCTGCCCTCCCAACAGGGAGGGCAGGAAAAGAGGCAGGGCCACCATGGCCCCATGCTTTCAGTGGCAGCGGCTCTTAGGGAAGGCTCAGCCTTCCCTCTGCTTTAGCGGCAGCTCTTTTCCCCACCTTTAATACAGGCCGGGCCACCCATGCAGCCCATCTGCCCTTGAGTGCACTGGTTCCTCTGGCATTTGTCAGAACTGCCAGATGGCCAGTCTGCCCCTGAGCTGAGGTGAAAGGAGGAGGAGGGGAGCAAACAGCAAGCATAGGGCAGAAAAAGTCCACTCAAAACTGTAGAAAGTTCTCTGAATATCCAAAGGACCAAAAGGTCCCTGCTTTGCCTGCTTCTGCTACCGGCTGGAGTCTCTGGATGGTTCCACTCTGTAGTTTTCTCCTAAGCCCATAAGGTGGGAGGAACCATCTGGATGAGAGGCAGACAGATGGTATGTGTGTCGGGGGGTGTTCCCTGCACAGTTCTGGTCCAGGAGGTACTCAAGGGAAGGGTGAGCCCAGCTGGACCCCATTTTACTCATTCCCTCCAGTGAGCCAGTCCCTGCTTCGGTTGCTTCTGCCTCTTCCAGTTGGAGTTTCTCTCTTGAAGTCATCCTCGGTACTACCGCTTTGGTTGCGCAAACAACAAAGAGTGCCTTGCCCTGTACTTCAAATGGACGAGAAAGCTCTACTAATTAGTATGGCATCCACGTTTCTGATGGAGAGATGGCAGTGAGAAGGAAAAACAGTGCAATAAAGTAGATTATTGGATGGAACAGAAGAATTTATGGGAATTTGCACCCCAAACGCCCACAATTTCCTGAGAGTAGTGATGGTATCTCACAATACATAGAGGATTTTAAGGCCCACCTTGACAAAGCCCTTGCTGGGACGATTTAGTTGGGGTTGATCCTGCTTTGAGCAGGGGGTTGGACTAGAGATGACTGCCTGAGATCCCTTCCAACCCTAATCTTCTATGAATACATGCAGCAGCTTCACAATAAACTGCAAAAATTTCCCATAAATTAGAGCACCAGACAGTTGTGTATAACAATTTCTCAGTTTTGAAAAAAAAGTGCAAAGATCAAAATGGTAAAAGGCAGCAAATGCACATTTAATTTATCTATAGGACTGTGAAGAAAAGCCATCTGTTCATAACAGAACAGCTTTCTCACTTTTAATTTTTATTTCTTCAGTCCTGATTAGGAGGTACTGAAAAGATAGCGTTCATCTTTCAATTTGCACTTTTACTAAATATGGTCTTTGTGTTTTAGGAGCTAATGAATGCAGATGTGTTGTCATGGTAACTTTTTTTATTTGCAAAGATAAGTGTTAGAGTTCAGATCAACCAGCTGAGACTGACTTAGACTCCTTCTCATTCTAAACCCATGCTGTGATGGGCTCTTGAAAATTCTAGAGTACCATAGAAAAATCTACAAATGCATCCAATTAAGATCAAATTAGTATCTATTGCACATTATTTCATATAGTGTTAAACCCAGGGCTTGAAAAATCCATTTCCCCAGGACCAGTAAAAAGCTTTCCTAGAAAAGAACAAGCAACCTCTGCAGAATCAAAACTTCCATTAAATGAAAAACAGTTTCTAGCCCTTAAGGTTGCGAAGGTAACCTCCAAACCTGCTCTGAGTGTAACCACCGTTATATCTGCAAAGAGACAGCTCCAGCGCACGGTCACTGTCAGTTGGGAGATGGAATCAGCTACAGAAATAGTGCTGAGGGTGATGGGGGCAAAGGCTGTTATCCTCAATCGCTGGAGTAGGAGGTATCATCCCTGGAAGCACCCCAGCAGACAGCTCTGCATGTCATGGCCACCCATCAACACTACCCCACCACAGAAGAGCAGGTAGTCCACACCTGTCACACCAGCATATGAATCTATGGATTTGAGGGAAGAGAGGGGTGAATAGCATAAGCTGGGTTTTTTTTTTTGGAGACTGACCAGTGATATTATGAAGTCATGCTTCTTCCTCCAACATATTTGGTGAAGGAGGAGAGGGAGGAAGTACAGTGAAGAAGAGGGAGGTTGGCATTAAATTGGGTGCACAGTTCAGCTAACAGTCTTCAGGGCCAAGCAACAAGGAATGCCTGGAAAGCAGCAGATGGGTAAGAAGGTGGATCAGTATATTTCAGTTTAGCAACCAGGCTCAGTCTACAAACTAGTTGGTGTTTTAAATTTTTCAAGCCCCCAGTTAAGTTGTTCGGTAAGATAGACACTTGAAAATGTTTGATTACCAAAGCCTTTCATTTTTATCAGTGACAGGATAAAGATGATTTATGCAGTACCAAATCACACAGGAAGTGATGTACCTTGATGGCTAACACGTTAGACAATTTGTATTTGAAATACAATATAATTAATGCAATATTTCAGGTTGTGTACATCAAATTTTTTGAATGTATGAATTATCACAATTTAAGTCGAAGAATTTTCAAACAACTGCCTTATGGTTAACATCTATATGCACAGAGAAATTAAAGGGCTATATTCATGGACTTCAACACTTTTATGCCCCTTAAGCCAGTGGTAATTTGGCCTACAGAATTCAAAGTTATGATCTTGCAGCATCATCAATGCATATGGTTTAAGGAACAATTAATACAAGAGTGAAACTAGATGGGCCAGTTGTGAACTTAGACACTGAAGGTGTGATGCTGGCAAACCAGGTGCCACTCTTGCCAAGACTTTAGACCTCAGCTGAGCAGCTCTGACAAATTCATTTCTGGAAGCCAGTCCAGCTCATCTGTGTATTAGTATGGTTAAGATGGGTATTGGATTTACAATAATGTGTTTAGATTAATAAAATGCTTCTCAGTTGCTACATGTATTAATCCTGCTTATGTCTGTATTCCATGGTATAAAGTAAACTTCAGTGTTGCTAAATAGCTGTAAAATGCTAGTTTAGAACTACGACTCAAATCAAGAAAAAAAAAACTTTACTAGTGCAAAATGCCAAATCCTTATGAAAAGAATTAGCTCTTGCCCATCAGAAAGGACTATCAAAAGCAAATGGGTCATTAGAGGACATTACAACACAAAGACTTTGGTGATTGCCCCTGCACACCCATGAAGAGGCTACATGCGAAAAGGGATCATCCCACCAGCTTGAATTCTGGAAGGAAACAACAATAGCTGACAAGAAAATCTCTCTTTTGTTGTGTGGACTCTCTCAGGGCCAGAGATACAAAACAGATGCAGAGATCCCCAGGGTCATCGTGGGTTAACTCTAAAAGACATTCAGAGCTGACTGATTACCACAACTGTCAACTTTTGAAACAACAGACTAACTCATTTGTGTATACAAGTCTGCTTGCTTTAACCTTGTAATAACTCATTTAATTAAGAAAAGAATAATTATTTAGTTTACTAAAGGACTGGCTACAAGCATTGTTTTTGGTGCGATATCTGAGGTACAAATTGATCTGGGTAAGTGGCTGGTATCTTGGGAATGGAAGAAACCTGAATCTTTTGTGATCTGTAGTGTATTGCAACCAAGTCCAGCTTGCATAGAGGCTTGCATAGAGGCAGGATAGACTGGAAAGCCCAAGGGGACTGTGACTGTGACTCCATGGTAAGACTATTAGTGTTTCAGGAGTTCGCATTTGTTACTGGGTTGATGAAATCTAATTAAAGAACACACAACCAGTTTGGGGTCTCTGCCCCGTCTTGTTGACAGTCTGCCCTGAGGTTGGCACTTCACCTTGTCTGGTGTAGTTCATGGCCAAGGCCAGATTCTGGCACATTTCCTCACATTGCATAATAACTTACTCTGCAATTTGTCCCACTAAAATTGACAGGGCTATTTCTGTATTCATTGTAAGGGTGGCAGAATCAAGCCCCATAAGTCATTTTATACAATTTTATACAATACAATTTTCTTGATACAGGTAAGTAGGTATCCTGAGAAAAAGTATATAAATCCAATAGCTCAACTTCAAGAGAAACTGTTGAATGGAAGTTACAGCATTCTGGGTGGAGGGACACAGGAAAGACCACTCTCACTCTCATATATATAAATTCCAGAAAGGCTACAATTGTTGGTTCACTGCATTAAGGATATGTTTAACATCCTACTTTTCAATATTCCCCAATCATCAAAAATCATCTGTTACGTCCCCAAAAGCCATTATATCAGCTTAAAAAATCATAAGATTTTAAAGAAACTAAGTTTGGGGTACTTTTTATTAGTTTTTGATTTCTGTCTGCAACTGACTTTTTTTTTTAAATGTAAGCTGACATTCCAGTGTAGTAACCAGACTCCAAGTATTATTTTGCCATTCTGAAAATGTAAAAGCAGCAAACAAGTTTGTTGTCTCTATCACAGCATTATTCTTCTACCCATCCCAGAGAAAAGTTTTTTTCTTCTATCTTGTTGACCCAAGCTGCTAATATCTTAAGGACCAATAGAAGACCACAACAAGCTGGCCTCACCTCCAGCCATTCCACAACACAGCTGGTCTTTACAGTGTGCACACTTACTGAGAAGGAACATGAATTCAAGCATCCTGTTCACATTGCATTTGTGGATATCAAAGCCACGTTTGACTCTGTTGACAGGGAATTGCTTTGGCTGATCTTGAAACATGCAGGCCTTTCTGACAAGCTCTGTAGAATGTTCCATCTTGTTTAGGATGATCTTCAAGCTGCGATTTTGTAAATCAGAAAAGAACAGTCTTCTTCCAAATTAGGTCAGGTGTTCAACAAAGATGCATTGCCAAACCAGAAAAAACAGAGTACCATCATAGACTACATGCTTGACCAGACAGTAAATGCATTTTAGGCATACACCTTAATGATAAGAATCTCCCTGACACTGATTTTGCTAATGACACTGTGCTTGCTAGTTCTCGAATCAATGGATGAGCCAGTTGCAGCACTTAAAGCCCTGGAAAGCTCAATGGCAAAAGCTGGTCTGACAGTTAAGTGGGGAGAAAACAATTCTTCTGGTTGGTGATTCTGAACATGCTGAAAGCTCTAGTCTCTTAGTGGGTGACCACCAGCCAAGATTGTTGGTGATTTCACCTACCTCACATCTGTTGTTGATAACATGCATGATACTGAGAAAATGCTTTTGCAGTGTGGGCTTCAAGTTATCAGCAATGGAACATTTTTTGTAAACTGAATACCTTGGTAACTAGAGAGACAAAGTGAGGATACATAATGCTTTTTCAGTCACTCAGTGATACAAATAAATAATTTAAAAGACAAAACCAAGTCCTTAAAAAACTGGCTTTTCTTTCTTTTATCTTATTATTCGTTAGCCCAGAGGTTCTCGAAATGAAGCATGGTTCCCGCTCGGAAAGAAAGAGGGCACAGAATGTATTCAGGGAGCATGAAAAACTTCAGGGGGAATCATCACTTCCCTCAATCTGCTAGCAATGCTCCTACTAATGCAGCCCAATATGCCGTTAGCCTTCTTGGCAACAAGGGCACACTGCTGACTCATATCCAGCTTCTTGTCCACTGTAACCCCCAGGTCCTTTTCTGCAGAACTGCTGCCTAGCCCATTGGTCCCTAGTCTGTAGCAATGCATGGGATTCTTCCGTTCTAAGTGCAGGACTCCACATTTGTCCTTGTTGAATCTCAGCAGATATTTTTGAGCCAATCCTCCAATTTGTCTAGGTCACTTTGTACCCTATCCCTACCTTCCAGCACATCTACTACTCCCCCAGTTTAGTATCATCCGCGAACTTGAGGAGGGTGCAAGTCACCCCATTCTCCAGATCATTAATGAAAATGTTGAACAAAACCAGCCCCAGCACTGACTCCTAGGGCACTCCACTTGTTACTGGCTGCCAACTAGACATCGAACTATTGATCACTACCCATTGAGCCCAATGATCTAGCCAGCTTTCTATCCATCTTACAGTCCATTCATCCAATCCATATTTCTTTAACTTGCTGATAAGAATATTGTGGGAGACCACATCAAAAGCTTTGCTAAAGTCAAGGTATATCACGTCCATCGCTTTCCCCACACACACACAGAGCCAATCATCTCATCATAGAAGGCAATCTGTGAGGTCAGGACTATGAATGTATGTATGTGCCCAAACACTATTTTTTATGATGAATTCTGCTTCTTAGCCCCAGTGCCAACCTCACTGCCTCCCTCCGCCAATATCTATCCCCACTTCACAGATAAGCTTGGTAGCTCTCAGTCCCACAAACTTCCTCAGGTCCATCAAACAGGGGCTCCCCTCTGATGAGCCAAAAGGAAGTCAGTTAGACGTATCAGCTGCTTCTGTAGCAGAGCTGCAAACCTTGGGTCTTTGACATCACCCCTCCATGACTCTGGCTGCTAAGAAGAGCCAGCACAAAGGAGGAGGACAGGAAGGAGTTGAAGCCCAAGTTTTCAGAGGCTGGGAACCTGCAGCTTTGATACAGAAAAAAAACTGCCCCCTGCAGTGTCAGAAAAAGAAAAGTGATGTATCAGAGTAGTTCTTTTTGCTTTTTGTGATGTTGCTCCATTAAGATTATTCTGAAGAAGGGGAGTAACTTAGGTGCTTAATTTTATAATTTCAAACATGGCTTACATCCAAGATTTAGATACAAGCAAAGTGTGTGTGAACATATGTGTCCACAGTTCGATTTTGGGTTTTTTTTTGTTTTGTTTTGTTTTTGGTTTTTGGTTTTTTTTGAGGCGTTTGCAGATTGTGGGGTTTTACCAAAGGAATCCAAAAAACTGTGGGGGCAAAGTTTCAAAATGGAGCATTTGTAAATTTTTCTTCTGCAGTTAAAAATATTCTGAAAAGAACTATGAAAAATTCAACTGCCATTTGAAGAGTTAGTGTGCCAAATTTGGAGACCAAATTCTAATCATTAAGTGTGTAAAAGATTAGTCCGGCTTTAAGAACAAATCTCAGCACACTTTATTTATTAATTGTTTCCTACACCTCCATAATACATACAGCTAAGAGTCTCAAGGGCACTTTATATTTCATATATCTTTAAAAATTATTTTCCTAATTGTTCATAATAAACCCTCAAAAGCTTGAAACCAAAATCTAGTTGTTTCCTTCCCCCCCATGCAGTTATATTACAGTTACACATGTCTGGGTTAGACTAAAAAACACTAGATGTACAGCAGGAAATTATTCTGCACCAGGAGGTATCCAACTAGATGGGACCTTACAAGTAAGGTTCTATGGATTCTGAATTACAAATGTTTACTACTTTGTAAAAACAACAAAAGCAGACCTTTAAAAAAAAAAAAAAAAAAAAAAAGGCTGCACAAAAACTTATATTGAAAGGATAACAAATATTTATCTTTAAACTAATATTGACTCAAAAGCCATATATGCATATAATGCCGCAGAAAGACAATAAAAATCTAATCCTGTTTTGATTCAGGGGGAAAAAAAGAATGTACTCGATCAGAATTCTGTTCTTGAATTTAAAGAGAAAGATGTTTCTAGTTTCTCAATGCCTCAAACATGACAACTTTTGTTCTATAAATCAAGTAACAGGGAATATAAACAAGTTTACAAATTGAAAAGCAACTTTTAAAAAGATAAATTTCAGGTTTCTGCAACACACAAAGATGAACTACAAGGAGCCTTCCTTCCTTGTTCAAATTCAAATTAACAAGGCCTTTGTGCTTCTATTCATTGTCTCCTTCCTTTTAGATTTTGATCCCTGTTACCATGGGAACCCCCTTGCTGTCAGGCCTTCAAGCGTAGCAACAGGCCAAGCTTAGCAAGGGGTGTGAAAAGGGGAGAGAGTCAAAGGGCAGAATTTGGCTCATGAGAATCAGAACACCAACCTTTGTTACACCACAAAGGGCTGGGTAACCATAGGAACTGAGCTCTGCAGAACAGAGAAAGGAGTAGGAGTATCATGGCCAAACCCACATTATGAGAAACAAGATGTGAAAGGTGCTATTAAATACACAAACATTAAAAACAACAAAAAACACTTCAGCTTCACTCTCGGAAAAATAGATTGTTCAAAAACACTAAAAAAATATTTAACTTAAAAACCTTATAGGCCTGAATCTATACTTTATGGTATCAGTTTAATGTCAACAACACACCATAAAAGTGTCAGAGTTAAGCATCAGACCCAACAAATCTCTATCTTCTGGGTCTGATCCTGCAAGATGCTGAGCACACTGCTTCCATTGACTTTAGTGAGAGCGGAGAATGTTTAATGTCTGAGGAGAAACTCAGAACATTGCAGAATTGGGTCATACATAGGAACAGACTGCCGTAAGGAGAATCCTATTAAAATAAAGCTTGAGTATGCACAACTAATTTAATCTCCACACATAAAACCCCACAGAATATGGAACAGAAGATCAAGGGTGGTTTTTTTTTTTTTTTTTAAATCCTTATTTCTGTTGCTCCTGGAGTAGTCTGGCTGGCTGGGTTCATATACGGTATGTTAAAATGTGATCAGTGTAATCATCATGTAGATCTTCTCTATAAAAACACAAGTTTTATTTTTGCTTGATCACATCTTATGTAGTTGATAAAATTCACTTTTTAATATATAACCAACTTGTTTTGTAGATAGGAAGAATGGCATTCCAAAAGAGGAAGGGTTCAATCCTGCAAAGTTCTGCACACTCATGAGGGTGCAGTATTCTCCCATTTTCAGTGACTGAGTAGAGAGTATTCAGAACTTCAAAGAATCTAGCACAGGTATCACATAGGATCCCCCACATACACCCACTTGCATAGGAGTGCAACCTTGTTGTTCTTAGTCTGCAAGGAACGATGGGAGTTAGGCATAGTTTCCTCAATGACTAGAGTTACAAGTCCCCTACACACTCTTTCTTGCTAGTGGGAAGACTACAAAACAGGAGCTGGGAGGGTGGGAGGGAGGGGGGTGATGGGATGCATAGGTGAATAAGCATGTCTGAGACAAGAACTTGAGCCTGATCCTCAGCATGTTAATTAGGTACTTAGCTATGCACTCATCTCAAACCATTTTCCTCCTGCTGCTGCCATAGATCAGAGTAATTCTGCAGCCACACAACACCAAAAGCCACAAAGCCACCATCACAACCATCCAAACTCACCTCTTTGATAATGCATGCAGCAAACTACAACCTGATAATAGAAAGGCAGATAGCAAGTTGTAATTACTTCTGACTGGCTAAGAATTGTCCACATCTTATTTGTAACCTGTCTCCTTCAGGCAAGCCATTTCTTTCTCATCCACAGCAGGTGGATCATCTTTTAGACTGTAAGCTCTTTGGGGCAGTAACTGTCATTTTCTGTGTTTGCACAGCACTTAGCACAATGATGCTTCTAGGTGCTACCACAACATAAATGTCTAATGACAACCTAAAAGGTCCCTCTCTTGCACTTTAAGAGCTTATGAAGTTCTCTCATTGCACAGGAAAAAGTTCTGAAACCATAAAGTATTTAGAAGCAAGCAAACCAGTTTCATACCCAGGCCACATATTTAAGCAAAGGCCTAGGTAAAAGTGGATCTTACACCATACCCTGAACGACGACAAACTCAGGATCTGGTAAAACAGCAAGTGGAAAGTTTCAGAAGTCTGAAACCCTCCACTGCAAATGACCTGTTAACAGACTAAATCTGAGGACTCTTTAAATCTCAATTGCCAGGAGAACATGGAGGGAAAAGGATAAGGTCTTATAGTAGCTGGGACTAAAAATAACTAACTAATTTGTTTTATGGGGACTTAATGAGAAAGAGAGGTAAACAGACAACCTGATACCTGGACATCATAAGGGTGAGGGGTGAGTGCAGTGGCAAAAAACAAAATACAAAGAAATCCAGTTCTAAAATAGCATAAAAACACTAGATAGGATTTTTATCTAAATTCCACATAGGGAGAGATGAGCCAAGATAGTTTAATCATCATAATGAATGTAACCTGTATTGGATTATAATGCACAATGGGAGAATACTCAGGAGTTGGTTAGGTAGGTCAATTTATACTCATTTTCTTGGGGCTGCAGGTGTGAAAAATGTCTACTACAGTACTAAGTGGAAGGATATATTTGTCAACTGTGAAAAAGTCAAAAGTTGAGCAAATAAATCCATTGTATCAGTGACACAACCCCTATAAATAAGGTTTTAAAATAAGCTAAACACAAACAAGCTCTGTATTGTTTATACTGATAGCTTTAGGGTTCTGTTTTTAAACTAGTCCTCCTAAGCATAGTCAACTATGAAAAGAAACACATGTACAGTCTTCTTGTTTAAGTGGGAGTTATTTTATTTCAAGGACTAAATTCTCTTCAGAAGTAAAAGGGAAATAGTCAAGCTTATTTCTCATCTAAAAAGTAAGATCTGAAGCTCTACATAACACTGTTTTGTATTCAATTAAAAAAAAATCTTTAAAGTAAGTCTGGAACGTATTCATCATCTCATTAACACAGTGGGAAAGACCAGGTAGTTACAATACTAACCGCAGCATCGAGAAATTTGTAAAATGCATTCTATACTATTGGCCCATGCGGGCCCTTTGATGAGCAAGAGAGCATAGCCTCTCAGATATTTATTTACTACATTTCTTAAGTGACCTAGAGATTTCTCTCCAAGATCATGAGAGACTTCGCAGCTCAGTCTTCACATAGCAGCTTTAAGTTTTACTACTGCTCTTAGTATACCAATGATCTAAAGATAACATGTATGTTGAGCTGATGCTGCAAGATGGAGAAATTTACCAACTAACCAAAGTAAGGTTTCCCCCACAAGTGTTCAAATTATCCCCATGTACTCCCTAGAAGTGGAAGCTATTTGATTATTTTTGTTTTGTTTTTAGAGACAGATTCAAGCTGTTGACTTTGATATTACTTTAAACTAAAGTAAAGATTTCTCCCCTGATAGGGAAAAGCTATGACTGGGTGGGAAGGAAGACGGGGGAATTAGAAACTACGGTGCGGTCACCATCCTTTATGGCATTGGGAGGAACACTGCAAGACATTACCACATTGAACTTTTATTGCTTCAGACATACTTGTTAGCAAACAAGGTATGACTGACACTATTTGACTACATTTTATGTTAAGTGGTCATCTGATTACTTGTAGTAAGTTAGTGTACGTGTTCCACCTTTCTTAATACTTTTCTTTAAGCCTCTGCCAGATGCTGCAGAATTAGCCACAGTGCAGACCCATCTGCCTCCATGACCCTGAAAATAAGCTTATTGTGAAGAGATGTTGATTAAGATGCAGATCAGTCTACTTTAAAAATTGCATTCTTAAATAAAACCAATGAGCTTCATCAGTTTGCTATAAACTGTAGTCCACAAAATGATCTTATATCCTTTAACAGGGCCGGTCCTGGACCAAATGGCACCCCAGGCAAGAAGTGTCTTCAGTGCCCCCCCCATTTTGTTAAACTTTTAAATGCCTTATTTTTTATTACATTTGCAACCCATTTCATGACGGATGCACGATTTGCATGCCTGATTTATCCCGGTCATATAAGATAAATTTTACGTTAAGCATGGCAAGAGTAGTTACAGTATGTCTTTTATATTGTTGCATAGATAGGAGATTGATAGGTATCTCTGTCTCACTAAATATGTCCTTTATTAGTCACTACTTACACTCTTCAAGTCCTAAAACAAGTACAATTTCATAATTACACAATAAAACAAGGTTCACAATATCGCAGCTGGGTTCTCACGTCACTTCAAAATGTTCTTATATCTCACTGACTGGCAATGCCCTGCCCCTTATATACCTGCGAGGGCATGGCTGACAACATTCTAAGAGGTTCTAGAAATATATAGTTCTCAAAATCTGGAAGGTTCCATGAAAGTCTACAAAGGTCCAGAACATTCTAGATTAGTGAAAAATGAATCCATATAAGGAATACCTGAAAAATTTTACTTCAAACATTCTATTTTCCCTTTTGTTGCTAACAAAAACAGCACCTGAGCCCCACCTGAAGACTGACACCAAAGGCAGTCACCCGGGTCATCCACTCCTAAATCTGGCCCTGTCCATTAAGACAAAATCCTTTTTCCATATTTCCAGTTGAATCTTAATGCAGAATTCTATCTCCTTCCTTGTATATGGAAATGAACATACATGCTAGAAGTGTTTTCCACTCTTCCTTCATTTGTAGGAAATAGAAAAAAATTCGTAATGAACTTCTTTCCACATTGCCTCTTGTGTGTATTTTGAAGCTGTGCAAGAAGAATTTATGCAGAACTTCACCCCCCAACTTGAGATTCCAAGAGATCATAATGCAATATTGGTTGAAGTTATTCTTTTTAGAAAAATCTATTGACTTTCAATGAGATGAAGAATGCTGACTGGTCAGTAGAAGGAAACCAAGGCCATTTACAAATACTTGCCCGGTTTTGCAGTGTGTAGGTTATCAGAGCACCTGGCAATCTGAATATGTAAATGACAAATCTTTACTCCCTACCATTCTTCCTTGCAGCCCTGAAAATTCTGGCTTTAGGCACCTCATTAGTTCCCCTGAAGTACACTGGTATCCTCCTTGGATCATGGCTCTCTATGTAACTTATGTTAACTGCTCATATTAAATTGAGACTCCACTCAATCCATCTCACAATGTAAGGTAACCTTCACTTTTCCTGTGCTTGTTACACCACTTGAGCCACATAGTTTCCCCCAGGTCCTCCTGAAATTAGAGTGCTCTAATTCCATCAGGATTAGCATTCTAGTTCCAGGTAGGCTCCTGTGTTACCACCTCAGTCACAATCTCCTGCTCCCTTCAGTGCTTCCATCTTCTTCTATGAATCACTATTTACCCATCCGCTAGAATTACAAGCCTCTCAAACACACAAAAGGTATACTGCAGCAGCATAATAGCTGTTTTTTGCCCAAATATTCAAGTTTAAATCTATGCCTGGATTTTACTGTTTGTGGCCTATCACAACATACAGAAACTTTTCAGTTGAAACAGGATGAGTGTTGCTAGTTCTTTAAAAAAAATATTCTAGATGCTCTATAATCCAGCTGCTGACTCAAGATCATCTCAAAATTTGCCATAATTCATAGGTATAGGGGTAGGATTAGTGGTCCAAATGTTGGGTCACTTGTGGAAGGAGGTCTTGTGATACAGCCCATTTAAAGACAGCATTTTATAAGTCACCTGGTTCTTTTATTTATTTTTAGCACATATCTGGGACTCAAGTTATGACTGTAATCCTCCCTAAACTGTCAGGTGTTTGGATTTATTTCACCTAGTGCATGGCACCCACTGCCTCTTTGGGTATACTGAAGTTAGTATAGGTTAAGTTTATAACTCCAGGTCTGTGTGTGCCAAACAGATTTTTTTTTTTAAATAAAGTGAAATGTGTATGTGCAGCAAGAGTGGTCCTGTTTAAGAAAGAAGGTCTCCAGCTGTTATCATGGTGTGGTCACTGAACTTCGGCTATAGTCCTGCACTACAGGTGCAATCCTTACCCTTGGCAGTTTCCAGATAATATGCCTTACGCACACTCATTGCTTTCTGCTGGTATTGTGCAGGGGCTCATTTTGGAAATCTTGCCCAGAGAACAAATTTTCTGGGTTAAGAGAAATATTTTATAGTGCTCTAAAATCCACAAGCAGACTCCAATTTTACCTGAAAAGTACGGCCAAAGAAATTTGTGTTTGATTAATAGAGGGAAAAATAGTAAACTGTAAGGATAATATACCCATGTTTTCTGAACAATTGAATTGAGTGTGATCAAAAAGGAAGGAAAGTTGCTTGGTCATCAGGTCAAGGGTTTCTTATACAATGCTCATAACATTTTCAGATTCTTACAACTTTTCTGGTGCACAACAGTGAATTTGGGGGTCAAATTAGTGAGGGGGAAACGTGGAGGGAGTGATGGAGCTGTGCTAGGAGGATCCAGGGATGGGGGGAGGGGGAAATCAGGAGCAGAGAAGTGAGTTCTGAGGTGGAGAGAATAATGGAATAAAGATGGGAGCCTGTAGCCCCATGTTCCTCCCTCTCCCACTCCTCTTGTTGTTCTGGAACTGGGGGACTGAAGGGGAGAAGGGCGTAGGGAGAGATGCTTCCTGTTCATAGCTCCATCTCTCAGGGCTACGACACAGGGGAGGATGGGTATCACCCAAAGGGAAAAGGGAAAGGGCAGAAATGACCCCCAGAACCAGGGAAAACAGGGAGCCAGGATCTGGAGCCCTCTCTATCATCTCCCACAATTTAAACTGGAATGTGGGGGCCCTGACACTTTAGGGGTTTCAAGTCCATCTTTCTCCCTTCTCCTCCCTCCAGCATATAAATCAGAGTCTTGGATGGCTCTCCACTTCTAAGATAGTATAAGCCCCTCTCCCTGTCCCTATAAGTGACCTAGGATACTAAATGGCAGAGATGGGGTGACAAAAAAGCCCATGGAGATGGATGGATCAGTTCACACCTTTGAGCTATTGTTTCAGATTCTATTAATTTAAATAGCATCTCAGTAAGTTCTCAACTGAATGAGGACCCTTTACACCACTGAGACCCCTATACAGCAAATGGACGTGTAGAGCTCCCTCCCCACATACTAGGCTCAGAACTGAAGCAGGGACACTGTAGCTCCACTCTCCTTCTTGGCACTACCTCCAGCAACATTCATCAACACCTCAACCATTTTCCCATTTCTCCTCCAAGAGCATCTGTGGTATGAAGTTGCTAGAAGCAGCTGGGGGAATATGTGCATGAGGGTTAGGGGTGTGTTCTCAAAGTAGTGGGGTTGGTCAGACCAACAAGCACAGAGACACAAACACTGGAGGTGGTGGAGCAGCGGGGGGTGGAATTTGAGCAGTTGGAAGCAATATATGGAGCACTGAACCAGTGTAGGAAAGAGGGTCAGAACTATACAGTAGGTAGGAGGAAGCCTTCACAACATTTCTAAAAAAAAAAAAAACCCATATCCATGCCTCCGATCTGTATCTCCCCTTCAAAAAACCCACTGACTCCATGCTAGTCCAAGCATCCTCTGCCCAGCTCCTCAACCTGCAGATCCCATGTCAACACCTGCTTCTCCCTGAAGAGGGAGAGACAGGCTGGGCTGGACTGGCAGAGACAGGAGATGCAGGGATAACATGCAGCCCGTTCATGCTGTGGCTGGGTTAATCCTTGCCCAGGAGTCAAAAGCAGTGGAGGAGAGAGGGGGGATATGGTACCTGGAGGTGCTGAGAGATTACTTTCACTATTATCAAGGAAGCTGAAAGCTTCATTAATGGAGAACTATTTTCCACTCCTGCCCATCCAAAATGCAGACAGCAGCTTAAACTTTGACATCTGAAAACCAAAGTTAAGATACAGTAGAACCTCAGAGTTATGAACACCTCAGCACTGGAGGTTGTTTATAACCCTGAAATATTTGGAGCTCTGAACAAAACGTTATGATTGTTCTTTCAAAAGTTTACAACTGCACTGTAGTCGCTCCCCCCCCCCCTTCCCCTTTTCTATGCAGCTGTCTGATGGTCTACTTCTGGCTCCAAATGAGGTGTGTGGTTGACTGGTCAGTTCATAACTTTGGTGTTTGAAACTAAGGTTCTACTGTACATACCACCCCTGCAACACAACCTGAATTCTGCCCTGCTTGGAGCTGGTAAAAGCTGCTAGAAATGATTCAGTAACAGTGGTAGTAAAGGTCAATAAGCTACCAAGAGAAGTGTCGGATTCTACATCTTTTGTCTTCACATCAAAAGTTGAGGTCTTATGGGAAGTTGCTTTCGACAATCATAAGTTACTAGAGTCAATCCAGGAGTAACTGGATGAAATTCTCAGGCCTATGATATGCAGGAGGTCAGACAAGATGATTTAACGGTTCCTTCTGGTCCATAAAAAAAAAAAAAAAGACTATGAATCTACAAGTAGACTGAAGGATTAAGAACATAATGTGTTGTTCCACACATTTGAATTTCAGCATTTTTCTGCGTGCACTGTTAGGTGTCACTATATTGAATAGTAGCAAGATTAGTGCAATAGCTTGTCAGAGCTATGACTGATATAAATTGGTGCATGTATACATTGAAATGAAAAATACTTCATTTCAGCACTGAATGTTGTAGGTTGCCAGAGGTGCAGGAGGTTGTCTTCTTGCCATGGAGTCTGTCAGAACTCTGGTGGCATACATGACGGTAGTCTCTAGGGCTTAGCAGGGGATAAGTGAAGGCAGTGTTCAAAGAATCCTCAAGCCAAGGATGAGGAGGTGATAAAATTTAGCTCATCTGGGGTGGTTTGTGGGGAGCTTAGGCCTTGTCTACACTCAGAGAGGAAAAAAAAAAAAGTCAACCTAACATAGGTCGACTTCAGCCATCGAAGTTACTACTGTGGTGGCTGATGTCCACACTAACCTCCTTGGGTCGGTGGAGTGCGTCCTCACCAGGAGCACTTCCACTGACCTAAGAGTGGCCACCCAGACTGCCCTCCAGTGGGCTGTCCCCCCCACACTCCCCATTCCCTGCCAGGAGCCAGCCTTGGGGTTCTTCCCTCCCTATTCCCTGCCTCTGCTTACGGCCGGGGTTCAGCCACCTGGGGCTTCCCCTGCCCTAGTCGGCATGAGAAATACCAATGTAAAGGAACGCAGTGTCTATAATGACATTGCATCATCCTATCTATGCTCCAGTTTAAGATTAGCCACTCCACACATTCTGGAAGGGCACTAGAAATCTGTAGGCAACTTTTAATATATAGTTTAATTAAATTTAGGGGCATTTTATAATCAACACGTATACATGTCATATGTAAACTGAAAGTTGTAGATTCAGCTTTGTTAGGGGTAAGGATGGAGGCCAGTGAGAATGAATGAACCACTGGTAGTTCGCAGAACATGTGCTGGTTGCATGGACTTGACTATTTTTGTCTACAGCCATTAAAATGCATTAAAAAATAACTAAATTATAGTAAATATTTTGCTAGTCACCTTTACATGTGAGCAACTGCTGTAACTACCACAAGATAATACTTTTCCAATGAGAATGATATGTTCCATAGTATCACAGATAATCACCATGCATGATCCCATGTTGTAAGATCCACATTAGGAAAACATTTTAGAATGCCTGCCTTAATAATCACTTATCCATTACCAGTATTTCACTTACGGAAACTGCTCCAAATGGGGAAAAACAAAACCAAAAAATGTCTACAAACTGTGGGAACAGACACCTTTTCTGTATTTATACAACACAAAAAGACAAATATATAAAAGTTTTAACCCTCCTAAAATGGTACGCGATATAATTTGTGCATGAAAAATTAGTACTGATCAGTGCTGGACAGCTCCTAGTGGCTAGGCTCAACAAAAAACCTCTGGTGTGCTGCTCTGGATTAAATGTGCTTTGAAAAATGTTTGTATTGGGCACCTAAATGGCAATGCCCCACATAGAAATGTTTTAAAAATATTGCACATTATTAAACTATAAACTGTATACAAATTTAGAAGATTCTGTTCAGCCCATTATTGCTTCTTTTAGGAGAGAAGAGATGTAACAGCTCTCACCTTGGTCTAATATTATAAACAGTGGATTTTAGCTGACATGTTACTGGAATAACTGGCATTTGTCAGCAGTCAAAAGAACCAATTCAGCTAAGAGATCCCCAAGGACAAAATGACCCTCTAACCCCTTGAATGAATGAAGTCCTCCCCCCATTCCCTTCCAGATTAGAACAGGCCTTATTGAGGGAGCACAGTAGGAAGCCCAAGGCTTTCGTCTTTCTTGCGATTAAATAAGGGAAGAGGATCTGATTACGGTTCCACCAATTCTTAAGCTTTCATTCAGCATCCTGTGTGTAATATTTCCAGTTTCCATTGTTCAGTAAGGGTGATTCGATGATGCAAAGAGAGACCGAACCCAGCATGAAAACAAGGATTATCTTCAATTTATGGTTATGAAAAAGACTATTAAAAAAATGGAACTGAAACAAGAATACTTTGAGTTACAAATTATAATCAATAAGGAAACATCATTGGAGGAACTGAACAACAACATTTTCATCAAGCATATCCAGTATACAAAGAGGAGAGCAAAGTGTATTTTTAACAGATGAAATGACAGCTGTGTCTAATTTTCCTTTGCTTGGAAGTTCACACTTTAGCACACTATGTGCTCTTAGGAAAAAATTTACATGAAGCAAAACTGGGGGGCAGGGGGGGCGCGGCGGAGGCGCCATGGAACAATGGTACCAATACTGATCCCAATTCCACAGAAATCAATGGCAAACCCATTCATAAATTTAAATTAGCACATTTAAACTGCCTGGCATATAGGCTGGTTATAGCTAGTCACTGTTTAATAACGTAGTCTACACTCATGACCAAATGAAGACTCCTGAACAGTAGTACAGATTAAAAGGATCTGGGGCTTATAGTGGATCACAAACAGAATGAGTCAACAATGTGATGCAGTTGTGAAAAAGGCCAGTATTATTCTGGGGTATAATTCAGAGTGTCATATTTAACTGACCACATCAAGGGAGCGGAGGAGTTTAATACCTATTTTGCTTCAGTCTCCACTAAAAAGGTTAGTGGTGACCAGATACTCAACAAAATTAACAAAAAGGGTGAAGGAAGGCAAGCGAAAATAGGGAAATAGGTTAAAAAACGTTTAGGTAAGTTACACATATTCAAGTCAGCAGGGCCTGATTAATTCATCCCAGAATACTTGAACTAAATGAAGCAATCTTGGAAGCGTTAGCAATTATCTGCAAGAACTTATAGAGAACAGGTAAGGTCGCAGAGGACAAGAGGTCAAGCTAGTACCCATCTTTTAAAAAAGGAGGAACAAAGAGAAGAACTGAAGAACCAATGACTTGACAGCCTAACTTTAATGCCTGGAAAGATACTGGAACATATTATTCAACAATCAGTTTTGTAAGCACCTAGAGAATAGATGATAGCTATCCTGATTTGTCAAGAATGAATCACATCAAACCAGTTTAATTTCCTTCTTTGACAGGGTTACTTACTGGCGTAGTGTGTAGGAGGGGAAGTTGTAGACTTGATATACCCATAAATCTTAGTAAGGCTTTTGACACAGTCCCACATGACATTCTTATAAGCAAGCCAGGGAAATGTAGTCTACAGGAAATTATTATAAGGTGGATGCGACTCAGGGATCTTTTGGTGCTCACTAGCAGAGGGCACAAGATCCTCTGCATCTGGTTTCCAGTTTGCCAAAGTGTGCCATGTAAGGTTACTACAGAAAGACAGTCATGCTGATCACCACCACAAAATAACTTTAAAAGCATAACTTTCCCTGTGTAAGCTGAGGCTGGTGACAAAGTGAGAAGCATCTCCTGCCTGAAAGAAATTTGATTATCTATTTGTCTAGTTATATGTAAACTGAGTATTGAATACTTCAACGAATGCCTATTTACAGTCTGAACAAAAAGCAGTAGGGGGATACCCTGTTTATATGTTCTAACTGTATCTGGTGGTGGGGGCAGAGGTACACATAGATATTACAGCTGGTCTGGCTGTTTCATGCTGGGAGAAAAAGGATAACTCACCCAAAGCTTGAGACAGGAGAATGTCTTGTTAGTTAAGTTCAGGCTCTAGAAAGCATGTTATGATTTTATTTTGTATGTAACAGTTTCCATTAATTCTATTTGTTGTTTCTTGAATCTGTTCTTTGTTCAACATTTAAAATTTGTTTATATATTGAAAATAAGTGTAAGTGCTATGAATTGAGTGGAGCAGTGATGTTGAGGTGAAACTGCTACGCTAGCGTACTGTTCCTTTGGGAACGGCAGATCTGTGAATTCTGAGAATGTCCAAAAGAACAGGAACTGAACTCCAGGGGGACACTTGGCATGCTTAGGGGTTGGAGTGTGCCTATTTCTTACCTGCAAAGGGACAAGGGAACCTGCATGGGCTGAGAGGGGAGTATGTACTTGTGGCTGGTGGAGTCAGGGAGCTGACTCTTGGCAGGCACAGACAAGGCTTCCTCACACTAAAAGCAGGTGATAGCGAGGTGGAACCACCACAGTGGGTGCAAAACTGATTGAAACATTGTTATCAATAGTTTGCTGTCAGACCCGGGGGATGGGGTGGGAGAAATGTATCCAGTGGGGTCCCACAGGGTCCCACTGTATCTATGTCATTAACAAAAATATAATGGAGTGGAGAATATGCTTATAACATTTGCAGATGACATTAAGCTGGGAGAGGTTGTAAGCACTTGGGAGGACAAGATTAGAATTCTGAAGTGAATTTGACAAACTAGAGATTTGGTCTAAAGTCATCAAGATGAAACTCAGTAAAGACATGTGCAGAGTATTACACTTAAGAAAAAAGAATATCAAATGTACAACTACAAAATGAGGAATAACTACCTAGGTGGTATTACTGCTTGAGGACCAAGAGGGTTATAGTGGATCACAAGTTGAATGAGTCAATATGATACAGTTGCAAAAAAAGAATATTCTGGGGTATATTAACAGGAGGATGGTATGGAAAACTTGGGCAGTAGTTGTCCTGCTCTACTTGGCATTGGTGAGGCCTCAGCTAGAGTATTGTGTCCAATTCTGGGCAAAACACTTGAAGATGTGGATAAACTGGAGAGAATCCAGAGGAGAGCTACAAAAATGATAACAGGTTTTCTAAACCTGACCTTTAATGAAAGATTAAAGAAACCAGAAATGTTGAGCCTTGAAAAAAGAAGCCTCAGGGGGACCTGATAGTTTTACACCCCTGAGCGACATAAAAGTTTTGCCAACAACTGTAGTGTAGACATGGCCTTTAGTTAAAAGGTTTTCCTAATATCTAACCTAAGATAGTTAAGCACTGGAATAGGTTTCCAATGAAGGTTGTGGAATCCTGAACATGGGAAGTTTTAACAGCTTAGACAGACACCTGTCAAGGATGGTCTAGGTATAGTTGGTCCTGCCTCAGCACAGGAGCTGGACAAATTGACCTCTTGAGGGCCCCTCCAGCCCTACATTTCTCCCTTTCTTTTGTAATACACAGAATCACAGAAAAATCTCACTAATATTTTCCAAAATTGTGTATCTGGCAGTTATAGTGACCGCCAGATTCCCAGATTTGATTTTTCATTTTTGTTTTGGAGCATCCAGAGATTGCTACATGCTAGTTAGCTCAGCTGCAGGCGTATTAAAGATGATCTTATGGAGAGCTACCCACAAAAATACATAAAACTGTTACAATGCTGCAGAACACTGACCAGATCTGCAAAATCATAGAGTTGAAGAAGTTTTCTAGAAAGAAAAGTCTAAGTGCCTACTGCAGATACACTTATTTAATAGTTTTCAATCAATCCAAATATTGGCACGTCCTCACGTCTTTATACTAGAGTATCACTCCTATAATGTCTATTTAAGGCTAAATACAAAAAAGCAAGCATTTCCTTCTCGCTAAATGCATATGTCAAATTTAGGCCAGATTAACACAGGGAACTCCTACTAACCTACAGACTAAGTCTACTAGGCAGGCAAGAGTATTATGTTGGTGTTCCACACAAAAGCCACCATGGAAGATAGAGCAAAGTGGGATCAAAGTGGCTGCCAGTGTGGTAACCAGTGCAGATTATGGAACACAGGCATAGTGTGCTTTCGTAAAACCACTACTTAAAGCACTTTTTTTTTAAAATTGAGGAGAGCACTGATTTAAGTGTACATACATCAGAGCAGACAGGGAAAGAGTTAACTTCCCTTCAAAAGGAAACCAAATTAAGGGCTATTCCACCCTGAAGATGCTATTCAGTCTGCTGGGTCAGAAGACAGGATTCCCACCTGGACTCAAAGCTGCTATATGAACAGAAAGGAAAGTCAGCTTATGAGGCTCAGAGGGAAGGATGAAGTGTTTTCTTGTATCTGCTTCCAAGAACAGAGAGATAATGAAGCAAGGAGGCTCTGAGAGACTGCTTTAGCCCTACCAGAAGGCTGTGTTTATAACCAGAAACTCCAAAGCCTTGTTTACATAAGGCCTGGTCTCCACAAAAAGTTGTACCAATTAAAAAGGGGTTATTTTATACCTTTTTATTTAAAACCAGTACAACTGGTGTATAATTCTTGTATAGGTTTAAGCCTACCTATATCAGTTTAGCTTGCACTCCAAATAGCCAGTTTAAAACGGATATAGAGGAGTTCACACAAATGATTTAGCTCAACTGTTTTAACTATTGTTAATCCCTGCAACTTTTGTGACAGACAACTACTAAGAGAAACTCACATCACTAACTACACTGATGCTGATATTCTGAAGCAAGTTTTTCAAATGTAGACAGGGTTCAAGATAAGACCGTTCAGCTTCCTCTGGCTGAAGTCAGTTTGTTGGGTCTGAAATAAACTCTTCAACTGAACCAAAGTGAGGAAATCCATGATCTAAATTCATTGTGAAAGTCTCTACTCTGGCCAATTTACAATCAAGTAAACCCAAATTTCATTGTCAAGAAGTTTTTCTAGTGAGCCTAAATCTGAAAATAATTTAAAGAGATTTCAGATGACAGGTAAATTCTGTTCTCATTTACTCCTGATTTGCACAAACGTGACTCCACAGAAGTCACTGGCATTTCACTGTGTAACAGAGCAGAACATGGCCCTATGTACTAGACCCCTTTTGTACCAACAGATTCCTTTGGGAAATTATCTGAAGAACAACTGCCTAACTAAGAGAGGATTCCTCCCCGAAAAACTCAGTTTTGTTTCCTACCTAATGGTCTACATGCTAAGTACCCAGTTTAATTAGGTAAATAAGTATACTCCATTTTAAGTCTTCTGGATGACTAACCAACTCAAGCCAGATCCTCATCCACCCTTCACCATAAATAAAATAAATAAATAAATAAATAAATAAATAAATAAAAAGGATGAAAGACCTAAAATATTCTAAAACCTTATGTAAGATTTTGACCTGATTGAAACTCCTTATTTGCTCAGAAGGTAAGAAGTTGATACTGGTAATTTTGTAGAGAAGAATGGTGGAACAGTTGCATTCAGCTTATAGTTCACTGTTTTTACTCTATAAAGGAGGTTTGTATTGCTATTATTGCTTTCTGATTATCATGTTGGAGGAATTTTTTCTTCTTTACTGTGTTTGTCTTTGTACATGTTTTAAAACTATTTGTAAAATGAAAAACGCTATTTATTCAACCTAGTGTTTTTCAAGCAAAGATGGGCAATTAGTAATCATTGCATTTCAAACAAACATTCCTGAACTGCTTTTATTATGCTTTATCAGATATTGTTATATGAAATGTGCAACTGTCTTGTCTTTGTCAACTCATTGCCAAAACACTATTTCTTTAAGGAAACCGAGGTCATTAAAACTGTTTCCTTAACACATTGCCAGCTATAAGGACAAAAACAGTAACCTAATCTCAGTCAGTATCAATATAGTTTGTTGTCTGAACAGCCCTTAACTGGACATAACAATACCTGATTGTCTTGGTTTCATGGGACCAATAGGAAGAATGCATAAGGAGCAAACAAACTCATTCACAGTACTCATACTACAGTCATCCAAGTGCACTAGTTATACAACTGTACATGTGCAGAGGAAAAATATGGAATAAAATTCCATATTATAGAATAAAGTGCTAACATTACCTGTGTCCATCACACATAGAACATATGATCCCACAGTTTAGAAAGGACATAGGAGAGCTAGAGAAATAAAATAATGAAAAAAAACTATAAAAGATATACAAGAACATAGAGTTTCCATATGGTAGGAAGAAGCCACATGATCACATGTGCAATTCCTTCACAAATAGCATTGGAAAAGCCAAATCTTGAGCGTTGCTAAGCATTCGAACTCCCACTGCTTTAATCAAATCACAGACAAGCTCTATGGAAGGGAATTATTCAGACGCTGTAAACGGCAGGACACAGATTCCTAGTAGTACAAACAAGAGGCAGTGGAAAAGACCCCCAAGTAGATGGCTGAAGCATCACCAGGAGAGATATTCAACAGATCAGACATATTAGTGGGAATGATTATCATACTGTAAATTATGAAAGTGGATTGTGTACAGTAGTCCTACAAAATGATGGGGGGAGGAGGGAGAAATGGAATCAAGGCAGATAACACAAGTAGTCTCTTCTGGATTTATTCTATATATAAAAAGAGTAGTAAGGTACAATTACAATATCAAAGAAAGTTTAATTACACCAATTTGCCTGTCCAGATATGGAACAGCAGCAGTTTAAAGGAATTGTTTGCCAAATTCTTGTAACCTGGGAAAGCAACATGATTACTTTGTGTATTTAGCCATTTGCATAAATTTTTCCAGTCAGACTAATGGGACACAGACAATACAATCTGCAATAACCAAGGAGGCAAAAATTTACTTCCCTCTAACCTGAACATCAGAAGGATATATTTTTTTAATAAGTCCTCAATTGGTTGTTTAGCATGATTGTAAATTAGTTTATTGAAAAGTTCTTTAAACTATCTTCTGCTGACATTTTTCCAAATATACACCCTTGCTCTGCCAAAAATGTTTAGACCTTGAACCCTTGAGTACTTCTGAATGCATACAGTTGTTCATATATACATTAACATGAAGTACAATGTGGTTACACATTTGTAGACATTCTTAACAGTATATTTTATGGAATGATTTGTAAGGCACCTATGGCAAATGGCACCTGGGTGCTTTACACTTTTCAAAACAATAAGACAATAGGCAAAATACTGAAACTTTATAATAAATATCCTTTATATAACCATCTGTCTCCTTAATTCCAAATGCCAACAAATAATCCGATGGGCAAAGAAAGCAGATTAATTCTTACCTCCATTGCTAATGCTGCTGTTTGCTGGTCATAATGATTCAGAAGATTAGGCATAAAGGTGGTATTATAAGGCAGGTCTTGGCACATCCTCAAGATGATGGGCTCACAAGAAAATGAACTGTGTCCACTTGTGTACTCCATCAAAACATCCAAGAACAAAAGACAGCAGAACATCAAGCTTGTAGCCATCCTTCCACATGTGAATGGGAGCCAGTTACTGAAGCCTGTCAGATTATTCATTATACACTTTCAGATGTACATGCATTGAAGGTTTGGCATGAATGCCAGTATTTTTGCTGCTTGTTTATTTCAGTTTTTGAAGAATCTTAACACTCTTTTTGTGCTGATAGAGTTTTATTAGCTCAGTCCGACAGAAAACTTGAGACACAGAGGAGACATCTTGTCTTTTCACATTATATAGGTTGTATTAGGTTGATTTGTCAAGTTGATTAACCACATTCCCACACGACAGAACCCATCCTGGTGAAATAGCAGCTGCGCTATAGTCTTCTTTTATTAAACAGCCTAAAACAACAACAAAAAAACAGTAGAACCACTATAGTTTAGTTAGCTTCAAACTTAAAAATGTAGTTCATTAATAAATATTTATTCTGCCAATATTGTTCAATAAGGTAATTTATTTGTAATGTTGAAGCCACCTGATTAAATCAAGAGACCCAGATACAATTTTCAGTTCTGATTTTTCAGTCCGTTTCTCTAGGGGACAGAAAAGGCTGGATGCTACAAAAGTACAAAAGTAGAGGGAAAATGGAAGTGCCTGTGTTTCTATGCAATGAATCCTAAATAATTCCATTAAAAAGACATTGAGGCATGATCTATACTTAAAAATTGCATCAACACAGGTACAGCACTCAAGGGTGTGAAAAATCCACACTCCTGAGAACATAGCTATGCCGGCCGAACCTCCATAGCAGACACAGCTAGGTCGACCTTGCTACGGTTGCTCAGGGAGGTGGAGCTCCCACCTGCAATTGAGTTTAGCCTACAAATTTAGAACTGTAATTCCTCAGAGGGCAACTGAATTTTCTATAATTATTTTTAGTGGAATATTCATAAAATGTTCAGACGGAACATTTACAATTTTCAATTTTGAAGTTTTGCTTTTTTTGTCTCTCTAAACGAGTGTTTCTCAACTTTTTAAGTAGCAAATACCCCCTAACTTTTGAAAATTTTAATAAGTACCCCAACACTCAATTTTCCACTCTGAGAAATACAATCTTTTTCCTCTTTACCATTGGACGACTGTATTTTTCGTAAAGCAGGAGAGTTCTGCAGTGCTGTGTGGCTGTGGCAAATCACAAAACCCCTTGCTGTTTCTCCCCTCCTTCTTGCTCCCCTTCTTCCTCCATATAGGAGCAAAGATCAATGCCAGCCAATCACTATGGCCTGATGGCGGGATCACGTGGTGTTCTCCTCACACAGGTGGGAACTTGTGAGGTATGAGCAGGCACTAGCAACCCACCAGAGTGGATAGCAGCGCTCCCCATGGCCATCCCTGGGGGAGTGAGGGCCTGCGGCAAATCATACTGTGTGGGCCCCTCTTAACATTTTTATACTGGTAAAATCTGAGGCTATCGTAGTTGTCACTGCTCTAGTTGAGCAGTGAAATTGACAAGTAAGCCTGCCGGTAGAGCCCAGCTCCAGGACTGGGCAAGCCATTGGGCTCTCCACCTGGCTTTCCGGGCACTGTGCTTTGGGCCAAGGAGGGGAGCTGCCACTCGGGCAAGTTGCAGTTGGCTGCCGTCTGGCTGCCAGCCCGGGAGGTGGGCGACTGCCACCTGCTCCAAGCTGGGGCAGAGGAGGCTTCCGCACAGGCTGGGACCCAGGGATGTGGGCGCTGCCGGTCTTCAAACTGGGGCAAGGGAGGCTCTCTCTCGGCTCAGAGCTGGGGCACGGGTGGCAGCCACCCAGCTGCGAGCCCAGCTTGCAAAGTGCAGGAGGCTGCCACTGGGCTCCCACCTGGGAAATGGGACCAGGCAGGACTGGGTGGCTGCCACCCGGCTTCCCAAAAAGCCAGTGGCCACTGCTCCGCTTCCCAGAACTGGGGCGGCTGCTGTCTACCTCCCAAAACTGGGACTGGGCGGGAAGCAGGCAGCTGCAACCTGGCTTCCTCAGACATCAGCGGCTGCCACTCACCTCCCTTCACTGGATTTTTCACCGCCTACCCCCTGCCTGTGTCTCGCATACCCCCAGGGGTACGCGTACCACAGGTTGAGAAACTATACTCTAAACAAGTCACACACATATACAGAATTATTCCTTATTCAAGATAATCTAACTGAATTATGCCAAAATTAGCTATTGCAAGACTGCTCAAACCAGCTACTTGTTTTCAGATTATAGTGACCAGCCTCTGACTCATCAGTTCGGCTCTGCCTATTCTCCTGGTGAACCTTTAGGCAGATGGGCAGATGAGCCAGAGTAAGAGAGCAAACAGTGAAAGGGCCCTTGGGGAGACAGGAGCTTTAGAAAAGAAACAAGTGAATGAGCACTGGCACTTGATTAGAACCCCTAGCACCACTCCCTCTGCAAACCAGTACATGCTATGCAGTATCAGACTAGGCAAGAGCCTCTGCTCTGAGGCATCTGCATATCAAATGACACCATGGTACTGCTGCCTCAGTACCTTTGGAAACCAAGTCAGCGATAACAGGCAATTACTTCAAGCACTCTAACTGAATTGACTTTGTTAGCACTTGCCCTCCCTGTTGTTGTCTCTTACCCTTGGATGTGTACACACACACACACACCTCCCCCCCCCCCATCTGTGATTTCCACTTCATGCATCTGACGAAGGGGGTTGCAGCCAATGAAACCTTATGCCTGCAGAAATTTGTTAGCCTTCAAGGTGCTACAGGACTCTTCTTGTTTTTACTTCAAGCACTGATGCCCTGGCACAGAGGCACTGGATTCCCAGCCAAGGCCTTCGAACAGGACTTAATTTTCTTACATAGAGAACACATCCTAATTAGCCTCTTGCAAACCTTACAGCCCCACTCACCCTGACCCACCTCCAAAGCACAAGAGAAGGAAAGGACACAGTGATATATGTGCGTGGGACTAGTGTGTGTTTGACTAGGGACGCATGAGCAGGGAGTCCAGAGCTTCTGCCTTGAAGCATCAGCATTTAAAAGGGTTTCCCCAGTGCTGCTGCCTTGGCTCACTGCGTGCCTCATCATAGAGAAGTGGTTCTCAAAGTGTGGGTCACAACCCTGTTTTAATGGGGAGGCCAGGCATTTGGCTTCAGCTCCAGGCCCCAGCAAGTCTAAGCCTGAGCACCACCACCCAGGAATGAAGCCAAAGCCCAAGGGCTTCAGTCCTGGGTGGTGCGGCTCAGGTTACAGCCCCCCTGCCCCAGGCTGAAGTCCTCAAGCTTCAGTCCCCCCAGCCTGGGGTGGTGGGGCTTGAGCTCAGGCTTTGGTCCCCTCTCCCGGGGTCATGTAGTAATTTGTTGTCTGAAGAGGGTTGCAGTGCAATGAAGTTTGAGAACTGCAAAGAAGAACTAGCTCCTATACATCCGAGGCTATCCAGAGAGCCCAGGCCCCTCCCAATCAGGCCCTGCTCTGCAATGGTTCCCAAGATTCCCTCCTTTTTGCTTTTTTCAGTAGACCTTGTTGCTGATCCTCTAGGAACTATTGCAACAGCTGAGAATAAGGCAGAACATGGGAGAGATAAGGCAGTATCCTGTCTCCAACCATGGCCAGTACCAGAGCTTCAGGGGGAGTATACAGAACAGGGCAATTTTGGGGAGAACCATTGCTGTCTTGCCCTCCCAGCTGCTGGTGATCAGAGGTTTAGTCACTCCGACCATGGGGTTGCATCCCTGCCTGTCTTAACTAATAGCCATTGATGAACTACTCCATGAATTTATCTAGTTTTTTTTTTAAACCCAGTTGTACTTTTGGCCATCAAAACATCCCATGCTCATGAATTCCACAAGCTAATTGTGCACTGTTTGAAAGAGTACTTCCTCTTGTTTGCATTAAATCTGCTGCCTAACAAGTTCATCTGGTGACTGCTAGTTGCTGTATTGTGGGAAAGGGTAAAGAACACTTCTCTCTATTCACTTTTTCCGCACCATTCATGATTCTAGACCGCTGAACAGATCGTATTACCCACCCAGCCATGCTCACTTATGTACCATCATGTGTGTGCTGAAGCTCAAGAAGCCCTGAAAAATATTGTGCATTTCACCACCAGTGAAATGGATCCATACTTCCGATTGCTGAAAGCCATTCCCACTACTACTAATACAAATTGTTAATGACTCCTACCGAGTTACATACCTGCCAAACTCTGAAAGATGTAATAGTCAGTCCAATCCTTAAGAAACTCTCTCTTGACCCTGAAGAACTCTCCAACTTTTCACTCACAGGCAAAATTAATGAGAAAGTAGCAACCACCAAGCTCTGGTAACACATGATATCAGCCAACACTCTGGATGCCCCACAATTTCAACCCAGGCACAGCGCAGAGACAGCCCTAGTGGTACTAAAAAGAGGATCTCCTTATGCAAGATCTTCACCTTCATGCTCAAACTCTCATTGGAGCTCTCTGCAGCTTTTGATACTGTAGACCAAGAGGCAGGAGTAGATGACAGCATTATAATGGCTCCATTTATTCCTCTCCAGCAGAACTCAGAGTGCTGAAGGGTAACTGCACTTTCTTTCTAAAGGACCTAACCTGTGGGGTCTCAGAGGGACCCATGCTATCCCTCGGTCTCATCAATATCTATATGAGATCACTGGGAGATGTAGTAAGACAATAGGCTCAGGTGTCAAGAATATGCTGGTGATGCTCATAATATATCGCATATCTGATATAATATATCAGTCATACAACCACCACCTTTACTAAGATGTTAGAACAGTGTTTCTTAACCTGGGGTTTTAGAGGGGTCGCAAGTGCAGAGCTGGTATTGGGGGTGGCAAGGAAGGCAATTGCCTGGAGCCACAGGGGCGCCATGAAACTAAGTTACATGCCTCAGCCCCGTGGGGGTGGGACTCAGGCTTCAGGGGTACAGTAGTTTGGAAAGGTTAAGAACCACTGTGTTAGAATGACTACAAGAGATCAGCTCTTGCATGAAGAGGAGCTGTCTCAAGCTTAACACAGGCAAAATCCAAGTGATGCTGGTCAGAAGGGGGAAACACTGAAGAACTAATCATACACCATCCCCAACTTCTACTCAAGGCATACAGCCCCCATTTGTCAAAGTGGATTGAAGCCTCAGGGTCCTGTGGCACCTCACTACTCTTGCATGACCAGGCACTGGTCCAGGCACTGACAACATATGGTCACCTAAACAATGTATAAATATGCCTTTTCACTTCCAACTTGCGAGGAAATTTCACACTTTCCTCCTGCACAAGAACCTAGCCATCGTAATCCATGCATTTGTGACCTCAAGACTATTTTATTGAAGATGAACATGAAGACAATGCATAGGTATCAGCTGGTACAAAATGCTGCTATGCACCTCCATGGTCCAGGTCACGATGGGCACAACAGGCCATGCTCAAGACCCTCCACTAGCTTCCAGTCAGTTTCAGATGGCAACCTGAGGCCTCACTTCCAATCTTCACAGGCTATTAATGGTTCAAGCCATAGCTACCGTAGGGACCCTGTTTTAATATAGGAACTGTCAAGACAGTTCCATTTGTCTGGGACAATGCAGATGACAAAGCCTAATCCAAAGTGTGTAAGAACTGAGGACTATGCATTCTTGGTTATGCTATCCAGCCATAGAATGAACTTCCAGAGAAGTTTAGAAACTGTCATATTGGATCAGACTCAAGCTACATGTAGTCCAGTATCCCATCTCCAGCAGTGGCCAGCACCAGATGATTCAGAGGAAGTTATAAGAACTCTGCAGTAGGCAGATTCACCACATTAAGTGTCATCCTGATCTAACAGGAACTGTGAAGCATGAAGATTAGGCAAATCGAGAGACTAACCCTTGTTCAGGAAAGATGGCAATCCCTTCCTTTTCAAAATCCCTTTCCACCTTAGCAAGAAAGACACTCCCAATATTTACACTCCCAAATACCACCAAATCTGACAACACACAACCCTCCTAACAACAACAAAATCATAACAAATGTAGGGTTTTTACCCTGAAAAGTCAGAGATTGTGTTAAATCCTCTAGGGACTATGCTATTGTTATTTGTTTTATGAGAAAATCCCACAGACACTATGGTGCTGGACAGCAGTATAAAACTCAGAGAAATTATTTGCAAGACTAGACTCCTAGGTTGAATCTGAAGCAAAAGCTAAAGGAGATGGATTACAGAACTTACTACCTATAACCCGAACCACCTATTCCCTTTAAAAGGAAAATGCTTAAGTAAAACTAAAATGCAGAGAATATGAGAACTGCAACATGAAAAGCCAACAATGCCACTATATTCCAACCGTGAATTCTACATTTTTAGCTGCTAGATTAAGAGTTAGAAATATAGTTAATATATTAATTGATGTAGACAGGAATATGCCATAACGTACAATTTTTAATTTCCTGGGGGCAATGTTTCTGACTACACTAGCTCTTTATGTTTTCCATCAGACTTCATACACCCCCACCCTATTTTAGTGATTACACCAAGACACACCAACCCACCTGCCTTGGGACACTAAAGGCAAACCGTAGGCAAGAGGATCAGGAAGTAGCTAGTTGGCCAGTTAGTTATGGATTTTTTTAAAACTAATTATAACCACATACAGTTTGCCCCCTGTATAAAGGCTTGCTTACAGTGTTATTACATACATATTAGACAGCAAATCCTACAGGGCAAGTACCAACTCCTATGGGTAAAAGTTATATTAGCAAATAAGTTTCACAATTAACAGTGGAAGAGATGACGAAGAGCAAACATACTTGAGGAATGGGAACATCACACAGATGGATGCTCTCATGGAGAGCAATTACAAAGAAGGATGCAATGGTGGCAGTAAAGTGCTATTTTCATGTATGAGACTTACCCCAAGCACTCCAATTACTGGGAGAGAAACACAAAGTATTCCTCTGACTCCCTACTCCATTCTGATTACCGATGGACCACTGAAACTGTATTCCTCACTCCCCCCACATTTCAATTATAGATGTCCTGGAACAACATGGCAACCTCAAGCCATTCCAGATACAGGGGATGTGTGGGGACACATTCCCCACATTCCACTTCAATTACAGTTAGGGGGAGAGAGAGAGAAGCCACACTGCAATCGTCTCCCACTCCACCTCTGTTACACTTTAAGGGGGAAACCACATTACATCTCCCTGCATTTCAATCACACTGGAGAAATGCACCCCACACATCTTCCCCCGTGGTTAGACAGAGGGGGAGGGGAGAGCCACACTGTATCTCCCCTTTCTGCCAACTCCCGTGGCAGACAGGGAGGAAAGGGGGAACCAGACTACATTTTCCCCACAGGCTCCATTTCAATCACAGACTTGTGGGGGAGGGGAGGGGGGAAGAAGCCAAACAATATTCCCTCCTTATACACACAGTCTACTCCCCATCCTCCATTCCTGGTCCAGGTGGGACATGGGTGGAAGGGGAGAACCTCATCATCACACATACCCAGCCTCTACAAAGAGGGTTTCTCCCTCATCTTTTCCTTCATTCCCAGGCGATTGGGGGGGGGGGGGGTAGAGAAAGCCTCTCACCCACCACCTCAGCCCTCTCCCGCACTGGAGGGTCTCTCCCCCCTACCAGCCCTCTCCTACAATAGGGTGCTGTCTCAACCCCGCATGGGGACCGCCCCCTCCTACAATGGGGTGCTGCCTCTACACCCTCCCTTCTGTGGGGATCTCTCCTGCACTGCGGGGATCTCCTCCATGGGCGGGGCGGGGCGGAGGGGGGGTTGGGAGCTCTCTCTCACCTCGAGGATCCCCTCCGCCCTGAGGCGGCGGCTCCACCGAGAAGGGAGAGGGGCGCACCCCGCACGCGCGCACCCCCCGGCTACCGCAATTACCTGAGCGCCCGCTTCGCCTCCGCAGCGGCCTCGCTTCTCCCCTCAGCTGGCGGCGGCGCAGCGCGAGGCAATGAAGACGGTAATAACGGCCGCGCCTCGGTCCCAGACCCCCCCCCCAACGGCAACCCCGGCCCCTCCCCCCCAGCCTCCGCCTCACACCCGGCGGCCTCCTGCCAGCCACGCCCCCCTGCTGAACGCGGGCCCCGCCCCGCGCCCCCGCCACTCCCTGCCCCGCCCCTTCGTCGAACCTCCCCGAGGAGCAGCGAATCAGAACCAGCCGGCTCGTTGCTAGGTAGAAGAGCCAGCCTCCCCGCGGCCCGGCCCTGATTGGCTGCTTCTCCCGGGGCGCTAGGAACTGTTTCCATGGCAAACGGAATAAACTTGCCAGGAGAAGAGGAGACAGGGCCGCTCGAGGAGAGGGGGGGGGGGGCGAGAACCAGAGGGGGGCGCAGGAAGCCAGGTGAGAGCGTGGGGGAGGGGCGTATCCCCGCCAGGGGGCGTCGTTGCCATGGGAGACGATAGGCGGCATCGATATCACGTGGGGGCGGAGCCGGGGGGGGGGCCCTCGGGGTATCTCCCCCGTGGCGGTCAGGGGGTTATCGGCTGCTCGCGGGCACAGGGGGTGTCGATTCCCGAGCACGGGGCGGAGGGGGCCCTGGGGAGGGCAGCACTTGGGTCATCAGCTGGAGGGGAGGGGGAGGGGGAGAGGTCATTACAGGGTTCGGGGGGCACCGGCGGTATAAACGTTGGGGGGGGGGGGGGGGTTCAGGGGACCCTGGGAATCCTTGATCAGGCGGGACATGGAGGCACTGGGGGTTATCGAGGCCGGGGAGGGCACGGGGGGACATCAGTACTACGGGGTGCAGGGGACACTATGTCTGGGCCATGCTGGCGGGGGATATCACGGGGATATCAGTGCTATAGGTTTCTGTGGGGATTCCAGTGGCAGAGGATGTAGGGGGGAGCTCTGGGGGATATCAGTGCCCCACCCCTTACATATTGCAGGGGGAGCAGTGGGGATATACAGCACAATGGGGGCCACTGGGAGATATTAGTGCTACAGGCACTGGCGGTGCTGTGGGTGCAGGGGGTGATATCAGTGGTGCAGGCTGCAAGAGGGAACTGATGCCGGCAAGCACCGGGGGGGGGGGCCCACTGGAGGCTGGGAGAAGGGAGGAGAGAACTGGAGGTTTTGATGCCATGAAGCGCACAGGGCTTTCAGTGCTGCAAGGCCCAAGGTGGGCCCTGGAGAGGATCAGTACCATGGAGCATTTGTGAGGGGTATTGACACCCTGTGGCCTGGGGGAGCAGTGGGAGGTAGAGATTGTGGAGGGCACAGGGGATATCCGTGCTATAGGGCACCAGGGGCATTGACCCTTAAGATATAACAGGGAATATTGGTTTCATGGCGAGCACTAAGGTATCTATAGCACAGGCCACAAGCAGGAGACTTGGGAAGGACTGATGCCTTTGGGGGCACTAGGGGTTATCAACAGGGCCCAAGCATAATTTTTTCAGGCCCAGTATAAACTTGTAACATGGGCCCCCTCCCACACACATACCACTATCCCTCATCCCAGACATACAATCTCATCAGCCGTGAAAAGTTTTTTCCTCATGGTAATGGGGGTTGCAGTCTGGGCCAGGCCCCCCAGGGCCTCCGGACCCCAGTAAAGTTGTACCCATTTCCCCCCCGCCCCATGTGGGGGCCTGGTTATCAATGCTATGGGAAGCAAAAGGGATAGTGATACTGCAGGGCCATAGGGAGTATCGACTCTATGGGACTGAACATGGAATGACTCATGCTGCAGAGGGCAGTGGGACACAGGGTACCGGGGTGGTGAGGGAGGCTGCAAGGCTATGAATGCCAGAGGGTGCAGGGAGCCCTGGAGATACCAAAGTCACAGAATTCAGGGAGCACTGAGGGTATCTTGTGGGAGGCAAATCAATGTACGCTAGTTGGGGGCATTAAAGCTGTGGGTCACTGGTAGGGACTTTGGGAGGGACTGATGCCATGTGGGCCCTGGGGCATATCATTGCCATGGGGAAACATGGGAGACAATCCATGCTGTGCGTGTGGAGCACTGGGGACATAAGTGCCCTGGGGAGGGTATCAGTGGGTAGAGTGGGAGGCAGTATTGATAATATAGGGCATGGAGCCCCCACAGGTATTCATCTCACTGGGGCTGATGCAAGGGTGACAACTCCACAGAGTACTGAAGGCTTGAAGGGTATCAATGCCATAGAGTAATTGTTGGCAGAGGGGGCACTTAGGGGGACAGGGTACATTACAGTGAGATACAGCAGCAAAAAGGCACAACTTGTATTTATTCTGCTTCCTTGCCGCTCACAACTGCTTTCTAGATTTCTCCTTCCCATCCTCTCTCTCTCTTTCTGTTTCAGATGATTATTCCCCCCATAGATCCTCTTGCAGTTTCTCCTGTTGAATCTCCTGTAGTTAGTTCCTTTTGGTCTATATACTCTAACCTCTCCAGCTCACCTTTGTATTACTACTGTTTGCAACACTTTCACATATACTGTCCTCTATGGATTTAATTAACTACTGTTTACTCCCAGGATGATCATTTATAATCAGTCCTCTATTCCTTTCTAAACCTTAGAGTGTGGTCAATTCAATTAAGTTTATTTCCAAGTGAAAGTCACTATCCCATCATCATGCAGATTATGGTCATTAGATTATTTCTGTATAAAATGCTTCTTTAAACCTCGGGGTACATGAGTCTTTGATGAGCCAGGAAGGCTTATTCCCATAGTGCTGTGTACAAAAACTATTAATATTGCTTCTAGACTTACTCTGATTATGGTTTGTGGAAGGTCCTGGAATGGCATTTCAGAGGGTTAAGCCTAGATTAACACAGCTAAAGGAAATGAGGCTAATGCCCTTAGTTAATATGATATGATCATACATTGCATTTAAGAGAGATTAATGCTATCAAATTATTTTTTAAAACAAAGGATTTGACTCAGCTCCTATTGAAATCAATAAAAGTCTTTTTGTTATGTTTAATGGGAGTTGGATCAGGCCTGAAATTGTTTTGCTGTAGTATACAACTCCATTCACTACTAGTGCAGAACTGTATCATACATTATTTTATTGGTTGCTTTATAACACCAGGGTTTGTCTGCTTTATGTCAAAGGAACACATACCAATATAGTTCTACATCCTGAATAGGTCAAGCATAGTCTCAGTAGAATCAATGTTACCCCTGGCTATACATAATAATAATGCTTAGTACTTGTATGGCCCATTTAAACTTCAAAGCACTGTACAAAGATTAATTAACTGACTGAATTGTGAAGGAACCATTGGAAGAGCTAATCTCCATTGGTTTGGTGCTGGACCCCATTCCTTTGGGAGGGGAGTGTTGCCTAGTCAAAATGGAAGTCATGGTGACCCAGAAAGAACCAAAAAAGAGAGTCCATAAAGGCCCAGCAGCTCAGTAAATGCCTAGGGGACTATAAGGGAAACACTCACCCCTCAAGCATCTCCTTGCAGCGAGGTGCAGAATTGCAGTCCTTTTCCTGCTCCTGGCACCCCCTATAGATTGTCAATGTTGCTTGGCAGGACTTCAGAGGCTCAGCCCTCTACCTAAGTCACAAAGTCCAAATTAATACCTTTTGGGGTAGTAAAGAGTCCAACAACTAAACAGTCTGTTTGCTCTCCCTAGAGTCTTCAACCATGGTTCTGGGCACTTTAAATTCTGCCTTTTATTGAGGCTCCTAAATAAAGCCTTCCCCTTCCTGAAGCTTACACCCTTTACCTGTGACCAGTAGCGGAACCCAGCCTGTACTCTACTGCGGGTTCCAGCCAAGGAGCCAATACACAGCAACCACATACTGCTCAGTGCAGTTCTTTGCCAGTTTGCCTAGACCACTCCTTACCAGGCCTTTTATCTCCAGCCCTAGCTCAATACCAATGTCCTCAGGTCTTCTCCCTCTGCAATCTCAGTGTGAGTTCAACCTGCCATAAGCTCTAGTTAGTTGGACAGCTCCTGCAGCTAGGGAGGAGCACCTTTTATTTCTCTACTCCCACTCATGAACTGACCAGCAAACTGACTGCAGCTCCTTTTATCTGAGCCTGCTGGGCTCTGATTGGCTGTCACTAGACCTTCTAGCCCATGAAGGAATATGTCTCTCTGGCTTCCAAGATGGCTGTTTTAGTGAGGCCTCTCTATAGGGTTGCCACCTTTCTAATGGCTGTTAATAGAGATCCTGCCCTCTTCTCCATCTCTTCCCTAAGGTCCTGCCCCCTTCTTTATCTCTTTCCCCCAAGGCCACCCCCGTGCATGCCATGTGCCACTGCGAGCTGAATGAGTAGCCTGTCCCTGGAGGCAGCAGTGGCTGCTGCTGCTTCCTTCCTTCCGCTTAGGGTTGCCACAGATTTTTTTTAAAAATAGACACCAGGGCTTGTTAAATGGCACACACAAATCAAAACCCAGACTGTTTGGGTGAAAACTGGATGAGTGGCAACGCTACCTCTCTAGGCAGGCCTAGGGAACCCACCTTTTTCTCCCACCTTGCTGTTTCCTGGGGTGGGGATGTAGTAGAGCAAAAGGGCCTCCACTAGGGGCCTTGTCTACCGTGTCACAGGGACCCATATGTGGGGTACTACCCAAGTTTGCTTGCTAACATGTACTGTCTGTTTCTAGTCCCGCTGATTTAATACAAAGCCCAGAGATGAAAAATGTTCAATTGCTTATTTGGGCAAATGGTCCAAGTTAATAGATCTCAGGTGAATCCTGCCCAAGATTTCCAGTATATACCCACGTTGTTCTACATGGTGAAATCCTTGTCAGGGTTATAGAATAGGGGATGTGTTGTTCCTGCCTTCATGTTCTGAATCTCTCTAAACTCATGGGTGACCAGAGGTGTTTAATGCTATTGGGATGTTTGGAGAAAACCCATCCAGAAAGCGGGTGGAACAAGCCAGGAGTTTGCTTATCAGCTTTAGAGATGTCTTCATGACTACACTTGGGAAGACTCATTTCAGTGAGTATTGCATCCAAATCAAGCCAGGTAGCAGGGTTCAGCAAGCAGGATTCTGTGTCTTGGGAAGGATGTGGGCAAAACCAGACCAGAGTATTCAGTTTTTCTCTGATTTCAGAAGAAAAGGCCATAATAGCACACAATTTGATGCCTACCCAGTACCAGGAGTCAATGGGATGCTAGACAGAGTAGGTAAAACCAGATAAATTACAACTTTTGATCTGACTAAGGGATGTTTGTGAATACCTCTATTGCAAAAGTCCAAAGAAGTAAAAAACCAGTGTTGCCTTATGGTCACTGACCATGCCCCTGCTAAATAGCTGCATGCCATGAAGAATACCAGTGTCAAGATTACCCCCTGATAGGTGGCTCTGTAGACCAGTTCACTCACTATGCACCACGGATCTGGTGAAGATCATGTGAATGCAGATTCTTTTTGTGTGCTATTGGGGATATGGTATCATGGCGTCTGCCAGGCAGTGGGGCTGGAACTTCCCCCACCTCCTGGCTTGCAGTAGTAATAACAAACACCAAATCCATGGCTGCCGTCATCAGCTGTTCCAACACTCCTGCTGCCAGAGGTAGCCTGAGCCACTTTCTTAGAATAAAGTATATGAGAGGGTACAGAGGCACTAACTACCCTCTCCCTGTGGGGTGAGCAGTTCACAGCTCAGGATTACACAGGTACTTAAGGGAGGGGTCATAAAAGCAGCTGTTCAGGGAACAGAAAAGAAGAGCCTTTGTAGGAGGAAGGCTGGTCATCTGTGATCCAAGGGTGGGGATTATTTTTGGTTACCTTTTGATGCTTTGATAGTAAATTCTCCCTTAGAACAGGGACATGACTACCTGATCCTGGTTTTTTTGTTTGTTTTTGTTTTGTACTGAAGTGCTTCACTAACCTGCGGTGTTATTGTAGGCATTGTCCTTTCTGTGCACTGAATGAGGCCAGGGTGTTGTGGAAAAAAATAGTATGTGATTATGTAGATAAAGACTGTATCATAATGCAATGCACAAGGAAGCCAAATTAAGGTTACACAGACATCCTTAATTTTGGCATTTCCTAATTCTGGAGTGGTTGTCAACCAGTCATCTACTTACTATAACTGCTTTAAGAAACTCCCCACCAAAAAAGAAACTAGGAACCCTATCAGAGAGTCTCCTGTTCTAGCTACTAAACCATATTGCATCAAAAGATAGCAAGGGCAGGAAGTGTGTACTTCATACCAGTTCTCTTCATTCACCTGCTTCCATAATAATTTTAAAGAGAGAGAAAAATACAAGGAAAGGGTGACCTGCTGGGACTGATTCTGCAGCATTTTCAGCATTTGACATCAATGGGAGTCTTGACTGGATAAAGACTGCTAGACTGGGCTTTCTGTAAGGTTTGTCTTGTGAGCATCAGAGTGTGTTTTCAGCAGCAAAATGTTATACAAAGTTGTGTTTGCTATGGGCTTTGTAGTACTTGGAGGTATGGCAGGATAGCAATATATACTGTATCAAAGTTAACTTTTCTTTTGTTCCAGAAGTCTATTCATCTTGCCATCATGAGAGCTTTAAAATAAACTTGCTGAAGTATTTTCAGAACAGTCACCTAATAGCCATATTAAGGCTTCAGACGTTATTTAATGTCACTTCATTTAAAATAAATTATTCGATTTTTAGAATATTACAGTCGAAAACTCCAATCCTGCCACTGGCTCCATGGGGATGGGACCTTTATGTAGACCTACTGAAGCCTGTTACAGGATTGAGGATAAAGAAAAAGGCTTTCACATATTAATATTTGCATAAAGACACTACAATTTAGAACAGTAGAGATGACTTTTATTTGGTGGCACAAAAGAGAGAAGGAAAAAAATCCCAAACATTGTGCACTGGCACATTTGACCTCAGGTCTCCAATTGTTGTAAAGAAATCCTAATCCCATAAACCACAGAATCAATACAAACATCCAAAAACAAATCCACTAATATGCAGGTAGCTAGGAGCTTTCAGTCAATTCTAAACCATTTTGAATCTCATTCTGCTAGTCAAATGTAAAGGAAGCAAATGGACCCTTGGAGGACTGAGTATTGTATGCCCATCAAAATCAGGAAAGAGCCATTTTGTATCTTTTAAAATGATGTATAATCTAGTAGAAAAATAGCGCTAAAGGATCTTAGTATGTTTGTCTTTAAGGAGATTAAATCTTTGCAGCTTGTTTTCTCTGCAGTGTTAATCAGGGGCCTGAAAAAAAAATTATTTGCTTCCTGGTTTGTTGCAAAACCGCTTTTGATCCTTCACTGATCAAAAACAAGGAAAAGAGTTCAACATAATTCCTGACTGGAAAGACCCACTCGATTTATTTGTTAGTTATAGTAGCAGTAGTATGACAGCATCATACAGAGATCTAGTCAGGATTGAGGGTCCCATTGTGCTGGTTGCTGTAGATATAGAAAATAAAAAACAGTCTCTACCCCAGAAATTTTGCAGCCTAATGCCCTGATCCAGCCATGTACCTAAGCATATGCCTTAAATAGTCCCATTAAAGTAAATGAGACCACTCATATGCTTAAAATTAGCTATGTGCTTAAGAATCTTGCCGAGGTGGGGCCTAAATAGGCTTACTGTAGTTAGGAACAGCCCTATCAAAGGCTCACGTTTAGATGTGTATTGTTTCCTCCAAAAAAGCAGGTAATGATACAGAAGGATTTTCTCCTTCTGAGCCCTCTTTTAGCCACAGTATGTAGAGATTGGAGGCCCTTGATTTCTTTTCCAGCACCTTCAACCTGTGGGAAAGGTTAATGTTCTCCTGAACAAAGGTTTTGAATAACATTTTTAATTGTGTACCATCTGTCTTAAATTGATTTTTTTTCTTCAGGTAAATTGAAATTATTTTTTCTCATAAACTCCATAGAATCATCCTTAAAGATTAGATTCTCATAACCTTCACTAGGATGTGCAAGGAAATAAAAGAGGATTAAAGACACCCTGACTCCCTAGTTTGCCCCTGCTCTGATTGTGACTCTCTGAGATACAATTCTTTCTCTGATCTGCCCTAGGAGCAGAATGCTACAGTCTAATCCTAAGTGAGTTAAGACCTGATCAAAAGCCCATTTAAATTAATGAAAAGACTCTCATCAACTTCAGTGGACTTTGGATCAGGCATTTAGTGCATATAAATATTAAGGTGATGAGCACAGTATTAAAGCTAGATAGAGCTCTTTAAAAGTTTGTAGTGTTATATTGCATATACCCATGGGACTGAAACAAGCAAATTCATCCAAAAACCTTCAACCAATAACCCAAGCAGACAATCCAGAGACTCCATAAAATACACTAAGGACTTTACTGTTGCTTTGGATTTTACATGGAAGGTGCTCAAGTAGTACAGATAGATAGATATGCTTGATGCTGTGCATATTGATAAGCTCTGAATGGCCTGTAGGACTTCCACAGGGAAAATTTGAGCATCCAAGTGTTGTGATTCTTCTTCATTCAGCTTTGCCAACTGGATTTTATTGAAAAAGGTCTTCATATTCTTTTGTGTCTCTGTAAAGCTTATCATAAAAGCCTTTAAAATCACAGAATTGTACTTTTCCGTAAGAAATGTTAATTTTACTTTGCAGGATTCAAGTTTATAAGGAAAAGTTTTACTTGACTTACTGCTATACCATGGAATTTCTACATTCATTCTTGATAAAATTCATGGTTTTCATTAATATGTTGTGTTAGCATCTGCAATGGGGCATACAAAAATAATGCTGGTCTTTTATTCTAATCAATGTAACTTCTTCTGCAGAAAACATCAGAGTGGCCTGCAATCTCACAAGCCTGATGGCATTTGCACCTCCCAAAAACATAGATGGCCCCAAACTGCAAACCAAGATGAGCACATGGACACCCCTGAACCATCAGCTTATGAATGACAAGGTAAGCTGCCTCAGATACAGGCCAGATCCTGCTTCCCTTACTCATGTGAGGAGACTTTAATGCAAGTCAGTCATGAAGGGTTTAGTCCCATAGTTAGAAACCATCCTATTATTTAAAGGTAGATTTTTCTACTGTGAATGAGCCAAATCTTCAAGACCTTTATCTCATGGAAGTCTCTAGGAGTTTTGCCTGAGTAAGGAATGAGTAATACCTGTGTAAAGACTTGAGGATTTAGCCCAGTAATATTAATTTATGCAGTATTATGCATAAACTTAAAAATAGAATTCCCTTCTATTTCCTCTATTTTCTTGCCACTTGGGTTACTTTAAAACGACAAATGTCTTTGAATTGTTTGGTTAAAGGTGCTTGACTGACATCCTTAGAAACTGAAGTCTTCAGTTGAGCCACAGAACAAGTACAACACAGACTGGGGCAGTGAAAGTTTACCAAATGGCCAATATGCTTCATCTCAGACCAGAGAGGGTAGCTGATAGTGCGTGGCCACTCTGCTGAGATTACATAGAATCATAGAGTTGGAAGGGACCTCAGGAGGTCATCTAGTCCAATCTCCTGCTCAGAGCAGGACTACCTCAGCTAAATAATCCCAGCGAGGGTTTTGTCAAGCCGCAGCTTAAAAACCTCTAAAGATGGAGACTCCACCACCTCCCTAGGTAACCCATTCCAGTGCTTCACCACCCTCCTAGTGAAAAACTTTTTCCTAATGTCCAACCTAGACCTCCCCCACTGCAACTTGAGACCATTGCTCCTTGTTCTGTCATCTGCCACCACTGAGAACAGCCTAGCTCCATCCTCCCTGGAACTCCCTTTCAGGTAGTTAAAGGCTGCTATCAAATCTCCCCTCATTCTTCTCTTCTTCAGACTAAACAAGCCTAATTCCCTCATCCTCTCCTCATAAGTCTTGTGCTCCAGTCCCCTACTCATTTTTGTTGCCTCCGCTGGACTCTCTCCAACTTCTCCACATCCTTTTTGTAGTGGGGGGCCCAAAACTGGACACAATACTCCAAATACTCCAATGCCAAATAGAGGGGAATAATCACTTTCCGTGATCTGCTGGCAATGCTCCTACTAATGCAGCCCAATATGCTATTAGCCTTCTTGGCAACCAGGGCACACTGCTGATTCATATCCAGCTTCTTATCCACTGTTACCCCCAGGTCCTTTTCTGCAGAACTGCTGCCTAGCTCGTCGGTCCCCAGTCTGTAGCTGTGCATGGGATTCTTCTGTCCTAAGTGCAGGACTCTGCACTTGTCCTTGTTGTACCTCATCAGATTTATTTTGGCCCAATCCTCCAGTTTGTTTAGGTCCTTCTGTATCCTATCCCTACCTTCCAGGGTATCTACCACTCCCCCTAGCTTAGTGTCATCTGCAAACTTGCTGAGGGTACAATCTACTCCATCCTCCAGATCATTAATGAAGATGTTGAACAAAACCGGCCTCAGGAACGACCCCTGAGGCACTCCGCTTGTGACCGGCTGCCAGCTAGACATGGAGCCATTGATCACTACTCGTTGAGCCCTATGCTCTAGCCAGTTCTCTATCCATTTTATAGTCCATTCATCCAACCCATATTTCTTTAACTTGCTGAAAAGAATACTGTGAGAAACCGTATCAAACGCATTGCTAAAGTCAAGGTATATCACATCCACCGCTTTCCCCACATCCACAGAGCCCGTCACCTCTTCATAGAAAGCAATCAGGTTGGTCAGGCATGACTTTCCCTTGGTAAATCCATGTTGACTGTTCCTGATCACCTTCCTCTCTTCCAAAGTGCCTTAAAATGGATTCCTTGAGGACCAGCTCCATGATTTTTCCAGGGATTGAGGTGAGGTTGACCGGTCTGTAGTTCCCTGGATCCTCTTTTCTCCTTTTCTTGAAGATGGGCACTATATTTGCTTTTTTCCAGTCATCAGGAAAGGGTGCCAGATATGTTAAAGATCTCAGGGATATGTGCTCAGTTTATGAGTAAAAGAAGTTTTTTCATAATTTTTCATGATTTCAAAACCCTGTCTAGGATCTGCAAATGCAGCTGGACTCTCACACACATCCTCACCAGTAATATTTTTTCATCAGAATTTAGATAAGATTTCTCTTGATAATGTTCCAGGCAGGATTGAATCTAATATGCTCTCCCATACCTGTGCTGGTTCTGCAAGGCTAACAGGAGGAAAAATAGGGGAAAAAATATTTCTGACAGCTAAAACCAACAGATATTACTCTCAATACAAATAGGGAGCAGATCTATCAAGAGAGACGGCGCCATTTTTATATAGTCGTTTTTCTGATCATATCTGCACTTTTAAGAGGGATCTGAGTGAGGCGAGAAAGGGACTTCAAGTCATAAGAGGCAGAGTGGAAGAAGTCCTGAATGATAGAATCAAAGAAATGTGGGGCTGGAAGGAGCCTCGAGAGCTAAAGTGGAGAGAGATTGGAGAAGAGAAAAGAGATGCTTAGGAGGGTGATTTGTAGTAAAGGAGACAGTGAGGGGCAGGAGCAGTAGGAAGTCAGGTTTGAGCTTCTTCTCCTCTTCTTCAAGGCTTTGTATGACTCTGCTTTATTTTTACTCTGATGTGGAAGAGGAGGAGAAGCCAGAGGACTATTATACCGATTTTTGATAATTCTATTACTGATTAATTAATGTTTTGTTTCCAAATGCCTGGAGTAAGCAGAACTTCTTGGCAGAGTTGGCTCAGGTGTATTCATAAGACTTCTGAAAGCAAATATTGTATCTTTCTTTGATCAGAAGCCATTACCATTGCTTTCAGCTATGAAATAACTCCTCTGTTTCACTTAAATTCTCCACACCAAAACTTAGATCTTTGGCTATGTATCGCTTCCTTGTGGCAAATGTTTTCAAAGTGCAGCCAATAAAAGGCTTACTTGAGGGCCTCTTATTTTGCCAATTGCCTTTGGGCAAATAAAACCAAATAAATAATACCTGTAAACATACAAATAAAAAATGTCATTTTTCCATCCCTGCAGAGAAAGTCAGAGTTAGCGGATTAATCGGACTGACCCAAATGGCAACACTGATATTGTCTTTCTCTGCAGGAGCTTTTCTTGCTGGCTGCCAGAACAATAACATGTTTGGAGTTTGTAATGATGAATAATATTTTCCTCATTGTGGTTAGTAACTGTTTCAATGTGCACTTATGAGTTGGGTGTCTGAGTATCTCCTCTTTGATCCTTATGACAGAATAGCTACCGTATTCTACGCTTCCCAGTGTGCTCTCCTGAGTGAGGAAGGCCAGATACTGATGCTCTCAGTCTGTGTTCTAGTGGATGAATGCCCAGATGACAAAACCACCACAACACGTGGCAGTAATTGTCCCTCTGACTGGTGGTCTCTTCAGAGGCTGTGGCTGGCATGGGCCATGAAGACTGAACTCCTTTCTTACCCCTAAAAGTGGGCCCTCCAACTTAGTGTTGGAGCACATTGTCACTGCCATGTGGGGAAGTATGAACTGCTGCTACCCTGGCTGTAACTATTGAGCAGACAACGAGAGGTCTTTAACTGGAACTTCTCAGGAGCACTGTGTGTGGATCTCTTTTTGACTTCTATGGACTCTATATGGGTGTAAGAATTTCACTGCATGGACCAGATGGCAGGATCGGAGATTCATGTTTTACAGCAGTGGTTCCTAACCCTGTGGCCTGCGGGGTCTTTCAAAGTGGCCTGCTGCTCCCCTCCCACTGGCTGCAGAAGGGAGCCGCTGCCTCAGGACCCAGGCGGAGTGCATTGCCGCGGGGCTACAAGAGTGGTGCAGGCAGCTTGCTGCAGCCAAGGGATGAGAGATCAGCATTCCCCTCCCCTCCCCTGGCTGTAGCAGCGAGCATGGCAAAGCGCTCTGCCTAGGTCCCTAGGTGCTGGGGTCCCTGCTGGAGTCAGAGGGAGAGGAGCATTGATCTCCCATGCCCCTGGCTGCAGAAGGGAGCCACTGCCTAGGAACCCATCTGGCACATACGGGGCTACAGAATGCGTGCTGTTTCCCTGCTGCAGCCAGGGGGACGGCAGATCAGCAAGGAGGCAGCCTCCTCACTGAACTCCCTTCATGCTTGAGGAGGGGCGGGACTCTAAAAATCAGGGCCTTCCAGTTTGCGAACCACCATGACTTAAGGTGCCTGGCCATGTGCTTCAGTGTGCAGTGACAGTCACTCGTCTACACTAGTGCTTTGTCTGTGAGTGTGTGACACAGTGTGAGTAATTTGTAGGTGTAAAATAGTGACTGTAAAAATGAGCACAGTAGCATCAAAATGTTTACTGTAAATATGTAGTGCTTTGCAGTCCTTAATGGTGTGTACATCAATATGTTTTTTATGAGTTGATAAACTGGTGGCCCTTCAGAGTTGTAAAAATGATATTTGTGGCCCTCGAGCCAAAAAGGTTGGAAGCCACTGTTTTACAGATATGTAGATCCTTTTTCAAACTGGATTTTTTTTTCCTGGGACATACTGAATCACCTCTATGTGTTCTATTTTATTTGCGTCTGTGATTTTTTTAAACAGGTATTTGAAGAAAGAAGATCCCTGCTTGGAAAATGGGTAAGGTTTTCTCTTTAAATGTATGTGTTGATTTTAGAACTAATGAAGAGATGACCAGGATGCGAATTTTAAACACATTCCATATTTCAAATAATGAGACTAGTTTTCAGGATGTACATGTCAGAGACAGACAGACAGACAGACTGTACTGTTGAACCTCAGGTGAAAAATAAAGTGGCAGATTCATTCCTGGTATAACTTTGGTTATACATGAACTTAAGAAATCTGGTCCAGTTTTTAGAATGACTTGTAATGGGATGGGAAGCCCAAAGAAAAGTCTATGAAGAAGTCTTCAGTGAAGATGCCTGATGTTTAGATACTGCTATCAAAGGCCAGGAAGGCTTTAACACTGGAAATAGATAATGAGTGTGATTCATCCAAGATACTTACATGCCCCTGTTACCAGAGTACCTCTCAATCTTTTAATGTTATCTTCACAAGATGCTGGTGAGGCAGGGCAGTGATATGATCCCCATTTTACAGATGTGGAACTGAGGCACAGAGAGACTAAATAAGTTGCCCAAGGTCACACAGTCTGTAGCGGAGCAGGTAACTGAACCCTGCTCCCCCCAAGTCCCACACTAGCGCTGTAGCCACTGGAGCATCCTTCCTGTCCCATAAGGCAAAATCAAATAAATGGAACATTTATGGGAGAGCACCTGTAACATTCATCCTGTTCTAGATGAGCAGAAATAAATACACAAGAAAGGAGCATTCAGTGAGAATGAACTGAGTTATGTATTTTTGTCATCCTCAATTGTAACTGCATGGTGAAGTACCATTCAACACTTTCAAAATGTAGCCAGAAGAATAGGTATCAAGTACATGACCCCATAGATATACAAGTCAAATAGAAGCATAAAAATAATAATGATGCTTATCTCCACTGTGTTGTGATCCCCGATATTTGCATAATAACACTGTTTGAACAGCGTTGCTAATTATATAAGTTTAAAAGGTCACAGGTATTAAAATCCTTTTTGAATAAGTTGGTCTGTTAAGGACAAATATTTTGTATTTAAGTTCATTGTGACTATTCACAAGTACAGGAAACATGCCTTGTGTAGCTATTTGGCACATGTGTGTTTAGATCATAAAAATGTGCTTCAATTTCAGAAAATAAATTAAGTGCTGATTGTACACAAATACTTGTTTGCACCGTAGTTCAACAATTGCCAGGCTCAAAAATTGAATCTTGAAAATTGCAGTTTATGTTTTAAAAGGTTCCCAGAAAATCTGAAAGGAAAAGTACAAACTGGTTGGCACATGGGTTAGTAGCCACTGGCTGTAAAAGTTGAAAAACTGAAACAGCAATCCCCTCCGTGCAAAATGCAGTGCAATCTTCTGAAGGGTTAAGGGTCTGACCCTGCAAACAGTATGTCAGGGCAAGTCTACACTAGAAGCGCTACAGCAGCGGAGCTGCACCCATGCAGCTGCGCTGCTGTAGTGCATCTGATGAAGACGCTGTATGCTGACCAGAGAGCACTCTCTGGTCTGCATAATTACTCCACCTCCGTGGGAGGCGGAAACTATGTCGGCAGGAGAGCATCTCCCATTGGCATAGCACCAGTATGGACAGTGCTTAGGTCACTGTAACTTGCGTTGCTCAGGAGGGTGTCTTTTTCACACCCTTGAGCAACGTAAGTTAGATCGACTTAAGCAGTAGTGTAGACCTAGAATCATAGAATATTAGAGTTGGAAGGGACCTCAGAGGTCATCTAGTCCGACCCCCTGCTCAAAGCAGGACTAGCCTCAGCTAAATCATCCCAGCCAGGGCTTTGTCAAGCCCCAGCTTAAAAACCTCTAAAGATGGAGATTCCACCACCTCCCTAGGTAACCCAGTCCAGTGCTTCACCACCCTCCTAGTGAAAAACTTTTTCCTAATGTCCAACCTAGACCTCCCCCACTGCAACTTGAGACCGTTGCTCCTTGTTCTGTCATCTGCCACCATCGAGAACAGTCTAGCCCCATCCTCCTTGGAACCCCCTTTCAGGTAGTTAAAGGCTGCTATCAAATCCCCCTCATTCTTCTCTTTTGCAGACTAAACAAGCCCAGTTCCCTCAGCCTCTCCTCATAAGTCTTGTGCTCCAGCCCCCTAATCATTTTTGTTGCCCTCTGCTGGACTCTCTCCAACTTCTCCACATCCTTTTTGTAGTGGGGGGCCCAAAACTGGACACAATACTCCAAATGCGGCCTCACCAATGCCGAATAGAGGGGAATAATCACTTCCCGCGACCTGCTGGCAATGCTCCTCCTAATGCAGCCCAATATGCTATTAGCCTTCTTGACAACCAGGGCACCTGCCCTCAGTAACTTTGCTTATGTGCTTAGTTCCTTTGGTCTTGATTCTCCAGCATCTTTGAACAACATTTACACGTGTGAAAAGTGAGTGTAAAGCACAAAATGCTATACCCCTTCTCTGCTCACCGCACTAGGACACATGGGAGGTGTGATTGGAGTACTTTGGGTTTGGGGAGGAGACCTGGCCATAATGCACTGGGCTCTGATTATTCCATGCTGGAAAGCTCCATGGGAAGTCTTGATAGCACAGCAATAGTCTCCAGCCCCTTCCAGAATTCAGAAAGCACCTTTTCCCCCCTTTCAAGGTATGCCTACACTGCATTTAAAAGCAAATATACCCAATGGCTGGTGATGGGACACTAGATGGGGAAGGCTCTGAGTTACTACAGAGAATTCTGCCCCGGTGTTTAGCTGTTGGGTCTTGCTGAAATACGCAGGGTCCAACTGACCCACCATATTTGAGGTTGGGAAGGAATTTTCCCCTGGGTCAGATTGGCAGAAATGGGGTGGGGAGGTTTTTGCTTTCCTCTGCAGCATGGGGCACGGGTCACTTGCAGGTTTAAACTAATGCAAAATGGTGGAGCCTCTGTAACTTGAAGTCTTTAAATCATGATTTGAGGACTTCAGTGGCTCAGCCAGTGTTTAGCGGTCTAGTCCAGGAGTAGGTGGGTATGATGGGATCCCTGGGGCACAACTTGGAACTGAGGGATCACTGTGCCCCCTTAACTCTCCAGCCTGGGCTGTCTCTCATAAAGCTATGCCAGTGACAAGCAGCCAACCCCTCCAGCTGCTGTGATCACTCAGCCACCAGCAAGTGGAGACAACACCCAACTAAATTGCATGAATTCTCTCCAAGCCGCTCATTAATTATACAGAGAGAGGCAGCTGCCAGTCACTCAACCCCCAACCTTGCACCCCAGAAATATACCGTCTTACACTGCTCAAGACTCGTTAGGCAGTGCAAGCTCATTAATTAGTTTGCCACTCCAACAAAGGGTAGTGAACATGCAGCAGCCTTGTTAACCTGAGCTGAGATTCCCCAAGCACATAAACCAAAAACACACTGTTTTAGGTAAAATATAAAACTGATTTACTAACTACAGAAAGATAGATTTTAAGTGATTATAAGTGGTAGGCATAGAGACCAAAATTGGTTACATAAGAAATAAAAATAAATTCACAGTTGAAATTCTACAGACTAAGCAAGATTTGAATCAAACAGTTTCTCACCCTAATAGATGTTCCTGGCTGCTCACAGTTCTTAATAGAATCATAGAATATTAGAGTTGGCAGGGACCTCAGGAGGTCATCTAGTCCAACCCCCTGCTCAAAGCAGAACTAACTTCAGCTATATCATCCCAGCCAGGGCTTTGTCAAGCCTCAGCTTAAAAACCTCTAAGGATGGAGATTCCACCACCTCCCTAGGTAACCCATTCCGGTGCTTCACCACCCTCCTAGTGAAAAACTTTTTCCTAATGTCCAACCTAGACCTCCCGCCCTGCAACTTGAGACCCTTCAGCCTGGCACCAATTTACCCAGTTCAAAACCTTTGTCTTCCAGATGATCTTCCAGGTTTTGAGATGGGGGAGAAGAGAGGCCAAGTGATGATGTCACTGTCCCTCTTTTATCCTTTCTTCCAGCTGTAGAAAGATCCTTGCTGTGACATGGGTTTGGCCACCCTCATTGCATACGTGCCCTCTGAGGAGTCTCTGGGATGGCCACGGGCAGACTGGATTCCCCTTAATGGGGCATCAACACACGTCTGGCTTGTCCTGATGTAGATTTGTCTTACTAGTGCTCCTTTGTTGCCACTGAAAGGCTGGCTGTAGGCGTCTCCCAACCTCCTAACCTATTTCAGTAACACAAACATAACAAAACTTCATAGCTTCACATTCACTGATAGTACACACAATTCAACAGGATATTAATGATCAGCAAATTAAGACTTCTTAAATGATACCTTAAGGCATACTTTGTACAAAACAGATCAGAGTGGTGAATATGGGGGTTCCTGGGTGCTATTTTGAGGCACACAATGTCATAGTGAGAGAGGTTCTGTGGCCTGCAATGTGCAGGTTGGACTAGATGATCATGATGGTCCCTTCCAGCCTTAAAGTCTATGAGTCTTTACAGTGGGGTGGAGTGGGGGCAGTTGGCACAGGAGATGAGAGAGTTTGTCTCTGCTAGATATCCATCTGTAGAGAGTTCCCCTGCACAAGGGATTCAGTACTGGCCATTTGTGGCCATTGTGCACCATTCATGTGGCCCAGTGGCCAGAGAATCCATTCATAGGTTTACTGAGTGCCTGGATGCATGTGTGCATGTGACTCTAACTTAATGATACTCAGACCTCAGTGGCTCAGTAATAATTAAATCACACAGTGTTTTAATATCACGTACTGCAAAGAGCCGCAGGAGACACATTAAAGAGCCACTTGTGGCTCCTGAGCCTCAGTCTGAGTATTACTGTTCTAACTCTTCTGAGCATGTATGTCATGTTGTCATGTGCATGTGATCAGGTCTGCCTCTAGTGGTTAGCCTGAGAACTGTAACAGCCTGCTACTGGAAAGGAGTTCTCCTTCAGCTCAATCAGGGGAAAGAGAGAGAGAGACTCTTCTGTTTGGTGCTGAAGGTCATCGGTGCTATGGCTGTTGATGTGCTGTGGTATTTGTATGCGTGCAGAATTACAGACTGAGAGCTGTACATTCACTAGTGCAACATGCAGTATAACCTTATATCACACAGTCCTTCTGCAGTCATTGCTCTCAAGTGCTCGGAAGAAGACGCAGAAAAGGAAAAATGTTCTTAGCAGAAAAGTGATAGAGAAGGTGTGGCACTCCACAAAGATAAATCCAGTTAAACTGGTTGGATTAATGTAATCAGATGTAAGGGGAGGAGCTGTGGTGGAAGGTAAGCCAACATAGGGAGCACACAGCTTCTTTTTCCAAGGTGATATAGCAGCAGCAGCAAAGCAATTAAGCATGCTTTGTCTCTTTTTTTTTTTTTTTTAGGATTAACAAGTATAACATAACCCTACATCTTGTTACCTTCCACCACAGCTTTTTGATACTCCCCTGAAATTAATGCTGACCATATTGCATTAATTTCAGGGGAGTATCCATTTAAAACGCAAGCACAGATGTTTGCTGGCAAATCCATCAACAAAGCAGTTAGGACAACTGGGAGTACTGAAGTTATGCTTTATTCCAAATATTATGAGAGAATGTGAAGAGTGAATTAGGAGCAAACTTTCTGATCCATTATAGAATGAGCTAAATTTGTTCTGATCACTTCAAACCAAGCTGCTGGTATGAAAGACAATAAACTAGTTAGCTCTTTGTCTTTATTATTTATATTGAATAGAAATTTGCCTTTGGGAATTGTCATTGATTGGCAGTTTTATCATCTACTTGGACATGTTTTTATAGGACCAAATTGTGAGGTCCTTCTTCAGTTTTTACTTAATACTCTGGTAAACTCTCACTAGAGTTAAAGGTGATATGCAAAGGGGGAAAATGGGTTTGTTTCCTGCTTTGCTTCTTTATGACGAACAAAAAAGTCTTAAAATTTGGGAGTTTTTTCTGCTTGTTTTGTGCCTTATTTTGGAGCTCTCAGAAATGCAAATTCTGCCCTTTTATGGTTTGGCTGAAGGACTTGTTGGAGAGCTTATAGACGTGCTTGTGAAAAGGGCTAGACCAATTGTATCTTTAACAAAGGTATCTCTTTTGCCAACTGATTCTCATATAGTTGAATTAAATAAATATTAAAAACAATCAAACAATAGTTTTAAACAGTCTGAAGATAAATAGTTTTCCTTCTAAATTAATCAGGTTTCACCTGCATGGTGTCGCTAATATCAGAATCCCACCAGTTCTCCATAGAATCTTCAAAAAAAAAAAACAAAAAACAAAAAACAACCAGGGTAGAAGAGATCTGAATTTCTAATACAAAAAAACAGACAAAAAATAGGAAATTCAGTCTTTCTTTATCCATCATAAAGAAACAGAAAAGGGAACAAACCTATTATTTATCTCCTTGGAGATCGCCTTTATGTGAGAACTTCAAATTCCCATTGAAGTTAAGTAAACTAAGAAAAGACCTTGGGATTTGTCCCATAGAGAATATGTCCTCATATATGTCCTCAGTGATTTGGATAACAGATGTTATTTCTACTGAAGAGCAGGACTGAATGATAATCAATTTAAAAGCTGGTAAGAAGCATTTCAGCCCTGGAATAAAGTCTTTAATTACTGCATTTCTAGTGATCACAAGCTCCTATGGGATTCCCATTGGTCCCAATTGCTTGTGGAATGGTCTTCTTACACGTTTTCTAACCTCTGGCACTTTTTGCTCTGCCCTTTTGTATGGGGCTGGGCTGACCTTGAATTTTCTGACATGAAGTGCAAGGATTGCCTGTGATTGGGTCATTCCCCCCATGAGGTTCCTGCTATGCTCTCCTTTTCCATCCTTTACTACTTACAAAAATAAAAACAAACTTTGTTGCTGGTGCTGCACTCACTCTATCTACACATCCATACCCAGCTTTGCTTATGTACAGTCTCACTCTACTGCTCTTTAGTCTATATCAATGCATACGTGGTTGATTGATTACCGAAATTTGCACTTCTTCCCACAGGTGAGGCCAGAACTTTTTAACCCACTCCTTTCACATCTGTCATAGGCATGTTGTCGTGGAGGTGCTGAGGAGAGGAAGGATTGCCTAATGGTTAAGTTGCTAGCTGGAGATGTGGGTTCAAGTCCCTGCTCTGCCCCAGAATTTCTATGTGACCTTGAGCAAGTCATTTAGTCCAGGATCCTCAAATATATTTAGGCACCTAACTCCCATCGATTTCAATGGAAGTTAGGAACCTGAATACCTTTGAGGATCTGGGCATTAGTTTCTCTGTGCTTCAGTTCCCCATAAGTAAAATGGGGATAATAGTATTTCCCTACTGCACACGGGGTATAGAGATTGTGAGGTTCTTAGATACAACAGTAATGGGGCCCAGACAGATATAGAGAGAGTAGCAGTGAACTTATTCTCGTTTAAACACTAGATAATTGAATATTTTAACTTCCATGAATAGTCCAAGTGAAGTTAACACCCAGGGCTACTGATGGGAATAAAGAGTCTTATGCACACAAGTGTTTCCAGGATTGGGCCCTTGAAGATGGATCTTTAAAGATGTTAAGTCACATGTTGCATACATTTGCAGTTTCTTTTAATCTGGCTTTTGTCTGTGATTTCCACATCCTTTGCCCTGGAATGATTCACCAGAAGCAATAGCATATGTACTTGTCTTTACCTTGCCTTGAATATTAATCTTATTTTTAGCAAGCTGTATATCAGGTGCCACAAAACCTGCAGTTCCCTTTTTCAGTTTGACAAGTGGACAGATGGTCAGCGACGAAGGATCCTGACAGACTTGTTAGAACGCTGCTCCCTGTCACAGCAGAAATTCTGTTCTAAGCAGCTGCAGGAGCGAGTTCCAGTTGAAGCCCTGGATTTCACCACAAAGCTTCCCAGAGTGTTGTCTTTATACATCTTTTCTTTCCTGGACCCCAGGAGTCTCTGTCGATGTGCACAGGTAAAAAGCAGCACATATTTGAAATATAAAAGCTACATTCAAGTTAGCTGAGAGGACCTGTAAGGAAGCACCTGATTTTTACAGTATATTTGTGTCAGTGTCCTTCATAACAGTGCAAGAGACTCTTTATAAGTGCCAATGTGGAGGGAATTATTTGGCCATAGAATCTAGTGCACAGAATTATTGCAAGATCAGCAGTTCCCAAACTGAGGGTGGTGACCCCAAGTGGGGTCGCTTCATCAGCAGATGGGGTCATGGCAATCCTGAGGATGCCATTTTACAAAATGGCCTCCCCCATACAACATGACTTCACACGCACCGTGTGCGCGAGGTCACATCGCACCGGGGGCAGCTATTTTGCTCTACAAAACAGCGCCTCCATGCAGCATGACCTTGCACGTACCGTATGTGTGTGAGGTCATGCAATCCAGAAGACACCATTTTGTGAAGCAAAATGGCCGCCTCCTTGCAGCGTGACCTTGCATGTACAGTGCGTGTGAGCTCACACTGCAGGGAAGCCACCATTTTTAAATGGCAACTTCCATGCTGTCTGGAGTAGTGGGAAACAACACATCTGAAAATGGGGTCACGCAGGGAAAATGTTTGGGAACTGCTGGGCTGGATGATCTATATCACAAACATGACCTATGAGGAAAGATTGAAAAAATTGGGTTTGTTTAGTCTGGAGAAGAGCAGACTGAGGAGGGACATAACAGTTTTCAAATTCATAAAAGGTTGCTACAAAAGGAGAGAGAAAAAATGTTCTTGGCAACCTCTGAGGACAGGACAAGAAGCAATGGACTTAAATTGCAGCAAGGGCAGTTTTGGCTGGACATTAGGAAAAAATTTCTAACTGTCTGGGTAGTTAAGCACTGGAATAAATTGCCTAGGGAGGTTGTGGAATCACCATCATTGGAGATTTTTGAGAGCAGGTTAGACAGACATCTGTCAGGGATGGTGTAGATAATACTTTGTTCTGCCTTGAGTGCAGGGAACTGGACTAGAAGACCTCTCAAGATCCCTTCCAGTCCTACAATTCTACGATTTAAGACAGTGTAAACATTGCGGCCAAGATTTTCAAAATTGACTAGTGATTTTTGGGTGCCTCCATTTTCAGGTATCCAACTTGTGGCACTTTAAAGGGACTGATTTTCTGAAGGTGAGGGCCTGGTACTTTTTGAAAATCAGGCCCTTTGAGTCACCTCAAGTTGGGCATCCAAAATCACTAGCTGCTTTTGAAAATCTTGGCCTGTTGTATTTTAAAAGATACTGTACAAAATGCTTTAAAAACTCTTTGAAATGCATGTATTATGGTGCATGCTGGCTTTGGGGGAGCAGAAATGCTCATGGTGGGGCTTCTGAATAAGATGCTATGTGCCAGGGTCTGTCAGGACTCTACGTCGTCCATGCGCAGCCAGGAGGAAGATAGTTTTGGAAATGACTTACTCAGAAAGGAGGGCTTTGCTAGTATCAGTGGTGTTACTGGACAGTAAGTAAGTTAATGGAGCATTTAGCCTTGAAGACATGCCATGTGGAACATAAATTCCTGGGGAGGTATACAGCAGCACGCCGCCCTGACAAAAAACCTTCAGAACTGGCCAGTCTGACTTGGGGGTTTTGTTTTTTAAGATAGCAAATAATGAAGGATTTGTTCAGGCTGGAGTCTGTTTACATGGTGCCAATGCAGGGATGTTTCCTTAGACAAATTGGTATCTTCTCTCCTGTCCAGTAACCTCTGAGGCAGTGTGAGGTTCACCCCTATACAGAGGGCCAGCGCAAGGCCTCTGCCTCACATAAATGCCACTTAAACCCCATTGGCATGGCCCATGTGTCTCATACACGCCTTTGTATGCATCAGGCACATGGGCCATGCCAGATGAACTTAAGTGGGATGTAAGCAGGGACTGGGGCTGGCCGTCTGCATAGGGGTGAGTTACACCCTCAGTCAACAGTTCCTGATCATGTAAATGAAATGCCTTGCTGGGTTCCAAGAACTGTGGTCTACTCTTGCGACTGGTTGACATGGTGGGGCTCGCAGTCTGCTTGACGTTACATGAGAGTGTAAGCTGAAACAGCTATGCCTTTGGCATTCACAGGTGAGCTGGCACTGGAAGTATTTGACAGAGCTGGACCAGCTCTGGATGCTTAAGTGCCTGCGTTTTGGCTGGTACATCAACTTCTCTCCGACCCCGTTTGAGCAGGGAATCTGGAAGAAACACTACATTGAGATGGTGAAGGAGCTTCACGTGACAAGGCCGAAGGTATTCCTGTCGCTTTGGAAAACATGGAGTGGTAGCAGAGAAGATCTGAGCGTCCAGGTTGCTTCTTTTGGTTTGCCTCTCACTGGACGATATCACGCTAGTCAAACCACAAGAGGATTTGCTATTTAAAATGACTGCTTGGTGCTCTCTAGGAGAGCCTGATCTTGTCCATTACCATGCAATTTGCTGCTCCATTCTCTCATCCTTGTGGGAAGGCATGTCAAGCTCTTACTAGCAAAGAGGGAAAATTCGTCCCATTGACACCCATCCCCAATGTTTCCCACTGCTCCCCTTCATCTGCCCTTTAGGATAATGTTGTGAAGATTCCCTCTTCTGCAGTTTGGGCTCTGCGCCCCTCCCCATGGTCCCCTTCTCTGATTTGGGTCTCCCCACAGCAGAGGGAGGGAGAAGAGATCCCAGCATCACTTCCTCCAATCAGCTAATCTCTGCGGATGGGGGCAATGATCTGAATCAAGTTTCCTCCAAGGCTTCATAGGAGATTGGGGTGTGGAAAAACAAAATGCCTGTACATTGGCCTTCTCTTTGGATGGGGAGATGGAGACACTCTCTCTCTCTCTCTCTCTCTCCAGATGCTGTGTGTCATTAGATATCCCCACCCTCATGTCATTTGACAACACCCTCATATCCCTCCCCCCAAGCTGGCAGGTCTGTCAGCTGAGAGGCCGTGCATTCCCCAATAGTATTTTCTTTATTTTGAGATTCACTGCTGACGATGTCCCCTGGGGTGGGAATGTGGCTGGGTGCCGAGGTTTATTTCCCTCATCCGTCTCTTCCATTAGACCCCTCCAAAAGATGAATTTGTGGTCATCGATGTCCAGCCAATAGCAAGAGACGTCCCTGAGGCGAAACTATCCCTTTCCTCAGTTCTCCGCTCAGCATCCGTGCTAGGAAAGAGGACGGACAAAGAGAAAAAAGAGCTCCCACCGTGGCGGTCCTCAGATAAACATCCCACTGACACTGTCCGATTCAACTACCTAGACAATTACGATCCGATCGAGCAAGTGAGGCAGGCGTAAGAAGCTCACGTTCTTCCTTTCTGCATTTTCTGGGCTGGCACTAGCAGGAAAAAGGAGGATATTAGCGTGTGCTCAGGGGCATTTCTGAATAATGCAGTAAGGTTTAAGGGACCGTGCAGCTCTCCCGCTAACAGAGAAGAATAAATATACTGCTGTGATGCTAATAAACGCGTTATCAATGTGGGAATGAGATGGCTCAAAAGGGATTTACATATATATATATATATCTAAAAGCGAATGAATAGCTCCTGCAGTTACTCTGCCGAAGATAGACTTACAAGAGGCATCGGTCCTCATGCTTCAGGGCATTATGTGGTCAGCAGATGGGGTCAAAAAGACACTCCCCCCCATGGTATTATAACACACAACAAAGTGCCTTAGGGCAGTTTCATGGTTTATTCTGAAACATCTGACAGTGGCTATTATTGGAGAAAGAATAATGGCTCAGCTGGACGTTGGTCGGTCTTTGTACGGCAGTTCCTGTGAAAAGAGGCTCATAAGTGTCTTGAAACCCACCCAGCTACGCACCTAGGATGAAATTCATCCTTCTGCAGTGGGCCAACTAAAGTCCTGTGAACCACTTAAGTCCCAATTAAGCCTTCAAGATAGGGCTTAAAGTGAGACACAAATGGTTCATTGACCTTGTGTTGGCCCTCTGCAGAGGAGTGAATTTCACCCTAGGTGCACAGCCACTGTGAGTTCACCCTTACCTAGTAACTGTGTAGGGCTAAATTCTAATGTACTTGCTTGGGTTCTTTTTGAACATAGTTATGCTAAATGGACCACCTCTCCTGCTGAGCATTTCAGAAATTCCCCATCGCCTATTGAAACCCAATTATGGATTGTGATAATCGGTGTGTTGGTCACCGATGTTTATCAGTGTAGACTGCGTGCGTGTGTCCCTGTGTAGATGCTGTCCCAGCTCTGATCAGGAAACTGAGACGGCTCTCACGATTGAATGAGTCGACACGACCACGGATTAGCTAAGCAACGAAGGCACCCAGGCCAGGTTTATTGCATGTGGCACAATGAAAAATGACTTACAGAGTATCTCTGGGTCAGTTTCATATTGGCGGTGTTACAATGGTCTCGGCCCAACGGCGGGACTTTCCGTTATCCCTTAGACCGGACACCGGTATTCCCTCTGACACCCTCTTTTATACACTGTTACATACACTTTCGTTCTGCCCCCTTTGACGTAGGTAGTTGCCACCCTCCTGACGTAGTCTAATACCACCTTTTTCCATTGATTGGCTGATTTGGGCACCGCCACTTCATGTATCATTTCTATCCATAAAAGTGTCATTTCAGAGAGTTAGTATCTTGGTACCTCTTATACCTACTACATATTTTAGTAATATTTTGGCAGTCTTACAATCTTGCAGTATCAGCACTTTCCTGTACTAGTTTCAGTTAACTTGAGTGACCCCTTATACTTCCATTCACTTGGCTTTTTCCACTTAGGCCTTAGCCTGTTTTACAGGCCTTAAGCTCTCACTTCTTACTACATGGATCATTATCTTTAGTCCACATGCGCTCGTCCTAGTTGCTTCAAAGAGTTCCCTGCATTCAATTTCATCCTCTTTCTTTAAGCATCTTTCAAAAGTTTAGCCCAAAACTTCTTGGTAGAATTGACTGAAGACTTTATTAACCTCCTTTAACGGAGATGCTTGTCCTTGCAGATGGGTATTATTATTTTTTATTTGTTGTAGTAAATATTTATACTATGGCAGGATTTATAGTATTCAGTCCAGATCAGGTCTGATACAGGATCGGTGCTGTACAAAATCAAGAGACAATCCTTGCTTTGAAGGGTTTACAATCTAAAGACACAACCAGCTAAAGGGTAGAGAATGTGGATACAATATACCAGGGGTGGCCAGACTTACTGACCCCTCTCCCTCTGGGAGATCCTTCTTCCTACTGGGCAGAATCCTCTAGCCTCACCACCCTGCTGCAGGGCAGAAGCTCTGAGCTCCTCACCCCAGTCTGGTAGGCGGAGATTGGGTGGGTCATAGGGGGCTCTGTGAGCCACACTTTAACTGTAAAAGAGTTGCAATATACAAACAGATGGAGGAGATCCTGAGTTGTGAATGGTGTCATAAGCAAATTAAGTATTTTTCTTCTTCCTGGGCAGGCTTTGAACCTGTTAGCAATTTGTGCTTCTGAGAATGTTTTAGTGTCTAATGATCTACCAAACTTTGTACTTAGCTGTAATTACAAGGGATTATTTCAAGGAGAGAAATTAATTCTATGTGATTTGCTTGTTTATCAAAGATCTCCCTTTCATTTCACTTAAGCTATAAGTAATTGCTACTGTGCGGTCTCCTTCATAATACAGTAGCACAGGTGTGCTGGTTTAGGTATCAATGTGGCTTTGCACTTGAATAACCCACATTTAAGTATTTCTTTCCCTTGGATCAATCTTTGTCGGAACCCTCCACTGCACCCTTTCTCTGAACTACTCATTCTTGAGGCTATGTATTGGGGCCACCATCCTTTAGGCTCAGGAAGACCAGCTGAGACTCTGTTGGGCAATTCTGTTCCCTACTCAGTCAAGGAAGTTATTGTGGAAGCACACCAGGCCCCCCCCGCAGTGTCTAAGTTGCTTATTATTATTTATTATATGTATTTGCATATCACCTAGGAGCCCCAGGCTCCGCACTAGGTGCTGTACAACACACAGAACAAAAAGTCAGTTCCTGCCCCCAAAGAGTTTGCAATCTAACTCCAAGGACAACAGACGGGTACAGACTTCTTAACTAGCTTTTTATCACTCAGACCCCATTGTCCTAGGAAGTGAGACACCAGCACTGGATACTGTCACCCTCCATTTTTAACCTCTATTTGGTCATGTCAGCAGCATGCAACTGTCATTTGTCAGCAGCGTGGTTTGGTGCTGGAATGTAGGGTGTAGGTGGCAGGTGCTGGGAGAGGGGTCTAGGTAACATCAGCACATGAACGAAGCCCTTGCTCCTCTCAGCCTGTCTTTTTTTAAGATTTAATAAAAGAAAATGTTTCTAGTCCTTACAGTTTGAAAGAAAACTTTCTAAACATGACCCGATTTTTTGCTGTCTTCCTGAATTCACAGACAGATTGAAACAAAAGTTCATCATCATAAGATGTTTTAATTTGGCAACCTGTTACCATTTAAATGGCAACATTGCAACCAATGTCAGTGTCTCATTGCAGCAGAAACGTTCAACCAACCTGTTCCTTCCCTATCAGCATCCCGGAGGGCACCGCTACTAATGGTAGAGTCCTGCTGGCCTCCATTTCTCTACCTGATTCTCAGTCACTGGGCTCAGCCAAGGCAGTGGGAGGAAACAAGCTGCTTTCTGGAGGACCTTCTTGCTGTCTGCTTAGTCACAGTGCTAGGGGTCTCTGGTTGGAGTGCAGTCACCAAAGAGATGGGGCTTAAAAGGGCTTCATGAAAGAGAGGGATGACCGAACACTGAGTACATTAAATGAGAGGTACATGTGGGTTGGGGTGGAAGGCTGTGAAAAGTCAGACGGGAGTGAAGGAGACAGAGGTAGAAGTGAGGAAGACTGGGAAGAGAGCCGGAATGTAAGCAGGAGCTAGTTATGGATTGCCTGGAAGGTATTATTAAAACTCCTTGGTGGAGTTATAGCCGTGATTTATACTGTTGCTTATCTGTCTGTATAATTTGTCATCAGCTTGGTATCTTTAAAGTATTCTTTCTGTTTTGTTTTCCACCTGACTCTTCCAGGTAGCCTTTCGCTTATGTACAAATGAGAGCAGATAAGAGGGTGGCGTTGTCTATTCTAAGGCACTAAACAATCTTGCAAAGATGAAATGATACATTTTCATACGAGACTTGGAACCGAGTCAGCAAGCTGTCCAAGATCTCTCTGACTACGTTCTGACTGGGAAGGAACAGGAGAAGTTTCTTTAATCCATTTGCACAGTTCTGCTGGAAGGCATCTGGTGTTGTGCAGCTTGTTGCCAATAAATCAACAGTTTTCTCTCCCATTTTATCATGGATAAAGAATTCTGATTCCAGTGCAGGGTTGGAATCATGCCAGGTCAGTGTCCTAGTGGCTCAGGAAGGAGTCCTGCTACTTCTCACAATGGAAGGGCAGCTGAAATGAAGGCTGGCCCCCTCGTTCTGGCCTCTGGAAGCCAACACTAATTCAGTTAGATAATTTATGGACACAGGCAGGTTCTAAAAACAGTTGCATGTTGTGCCAGAGCGTTTAACCAACAAGAAAATAATTACTTGCAGTAATTGTTCTGTCAACAGCCTAGATCCAGCTTACAGAACAGGTCTTGCACTTGTGTGAAGAGAACTCCATTGCACTGGACCTATTAGTTGTGACAATCACTGTCACTCAGATCTCGCTACAGCTAGCCCGATACTCTTCATTTGCTACACATCATCTTGGGCTGTGCAAATTAAACCATCCATTAAAGGATGGACAGGTGGATAAATTCTGAGCACATGACAGGGATCCAGGAATTCCTGAGTTCTTACCTTGGCTCTGACACTGCCTCTGCAGCCTTGGGCAAGTCACTTATTCTCTTACTGAGATACTCAGATGCCAGAGTGATGCAGTTGGACATTGGACATAGATGTTGTGAGGATTAATATTTGTATTTTTGAAAGCAAAACATTTTAAATTATTATCATCACGCACATTGGGTGTGACGGGCTGTCCCTGTTTCATTTCTTCATAAATCCTTTTATTTTCTAATAATGTATTTTAAAATAATAGGCTCATGTGGATGCTGTCATTACCCTCTGCTGCTTGGAATCAGAACTGCTCAACCATGTTTCATAGGTCCTGTACTTTTAACAGCTAGTTAAGATTCTTCTTTGGCTCAAGTGGTATGAGCTTGTGCTTTTGGACTAGAAGAACCTGAGTTCTGTTGAAAGCTCATCAAAATTCTTCATAATGAACAATGTATTAGATGGATTTTACTTCTTGGCTGTCAGTAAATTGTCTGCAAACAGTTTATGATTTTCTTAAATTGTTATTTAAAATCACGTGCCTAATAAATTCTGTGAATAGTTCTTGGTCTGTGAGCAGTTCCTGGTGAATATGCAGTATCTGAACTGTGTTGGTTGGTTTTGAAGGATATGCAAGTCACAAGGTATGTTTCTCTTCCCAGATTAGATGAATGCAACTTTTAAAATCAGATTTCTGGCATGAAGTCTTATGATGTTGAATTCAAAAATGTGCTTAGGCTTTGTTTGTTTGACCAGATATGATGGTGAGGTGTGTGGTATAAGAATCTGGACAGAATAGGAAATTGTAGCCTTAAAATTTGCTGTTTCTGTGAAAATTTCTGCCTGTGAAATTATTCATTAAACGACTTGCAGAGATTGAACACGAAAGGAGAATCAATGTAGTCAAAGCAAATTTGCTGAAGAACCCACACAAATTTTGCAGAAAATTGTTTGCAGTTTTCACACAGCTGTAGTTGTGTCCCTGCTGTTGGTGTGAAGTGTCACGTGGCACAGCATATTGGCTGCTCTGAAGTCCTAGGAAGCCAGGTTTCATACAATCATGTAAGGAAATTTGCTGTGGACCAGTTTCAATATTCCTTCATTCAGCTCTCAGAATGTAGTAAATTCCTATCCTGTCAATTGATTATATTAGCTTTTATAACAGCTTCACATAGGCACACAGAGAAGAAGATGTATCTGGTTGTAAACACAGAGACTCATAGGAGAGGCTGGCAGACTAGGGCCTTGTCTATATTACAAATTACATTGGTTTAACTAAAGGTGTGTTCTCAAATCAATCTAATTAAACTGGTGCACACTCCAGATAAACACTCCAAAATTGATTTAACTCCTATATAGATAGATTTAGCAGAAGCAAGGAATCAACTCATGCTCACTTGATATAAACCAGGTTTAAATTGATTTAAGAATGTTCAAACGGGTTTGCATAAGTTTAACTAAATCAATGTAAAAACACACCTTTAGTGAAATCGGTGCACTTTGGAACGTAGACAAGGACAAGAAGCCAGCTGAGTTTCATGGAGCTGATTCTCCACTGTCTTGCCAGTAGTATTTGGCATCCACTTTGCACAGGTGCAAGGGAGTGGAGAGTCAGGCCCTGCATAATTAAGATGGCTGTACATTAAATGTGTGGAGTACCAAAGCCCACTTTTCAAAGCATCTTTGCTTTGCCATCTGATAAATGACTGACACTCCATTTCACACAGAGAGATGCATAGAGAGAGGTGTGAGCTATACATTATAGGACAATACGACTTTTTTTATTTTGTCTCCTTTATACAAACTATTTCCCAAAATGCTTAAAAGTGTTAAATTATAGTTCTGGAAGAGATCAACTTACAGGTTTAGATAGAGTAAGGGGGGAAACAGGAAAGTGGATGAGCTACAGACATACAAGAAGACCGTTACAAAGGGCAAGAGTGCAGAGAAGAAAGCTCTCAAGCCTACATTGCATGAGACAGGACTAGGGGGACAGATGACAGAGCTAGCAAAGAAAGCCTGAACTAGGTCTGGGTTATCTCTAAAGTTTTCTTTGAATTTCAGTAGGGATTTCCCCTCATCTCAGTTAACGCTATTCCTTTCTGTTTTGCAGTAGAAAGAAAGGAGGAGGACTAACCCCAGACCTCAGCCAACAAGCATTTGAGAAAAAAAGAAAACCGAGCTCTGCATCTTATAAACTCCGGAAAGCAAAATCACTGGCAAGTATCTCTAGATCCTGACTTTATTCCTGACAGGGCCAAAGCCTGTTACACCAGGGATCTGTTTGGCTCAAAGCGTTTATAGATATCTCTGGTATCTTGGGTCACAAATAGACCTGATCAGATGTTGCTAACTATACATTTCTTAAGCTGCGATTTTCTTCCCTTCTTGTAACGTACATTTTAAATCCCAGTTCCAGAGCTGTCTAGGAGGAGGCATTCTACAATAGGTATGATTGCTTCCATTAACGCATTGTAATTGGGTATAAAGCAGAACGGCTTTAGGAGAAAACTTGCTGATGTGGGGCCAGATTTAGGATCGTAAATTATTATTTGTATTGTAGACCTTGACTAGCTCAGGACCCCATTGTGCTAGGTGCTGTACAAACATATACTAAATGCCAGTCCCTGCTCCGAAATGCTTACAGCAGAGAAGATTGAAGGCTGCCCCAGCATCACTGTATTGGCACAGGTGGCACATGAGTCTTCTGTTTGGGGAGGCTCACACGCGAATGATGGAAGTTCTCTGGAAGTGGGAGGGGCCACCGACACCTGGACCGTGGCCCCACTTCACTAGGCCTCTTCCCCCTGAGGCCTCACCCTTGCTCCGCCTCTTCCCTCCCCTGAAGCCACTCCCACCCGCTCTCTGCCCCCTTCCCCGAGGCCCCCCCACCCGCCACTCGCTCCTCCACCTCCTCTCCCAAGACCCCACTGCTCGCTCCTCTCCGCCCCTTCCCGGAATGGCCCCATCACTTTTTCTTGCTATAGGCGAGTGCGAGGAGGCAGAGGAGTGGGCAGTGGGAGTCTCAGGGAAGGAGGCAGAAAGGAGTGAGTGGCAGGCGGGGGGGAGGCCTCAGGGGAAGAGGCGGAGCAGGGGTGGGACGGGGCCATAGTCTGGGTGCTGGTGGCCCCTCCCCCTTCTATGGAACTTCACTTTTGGCGCTCCAAAGGCAGTGGCGGGCCAGCGCGCCTCCGGAGGGGTGACCTGGGCAGCATCTGTGGTGTTTCCTCCCTGCATGGCCAGCCTCCCCTAGCCTCTTATACACGCTGCCCACGTGCATTGGCTCAGGGCAGAAGGTGCAGGGAACATCTTCCTTCCCGTAATTCTTCTGTGCGGGTAGCTGTGCTGCTTGGGCCGGATTCTCCTCTCTCTGACTCCAGCCAGACTCCCTTATAACCCAGAGGTGAGCGGCGTCACACTGGTGTGAGAAGACAATCTGGGCTCCCTGAGTGCAAAAGGGGGCTGCCAGCGTAACCCACAGGGCTGTGTGTTGTGTCCCCCTGTGTGCCTGATCCATGGAGGGTGTGAGTCTGTTGCAGTCCTGAGCTGTAAAGCCTGGCTCTTTAGCTCGAACTGTAGAGACTCATGCTGCTATCTCTGGAAGTCTCCGTTTCTACCCCCGGGTGATAGGATGGTGGGTGTGAGGCCCTGGGCTCCAGCAAGCGGCATCAAGGTTATGCTGGGGGGACGCACAGTTTAGTAGCCATCTAGTTCAGCAGTTCCCTTGCAGGGTGCTCCCCCATTCTCTGGAGGCATCATATCAACTCATGTCCTGTGGACAGCCTCCAGGGACGTCAGGGGGAGTTTCCATGGGTGAATCAAGAGTTCCAAATCTGTGGGTCTCATTGAGACTCTTCCTTAGTCAGGTTCGTTCCCTTTGCTGAGGAGCTGGTGCAAGGTGCATGCATGCTGAGACTGCGCTTACTCCTGGTTTGCATGGTGTATGTGGGAGGAGAATGAGGCCGCGGTTATTTGTTCTCATCTCTATCACTGACTAGCTGTGCGTCCTCAGGCAGCTCACTTCCCTGTGACTCAGCTTCCCTGGGTGTAAAAAGGGCATTAATATGCCTGTCTCACAGAGGCACTGGGAAACTTAATTCCTCCGTAGTGCTGAGCGTGTCATAAGAAAGAATTAATGTTCGTAAAGCACGTTGAGGCTTTGCAGTGAAAAAGCGCTAGGTAAGTATAAAGCATTATTCTCAGATATACCATTCAGGATGTGTTTAAATCGAACCAGTTTATAATAGAGTCCTTCAGCAGTTCAATTGCTGCTGTTTGCTCATGTGTCAGCAGGGCCGGATTAACTCTCCTGTAGGCCCGGGGCTATTCGATTTTGTGGGGTCCCCACACCATGCTTGAGAAACGGGGATTTAAAACACCATCGTCCTGCCCTCCCCCCTGAGCTGCTGCTGCCCCTCCCCACATTCCCAAGAGGCTGTCCTGTGCTCTGCACTTCCCCCTCCCCGGGGCTGCCTCATTCACAGAGCAGTTCAGTGTCCCCGTGCCCTGCCCTCTCTCCTCCACTCCCCTGGGCTGCCCCCTTCACAGGCGCTCCCGTGCCCGCCCCCTGCTTGGGTCACAGGGGATCCCCGGGCTTTCCCCCGCCCTGTCCTTCCGCCTGGGGGCATTGCGTTGCCACTGCCCTGCAGAGCTGTTCCACCCTGTCAGTTGTAGTGCCCTGCCCCGGCTCCAGGCAGGCCCTGGCCAGCGCGTCCCGTGCATGGTTGGCGGGGACTCGCAGTAGCTGCGTGGCAGCCCAGGCAGGTGTCGGGCTGGGCACCAAGGGCTGCTCCCGCCCAAGGGGCTCAGCCCCGAGCTGGACGAGCGGCTGCAGCTGCCTGCCGGTGCCGTGGCTCCAGGCAGGGAAGGTTCCACAACTGGCTGCCCCACACACCGCAAGTGGGGCTATGTCTACACTAACGGCAGCAAAGTCGCCGCCGTCAGATCGACTTATCTGGATCTAGTGAGCGGTCAGTGAAGACCCGCTCAGTCGATCCAGAAGTCGAGGTACTAAAACCACCTCCTCCAGTGGCGTAGCGCTGCCTCAGCGGGAACACGGTTCCCGTCGATGCAGTGCAGTGAAGACGGCGCGCAGAAGAGGAGCAGAGAAGGCGATGCAAGTTCTTTGCCTACTTTGCGTAACTCCCGTCGACTGCCGCCGAATCGCCAAGGTACGTGTAGACCAAGCCTGGGATTGGCGCCCAGGGCCGGCCCTAGGGGAGTGTGGAGCCTGAGGCAAATCTGCTGGGCTCGCGCTCTTGGGGATGTGGAAACACGGGGCTCAGTGGCACCTGGGCCTGTTCAGCACAGCATTATTGTATTGTAACTCTGGGTGTGTCTACACTGCCAAGGCTGCACGGATCGATGCAGTGGGATCGACTGAGTGGGCTGTGGAGACCTGCTCAGTCGATCCTGGAAGTGCTCTCTGGCCCATGCAATAAATCCACCACTACCCCCTCCCAAAAAGAGTAAGGCTGGGTCGACTGGAGGGCGTGTCCCGTCGACACAGCGCAGTGGAGACGCCACATAAGGGAGCATAAGTAAGTCTACGGGAGATATGCAAGCTACAGTACGTAACTTGCGTATCTCTCATTGACGGCAGCCGGCAATGTAGATCAGGGGAATTCTGCACAAAAAATGTAAAATTCTGCGCACGTTTTAAAATCCTTCCTATTTTATTTGTCAAAATAACACAACATAATCATGCCAATTTCAATTATTTTGGTCATTTATTTCAAAATGCCTGTCACAAGTGTGTCTGTAACAGTACAGACAACAAAAAAGATTCAGGACGTGTTTTTTGACAAATAGATTCCTTACTAGGCATGTTAATACGGAGCTTTGAGTAATAATTCATTAAACCACAATACAGAAACGTATCCCCGCACCCCTCAGAAGCAGTGCAAAGGCTTGGGGGAGTCAAGGGTAATGGAGGAGCTGCGGGAGAGGGAAGTTATTGCTGGGAAGGAGCCTGGGAGTGAACCAAGAGGGTTGTTGGGAGTGGGTGGGATAAATATGCAATAGGTTTTTTGGGGGCGGGGAGGGATTGTTAGGGAGTTGGGGAGCCTCCCCCATGCAGACCCTGGCTGCCTCTCCCATTCAGTCAGGCACATCTGCCCCTGTCCCTCCATGTCCCTGCTCACCCCCTCCCCGTTCAGCCAGGCATAGCTGCCCCTGTCCCCATGTGTCCCTGCACCCCCACTCAGCCACCCCCTCTCTCCCTGTCCCCATGTGCCCTGCATCCCCAGTCCCATTCAGCCCCTGGCTCAATGTTGTCAGCCCACTAGCACCTATGCCTCCATCCCAGTCTGTTCCCCTCCACTAGCTCTTCTGAACTCCAGTCTGTGTGACTCCCCAATAGCCCCATGTGCCCTGCTCTGCCTGTCCCCTCATTTCCTGTGTCACCTCACCTGGCATTTCAGGCCGGGCACTGTGAGGAAGGCAGCCTCTGCCGGCTCCCTCTCCCTGGCTGGCTGCTCCCGCCAGTGAGTCAGCTGCCCTCTTTTCTGGAGCCACATCAACCCCTGGTGGGCAAAAGGTGTAATTGTAACATGACCCCTCAGCTTCCCTTCACCTCCCCATCAGAATCAATTATTCTTGGAGGGGGGGGACCAGAAATCGATGGTAGACGTTAATTCTGCACTTGCACAGTGGTGCAGAATTCCACCAAGAGTAACTTTGCTACCCTTGAGTCCTGGACTTTCCCCAGTTTCAGTAACCAAGCCACTTTTCCTCTTTCATGTCATCCCAGTCTGTACTCCTGCTATTCATTGCTGACTATGATACTGTGATGATAATGCTGTATTTTCCTTAGGGTGATGAAAGAGACAAGATTATTTATATAACTAATTAGGAAATATCAGAAAATAATCTCTGTTTATTATAAAGATAAGGTTGGGAAATCTTGTTTAAATATATCTGTTAAAGGATTCTCATGTCAGCCAACCCCAAAGAGAGAGACTTATAATTCAAACCTTTTAAATGAATCCTTCAGAAAAGAAGGAAGCATGATGAAAGAATAAATGCCCCAGGCACCAAAGATAAAAGAAAATTATAATGAAGACACGTATGATAAATTCACTGAAAGTTAATGAAACCAAAGTATATAATACTAAACAATGAACGTATGGAAAGGGTTATTATATAAGAGAAAAGGAGCTGGTGTTCCAGATTCATAAGAGTAAAAAATGGGTGCTGAATACCAAAAGGAAAAAAATAATTTCAGGCCACATCCAGACTCGGTTAAAATCACAGGAATAGCACCCACTGATCCTGGTCTGAGTTTGGTCCCTTGGTTTCTTTTCAGTACAGCAGTAGCATTTGCTAGAACGAAATTCTGGGGAAGACCAGGGTGTGATGGTGACAGTACCATGAATCCTGGAAACTATGGCAACAAATAAGAAAAGCTCAAGATTTGTTTGGTAACAAGTAAAATTAGGTTTGAAGCCGCAGGCTTTTGACTATAGGGCCAAACTCCTCCCTCACATGTGAACATGTAACACCCATTGTCTCCTGTGGAAGATGTGAGAATATATAGAATTGGGCCCATAATTTTTGTTGGGGAGTATCATGACCCCCTTAAATACTTAGCTACTGGCTTTATTGGATCAGGGCCCTACGGATTGCCTCATACTATCTGGGTACTTATATAGACCTCAGATCCTTGGGAAGTATTGTCCCCATTTTACAGATGCAGAACTGTGGCAGAGTAGATGGAGTGACTTGCCCAAGCTCACATATTGAAAGCCGGTCTCCTGAGCTGCAGTCCAGTGCCCTAGCCACTAACTAGGTCAGCCTTCCTGTCCTTTTTGATACAGCGCTATGCACCGCCATTGTGAGTCCACCCACATGGGCCTTTTGCTCCCTGCAATGTTGTCACTTTACCCCAATGACAGCCTCTTCTCCACTCATCTCCTAAGACTCCACATAATGTTTTTGCAGCTGTTCAGCAGAATAATCAGCCAAAAACGCTGAAATGTCAAAACCATGGACATTTTATTAGCAACATAAAAATTATGGAGTCTGACACTCATGACAGCTGTGAGAAATATTACAGCCTCAGCAATCAGGACTCTTTTTTTTTCCTTTCACGCTTTAGTTTCTGTTCTCTGTGAGGGGCTGCTTCACTCTCACAAATGTTCTTGAATTACTAACTTATTTCTGGCCTTATTGAATAACAACTTTTGGAGAGAAACTATTAAGCCACATTGTTGTCTGTGTTCTAAGGTGATAAGATCGCAGTATCAGGAATGAATTTCCTCCATGAATATTGGCAGGGAGCTGGTGGTTTGAGGAAGGATCATGTGTTAGGACCTGGTGCGCATATCTCACATGTCCATCTTTTGCCACTGCAGATACCTCAGGCAGTGACAAACTTCAGTTCTAGCCAACTCATTTCTATAGCCTCAACCCATATTTTAAGTATTATTTATTTGCACAGGTAGTATCATTGAACTTCAGGGGATTACCTACAGGAGCAAAAATTATCCTGTGTAATGCTTGCGGAGTCAAACTCCTTTGTTTGTACATCTCACTCATCTTGAAAAAGCACAGCCTGGTTTTGTGGTTTAACACGCTTTGCCTTCCTATCCCCAAGCACTCTGCAGCTGAATCACCAAGACCACAGGAGGGCAAAAACAAGGTACAATCAGCTCGTTGCAAGCCGCTGCTTACCTGCTTTTGGGTTTTTCCTTCTCTATTGGAAGAAAAACCTACTGTACCTGCCACATCATGCCATGTCTTTGTTTACATTGTCATGTGCAGTCACTCACAAGGACATCTTAAGCTGTTGCATACTTCCTGGCTTCTCTTTGGGTTGATCTTTGGCAATCACTGGAGTGCTTATTTTTAACTCGAGGATTAAGCATTATACAACATCCACCACAGTCATATCAAGCGACCAGGGGAAAATGCAAAACGGTGTTAACTTTTCTGTACAACAGTTTAATCCTTGACAACAGTCTCTTTATAACATCATCTGCCGTCATTGCTTCATAACGCATTACTAAGCAAATGTTTTGTTATATTCATGGTTTTTCAGTATTCTAAGCAAGGGCTAAGCAAATGATTTGGCTCAGTTTAACAAGGGCTAGATAGCTAGCACGCAGCTTCTCACGTGCTGCTTTTTAAACGTCTTGGGATTTCTTTACAAGATTAAACAATCACTGTAATGGTGGGAGTATATTTGTCTACTTCTAAAGAACGTGCCCCTCCAAAAGCAGCCACATTTTTATTCCCGTGCATGCCCCTGAGTGTGTTACTAAATCCCACCCTGCAGATTCAATTCCACCCTGTTCTCTTCACGTCCTGTCCTAGGCCGTTGTGCAGAGTTGCTGTGCTCTGTTAGGGCACCCAAGAGATGGTTGCACTTCATTGTTGGTTGAGAAGAGCAGTATAGACAGTGCATTTCGCGCAGGGTACTGTGAGAGTGAATTAGTCTGTAAAGTGCCTTGTGATTCTGAGCTGGAAGCGGCTCTAGAAGTGCAAAGTATCATTCGTGCTAATGCAAACTGCTGCTCGCTGCATAGGTTAAACTATAGACAGCGAACTTCTTGCCAGCTGGAATCCTTCATAATGTAAACGAATAAATCCATCCTGATTCATTCCATAACGAAGACCGGTCTGTTTCATGACAGCCCAAGTTCTGCCCTGGGATGGTTGCCCACTGATTTCAATAGGAGCCATGTACATGTGTCTGAGGACAGAATTCGGGCCTTAAGGTGCGAGAGTTGTGGAGACTCCGTTAATGTGGGCAAACCCCTGTTAGTGGCTGCTTCTAAATGGCTTCCTTTGTCATTCATGAAAGGCTGGAATTTTTTCCAGTCCACAGCTAGCCCCATAAGAATATGCAGTGCTCTTATTTATGGAGCTTACTACACAGAGCTGTGGAATTATAATAACAGAGCGCAGGTCACGGCTGCAGAACAAAACTGTAATTGTATTGTCATTTAAAAACCGTGGATACCGGTTAGTTTTCTAAGGGCTCAGACATTTTTATTCCCTTTCCGGCTGTTAGGTGAACATGATCTTTCTCTTTTTTTCTCTTCCCAGCTGTCCCTATCTGCAGACCTTGGCTCTAGCCCGAAAGGACCAGTTCGCCCAAGTTGGGCTACTCACCAGTCAACGGGATACCCTGTTACCAAAGCAACAGCTAAGATCCTAGCTCAAAGTGCCCAGTGGAATGCTGGGATCCGACCAGCCCCTGTTCGAGCGCCAGTGCCAAAGCTGAGTGAAAGAGGGAAGAAGGCCTTTGCGAGGACGAGCAGAAGTTCTCCATGTTAGTAAGCTGCCTTACCTCACCCTTAAGCTACCACAGAGCCCACGGCTATCTGAGTTTGGTGTTGGGAACCATTGTTACTATGGGCCTTCAGGGCAAGCAAGCAATAGTCATTTCAGAGGGTGTGAACCATACTGACTGTAACTGACCAGCCCTAAAATCCCATCTGTCTCTCATGACGGTCACAGGACCTGGCTTTGCCAATACAGCCGAGCTAAGATAGCTATCCCTACAAAGCCCCTTAGTGGAGACGCAGCAAATACCAGGCAAAGGAGTTCTTTTGCCGGTGTTACTAAAGCACCTCCAAGAACGACATAAGCTATGCCAGCAAATGGACTCTTTTGCCAGTATGGGGGCAGGGGTGCATGCCTGCTTGGGTGTACATGTCCATCCCCGCATACCCATGTCGGTCAGGATGGCCCAAGAAGTGACAGACTGTATTACCTGTAATTTAGGTTGATTGCTGGGCAAAACTCCATAACCCCTTGTAAAAGAGATAGGCAAGTCCTACTTTACCTCTCACATCTTCAGTGACCTCTGCAGGATCTCCACAGTCTCTGCTGTGCCTTTCCTAAACTGCGCTGACCAACGTTAGACTCAGTGCTCCAAATGAGAGAGTAGTTCGCCATATTCCCAGGGCACTGGACGTGCAGGCAGTAGGATTCAGGATATTTTTAACAGGACCATATTCTACAAAATGAGATGCTGATTTTGCAGTTTAAAAATAATCTACACGTCCATTCTTGCACATCCACATTCAAGCTGCAGCTGCTGCTAATTCTCGGGGGTTTTTCTTTATCCATTCTAGCATCCCCACTGTTCGAAGCTCAGCCCTGGCAAATTCCTCCATCAGACCATGGATCTGACGCAGAGTAAGGGAGTGAAGGTTCAGCGTAATTCATCCCAGTCATACCAGCTCATCTGCCCAGCGTTCGGAAGAGGATGATCATGTCCCTGAGTCACAGGTGGTGCTCAGTGAACAACGGATGTTACTGACGTTTAAAAATCATGCTCAAGGTTTCATGGATCCAGCCCCATTGTTTTTTATATCACTTGTCACAATACAAGACTTTCTTCATTGAACTCATTATACAAAGCAGAGAAACAGGCATGAAGGCCCTGAGGGAGATTTACTAGTATAAATCTGGGCTAATTGCATTGCAGCCAGTTTAGACTGAAGGTTTTGGGGGCAGGAAATCTTTTACTTTGTGTACGTACGGCACATAGCAGAGTGGGCCCTCACTGTGGTTGGGATCTCCAGGTGCAACCATGGTACAAATAAATCATGCAAAACTACGGTGAGATCAGAAGCTGGATCAGTGTCTTGTTTGCTGTCTTGGCTCTTTTCAGTGTGTTTTCCTGTCTCTGCTGCTTTGGATGTTGATGCCTCATTGTGCTTTCACTCGGTGTTTCTTCACTGCAGAGTTAACTCAGGCCGTCGGCACTCGGGTTAGCCTAGCCCAGGTGTGAGCCGCCACACTACACAGCCCTGCCTGCCTTGTGGAGTCCTCATTGGGGCTGAACTCCCATGTGTGTCACTAGGACTTTGGGGGCACATCCCATGGTTCTTTGTGCTGCAGTATGCTGAGCTACTTTATGCTTCTTTCCCAGTGAATTGTAGGAGAACTTGTCTGTCCTTCTGGGTGCAAGGGGGGAATTCTGGGAAGGCATTGCAGGGTTTCCAGCACATGAGTGCCTTAGCCTGTGTCCTCACTGCAAAGTGGGTGGTTATAGCCTGAGTGAATGTGGAGTCCAGGCTCTCACTTACCCCCTTTTCCCCCCAGCTGTGCCAGCTAGCCCGGGATGAAACCACTAACCTCAGGTGAGAGCTTTGTGCATGGGTGGGAAGGGGGTTAGGGCTGGAAGCCAGGTAAGAGTTCAGGTTAACTCTGCACTGAAGACAGACCCTCTCAAAGGTTGGACACCAGTGTAACTCCATGATTTCAGTGGTGTGACTCCTGATTTACACCAGGGTGAGAGCAGAGTCAGGTGCCAAACTTTGGATAAAGGAGTTGGGTGAGATTTTCCATGTGGACCTGATACCAATAGGCTTGGTACAGAGAAGGTGAATCATGCACTTGTGCTCAGTTTTTTCATGATACACGAACAAGAGAGTATTCAACAAAACTGAAAGGCAGCAAATTTACAAATGATAACAGGGAATTTGTTTAAACAACGTGTAACCAACCTGTGGAACTCTTTGCCACAATATGTCATTGAGGACAAGAGCATAGTAGGATTCAAAACAGGATGAGACATTTGTGTGGACAATGGAAACTTCCACAGTAACTTTAGATAAAAAGAAAGTAAAGCTACCTGCCAACTACTAACTGATCAGGGTTCAGAATAAGCTTCCTCTGTGAGCAAAGTTAATCTGTAATTGTCCACTGCAGAATTTCTTGTACCTTCCTATGAAGTTTCTGACACTGGCCAGTACCGGAGACAGGATACTAGACCAGAGGGTCCTCTTGTCTGGTCCAGCATAGCAATTCCCAGGATCTGGCCATTTGTCTCTTGCTGTGTTTTGTAAAGTGCCATGTATATTTCTAACTCCAGATCAGTTAGTTAATAATAACCCAGCTCATTTCCTTTTCCTACTCTTGGTTCTGTAACTTCTTTCAGGCTGCTTCCTATGCTTGGAATGGTCCTACCTGGCTACCAAACACCCACTCCCTCCTTCCTCAAATCCCTCTTGATAAGCCTTTTCCCTGGGAAGTCATCCTACATTGATTTTATTGATGTTCCTACACTTTCTCAGGCCTAATTTGTTGTCCTGTGTTTATTAAGACCATATGAACTGCCGTACTGTGTCAGACCAATGGCCCATATAGCCCAGTGTCCTGTCTCTGACAGTAGCCAGTACCAGAGATTCAGGGGGAGTGTACAGAACATGACAATTTTGGAGAGATCCACTGCATTCCTGGATTCTGGCCATGAGAGGTTTAGGGTCACCCTGAGCATGGGGTTACATCCCTGACCATCTTGACTAATAGCCATTGATGGACCTATCTTCCATGAATTTATCTAGTTCTTTTTTTAATCTAGTTACATTTTTGGCCACCACGGTATCCCACAGCAATGAGTTCCACAGGTTAATTGTGTGTGGCATGAAAAAGTATTTCCTCCTATTTGTATTAAACCTGCTGCCTAGTAATTTCATTGAGTGACCCTTGATTTTTGATTTGTGGGGAAGGATAACTACCACTTTCCCCCCACACCATTTGTGATTTTATAGACCTCTATCATATTCCCGCTTAATAGTCTCTTTTCTAAGATGAACAGCCCTAATCTTTTTAGTCTCTCCTCATATGGAAGCCATTCCATGCCCTTGATCATCTTTGTTGCCCTTTTCTGAACCTTTTCCAGTTCTTTTTTGAGGTGGGGAAAACAGAACTGGACATAGTATTCAAGGTGTGGGCATCCCATGGATTTATATAGTGGCATTATGATATTTTCTGTCTTATTTTCTATTCCTTGTCTAATAGTTCATAACATTCTGTTACCTTTTTGACCACTGCTACACACTGAGCTGAAGTTTTCAGAGAACTATCCATGATTATCCCAAGATCTCTTTCTTGAGTGGTAACATCTAATTTAGAACCCATCGTTATATATGTTGTAGTTGGGATTAGATTTTCCAATGTTCATTACTTTGCACTTATCAACATTGAATTTCAGCTGCCATTTTGTTGCCTAGTCAGCAGTTTTGTGAGATTCCTTTGTAACTCTTCGCAGTCAGCTTTAGATTTAATTCTTGAATAATTTTGTAGTATCTGCAAACTTTGCCATTTCACTGTTCACTCCCTTTTCCAGATCATTAATGAATATATTGAACAGCACAGGTCCCAGTACAGATCCTTGGAGAACCTCACTGTTTACCTCTCTCCAGTGTGAAAATAGACCACTTATTCCTACCCTTTGTTTCCTGTCTTTTAACCACATACTGATTCATGAGAGGACCTTCCCTATTATCCCATGACTACTTAGTTTCCTTCAGAGCTTTTGGTGAGGGGGACCTTGTCAAAGGCTTCCTGAAAGTCCAAGTACACTGTATTGACTGGATCACCCTTATCCACATGCTTGTTGACACCCTCAAAGAATTCTAATAAACTGGTGAGGCATGACTTCCCTTCACAAAAGCCATGTTGACTCTTCCTTAACAAACTGTGTTCAATATGTCTGATAATTCTGTCCTTTACTATAGTTTCAATCAATTTGCCTGGTACTGAAGTTAGGCTTACCAGCCTGTAATTGCCAGGATTGCCTCTGGAACAGTTTTTTAAAATTGGCATTACATTAGCTACCTTCCAGTCATGTGGTACAGAAGCTGATTTAAGCGATAGTTTACATACCACAGTTAGTAGTTCTGCAATTTCATATCTGAGTTCCTTCAGAAGTCTTGGTGAATACCATTTGGTCCTGGCCATAGAATCATAGAAGATGAGGGTTGGAAGGGACCTCAGGAGGTCACCTAGTCCAATTCCCAGCTCTAAGCAGGACCAATCCCAACTAAACTATCCCAGCCAGGGCTTTGTCAAGCCAGGCTTTAAAAACCTCTAAGGATGGAGATTCCACCACCTCCCTAGGGAACCCATTCCAATGCTTCACCACCCTCCCAGGGAAAAAGTTTGATCTAATATCCAACCTGATGACTTATTACTGTTCAATTTATCAATTTGTTCTAAAATCTCTTCTGTTGACACATCAGTGTGGGACAACACTTCATGTGCGTCACCCAAAAGGAATAGCTCTAATGTGGGACTCTCCCCCACACCCTCTGCTATGAACACCAATGCAAATAATTCATCTAGCTTCTCTGCAATGGTCTTCCTTGAGCGGTCCTAGAACACCTTTGCTGTCCAGTGTTCACACGGCCTGTTTGGCAGGCTTTTTGCTTCTAATGTACTTTAAAAATTCTTATAGTTAGTTTTTGCCTCTTTAACAAGTTGCTTCTGTCTGAATTGTCTGAGTAGTTTTTGTCTGAATTAGACTGTAGGCTTTCTGTGGCAGGACCTCCAAGGATAGCTATGTGTTACTAAAATGGCAGTGGCTAAGCAAATAAAATGATGTAACATTGGGATGGGGCTGACTATGTTAATATAGTTCTTCGAGTTGTGTCCCTATGGGTGCCACTGTTGGTGTCTCTGCACCACTGCGCTGCTGATCAGAGAACTTTGGTAGCAGTCCATCCCGTCCATACATGCACTGCACCCTGCCTGCCACGAGGCTAGCCAGCGTGTGTGGGCATTCCCTCCTCAGTTCCTCTTCAGCCACCTCTGGCTAGAGACAGAGACAGGGCTGTTCATTCATGAAGTGTTAACTCCCTTTGATTTTGTTAATTTTAGCTTCCCTTGAAGCTTTTTTCTTTTGTAAGGTTTCCTTTGTAAGGTTTGTTTTTTGTTGGCTGTGCAGAAAAGAAAAGAAAAGAAAAAAGGTTTGCCTCCCGCCAACCTGGTGGGGGGACTCCCCTGGACAAGGGTATGCCTGGCTCTCCAGGCTTCAAAAAGTGCTTCAGTTGCAAGGAATCTATCCTAATGACTGACACCTATGAAGGTGTGGTTGGTGCTACCAGGTCCAGGAAAGACAGAGAGTTAAGGCTCAAACTCCTACCCATGGAGTTGGCCCTTCAAACCCCTGGAGTCCCAGCAAGAACTCTCACCACAACCTTCTACTTCGAAGGCAGGTGATCCCAAAGAGATGAGCCACTCACTTAAGGCCACTAAGAAAAGGTCTATGAATCCCTGCAGCAAGTCCTGATCGAGCCGGAAATGATCTCTGGCTCCATCGTTATCATTGGTACCGACGGTGCCAAAGCCATCTAATGGTGGTATCCAGGGCACGCATGGTACTGAGCCGACACAGCAAGTCAGTCTGCCCAAAGACCTGATGGGCACGGGCAAAGAAGTACCAGTAGCATGGGAGCATGAAAGGCATAGAAGACCTGCCCCAGGGAAGCAACATCGGCATGGACATCGTCACTGACCACGGTGCACATGGCACTGATGGGCCGTATGGCCAGGTCTGCATCTCTGACTCCATTGGTGCAAGCCTCTCGCTACAGATATTCACCACCAGTACCGACGCTATCTGCACTACTGGATTTCCGGTGCATCATGGATCTCACAGTGTCCAACGCACCGGACTTGCCCCATGCAATACCATGACCCCGGCCCCGAGTTCTCCCAGAGCAATGGATTTGCCTTTCTCATCATTGGAGTTGGAAAGTGAGTGAGAGGACTTGAGTTCCCATCCCTCTTCTTACCCACCACATGGGATCCAATCTCACAATGGGCAGCAGGCGTATTGTCCACTGCGACCCTCAGCTTCCATGGTTTGGCCAATCATGGTGCCAGCCACTAGCCTCCTGCCCTCAATGGCCATACTGGGACCCTTGACAGGTTCTGAGGCACCAAGCCTCCCAGGCTTCTAGCATGGCATACTAACAAGCAAGGAGTCACCTCCTTCAGCTGCAGCTTTGAAGGCTTCGGAACCCCCTGAAGAGTCGGAAGAGGAAGTTGGGGCAGAGGCAGAGGAGGAAGACACTCTTCAAGCTCATTTCTCGTCACCCTCACCAGACAAGGCAGCGATGCCCCCTCCACTATTGATGGCTGATGATTTTAAATCATTCCAGGACCTAACTCAGAGGATGGCAGAAGCCCTGCAAATACAGTTGCAGGAAGTGACAGAGCCTCACCACAAATTGGTGGACGTTTTACACTCTTCCACGTCTGCCAGAGTGTCCCTCCCTGTTAATGAGGCACTTCTGGACCCTGCCAAAGTCATATGGCAGACTTCTGCCTCCGCCCACCAACATGCAAACGAACGGACAAAAACTATTACATGCTGGTAAAAGACATGGAATTTCTATTTTCCCACCTGCCTTCCAATTCCATCATTGTGAATGCGGTGAATTCCAGGGGCTGCCAGCACCAGTCTAAATCAACCCTGTTTGACTGAGATGGGAAACGTCTGGACCTGTTTGGTAGGAAGACACATTCATCAGCCACCCTCCAGTTCTTCATAGGAAATTACCAGGCCTTGCTGGCAAAATATGACTACTAAAAGTGTTCGAAACTCGGTCCCTTTATTGAACAGCTCCAGGACTCCCATTGAGACCAATTCAAGGCCATAAACAATGAAGGCCAGCTGGTGGCTAAAACATCTCTTCAGTCCACATTAGACGCAGCCGACACGGTGGCATGTTCGATTTCCACAGCCATTGTTATGAGACGATCTTCATGGCTGCATTCATCAGGCTTCCCTATAGAGGTCCAAACCGTGGTGGAGGAACTTCCTTTTGAAAGGATGAAGAAGTTATTCACTGAGAACACCGACACATCTCTTCATACATTGAAGATTTCGCGGGCGACTCTTTGATCTCTAAGGCTATACATGCCAGCCTACAAGAGAAAATATAACCCTCACCCACCGTTTAGGCCTCGGTCATCACAATACATTTCTCAGTACTCATCACAAAGAGCTTACGAGCTGCAGAGGAAGAAACCAAAGTTCTCTAGGTGAAAGCAATCGAGATCCCAACCGGCTGCATCTCAGCCTTTTCCATCAAACATCAGTTTTGACAGGGTGGTCGAGGCACCGGTAGAACCACTCTCCTTGCAACCTCATGCTGGAAGATCTGCCCACTCCTTTCAAGACCATTTTACCCTGTTCTGCAGCACCTGGGAACGGATAACCTCCAACAAGTGGGTACTGGAGGTGATCCAGAATGGATATGCCATCCATTTCTCCTCCCTCCCACTCCAAAACACCCTTCCCCATCCCTCTTCAGGGACCTTTCTCACAAGAGTCTACTACATCAAAAGGTAAACCATCTCCTCAGCGTAGAAGCTATAGAACCTGTACCCATCCTTCTCAGAGGCAAAGGCTTCCATGGTTCCAGCACTACATCTTCCTGATACGAAAGAAAAAGAGAGGTTAAAGACCCATACTGGACCTCAGAGCACTCAACAGACATGTCAAAGCACAGAAATTCAAGATGGTCACCCTATCAACAATAATTCCAGTATTAGAGGAAGAAGATTGGCTCTTGGCCCTCGACCTTCAAGATGCATATTTCCACATTTCCATCAAACCGAATCACAGGCGTTACCCCAGATTCACGTTGGGCCAGGACCACTACCAGTACAGAGTACTCCCTTTCAGCTTCTCATCGGCCCCCAGCTTTTCTCCAAGGTCTTTGGATAGTGGTGGCCCACTTGCACTCTCAAGGCATCATGATTTATCCTTACCTGGACGATTGCCTTCGCAGGGTCCTTCCTTGGGACAAGGGCCTTCTTTACATCTTTCCCCCATTCGCTCTATTACTGAAGGTCCTGTTGAAAATAAGAGAGAAAGCAAGCATCGTACTGATTGCTCCCACCTGACCCAGACAAACGTGGTACCCTTACCTGTCACAGCTGACATTATGTCCACCGATGACTCTCCTGATCACTCCTTACCTCCTGTCACAGAATGACAGATGTACTCTTCATCCCAATTTGCGGATTCTGTGACTCAAAGCATGGCTCCTTCCTGGTTCCAGCGCATCTTGTTCTGAGGAGCTACAGGAGGTGTTATTACACAGTAGAACGGGAACTACTCATTGTACCTACCTTCAGAAATGGAAGAGGTTCCAGATCTGGTGCCAGCCAAAGCATGTCATCCCTACTGCAGCCATCCTACTGGTTGTCTTAGACTACCCGTTGGCTTTAAAGAAGTTGGGACTATTAGTTTGCTGAAGGTTCATCTGGCAGCAATTGCAACCTTCCACCAGCAGGTAGAAGGATATTCAATCTTCTCCCACCCAACTACAAAGAGGTTTGTTAAGAGCATAGCAAACCTCTTCCCACAACCCAGGCTCCCCACTGCCCAATGAGATCTCAACTTAGCGTTAAAAGGACTGACTAGACCGCCATTTGAACCCATGGCCACTTGTTCACTAACTCAGCTTTCCAGAAGACAGTGTTCCTCATCACCATCATCTTGGTCAGAAGAATAAGGGAGATAGAGGGTTTGATGGCGCATCCCTTTTACTGTGTTCTTCCTGGACAAGGTACACTTAGACCACATCCAAAGTTCATTCCCAAGGTGACTTCTGCATTTCACATGAATCAGCTTATTCAGTCTTTTATCTCAGACTCATGAGGATAGTCTTTACACTCAGACTCATGAGGATACACTTGACATGAGAAGAGCCTTGGCTTTCTATTTGGACAGGACAAGGGCTTTCAGAAAAATCTCCAAGACTTTTCCTGTCCATTGCAGATAGGTCAAAAGGCACAGCGATCTCAGCTCAGAGACTCTCTAAGTGGGTCTCCAGCTGTATTAAGCTCTGATACCAATTGCATAAGGTAGCCCCCCATATTAAATACGCATGGATTCTACGAGGTCAGTCTCCTCATCCGTTGCCTTCTCCAAGGTATCAGAAATCTGCAGAGCAGCTACCAGGGCATCTGCACATACCTTTGCAGAACACTACACCATCCTGGGGGATTCGACTGCGGATGCTAAGTTCGGTGCCGCAGTACTATCCTCTGTATCAGATTAGACTTCGAAGTCCTGGCCTCCAGTGTGGGTACTGCTTGGGAGTCACCTACAGTGGAGCACCCATAGGAACACTACTTGAAGAAGAAGAGGAAGTTATTCACCTTCTGTCGTAATGATGGCTCTTCGAGATGTGTGTCCTTATGGGTGCTCCATGATCTGCTCTCCTCCTCTCTACTGTGCAATTCTAATAGTTGACTCTGTGGTAGAGAAGGAATTGAGCAGGGATCACCCACACGTGCTAACTAGCCTTGTGGCAGGTGGGGAGCGGCGCATGCATGGGTGGGATGGATTGCTACCAAAGTTCTCTGGTCAGCAGCTCAGGGGTGCAGACACACCTACAGAGGTGCACCCATAGGAACACACATCTAGAAGAACCATCGTTACTGCACAAGATGAGTAACTTCCTCATCGTAAACCACTGAGCATGCTCAGTCTGAATGTGATGTTTCTGGAAGCCTGACCAGACTCAGACTGAGCTGAATGCTCAGGCAATTAATAATAACACTGTGCTTTGTCTGCAGACAAACCTGCATCCTGAACGCTCACTGAACATCACAGGGAATATGTCTGATCCAGGGGTTTATAAAGTGCTTGTATATTTATGGAGAAAGAATAATGTTTCCCCGGCACCTGGAAATAAAGAGTAGTCTATCCTTGAAACAGTAACACAGCTGCACATTTGTCTTAATGTAACGGTGCCAGTTACCTTACTGGAATAAAACAGGTGATCTGAATATTTATTTTTAATAAGCTGTGCTTTTTTAAAAAAATGGCTTTGGGGAAGCTCTATCAGAGTCTTGAACAGCAGAGAAAAGATACAAGGACATAGGTTTTATCCCCTGGCTTTGCCACTGACTTCCTGGGTGACATTGGGCAAGTCTGATCACCTGTGTGTACCTCTGTAAAACAGAGATGATACCTATCTTTGTGTCGTGCTGTGAGATCTACTGATGAAAAACATGAAATAAAAGCAAAGCAGGATTATTCTTTCTGTGTCCCTCTTTGTTGATATACACAGTGCGATTCAATATTCCAGATCCCCGGTAATTACAACTGCAATCTTTACTCAAACACAACTGAAGTACCTTATAAACTCTTATGGCCAATGAATCAGTGGATGTATTGCAGAATTCCATCCATATTAGAAGAAGGGCAGTGTGATGGGATTTATAGACCCCTCACTAGACCAGGTCAAGGAATGGATCAGTGCTGAGACAGGGAGGAACCACAATAGCTAAAGGGTATGCTCCAGGTGGAGAGAGAGTTTTAAAAGGGCACCAGTAACCCAGTGAGAGGAGAGGAGGAGTTACAGGCTGCACTAGGAAATGAGGCTGACACCTGGAGCCATGGGCAGAGCAACTGCAGCCTTGGTAAGGCCACTCCGGGAGAAGTGATCTATATTTTCCACCCCCTCTGGAGCTGAGAACCCAGAAGAGGCCCCGAAGAATGGGACATTGACCACCGGCAGACAAAGCAGATACTACTAAGATTGTGACCACATCCCAAAAGGAGGGTCCATAGCCCGATAGGCAGTGACCTGGGGTGGGGTGTGGGGGAGAGAGCATAACTTGGGATGGACCAACAAGTGGTCCAGACACTGCAACACCCCTGTAGGACTCTGGAATGGGACCTGGTGCAGTGGGAGGGCCTGCATCCTCCTCCCCTGCTCCCCCTCCCTTTTGTTGTGACTGAACCCCAGTGTGACAGTATGCTGAACCCCTGAGTACAGCCTGGGAGCTGTGGCACCACTGGGTACCCTTAACTATTTAGCTTGAGGTGGGCTCTCCACCATACTCTGGCTGATGACACGCAGTCTCTCTCCAGACCCTGTTATCACACAACCCGACAGCAGGTGGCACCACACACCCAACTTAGTTCAATGAATGCTTTCCCCAGCCACTCACAAACCCACAACAGAGAAAATCCAGCCACCTCCACAGCCCAGAACCCCAGGACTGTATTGTCTTGCCCTGGTCAATAGCCTGACCAGTGAAGTCCAGTCGGCCCTTCCCTCAAAGTGAAAGAGATGTGCACCGGCTTTTGTTACTGAGCTGAGCTTGCTTAAACGCTTCACTCAAAAACACACTGGTTAAGATAAAACATTAAACACGTTTATTAACTACAGAAAAATAGATTTTAAGTGGTGAACTCCAGCGCAGTGCCAAACTTCCCTCTGAAACTGACAACAATGGAACTAGACAGCAAGCCCAAAGCATTCTTAGTAATGTTCGAGAGGGTCGCCAGCCCATTAGCCGGTGGAGAGCTGAGCAGTCCTGATTGTCCCATACCTGACAGGTGGCCCAGGCCATATACTGAAGCCTTAATGTGAAGGTTATGCAGGACTATTCCCTACTCAAGGCGACCATCCTAGATGCTTTTGCCATCTCCTATGAGACCCACTGCCAGAGGGTGTGGCAGGAGAGATTTTCAGCCAGAACAGGACAGTAGCCCAGGTTCTAAAGGAACATTGCTGGTGGTGGCTCCAGACCTAGGAGATAATAGGAGTACAGCTGATGGAGAGGATCATGTTGGAGCACTTTCAACAAAATTCTCCCTCCTGGAATACAGGAATGGGTGGTACGATACGGACCAGAGACCAGTGACAGAAGCAGTGACGTTGACTGAGAATTACATTCTGTCTGACAGGCCTGTCCAAGAAAACATGAAGGAGGGACCTGGCCAACCACAGACAAATCAGATGACCAGAAGAAGGGTGAAGAGGAGAGGTACAGGAGAAACCTGGCTTCCCATTCTAAGGGGGGATGGCTAACTGACAGCCCTTGGGAGTTCACGCCCCCAGAGAAATGAGACAGCCCAGTGAGAGGCTCCTCCATGGGAACACCACTGAATGTGAGAGCGCAAGGCTTCACGTGTGGGCAACAGGACACTTCCGATGGTATTGCCCGTACATGGACTGCAGTTATGGGCAGATCTGGATGGCAGAACCCAGAGCCCACAAGAAGGGACCAGAAGAACTGGTGGTTCCAGTGCAGGTTAATGGGGTCAGAAGACAAGGCTTAGTAGATGTGGGGTGCAGTCAAACAGTGGTCAGAGAGCACTTGGCAAAGGTTGAGGGTGTGCCATTGGGTACCATATTTCTACCATGTATCCATGGGGACGTGCACCCCTTCCCCATGAGATGGGTGCAGTTATGGATATGGAGTTACACTGATATGGGCCATGACAGGATGGCCAGAAACCTAGCTGACCCAGTGACAATTGAGCAGGACAGGAAGTTCTTTTGGGAATGGATAGAGGAAGGGCCAAGGGAAGGTCTCTGGGGCAGAAAAGGGGGAGTCTCTGGACACAGCGGCAGGAGACCCTCAGCGGACGATCGGGTTGAGAGAAGATAATAACGGGGGGAAGGAATGTCCATGTCCTCCGTTAATGACCCTAGCCCTACTGACACCCCTGGGGACTCGAGCCAAAGGGCCACATACACCCCCACCCCCAACATCAACCCGCTCTTGAGCCAATTTGATTTCACTGAAGAACAACAAAGTGGTTTGATGCTGAGCCGAGCCTACAAGCAGCTCGCCCGGGTCAGTGATGAAGTAAAGGACCCGCGGCTCTTAAAACAATGGCCACACTTTGAACTGTAAGGGGGAAAAAATACGGAGTGGTGACACACCCTCCAGGTGGGGCAGTCAGGATTCACCTTCACGTCCCCAGGTGGTTCTGAAGGGAGGTGCCGAAGCTGGTCCAAGTCTCTAGTGTCCCTCCCTGTGGTGGGGACCCCATTCACAAGGGTAGGAATGGATTTAATAGGCCCCCTGGAAAAGAGCACAGCACAACACCAGTATGTCTTGGTGATCGTGGACTATGTCACGCGCTACCCCGAGCCAATACAGGTGGCAGTCATCGCTGCGGAGCTTACGAAAGTATTTGCCCAAGTAGGCGTCCCCAAAGAAACTATCACTGGCCCAGGGACCAATATCATGTTGCAATGAATGAGGGAGACGTGCAGTTTATTAAAAGCGAAAGCCTTAAGAATGTCTGTCTACCACCCACAGACTGACAGGCTGGTGGAAGGTTTTAATTAAACCTTGAAGGGGATTGCTGGCAGGAGCAGGCTAGCACCCAAGGCAGCAATTACTCCTGATGGGTGGCTCCTCGAGCGGCAACTCTGCCTAACAGGTATAGTTCACGGGTGGAGGAGGGGAGCCCAGGCCCTGCCACTTCACCGGGTTCTGACGCAGGGCCCTGGGAGGCTAATTCAGCTGCTCACGTGGCGGCATCTTGTGTCAGCCTCAAATCAGTTTCCCTGGGTCATTTCCTACCTCTTTCTGCCGTCCATCCCTGGGGAGTGCTGCTTTTCAGGTTTCCAGCCCTGGTCTTCGTCTTCAGACCAGGGCTCCCACATTCCCTGGATTGGGCGGGCTCAGGTCACGTCCTTCCCTGGAGCTCCCAAAGCACCTCCTTCTCCCTGTCTTGTCAGCCCCTGACCGAGCTGTTTGGCTGCCTTTTAAACCCCACCTCCAAACTGAGCATGCTCTGCACAGGCGGAGGATTGGGGACTCCTTAGCCCAGAGTTGCTCCATACCCACCTCTTGTCCAGTGAGGGGTTTATACACCCCATCACAGGGATACTTTAAAACGTTTGTGACTGCTGACCCTCATTACTAGGAGCAGCTCATACCTTCCCTCACGTGTGCTCTCTGGGAAGTTCCCCCCGCCTCTACAGGATTCTTCCCATTTGAGTTACTGTATGGAGGACAACCCCAAAGGATATTAGACCTGATCTGCTAAACAGCGGAGGGACAAGATTAAAGAACCACCAACTCGTTGTAGTACATGCTGCGACTAAGAGAAAAGGTAACCATCCTTGGCGAGAACTCGTTGACGGTGCAACTTGCCCAAGGGCAGAACTATGATAAAGGATCCCATATCCAAGAATTCCCACTGGTGGACCCTGTGTTGCTTTTGTTACCTACCTCCAAATCCAAGCTCTTGGCCTGGTGGCAAAGTCCCTTTGAAGTAGTAAGACAGGTCAGGACTGTAGTTCACCAGCTGGGAAGGAGAAAGGCTACTCAAATATATCATGTTAACATGCTGAAAGTGCGGAAAGAGCAGGAGGGGCTCCTCATCACGCCGTTCCCAACTGAGCCTGAGCTTGGCCTACAGGCTATGTTAGTTTCTTCCCCTGGAGACGATGCCAATTGGAGAAGGGTTATGACCTGAGCAGGACCAGCAGATACCCAAACTCATAAGCACTTTCTCATCTGTATTTTCAGTAAACCCAGGTTGGACTCACCAAACAGAAACCGAACATGGATGAAAGGTGAAGGAGAACATGCGACTGCTACCTGGGAAAATGTGGGAGATGGTGTGGCAGGACCTGCAGAATATGTTGACTCTGGGTGCCATGGACAAATCACACAGCGAGTGGCAAAGTCCAGTTGTACGCACAGCCAAACCGGATGGTTCAACAAGGTACTGCACTGACATTTGAAAAGTGAATGGAGTATCCACAGGTGGAGGAGGGGTTTGACACTTATCCTATGCCTTGGGTCGATGAATCGGTTGGGGCTGCAAGATATATATCCACCTTTAATCTACCCAACGGACACTGACAGATCCCCCACGTACCTGAATCCTGGGAGAAGACTGCCTTCTATACACCCATGGACTTGTTCCATAAGAACAGCTGTACCAGGTCTGACCAATGGTCCATCTAGCCCAGTATCCTGTCTGTGGTCTGACCCAGTAGGGCCATTCTTATGTCCTTATGTTCTTAGATGTACCAACTCTCTGATTATCTAAGATGCTATGTGCACTGGATGAAATACCCACATGTTGTGATAGGCATGTGTAGGATCCATGGATCTTGAAGGCGTGCTGTGAGGGAGTTGATCATTGTAGTAGTGGAGGTTTTGCATCTGTTGTTCTGGCAGGGCCTGGTGCCTCTTTGAGTTGGTGTGTCCTGGTCTATGGAGAGCTTGCTTCTGATGATGAGCTTGGAGAGGCTGGGGGGGTTGTTTGAAGGCCAGAAGAGGGGGTTCAGGAAAGATTTCTTTCAGGATCAGGTCCCCATTTGGCATGGGGTTGTAGCTGTTTGAGGATACCCCATATGGGTTCCAGTATGGGGTGACAGGTGGCAGCTAGGAGTGTGTAGTCGGAGGGGGTTTTATTTCTGTATTGAAGCAGATTCTCTCAGGGTATTTGGGTGGCCAGTTCCACGATGCGATCTACTCCTCTGGCGGTGTGTCCTTGTCTGGCGAAGGCAGTTTTGAGTATGTTAAGGTGTATATCCCGACTTTCTCTTCAGAGCATATTCTGTGGTATCTGAGCGCCTGGCTATAGATAACAGATTTCTTGGTGTGCTTGGGGTGGTTACTGGATCTATGAAGGTAGACGTGGTGATCCAAGGGTTTCTTGTATATAGCTACCTGTAGGGTTCCATGGTTGAAGCTGATCGTGGTGTCCAGGAAGTTGATGCTAGTGCGGGAGTGCTCCAGTGAGAGTTTAAAGGATGGGTGATGGTTGTTGAAGTTGTGGTGGAAATCTATGAGAGAGTTTTAAGTCGTCTGTCCAGAGGATGAAAATATCATCAATGTATCTCAGGTACATCACGGGTTTCGTGGTGCATTTGTCCAGAAATTCTTCTTCAAGGTAGCCTGTGAAGAGGTTGGTATATTGGGGAGCCAGTTAGTACTCATCCAACAACAAATACTTTGTCCAAACCATGGGAACAGTCATGGGTGCTAGGACGGCTTCCCAAGAAACCTTTGCATCATCACACCTACCTTCACAGATTCTTCTGATATTTTTCTCCTCCTTCGTCCTAATTTCCATGCATCTTTTGCCCCGCTCTCCCAATCTCCTGCCCCTTTTGAATCCCCTTTACACTAGGTCTCCGGCTGTTATCCCCTTCTCTTTAACCACGCAGTTTTCACTGTAGTCAAAATGTATTTATGGAGGGATCAGAATTTGATCTGCTCTTTCCAATTTAAATACTTTGCTGCCACCTAGTGCTGAGAAGTTGGTATTAACAAACACTCAATCTGGTAAATAGAGAAAAGTGTATGTTAACTTTAAAATGTGACAGTCTTCTCTGGCGAACTTAGTCATGATTGATTTATGAGGAAAGATTAAAAGATGTATGTATGTATGTTGGACCATGTATGAGGAGCTGGAGGCAGGAATATGATTGCATGTAAGAATCTGAAAACTGTTGATACCTGCGATGGAGAGGAATTGTTTAGCGTAGTAAAGGGGAATTGTCTCTTTCTGTGCATTTCCACAGCTCCTAGCACATGAGTCCCCAATTTCAGTTGAGGCTTCTAGATGCTACAATAAATAATAACAATAAGAATAATAATAAGTAATTAGGCAGAATGGGAAGAATTTAAGAGAGGAAAATTGTAAACTGAATATCAGGAACGAATAGGTCTGAATGGTGAGATCTAGATTGTGCAATATTCTCCCAAGTGAAGTGGTGGAAACCTCATGTCATGAGACAGTCATAATTGCACTTGAATAAAACACTGGCAAATCGACTGTAAAGAACATCCCTGCACTGACCACCAGGCATCTGATATGTCTTATTCATCTCCAGCATCTCTCTACATCTGTTCTGTAACTGTAAACCTGCCATGGACCTAATCCTGCTCACCAATGTCAGTTATAGCAAACCCACGTGCTGCGTGCTGCAGACACAATCAGAACCACCTACTTCTTTCTGGGGAGAGAGACTGGTTTTCCCTGGAAATCAGAAGGAGCAAGTGGTGCAGCAGTGACAAACGACGAAGAGGGGGTAGGGAGTCCAGGCCAGAGGCTTCCTCTGACCTCAGTGAGTGACGCAGAGCCTGAACATGCTCCCCCGTGTTATCAAACTTGTGAGGCAGCAGCATCTCCCCCAATGAGTGTCTTTTGACAGGTTGGAGAGTCTAGAGCAGGGGCTCCCAATCTTCCTGAGTGAAAGCCCCACTAGTTAACAGTAGGTAAAACACGCGCCCCCAACCCTCTATCTTGCCTCCTCACCGGCCATAAACACATATAACCCCTATAAACACATACAACGATAATAATAAAAACGCTGAATTACATAATAATAATAATAAAAATTACTCTTACCTGAGTAAGAAGCTAAGCCTTCCCCCGTGTAGCCCAGCCTCTTCCTGTCCCTCATGGACTAAGGGTAATGGAGGCGGGCTCTGGCAAGTCGGCTAGGACTGCTCCAGGCCCCCATTGGCGCGGGGCTGCTCCTCTGCTCCGGCCGGAGTGGAGCTTGGGGCTGCTGCTCCCTCAAGGGGGCTGCTCCTCCACTCTGGCCAGCACAGAGCTCAAGGCTGCTGCACCTGGTGCAGAACTCAGGGGGCTAAATGACCTCAATATTACTGAAGCCTGATGGACCCCCTGTAATCTTTGGGGGCCCACCAAGGAAGTCCCGCCCCCCAGATTGGGAACCATTGGTCTAGAGGCTGGAGACAATCTACTGAGATGCTGTAGTCCAGCTGTTCTCTATGTTTTAGTTAAAACACTATAAATTCTAGAAAATGACTCCTCCCACTTTAAGGGACATCAAGCATTTATGTTGTGACATTTACAAGGAGATTTTATATCATAGATATGGCCCTTAGTTACAAAGTAAAGATGACTCAAGATCCACATTTAATTTCCAGATACCATTACGGATTTAAATATTGATAGTGGGAAACCATACTTCTATGTTGTTGCTTGAATTCAGGGACATACTGTTTAACAAACCACAGAGTAAAGTAACATTCAGGCTGGGTAATTATACAGTAGTATATGATAAATTACTATTACTAGCCCTGATGACTTACCTAAAACAGATCATTTTAATTCACAAGAAGCAACTGCTGGATACCACAGCATCACTGCTACTCAGGAGAGGAATGGTAAATGGATTGATTCCACAGAATGCCACTAAAAAGAGACTGTTTCTATTCACTCAGAAATGTCTTCAGTTTACTTCTCAGGGTTACAAGTTTAATGGCTAATCTACAGTCATTCAATGTTGAAAGATGATCTGGCACAGGAAGTGTGAGAATTCCCTCAGTTTCCATAGTTCAGCAGCACATACTGGGCACTCTCAATAACCTAGCTAATGGAGCAGACAGCATGTTATTACTTAAAGTGCAGTCTCTGAATAGTGAGCAAAAATGCCATCATAAGGATCCAGGTTTCTCTCAATGATTCCGTATCAAATCAAATGCACTCAGTTCATAATAAAATCAATGACTTTTCCCATGGCTTGCCCTGCAAACTGAGCTTGGATCATTCCTTCTCATGCACGACCAGCTGTAATGAAGACTCCGCAAGCCAAATTCATATCCTTGTTTAAATCTGGGCAAAACAATTCAAGGTGTATGCCCAGATGTAATTGACTGAAACTTCTCAAATAAAACTATTGATGACGCACAAGGAGGAAGAACAGACTTCAGTTCACCTTCTCTTTGCACTGAAAAATACTAAAATCTATTTTAGTTACTGAAGCCAGCAGATATGATGCGGAATATACTCAAGAGAGCAGAAATGTTGTCTGAGAAGGAAGCATTATCAAATAGCCAATTTTCAAAGTAGAACCACACTAGGAACATCTCACCTTTTCTCTTCTTCTGAATTTCTGCTATGTCCATTTCCACTCAGATTGGAAGAGACAATGGACATGACATCCCAGCAAGCAGTGGGTTGGTGATGTCATGCTAACCACAGAAATACTTGAGATAGCAGAGGATGGGGTAGATAGGTGACATTTTTTCACCATAAAAGTGCACTTTTATAAAGTTTTAAATATTTCATTTCCCAAAACTTTGTCATTTTTAATTTTGCAAAGCCCTGCAATTTTTTCTTGCTTCTCTAATAATTTCCATTATCTTCATGGGAGTTTTTGTCTCCAAGTTTGTTTACAGGCTTCTTAAGAATGTGCTTTTTAAGTCTCTACAAGCACTTTCTTAATTGTGACAAACACTTTCCCTCACTTGATCTGAAACAGCTCAATCTGAGTAGATTAGACACAGACCTTCCAAGTATGTTACAAGGCTCATCTTTTTTTCCCAGGCATTTGAAAAAGGGGGAGAATTGTAACAGTAGGTGTGGGGAATTGTTCAAACAGAGAGCTATTCATGGCAGATTACCATAAATTGTTGCACCAAGGATGCATGTTTATATTATGTGAATGGATGGGGAACCTTTTTAGCGTTTTTATAAATTTACATAAACAAACATCTAAAATAATATCATTTATATTTCGCTGCTAACAAATGGCTAAATCCAGCTCTTTGTATTCACTTTAGTACTTCCACTGTCTGAAGCAGTGTTTGGCCCATTGAAGGAAGCCTCTTTCCTTTGAAGAGAAAGAACTGTCCAATAGAGGATCTGTTTCTGCATAACACACATGCATCAGCAGTTTGGATTTTGATTCATCTTGCTACCACTTTTCACTCATGCAGAAGGAAAGGTGGTCTGTGGACCTACAGACATGGATTACCTCTGAAGAACCCCAAAAAGGCAACGGTGTCAGTATGCTACCGCACATTGTCCGATTTATTACTGATGAAAAAAATACCTTTGACTAAAAGGGTTTGATAAAGAACATCGGATACAGGTAAAGAGTAAAAAAAAACTACTTTTTATTTCTTTGACAGGTTTGCAAAGCTGGGCACAACTCCAGAATAAAAATCTGAAAGGAGCGCACCCCTCCTTCATTATTCAGCAGTATATATTTCCTATCCCGACCGAAAGAATCCCTCCCTTCGTTCCCCATTGGCTGGGTACTAAAAGGTTTACACCTTTCGTGACCGCCTTCTACATACATGGTCTTTTTTATACAAACGTCATTCCATGTTCATGCTAATGAACCAATTTTCTGTGCAGGGTGTGCGATAATATTCTAACACCTCATTACGCATGCGTCTTTTAAGGTGCCTTTTTGACCTTTTTCTAACGGGATTGTTTGTTGGCACATAGCCTTAGCAAAAGCGGGTAGACCTTGGTTTCTTTGTCTTGTGGCTTGCCCTTTATCTGTATCCAGGCGCTTGATGTCTGTTCGGCCTTCAACTTCTTCATCTATTAGCCCCCACTTCTTTTCTTTCTCACGCATTTCTTAGGCTTGAAGCTGATTAAATAACTTTCGAAGTTAATATATGCATATAGCAAAAGTATTACTTTTCTATACCTACAACTATTTTATTTCTTTTAGACTCTTAACTCTTTCACTGAGATACTGAAACACATTTCTCTTCCGGCTCATCCAAACACTCACACCCGTTTCCTGTAAAGTTAATGTGTGGGCACATGTGTGGTTTGCAAGGAGAGCGACAGAGGATGGGAATGGGCATTGTAGTTATTTCGGAAATCACTGAAGGCATTGTACAAACAGGGCCATGTGTGAGGAGCTACTTGAAGGGTTTGTTTTTTTTCCATCTGAGCCTTACCCCTAAAACACTGGGGCATTAATTCTTGGAGGGGGGGGAAAATGCACCAAATGCAGCAGCAGCAGCCTAGCACTGCCACTGCTAAAGGGGGTCTGCACAGCCAGGGGGCACAGCAGCAGGCCCTGCCCCTAGCAGACAGGAGCCTGTTTCCAAGCAGAGGGCGCCTCTCAGGTTGGTCCCACTGGCTCACTGCCAAGGCCCTGAGTGACATTAACCCCGCCCCCTCAGCGGGGCAGCCTGGCGCGCTGACAGGCGCGGACCATGACCCTAGGCATGGGGGGCGCAGAAAAACCGAGCGGCGGGGGTTACAGGAAGAAGGGAAAAACAGGGGAAACGAATTCATCCTTGTCGGCCCCAAAAAGTATCCCACGTGGTTCTCCCTGCCTCGCCTGTCTCGGGGGCGCCTTTTTTCTTTATTTGTGTCTCCCGTGATTCCCCCCCCCCCGGTATACAGTTGGTGTCGTCGGGCTTCGGGCGCACGGCCTTTTGCGACGGCGCGGTGGGAGACGGCGTCGCTTTACGGCAGGAGTTCGCCTCAGAGAGAGTCTCGAGACTCGTTCGGCAGTGCGCGCCCGGCCCGGCTGCGCCCGCCCTGAGGCGCCGTCTGCTCTTGAACGTCTCCAGCATGAAGCAGAAGAAGAAAGGTAACTGCGGGACCCCCTTCTCCTCCGGCTTGGGGCTGACCCCCCGCGTCTCCTCCTCGGGCCCGGGGCGGGTCCTCCCTCCCCCCTCCCCTCTGTGGGGCTCGGGGGGGGGGGGAGAGATGCCCCCCATGTCTCCTTCTCGGGGGCGGGTCCTCTCTGGGGCTTGAGGGGGGAGACTCCCCTCCACATCTCTCCTCCCTGGGGCTTGGGGGAGGGGGAGGATGCCCCCCATGTCTCCTTCTTGGGCTTGGGGGTGGGGAGGGTCCTCTCTGGGGCTTGGGGGGGTGGGAAGACCCCCCTCCACACCTCTCCTCCCTGGGGCTCGGGAGGGGGGATGCCCCCCATGTCTCCTTGGGTCCGGGGAGAGTTTGGGGGAGACACCTCCTCCCTGGGGCAGGGAGGCTGTTGCACTGGAGGTGGGTTGTTCTCACCCATTTCTCCCCCCTACCCCTAGCTCACTGCTCTGGTCAGGTGGGAGGCGTGGGGTGCTGTGCTGAGGAGTGGGGCTGGGGGGGGGGCTGAGGGTGGCAGGGGCGTTGAAGTACTAGCATGGGCTGACCCCGTGCTGGGGACACGATCCTGCCTTTTTAGCTGGAGCCGCGGCTCATCTCCCAACGCTGCCCTGGAGCCAGAGCTGACCTAGAGGAAGATGCGCCCCGTGGGGCAGTCGTTGTTGGTATCGGTGGCACTGAAGCCAGAGAAGACAAGAGGTTGAAAATGGAACGCCGAAAGTTGAAGCGAGACAACTAGGAATTTCAGACTAGAAATAAGGCAGAAATATTTAACAGTGAGGGTCGTTAACCACTGGAACGACTTCCTAAGAGCTGGGCCGGATTCTCCATCACTGGAAAAATTTAAATCAAGACTTAAAAAAAAGAAAAAGAGATGGTCTAGTTCAAATGGATGAATTCAGGGAACTGCCACGGCCTGTGTTATGTAGGAGGTCAGACTGGATGATCACAGTGGTCCTTTCCGGCCTTGAAATCCAGGAGTCTATGAAAAGAAAAGACCTGGGACGGAGTACAGCTGCTAGTGGCTCAATGATGAGACTTCATCAGAAATGAAGATTGAGTGTGTGTTTTACACATAAAACAAAACCAGTAACTTGTAACTGTTGTTTTCTTGATAAAAGGCGTGCTGTAAATCAGGAATCATGTTCATTGACATAGCTCTGTGGGGTTGGCAGCCTAGGGCTGAAATTGCAGGAGGTGTTAGCCTGAATTGGTAATTTGGACAAATGATTAGCATATGTCAATGTATGAGAGGTTTGGGTTTTTTTGCCTAAACATATTTCATTTTTATTTCAGGAGACCTCAGCCATGCAGAGCTGATGATGATGACAATAGCTGATATCATTAAACAGCTGATTGAGGCTCATGAGCTGGGAAAAGATGTGAATCTAAACAAGTGAGTACTGCCAGCCAGAAACTTATCCCTTATTCCTCCAGGGCTGGGTACGTGCCCTAGGAAGCATATTCTATTCGGATGCTTTTAAAAATAGTACTTAGGAATTCATCGAGTGTGAAAAGTTTCACCAGTACAAACCTTATATAATTGTGTTTGTGTGCTGACTTGAAAATATACCCATTTACTTCATTCAGAGCTTTTATGCCATTGCATGGGTCATATTAATGAAAACAATAAACTTGTCTCATTTTTACATTCTAAGTCTGTCCAACCTGTTAGTCCCACAAAGGCAATGCAGGGTACATCTACACAGTGAAAAATGAAACAAACCCTCAACTGTCTTGAACTTCCAGGGCTTGTGTTGTGGGGCTAAACATAACAGTGTAGATGTTTGAGCTTGGGCTGGAGGCTGGTCCCTGAGACCTACCCCTTTTGCTGGGCTCCAGAGTGTGGGCTCCAGCCCAACCCTGAATGTGTACACTGCTATTTTTAGCCCCACTGCATGAGCCCAAATCATTTGACCTGGGCTCTTCTTGCTGCCACAGGTCTTTTTGTTTGCTGTGTAGAGGTACCCAGACTCATGAGAGAGTGACCTAGATTAAATTCAGGTTCCCATGTAACGAAAATAATTTCTCTAAAATAGTATTCTTTGTTACTTTTGTAAACTCAGAAGAGTTGTTTTGAAACTGAGAACTGGATTTGGACCCAGGTTCCTATTGCAGTGCTTTGATCTTCCCTGCAAAGACAGCAGTTGGTAGCACAGGAATAAGTGAAAGCAGAATAAGTGCCTGCAAAGATTGGGCACAAGTTGGAAAGAGACCCAGCTGGAATCTGGGTTTGCATGGTAGCAGTTAGCAAATTCGTTCAGTTCATGAGATTTTTGTCGATCAGTGCTATTTTCAGAACTTTTTTGAGTAAAACCACACTTTAATTTAAAAAATACAAAATCTTACAATTACAGTTGCCTCGGGTCATCAGGATATCTCTTTTTATGCCTTACCGCCAAGTGCAACGTTAGCTGTCACATACAGCTAGCATCGGCTTTTTAAGTAGATTCTTTTAATGTGTGTCTCTCACTAAGTAGTGTACATTAGTTTGAACTGTAGACAGTAACACAGCACTTACTGGATTGATTTGTAGGTAGGTGCTGCGATATCACAGTGATTGGCATAAGGACTTGAATAGAATAAAATAATTTGAGCTCCTTCCATTTTTAGGGTGAAAACCAAGACAGCTGCTAAGTATGGGCTTTCCTCACAGCCTCGTTTGGTTGACATCATTGCTGCTGTACCACCTCAGTATCGCAAGGTGCTGGTACCCAAGCTGAAGGCAAAGCCAATCCGAACTGCTAGTGGGGTGAGCACTATATATAAATGAGCTTTTCATTGACAGATCAGGGTTAATTGTTGTCAAACATTGTAAAGATGTTGAAAGTGCAGAAGCTTTAATGAAGTACTAACTATGGCATCAGTTTCCCAGATTGTCAAAGCATCATAGAAATGACAATATTGTTTTCAAAGAATCTCATGAAGGTGAAAAGAAGAGGGCAGGTGCAATGACCTCCGTTTGTTAACCAGATTAGCATGTCTCGCTTCTCCAGTTTCATCTGGAAACCAGACCTAGTCAAGTTTAGTGCTGTTGCAGCAGGCCAGCTCAGCAAATGGTCCAGTAACAAGATTTTAATCCTTCACACACAATTTCCTTAAAAGCTAGTTAAGGTTGAAAAAAGTGCTAACACTTAACAGCTAACATCCAACTGGATATTTTTAAGCCTCCCTATCATATACACATACACTCACTTCTCCCCTCCCCAAATTTAAAAAAAATCAGGAAATGTACAATTACCAACGTAATTCCAGTTATTGTAGTAAATGACAAGTATCTCTGATAATCATGCCTTTGGTTACTTAAGTTGCGCACCCAAAACTAGTGGATGCTTTTGAAAAATTGCATCTTAACCTCTCTAGAGATCATATTCGCTAGTTGTTTAAAGGGAGATTAATAGGGTGTTGAGGCTCAATTTTTGTTTGAGAAACTGTATGGGATTGTGGGAGGAAAAAGTGACCTAGAGATGCAGAGAAATACTTTTTGTGGCTGATGAGGATGAATTTTTTTTCCTTTTTGTCTGCTTCTTGTTTTCTCCCCATGTTTTTCTGTCTCTTCAGTGCCTATGGTCATTCTCCTAGCCTCTCACACACCTGAAAGTACACTAAACTGTCCCAGCGAAGATTTTAATGTCTCTCTGGGTCTTGGCAGTGTACCAATGGTGCCAACCTGAGATGGATCCTCTGCTTGTAAATGTGCTTATGCATGCCATGAGCACATCCCTCTGCTATATCCCTCTGGACTGTGGAAACCCCTTTTAGCAGTGGCATTGTTAGTCTGCTGTTGCATTTGGTGGTGATCAACTCTGTCACTGCCACAACTTTCCTTTTTCTACAAGGATTAATACACCAGTGTTTTAGGGGTAAGGCTCAGATGGGAAAAAAAAACCCCGTAAAATAGTCCCTCACATATGTGCTTGTTTGTACAATACCTGGATGCAGTTTTGTATCTTTTGTAATTTCTGAAATAACTATGATGATGATTTCCATCCTTTGTAACTCTCCTTGTTACAGATTGCCGTTGTGGCTGTGATGTGCAAACCGCACAGGTGTCCGCACATTAACTTTACAGGAAACATATGTGTGTAAGTATGAGTGTTTGGATGAGCTGGAAGAGAAATGTGTTTCAGTATCTCTGTAATAAATCGGACAATGTGCAGTAGCATACTGACACTGTTGCCTTTTTGGGGTTCTTCAGAGGTAATCCATGTCTGTAGGTCCACAGACCACCTTTCTTTCTGCATGAGTGAAAAGTGGTAGCAAGATGAATCAAAATCCAAACTGCTGATGCATGTGTGTTATGCAGAAACAGATCCTCTATTGGACAGTTCTTTCTCTTCAAGGAAAGAGGCTTCCTTCAATGGGCCAAACACTGCTTCAGACAGTGGAAGTACTAAAGTGAATACAAAGAGCTGGATTTAGCCATTTGTTAATAGCGAAATATAAATTATATTTAGATATTCTTGTAGATTAATGAAAATGCTATAAAGGTTCCCCATCCATTCACATAATATAAACATACATCCTCAGTGCAACAATTTATGGTAATCTGCAATGAATACCCTTCTGTTTGAACAATTCCCCACACCTACGGTTACAATTCTCCCCCTTTTTCAAATGCCTGGGAAAAAAGATACCCGGCAGGTCTGTGTTTAATCTACTCAGATTGAACTGTTTCAGACCAAGTGAGGGAAAGTGTTTGTCATAATTAAGAAAGTGCTTGTAGAGACTTAAATAGCATGTTCTTGAGCAGCCTATAAACAAACTTGGAGACGACAAACTCCCATGAAGATAATGGAAATTATTAGAGAAGCAAGAAAAAATTGCAGGGCTTTGCAAAATTAAAAATGACAAAGTTTTGGGAAATGAAATATTTAAAACTTTATAAAAGTGCACTTTTATAGTGAAAAAATGTCACCTAGCTACCCCATCCTCTGCTATCTCAATTATTTCTGTGGTTAGCATGACATCACCAACTCACTGCTTGCTGGGATGTCATGTCCATTGTCTCTTCCAATCTGAGTGGAAATGGACATAGCAGAAATTCAGAAGAAGAGAAAAGGTGAGATGTTCCTAGTATGGTTCTACTTTGAAAATTGGCTATTTGATAATGCTTCCTTCTCAGACAACATTTCTGCTCTCTTGAGTGTATTCAGCATCGTATCTGCTGGCTTCAGTAACTAAAATAAGATTTTAGTATTTTTCAGTGCTAAGAGAAGGTGAGCTGAAGTCTGTTCTTCCTCTTTGTGCGTCATCAATAGTTTTATTTGAGACGTTTCAGTCAATTACATCTGGGCATACATCTTGAATTGTTTTGCCCAGATTTAAACAAGGATGTGAATTTGGCTTGCAGAGTCTTCATTACTGGTGATGGTGCATGAAAAGGAATGATCCAGGCTGAGTTTGCAGGGCAAGCCATGGGAAAAGTCATTGATTTTTTTTATGAACTGAGTGCATTTGATTTGATACGGAATCATTGAGAGAAACCTGGATCCTTATGATGGCATTTTTGCTCACTATTCAGAGACTGCACTTTAAGTAATAACATGCTGTCTGCTCCATTAGCTCGGTTATTGAGAGTGCCCAGTATGTGCTGCTGAACTATGGAAACTGAGGGAATTCTCACACTTCCTGTGCCAGATCATCTTTGAACATTGAATGACTGTAGATTAGCCATTAAACTTGTAACCCTGAGAAGTAAACTGAAGACATTTCTGAGTGAATAGAAACAGTCTCTTTTTAGTGGCATTCTGTGGGAATCAACCCATTTACCATTCCTCTCCTGAGTAGCAGTGATGCTGTGGTATCCAGCAGTTGCTTCCTGTGTGACTTTTGTAATTAAAATGATCTGTTTTAGGTAAGTCATCAGGGCCAGTAATAGTAATTTATCATATAATATCATGTAATAATTAACTGTATAATTACCCAGCCTGCATGTTACTTTACTCTGTGGTTTGTTAAACAGTATGTCCCTGAATTCAAGCAACAACACAGAAGTATGGTTTCCCACTATCAATATATAAATCCCTAATGGCATCTGGAAATTAAATGTGGATCTTGAGTCATCGTTTCTTTGTAACCAAGGGCCATATCTATGATATAAAATCTCCTTGTAAATGTCACAACCTAAATGCTTGAGAGCCATTTCATTTTCTTGGTAGAGGATGCCTAATTTAATTATGAGTTTTGGAAAATGTTATTCTTATACACATTTAGAATTACTTACAGTATCCCTTTGTTTTCATTTTAATAATCTTTCTGTGACACTAGTCCAAAGCTCTAGAGCTGGTTCCCTAAATGAGTAAAGTGGAGATGTGGTTTATATGAAATTATTTCAGACTTATGGAAGGTATTTGTTGTACATTTTTGGTATATATTAATTTAAAAAGTTATTTTAGGTAGTCACAAATAGATGAGAAATCCAGACCCGTCAAATAGAGGAATATTATCCTGGTCCTCTATGGATGCTTTAAATAAAATGTCTGTTGTGCAGTACTTGGTGGCCTGCTTTTTTACATGTAACTTTTTTTTATTGCTGTATGACTCCTCATTCTCTTTAATTCCTGCAGATACTGTCCAGGTGGGCCTGATTCTGATTTTGAATATTCAACCCAGTCTTACACGGGCTATGAGGTAATACCTGTGAGGGTCATTGCAGTGTCACATTTTGTCTGTGAAATTGGAGCCGGCTCCTTTTTGTCTCTATTCAGAACTCTTTATTAACTGCTAGGGCTGGAAATTCCTCTGAATTAGTTTTTAATAGTTCTCTCTCCTGACTATTTTGTTTGTTTCCCCGCGTTGCCGTGTCTCTCTCTCTCCCCCCCCCCCTCCCTCCCCCGGTAATAACTCTTAGAGGTTTGAAAGTAAGTTGTTTTTTTTTTCTTTTCCTACTACTTTTATCCTTTTTATTTTGGCAAAGATTCTTTCTTTTCTGTTTCAAATGGGCTTAAACTTAAAGGGATGCTGGCAGGTTCCAAGTATGATCTCTCCAAAAGTTGTTCTTCCTCATCAGTATTGCCTAAGGAAACAGCCCACTGGAAACTTGCATTCTCTAAAGCCTGGCTCATTGTAACTCAGTTTAACAAAGAGTGGGATCTTGAGGTTTTTAAATCTGTAAATAAAATAAGGAAAAGATTTACTTGTTTGATTTAATGTCCCTTGTCAAAACCCAGAGTAGCACATTTTGAGGCTACGTAATACTTCACTAATCCTACATATTTTATAGTGTGAAAGAGACTCTGCTGCTTCCCAGCAAAAGCTTAATATCAGATGCTATAGTGAAACTAAATTACCTAAACAGTTTTTAAAAATATGCTTCATTCCATCTACTAATATAATATGAAGTGTGAAAAATAATTGAAACTAAGTAATAGTGGTCAAAATTAATGAACTAAGTAAGCTTAGATGCAGTGTTGTCCTATCTTTAATTTTGTTTGTTCTCTTTACTTGCTATTATCCCATATTCAGTGATTTGCAGTTGGTCTCCCAATCATTAGTGCAAATTAGGAAGTGTGTATATACAGTAGAACTTTCCTAATTCACACTGATTTGGAGACATTAGCACGTGCATGACTGTGTGTGTATACACTCATTCGTTAAGTATTAACAGTGTCTTTGGCTCTGTGCAAGATAAAAAGAGAGATGTTCCTGTCCTGAAGAGCTTACTGTGTACAAGATACAAAGAACACAGGATGCATTATGAAACTCAAAGGAGGGCATAATGTGTCTAAAACCATTAGTAACGGTTCACAATGTTGGCATCATGGGATTGGGTTCTTAGGGATTTGATGGAAAGAGAATGGTGGTTTGCAAACTGGGATTGGGAAGTCATTTCATGCACAGGGAGCATCATGAAGGAGAAAAGGCACTGAGATGAGGATAGGAGGAAAAAAATGGAGCATCAGGATGACTAGTGTCTTGAGACAATAGTTTTGTAATCCTAATTTGCAGAGATACAATGTAAATCTGTTTCGTTACCCCTCAAAATCTTGTGGTAATCAAGTAAAAATTGGGTCAAAAAGATTGAAATGATGTATTTCAGTCGCATTACAACATGAGGGCAAAACACAAATTTGAATCTGATTTCTTACATTGCTTAACATTCCATAAACACCAACCAGATAGACACTGGAATCATAATGGGATCAAGATATTAATAACTATATGTTTGTGAAAATACAGTGTCCAACCATTGACTAAAGATTCACACATTTTGTTCTTTTCCAGTATGTTGTCAAGAAAGAAGGTGTAAAAATGAATCCTTTTGTTTCTCCTAGCCAACGTCAATGAGGGCCATTCGTGCCAGATATGATCCTTATCTCCAGACAAGACATCGAGTCGAACAGGTAAATATTTGCAATGAAGAGAGCATATAGTATTTGAAAATAGGTGCAATAATGCTCTTAGTTTCCAGCATTTTGAAAATAGTTTTCCAATTAAGACAGTGATCTTGTGGGTTACTGAGTTGTCTTGTTCACTCTGGTGAGGTTTTAGTTTTTAAACAGATACATAAATATCTTGGGGCCTCAAAATAAACTTGCTTATGATGTTCTTTAAAATCCTCTCCTACCAGCTGCCAAATTCTTCATTCTCTGCTCCCTATATTGCATTATTTTCATACATCAGTATGTGATGTTTCATCATTATGATGATGTTGCAAAAACATATGAGCATCAAATGTTATCAATATAGAAAAAACTTATATAAACTCAGTGATGAGAACCCCCAAGGTCTTACACTTGAGAGAACCATCCTAAAATGTGAATACTTGGCTATTGAGGCTACCACAACACTCAACCAGTTCACCCCTAAATAAGCCTTTCCTTATACCTTTTACATTGTGGGAAGGAGAAGCTGGTGCCTTGCCACTCTCACATCTGCTGTGATTTAGGGAATTCCATTAGCCCAGCTCCCTCCAATGGCATCTCCATGAGAAAAACTGCATAACCCTGGGGAAAACTCTGAGAATGGCATCTCATTAGGTAATAATCTGCCACTTGATGGCGGAATGGACAATAATGATAAATGGACATGGGATCAAACTGGTATGTTTCCCTTTCTTTCCCCTATTATGGGGTTTCTCCCATTCTTCTTCTTCTGTTTAGAGGTTCCTTCTATCTCCCCCTCTAAATTCCTTTTTTTTTTCCTTCTTCCTGAGGGTGGGGTTGAGGTGAAACTATTACCCTAGTGGCTGCATCCCTCCATTAGAAGCCAACAAAGGGAGCAGGAAAAACCGTGCAGGAGGAGGAAGAATAGGAGAAGTGGCTATTTGCTGTCCTGCAGCAGTGGAACCAGCAGTCTGTAATGGACGAGAACTCAGCAAAAAGGAATCCAGTCCTTGCTACTCAAGACAAATGGGACAGGCCAAAAATTGGGGATTTTTCCAGCAGTCTGAGTTTGGGTGGCATGTATGTATGTGTGTCCAGTAAAATTTCTCCCTGTATCTCCCTGGTAAATAAACTTGTTGCAGATAAGTTGTATGAGTCAGTTGTTCTCATGCTTTAGTTCTTGATAGGCAGTTTTGTATTTTTGGAGACTAACTTAAAAGCTGTATACAGTGTTATTGTAGCCATGTCAGTCCCAGGATATTAGCGAGACAAGGTGGGTGAGGTAATATGTTTTATTGGACCAACTTCTGTTGGTGGGAGAGACAAGCTTTTGAGCTTCACAGAGCTCTTCTTCAGGGCTGGGAAAGGTACTGAGGGTGTCACAGCTAAATACAAGATTGAACAGATTGTGTTAACTATGTATGCTAAACTTATTCTAAGGGATCATTCAAGGTGAAGTAGCCTGATAACACTCCTGTAGTCATAGGACAAAAAGCAGCGATTAGTGGGGTTATGTATTGTTGTAATAACCATAAAATCCAGTATAACAACTATGTGGGTGAAACTAGATAATCACTACTCTCTTGAATGAATTCATGGAAAAATGAAACAAAACACCATATCACCTGTGGGTGAACACTTTTCACAAAGTGATCATTCCATATCAGTCCACATCCTCAAGGAAACCTGCACAACACTTTCAAAAGATGAGCCCTGAGAGCTTAAATTCATAACTTTGGTAGACACTAAAAATCATGGTCTTAATAAAGACTGGTTTTATGGCTTTTTATAACAATCTAACCCAGTAATCCCTGTCTTTGTCCTATGACTACTGAGGTGTTAATGGACCATTTCACCTTGAATGGACTCATAGAATCTGTGCCAACTATTTATGTTAAACAGTCTGTTCAGTATTTTAGTTAAACGTCATGCTCTGAATACCTTTCCCCAACCTGAAGAAGAGGTTGAAAGCTTCTCTCTCAACAGAAGTTGGTCCAATAAAAATATTACCTCATCCACTTTGTCTGTCTAATTTAAATGATTTCTCTTCATGAATGAATCTTAAACCATTTAACATTTAGCCATTTTGCATCGGCTAAACAACCAATTCTAAACCGTGTTTAAAATGACAATTCTGCTGAATAGCAATTGACTACCAATAGAAAAAGAGAAACTCCCTGGAACATTATTGCATGATCACTGATTGTCTGTAATACTGATGTGAGTAGATGCTGTCTCTTCTTATCTGTACACAAGAGTAAATGGTTACTGAAATCTTCTGTCTCTTCTCCTGAGATCAATTTTCAGGAGAACTGTGGAACTCCATTGCTCTTCCTTCTTTATTGCCTTCGTTGGCTTCTGCTGCTCTCTAAATCCAGTGGAAAAGCTCTCCGGATTTTGTGTAGCCGTGCTCTCCCTCACCCTCTTTAACTCTGCTCTTCCAGTTTGAGCTTTCTTTGTGGCATTGCTTTGTCATTTGTGCTGCCCCATCTCTTTAGAGCATTGTCCCACCCACCACCTCTTTAAATTGTCTTTGTAAACGATCATATGCTCTTGCAATAGAGGGGTCATTTCTAAGTTATTTGCAAAGTTATATTAAGGATACTGTATACAAAAGCATTATTAATTTGGCATTCTAGTCCATGGTATGAAAGGTCAATACTGATAAGGAACTAATTGTACAGTATGTTTTGGAATTGAAGGTTTTTCATGGGAGTCCTTTAGATACAAAGTCTCACAGAGCTAAATTTAACTTTTTAGCTGAAGCAGTTGGGCCACAGTGTGGATAAAGTGGAATTCATTGTGATGGGAGGAACATTTATGGCTCTTCCTGAAGATTACAGAGATTACTTCATTCGAAACCTTCATGATGCTTTATCTGGGCACACTTCCAACAACGTCTTGGAGGCTGTCAGGTAAGCATTCTTAGTGTCCTTTAAAATGCTTTTTTAAAACCTTAAGTTGGCACATGAAAACGAGTATGAAAATATGGGCTAAAATTTTCCAGTGGTGATGTTTCAAGTTAGACACCCAGATGTATATTTAGAATTTTAGGTACATTATAAGTGGCTTGACTTTCAGTGGTGGTGAGCACCTACAGGTCCTAATGACTGAAAATAAGGCTACTTCTTATGTTCTTAATCATGGGTTTAACTTGGATCCAACTCTAGGAACCCAAGCTGGAAAATTTTCTTCCCATTACATGCCTATTTCTGTATGGCATGGCATCAAACTGAGCAGATTGTTCCTACTTTGGTGTTTAGTCAGTTCTTTACAAACTGAAAGTTAACTCCCAGTGTATCTACAATTCAGCTGATATCAGCAGTGATTGTTTCCAAGGTGCAAACTTTAAATTGTGTAGTATTTAAATAACTTTTTGTATCCAGATACCAGATTTTAAATAATGACTCTTTTGGTACACAAAAAGTACACAGATATTCTTAATCAAGTTTATAAATAATGTAGGTGGATCTCAAAGTTTCCTTTTTAAAAATTCTACTTTTTTGGGAGATGGGGGCACAGGATTTGTGGCTAATGGAAAAATCTCCTGCAGGTAACATTGAGGTTTCTTCTTACTCTGATTCTGCACAGGTCTTCTATGCGTGATCTATCATTCCCTCCCTTTCCCTCAAGATGGTGATGCAGTTGAGGTGTCCACAGGTTCAAAACTCTGGATCTATTACTTTCTTTCTCTTGCTGCACTTTTGTGTGGAAAAGAATGATATGGGCCTGAGTCCTCATATGAGAACCTTTGTCCCAGTTCTTGAAGGCTGCTAGTAAAAGATTGAAATGATTCATATCACCTGAGGGCAGTTGATTATGATTTTAGCTTTATGAAACAAACTATCAGGCCATCAGTGCTGGAACAATTTTTAAAGTGGAGGTGTTGAGAGCCATTAAACCAAACTGTAAACCCTGTATCTAATGGAAAACACTTCAAGCCAGGGGGTGCAGCTGCACCACCAGCACCCCTAGTTCCAGCACCTGTGCCATCAGCACTCAGAATTTCCCTTGGTATCTGTTTCTTAAGCACAAGTGAGCCCTTTTTATTGCAAGCTTCATTCTTTGCTGCAGATTTAAAGTCATGCTATCCTCTTAAATACTCACACAGGGGCATGTTTTATTTACTATTGTTACTGGTAACTTTTAAGATTACCATAACTAAATGAAATTGGAGAAAAATATTTTTCTTGTGTACTTTGTGTATAGTCAGTTTCACAATTTCCCCAGGTTCTTATGGGTCTTCTCTATAGTAACAGGGAAAACTGTTTTAGAAAATGGGAAAATGTCATCATAAAAATCTCAGAAATTGTCATGAAAGCCTTGGGAACAGCAGTAGAATTTTGAAACTACTTTTAACTTTTTAAAAAATGGCTAGATTTCAAGTTGATCATGTTCCTTTAAGTTTGTAAACACTGTTACATTTCTTTATATGGTGTCTTCTTTTTAACATAAGAACATAAGAATGGCCATACTGGGTCAGAGCAGTGGTCCATGTAGCCCAATGTCCTGTCTTCCAACAATGGCCGGTTCCAGATACTTCCGAGGGAATGAAAAGAACAGGACAGTTATCGAGTGAGCCATCCCCTATTGTCCAGTCTGAGCATCTGGCAGTCAAAAGGCTTAGAGACACCCAGAGCATGGAATTGTATCCCTGACCATCTTGGTTAATAGCCATTGCTGGAGCTACCCTCCATGAACTTATCTAATTCTTTTTTGAACCCAGTTGTGGTTTTGGCCTTCATAACATCCCCGGCAATGAGTTCCACAGATTGACTGTGCATTGTGTGAAGAAGTTAAAAATCAGGACATCTGATCACCCTATAGGGATGGTCCCAATATTCAGCACTTTGTCTTATATGGGCGCCTATTACCACCCACTCCCTGTCCTGATTTTTCACACGTGCTATCTGGTTACCCTAGAAGTACTTCCTTATCTTTGTTTTAAACTTCCTGCCTGTTAATTTCATTGGGTGATCCCTAATTCTTTAAAGGATTTTAAGCTGTGGCTTGACAAAGCCCTGGCTGGGATGATTTAGCTGAGGTTAGTCCTGCTTTGAGCAGGGGGTGGGACTAGATGACCTCCTGAGGTCCCTTCCAATCTAATATTCTATGACATTATGTGAACAGATAAATAACACTTCCTTATTCACTTTCCCCTTGCCATTCATAATTGTATAGACCTCTGTTTACTTCATTCAAGATCATTTCTATCAGTGTGATTGAAAGTAGCAATTGATTTCTTCACTTGACCACAAGGGGGTGTATTGTATTCTGTAAGATGCAGGGTAATGCTTATCCTGTTTTTAAATTTGTTTTAATGTTAACCTTTTGATTACCTGTGGTTTTCTATCATGTTCAAATATTTGATCTTTTCCTTATTAATTAAATACAACTGTCTCTAGTGTATGATACCCTTGGATAATACAAACTGCTGAAAGTCAACAGATAAAGTTTGGCAGTTACTTATGACGCACATGCTTTTGTTTCCTGGGTGTCCTCATCAGATCAAATGGGTATTTATTTAGATGAACAATACACTCCTGCTTTTATTGCATGTTCCATCAGATAAATATCACCCTAGAAAGATGTGATTCCTCACTGCCTTAACTTCTGCCCAAAAAGCTATTTGAAACAGAGTGCTTCAGAACTTCTGAGGAAGGCAGGACGAGTGGTTAAGAAAACAGAGTTCTAGCTAATATAATCTCATCTCGCACTAATGATGAGTGCACGTCATAACAGTGCTGTTGTCCCTGTAGCTGCTAGTCTCTCTCCTCTTCTAAAAGGGTCAGCACCTCCCTGAACTCAGGCTTCCTTTTATATCCTAGCAGGCCAGCCTCTGAGTCACAAAATTCTACCATGTGACCCCCAGGACTTAACGCCTTTCCCTTGGGAAGGTGGGCTGAGCCTGGCATAGGGTACAGTTGAGCCCCAATCCCTTAAAGAGCCACCTGATTCTGTGACAGCCCCGATTATCATAATATCTGAATGCCTCACAATCTTTCATGTATTTATCCTAATGCTCCTGGGGTAGGGAAGTGTTATCCTATCCCCATTTTACAGATGGGAAATGGAGGAACAGAGAAGCTAATGCCTAGAACCTCAAAGGAATTTGGGTTCCTAACCTTCATTGATGTCTAAGTTATTTGTCCATTGTCCTACATGCAGTGAGTGGGCCTATAAATAGGTAACTGTCCTGCAGATTTTATACTGTAAAACAGCAAAGAAAAAATGTAGCTTTTCAGAAGTCCCTGAAGTATTTTTTGGGCTATTAGGACTGTGTGAGGATCCCATTGAGAGATCCTTAGTTCGCTATTTCTTACCTCATTGTTATAACTTAGTTCAGTACTTCTAAGTGAAGAACTGGAGACAATGTGCTAGGTTTTAATTGGTGCCATTGACATCTGTAAGAGGAAACAACATTTTTAAAATCATCCATCTTTCTGCAAAGGCAAGGCTTTTTTTCTATTATTTCACAGCTAACTTTTTTCTGTTTTCCTCTGGAGGGCAGCAAATACTTTGGCTGGGTTTTTTTTTTTTTTCTTTCCATTCAAGTTAAAAAACCAAAATAAAAAAACCTGGTCAGTCTTTCCAGGAGGAATTGTCAAATAAACATAATCATGAACAAATTGGGAAAACCAGTACATTTACTTCCTTGAATACAGTTTCTATAGGGGAATACTTGTGGATGAATGATACTTTTGAAGGCTCATTGAGTGTCTCTTAGTCAGCTAAAAAGCTCTGAAATTGTTCCTTATTAAAACCTAAAGAATCATGAAGAGAAGGATCTAATTGCATTTGATTTAGCACTCTCATTACTGACATTTTAAATTATGAACTAAATATCCTTTGAGGGGGAAAGTGTGGACGTTGAAGATGGTCCAATTTAATTCAGAGTGTAAATGTCAGTTGCTTCAGCCATATGGTAGATTGGATAGTTCAAGGTCTGGCTACTACTAAGCCTTTCATCTATACTGTAGGTCACCATCTAAGCTTGTGTAGGCTGGTAGAGACAAAGTTGCTAAATATGATGGCTCTAGCCTGGTCTCAATCCAGTTCTCAGTGGACAGATGTCTGCATCATATTTAGCTTCTTCAGTAAACAGACCAAGAAATTTAAACAGGAATGAAAATTAAACTACCCGTTAAGGTGGTACATCAAGTTTAAACATCTTGGTTGAGCAATGTGGGGAACTTGCATTACCAGTGCTGTACTTTTCCTGTGGATAAACAGAATTGTAATCTTTACCAACATACAATTCACTTTAAATATATATATTGGAAGAATAGGTGAGAAGTTTCCAAATGGCATCTCCTGATTAAGATAAGTGGGTTGCAGCCCACGAAAGCTTATGCCTGCAGAAATTTGTTAGTCTTTAAAGTGCTACAGGTCTTTCGTTGTTTTTGCTGATTAAGCTGGAAGATTGTGTGACCAGTGTGTCTCCTAGATAAGTAATAAGTTCATACTTCATGCTTAACTTCCTTCATCATGCATCGCTGTTGTAGCACATAAATGGAACATTGCTGTTCTGAGAATAACAGTGTATGCTGAGGATGAGTTTTATAAGTTGACTATGTGATTTGAGGTTTCAGCTTTTTTCCATTAAAAATCATCTTTTTGGTTTTGTTCTTAAAAAAATCTGTAGTGCTATTTCTTGCTTTATAGTATGCAGTATGCTTTATAGTATGCTTTATAGTATGCAGTTGTCCTCCTTTCATTACTGCAGATTATTGTAGCCTAGGGCCCTGATCTCTATAGTCACTTGTTTTGGGGGGATTATAACAGCTATTGAGATTTTTTCTCCCTATAAAAATTGTCTAGACTCATTGGTCCTTATACAGTAATCCCATTAACTGTTGACAGACCATCCAGCTAAAATGTTTCAAAACAGCATCCTGTGTATTGTCTTCTTCTAGTGAACTGAAGCTCCATGTATTTGTATCTTGGAGACCGCATGGGTCCCAGTTCAGATGAGCTCTGACAAAACTTCATTTTATTTTTCTTTGGGCCAGTCACTTCTCCTCTTTGCCCCAAACCTGAAACCTGGCCAAATGTCATCTGTGCATTAGTCCCATGAAGGTGACATGCTGACTTTTTATATCTGAGAGTCACTGCTGCAAATCTGAGCAGTTCACTCCTCTGGCATCCTCATATTGATACTGTGTTTTGAACTTGTTCCAATCCTCTGTCTTATTTGCCTACATTTAATTTCTACCCGAAGAGGTGTTCTGCATCTTGGTCCTCAGAATCCCTGTAATTTTATTACGTACCTAATACCCCATTCCATGATGGCTTGTATTCTGGCTTCCATCTGAGGAATACTCCGTGGGTCTGGATTTAGAAGTTTTCAGTATATCTTCTTATTTCACTTAATGGGTGATGTTGAGTGATGGGTGGTTTCTTAGCAATATGGAACTAATGTGTAGGCTAAGGAGTAACTGTGATCTTGTTAGGTTTTCTAAATTAAATAGGGTAGCATCTGATAAGTATTTCCACGTGAGATTTCCATGGAAAACTAGAGTACTGCAGAGGGTGGTAATGAAATTGCTCTGAATTAGAACCAAACCAGTGCACCAGGGTCCCACTTGTGAGTCTGTGCATTTGGACGCAGTGTCTCTGGGTAAGACTCAAGAAGGCATGACTACTAGAGATCGTTTAAAAACAAACAAACAAAAAAAAAAACCTTAACATTTTTTTTGGGGAGGGGAGAGGAGGTGGTGTGGGTTTTTTGTTTTTGCACAAGGGCTAGCACTGGTATCCTGGTCAAATTTCAGTTTGGAGTCATTGCATTCTCCCTACCTCAGCACCTTGCCTTTTTATTTTCATCATTGTTCACTTAGTGTCTGTCCTGCTCCGTTTAAAGACGTTGCATTCATCTTTACCGACGTAGGATTTTGACTGGCAGAAATTCCCCAAGTGAATAGGTTGCATACAGGAATGATTCAAGCAAAGAATTAGGGCAATGACGTAAAAAGAAAAAACTGGACCAAGCTCAACAGAGAACTGACATTATAATCTCTTGCAAGGGCCTTTATTACACACGGAGTAGGCAAACTGCTCCAGTCGGATTTTACTGTGTTTTTAATATTTGTACAGTGCTTGTTCACTGTGGTGATAAGCACTATTTAGACAGTTCAGGCAAATGTACTTTCTCCAGAGGGTATTGTCTCAAGGTGAGTCAGTAAGCTGGAGAATTTAGCTAGCTGAGGAATGAGTAAATGACTCACAGAACCATGAGGCATTTGCCTTTGTAAAGAATTCACAACAAGGCTGAGAAGTTTTTAATTTTTATCTCTTGAGAACACAAAGCTTAGGCAATTTCAATACATTCATGGATATCAAATAAGGATGTGGACTTTATGATAAGGGAATAGCATCCCTTCTGTGGGAGGAACGTTATTGTTGTGTCAAAGAATGAGTGTAAGATGGGGTTTTTTATTGTTGCTTTTTGTTCATTAGAGAAATGCATTCACATCTGGGCACTGGAATGTTGACTAGATCAGAATTTGTGGCTGCATTTGCTCTGCTCTTCCAAGAGGGAAAATGAAAACGAGAGAGGTGTAAAATATAGGTGCAAATAATCATTTTACTCCTCCTCTCGCCCACCATGACTCATGATAGGTGATGAGCATGCTTGTCTTCTGTTGTGATTCATTGCCTGACCCTGAAAACACTCACTGCTCCTAAAAGCAATGATATTTTTCGGTGTTGAGCACCACTCAGGATCCAGCTTTTAATTAGTAAATGCTACGTTCTTTTAGAGGATAAAATCACTTGAATTAACTGCATTGAAAATGGCCAGCGTGGGGGAAGCCTGTCTTCTGTCTGTGCCTGCTCTGCGGCTAGCCTGGATTCCGATCTCCAGTTGGGTATCTTTCATCTGTGCAAAACTCAATATACTAAAACCAAAACACCCTCCCCCCCCCTTTTAATAATATGCTACATTACAAGTTTATCTGGTCTTTAGCAATCACATCCCTAATGGAAAAATAAGAACGGGGGAGAGGTGATGGAATCCAACAAGTTGCTGTTACCCAGCGCACATGCCCACTGGAATGCTTAGTAAATAAACTAGTAGGTATAATAAGGCCTTGTCTACATGCATAAATTGTACAACTTTAACTGTGCCACAATAGTTAAAGCCCCACAAACTCCCTGGTGTGGACACAGTTATATATCTGTCATAGCGGTTGTACTAGTATAACTATTTCAGTAAAAAGTCACACTTTTTTGGTTTTATTGCACGGCAGGAGAATAATAATGGACTCAAGAAGATAAAAAGTCCATTAGCCACTGCTGATTCTGCTTGAAGCCCACTAACCTTCTGTAATAGACCTCAAAAAGCCTCTTTTTTTTTTTTTTCCATTTGTAGCACACACTGAAATGTGTTGCTACCAAGATGTTGAGCACTTGCAATACCATTTGACTGCTCTGACAGTTTCATTTCCTCCTCTGTCTTGTGATAGCACCATGATATTGCTTCTTGACAATCATGGTCTTTGTTGCTTGAGTTTTTGCCCAAGTTCCCTTGTGTGTGGGTGACTAGGCAGCAAGGCATTTTCTTCCAAATGTTTCTATTTCTCCAAGCAAAATTTCTCTTTGAGGTATCCAAACACTATATTGCTCTTTTAAGAGAGGATACAAGCAGTCAGAAGTTGCTACCTGAGAACTTCCCCAAAATAGAGGACACGTGTATTGATTTGGGTCAGAATTTTTAAAAATGGCCACTGGCTTTGTTACCCCAAAATTTGGACCCAAGGGACCCTATAGTGGCTTAGGTGTACTAATAGACCAATCACAAGCCTTGACTCCATAAGTGAGTAAACAGGAGGTAGTTTGTCCTAGGGGACTTGCAACATTTACCAAAGGTTTCCCTTTAGATCATTGGAAAACTCCTTGCTTCAGTTTACTCTACCTGCCTCAGTTTACCCTTGGGAGGACACAGATACAGCCTTCTGCTCAAAGGATTGACGCTGTCATTTCTTCGAAAACAAAATGTCTCTTTATTAAATGATAATTCTAATACAATTGGATTCTTAAATTGAAAACCAACATAATGTAACAAATGGCATAGGTCACTTGAGGCAATACAGGATACCATAAATTATATAACCTAATGTGGTGCAACATCAATTGTAACTCAAACACAATATAACATTTCCTTAGCACATATAACAATGTTATAATATGTGAATACTTAGTATGGCATAGCACATAGCATAGCAGACATAGTGTTGCAACATATAGTACAAAGAGAGAAGACCTTTCATGCATATGGATAAAGCCTTAAAACCAATGTAACACCCAGATTCCTTATATATGTATAAAATAACATTACAATAGTGCACATTTAATAACGTTACTATAAAATAACATTCTACAAGTGTTGATCAGGCAGTCGTAGAATGGGTGGGGTAAGAGGCCATTCAGATGTAAGCATCCAGTTTTATTTGTAATCATACTCATACATTCCTTATCCTTAGAAGAGTTATATTTACTTTCCTTCTTCCTGATCAAATCCCTCTGACTCATCTTAGAGGTCCTTTTGCTCTGTCAAGTTGCTTGCTGCTGCCACCGCCGTCTTCAGTTGTCGTCGTCGTCGTCTCCTGTGACCATCAAAACCACCCACACTTAAACCTGTCAACTCTCTGCCTTATATACAATTTCTGATCCTTCCTGATTGATTGCTTTATTAATGCCAATCATTAACATAGTCCCCTCTCTGTGGGGGTGATGTCTTTTTGACCAATCAGTTTTCTGATATGCTAATTAGTTTTTACCTGTCACCCCTTGAGAACCTCTTTCCTACCTAACTCACCCCTCCCTTCAGGTATTTAGGAATGACCTTTATTTCACCGTAGTCCGTCTGTCTGCTATTGGTCAGTTTATCCTAAGACCTCCATTTTATTTCTCTCTAATATGAAATCATTGTGGCCACCATTTTGGATTTCTAGCTAACCCTGCTCTAAACTATCATTTACTACTTATGAAAAACCTTAAATCTAAAGCTAACTATATTTTTATACATGCCTAAACACTATGATATTGTCACCACCTTTGTTATGCTAATTAGAACAGATAAAATCCATGATGTTTTTCTCCCTCTGCCTACTTTTCAGCTCTCTGGTTAAATGCTATTTCTGGTGCTGGTCTCCTTATATGGGCTACAGCAGCTTGAAAACCTCTTGTATCAGCATTGGGTGTTTAAACTATTGGGTGTCCAGTTTAAGATGCCCTGGGCCTAATTCCTGAGGTATTAAGCACCCATAACAGCTGTGCGGTAATTCTCCAAAAAGGGCCATATTTTTGGAGTTTAAGGTACCCACCATACACACACTCACATTATATATCATTTGATTTATTTTATGTGCTTTAAATGAGGTGTGATGTGGAGCTGCCACATGGTGCTGGAAGTGTTTAGGCAAGATGAGACAATAGTATCCAAAATAAGAGAGTTTTGTACACAGTTCCAGAAACACTGCAACATGACCATCAGTACAGTTTTTACAGTTTTGTTAGTTTCAGCACCTTAATGTGGTGGTTATTAGTCAAAGCTACCAAACAACAATGCATTAAAAGATTTTTATGGGTTTTGCTTAGGCAAGTATTTTTTTTTTTCCAGAAATGAAGCTTTTTAGCATGTGGCAAAAATGGGAAATATCAACATTTTGCATTATACTAACAAGAAATGTTTTCACATTGCATATTTTTAGTTGCTAAAGTATTTCACAAGTGATTGTGATAGTTTTCTATATTTGCAGTTGAAATTTGCTGACCAGATCAGTCTCACACTGAAGGTTGTGTACCAGTAGCAGTAGATTGTGCCCATAGTTTGTACTGCATAGCAGAAAGATATAAATGTATGTGAATTCCTAATGTAACACTTCTCCATTTGTAAGCTTTAGTACATAGACAATAGCATGTAGTCTGCCTGATAGAATGTTTTAATTTGTAGTTGCCTATACATGCAGTACTAGCCTTTGAAATATTCTAGAAACTAGTTTTTTAATTCAGTAACACTTATGCACAGAAGTGGGCTAACAAGAAGTAGTGACGACGAAGTTCGCAACTGGTCTTTGCCTCTGCACTGAAGAAGCTTGAAGAGCACGTTACACCTCTTTGCAGCTATGTTGTCAATGATATGAGAAACGCATTTGCCTCTGAATCACAGCCAGAGGTACTTATCACCAGGGTGGATTGATTTAAATCACGTTTCCCACTGATACTACTTCACATATTTCTTAAACAATGGTGCAAATCTGATCACTAAAACATTGATTTACAACTCAATATAGCATTTTACAACATCTAGGAGGGTATTCTTTGTGTAATTTTTTAGATAATTTGATTTTTATTAATTTAGGAAATAGTACATAATACTCATTACCTGTGTCAAGTTGCAGATGCAGCAGCAGTACATTTAGGAATGGTAAGAACTAAATCACCCACACACAAACACAATAGCACTTATATTTTATTAAACTAAATCTTAAATGTTACATAAATTTCACAATTGCAGCAGTCTCCTGAGTTGCTGGCTGACAGCTGTCCTTAAACTTTTTTTTTAAATTTTCAAATTTTATTAGCTCTGACAAGTCGTCATAACACTAAACGTATGCTGTCCTTAAAACTTCTACAACTAACTCTCATCTTCCCCACTCCCACTATCATTTTTATTCAGAAACTGAAACAGAAATACGAGTTTTCCTGCTTTTTCAACTCCCAGTTGTTTTTTTTTGGTTTTTTTTTTTAGTGTTCAGTGAATAATACCAAATGATGAAAATATTCTCTCTCTGTCTGCAGAGGAAGCTATTGCTGTGAAAAGTTGGCTTAGCAACTGAAGGAACTCTGTTTCAAGGTGCCTGGCTAATGATTGCCACCAATTCAGGGGAGTGACTTTTTGTTCAAAACATCATCAGTAAACATGTACTGTTTGAGTGGTTCCGCTCCAGCCCTGAAATTTATTATGACTGGCATAATTGATGAGTGATTTTGAGATGCCCATGCCATGGCAGCATCATCTTCTTCAGAATTTAGGCATCTACCTTTATATCTGGGATCGAGATTGTTCGCAAGAAAATGAGGTGGAGTTGTGGCTTGATCCATTCGCTTCTTTATTGCCTGCAGTTTAGCTTTCTGGTGAGGTATTTCTTTCTTCAATGTCTCTTGAAGTGCCTTCCTAATTTTTGACAGCATCAGCAATGCAGCAACAATTTCTCTGAAGTTTGTTTAAGGTTATGGATATAGGCTTCAGTATACTGAGCATATCCTCTACATTCCTCCTGAATCCAGTGTTAGATACTTTGGATGAGATACTGCTATCTTTTTTATCACGGTTTTCTTCACAAAGTTTTATGAGAATAGGCCAGTTCTTAATAAATTGTTCAAAACAATCAACCCCAGAATTCCATCGAACATCTTGAGGGAGAATTAGTTTGGATCCTTCTGCTCTCTTCAGTGAAGCTGAAGCAAAATGGTTGTTACGGAAGTATTTTGTGACTTCAACAACATTTTCTTTTATTCCTGGAGAAGACGTACTTAAGTCTTTGGCTAAAAGATGCATTAAATAGTCACTGCAGCCATATGTTAAGGAGCATCCTTCCATTTCTTCTTCTAAGTATCATCTTTGCCACACTTACAGCATTGAGTGAATAATACCAGATGATAAAAATATTCTCTCTGTGCCTTTAAGACAGTGTCTTAACTAACTCCTCTGCCTTGCTTGGCCCAGTTCCACCACCACATAAGCACAGAACAATAACAATCCTATCCAGCCTGTGTCTGTCTTTGCACACGTGACTTTAGTCTGCTGAGAAACAGAAACTGAAAGCCCAGAATGTTCAAGAAGCAAGAGCTGGTAGTTAGGCTGGACAGACTAGAGACATTAATTCATTTTTATGAGACTGTAAATGTAGGTTTAGCATGTTTGCGATGAGATTTAATTGTAACCGTTATTTTTTTAAACGAGAGAAGTTTAGTATTTTATTGATTTTAAAAAAATCCAATTTAAATAAAAAAAAATTATTAAAAAAAAAAATCATTGATTTTATCCACCCTGCTTATTACCAAATCTACAAGTCTGCATGTAATATCAGATGTACAGAAGTCTCTACTGAAAATTGCAGGTGTTGAAGTACAAATTGAGAGATTTGTGACAGGTGCCCTGGATTGTGATGGGACACACAGCTTCTTAAGCCCTGAGCCAGTCAAGAAATTTGGCATCAAAACACTTGCTGACATGGCCAAGAAAACCAAAGTTAAGTCTTGCAAGGGAGGGACAATCACAGCAGCTGTCAGTCCAGAAATTGTTATCTGCAGAGATCTGTCCTTACCAAGTAAGAACAGCCATACCGAGTCAGACCGAAAATCCATCTTAGATCAGTATCACATCTTCCGACAACAGCCAATGCCAGATGCTTCAGAAGGAAAGAACAGAACAAGGCAATTATCGAGCGAATCATCCCCTTTCATCCTTCTGGCAGTCAGAGGCTTAGGGACACTCAGAGCATGGGGTTGCATCCCTGGCTGTTTTGGTGAGTAGCCATTGATGGACCTATCCTCCATGAACTTACCTAAATTTTTTTTTAACCCAGTTATACTTCATCTTCACAGCATCCACTGACAACAAGTTCCACAGGTTGATTGTGTGAAGTACTTCCTTTTGTTTGTTTTAAGACTACTGCCAATTAATTTCATTGGGTGACTCCTGGTTCTTGTGTTATGTGAAGGACTAAATATAACGCTTCCTTATTCACTTTCTCCCCACCACTTGTGATATTATAGACCTCTGTCATATCCCCCCTTCATAATTTCTTTTCCAAGCTGAACCAGTCCCAGTCTTTTAATCTCTCTTCAGATGGAAGTTGTTCTACACTCTTAATCATTTTTCTTGCTCTTCTCTGTACCTTTTCCATTTCTGATGTCTTTCTGAGATGGGGCAACTGGAACTGCATGCAATATTCAAGATTTGGGCGTACCATGGATTTATATAGTGGAATTATGATATTTACTGTGTTATCTATCCCATTCTTAACAGTTCCTAACACTGTTAGCTTTATTAACTGCTTCTGCATATTGACCAGATTTTTTCAGAGAAGTAACCACAATGACTCCAAGAGCTCTCTTTCATGGTAACAACAAATTTATACCCCATCATTTTGTATATATAGTTGGGATTATGTTTTCCAATGTGCATTACTTTGCATTTATCAATGCTGATAATGGCTGATCTGCCATTTTGTTGTCCAGTTTTGAGAGATCCCTTTGTAACTCTTCGCAATCTGCTTTGGACTTTACTATCTTGAGTAATTTTAGATAATCTGCAAACTTTGCCACCTCACTGCTTACCCTTTTTCCAGATCCTTTATGAATATGTTGAACAGCACTAGTCCTAGTACAGATCTCTGGGGGACACTACTACTTTCCTCTCTCCATTCTGAAAACTAACCATTTATTCCTACCTTTTGTTTTGTGTCTTTTAACCAGTTACTGATACATGACAGGAATTTCCCTCATCTCATGATTGCTTGCTTAGCTTAAGAGCCTTTGGTGTGAGACTTTGTCAAAGGCTTTCTGAAAGTCCAAGTACACTATATCCACTGGATCACCCTTGTCTACACGTTTGACCCCCTCAAAGAATCCAAATAGATTGATAAAGTATGATTTCCCATTACAAAAGCTGCATTGAGTTTTCCCCAACTCATGTTCATCTATGTGTCTGCATTCTGTTCTTTACTATTTTCAATTAGTTTCAACCAGTTTTCCTGGTACTGATACCTGGTACCAGCCTGTAATTGTCAGGATCGCATCTGGAGCCTTTTTTTAAAAAAATTGACATCATATTAACTATCCATCTGTTACAAAAGCTGATTTAAGTGATCAGTTATCCACCACAATTAGTAGTTCTGCAATTTCATATTTGAGTTCCATCAAAACTGTTGGCTGAATACCATCTGGTCCTGGTGACTTATTACTGTTTAATTTATCAATATGTTTCAAAACCTTTTCTATTGACATCTGTCTGGGACAGTTCCTCTGATTTGGCATGTGTGGGAATCTCCCCCATATCCTCTACAGTGAAGACCAATGCAAATAATTAATTTAGCTTCTCTGCAGTGGCCAGTCTTTTTTGTGCTCCTTAGCACCTTGATCATCTAATGGCTTTACTGATTGTTTGGCCAATTTCCTGTTTCTGATGTACTCAAAAATTTTTTTTTTGCTATTTTTTGATTATTTTGCTAGCTGTTCTTCAAATTCTTTTTTGGCCTGCCTAACTATACTTTTACACTGGACTTGCCAGAGAAGTTTCCATACAACTTGCAGGCATTTCACTCTTGTGACTGTTCCTTTTAAGTTCCCTTTTACTAGCTTCCTTTGGTATACGAGGGGGCGAGGGGAAGAAATCTGTTTAATGTTGTCAAAACAAAGGGAGCTTACTGCTTTAAAGATCTTGTCAAATTGGAAACGTGATGGACAAGCCGCAATTTCTACAACAAGTAAGTTGGTAACAGTGCTGTATGACCAGAGCGAGAGAGAAGTGTAGTCCACAGAGACCTAAATTGTTTGCACTTCAATCTAGCCTTCAAAAAGGACAAGTCACTGGCCAAACTCCACTGTTTTGAAGAGTATGTCAAATGAGCATCTTGGCAAACAAAAGATTTGAATGTCTTCACACTCAGGTAAGCTAGATATTGGATCACCATTGCAACATGGATGGAAAAATGTGGATGATGAAATACTTCCTCCTTCAAGGGCACAGTGGCATCAGAGCTTCTACAAACCCTTATTTGTCTGTACACAAGGTGGGGTTGTTGCACAATAAACTGTCCGTGGTCAGACCAATTTTCCCCTCACAGAACTGCGTACGTGCCAAGGCCATGAAGACTGTGGTAACTCAACAGAGATCATAATAATGAACATGATGATGATGTTGACTAGAAATGTCACCAGCACAGTTTAGCTTCAGTGATACCTGTAAACACGTATTATTAGATTTTATTTTACCCTTTAGATTGTTGGTGTGATGCTTTGGAGGCACAAAGAAATCCAGTTTTATGTCTTGAGATAATACATAGTCATTAAATTAATAGAAATGAATACAAATATTTAAAAGTAGTCATTTTAATGTGTTGATGTCATTGTTTATCCCTGTTTCTATGGTAACTGCACCACTTGACAGTTCCACATACCTCATCTTAAAGTAGACTTTCTTTAAAATGTCCTCAGCAAACATGTAGTTCTTTGAATGGTTCACGAGCCCTGAAATTTATTATGGCTGGCGTGATTAATGAGTGGTTATTAGATGCACATGTCATAGCACATAATCTTCGACAGTTAGGCTTCTACTGCAATACTTTGGATTGAGAATATTGGCAAGAAAATGAGGTGGAGTAAGTGCTTGATCCATCTGCTTCTTTACTGCCTGCAATGTAATTTTGTTGTTAGATATTGCTTTCTTCAGTGTCTCCTGAAGTTCTTTCCAAATTTCAACAGCATCAGCAATATAGCAGCAATCTTTTTGCAGTTTGTCCAAGACTATGGAATTAAGTATCAGAATGTTCAGTGTATCTTCTACATTTCTCTTAAGTCCACTGTGGCTACTTTTGCTCTGATAGTTCCATTTATTTTGTCACATTTTTCTTCACAAATTGTCATCAGACTAGGTCAGATCTTAACAAATAGCTCAAAACAGTCAACTGCTGAATTCCATCGTATATCTTAGGAGAATTAGTTTGGATTTTCCTGGTCTCTTCAAAACAGCTGAAGCAAAGTGGTTGTTCCAGAACTATTTATTAATTTCAACATCATTTTCCTATATACCTAGAGTTAAGTCTTTGGCTAAAGTGAGCATTGCACTTATACGTTATAAGTTTCAGGTTCCCTTTGTTATCTTCTTCTAGATTTCTTCTCATTTTTGCTACGTTTGCAGCGTTGACTGTGACAAAACTTACACACTTGACACTCAAATTTTTTTTCCACACTATCTTTTACTGCACCTTCTTTTAAGTATACTTCTGTATGGACTTTTCCTGATGTATCAGTTGTTTCTGTAAGATCGACAACCCCATCTTCTGTTGTCACACAAGCACAAAGTACTGGATCATTGTGTACATTGCTGCACCCATCATGACTCAGATTAATGAATTTTCTGTCCATGTTTTTTTGCACACTGTTCAATTTCCTTCTCATATACTGTGTCTAGCAATGTGTCTCTGCCAGATGGAGTGTAGTCTGGTTGTAATGATTGAACCTGTCAATGATTGAACCTGTTTGTTCTGAACAAGACAAAAGGGATAATTTGTTGCATAAATGACCCAATTAGTCTTTTTATCTGAGGAATCTTGCTGGAATTTCTTTATCCTGATTACAAACTCATCCATGGGTTTTACTGGGTGTTGAAGAAAGCCTTGGGTTTTTGTTAGTTAATTTACTGTCTGTATATTTAGTTGCAGCACTGCTGGTGACTTTGAAGTTTTAGACATTGGCAATGTCTAAAAAAGTCTCACTCACTATTAGTGCACTACTTTAAAAAAAATTAGATTGTAAAAGAGATTTCTCCTTCTGCAGCTGTTTGTACCCCTGTTTACATTATGTAATTTATTTTAAATCCAGTTGTATAGGGAAAACAATAAATCATAAGAATTATTGAAATGTTTAAATCCTTCTCTAGCAACATACCAAACTGACTGAATTTTAAAAAAAAATACTAGTTTATAAATGTCTAATACTTTTAAACACTATGTTTAAATACTATGTCTAATACTTTTAAACGCAGGATGTTTGATTATACAGAGCAATAAAAAATCATTCCAGAAGTCCAACAGTAATAGTAAAAATGTAATTGATAAATTCTCCAGCAAACTTACCAGTTATATTTCAAACACAAACATTTTGAAATTCATAAATCTCCCCATATCACAAATTTATGACTATCTGTTATCATTTACATGCTTAGTAAAACATGGTAGGCAGTCCATAAGAATGGTGCAAAAATAGTTTTACTAACCAGTTTATGCAGATTGTTCAGATATGTCCACATCTTCAAAGTTATTGCCTTTTGAGGAGAGTTTTTCATAATGTTGTTTCATTCTGGCAACCAGGCTTTGCATCTCTTTGTTGCACTGTTACTTTATTCTTTGGCATGTGTTCCTTTTTTTAGCCAGAGGTACAAGAATTTCTTGAAAAATATTCTGTCAGGGTCTCTTTACCACCTGCAGTCATGACAGATTTTTTTCCTCCATTGTTGAAATCAGCACTAGAAGCTGCACTCTGAAGAATGTAGTCCCTTCTTCCCACAGTGTCCTGCTTTGACACCAGTATTGCTCCTTTCTGGTTGCACCCGCTGCTCCTTTTCCTTTGTTACCTAACTGCCACCCACCTCTTGTCCCAGAAAAACAAAAGATCTAAAAACGAAGACTTCTGCTTGTGTAACGCACATGCCTTTTGCACTGCAGTATTTTATTTGCTTAGAGACAGAGAAGGAGGCAGTTGGGAATTTAATGGATTTCTGTTTGTTTGTATCTTTTCCTGTGTGCACATGAAAGAAGACAGCAGAAGTCCACTTATCTGAAGTACCCAGAACCCTCCAGAAGCAAAGGCTGGTAATTACTGGGCAGATCAGTGTTTTTCCATGAGCTGGAGAGTAAGTTTCCATGATGTGGAGAATAATAAATATTCATGATTGGAGAACTGAGCCAATCAACCCTCAACTAGGGAGAAGCTATAAAATAGGAGTATGAGACTACCCAGGTGGTCTCAGTAGATGGTCCTGATGGTCTACATGATGGTGTCTACTGGAGTCAGAGGCTGGGTCCCAACACCTGTTATGACTTTGCCAATGTCGTGCACACAGCTGCACACATCCCGAGTCCCCCACAGGATCAGAGACCTATTGAGCCACATTTATAAAGCTTGACCTCAAAAGTTAGATGATTTTCTCCTGTTTCTTTCTTTATATAGAAGAAAAGCCTTAAACTTAGTTTTTGATAGGCTCATGGATTCAGCATATTTATTTTTTATTTAAATATTTTAGAGATTATAATAAGAGTAGGCCTTAACAGGTTCTGCATTAAATTCAGATTTTGTTTTAAATGGTTTTATTTTTAAAAAGAAAACTTTAACATTTAAATAATTTAAAAAATCATTTTTAATCACCCTCCCCCCCGCTGGGGGAATGTGAGCCCTCCTTATGTCATTGTGAAAAATAAGTGCTGTGTGGTCATAGCAGAGGATTATCTATAATCAGCTGCAAGTTTTGCTTTCAAGTAGTAAAAAATAACTAATTATTTTAAGAAAAGGATTTCCTTTAGTAACAAATTTAAAGGAATACTTAATAGAATAGTGATTGAGGGTTACCAAATAAATTTTTGGTAGTTTTTGCTGCAGTGTGTGGGTTCCACAGTTAATTAGGGTCTTTTCCCCCCTCTTTTCTTTAATAGAACTATTATGAATAGTATCAATGCTGTTCTAGAACAGTATGTAACCCTTTATGGGCAAGCAAGACCCATTCCTGAATTGCCCATTCTGCCTAGTGCAAAGGATATTTCATTGGGGAGTGTGGCATAGCTTTGTTTGCTTCTCTCATGGCTAGGAGACAGTCAACATAAAATCGTAGAAGATTAGGGTTGGAAGGGACCACAAGAGGTCATCTAGTCCAACCCCTTGCTCAAAGCAGGACCAACCCCAACTAAATCATCCCAGCCAGGGCTTTGTCAAGCCGCACCTTAAAAACCTCTAATGATGGAGATGCCACCACCTCCGGATGTAACCTATTCCAGTGCTTCACCACCCTCCTCATGGAAAAAAACACCCTTCTAGTGAAAAACACTATTATTCTAGTGGCATACATGTAGATCACTTACACCAGGATTAGTTTCCCAATCTGTGTGAAATTCTACCTTTCTAAAGGCACAAGTAGCGTCTTTCTGTACACCAGAACTTCTAAGGGTGCTCTTGTGGGTTTGAAAGCAGCATTTGCCATTACAGTCTGATTTCTTGTTTCCTAAGTGACTGATTTTCAGTATTCATAGCATCCCTTCTTGCTAGTAGAGCTTGAAAACTCCTACCATTAGATTGCCTGTACACTATGTTGTATCCCTGTATCTTTGCACACTGCTCATACTTTTCTATTTGAAGAACCAATTTTAGTTGCTAAGCATATTATTTAAAATATATGTAAGATGATATTCTTTCATCAAATTGCATCTTGATCAAAGCAGGATTGTTCATGAGTACCTGATAATGTTCAGATTTCAAAGTATTTTAAGTCTGCCAATTTCTTCTCATAATCTCAACTGCTATTTGCAATTTAGAAGGATAATGGCGGTTGTTTCTGCTGCCGCGCCCAACCTCCCTAGTTTCATGCCTAGTATAGTCATTCAGCCAGATAGAATGGGTGGCCATTCTGTTCAGTTTATTATTTCTGAATATTTTACACATGGGAGGAAATACTACAGGTTTCTGCTGATATAAAGGACTACTTTAAACTGAGATGAAATAAATATAGTTAACTGTATGTGCCGCAGCACATACAGACATGACATTATTTGAGATTTGCTAAGAGCAAAGCAGGAAACAAACATTTCCTTTGCAGACTCTGATCAGATGACTAAGATGTTTAGTCTTCACAGAAATGATAGGTGTTTGTCTTAGAAATAGCTGTAAATACAATTGAGCTGTGCTCTGCTTTTTGCTGATAGAAATGATGATGGCTTTAATGGTCATGGAATCATTGAAGCTGAAAAATGAACTTGAGGGTTTTTTAGACTTTTAGCAAATTACTTTTGAACATGCACAGAGGGTGATTTTCTCATTTTTGCTGCTCTACTGCTGTGTTCATGTAATTTAGCAAGAACAGGAACTTCTCCAGTGACCTGCATGGAAATGTTAATGTTAGGTTGGACCTGGGTGACCAAAGAGGATTGACAATGAGATGTGGAACTATCTTCATCTCCTGGTCGGTTTGAATGATTGGGGTCCAACTTCTAGCTTTTCAGTTCCAATTTTGCCCCCATGCTGTGGTGGCAACTTTGGATTAATATCTGTTCATTGGGCTAAAATATTAAATAAATTGTTTGATTACAGTTCCTGTGGAACTTGTCATCAAAAGCATTGTAGCAGTTGGTGTCGTAGCCAGTTTCTGAGCATGGTGCAAGGATAAATATTAGAAACTATTTTCTAGTGCCAGCACTTAGTAAACAGGATCCAATTCTGCACTGGGCAAAGCCCTACCTCTTCATGGAGCTTAGGGCAGCATTGGGGTCACGGATGGATGCTCCCTTGTCCTGAAGAGCTTATGTAGGGCCTGCACTACTTTTTTTCCCCAACAGGGGTTGCTTTCCAAGACCAGGTTAAAACATGCTGCTGGGGTAACGATGCATGGTTTGTGCTGCCAGGGCCTGCGCTCTGTTTACTGCGTAGAGGGTCGACGATTCTGAAAGCAGAAATCAGTCACCTTTCAGTGTCACTAACTTCACTTTAAGGAAAAGTAATTTTCTAGCAAGGTGGTGATTCAGTGTAAGGATCTGAAAAGTCTAGTTTAATTTTCAAACTTTATATAAGGCAAAACATTTTTCTATGACTGTTTGAGAACGTTGAACTGAGTGAAATGAATGTTTGCTTTTGGATCATATCTTTCTGCAGTGTGCTGTAGCTAGTGTACTCTTGCATGCTATAATTATAATTACACACAAAGAACTTGACCATGATCATGAAATTAAACCATGTATCATAATGCATATGAGGGCCGAATTAACGTTGCCTAGACAACATTTTTTAGTTCTGTCAGTTCCTAACTTTGGACTGCTTGACTTTGCAATCTTAATGTTCTCTTAACTTAGTTTGTGTGAGATTTCCTGGGTTTTTAAGAAAGCAAACTGAAAAAAAATGTAATGTCATACTGGCACCCACATGGGATATCAGCAGGGATCCTAGTTTTTTGTGATAAAAAAGTAAAATTATCTGGTTAAAAAACACAAAAATCTGCATCTTTCTGCAGTTAAAATGAAAGGCTAAACTTTAGTTTTCCTAGCCACCCTACATATAGGTATCAGTTAAACACAATATTTTATTGATATATTTATAATTTTTAAGCAAGTTCAAAGCCTACCAGTGCCATGAATTCAACACCGAGGGGTTCGCCCCCTGCACCAAGGCAAGCCTGGATGCCAGAGACAGCCTTGGCACTGAGGTTTCACCCCCCGTACTGAGGCTGCGCCAGACTCGGTGGCCGGAGACAGTCTCGGCACTAAGGAGTTTGCCCAGCACTGAGGCCAGGCAGAGTGTGGTGCTGGAGCTTGACTCAGCACTGAGACGCACAGAGCGCAAAAAGTCCTTGATGCAGGAATGATGCTCGGATCAGCCCAGCTCACCGGAGTGTTGTCTGTTCGCCTGCTCTAGCCGCGGCACCCACGATGAACCCGGTAGTCAAGAGCTGAGGGATCGCTCTCTGGAACGATGAAACCGCACAGTAAGAGGCTTTTGGGCAGCCCCAGCAGTGGTCTGTCAGCGGTTCCTCAGTGTCCCCTTGGGGATGCAGTATCTGGGGGAGCAGCTATTAATGAAAGGTGCCAGAGCCCCAGGCAGATGGCCTCAGGCAATGGTCACCCCAATGGCTGTATGGGGGCTTAGGGGTTTTCCCCAGGGGGAGGGGGACCACGGTCCATCAACCCCTCAGGGATGCAGTCAGTGCCCCAAGTACAGGGAAAGGGCACTCAACATAGTGAGGATCTCGTGGCAAACCTCCCCCGCTGTAGCCTGATGCCTAAATGAGCCAAGAATGGTATTACTCCCAGCCAAGGGGTTTGAATACTGCTCACCACCGCTCCCTGGTGGTGGTTGCCGCCAGCCTCAGGGAGAGGCAGGGCAGATTGGCTCTACTCCAGAGAACAAGGGCAACTGCAAGCCAGACTTGTTTGGAGAAAACTTTATTCAATAGCAACACCAGCAAGTGGAAGTTGAGCCCCTTGGGGGACTCAGTGAGCAGGTTGCTGAGGTTCTGCCCCGAAGCACATGTTGAATCTGTATATTGCAGAAGAGGGTACTGTGGGAGCTGGAGCAGCGGTCCTGGCACCCTCAGTTGCTGCTGATTCGGTGGGCAGAGCCATACCCCCCACCATCGGCATGCCCAGAGGTTAGTGGCTACAATCCTAGGCTATTCCGAAAAGGTGCAGTAGCTCATCTGGGGCCCTTCCGTGGATGGTTCAGCCTTCTCTCTGGTTCGCATAGAGGCGATGCTGCATGGTCTCAGGGACTCCTAGACCATATTCTATTCCCTGGGCTGCTACGCGCCACAGACCTTTGGGTGTCAGACTGGTCTCCAGGGACAGCAGCAGCAGAGGTGCCAGCCACGGCCATCTCGCATCCTATGGGCAAGGGGACAGAGTCAGGGGCCCTAGGGGACACCATCCACCCTGAGTGGCTCCTTAAGGCCTCAGTAAGGGTCCTCTCAGCGTAGGGCAATCGGAAAAGGCCTCTTCTGCTGGTGAACGCAAGGGCAGCACCTTAGCCTATGCCCTCCTTCAGGCTTGGGTGAGCCAGAAGGCCTTTGGACTGCTGGGCCCTTGAGATACTCCAGTCAGCTAGGGCCCCCGGTCGTCCCCTCCCCCAGGCCCCTTAATGCCTCCCCCTTCCTCCTCAGTGACAAGTTCACTCCAAGAGGTTGAGGCCACCTCAGCCAGAAGCAGCCGGAGAGGTCCTCCTTGAGGTACTTCCCCCCCTCCCCCCCCAAAAAAGGGGGGGGGGGGAGTTGAGGACGGTGACAGACCTATGTTGTCGCACAAATACTGAACAAGGAGCTCAAGTCTCGCATGTCCCCCTAGCTCTAGTAGGCAGGAGCCCAGTATGCCGCCCTGGATGTCAGGGATGCACATCCTCAAAGGTCCCTCCACTTCGTAGGGGTGGACTCCCTCTAACACTTTACAGCTTACCCTGTGGTCTCTTACTTGGCTGACGGTGTTTACTGAAGGCTTGGCAGGGGTAGCTGCACGCTTGATGATGAATGATCTGCCCAGGCAGGCCCAGGTCCCAAACCCAGAGCAGGGTGAGCCGGTCAGGCGTCTCTTGTGACTGGTGGGTTCTGCTGGTAAACACGCAAAGCTCACATTAGCTCAGGTGCAGCTACGGAATGCATCGGCATGACCGGTTGCTTCCCAGACCAGACCTTCCTGCCCCAGCCGTGCTGAGGGTCAAGAGTCCCTCAGAATGGGCCACATGCACAAATGCCCTACGACAACAGCCAAATGTTGCCGACAGCTGATAGGTCACAGGGTGGCCTGCACCTATAGGGTGAGGATAGCTAGCCTGACGCTTAGTCCGCTTCAGTCACGGCCCCGGGATGCAGTCCAAGCAGGCAGCTCCTGCACCAAGAGGCGTCAGCACACCGTTGTAAAGACCCGTGAAACGCTCGCAGGGCTTGCGGAATGTCCCTCCGCTTTATCAAGGGCAGGGAGGTGCAGGTGCTGACAGACAGTATAGCGCTTTTTCTCACTACGCTGCACCCACTAAGGGCTTCTACGACCGTCTGGAGGGGGATTTTCCCCAAAGGGAATCTGTTGGTATCAGACTGCAGCACGAGGTGCCCGCAGTGCTGCTCTCTCCATGGTCAAGGGGCGGGGGTGCTCACCAACACCATTTGTCTGAGCGCTCAGAGGCCCTCATATTCACTTTCCTGCCTTCCCCTCCTGCATATGGTCCTGCTCAAAACAAGGAGGGGCTAAACAGATGCCATCTCGATTCTTCCGGCTTGGCCACGCCAGCATGGGTTCAGCACTGACTATTCATTGATTAGCTATCAGTATAATTATGGCTGTCATAGATTGTCATTGTTTAGTAACAGAGACATTTTCTTTAACTGTCATTTTGCAAGGTTCCTAGACAAAATCCTGCAGCAAAGGTATGAGAAGTCATGGACAAACTTTATTGACTGCAGCATGAAACTTTTATTGCAGTCTTTATTTCATTACACACATTATTTTATCAAGTTGCTTGTACTTTTTAGTGTCACTGCTCTGACATCATTGAATGTTCATGGAATATAGTACATTTTTCAGTGTACTTGGATGGACAGTGCTTATCTAGAGAAATGGGCATATGTTGAAACCTGTCCAAGGGGTCAGCAGCTGTTGATTACATACCAGAAGTGGCATTTAACTGAAGATCACACAAATTTGTACTGGAAACTACATGGGGTGCTTTAAAATGTTTACTTGAAAAATGTGATTGCCTGTGAGAAGCAGTCTCTAGTGCAGGTTTCATAGTATATTTATGTCAGAGATGCCAGAAATGGGGAGGAATACAAACCAAATGCTGCATGCATCTGTATATTATGTTTTTTCTTCTTTTGATACACTATATAGGTTGTCTTCCCACTAACATTATGCTAAATAGAACTAGTATGTTAAAGCCAAGAGAAATACATTGGATACACAGCCTATTTAGGCTAACAGCAAATGGACAAAAAGCCAAGGCTCCTTATTATTGAGAGACAATTTTCCTGAGAATCTATAGCTTAAAAATGAAAGAAGTGGCATCTGTTCTGCTCAGTATTCTGTATGGTCTCTTAGGAGCATAGAATCATAGAAGATTAGACTTGGAAGGGAGCCAGGGCTTTGTCAAGCCTGACCACCTCCCTAGGTAACCCATCCCAGTGCTTCACCACCCTCCTAGTGAAAAACTTTTTCTGAATATCCAACCTAGACCACCCCACTGCAACTTGAGACCATTGCTCCTTCTTCTGTTATCTGCCACCACTGAGAACAGCCTCATCTAGTCTCCAAGTCCCCCTGCTCAAAGTAAAAAACTTTTTCCTAATGTCCAACCTAGACCTCCCCTGCAACTTGAGACCGTTGCTCCTTGTTCTGTCATCTGCCACCACCGAGAACAGCCTAGCCCCATCCTCCCTAGAACCCCCTTTCAGGTAGTTAAAAGCTCCCCCCTCACTCTTCTCTTTTGCAGACTAAACAAGCCCAGTTCCCTCAGCCTCTCCTCATAAGTCCTGTGCTCCAGCCCCCTAATCATTTTGGTTGCCCTCCGCTGCACTCTCTCCAAATTGTCCACATCTTTTTTGTAGTGGGGGGCCCAAAACTGGACACAGTATTCTAAATGCGGCCTCACCAATGCCGAATAGAGGGGAATAATCACTTCCCGTGACCTCATATTCCATTAGCCTTCTTGACAACCAGGGCACACTGCTGACTCATATCCAGCTTTTTATCCACCGTTACCCCCAGGTCCTTTTCTGCAGAGCTGCTGCCCAGCTCGTCGGTCCCCAGTCTATAGCTGTGCATGGGATTCTTTCTTCCTAAGTGGAGGACTCTGCACTTGTCCTTGTTGAACCTCATTAGATTTCTTTTGGCCCAATCCTCCAGTTTGTTTAGGTCACTCTGTATTGGGGAACTCCGCTTGTGACCGGTTGCCAGCTAGACATGGAGCCATTGAAGCCAGTTCACTATCCATTTTATAGTCCATTCATCCAACCCATACTTCTTTAACTTGCTGATAAGAATACTGTGAGAAACCGTATCATCTAGTCCAACCCCTTCTGCTCAATCATAGCAGGACTACTTTCCCTTGGTGAATCCTCAGCTAAATCATCCCAGCCAGGGCTTTGTCAAGCCGCATCTTAAAAACCTCTAAAGATGGAGATTCCACCACCTCCTTCAGCACTAGGTAACCCATCCCAGTGCTTCACCACCCTCCTAGTGAAAAACTTTTTCTGAATATCCAACCTAGACCACCCCACTGCAACTTGAGACCATTGCTCCTTCTTCTGTTATCTGCCACCACTGAGAACAGCCTAGCTCCATCCTCCCTGGAACCCCCTTTCAGGTAGTTAAAGGCTGCTATCAAATCCCCCCTCGTTCTTCTCTTTTGCAGACTAAACAAGCCCAGTTCCCTCAGCCTCTCCTCATAAGTCTTGTGCTCCAGTCCTCTAATCATCTTGGGTCTCCACCAAATTGTACTGAACTATGGTGCGTTTGTCATTGGGGATGGGTTTGTGACTGATCTAATGTGGTGGCATTTCAGAAGAAGGATTGTTCTTGCGGATGTTGTAACAGACTATAAATAGCGTTACTTTATGAAAATTAGCCAAGTTATAGATCTGTTTTAGTCAATAATTACCTTATTTTAAAGTACTGTAGCTTGTGCATTACTGGAAAACTGATCCTTGAGAAACTGATGCTGATGTGAAACAGAAACCATTTTGACATATATTATTTCTAGGGCTGTCAAACGATTTTAAAAAATTGATCATGATTAATTGTGCTGTTAAACAATAATAGAATACCATTTAATTAAGTATCTTTGGATATTTTCTACATTTTCAAAAATATTGATTTCAATTACAACACAATATAAAATGTATAGTGCTCACTTCATATTTATTTTTTATTACAAATATTTGCACTGTAAAAAAAAACAAACCCAAAATTATATTTCAGTTCACCTCAGACAAGTACTGTTGTGCAATCTCTTTGTCATGAAAGTGCAACTTACAAATGTAGAATTATGTAAAAAAGTAACTGCTCTCAAAATTTAACCAATGTACAACTTTAGAGCCTACAAGTCCACTCAGTCCTACTTCTTGTCCAACCAAGTGGTAAGACAAACAAGTTTGTTTATATTTACAGGAGATAATGCTGCCTGCTTCTTATTTACAATGTCATTTGAAAGTGACACCAGGCATTCGCATAGCACTGTTATAGCTGGCGTTGCAAGGTATTTACGTGCCAGGTATGCTAAACATTCATATGCCCCATCATGCTTCGACCGCCATTCCAGGGTGTTCCATCAATTCACTGTCATGCCTTTGGCAGTAGCTTATATCTGATCTTTTTAAGGAAGACAAAGTCAAGCACAATACAACAGATCAGCTAGTGACATGATGCTTGCAATTAGATTACCTTTTTCTTGGCACGTATAGCTACAAATGTTATTGGCCATAAAATTACCTAGGCCTTGACACTCTGATGCTACTGTCAGTCATCCTGAGTGCTTTACTCTTCCAGTGCAGTAGTTCTAGGAAGTAGTTGATGAACCAAAGATAACTATTAGCTTAAAAGGGAGACAGTGAGGTTGATTGATGAGATGACTTGTAAGTGGCTGTAAAGATGTTCTTTTCCCTTTATGACTTTACAAGTTTTTGATTTTATTTAATTAAATGGTAAGTTCAAAGTGAAATAGATTTAACTTTTTGCAAATAGGAGTGATGCTAAAATATTCTGTTGTTCTATTGCTTTGTTTTAATTTCCCTCCTTAATGGAGGGAGAAAAACCTCCTCTCTCTCTAACATTCTTGTTTCCCTGGCTTCCATATATTTCAGGGAATAATGAGCAAGTTTTTTTTACCAGAATCATTTGCAGTAGAATGCTGTGTGGCATGTACTTTTGCCTTCTCTTTCTCCTTGCAAATTAATAAATCAATGCAGTATCAATGATTCTCTTTTATTTAAATGGCCTCCTCAGTCTGAGCATTTATTTATTTATTTATTTTTGATCTTCAAAGACTAGATACATATGTACAAAAGACATTGTGGCCAGATGTTTGGCTGGTCAGCATAATTCTGTTGTAGAAATCCAAAGCTGCTAACCAGGGAGCACAAGCACTGCCCAGAATTAGTCCTTTCCTTTCCGTGCATGTTGTTATCACTGCCTTTCATTCCTTCTGCACATGAAGCATGTTCAATCCCAGAGAGGTTTGTTGGGAAAAAGCAGTATGATTTTGGTCCTTCCAGTTGGCTATGAATTCAGAGACTTACAGACTCTAAGGTCAGAAGGGACCAATGTGATCATCTAGTCTGACCTCCTGCACAATGCAGGCCACAGAACCACACCCACCCACTCCTGTAATAAACCTCTAACCTATGACTGAGTTATTAAAGTCCTCAAATTATGGTTTACAGACTTTAAGGTACAGAGAATCCACCAGCATTGGCAACAGCTGTCTCTTGTAGCATGAGATTCCAGCCAGTGAAAACTGACAATGACCAGGAAAATTCAGCTAGTCCTTTTCCAGAAAGATGATGATACTGTTCTGAGAGGGATCTTGAAAATTAGGGAAGGGGGAGCTAACCAGAATGATTTGAAAGGTGTGTTCATATTCAATATTCTGATGTGGACATCGCCTGTTATGAGTCCTGAAATTGCTGTATTAAACTACTGTATCTCCCTGGGTTTAGTGCCTTGGTACCTTCTTTGATACTATAATATCCTTTTTGTTTGTTTCCCTTTTTTAACTCAGCCACACTTTTATTTACAGCATACAAGGAGTTAAGCAAGACAGTTTCATTTGCTATCATGCTACACTGGATTCATAAGTCTTTTTGTAGTTTCTGTAGTTAAAGGTCTTCTGGTGTTCATTATGTTCAGCAGTTTATAACTTGGCCATGAATCTGCTTCAAGGGAAAAAAATATTATTTTTGTTTCCCTTCTGACTCTCTCTTTATATTTTTACACTGTATTGCAGATGGCTTGTTTCTTAATATGAATATATGCCCTCTGATATTATGGGAGTGTTACTTATTTATAAAGAAGTTAAAAAACATTTCTTTTTAATTCTTACAAATCAATCAGAATACATTCAGTGGGTTTTTAAAAGACAAAATTTTCCTAGTGTCTAACAGGCTAATGAATCACAAATATGTAACACCTTCTTTGACCTGACAAACAATTATTCAGTTTGTCTGTCAAGTATAGTCTGGGAGCATGTATAGTAATTTTGTGGGCAAGTTAATAATAGAAAGTAAAGGGGGGTGTCTCTTGATTTGTAAAAATATACAGAATCATAATTTCAATGGTGTCATCCTCTGCCACATTGCTGCGGGGGACTTGCTGTCCTCTAGGCTCCTAGTTCCAGATTCTCCAGTTGGTGGCAATCTTGTCATCGGAAATGGGTCAAGTTGGATATCCGTTAAAAACCCTTTCTTCCATGTATACAATGGTACCCAGACATGACACATTTAGAACAACTGTATTTATATATGCAAGAAAATGTTTAAAAATAACATTTTTTTAAATTATACTTTAATGCAGGATTTATTGCTTTCCTAAAAAAGACACTGATGTTGGTTAATCCTAGGGAAGTTAGCCTTGACAGGTAGGATTGAAATAACTTATTTCTCAAAGTCATCATCAGTGTCATCTCCGTCAAGGGTAGGTGGCTACATTTCAGTGGTGACTGATTAATTCCTATATTGAAGTGATGAGTATTATTACCCTTACCTAAATTTTGGGATGTTATAAAGATTAATCTGTGTTACCTTTTTAAATCAGTTTTTATCTAAGGATCTCCAAGTATCAGTAGTAATATGACTTTTTATTTTACCCTGTGCCCCAAACCACTGAATTAAGCTTTGCAGTAACTTATAAAAAGAGAATAATAATGGACAAGAGAATAATATTCAGTAACACTATATATCAGTTAGTCTATATTATGCATCTAGTTCCATAAAGAAAAACAGTTTAAATGAGGCTTCCTTGGGAAACGTCAGACATAAATGAAGCTCAGAGTGTTACTCAAATCCAGGAGAAGAGATGCTCTGTGGACTTTTGCATAGATTGCCTACAAGTATCTGGCCTTATCAAAACATACCAGCTAGATCTAAATCATGTTTCTGCATGCTGTTTTAGTGCCTCTTGGAATCACAAGGAAATGTGTGGATTATACAGAGTTTTATCTAAACTGAGGTTTTGTAGAATTTAGTGTAACATGCAACTCAGTGATTTAAATAGACGTATTTAGCTGGATATGTCAGACTGGCTGTTGTGGTGTAAGGGTATGCCAAGCTCAGCTCACCTTTTTATTTCCCATCTTGACTTTCCTCTCTTATCGAGGCCCCACTTCCCACTGCTGCTGGTGCAAAAGGGCTTGATCAGTTCAGGGGATATTTTCCTTTTCCCAACAAGTATTGTTTGAAAGAAAGTTTGCAAGCCAGGCATGTTCCACTTTCTTTAATATTCAGAAATAGATAAAACCTTTTATTGTACATGTGTGTAACTATGTATGTTCACAATGTGATAATGTTGGGTCCATTCTGATTGCCAGGCTATTTTTTTTTTCTTTTCCTGGTTATAGCTGAGGAGGAGATTGTAAAAAGTTGACACCTGGACATTTTTGGACTTGTTTTGAACACTGTCTGTGACTGACTTGTGATCATGACAAGGAGCTTGTTTTTGTTTACAGGTACTCAGAACGAAGTCTCACAAAGTGTGTTGGGATCACTATAGAGACCAGGCCTGATTACTGCCTGAAGCGGCACCTGAGTGACATGTTGTCATATGGCTGCACAAGGCTGGAGATTGGAGTGCAAAGTGTCTATGAGGATGTGGCCAGAGATACAAACAGGTGAGAAAAATGTTTCACTGTAAAGCTCAATGTCTGCTTATTGTTTGTCTTATAGAATACTCTAGAAGATGGCTGGTAACAAAGTGCCAACCTAATTCTGTACAATTTTATGCTGACATTCCGATTCCATAAATATTTTATGGTGCTGGATACTGTCTTTATAGCTCCATAAATATATGCAGCCATGTAAAGTAAGTAAGATGTGCCCAAACAAAGATCAGAGTCCTTGTCCTGAGAAATTTACAATCTAAAGGTTTGAGTAGGTACAGTACATTATAATCTGTACAAAATAATCTGAACAGGTACCTTACATGCAGGAAGTATGGCATTAGGTCATGGTGGTCATTCCTGAAATGTTTTGAAGAAAAGAGAGGCACTTGGAACATGCAGAGTGTGAGGCAGGTCCGTGTACGTGTTTATAATTGACACTTATCACAGTCTTGTATATACCCAGAAATTATACCTATTGATACTTTAATCAGGATCATTCAATATATACAGTCTTTCAGAGACTGTGAAGTGTACTAGTCAGAAGTTCTTGACTACTTTTTTGTGGCCCTGGACCAGTGATGACAAAATAATGCCAGAGGCTCTAGAATATGTTACAGTTCATATTCTCATAACCTGCCAGGAGAGAAATATGCTTCATATTGTTGCAGAATTGGGGATCTGTAAACTTCAGAACACTTGTGTTTTCCATGATTTATATAAAACCTACCTTCACCCTTATCACACACTCCAGTTACTTACCGAAGATCTTTAATAAATGAAAAGCATAACTAATTACAGAGAAATTGGAATTTGGTTTGACAGGCTTAAAAAAACCACCCATAACTTAGAGGTGACAATTGTGCAGTAATTGAAAATATCAGACATTTTCTTGTGGAGACTTGACATTAGAGTCTGAAGCCAGTTTCCTCCCAAAGATTAATCTGTATTGTGACTGCACGATAAAGGTCCAGAATCTCATTGCTGCATTAGGACTAGATTCAGTATCTGACTAGGGGAGCAAAGCCGTAGTGTACAGCAATAACTTTAGTCTATTGTGCAAACTAAGCTGTCACATAAACTAAATTAACTAACTAGTCCTTATATAGCACTTTTCAAACTTAGACGGCAAAGAGCTTTACAAAGTAAATAGCCAATACTAAAAAAAGTAGCCATATCGCCTGATTCTTAGCTCGGATACATTAATTAATTCTGATTTCTGGTGCAATCTTCAAGCTTATCAAGCCCACTTATCCATGTTTTTCTATAAACTCTTTCACAGCTGTTGTGCTATCCAGAGATGGAACTTTCAAAATCAGTATCCCTATTATCCACCTCTATGATCTCCATTTAGTTCCCATCCAATTTTGTCCATCAGATTAAATGATTTTTTGCAGCATCTCTAAACTGCATGTCACTGCTGTTTTGAAAATTTGTCAGTGAAACTGCAAGTGGAGTTGCTGTTGCTTGCTGTGAAGAAGAGGAAGGTAGTAGGTAGCAGTCTCTTTTACATAGAAGGAATCCTTTTTAAGATTAGATTTTTAAAGGTTTTGGCACTTTTAAAGATGCTTGCAATATGCCTAAATGGTTCTATGCTCTATTGTAGTCTGCTCATGCATACATATCCAGCCCATCTTCTGTATTTTAGAATATCCCTTCAGCTCTAAAACAATGAATTGGATTCTGTTTCTTGAGCTGATTGGTGTTCACACTAGTCTCCCATAGGGTGGCTCTGGTTTCCTTCAATTTTTCATTTAACATGTAAGGGTAGGTTTTTGTTTTAAACTTACATATTTTGCTTGTGGCTAAATGTCAAATTACAACCAATTAGGTTAAATGTTTGGAAATTACTTTTCCATTCAGTAGCATGAGTCATTAGTGAGGTTGTTATTGAGTGTTTCCAATTGCTGCAAAGCAGAAGAATATTCAAATATGGGTTGAGGCATCAAGTAGTTTAGTTGCTGATGCATCTCAGATCCCTCCTCTAATAAGGAAATAATTTTTATTTATGAAATGACTCTCTGTTGTCTCCCCTCAAGCTACTCAAAATGCCAGATAATTTCACCATAGAACAGACTTTTAAAAAATCACAATACTTTATTAGTAAAGTAAAACCACAGTAATAAAACCAGACACAAAAATATAAATGAGAGAAATCTTCCATGGTGTAGAGAAAAGAAAAGGCCCCAAATATAAGGGGAACAGTTCTTCAGTGATGGGGGTGAGCTTATTTAAGTGGCAGCTAAAATGGATATCCAGGTGGAGTGAATTCCACACCTGAAGGACTGCAATTCATGAAGGCATTTAGGTTTTGTAACCAGTTTTTCATCTTTCCAGGGGACACACAGTGAAGGCCGTGTGTGAGTCATTTCACTTAGCCAAGGATGCAGGATTTAAAGTGGTGGCACATATGATGCCTGATTTGCCGAACATGGGGCTTGAAAGAGATATTGACCAGTTTGTTGTGAGTATGGCTTAAAATAACCCTGCTTTTGTTTTATCTTACTGGATCTAACACTCCTGTTTCATAGCTTTACTAGTGGATGTTTTACAGGCCAGACTTTCTTCTTAAGGACATGTACCTTAAAATTCAGGTGACGAGAAAGAACAAGGAAGATTTATTGAACTACTTAATCCAGAAAATGTTCTCCCTTTCTTGTGAAAGACTGAATCGCTAAGGTCCCTGGAAAGTGAAACACAGTGGTGCCCTTCTGATATTAATTAAGGCTTTTACTTTTTTGCAAGGTAGTTTTCTTTCTTTGGATTTAAAATTGTATACGTTTCAGAGGCATCCTGTCTGGAAGGCAGTTACACAATAGTATATGTGTACAGAGCATATGGGGTTTCTTGATCCCAGTGCTAGTCAATATCTTCATCAAAGAAAATCTGGAATAATTGATGGTGAAGTTATCAGATAACACAAAAATTGGTAGTGTAGTAAATGATGGAAACAGCAATCTGCATCACATGAAAAGCTGTGTATACTTGACCAGCATATGTTTTAATACAGCCAAATGCAAGATCATAGATCTAGGAACAAAGAATATTTGGTCACACTGGATTTTGGAAAGCCGTGACTCAGAATAATGACTCTGTGGTCATGCTATATACTTGTAGTCATGGTGTATAACCAACTAAGCACAAGGTCACAGTGTGATGTCCTCACTAAGAGGACAAATGCATTGGATTTATAAACAGCAGAATATTGAGTAGAAGTATGGAGGAGCTACTGCCACCATTACTGCAATACTGTATCCAGCACTGGTGTAAACACTTCTAAAAGGATGTTGATGAATTGGAAAGGGTTCAGAAAAGAGTTACGAGAATGATTTTGACATCTGGAAAACCTTCCCGTGTGAGACTAAAGAAGATCAATCAATTCACTTTATCCAAGAGAAGATTAAGAGGTGATTTGATCAGTCTATACATATCTGCATAGAGAGGAGAATTCTGATAGTAGAGGGCTTTTCAATTTTGCAGACAGAGAGGCATGATAAGATCCAACATCTAGATAAATCCCAGCTAAAAAGAGGTGCAAGTTTTAAACAGTGAAAGTAATTAACATTGACTGCACTTTACCTGGGGATATGGTAGATTCTTCATCACTTGAATGCTTTAAATCAAGAATTCCAGAGGGATAGCCGTGTTAGTCTGTATACAGCAAAAACGAGAGTTCTGTAGCACTTTAAAGACTAACAAATTTAATTTCAGCAGGCATAAGCTTTCATGGGCTTCAGCCCACTTCCTCAGATGCTGGAGCCCACGAAAGCTTATGCCTGCTGAAATTAAATTTGTTTGTCTTTAATGTGCTACAGAACTCTTGTTGTTTTTGTTAAATCAAGAATGGATGTCTCTTTTTAAAAGAGAGACTCTAGCTCAACCACAGTATATGGGTTTGATATAGGAAACATTGGGTAAAATTCTGTAGTCTTTTATGAAGGATGTCAGCACAGATGACCATCATAATGGTCCCTTCTTGCCTTAAAATCAATGAATTGATTGGAAGATTCATGTCAGAAATATAAGTAAAAAATAAAATGTGATTCAGCTTGAAAAGTTACAAGCAACCACCCCTAGCCAGAAGCAACCCAAAGTGCATCCGTACAATGTTGGAGAGAAACCTGGAAATATTAATACTACTTTGTTCTTTTTGTAGCATGTTTTGTCCATGGATCTTTGAGCACTCTGTAAACATTTATTCAGTAATTATTAGCCCCATTTTACAAGCAGACATACTGTATGTGTCTACACAGCAAATAAAAACCAGTGGCTGACCTGTGCCAGCCGACTCGAACTTGTGGGGTTCAGGCTGCGGGGCTGTTTCATATCTGTGTTGACTTCCAGTATTGGCGGTCCCTCCTACCTCAAAGGATCCTAGAGCCTGGATTCCAGTCCGACACTGGAAGTCTACATAGCTATGAAGCAGCCCTGCAGCCTGAGCTCTGTGAGCCCAAGTTAGCTGGCACAGGCCAGCCGGGGGTATCTAATTGCTGTGTAGACATACCCACTGAGGTCCAGAAGTTAAAAAGCTTGTACAAAGGCACAGATGAAGTCGGTGACAGAGTTGGACGTATAACCCAGAATTCCTGACTCAGACTCCTTTGCTGTCACCATTAGACCACATTTTCTAGTGATTCTGAAAGAGGCTTAAGATAGCCAATTTCCAGTATACTGAGTTCACAGTGTCATTGTACTGCAGAGAAAGGAAGAGCAGTGGTCCCTCTCTAAAGCATTCATGAAGTTGCACCTGCCATTCTGGATTCAGTTTCGGTCACTTCGTTACCAGAAAGTCACAAGCTGGAGAGAATTCAAATACCTTATAAAAATGAGTAGTAGATGTTTGAGGATCTGACTGTCGGGTAAGTTTTAAAAACCTAAATGTATGTAACTTAGATAAGGGACAACAGAGGGGATGCATAATATTCTAAAAGTATTTGAAGGGTGTGAATGCTAAGGAAAGGGAGGAATTGTTCAGGGTAGTGCCTTGTGGGGTAGAACTAGAAGTTACAGTGGTAATATTTTTTTGCTGCACAGCTTCTGTCCTCATTCATAACAAGAGGATCAAGTGGATAGTGCCGCCCACTTATGGAGTTCGGAGGCAGTCCAGTGTTGTAGCAGGTGGCTTCAAGAAGCTTTGGAAGAACATTTCTGGTGGGCTGAGGAGAAGGTGGGGATTCTCCATGAGCCTACAGCCACATCAACGCTGGACCACCTCTGAATTTCACTGTGTGAGGCATTTTCCATTTGTTATCAAGAGAGAAGCTTGTAACATAGAAAATGAACAGGTAAGAAATTTTTCTTTGTTATTACTTTTCACTCCTGTTAGACTGCGTAGCCAACCCAGTTATAGCAGAGTGAGCTGCAGTCTGTTTTTCTCTGTGCATTGTCAACAGAAATACTTACTAAATTCTAGAGACAGGGTGGGTCGGGTAATATGTTTTATTGGACCAACTTCTGTTGGGCAAAGAGACATGTTTTCGAAATTACACAGAGCTTTTTTTGAGGTCTGAGAAGGGTACTCTCAGTATTCACTGTAAGCTTGAAAGCTTCTCTTTCACCAACAGAAGCTGGTCCAGTAAAAGATATTACCTCGCCCACCGTGTCTCTCTAATATCCTGGGACTAACACAGATACTACAACACTACTAAATTCTGCTCAGTTACTCCTGTGCAAACTCGGTGAAGGCAGTGAAGTGGCACAGGTGTCAGAGGGTAATCTGAAGGGCATAGGGTTGAATAGGTGTCACCGTGAGCCAAACTTTTGATCCACTGAATCTTTTTATTAATAGTTGTGAAGTATTAGAAGGAGAGAACACACCTGACTGTCAGATGCCTCATTGAGTGTGAGGGGCTATCAGTTACCAATTCACTTACCTTTGCATGCGTTATAATTGTGAATTAAGCACACTTGATATAGAAATTATTGAGTGCCACAAATTTTGGAATGCAACAATGATATTTTTATAGTGACTTTTTTTAGTACAATTGCACTTCAAAGTTATGTATTAGATGCTGCAGAAATTAATGTTAATGATACAGTAGGTTGCATTCTTATAGTACAGAACCAGTGAACCCTGGTAGGGGTGCTCTCCTGCTACATTTTGCTGTCTTTTGGGTAAGATATAAAATAGAGACCCTGACTAGATTTCCTGTTCTATTCATTTCCTCTGAAGCATCTGGCATTGGCCACTGTCAGAAGACAGATTACTGAGCTAGATGGACCATTGGTCTGACCTAGTATGTCTGTTCTTATGTTCTATGACCCTTTATGATCATGAAGATAACATGGTGACTTTCACAAATGTAGGGGTATTGAGCATGGTGTCTTGGCCAAATTCCAGCTTGAGTGGTGGTATTATTTATTTGTATTATGATAGCACCCAAGAGCCTTACTCATGGACCAGGACCCCAATGTGATATGCGCTGTACACAAAAAACATGGGAGTCTTGCCTCAGAAAGTTTACAGTCTAAATATAAGCCAAGAAAGAGAACATATGGATACAGATAGATGGGAGTACAAGGAAATGGTGAGACGATGTTGGTCAACATAATAGTTTGTGTTCTCAGCACTCCAGTCTAATCATTCTCAAGTTTTTTATAGGCATTGTGGCAAAGCAGAGTTGCAAGGAGGGATTTGAAGGAAGATAATGAGTTAGCTTTGTAAATGTTTGGGGAGAGCTCCTCCCAAGCATTATGAACCGACTGGGAGAAAGTATAGTTGTTTGAAAATCTAACAGGCAGGTTATGGAGGTTGGAGTTATTGGCAATTCGAAGGTGGGAGTAAACATTTCAGTACTGAATGAGAGATAATAGGTAGGTTGGGGCTAGGCCATGAGGGTCCTGAAAAGTGAATACAAGCAGCTTATGTTTAATGCGATAGAGAAAGGAGAGCCAGTGAAAGGATGCAAAGAGAGGAGTGACGTGGTCAAAACGATGTTCGAGGAGAAAATCTTTACAGCAGAATTCTGAATGAATATAAGCAGGGCAAGAGTGCATTTGTCAAGACTGGAAAAAACGGTGTTGCGATAATAGTCGTTCGAGACAATGAGGATGTGGACAAAGGTTTGAGTTGTGTTGATGACGAAGAAAGGCTGTATCTTAGGAAGACTGATATTGTGCACAAAGAATCTACACGTTTTAGACATAGCCTGGAAATGAGGACCTAGAGAGAGAGATCTGAGTCGAAGGTGATGCCCAGGTTACAGGCTTGAATGACAGGCAAGATGGTGGTTTTGTGCACAATGATCAGAAAAGGAGGTGGGAGGAGAGCTTGATGGGGGAAGATTAAGAGCTCTGTTTTAGCTATGTTGAGCTTGATCTGATGGCTAGACATCCATGAGGAGATGTCAGAGAGAGAGAGAGGCCAAGATTTTAGTTTGAACAGAAGGAGACAGGTTTGGAATAGAGAGGTAGATCTGTGTCAGCATAGACATGGTAATTGAATTCATGTTTGCAGATGAGATTACACAGAGAGGAAGAGGAGATGGGGGCCAAGGACAGAACCCTGTGGAACCTTGTAGAAAATTGGAGGCGGGATGAGGATGATCCTCTGAAGGACATGCTGAAAGAGCGATTAAAGAGGAGGAGGAAAACCTGGAGAGGACAGAGTCACAGAAGTCTATGGAGGACAAGATTTCAAGAAGAGGAAAATGGTTAATGGTGTCAAAGGCAGTCAACAGGTCAGGGAGAATGAGGATGGAGTACTGGTTCTGAGCTTTGGCTAGGAAGGGATCATTAGAGATTTTGGCATGAGCTGTTTCAATGGAGTGCAAAGGGCAGATGACATATTGTAGAAGTTGTGGAATGGAACTGAAGAAGAGTTACTCCAGATAGTGATTGTAGACAGTGTGTTCAACAAGCTTAGAGGTGAAAGAGAGAAAGGAAATGTGGCTGCGGTTGGAGTACCAAGTGGGGTCAAGAGTTGTTTGTTTAAAGATGGGAGAAACTAAAACATGCTTGTATTTGGATGGTTTAAAGAGAAGAGTAAGGGAGAGGTTGAAAGTGGGTGCATAGAAGATATGGGGATGGATTGGAGTCACTGGGGCAAGTGTTGGAGGAGTTAGAGAAGGAGAGCAGCTGAGAAGCTTCTGCATCTGTGAGGGGAGGAGGAGGAGAGTTGTAGAAGGGGAAGGGAGGGTGAGCTAAGGGGAGCAGGAAGATTAAGTCGTGTTTTGTCTGTTTTCTCTTGGAAAAAATTGGCAAGATCCTATGCAGAGAGCTGTGGTGGTGGGAAGGGTTTGAGGAGCAAGTCAAAGGTGGCTGGGATTGTGGGCATGGGATTTAACTAAACTGAAGAAGTACAATTGTTTAGCTAGGAAGATGGCAGAAGTGGAGGAGGAGCGAACAGATTTATGGTGGAGGAAGTCAATGTGGTCACATGATTTCCACCAGAGAGACTCCGCAGCATGAGAGCAGGGACAAAAGAAGCAGGTGTTATGGATGAGTGAGTCCTGGGGGTTGGTAGGATGGAGCTTGGAAAGGGGGTAGAAAAGTTAAAGGTGGAAGAGAGTGAAGCATGGAGAGAATCAACAACCATATCAATGAAAGAAGGGGAAGTGATAGCAGTGAGGAGAAGGCTGAGAGCATATGAGAAGTCGTCAAGGCTGATGGACTGAAAGTCACGGAAAGGTTGAATAACAGGGCATTTGGGGTTGGAGGGGATGGTCAATACTGAAAAAGATCAGGTGATAGCCAAAGAGGGAGACTCATCAACAGAGAGATCAGAGTGAGCAGTGTTTGTGAATATAAAGTCAAGTGAGTGGCCCTTTTCTTAGATTTTAAGTCCCAGAAGTCTGAGCTCCTGTATAACATGTTATAGGATTTTTCTGCATTAATTCCTGCTTCAAAATGGATAGCTGTGGTTGAATCAGAGCACATCTTTTCAGACAACATCCAGCTTTGATTTAAAGATTTCCATTGATGGAGAGTCCACCATGACCCTTGGTAAATTGTTCCAGTGGTTGATTAATCTTACTGTTCAAAATGTAATCATTATTTCCACTCTGAATTTGTCTAGCCTCAACGTCCAGCCACTGCTTTTTGTTTTACTATTGTCTGCTAGACTGAAGAATACTTTATCAAATTCTGTTCCCTATGTAGGTATTTATAGACTCTGATCAAGTCACCCTTTAACCTTTTCTTTGATAAACTAAATAGATTGATGCCTTTGAATCTTTCACTGGAAGGCATGTTTTCCAATCCTTTAATCATTCTTGTGGCTCTTCTCTAAACCCTTTCCATTTTATCAACATCCTTCTTGAAGTGTGGATACTGGAATGGGATGCAATATTTGTGGGGGAGAGTTGAACAAGGGCTGCATGTTGAATGAAGACATGAGGGTAAGGAATCGTGTAGGTAGATGGACGGATAGATCGTCAACATAGAAGTTGAACTTGTCAGGGATGAGTTTGGGAGTATGAAGAGGTTAACTCACCACAGGCACCGCCCAGTGGCAGGTGGTCTTCTCTTTTGGCACAGCTGTTAACAGCCTCTCTGGGTTTGTGGTACTCTGGCCCTTCCGTGACTCAGCCCTCTGGCAAGGTCACATGTTTCATATCTGCCCTTTTCGGAGTATATAAAGAGTCCAACAGTGGGGTAGCCCTCTGGGTTAGGCAAGGGACTCTGGTCTCTTCCGGGTATAAGGTCTGGAGGTCTTACCCTTCAGGTTTCAGTACTTCTCTCTTCTAGACTCCCTGTATCAGGGGTCCACTTCTGCCTTTGGCACCCCTTAGGGGTTTGTAGGGGAACCTGGGTCCACCCTCTCCACCTGGTTCTGATCCAGGACCCAGTGGAGGCAGCTCTGTTGATCAGAAGGCATGTGATGCATTGTCCTAGGGATGGGGGTTCCACGACCACCACTCTCAAGAGGAAGAGACGGGTGGTGGTGATCGGGGACTCCTTCCTAAGGGGGACGGAGTCATCCATCTGCCGTCCGGACCGGGAAGCTAGAGAGGTATGCTGCTTGCCTGGAGCTAGGATTCAGGATGTGAAGGAGAGACTGCTGAGACTTATCAAGCCCTCAGACCACTACCCTTTCCTACTTCTCCATATGGGCACCAATGACACTGCCAAGAATGAACTTGAGCAGATCCCAGACTATGTGGCTCTGGGAAGAAGGATAAAGGAGTTTGAGGCGCAAGTGATGTTCTCGTCCATCCTCCCTGTTGAAGGAAAAGGTCCAGGTAGGGACCGTCACATTGTGGAAGTAAATGCGTGGTTACACAGGTGGTGTCAGAGAAAGGGCTTTGAATTCTTCGACGATGGGATGTTGTTCCAGGAAGAAGGATTACTAGGAAGAGATGGGATTCACCTAACGAAGAGAGGGAAGGGTATCTTTGCAGACAGGCTGGCTAACCTAGTGAGGAGGGCTTTAAACTAGGTTTCATGGGGGATGGGGATCTAAGCCCCGAGATAAGTGGGGAAGCGGGACACCAGGAGGAAGCAGAAGGAGGAGGGTGCAATAGAGGAGGTCTCTGGAATTGCACTGAGAAAGTTGGGCAATTGGCCAGTTATCTCAAGTGCCTATACACAAACGCAAGAAGCCTGGGAAACGAGCAGGAGGAATTGGAAGTCCTGGCACTGTCAAGAAACTATGATATGATTGGAATAACCGAGACTTGGTGGGGTGACTCACACGACTGGAGTACTGTCATGGACGGGTATAAACTGTTCAGGAAGGACAGGCAGGGGCGAAAGGGGGGAGGAGTTGCACTGTATGTAAGAGAGCACTATGATTGCTCTGAGCTCCAGTATGAAACTGGAGATAAGCCAGTTGAGAGTCTCTGGGTTAAGCTAAGAAGCAAGAACAATAAGGGTGATGTCGTGGTGGGTGTCTGTTATAGATCATCAGACCAGGAGGACGAGGTAAATGAGGCTTTCTTCAGGCAACTAGGGAAAGTTTCCAGTTCACAGGACCTGGTTCTCATGGGGAACTTCAATCACCCTGACATCTTCTGGAAGAGCAATACAGTAGAGCACAGACAATCCAGGAAGTTTTTGGAGAGTGTTGTGGACAACTTCCTGGTGCAAGTGCTGGAGCAACCAACCAACTAAGGGCCATGCTCCTCTTGACCTGCTGCTCACGAACAGGGAAGACTTGGTAGGGGAAGTAGAAGTGGGTGGCAACCTAGGCAGCAGTGATCATGAGATGGTCGAGGTCAGGATCCTGACAAAAGGAAGAAAGGAGAACAGCAAGATACGGACCATGGACTTCAGAAAAGCAGACTTTGACTCCCTCAGGGACCTGATGGGCAGGATCCCCTGGGAGGCTAATATGAGGGGGAAAGGAATCCAAGAGAGCTGGCTGTATTTTAAAGAAATTTTATTGAGGTTGCAGGAACAAACCATCCCGATGTGCAGAAAGAATAGCAAATATGGTAGGCGCCCAGCTTGGCTTAAGAAAGAAGTCTTTGGTGAGCTAAAACACAAAAAGAAACTTACAAGAAGTGGAAGCTTGGTCAGATGACTAGGTAGGATTATAAAAATGCTGCTTGAACATGCAGGAATGAAATCAGGAAGGCCAAAGCGCAATTGGAGTTGCAGCTAGCAAGGGACATGAAAAGGAACAAGAAGGGTTTCTACAGGTATGTTACCAACAAGAGGAAGATTAGGAAAAGTGTGGGCCCCTTACAGAATGGGGGAGGCAACCTAGTGACAAAGGATGTGGAGAAAGCTGAGGTACTCAATGTCTTTTTTGCCTCTGTCTTCACAGACAAGGTCAACTCCCAGACTACTGCACTGGGCAGCACAGAATGGGGAAGAGATGAACATCCCTCAGTGCTGAAGGAACAGGTTCAGGACTATTTAGAAAGATTGGAAATACACAAGTCCATGGGGCCAGATGCAATGCATCTGAGGGTGCTGAGGGAGTTGGCTGATGTGATTTCAGAGCCATTGGCTATTATCTTTGAAAATATTTGAAAGCTCATGGCAATTGGGGGAGGTCCCTGATGATTGGAAAAAGGCAAATATAGTGTCCATCTTCAAGAAAGGGAAGAAAGAGGATCCAGGGAACTACAGACTGGTCAGCCTCACCTCAGTCCCTGGAAAAATCATGGAGCAGGTCCTCAAGGAATCCATTTTAAGGGCACTTGGAAGAGAGGAAGAAGATCAGGAACAGTCAGCAACACGGATTCACCAAGGGCAAGTCATGCCTGACCAAACTGATTGCCTTCTATGAAGAGGTGACTGGCTCTGTGGATGTGGGGAAAGCAATGGACATGATATACCTTGACTTTAGCAAAGCTTTTGATACAGTCTCCCACAGTATTCTTATCAGCAAGTTAAAGTAGTATGGGTTTGATGAATTGGACCATAAAATGGATAGAGAGCTGGCTAGATCATTGGGCTCAATGGGTAGTGATCAGTGGCTCCATGTCTAGCTGGCAGCCAGTCTCAAGCGGAGTGCCCCAGGGGTTGGTCCTGGGGCTGGTTTTGATCAACATCTTCATTAACGATCTGGAGGATGGGGTAGATTGCACCCTCAGCAAGTTTGCAGATGACACTAAGCTAGGGGGAGTGGTAGATACCCTAGAAGGTAAGGATAGGATACAGAGTGACCTAGACAAATTGGAGGATTGGGCCAAAAGAAATCTGATGAGGTTCAAGTGAAGAGTCCTGCACTTAGGACCGAAGTATCCCATGCACAGCTACAGACTGGGGACCGACGGGCTAGGCAGCAGTTCTGCAGAAAAGGACCCGGGGGTTACAGTGGATAAGAAGCTGGATATGAGTCAGCATTGTGCCCTGGTTGCGAAGAAGGCTAATAGCATATTGGACTGCATTAGTAGGAGCATTGCCAGCAGATCGAGGGAAGTGATTATTCCCCTCTATTTGGCATTGGTGAGGCCGCATTTGGAGTATTGTGTCCAGATTTGGGCCCCCCACTACAGAAAGGATATGGATAAGTTGGAGAGAGTCCAGCGGAGGGCAACAAAAATGAGTAGGGGACTGGAGCACAAGACTTATGAGGAGAGGCTGAGGGAACTAGACTTGTTTAGTCTGCAAAAGAGAAGAATGAAGGGGGATTTGATAGCAGCCTTTAACTACTTGAAAGGGGGTTCCAGGGAGAATGGAGATAGACTGTTCTCAGTGGTGGCAGATGACAGAAGAAGGAGCAATGGTCTCAAGTTGCAGTGGGGGAGATCTAGCTTGGGTATTCAGAAAAAGCTTTTCACTAGGAGGGTGGTGACACACTGGAATGGGTTACCTAGGTAGGTGGTGGAATCTCCATCTCTAGAGGTTTTTAAGCTGCAGCTTGACAAAGCCCTGGCTGGGATGTTTTAGCCATGGTTAGTCTTGCTTTGAGCAGGGGGTTGGACTAGATGACCTTCTGAGGTCCCTTCCAACTCTAATCTTCTATGATTCTGTGTCCTGCACCATCAATATGCTATACTGCTGCCTCTCTGGATCTCTTCTTACCAGTCCCCTCTTTCCCAGCAAGAAAAGTAAAAACATCAAATAAGTGGAAATCAAAGATAAAGTCTCAGATCTGGCTTCTACAAATCCCAAGTCTCTTTCCTTTGGGTTTGGCCATACTACAATCAGGTGTCAGGTCTCATGCAGCAGGAACTCAGAATATATGTCAATTCACCTGCTCTGTCTGCTATGTTACTGAGCTGGCTGACTCCCCTTTTGAGCTCCTCCAAGCCATTCGTGCTATGCAGGTGTGATGGGGTAGGGGTGCCTGTGCCCAGAGCAGCTACTTAAGCCCTTCCTTACTTGTGGGGGGTATGTATACCTCATCACAGGAAGATTGTGAGGAGAGTAAGAGAGAGAAGCAGGAAATTAAAATCAGAGAAGAAGGCTGATCGGGAAGGGTTGGAGGGGGAGAAGAGTCAGTCAGATGCAAAAGAGGATAAACAGTGGGAAGGAGAAGAAGGAGCCAGTTAGAAGCAGTGGAAATAGGATAAAAGTTCCAGAGGGGTAGCCGTGTTAGTCTGTATACAGCAAAAACAACGAGAGTCCTGTGGCATCTTAAAGACTAACAAATTTCTGTGGGCCTAAGTTTTTGTGGGCTGCAACCCACTTCGTCAGATGCATGGAGAGGAGAAGCCCAATGCATCCCACCATGGTCTGATCCAGGGTGGAGAGTGGAAGAGAAGGAGAAGCTTCCATAAGAGAGGCCAGCTACAGAGGCAGTGTCAGATGAAGGGCTCTAGGTCTCTGTGGGAGCCAGGAGATGAAGGGGTCATGATCTTTTTAGAGATGGTGTGGGTGTTCCAGAGACAGCTGGGGAATGGGGAAAAGGGAGGGGGATGGCTATCTCAAAGGCTTTTTAAAAACTGACTATAAAAACCAAACATCTTTACTTCCTTGCGTGGGAGGGGATAGAGACCCACCTAAAAAGGATTCTTGTTTCATTTTCTTGTAAGGTGCTCAGATACCACAGTAATATGCACTGTAAATATTTAGAGAGATGAAAATCCCCTTGCAGTTTCATTGGGTATAGCATTTTTTACGTTCTGCTTTGCAGAGCTATTAAAAAGCTGTTGTGCTATATAAATGTTATTCTATATTAGTAAATATTGAAATGTTTATATTGCACTGAAATAATGAGATTGAAAATGAAGAACTAAGAACAAAGCATTCTAATTAATCTGTTAATGTCTTAGCAACATTACCAAGCAGATCAATAGCAGTCAATAATTTTGCTGTTTTACACATGATTTAAAAAATATAGCGTCACAAAAATTGTCATCAAAACCCATTATAAAACACCCTTAACAGTGCAAAATAAAAACACATCTGTCCCAGTATACGTGTTATAGTCTTCTTAGAGAAAGAGAGACATTTTTGCTTTTTTGGTAGTTCTAAATGAATCTGGAGAAAATAAATCCATTCACTCGGATCAATAACTTTCTTTTAGCTGTGGACTTAATACCATCCTTCTTTGCATGATGGTCTGTATGTGTATCCACACCTCGTATGCATGCACCATGTGCCTGAGCCCGTAATTTTTTACAGGCAGTGTCTGTTGGCCCACACGTGCAATAGCTCTCCTCATGCTCTGACCTGAGGGCATAAAGGATGATGCAGGCCAACCACCTTCTTACTGCTCCTCACCACCTTCTTACTGCTGCAAGGTTTGAGTTGGATCCTTTGGTGTCCTCAGCTCCTTTTTATTGCAACATTGCTGTAAATATTTTGTATGTAATTCATTTTTAGTATTTTATAATACAGTCTAGTCCCCCTTTACTATTCCACCTCAGGGAATTTTCCCCGAGAAGTCTGAGATTGTATTCAGGGTCCCTGGGTTCAGAAGCTGTGTACTGCCTTGCTCCTTTTTAGTAAGTGAACGTCATCAATGCTGCCTCTGCTGCCTGGGTGAGGCTGAGATTTCTGCCAAGTGCAGCATTTGCCATGCTTTTCCCTCCCAACTTATGAGGTTTGAGAGCTGATACATAGAAAATATCTAATGGAGAACGCAATGAGACCCCAATCAGATCTGGGTCAGAGATCTCCCCTATACATCTGCCTTGGCAAGCAAGCAGTGCCCACCAAACATGAGCTTGGAACTGGAAGCTAAGACTGCTAAGTCTAAGGAGAAGGCTTCCCATGAGAGTAAGGCGCCCTCTCATACACATAGGGACAAGTCATCTTCATCAAAAACTTCCCCAAATAGAAAGGATTCACACACACCCTCATCAAATACAGGAGAACCTGCATACATGGGCACTGAGAACTTAGGCCCAAGTAAATCTGCTCGGCAGGAGAAGGTGGCATGCAAGGATATGGATTTGACGGTTACGACAGTGATTCCAATGGTGAAGACTCAGGATAAAAAGCTTCTGGTGCTCCTGTTTACTTCTAGAGCTGATGCTGTGTGTGTAGCAACATGGCCGTGGATGGATCAAACTTCCATTGTGACCAGGGAAGCTCCAGTTCCAATGGCTCCACCAATGGATTCTTCTCATATTCCAGGGCGGTCTTAGACCTTTGTCTCCCCAGAGGATATCTTTACTTTCCGCTTTCCGCATTCATCCCTCCTATCAGTGCAGTCTCTGTTCTGGGGCATTGTTACACCAGAGGAAGAGACTATCCCAAGGATGCAGAATTGTTCTCCTATCACAGCTGCCAGCCTTGAGGCACAGCTATCGGTAGCCCAGGATCTGACCTGTCAGAGTTTTGGACTCTCTTGTCCGATGGATGAAACTGGAGAAGATTCAGGTAGGGATCTCTTGCTTCACAGTGACTCCTGAGACAACCATTGTTACTGATGCCTCCATCTTAGATTGGTGAGCTCATGTGGGTGACTGTGAGGCACAGGGCATCTGGAGGCCCTGGGAATCCAGAATGCACATCAGTTTGCTGGAACTCAGGACAGCCCATCAAGCCTACAATGTCTTCCTCCCACTCATTCGATCCACGTGTCCAAATAATGTCAGACAACATGACAATTGTGTTTTGTATAAAGAAGCAGGAAGGAATGAGACCCCCTACCTCTTTGCCTGGAGGCAGTCACCCTCTGGAATTGGTACATCAACCATTGTATACCTTTAGCCACATATTTACCAATGCTGCAGAACTCCCTCATGGACAGCCAAAGCAGACACTTTTCCACGAATGGGAGATTCATAATTTGACTCTCGACAATGTCTTTGTCAAAAAAAGGAGCACTGGCCTTTGACCTTTTTGCCTTGCAGGCAAATAAGAAACTTCCTCGGAACTGCTCTAGAGCAGCCCTGGACAAGGGCTCAGTGAAAGATGCTCTTCAGGTGGTATCATGGAAGGATCACCTGGGATATACCTTCTCTCCCATTCCAATAATAACACAACTTCTGTGGAAGATCCACTAAGACACAGTTCGAGTCATTCTTATTATGCCCATCTGGCCGAGACAGTTCTGGTTTATGGATCTGCAATAATTCTCAGCTCTCACCCATTAATATCCTCCCATTGCCTGACCATCTATCACAAAACAAAGGCAAGTGTAGACACCTCATTCTGGAACCACTGCAACTTAGAGCCTGGTATTTGAATGGGCATCCTTAACTAAAGCAGAAAGGACTTTACAAAGAGTTGTTATTCTGCAAAATGGAAACATTTCTCTTCTTGGCTGAGTCCATTTAGCAGTGATCAGCGCTTTCCATCTTCTGGTGGATAATCGTACGATCTTCACTCATCCTGTCATAACTAGATTTCTGAAGGGACCTCTCTGATCCTTTCTGCCATTGGTGAAGTTCGCACTGCAGTGGGACCTCAGTTTTATTCTATCGTCTCTCATTAAACCTTCCTCTGAGCCTCTAACCACATGCTCTATGGCCCATCTGTCCATGAAGGTGGCCTTTCTAATAGCTATAACATCAGTGAGCTGGGAGCACTCATGGCAGATCCACCATATGCTACGTTCTGTAAAGAAAAGGTCTCAGTATGGCTTCACCCAGGTTTATCCCTAACGTAATTTGAGTTTCATATGAGTCAGGTAATCCCCTCACCAGTATTTTTTCACTAAACTGCATGCCTTGGGTGAGAAGAGATGGCTGGCTGCATTCTCTGGATGCCTGAAGGGCTTCGACCTTGTATCTACAAAGAACAAGGGACATTAGAAAGACACCTAAACTATTGTTTCCATAGAAGAGAGATCAAGGGATCAAGCTATATCAGCACAGAGACTCTTAAAATGGATCCCTGGTTGTATTATCCTTTGTTACCCTCTAGCTTGAATTCCTCCCTGCAGAGGGGGTAAGAGGTCATTCTACCAGAGGGCGAGCGGCCTGTGCATCATCTTTGAGAGATGTTTCCCTATTTGAAATAGGTAGGGCAGCTACTTGGAGCTCTTTGCATAACTTCACGAGACATAACAATGTGGTGACATGACGCATTACATTACAGTCTTCCACTGTAAAGATAGCTGTGGGGACAATAGTATTACAGTCAGCTATCACTTCAGCATCCTTACACCCTCCATCTGTTTGACTACTGCTTGTTAATCTCCCATTTGTGGAATACACACAGGGACCATTACTCAAAGAAGAAATGGAGGTTACTAACCTGTAACTGGAGGTTCTTCGAGATGTGTTGTCCCTATTTATATTTCACTGTCTGCCCTCTGTCCACTCTGCTGTGGATTGTTTGGTCTGTGGTAAGAATAGAAACTGGAGAGGCGTTGGAGCTCACCACCCTTTATGTCCTCAGTTGGGAGCACAGGGAGAGCTACGGGTATGTATGGGCCAGCAGACATGTCATGTAAAAAATTCCAGACTCAAGGCACATAGCATGCATGTATAGCTACGTGTGGAATAGAGATAGGGCTAAACATTTCAAAGTACCTTCTGTTACTTAACCTCCATTTCCCAGCAACTGAAAGAGGAAATAATGAACATACCTTCAAGAAGATATCTAAGCACCTTACTCTTGTCACCAATGGAGGCATTAAGTATAGTAACTTCTCCTAGGAAAGTAATGACTTACTGATAGCCCCAGTGATGGATTAGGGATAATGGACATTCCCTCAATTGAGCTGGTAATTACAGTTGTAAGTATAACATCCCAACTATCCCTACTACCCCGTCAATATTCCTTCTTTTGAAGTGTTCCCCATCACTGTCAGCCAGTAGTATTCTATTATACTATATATTAACACTTGTACATTACTGTTTTTAGAAGTATTTCTCAATATTCCCATTTTCTTATGAGACAAACTGTTTTCCTTAAGAGTTTCTGAATATTTTCTATTTTAATTGTAGTGCATTGACTAAACTGGGAAGGCTCTGGCTTTTTGCCTTTCTTAACTATGGCAAACTGAAATGTCTTTAAAATGTTTTTTAAACAAAAATGATATAAAAGTCTTATTTTCCCTTTATTTCTCTTTCTTATTTTCTTTCCTGGTTCTTATACTGGTGCCTGTCACCACAGCATGGGATCATTTTTTGGTTTTTTGTTTGGTCTTTTTCCCCCACCCCATAATATGAAAAATTTGTAACAGTAATCCTGTTTTTCCCCCCACCAAGTCTACGTCATCATGCCAGGAATTCCAAGGGATTTGCACACACTTGTTGGCAAGTGTAAATGTAATTGCTAAGACCAATAACCCATACAGCCTAACCTAGCAGGGGGACTGATAAGATCATTAGAATAATAGCTGGAATAAATCAAGCAGACAGCAGGAATTAATGGGCTTTTTACCACAGCAGATACTTCATTCTGTGGAATGCGATAAACATTCAGCTTCTCCTTTGTAGCACAAGAGAGATGAGTTGACAGGCGGGGTAAATGAATGGAGGAGTAATGATCACACTTGCCAAGAAGTATACTGAACAGAATTTAAAGTTTAAGCAAAAGATACAGGAATCTGAAGAATTAGGAATTGTATTCTGGGAATTCCTCATTCTGCTGTTTTGTGAGCTACTGAGTAGAAACTGAACATAATTTAACAGACTGTATCCATACTAATATGACAAATTGTAGTTCAACAAGTATAATTTAATGGAACTAAACAAAATGCAGCCTTTATAAATGTGTTCTCAGGCTGTTAAAATGTCATCACCTGATATATAGTACAGAGGTGTGCAAATATAAACTTCCTTTTCTAATGGAACTTTTCTGCAAACAGACCTCCGATACAGTCCCGTTTTAGCATTATATTTTATCTTTCCACTTGATGCTTTTATGTTTTACGGATAAATTGCGCAGCAGGCTAGAGATCTGATGGAGTAGAGCCTTTTGTGATGCTTTCACCATTGAAGAGAGAATAGGAGTTAATCCCAAATAATGTGGTGGGAGGCATATGGTTATCCTGTATCTTGTGAAATGTTATTATATAACTTCTTATAGCTGCAGACAAACTTCTCATTATTTTTTCCAAAGAGCTTTCAGTTCCCACAAGGTACCTGATATTCATAAATAATGAAAAGAATATAAAATTCCATCAGGAGCCTTTACAAAACTGTTAAGAGATGGTTAAACCAGCTAATCAACATTGATTTTTCTCGTTGGGGGAAGAGGATTACTGTTAATTTAAATGTAGCATCTAAAACTTTTAGTGGGGAAAAAATTTCCCTTTAAAACTGTACTAAACATCTCTTCATCGAAAAACTGCCGTTCTTGGCAAGTAGCACACACTACAGCTGAAAGGTTCTTGTCTGTCTTCCATGCGTCCATCTACAAAGATAGAACAGAAGGTGTTTAAAGATCAGTCCTTCAAAAATAGTTTCTGGAGCTTTATTCAAAGACTTAGTAAACTTCAGAAATAGTGATCACTGCAAATTGCAAACAAGTGCAGTCATGAACTTATGAAGTCTCTTGAAGGAACTAGGTATTTTTAGAATCTTTTTTCCGAGGTAATTGAGCTTATGTTATGTTTGTAGATGAAATCTAGATGTAGGCTTAGTGAGTGCTCAGACTTTTGTGTCTGGCCGTGTTGTGTGCATGTAACCCCGAATGTCTGTATGTAAATTAACTTGCATGTGTTCAATGGGTAACTGCTGCAACTCTGAGAATACTAAAAAAAACAAATTAAAAAGCGCTATGCTGTCCTTGATTGCACATATATGGCATTGGAAATAACTCTCTTCCACTTAAGAAGTACAAGCCCACGTTCTCTTACTTGTTGATGTACATTAAGAGAATAGCTGAATCATTAGAAGGAATTTATAAACTTGACTTAGTCTGCTATATGGTGGGAGAGGCGCGATCCATAAGTATACAACCCATAAAATGATATCCATGTAGAAAGCTGTGCTATTGTCATGTTAAAGTTTCACGGTTACAATCAGTCAGGAAATGCAAAAGATTAAGGTTGGATATTAGGAAAAACTTTTTCACTAGGAGGGTGGTGAAACACTAGAATGGGTTATTGAGGGAGGTGGTGGAATCTCCATTCTTAGAGATTTTTTAAGGTGCAGCTTGTTGAAGCCATTTTTAAGGTGTGGCTTGATGATGTGCCTGGGATGATTTAGTTGGGGTTGGTCCTGCTTTGAGCAGGGGGTTGGACTAGACTAGATGACCTCCTGAGGTCCCTTCCAACCCTAATCTTCTATTATTCTAATAATATTATCTCAGCTAACTTGCATGGCCATTGTATTGTGGTGTACCTTTTACTATATAAAGGGTACATAAATGATTTTATGTCACACTTGGTCATATGTACATGATAATTGCATGATTGTGTGATAAACTGCATTTATTATGGGTCTTTGATTACTTCACCTGAACTCTGTCCACTAATTCATTATTAAGGATAAGATTTTGTCACAGATTCTGTAACTTCCAGAGAGCTCCGTGAAATTATCCTCTTAGCTTCCACCCTGTGCTCTGGTACACAGGGAGGAAGCTGTCAGCTTCTAGGGGCTGCAGGGATCCAGGAACTCTCAGCCACCATAGGCGGCGAGGGTCCCGGAGTTCAGGGGTGGGGGCAGCTCTCAGCCGCTGCAGAGGGCCTTCAGCTTTGAGCTTCTGCCAGCAGCAGAGTCCGCTTCTCTTTATTGGCGTGGGCAGTGGGGACCTCTGGCTCGAAGCCACTGCAGGCAGTGGAGACCCCCCGGCCCTCAGCCGCTGCAGGTAGCCTTATAGCTGAGAGCTAGGGCAGAAGTGAGAGGACCCCAGAACCCCAAGCTGCTGCGGGCAGTGGGGGTACTCCACCGTCATCTGCCGCGGCAGGCCGATACCGTAGCCCCAAGCCACGGTGGAAACCTGGCAGCAGCAGGGACCTTGTGGCGCTGAGCTACTGCTGACAGCAGAGTCAGCTGCTGTCTGCCAGTGTGGGCAAAAGAATTCCCAGCTCTGAGCAGCCACAGGTGGCGGGGCCCCCAGCCGCTGTAGGTGGCCTTGCAGCCGTGAGCTGGGGTGGTAGTGAGGGACCCTGGAGTCTCAAGCCGTGGCAGACAGTTGCGGGGACCTCAGAGCCCCTTTGGCCCCCACAGCTCCCTGCCTCCACAGAGGACCCCTCAGTCCTGACCTGCCTCAGGCTGCAGGGATATCCCTCAGTCTCCAGCCTCAGCGGCAGATTCCAGAGACATCACCCATGGCCGGGGAGGAAGCCGCAGCCCTGAGCCACCATGGGGGACCCCAGAGCATGGAGCTGCAGTGCTCTGTAGGGGACCCGGAGCCGCTTCCCATGATTGCTACACCTTCCCCCTCCCTCAGTGAGTCTAGGGTTCTCAACCTCCCCCCTTGGGCATTTGGTCAGTCCCTCCCCCCATTATTTTTAGTAGAAGTCACAGACAGGTCACAGATTCCATGAATTTTTGTGTATTGCCCGTGACTTCTTCATGACTTACTAAAAATAACTATGACAAAATCTTAACCTTATTCATTATTGCTGGCAATGTTTCTAACACTTAAAATCTTTGAGTGGCCTCCAACAGCTGCCCAAAAATAAAATTTAAAAAAAACCCATAGAACAACTGCCATAAAAATACTATCTTTATTTTCAAAAAAAAAAAAAAAAAAAGACTTTTCTCAAAAATAACACTCATCTAAGCCTGTGTTTGAGGTCTGATATCTCAAAGCTAGAAACTGGAGCTTAATACTGTTTCAAAGGGGGGAGGGTTGGTTTTCTATTGAGATATCACTTACTTCTAGCCCTGGAAGGCCTGAGCAGATCAGATATACATTTTGTATAAAACAACCCATCCTCAAAATATACTTTTTTTTTTTATACTTGTCTTCTGTTGTTCATTTAATAGATTCTAAACTCCTTAGAGCAAGGGTCTTACCTCCTCTGTATTCTGTGCAGTGCTTAGTATTTTGCCAGCACTCAAATTTCCTCACAATAGTTTTTACCAATCAAGAAGGGCATGGTGGATGCAAAGATCATCTGTACAAGACTCCAACTGCAACCAGGGTTCCAATAAATAGACAAGTATGAGACTCTTTTCCCACCCAATCTGAAAGGTCACCCCGCCATTTGATGCCCAATCAACCATGCACTCTTGTGGGATTGGATAGTTACAATACCTCTATACAGCTAGGGGTTCTCAATCCCACAGCCACAAGATTGAGCTTTTAGCGTACCACTGACCCTCCCAACTGCATGCCCTGCTGCTGAAGCTAGAATGATGAACTGTTGCCTGGGAAGGGAAATCAGGAGATGAAAAGAACCCTTTAAAAAAAGGCTCCTGTGGGTTCAGGGTACAATGCAATAAACATAATTTGACAGATTTATAGGCAATTTGTGTGGGAGTGCATTCACTGTAGCTGAATGATGATACAACTGAGGGTCTTGATGTCATGATGGGGTAAGTTGAGTCATGAAGTACAAAACATTTTTTTATAAGGCAGATACGGATGAGATATGTCACTCACTGCCCCCTTCCAAGAGCATACAACCCGTAGAGGCTGTCCAAAACCACACACTGGGGGGTTAGGATTCTCTGTAAGCATGGAGAGGTCTGACCAAGAAGAGTCAGTCAACAAAACTATTGCTGAGATGTTGGTCACAGATGTGCTTTAGGGCAGAAGTAACTGCTTTTAAGTGGCAGGTGTTGCAGAACATCTTGAAGGAAGGAAAGTCTGGCAGAACTTGGATACTAATTCATGAGAGAGAAGATATGCTATTAGGGGAACAGAATTGTACTATAGTCAGTCTTTATGGAGAGGAGTTGAATATTCTTGGCAAAAGTATAAAAGCCAGTGTTATATACCTGGCAAAGCTGAAGGTGCAACTCCAGAGTAAGTTGTTTGGGGTTTTGTCACAAGAGTTTCCCATGGAAATTGCTTAATAAATGTAAAGACTCATTTGGATCACACAGAAGATGAAGCAGATGGTCTGTTCAGTGCAGTGAGCGCCATCTGGAGAGGATTGCCCAGCTCTTTGATAGATGACTTGTGTTCTCTGGTTGAAAAGAACACAGTAAGTCATGCTGCTGAAGTCTGGGGCCCTCTTCTAAAGACTACATATCTCTAAGTGGCGGGGGAGTAAACTAGAGTTGTTCCCTCTGTATCGTGGAAAGAATAATATAGTATCTTACCTTCCACAAATTAAGAAACAACTCAAGGGAATCTTTGTGGCTTGCTTTTTTGTTAAGAAGCTTTCCTCTGACTTAGAATTATTATCCATGTGACAGCATGATTGAAATACTAAAGCAGTGTGGTCCATTTAATTTAATTCTGGCTGGCAAGCAAGGAATTCTACAGTTCTAATTCCTGCTGCCCTTGCCTCGCTGTGCAGTCTTCAGCAAGCTACTTAACCTCTCTCGGGCTAATTCTCTTCTGATGTAAATCAGTTCAGTTCCATTGCTGCTGATCCGCCAGTTCACACCAGAAGAGACTTTGGTCCATCAGGTGTGTGCGCATGTGTAACATGGCAGGAATGCTTCCTTTCCTCAAAGGGTATGTTGTGAGGATTAATTTGTTTGTAGAACACTTTTGAAAAAGCTATATATATAATATATTTAAAATAAATTTTTTTGTGAGGGAAATAAATAACAGCTTCCTAGAAAAGAAATTGCAGACTCTTCTATAAAGCCCATCGTGGACATTAACATGCAGAACTAGTTTACCTGTTTGGCATTCGGATGCTACAATGATGGTGTTACAGAAATATCTAAGATGTATAGGTGATAAAGGATGGGCTTCCATTAACTATAGGGATCTGACAAAAATATAAGGTGACTTTTGGACCACATTAATTTGTTTTGCGTTGTTTCCATATTCTCAATATATATATCAAGATCTCAGTGACTAATGTAATGTTGATAAGTTCTTCTGTAGCCTATTGTGTATGTTCTTCAAATTATTATGTTATGATGTGTGAAACTCAGCAATGCAAAAACTTTCCTGTTGTGTGGTGCTGCCCAGTAGGTGGGGCAAATTTAGACAGTGGATGTGCTGTTCTCCTCATGCCTATATGTGCTGGACTTGAAAAAATACCTATGTAGATGGGCTGAAAACAGATTTTAATCAAAAGCAGAGAAATGGGGGGGGGGGAGAAAGGTAGTAAAATGTTGGATTTTATGGCTCTGTTTTCAAGAACCAGTCCAATCAAGCTATCACACCTTGCCACCAAACTGTATAACTAGGATTACAGGAACTACTGGTTCTTGAAAACAGAGCCAGGTATTTTAGCATAGCTGTACCAGGAAAGTTATAGTATTCAACTGGAAAGTGGTCTTTCCTCCCTTGGTTGCACAATGGTTTACAGGTAGCCCTGTATCCTGGAGGAGCTGAAAGTTGGGCCCAGCTGCTTTAGAAACTTTTGTCAACATGATGAAAGTTGTTTATGATGTATTGAAGCTTTAACAAGGAGCTAGTAACCTGATTTGTCTATTTGAAAATTCGTACTTGATCTGTTTCCAAGGATGACAGTGTTAACTTCCATGTTGTGGCCAAATTCCAGCTCTGGTAATTGCATTATCTCTACAAAGAATGCTGCTGTTTAATATGGCAGCATTGTGTTTGTGTGGTGCTTACTTTTACTGTGTAGCATTTCTGTGCACTGTTAAACATCTGCTGTGTTCCACTTCAGAGAGAGCTGCATTTTTGAGGTACATACTGGATTCCTGTATATACATTGGGATTCCTATAAATACATTGGGATTCTATGTAATGGAGACACTACATATCATTATATACACATACACATATTGTTAATGAAGATAAATACTCTTTAACAGATATTTCTAAACTTTTGAGAGATTCATGTGCTAACCCTCCAATATTTTACATCTTGTAGTTGTAAACATTAGTGAAAGGAGACCGTACTGCTACATAATTCTCCGTGGTGTTTAATTTAGCACTGTAGCATTTAAAGAAAAAAAAAGATACTGAAATTACTAAAGATAAAACTAAAACCCCATATTTGGGCCACAAACTTTATTTTTAAAGAATAGAGTTAAATCACTAAAGTATGGTCTACAATAGAGTGTTTTGTCAAAAGAAGTCAGCTTTTTTTTGACAAAACAGTGCTGGTGTATTTACTGCAATAACCTGCCTGCTGACAAAACTGTCCTGTTTTTTTGACAAAATAAAACCACCTTGATGAGAGGCATAAAGCATTTTAAGCCCAACTTCAATTGACAGAGCATCAGTGTAGACACTGCTGCTTGATTATGTCATGGAAAACTGCCTCCAGAAGTGTCCCAAAATGCCCATCCCGCCTGCTTTGGCCATCTCCCCTTTCTATTGATGTACTCCGTTGCGAGATGGTCTGGGACCAAAAGTGGGATATGCATGCCATTTATCACCCCGCCACAGTTAGGGAATCCCATTGCTGTGAAGCCATCCACTATTTCACGCACGTTGCCCAGGGTCACAGTCCTTCACAGCAGAATGTGATTAATGGTCCCGCACACTTGTGATAACACAGCTCCAACTGTGGACTTGCTGACTCCAAACTGATTAGAGACCAACCGGTAGCAGTCTGGACTTGCCAGTTTCCACACAACGATTGCCACATGCTTCCCCACCGAGGGAAGCTCTCATTCGGGTGTTCTTGCGCCACAGTGCAGGGGCGAGCTCCTCATAGAGTTACATGAAGGTGGCTTTCACATTCAAAAGTTCTGCAGCCACTGCTCATCATCCCAGACCTGCATAATAATGTGATACCACCACTAAGAACTTGTCTCGCGTGCCCAAAAGTTTCAGTTCACCGTGTGCAGATGCACCATGAATGAAAACAGTGACATGGTGCTGTTTGTTTGCATGTCACTCAGCAGGTCAGGTGTCTCCGATTCCCATTCCAATTTGGAACTCATGATATACTGCGCAACCACCTGTGATGTGTTCAGAACACTGACAGCAACGGTGGACAGCAGTCTAGGATTCAACCTTTCAGATAGAGATGGCGGGCATGCAGGAAACAGGGGCTGTTGAAAAATGGCACGAAACGCAGCTGGAAACGCAGTGAATGATGGGATGAAAATCAGTGCATCATTGGACATTGAGACAGAACCCATGCAGCACCATGCTCCTTCCCCCCTTCCCACAATACCTAGCAGCAAAAGATGGCGAGTTGTACAGTGGGATAGCTGCCCACAGTGCACTGCTCTCACTGTCTGCTACAACACCAAGTGTTGACGCATTTTGGCTACAAAATGAGTGCTATGTGGACAGGTGCTTTTTGATCACCGATGTAACTACCGTTGACAAACCTTTCTAGTGTAGACAAGGCCTAAGTGATTGTTCATCCCTCTCCAGAATTGGAAAAAGTCATTCAAAAGTGTTGTAGCTTTAATGTATTAACATTTATTGTTATAAATTATTCTGCCAGGAATACTGGATTACTGAGATTTAAGACACTGCTCATCTCAACTTTATGAGTCTAGGACAAAAGCTGTGGCAAAGCATGCCCCTCAGTCTTGCCTGATAACGGCTGTCTTCTCTGGTGGGATGGGCCTGAGGTAAATCTGACCCACCCTGGATGAGACCTTTGCTTTTCTCCTCAGCAACTCTCTGTTAGAGTGCTTGGGGTGGGCCTTGGTTTGGGCCTGTGGAATGTCTCTCCATCCCACCGGGGGGAGGGTGTGAGCTTGTCAGTCTATACCTTTCAGACTACAGGGAAGTATCCTTCTCTGACCCCTTCAGTGGGGCTGTAGATGTGGTGGTATAACCATGGGGGTCAAACCTGCTAGTGCCTGTGTTTTTCCTTTACTGCTCCCCGTCTGTGGAGAAGCGCTAACTCCTAAATTGGGGAAGTGTCTCCTCCTACTGCCACAAGCCTTTTGACAGCTTCTCTCTCTCCCCCAACCTTTTCTAGCAGAGGCAGGGTTTTAGTAGGCCTGGAGTAGCCTTTAATTGGACCCAAGTGCCTCTAATTGACCTGCAGTAACGTGCAGTAACCTCTCCTCTGCCTGCAGGGAAAAGGGCCTTTAACTTTCTAGGGCTCACATACCGACAGGTAAATCATGGATTTACAAAATGTAGCCATCCGCCTGACTTTACCACAAAGCTTAATTCACTGTTTATTATGGGTAATCCATAAAAATTGTAATCAAATTGAGTGAAAACTCATTTATAATGTACAATAATATAAAAATTAACTTGATTTTGTTAACTTTTGTTCCTACTAGAAATAATTTTGGCATTTTAGTAAACCTGGTAAAGGGGGAAAATTGCAGCATTTATACAATGAGCACTCTCCCAGTGGTATTGACTAGTCATAGCAGAAAGATTAAAGATGGCTGCCAGTTCTCTGTTGCTGTGGGAAGATGGAATGGATCTCCACTCTTCTTTCCCTTCCAGTGAGGAACAGAATTGCAGCTTTCAGATATCATTAAAATGCATCTAGTAGATCAAGAGCAGCTGCTAAAGTCAAGTCAGAATTGAAATTTCGGTGTGAGGGATGCAAGAAGATAATTAAAATATTTTTTTTAGTATTTGCTAACTCATGACATTAGAGGGCAGGAAGGAACTTTGGACTAGGTCAGTGATACTCAGACTATGGCTCAGGAGCCACAAGTGGCTTTTTAATGGGTCTCCTATGACTCTTTGCAGCACATGCTATTAAAACACTATGATTTACTTATTAACCAATCAGGATGCTTTTATTATGTTATTAACCAACTGTAGTTGATAAAATAATAATACTTGGTCAGAATAACCAAGAAAATTATATATATGTATGTGTGTGTGTGTATGTGTGTCTGTGTATAAAATAATAAACGAAAAAATGAATTCACACTACTGTGGCTCTTTTAGGTAATGTTGATTGCTAATTTGGCTCCTGAACCACTGAAGTCTGAGTATAGGGTGACCAGATGTCCCGATTTTATAGGGACAGTCCTGATATTCAGGGTTTTTTCTTAAATAGGCAAGTATTTACCCCCCTGTCCCCCCATGTTCCAATTTTTCACACTTGTTATCTTAACCCTATCTGAGTATCAGTGGACTAGATCAATATATTGAGTTCCGGTCCAGAACCAGTTGTGCTTTGTATTGCACATACAAAGTGACACATAGGTAGCAAACTGATTCTCAGTTTATTAAATACCATACTGATAAAACCACCAAAAATTAGACGGTTACCATGACAAACAAATTTGGAAGTAAATTTACTTTAATATTCAAGTCCAGCAGCTACCTTCCCCAACCTCCAACTCCTGTGTTCTTTCCTCTTTTTTAAAAATGTTTTTTTTGGTTCGCCTTGGTATTAAACAGACTGCTATTTTCCATCAACACCTGTTATGTTGGGCAGTAATAATAGAAAGTAATCTATAACATTTTGTAACTAATGCAAAATAATGACTAGCTTATAAAACAACTGATTGGACTCAGACAAAAGGCAGGAGTCTGACTTCCACTTTGATGCCTCTTCATTGATGGAAAGTAAGTAGCATCTTAATGACTGATTTTGCACCAATCCAATCCTGATTATTCATGCTGGCAGTGAGTTTATGAGGTTGTGGAGGAATGGATGCTGTAGATGCCATTAGCTGTAATAACAGGGAATTTCTACAACAAAGGCATGTGCTAATAAAATCAATTACTCTCATAAAATATGTTTAAGGGCTAACTTGAATAACCTTGTACACTGAAAGTGTATGCTGATGGGATTTTATTAAGATTCTTTATTTGTAATTCAAAGAGCAGCTGCTCATACAAATAAAGCATGTCTTATGGAACCCAGATAAAGCTGCAAGATTTTGAATTAGCAAGTCTTTCTGGTTATTTGTTATATTCTTTGCAATGAGTGCATGTTATAGTTCCCTCAAATATTCTAATTTCCATTACCTAGATTGTCAGTTCCCTAGAGCAGAGACTGTCTTTTTGTTCTTTGTTTTGTACAGCACATAGCATGATGGGGTACTGGTTCATGACTGGAACTCCTAGGCACTACAATAAAACAAATATTAAATAACTCCTCTTTTTCAGATGCTCATAACTTTCTGAAAAAAATCCTTTTAGGCTGAAGACTCTCATGTTTCTCAACCCACAGATAATTAAAAAGGGCTGACCTGATTCAGCTCAAATGTTTTAAAATGTGTTAAACCAGCATGAAAAAATAACACCCCCAATGCAATGCTCTTGATTTAAAATTTTGCTCTAGTATCAGTCTTTGTGTTATGAAAGAAATGTCAACCTCTGTTTGTATTATAGTCTTTGGTAAGAGAAAAACTACATATCGAGTCGGAAGAACATTGATTTAGTAGCTTCAAAGTTATGTTTCCGTTTGGAATATTTATGCACATGTGAGAGCATTTTTCTGCATCTTAAAATGATTTTAGAACATTGGGTGTCAACTGGATTCTTCTAGCTTTAGCTCACCTTTAACTGCTTAAATTTGTACCCGGTGAAACACTTGTGATCACTTTGGTGCTTCAGGTTCTGATCCAATGCCTATTGAAATCAGTGGAACAATTCTCATTGACTGTAATGGGCAGTGGATAAAACTCCAGGGAACTAAATGTTGCTCTGCTTTTAAGTGAGGTGCTATCTTGTAGTGAGGTGCCTTGATCACATCAGCTTTTAAATACATCTTTTTAGCTCTAATTAAAAAGTTAAGGTTTCTACCACCACTTAGACATGGCCACATTGCATGGGATTTCTGGGGAGATCTGGTCAACATTTTTTCACTTGAGAACACTGCTCAGTTAAAATGCCTTTTTAAAATTAAACATTTTATTCAAAATGTTCAGGTTTTTGATGGAAAAAATGAAATGTTAGTTTCCCCTCATCTTTCTCTCTCTGATCCTTTTTCCTTGTTTCCATTTTCCCATTGGAAAAGTCGGGTTGGGAAGGGAGAAAAAGAGAGGCAATTTGTTCCATTTTTCATTGAAATAACAATACATTTGAGGAAAATCTTGAAAAACAATTTTAAAAAAATGTATGCAAAAAAATTACCATTTTTCCAGCAGCTGCATTCTCTGGTATATGTCCTAAGAAACATAAATGGGAAATATATGTCCATTAGTTTATACTGTAAAATATGAGAGATGCAAGATAGCAAAGCTAGTGCCGTGTTAGAAATTTTAACTTTTGACCTTGCCTTTTAATGCTTGGTGTCTTAACCTTAATGGTGAATTAATGTATTTACATTTAATTTATAATATAAATCAATGAGTTCCTAAGTATTCTGATTGGGGAATCAAACATTCTTTTGACATAAGTTCAAACATTGCTGTGAATATTAATGTTGAACCTTATTAGAGGAAGGAATTTTTTTCTGCAGTAGCACCAAAAACTGATTGAGTGGTTGATTTGTTGTTGTTGTTGTTTTTATTTTCTGTATTTCATTGTAGAAGTTTTCAGTGCTTCCTTACTGCAGCATCTTGCTTTTATTTTGTGATGCTTCTGATTTAAGTCTATGAATTTCCAGACAAAGCAGCATGATGTCTTTATTTTTCTGCTCATGTTTATGCTATTGTTTTGTCTGAGAAAATCTCTTCAGAGGCACTATAATCTAGTGCTAAAGTGTTACTCATTCCTCCATTCATAACTGCTTTCTTTTTTATGTGGAATGCCTTTGAGCACCCACAAGAGGGTGAAAATCTGTCTTGTCATGGAAAATGACTCTGTCAGGCCTACTAAATTCTGTTCCCGCCCAGCCACTGATTTGCATGTGGCATTGGGTGAGACATTTGATCTTTCTGTGCCTCAGGTTGCCTGTTTGAAAAATGGGTTCCAGTATTATTTACCTGACTCACTGGGATCTTTTGTGGCTCTGTTTCTAAAGTGCTTTGAGATTATGAAAATTGCTACCATCTATATGTATGGAAAGAATTATTACTTTCATTTTTCCTGGCACTGCTGAGATGACATCCTAACATCATTTAATTTTGATGTGACATATTTTGGATACCATAACGAAAAGTTGGTTCATGGAGACTTCGGGATAAGAGGGTTTCTGCTGAACTGGGACTTGAAAGCTTTCTTTGAGTAAAAGACTCTTTCACTTCAGAAGGCCTCAACAGAAAAAGTTTTAAAAACCAAACCAAACGTCCTCAAGAACTGTGACCTGTCATAGACTGAAGTCCAAGAAGCCAGGTAATACCAAATCAACTTTGAGCCAGCAACGGCTAGCCTGGAAATGCAAGGATTATACTCAATTGAAAGGTTTAATAACTTTCATTTGAACTGTTGTGAAGCTTAAATCTGAACTGCAAAACAAAAACAAATATTGAATTAAGGTCTGCTTTGTGCTGAATGCATCCCCTCCTCCATCCCCCATATATGAGTGAAAACTCATCTTTTTGTGATTTTTCCCTTTCGTCTGAAATCTTCTTAGTGTTTTCTGCTTTCATTGGAGGGATCCCAGAATGCACTATTCTATGACATTAAAAGTACCAGGGGTTGCAATGAAGAGGGAGTGGTGGGAAAGGGAAAGTAAAAAAATTTAGTTTAAATTTTATTTTAACACTGGTTGAGTCCATCACACAGACAGTTTAGTTGGGGCACTCAGACCCAAATCTCTGTTTAATTTGGCTTTTTATTTTTTCTCTCAACTTTGGTGTTTTGAGAGGAGGGAGGAAGTGTGTTAAACAAAAACAATTAACCACTTAATAGAGGCTTTTAGAAACAGAATGTTATTTTGGCTTATGGAATAATATCTAAGAAATAGATACGGTATCTGCAGGGGACACAGGCGTCATTATCATCGTCATGGAAATCCCATGGGAAGGTGCCTTCCTTGCAGATTGAGCACCACTCAGATCAATTCTCTAGCTAGTTCCTTAAGATGGTCTGGGTGGATATTTAGTTGATGGCCGTCATTGGTGATCTTATCACATCACCAAAGCTTTTACTGACCACATTGTTAGGTAAAAGAGAAGATCCATTTCAATTTAGTCTTAAACAGTTTATTTTAGCCTTTATTTTATACGTTTTAAGACCGTGCTGTTATCACCTACAAATTGCACATAATGCAAAAACAGTTAAGGTAAAAAAGGTAATTGATCAAGTTACCTCTCCTGGCGATGGAGTGACTCTTTTCAAAGCGCTGGTCTCTATGTTCTTACCCTGTGTCTTCTCCACCCTCTTGTTGTCAATCACCTGTATTTTATCCCTTGTTCTGTAACTTTGCACAGACTCAGTTTACCAAGTTACCTCCTCTGTGTACCTATCTATTTAGAACATTCTCATGCATAAATCACAATAACTAACCTAAACTAATACACTTTTGTTTATTCTGTTAAAACTTACTTTTTTATCTGTCCATTTCTGTCTTCTATTCTGTGCTGTAAACCCCCTCAGGATCTATCCAGTCCTTATCTTATTTGTCTATTTTTGTGGCCTTGGATTTTTTTCACTTCTTTGGGGTGGGGGGGAGCACCTGAAGTTAACAATTCCCTCATGACACAGACCAAAGATTTCACAAATAAGACACACAAACCAATTTTCATGGTTTACACAACTCTGAAACTGTTACAGCTCAGTTTTTAAATTCTGCATCAGCAGACGCATTCAAAAAGCAAAAATTCTTTTATACCTTCTTATAATACTATATATAATATTTATTTCTCTAATATTATTAAATATATTTGACTAACGCAATTAATTACACTGTTTTTTAACAACATGGTCTCTGGCTGTGTAGTGGTATTCCTTGATAAACGTGCTTTAGAATTCATTGGTCTTCCATCCTAGTGAAGATAGTAAATTAGATAGTAGAAAGGATGAACTTGTTTTTCAGGAACTGGAATGGGACTCTCATGATTTGGGTTCTGTTCCCAGGTCAGCCACAGACAACTTATATGACCTTGTACAAGTCACTTCTTTTATCCTGTGCCTCAGTTTCTCAGTAAAATGGGGATAATATTTTCCTAGTTTGTAAGTGGTGGTGTGAGATTAAAATTGTGAGATATTGCAGTGATGAGACCCTTGACAGCACTTAGACAAACATGAGATAATTGACTCAGTGCTCCTACTCAATCTTTTAGCTTTTGACTAATGACTTTGGTTGTGGTTTCTGGAATTTTATCTGTAGAACAGCATTTCTCAATTAAATTCCCCTGCGGAACCCTTTAGGCTCCTCGAGGAAATTACACTCATACTCGATACCCTCCGCCGAAAAATCTGGGACATCTTCCCTTTTTCGGCGGCGCAGAGAACAGCTGCTCTTGGCGGCGCAATGTCACTTTCTTGTGGAACCCTAACAGTGTTCCTGCGGAACCCCAATTGAGAAACATGCTGTAGAAAAACAGTATTTCATCACTTTTCTGCACACTATATGGCTTTCAGTGATCATAGAAGTTTGGAGGTTTTCACTTTGAAACTGTGTACTGGAATTTAGGCATGGATGAATGAGTATCAGGTGCTGTTTGTTCCACCTTCCCAGTATTGCTTAGCACATAGGTGAACGGGCATTTCTGTTGTGCAGTAGATCTGCTTGTTTTTATATTAGTATTCTACTAATGTATCCCGGACACATTGAGTAATATCTAAATGTTATCCACAGAGATGGAAGATAAGCACATTCCTTAATATTGTTCTGATTCTAAGCAAAATTCTATTACAGAGAATAATATGGTTGAAATATCTGTTGGCTTCATGTTGAAGTCTGGTGAAATCCGCATCCTCGCCTTGTGTGGATTTTTCTGCAGTGGTCTTATTCTTTTATTAAAAAAAAATATAATCCTCTAAATTTAGGAATAAGTCTTTAGACTGATAAAAATATTGGAAACTGAATGTAAGCCAGCCTTTTAAAATTGAACATACATTGTACTCATAATTGTGCTTTAAAAATTTGTCCTTCTGATGCAACTTGAATTTTTTTAAAAAAAGAGGTGTCTTCTTGTTTGAAAGCCCCAGGAAGCTAGTGCCTTGGTTTCTGATTTGCATTTGTGTTCTGTGTTTACAGGAGTTTTTTGAGAACCCTGCTTTTCGCCCTGATGGCATGAAACTCTACCCAACTCTGGTGATCCGTGGCACTGGCCTGTATGAACTCTGGAAGTCCGGAAGATATAAGAGTTATTCTCCAAGTACATTAGTGGATTTGGTGGCTAGAATCCTAGCTCTTGTACCACCATGGACACGAGTGTACCGTGTTCAGAGGTAAGTTTTCTTGGTGGGCTTTACTGGTTGATTTGTGTCTCGGCTGTACAAAGAATTATTTTGATTTGTAGTAATATCTTAACCACAATATTTTTCATCTCTCAGTCATTATTGCACTAAATTTTATTAAAATTGCTGCCAGTCAATGTGTTAAACTGAATAATGTGGGGCACCAGAGTTGCCTCTCCAACTCACCTCCGTATTGCCAGTATTCCAGAACCCTTCCAAACAAGCTTCAGGCCAGGATGTGGAACAAATGGCATTGATGGATGATCTCCTCTTGGCTGTGGATAAGGCTTGTATAGCCAAAGTCTTATTAGTGGATCTGTGCAATAGTTGATATTTTCAACTATGGGACCCTGCTTTCTCTCCTCAGGGAAGTTATAGGAGTTAGCAAAATCACAATGAGGTAGCTTCATTCATTTCTTTCAGACTGTGTCCAGAGAACTGATTTGGCACCTGCTTTTCCATTTCCATATCTTTCATGTGTTGTCCCTTTCTCCTATTTTCTACATCTGTGTGATGTCACTCAGGGAGATTGTTAAGCAGAGTGGATGGAAATGGCAGTAGCATGTAGACAACACCAACTGCTATCTCTCTAATGTCCTGGTTGAAACGAACAATATGTATGAAGAGCAGGTAGCTGAAGTTGAATCATGGAAAGAAAGGGGGGATGCTGGTATGGAAGAGGAAAACTCCCTTGGGGGTGTCTGCTAAGAGCTTCCATATTTCCCTGGACTCCTCACTGCTATTGGATATCCACAAAGCTATGATCATGAAAAAATCCTTTTCTATAACAAGACTTTGCCCCGTTCTGATGACTCAGACTCAGATATAGACATAGTGATCTACCCATTCATGACTTTTAGGCTTTATTATTGCAGAGCTCTAAACCCAGGAACAAAACTGCCAACCTTAAAGAAAGCTAGCCATCTGCTGAGCAACCCAGGCCTGGAGAGCTCATCTCCAGCCAGTGCTCTGCTCAATGCACTGTCTTCCTGAAGAGTACTGGGTCATAGTCAAGATTTCAACACTCAACGTCAAAGTCCTCTATGGATGTGGCTTATGTTACTTGAGGAACCTCCTAATATTGTGTGAGCAGGACCTCCTACAACTGTCGTTCCAGAAGAATGTAATTGAACTGTCAGCCTCCAAAAGTGAATCTTATGTGTAGGAGACAGTTTTTTCAATGACTGCTCCATGAATTTGGAACTCGCTCCCAAAAGAGAGAAGGATGGCCCTGAATTGCTGCACCTTCCAGGCAAAATGCAAAACCCACATCTTTGACCAAGATATTCCTTGGTAACACTAGACTTAAAATTGGGGGGGAGTACAAAATAAATTAAACCCATTTATTACTGACTGGCGGGAAGAGAGATTATATCTTTGTGCCCACTCCATAACTGTGGGAAGTGCTCAGATGCTGCATTTATGACAGTCACATAAAAACCTATATAGCTAGATGAGGCTGAAAAAGGATCACCAAATGCTTTGTTGGTGCCTAAGAAAAGATGTAAAATGATGAAAATAATATCTGGCACTTAGAGCATCTTTGCTTTGAGCATCTCAAAGCATCTTAAAGGAGTAGTAGGGGCAAACGTTCAAACTAGTTTGGAGATGGAGCTTGATAAATCTATTAATGGGATTATGTAAGAGGGTTGCCTGCAATAGCTGGTGACTGGACTCGATCTCAGATGTCCCTTCCAGTTCTGTGATTCTATGTGAGTATCATCCCCTTTTTCCAGATTGGGAAACTGAGGCACACAGGTTAAATGACTTGGCTAAGACCACTCAGCAAGTCAGTGGCAATCAAGGATAAAACTTAGGTGTCTACATTGCTACCTGACCACTGGCTCACACTGTGTTCCCAGGCAACCCAAACTCCTTAATATTAAAAGTGAAATCCTGACCCCAGTGAAGTCCTATTAATTTCAGCATGGCCAAGATTTCACCACAGGTATCCTGGGTTTTACCACTATTTGTTTCAGCATTTTAAGAAGAAACAGGGTCTTCAGTCTGATGCTTTGTCCTTGAGCTATCCCGAACAGGCAACTATTTGATACATTCAGCCATCCCCAGCTGTGTAAACAAATATTTTGTTCTAATCTGGATTGCAGGGAGGATGGGAGGCCTGATTTCTTCTGTCACTACCACAAAATGGCAATTTTCCATATGTGAATATGTTGATTAGAGGTTATGAGTTATTGTTTGTTTGTTCCCAATATGCAAATGAGGGGATCAGATACATGGAGCTGTAAAAGGTTGTTGTTTTTTATTTCTTTGCAATATCTTATTTACCATGTCGGCATTCCAGAGGCAACAAAGTCTTCACCCTGGGTTTTGTTATAGGCCTAGTGTAGAAGATATCAGTTGGTTTTATTTGTGTTCCTGTTGAGATGTACACAACAGCCTAGCTCTTTGGAGCTGTTCCGTAATTGGAAGAAAGAGGTACTCAGTCAGATTATTGCCTTAGTTCTAACATGCCCAGATGAAAATGCTGTTCTCCTCTACTGTGCCCTTTAGACTCCATGTGACGTGCTCATTACCTCTAATTGAAGCTGTTTGAAGTCTGTTATCTTGGCTTTATGATGCCTTATTTACTCTAAGAAATCAGCTGAATAAATTAACTGGTTAGCTAATTGCATTTGCCTTGGTTTTGGCATGAGACTATAAGAGGGGAGGAATTAATTTTTCAGAGCCCCTACCACTTTATAAAATGTTGTAATGTATCACAAACAAAATAAGGGAGGGAAATAATACTCGCAAAGCTTCTGGTGCAAAACCCTAATACTTGTAAAAGTGCCACCAAATTTATTTAAAGTGAGTTTGGTACCAGAATGGAATGAAAGCCCTGGAGCCCGAGATCCTCGCTCTGCAGAACAGCTATAGCATGGGCAGCAGCAGTGCAAGCTTTCCTTTCCCCTCTCCCCTGCCAATGTACTTCTACTCTTTCTTGCAGGGACCACCTCTAAGATTGAGTCTCCATGGCTCATTTAGACCTTGGTCCTTGTGCTGAGTCTGCCAAAAATGGTGACTGTTAATGTTGGCTTTTATGACATATATCCTTAAGGAACTGGATTGATACCTATTAATACATTTCACATAGGTCACCAGACAGCTGTCAGATGGTACTGACTTCTAATCACTACTGACCTGAAGTGGATTAAACTAATAATATTACCAACTCTCTGAATCGTCCAGTTCTCTCTAGGTCTGTGTGTGTGCGATCCTGTTCTTTAACATGCTCTTATTACTTCACTGTGTTTGCTGAATAATTGTACAGGTGAGGAAAGAAGTTTAAAAACTCATTAAGGAGCTTGTTAAAACCAGGTTTTGAGATCAAAGTGTTATAGAATCATAGAAAATTAGGGTTGGAAGGGACCTCAGGAGGTCATCTTGTCTGACCCCCCGCTCAAAACACCACCAACCCCAACTAAATCATCCCAGCCAAGGCTATGTAAAGCCAGGCCTTAAAAACCTCTAAGGATGGAGATTCCACCACCTTCTGAGGTAACCCATACCAGGGCTTTACTACTCTCCTTGTGAAAAAGCTTTTCCTAATATCCAACCTAGACATCCCCCACTGCAACTTGAGACCATTGCTCTTTGTTCTATCATCTGCCACCATTGAGAACATTGTACAATTTAATACTCTTTTTATAGTTCACTCTATTATTATGGCTCCTGTTTCTCTAGAATAAATGCAGAAAGTTAGCAGCTTTTGGTAATGCGCGTGGGTAGCAGGTTCATCTTTATGTCATCTTTAAAAGACTTTAAAAAAAGTTTGGAATTTTATCATTAGCATCATTCTGCTGTTTCTAGGAGATGCCTGTTTTAGGTTATGGGTAAACCCCTCTAGCATAAACACCGCTCTCTGCACCTTCTCCCCCACAAATCGCAATGTAATCCCTCATGAACCTCTTCCCGCTCCCAAGGGGGCAGAGTGGTGATTGTGCTAGTGAGGGGAGATATATGTGGAGGGGAAAGGGTTGCTCTGGGTGGAGTGGCAGCCAGGGCCCTTAGTGGGTCTGTGCTGACATTTTGATACTTAAATGGCACCGCACTGCCATGGGAAGCCCTTGATGGGCCAATGCATCTGCACAGAGGCCTAGTGCCTAGTGCTGTCTAGTGTGCCAGAGATCCAGTGTTGCAGATACACAAACAAGGGTTTCGTTCACTTGTGGTCAATGAGAAATGCAAGGGGAAAAAGGTATGTTTGCTTAAATGGAGAAATGCAAAAGGGGTGGGGAAAGATGCACCGTTCTCAGTGCTCTCTTGTTAATCTCCACAGTGGGTGTTCCCTGTCTTCATATCAGCTGGCACAGGCCAGACCTTTGCATTGAGTCTCGGCTAAGGACCACCCCTTAGGAAGAACTCCTCAGAATTCTCTGCCTCCAAGCAGTGCATATGGCAGATTCCAGGGCTCCTTTTTGTTACAGAACTTTCACAGGATTTTCAAAAGATTTTAAACTAAGGCCATGTCTACACTGTCAACTTTGGTTGACGTAAATTACGTTGGCGTTAATCTGCTGCAGTTAGTATATTGCTTATGCATGGGTATACTTGGCTCCTTGCGTTGGCGCTGCGCAAACTCACCAGGAATGCTTAAGTCAATGCACAGTGCAGTGCAATCAGCCAGCATCCAGCACCCTGTCTTTTGTGAATTTTTGGCAATGCATTATGGTGCAGAAACCAGTTGTGCAGGGGTGACTGGGAACAGGGGGTCAAATTCCCAATGTGCAACTGTCTCCATCCTATAGTGTCATCTATAGCCCATAATTTTCGCACCTTTTAAAAAAATCCCATGAATCAGTGCAGCCCTCTGCTGTCCACTGCCTCTTACAGAAGCATGGAGCCTGCACAGCTCTGTGTTGTTGTCATAAGCGTTGCAAACACAGGACGCATGATCCTCCGGTATTTGCAGGACCATAAGAAGAATCAATTCCTTGGAGGACAGATTGCTGTGGGACATAGTGAGAGCCAATTTTGGGTTGTTGGCGGTGTTCACCGAGCAGCTGCAGATGGTGGAGCACTGCTTCTGGACCCACGAAATCAGCACTGACTGGTGGGATTGTATCATAATGCAGGTTTGGGATGTTGAGCAACGTCTGCAGAAGTTACAGATGCGCAAGACCACATTCCTGGATCTGTGTGCCAAACTCACCCCAACCCGCTAGTGGAGGGACACCAAAATGAGAGCTGCACTGACAACGGAGAAGTGAGTGGCAATTGCCCTGTGGAAATTTGCAGTGTTGGATTGTTACCAGTGAGTGGGAAATATTTTGGAGTTGGAAAATCCACTGTGGATGTCGTTTTCATGCAAGTGTTCTGGGCCATTAATGGTCTCCTGCTACACGGGACTGTGACTCTTAGCAATGTTCAGGACATAGTGGATTAACTTGCAGCAGTGGGGCTTCTGAACTGCAGTGGAGCAATAGATGACATGCATAATCCCTACTTTCACTCCAGACCTCCTTGCCATAGAGAACATCAACAGAAAGAGCTACTTGTCTGTGATTATGCAAGTGTTGATGGATCACTGGGGACACTTCACTGACATCAGTATTGGCTAGTCAGGGAAGGTGCATGATGCTTTCATCTTTAAGAGCACAGAACTGTTCCAACTGTTCAGACAGCTGCAAACAGTTTCTTTCCCGACCAGCAGATTTCCATTGATGATGTTGATATGCCAATAATGATTATAGGGGACACAGCCTACCCCTGCCTCCCCTGGCTCATGACGCCATACACCAGCCACCTTGAAAGCACCAAGGAAAGATTCAACTACTGGCTCAGCAGATGCAGAATGATAGTTGAATGTGCTTTTGGTATACTGAAGGAACGCTGGCGTTGTTTACTCACAATATTGGAGCTCAGTGGAAAAAAACTTACTAATGGTTATAGCTGCCAGACATGTCCTGCATAACATCTCTGAAGCAAAGGGTGAGAAGTTGCCACCAGGGTGGAAGATGAAGATGGAGGTGGAACAGCTGTCTCTTGAGTTTGAAGAGCCAGACATGAGAGCTCTTAGAAGAGCTCAATGTGGAGCTCTACAGCTCAGGGAGGCTTTGAAAGAGCACTTTAACAGTGAGTCATAGTAATGCATTGTGGAGTACTGTGCTCTACCTGGCTCTGCTGTTTTGTAGCCTGTGAGGAATTGTGTGTTGCATGGTGTACGTGTCTGAATATATAACACTGTCAATGCACCTATTAATTTTGCAGTGCTTGCTGTACATTAATGATTATTACATTGTCAATGAGTTGTCACACTGTACAGTTACAAATAAGTAGTTGCTTTCAGAACTGCTAGGCATTCTGCAGCGTATGTTGAACTAATGCAGAGGAACCCAAATTATAGAATTTTCTTCATTAACAAAATCAATGAAAAGAAAAATCTTTGCAACTTAAAGCAAATACATTAAAAACTTAATAAATTAATAGAACAGAACTTAAGGGGAAAGAACATTCATGTCCATTTTACTTATTCATACAGCAACTGTGGCTTTCACAGGTCAGTGTATATGAAGCTGTGGTTGGTCTTTTTGGTCTCCTGAAGTGGAGTAGTAGGGGGTAGGGTTGTGGTCCCTGATGCCATGTGGAATGTTGTGGGATGTGTGTAGGGTGGTACTAAAACGAAAGAAGCAAACCCGAGATTGTTGAACCTATAGGTCCACAAGAGACCGCAGCATCTATATTTGCTGTTTGAGAAGCCCCATTATGTCCTGGTACATCTTCCTCTCCTTTTCCTACTGGGACTCCTGGGCCTTTCTCCTTTCTGTGCTTTCCTTCTCCAGTCTGTCTGCAGTGTTTGCCCCTCAGGTCATAGAATCATAGAAGATTAGATTCTTCTTTGAGTGCTTGCTCATGTCGATTCCATTATAGGTGTGTGCATGCCCATGTGCATGGTCACCAGAACTTTTTTCCCTTTAGCAGTACCCATAGGGCCAGCTCTGACGCCCTCTGGCATTGCGCACTTATGCCTTGGTATAAGAGGGGCAACTGGCCCTGCGCCCTCTAAGTTCCTTCTTTCCATCAGTGATGGTTACTGGAACTCCTCTCTCACTTGCGTCTGCAAAGCGTGTTGTAGATAAGCATTCCTTTTCTTTTTTGTTTTGTTAATAGGATTAGTTTAGTCAGTCTTAAATGTGATTAGTGTAAATAGTTTTAGTGTAAATAGTTCCTTAGGGGCTCTTGCCCACGGTCCTGGATCCCTGGGGTTTAAACCATGCCTGGCCTGTAATAAGCCCTTCCTGCTTAGTGATCCTCACGACAACTGCCTAAAGTGTTGGGGGAAGTGCACAGAAAGGATAAGTGCATTATTTGTAAAGGGTTCAAACCCAGGACGAGGAAGGACAGGGATATTCAGCTGAAAGCATTGCTGATGGAGGCAGCGTTGAGGCCTGCCTCAGAGCCCTCCCGAACAGATTTGGTGCTAAGTATGGCAGCCTAGGTGCAGAGCACCGAGTACCTCCTGGTACCACTCTGTGTCACCGGAGTTGGGGTGCAGGAAGAAGCACCGCTCCGAGAGGGGCCGTTCACCGGGGCCCAAGAGGAACAAGAAAGGGACTTAGGGTATAGGACCCTTGTTGGGCCAGTTATCCTCGCCAGGACCCCAAGTTTTGAGCTCCCCATCAAGGGACCCACCACAGACTCCAGCTAGTATAAGGAGCTCTGTTCACCTGGCCATTCCTTTGATGCCCAAGGCATTTCAGGCAGCAAGAGACCTTATGGCTTTGCCTGTGCCTCCAACACCAGAGTCCTCGGTATTGGACAAGGGGAAGGTACCGGTCTCCAGGAGAAAGCCAGCAATAGGACCGCCCTGGTGACTGTGTCACTAATCTGTACCACCCAGCTCACCGAGGTCCTCGGTACCATGGTCACCAATGTGGAGGAGATCTCCACGCCTTTGGCACTGCCACTCGAGATCCCGTTCACGATTTCCCTTGTCAGCGCGATGGTCGGACAGGCACCGGTCATGCTCCCAGCATTGCCGATCTTCTCCCTCCCCCCCAGTGCCAGTCCCCACTGTCTTGGCACCACTCGGGGGATTCCCAGCCACAGTCCCGGTCTTCTCAACGTTCTCCTGAGGGGTGCTTATCGGAATGGAACTAACGGATCAGTTCCAGGCACTGGTTCCCTTCCCTGTGCCATCGCTCCGAGGTACTGCGGATGAGTCAGGCGGAGGAGACGGCAGCCCCACCCTGGTCATCAGGTACAGACTCCCATTCCTCTGCATTAGAGGGGGAGCTTAGCCCGGAGCCAAGCCGGCACTGTCGCCACCACAAGGGGCATAGGGCAAGACTGGTGCTCAAAGGAGGAGTCTTCAAAGCAGATCCTTTGCTTGCGGTCTGATGCAGCACTGTGTTTGCAGGATCTCATCATGAGTTTTCTCCTTCCTTGTCCTCATCTGGCTCAGGCATTCTGTGGGTGTGGAGGGGGAACCCCGCAAGAATGTAATGGCAACAGCTGCAGCTCAAACACACGGAGGTACTGTTATCAATACAGTCACAACAGAAAATGAAAGTTCTTCTTTGAGTGCTTGCTTATTTCGATTCCAAACTAGGTGTGCGCAAGCTATGTGCAGTCAGCCAGAAAGTTTTCCTCCAGAGTACCCGGAGAGTCGGCTGTGGAGCCCCCTGAAATTGCGCTTCCATGGCGCTTTATATAGGGCCCTGCCGACCCTTCCCTCCTTAATTCCGTCTTACTGCCCGTGACAGTCACTGGAACAATGGTCTCTTGCTCAGCAAGTGTTTCCTCAAGTTATCGCTTCGTGTTAAGTACCTGTAAATAGTTTTGTAGTTAAGGTAGTGTAGTAGAGTAGTTAGGAGAGAGTTCTCTGTTAGAGGGTAGTTCGTTCTGCCCACCTCTTTTGGGGTTGGGGCATGCCTGGCTTCAAGTCGTGTGAGTCCTGTAAGAAGCTGATGCCCAGAGATGACCCACACTCCTCCTGCCTTAAGTGTCTGGGAGAGTTGCACTTACGGGACAAGTGTAAGTTCTGTCGGAGTTTCCATCCAAGGACTCAAAAAGAGAGGAGGCAGAGGCTCAAATTTCTTATGATAGGACGAAGCTCTGTGGCCTTCGGACACTTCAGGAGAACAAGCAGGCAAATCAGCTTCGATGCGGAGTGTGCCAGCGGCGGTACGGGAAGGGCCACAGTTGAAGGACTCTGTTACAGAGCCACGCCTCCGTCACTCCCTGGCACTGAAGTCTTCAGCTTGTGAGACTCAGCGGCACCGTTCACACTCCGGTGCCACACAAGAAGAAGAGGTCGGAGAGAAGGCACTCTCAGATGTTGAGAGCAGAGAAGGAAGGGGGCAGAGTGAGGCCTGTACCAGGCCACTCTAGCCCAGACCCTCAAGGCATGGTGCCATTGACTCCGGCCCTGAGAAGGGGTTCATTGAGTCTGGCACTGGTGGCATCTTCAACTAGGGAGATAATGGAGGAGGGTTTACAGCTCCCCTCCACTCCTGAAACCTTTGAGGCGGCGAAGGAGCTGATTAAGGAGACTGCTCACCTGGCCTATCCTAGGCATGAGCGCACACAAGGCCCGGCGCTGAGAAAGCTCCCCGCGGCACCAATCCCTAGCACAATCCAGCATCATGGTTACATCGCGCTCCCCGCGGCACTGATCCTCAGCACTGTCAGGCACCGTGGCCAGGTCTCGCTCCCCATGGAACCGATCCCTTGCGCCATCCAGCACTGTGCCGCCATGGTCCCCAAGCAGCGGCAGATTCTCTTTGGACTCTGAAGTGGAGTTGGTGGTATCCAGGGGAAGCCGGTGCTGGAGTAGACACAGACCAGAGAGACTGCCACCTCCTTCGTCACAGTGGCCACCCCAATGGCGGATGTCACCACAGTGGCCATTTTGGACCCCCTGGGCATACCATCAGACCCAGGAGCCCACTCAGGCAGGTCATACTCTTTGGCCTCAGGATCCAGACCTCAGCCCTCTCACTCTGCGAGCACTCCGCCAGACGCCAGAGATGTTTCGGACATGTGCACCAAGCTGAATGAACCTCGGGAGTCCGGCACCAGGGGAAGTGAGATGGCACCGCAAGATCCAGCCGGTGCCGAAGGACAGGAGATCCCAGAGCCTGTAAGAGAATCTTCCTTATCGTCCCTGGGTGAAGCAGTAGCAGGTGCTATCCCAGCAGCCATTCCAGAGGACAGCAGGGCTCACCAGGAGCTGCTGCACAGGGTGGCTCAGAATATGGGCCTTCAGGCTGAGGAGGTGGTAGAGGACATGGATGTCATGGTGGACATATTGGTCCTGGAAGGACCTTCCAGGGTCACCCTGCCTCTGATCAAAACAATCAGAGAGACCACAAAAACTTTGACAGACCCCGGCCTCTCTACCCCCTACATTCAAGAGGGTAGAGGAAGTACTTTCTGCCCTCCCAAGGGGCACAGACATTTTTACACCCAACCCACTCCAGGGTTGTTGGTAGTAGCCACCGCTAATGAAAAAGAGCAACAAGGTCAGCAGGGGCCCACACTGAAGGCCAAAGACGCCAAAAAGTTGGAGCTCTTCAGGCAGAAGATGTATTCCACCGGAGGGCTCCAACTTAGAATCACAAACCAGCAAGCAATCCTAAGTAGGTACGCCTACAATTCCTGGGCATCAGTGGACAAATTCAAGGACTCTTTGCAACAAGAGTTCAAGTCTGAATTCATGGCCATGGTTCATGGCCAAGGCAAGGTGGTATCCAGGACCCTGCTCCAGTCGGCCTTGAACGCAGCAGATGTGGCAACTCGAGCCATGTTGTCAGGCGTGGCCATGAGAAGAAGCTTGTGGTTGCAAGCTTCGGGCCTCCCTCAGGAGGTTCAAACGACTATACAGGACCTCCCATTTGAAGGCCAAAAGTTATTCTCATCACAGACGTACTCGAAATTGTAGATCCTGAAGGACTCGAGGGCCATTCTGAAATCTTTGGGCCTGCACACGCCAGCACCTCAGAGGAAGCCCTTCAAACTGCAGCCTGTGCCCCGTTTCTACCAACAGAGACAGTACTATAATTGTAGACCGGGCCAGAGTGGCAGGAGGAACAACCATCACCCCTCTGGCCAGAACCAGGGCCAGTTGTAGCAGTCTTCAGGGCCAAAAAAGAACTTTTGAGGTGCACCCGGGGACAGCACACCAGCCTTCAACCCAAATCCAAACTGTCCTCTGTTTCACAATTGTTTATCCCCATTTTACTATGTGTGGTCTCAGTGTACGTCGGACCAATGGGTCCTGCGCATGGTACAATCTGGGTTCTCACTCCAGTTTGCTTCCTTGCCCCCTTTCCACTCTCGATCCCCATCCCTCTTTAGGGACCCCCTCACGAGCAACTGCTTCTGCAAGAAGTGCAGTCGCTTCTAAGGTTGGGGGCAGTAGAAGAGGTGCCTCGTGACCTGAGAGGGAAGGGGTTTTATTCCCATTACTTTCTAATCCCAAAGGCCAAAGGGGGGCTTCGCCTCATTCTAGACCTGCGAAATCTGAACAGGTTTTGAGCAAAGTACAGTTCTGCATGGTTTCCTGGTCCTCCATCATTACCTCCCTGGATCCGGGAGACTGGTATGCTGCCCTTGACTTGAAGGATGCATACTTTCATGTTGCCATTATCCCGAGGCACAGAAGATTTTTCCGCTTCATGGTAGGCGGGATGCACCTACAGTTCATGGTTCTGCCCTTTGGCCTTTCAGCAGCACCCCGAGTGTTCACGAAATGTCTTTCAGTGGTCGCTGTCTTCCTGAGGAAGCAAAGGATTCAGGTGTTTCCTTATCTGGACAATTGGCTGGTCGGAGATGCACCAGAGCCCAGGTGGAGGCACACCTACAGGTGATGAGGTCTGCTTTTAGCAGGCTGGGGCTCATGATCAATGAGCAAAAGTCGACACTGGTTCCCATGCAGAGAATAGAATTCATTGGTGCAGTGCTGGACTTGGGGCACGCAAGGGTGTCTCTTCCTCAAGCTCACTTCTGGACCATCAGAGATATGATAAGGGGCTTAGAGAATCATCACAGCCCCGAACTGCTTGAAACTGCTGGGTCTCATGGTGGCATGCACATACGTGGTCCCAGCACACAAGGTTGCAATCATCCAGCACACGATGCTCTGGATAAGGTGGTGCGTCTGCCCCCCAAGGTCCTAAACTCCCTAAATTGGTGGTGCAAGCCCCATCAGGTGTGTGCAGGTCTCCCTTTCTGGTCACCTCAGCCGTCCATATGCCTGGTGACTGATGCCTCAGACTTGGGGTGGGGGGCCCACTTAGGCAGCTTTAGGACGCAGGGCCTGTGGACGGACTCAGACCAGCGGTCACACATCAAAGTGAGAGAATTAAGAGCAGTGCGTCGGGCATGCCAAGCTTTTCAGGACTATCTACAGGGTAAGGTGGTGGTGGTTCTGACAGACAACATGACAGCGATGTTTTATGTAAACAAACAGGATGGAGCTCGCTACTCTCCCCTGTGCCAGGAAGCCCTCAGTCTGTGGGAATTTTGCATCGCTCGGTTGATCCACCTAGTGGCATCATACCTTCCAGGGCGCCAGAATGTGTTGGCGGACAGCCTCAGCAGGTCGTTCCTCACCCACAAATGGTCAATTCATCCAGACATGTTGGCCAGTCTCTTCCAGAGGTGGGGTGCTCCCCAGATAGACCTGTTCGCCTCAGAACTCAACAAGAAGTGCAGGTGGTTCTGCTCCTTCCAAGGCCACAGCCCTGGGTCCATCGCGGACACGTTTCTTATTCAAATCAACTGGACAAATCAGCTGTTTTATGCCTTTTCTCTGACTCCGCTGGTCCACAGGCTGCTGACGGAGATCAGGCAGGACAAGGCCATGGTGATCTTGGTAGCCCCCGCTTGTCCCCAGCAGCATTGGTTTACAACGCTGCTGGATCTGTCGGTCGATACACTGGTTACTCTACCTCTCCCTCCGAGCCCACTTACCCAGGACCACGGCAAGCTGCAGCACCCCAACCTCAAGGCGCTGCACCTAACAGCGTGGAACCTCTGTGGTTGAACCCCAGTTCTGTTCAGATCAGGTCAGGGAAGTCCTCCTTAGTAGTAGGAAACCCTCTACTAGGGCTACCTACCTGGCAAAATGGAAATGATTCTCCATGTGGGCAGCATCAAAGGTATCTCGCCTGTGGCAGTGCTGATCTCAGTGATATTGGAGTATTTACTTCACCTGAAGCATCAGGGCTTGGCAGGATCATCAGTGAAAGTCCACCTGGCACCTGTTTCGTCCTTCCATCCGTTGGAGGCAGGTGGCTCAATCTTCGTGAACCCCATGGTTAAGCGGTTTCTGAAAGGTTTGGACAGGCTGTTCCCACCCATGCGTGCGCCAGTGCCCCAGTGGGACCTAAATCTCATCCTCTCGAGATTAAATGAGGCCTCCCTTTGAGCCTGTAGCATCATGCTTGCTTCTCTCCTTATCCATGAAGGTGGCCTTTCTGGTGGCTATATCTTCATCCAAGAGGGTGTCCAAACTCAGAGCGCTGACTTCAGAACCACCATACACAGTTTTCTTTAAGGACAAGGTCCAGTTGTGCCCTCATCCAGCTTTCCTTTTGAAGGTGGTCTTGTCTTTTCACTCAAACCAGGACGTTTTTCTCCTGGTTTTCTTTCCAAAGCTGCATGCCAGTAGTAGAGAACGAGGGCTGCACACCCTTGCTGTCAGAAGGGCCTTAGCCTTCTACATCAAAAGGACAAGACCTTTCAGGAAAATGACTCAGCTTTTCATGGAGGTAGCCAATAGGATGAAAGTGGAGCCAGTGTCGTCGCACACATTTCATCTTGGATCATGTCATATATCAAGGCATGCTACGAATAAAGAGGGAATTGCTTGGTTGCATGAAACTATAAGTGTAGGGCAAAGGCACTGAATACTGGCACCATTTTCCACAAGCAGTGGTGATTTTGGCTGATATCTCACTCCAGAAGGTAACAAAGGCACAGAGAGCACAGCTGCTGCTGGTAACCCAAAGCTGCCTGGGCCTGTGTGCTGTTAATCTGTACATTGCAATGGTGCCTGCTGAAGTTATCACTGACTGGCATGGGGAAGTGTCTTACTGCAGATAAAGAAATAAGGCTGCCCTCCCTTGAAACCTTAGGGAGAGGATTGCATAAAACACCCATGAAAGCTTCATCAAGATCTCTCAGGAGGATTCAAGGCAAATCCCTGTGTACATAAACAAATTGCTTTGCATGGCTACCCCTTCCCAACTCTACAGGGGAATGAAAAGCTGCTAGCAGTGTATGAGTAAATTAATTAAAAGTCAATAGCTGTTAAGTTATTAACCTGTTAAGTTGGGGGTGCCATCACTACATCATTATAATGGGAAATACAATTACACGTTTACCTGAGGTTCCTTCCCCTGCATCAGGCCTATCCATGCTTGACTGGGACTGACTGGACAGTGGTGGAGTCTCAAAAAGGTCTGGACTTGCAGCTTAGATGGACCTCCCAGTTGCATGTCCCCCCATCCTCCTCCTCACTGTTCTTGCCAGTGGCCTGTGACCCAGGTTCCTCGATGATATCCACAGTGGCATGTGCAGTGGTGGTGAGGTCTCCCCCAAGTATGGCATGCTGCTCTTTGTAAAAGCACTGGATCGACTGTTGGCCCCCCAGGCCTTCTCATATGCCTGATGCAGTTCCTTCACTTTCACGTGGCACTGCTGCTGGTCCTTGTCGTATCTCTTCTTCTTCATCCCCCATGCCGGTCCTTAGCTCTGGTTGTACAGCCTCTTCTCCCCACAGGCCAGGAGATCAAATATCTCCTGTCTGCTCCAAGTCTGTGTGTGTGTGGAGAGTGTAGCATGTAGCTGGCATGGTCAGCGTGGCAGTTACATACAGCTGTGGAGAGATGCTAGGTGTGCTTGTCAACCTGCACAAACAGGAAAAGACATTTAAAAAATGTTGGGGGATTTAAAGGGTCGGGGGCCTTACAGTCTCTGTGATCCTTGGGCAGTGGAGTTCACAATTGTGACCAGAGTGATCAGCATCCAGCATTGTGGGACAGCTCCTGAAGGACTGTTAGGATTGACATAAGTAATGCAACTCGCATTGTGTCAACCTCAGTACATTGACCATGGCTCAGTGCCACTCGGAGGCAGTGTTACTGTGTCGCTGTATGGGGTGCTTCGGTGGGAGGCAAATTTAAGTGTAGACACATGCATAACCAGGTCAACGCAAGGTGGCTTATGTCGACCTAACTTTGTAGTTTAGACCAGGCCTAAATGTTTGAGGTTTTTTCCTCAAAACTGCTAAGCTAAAAAACCCCAAACCAGACCTGGCTTTCTGTGTAGCGCTTCTTCCCTCCACTTCCAAAAAATGGCAGGTAGACTGCAGAACTCCAGGTCCCAGCTTGAATGTGGGATAGTTCCATAGTAAGAGAAGCTGAGCAGGCTGCAGGAAAGCATGGCTCCCGCCAACGTGTGGACAAGATCCATGCTAAAACGGCTGAGCGGGCCAGCTGGCCACATGGAAGCTCACTTCAATGAAACCAGGCCAAAATCAGTGGCATGGAACTGGGTTTTCACAGTCTTCCACCACTCCATTATGTATGGTCCCCTAGTCACAAGGTTTTTAGAGCTAGTAGGGTAGTTTCATTCGAGCGTCCTAAATCTTGGGGAAAGGCAAGGTATCCCTCCTCCTCCCCCTCTTCCCCCCCCACCTCCCCCCTCTGGGAACCCAGAGGAAGAAATTCCTGCTCCCAGCCAGTATGTAGGCAAGGTATGTGATGAGATGGCTGAGAAGACCACAAAGCATCTGCCCCTCCCCACTTCCTAAAAGCTGTTCTACCTGAAAGGGCTCAGCTGCAGTGAAAAGTGCCAGGTTCTGCAATCTCTCTGGTACACATGAGTCATTTGTCTTTTGTGGCCCCAGCTCACTCCTTATTTTGTACAGTTGGTCCCCATTCTGTAGGGTTGCCAGTTTTGGTTCGACATATTCCTGGAGGTGTCATCACATGACAATCTTTAATTAAAGATTAATCTTTAATTCCTAGAGACTCCAGGACAATCCTGGAAGGTTGAAAATCATATCACTCAGCACAGACCCAGCAGCAGGGAACATGAGAGAAAGTGCTTCAGATTGTGTTCCCTGGGAGATGAATCTGTCTCCTCTCTCCTTCCAGCATCCAGGGGTCGCACAGGAGGTCATAAAGTGGCTATTGTTTTCCTTAGGGAGGCAGGTGGGATATATGCCTGCAGATTGTCCTTTTAATCTCCCTGGTAATGTGCCGCCCGCCGCCCCCCCCCCCCCATTCTCTCAGGAGTTTGGTGCAGGGACTGGTGAAGGATATTGCCCACAATCAGTTTTCCAAGTGCCGACCCAAAGTCCTAAAACCTCTCATAAGAGAGTCTCCCCTCTAGATCCTGTAAAGAGGAGAAATCTCTGAAGCTTGAGCTTTGAGCCAGGTACCTCAGACTCAACAAAGCTTCCCAGAATTAAGCATGAATCTAATTTTTCAGGTGCTTATGGTTTTAGAAAATGAAACATCCAAACAAGCAAACAAACCCAACACCTTACAAAGTTGAAGAGCTGTGTAATTCTTCCTCACATGATTTATGAAGGTGTGATTAAGGTGCAGAGAGAAGTCCCTTCCCTCTTTCCAGTGAAAGAATCTTCAAACTGCCTTATTTCAACAGAGATTCCCTCTGAAGTGCTGCTCCACCAGGCTCCAGTTAAAAATTACACATCAGGAGAAAGCCATTGCTGCCCTGAGAGTTGGAAGACCAAGGCTGATATTCTCTGGAAAACTATGCAACTCCAAAAGTTTCTTTTGATTTTGAGGTTCCAGAGCCTGGCCAGATCCCTCCTTTCCCTTCCCTTACTTAAACAAAAGTAAACGATCATGGGATAAGAGGGAAGGTCCTCTCCTGGATCAGTAACTGATTAAAAGATAAGAAACAAAGGGTAGGAATAAATTATCAGTTCTCAGAATGGAGAGAAATGGAGTGGTGTCCCTCAGGGATCTGTACTGGGACAAGTACTGTTCAACATATTCATAAATGATCTGGAAAAAGGGATAAGCAGATGATACAAAACTACTCAAGATAGTTATTTCCAAAGCAGACAATGAAGAGATACAAAGTGATCTCACAAAACTGGGTGACAGGGCAATAAAATGGCAGATTAAATTCAATTTTGATAAATGCAAAATAATGCACACTGGAAAATATAATCCCAACTATACATATAAAATGATGGGGTCTAAGTTAGTTCTTACCACTGAAGAATGAGATCTTGGAGTCACGGTGGATAGTTCTCTGAAAACATCCACTCAGTGTGCAGAAGCAGTCAAAAAACCTAACAGAATGTTGGGAATTATTAGGAAAGGGATGGATAATAAGACAGAAAATATCATATTGCCTCTTTATAAACCCATGGTACGCCCACATCTTGAATACTTTATGCAGATCTGGTCGCCCCTTCTCAAAAAAGATACATTGGAATTGGAAAAGGTACTGAAAAGGGCAAAAAAAAAATGATTAGGGGTATGGAAAAGCTTCCATATGAGGAGAGATTAATAAGACTGTGACTTTTCGTCTTGGAAAAGAGACGACTAAGGGGGAATCTGATAGAGGTTTATAAAGTCATGACTGGTGTGGAGAAAGTAAATAAGAAAGTGTTATTTACTCATAACACAAAAATTAGGAGTCACCAAACTAAATTAATTTGCAGCAGGTTTAAAACAAACCAAAGGAAGTATTTCTTCACACAATGTACAGTCAACCTGTGGAACTCTTTGCCAGAGGAAGTTGTGAGGGCCAAGACTGTAACAGGGTTAAAAAAAGAACTAAATAAGTTCCTGGAGGATAGGTCCATCAATGGCTATCAGTCAGGATGGGCATGGATTGTTGTTTACCAGAGGCTGGGAATGGCTGATGGGATGGATGACTTGATGATTACTGGTTCTATTCATTTCCTCTGAAGCATGTGGCACTGGACACTGTCAGGAGACAGGATACTGGGCTAGATGGACCATTGGTCTGACCCAGTATGACTGTTCTTATGTTCTCCCTGTTACGAAGAGTACTTCAGGATGGGCCCGATCTGAGAGTGAGCCACCTCAGAAAATGAGTGTTTGAGATAATCACTGAAGAAATTCAATAGAACTCACTCTCCCAGGACCAAGTTTATCCTTTTTCCAAATTAAATTAAATTAAATCAACAAGACCTTCATAGCATCAGAAGAGAAAGAGTACAGGACTCCATCTTCTACACCCTGGAATGATAGAACCAGTTCCATAGAGAGTCAGATAGTTTGTTGAGGGCATTAGATTCTTTGCGGCAACAAGCTCGTGAGGAAATCAATATTCCAAGTGGAAATACTGAAATCCATCGATACAAAATTATCTTCTGTGATAGAGAGACCTCAAGTATTGAGGCCAAAATGGTATTCATAATTATAATAATGCACTCTTACAATGTTAATTCATTACAAACTTGTTTGCATCTTCACTGAAATTTAGGATATGGTTATAAGTTTTATGCTCAGGATTCTTGGAGAATATACCAATACATGCTGTGAAGACTCTCAGAAATGGAGGGTCCTAGAATGAAAATTCACACGTAAAACAGAATTTTTCCATTCTCTAGTTATTGAGTATGATGAATATGAATAAAAACACATAAATAACAGTAAAAAGATCTTTATTGTTATAAAAACCAGTCATGTAGCTCTTTCCTTCCCACCACTTTCAGCTGTTAGTTGGTTTGGCCATGCTCTAGTTCAGCTAATGCTATTGGACTTTAAAACAGGAATTAATTCAGAGAAGTCCTATGTTATGCAGGAGGTAAAATTAGATGATGACAGTGGCCTCTTCTGGCCTTATATGGTTGTGTAAAGTTTTGTTTTTCCCTTTATATAGGGATATCCCAATGCCACTAGTCAGCTCAGGAGTGGAGCATGGTAATCTGAGAGAGCTTGCCTTGGCCAGGATGAAGGATCTAGGAACACAGGTAAAAGATTGGCAATCTGATGCCTAGGAGGAGCTCCCTCCTGACTGCACTGTGCTACTGATTATTGTGTTTGTGAACAAAAGGAGAAAATGGCAAAATGAGAGGAATGTGAGCTCTAGGAGCCGGATTTGCTGCTGAATTAAAGATGACCTACAAACAAGAATATTGGGGTCTTGTCCCTTTTTTTTTTTTTTTTTTTTTTTAAATAATTCTCTGATAGGTAAAGAATGCCTCAAAGATTTTTCCTAAAAAGCTGATGTTTTGCTTTATTTCTGCATTAGAAATTTAGATTTTCTCTACAAGACACTTGATGATTGGAGAACTAGGAGGGAATTTTTTTATTCAGACTGTTTACAACTCTTTAAAAAACGTATTCAACTCAAACACCTAACAGTTAGAAGAAAAGCTCTTTAAGTGCTTAGCACCTTGATCCTCCCCAATAGGATTGAGAAACCTTCCAAGAAACCCTTCCAGCAAAATCAGAGATGATGAGACTTTATATTCATAGTATTTCTAAGAATCAAAAAAAAATGTAGGTGGGGAAAAATCCGCTTTATACATAACAAAGCAAAAAAGGGGGCACAAACCCAATTTTGTTTTCCTTTGTTTTCCTTTAAAGAACTGAATCTCTAAACAATTCTACTGTGTGGATAACTGTAGGTATTAATTGACTGGGGCAGAAGCCTTGCAGCTGCTAGAGTGAGCAACCAAAAACGTCACAATGTAACTTGAAGTACAAGATAACAATGAATTTTCCTTTTATCTACTGGATGTATAACATTACAAATAAAAACTTTTTAAAGGGCCAACTTAATGGGACAGAACTCACATGAAAACTAGGTATTTTAGGTATGTAGGTTCATAGTTAGAGGGTGCCCAGGCTCCTCAGCTCTGCCTTCTTCACAATTTCAACTTTCCCTCTTTGTTTTGTCTCTGTGACTAATGATACTTGGATTACTGATTGGGGCAAAGAATTGGAGGGCATAGTCCTAAAGATGCTGGGCATTCTCAGGACTAGGGCCCTTAATGAAATGCAGGTAATTGTCTGCCCTCCGCATGCCATTTGTCTAGTTAGGAGTTTGTAAAGCACAAGTAAATTTTGTGCCTATGACAGTAAAAAAAGCCAGATTTAGCACAATCACCATATGTGTTGTGTATTTTGTGTCTTGTGTAATTGCCTAGGTTGCCGTAGCAACAGAGCTTAGCTTGCTGTCATAGCAATAGAGTTAGACTATTAGGGGATAGCTCAGCCAGTCCTGGCTGGTTTTTAGTGTTAGTTCAATAAATACGCATCCTGTGTTGCATCTGTCCTGTGCTGATCCTGTGCTGATTTCTCTCTCTGAATAGAAGCAATAAAAAGGAATTCAACATGAGTAAAGTGTGCCAGTTTTTATGATCATAGCAAAGATTAAATTATTTCACAAAATATAGTATAGTCTGAGTTTCATTCTTCTTAAGGCATTGTAGGGGGTGTTGGAATAGAGATGGGGTCATTTGGGTACCTTGGAAATCAAGTTCTATGTGGGTTTAGGCTTGACTTTGGATTTTCAGATATTTTGTGTGTGCATGCATGCGTGCGCAAGCGCTCACACTTTAAAAACAGTCTGTCTTCGGAAAAGTTTCTCTCCGTAAGTTTTCACTCATAAGGCTTAGTTTGCATTGGTTACAATAAGAGACACACAAGACTTGTGCAAGCTACAATCCAGCTCGCTAATATGGAGTTCTGTTTCTTGTTCCCCACAGCTACCAAAGAGCTGTAAAGTTGTGTAAAGTTCCCTGCCTTTTCTCTGACATCTTAGACTATTGGTCCTAACCTCCCCTGGTTAGTCCATCCTGTACATCTGTGGGACACTTGACCAGAGAGTTAATCCTCTGCCTTCTGATATTCATTTATGTCATGTGCCTATTTTGGCATTAAAAACCCATTACTCAGATTTAGAAATTGCCTGCTCAATAGTATCTCTGGCACACTAGGTTAGATTTTGCCTATTCTAGATCTCTCTGGTATAGGACAGAACCTGACAGCCTGGAAATAAGGCATAAATTTTTAACAGTGAGAGTAATTAACCATTGGAACAATCTACCAATGGTTGCGGTGGATTCTCCATCATTAACGTTTTTTAAATCAAAATTGGATGTTTTTCTAAAAGATCTGCTCTGGGAATCATTTTGGGGAAGTTCTGTGGCTGGTGTTATACAGGAGATCAGATAAGACAATCACAATATTCCCTTCTGGCCTTGGAATCTATGAATCTATGATAATGTTCAGTCTTTCTTGCTCTTTCATTTCTGTTGCCTTTTTCCCTCTAAGCCCTGCTGCTTGCAATCAAATGGTACATTTTCTCATGACATATAATGGTTGCTCAGTGAATTGATTTTTATCAGCATGTTTTTACATTTAGCATCAAGTTCTTTTTCTAAGGTATATTAGGGATGGCTCGGTGAGCATTTTTATACTGAAGTCTACTTATTCAAATTCTACCATTGTAAGACAGTCTGTTTCAACTTAATTTTGAGTCCATGAGGTGATTGGAAATCTTAATGTGTCTGAGCTGCATGTATTTCTTTGTTTTATGTAATTTTTCTATCCTGGCTTTTCCTAGTGTCGTGATGTGAGGACAAGAGAGGTTGGAATACAAGAGATTCATCATAAAGTGAGACCATATCAGGTGAGATTTGTTGTTTCCCAGGTAACTTGCTTCAGACATGACTTGCTATGAAACATTTGGTATGAAGGAAATGGGATTCAGTTGTGCTGCCAATTCTGCAACACGCCTATGTAGATGGCTCCAGTTTCTCATTCATTTTCACAGCAGATTTGAGTGTTATTGTTTAAGCAAACACATTCACATGTGGAAACATATGGACCACCATGTTCAATAAATAAGCTGTAGCCACTAGTATTTCAGTATTCCCATTTCAGTAACAAAATTCTGAGCTGACACAGCTGTCTCCACTCCTTGCCCCCATCCCTTCCTTTTTTTGAAGTAAAGAGTATATTTATCAAATAATAAAAGCACAATACTGGCATGTTGAACAGAAAGAAACTGAATTGTTTGAGGCTGTATAATGTGTATATATAACCTCTGTTTTTTTCATTGGACCACTATCTACAATATGACAATAAAATGTGGTTGCTTTCTGAAACAAATACAAAATCCAGGTTTCCTTAGTACTGTATTCTAACTGCTAGACCATGCTGCCTTCCAAAATAATTATGGCACTTTTAAAATCCAATTTATCATCTAACAGTCTAACAGTGGGATGGCTCTGTCACATCCTTCTATCCTTTTAAACACGATTTAATCATGCCAGATACAAGCTTCCTCTTCTACTTTCACATTGAATCCTAGATCAGAGCTTCACGTAAGTGCATCTCTTAACTTTTCCACTTTGTCTGTCCATGTGGGGGCTGCTCTCACTTTGCAAGCCAGAGGTGATCAGTGGTTTAAATGCTATTTCCTGCTCTTTGCTAGCAAATGGAATAGAAAGCTAGTCATCTCACTGGGAAATGCATCCTGGAAACAAATGTTCTAATCCAAAAAAAGTTCTGTTGTAGATTTTTATTGGACTGCTAATAGACTTCAGGCAGCAGCCTCATCGGTTCAGTGCAAAGCAGTGAATGCAGCCACTCCCTCCATTTTCCTATTACCTGTCCTTTGGTCACTGCACAAAATATCTTGCATACAGACATAGGTGCTGTCATCAGAAGCTCTAAGCCATCTTGAGTTGTAAGCTTCATGGGTAATTAGTGAATAGCTCACTACAGCATTTTCAAAACAGTGCTGTTATTAATACTCCAACACTTCATTGGTTAAACTGTGTCTCCTTGATCCAGATAATGACAATCCCATGCCACAGAATGCCAGAAAAATGTATATCAATATCAAGCTAGAGATAAAATGCATACAAAACAGCTAATTTATTGTTTGTATTATCATATATTATATTATTTATATTGCCTAGGAGCTGCAGTCCTGGTCTAAGAACCCATTGTGCTAGGAGCTGTGCAAACCCTGAACAAAAAGACAACCTCTGCCCTAGAGGCTCAATCTGTGTATAAAACAAGAGATGAAAGATGCAGACAGAGGAGTACAAGGAGACAATATCAGTCAGCATCAAAGACAGTGGTCTCAGTCCACCAACAACCTAGCCATTGCTGAGTTTGTTGTAGGCCTCATGGCAGAGGAAAATTTTGAGGAGGATTGTGAAAGAGGGCAATAAGTTAGTTGTGCAGATGTTTACAGGCATGAGGGGCAGCCTGGGAAAGAGCATGAAGAGGCTTGTTTGAAAATTTAGTAAGTGAGTGAGAACACATCAGCCTGCAGGGTTTGATAACTTGGTCTGAGGAAGTGACTTTTCCCTTCCCTTTAAAAATAAACTATTCCTTTGATAAAGGAGATCGTAATAGATCTAATGTAATTAAACTGTTCACTGAAATCACTTAAGATTATATAGCATCTTTCCTTTTGTAGAAGGCTAATATAATGTATGTATTATGTGACTGCTTTTAAAGTTATTTTTAACTGGTTTTTAAAAATCCATTGGAATAGAAAATATTTACTGTTGGTTAGTTATTCACAAAGCTACCTCTGGGCTTCTGTTCAATTGATAACATTTCCCACTAGCAGTAGAGAAGGCATTTGTTTACTCTGAAAATGGCCTTGAAGTGTTTGTAGTTGTAATATGTCATTAATAGCCTTTAAAAAAAAAATCTCCAGTGAATGTTATTGCTAGTGAATGTTACTGCTGGATTGATAGCTTTAGAGACTGAACTCCATCATTTAGTCACAGAACAGGAACTGCATGGTCATAACGTGTAGCAGAGTTTGCATTAGCCCTTCTAACTTTGAAGTGAATGTTTTGTTTTACCTCTAGGGAAGATGGAAACTGCCTTTACTGCAGAACAAAAAAAAAAAAAAGGAAGAAAAGGGGGAAGGGGTTGTTTTAGACTCAAGATAGCTATCTCGAAGTAGAATTCTAGGGGAGATGAGGCATAGGTAGTTTTTAATCTCGATGTAACTAATTGAGGTCAACATTATACATATTCCCACCCCAAACTTTATCTTGACTAGCAGACTATGAGTGGCTTGTATCTGCTAGGATTCTGCAGCAAGGAAGTTATCACAATGTAAAATCCCACCATTTTTGCAATGAAGATATAGCCTGAAAAGTGCATTCTGTATAAGCCACTTGTCCTAATATTAAGGTCAAGTTTTATCAGCAAAGGTACCAATCAGTGTCAGTTCTCTTTTTCACAGGGACACTTGTACTCTAGGAACTGGATTGAAAACCACCAGTTCATTTCACTGTCACTAGCTATCAGTCACTTCAGATGGTCACAGCTAGCTTGTGCCAGGTTCACCCCAACAACCTAGAAGTGAAAGGCTCTGTATATCTTTTCTGTTTTCCTGAGCCATCAAGGCCCCTTTAGTAGATTTTCTTTTTTTTAGCTTTTCACATACATGTGTTAAGTGTAGCTTTATATTCAACCCACATAGAGTCTCATGTTTACTTAAGGAAGAGGACAGAGCAGAAGACCCTGTGGAGTCCATTAGAAACCTTGCTATGCAGATTTAATTTATCTGGCAAATGCTTAGGTACTGTGAAAATGAACAATATACAAATTTCTATTAAAGTTGGAGATTTTTATAATTCAGTTTTTTCTTCCAGGTTTGTCTTGTCTCTTTAGATGACATGTTCATAAGGGCAAGGGCTGTTTGTGTTTGGGCAGCACAGAGGACAAAGGAGTTCTACTTGTTACTGATATAAAAATAATAAGTGAGACACATTCTTCCATTGCATTGCTTTTCCTTAATTAGAAAGCCCAGAGTTCACAAAACTTTGAATCTAAAGCCTTTTGGATTAGCTATGTGAATAGTATTTTCTGCCTTCTTTCTTTAGCTGTGAGTTATTAAAAACTGCTTAATGAGTGAGTCTTTAACTTAGGTCCAGTCTTAAAAATGGCTCTGCATAGGTTCTGCCTGCATGGAACTCATTGTAAGATCCAGGCTTTAGATTGTAAGCTCTTCAGAGTAAGAATTTTGTTCTCTTATTTTTTTGGTTAAACTCTGATCATATTGTTGCTGCTATATAAATAACAATAGGACCGCTAGACCAATTTTTAGTTCTTTGAGTGTCAAAGAATCATAGAAGACTAGGGCTGGAAGAGACCTCAGGAGGTCATCTAGTCCAACCCCCTGCTTAAAGCAGGACCAACCCCAACTAAATCATCCCACCCAGGGCTCTGTCAAGCCTCATCTTAAAAACCTCTAAGGATGGAGATTTCACCACCTCCCTAGGTAACCCATTCCAGTGCTTCACCATCCTCCTAGTGAAAAACTTTTTTCCTAATGTCCAACCTAGACCTCCCCCACTGCAACTTGAGACCATTGCTCCTAGTTCTGTCATCTGCCACCACGGAGAACAGCTTAGCTCCATCCTCCCTGGACCCCCCCTTCAGGTAGTTAAGGGCTGCTATCAAATCTCCTATCTTTTCTTCCACAGACTAAACAAGCCTAGTTCCCTCAGCCTCTCCTCATAAGTCTTGTGCTCCAGCCCCCTAATCATTTTTGTTGGCCTCCGCTGGACTCTTTCCAATTTGTCCACATCCTTTATGTAGTGGGGGGCCCAAAACTGGACACAGTACTCCAAATGTGGCCTCACCACCAGTGGCGTACCATGGGTCTCCGGTGTCTGGGGGGTCATACTTAGATTGGTGCCCTCCCACCCCACCCACCGTCGGCGGCAGCAGCATCAGCAGCACCCCACAGGAGGGCGATCTGTGGGCCCGTGTCCTGCTCTCCCCCACTCACCCCTGTCGTCACCAACAGCAGCATCAGCAGCACCCCGCGGGGGAGGGGAGGGCTGTGGGCCCATTTCCTGCTCTCCCCTCACTGTGGGGCGTGACGGGCTCTGGTCTCTGGGGCTCCCTCTTAGTGCCCAGCGGAGAGGACAAGAGTACGACCTGACTGCCTGTAACGGGACAGCTCCAAGGAGGAGGGCCTGGCCGGCCCCCTTTTCCCCTGGCCAGTGCCCAGGTGCATGGCTCCTGCACCCCCCGTCAGTACTCCACTGCTCAGCAGTGCCATGTGGAGGGGAATAATCACTTCGCTCGATCTGCTGGCAGTGCTCTGCATGTGCCTTCTCATGGGCTGCTCTGACCAACAAAACCCATGAGTTTTAATATGTAGAGTCCAGCTCCAAGTAACCTTCATTTTTATTATAGGAGTCTGAGCCAGCCTTTTTGTATCATGTTATATGATAGTGTAAATCTTGGAGAATTCTGCACAGGTGCGAAGATCCATTTGAACTTTTTCACATGCAAAGATTCCATTTGACCAGCCTCATCTCAGAGCTGGATGAAGTGAACCTTATTGGTGTAATAAGTAAAAGGCCCATTTAATTTTGGATTGCATACACAAAGGCATATTGATGTTATGGAGCAGAGAGGTAACAGAATCCACTATTTGGCTCTTGAGTGATCAGATCTTGAAATAGTGCACTCATTTGTGCGTATCATGTTACCAGCAAGGTGGTGATGAGTTGGAAAGTGTTCAGAGGGAATCCTATCCCCAAAGCCCTCTATTTGAGAGTTTTTAAAACAGGCTGGACAGGGCACTAGAAAGTGTACATAGAGAACAGTACTGCTCTGTACTGGCAGGGAAATAGATGTGGGAAAGATCAGCCTAGCATTTGTATACAGTCAGTCGGAAATGTTTATGAAGTGTTTTTGAATCTGTATGCATGAAAGGCACTATATTAATGAGAGGTCATGATCACTTGAAGACATTTCACTGACAGATTAGCAAAGAAGCAGTTTATTGCTAATTAGACGTCCCAGATTACATTGCTGGCAAGAGACTTTTCCTTTCCAAAGCAGTGGAGACTAGGGGCCAAATTCTCACATGCTGTCAGCAAGTCTAACAGTACTGAAGCCAGAGCAACGCAATTGTAGTCAGGTCTGAATTTGCCCTTAGATGTTTGAGATCTCTGGTTGGAGATGGGGAGCTGCTAGTTGTGATGCTCTTAGAGCACCAATGAAGACTACGTTACCAGAGAGAGATCCAAGCTTCTATTTCTACCTTATACAACACCTAGCTACTGTGGTGACTGGCATTTTCTCAGTGCCTTATGGGTTGAAATATTCAGCACTGAAGAGTAATGGTGTCATCTACACAAATGTATTTTTCATAAAGTATGATACATGTTTTGTCTTTAGGATGATTGTGATAGTAGGTCCTTCAGTTGTTATTCAATGCTGCTAAAATCCATCTAAAATTAAATTGGGCTTTAAGAAAGCACTTCACACTTTTTCAGACCCATAGCGGTTTATGGATCCATGAAATTGGTTTTGGTCTATTCAGCATGTTGCCCAATTATTTTTTAACAGGTTTCTTCTCCTCTCCCCTGCTTGTTCTCTTTGAAAAGGTTGAGTTAGTTCGACGAGACTATGTGGCCAATGGTGGCTGGGAGACCTTCCTGTCCTATGAAGATCCAGAACAGGATATTCTGGTTGGCCTTCTGCGTTTGCGAAAGTGTTCAGAGGAGTCATTCAGACCTGAATTGAAGGGAGGTGTTTCCATCGTTAGAGAACTGCATGTGTATGGTAGCGTGGTTCCAGTGAGCAGTCGTGATCCTTCCAAATTTCAGCATCAGGTATCCTAAGTAATCTTGATTGTCTTCTTTTATACCCCATCCTGCCCAACTCTTTTGTTAGAAAGATTGAGAAAAATTTGTTACAATCTTGATGAGACTGGTCATTCAATTACTTAGTGAATAATCTGCTGCAACAGAACCAGAATTGAATTTGATCCCATCTTGTATTAGTAGATTAAATTCCTGCTGCCAATAAACTTTCACTAATATAGTCAAGCGTGTGCAATTATGGCTGTTTCACGTTTGAAAGCGTGGGCGTACTCTGTCACTGTTGCTGCACACCCATCTGATATAGGCTCATTTATGCTGACACTACTTCAGCCTTCAGATACTGAACACCCATAGTTCTGAAATGTCTTTGCTATCTCTGCATCATATTTAGAGTATCGTAGCTTGCTGCGTGGTGGGTAGAATAAAAATGAAAGACAAAAATTAATTCCATGTTTTTGTTGTGCTTTTTTAAATAACTTCATGCAGTTCAAGAGATTTTTAGTTCTGAAATCTAAAATGAAATAGTCATCATGAGAATGTGATATCTTTTGTTGCTTCTTCATCTGTGGTATTTATTTAAATGGAGCATATGTTAAATACATTGTTACCACCAAAAATAGGAGATTTCATCTCAAGTTTGAAAAATTTATATCAGCTTAAATGATCTGGTAAAATTCTTTAGTAAAATCTACCATTCTTGCCTGATTGGTCAGTAGTTTTGAGCTGTGGAAAAATTCCTGACTCCATTTCACATGTATCCTAAAATATATTAAGATCTAAGAGGAATGCAAGTACACTGCACTGGCTTTCTCACACTACTTCATTCCAGTGACTTTCTCATAAAAATTACATGCCTCATCCTTCTGCTACATATAACATCTTTTGGTTTAACCGTAGGAAGAGTGTGAATTTGATCTTATGCTGGAAAATTTTTAGCCTTTAGATCAAACATAAAAAAGAAAAAAGTAATCAATTTATTCTTTGTGCCAGGAAGCCTCAGGGCTGATGTTTTAAATTAACTTCCTTTTATTTAATAATCTTTCCCTGTGTAAACGCATTAGGATGCAACACTTTGTTTGACGGTGATGACCTGGGGCAGTGAGGCGGCAGCCATAAAAACAATGAATGCTTCAACTACAGAATAATTAACATTTCAAAACCTACAGTAGGAAAAGTGGTCATCGTAAGTAAAAAGCAAAGGGAAAGAAAAATCAATTGAATCAAGTCAAATGCAAACAAATTAAAATAGACTGGAAATTGAGGTTTCAAGGCATATGACGCACTAATGCACACTGTAGTAACATTTATTACTTTGGTAGATTCAGAGCCACCAGCGCTCAAGATGTTAAGCAGAAAGTGTTCTTCCCATCTCTGAATAGTAAAGTGCCCTGGTAGGTACAATCTTTGATTAGGAGAAAATGTTAGATTGAAGATTTTTTTTTATTTTTTATTTTTTTTAAATACCTTGTATGTATTTTGTGTATTTAGGACTGAATTATATACCCTTCAACTTCACTTCAGCCCAACTCCTCTCACACTATCAGGAAGACAGATGAACAAAGATCTGAGTGTAATTCTTGCATCTGTGTTTTAGAGATGAATTAATCCCCTCGGTTCTCAGAGAGAGTGTAGGGAACAGTCTTACCATGTTGTTGAATTGTGTTGTAAAGGGGCTCCTCCTTTAGAATCATAGAAGATTAGGGTTGGAAGGGACCTCAGAACCTCATCTAGTCCCAACCCCCTGCTCAAAGCAGGACCAACCCCAACTAAATCATCCCAGCCAGGGCTTGGTCAACCAGGCCTTAAAAACCTCTAAGGATGGAGATTCCACCACCTCCCTAGGTAACCCATTCCAGTGCTTCACCACCCGCCTAGGGAAAAAGCTTTTCCTAATATCCAAGCTCGACCTCTCACATTCCTTTGTAATGAAACACTATTTTATTTGCTTCCAGTAGCACCAACTCTGGGCTAGGACATGTACCAATATAAAAAAAGGCATGGTTCACACCCCAGAGTGATTACTGTGCACTTTTACAGTGCTTTTCATCTTAGCATCTCAATGCTTTACAAACATTAAACCTCTCAGTACCACATGATGTAGGAAGAATAGTCCAGGGCCATGGGAGACCCAGGTTCAATTCCCTGCTTTACCACAGACTTCCTAGGTGACCAAGGGCAAGTCACCTAGTCTCTTTGCCTCAGTTCACCCTCTGTAAAATAGTCATAACAGTACTCCCCTACTTTACAGGGTGTTATGAGGATAAATACCTTCAGGATTGTCAGGTACTTAAATAGTATGTTTGATGGGGGGCAGGCCATATAAACATCTCAAGTAGATTCATTTTATGAATGAGCAAAGTGAGGCACGTAATTTAAAGGACTACTTCAGGATCAGTGACTTGTTGGAAAATCTGGAATAGAGCCCAGTCATTCTGACTTGCATTCCTTTATTCCAATCATTAGATAGTACTTCCTGCTTCTCTTTTGAGCACAGAGGAAATGTCAGTGTGGGGAGGAGGAGCTTGTTTCTCAAGGTAGTTCTAGGAAACATGTACCAGGTTGAGTAAATCAATGGTTTTAGCCTTGTTCTTTGACAGTAAGAAGCAGTCAGATGCTAAAAGATTCTAAAAGAAAATTGCAATTTATACCTATGATGAGCTTCTATTGATCATAAGAAACTTTGAGCGTTTCACCATTATGAAGGTTAATGTTTGCTGCAGTGCTCTTCTTAAGTTCTCAGGCTGTTATCCTTTTCCTTTCTTTGCACTAAGTTTTTTAGTTTCAATATACAAAGCTTTTGTGTCTCTCTGAGTGCCTACATTTTTTTTAACAGTATTTATATTTTTCTTCCTCTCTCATTTCCTCCTTTCTAGGGATTTGGTATGTTGCTAATGGAGGAAGCAGAAAAGATAGCCAAAGAAGAGCATGGGTCATGGAAAATTGCAGTCATTTCAGGTATCTTTGCTTAATTCTTCTTCAAAACTTAATTTACTAATAAAATTAAATAACAAAAAACTTTGTTAATGTAGAGTTAAGATTGCCCGGTGATAGCCTGTGCCCTTGCAGAATGTCGAGTTCAGCAAAACTCAGACTTGTGAACACCAGGAAGTACAGTTAAGGTGAATGCTCATGTAACCTTAACTCTGCCCCCTTGAGCTGGCAGTAGCCGCTGGGATTTATCTATATGCGCTCCAGCTGCATTCACTGTGATAGGTGTAACAATTGAATTGTGGAGTAATAAGTGAAAGCCATAAACATATGAGAAGTTGCTCCTTGCTTGTCTCCCGCCATGTGCTGCTGCGTACACATATTACAGGCAGCAGCTCACTGGGAGGTCATGCACTACCTTAGGCCTGGTCTACACTTACGTTGTAAGTCGACATAGCTACAGTGCTCGGAAGTGCGAAAAATCCTCACCCTGAGCACTATAGCCATGCCAGCCTAACCCCCGGTGCACATGCAGCAAAGGCAACGGAAGAGCGCTTCCGTCACCTGAGCTCCGTTGCTTGGGGAGCCTGTAGTGCCTATAGTGACAGGGAAAAACCCTCCACCAGTGTAGGCAGCATCCATGCTGTGGAGTTATGTCAGAGTAGCTACAGCACTGTAGCTACACTATTATAGTCTACATAGCTCAGACGTGGCCTTAAGTATGTAGCCCAAGCTGCACACTGAACTGGGCCCCTCATTCCCACTGCCTAACCCCAGCCTGCCTCTCCTCCAAACTGGGCCACTCCCCCACACACCTGGCCAGACCCACCTCCCCCTATATAGTAAAAGTACTTTAGTAAAAATCATGGACAGGTTGTGAGTAATAAACAAAAATTCACAGAAGCCTGCAATCTGTCTCTGACTTTTATATACCCAGTAGGGTAGCGGGATTAACAGTGGGACCCCCACTGGAGGCTGTTCCTGTGGTGGTGTGGGCTGCTTCAGCCCCAGGGGTTGCGGACCCAGCCCCAGCCACTGCTCTAGCCCCAAGGGCTGAGTACCAGCTGCTGCTCCAGTTCTGCCGCTGCTCCTGGGCTGAGTCTGACAGCTGCTCCAGCCCCGCCTCTGCGGGCGGCAGAAGCCAGAAGTCACGGGAGCTGCAGTCCCCTCAGAAGAGCAAGCCCCCCAAACATGCTTATATGGGGGTGGGGTCAGAGATGGAGGCAGACTGCTATAGATGAGCAGGGGCCTCCAAAGCATGGCGCACATATAGGGGGCAGGAACCAGAGACCCCCAGATCTCAGCTCACATTAGGGGGGAGAAGGCAAGTGGGGGTCACATTCCTGTAGATGGGCTAGGGGCCCCCCAGATCATGACACACGGGATGGGAATGTGGGGCTGACAGGTGCCCCTGCCCCTATTCTCCCCAGTCCCCATGTCACTCAACCTCATATCTCCCTTTCCAGGGTCCTATCCCTTCCCTCCTACTCCTTGTGACCGCCTCCCCCCTTCGGTTCCCACTTACTCCTCTACCCCTAATTACCCTTCACTGCCAGCAAGTATTTGCTTGTATAGTTTTTCTTTTAGAAACATAGTTTCAGTACGTTCCCAATATTCTTCTGTACTCACATTTTCCCAAAATAAAATTCCTTTTTGATAGAAGCAGACTGGAACAATATGCCTGCTTTTTGCCCTGGGTTGGATCCAAACTCATAGTGTCTAGGGTGGAGCTTGGATTCAATGACTGTTACATTCCCTCAGAGCCCCCCAGGTTCTGTGACATAGGGATAGTGTTCCAGGTAGTTAGTGCTTTCTTGGTATAATCCATTAGGATGAAATGCCCTTTAACTAGGAATGTGGTGGATTCCCCATCTCCTGAAGTGTCTAAATTTAAGATTGGATGATGATCTAAAAGCTATGCTCTACTACAAGAAGTAGTAATGGGCTTGATACAAGAATTACTAGATGAAATTGTGTGACCTGTGTTACGCAGGATGCCTGACTAGATTATCATAATCCTTTCTGAACCAAAAAAAAAAAAAAAAAGTCTATTTAAAAAAAAAAAACAACCAGCCCCCAAAACTCTGCAGACCAAAGGAGAGCAGCACTGCATTCCAAGTGCTGTTACCTGTCATGTATGCATTGAAACCTTGCCTTAGGTAGTATAGGATCAGTCCCAAATTATACTGGTTATTAAATCTTCAAAGGCAAAGCTCATTAAGAACTTCAGTACTGCAAACCATAATCATACCACAGCATTAGTCATGGATTGCACCCTGGTACGGGTTTACCCGTGGCACTTCCCACGTGTCTCTTGTTAGTTGTCTTTTATTGAAGACAATCAGTAACAGGTACTCAAACATCAAGGATTCAGTTCTTCAGCATCTCCATATTTTGATGCATTAATTTGGAGATCATTATTTATCAGAAAAATAAATACATTTGGTATTTCTAAAAATGATGGAACAGCAGTGCAGGCAGATCCCCAGAGAGCCTTAACAAAGCATCTCAGTCCTGACAAGCAAGACTTCACTTCAAAGTGTAGTCCTGGGACTCCCCTGAGTGCACACTGGGAGCTGGCAGTCTCTCAACCAGTCTGTGAATTAGCATCTAATATGGACCATGAGGGAGAGATCACCCAAATTATATGTTACTTTTCTATTAACCAGAAGGCTATTACACACTGAAGTTTTAATAAGTGATGTATTTTAGACTACCATTGAGAGTGTCATAGAATTTTCTCCTGATATGTAGCCCAGTTCACTCTTTCTTCTCTCTCTCTCGCTCGCCTCCCATTGCGTTTTGTTCCTTATGGCTGAATTTAGTGCTGGTAAAATGCACCATATGCACTTTAGAGAAGTTCTAAGTACCCTGTTTATCCAGGGAGCATGTATAGCAAAGGTAATGGTAGTGTTAGTTGCCCTATCTTGACCATGTGCCTCTGCCTTGCTGCAAAAGGATCACATCCAGAAGTGGAAGCAGGTTATTCTCCAGGGTCTATTCAATCCTTGTACTGTCCATGGAGACTACAAATAAAGGCTATTATTACTACCAATTCTAGGTTTGGTTTTTGTGACTGTGGATATCTGGCCTATAGGAATTAGACCGAGATGCCCAATTCATTAAACTTAGGATGCTGAGCAGTTATCGGATGGTAATGACTGTCAGTCACTACCAACCCCGGGCTGGATTTGAACCAGTGATCTAGAGTTGAAGGGCTCTATATCCTACTATAAACACACTCAATCCTTCAAGACTTACCTTATCTCTTTTCTTAAAAGCAGAAAAATGCACCTCTTCAAAAGAAGTTGAAAGGAAAGCCCTAGAAGAAATGTAAAACCATGGGGAAGGGAAAGGAGAATCCTGGGAATTTGTCATTGTTCAGTGAGGGGTTAGGACAAGGAAGTTTGGGGAACCAATGGACCAAGCATTTGGAAAACAAACAAATAAAAAACCATACCACTAACCAGACAGACCTGCTGAGAAATATTTTCAAAGGCAGCTCACAGCTGAAAGCTTCTTTCTAGACATAATCAAAATTTTGTTACGGATGCTGGCAGCCTAACACTGCAGTGAGATGGTGGATAATTTTGCCGCTGTATTGTGTGCACCTGGATTGGGTTCAAAATAGATTTTTAAAATTAGCGACATAGGGTTAGTCTCTAATGCAAGAGTGAATTCCAGCTGCATTTTTATTTAAGATAAAACCCATCAGGAGAACTGAACTTCACTAGATAACATTTCCCAGGTAACAGCTGGAAGGCATCTGTTCTTTGCAGATGCTTTAGTATTCTTTCATTGTGCCAACACACTGCACAGTGTAAATTCTGCATCCTGGAATGATGATGAGCATAGTCATAATATAATGTCATGTTTTTTTCAGTAAGCAGCTAGACTAATGTTTTTACAAATATATTCATATTTGCAGCAAAAATTATTGAACTAGCGTGGCTGTTCCTCAAGCAGTGTAATTCAGTTTGCTTGACGATAGCCTAAATTAGTAACCTTAACATTGTGATGAACCATTTTATTAACAATCACTGTTCCTATTATCTTCTTCTCAAAGCTGTGCTCTTTAGCACAGAGGAATAATCACTTAAGAAGCTACTTCATAGCCCAAGCCAATATAATACCGAGGGCTGGAAAATATAGTCAAATTATGGGAGGAAAGAGATTCTTTATGTCTTGGAGGCAACCCTTTACTAAGAGGGATCTGATATGGGCAGGTGTTGGTGAAATCCTGACATTCAGACTTAGGTTCCAGTCCAGGGTCAGTGAATATACTTGGTGCATGGAAAAGGCTGTGCTGAGACAGAGAGAATATAGGCTAAAGTAATTAGGCCATCACCTGCCCCACCTCTCCTCACTCCTCACTATGAGCTCCTCTTGTCTCTCATTTTCTCAGCCCTCCCTTTCTTCGATTGTGTCCTACTAATCATGACGTTAGAGGGATGAAAAGACAAACCATTAAGGCGAATGGCCTTATCTCACAGCAGTTGGGACCAGGGTCTACACTAGAAAAGGTTTGCCGGTATGCCTCTTATCCTAGCATAATTTCCTAGTTCCCTGAGCAAAATAAGCTGTACCGGCAAAAAAAAAAAAAAACTTTTATGCCAATATAACTGCATCTAAACTAGGGCATTTGTTGGTATAAAAATGTTGCCCAAAAAAAAAAAAAAAAATCATGCCTCAACCCAACATTGCTATACCAGGAAAAGATTCCTGTGTAGATATGATTTTGTTTCACAAATGCCACTGAGCAGATGTCAGAACGCTACTATTTTCTGTCACTATTGAACGTGCCTGGAGAAGGAAGTGGGAAAAGGAAGCAGTCTCCTGTACTGTCCAGTTCCCTTCCCCACAATAGGTTACATTTATCCTGGAAACATAGTTGACAGCCATGATCACTGCAACTGAACAAAGAGACTAAAATGGATGCCTGCAATTTTTAAGTGTTGTTAGGAGCTGGAAAACTTCCTTTAATAATGTCAGGCCAAGACTGTATATCAGCACAGGGGATTTTAAAAACAGTGCTCTTCAGAGAAGGAAGAGGCCTATTGGGCATCTAGAGCATCCCCCTAGGTACTAGAGGCAGGACTGTTTTCTATGACATATCCCCCAGTACACAGTGTTGTCCAATACAGTTTTAAAATGACAAGCAATGATGGGAATTCCACCATTTGCCTTGAGAGACTATTCCATGGTCTAATAGATCTCCCTATTAGGAAGTTTTTTCTGATGTTCATTTCCCCCTAATTACAATGGATGTTCTTAGCTGTAGTGCTGACTGCATGTGTATTATAGCAGAAAACAATAGTTTTCAAAAACCGGCTAGCTGTATAAAGCTTGACTGTTCTAAGTGCTCTAAAATCTGTGCAGATAATCAAATTGCCTTGAAATTAGGTGCGCCTCATGGAGATGTAGGGTAAGGTCAGTGATCCCAATTTGGAGCCGTTTGAATAAGGGGTTCCTGAAATGGAGCCCCCAGGGGGGAAGAAAGGCTTTTTCTTAAAGTTGCACATTCTGGTATTGCTTTTTTGCCCACAGATAGAGATCAGATCGTTGCACCAGAGTCTCAGATGCTCAAGGTTTACCTCTAATAGAGTGCATGGCACCCACCAGCCCTTTGGGGGAAGTTAAATTAGATGTAGATTATAATCCATTAGGCTCCTTAAAATGCTAATTAGCATTAAGCAAACTCTTTTTCTAATGCGTAGCAGCTGAAATCTCATTGCTGCTGCCTGTTGTTCTGAGTTGGTTTTTAGGATTGTTGTCTCCTGATTAAAGGGAAGGATGCATTTTGCTCTCTTTCAGGTGAAATATCCTCCTTGACCGTTCGTGTTCTTATTATGTTCTCACATTCTGATCATAATCTTAAAAAAAAACCCAACAGGACATAAAAGCTTAAATCTTATTTTCAATGTTAGGGGATGGAAGTTACTATTTATTATTATTACTTATTTCTGTAGAGCCCAAAATCTCCTAGGGACTTCGCAAACAAGTGTGAATCCAAGGTCCCTGCTCCAAGCATCTTACAGGGCAAATAGGCAATGACTAGCAAACAAAGGATGGGGCAGGGGATGCAACTGAATCAAGTGTCTGGAGTGAATTATGATGTACATAATCTACCTTGCAGTTCCTAGTTAAATTTTTCTCCATTTTGTCTCTCTCTCTCACTTCATTTGAGGGTAGGCGTGGTGGGGGAACAGGATATAATTTGACTGTGAAGGGGGAGTGTGGTTTTTAAGGAAGGATTTGAAGGAAGAGACTATGAGAGATTTTGCAAACCATGTCAGGGAGGACATCCTGGGTGTAGGGGAGAGTGCATGGAAGGAGGAGCACAGACAGGAGTTGGGGAAGGGTTGAGTGGCATGACTAATTCTGGTTTCACATACTGAGTAATACCCTTCGCTATTCCGTGGTCATCCTACAGTGTGGATCCAACAGATACTATTGTAATGCTTTTCTCCTGGTGTGTTAGTGATTATAAGAGATCTTGCTCAGCTGCTATCTTGTGTTAAACACTTGGCCAAACTGGACAGCATTGAGTATTCACGTTTTAAGAACAGAGTGGTTTTGTCTCAGCTTGCAAGGTCACTGTTTAGCGCCAGAAGTGTGCTGCCTGTCCATAACAATAAAGAGGACATGCCCCCTGGTCCCCACATCCTAGATCAGAGCTAAGTGAATGTGAGTGACTTGTTTATCATGAAGCTATTGCTCATTTAAGGTAATTTTCTGCCTGAGTGATGCCTTTCTGCTTTTCTCATTCAAGGCAGTATATTAGTCTGCAGGCTCAGTTAGCTGAATGGTAGGACCTCCAGGCATTAGTGCGTTATTCAGCGCTCTTAGGAGGTCTGCTTTAAAATGTCTGTTTCATCAGCATTTGAAATTATGTTGTGTGGAGGCGCATGTTTTCCTTGACTTGTGTTGATTTTACTTGCATCCTTACCTGATTTGAAAATATATATCTTATACAAAATAAAACAACCCTAAAAACCAACCTGGGTATCTGATGTCCATCGGTTGAAGTTTTTATGTTCTGGAAGTGCAAATTCTCAGTATATCTGATGATATTTGTACCTTACTTTTGCTTAATTTAGCTGCAAATCTTCTTGTATGCAAGTTGAAATATCTAATGCTTAGATCGTGGGGTTTTTTTTCTTCCCTTTTCGAAGGTTGATTCTAGGTTTCATTTTCCACAATAATTCTTTGCTTCTAAGAATGTCACTGGAAGTTAAAAAGATCACAGAGCTGTTACTGAAATTGAATTGTGATATAAGCTCATGAAATTTGAAAATATAAATAGTCCATCTTGTTAGATTTTAAACTCTTCACTTGCTTACTCGCCTAAATCATAGTTTCTCAACCTGTGGTACGTGTACCCCTGGGGATATGCGACACACAGGCAGGGGGTACGCGGCGAAAAATCCAGTGAAAGGAGGTGAGTGGCAGCCACCAACTTCTGGGGAAGCCAGGTTGCAGTCGCCTGCTTCCTGCCCAGTTCCAGCTGGGAGGTAGACAGCAGCTGCTGCAGTCCTGGGAAGCTGAGTGGCAGCTGCCGGCCTTTTGGGATGCTGGGCAGCAGCCGGAGGCTTGGGCAGCAGCCACTGCCTTTTTGGGCAGCCGGGTGGCAGCCTTCCCATCCTGCCTGGTCCCAGCTCCAAGGTGGGAGCCCAGTGGCAGCCTCCTGCGCCTTACAAGCTGAGCTCACAGCTGGGTGGCTGCCACCCGCGTCCTGGCTCTGAGCCGAGGGATAGCCTCCTGTGCCCCAGTTTGAAGACGGGCAACAGCTGCCTGCCCACATCTCCAGCTCGCAGCCTGCACAGAAGCCTCCTCTGCCCCAGCTTGGAGCAGGTGGCAGTCGCCCACCTCCCGGGCTAGCAGCCAGACGGCAGCCAACTGCAACTTGCCCAGGTGGCAGCTCCCCTCCTCGGCTCAAAGCCCGGTGCCCAGAAAGCCAGGTGGAGAGCCCAGTGGCTTGCCCAGTCCTGGAGCCAGGTTCTACCCGCAGGCTTACTTGTCAATGACAATTATGACAGCCCCAGATTTTACCAGCATAAAAATGTTAAGAGGGGCCCACACAGTGTGATTTGCCCCAGGCCCGCACCCCCTTGGGGACGGCCCTGGGGAGCGCTGCTATCCACTCTGGTGAGCTGCTAGTGCCTGCTCATACCTCACAAGTTCCCATCTGTGTGAGGAAAACACCACGTGACCCCGCCATCAGGCCATTGATCTTTGCTCCTATATGGAGGAAGGGGAGGAGGAAGGAGGTGAGAAACAGCAGGGGGTTTTGTGATCTGCCACAGCCACACAGCACTGCACAACTCCGAACTCTTCTGCTTTATGAGAAATACAGTCGTCCAGCGGTAAAGGGGAAGAAGATTGTATTTCTCAGAGTGGAAAATTGCGTGTTGGGGTACTTATTAAAATTTTCAGACGTTAGGGGATACTTGCTACTTAAAAGGTTGAGAAACACTGTCCTAAATGATACAAGCGTAAGATTCATTTCTTGAGGTGGATAAACAAATTCATAGAGCAGGGTCCCTTGATCTTTCTTCTAACCAGAAGCTTGATTGTTTTTGATAATATCACCATTCCGTTAATGATTGTTGTCATTTACAATAACCGTGACCAGTGAGAGTCAAGTGTGTGCTTTTAATTTACTAATGTTTTCATGGAAACATGTGGACAATAATATTACAGGACTTGAAATCCTTATCTTTAAAATACAGCAGTTTCATATACTATAAGTGATGGGGGGGAAATGATCCAGATGTTTTCCTATCACCCTTTCAAAATCACATATAAAATAGAAGATACATATCCAGGTGATGTTCCAGGCAGGAGTGTTTTTTTTTCCCCAGAGGCATTCTAGTGTCATAGAACCAGTACCACCTAATAAGTACAGAAAATATTGTAATTAATATAAAGCTAGTATTTTAAGGGATCTATCCCTTCCTGCTTTAGGACATGATCAAACCGTTTACTTTACACTTTGGAGATTTTTGCATTTCCCTTTGAAACAACTGGCCAGTCTGGGGGACAGGGTGCTGGTCCTGTAGTCTCCCTGTCCAGTATGGCAGTCCCTATGTTCCTACAACCCACTGGTGCCTTTAAGTCTGTTTTGAGATTTTAATGACTCATTATTGGAGCACCATTGTGGTGTTGTTGCTGGGTCAAAGCAGCTAGCTGTTTTTCAAACTCCCCTAGTTAATTCAATTCTGATTTTCCTCTGATATTTTACAGTGTTTGTGCTTCTATCTGTTAAAACTAAAGAAAAGTAATTTTGTGTCACGTAAGATGTGTCCAGCTTAATGCCTCATGAGTCCTTAGTTTTTGCTTTTTAGCCATTTCTTCTTCTTGTCTTTTGTAAAAGTGTCATGCTTCCTCCTGTAAGGTTTTTTAACTGGGAATTTCTGACCAGCAGTCCCAAGTCACATGTAACGGCATGCCATTTACCAAGTGCAGTCATAAGATGCCCATTGTGGACTGATATTACTGATGTTTGAAATGTCTAGGGCCACACTGTGGCTGAGTTGGCTGTAGGATCTCTACCTGATGTCGTGGATGAGGTCCTGGGGCAAGAGCCACAAAGTCTGTTGGCTGCCATTGAAGCTTCTGCCAAGTATGGTGGTATATTGGCTGGAAGGGCTTGAAGAACAAGTGTGTCAAAGCAGAGTGACTGAGCCCAATGTTGATACTATTCATCTATTTGCCATCTATTTCAGTGACAGTACATAGAAGCGGACAGGCCTGACAGTGCAGCTTGAATGCCATTGATCTAGCCACCAGATTAGACGAGATTGAAGTTGGAGGGGATGTTAAGGTTTTGGCTAGGACCATTGGTGCTTGTCCCTCCTGACACTGCTTCCCTCAAAATGCAGGGAGAGGCATGTATCGCATAAGATCAGTCATGTCCACTGCTATGATTCGTCTGCCCTTTACTTGTGTCCTCAGTTTGTGAAAGCCAGGTGATTCCAAACTAGATAGCGTTGGCCCACTCACAGCTGTTGGAGTTATAGGCACGTTGGATGTTTCAGCACAGATCCCATACCTCCAGCTTCACTCTGTATACATGGCATTCATGCTTGTTCTGATGCTCCTTATTCTTCTCACTTTGCACAATGGGACTCAACTGCTCTGGTTTCAGTACTGTGTCTGCTACTCATTTTAACTTTGCAACCTGAGCCTTATGTGCTAAAGGATGAGATAACTCATCCAGTTATTCATGGCCCCCTTTATTCCAGCAATGAGCAAGTATGCTACAGCCATGAGTAGAGTAACCTGATGTGTCTGCCTGATTGGATGACTGTGTCCCCCCCACCCAGTCTTTGGCCAGCTGGTGAAAGTGGAAAGGGACAGCAGCACTTGCCCACTCCCAAAGCAGTTGCTGGTGTCACCATCTGTTACCCTTCCTGTGAGCCTGGTGGTTAAGGCCAAAGGTTAGACCTGTTGATTCAGTTCCCCTGCACTATGAGTCCAAGCACTGCCCGAGGGTAGAAAGATTCTCTGATCTTTCATGCTAGCTGTTACGTCACAAACTTCCAGAGCTACATGAACAAAATTGTACATGTAATGGTTCTAAGATTGTTGGCTGGTTTTTCAGACAGCAACCCTAAAATTTAATTTTTCAGAGAAAATTCCTTGTTGCATAGAGGAAATCTTTACCCTGAAATAATTGCTATTGTGTCTGCCTATACTCATATCGAAAGAGTAGAAAGGCATCAGTAATGCACACCGGATTCATTATACTTTATCTCTGTACAGAAGTAGTCTGTTCTGTGAGGAATGTGAAGAAAAGATTAAATTCCACTATCACAAGTGTCCATCTATTAAAATCACATGTGCTCAAGCATGTTCCCTTTCCTTTTAAAGTGCGGGTGCTGCATTGCCTAAGACCAAACCCATCTCTGGTAGCCTTTTAAAATACTATAATTGATGTGGAGCCTGGAGATCTCTGCAACCATGCCCACATCTATTAAATCACACCAGTACAGGTAGCCTGTTGAAGCAATTGTTTCATGTGTCCCTGCAGTGAGACCTAAATACAGCTTTCCTCATTCCAGTGACACACAAGTCTTATCTCAATAGTGTGGGGACCTGTTTTGTGCGACGAACTAATTACGGTGCAGCAAGATGATCAGTTTCCCCCAGACCACATTTCTATTTGTGTTCTGTCAAGTAGAAAATTAACCTGGACACAGGCCAGGAATGTTATACACCTGAGCACACAGAGGCTGAAGATGAAGGAAAGGAGGGGTGGACTTCTGGATTGGTAGGGGTTGGAAACTGATGATGTCAAGTGTTGCTGGCCTGTTTCATTAGCCAGTTCATCAGAGAAGTTGAGAAGCAGAAGAAAAATTGGGGAATAACAACATTTAGTGTAGCTATAGCCCCTTTAACTGCTGATCTCAGCACTCTTTGTTTAACATTAAGCCTCAGAAACCCCTTTGTGAAGTAGGTGAGGGTTATATATTGTAAACTCTTCTGCCTCTCCTCATCGGTGTGTACACATCACCTGGCACAAAGGAGTCCTCTTTGAGGCCTCTGCAATACAGAAATACAAATAATAAATGTCTTTCTCTCTCAAATGAGCCTCTCCACCTGTGACGTTAACTGGCTCTGCTAGAAGCTGCATCCAAACAGAAAGACTGCTAGATGTGACACAAGGAATTCAACAGAATGCAACAAAACAGAAAAACTGGGAAAGATTGTAGGGCAGGGAGAAATGCTTCATTATCCCCAGTTCTTGTTAATCTGTAGCAGTATTTCTGGATTCCCTGTTTTTGCTGCTGACTGTTGACACCCCATGAAATAATAGGTTTCAGTAAGTGCCATAGAACTGTTTTAAGTGGGTTTTCTTGTTGTACAGGACTGGACAGCCCAGGGTTTCATAAGAGACATGGAGCCTTTCTACCTCTGTTGCTAATTCAAAAATAGTAGCAGATTATTAGAAACCAAAAGTCATTACTGATGATTTGGTAGCCGATGTTACTTAGAACGTAAGCTCCTCAAAGCAGGGTCCATGTTTTTGTTATGGGTTCATACAGTGCCTATCACGGTGGGGCCCTAGTTTATGACTGGTGTCTCTAGGTCCTACTACAGTAAAAATAAATAATGTAAATAACAGTGAATTAGTGATCTCACTCTAGTTCCTAGTGAACAAGATAGCAGTCTTGCAAGTAAAGGCTAAATATTGAATAGGCATAGTGACCAACCTACCTTTCGTCATTAGCGGTGGTGCCTCTTGGTCGGTATTGAGGCAGCGTTTGGAGAGGCAGGGTAGATTCAGCACTGCTGCATGTGCCGTACTTGTTTAAAGGACAGTGCAGTTTAGTCACCAAGGTTATCAGTCTGTTCTTTCATCATCACTAAACTCTCTTAACTTATGCAGAGGAAAATCAAGCTTGAATTCCAAGGCTTCTTTGTGGCATCTTAAATCCCCAAATTCTCAGTACCGTAATACCATGCCAGAGGGTGGATGCTTTATCCACCAAGCAGGAACAAAGTCTCAGGACATCATGTTGCTTGTAGATCTAAAATCTCTTAAACCTTCTTCGTGAGAAATACAGGCATGAATGCTGTAGCAGAAATGCAGCAGCACTGTCCTGTTGGATTTTTCTAATGCCTGTAGGACATAGTCATTTGTTAAATTGTAAAAGGCACGGGGGCATTGTTTAACTTTAAAAATTCAGTGTTTAATTTTGAACTGAGAACACTGTGAGCTTGATTTTAGGATCAAAGGTTAATTAGCTCTGGCATCATTGTGAACACTAAGGCCCCAGTTTGCTTTGGTTGCTCCCTTCCTCCCAAAGTTGCTTCTGACAGATGGGGATAGGCGGGGCTATGTAGTCATTAATGAAATATTGCCATCACACTAAGAGATCAATGAGATGTAATCTCACCATCTGGAAGCCCCATGGTGGTTCTGAGCTGATTTTTAAATGGCAAGTGAGCAGACATAATGAGTGCATCTACTTTGTGCTAATGACTCCCCAACAATTGATTGCTGCAGAATTAGCTCATTAATTCTACTAATTCAGTTTTTACTTCATTGATTTTTTTTTTTTCAAAAATGCCATTGATTACAGTCCTGATCTTTTGGGTTTATTTGCCTTGTTGATGTAGAGATTGGGAAGCCTGAGAATGATGAACTGCTTACATGTCAAAGTCTATGCTATAGCGTTCATTTTTAGCTGAATAGTTTTACTCAACACACAGAAATCCCATAATGTTATGTAAGGAGAATAAGACTATCCTGTTACACTGCTTAGTTTGCAATGGGACTTCATAACCAATTTACCAATAATACTACTTTGGTATTTGATGTAGTCATTCATAAATCAACAAGTGCCTTTCAAAAGTAGGTGGGCATTTTACAAATGGGGGATCTAAGCCTTAGCGATTCACTGACTTTCTTAAGGTCATCCATCTTAAGGTCAGTGGCAGAGATGGGAATAGAACTCATAGTTTTAGAACCAATAGATTTAGTTGGGATTGGTCCTGCTTTGAGCAGAGGGTTAGACTAGATGACCTCCTGAGCTCCCGTCCAACCCTAATATTCTGTGAACCTAACCTCTTGTTTGGCCACTCCCCCTCTCCCCATGTTGATCCAACAACTCTGGATCTCTGAAACTCTGCATTGTCTTTTATTGTGCGCTGAAGTTCAGCAAACTCAAGTTCTGACAAATCAAGGGAAGGAACAAGTTCCATAGTTTCTGAATGGAAAATTCTCCCAGCCATCAGTACACCAGCATTCACATCTAGAGATTGGTTCATCTGATCTCTTAGGATCTGTTTACGTGATATAAAAACTCACAGCGAGTCTAAGACCTGGGCTCATGCTATGGTGCTAAAAATAGCTGTGTTTAGACCTTTAGGCTCTGGCTGTCAACCACATCCCATCCCCATGCTTCAGAGCTTCAGCTCCAGCTGGAGCTGGAATGGCTACATGGCTATTTTAAGCAAGGTTGTGAACCTAAGTCTGTAGACCTGGGCTCTGAGACTTGTGCCACAGTGTTTTGTTTTTGTTTATTTTTCCTCTGGGTAAACATACACCATCCCAGACACAAGGGGTATTACAGTGTGATCAGTCAGCTCCCAGACCTGGCAGGAATATCATAGATTAAAGCTCATATATCTTAAATTACTCTGTGCACTTAATAAACCTGTAACTTACAGAAAGCAAGATAAAATCAGTGAACAAAGTCAAAGGGTTTTTCCCCTACTGTTTGTATGATGGGAGTTCCCTCTCTCAATCTCATTTGTACAGTAAATGAGATGATCTTTGCACTGCCTTCTTGTACCTACGCAGTTAGTCCTGTTTATCACATATGCCTCAACCAGATGGTAAGTTTTTCAGGGGGGTAGGGTGGAGGAGAAGGGGGACCATGTCTCTTTGCATTTTCTGTAAAGTGTAGGTATGTTTGTTTACAGCACCATGTAAATAACCTTATATAACTGTGGATTTTAACATCGGTTAGAGGGCAGGGAATTGGATGACTTGGGGGAAGTGTTAATGCAGTACATTTCCATGCTTTTCATTTCCATGTCACCAGTCCAGATGCAATCCCATGCCAGCAGAGACTGAAAGTCCTTATCTCATCATTGTTAAGGGGCCTGTGTGCAGTGAGTTGCTGAGTTTCACTCTAGTTAAGGTGATCCAGTGATTAGGGACTAGCCTAAGATTTGGGAGACTCAGCTTCAAGTCCATGCTCTAAAACAGACTTTATATGTTACCTTAGGCAAGTCACTTAGGCCATGTCTACGCCAAAATTAAGTCAACCTATCTGCTGCAGTAATTACATAGTTTGTGTGTGTCTACACTTTGCTCCTTGTATCGGCAGTGCATGTCCTCACCAGGAGTCCTTGTATCGATTATACTGTCAGTGTGGTGCATTGTGGGATGGCTCCTGAAAGCCAGTAACAGTTGACATGAGCAATGCTGTGTATGCTGACAGTGCATTAACCTAACTACATCGACCTTGGCTCTCTGCCACTCGTGGAGGCGGAATTATTAAGTCAGTGTAGCAGGGCAGTTACGTCAATGGGAGCAAAATTTACGTTTAGACACTTCTATAGTTAGGTCGATGTAAGCTGCCTTGCGTTGACCTAATTCTGTAGTGTAGACCAGACCTTAGCCTTTCTGGGCCTTGGTTCCCTAGCTGTAAAATGGGGTTAACAGTACTTCTCTAACTGACAAGGTTGTTGTGAGAATGAATACATTATGCTCTGAGGTGCTCAGATACTATGGTGATGAGGGCCAAATTAAAAACCTTCGATGTGTCTACTTCACAAAAATACCATCCTTGATGCTAATTGGCAGCTTGTTGGTTGCCTCAGTCCAAGAGGTCATGGAGACTGAACTATCCTTTTAGCCCTGAATTTAGTCCTTTCATAACAGGTTTTAGGCATATTGACCAGGGGCTTTGTGGAAATGCTCCCCGTGCTGCATCTGTTCTGTGGATGGAAAACGTCCTCTCCAGTGCTGTAATATGGTGCCTTTAACCACCATAAAATTAACATAAATTAAAATATTAAAGAGCATCTCCAGTGCTCAGTTCTGATATCAAAACTAGCTACATTAAAATAGAGGCATTTTCAAAGCACTTTTTAGAAATGCCATTCCCACCTATTGCCTCTATGAATGAATGGGACTTTGTGGCTCTCTACAGAAACTTCCATTAAATTTGTTCTTCTCAACAAGGTCTCTTATTCAAAATAGAACTGAATGAATCTGCGTTCCCATTAGAAACTTGTTTGAAAATCAAGGATGACAAAACTGTAAGATAGAGGGTAATGTTTTTAAAAGCATCTAAGTCCCATTTTCAAAGGCATCTACCCTAAGTCATGTTGGAGCCAACGCTGCTGAGTAACTTGGGTGCTTTTGAAAATTTTACCCAAAATCTATATTTTAAAAAATTGTGTGATTATTTAACTTAGTGTAGGGACTATTAATCAATTCTTTTCTTAATTTAAGAACTTTATTTTAAGTCCCACATTTCCCAAAAGGCAGATTCCTTTTTATTTTGTTAATACTATTTCAGATCCTCTTTATGCTTTTTCCTCTCTATGCTTGTTTAATTGTTTACTCTTATTTGTAATTGGAAGTTAGTGATTGAGAATCTTTTATGTCACACTTGCATTTTCTTTAAAGAAGAAACACGGCATTGTGAAAAGTGTAAGTGCCAAACCAGGCAATCCAGACAAGGGGCTGGACAGCAAATATGTTCACAGCTCATGCTGCAATTTTATTTAATCCATCATCTTGCCAGTACAACAAATTTTGAGATTAGTTTTCAGTACCCAAGAAGACAACAGTGTCAAGGTGGCTGTTCCCTCATGTTTCCTTTTGCTGTGTTTGGCAAGTTGCTCTCTTGGGGTCAAATTGAAACTGTCAGCTAGAGGTCTGTAACTGTCGTGCATGCATTTGTAGCTGCTTGCATGTATCGTGGCAAAGCAGAGGACAGCTGGAAAGCGTGCAGTGCTATGTTAGGGCTGGAAACATCATGACTGCGTCTCTCAGGGATTCTAAGTTTGACGTACAGCCTTCCCTATTTAATCCTCTAGTTATTTACATCACTTGATCCTGTGCAAGGGTGGATATTTGAAGTAGATAGGCATGATGAAATGAGGTTGATTAGTTTTGTCTTAATGAATGGGAACAAACAGAAACTAGATGCTTTTTTTTGCAATACTTTCACAATAGAAGCCAGAATTCTCGGAAGCAGCTGGTAATAGCCACTGTCAGAGACAAGATGCTAGGGCTGAATAGGAATAGCCATAGCAGTGATCTATGTTCCCATTACTGATGTGTTTTTAGGGCCAGATCTTCCAAATCTTGTTCATTCAAGTAGTTCTGGTCATGACTTTGACTCCAGTAACATTATTTGTATAAGTAAAGGCTAGTCCCAAACAAGAGTTTTAAAATTACACATAGTTACATTACATTATTATTGAGAAATTGCCAAGAGTTTACTGCTAAATTTATGCTTTATTTTGATCTGAAATCCTGGATTAAATACCAAGGTGTTGAATGCAAGAAGTGGCTTTTACACTTTGTTAAAGTAGGTTTTTCTGAACTCAGCAAAGTTTCTTCTGAGAGATCTTGGGGAAGGTAAGAGGGAGGGATATAAAATCTGATACTGTTTTCTTTAGCTAACAGCAAAACTCTTGAAAGACTCTGCTGTGTTTGCTGATTTTTCTTTAACACTCATGCCCCCCAAAAGATCCCTTAAGGCTGAAAAGAAATTTTAAAACATTAAGCATCTCATCTTTAAATGACTGAATTGACATGTTTTTAATACGTTCTGGTTGTGTAAATCTATTGACTAACTTTGCGCTAGATGTCATAGATGGGGGAAGATCAGGAGCTCTCACTCTGAGTTCTTGCTTCCTTCCATTTATTCCCTTTAATCCTTCAGTACTTTTATTTTAAATAAATAGTATTATGATTTGCCTAGTGACAATAGCTGGTTCCAAATCTCCTGGTCAGTTCTCTCTACCTGCCACTGTGGTATCTAAGCTTCATTGATTTCAGCTGGAGTTGCACACATGGCTGACGGAGTAGATTTGTGTTCCTTTTGTGCCTTTCTGGACCATCAAAGGTGGCAGTGCAGCAAAGGCAGTATATTCTGCCCTTTTGGGGAGATATGTCAGGATGTTGGTCAGCAGTTGTATCTGCATGAATGAAGGAACGTCCTTGGCTGGTACTGAAGGAAGCAGCCCCATCCAGTCCTCTTTGGGTTGGAGTGATTGGAGCGGTGTTGCTGATTTCAGGTGAAATCTTTGGGGTTCTGGCAGAGCTGTGTAACTTCTTTCCTATTCCTTCCTTTAAGTACTCTGAACACTAACCAAAGAAATTGTTCTAGCACCTTTATAATAAGATCACGTTTGAGTAACGTTCTGCATAGAACTCAAATAGAACTTGGAGGAAAGTTCTCACATCTTGCCTGCGCTGCTTTATGCTTAAGGCAACATATTGTGCAGTCCTAAGAGGAAGTCCTTTTTCCTGCAAAGCCTCTGAGAGGAGATCTTGCTGTAATTAGAATTGCATTTGGCACATTAATGGATTGAAACAATCTGAGGATTTCATTCTATATGCCTAAGCTGAATTTTTCTATATCATATCGCATGTTCCACTGAATGCTTTTAAGTAGGCTTGGAAGGATTAGGTTTTTATCAGTAAATGTCAGTTAATGTCAAATTCTTTGTATACCCACAAACTTACAAAAAAAAATTCTGTCTATGAAACTTACAGATAAGCAAAGTAAGAAAAATGCAGTTTGAGAATTTATTAGAGGTTGATTTAAGGATATTTACATTGTATATTTTAACGTGATGTTGACAGTTTGTGTTTTAACAGTTATAAAGCTTTAATTTTTTGAATCCCAACATCTGCTGTCATAAATAATTGTCTGACCCCCTCTACTATATTACGCCCCCCATAATTTCCCACAATTGTGAAAAAGTAAATTGATAAAAATTGAGGAAAAAATCCTTAAAACCCAAAATTCTGCACAATTGTGAAAATTTAAATAGATAATTAGAAAAAATGCTTAAAAATAAACATTGATATCTGTCAAAATTATTTAAAAAATGAAAATAGAATTCTGCCAAACACACTTTTCAGACATATTTTGAGCGGGAGCTATGAGATATCATGTGTTAAGTCTACTTGTCTGTAAAGATTTTAATTGTTGCCTTATGATGTAAAGCCCTATATGCAGCTAATTCTCTCATGTGTCTTAGTGAGTCTGCTATGGAAATGTCATGAACTAGTAGTACCTTTTTAATAATCTTAAAATTATCTCATTTTCACTTAATCTGTTGACCAAGCAGTGGTTAAAGGTTCTTTTGAGAGTCTGCATCTGTATATTCTTGTGTGGCAGGACTGAGTCAGATGAGTAGGTTTATGTTCTGTCTTTGTGAAGAAAAGGGCATTGATAAGGGTAGGAATGTGCATAATTACACCTGATTTTCACCCAGTTCAAGTATAATTCAGGTTGCTTCCTCTTTTTCTAATCTGCTAGCCAGGCAAAATGCAGGGTTCATGTTCCCTCACCTTTTATTCTGTTCACTTTTGGTATTTATACTGAATCTAGCACCATTGTATTCAAGCCCTTATAAAAATATACTTAACTCTGATAGACAGTTCACTTGAGGTCCTCTTTTCCCCTTACCAGAGAGAAGTAGATTGGTTTTTACTATAGAAATGCTAAGGTAAAAAGCTAGATCTTATATTTGTCCTGAATTCACTGAAATTCATTATCATTCTGACTTCTTGTGGGAGGACAACTAAAGAGCCCATGAAATTCCCTAGGGACCTTGCCAAGTAGGCCTAATTTACCTGGAAGTGCTTAGATGCAAGTGCTACAGCAGTGTTCTTCATTGCAAGGCCCGGGAGCCAGTGGCGGCTCCCATCGACACTAAGTGTGGCTCCCCGACTAGTTGATTATATTCCAATTTATTTTATTTTTAACATTAGACTATGTACCGAGCCTATCAAAGTCCGCCTTCTTTACATATCACATTAACCAGATGGTACATTGTGCGCCAATAAGTACATCTAAGTATATCAGTTGTATAATAACCGTAATATCACCATAGCAACCGTGTTAATTTAGTAGTTGATGTGGCTCTCATATTGAAGGGTTTTTGCCAAAGTGGTCCCTGCTTGAAAAATAGTGAAGATCACTGTGCTACAGTGATAGATACTATAGAAAACGCTAAGATAGGATGGAGTTCTGTAGTCATAGGCCAGCTGACAAAATAGTTCTATCCCCTTTCTCTACAAGTCCTCCCTCTTCCAGCAGAGGTGGCATTCCTGATGAGCCCAGGGCAAACAGTGAGAGATCCCAGTCCCATTCCATTAAGGACCTGAAAAGTAACTCCTCATTCAGCAGGGTGCCAGTGTAGAGATGGGATCACAGGGGTGATATGCTTACACTGATCTGTGTTTAACAGGCAGACTGCCACATGCCATGCTTGGTGGAAATTTTCAGCATCATTGTTTTAATTCCCAGTTAGCATTCCAACTATGTTACGCAGGACATTTGGTTTTGTGGACTGGGCTGTTCAGAGCAACTATGGCCTCAGGGTTAGAGTTGCTTCAGTCTAAATTCTCAAAGCAAATTTGAGGAAGGATTTTTCAACCACAGCGAGCAGGGCTTGTTTTATAGCCAAGTCCTGTGAATAATTCAAGCTATTTCAAGGAAGTCCTTATTATGCTTAGAAACCCCACACAACAAATCCAAATAACTGTGTTTGTTTTTAAAAATATCTCCTCAATCCAATATGTGTGTGACTTTTACCCCATTACTGATGGATGATTCTGGACCTCTTCAGCATGGTTTTGAGTGATGGGAATGTTGGGCTTTGTCTGGGCAGCTTCACCTGAAAAAGGCCCGTCAGCTGGCTGGGTGGAAGATGTGTTGTAGATATATATGCTGCCTGGGCAGCAGTGAGTAGTAAAGAGAAGAGACACACCACTAAGATCTTTACACCAGACACATCTTGTAAAAATATATTATAGACACGCTAAGTTTATTGCTTCTCTAACCTATGACCCATTGTGACATACGACCAAGTTATCTGTGGGTAGTTGAAATTGTGTATTGTTTCATTAGTTGCCTCTTTAATCTCCCTTGGCACTTTCCTTTTCTCAACCAGGAGGCCGGCAGTTTCACCCTGCTAGTTTCTGTGTATTCTCCTGGAATTTGTATCTGTACAGATTCTCCTATCTGGTCCTTTTCATTATCAAATTTTCTCATTAGATACTATGGAATCTTTCATGTGTAATGTTACTCCCATGTCCATGACCTTTCTTTTCTGTACAACTTTTACACAGTTATTAATGTCTCATTGATCTATTATTCCACTATGTTTCAGCAATGCATATTATGTTAAGCTTTTCTTCTGTTGCCAGAGATTCCAATTCACCTGCTTTTACTGTCAAACTTTCTTCATTTGTGTAGAGAGAGACAGTCTTGTTTTTGGCTGTGTATCTATTTTTATTTAACTTTATTTATTTTTAGACAGACACCCTGTAATTTTTCCAAAGAGGTACATTTTTCTGACCTCTACTTAAGATTAAAATTTTGTCACAGTTATTTTTAGTAAAAGTCACGGACATGTCACAGGCAGTAAACAAAAATTCATGGAACCGTGACCTGTCCCTGACTTTTACTAAAAATAACCATGACAAAATTGGGCTAACTGGGATGAGAGCCCAAGCCCTACTGCAGGACAGGAGTACAGGGGGTGGGGTCCAGCACCCCTGCCCCGGAGGCTCAGAGCTCCTCCGCAGGGGTTACCTGTCGTCTTCCCCCCCACACACCCTCCATGGCAGCTCAGAGATGCGGGGCCCCCTGCCTGGCATCTTCAGGGACCAGTTGAGCTCCAGGCTTCTGCCATCAACCATGGCAGCAAGGAGCTGCGCATCTCGGAGCCCCAGGGACCCCCGCTGCCCGCAGGAGCAGGGAGCTGCAAGGCTCCAGCTCAGAGCACCAGGTTCCCCCTGCAGCAGCTTTGAATTGCAGGGCCCTGCAACCCACCCTGACTGACAATAGCGTGGCTGGGGGCTCGGAGCCACAGGGTCCCCACCGTCCGCCCAAGCTGACAGCAACAGAGCCCCCAGTGGTAGCTCGGAGGTGTGGTCCCCACAGCTGCTGAGAGCTGCCACTCTCCCCCGTCCCCTGAGGCCCCACAACCCTCAGAAGCTGACAGCTTTGCCCCGCTGCCCCAGGTCATAGGGCAGAAGCTGAAAAGGATAATTTGACAGAGGTATCTGGAAGTCATAGAATCTGTGGCCTCAGTGACAAAGTCTTATCCTTACCTATCTTTCACCAGACACAGATACTTTTGTATTACTGATATCTCTAGTGGGTATCTTTGTCTGACTGGTGTGTTCCTCAGTACCTTTCTGCTTTCCCCCAGCTCTTAGTTTAAGTAATCCCCCATAAACTTGTTAACTTTCTGTGCCAGCTGTCCCTTCTGATTTGGTTAAAATGCAGCCCATCTCTTGCATATTGGCTCTCCGTTCTCCATAAAGTTCCCTGGTGCCTAATACATTTAAATTTTTCTCTTTGCACCATTTTCTCATCCATTAATTGAAACCCTGACACTCCCCTATATAATTGGACCTGTGTGTGGAACTGGAAGTTCTCAGAAAGCAGAACGCTACTGTAAAGGCCTAGGGAAAAAGCCTTTTTCCTAATAATGTACATCTACTTTCTATGGTCTCTGTACTTACCATAAAATATTAACCTGAGCGCCTTCCCACGATGACTTGTTCTAGCACTGCCTCTTCTTTCCTATAGTTTTTTGTTTTAGAAACACTTATGAGACCGCCCTGGTCTCGCTGTCAAGGTAAGTCAGCAAAATAGTTCTGCATTTCCACACACTGGGTTCTAAAGCTTGACAACTGTTCACAGTGGGAATGAACAGGATTCTCATACCTCCCACTTTTTGTTCCTGAGCCAGTTCAGAAAAGTGTCTCTTGTTGAAAGATATAGCTCTGTGAAATAAATTGTTGGCTTTGAATTTTGATCAAAAAACCTCAAAAGGAATTCAGACTGAGATTCCTCACCTGGCAGTGTCATGTCTTCCCCTGGGGCACCAGGCTAGCCGAGTTGCAAAATCAGTCTTGTTAATGATCGGAACCTATTGCCCTCAAATGAAGACGAGTTCTCACCTAACTAGCCCTTTTTAATAACTCAGAGATTAGTGCACACAGCACGAGCCTCTGACACAGCCTGCAATACCTTTAAAACCTCCCACAAACTCCCCAAGAGGACATTTAAATAGCTCCGATCAAGGTGTTCTTAAAGCTAGAGAACAGAATTAGTAATTGTTCTTCAGTTTCAACAGTTTTTTTTAATAAATGAGGCTTCATTAATCTTTTTAAATGAAATACTCTCTTGGTCAAATGACAGGGCGTCTCTTCTTTGTGTTACTGGCAGAGATCTCTGTCACATTTCCCTATGTGTCTGAACTGTTCTGAGAGTGAATGCAAGGTATGTTTTTTCAGGCAACATATTTGCAAAGGTAACAGCTCACAAAAAGTCAGAGGTAACCAACCCTCCGAGGAGAGGTCAGTGAGCAGTGGCAGGAGATCTGTAGGGCTTTTGCTGTGCATTTTTGTTTGGCTTTATAGAGACTTAGACTCTGTGAAACCTTGCCAATGTACTTAAGTTTTTGTTTTAGAAATGCTGACAAAGCAAATAGCACTTCTTATGATTTTAGAAGTCCCTTTCCTTCTCCTGGGACTGTCTTTCATAGATTCATAGATTTTAAGGCCAAAAGGGACCATTTTCATCATTTAGTCTGATCTTGTGCATATCATAGGCCATAGGGCTGATTTACACTGGCAGGAGCAGTTGATGTACCACTGTACACTGATGTACCACAACGTCTTCATGGTGCCGCATCAACAGAAGACGCCCTTCCATCGACGCAGCCATGCTCCTCTTGGGGAGGTGGACTAATGGCATCGACCAGAAAGATTGACCAGAGATCCCACTGCATCGATCGCCGCAGAGCCCATAGTGTAGACAAGCCCATAGAATCTCACTCAGATTTTATATTTGGGCATGATGTGAATGGGTTACCATGTGAATGATGCCTTTTCTCAGAAGAGGTCAATTACCCCTGAAAGCAGGCAAATAAAACAGGCACATAAAGATGCAGTTTGAGTCTAAGGAAAGGAAGGAGTGAGAGAAGCAGAATAACAACAATAGATTTTAAAAAAGCTAACTTTAACAAACTCAGAACTGGTATGTAAAGTCCCATGGGAAATAAATCTAAGGGAAAAAGGAGTTTGGGGGAGTGGGCAGTTTCTCAGAGAGACACATATTAAAGGTGTAACAGTAAATTATCCAGATGCAAAGAAAAGATAAAAATAGTAAGAGACCAATATTGCTCCATCAGGATCTCTTCAATCACCTGAAAATCAAAAAGGAATCCTACAAAAAGTAGAAATATGGAGAAATTGCTGAGGATGAAACGGCACATGCACATAGGGACAAAATCAGAATGGCTAAGGCACAAAATGAGTTACATCTAACAAGGGACATAAAAGAAACTTCACTAAAAAGGTGAAGTGTGACTAGGTGCTTAACACAATTAATATTAACAACAAAGGGGAAGAAAGGCATGCCAAAATAGGGAAAGTACAAGTTAAAGAATGTTTAGATAAATTAGATATATTCAAGTCAGCATGGCCTGGTGAAATGCACCCTAGTATACTTAATACTTAGCCAAAGCAACTTCTGAACTGTTAGCAATTTAATACTTTTGTTTAAAAAGGGAGACGACCTAGGAAATTGTGGACCAGTCAACCTAACTTTGATACCTAACTAAGATACTGGAATAAATTATAGTAAATACCTAAAGGATAGTAAATAATAGCCAACATAGATTTGTCAAGAACAAATCATATCAGACCAACTTAATTTTCCAATTCTACAGGGTTGCTGGCCTAGTGGGTGGGAGGAAGCTGTAGATGTGATCTATCTTGAGTTCAGTAGGGCTTTTGACATAGTCCCAAACTAGGGAAATGTGATATAGATAAAATTACCATAAGGTGGGTTGAAAGACTGTGAGGTAATAGTGCTCCTCTATTTGGCAATAATGAGGCCTCAGCTGGACTACTGTTCAGTTCTGGGTGCCAGACTTTAAGAAAGGTGTGAACAAACTGGAGAGAGTCCAGAGGAAAGCTACAAAAATTATGAGGTTTAGAAAATCTGACCTGTTGAGAAAAAGTAAAAAGAAAAAAATCCCCCAAAACTAGGCATGTTTAGCCTTGAAAAACTAGGCCTGATGGGGAACCGGATAATAGTCTTCAAATACGCTAAGGGCTGTTACAAAGAGGATGGTCAGCAATTGTTTTCCATATCCACTGAAGGCAGAACAAGAATGAATGGGTTTAATCTGCAGCAAGGGAGATTATAGGTTAGATATTAGGAAAAATTTTCTAACAATATGAATAGTTAAATACTGAAATAGGTTACCAAGAGAGGTTGTAAAATCCCTGTCATTAGAGATTTTCAGAACAGATTAAGCAAACACCTGTCAAGGATGGTCTAGGTATACTTAGTTCTGCCTCAGTGCAAGAGGCTGGAGTAGATGACCTCTCAAGGTCCCTTACAGCCCTTCACTTCTATGATTATAAGGTTCCCAACAACAAGGTAAGATTGCAATTGTATGCAAGGTATTAGAACAAATTTTGAAAGAGAGAGTAGTTAAGGAAATAGATGTAAACAGTAATTGGATAAAATACATCATGGTTATAAAAGGTAGATCATGCCAGACCAACTTGATCTTCGATAAGCGATTTTTCTAGACAAAAGAAATACAGTAAATTGAATCTACCTGGATTTCAATAAAGCATCTGAATACAGTTCCAAATGGAAATTTATTGGTAAAATTGGAGAAGATGGGAATTAATATGAGAATTTGAAAGGTGGGCAAGGAACTGGTTAAAGGGGAGATCAGTGGGTCGTACTGTATGGTGAGCTATCAGGCTGGAGGGAGGTTACTAGTGGAGTTCCTGAGGGATCAGTCTTGAGACAAATTTTATTTAACCTTTTCATTAATGGCTTTAGTACAAAAAGTGGGAGTGTGCTAATAACATTTGCAGATGACCCACAGTTGGGAGGTATGGCCAATATAGAGGAGTACCAGAATATCATACAAGAAGATTTGGGCAATCTTGAAAACTGGAGTAATAGAACTGGGATGAAATGTAATAGTGCAAGTCATGTATTTAGGGAGTAATGACTAGAATTTGTGCTTTAAATTGGGAATTTAACAGTTGCAAGCAACAGAGGAGGCAAAAGACCTGAGTATATTGGTCGATCACAGGATGATTATTAGCCATCAATACGAAGCTAATGCATTCCTGGGATGCATCTGGCAACGTAACTCCAGTAGAAACAAGGAAGTGTTAGTACCATTATAGAATGCAATAGTGAGACCACTGTGTGCAGTTCTGGTCTCCCATGTTTAAGAAATATAAATTCAAACTGGAGTAGGTACGGAGAAGGGCTACTAGGATGATCAGAGGAATGAAGAAACTACCTTAAGAGAGGAGACATAATGAGCTTGGCTTGTTTAATGTAACAAAACGAAAGCTGAAGGGAGATATGATTGCTCTTTGCAAATACATCAGAGGGGATAACTACCAGGGAGGTAGAGGAGTTATTTCAGTTAAGGGCCAATGTTGGCACAAGAACAAATGCATGTAAACTGGCCATCAACAAGTTTAGGTTTGAAATTAGACAAAGCTTTCTAACCATCAGAGGTGTGACTGTCTAGAACATTCTTCCACGGGAAGCAGTGGGGGCAAAAAACCTAATTGGTTTTAAGACAGCTTTATATATGTATGGCGGGGATGGTGTGATGAGATTGCCTACAATGGCACATGGCCTATCTGAGACTGCTTTCACCAGATATCTCCACTGGCCAGAGATGGGATGCTAGATGAGGAGGGCTCTGAGTTACTACAGAGAATTCTTTCCCAGGTGTCTTTCTGGTGGGTCTTGCCCACATGCTCGGGGTCCAACTGATCACCATATTTGGGGTCAGGAAGGAATACTTCCCCAGGTCAGATTGGCAGGGACCTGGGGTTTTTTTCACCTTTCTCTGCAGCATGGGGCCTGGGTTACTTGCTGGTTTGAACTAGAGTAAATGATTAATTCTCTGTAAATTGAAGTTATAGACCTATTGCAGGAGTGGGTGAGTGAGGTTTTGAGGCCTGTGATGTGCAGGAGGTCAGACTAGATGATCATGGTGGTCCCTTCTGGCTTCTATGAGTCTATGAGCCTATCACTTTGGATCTGACTCTCAGCCAGGATGTAGCAACACCCACTCCCAGAGCTTCTCTCGTGGAAAAGCATGCTCAGTGTGGGGAAGTTTGTCTGCAAGATACTTTTCTTCTATTCTCTCTTCTTCGGCTTCCATACCTGTAAAATGGTGGTGATACCTACTTCACCAAAGGTGTTAGCGTTTTTGCAGTTCTTTGCAAACATCCAACTCTATAGAGATGCTAAACATTTAAGCCATTTGGTAGCAATACTAAAAATAAAGTCCAGGGAAAATGCTTTTAAATGAACATCCAATGAATTAACTTGGCTAAAGGCAAACTTACTCTAAATGTTGTGCACATGGGAACAGAAGGGTTGCTAACTGGACTGATTAAGTAGCAATGTGATTAATTCCTGGATAGGTAAAGAGCCAGACTGCCAACAGTTCTATAATGCACTGAGAAGGGTTTGTCTGTTTGTCCTCCCTTAGCCTCATTTGATGACTAATGCCTGCATCTGTGTATAATTAGCAATGAGGTGGGGGCAGCTGTTATTACTCTTGCCTGTAATGCTGCCCCTCTGCTGAATGTTATTGAAAAGCCAGTGTTCTTCCAGGCCACTGGGCTTATCCTGGAGTTGGTTGCCACAGGATCTTATTAAGGAAGATAAGAGGAAGAGGAGGAGGGAGAAGAGCCTGTTTAAGAACAATAGCATTCTAAAAGCCTCCCCTTTAACAAGGAAATTGAATTGTGACTGCGGAGCCTACTTGTCCATTTAAAGTGGAGCCAAACTTATTTCTGTGAGTGAGGACAGAGCTTGCTGGGTTTCGGGGCTCTTCAGTTCTCTGTAATGATGTCTGCAGCTGCACCTCTGCCTCTCAAGGGCTTGTCTTCTGCTTTTTGTTAAACTTAGGACAAGTTAAGCTCTTGATACTGAGGAACATTAAATGGTTATTCTAATTGTAGCCTTCCATCCCTGCTCACAGTCATCCCACTTCACAGGAGGAGGGGCAGGAGTGTGGCTCAGTTCAGCTGTTTTACCAAGTTCCTACACCTTTATCCTCAAAAGCAGAGCACTGCCTTTCCAGAACGCTAATGCCTAACTACCCACAGCCCATAGGTGGTGGGAGCCTGGAAGGCCCAGTGGCTAGGATTTACACCAAGGAATTTAGGCACCTGACTCCCAGTGATTTGGACTTTCTGTGAGGTGAGCACTTTTCACAGGGGCCTAAGAGAGAAAATTCTAGCCCAGTGGTTTTCAAAAGGGGGGGGTTGGGAGCCCTCAGGGGTTTGCAAGGTTATTATGAGGGGGTCGAAAGCCATCAGTCCCTGCACATGCCATGGCTGCAGCTGGCAGCCAGAGCCCTTCAGAGCTGAGTGGCCAGAGAGCAGCAGCTGCTAGCCAGGGTGCTCTGAAGGCAGCGCCGCCCCCAGTAGCAGGACAGAAATAAGAGTGGCATGGCGGGGGGGATGGGTGGCATGGCGGGGGGGGGGGGAGGGGTTGTCACTTTTTTGGGGGGGTCATCACAGCCTGAAATATTTTCAACGGGGGGGCCCAGAAAAAAAAGCTTAAGAACCCCGGTGATCTACCACTGTGCCTTATCATCAAGTTGTAGGAAAGTAGGTGTTGCTGTAGTGAACTATTTACCTGTCTGTTTTATAAATTAGCTCCAAGGAGACAAGTCCATCCCCATGCAGAGGTTGCCTGGAGACTAGCTCAGTCCCAAAGATTTTGGGAGGTATTATACTAGGAAAGAGGCGGGGGTTCTGGTCATTATGCAGGGACTGTAGGCTGGTGAAGGTCTCCACCCAGCATGCCTTCCTCCTGGGAACCCACTGCTCTCCCAGTGTAGCATAACACAGTTGGGGGGGATGTTCACATAACTGAGGGTCAGACATATCCCTCCCCCAGGAGTGATGTGCACACCATGTTGCTCTGCAGCTTATCAAAAACCTCATTGTTCAAAGGTCTCCAGAACCCATCAGAAAAACAGGACTGTATCCTGCAGCTTTGCTGGACTCTCCTTCATTACCTGTCTCATGAGTGAAAATCACTTTTCTGTGAATCTCTGATTTCCATGGTAGCCTGATTTGTTGCCATCTATCACTGCACTGATGAATTTTGCTCTATTTTGTCGCAGGAGTTGGCACCAGGAATTATTACAGGAAGATCGGCTATGAGCTGGAAGGATCATATATGGTGAAAAGGCTGAACTGATGCCCTTAACCAGAGGCACTGGCATCCTATCTTCACACAGGCATGTTGCTGGGAGCAAGGCAGAGATAATGCTGTCTAACCTTGGCAAGAAAGCTCAGGAGAAGGAATGAAAGCTTAAAACTGAGGTCTGCTTGTTGCTAAGTATTTGTTATGCTGCAATCTGCTGCCATAAATTGAAATCTACTGGGAAGGACTTGATGGTGTTCTCCTGAGAGACCACCCATTGTCCCTTGTGGTGGTGGATCTCATGAGAGGGCCATTAATCTCATTAGCTGACATGGTACTGATGGAGTTGGTGCAATTGAAATGAGAAGGGCTGTGATGTTTTGCTGATTAAAGGTTCTTGTTTTAGGGGTGCCTAGTTGAACATCCTGCTCAAGATCCATCAGCATTTCCATTATAATGTCACTAGCATCATGTTTAAAACGTGGCCATGGGAAGCTTGCAGTCAGGTGAAGTTGGGCTTGCAGGCTATTCTGAAAGCAAAAATATTGCATTATGATTTTATGCGTCTCTTTTTAAATTGGGCTGGCTGTCTCTCTCTCTATACTGAGCAATAAGATTTAATTTTTTTTGAGTAGGTGTATGTGGCGATGGGGTGGGAGGGGGTTGCAAACAATTTCCCTGGATATTGTCAAGATTTTGAGATTCACATTTTGACCAACTGCACTAGGGCAGACTCTGGATTTTGGATCATTCCATCAATGAGAAATGTTAAGAAAAGTCTTATTCCCCTTTTCAGAACAATCAGAGTAAGTGTCTCAAGCTACAAACTCAGTGTGTAGAGGCTGTGTGTGTTCAGCTTCTTTACTCACTGTTCCCCAGTCCTCTGTATTGGGGAATCCTGGGGCAGAGTAGGCTTCTGAGTACCCATTGTGCTGCAATAATCAGGCACTCAGAAGTATATTTTGAAAAACATTATGCTAGATTTTAGTTGCTTGACTCATTAAAGTCAATAGGAGCCATGCAGCAAAAACCAAACGGAATGTATTAGAGTGTGTCCCTGCCTGATAGGAGGGAAGCAGCTTGAACTCTGCTGGCTTTTCAGTTTTTACAGTCTTTCAGTCTGAACTGGGGTGGAAATCAAGGGAAGCCATGTGTACAGCGTTCAGCATTTTACAATGCTATTCTTATAAATTAACCTGCCCAGAGCCTTCACATGTAATAGCTGCTCATAGACATACGCGATTAACTTGAAGACTGCTCCTGCAGTCATGTTTCCATTCAGTAAGGATGACTGCCACCATAATCTATTGCCGCTTCAGAACATCGGCTTCTAGGGTCAGAGGCTAGAGCTGCTCCGACGTCTGCTGACGCACACCTAACCAAGGAAGAGGAGAAATATGGGCCGGCTGTTGACATACATCCTTTCTGGAGAGAATCTTTTAATAGAATTGTGTATAGAATACCTGACAATAAACTTTTTATTATCTAAGTGTGGACTTCTTAATGGTGTCCTGCACTTGGGTTCAGCGGCTAAAATGCACACAGACCAGATTAACTCAGAGGTAGGAAAATACCATGCTGGTTTTGCTTTCTAATGGTATGCACAGACAGCCTGCTTTTCAAACACTGGAGTGTTTTGGTTTGGTACAGCTTTTTATACCTGTTGTTGTGTGTATATATTAAAGAAGGAAAGGTCAAAGAAATGCACCTTGCAGTTGGAAAAGTGGTGATGTTCATGATGGTCCTTAGTTCCTGGGAAAGTTCGTTCCACAGTCTCGAACCACCCCTAGAGAAAGTTCTGCTTTCAGCACAGACGAGCTTTACTCTTATTGTTGAGAGTTCCATTGTGCCAAAGAAGTGAAATTGTCAACCCTGGTTTTCTCCCTGGAGCTTTAGATAGTCTTTTAGGTATCCAGAATCAGGCCACCACTTTGAAGATAAGGACAGAGACTTTGACCTTCATTCAAAATTCTGTGGGAAGCAACAGACAGGTCAGACAGGTCTCTCTGCTGTCTCTCAGGTCAGACAGCAGTATCTCGTGGTCAGCAGTGTCAAATGCTCCAGAGGGGGCCAGGAGGATGAGAAAGAATGTCTGTCCTCTATTCATTGACCAAAGGAGATCCTCTATCAGTGTCATTAAAGCAGTTTCAATTCCATGTCCCGGCTTGAATCAAGATTGTGCAAAGTCTAAAATGTTGGCTTCAGTTAAATGAGCTAATAGTTGACCTTTTGCTAGCTTTTCTGTGAGCTTGCTCAGGAATGGGAAGTCTGACATTCAGCAATAATTGCCTTCCCCCCCCCCCCCCAACAAAATTTTGTGTGTGACTATCAGGTTTATAGTTCATTGTTGTTCACCTTCATTAGCATGGCACAGGGATACATCAACATCTTGAGGCAAGAATTAGCGGAAGCCAGATTGGTTTCTGCCTAGAAGTAGGGAAGAGGGAGGCAGGTTTTGCCTTGAGGATCTTACGTGAGCAGGTGATAGAAGTGCAAAGGGAAATCTGTATGTGCTTTGTGGATTTAGAAAAGGCATTTGATAAAATCCAACATGACAAAATGGATACTCTTGAAGAAGGTAGTACTGACTTTCAAGATCTACAATTAATAAAAAGCTTGTGGTGGGGACAGAAAGCAGCAATCGGAATGAACTATGGAATAGCTGAGTGTTGCAACATCAAGAAAGGTGTCCACAGCTATTCAACATATATGCAAAAGGTATAATGAGGGAATGTTTAGAAGATACGAACCAGGGCATATACAGGTGGCATATACATCAACAACATAAGATACTCCAATGACCTAGTTTGCATCACTCTGACTAGGGAACAACTTCAGAACATGCTTATTGATGTGAATAATGCCAGCAAGAAATACGGAATGATGATTAATGTCAGAAAGACAAAAGTATAAGTAACCATAGAAATACACAAGGTAGGCAATATCTATATCTCAACAGTCAAGTGGTGAAACGAGTGAATAGCTTCCCCTGTTTAGGGAATCTGATAACATCAGAGGGAAGATGCAATAAAGAAATCAGGAAAAGGATACAACTTGCAAAAAATGCATTCAACAACTTGCAAAGGCTTCTGTATTGTTGAAAGTTTAAATTACACATCTGCACTAGGTTGCTGAAGTGCTACATATGGTAAACCCTCCTGTATGGATGTGAAAGCTGGACACTTAAAAAGGATGCAGATGATTCAGAGTGTTTGAGTTTTTTATTACAGAAGAATGTCATCTGGATAACATCCCTTCCAAAACTCTGTTTTAAAAATATTATTGACATTACTGTTCTAACTCTGGATATTCTTGTTATACCTAGAGATGCCCAGCCTTAAAGTCAGTATTTCAGGCAGGAGCTGGCATTGCTAATAGAAAATGTCCCCAGAGGGCCATGTGAAGCCACCTCTTCAGCTTTCACTCTCATTCTCTGCCCTATCAGCATGTGCACCTTGCATGTTACCAGAGCCAAGACTTCAAACCACAACCCTCATGGACCACACCTGTAGCCAGCAGCCAGAGGGGCTATAAAGAAGCTTTCGTAACTAAGTAGTGCTGAGTTGTCTCAGCTGGAAGTTGCTCTATGTTTATTCTATAGCACATAGCACTGGGGGCCTGTGCTACTTCCTCACTGGTTATTACAAGAATCTTTTTAGTGGCTCTGCAGGTCCCCCCTTCACTGAATGGTCTCTTAAGATTTGACCTTTCTACCTTCTCTGTCGGTTATTAAATTGCATGCAACAACTTCTTAGCCCATCTCTCTCTTGTGTAATATCCTGTGATTTTTGTCTCAGCCTTTTGCTAAGGAAAGGGTTATATTGTGGCATGAAAATAAATACGGAGGCCTCAACCCATCCCATCAATAATGCAGCAGGGTATAGAGAAAGCACTTCCTGCTCCATCAAATGTCAAGGCTGCTGTTCAGTTTGAGGCACTGGAGCGTGGGGCCTCATTTTAGTAAGGGCAGAGGTGACTCTTTTCACTTTCCTTCTCCTCCTCCTTGATGGATTTTACCCTGTGGAAAAATTAAAGTCCATAAAAAGAGGTTTTTCTTGGCTTCAGCATTGTTTTCAGTCTGTTGTCTTTTTCTTCTATACCACGGTTTCTTTTCCTTTTCAGAAATTATTCAGGGTACAAACACTTCATCAGGGAAGATGTTGTTTTTTTAGCAGTGCTTTATGTTGGGCATGTTCTTTTAGCCTGGTCCCCCGTTCAGTCTCATATTTTGCTTCTCTGATGTAAAGACTTTCTCCAGGCTGAAAATTTATTTTGTTTGGGTGAGATTTTTTTCAGTAATCCTCCAAGATCTTGATTTTTTTTTTTCAAGGCTGCATATGTTTATGAGCATAATTTCAGCGTAGATGTAAATGTCTTCACTTAGCTGTCAAACTTCCTGCAAATCAGGTAGCTAAATGTCTAAGAACTAGTTAGACTCTCATAATTAATTGCAAGCACCTTTGGACTTGTAAAAGAGGGCAGAGCTGAAGCCCCTCCTTTTAAGAACTGGGAGAAATCACAGCCAGCCATGCATTCCCTGTTGTTTAAGTGCCGGTCATATCCAGCACTGCAGCTATATGCAGAAAGCACAAGTTCAGTGTCCAGTTTGTCTCTGTTTCTCTCTTTTGTTCTATTTAGGGTTTTACACTGCAGTTGTCATCATAGGATCTTAGGCATTGCAATGCTGACCCTAAATCCCCTTTGTGGATTTTGCCCTACCTTTTAGATCCTGCTGTGTAGTGGAATCAGTCCCAGAGTAGGCCTGGCCTCTGTATACAGTACGGGGGAAGAGTTAGGTGCCTAAAAATGGGATTCATAGAACCCAGCATGCTGAGCCGCAACTGGTTAAATGAGCTAGGAGGAAGTGCTGAGGAGAGGGCTGTGGCCTAAGCCTCACCCCCAAAGGTAATCAGCCACCTGCCTGTGGGCTAGAGGGAGGTGCTTATCTCTGCTTGGGCTTCACAGCTGTGAGCCTGCTTTTGGAGTGAGGGGCCTAAGCCATTCCCCGTCAGGCCCTTCACATGAAAACCAAAGAGAGAAAGTGTGCAATTAGGATAAATAGCCCGGAGCTAGCCAGCTCAGCTGGGAGGGGGAAGATTTGTTTTCAAGTTCCTGCTCTGCCTGCTTTGGAGAAGGGACTTGAACTTGAGTGTCTCATAGCCCAGCTGTGTGCCCTAACCACTAGAATATTCTGGGGTGGGACTTTCTCCCTCCTGGTGGAGCTGTTCCATTTGGTATAAATAAATATTCAGTGGCACAGGGACTGGAACCAGGGTCTCCCAGTGCTCCAGTGAGTGTGCTAATCACTGGGCTACAAAGTGAATCTCTCTTATCCCCGCTCTGCCTGATTTGGAGCAGGGACTTGACCCTTGGTCTCCTCTAGCCCAGCCAAGTGCCCTAACCCCCAGCCTGTATGCTGTTCTGAGATGGGGCTCTCAAATCTCTCCAGTTGGAGCTGTTCCAGTTGGGCTAAATGGAAGATTTAGTGGGGCAGTGAAAACAGTCTCCCTAGTGAGTGCTGTAACACTGGGCTATGAGAATATGCTGACACAGGCCCCAGTCTGGAAAATTCTTGAGCTGGTTGCCCCAAGCTGTTGGCCCAATCCTCAAGGCATGCTTTGAGGAATGTCAGCCAGCTTGGACAGCCCCCAAGTGTGATTAACATGGGAAAGCCTAGTGTGAGAAGCCCCCGGGCTGGGACTTAAGGGGTGAGGTAGGTTATCAAGCAGCTCTGCGATGTCAGGAGTTGGGTGGTTTTTGCACATGTGCACCGGCAGAAACTTAGGCACTGGGACACGTTGCTGGCAGGAAGTTACATGCCTGGGGAATTTAGGCATCCACAAGGTTAGGCAGCAGCTAAGCAGACCCGAGAGTGAGAGCACCTGAATGAGAGTGGCTCTGTAATCCAGGGGTTAGCGCAACCACCTGGCAGGTGGGAAACCTGGCGTCTAGTTCCTCATGCTCCCATGAGTCTAATTATTTATCTGTAAATTCAATAGGGAGAGATTGCGTGCACTCAACATCAGAATGTCACTTAGCTGAGGGGCTAGAGCATGCTCCTGAGATGAGACCCCCCCCCCAACCCGTTCAGTGCCTTTTTCCCCATCAGCCAGTGTGGGGAATTGAACCCACTTTCCAGCAGAGCGCTCTAACCACTGGGATAAAACTTACAGAGGGTGGGGGCACCTCCACACAGGCAGGATGGGGGAGGGGTTCTGGTTGTAGATCACAAGCAGACATAGGCACCCAGGCCCCTGTACAATGTACTGTGGGAGAGAGGGGCCTAAGACCATGCTTCACAAAAGCCAACACACTAAGTAAGGCAGGGCCCAAAGCAGCCAATGGAAGATGTCTGCAGGAGGGGTGTGTCCTAAGCCGCCCTCCCTCCCCAACAATGCTCCGTGCCTAACTGAGGCATTGGGGAGCCCAGTGACTCTCCAGAGGCCCAAAAGTTAATGCTGAGAACATCCCTGTGGGGCTCCAGGCCCAGAACCTTACCTTGGATTTTACATCCACTAGCGCCCCAGGGGTGGGAGCAGCAGTTGGTAAGGAGATAAGATGCCACATTCTGCACCCATTGCACCTTTTTCAAGGCTGATGCTTATAAACCAAAGTACAGAGGTGCATATGATTGAGGCAGCCAAGATGATCAGTCTGGCATGGTTCCTATATTGGTAGCCGCCTCTCTATTATCTGGGGCACAGTCTCCTAGAGAGCTGTTGTGGCTAGGGTGTCTTTCATTGCAGCCCATGTTATGAGAGATTCCAATAGCAGCAAAGAGGCTAGGCTTTCTACCCTACCTTGAGTATTTAAGGGCACATATCTTTGTTGTAGGATCATATTCTGGGGACAGACAGCGCTTCAGTGTTGCCTTTGACCCCTCGGCAATAACAGTTTGTCTGGGCTTAATCTTCATCCAACTCCTCTTCAGCCGCGTGCTGATGCTAGCCAGACAGTAGGACTTGGTCAGTGGTAGAATATATACAGTCACACGGGCATAACAATCTAGTTAGGCCCTAATGAAAATACGCTTTAATTGGTTGAGTAATTTGGTAAATTAAGCAGAGATTAAACTGGTTTATCTTAATGTGATCATTTATTAAATTAAGTGAGGCTTAAACCATTGTAAGACAAGGCCTAAAGGCATTTAGTTACACTGGGCCAAGTTTTTAAATATAGCTGAGCCCTGGGCGAGCTGGCTGCTCCTGCAGGGTTTCTGTATGCTGTGAAAGATAGAGGGGGCATCTCAGTTTCTCCCAGCAGCTGCCCGTGTGGTCATGCTGTACTAGAGTGCTGAGTACAGCATAAGAACAACATAAACTAGAATGGCCTAGCGCATTCTGTGCTATTCCTAACCTGGTTTTGTAAAAGTAAAGTCGTCCTGTTCAACTAGTACAACAAGGTGCTTGTATCTTGTCTGTAAGCCTGCAGTGTCGTAGGGGTGGGAAACTGTGATTTAGGACTAGAGCTGCATGTCACATGGAATTGAGCACAGATGAGCCCTGTAACATTGTTCCCCTCTTGGGCAGCAGGCAGGGCTGGCTATTCTGAGGAATGCAGTGAAGACACACAGGTGGAAGGGGCATTGACTGTAATGCAGCTCAGCAGCCCTTCAGAGACTCCACAACCCCCTCTCTAGGTCTCACAAAGCTAAGCGGGTATCAGGAAATCTCACCATTAAAGAAAAGCTTATAAAAGTTGCTGCTTTTCCTTAAGGGACAGCTGGTGTCAATGCCAGGTGCTTTTTTATTTTTTAAAAAACCCACAAAAGCAGGGTAAGGGTGAGGCAGCGGCCAGCCCTGCACACTTCTGTATTCATTTTAGTGCCTTGACTTTTGCCTAGAGAGGACATTTCCTAGCACAGGTGCTTATCAGGCCTCACACAGCAACAGCCAAAGAAGAAACAACACCCAGCTGACAATGAGGGATCAGCTACAGCGTTCATAAGAATGACCTGCACAGGGCAGAAGAAAGGGTTGATTGATAGAAATATAGCTCAGAAGGGGAAAAGCTAGTCGTGGGCCTGCTTGCTTTTCTCTTTTAGAAATGCAGCTTTTGTCTCGATCCTGTCTCTTTCTTTTCCTGTGCAGCAGAACCGGTGCTTTTGCAGGGCAGTAGTAAATGTCTCTCTGCCAGACTGTCTATCCAGCTCCATGTGACATTTTGTGCAAAAACTTTAATCAGCTAATTTCATAGAATAACAGAAGTTTAGGGTTGGAAGGGACCTCAGGAGGTACCTAGTCCAACCCCTGCTCAAAGCAGGACTCACCCCACCTAAATCATCCCAGCCAGGGCTTTGTCAAGCCAGACCTTAAAAACCTCTAAAGATGGAGATTCCACCATCTCCCTAGGTAACCCATTCCAGTACTTCACCCCCCTCCTAGTGAAAAACTTTTTCCTAATATCCAACCTAGACCTCCACCACTGCAACTTGAGACCATTGCTCCTAATTCTGCCAACTTCTACCACTGAGAACAGCCTAGCTCCATCCTACCTGGAACCCCCCTTTCAGGTAGTTAAAAGCTGCTATCAAATCCCCTCATTCTTCTCTTCTTCAGCCTTTTCTCACAAATCTTGTGCTCCAGCCCCCTAATCATTTTTGTTGCCCTCAGCTGGACTCTCTCCAACTTGTCCAAATCCTTTCTATAGTGGGGGGGCCCAAAACTGGACATAATACTCCAAATGAGGCCTCACCAGTGGGGAATAATCACTTCCCTCGATCTGCTGGCAATGCTCCTACTAATGCAGCCCAATACGTGTTAGACGTCTTGACAACAAGGGCACACTGCTTTCTCATGTCCAGCTTCTTCTCCACTGTACCCCCAGGTCCTTTTCTGCAGAACTGCTGCCTAGCCAGTCGGTCCCTAGTCTGTAGCACTGCATGGGTTTCTTCCATCCTAAGTGCAGGATTCTGCACTAGTCCTTGTTGAACCTCATGAGATGTCTTTTGACCCAATCCTCCAATTTGTCTTGGTCACTCTGTAACCTATCCCTGCCTTCCAGGGTATCTACCACTTCCCCTAGCTTCATGTCACCTGCAAACTTGCTGTGGGTGCAATCCACCCCATTCTCCAGATCATTAATGAAGATGTTGAACAAAACTGGTCCCAGGACCGATCCCTGGGGCATTCCGCTTGATATCAGCTGCCACCTAGACCTCGAGCATTTGAACCTGATGATCCAGCCTGCTTTCTCTCCACATTACAGTTCATTCATCCAGCCAACCCATACTTGTTTAAATTGCTGGGAAGAATACTGTGGGAGACCATCTCAAAAGCTTTGCTAAAGTCAAGATGTCACCTCCACTGCTTTCCCCACATCCACAGAGCTGGTCATCTCATCATAGATGGCAATCAGGTTGATCAGGCATGACTTGCCCTTGGTGAATCCATTCTGACTGTTCCTGATCACCTTCTTCTCCTCCAAGTGCTTCAAAATGGATTCCTTGAGGACCTGCTCTGTGATTTTTCCATCGACTGAGGTGGGGCTGACTGGGCTGTAGTTCTCCGGATTCTCCTCCTTCCTGTTTTTAAAGATGGGCACTGTATTTGCCTTTTTCCAGTCATCTGGGACCTCCCTCGATCACCACAAGTTTTAAAAATCATGGCCAATGGCTCTGCAATCACATCAGCCAACTCCCTCAGTATCCTCAGATGCATTGCATCTGGCCCCATGGACTTGTGCATATCCAGCTTTTCTAAATAGTCCTGAACCTGTTCTTTCACCCCTGAGGGCTGCTCACCTTTTCCCCATACTGTGGTACCCTGTGCAGTAGTCTGGGAGCTGACCTTGTCTTTGAAGACAGAGGCAAAAAAGGCATTGAGTGCTTCAGCTTTTTCCACATCATCTGTCACTAGGTTGCCTCCCCCATTCAGTAAGGAGCCCACTTTTCCCTGACCATCTTCTTGTTGCTAACAACTGTAGAAACCCTTCTTGTTACCCTTCACATCCCTTGCTAGCTACAACTTCAGTTGGGCTTTGGCCTGCCTGATGTCACCGCTGCATGCTTGAGCAGTATTTTTATAATCCTCCCATATCATCTGTCCAAGCTTCCACTTCTTGTAAGCTTCCTTTTTGTGTTTAAGCTTACCGAAGATTTCGCTGTTAAGCCAAGCTGGATGCCTGCCATATTTGCAGTTCTTTCTGCACATCAGGATGGTTTGTTCCTGCGCCCTCAGCAAGGTTTCTTTAAAATATATCCAGCTATTTGACTATGTGCAGATTATTTTCAGATATGGAGACTTCACATTTAAAGCTACTGGGTGGCTTTAGTGCAGGTGAAGATGGTTGGCTTATTTGATAGCTCTTGTGAATTTTTGTACAGGGCTGCCACAGAGCATGCTGTGTGCACAAATGCTCCCCATCAGCAACCTTTAGGCAGCCATTGACGGTGGGGCAGGAGTCGAGATTTCCTCTAACTTTACCAACGGTTGTGGGAGCCAAGGTGTCACTGAGGGTTTGAGGCAGCCTCCCCCATCCTCTTTGAGTCCTTGTCTCCTTTTCAAACCTCCCTTGCACTCTCTCTGCTCCAAGGCTGAGTCAGGGTGTGCAAGAGAAGCCTTTAGGGCCTCCTGGAGCACTGCGGCTCCCACCCACAGCTCAGCCCCACAGCTGGAGATTCGAGAGGAGATGCAAGACCGTGGGACCAGTTACCAAATGCATGAGTGATTGTCTGTGACACAACTCCTGCATAAATCTGACAGAGCAGGGACTGAAGCTGGAACGTCTACACCTACTGCCTCAGCTAACAAACCCAGACTCTG